>NC_090983.1:30370000-33280000 GCF_041146395.1 Eulemur rufifrons | reverse complement strand
GGCATGGATACCAAGTACCTTCAAGAAGATGTTGTGTTGATCCAATGTTTGTTTCTTGTAGCTACTTACAGTGCTACAATTTTGACTTCACATCCTGTATATAACAACATGCTTTCACCAAAATGCCTTTTCTTTCAATACAGTCATTCCTCACTTTACAATTATGTATTTTCCTTTGACAGTATATATACAGTGAGATTCTCTATGTAGTGAATCATGAATTGAAATGACTTTTATTTAACCATAGGTATGTATGCATTCTCCCAGAAAAGTATCTTCAACCATAACAGGTCTAAATGATATTTAAGAATTGTTAAATAACTCAAATGCCTTCTACCTTAATTGATACACGATAAGTATTCATTACTTCTCTAATATTATTAATATTTGTGTACTTCTCTGACATTATTGTTTACCCATATCAAGTGGATATGTCTTGTCCACATTACTAAAAGCATAAATATGTTCAAATCATTCAGTAGCTGCCTTATATGATAATCAAACTGATCTCAGATGGTTAGATCTCGTGAAGTTGCTGTGCCCCAATTATTTAACAGAAGTAATCAGCAAAACCACCCAATAGTGATGTGTCTTTTGGGTAGAAGCAGCCAACTCACATGTATTTAGACCATTTAATTCAGTTTTTATGTGTTCATAAGAGACTACAAAAGGACACATTTTAAAAATGTCAGTAAATCTAATTGATTCTTACATACAGAAAATTATTTAAACATCTTTATGTAACTATTGATTGACCTGAGTGAACCACTTTTAAATAACTTACTTCACTTTAGTAATCCCCTTAAAATATTGTTTAATAAATAATAATGTAATTATTTGGAATCTCAATAATTGACTATTAAGATGACCCTAATCAATATTTATTAGAAGGTAATAACTAAATGCATACACAATACTTATTAGGGATCATTCTAAGTTTTTCATGTGCATTAAATCATTTAATTCTGTAAACATATGAGATGAGAACTATTATTATTCCCATTTTATAGATGAGAAAACTGAGACTGAGAGATTAAATAATTTGCCAAAGATCCTATTGTAGTGAGTGATAGAGCCAAGATTTTAATTCAGTTTGTCTCCAGAATCAATCATCTTGATCACTGAATTAACCTATAATTTAAAATTAACATGTAATCTTAAACTCCAGAAGAACCAAAGCAGTAGAGAATTAATAAATTCTTCACTTAATGAGTGAGAAGGGGACAGATTTTTTTTTTAACAATGTTTAATGGTGCTAATTGTTACTAGTTATTGATCCATTCCACAAGAATGTGGGACATTCATATTCACCCTGACTTAAGCCAATTTCACTTTTTATTTGAAACAATAAAAGTACTGGGAAAGACCATCTTACTTTGCTATTTATAAAGCTAGCAGGATCAATCTATAATTCCACCCTCAACCTCTAACACACATGCCTTATATATATGTGCATACACACACACACACACACACACACATTCCTGAGATGCAAGATCTACCTATGTAGTTTGGTGTTTCTGGAGAGAGCAGGCAGCTGACAGGAGAAATATCACTACTCTCTAATATGCTCTCCATTTCTGTTTTTCTCTCATGAAGACAGTAAACAGGAGATGTAGTCTTTAGTAACTGACTGGTGCTGTGGCTTTGTGAGGCTTTGGAGGCAAAAAGACCAGGGTAAGATGTCAACTCTTCCACTTATTCACTGGGTTATCTTAAGCAATTTAAGATATTGCTCTCAGCTTTAGGTCCCTTCTCTAAAAGTTGAGAATGATAATACCAAGCTCATAAAGTTATTGTATGTAGGCCCGCCCGGGACAAGAATACAAATAGAGGCCCACACACCATATGTTTAAATATTTAAAAATTATAAATCAAGCCAACAAACTGTTAAATAAAATATGTTCTATCCTCCTACCTTGACAAATATACCTTCATAACGACAAAATCAAAAACAATATATGGAAAGCTATGATTTTATGTGACCAAAAGTTGGCAAATATCAAAGACCAGGCCTTCTGTTGATGGGCCAGCAGTTTGGGAATGAGTAATAAAATAAAAACTTACGTAACGCAAATTATTATGTATTTATTCCATAAGACTTATTTTCAGCAAAATGATTGTCATTTAAAAAAAAAATCAAGATTTTTACATAATTTACTTTCTATTGACCATAATGATCTAAAGAATTTTTAAAATAACATATGATTAAATCCAAAGTATGTACAAAATTTAAATGTACTTTATCAGACTACATAAATTCAAATGTAAAAATTTAAAATAAAAATGATTTTTCATTTTTCAATAAAACTATTTCCTTCTAACATTGCTTACCAATTAAAATTAATATTAATAAGTATCAAACTTATAAGTATTAATAAGTATCAAATTAATATTAATAAGTATCAAACTTATACATCAAAATTATTTGATAGAAATGAATATTTTTATTTGTTTGTAATGAGATCTTATTAAATATTTTTAATAAACCTATTCATAAATTCTAGTGTTCAGTCCATGTAATTGCCAATATAAGGAATGACTATCACAGTCATCATAAATTACATCTAGACATTTTACATATATACCCAAACTTAAGAGTAATATATATTGTTTTTTATGGCAAAGTGTTTCCATATGCAAGTGGTACAGAATCTGTGCTGATTGATAAGTACTGCTGGAACCACTAATCAGAACACCACAAGAAGAAAATGAAGCTATACTCCTGGGAAACAGTGTTTGTTATGCAAAATTCTTTGCACTCACGTTATCTGCGAGGAGGACTTTTACTAAGATTTTACTCATTTTTACTCACAATCAGTATGTGTTTTATCTGAGTCTTTCTACTGCTTGCATCTTCCCTATACTCTAGACCAGTGTTCATCTCTGATGTCAACAGCAGAACAGCCAACCCATCTTCACAGCGTGTGGAAGCACCATCCTTCAATTCAGAGACACAGAACAAGAGACACAGAAAGGCAGTGCTCTGGGGTTCTGAGAGCAGATGTTCATGGCTAAAGGGTCATGCTGTGTCCTCGCTGAGTGCCTGTCCTTGATCCAGTCTAATGTTGAACCTAACATGAAAGGTGCCAAAGCGTCTAACAAATGTATTGTCTGTTTTGTTTTTGTACTTGTGATATACAGGGTTCTCTTAAACACAGGACTCAAGGCCTGGGTTCCATCTGCCCATGACTAGGGGAAACCCCAGTCATATGAATTAAATACGCAGATGGTACAATACATCAGGCATGAAGTAAAGGTTCACTAGATGGTAGTCATTATGACAGAGTTTCATCAAGTTTGGAATGTTCACTCAAACTGAATGTGTATGTACATTATTCTGTGAAACTGAGTCTCTGATTATATTTTAAGCATCCACTATAGAATTAAGAGATCTTTCTATTTCTATGGTGATAATTATCAATTTTGAGATTTCCAGTCATTCATTCATTCAACTAAAATTTACTAGGTACTTACTATGTGCAAGGCACTGGATTAGGAACTCTGGTAATAGGAAGATATGGCCCCTGGTCAAAAGAGGTTCACAGTCTAGAGCAGTGATTTTTCAACCAGGGATGATTTGGGTCCCCAGAGGACATTTGGCAAAGTAAAGATATTTTTGGTTGTCACAATTAGGTAGAGCTTGGGAGATGCTACCAGCATCCAGTAGGGAGAGGCAAGAGATGCTGCCAAACATCCTACAATATATGGACAACCCCACACAACAAATAATTCTCTGGCCTAAAATGTCAATAGCATCTTGGATGAGAAACACTGATCTAATGGGAGAAACAAACTAATATCTAATATATTTATATACAATGTACATCTAAAGTACAGTAAAGGTAGCTCTCAGTTTATCACTGGAGAGCTATTAAGTCTTTGATTCACCAGGTCTTCTTGGGCCTGTGTCTGAAGACTAAGTGTCTGCAACATGAAAGTATTCCAAGAATCATTCAATCATTTGCATAATAGCATCAGTAGGTGTGGTTGGCAGAATAATGGTCACCCAAAGATGACCATGTCCTAAACCCCAGAGCCTACAAAAGTATTATGCTACATGACATAGGGGAATTAAGATTGCAGATAGAATAAAGTTTGCTAATTAGCTGATTTTAAAATAGGAAGATTATCCTGGACTATTTAGGTGTCCCAATGTAATCACAAAGTTCCTTAAATGTGGAAGAGGAAGCAGAAGAGTCAATGTCGGAGAGATGTTATATGAGAAATACTAGATTGGTCATTGCCGGCTTTGAATATGGAAGAGGTCACAAGCCAAAGAACATAGGCAGCCTCTAGAAAGAAGAAAAGGCAAGAAAAAGGAATCTCCCTTAAATCCTCCACAAAGAAACATAGCCCTGCCCACACCTTGATTTTAGTCTAGAGAGAAACATCTTAGACTTCAGACTTCCAAAACTGTATGATAGCAAATTTGTGCTTTCGTAAGCCACTAAGTTTGTGGTAATTTATTGCAGCATCCCAAGGAAGCTAATACATTAGGATACCTAAAACATCAATGGAATTTTGGAAGACAGAACACCAGCAGCAATACTAGCATGCATTGTTATTTTCTCATTCATTCATTAAATTGGTGACTGAGGACTATCCTCCTGGTTTCTGCCACACTAAGTATTATAGAAACCCTCTTCACGGGTTCTATTTTGTAGCGGTGTGGCTAATGGTATATTCCTAGTTTATATAAGTCCATGAAACAGAGAATGAGACCATGTGCTTCTTCCACCTTCCTAAATTGAGGAGACCTGTGTTAGAGCTCTGTTCATGTTGTTCAATTGTCTGCATAATCTTGACTGAGTCCCATCACCTATCTGGACACCAGTTTTCTCAGTTGTAATTTAGGAAAGTGAACTGGAGAGTCAGCTTCTCAAGGAGAAGACCCACATCACAATCATCCCATCAAAGTAGCGAACACAAAGAAAGTACAAAGTACACAATGTTTGTTGAATAAATGAACCATCTCTGTGTTTCTATAATTATCATGTGATCTCTTCCCTACAATAATAGCCTGGTGGAGCTATGACTTGGCTTTCTGAAAGACAGCTAATATTAGTAATTAAATTTCATGCCTTGCCACTATTCACCCACAAATCCCCACTCTTAAAAATCACAAGATTTTAGGACGAGAAATAAAATTCTGTAACCGATTTTAATGACCTATAAGAAATTTTGGAGTTTTGCCTAGGAGAAAAAGGTCAACTCATTATAGTGTGGATCCAATCCCCAGAATGCTGTTTTAGTAGAGACAGAGAAATATCAGTTATGTGCCAGTGAAGAAAAATCAGTGGGAAAAGAAAAACAGAAACACTAAATTGTAGAAGGATCCATTGTGAATGTTCACTTCTATTATTTTCTTTTTCTTCTTTTATCTAAATCCTAATTTACAATGGTGAGATTAAAACCCCTTCATAATGACTTCTTTGCTATTCAAATTCCAATTGAGCTTCTCTTTGGAGACTCTATATTAAGACCTGAGTATTGAATATCTAACATTTTGGACCATTAACTACATTTTGTTTTCAAACCTCTCTAAATGCTCTTGACATAAAAAAAATTTAAGTTCCTGATGCAGATCTCCCATCTTACATTTCTCACAAATGTCCTAGAAAATTTTTCACAGCCTTAGGCATGTGAAAAATACCTTTCAGTTTTAAGCAAAAGTTAGCTAAACTGTACACAAAGGCCTGTTAATATTTTTATCAAATATTCTTGGAGATTTCTTTCTAATTCAGGTGAAACAGTAACAAACACTGACAATACAGAGAAAAATAAAGTGACTCTAAATCCATTAGTCACATTAAAGCAACCAAAACAAGTATCAGTGCAAATAAAATGGAAAAATAAAAGAAAGACACAAGAGGCTAAATGTAATATCTAATATGTCACGAGGAAAAATCTGCAAAAAGTCATCTCCCCACAGGCAAATGTGGCAAATTCCGTGTCACTGTATAGGTCCCACTGCCCTTAGTCTACACAAATATCATAGATACAAGAGCTTATGGATAACCGTTTAAGTAATATAGAAAGGACATTCAGAATAACATGCTTTATGTGCTAGGCATTATACAGTTGAAAGCTGCTCTTAAGAGATTCCTGAAACTGGAATATAAACATAACCTAGCATGCACACTGAAATGGATATGATTTTTAAAACACCTTACAACCTATATTCACCATCTCTAACTACCCTTTCTTCATAACACATGCCCACACGAGCAGAGCATGGTATTGCTCTTAGGAATGTCAACTTGAATCCAACATGAATGGTAACTCTATACTGTTAA
Source organism: Eulemur rufifrons (assembly GCF_041146395.1). NCBI lineage: Eukaryota > Metazoa > Chordata > Mammalia > Primates > Lemuridae > Eulemur > Eulemur rufifrons. Next base: position 33,273,701 of record NC_090983.1, on the reverse strand, counting down.
TCTAAATACCATCTGATTGCAGAGTCATTAACACTCCTGGCCTCTGGGCCATGCTAACTGAGTTTTGAGAGGTAAAGGAGAATAATCTTAATTGATTTCATCTCATTTTGGGGTGGTAAGTAAAAAATCAAATACATTAAGTCTTTACAATCTTTACTTCTCAAAGATATCACACTTAAATTTTGAAGAATTTTGAAATCCAATAAATATATTTTATGCTGTGGTTTCTAAATGTTGACCCCTGAGCCTTTAATTCCCATCCAAAATAAAGAGGAAAATGAGTTTTATAGCCCCTCAATTTCATCGCATATGACAACGTACTTTCCCCTTCATTTCCATTCATTCCTAAAAGTCTTCAGAGTACATTCTGTACTCCAGTTGATACAGTACAGATTTAATGTTTTTACAAAAATCACTTTGCAAAATTTTTAAGTGGTACAATTTTGCAAAATTCTGCCAAGTTCGTAAAACAATGGCAAATTAAGCATAACATTGTAATGTAAGCAAACCCCATAAAAACTCACCCACTCAGTATCTGGTATTTGCCCAGTAATGTTTAGGAGTATTTGAAAATAATTATTTTGTATTGCCTTATATTCTTATCTGATTTTAATATCGTTAGTATACCTGCAACTGGCTGTCCTCTAAACATAATTATAGAAGAATAATCTGCTGAAATAATTGCTGCTTAGTCTCTTTATTGTAAGTAACTCAAAACACTGACAACAATTTCCTTTCCTGGTCCCAGGAGAATTGGTTTGCCAAAGACTAGGCTCATGGACCAGAGATCCAAAGTATCTGAGAGGGTGAGAGATCCCATAGTTCAGAGAGGAAGCAATTGCTCAACTACACGGAGTAAGAATGTAATATTTTTTCATTTCAAGGGTCATAGAGAAAATTTACATCTATTACAATACGATATTTATTTCTGCCTCAATTCACTTTTTTTTTTTTTTTTGAGACAGAGTCTCACTCTGTTGCCCAGGCTAGAGTGAGTGCCGTGGCATCAGCCTAGCTCACAGCAACCTCAAACTCCTGGGCTCAAGCGATCCTCCTGTCTCAGCCTCCCGAGTAGCTGGGACTACAGGCATGCACCACCATGCCCGGCTAATTTTTTCTATATATATTTTTAGCTGTCCATATAATTTCTTTCTCTTTTTAGTAGAGATGGGGTCTCGCTCTTGCTCAGGCTGGTCTCGAACTCCTGAGCTCAAACGATCCGCCCACCTCGGCCTCCCAGAGAGCTGGGATTACAGGCGTGAGCCACCGCGCCCGGCCCTCAATTCACTTTTAAAATCAGGACTCTCTTTCTAGGAAGCAGCTCCTTTTCTATCAGATAGATAATTAAGTGATTCTCACTATATAAATACCAAAATTCACTATACTCAAGGGTTTTCTGCTCTTACTACTGATAGTAATTAATGACTCATGTTGTACCTTCTAAAATAAGTTTACTAACTTCAGTATTATTTTACATGGAGAAATTATTTCCTGAGAAATTATACTGTCCTTTTGTTAACTTTTAAATAGGATATCCAGAGGCAGTAATTAATCTTTTCATGATCTCCATCTATAATATAAATGCCCTGATTTTTGGCCTGAGATAAGTACTCAAAAACAAATGAACAGGAATTTTTATAAATCTCTTACACAGGTAGAATTACTTATAAGAAAGATGATCCTTCCAATGGGTATATTTCCTAGGGTAAGATAATATTCCATAAAAGAAAATGGTACATGAGAGCCCATGGAAAAATAAAATAAAATAAAGTAAAATACTCACTTGGAAAACTACACATTAGTGTTCATCATCTGCCTCCTAGGTGATGTATGTCATTCAAGAGGAATTTAATGAGGACTATTCCAGGGTGTTGAGAAATACCTTTTTACAAGTATCTACACTATAAATGTCTTTTGTGATATTCTCCTAATTTTGTCCCTAACATTTCCTTATTTCCAAAGAATGGCCAATTGCCTTGTTTACCAATTTTGAAACTGGATTAATAAAACAGACAACTGAATCAATTTGCATAAATAACTATATTTTTATTGTCTTACTTTAAGAGAGAAGTTCAAATTTCTCTATTATTTCTCAATTACCTAAACTTCATCAGTAAAGGTTGGCCTTTGCTAAAGGTTAATAGATTTAAATATACAAATAAGAAATTTTGCTCACCAAAGGCTATTTATTTTTTTAGATTTGAGGCAGCTTCTAGTTAAAAGCTAAAGTCCATATCAGCAAAACCAAAGTGATATGGTATTACTGTCCTTCCTAAATGGATCTAATTTACAAATATATATGGCTTTTCTAATAGCTCTCTAACTTTGTAGACAAAATCTTTACCATAAATTTTCTCCAAAATAAATGAAGACACATGATTTTTCATATCTCCTCAGGCTACAAAGTACATGTCATACAATGTTCTTAGTTTAAGTAAAATATTTAAATTCAGTACAGTATCTGAATTCCTCATATAACCTTATCAACTCACCACAAGTTACATAAATATATTTTCAAATAGGATATTATTTCATTTTTTAAATGCAGGAATATTAAAGTTGGGAATGCCAAAAGACAAAGTTAAATATCCATTCAAACCTTACTTTTTCCATGTTTCCACTCTATCCCAAAGTGCTTTTATGGAGTATCCATTTTGAGAACTGCACAGTGCTAAGTGCTTAGAGGTTTTCAATAGTTCCAGGAAAACATATCCCTAACCTCACTGGTGTACAGTTTTAAATTCCCACGTTATGCATTAATTTAGTGTGTTAAATTTGCACAAGAGGGATACACGATACGACGTGAAACCTAGAATTTAAAAGTTCCTCACTGACGTACATAAAATCTCAAACAACATTGAATAAACAAAGAAGAATTCATGCGCTTAATTAAATTGACAGTCAATAGCTTTGTATGTTATGAGGTTGTCATTATAACTTTTTAATTTAAAAGATATTTTTCCACAAATAAACTCCAATATTCTTTAACTCTACCCTTTCTAATATATGAAGGTTATAAAGAAATATGAAGAATCTATTTACTGCTAAATATTACTTGGAGACATTCTATTTAGCATATGTACATTGTATTTATACTTTGTATCCAAGACTGCTTACTTGAATCCTTTTGCATGGAGAAATGAATAGCACTTACTATCTTTTAGTCTATAGTGGGTGCTTAAATTACAGGAGTTTGTCAGTACCTGATTGTCCGTACCTGATTGTGTTTATCTTCATCCACTCTCTCTGCAGGTATAGCTGTCATCAGTAGGAAGGTGTGGATGGTTGGGAGAAGGGGAGTCAGGCTTCCAATGACATTTATACTCTGAAAAGAAAAATTTTAATAAAAAACAACCCTTGCATATATAGTACATTCAGGAAACTGTCTACCTTCAAGAAAATGATGAGGGACTGGAGTTTACTATGGGATATGACATCATAAAGCAAAAAGAGAGAAAGAAATTCCTATTCATTCCTGGTGTTCCTAACAAATAAATAATTTTAAATACATCCCAATTTAATAGTCAAATCTTTTCAACACTAAAGATAAAAAGAAAGTATCTACCACTTTAATCCACTTAGTATTAAGAATTGGCAAAATTTCAAAACCACTCAGTTTTATTTATAGGGCCTAAGGTACATAAACGTGAAAATACAATGATAATTCCATCTTTCACCCTTAAATCATATATTTCATATAGAAGCATTCAGATTGACCTTTATTAAATAAACATCTTTTAGAAACGTTTCAATAGAAAATAGATTTCAAGAAGAGAACTATCCTATAATTTCGTTGTGAAGTTTCAGATTCTACATCACATTGATCACATTGAGAAGTGATAAAAATGGAATTTTTTCCTGAATCCATGCATGTAATATTATTATAGTGTTTATTTCATTGTATTAATTTATACTAGGCTATAAAGGTTCCTGGATTATGTTTCCATTTATGACATTGGCACCTTAGGGAGTGGAAAAGTAGATGTTATGATCAAGTAGATAACAGAATTTGTGGATCTAGGAGATAGGTGAAAAATCTACAGTTCATAATTGAAAAAAAGGAAAAAAAACAGATTTGTAATCAAATAGAGTTAAAAAATTATTAGGAGTAGCTTTAAGGACTACAAATAAAGAGTATAATATTTTTTCATACTTTTCAGAAGTTACCAAAAGTCAAAGTAGGCAGGAACCAGGAAACTAGAATCAATAGAAGGCATTACAAGGCTTATAAAATTGATCTAAAATCAAAGGACAGTTGTAATAACACAAGGTCATTTTCCATGCTTCCTCTTTCTATCCTGTGTCTCTGCCTCTTTCAATCCCTTGGATGATGCGTCCATTCTAGCCAGTGAGAAGGGAAAAAGAACATGGAGGATCATGTGTAGTAGGTTAAAATGGTGCCTATTACTTTCATCCACATTCTGTTGCCCAGAATTTAGTCACATAGCACCATCTAACTGGAAGGAAACCTGGGAAATGTTTCTAGCTCTAAGGCCAAGATGAGGAGAACACAGAGCAGCTTCTTCCACAAGGCTGTATTAAGAAAAGCCAAGGCAGTCACACCTGTCCTCTACTTATTACCCAACAGTCTATTTTTACTCCCAGATATAATCTAATAAATGTGCTATAAAAATAAAACATTTGCCTGAAAAAGAATTAAGTGCTGACATAAGAGCACACAGAGGTAAATCTTCCACAAGAGATATTGATGGGAAAAGACAAAAAGAAAAACCAGCTCACAAATGATAGAAAGAAAAAGAGAGAAAGAGAGAAAGAAAAAAGGAAAGGAGAGGAGAGGAGAGGAGAGGAGAGGAGAGGAGAGGAGAAGAAATAAAGAAAAGAAAAAGACAAGAGAAGAGAAAATAAAGAAAAGAAAAGAAAGGAAAAGAATAAAGAACAGAAAAGAAAAGAAGAGAGAAGAGAAGGGAGCAGAAGGGAAGGGAAGGGAAAAAAGGAGGGAGGAAGGAAAGAGAAAGAATTTGGGGAAGATAGCATGTGTCTGAACACCCCAAATAGCTGAAATTTTCTTCCTTGTGAGTCTAGGTGGAATTTAAAGATGTAAATAAAATGCCTAAAATTCAATTTTCAAACTTCTTTCCATCCCTGGGGTAGACACATGATTTAGGCAAATAGTAATCAGACTCCCCCATCCTAAACTTCAAATTGGAAGCTAGTAATGCTAACATATTGTTAAAGAGTGGAAGAAGTAGTGGTTGCAATATGATCGAGTTTTCCAGCAGCATGGCATTGGTGAGAAAAGCAGCATCAAGCATCCTGTGGCAGAAGTGTTCTAAGCATACCAGTTCTTAGGTAACCTATCACAAAAGTGACTTTATGTTTTTCCAGAATATGATGTCACTGAAACTACTTCTCCTTCTCTTCTGGGGCTTATATGAGCCATCAAATACCTTTTTAATAAATTCCTTTTTAGGATTTATCAGCCAGAGTCAACTTCTGTATAATAGTTAAGAATATTAAGACAGAAATTTTTTGCAGGGGTGGTTGCAAGTACAAAACACTCAGATATTATTTGGGTTGGTGAAAGTACGTGATTGGTAGATGGAAATCTAAGATTGGTTATCTAGTCAAATTGGGACAGAAGACAATGAAAATTAACTAGTGTTAATGGAGGAGACTGGTAACAGATGACAGAGTGATAACATTTTTATTAAATTATCTTCTGTGCAAACCTTTGGAAGGAATAAGTACCACTGCTATAGAATATCATATATAGTCTAAAGAATTCATGCCTGTAGAATAGGTTTCTAACAGTACTGAATAATATGACATATATTATTTGAGTAATAATCTCAAAGTTTTAAATTATCAGCTATGACACAAGCTGAAACTCGGGACTTTGATTATTTGAAAAGAATCTCTTATCTGCTGTAGCTAAAAGGTTGAAGCTAAATGGATGAAAGTCAAACATAAAATTTGGTCAAGTAAATTCCTGAATTAAAAGGGTGTTTCCAAAGACTTAACCAATTTCTTATATGAAAGTAAGGACATTGGTCAATAAAAAGTGGAATGCTAAAAATTAAAATAGAGATACATTGGAAGATTCAGAGGACTCAGAGTAGCTCTACAAACTCAACCTCACTTTGTTTCCTCTGCCAGATGAAGCAGCCACTCCCCTGCTATCTACTAAGGCTCTTTTTCTTACTCAAAAGCCCTACATTAACTTTTGTCTGGGAGAGTTGTTTTGAAAAAGGATGGATGTCAATTCTGTTCATATCTACTTCCACTATCCCTTAATATCTCTAGACCTCTAACTAGAGTCAGATCCTAGTATACTCACTAGCCAAATACAAAGTCAGACCTAGAAGAAAAGTGGCTTACCCACCAAAATAATTATAAAATTTCCTAATTAATGCCAACAATATAATGAATTTGGGGGGAACTAAGGATAAAATTATTTTTTATATTGAACTAAAATTATCAATATGTCCCATGTAAATAAAAGGATATATTTATATATAAATATAAACCCATATATTCATATATATGAATATAAATATATAAATTATCAATATAAAAGATTCTGATTTCAGTGTGCTAGCTAGAGTAGCTGGGAGTGGTTATAATTGTTTGCTTGGTTGACTGAAATATGGATTTAATCATGGTCCATGCTAAATGAAGTTGAAATGGCAGAAATTTCTTCATATAGTATAGAGAAAGCAATCTAAACACACAGACAAAACAGAAATTTTGGAGTTTATTTTTCTTATGTGCTACTTTTATGCATCCTTTAACCAAGTCTGCCAAGAACTCATCAAGAATATGAGAAAGCCATTAGTTAAGGGAGTGCCAATATCCTGTGACTGACTTAATGGGTGTACCCTGGGTACCAGTGAAAGAAGATGTAGTAGAAATGGGTCACATGATTTCACTGGTGTACCAGAATCCCAGTTTGGCAGAGATCTATTAGTGGCTCTTTAGCTAAAGTAAAATGGATACAAAAGCTATAGTAGGCATCAAGTCAGTAGGTAATCAGAGTAGTCTGAAACGCCAGCATCTGAGCCTAAATGTAATTGATAATGGAGTGACAAGCTCTAAATGAGATGAGCAACCCACTAAAAACCTACATGATGTGCACATCTGAATAAACTCCAGTTCTGGGAGACAGACACATGTCTTGACCTACCACAAGGTCATAAACTTTATTCCAATTTCCATACCTGAGTGAAGTTGTAGACCCAGAGAACCTTAAGTGAAGAGGGTGGCAAGAACTTTTCAGGAAGTACCACCTTACTTTCTCCCAGAGGGCCTGTAGCCATTTGCAAGGATAACTATACTAATAAAAGGTAAATACCTAAATATTTAGAGACTAGTAAGTACTGGCCCTGAGACAACAATAATTCCTAGAGATACAGAACACAAATAAGCCCAGTGAATCAGTGGGAACCTCATAGGGATCTGTCACAAAATTGTCCCATTTCAAAATCAGAATGGGCATGGTGGGATCTCAAACCCATACTATGATTATTTCCCCAGATCCTAGTGTTTGATTGAAACATGTATTCTTCAAGAAATACAAGAATCCCTATAGTGGATTCTTGACCCATGGATAAAGTAATATGACCCATGAAATAAAGATATAGCATTAACTATTTAGTAGAAGCCCCTCCTTCTGTCTACCAAAATGGTAAATCACACAACAAAAATACTACATCACTAGGAAAATCACTAATCCTAGTGCCATCATCACAGACAAATGATATAAGGTGGGTCATTCTTATGACATCCCCATTTAACTTTCAGTTTGATACATACAGAATAGAGAAGGGACTTGGAGAATAGTGGGTGTGTTACATGAAATCTGGTCAGATTATGATTCCAATAAGCTGTTTCAGATATGATTTCATCACTTGTTCTAGGTATGATTTCTTTTGATATGGCAAATGGCACCCTTTCCCCATCCACATAAGCAGACAAAGCCAGAGGCAATTTGCTTTCTCCTGGTAAGACTAATGGCACACCTAACCAACCTGCCTCAGAATTATCAGCTCCCTCTTCTCTGCCACAAATTAAGCTGCATATGCTATGACCGTCTCATGATCCTATCAGATACCATACACATCCACTACTTTAGTAATATCATGGTATAGAACCTGAAGATTGCTGGGTAACAGTTTCCTTAGGCACTTTGCTAAGACCTATGAAGTCTAGATGGTGGATCATATGGCCAGCCATCTCAGTAAACATTTCTGGAATTCCAGGAGTTTGGAATGTGTTGGGCCACTCTCTGAAAAATAAGCTAGAAGTCACTGCACATTAAACACCAACCAATAAGATGAGGGACACTTGTCTTCTTTGGATTTTGGAGGTCAAAAATACCTCATTTGGAAGTGTTGCTCTTATCCTTTTACCAGGTGATCTCAAAGGCTGACAGCTTGAGGGGAGCCCAAAACAAGAGAAAATAATCTGTTTAGTCCAGTCTACGGTGAAAGCAGCTCTGCCATTCAGTTCTTGTGCCCCAGAAGAGAAGCTACAATATTGCTTGAAATGTTGATAGATAATCACATGTACTGACCATTAAAGTAGTATTAATTGATCAGGACTTATGTGCACATACAGAAATAACATTCATCGGTTGTTGGGCAGGTGGCGGGGGGAGGAAGGGATGGGTAAATTCACACCTAATGGGTGCTGTGTGCACTGTCTGGGGGATGGGCACGCATGTAGCTCTGACTCGGGTAGTGCAAAGGCAATATATGTAACCAAAACATTTGTACCCCTGTAATATTCTGAAATCAAAAAAATGTTAAAAAGTAACATCCTGTATGTTTGTAAACAGGGGTACATTCTGAGAAATGCATTGTTAGGCAATTTTGTTGTGGTGCGAACATAATAGAATGTCCTTACACAAACCTAGAGGATATTACCATACCATCTCAGCTGTATGGTACAGCCTGTTGCCCCTGGGATACAAACCTAGGGGCATGTTACTGTACTGAATACTGTAGGTACTTGTTACACAGTGGTAAGCAATTGTGTATCTAAACCTATCTAAACATAGAAAAGGTCCAGTAAAAATACAGTATTATAATCTTATGGTACCACTGTGGTATATGTTGTCTATTATCCAGCACACAATCACATAAGGAGAGTCAACACCTTAACGATACAAGTTTGAAGGAAAGAATAATAAATGGCTTTAAAGAGTTCTAAGATTCTGATATTGTCTGTATCAATGATTCTAAGATACATTTCATAAAGCTGTTCAGACAGACTCATAGGATTAAGCACCTAGTACCCCATTGTGGTGGCTACCTCAGTAATGTACCCTTGTCTTACGCTGATTTGCTCCTATAATCCCTCCCTCCCTCCTCTCCCTGTGGTTATATTCCCTGTTCAAGTACTAGCACATAAGCCTTCTGGTCAGGCTTTGCTCTTTAGGGAACCTAGGCTAAGACAAAAATTTATGGATTTGAAGATTCAGTATTATAAAGACTATCAATGATTCCCCAAACTAATCTATTAATATAATGCAATCTCAATCCTGGCTCAGCATTTTTTTTAGTGGAAATTGACCACCTGAGTCTAAAATTTATATGGAAATGAACACAACCCAAAATAGCCGATAATCCTAAGGAAGAAAAGCAAATAGGGAGGACTTACTCTACCAGGTATCAAGACTTATTTCTAAAGCTACACTAATAATGTCAGTAGTATTGGTACAATAATAGACACAGAGACAAGCAGAACAGAGTAATATCTTGAAAAGGATCCATGCTTAATGATAATTGATTTACAACTAAGGTGGCATGGCAGACAGTTGGAAAAGAATTTTTAAAAGATAGACTGTACTATGCCGATTAAATATCCTACTTCAACTATACATTAGAACATTATTCCTGCAGAATAAAATGTATGAATAAAAAGAGTAGAGCTTCTAGGAGCAACATGAGAGAATATCTTTATGACTCTCCAGTAGAGAAATATTTCTTAAAAAATTTATAAAATTATTAGTCATAAAGAAATATTGTAAATGTTATTATATTAAAATTAAAAAATGACTTCTGTTCATCAAAAGATGCCATTAAGAGAATTAATAGGCATGCCACAAACTAGGAGAAAAAAATACAATGTAAGCATATTAGTTTTCTATTGCTTCTGCAACAAATTACTACAAGCTTAGTGTCTTAAAATAGAAAGTTTTTATTTTATAGTTCTGGACATCAGAAATTTTTTTTGTTTGTTTGTTTGTTTTGTTTTTTTGTTTTTTTGGTTTTTTTTTTGAGACAGAGTCTCACTCTGTTGCCCAGGCTAGAGTGAGTGCCGTGGCGTCAGCCTAGCTCACAGCAACCTCAAACTCCTGAGCTCAAGGGATCCTCCTGTCTCAGCCTCCCGAGTAGCTGGGACTACAGGCATGCGCCACCACGCCCGGCTAGTTTTTTCTATATATATTTTTAGCTGTCTATATAATTTCTTTCTATTTTTAGTAGAGATGGAGTCTCGCTCTTGCTCAGGCTGGTCTCGAACTCCTGAGCTCAAACGATCCGCCCACCTCGGCCTCCCAGAGTGCTAGGATTACAGGCGTGAGCCACCGCACCCGGCCCAGAAATTTTAAATGAATCTTACAGGTCTGAACTCAAGGTGCTGGAAGAACTGCATTCCTTCTGGAGCCTCTAGGGAGAATCTGTTTCGTACCTCTTGCAGCTTCAAAAGGCCACCCATATTCCTTCGTTGTCATGGTTCCACATCACTCTGATCTCCACTTCTGCCTTTATCTTTCTGTCTCTGATTCTGACCCTTCTGTCTCCGTTACACTGGGCTCAACCTCATGATCCAGGATAATCCCTCCATCTCAAAATCCTTAATCACATCTGAAAAATCCCTTATGCCATGTAAATTAACATATTCAGGGGTTCCAGGGATTAGGACGTGGACATATTTGGGAGAGAAGACATTATTCAGCCTACTGCAGTAAATAATAGAAAAGGGACTCATATCCAGAGTATATAAAGAATTCCTACAAATAAATATGCCATATTCTTAGGAAAACCATCAATTAATACCAAATTAATTTTTTAAATTCAATAGGGTCCTTGTTACACACACACACACACACACACACAATCCTTTATATAAATTGACAGGCTTGTTATGAAATTATCTAGAAGGAAAAAATGGACAATAATAGTAATTTTTGAAAAAGGACAATGAATGATACTTGCCCTAATAATCATTGAAGAAATACAACACAAATCCCAATAAAGGGAAATAGATAAAACCAAATGGAGTCCCAAAATAAATTTATGTAGACATGGGAATTAAATAGTGAGTGGAGATGGCATTTCAAATTAGCAGGGAAGACAGACCATGTGATTACTATCTTTTGATTTTGGGGTAACATTTTGAATGAAATAAAGTTAGATTTTTAACTCATACACAAAAATAAATTCAGGATGGTTTAAGGAGATAAATGCTTTTTAAAACTATAAAGTATTGGGTTATTATAAAAATATCTTATTGAGTGCTAAGCACCATGATGAGCACTTTATTTGTAGGACTTCGGTTAATTCATGTAACAATCCTATAAAATACGACTATTATAATCTGCATTTTAGGATGAGGGGACCACAGCACATAGAGCTTAAGAATCTTGCTTAAGATCACAGAGCTAGAAAAGGATGTAGGTAGAATTTGATCTCAGACATCATAATACTGAAGCCCTACTTCTTAACCATTAATTAGTCAACATTCAGGAGAGGAATGCCTTCTAAAGGAATAAACAAAGCTCAAAGCCATTGAGGGGATTATTTCCCTTAATAATAGCTCTAGCTATTATTAAGGGAAATAATGCTAGATTTTATTTGATTAAATACATATTAATAACTTTTTGCACATCAAAAGACACTATAAACAAAGTTACTAAAAAAGCAACACACCAAGAGAAAGTGTTTGCAAATACTTCATTTGATAAAAGCTCAGAATATCTACAAAGCTCCTATAATCATTAAGAAAAGACAATGTGGAGTGAAAAATAAATAAAAAATATAAGCAGACAATTCAGAGAAAAAAAATCCCAAATATAAAAGGATAAAACCTCACTGATTCAACATCAGGTAATCAGGAAAATGCAAATTAAAACCACATTAATTTCTTTTTAACCCACATTGGACTGGAAAAAGTTAGAAAATGATAATATCCAGTGTCATCAAGAGTGTGGAGAAAAAGTTACATATACTCTTGGTAAAAATATAATTTGGTATCAACTTTTAGACTATAATTTTGAAGTATCTACTGAAAAGTAAAATATGAATACATACTCTTTGATTTAAGAACTCTATTTATAGTTATCCATTTTACAGAAATACACCTGAATGCATCTAAAATATGTAAAAGGATGTTTACTGTAATATTATGGTTAGAAGCAACTTATTGTCAGAATGAAGTAGATAGATGACTATGAAACACCAGTATTATGGAATCCTCTGTGAAAGTTAAAAATGAGATAATCTATGGTTATTGACATAGAAATGTCCCTAAGACACATATTTTAAGTTATAAAAGAATGTTCAGAATAATATATATGTTATGAGCCTATTTGTACTTTAAAAAAACTGCATGACGCCCATATAGTACATAAAAGCACATAAGGGTTAATACATACAAGGGTTAAGAAGGATACATAGCAAACAGTCAAAAATGGTTACCTCTGGGGAGGGAGTTACATTGGAAAAAGACAGGGATTGAATGAGAAATTTTTATACTTTTGAGTACTTAACAGTAACAATAAAAACATGTTCAGGTATTATATTTTTTTATTTTTTAAATTGCATATATTCATCATGTATAACATGCTGTTTTAAAATATGTATACTTTGTGAAATGGCTAAATCAAGCTAATTAATACATGTATTAACTTCACAGATTTGTTTTTTGTGGTGAGAACACTGAAAAGAGTTCTCTTTTAGAGTCTTTTTAGCAATTTTCAAAAATACATTTTTATCAACTATAGTCATCATGTTGTACAATAGATCTCTTGAAGATATTATCACTCTCTAACTGAAATTTTATACCCTTTGACCATTATCTTCCCAAACTCCACCCCACCACCTGGTAACCACCATTCTATTCTATGCTTTTATGAGATCAACTTTGTTAGATTCCGCATATGAATGAGATCATGCAGTATTTGTATTTCTGTGCCTGGCTTATTTCACTTAACATAATGTCCTCCAGGTTCATCCACATTGTCATAAATAACAGGATTTCCTTCTTTTTAAGGCTGAATAGTATTCCTTTGTATATATAAACTATATTTTCTTTATCCAGTTATTGTTGATGGACATACAGATTGATTCCATATCTTGGCTATCGTGAATAATGCTACAGTGAAAATGGGAGTGCAACTACCTCTCTGACATTCTGATTTTATTTCTTTTGGATATATATATCCAGTAGTGAGATTGTTGGATCATATGGTAGTTTGATTTTTAATTTTTTGAGGAACCTCCATACATTCTCTATAATGGCTATACTAATTTACATTCTCACCAACAGTGTGCAAGAGTTCCCTTTTCTCCACATCTTGTCCAACATTTGCTATCTTTTTGCGTTTTTGACAATTGCCATCCTGATAGATGTGAGGCAATACATTATTGTGGTTTTAATTTGCATTTTTCCTGTGATTATTTTGAGCATTTTTTCATATGCCTATTGGTGAGTTGTATGTCTTCTTTTCAGAAATGTCTATTCAGATCTTTTCCTCATTTTTTTATCAGGTTATTTCTTTTCTTATGGTTTTGTTGTTTGAGTTTCTTACATATTTTAAATATTAATTCCTTATCAGATATATGGTTTGCAAATATTTTCTTCCATTTATTATGTGTCTCTTCACTATGTTGTTTCCTTGGTTGTGCAGAAGCTCTTTAATTTGATATAAGCCCATTTGTATATTTTTGCTTTTGTTGTCTGTGCTTTTGGGTTCATATCTAAAAGTCATTACTCAGACCAATATCATGAAGTTTTTCTCGTATATTTTCATCTAGAAGTTTTATAATCTCAAGATATACATTTAAGTTTTTAATCCATTTTGAGTTTATTTTTGTATATGGAGTGAGATAAGGGTGGAATTTCATTCTTCTACATGTGAATATTCAGTTGTTCCAACATGATTTATTGAAGAGACTGTCCTTTGTCTATTGTGTGTTCTTGGCCACTTTGCTGAAAATTAGTTGACTATAAATGCATGGATTTATTTCCGGCTCTCTATTCTGTTCCATTGGTCTATATATCTGTTTTTATGTCAGTACTATTCTGTTCTTACTATTATAGCTTTATAGTATATTTTTAAGTCAGATAGTATGTTTGTGCTTTTTGCCCAAGATCATTTTGGATATTCAGGGCCTTTTGTGGTCCCATATGAATTAAAGGATTCTTTTTTTCTAATTATGTGAAAAATGTCATTAAAATTTTAGTGATGATTGCATTGAATCTATAGAACTGTTTGGGTAGTATGGACATTTTGACTATATTAATTCTTCTGATTCATGAACATAGGATATGTTTCCATTTATGTATGTCCCCATCAATTACTTTCATCAATGTTTTATAGTTTTCAGTGTACAGGTCTTTCATCTCCTTGCTTAAATTTATTCCTAAATATTTTATTTTGTAGATATTGCAATGCGATTCTTTGTTTTTATTTCTTTTTCAGTTAGTTTGCTACTAATGTATAGAAATGTTACTGATTTTTGTATATTGATTTTATATTTTGCAACTTTACTGAATCTGTTTATTAGTTCTAATGGCTTTTGGCAAAGTCTTTAAGGTTTTCTACGTATAAGGTCATGTTGTCTTCTAATAGGGACAATTTATTTTCTTCTTTTCCAATTTGGATGCCTCTTATTTCCTTTTATTGCTTAATTGCTCTGGCTAGAACTTCCAGTACTATGTTGAATAAAAATGGTGAGAGTGCACTTCCTTATCTTGTTCCTGATCTTAGAGGAAAAGCTCTTAACTTTTCATCATTGACTATGATGTTAGCTGTGGGTTTGTCATATATGACCTTTATTATGTTAAAGTACATTTTTATACTTAATTTATTGAAAGTTTTCTGACCATTTGTCCTTCCCATTTCCTTCACAAACTCCTATAATTCAAACATTTGCTCTTTTTATGCTGTCCTACAAATCCCTGAAGTTTTCTTCATTACTTTTTATTCTTTTTTTTTCTTTTCTGACTGTATATTTTTAAATACTCTGTCTTCAAATTCACAGATTCTTTCTTCAGCTTAATCAATTCTGCTGTTCATTGTACTTTGCATCCCACAATTTGTGCTTGCTTTTTAAAATATTTTCAATCTCTCTGTTAAATTTCTCATGCTGGTCATTTATTGTCTTCCTGATTTCTTTGTATTTTCTTCAAGTTCAGTGAGGTTCCTTAAAAATAATATTTTGAATTCTTTGTCAGGAAATTTATATATCTGCATTTCTTTAGGGTCAGCTATTGGGAGATTATTGTATTCTTTTGGTGGCGTTATGACTACTTGGTTTTTCATGCTTCTTATTGCCTTACATTGATGTCTGGGAATTTGAAAAATTAAGGACTTTTGCAGCTTGCATGCAGACTGGCTTTGTCTGGGAGAGTCCTTTACCAGTGAGCCTGTCCAGAGATTCTGGGTAGGTTGTTTGGCATGGTCCAAGGGTGGACTTGCTGCTGAAATCCTTGGGCAGGCTGGCCCGGTGCCTGGGTCAGCAGGTAGGCAGGAAAAGGGCTGGTTCCTGGGTCCATGGGGTTGGGGCTGAAGCCTGGATCCACTGGGGTAGACCTGTTGATAGAGTCTTCAAGGATGGGCCTGGAACTTGTATTCAGAGAGGCCAGCCCAAAGCTTAGGGCCACAGGAGCTGACCTCACACTGGGGTGGGCCTAGAACCTGAATCTTTAGGGGACCTGGTGCCTGGGTCCACTGGGATAGGTTTAGAGCCTGAGTTGGTGGGGGCTGGTCTGGCAATGGGGTGGGCCTAGTGCCTGGGACCACTAAAATGAGACTGGAGCCTGAATCCATGGGGGCTGGCTTAGAGCTTGGGCCTAAAGAGGTGGTCTTGGAGCCTCAGTCAACAAGGTCTAATTTGGCACTAAGGTCTGCTGGGGTGGGCCTAGACCCTGGATCTCGTGGAACAGGTCTGGACTCTGGGTTCTGTAGAGCCTGGGGCCACAGGAGGTGGCCTGGATCCAAGGGCTTGTTTAGAGCTGGGGTTAGTGTGAAGCCTGGGTCTATTGGAACTAGTTTGGAGCCTAGATTGTGGATGCTAGCCTGGTATCTAAAGCCACTGGAGCTTTCCTAGAGCCTGTGTTCACTCATGTTGGTCTGGAGGCTTGGTGTGCAGGTGTTGGCTAAGAGGCTAGGTTCACAAGGACTGGGACCTGGGTACACAGGGGAAGTCTTGGAGCCTAAGTCTGTGGGGGCTGGTCCAGCACTGGGGTCTACTGGGACAGGCCTGGACCCTGGGTCTGCTGGAGTGTGGGGCCACAGAAACCAGCATAGAGAATGGGGTTGCCGGGACTACCCTGGCAATAGGCAGGCCTGGAGACTGTGTCTATGGTACCCGCCTGATATTTGAGCCACGGTGCTACCTGGCACACCAGCAGGAGTAAAGCCTGGGACTGCAGGGGCTGGCTTGGCTTTGGGTGGGCCTGGATCCTATCCACAGGGGCCAGCCTGGAGGCTGGGTCTGCAGTTGCCAGTCTGATGACTAGTGCTGTGAGAATCAGCCTAGTGCTGGGGCAGACCTGAAGCCTGAGTTCATGGGGACTAGTGTAGTCCTGGGGACCATCTGGAGCCCAGGGCCATTGGTACTAGCCTGGCCCTGGGGCAGGCCTGGAGCCTGATTCTGTGAGGGTTGGCCTGGTGCTGGGGTGGGGCTGAAGTCCAGGGCTGCTGGGACCAGACTGGATCTTGGAGCTGCTGGGGTCAGCTTGGCAGTGGGATGGCCTAGAGACCAAGCCTGCTGTGCATGCCTGGAGCCTGGGACTGCTGGATCTAGCCTGGTACCAAGGCAGACTTGAAGACTCAGTCTATGGGCATCAGCCTGGAATTTAAGGCTGCAGAGACCCAGTTCCTGTATCCACTGAGGGGCCTGGAGGCTGGGCCCAAGGGTGCCGGCCCAATGACTAGGACTGCAAGGTGCTGGGGCAGGCCTGAAGCCTGAGGCCACTGTAGCTGGCCCACTGCTAAGGGTTGCCAAAGACCAAGTCCACCACACAGGCCTGGAGCCTTGGGGTGCAGGAGCCTTCCTGGGGCTAGGGCAGGCCTGAAGATTCAGTGTCAGGGTAGCAGCTTAGAGTCTGGGGCTGTGGATGCCTGCCTGGCACTGGGTTTTACTGGAGCTGGCCCAGTGTTGGGGGCCAAGGCATAGTCCAATGCTCCTTTCCCCCACACTGGGTGTCTCTCTCTGTGCTGTGCTGCCTATGGTTGGGGGAGGTGGGTATGGGTGATTTAAAACTGTCCTTTCTACCCTTTTCAATGCATATTTTGTTACTGGTTGTGCTACACCGAGTGCTATAATCTCTTGTCTGGTTTCCTTAGCTTTTGTGAAGGTATTTTCACATGTGGATAGTTGTTCAAATTGATGTTTTTTTTGAGAGGAAGAGTGCTGGAGAGTCCTAGTCCATCATTTTGGGGACATTGTGTTGTATAAATTTTTAAAAGAGAAAATACATTGTAGTGAATTCTGTGACTGGGAAAGAGTTTTTGATGGGTGGTATGAGACAGCCCAGCAAAACCCAGGGCAGATACTGGCTGTTTTTTATATTGGGTTCCAGCTAATGAGAATAACAGGTCCAGGCCCCCTGAAAATAAATTCTTTCACATACTCCAAAACATTCCTAATTTAAAATTACAATATTATAACCCAAGATGTCACTTGGAACTCAAGTGATTCTCTTTTAAGCTCTCCCCGTAGATTTAAAATACAAGTACAACAATATGTTTTGGAGCTATATCTGCGATTTATTTCTTTTTATTTCATTTCCCCCAAGAGCACTATATTATCTTCAGCTTTTCTTTGCCCCTACATTGTAGGTTGCTCTTGGGGTAAGTACCCTCTCTCCTCTGAGATGAACTGAGTTTAACAATTGCTTTCCATTTTAATCATTAGCATGCCATTCAGTCCTGCTACTGCCAATTCAGAATTGACAATGAGCACTAGGATATTTTCTGGATTAAAGAAATCCAAAAAACACCCAGAAAATGGGGAAATGGGAGAAATGTCTTGTATAAATTCCCCCTTAAATCTCTGCTGTAAATTGTATTAGAGAGGGAGGAAAGAAATGAGCTTTCAAGTGCCTAATTGCCCTTTTAGGGCATAAAAGGCATTCCTGACATTAGTTCCATATGCTGAAGATGGCATCTTCTTTTTCTTTTCTATAACTAAAATCAGTAGTTAACATGAATTCCACATCTATTTCTAGAAACCACCTTTCCATGGCTATTTTTTAAACACAAAAATAACAGTTTGCAGCTTGCACAGCCTTAACCAGTAGGCTCTAGCCTCTATTGTTTGTGCTGTCTTCACTGTATGCAGAAGTTCACTTTATCCACTTAGAAAAACAAGACTTAAGTCTTCTGAGGCAAGAAAGCACATCCCCATGATATTAATGCCCTCGCTATTTCTCCAGATTTAAAATGTCTCTTCTACCACTGGAAAACCTCATTAACTGACACACTGATAAATAGAATTTTTAGTAACTCAGATACTTTATATACTTCTCTATTAGAGATGAGAGTAAGTTACATCAAATGAATTAAGAACCAATGAGATAGATAGGTAAAGAATGGTTGCTGAATTTTATGTCCTATACCGAGTATAGGACATACTTTTAAAACTCTTTACCACCGAGTAAACCTCACTTTCTAGATTGCTTGCTTCCATATCAACAATTGATGTGATAAATATATATAACTCAAGTTTTCTGTAATTCACCATCTGGGTGGGGGAAATGGAGGGATAGGGGCAGAGTAGAGAGTCCCACAGAAATCAAGATATGTAATTATCATTCCTTTGAGCCCACAGGTGAAATCCATATAGCTCTACCAGCCTCCAACTTCCTGCTTTTCTTATTTCTAGAATTTTAGAAGCAGATAAGGTTATAGCTTGAAATGGGACTTGAGTATTAGAGTAGTCAAGTCTTGCTCCTTCCTTGGGTAATTTTCCCTGCCTCTCTAAGCCTTCAGTACCTTATCTGCCAAATGGAGATAATAATAATTGCTTTGAGAATTGAAAGAAATCATACTTGTAGCCTAACCATAGCAGCTGGTGTTAAGTTCTCTGAGCTCCTCCACTCTCTTCTCCCTTCCCTCACTCAGGTTCTCTTTTCCCTGTGTCCCCAACACGTGTTGCATTGCTATCACTCTTTCTGGTTGCAGCTGCTCTTCCAAAGGCTTCCCTAGCACTCACATGCTGCAAAATGGTGGCAGCAGGGACTTTGCTGCTATTATTTTGCTACTAAATAGATCCTGAATATAAAGTCAATGCAGTATTTAGGTTTAGGGGAAAGTCCAAATGTAGGTTTCCTGGAAGTCTCAGAAAACTTCCTGCATTTCATTGGTACCAATTGGGTCAGTTTCTATATTTCTAACCAATTGTTATGGCCAGAGGATTGAAATTAGTAATGGTCTTAAGTCTAAATTCATGTTGTTCCATCTTTGGAAAAAATGGTGATGTTCTACCCAACCATATGGACCAAACAGGGGAAAGAGTGGATCCCCAAATGTTGCAAGAAGTATGATGAATGGATGCAGAGAAGATACATCCTCTTATGTCTTATATCTCCTCATACCCACTTCATTTCAGTGGCTATGTAATACTTTTGCTCGCAGTATTCTAATAATTCCATAATACATATATTTACTTATATGATCCACAGTATATGCTGCTTGTATATTCCCAAGTCTTTCAGCCTTTGGGAACTCATTGATTTCATAATTAGATTAAAAGAATTAAGTCCCCATCCCATGCCCTGGGGGAAGTCAGGAAATCTCCCAAAAAGTTCCACCAATTCTCACAGATAGATGGAATTTTCTTATCACCTCTCAGTCTGAACTTCTCTCCCTGTAAAATTCTCATTCCTTACCTTCTTGCTTTCCGCTGCTATTGTTTTTCCACACCACTTGGGCTCTCCTCTCTTACTCCTCAAAATAGAATGTGGTTTGTAAACCATATTAAAATTTTAAGTGCAATAGGAAAGGATCACAGAAAAGGGTAGAAAAGGGGATAATTTAAAACTGAATTTGAGAACTACTATTCTTGGAAGTTGCTTGGCCACATGCCAAGGTTAATTCCTTGCTGACCACCTGTTTTTCCCTCAGACCTGGATCTCCTGTAAGTCAGCTACCTCTATAGACAGCTCCCTCTACTCCACATTTAGAACTCATGAAACTCTGCCTCCCCTACCCATCAAGGAAAAATTTTAAAATTCCCTTCCATTGTATGTAGAGCAACTTATCCCCACATCCCTATTGAATGGAATATGTCTCTTATTTATTTGATAATATAAATCTGGTGTAGAATAACGGCAAATTTTTCAATATTTAATTTTCTCATGCTGCATTTAATTCTTTAGATCTAATACTCAAACGAAAGCAGGAAATGAAGACATAATAAAACACATTTTATTGGCTCTTTGCAATTTCAAATTTTAAAATTAAAAGAACAATATGGAACACCTGGTGCTTTCCACACAGTCCCATGATTCCGCAGCCCCAGACGTTCTTAGTGGGTTTCCCCTATTCTTGTTATATATAAATCATGTTTAACAGTAATGACTAATTTTCCATCTCGAGATTTTCCCAGCTTAAAGCGTTAGCATACATTCTCTGGCAACTCTGCCCTTATCAATTCCATAGCCATTGTTCTACTCATTCTGTGAACCATAAAATATTATCATTGTATCCATGAAAGTTAGAATATTCTCTAAGAGGACACTTAGTCCAGTGTTCCACTTCCATGCAGAATAGTGTTAAATATGATATATTGATAGTATTACTACTTACATATATAGTAACTAAGACTCAGACATGCAGTCTGCCTTTAGTAAGTTCCACGAGAAAGACAAAAACTTTATCTCCTGATTCCTGGCACATACTCCAACTCAATAGACGCAGTAGGTCCCAGCAAGGATGCCAATGGATGCAAGCTCCATTGTGGTGTTACCGCTTCCCTCCCAGGTGTTGGCAGTTCTCCTATTTTTTTGCGGATATGTTTCTACCCAGTCCTTTTCCTCCACTGTGCCTTCTGAACGTCATGGTCCATTTTTCTTTTGTTTTCTATACCTTTCAGCTATGCTGAAGCTGGCATCATAGGCTCTAAAATAAATTTCAAGCCACTTTCCAGATGTCTTTCCCAAAAGCTACAAGCCAATGAGAAAAGACAGTCAATGCCTGATCCAAACTAAGCTCAACTGGATATTTACTGAAAAATCCATATGTTATTGATCAATATTGCTTCATATTTAAGGCTCTTTCAAGGACCTAGCCAAATGCATAGGTTTTTTTGGCTCTTTACACTGATATTAGGTTTGCAGGTCATAATCTACGTGTAATGGTTTCTGTGTTTAGCTGATTGTTATCCATCTTATACTTTTAAGTTAAAAAAAAGAAAGAAAAAGAAAAGAAAAACTAGAGATTCTCCACTGTACTAGGCGCTAGGTCACATATTAGGAAAGCATGACTATGTAATTGATGTCCTTTCTATAGAGATGGCACAGTGGCTAAGCCACCTGGCTTTCTAGTAGGGCCACCTAATTCAAATGCCAGCTTTACCATCTGTGACACTCAAGGGCCTCAATTTTCTCATCTTTTAAATTTGGAATAATAGTGCTTACCTCAAAGGGGTGTTGTAAAAATTAAATGAATTCATATATGAAAAGGACATAGAGGGAGTTCCTCGGATATAGTAAGTCATCTCTAAATGCTTACCACCATTGATTCTTATTAACTGGGTTGAAATGACCACATAGACTCAACATTATCTCTTAAAGTCTGAAAGCATTTGTATTATAAAGCACAAAACTCTGCCTGTTTTCCAGAAAAAGAATATTTCTCCTCTACTTTTTTCAACCTTCATTTACTTATTTCACAAATGTATATTGCACATACAAATGTCATACCCTGGAAGAGGTTCCAGGGATACGGTATTGAACAAGAAAGACAAGCTCCCATGCGGCTTTAATTCTAGAGAAGAGAGAAAATAAATATAATCAAACAAACAAAATGATCAGGTTGGTATCAGACAGTAATAAAGCTGTGCAGAAAATAAAATGGGTGATTTAATGGGTGTGTGTAGAGGGTGGGGTCATGGTGGAGAGTGTGACATTAAAGAACAGAGATTGAAGCTGAGATATGAAGGAGACTGTCCTGCAAGGACTGGGTGGAGCACATTCCAGCAGAGGGAAGAGCCGGTGTTCAAGGAGCAGAAAGAGAGCCAGTGTGGCTGGAATGGCTTGAACCAAAGCGTGGGAAATGAAGTCAGAGACATAGCCAAGAGCCAGATAATGCACAGCCTTATAGGCCCTGGTCAAGTATAGGTTTTATCCTAAATGATATGGGAAGGCATTAAAAGGTTAGACGAAAGGTGTGATCTGCTTTGCAATTCTAAACAATCTTTCTACCTGCCCTAGACTGGATTGTAAGGGAGACGGTAGAAGGCAGGGCAGGTAGGAGGCCATTGCAGCCAGGTGAGACATGGCAGAAACACTGGGGAAGGACAGATTCTGGATGTACTTTAGAGGCAGAGCTGACAGAGGTTGGATTGGATGCGCATGAGGATGGTGGGGACTGGATGAGAAAGAGATGGGGATCAAAAACAACTCTTGGTTTTGGCTTGAGAAACTATATGGTTACTGATTTACTGAATTTAGAAGACTTGGAGAAGTATGAGTTTGGAAGAGAAAATCAAGTGCTCTACTATGACACTTTTATTTTGGCCTCTTGCACTGAATAAGAGATATTTGTATTTTTCTAACTTAGAAATACATTTTAAGAACTCATTTTTTAGCCTTCTGAAATCTTAACATTGGTTATGCTAATCTTAACTGACCAAAGAGGAAAACTCTTTCTCCTTTTATTATTTGAGTTATGTGTTCCACTTGCACACGCATAACAGCTATAACTTAAAGAATGTCTGCAACCTATTTTCTCCTATATCTTGCTGCTGAAAGTTTTAGGAAGCTCGAACTGACACAAGAACCCCACCTGCTTAATTTATATTGTGCCAAACCCACAGTGTGACTTAAAGGCACCTGGAATAAATGAATTTAATTGTGCTGACAATTGGTAGCAGCTAAACATGTAACACGCAGGGGCTAACAAAGTCTAGCTGTGTGCAATGCTTTATGCCATTTCTTAAACATTAAACAGTTCTCATTCCAAATGAGTAATTTTTCTTCTATTTCAGGTCAAAGTGTATAATCAGTTCTACTATAACTTGCTGTAACTCTTGTTTTGATGGTGTGAATTTGTTCCTATGCAATTGATATGTTAATAGTAGGGAGTAATGTGAGGACAATGCAAATCTGATATTTGCATGTGCACCATTTTGTCCATGAGCTGCACTAGATGAAAGCAGAAAGCTGCACCCAAGTGATCCAAGCCGCACAGGAATACACAAAACACACACATACTCCTCAAACACCTGCCAGCTACCTCAGTTCACCGGCCTGTGTTATGAACTACACTTACCCACATCTGGTATTAGAATTTTCAGTCTGATTTCAGATAACCCACCTTCTACCACTTCACAATAACTCATAAGCTGCAACCCTTCTGGTGCCCACCGACATGAGCAAACTTTAGGTTGTTTCAAGGTAAAGTACTGTATTTATTGCAGTATTTATACAGTTCCTAAACATGGAGTGTGTATAAAAGAGTGCTACCATTTTTATCAGATTTCAAATGCTTTTTATGTATCACTGACAAAGTTTTTGAGTGTTGTGCCCCTAATGCATAAAAATCACAGTATAGCAGAATTTAATGTATTTGAAATGCAAATTCACAGTCTTTCTAGGGTAAATTTATAACACTAAGCAAATATCTAGGATTATCGGGATAATTGGAGAGGTCTAATCAGAATTTGTCTGAATCATAGAGTGTGTTTAGTAACAATGCTTAGAATGACAAGGATTTTGCAAGTTTAAGAAAATTTTAAGTTTCTGATTACAAACTCTTTATATTGCATTATTTCATTCACAAGTATGATCATTTCTATCTTACTTGGGTGTTTAATGTTTGCACTTTAGTTTCTGTTTTTTCTTATAGATCATGCTTGCTTATAAAAGAGAAAGGAAATAACTAAAGAGAAGTTCTTTTTAGTTTTAAAAGAAATTGTTAATTTTGTGAAGAGAGAGTGTGCGTGCATGTGCGTTGGGCATAGAGTCATACATGTAACCTAAATCCATTCTGAAAGAAAAGTGCTTATGTTTCTTAAATGCTGGATACTTACAGTGAAAGGAAAAGAAAAAGAAAGAAGCATCACTCTTTAAGAAGCTAAGAAAATCACTGCTTTAAAAAATTTTAATGGTGGACTAAAAAAGTCTTAATATTCACTAAAATATTATAAAGTTTTTATAAGCCAGACATACAATGGTGTAGTGTCTTCGTGGAAAAAAATAAAAAGAAAAAAATATTAACATCAAGAGTCTTGAAGACTGTTTTATTCTGAAACCCTTAAGGTTTAAGAAGGCATCCCTCCACGCCGTGCCTAACTAGCTGTGCATGGGCGTGTACCAGAAACTCCTGTCCACTAGGGGCTAGACTTTCACCAATAAACTGCTTTTAACTATAGCACTTAAATAAAGTCCTACTTAGCTGGCACATGGGTAAAAAAAATTCCTGTTAGTATCCTAAAATATAATCCAGATCATAAAAGAGATAATTTTAAGTAAGTACCTTCAATTAGTTCAATAGTTAAACCTAACTGTCTCAAAGATGTATATTCCCAAATAAAATGCTACCGCAGGAATTTCATATTCTGTTATTAAAACGGCTTGATCACAGAAACATTTGCTCTTTTCCCTCTTTCATTTCCCAGTTTTGTTAGGGCTAAAGACTGTATCACATACTAATCATGCTTAATTAACACCAAGCAATGAAGTACCTAGGGTGTGCCTAATGTTACACAAATATATTAGAAGCAGCACAACACTACAGGTATTTAAATTTTTTTTTAATTCACCCATTTATCAAACATATATTGAGTTATTTATGTATATTTGGATTTGGAAATTACTTATTTTTATTGTCTAGTTTTCTATAGCAAGGAGGTATAACATTTGTAAAAACAAAAAGAGGGCAATTTTTGAATTTAAAGTTCATTTATTGAATCCCTGTGGATCCAGCTCTAGCTATACAAAGATGAACAAAACAGAATCCTATCTCTAGCTGGTCTGTCCCGTTAGAAAAACAAACAGGTATATAAGCAAGGCCTTCCCAAAATAATGACCTTCGCTTTACGGGCTATAAAGGACAGTAGTCCAATACAATGCAAGGTGTGCACCAGTTAAAAGCAATGACTTTGGAGTCAGAAAGAGCACAGTCTAACTATTGCCTGTGCTCTGTGATTCTCAGTGTTTTTAGCCACCCTAAGTCTCACTTTCCTCACAGTGAATCAGGAATGGTAGGTAATTCCTACCTCACAAGATTGGGTGGAATAATGTATATAAAGCTCTTAGTGTGGTTCTTGGCACACACTAAGTGCTCAAAAATGGTATGTTTTTATAGCAGAGCATTAGAGAAGCACAGAGTAGGGCACTGAGAACTGACACACCTACTGATCAACATGTCGTGGACAGAAGATGGTGGCTTCTCACTTTCCCAAGAGTCATCTACTTGAGATGTTGCACTGCACTGGAATTTTAGGTTAAAGCATAACCACTTCATGGCATAGAGTCTATTTTTGAAGCTCTAAAACCAATAAGACCATAGAATTCTCTCAGAAGGAACGAGGAGTTGGGCAAGTTCTACCCAAGGAAGTTCTCACAAGAGGGCATTGTAAAATGTTCTTATTCCTCAGAACTTAACTTTAAAATGTTCCCACTGGAGTCCAATGGGAGTTTTATGAGGATAAAGGATAGAATTAGGTCTTGTGTATTTTTAAAGGGTCATTCAAAAAGGCAAAGTCTAAATTTTTTACAGATGGCAGAGCAAAACTGATGTAGTTGGCCAAAACTGACCTTTTATGTTTTCCAAAAGCAAATGTTTACTGAAAGAGGACTCTACTATACCACGAATGGAAAAAAAAAAAAAAAATCCTGATGCTTACATTGGACAACTCAGTACACATTCACTGCCAAATACATTTATAAAAATCAATAATAATATTTTCCAAGGTACCTGTTTTCAACCTTCCTCCAGAAATTTTGCTCTGCAGTTGATTTTTCTCAAACACAAATATTTCTGAGGAATAATACTATTTTAGATGAGAATAGGCTTGTGAAAGCGTGTGAATTTGAGAAGCCCCACTGTTCCCGTCACTGTTTCATCTCCACCACAGTGATACCCAGGCAAGGCTGAGGGTAGTACATGTTGCCAGGCCTTCTGGATAGTGAATTCAGAACTGATGTGAAGTTCGTCCAGCATGGAACTACTTTTAACTTCTTTCAAAGAGAGAAAGAGATGTTAGAAATTTCTATGCTCTTTTAGACATAAAGTAACTCTTAAAAAAAAACAAAATTTTGATGAGTGCAGTCACTGAAAAAAAGTTAGAAATATTGAAATCCATCAAACATGAATGGGAAAAGTTAAAGTGGCTTATGACAATATATATTGGGTTTAATGAAATTGTCATTAAAAGTTGGGGGGGATGAAACTGAACTCAAATTATCGGTAGTATTTAATCACCCTCACAACAGCCATAGCTTAGAACTTTCTTATGGGGCACTTGGCAGGGTACCTGGGTACCCTTTTAACATGTAGATTTTTAAAAACATTTTGTTCCACAGCTGGTTCCAGAAAACCAGGGCCACCCCACTTTTTTCACTCAAGAGAAAGCAAAACAGTATACATTTAGACAACATTTAAGTATCCACTGTATACATAATGATTTTGGCACCTATTTCTTGGATGGCCATTTTCTGTTAAGGAGTGTGGAAGTCTATACCTCTTCAAAAAAACAATAAGAATAAATGGATAGCTTAATGTATAAAATAGTATACCCGCTTTGGAAAAAGTTTTAACAGTTTCTTCTATGGTTAAACATACACTTATTTTTTTACATTGGAGTTCTACCCCTAGATATTTACCAAAAAATAAAAACAGATATCAAAAAAAAAAAAAAAAAACACCCACAGGTACTAGAATGTTCATAGCAGCTTTATTCATAAGTGGAAAAACTGGAAACTCAGATTCCATCACAGGAGAATGGATAAACAAATTTTGGCATTTTTATACGGGGGAATACTACTCAGTGATAAAAAATGTTGATACACATGACAATGTGAATAAATCTAACAGATATTTTGTTGAGCATAAGAAGCTGGACACAAAATAGTGCATTATTTCATTTATGTGAAGGTCAATCTTAGATAAAACTCATCAACAGTTTGAAAATCAGAAAAGTGATTGCCTCTCTGTGAGGGGGAAGATTAAATTGGAAGGAATATGAGAGTACTGGCTGGGATGATGGAAATGTCTAGTTTTCATAGGGGTATAGGTTACATGGCTGGCTACATGCATTTGTCAAAACTAATCAACTTGTACACTTAAGATTTGAAAATCACACTGTAGATTAATTTTATCTCATAAAAGAATAAATGAATATATTCTTAAAGATTTAAGTATATGATGCAAATAAATCAAAGGAAGTATGGCTTCTTTTATGTGCCTTCCCGTGTTACTGTTTTTGAACTTAAATGGTTCTAACAACTCAATGAACATATTTAATTCTGCAACTGTGCATCATTTTTCTAACTGGTCTATTTTCCAGAAGGCAAGAGCTTGTCTTTTTTTTTTTAATTTAAATTGTTTGTAATACAGCACATAAATTGCCATTAAACATGGCAATGCAATGAGAACCTCTAGATGGAACAGGTGGAACACTTCCCATTTTTTTTCTTATGACTTTGAGAATAAATCTCCCCCAATGACACCTTTCTCCTTCAAATACTTCAGTTGTATATTTTATAACTTTTACATATGTCATTTTTACATGACAGTCACAGCTCCCACCTGGAGTTTTGCAACACTGTCCGCATGTTACCTTTTTTTTTTAGAATATGCATGTTTTATTCTGAATAATTTTGCATAATAAAAATGAAAGTACAAAATAATTAAGACACAAAATATTTTAACAAGCTGAAATAAATCATGAAAGAAAAAAGCAGAAATGTAATCCATGGCAGTCTTTCTTACAAAAGTTCAAACACATCCTTTTTTCACTAATGAAGAGACTTGAAGGTCAAAATCTGAATCCTGATATCCAGAGTCTAAAATAATCTATTATATACTACATAGGCAATCAATATTGATGTTAAGGATAGCCAAGTTCAACAAGTGAAGTAAAAACCAGCCAAAAATCATGCAGATGCTTTAATAAGCCACAGAGATTGTAACTAACATGCTAGGAAAAACTTCAAGAATCCCAATATCCCTGCTAGTCATTTCAAGAAAGAGTGGTCTTTTTCACTTCCTCTAATGTTCATTCACTTATTCATTCATTCATTTGTTCATTCTATCAACAAATATTTATTGGCCATCAGTTATATACCAGAATGTTCTAAGAGCTTGGGATGTAGGAAACTAACAGGTAAAAATCTCAAATTTTCAATATGAGATAGAATCTTTGATAGTTACATGCACTGCAGTAAAAGAGTAAGGTAAGGAAAGGAATGTGAAATTAAAGGGAAAGAGTTGAAATTTTTAATAAGGTAGCCAAGAAAACCTCATTGGAAAGGTAGGTTTTTAGTAAGGAACTAAAAGAAGTGAGAGGTTTGATATGCCATTATCTATCTAAATAAAGAGTTGTTTCCTCCTCTAAAGGGTTAAATGTGGTTGATAGGAGCATTAGGGCATATTGGAATGGTTTCCTAAGACAATTAACCTGTTTTCCCAAACAGCCACACTTACTTCTTCCTTCCTTCCTTTTTTTCTTCCTTCTCACCTTCCCTCCCTCCCTCCCTCCTTTCTTCTTTCCTTTCTTTCTTTTCTATTCACCTCTTTTTTTTTTTTCTTTTCAGGCTGGTGCATGACAACTATAAAAAGGAATAAAAAGAGGGGGTGGGAAGTGACCTCGATTTCCCCACAGCACATAAGGTTAACAAGCTGTAAATCACATTTGTAGTAATTTTGTTTAAAGATAAAGGTTGATTATGTTAAGAGTCATTTCTCTCAAAAGAGAATACTCAGGCAAAACTCTTTAGATGGTAAGTTATTTACACATTCCTCTTTTATATAGATGGCCAACAATGGCTGAAATAGTTTATATGACAAGGAACTTATGGAAAATAAAGATTTCTGGCAAAACCATCCATAGATAGCTATAATGATCGATGTATTTGTTCCTTCCATTTGCTAGCATCCTCCCAGATAGGGCAAATGGTCAACTGTCAAGATCATTAAACTTCATTGTAGGAATCCAAAAGGCATACATATATCACATACTGGAATCTCTTTAAGAACCACAGCAAATGTACTGCTTTTCTGACAAAGAAAAGAATACTATTCAGCAGATTGCTATAAAGCCAAAATGAATGGGAACATGTGTGTCGATGTATGTGAGAAAGACAGAGACTTACAGTACAAACCTGATGTCAGTATAATGCTGAAGAATTAATGCAATAAATCCTTGATTTAAACTAAACCTGAATCTTTCCACCTACACATAACACAACTGCTTTACTACTTTCTTTCATGCAAAGTCCATCTCCAGGAATCTAGTCTCCGGACTGTCAGGATTTCTAAATCCCACAAATCCTCTTGAGATTTCTGGGAACAACAGTTAACCCTCGTGCACCTTCTAACATCAGGAATCACACTCTGGATGGGCATGTAGGTGCTAGTATTATCCTCAGCTCAGGAAATTGGATCATCTCTAGACAGACATAAGGCAGAGGGTAGGGAAAAAAAACAGCAACTCTTAAATCTACTGAGAAAACAACACCTCTGAGTGTACATGAAAGATCATTGCTCCCAAACAGATAGATGTCTTTAAAAAAATTTGAAACTCTAGTAGGATACTAGGATGTTTTGAGTGCAGCCCATGGAGAGACAAGCACATAGAACAAATGAGGCAAGCCCTTCAAATTTTCAATTGTAAAATAATTGTAAAGGAGGCAGAGATCAGATCCTAGGTCACAAAAGTGCCTGTCTAGATGAGAAGATCAAAAGCCCAGTTTCTCAGAGTTCTGGAAACGATTTTATTTCAAAAAAAAGGATCCTTTGGTAATGCTACACAGACTAATGATCTGTGCAATAAAACTGTATGAGGAAATAAACACGCGTTCACCAAAAAAAAGTCTATTAAATACCTACTCTCCCCTAAGTACTATGCATACAGAGATAAAGGTACAACTCCTATCTAAGAGAAAGTTCCAGTCTAATGAGGGTAAAAGGAATATAAATATGTATCATCAGACAGAGTGATAAGGGATTTGTTATCAAAAGAGCGGATGACTTGGAAAACTAATGGAAGGAATAAGCTGAATATTTTAGTTAAGTGACACACACAATTTGAAGGATCATGGATCCTTTAATGTCACTTACCAAAACAAAACAGAAAAAAATCATCACAATTCCTTCTTCTATGTTCAGGGCAATCTCTCTTAAAATTGATATAAATGAATAGATCTACAAAAATCTAACTTCCAACCTAAAGACAAGACTAAACATAAGAGAATGTACTGATCAAGAAATGAATGACACTGACAAAACTATATTAAAATGAGATGCTAATACTATCAAATTTTAAGATGTACATGGTGATTTGATATACATTCTTTGGAAATATATGACAGTCAAGAAGAATTTTTGTGAAAATTTTTAATTTTAATTTAATACCCAGAACCTGAGGTAAGAAATGTGTCACTACTTACTGCTAATAAGACAGAAGTAATTCTCCCCACTATGAATTCATATTAGAATTTGAGATAAAATGAAAAGAATACAATATTAATAGGTGAAAATTTCAGAAAGAATAGGAAGTCTATCTAGAGAGCCTACAAGCAATGGCATCTATTATCAGACAAAAAATGGAAAAGGTCATGGAAAAAGATCTTAAAACCTCAAGTATTGATTATGTATTCAATGTATCAGTTAGAAAGTACATTCCAATGTTAATAATAGAAATCCAGGCTTATTTTCCTCTCCTATAAAAGAAGTACAGCTGTGGAGAGGCCAAAGCTGGTATGGTGGTTCACCACGAGTCCAGGGTCCTTTGGTCCTTCTGCTCCAACATCTTTTAGGTTGCCTCATGATACAAGAAGGCTGCTATAGCTCTAGTCATCACAGCCACACCCAACGAAACAGAAGACAGAAAGATGGCTAGGGGCAGAAGAATTTTTGCAGAAATTCCACTAAAATCTTTCACTAATATTTCATTCTTCATTCTTGCTGACAAAGAAAGACTGAGTGATAAAGTATTTTAATTGTCCAAGGTTAGTGAGGAAGAAGGAAAAGATGAACATTTGACAGCCCATTTTATAATACCAGTGTTGGATGCAAAGATTAATTATATCCTTTTGCCTAATAGAATATAAAACTATAGCTGTAGCTGTTTTTATCTCTTATATGATGATAATAGCAAAAGCTAACACCTGGGTGCTTAGCACATGCCAGGCAGTGTCCTAAATTCTTAACATGCATTAATTTATGTGCTTTTTACAATAACCCTATAAAATAGTTATAGTTCATCCCTATTTAGTGTCAAGAAACTAAATCATAAAGAGTTTAACAAATTTTCTCAAATTAATGGAACTGGCCAGTGTCAGAGCCAGAATTCAAACGTGAGTGCCAGCTTGATTCTATACAATAGAAGCTGTAAGTGAAATAGTGTTTTTGAAATAAAAGAAACAAAAAACAAAACATAAAAATGACTCAGAAAGGACAAACTGTCCTGAAAATTACAGTATTTCATTAATGTTAGCCATATTTTTTTTTTCTGAGTGGCAAGAATCTGTTACTTTCTTCTTTAAACTTTTCTGAATTCTTCAAAATCCCCATGCTGGATGGGTATTGTTTTTGTGATGGGAAAGAAAACATGTTTACTAAAACAAGGATGTCATTGAGACCAAAAGGGGAAAAAGGTATTTAATTGCTAAGCCTAACAACAAATATGAAAAGCATGAGACTGAGGGAGCACAGCATAATACTTTTCATAAATGCTGACACCACCCAACCACTGATGCATGTAGAGCTGTGTCAGTTAATGCACTTAAATGTAATTCTCTCTGAAGGCAAACTCTCTTGATCAACAAGCTTTCTGTATATAGCCATCAACTTAAATGCTAGATGTTTAAATAATGGACATTAAATTTATCTCAACGAGGCACAAATTCTAATAACAATGTTTATTGGAAATACCACACTGTGGTTCAACAATCCTTAAGGGATGTTTCAATCACACTGACAAAGAATGATTGAAAAAAAGGCCAAAAGGTGCGTGGAGAGGAGAGAAGATTTCTGTGGTCAAAAAGACTAAATTTTGCTTAATGACCAATTTTATCACTCTCAATGTAATAAAGACAAGATCTTTGTGCTAATGGGAAAGAAAAGAAAAAGGTTCTGATAACTACTGAAAGGGCGGCTGACTAAGCATTGTACAAAAAATACACTTTGTTTTATAGGTCTTTTATGCAGAGCCATTACAATATAAGTAGTGACAATTGAACATTATGGAACCCAAATTTGGGGTTTGGGTCTTTTACATCAACAACAAAACAAGACCAATAAAACAACTCATTAAAAAAAAAAAAAAAAAACTTCCAAGAATTGATTCTATTACAAGACCTATTCAATTATAGAAGTTTTCAGAACTAAGAATGTTTTTAGAAAAAACAAACTATTCTACTTCACTCTCAAATTATAGACCTTCTGAAAAGAGAATTGCCAACAATTAAAGAAATGAATAGAAAATGGTTAAACATTAGAGGAGCATTGGAAACATGACTTACAGGATTCTGTTACATTTGATGGATGGAATTAAATGGAGAACAGAACTTGAATCAACTAGGTCTTATTATAGAAAGGCCAATCTCCTCTTCCAAAGAAGTACACACAGTGAGGGGACACAGGAAGGCAAGAATGGGTAAATCTCAGAAAGTTGAGAGCTCAGGTTTAGCATGTCTAAAAAATAAAACAAAAATTCAGATACTTATCTAAATCTTCTACAAACCACTTGAGTTTGCAAAACTGAGCATGTGCATCTGCTAAAAATAACAACTTTCTTGAGAGATTGCTGGTCCTTCTACATTCTGTCTGGGCAGAACTGCCCAAATCTGAGCTTCTCCCCTCTTGATCAGAAACTAGAAATCAAAGATATACATTTCAATATTTTTCAACTGTAAGAGATACCTGCATAATATTTTGTTTTCTTAAAAGGTTTTGAAGGAAACTCTCAGTTTATTATATTTCACTCATGCTTATGAAAAAAAGGAAATAATATCTTTTTTTTTATTTTGTCAGATATTTTTAATGAATGTCAAAGAACTATACTTTCTAGGAAAGTACTCAGTTGGCATCTAAAATTAATTCTATAGAATATTCTGAACTGATTAGGATATGTGGTTTCTATGCTCTTTTCATTTTCTTTCTTTAAAAGGAGACACAATAGGAACATAAAAATGTCTTTTCCTCACTTGTTCTAGACAAAGCCTTTATTGATATATATATATAACAAAGCTTCATTTACTTTCGAAACTTTTGTGTAGTACTTTTTGTATTTCTGCAGTAGGCTGGTAGGGCAAAAATTGTTGTGTAGGAGACACAGGAAGGTGTCTCTCTCAGTGACAAAAGAACTAAGCTAAGTCCATGAATTTAGGCATCATTTGTAAAATCATTCTGTTTTCCAATGTTAAAGCATTGTTCCGTTCCCTCACTTTTATTTCAGGAAGTGATCTTACATGTTATGCATGTATTCCTTAAAAGGGAAGCATTACAGGTCACTTTGGAAGTTCATCATCTTGCCCTTTGTTGGTGGGGATGTGCACAGTGGATAACAGAGGCTGTTAGCTGTCCCTCAATACCTTTTCCCCTTCTTCCACAGTAATTGAGGTCTTAGCTATGCAAATGTATTCCCAGAAAGACTATATTTCCCAGCCTTCCTTGTAGTGAAGTGGGGCATGTTACTGTAATATTAAGTTTTGGCCAATAGAATATGAGCAAACATTTGCTTTGGCAACCTCCGTGAACTCTCCCTAAAACACAGGTGCTGAGTACACCTTGCCTCTTTGCCTTTTTCATTCTTCCACTAAGTCTGAACTCTAGAATGTGGATAGGGCGATCTTAGACTCTGAAGATAAGAGCCACTCCCTAAGAATGGAGAGAGATGAACTGGAAAAAGGCTGGATCCCTGAGGATTTTGTAAAGGAGATCCACCTAGTAAAACTTCTAGACTTTTCTATGGTGATAGAAAACACTTCATGTCACCCTCCATGCTGTTTCTTGAACCTGTTAAGCATCCTACGGCCTTGGGCTAAGATGCTTGCCCTTCCCTGTGCTTGGATCTCCTCCCTCAGTGCATCCTTATGACTTGGTCCTTTATTCATTTGTCCTTACTCAAATGTTTTATTCTCAGGGAGGGGTTCCCTGGTCACCACATTTAAATCACAATCCTACCCTTATTATTGTCTCCCCTCCTTTCCAGCTTTATTTCCTCTTCAGAATCTTCAGAACTTAGCAACTAATATACGTGTGTTTTCCTATTTATCTTGTTTGCCATCTGTCTTCCCTGCTAAAATATATGGCTCAGTGAGGGAAAATTTTTTTTATCTGCTTTGTCTCTCCATATACCCAGAACCTAAACCAGTGGCTCATACATCCAATTAAATATTTGTCCAATGAATGAACCCAAAGTCAGAAGTACAGAAATGACAAAAAAAAAAAAATGTGTTCATAATGGGGTGAAGTTAATGAGCTTTTCTGATTTGCATCCCACTAATGTTTTTGATTACCTATCGGTGCCAAACATAAACAAGTTATCTTCACAGGTAACATCTCATATAATCCCAATTAGGACCTACCTCAGTAGGTATTAGTATCCCATTTTTACAGATAAGGAACCTGCTGTATAAAAGAACATTTTGAGCAAGTTACTGAAGCAAGTAAGACAAAGATTTTCAGAGAAATAACCAGACTGGATCATCCCTATTTCATGAAATGATTCAGGTGAGATAGGAAAAAAAGCATCTTCACCAGCACCTAAAACTAAAAACAGATATAAACAACAAGGTTTTAAAAAGGGTCTCTTTTTCCATCTCCTCAGGCTAACTGAGAAAACTGACTGAAGAAAATTCCTATGAGCATATTTGTGTGATGATCCTAAAAATACAGCAGTCACTAATAGATTACAGAATGATGATATCTTAGTTAATAGGGATGTCTAAACCAGTCTTTTAAAAATCACACTCATAATCATAGCTGTGCCCTCCACATCTGCACCGGGCAGCAATCTGCTAAATATGCATCTTCCAAGAGCGAAAATGAATCAATGAACAAAAGCAAACAAATAAAAAACAACTTTGAAATCACTTTTATATTTTCAGTTACAATAGAATTAAATTGCTTATTTTTATCCAAAATTTCATAAGCAGTATATTAAAAACAGGCATTTGTTTGCTATCCTTACAAGTTCTCTACAGGTGCATGTGAGTCATATACATATATACATAATGAAATGCTTCTAGCTTTAAACTTTCTCCAATCAGACTATTATTTTTTGAATTTCAGACTATTATGGGGGATACAAATGCTTTGGTTACATAAATTGCCTTTGCACTACCTGAGTCAGAGCTACAAGCATGCCCATCCCCCAGACAGCAAGCACCACACCCCTTAGGTGTGAATTTGCCCATCCCTTCCTCCCCCTTCCCTGCAATCAGATTATTAAAACAATACCTGAATATTCATATTATTATTAACATTATTTAAAAATTCTTCTCCACTTTATTTGGATAGAAGTAGAATATGTGAAAAGAGAACAGGTATTTCAGTCAAATAGAAATGGATTCAAATATCTGACCCCAAATCTACTAGGGACATAATCACGGGTAAATTATTGAACATCTCTGATTGGTAGTTTCTCCACACCAGCAAAATGAGAAAAAGAATATCTACCTCACGAGGACTGCTGCTACAAGGAATATAAATAACAACATATATAAAGTGGCTAGTACATACCTGGATCAGTGTGGATGTTCAGCAAATGCTAATCATCATTATACTAGTTCTGAAAACACAGTCCTTGAAACCTTATTTTATTTCTCACCTTTCCTAGGATGTCAACTATACTTCCTTTTTTCCCCTCCAAATACTTAGGCAAGTAGAAAGAAAACAATATATATTAGATTTTCTTGATTCAGGTAATAGGTCAGTTCTTTGAACTTATTTTTCATAATGCTTTATTTGGTATGATAGTCCAACACAGCCTCCAAAAATATTAGCCTTTTTTCTTTGGATCAAAGAATCTAACCTACAAATTATAACTCTATCTAAAGTTCTATAGAACACAAATTGATGGAAAGTGTATAGAATTTGAAATCTTTGAAAGAACCTGATCACAGAAGATGTGAATGTTTCTTCCATAAACATAATTATTCCCTTTCATACTGAATAATGTTCCAGATGTTTTTGGGCAACACTCCTCCAGTGCAGCTGGTGTCTACAGCAGTGTACCTGGGATGTTCTGACACTTCAGTCACTCTAAGAGATGTGCTAAATAAAATTGCGTGCAAGATGTTCATCTGGGCTATCAGCAGTTAGATGATTAAAATGAAGTAATTACTGGTGAAATTGAGAAATGGCCATTTAAGCATGTGTTCATGGTACTTGAAAGAATAATACTAGATATTAGTAAGAAACTTATTTTCAGGTGCCATTTGCTTTCAAAGTGCCACCATAGCAAAGAAATATACTCCCAGGAAATTCACTGGATTACATATGTGTAATGTGGTTTTTGGGTAATGTAACCATATTAGAATTTGCCCCAAATGTTCTTTCAACTAACAAGTTCAAGGCTAAATGGCCCAAGATTTTGTTCTAAAAAAACTAAAATAGTGAATTCAAGGTGAAAATACTTCATACAATCTAAATACACAAGCTGTCTTTGTAAAATACTGGCATGACATAGGCAGTTTCCAACTGCTAATTCCTCCACCTGTGTACAAAATCCTTTCCTTTTCTGTCTCAGGTACACTGATTCACTCCAACTCCTATATTTTATGCTAATTTTATTATTTCTATTGGGCCTCCTCATCAGCATTTCAAGCAGTTCAGGTCTCTACCAGCTTATTAAAAACAAAAGCTTTTTTCAAGCTGTGACATCACACTCTCCTTTAGCCCATACCTCTGGCTCTCTTTCCCCATCTAAAATGTAAATGGTGTAAGCCCTCTCCCACTGAAGTAATAAAACACCTGAACACTCGTTATTTCAAAATTTTCCCCCAGTTTATTTGCATAGAAGCCAAGGGTGGTTGTTGTTGTTGTTGTTGTTGTTTTGTTTTGTTTTAAGGAAAGGCCTACACTCACTGTTCCCACTTCTTCACAACTCTACAGAAAATACCTTGTAACCAAGGTCGCCAGATAACTTTTTGCTCACTGGCCAGGGCATGTCTTCCACTGGCCCTCTTGTTTCTAACTATCATTTGCTCCCTTGTACTGGGAAACGCTCTCTTCATTTCGTTTGCACTGCAGCATACCTTTCTGGGGTCCTGGATCCTCCTTTTCAGTCTAATTTTCAAGTTTTTAATTTTCTACCTGTTCCTTATAGTTTGGCCCTCAGTCCTCTTCTCTACAACCCTTCCTTACAAATCCTCCATTCCCATGGCAACAGTCAGTGACTCCTGGTCACCATCATCCACCACCAACATCTCTGTGCTCCCTGTGTTCCCTAGATCAGGTACCAGCATCCCTCACCATCCACTGAGCTGCTCAAGTTGGGAATACGAGTTGCTTTGACTCCTTTGTCTCCCTCACCTCGCTGTACCCAATAGATGGCCAGGTCCTGTTGCTTCTCTACCACAGAAAATGCCTCAGCAGAGTGCTCTTGCCCTCATAGTAAAGTCTAAATTAGCATTTAATATCAGACCCTTGATGATCCATCCCAGGTTTAGCTCCCCAGTGTCATCTCCCCGCTTGACTCCACAGTCTAGTGGGCTGCGCTGAAATAATGGCAGTCTCACCAGCGTGACACAGGTCGCTACCTTTCAGTGCTACACATGCTGTTCTTTCTGCTGGAATGTTCCCAACCTACTTTCATCTCACCAGCACCTATTCCTCTTTCTCTCCTAAGATGTCACCTGCTCTCTTCTCTGACCACCTCCTCCTCAAGCCTGCCTTAGATGTTCTTCCTGTGAACTTGCCTATCTCCCTAAAGTGACAGTACTGTAGTACTTCATTGTGTTTTAATTACCTGCCTGCCACCTCCCTCCTCCACACTCCCACTAGGTTGTAAGCTGTTTTAGGGCAGTGACAATGTGGAGTTCTTTTTTGTATCCCCAGCACATTGTACAGTCCTAACACAAAGTAAGTGCTTGATGAAATTCATTGAGTGTATAAATCTTTGAATGACAGGATTGACCAGTTGGAAATTGCCCCCAGCCTTTTTATATTTTTTCACTACTACTCTCTATCAACCCTCCCTCGAGCCAAAGACAATGTCACTGTACAGACATGACTATCTCTGCCTTCTAATTAAGTATTTTTAGCCCCATTTGTACTCCAGCTCTTCCTTGAGTCCTAAAATAATCCCTCACATCTAAAGTAGAATTTTCTTCTAAGAATCCATAAAATGTTTGCTATCCTTTTACCACTCCTTTTAAAATATCTTGTATACATATGCTAGAGATTTACATTGACATATGCCCTTCCCCCCTCATCTAGATAAGAAGCCCTTTAAGGGTCAGTGCTCAGACTGAATATAACTTAACACAACCAAACTGTACCTAATACCATTGCAAACATAAACACTCAATAAATATTTATGATTTCTTTACTTAATCAGCAAACAATTATTGTGGAAGATTAAAGACCATCACAAATTCTTGGATACTCTTCTAATTGAGTGGTGCAGTCTACCTTCCCTCCCTTGGATCAGAAAAGTCCTATGACTGCTTAAAGCCAATGAAATATAGCAGAGGAGAAAATATGCCAGTTTCTGGGCCAAGACTCTAAAAGGCTGGCATCTTCCACTTCCTGTATCCTGAAAAACTCCTTTTTGAAACCCTGAGCTAACATATAAGAAGTCTAACTACCCTCTGAAGAGACTCTGATGCTACATGAAGAGAAAAACCAGCACAGCTCAGTCCAGGTTTTAGGCCTCCCCACTGAGGCACCTGTACAGCCTGCTTGGTCCCTGCAGACTGACGATCTGCCAGTCACCAGGTGATCCCAGGCTATGTAATGTGGGCAACAGAATCCCCTATAAAGCCATAACTAACAGGTGATGAGTATAATGAAATAATTGTTATATTGAATTACCAAGTTTAGGATGGCTTGTTACACAGTAATAGACAACCAGAAACATTTACGGAGTGCCTACTATGTTCTAAGCATTCTTTCTAGCACATTCCTTCACATTCTTACAAACACTAAATATTATCAGATTGAATTGTGGGAGTCTGACAGCTGTGAAATGGTACCTCATTTGGGTTTTAATTTGCATTATTCTTACCATGAGGTTCATCTCCTTTTAACATATTTGTTGCCATTCAGGCTTATTCTTTTGTGAATTACTTGCTCATAAT
Source organism: Eulemur rufifrons (assembly GCF_041146395.1). NCBI lineage: Eukaryota > Metazoa > Chordata > Mammalia > Primates > Lemuridae > Eulemur > Eulemur rufifrons. Next base: position 33,233,807 of record NC_090983.1, on the reverse strand, counting down.
TTTGCCCATTTTTCTATTATGTTGTTTGCTTTGATCTTAATGAGTCACAGGACAATGTTACTGGACACGAGTCCTTTGTAGGTTGCATGTACTGTAAATATCTTTTTTTCCCCAATTTATGGCTTGTCATTTTCCTTTCTTTATGCTGTCTTTTGATGAAGAGTTTTATTGTAGTCAAATTTTATCAGTTTTTCTTTTAAAGTTTCTTATTCCTCTTCCTTCTCTTCTTCCTCTTCTTCTTCTTCTGTCTTCTTCTTCCATACTTTAAGCTCATTAAAAAATTTGCCTATATTTTCTGCTATGCATGCTAAAGTTTTGCCTTTGACATGTAAACTATTGATCCATCCCAAATTTACTCATTCATTTATTTTGATATGATTTGATTCAGGGATCCATTTTTTTAACCATAAAAAACCCTTTTGTTCCAGCACCATGTATTGATCACCATACTTTCCTCAATGATCTCAAATGCCAGCTCTACCATACACAAGTATCCATAGATACATGGCTTTGTTTCTGGGCTCCCTATACTATTCTATCAGTCGATTTGATGATTCCTGTGCCAATATCAAATTGTTGAAATTACTGCTTTGTAGTAATTTTTTATATTAGGTAAGGGAAGCCACTTCATCTCTGGGAGTGTCAGTATTCTTGGCCCTTTTGCTCTTCTGTGTGATTTTTAGAATTATCTTGTCAAGTTTCATAAAAATCTTTTTCAGAACTTGGGTTTATTAGTGGTATATGGGAATGCAATTGACTTGGGTGAATTTAGCAAACTGGCTAAACTTACTAACATTAATAGTTTATTCGTGGATTCTTTAGCATTTTCAATGTAGACAAGTATCTTACCTGTGGATAAATGTATGAAAGGTATTTTTTCCTGACCGATTCTTATGGGATTTTTTTTGTGTGTGTGTGTCTTATTGTACAAACTGAAACCTCAAGGACAATGTTAAATGGATCTCAAGTATAATGTGATAGTAGTCATCTTGCTTTGTTCATGTTTTCAAAGAAAATGCTTGTAATGTTTTTTTATTATTGTTGTATTTATTCTAGGTTTTTTATAGATATCATTATCAGGTTAAGAAATTCTCTCTTTTTAGTTTTCTATGAATTTTCTCATGAAAGGTTGTTGAATTTAATTGAATGTTATTTCTGTATTAAATGAAATGTTCATTTTTTCCTTTAATTTGTTAATTTTTTTAATTCAGTGATAGATTTTCTACTTGTATTTCTGAAGTAAACCCAAAGTTTATGTTTTAATCATGTCTGAATTCACTTTTAAAACATGTTGTTTAAATTTTTACCATCTATGTTCAAGAGTGACTTCAACCCATAGTTTTCCTTCTCATACTGTCCATTTTGGGTTCCAATTAAGGTTATATACTAGACATGTAATAGTACTTCATGCAAGATAGAAATAATCTGATTTCCTGATTATTTCATAAACTCACAGGTAAAATTATCTGGGCCAGATGTTTTCTTCATAGGAAGATATTTACCTCTGATTCAAAATATTAATGGTTATAGATTAAGTTTTCCACTTATCCTTGAATCAATTTTGTTAATTTATATCATTCCAGAAATTTGTCTATTTCATCTATGTTTCAAATGTTTTGTAAAGTTTTTCATAATATTCTTTTCCCTTTTTAGAATTTGCTGCATCTATAATTGTATCCACTTTTTTTATTCATATATTGCTTATTTCTTCTCTCACTTGAAACTCAGTTTGTCTTCTCAAAGGAAGTTAATTATACTTTCCTATTACAAATAACTAATCTTTGGTTTTGTTGATTCCATATTTTATATTTTTGTATTTATTTCATCAATTTCTGCTCCTATCTTTACTATTTCCTTCTATTTATATTCTCTAAAATTATATTATTGTAGTTTGTATTGGGGTACTTAGCTTGTTTATTTTAAAATTGTCTTTTTTATATGAATATTTAAGAAAGCTATAAATTTCTTACAAAGTATTGCTTTAATTGTATCCCATGAGTTTTAATATATAGAACTTTCATTTTTGTAGAATTTTTTTCTAAATTCCATTATGATTTTTTCTAAATTCCATTATGACTTTTTATACATGGGTTATGTAGAAATATATTCCTAAATTTCAAAATACATTTAGAAATGTGCTATGGATTTCTTACTTTATAGAATTATGATCAGTGATGATAATCTATAAGAAATCACTTTTCTGTAAGCTTTTGAGATTTGCTTTATGGGTCTCATTCATGGTCAATTTTAGAAAAATTCCTCATATGCTTAAAAATGATGTGTATTGCTTCACTGTAAGAATAATTTTCTAAACATAATCGTTATATTAAGCATATCATTTATCTTAATTTTTTATCAACATGATCTAGCAACTTCTGAGACAGATGTGTAATATTCTCATGATGATGATGTATCTGTCACTTCATTCTAGTTCTCTCTACTTTACATGTTTCAATACTATATATAATATTAATTACGTAAAATGTTACTCATGCATTCAATTTGAACCAATATTTAAGAGGCCTAGTTAGCTCTAGAAATGTTTCCCCTACTTCAAAGTCTAAATTTTTTGGTGTTGATGTAACTATACCAGCTGTCTTTTGGCCAGTATTTACCTAGTGTAGGTTTTCTCCGTCCGTTTACATTCTCCTCTCTGTGTTGTTATATTTTTGGTGTTTCTTATGAACAAAATATGGTTATATTTTGTTTTGTTTTGTTTACTTAGTCTGACAAACTTTGTTAACTAGAGCATTTAGTCATTTATATTGATTGAGATTGCTGTTTTATTTGGAATCATTTCTTCCAATTTATTATATACACTTTATTTGGCCTACTTGCTCTGGATTTCTTTTGTTTTCCTTGACTTGTTTTAGATTAAGATTTCTTCATCTTTACTTTGTTTCTCATTAATAGCTTAGATATTATATGCTCTGTTCCTATTCATCTAATGGTTACGTTGTATATTCTAACATTTACATTTAACATTTTTAGTTTAATTAATTCTAAAGTTAATCACCTCTTTATCTTTTTGGTAAACAATACAAAAACTTTAGAACACTAACCACTATCACCTCTTCCTTATTTTGTATGCAATTACTGTCTAGTATTTTAGTTTTTTTCTTTATGTTGTAACCCTACATATTAGACATTATTGTTACTGTTTTATAAAGTCAATTATTTTTATTAATATCTTACCATTTTCCTTACTAATCATACATTCTTGCATCAGATTTTTCTTATGGGATTATTCTTTTTCTTTTAAGAGCCTACTGTTTAAAATGTTCTAACTGAGGATCTGTTTATAATAAATAGCCTTGATTTTATATTCTGAATAAAAATTATACTTATTTTGCTCTCATCCTTGAGATATTATTTCACTGTGTATAGAACGCAAGTTTGATATTTATTTCTCTCAGTCTTTAAAGATATTATTCCACTGATTCCTAACTTCCATTGATGCTGCTAAAAAGTCAGTTGTCAATAACATTCTCAATCATTTCTTCATAATTTGTCTTTTCTCTCTGGCTGCTCTCAAGATTTTATCTTTACTAGTGTACAGATTTACTACAAAAAGACTAGGTGTGGATTTCTTTTCATTTATATGGCTTGGAATTAATTTGGCTTCCTTAATCTAAGAACTTTAATACAATTCTGAAAATTTTTCAGACATCATCTTTTTGAATATTAGCAACTAATATTCTCTTTCGGAGGGATACTGTATTACATATATGTTGGACTTTCTCACTCTATATTTCAAGTTTCTTAATATCTCTTCCATATTTTCCAGTTTTTTTCTGACCTATCATCTAGAACACTAATTCTCTTTATTATTCCATTTTTGTTATGAAATATAATACACATATAAAAATGTATAAAATATAATAGACAGTTTTAAAGCCTACTTCATAAATCCCCATCTAAGACAGTAAATAAACTATCGCTAGCACCCTAGAAATGCCACCCCCTCCACCATGTACTTTTTCCCAATAACCTCCGTATTCCAAAGGTAACTACTTTCCTGACATTTGTACTAATTACCTTGTGTCCTCTAACTATGCTTCCTTAAATACTATATTTTAATTTTGCCTATTATTGAAGTTTATGCAAATTGAATCATATAGCATGCATTCTTTTATGACTGACTCATCTACATCAATACTACTATTGTGATATTTGTACATTTTATTGTGGGTAGCTATAGTTTGTTCATTTTCCTTTTTGAATCAAAGATGCTTTAGGCAAAGCCAGCCCCAAATATCCATCTTACTGCTTTGGATTTCCATCTTCTTTCAATTTCTAAACTAGTAATCTTATTCTCTTATGTCATCAATGCCTTCAAGCAGATGCACTTTAAAAAAAATAAGTTATCTATTTTTTCCAGTTTTCTTTAATGCACTGATTAGTCAAATTATTTAATATGTCAAAAGCAGAGTAGAAATCTTCCACTTCCCTTTTCTATTGTGCTCCATCCATTGAGTTTATAAATTCAATTATAGGCTCTTCATTTCTATAAGTTTATTTTGTCCATTTTCAAATCTTTCTGAATTTTCATATTTTCTTATTTTTTTAGTATACTTTCACTTCCATTTTCAAATTGTTTTAAGTATATTTACACATTTATTTATCATTCTGTATTTTTGATTGCCTGATTCTGTTACTCACTGGTTCTACTGACTTTCTTATGGATGTTTGTTTCTTTGTATATTTAATTGTGTGTTTGTGTGTTTCAATAAATTCATGTTCTTGGAACTTCAGCTGTGTAAAACATTTGAGTCCTGTGTTTAAAGTGTAGTGTGTTCCTTCAAAGAAGAATTTCATTTGCGTCTGTCAGATGTCTAAGGTCATTAACAACCTGAGACATTTTTAAAGTCAAATTTTATATTCACGTTTTGCTCTGTTTCATTTTTAAATCACACAGGAATACAAATTTATGCTCCAAGTTACATTGGTACAAGCTTGGAGTTAAGAATTCTCAGGAGACTTTTTTCTATATCTCAGAGCCCAGGCTAAAACCGGCATGTTCTTTACTGTCTCTTTTCAAGGAGTGTTTTTCTTGCTGGTTCACTCTCTGAAAATATTACCCTTAGATGAGCCCAAATATTTGAGAAGGTGTCTTGTCTGACCTCATATCTTCCTTAATCCTCTGGTCAGATCACCTGACACCTTCACATGATCCATTTAAACCCGGCATTTGGCTACCAGGGAACCAGGTACTTCTAGGTCATGTGCCAGATCCAGAGTCCACTAATCCTGTGGATTTATATTTATGTATCATTTCTAACCTCTTAGGTAGGATTTCTTTCTTTCCATGCCAAGTTGGCTATTATTATAAAATAATTTTATATATTTCAGCATTTTAGTTTTGTTGTACCTGATTGGGTTTCTCTGAGTATCTAACTCATCATAATGCAGAACATATAATAGGTATACTGGATGCTGACTCAGTAAAAAAAAAAAAAAAGAATATATGGTATTTTTAGTATGAGGATGGATCTCAATTGACACTTCTTACTGGTAACCCCTTTGCAAGATAATTAACCAGATGTTAAAAGGAAAATCTATCTATGCCTGGGGAACAGAGCTGTTGTCTACAAGAAGACAATTTACCCACATGTTCTCAGGCCCATAGATGGAGTCTGATACAATTTTGAGCCACTACAATGTTGGTTTAACTGATTCAATTTACCAGTATTTTTAAATTTAAATGATAAATCAAAAATATTCCATATTATCATAATGGATTCTTTCTTAATTTATTGTATGACACTTAAAAAGACCTTAAAACATAGCATTTATTTAAAATTTAAGCAATTGGAATACTTGCCATAACGAGTACTAATTATTTGTGGCTGATTAGAACTCTCACAATCACAATGAAAGAGAAAGGAAAGACTCAGTTGCTAGGGCAGGTGAAGCAAAATCACAGAAGGTAAATATCTTAGGGACTAATTTCAGCAAATGATACATTCTTGCAGTGACACCAAGACTGTGGCTTAATATACAACAACTGGCTCCTCAGCACAATGTTTGAGATTTTCAATAAATTCTTTTTGCTATACACATATTAAGGAGGTATATGACAAATTTTCAATTGCATGCTGAACTTTTTTTTTTCTTTTTTTTTTTCCCATGGTGTTACAGACAGCTGATACTGAACTTTTCTTGATGGCTCAGTTCAATAATTTTTTCAAATTTCATTTTCATCTCATTTAGTTTTAGTTGAAATTCACTTTTCTTAATATAAATTTGTTCCAGTGAAAGAATTTGAAGAGTAGAGATTGAGATCACACATGCTATATCCAAAGAGCAGTGTCCTTTTAATTGCTCTCTGTATAAATTTTGTTCATTGTGTATATTCTTTGATTAAACCAGTATTAAACTTGTCACCAATTTTTATTATTGATATCTTAGCTCAAATTAAATCCTTTTTTAAAATCTCTTAGATGCTAACTTTAATATTTGCATTAATTTTTCTACTTTTAGCAATATATTTAGAAAAAACATTCTAGCAGTAATAATACTCCACATACAACATAAACAATAGAGAAATATAAGCACAATAAAAATTACTCAGATATCTACCACCCAAAGATATCTGTTGACATTTGCTTCATTTTCATCTTTATTTATTGTAATTAAAGTTATTTTATAAAATTGAGGTATGCTGTTTTTATGAGATATACTGTTTTTTATGTCTAGTTATTTTCACATTAAATTAACTTTTAGTATTTTTCTCTTGTCATTAGAAATTTTCCTAACACAAATATGTCACAGAAGTTTTTAATTGTTCACTTATTCTTTATATTAAAGTTATTTTCCATTTTTTAATATTATAAATTATGTTGTGATAAAATTTTTATACTTAATTTTTTGTCTTCATTCAGCATTATTTCCTAAGGTAAATTCCTTGAAGTTTAATAATTGGATCAAATATACTATTTTCATTAAGTATTATCAAAATATTTTAATTTATATACATATATGTGAATATATATTTTAATATTATATATAAGGATCACTTATTCCCTGATGCCCCATAATGTTAGAAGGAATCATGAATAAATCTTTTTCTTCATGTTAAAAATTAATAAGCTCCCTTAGACTTATATCACCTTGTTTTCTTTCTCCTTTTCTATATCTACATTATATACAAATTAAAGTATCAGCAGAAATCTTTCTCTGCAGAAATCAAAATGGTATTTCTTTTATTCACCACTCTTGAAACCAAAATACTTTTCATAATTACCTTTCATCATATTATGGCAAGAGGCATGCAGTGTAGGCTATTACCCAATAATCAGTCAATATTAATATAGAAAAAGCTTGGCTGGCCAGCTCAAATCCAACAATAAGATTATTTGAATAATAAGTGATATATACATAAAATACAAACACAAAATATGAACATTGATGATAATTTTGCCTAAAATAAATACGTATTGTAGCTCTTCTTCCTTGAACTTCCGTAAGTAATAAAAAACTTATTATAATTTTCCTCACTGAAAATCTCATAATGCGTCTGCATTCACTATACCATTAAAGGATTTTTGCATGGATTAGAAAAAGTGCTTACTAACCAAACATACACATGCTTTAGGTGCAAATTACCAGTAAATTAGCATCTCCCATGTACAGAACTCATTTATCCATTTTGTGGCAATGAACCAGAAAATAACAGGGGGAGGAAAAGCCATATACACAATCAGAATAGATTTTACCTAATCTCATCTAGTCAATGTATGTATTTTATACAGAGAAGACCTCAGATCCTCACTCAGAGCATCTTTACTATTATTTTAGTTAAAATTTTAACCATGGTAGTAATCTTATTTTCTAGCAAGTCACAGATTAGAAAATGCAAATTGAAAGTACAAGGAGAGGATCAGGACTGACCAAGAGGTGGGTAGGGTCATGTAATGCATTTTGTGTTGGAGTAAACACCACCCCATGTGGACCTCAGCACAGACACACTGGTTGAGTACAGTAGAGTATATGTTGCCCCAGAATCATCAGAAAAAAAAAAAAAAAAGCTAAATTATACTCAATATTCTTTAAGGGTACAGAAATATGTAATCTATTTCAAAAAGATCATCAAAACTGAAATAATTTTAGGCATTTAAAGACTTGTATGGACCTTATTATTAACTCACTCTGTGTATGTTTTAATTTCTGACCTGTAAGAATGATATTTGTACTTAAAGCCTCAAAACAATGGTAAATATTCATTAACACTGACAAATTCTGACTATCTACCTAGTTTTCACTTTAACAGTCTTTCATCAGCCATTATTGGTGGCTAAAGTTCTGTAATCAAAAGTATCAAAATGACCTTGGAAGCTAACTCCATTCACCCAGACAGGAAACAGGCCAAATATGCCAACTCACAGGTATTTTTCCAATGTAAACTAACTAGGGTACCCCAATTAACCTCATTCCATGGGAAAAGGTATACTTAATGTTACTTACTATACATTTGTTTAATATATGGCCAACATGTCTGTCTATGATAACAGAGTATTATTTTAGATTATTATTCTCTAGAGAATAACTGTTACATATTTTCAACTCAGTCTATACATTGTTGTATATATACTGTTGTGTGTATATATATATATGATTAAGAATAAATTTTTTGATGACTTAGGAAGAATTTGCAGACATGTAATATTGAATATAGTTGAAAATACAGTCACATTTTTTAATTAATTTGGCTTTTGTCTGAAGTCACTATAGCGACATGGCTAGTATAAATCTGTGCCATCAAATTTCATCTGAGTACTTACTGCTTTTCAGATAATGTTTTATTCATTTCTTGTTGATCCTCCAGGTTAGAGTCCAAAAGAGAAACCTTCATTGTTTTAAGGCTCTTACTTAGTCTTCCTTCTTCCTCAACCTCTCTAATTTCCTCCTGCTTTATTCTTTAAATATTAGGTTCTTAGGCCTTCTGAGCTCCAACAGATTTGGCTAGCAATACCTTATTTTGTCAATCAAAATTTCCTCTGAAAATCCTATTTGCTATAAAGTGCTACTCATAGTGCTTCTAAAAACTAAGATTAACCTGCTGCTAAATATAGAAAAAAATTCTACTGTTAGTGAGGATGCACTGAAAAAAAAAAGAAAAATCAATTATTATTAACTCACTCTATGCTCTGTGTATGTTTTAATTTCTGACCTATAAAAAAAAAATCTGTGTTTAATCCTCAACAAAATGATAAGTATTCATTAACATTCAGAAAATCAGGCTATCGACCTAGTCCTCCCTCTGTCTTTCACAGATCAGAGCTATTATGGTGCTACCCCCCACCAATTGGAAATTCAGCACTTTAGCACTCTACTTTGTGGACACTAGTTTTCCTGTCAGTCAGGGTCTTGTTGGACTTATTACCTCCCACACCTCCGCCACCAGCCCTGACACATTCATAAACTAGGTGCTTTCTTTCTGCAGCTCTTTAATAACGTATTGCTCAGTAGCAAACTTCAAGAAGGAAGCGGGCTATATAGTATCTGGCATGATGCAGTTGCTACTTGTAATGCTTTTGAGTCAGAGCAGAACCAGGAGAGATGCTGAGAGCAGCACAGGTCTGAGATAATAGCTTTTCAAGTCCTTTATCTGAAAGCCTGGCAGAGAGGATAGAAATACTCATCTCATTCCAGCAGAGCCACATGGTGTAAAAGCCTGACAGACACTAGGAAATGGAGCTACAGTCTTCCATTGCTCATTGCAAAAGCTTCTCAAAAATATGGTTTATATCAATTTACTTCACCATTTCCTTGGCCCCATGTGATCTGTCTTTAATCTACACGGCTCTGTGCTAACAATATCCTCAAAATTTCAACAATGATTTCCTAATAAACCCAGTGGACTGTTTTTAGGTCTTTATTCTTGATTTCTCCACAATATATCATTGTTGAAAATCCCTTCCTTGAAATTCTTTCAACTCTTATTTTCAGTTTCTCTACACTAGTGTTTTATAAAGTGTTTTCTTCAAATCAGTGGTCCAAAAACATGAGATTCAAAAGAATATTTATGGGCAATTAATTTTGCCAAACACTGCATCCCTGGAAGACCCATAATCCTAATTAACATATTAAAGTCTCTGTGAAGTCTGACAGTAAAAGAAACTTGCATAACTGTGGTCAATCCAAGGTTTCCAAACTTTTTGGAATACAGAGCTCATTTCCCCACAATAGCTATCTTATTTCAACATTTCTAAGATGTACATGTTTATCACATTTTAACATTAGATTGTATCTTATAACCAATGGCATTTTAAAATCACTGCTAGCTGGTAACAGTCATGATTTAGTTGTCATTTCCTGTGGCATAAACAAACATGGTCATAGCTGTTCATTTTTTCATCATAGCAATTGAGTAATGTGTTTTGTTGGTACTAATACATGCCAATTTTAATTGCTATTTAAAATATCTTCAAAAATATTATACTATAATTCAGTATTGAAACAAAAATTTATTTTATAAGCAGAAAAATATAAAAATAGAATGGGGTATAAAATGATATTAGTGAAGCAAATACTTGCCATTGGAGAAATAACTGTAATTGCTCAGATTTTTACAAAACCCCAACCAATTGCTTTATGGGACCATTGGAAAGAATTGCCTACACATACATGATGTGTGCTTTGTTACTGAAATATTGCCTATGACACAATGAACCAATGTAATTGGAGACTGAAGATATTGAAAAATATCTCAAAATAGATCAAAGATATTTCAATAAATGAGGGTCTGGTCTCATAGGCCTATTGTTATCATTAGAGCATGGCATTATAGTTTAATTGCCAGGATTTTTTTAATTTGGAGGCATATAAAGTAATGCTATGTCTTACAATTGATGGTATCTTCGTTTCCTAAAAGATGACATGAACATGTCATGAAATTGTGTTCTTTTTTTACGAAATGTTGCTCTAATTATCTTCATATTCTAACCATTGACTAATTCACACTCTTCTTTCTACTCCTCTAAATATTTGTGGCCCCTTTGCTGATTTGATTAAGTCATTACCTTGCTTTACTTTTTCTATAAACGCAATGACTAGATCCTATCTGTCTTTTCACATTGAGTTTATAGGACTAATATTCTGCCAGATATCCAAATGTATGGTATTATGATCATGGAGGGAACAGTACAAAAATCAAACTCAATGTCCTTAAGAGACTACCTCAAAAACATGGATAGACCCTGTTCATGGGCTTCACATCTTCCTGCAGACTAGGACTCCACCATCAGAGGAGAACACTGAAATTTCCTGAGTGAATCAGTTCATCCCTGTCTCTATTCTTCCAGGATCAGAACTGTCTCTAATACATCATGGGCCCTTAAATGCTAAGATATGTCTTCTGACTGGTGAGATAAATAAAGTAATAAAAATTTAAACCTCTAGATTTTGCAGAGAGCAGCAGTCTTTGTGAAGGTATTGAGGTCAAGCCCACTTCTCTTGTCTGCAACCTTAACAATCCTTAATGTTGACAGCCTAGGAGAAGGTGACCAAAGGAAATAAGGGAAAAGAGATAGTAATAACCAATGTTATATCATGTTCCCACATATCTCTATTTGTCTACATAAGCACATACTACCATGAGAGTTATTAATACTCATTTTACAGATGAAAAACATTTTCTGGAAAATTGTCATTTTTAAAGAATCATAGGGTTATTAACTAGTTCAGTTAGCACTCTAAACTTGGTACCCACCAGTTGGGTAAAACACACAGCTGACTTTTTAATAGAAATCACTTGGAGGTATATCCGATTTGTGCCTAACCACCTCCAGTGATAGAAAAAAAAAAAAATCTTTTCTCAAAACAGCTCAGTTCATCTTCGGAGAGGTCATAACTTACATGGGAGCTTGATCTTCAGGATCCCTGGGAATTCCGTGGGTTAGGTAATTGAGCAAAGGGAGAAAATGGAAGGAAGATGTGAAAAACTGACCCAGCTTGACTTACACTTCTGTGTGAGTACGTGGTCAGCTTGTCTAACGTGCCGCACCCAAAAGTGAAGCATACTTGACATGCTTGGGCCTACCAGTGATACACAAGAAACTCTAATCCAGAGGGTGGTGTCCAGCAGTGGAAGTATAAACATCAAGCTTCATGTGATGTCCAGCAAGGCTTCCTTGTCATGATCAAGGCCTGATGCTGTAGTTAAGAGTATATAGATACGAGGTCACTCCCTGAGAAGCTATTAGCCTGAAAGCTGGGAGAGGAAAGAATTGGGCAGAACCTCAAGAATGGAACCAAATGGGCGGAGTTCAAGACAGCACATGTCTCAGCAGGGTATAGTAAACCACAGCAGTAAATGAGAAATGGGATCTGAGCCAACTCTGTAGGGACTGAGGAATGTTACCATAGAAGACACTGTAGACTGAGGCTAAGGCCAGACTTGACCAATAGGTGGGCCCAAGCTTCTGCTTACCTAGGCCTGAACTCCTCATCAACGGGGGTCTCACAAACTGAGCAGGACTGAGTTTGAGTGGAAATAGCATCATGGATGGCTCAGGAAGGCTGTGAGCAAGATATAGCTTGTTCATCACTAGAACCCCAGAACCTAGCACAAGATGAAACACCTAGTAGAGGCTCAATAAACATTTTTTTGTATAACCAAATAGATATTAGAAATAAGTTCACTGAAAACATGTAAAAGAATGAATGAAATACTACCTAGGAATTAATATGAACCAACTACACAACAGCAAGGCTAAATCTCACTGACATAATTTTAAGCAAAAGAAGCATGAGATGAATGTTACATACTGCATAATTCCATTTATGTTTAGGAAAAAGCATAGCAGTCAGTGTATGGTGACAGAAGTCAGAACAGTGGCTCCCTTTGGGTAGAGGGTATTGATTAGGGAGGGACACAAGGAAGGCTTTAGGAGGGTGGGAAATGCTCTATATCTTATCTGGATTCACAGGTGTACATATATGCAAAAATTTTTAAGCTGTATGAATAAGATTTGTATACTTTACTAGATGAGAATTATGTCACAAAAAGGAAATATTTTTTAAAGGTGCAATTCACACTATTATGAAGGCTTTTTTTACATTGGATAAAATATGTTCCCCTGTAGTTTCTACCCATTGTTGATAATTCTACCCATCAGGGCCCCAGAGAACATACTTACTCTTTTTTTAAGTCCTTCATACATTGAAATGCAGCCACCACTCACCCCAAAGGTGCTCCCTTCTGAGTGATTATCCCAGCTCCTTCAACCAAAATATCAAGTCCCTTCACTTGATCTATTGGCCTTAACGGTAGAGAATTCCAAATATTTTGTAATAAAGAAATCATGTCGTGGCCTTCCAAATAAAAACACCTGCACACGCTAGCCATATCTCTAGGGCAACCTCTGTGGGGCATCACTTGCCCCCACAATTTTGTAGCACTCTCTCTCAGAGTCTCTAAAGCAGAAGTTCCCCAGCTCACAATAACCATGCTAAGACACAACTTTGAGAGACATAGTGTAGGCCTTGGAAGAAGGCCCTTCCCCTAAAGGGACACAATCAAAAAATACATATATTACTTTTCTGCTACTACATTTGTGGTCTACTCTGACAGTTGTTAAAAAGAAATATGGGTCTGAGAATGGAATATAAGCCACTCGGTGTCACCCCTGGAGGAGTGAGCAAGTGGTGGGAACAACGGGTGCCTTTAGGCACCTTAAAGCAGTAGGAGTAGCCATTTTAAACAGCATTGCACTCATCTAACATAAGCGGTGGATTAGGACTAGGTCATACAAGTTCTCTTCCTTATTGCTCTGTGAGAATTATGACTCCATGAACCATTTAAAAATTTGGCACTATTACCAAGAGATATCACCTTTATCAAGGGATCACCTTGAAAAACAGAATGGTTCAGGGTAGAAACATATCTCCAAACAAGCATAAAGAATACATTATTTTACAGTCCATGCCATTTAATTATGAGGTGAAAATTGTGGGAATTATGAGGAATTATATCCAATCTAATTGAAAGGATCAAACATTAAAAATATATCCTAATAATGAAATGATTACCAAATTCACAAATCAATAAAATTATTCAATAAATTAATTGAAAAATGAAATGTGAAATGCTATTTTTGTTCATGTGTTTTGCAAAACATAGTCTGGTTTTAGATAGTGCTCATACATGGTTATATAAGATTAAATTACCATAGCATATTTCTCACAAAATTATTGAAATCCACTAATATTAATGGTGAGTCATAATAGAACCAACATGTTTTGTAGCCAAGAAAGGACTGCTATTCATTTGTAGTCTCACTGTCTTAAATATAAAGAGAGCACCATTGTTGAAAAAAATGAGTGCTAACGTACAACTTTTGAAACAAAGTCTTTAGCTATCCTGGTACATATTTTTAAAATAAAATATTGATTATAAAATTAGGCTACTGATTGACTATTAGATGATATTAGGAAATTTCTATTAGCTTTCTTAGGTGTCGCAACAGTACTATGGTTAAGCAGGAGAGTGACCTTATCTTTAAGAGGTTTGTGCTGAAGTATTTAGTACAATGTCATCTTGTCTGCATTTTCCAATTATCCACCATAAAAAAACCTACACATACATACACCCACACTATAAAGCAAATATGGCAAAACAATAACAATTATTGAATCTAGAAGATAAATACACAGGTATTCTTTCAACTTTTCTCTATTTACCTGACAACGTCTAGGAAGATAGAGTAAGCCTATTTAGTAGTTGAAAGAGGAATTGTAAAATGGGGAACTTATTACAGAAACATTAGGCAGCCTAAGAAACTAAATAGGGTATAGTGAAGCAACTCAGAGATTCACCCATTTGAAGATACAGTTCAATGGTTTTTAGTATTGAATTCTAGTCACAAAGTTATGCAACCATCACCATAATGTTAGAATATTATCACCCCCCAAAAAAGAAACCCTGAAACCACTGGCACTCTCCACTTCCCCTAACTTTTCTGCCCTAGACAACCACTTATCTGCTTTCTTTAAAAATATTTAAGCTCAGGAAATAAAGAAACTAAGTATACACAGACAAAAAAAGTAAAAACATAAAATTTGAACTGAATTTCCATGCCATTTGTGGCATACAAATGCTGTCAAAACACACTGACTTTATTCTGTACTAATACCTAATTCTTTTTTTAACGTTGCAAAAGTCTGGGTCAAATAATTAGCTTCCTGGATACACCCAAGCAGAATACAGGCTTTCTCTTAACCAGACACCAAAATAGACTTCTTTTCTTTTAATTAAGTAAAGAAGCAGCAAATTTTAGAAACACAAGTCATATTGACAACAATATTACTTCTCCTTCATTTCAGAAGGTGTGCAAATATATATCTGAAGAATTCATCTCCAGAAACTCTAGATATAATATCTTACAGGACTTCAGGATTAAGAGACAATGGACTTTGCAAATATCTACTAAAGAAAAAACAGTATTGTAAACATTAAAGATTTCTTTTAAATATGGCCAGTTCTTGAGAGCAGTGCTAGCTTCTGATAAAAGTGTCTTTTTTATATATGGTTTCTTGGAAATAACCATTTGTTATGTACCAAATTGTATACCCTAAAATTCAGATGTTTAAGCCCTAACCTTAAATGTAATATTATTTAAAGATGTGGCCTTTGGGAGATAATTAGGTTTAGATGAGGTCATGTAGGTGGGGCTCTCACGATGCCATCAGTGCCTTTATAGGAAGAGCTATCAGGGAGCCTATGAGGACACAGCAAGGAGGAGGCTGTCTGCAAGCCAGGCAGAGAACTCTCACAACCCTCACCTGAACTCAACCACACTAACACCTCATCTTACAATTCCAAACTCCAAAACTGTGAAAAAATAAGTTCTGCTATTTAAGTCACCCAGTCTATGGTATCTCAGTAATTTCAGCACATTGTTTTCCATAGCCCAGGGTTTCTCAACCCTAGCGCTACTGACATTTTGAATGGAATAAAGCTTTGTTGCAAGGGGTCGTCCTGTGCACTGAACAATGTTTAGCCACGTCTTGGCCTGTATCCACTAGGTGCCAGTAGCAGTAACACCTCTGCGTAACAATCAAAACTGTCTCCAGACATTCCCAAACGCCCTACCACCCACATTGAGAACCACTGTTTTAGGCCATTCATAAAAATAATATTTGGGATTTTTTTTGCACCGTTTGGGGAATGGTCACGCTTGAAGGTGCTGACTTGGGGAGGGGGGGTGGGGAGGGGATGGATATATACCTACATGATGGGTGCAACGCGCACTGTCTGGGGAACAGACACGCCTGGAGCTTTGACTTGGGGGACAGGCGGTACATGGGCAACGTATGTAACTTGAAGTTCCGTATCCCCCATAATAAGATGAAATAAAAAAATAATAATAATAATATTTGATATTGTGACAAATGTTTTCTACCACATTCACTTTTAAGGGTGATATGCAATGAGAGGTGTGACAGGTTCACCATTCATATAAATTGAGAATTTCCTAAGTAATACTGTATTTTATCATTCCATGTAGGAAAGCTCTAAAGATGAATAATTTTTATATCTACTATTGTCCCCACTTCCCTCTCTTTGCTTGCTGAGATCCTGTGAAGGGGAAATAAAGCTTTGTCTTAATTTTAATTAGCAATGGAATTTTACCAGGCTCGTGTGTCAATATCACCACCTTCCAAAATCCCAACCTAGAATGGTGCACCCATCTCAACAGCACGTTCAGGGTGCATCAGAGTGGAAGGCAAACACATGCAGGTCCTTCCGTGGAACCAAAGGCACATGGGAGGTATTCCAACAGGAGAGAGTAAGGAGACTGGGAAGGATTGACTTAGAGAATGAATGAAATGAAGACTGGCTAGTGATGTCAGTACTTTCTCTTTGTCCACAAACTAAAAAACACGTTCTCTTCACTAGAGACTGTTTTCAAATCGTGATTATCTTCCAAAACACACGGTTGGCTCTGAGGTCCTGCTATTCTCTGGCTCATCTAAGGTGCTGATGAATATAGGGATCCAAATCAACACTTCGCACACTGCTGAAATGAAGAAACGAATTCCAAGTACAAAGCAACTTATTTGTAAAAGAACTCACAGAACACAATTTTCTCACACATTCAGGGCACTGTATGAATGGGAAACAGGAAAGGATGGCATTCTCCCCCCACAGAGTCATCACGCTTCACTTGCAGGTTCCGTTGCTCAGGGAAACCACAGCAATACCTGCAAAGTCAACATCATATAGACTTTGACTTTGTGATCCTTTAGGGAAAACAAGAACTCTTCACACCTTTTAGCATCTACACTGCAGAAAACAACATAATAGTGTGTTTTAAACATCATTTTTTTCACAAAAAATGGGGCCCCAGAGCTTTTCCCAAGCTAAATCAGTAACATCTTGATAGAATTGCCTTCTGACTGAGATGATCTACTTTGTATGTGGTCACACTCAAAGCTGGAGAACAGAAGGAAGGGAAGTAAATGTAATTTGCATCCTTTCCCAACAAACCTCTCTGAGCCTGGGTACATTTACTTGTAAAAAGAGAGTATCTGTACTTGCTGAACAGAGTCAATCAAATCTCACAGTAACTAGCACATATTAGAAATCTATTCAATTTTATTCCTTCCTTTCTCCCACCCCATCACCCATGAGACACCATAAGCTTTTGTTTTGTTGGAAGTATGAAGTGGGGGGAGGAGAGAGAGAGAGGAGAGAAGCAGAAAGCAGACAGTAAGAAACTGCTCAGTCACTGAGCAGCAAAGTAGAAGACAATTCACTCTCTGACACCACCTCAAACTTCTCTCTATAAAGAAAACTACAAATAATTAGTTATGATTCTGAGACACTGAGGGTTTTTCTCCCCTCTGTGTTAAAGTCAAGTTATCTTGAAAATTTATTTCTTTAATGTTGACAATGATTTATCAGAAACTGAGTCCTCTTTTCTATGGTGGCTAACAATATGTCTTAAAAATTATAAACTTTACACTGGATTCTTCCTACAGCCCCTTGTGATCATGATATTCTGAAAACATTGCAACCAAAATACCTGAACAAGAACTAAACATAAACCAGGTCCTCCTCATCAGCCCAATGACAAGGTTCCATTCTCCTCTCAATCTTTGCCTCTCACAATTGCCTTTCGTCCAGGGTTGCATAGTTGCAGAGTGGTGAGCTTTCAAAATATAAACTGTAATAAACTCTAATAACATTGGGCATGACTCATTCACCAGAAGAAGCAGGATTCAATCATTATTAATTAGTGTACTCTTTATTATCAACTTAGACGTTATCCAAAGGCTAATCTCATATACGCGGTTGAAATGTTAACCAAGAATAGCATAAAGGATTTACTCACTTGCAAATCTTCACCTAGACTCCTAGGCTCATAACGTTGGCAATATAAATTTATTTTCATCTTCATTTCTATGAAAAAAAAATCATACCCAAGTCCCTGGAAAAGTTGATGGTTTTATTTACTGAAAGTCTAGTATTTTCTTTAATTATAAACTGTATTATTATTTGTCTTTTATAAAGATATTTTTGAATAGGTTGATTTTAAATTAAAATTATGTATTTTTTCCAAGGAAAATTTAATATACAGGCATTAAAATCGCTTGAGTTGGTATCTTTATTAAGTTATAACCAGATAATTAGGGGCTATAAAGGATTAATTTTTCCCTTACATTATCAAAGAGCAGCTGTAAAAGTACAAAATCCACTGTTAAACCTGTGTTTATAGTTCTAATGGCAGATTTATAAAGTAATGTGTATGGCAACGGTTTCTGTATCATGTTGTGGTTTTTTTTGTTTTTTTTTTTAACTTCTCTTTCAAATAGAATTGAAAATCCTCTTGCTTTTTCAAGCCTAATATTGAAGATTCCATGGTAACTGCCTTTTTATTTAGTTTCCTTTCTTGGCTTTGTTGTTCTTTTGCTTTGCTTTTAAGTTGGAAAAATATTTTGCTTAAAAATACAGTACAAAAAAATCAACAATCTAGTCTTTAGTGTATGTAGAATTCCTGAGGCTTTTAATTTTAAGAAAAGATAAAAGTTCCCTTAAAGTTTTGTATTAGGTCACCATACTGAAAATAATTAAACTGGGATATTAGAGTGGAGCACAATTCAGTGGCGGAAATACCAGACTGAATAATTCAGTGTTCCATTTCTATACACTGTTCTACATAACCTGTTTTCTTCATGTTTGTAATCTATTATTCATTTGTAAAAATTAATTGTAGAGAAGACATTGCCAGTTGTGAGAATTACCAACTATTTTTGGAGTGTAATAGCCCACTTACTTAAATCCCATGGATCTAATTCACTCTGTTCATAAAATGGAACTGAGAACATTTCCTACCTATTCCTATTTCAGGAAATGAAGTGATTGTGAATGAGGCTGACTCTGTAAGGCAATTGAAGCTGTTTTTCACAGTATAAAATAGTACTATACTTAATCCATAAATAAATTAAACATTTATTTTTTTCTATTCATATTTTCTAAGCATATTTTCTGCTTCCATTTTACATTTTAATGAATTTATTGACGTTTTTGCACTGAAAAATATAGGTTAGAGATCTCCAATATCCCTTTACCTTCTTCAAGCTACCAGAAAATATAAAGAGCTACAAAAATGAAAGAATTTTTCCCTTCAAAATTAAATGATTTACAGATGAGTTTCAATGTTTAATGTAAATGTTTTATATAAACTTTTAAATTGTAGGAATTTTAATCCATTTTCATTGATGATTTATCATACCTCTTTGAGGAAAGTCAGAATTGTAACCTTACTTTAGAAGTTAATGAATGCCATTTAGTTACCAAAAATTGATAGAACTCCTGGACCTAAAATCAGCAAAAATATAGAAGAACTGAACAACAACATCAACCAACAAGATCTAACTGATATATTCAGAATGCTCTATCCAGCAAGAACACAATAGACATTATTTTCAAGTGCCCACGGATATTCCTAAGATGGTTCATATCCTGAGTCATAAAACAAATTTAAAAGAATTGAAACTATACAGAATATTCCTCTGACAAGAAAAGAGATTCAAACTAAAAATCAGTAGCAGAAAGATCATGGGAAATGTTCAAACACTTGCTAACTAAAAATACATGTTTAAATAATGCATTGGTCAGAAAAAATTCCAAAAATAATTAAAAAATGGAATTGAATGAAGGTGAAACACAATACGTAAATTTTAGGATACAACTAAAGCAGTACTGAGAGGGACACTTACAGTACTAAATGCTTATAACATAAATAAAGAAAAGTCTCAAATCAATAATTTAAGTTCCTCTCTGAAAGCATAAAAAAAGAAGTGCAATTTAAATCCAAGGAAAGTATAAAAATAGATAATAAATATAAGAACAGGAATTAATTTAACTGAAAACAGGAAGTAATAGAGAAAATTATTGAAACAAAATTTGGTTCCTCAAAAAATTTTTAAAAATTGATAAATCTCTAGCAAGACTGACAAACATCAAAAGAAAGAACACACGGGTCACCAATATCAAACAGGAGACACCACAAGAGATTCTGCAGCCACTAAAGCATAATAAGAGAATACTATAAACAACTTTATGCTCATAAATTCAACACTTAGAAGAAATGGACCAATTCTTAAGGAACCACAAACTACCATATCTCCATCAAGATAAAAGTAGATAAACTGAACAGCCCTGTAACTACTAAATAAATTTAAAAGCTCAGAAAAAGAAATATCTTCAGGTCTAGATGGTTTCACTAGAGATTTTTACCAAATACTTAAAGAATTAACATCAGTTTTACACAAACTCTTCTAAAAGATAGAACAGGAAGAAACATTTCCATGCACAATTCAGGCCAGTATTACCTGATTCCAAAACCAAATGAAGACAATACCAAAAAAGAAAATGACAGACCAATATCTCTCATAAATTTAGATGCATAAATCCTCAACTAAATGTTATCAAACCAAATTCAACAATGTAGAAAGAGAATTATATACTGTAACAGAGTTTATTTCAATTTTGCAAGGCTTATATACATCATATTAATAGGACAAAGAAAAAATCATATGATCAAATCCACTGACACAAATAAAACATTTGACAAAATTCAATACGCATTTATAATCAAAATTGTCTGTACCCTAGGAATGAGAGAGAACTTCCTCAACCTCATAGAAAGCATTTACAAGAAGACCTATAGCTAACATCATACCTAATAATGAAAAACTGAATGTTCTTCTAATATTAGAAACAAGGCAAGGACATTCACTCTCACCATTCTAATTCAACAAAGTAATGGAAGTTCTAGCTGTTGCAATAAAGCAAGAAAAAGAAATAAAATTTTCTGTATAGAATGGAAAAAAAGAAATAAACTATATCTATATTTATAGATGTCATGATTATCTACATGTAAAATCCCAAGTAATCTACAAAATAAAAAAACTTCCTAGAACTAATAACTGATTTCAATAAAGTCATGAGAGACAAAATCAACATGCAAAACTTAATTGCATTTCTATGTGTCATCAACAAACAAATGGAAACAAAAATAAAAATGCAATACCATTTACAATTGCTCTAAATAAAATAAAAATCTTAGGCATAAATCTAACTAAACATGTATAGGATCTATATAATTAAGATTATGAAATTCTAATGAAAGGAATAAAAGAAGACTTACATACTTGGAGAGAAATATTCTATCATGTGCTTAGATTACAAGTCTCAATATAATAAAAATGTCAATTTTCTCTAATTTGATCTATAGGTTTAATGCAATGCCTATCTAAATCTCAGTAAGGTTTTTGTAAACATATACAAGCTTATTTATATGAGAAGTGAAAGGCCCTAGAATAATGAGAACAATTTTGAATAAAAAAGGAGAGGGGAGAAGAATTCCTCTTCCCAATGTTAAGGCATGCTGTATAGCTGTAGGAATCAAGGCAGAGTGGAATGGTAAACACTTATATTAATGCAACATTAGAGAACCCAAAAATAGATCCACACAAATATGTCCAATTAACTTTCAGCAAAGGAGCAAAAATAATACAATGATGATAGAGCAATTAAACAAACATAGACAAAAATATGAATCTCAACCTAAACTTCTCACCTTTGTTAGGCAGGGACCAAATCTGAAGGTGGCAGATACAGGCCAGGAAGGCAGTTCCTACAAGCAGAGAACCCGGGGAAGGGACTGTAGGAAAACACAGCTAACAACCGCAAAGAGAAGGAACTTAAGGGTTTGAGGCATACACACCTGTGGAGCTGCAACTTTGTTATAAGAACACCTGTTAATCATGTTTATCAATCATCTGGTAACAGCCCACACCTCCTATAAGCCCATTCCCAGGCCAGGCCAATAAAAGGAAACCACCTGGGAGTCCTTAACGTCTTTCTCCACTTGTGGAGACTGACCCATTCCTCTTTGGAATGTACTCTTGCTTTGTATAGCTTCCTTCTTTTCTGCAATAAAAGTTGTTTGTTGGGAATTGCCTCCTGTCTGTGGTCACTCCATCCCACCAGCCCTGCTTGTGAATTTTTCAAGCAAGGAGCCAAAGAACCAGAACAACAGTCAGCCAAGAGGCCAGACCTGACACATTGTACAAAATTAACTCACTGGATCATGAACATAATGTAATACATAAAACTATAAAGTGTCTAAAAACATAGAAGAAAATACCTAGAACAAAAGAAAGAATTCTTAAACTTGACACCAAAAGCATGATCCAAAAGAGGAAAACTTGATAAACTGGACCTCACCAAAATTAAAAAATTTTTGCTCTGTGAGATCCTGTTAAGCAAATGAAAAAATACAGACTGGAAGAAAATATTTGCAAATCACATATCTGACACAGAATGAGTACCTATAATATATAAAGAACTCTCAAAATTCAACATTAAAAAACAAACAATCCAATTAGAAAACGGGCAAAAGACTTGCAAGACATTTCACCAAAGAGAATATACAGATGGCAAATAAGCACATAAAAAGTGTCCTTCAGTGGTGAATGGGTAAACAAACTGTGGTACATCTATATCAAGGAATACCAATCAGCAATAAAAAGGAACAAACTATTGATAAATTCAACAATGTGGATGTATAACAAGGAAATTGTATGGAAGCAAAAAGCTAATGTCCTAAAGATGCATAATGCATGATTCAACTTATATAACATAGATGACATAACACAAATTTAGACATGGAGAATAGATTAGTAATTGTTGTGGGTTAAAGAAAAGGGAGAAGGGGATGAGCATAGTTATAAAAGTATAGCATAAAAGAACCTGTGGTCATGATTAAGTATTTCAATTTTGGTTATATGAAGATATATATGATAAATTGCTTAAAGCTACACACACACACACACACACACACACAAATGACTGCATGTAAAGCTAACAAAATCTGAATATTGACACTATGGATAGTGTCAATGTTAATTTCCTAGGTTTGATATTGTATTATATTATAGTTGGGGGAGGCTGAGGGAAGTGTACATGGGACCTTTCTATAAATTTCTTTGCACCTTTCTATGAATATAGTATCATTTCGAAGTAAAAAGTTTCTTTTCAAAAAGTAAATGAAACAAATCAACTGGGTCTATGAGATACATACAAAGTCAAGACCAAATCTAGATTCTCCATTATATTATTTTACAAAAGGACAATATTTCTAAGCTGGTGTATCAATTTCTCTTAAATAATGAAACAAGTAAACTAATTTTGTCACATGCTCATCTAAATCTATAATCATCAATTTTATTTACCTATAACCATTTCTCCATTTAATCTCTCCCTTTAAAACATTGTGAGTTATTGTACTATTATAGTTGAAGTGTCTATATTACAAATCTCTTCCTTTTTTCAGAGTAGTCTATAATCTTGGTCATAGGAATATTTTAATTAAGACTAAACTGGGCCGGGCGCGGTGGCTCACGCCTGTAATCCTAGCACTCTGGGAGGCCGAGGTGGGCGGATCGTTTGAGCTCAGGAGTTCGAGACCAGCCTGAGCAAGAGCGAGACCCCATCTCTACTAAAAATAGAAAGAAATTATATGGACAGCTAAAATATATATATAGGAAAAATTAGCCGGGCATGGTGGTGCATGCCTGTAGTCCCAGCTACTTGGGAGGCTGAGACAGGAGGATCGCTTGAGCCCAGGAGTTTGAGGTTGCTGTGAGCTAGGCTGATGCCACGGCACTCACTCTAGCCTGGGCAACAGAGTGAGACTCTGTCTCAAAAAAAAAAAAAAAAAAGACTAAACTGTTTCAGAAAATTATGAAAGTAAGTCATTTGGAGGTAACATGAAAGAGTCACACTTTCCTCATTTTAAAAGAATTTTTGCAGTTAATCACATTGATAATTTCAATACAATTCACTTTGAAACTGTAAAAGATTGTCTCTTAATAAAACTTAAAGAGGTAATTTAAAAGATTTGGCTACTTTTATGTATATTTTTGTTTTAAACAAAAAAATACTTAAAAGATAATTTTTATAATGTATTTAATATTCTTGAAAAGTGACTGAAAATTTCAGGATATTGACAAAGTAAAATTCCTGGGTTAGAAAATGTATTTGTATCCTACATCTGCTATAACAAATGGCCACAAATTTGTTGGTTTAAAACAACAGAAATTTATTCTTTCATAGTTGTAGATACCAGAAGTCCTAAATTAGTATTACTGGGCAGAAATTAAAGTGTCTCAGGGCTGTGCTTCCTCCAATATCTATAAGGGAGGATCTAGTCCAGTTTCTGGTGGCTGCCAGCATTCCTTGACTTGTCACATCACTTCAATCTCTGCCTCCATGGTCACATTGCCACTTTTTCCTCTGTGTATGAAATCTCCCTCTACCTCTCATGTATAAAGACACTTGTAAATGGATTTAGGGCCCACCCAGATAATCCAGGATAATTTATCCATGTCAAGACCCTTAATTCAATTCTATCTGCAAAGATCCTTTTTCCTTACAAGGTAACACTTAACAGGTTCCAAGGATTAGGACCTGATGTCTTCAAGTGGCCATTATTCAGCTTACTACCAAAGTCATTTAAGTGTTCCATGATTCCACTTATTCTCAATTTTTGCTTAGTGTAATATTCAGTAAATAGCTACATATATGTGTATGTTGTTTTTCATTATTAGTGAATTTTAGAATAATTTAATAGACCTCTTTTTCTCTTGCTTTTGTTTTCATAGACCTTTTTAAATTCACCCTTTAACAAACAAATATAGATGTAATCAATGATTTTTAGAAATTAAACCACATATAACAGCTAAATGTGCATAAGTTCTACTACTAAGGATTCTAAATCAATTTTTCTATTGTGTGCATATGAGGAATAAGAAAGAAGTGAAAAGATAAGACTATTATCTTAGAAAATATTCAGCCTCACTACTAATTAAAAATATGCAAGCCACATATGAATAAGCCAACAAGTACTTATCCAGCTTTAACAAATCTTAACATATTGTCATATTAACTTGAAATCTTTATGAAGACATACCATAGATGTAATGGAAGCCTCTTGAATGCCATCTAACTGATTTGACTTCCTTTAACAGAAGTAGCAACTATCCTGAGATATATTCTCTATACCTTGCTACATACATGTGTGCTCTTTACATCTTGACTACTTATATGTATTTATTATAAGCAATCAGGATTGTTGACATGTTTTAAAACTTTTTTCATTCAAATTTATAGTTTATGATTTTTCCATGTTAATACATGCAGATCTAGTTCATTCATTTAAACTGCTAAAGTGAGTTTCCTTGTATGGGTATATCCCTGTTGGCTTAGCCATTTTCCTTTTGACAGAAATGCTTCCAATGTTTTATTATTATACAAAATGTTTCAATGGAGATAATATTTTTCATGTCTCAAAATGACAAAAGATTTGAAATTAAAATACTCCATGCTATGAGACTTACTGGTAAAAATACAATTTGATATATTCTTTCTAGAAAACAACTTGGAAATATATAGCAAGAACCTTAAAAATATGTATATATTAACCCTTTACTTCTTTACTTCTAAAAATGAACTGTACATCAGTGATTCTAAAAGTACAGTCACCAGATCAGCAGCATCAGCACAAGCAAATTGTTAAGGCCCCACCTTAAACCTACTCAATCAGAAGCTTTGGAGTTGGGATTAGGCAATCTGTTTTACCAAGCCCACCAGGTTTTAAAAATGCAAAAGTTTTAAAAATGACAGCTCTAGATAGCTGATCAGAAAGTCTCAATGATATCCATTGCAGAATCACTTATATTAACAAAGGTGGGACTCACTTTTTTTTTTTTTTTTTTAAGACAGAGTCTCTGTTGCCCAGGATAGAGGGCCGTGGCATCAGCCTAGCTCACAGCAACCTCAAACTCCTGGGCTCAAGCAATCCTCCTGCCTCAGCCTCCCAAGTAGCTGGGACTACAGGCATGCGCCACCATGCCCGGCTAATTTTTTCTATATATATTTTTTAGTTGTCCATATAATTTCTTTCTATTTTTAGTAGAGATGGGGTCTTGCTCTAGGACTCACTTTAATGTACAACAAAAAGGAATGTTGGTATAAATAATGAAACAATATAGGATGAAAATTTTAATTACATGGGAAAATGGCTTTGATATTATGCTATAAGAAAATTGTAGGACATAAAGTTTTACATATAGCAAAATCCTAATTATTTTTAAAGGATACATATATTTATCATCCTATTCACAGGTATTCAATGAAGTAAGAATAATCACATATGTATGGACATATACAGTTTGAATTAATGTATTTATATTTAGTTAATATATCACTCATTTATATTAATACTATCATTTATTACCTTACTAATTATATTTATTAACTATGAAAAATCATAAATAATGTTTTATAATATAAATAATTTATAATACAATTTTTAGACTCTAAATATCATGATGCTTTGATGTGCTAATAGCTTTCCAACAAGGATAAATTGAATTTTAAAAAGATGTTGCCTTATGCAATAATTTGCTTAACATTGATAGACATTATCTAGCTATAACCCTTAACTATACCATGTATTCACACATATTCTAAAGTCTATTAATAGAAATATACGGAATGTTAAAACTGGATGGTGTGATATCTAGTGAAATAAAGATGAAAATTCTATGTCAATAGAACTTGCAAATTTAAAAGAATGAGCTTTAAATTCTTTGGCAGTTGAATTTTTATGCAAATTGTTAGCATTCTCTATGGCTATCAAATGGATCATTATAACTTCAACATTCATTTATATAATTCAAGTGTTATTTATTCTATTATATATTAACCCCATTTATTTCAAAAAATAACTAATATTCTTTTGCTTGTATCTGATGTATATACTATGATCAAAATTTAATTTGAATTTTCTTGAATTGGAGAATAGATTTTGAGCTCTA
The DNA here is from genome assembly GCF_041146395.1 of Eulemur rufifrons. Lineage (NCBI taxonomy): Eukaryota > Metazoa > Chordata > Mammalia > Primates > Lemuridae > Eulemur > Eulemur rufifrons. The sequence goes on along the minus strand of NC_090983.1, from coordinate 33,206,408 downwards.
TAGCACTTACATTCAATTTTAACTTGTAATTATCAATATATTTCTATTACGTTCAAAGAATAATAGAGAGTATGCCTGCAGCTAGTTTAATACCTTTCAATTCCTATGGATCACAATGAAAGAACATGTAGCCCAGCATGCTTCATATTTCCAAGGTTAGGGGCTGTTAACATTGTACTTTTATTAAAATTCCTATTAATTTTTTTGCTGTCAATCTGAACGTAAAATTACTTTATCATTTTTCTATAGAATGAAAAAGTATGGAAAATATTACTTTATTTCTAACTACTTATCTAGCCAAAAATGGAAAAAGAAATGTAGAAGAAAAAAGTCAACTATATCATAGCCTAAAAACAGCCAATTTATAAATATTTGAATATAGAAATGACCTAAAAAAAACACACTCATGTAGTTATTTGTCCAACAGATACTTAGTATTGAGCTTGTACTATGTGCCAGGAATTGTGCTAGGACTAGGGATATAGCAGTGAGCAAGACAATTAAGTTCCGCCCCTCAGGAAGCATTCATTCTAGTGAGAGTGATAGACAATAAACAGTTCAAATAGTGATAACATGTGATAACAGAAAGAAGAGTTTAAACTAACATCTAAAGAAAGGATCTGAAAAGCAGAGAGGAACATTCCAAGAATAGAGCAAAAACTGTGCAAAGACCCTAAAGTGAGAAATGGCTGATGAGAGGTGAATGGCTCAAGAAGAGAGAGGATACTTCACTTAGTAGAATGGTTCCAACTCTTTCCAGGAGAACATAAGAAATTCTATGTCACCGTTATTTCTTATAGCTGAGTAATACTCCATGGTATACATATACCACATTTTACTCATCCACTCATGTATTGATGGGCATTTGGGTTGTTTCCACATCTTTGCGATTGTGAATTGTGCTGCTATAAACATTCAGGTGCAGATGTCTTTTTTATAGAATGTCTTTTGTTCTTTTGGGTAGATGCCCAATAATGGGATTGCTGGATCAAATGGTAGATGTTGGGGGGGGGGGACAGGTGTATATCTACACAATGAGTGCGATGCGCACTGTCTGGGGAATGGACACGCTTGAAGCTCTGACTCAGGGGGGTGGGGGGGGCATGAGCAATATACATAACCTAAACTTTTGTACCCCCATAATAAGCTGAAATAAAAAAAAAAAAAAAGAAGAAGAGAGAGGAGGTTAAGGGTCTGGAGAATTGTGAGCAAAAGAGAACAAGGTACAAGAAGAGGCTGGGTAAACACAGAGGCCAGACTAGCCAGATCTCTATAATCATGACAGGAGCAATGGAAAGCCATTAATGTGTCAAACAGCTGTCCCTGACCTAAGGGCACAAGGGTGTTGCATCAAGCCAGGCAAGAGGTGTCCAGGACCTGGACTAAGGTGAGTCATCTCAGCTGAGGAGACAGAAAGGTATTCACAATCAGTTTTGGAATCTGTGTTGGAAACAGAACTTGGTTATACATTGGATGGGGAATTGGTTTAGGCTTTGGGTGTGAAAGGAGCAAAGTGGACCCTTAGTTGACTCATTTGGAAAGAGTAGAATTGCTGTTTACTGAGGTGGAAGCACTCACTGAAGGGGGCAGATTTATTGCATGCAGTTTAGACTCCGTTAACTTTGACACGCCTGTGAGACAGACAAGTGAAGATACCAAAAAGATATAAATTTTACCATTCACTTTCGATTAAATATAATGCATGACCACTGGGACAAAAAGCTTTAAAAACTACCACAGAGTAGTGGCAGTTTCTCTATATGTGTGTGTATATTGGATTATGTTATTTTTAATCTGATTTTTAACATTTTGAGCACATTTTCTTCACAGAAATATAGATTCCTTCTGAGATATGTAACTATACTGAGCATATAATTTTGCTTTATATAGCTATACCAAAAATTATTAACCCAATTCTTATTTTTCATATGTAGATGGTTTCTAATATTTTGCTACAATAAGCAGCACTACTTGTCTGTGTATTTGTTTAGTGAAATTTATAGAAATACTATACAAAATTTGCTTAATGTATTCAAACAGGATTCAATTAATATATTACTTGTAGCTAAGAGGCAGGAAATAATGTAGTATTATTTTTTGCAAACAACTATAAAGAAAGATTTTTCTTACTACCTTAAATGTTTTAAAGCTGCTAGTGGGAATATAGATATCAACTTCAACATTAGGAAGGAAAATTTCTCAGTTTATAGGAGGATAGGGCTTCCAAATAATAAGGAAAAAATTCTATCACGTTAGAATTTCTACCTTCCTTTCTACCCTAAAAGCCCTGCCAAGAATGTCAACGGTTTCTAAACATCCCTAATGTAGGATGAGCATCTTTTGGTTCTGAAGACCTGGCTCACTTGTGCCTCCATCCACACATCTGTCTTTATCTCTGATCTCAGTTTGCCTGAGTCATGTGACCATTTGTAATATAGGTTAGCATTGTTTTCTTAAAATCAAGAGCAAAAAAAGATCATTTTTCCAAGCCCAGATGTTTGAAAGCAGCATCCAGACCAGACCAGCACCCCAGGACATCCAGAAGTATCTGATGAAAGCCATTCCATTGAGAGGAGGATGATCCCCCTCCCTCATTAATGCTTTTTTCCCAATACTTCAATAACAACAACAACAAAAAGTCACGTGAGCAATCTGTTTCCTTTGAGAGTCCACTCACTGCTGAGCTGGGAGGCAGTGCCGGCTGCTCTTAGTAACAGATATCACCTGGACATTTTAACTCCCTTGGCCTCCCTCAGTCCCACCTGCAAACTGGAAATTGAAGAAAGAGGTGTCTCAAAAACATGAAATTCTCTTTTGCCTGGTGGGATATCTTTATTCCTGAGTAATTTCCCCAAATAACACCCTTGAGTCTCTGAAAATGTAAAAATTGCCTGTAGAGTCAAGGCAAATGAGGGCTAAATCGATTCATTATTTCCCTCTAGATTCTCATTCACCTCTAGCTGTAGGAAGCATCACAAACAACAGATGGATGAAAAGTGCATAAACTTATTATCCAGAAACTCAGGTTATTACAGGGAGCATTTTGTTGTTGTTGTTGTTTTTGATTTTAATGTAAGCAAAGCTGAGCAGTGGGAATGTTCAGATGTAGATAAAGATTTTTCTTTCTGAAAGATAATGCTTCTCATTCTGAATGATTTTATTCTTCTTCCTTTGAATAAGGCAGATTTGGAATCTACTCAGACTTGACCTACTCTTGGATCCTTACCTGTATGTATCTTCGTTAGCCAGCAAGAAATAAGCATACTTGGTAAGCAATCCATGACCCTAATCTTTGGTCTGTTATGAGTTGTTTTTAAATCTTTTAGGATAGTCTAGATGTTTTGGTAACAAAGTACTCCAAATGCTCAGTGGCCTAATACAACTTAATAGTGTTCTGCACTCAGGAATCCTTGCACATAGAGTGTCCATCAGCTCAGGTGTTGCCAGTTGACATGCCAAAGGAAAAGGGAGTGCTGAAGGGTCTCACACAGGCAATTCAATGCTCTGGCCCAGAAGTGACATCCTCAAGTCACTTCCATTTGCAACTCATTGGCTAGAGCCAAAAGAGACCAGGAAGTACAATCCTAACATGTTTTGGAAGGCAAAGGGCCAGAAAAAGACAAGAAGTAACAATAAAGACCATCTCAGGCCTCTAAAAGGGAATTGTTTTATTGAGAATATTGTTTCTCTTCCAAAAATGTTGTAGGGAAAATCGAGTACAGCTTACTAGATAGCAAAATATAGAAAAACACGCCTTTTTCAGTTCCTTGTTAAGAGTCTGCCTATGGAAAGTAATATTCCACAGGCTTTGTTATTTATAAAGAAAAGTATCATTTCTTTGTAAATAACAACAACAGGGAAGCTATTACTCTTTTATCTCCAAATATACATACTTCGAAACTTCTGTTACTTATACCTCACCTTTTTCCAAAAAGGTTTTGAGGTAGCTTGTAACAGTCCATAAAAGAAAACAGTATAAGGAAACAGTAAGTCAGGAGAAAGGGAAAAGAAGAACAAGGAGTTAAAAAATGATGATAAAAACAAAATTAGAGTCCGGTATCTGTGACAGGAGATCTTGCATACTTTTCCAGAGGTTAATGATAAATTTGGCTCTGAACATTCCAGGAGCCATGCAAAAACGAAATATAATCAGTGGTGTGATACATAGTATCATCAAGCTAAAAGCAAGTTATGTTATGAGAGGTCCTCATGACGAGGACACACGCAGAAAGCATATGTATAAAAGCATAACACTCTAAGACTGTGTCTTATATCCTTTACTGTACTCTCACATCCCAAACATTTTTGTTATTATTTTTAGGTTTACTGATAATTATTATTATGATTTAGCTGTGTTTGTCAATATCCGACTCCTTTAAGGTCATTCAGGATGTGAATGAAGCAAAGAAATAATGTTTCTCTCCCAAATAGAATATTCATATGAACCACAGCTCAGAAATGAGCATAAAGACTGCTGAATGGGGTCTTCAATTGTTTGTTTACTTCACACAGTGCCATTTTTTGAACATGAATTTGAATGAACTTGAATTTGAATGTCTTTAGGTCTAGAATTCGTCCTCCAATTTGGTCATAATTTCTCACCACTTCCTACCGTGGTCCAATTTATGTTCTCCATGTAGCCCCTGTAGGGATTTGAGCTTGAGACCCTTAGTACATGATTTAGTAAAATAAAATGTTTTATAAATTCAGCGTCTGTTCCTTCTGTACCAGCTTCTTTGAGGAAATATGAAACAATAACTATACTCATATTTCTCAAATAGCTAAGTCTGTTGGGGAAGATAATCGCAAAACATTTAAGAACATATAGTACTACAATAACAATAACTAATCTATATATTTTAGGGTTCTTTATATTTTAGCAAGCTATTTCACATTCAACACTGCAGTGGGTTCTTCCAAGAGTCTCATGAAACAATTAAAATAGAGATTATAGGGATAATAGTTCACATTATTAAGATAAAAATACTGAGATCCAAGGATACAAGTTGCCTTCCCTTAAGACACAAAGTTAATCACAGACATAGCATAAGAACCAGAGGAGACTGTCTTTCACAGTTTTATGTCCTGCATAACACCACATACAGTAGGCATTTCATAAACATTTTCTAAATTAATCAGCAAAAGAACCTTTGAGTCAGCACACATATTGACTCATAAACATCAAGAGTTGAAGACGCTTGTAGTTTATAATGGTCAGAATCCAGAAGACACATTATATCAAACCCAATATTTGTAGAATGTGTAAAAGTCATAAACTGTTTATGACCCCAAGATATTTTTAATATGTAGGAAACATAAATAATGAAAGATATATAAAATTTATGTGTAAATATGATAATCCCAAAGTATGCATGAAGGAGACCAGTGATTGCTCTTACTGCTTAGAAAATCAATGGACTTACTCAGAGGAAAGTATCCCATAGTTTATGAACTTTAAAAATAAGCAAAGTTATAAGTGTGTTTATTGCAATGTTATATGTAATAGCAAAATATTGGAAACTACTCTAATACCTGTAGACAGAAGCTAGTTGAATAAGCTCTGATGCATCTTCACAATAGAATATTATACAGCTCCTTAAAGAAATAAGGAAGAGGACTATATGATAATATGGGTGATTTTGAGGTTGATTGCAAAGTGAAAAAGTCAAGGGATAGAAATATATGTGTGTGCATGTGTGTAGATACATATAACATATGTATGTATGTAGGGATAAATAGATATTCATACACACATATTTAATTACATTTACAAAAGAAAAAAGAGGAAAAAGAAATACTGGGCCGGGTGTGGTGGCTCACGCCTGTAATTCTAGCACTCTGGGAGGCCGAGGCGGGTGGATAGCTCGAGGTCAGGAGTTCAAGACCAGCCTGAGCAAGAGCGAGACCCCATCTCTACTAAAAATAGAAAGAAATTATCTGGCCAACTAAAATATATATAGAAAAAATTAGCTGGGCATGGTGGCGCATGCCTGTAGTCCCAGCTACCTGGGAGGCTGAGGCAGTAGGATCGCTTAAGCCCAGGAGTTTGAGGTTGCTGTGAGCTAGGCTGACTCCACGGCACTCACTCTAGCCCGGGCAACAGAGCGAGACTCTGTCTCAAAAAAAAAAAAAAAGAAAGAAAGAAAAAGAAAGAAAAAAAGAAATACTGGCAGTATAAAACCAAAACCTAATAAAAATGGTAACTTCTGGGGTGCACTGCGTGGCAGACAGGGATGAAAATGAGACTTGTATGAATAAACTTTGTTACAAAATTTTGACTTTGGAATTAGACAAATGATTTATGTATCTGAAAAAGTATATTAAAAAGTTAAAAAGCAATCTTTATTGTTTCTCGGCCTTTTGGCTAAGATCAAGTATAAACAGCAATCTCTAAAAGTCAAAAACAATTTGAAATAAGTGTACCTAATGTATACCAAATTTGTGACATAGGCATAAAAAGATTCATTGCAAGTGATCTTCACCCAAGCTCAAGACTTTGTATTAATAAATCCTTTGTAGTTTATACTCTAAGAGCAAATAGAACAATATAGTGTAGTGTCATGGCAGTGACAGAAAATCTAACTTGTCTTAGTAAAGTGATTTGATCTTGGCAACAATGGCACAGGTGGGGAAAAAAGTAGCTGAGCTTAGCGAATAAGGACACTTGATGGGATGGCATTATGTTTGCAAGAGAAAAAGCTTGAGATAATTAAAACTTTGTGAATAAGTAAATTTTAGCATCTCTCTCAACAGGGCTGTGTGAGGATCATTGTATGCAATCATCAAAGGGTAACTAGTATTCATTTCTTTGATTCATTTGGAATATCACTTATAATGAGACTATTTTACAAATAGATTAATGAAGCTAACAAAACTGGACTCATAACACAATTTTCATAAGCCTATGGGTAAAGTGAATATTATCTACTAGATACTATTAACCCATTCATCTTTACTGAACAGGAGAAAATGGATTATAGTGGGAACAGAAGGAAATTAAATCAGATTGAAGAACATCTTTGAAAAACAAGGATTAAACACTGGAATAGGGAGATTATGGAATTTCTTTGCAAAACAATAGACTATTCATTTCCCTGGGCCTAAAGCTACAATGAAACCCACCAAGATATGCTGGAACACAAAATTTAAGATAAAACATCCATGGTGGGTGTGGTGAGATGTTGGCATTTACAAAATACAGACTAATGTTGAGTTTTGAGTCAAAAGCAATTTGTGATTTTCAAATTACTTTAGTTATTTTGTGACAACATTATTTGATAAGAAAAGAAATCTGGTCATATAGTTAGCAATATATACTACTTACTTGTGACTAAGATTGTCCTAGTGCATTTTATGCTGCTATAACAGAATACCACAGACTAGTTCATTTACGATGAAGAGAAATGTATTGACTCACAGTTATGGAGTTGGGAAGTCCAAGGGCATGGTGCTGGCACCTGGTGAGGGCCTTCATTCTGTGTCATCCCACGTCAGAAGGAGGAAGGGTAAGAGAGGGCAAGAGAGAGAAAGAGAGGCAAAGGGGACCAAACTCATCATTTTATAAGAAGCTGGCATCTTGTGAGGGATTTCTTGCTATGGAATCCCATGACAGAAGGCAGAAGGGTAAAAGAGGGCAAGAGAGAGAGGCAAAAGGAGGCCAAACTCATTCTTTTGTAAATAACCCACTCCTGTGATAGCAAATCCACTCCCACAATAATGGAATTAATCCATTCATTAGGGCAGAGCCTTCGTGGCCTAATCATCTCTTATTACTGTTACACTGGCAATTAAATTTCAATGTGAGCTTGGGAGGGAACAAACATTCAAACCATACCAAGAATTAAATATGCTATTATGGAATGGTAGAATTTAAAGAATGTGAATCGTTTCAACAAACAGTGCTGGAACAATTGGACATCTAAAAAACTGGAAATGCAAAAAAATGAATCTAGACACAGACCTTATACCCTTGACAAAAATAAAAATTAATCATATACTCAAATGTAAAACGCAAAACTATGAAAATCCTAGAAGATAACATAGGAGAAAGTCTAGATGACCTTGAGTTTGGCGATAACTTTTGGATATAACACCAAAGGCATGATTTAAGAAAGAAAGAATTGATAAGCTATACTTCATTAAAATTAACAATTTCTGCTTTGCAAAAGACACAGTCAAGAAAATAAATAGATAAGGCACAAACTAGGAGAAAATATTTGCAAAAGACATACCTAATAAAGAACTATTATCCAAAAATATGTAAAGAGGCTTAAAACTCAACAATAAGAAAACAACCAATTTAAAAAGGGCCAAAGACATTAACAGACATCTCACCAAAGAAGATATATAAATGGCATATAAACATCTGAAAAGATGCTCCACATCCTATATCATCAGGGAAATGCAGATTAAAACATCAATGAGATACCACTACATACCTATTAGAATGACCAAAATCTAGAACACTGTCAACAATAAATTCTGGCAATGATGTGGAGCAACAGGGACTCTCATTCATTGCTAGTTTGAATGCAAGATAGTACAGCCACTTTGGACAGTATCTTACAAACTAAATATACTCTTACCATATGATCCAACCATCACTCCTTGGTATTTACTCAAAGAGCGAAAACTTACATTCACACAAAAACCTGTGTACAGATGTTCATATCAGTTTTATTCATTATTGCCAAAACTTGTAAGTAACCTAGATGTCTTTCAGTAGGTGAATGGATAAATAAACTGTGCTGCATCCAGACAATGGAGTATTATACAGCACTAGAAAGAAATGAACTATCAATCCAGGAAAAAACATGGAGGAAACTTGAATGCATATTACTAAGTGAAAGAAGCAAATATGAAAGGCTATATTACTGTACAATTCCAACTATATGATATTCTGATAAAGTCAAAACTATGAAGACAGTGAAAAGATCACTGCTTTCTAGGAGGTCAGGGGAGGGGAGGATGAACAGGCAGAGCACTGAGGATTTTAAGGGCAGTGAAACTCTGTGCATGACACTATAATAGTGGATGCATGTCCTCATACATATTTTCAAACCAATAAAAGGTACGATACTGAGTGAGTTCCTAATGTAACCTATAGCCTTTGGGTGATAATGATGTGTCATGTAGAATGGGAAATCTCTGTACATTCCCACCAATATACCTGTGAACCTAAAACTTCTCTAAAAAATAAAGTCTATTATAAAAGATGAAAACATGTCACATTGACATGTTTTGAATTATTATTTAATTGAATTATTTTAATGATAATTCAAAATGAACCACTAATCACTAGTTAAACCTGAACATATGTTGATTGGAGATTTAAATTTTGCCTAAAAACATTATTCCACTGTTTTTACTGTTAATGAAGAAACAGTAGAATACACAATATATAGATATTTTATGGGAGAATGAGCCAGTCAAATACAACATCTCTTTTTTTGCCTATTCTAGTGGTTTTTGTGGGTGAGAGAGTTCAAAACCTGGGAAACAAGGAGAACCCATAAAATTCAACTATTTAAAGCAAAGTAATGTGGATGAAATCCAAAGGAAGCCTTTCATTTGCTAAGACAACCAGGAATACAGGGTCTCTATATTAATATAATAGGTAAGGCAAAAAAAAAAAAAAAGAGTCATGTCAGAAAACTGAATGAATCCTGTAGAAGAAATATTACCAAGAATTCAATTTTGATTTTGGTGTGACTTCATTATTGTAGACATGCTATTAAATAACCAACAAGAATAGGAAATTTTACACATACTAATTTAATTTATATTGAATGCCAAAGGCCACCTTTATCCCTTAATCCCTTCAAAGAGAAATGTTCTTTTTTCATCTTGCCCTGTATGTTTGAAAAGTATTTTTTAAAAAATGAACACTTACCTTTCTTTTTATAAAAATCACAAGATTGTTAATAGGCAAAATTAGGAAGTTGCATTTCAGATAAATCTCAGGGTGGTACAGGGTTTCCAGGGCCGCTGTCCAGCCTAAAAAGAACAAAAATATCATGTGTGGCTCATGTATAAACAAATGTGTTTCTGCCATTTTCCATATATTAAATTTTTCTTATTCTTGTAATAGGATAGAAAGTTGCATTTTCAGCACATCCTCTGATTTATTGACTAAATTGTCTTTAGAAAATACAAAGTTACAGAGATCAATGTTAAATCAAAACCTATTGGGATTTTTTGGAATTTCAGATACATGTCTAATCTAAATCCCAGTTAAGCTGACCTTCTTTAATAGTCCTTCATTGAATTAATCTTAAATTTTGCCTTTTTTACCTGTGTAATCTCTGTCCAAGGATTCTGCATGATACCAAATGGCTAAAGATATGTTTTCCTGAATGAAATAGTCTTTTTGCCAGTGTATCTACATGCCTGCTGTGACATAATTATAAAATCAACCCTTTTTAATATTGTTCAAGTCACAAAGAGAGTTTAATTGCTACAACAGAGATAAGTCGAAAAAGGCATATGAAATTCACTTGATAAAGTATCACAAAGTTACACAAGGAAAGAGACAAAATAAAATAAATTCCCCTAATGTACCGCAAATATCAACCACCACACACTACCTACAAGCCATATGTTTTTTCCATCTGTTCTGTTATCGTCAACTAAATTTATAGTATTTGGGCTATCAGAAGGATTGTCAAACATGAGCTGGGCATGATTTTAAAACCTAGGTGTTACTGTCAGGTTTTTTTTTTTTTTCTTTGTATTTTTTTTTAAAGAAGCTACCCACTTCTATTCCCATCCCACCAGTGATGATATTTTGGGGGTTTAGATTTAGATTCAGCCAATATTTCTGAGGAATGTGAGTCAGTCCTCAGGAAACTTAGATTATCCTGGAGCCACTGATCACCTACTACTTTCAACACCTCAGATGATGGCTACTAAACAGAGAAGCTGGAATTTCTGTTGTAAATATGATTCTTCCAAGGGCAGAAGTGCAGAGATTATGGGTTTTTTATTGGTAAATGACCGTGTGTGCTAGGCAGAATTCTAAGATGACTCCGATGCAATGACTCAAGCCCTTGTATAAGCCCCTCCCTTGAGTGACAGAGAAACCCACTGCTTGTTTCTGGCCAATAAAATACAGCAAAGGTGATGAATAGTCATTAGCCTGGTTAGGCTATGTTACATGACAAAGGTGCTGGGTAGTCACCCCTGTGATTACATTACATTATATAAGACTCCACTTAAGCAGACTGAAGTGAGAAATTTTTTTGCTGGTTTTGAAGAAGTAAATTGCTAAGTTGCGAGGGGGCCTGTGAATAGGCTGTATAGCAAGGAATTACAGGAGCCCCCAGGAGCTGAGAGCAGCCCGGAGTCAGCAAGACAGCAGGGGCCTCAGTCCTACAAGTCCTACAATGAGGAACTGAATTCTAGAGCCCCAAGCTCCTGAAATAATCACAGTCTGGTTGTTTGATTGTGGCCTGTGAGACTCTGGAGCAGAAGAGCCAGTTAAAGCTGTGCCTGGATGCCTGACCCATGGAAACTGCAAGATAATAATTGTACATTATTTTAAATGGCTGTGTGGATGGGCGCGGTGGCTCACGCCTGCAGTCCTATCACTCTGAAAGGCTGAGGCGGGAGGATCGCTTGAGCTCAGGAGTTTGAGACCAGCCTAAGCAAGAGCGAGACCCCATCTCTATTAAAAATAGAAAAATTAGCTGGACATGGTGGCACATGCCTGTAGTCCCAGCTACGCGGGAGGCTGACTCAGGATGATCTCTTTAGCCCAGGAGTTTGAGGTTGCTTTGAACTCAGTGAGCGACTCTACCTGAGTGACAGATAGAAATGATAGAGACTCTGTCTCAAAAAAAAAAAAAAAAGGCTAAGTGTGTGGTAATTTTTACATAGCAATAGAAAACTAATACAGATGCTCCCCAACTTACAATGGGTTTACCCTCCAATAAACCCATTGTAAATTGAAAATATCTTAATTGAAAAATGTATTTATCATACCTAACATACTCAATATCATAGCTTGGCCTCGCCTACCTTAAATGTGCTCAGAACACTTACATTAATTAGCCTGCAGTTGGGCAAAATCATCTAACACAAAGGCTATTTTATAATAAAGTGTTAAATGTCTCATTAACTTATTTAATATTGTACTATGAGTGAAAAACGGAATGGTTGTGTGGGTACTTGGAGTATAGTTTCTACTGATATGCATCACTTTCACACCATCAAAAAGTCAAAAAATCCTAAGTTGAACCATCATAAGTCAGGAACAACAGCATTGTACATTGCATGTAAGAAGAATTTCGATGGGTTCTTGAACATGAATAAGTAAAGTCAGGCACTTATGAGGAGCCAGAATTTCCAAGACTAGTCCTAATGGGAACTCAATGAATAGGAAAAAGTACAAAATTTTCAAATTATGATAAGTATATCCAAAAATATTTACACTCTGGTAATTCGTAGTAGATTGGTTTATGGCTTAGCAAACATTTACTCCCTGCTTCCTATTAAGCAAATTACTTTTCCCCACCCCATTGGGTTCAGCCATATGACCTGCTTTGACAAGGAGAACATGGGTGGAGGTTAATGTTCGAGTCCTTAATGGGCATGGATCCACTCAGCCGCCTTTCAGTGTCTAACTTGAGCAAAAATTGCCCAGTTATCAACTGCTCCTGGGTTCCCAAATTAGACACATGGAGCAGAGCTATCCCATCTACCTTCCTGACCCAAGCCTAAAGCAGAGCCACCCCAACTAACCTGTAAGTATAAGAATCAATACTTACTGTTATATGCCACTGAGATTCTGTGGTTACTTGTTACACACTTTGCTATTGGTTTGGATTCATAAAATACTATTTGATACAATTTCTCTAGTAATCCTTTTAATTCAGGTAAATGTCCCAAATACCCCAAGATATCATATGCTATAAGATGAAAGAAAAAAATCACATACATCTTATACTAAGCGCCAAAGTAAAGAAGAAAGTGACTGACTATCAAACCACTCAGAGGAGTTCAGTTAAAAACTCTGTTTCACTCCTTAATAAAGCAAGTCAGGAAATTTACAATAACATAAACATACCATTTGATAACACATTCCTAAATTGTCATTTATTCAAAATGTTTGTAGAAAACACTTAACCTCTAATATCAATCAAAAGTATTTAAAACAGGCACAAAAACGAAGTTTACTCATTTTAAATTTCAGTAGAACGATACTACTTGAATGCACAACATGAAGAAATTGTTAAAATTATGGCATATAGCCAGGCTTGGTGGCTTGTGTCTGTACTCCCAGCTACTTGAGAGGCTGAGGCTGGAGGATTGCTTGAGGCCAGGAGTTTGAGGCCAGCCTGGGTAACAGAGCAAGACCCCTATCTCCTTAAAAAAAAAATTATGGCATGTGTATAAAATGAAATATATTTAAAATAAAATTCTCTAGAGTGGTTATATTTTAATGTACCCTGAATTCAGATTCACACATAAACTCATTTCTCAAACACGTACATGCACGCATACACACACTCAAAGTTCTCCTAATTGGAAAAAGGAGTAAAAACAGTCTAAATTCAAAATATGCCACTAAACTAGGGTTGCTTTCATATTCAGGTGCAAAAATGTGCCTTGAAATACTTCTAGGACCAATATCATCGTACAATTGTATGCAGGTGAATGCATGAAAGATATTTACATCATAAAAATACATCACAGCAATAGTGGATGATCTTACATTAATGTACAAATTGGCAAACAACTTCAAAACCTGAATTACATTATCCTTTAAGATTAACAAAAAGAAGTAAGATGTGTGCATATGTATGTGTTTTATATATATGTGTGTGTGTATATATTTTTTATATATATGTATATATAATCTCCTATGGGCTTGTAATCCATGCTTAAAAGAATCCTGGGTAAGAAATTCATTTAACTTTTCTTTTTACTACACTGAACAATAAGAAAGAAGTGAGATAGAGAAGCTAAAGCTCTGATAAGCTGTAGGTAGGGGCAATGTAAATTCTATGCAGTAAATAATGGTCTTCCCAACATTTTATTTATTACCATTTCCAAAAATATAATTTTTCAATATTGTAAACAATTAAAATGTTAAAATAATTATAAGCATTGGAAAAAATCAAGAATTTATTTTTTTATCCCATGGTAAATCATAAGTTAAACAAAAACTACTTAAAGAACTATTTTGAAGAATAAGTAATAAAGTCTAAGGGTTTGACTTATGCTAAAGTTTAGGTAATAAGAGTCTCCTGTGAACTCCTAAGCCCCTCCTATTAACATCTGCAAAGTTAACTATAATAAATATATCAAAGACATAGGCTGGGACCCAGTGCTCTGGTAAACTCCTTTTCCTAAAGGACATCATATCTATAACTAGTTCTATTTCTTCATTTGCTTACAGCATATAGATAATGTTCTATGATATATTAATCTTCAGATCTTTTTTCCAAATCATGGCTTCAGAACAAAGGGTTTATTTATTTTTATATATTTATATATTTTTAAAATATATATAGAGGGATTTAGCAAATGCAATGTTGTCAGCATAAGTTGTGTGCAGCACATAGTGAGCTGGGGTGCCCTTACTCATCTCTTTAAAGAAAGAAATGATCTGGATATATTCAGTTGTTCTTTGCTTCTTAAATTGTTAAATTTCTTTCACTATAATTCTCTCAGAAGGGAACATTTCTTTACCTAACTGCAGGAGTATGATAACCTAGCACATAGGAGTGAATTCTATCTGTTGTTCTAAACCTGTAAGCACACTTGTTTTACACTGTATTTCTTGAACAGAATAGCCCCATTTATATTCCCCCTCTGAACATTCTAGAGACAGTATGTGTAGCTGCGCACATATCTATAATTTTATAATATATATGCCTATGGACCTGTGTGTGTGCCCATGTGTGTGTACGTGTGTATCTTGAAAAGAATTCTTAAATCTCCCTTATTGGTATAAACCACTGATACGCATGGTTTCGTTAAATTACCCCTGCCAGGTTTATTATCTACTCTTTTTCCCTGCTGCCAGCATGTGTAATTGTATGGTTTTAAGAACTTGAATGACTCACCATAAAGCAAGCTGAAAAAATAAGGGACAGATGTGTTTCTATGTATTTTTTGAGGGTTGCTAGGATGGGAACCCTTTCAACTTATTTTGGAATCTCATCTCAGAGGTAGCTTTTGCCCCCTTAGTGTACCTCTCCTACCCAGTCCTCAACCCCTCCATCATCAGAAGGATGGAATGCGCACACTATAAATGCCACCCACCAATTTGAATGAAAGAGCAAACAATAATACAATGGCCACCCATCAGCAAGAAAAATGATTATTGCAGTCACTTCCAGTAAGGTTAAATGGAGGGGAACCTTCCTATGCACAAAAGATACAGCAAAGTGACTCTCTCCTCCTCCTCAAGAGATGATTAATAGGAGGCAGCCTAACAGATCATTTGTGGCAAAAGATCATAAACAGGACTATAACTGTTGATCATGTTTCAAAACTTTGGTCTTTATCCTTTAACTGCATAGAAAAACCCACCCCATGGTTAACATAACCAGAAGCAGGCAAGAGCCAAAAGCTTTAATGAGAGGTCAAATTGGCAATAGAGAGTTGAACTTTTACAGTTTCAGGGTCAACTTGTCAACAGTCAGATTTCCCTTTCACAGAAGCCCAGCAAACTCACTGGGAGTGGGAGATGTAGCATAGAAATGGCTGTTGGCAAATAGTGTTTTATTTTCAAATGAAAAAAAAATCTTAGTAATGAGCCACTAACTAGTTTAAGCCATGTCCTTGCCCTTACATAGAGGCAAGTAGCTCTCAGTTTGGGGGTGCAGAAATTCCTTATCTACACTTATTAATTTTAGCGTCGTCTGTGACTCTCCTCTTCCTTTCATGATTAGCCAGTGAACAAGAGTATTGTATCCTTCATGAGTTGCAGTTTGATGCTAATTTTAAAGATGATGTCAAGCTAGATAGTGAACTGCTATAAGGCTCATTTTGATCTGAGGATTGTATCTCCCATCACTACAGAGACCACAAAAGAAATTGTGATCTGGCCTCTTTGCCTTCAATATCACATAAGATCCCCTTGGGTATATACAAAGGCCACATCTGAAGAAAATTTAGTAGTGTGCAATGTAACCTTAAATGCAGTGCAAGCCATCCAAGGGGCAGCTGAGTAAAGAAGCAATGGAAGGATACCAGCTGAAGAAGTGGTAGGAGTCTATCTCTACTCTACAGGCTTTTGAAAGGACATGGTCTCAATTGACAGGCTGCAAGTTGGCAGGGAAAGGAACAAGGAGAGTCATTCCGGCCAGGCAAGGAAGTGTGTGAGCAAGCAAGAGAAAATTACAAGCAGTTTAATAATGGAGTCAGCCTGGAAAACTTCTGAGCCTACGGTTCTCGAACTGGGTATTGTCACTTGCCAGCAGAGAATCCCAGAGCAAGTTAGGTGGTCATTCCACACACAGGTGTACTGATCCTACTCACAAGAGACTATTTCATGTACACAATTTTATTGATCATTAAATAAAATTGTGTACATGAAATAGTCTCTTCAACTGTAAAATACACTGTGTTGATATTATTAACTGCTTATGTCGTAATTACTTTTGTTATAAAAGTGGAAATGTATCCAATGAAAAATTAAAACAATGTAGAAATATATAAAGTAGATAGTGACAATTTCCTGTACTCTCATCCTACTCCAGCCCCAGGGTAGGGGTTTTACAACTTGATCTCTATTTGTTCTGTTTGTTTCCTGTGCTTATATAAGCATATATGCTATTATTTTACAAAAATAGAAAGTGTTCTCTTAACTTTCTTTTTGCATAGAGTAATACCTCATGATTATTGTTTTGCTCATTTCTGTTTACCTGATGCTCTATAATGGCTTTATAACATTTATTTATTGAATGTACTCTAGTTTTACCTGTACCCTGCCGATGGACTACAGCTATCTGTCTATAATTTATACCATAAAGTGCATGCATTAAATGCTAAAATAAGCATTTTTATGAAGAAATGTCTTAAAGATAAAGCCCCAAAGGTGTAATTTCTTGTTAAAAGATACATGGTTTTTAAATTGACAATCATCATATTCTCCTCTAAAATGTTGAACCAATTGTTATCTAAAAAGTGTATGAGAATGCTCATTTTCCATAACACTTATTATAGTTTTTTAATTAAATTTTTTATTTTAAGATAATAGTAGATTTACATGTCATTATAAAAAATGTAATACAGAGGATGCTACACCTTACCCAGTTTCCCCCAATGGTAACATATTATAAAACTATAGTACAGTATCACAACCAGGATAATGACATTGATACAGTCAAGACACAGAGCATTTCTATTACCACAAGGATTGGATTCTTCACATTGCCCTTTTATAGCCACACCCACTTCTCTTCTACCCTCAACCCCCTCTTTAACTCCTGGAAACCACTAATCTGTTTTCCATCTCTATAATTTTGTTATTTCAAGAATGTTATGTAAATGAAATCATAGAATATATATGACCTTTTGAGATTGGCTTTTTTTCACTCAGCATAATAGCCTTGAGATGTATTCAAGTTGTTACATTAATCAATAGTGTTTTCCTTTT
Source organism: Eulemur rufifrons (assembly GCF_041146395.1). NCBI lineage: Eukaryota > Metazoa > Chordata > Mammalia > Primates > Lemuridae > Eulemur > Eulemur rufifrons. The sequence goes on along the minus strand of NC_090983.1, from coordinate 33,188,797 downwards.
TATTGCTGAATAGTGTTCCAGGGTATGGATGTAGGCTGTTGACATGGTAGATTACATTGATTTTCAAATGTTGAACCAGCTTTGCATAAGTGGAATAAACCCCACTTAGTCATATTGTATAATTCTTCTTATATGTTGTTGATTTGGCTGGCCAATATTTTGTTGAGAATTTTTGTATCTAAGTTCAGGAGATGTTGATCTGTAGCTTTCTTTTTTTTTTTTTCTTTATTGCCTTATCTGGTTTTGGTATTACAGTAATCCTGGCCTCATAAAATGAGATGTTTTCTGGAAGAGATTGTGTAAAATTGGTATTAATTCTTCCTAAATGTTTGGTAGAATTCTCCAGCAAAACCATTGGAGCCTGGAAATTTCTATCTTAGGGAGTTTTTAAATTACAAATTCAATTTTTCATATAGTTAAGGGGCTATTCAAATGATCTATTACATATTGGGCGAGTTATAATAGTTTATGTTTTTAAAAGAATTGGTCCATTTCATCTATGTTGTCAAATTTATGTATGTAGAGTTATTTGTATTATCCTCTTATCCTTTTGATATCTGCAGGGTATATATGGATATTATATGTTCTCTTCCTGATATTAATAGTCTGTTTCTTCTCTTGTTTCTGTATTAGTATTTCTAGAAGTTAGTCAATATTATTGATCAGTTTGAAGAACCAGCTCTTTGTTTATTAATATTCTTTTGTTTTTCTGTTTTCAGTTTCATCGATTTATGCTTATACTTATTATTTCCTTTTTCCTACTTACTTTGGCTTTATTTTGTTCTGGTTTGTGAGATGGGAACTTGGATGATTGATTTGAGACTTTTCCCCTTTTCTACTGTATGCATTTATTGCTATGAATTTTGTTCTCAGCACTGCTTTCACTGAGTCTCACAAATTTTGATATGTTGTATTTTTTTAATTCAGTTTAAGGTATTTTATTTCTCTTTATTTATTTCTACCTGAGAGGTAGAAATACCTCTTTGACCTATGGATTATTAGCAGTGTGTTGTTTAGTTTTCAAGTGCTTGGGAATTTTTCTGTTATCTTTCTATTATTGATTTCTAATTTGATTCTACTTTGGTCAGAGAAAACACACTGTATAATTTAAATGATTTCAGATTTGTTAACATTTGTTTTATGGCCCAGGATATGCTTTATCTACTTTTGTATATATACCAGATACCACTCTTTTTAACTTTTGAAAATCATATAGGTAAAAATGAACATCAAATTTAAATTGGCATCTCAAAATTATTAGTAAATATGGATTTTTTTCACATGGTTATCAGTCTTTTATAATTCTTCTGTTGTATGCCTCTATTCTTTACATATTTTTAATTCGATTGTTTGATTTTTCATTGATTTGCAGAAGTCTTGTATACATTAAGGATATCCAAACCTTTGTAGATCAAATATTTTCCTGTTTGTAGTTACTTTTTCCAATATTGTTTTCTGTGGTTTTTCTATACACAAATTTAAATTCTTAGATATTTTAATTTATCAATATTTCCCTTTGTATCTTTGTTTTCCTGGCATGCTTAGGAAAGCCTTCTGTATGCTTTCATAAAATTATTTATATTTTTCTAAAATTTTAATTAGTGCATTTTTACATTTATTTAATAAAATTTAATTCACCCAAATTATTTTTAACAATAATAATTTTATCATAACACTTCCATAGATAATGTATAACTAAATAATTCAATACTTGATTTGGGAATAATTCATTTGTATATTTGAATAGGACAGTGATTTTTCACTCATTAAATACAAGGAAAAGTACTAACATTTAATTTGCTCTTTAAATATGCCAGAATTTTTCTAAACTCTACATTCTTTGATTTAGATCTCGCAACTCCTCTGAGAGTTACAGCCTCCCCATTTTATGAAGAAAAACTGAGGCTTAAAGTAGCCAGTAATTTGTGTGAATTGACAGTTGGGATTCAAACTCGGTTATGTCTCATTCTCAAACTAGTGAGATTTAATTCCACTACATTCCTTGGCTGCCAGTCTTAAGTGTAAAAGGCACTGTGAGTAGAACAAAGAATAACCAAAGTTAGTCCCTGCCTTCAAAAAGTAATTAATATGCTACATTGTAATTGTGATTTATAATTTTCAAAGCACGTTGGCAACAACAACCATTTATTGACCACCTTCTACCTCCCAGGTACTGCAACTACTCATACACTATAAAGTATAAGTTGTTGTCCCTTTGTGAGCTACACTATGTATGTTTACATGCTCATTTCTTAAAATAGGACTATAAAACAGAGGCTATAAGTATGTAGTTGGCTTGCCTGCATTAGCACGATTAAAAACTTGCAGAGAAAGATTTCAAATGCAGGTCCTGTGACTTCCACTATACAAAAATCTCTATCGGGGGACCTCAGCACAATTCTAACGCAATCTTGGAAGCTCCAAGGAGAAGACACTTAGAAGAAGAAAAGTGAAACTTCAGTGAGACAGTTGCACCACTTCTGAGGCTGAGGGAAGTGCAGCCCAAACCTGGTTGTTCTCCTTTTTCCTGAGTCCCTTGGCAACTGCAGATAATCTAGATATTTTGTCAGTATTCCTTTCTGGTGATGCGACTCAGGCTTTGTCAAAGGCATGTCTCTGGGCCGCAATTCCAGAAGAGATGCTGAAGGATCATCCTGCCAAATAAATCCACAAAAAGTTGGGAAAATCAACAGCAGTGGAATTATTTTTAAGTTTGTAAAATAATCTTTTCAAGGCAAATCCAGTTGAGATCTTAATATCATCCACTTATCTGTCACAGAGTGACAATTTATGAGTTGACCTTTCCTTTGGAATAAATTATTATAATAGGGTTTAAAATGTTATACCTTAGTTTAGTTTATGCTTCCTCATGCATAGGAAATCCTAACTTAATGGTAGCTTTCTTCATTTTCCTTCCTATAAATATAACTAAAGTTTCAATGAAATCATAGATAGGTAGAATCACATGACATCTGCCCTCAAATGATACAATAACTTGTATTAATTTTTTTACTTTGTCTATTCTTCAGTGTGGTTTGAATAATTAATATTTTTAACAGCTTTATTGAAATATTCACATACCATACAGTTCACCTATTTTAAAAAATACAGTTCACAGAATTGTACAAATATCACCACAATCAATTTTAGAACATTTTCATTACTCCCCAAAAAAGAAACACTATACCACTTAGCTGTACCCTCTCAGCCCAAGGCAACCACTAATCTGCTTGCTTTCTTAATATCTTTCCCTATTCTGAACATACCACATAAAAGGAATCATTCAATATATGGAATTATTGATATTTTAAAACTAGAAAAATCTATTTCTCCTTGATCCTGATTTAGGAAACAACAAAACAAAACACTAGAAAAGCAGTACATAAGGTAGATAAATACCATATACTTTAACACCTATGGTCCATTAAATATCAGAGGATCTTCCTGAATGCTTACAGTAAACACTGCTCACTTGCTGGTAAGCATGAATCTCCCAGCCTCTGGTTTCTTTGCTGCCTCATGCTCCATGCACAAGCACCTCAATTTGTTTCAATTCTAAGCAAAATCTCTATTTATATAAATATTTTAACAAGTATTCCCCCCTTAAGCTGAATACCATATTTGTTCCCATTCTCTTCTCTGCCACTGCTTTTTTCTACCACCTACTCCCACAGGACCTTAATTTGAGGGAATTTCAGACTGTCTTTCCCTCATAAATTCCTCCTTAATTTTAAATGTTGGTGGTCAGCAACAGCAGGAGATGCTGGAAGGTACAAGAAGAGCAGTTGAAAGCTGTGAACAACCATGTTTATTGAAAGGAAGAGTGCTCAAGCTCTGTTAATACACCCTCAATTGCTCTCCCCAAGATGTCAAAGAATCCTTAAGAAGCAAGTTGTCATCCAGATGCAGTTATATGGTTTGACAATGCTTTGATTTCACTCCCTCAGCAAAGGGAATCCCTGCCCAGTTTTTGGTAATAAGGCAAAATGTACAAAAGTACAATTCAACGAGATATGAAAGAAATGTAAACTCCCATGTGCCTACAATCAAATTATAGATCATTTCCTTCACCCCGAGAAAGTTCTACTTACTCATACTCATCCCACCCTTCTATATAGGTTCTCACTGTTCTAATTTCTAGTACAGGTTAGTTTTGCCTGTTCTTGAGCTTCATATACATCAAATTGAATAATATGTACTCTTGTGTGAATTAGAAGCTCATTCCTTTTTTTGTCTTGCTAAGTAGTATTTCATTGTATGAAATGTTTGTATAAAATATTTTATACATTGAACATACAGAAAGTTGCCTACCCATTCTTTAGTTGATCAATTTTGGGGGGTTTTCTATTTTAGTTCTATAATGAATACAGCTTCTGTGAACAATCTTGGTAGAGTCTTTCTGTGGACATATCTATTCATTTTTTGTGGGTAAAATCCTAGATTGGCTAGTCTATTGTTTAACCTTGTTTAAAAACTGCTAGTTTTTTCCAAGTGCCGTACCATTGTACAATCCTACCAACAATGTATGGGAGTACCAGTTGTTCCACATTCTAAGTAACATTTGGAGAATTCAATCTTTTTCATTGTAGTTATTCTAGTAGATGCAAAATGGTATGTCATTGTGGTTTAAACTTGCATTTCTCAGATGACTAATGATGCTAAGCACCTTACTTACTTAATTTATACATCTTCTTTTGTAATGAGTCTACTTCTGAAAATGCAGAGCCACAGAAAGGTGCTTTCTTTTGTGTCCCTGCGGAAGTAATTTTGATTTTTTTTCTCTTTTACTTCTACTAATAGCAATTAAGCTATAATACAAAATGGGCCTTGGACTGAAACTATAGACTTTTTGAAGAGAGTAAATCTAAATATTTATAACAAGTTAATCTAGTGGCTAACATTACAAGAAAGATTCATAATTTACAAGATACATCAAAACCCTTTCAAGTAGGTGCAAACAAAACTGCCTTCAAAATCCATCACAAGAATGAAGCACAACTTCAGACAACAACAAAAGATGCTTTAAATGAACATTCTCATCTTTCAGAAAGCACAAAGCTACCTTCAAAAGAAGCTGAAGAATGGAAAAGATGAGTGAGCAAAGTTATCAAAAAGAAAAAAAAATTAGAAAAGTCTAAAGTAAGATTGAAAAAAATTCAAAATGATAAAGAGACTCAGATTAGGCCTCAGGGTGAACACTTTAAGATGAAATATTGGGTTGCTATTCCTGGAAAAGGCTGCTGTTGTTGGATAGTGGCAAGTTGGAATTGGATATAATGAATGCATTAGAAAACAGACACCTATTAGAAGATGAATCCAAAGGAATTTTGAAGAAATTTATTAATACAGCTGAGTTAAACTCTTAAGAACTATTAAAGGTATCAGAAACCAAATGTACACTACATTAACAGAATAAAATAAAACAACAAATGCATTTAAAGACCATATTAAGGCCTGGCATGCTGGCTCACACCTGTAATCCTGGCACTCTGGGAGGCCGAGGCAGGAGGATCGCTTGAGGCCAGGAGTTCAAGACCAGCCTGAGCAAGAGTGAGACCCTGTCTCTACTAAAAATAGGAAAAATTAGCCGGACGTAGTGCCATGTGCATGTAGTCCAAACTACTCAGGAGGCTCAACTAGGAGAATCACTTGAGCCCAGGAATCTGAGGTTGCTGTGAGCTAGGCTGATGCCACAGCACTCTAGCCCAGGCAACAGAGTGAGACTCTGTCTATAAATAAATAAATACCATAGTAAAAGTCTCCAAGTTAAGAAAGCTTGGCTATAGTTGGATGGAAAGGGAAAGTAGAAATTTTAATTATTTCCTGAACCACATTGAGGAAATGAATTTTCAACAAATATTCAACTCAGTGAGAATTTATCCTGGAAGAATAGAAGAGATTCTTCCATATTCTTCTTCTTTCAAAGAAGAGGAAATGATCAGCCATGCATGTAAAGAGCTAGGCACCTGTAAAATATAAGCTAAACTTCTTTCAGAAAAAACTCAAAAGAATCACTCACCACTATCAAATCCAGCTTTGTTGGTTGAGACAAATCATGTTCATTTTGGGAAAAAAAATGCAAGTATCAGACAAAAAATTGTTGAGGAAGTAAATGCTTCAAAAAATACCCTCATGTACCCAGTGTTCCAAATGGGGCATTAAGCTAGAGACAACTATCAGGGAGTTGTCTGGACAACCAGGTCCCTGAGGAAGGAGGAACATTGGGTTGTGATAGGATCCAGGATCCTGTGCCAGGTTTTGACAAAATACCATCTCCCCAGGGTTAGGACCATATAAGCAGGTCCCTCCATCTGGCCAACTCTGTCCTGACATAGCAATTTCTCCATAAGACAAAGCTTGTCCTAATGTTCCTCACACTGGCAGATGCTTAGAACCATCTTTAGATTCAACCCCCACATACACGTACACACAGTGAAACTGCACTGCTGGCCCAGAGTCCTCCACCTCACCCTCCCCTCAGATGGATCCCAGGGGAAATTCCTACGAAGAAGAAACTGAGGAGGAACCTCCCAGAAATCACCTTTCCTGAGAGACGTTCCTGGCCCAGCACATCCTGCACGAACAAGCAGAAATGCCTCTACAGCAACTGCTGGATTTGGTCGCCTGCCACACAATCTGTAAACAGAAGGTCACCTTTTCAGCTGATCCCATTTCCCAATGAATCTACTTCTGGAAATCCAAAGCTACCGGAAGATGTTTTTTTGGCTCTTGCTAATGTAATTTTGATATTTTTTTTTCTTTTAGTTTTATTGTGAACAGCAATTAAGTTATAGTACAATGGCTCAAATGGAAGAGACATTATAATTTTTAGGATAATGCTTTATTAACTACAGATTATTTAAAATAAACCTTAAGTGAATTGCTTCCATTTTATTCTATTCATAGGTGATATAATTAATGTAATTTGTCTTGCTATTGACAAGTTTACCAAAATACTTCAGAAACACAACACAACATAATTTTTGTCTTCTAAAGTAATTTTTTTCTCTTTTGTTTTATTGCTTTTATTTTAGTGATTATACAATGTCTCAAATGGAAATGTGATAGAATTACAATTTTTGGGATAGTGTTTTATAATTATACATTGTATAAATTATCTAAATTTGGAGAACTTGTCAGTAGAAAAGCACAATTTGACTATTATGTTGAATTCCAAGGGTCAAAAACACCATTTGGAGTCCAATGGAGCTTATTCCAGGGGTTGAGCCTGCTTTATTTTCTTCTTCCTGAATAGGTCATCAACTTTCCCCACAGGAATTTCTTTCTTCCTACAATGACCACATAATGAGGTCTATTTTCTTAACTTTTTTTTCCCTTTTGCCCCATCTCCTGCTCTGACCTCATTAGGTCACTTTTGTTTTAAGGGTTTGTTATAATTCATAATCCTTTGACTTTATTTCTTCCCCTGGGCTTTGTTTTCTGACTCCATTTCTTAGATGATAAATCTAGACTTTTCATGTTTTACTTTTTTCACACACTAAATCATCTTCCATTCTCTCTTCTTACCAGTAAGGAATCATCATTCATGCTCCCAGGCTAAGATACTCTGCCCATCTTTCAGGCTCTCTTCCATGCTATAGGCTAAAATTCCTTTTAGGATGCATCGACATATTATAGTGGACCATTCAAATAGACTTAAGTTTAAGTGGACCACTTACATCTCAAGAAAACCTCAGAAGGAAGACTCTCATCTCAATATATTTCAAGAATGGTCATTTTCTTACAAAAGTAAGCAAGCAAAAGTATCCTGGATAGCAGAAGGCAGGCTTATGTGTAATAAGTAATTCACTCTCAAGTATTTGGGATTCTACCCTGTTTAGCATTATTCCTATTAATATATCATATGTTCTCCCACATTAGCATTTTAATATTGTTGAGCAAAATTCAGCTGTGCTCTACCTATAAAACTACTACTCATGTTTATGAAACTGAGGTTGTAAAGTGACCCTAAGCTAGGTGATGTTGTGTAAGTTGCTTAACCTCTCTAAGCGTCAGCTTCCTCATCTGTGAACTAGAGATAGTCATGTTTACCTATGTTACAGGACTGTCTTAAGGCTTGTTATGGACTGAATATTTTCCCCAAAATCCATATGTTAAAATTCTAACCCACAATGAGATGATATTAGAAGGTGGAGCCTTCGGGAAGTAAGTAGGTCATGAAGGTAGAGCCATTGTGAATAGGATTAGTGCCCTTATAAAAGTGACCCTAGAAAGCTCTCTAGTCCTCTTTCTGCTATGTGAGGATACATCCAGAAGTCAGTAGCCTTTGACCTGGAAATGGTCCTCACTAGAACTTGGCCATGTTGGCACCCTGATCTCGGACTTCCATGTGGGAAATAAATCTCTATTGTTTCTAAACCACCCAGTCTATTGTACTTTGTTATAGCAGCCAAAACTAAGACAAGGATGCAATAATGTTATCCCTCTCACACACTGATCCAGCCAAATCAACTCGTCTGCCATTCCCAGGTGAGTGAGATCCAAACTTCTGGTCTTTGGAAATACTCTTCTCATACCTGAATGCTCTTTCTGCCTCCTCTTTCTTGGCCCTCCAAATTCCTAATCACTTGCAAAGGTCCAATTCAAATATAATTCTCTTTGACAAACCTTCCCTCACTTACAGTGAAGCCAGAGTAGCTGCCTTCTCTAGGTCCCCTCGCATTGTGTGTGTATCTCAAGTAAAGCCTGAATCACAATATGACTGTTTTCATGTCTGGATCCTTCAATTACTTTGTTAATTCCACAAGAATAAGCAAGTGTCTTAGTTCTGTTTTTATCTACCATATCACACATTCCTAGGGCTGACCACAGGGCTTGACCCATAGTGGACATCCAATAAATATTTGTTGACTGTTAAAATTGTGACTATACTATTACCAACAGAAGTCTAAATCAACCTGCTGACTGACAAAAGCATATTCCATTGTATAGAAATTACAGCAACATGGACACTAATTTCACCACTACAGCTTCCACTTGTCATAACTATCAGAAAATCATGATGCTATTTCAGTAGCATATGGGACTATTTCCAAACCAAGAATTTTTGACAGACCCCACGGTTCCCTATTGGATTGTGTTAACTTACTGTTGACCTATTTGCATTTCAGCAACTAGATCCACCCTTATTAATAATTCAGCTGCATTAATTTTTCCATTTTCAGGGTAGTGAGTATTCTCTCTCTAACCTCACTATGTGGGATTTGTGAAATAGGATATTCACATTAAAACCAACAAGAATTTGTGGTTACATGGCTTTCAGTATACCAGGAATGGAGTTCACATTTTTAATGTGTCTCAACCCATGTTGTTTGTATACCTCCACTTGGTCATGTCTGAAATAAATTTTCTGAAATCTAGGTATTCATCATAGGCCATAAAATAAAATCAATTAAATTATAATTTATTTCTGGGTAATAAGTAAGCTGAGGATGATGTGTTCCATCTTTTGATGGAATGCAAATTTACCATTAAAAGACAAATTCTTCACTTCCAAAGTTTGAATAGGGTGGTTCTTTAAAAAGCATTCCATCTGGTTAAATTTAGGGTGCTGAAAAAAGCCCACTATAAGAATATTCTCTGGCTCTGGACCCATAACATTTTTACTTGATTATGAACTGGATTCATTTTCATTTACTTGAAGCACTTCCACAACTCTATTTTTTTTTTCCTTCTGCAACAAGACAAAGTTGTCACCATACATGTTGACTTGGGTAACATTGTGTTTTTTGAATAATGCATTTCAGAAGCGCTATTGTCAGGAAAAGAAAAGCTTGTCTGTCCTGGCTGACATTTTGGGAGGATGCTTCTGAAAGGTTTATTTGCATTTTTTTCCTTTATTCATCCCCTGACCCTTTTCTTCTCTTGGTCTCATTCTCCTTTTCTCTCCTCTACGGTCCTCCTGCCCACTACCTGCAAGCTGAATCCTGTCCTTTCAAGGCTCAATCAGTAGCCTTTGGCCTAGTTCCTCAGATGTTACTCATGGTTTTCATGATCTTCAGCTCAGAATTCTTACTTGCCATATAGATAAAATTCATGAATAAAGAATGAATGAATAAGTCAACAAATGAACCAACAGCCCAATCTCTTCCACCTGCTGATTGCTGGGTCATGAATGTCATTGGTTTGCCCATCTCCTTCAAACAGGAGTTCAGTGGGTCTGTGGGCAGAGATCACACATTACAGAAAAAAGGGATGAGATCAAAGATAAAGTGAGTGAAAACACTGAAAATACACATCTTGCTTCACCAATAGTCCTTCTGGGAAATCTATTAAATTTCTGAAGGTCAACCAATCAGGCAGTACAAATTTGGAAACTCTCCAATGGAGAAAAGAAAAGAAAGAGGTTTACTGAGAATGTCAAATGTAATTGACAAATCTTCTAAAATAGAAGTTAGGACCATTTTTGAGCTACAAAAGGGCTTAGAGATTACTCTGTGTGCATAAGCTGGAAGCCCATCCTAATTCAAGCACCAATACCTTTCAGTATCATACCAATACCTAAAGATTCAATTAGGTTTTCAAATAGCCTAGATGGATATTAAGGTCTAGCATTCCCAAGCTATAAAAGCCAGCCATGCCTTCTTTACTGTGTCCTATGGAAATGTCATAACAATGACTGAAAAACACAAATGATATTTCTGCGGAAGTAGCCATTACTATCTTCATCCATTTGTCTAACACAGGGGTTCAAAACCTAAGATGAGTAGTATAATTATTTCATTATATATTACAACATAATAATAATAGAAATGTGCTTGAATTTTCCCAAAACTATCCCCCCCAACTCCCCAGTCTGTCGAAAAATTGTCTTCCATGAAAGCAGCCCCTGGTGCCAAAAAGGTTGGAGACTGCTGGGCTAACAAATGTTTGCTGCACATCTACTATGTGCAAGGACTGTGCTCTCTGGTGAGGTTTTTCATGAGATTACAATGGTGAGCTTAATAGATACGGTCCCTGTTTTACAGAACTAGTCGCATTAGGTAGTGCTTAAAATGTGTCAGACACTGTTCTAAATACTCTACATACATATTAACCTATTAAATCTTCATGACCCTGCAAGAAGTAGGTACTATTATATTCCCATTTTACAGTTAAGGAAAGTGAGGCATGGAAAGTAACTTGTCCAACATCACACAGCTGTGAAGTGTTAGAGCTGCCCTTTGAACACAGGCTGCTTGGCTCCATCGTCCCTGCTCTCAGCCACTGCCCCTTACTGACTCAGAAGGGAGGCAGTAGAAAGTAGAATGGTGGTTACCAGAGCCTTGGGTAGTCAGCAGAGAGAAAGGAATGGAGAGATGTTTATCAAAGGATATATAATTAGATATAGATAGATAGATAGTAAGAATATTTTTTAAATGTCCAGAATAGGCAAATATATAGAGACAGAAAGTAGATAAGTGATTTTCTGGGGCCAGGGGTTGGGGGAAGAATAGGTGGAGGAAGGGGAGAGAAATGGAGAATGACAACTAATGATTATAGAGTTTCTTTTTTGGGTGATGAAAATGTTCTAAAATTGATTGTGGTAATAGCTGCACAACTCTGTGAACAAACTAAAAACTATGGGATTGTATACTTTAAATGGGTAAATGGTATCATGATCATATGTGAATTATATCTCAGTTAAGGTGCTTTAAAAATTAAGAAAGAGAGGCAGACATCAAACCAATAGTCATGCAAATCAGTGCATAATCACAAAATGAAATAAGTCCTAGAAAAGGAAGGAAACAGGGTTGGAAGAGAATACAGGATAAAGACATTTGACCTAAGGGTTGGGGTAGGGCTGTAAGGGAATTGACCCTTGAGCCCTGAAGGCTGAGTGCAAGTTAAGGGGAGTCAGGGGAGAACTTGCCGTCAGGGATCAGTGTAGAAAAACCCCTTTGGTAGGAGGGAGCCTAGTGAGTGGGGAGTAAGGTGAGACCAATGTGGTTGGAGGGCAGAGAGTAAGGGGGAGACTGCTGCAGGATGGGGCTGGAGGGGCAAGAAGGCCTAATGGAGCATCAGAGCCCTAAAGTCACATTGGTCTTAATTCTAAGTACAATAAGAAGCCATTGGAACTTTTAAGCTGGTGAGTGACAAAAGATTTGATTTTGAAAAATCACTTGGGCTACAATTTGGAGAAAGACCCAAGTGCATGTAGGGTACCAGTTAACTCAGCTCGTGCAATGGTTTAGGTGAGAACCGATAGTAATTTTCTCATGAAGTCCCAGATTACTGAATCCAAATTGCCCGTGTCTATATTCACCAAGACAAGAGGTCTCATTCTGTATATTCTCCCTTCTCATTTTGGTAGCTTGTTTTTCGTAGTCTCAAATTCAGGACTGGACAAGCAATCTTTGACAGATTGGAAAGTCAGTAAAGAAACTGATAAATTATCTATCTTTCACCTGCTACCTCTGGTTTGCCTGCTACCTTTCCGTTTGGTTTGATTCTTATGCAAACAAAGGTACTCAGAGAAGATACAGCCTAAAGACTTCACTTTCTATCAGAGATTCTCTAGCCCTTGAGAACATTAAATAAAATGGTTATATCTGGCAAGCCAAGTAGAACCAAAAGCTGTCTGCCAAAATAGAAAGATACTATGGTATTATGGGAGAAGACTAGATTTTGAAACCAAACACACTAGCCACTTTCTAGGCTTATGACCCTAGGCAAATTATCAAGATCTCTTTGCCTTAGTTTCTCAGTACATAAAATGTAGACCTGAAAACTCACCTTTTGGAATGCCTAAGAATTAGAAATGATTTACATTACCTGCCTGGAATACTTAGTTGCTCAATAAATGCAACTTATCCTTCAACTCAATTCTTTATTGTTAATTGGCTCTCTAGATCCATCTCTTTACCATTTATTTAATAATTTCTTGAGGCTCTACTGTGGACCAAGCACTTTGCTAGATGCTTAGGCATAACTAGATAATATGATGTAGGTCGTACCATCAAGGAATGTGGCAGACAGAGATGGGAGCTGTTTCCTACATCCTCCAAAAATAACAATTCTGTTGTGGGAGAGAGAATTTGCCCCACCCCAGTATATGAAACAAGATTGATGTAAGGCAGTCATGATCCCATTCTCCTCTGCCAGTGACTAGTAAAGTAGACACATAGTCCAGACCTGGTCAGTGAGAAAGTAGCTTTGGGAGACTTGTGGGAACAATTTTCTTCCATGATAACAGAGAAAGGAGAGGAGAAGCTTCCCCTAACCCTGTTTCCTGCTTTAAAAAGAACAAAGGTTTGAACATGATGGTTGGAGGCTGCAAGAGTTCGTCTTGAGACCGTGACAGGAGATACTGTCAACTTATTGAGTATGACAGAGCAGAAGGATCAAAGGAGCCCAGATCTTTGGTGATATTGTTGAACTGCAAAGCAAACCTGGATCTATCGGCTAATGGACTTGTTGCTCACTAACAAGTGTGGTGAGTATTGGGGTAGAAGCCTGAGAGAGTGGATGCACTAGAAAGTAGGCAGTAAAGATGCTACTCATTGCCTCATTCATTACTAAAACTTTGTTATACATTTATCCAGCTAACTCCTATAGCTCTTCAAGAAAATCCACCTTTTCTTTATGGAAAGAGGTATGAACCAAGGGGTTTGGGAGCAATCCATGGAGTTATATTGCCTAAGCAAATTATTCTGTCATTCTACTCATAGCTACCACTTTGCTCCCTCGACAAAGAAGCAAAATCCCTTTGCTAGAAGCAACATCCAGATGTACCTAGGAGAAGATTAAACTCCTGTCTGCAACCAAGAGTCATATTTCAAGAAGGAAACAGGCTATATACTAGTCAATATTTTTCCAAATAATTTTTCTTACCATAAAAGAGAGGCCTATGCTCTAAAACATTATACAGTATTCTTAAGGTTTGGGCTGCCACAATAAACTTAATATTATTAGTATTTCCATTCTGTTTTAGGATGTTGCTAAGACAAAACTGCTCAGTGGTTTACCTTGTTTGTTTTATTCTTAAATAAAGTGTAAGTAAACATTCAATAGAATCTGACAGTTTCCTTCCGCGAGTGTGCTGTAAAAATTGCAGCATTTCCATAGGAATGTGATTAATGTCAAGCGTTGGAGCCAATGGTGTTGCTCTCCTGCTGCCTCTCCACCTGTCCACTGCCAGGTGAGCATATCCAGCCACTGTTCCCTGTCTGACTGCCAGATGATGCTTTCCTGCTGATCTGTCCACGTGCTTCATGGTATCTTCATACACTCTCACCACCTGTTAAGAACTAGCTCCTCATACTTTGTTTCAAGTATACTATTTACTTTGGACTTGATTTTTAATACAGGTCCTATACAAGTAATACAGGTCCTGTACAAGAAGAGTATTTCCCCAAGGAATCCAATAGCAAAATTCAGTTTCCATTGGGAATAACAATCAATGATGGGGATGATCGCGACTGAATCTAGTTTTTTATCATTGCAACTAATTATAATTGTTTTCTTTACTATTTCACCTCCAAAATCACCATTCAATCCATATGATAGGTTAAGTACCTATTATTGGTCCCATTTTATGATGTATCCAAGACTCTGAAAGCTTAATCAACATGTCCACATCTCATAGCTGGCTGAGAATAGAGCCCAGGTTATTTACCTCTCTATTTCATGCTCCATCACTTGCCTCTCAACAAAACAACACAAAAACTTTGGGCTTTCCTTGGTTAGTCTGCAGGAAAGAAAATCAATCTTGGGCCACAAGAGGAAGCCAGAATGTTCATAGTGAGGAAACATGCTATGATGTCCTAATCACAGAGAAAGAACACACATAAAATGTGATGGATATAGTGGGTATAAGTTCTGAGATCCACAGTCTCATTGGAAATCAAAAGCAAGTTTGATGCAGCCCCTTCCTTCCAGGAAAATAGCCTCCCTCTGCTAATTAGCATTTTGTCAGCCAGCTGAGATGGGGCAGAAACAATTGGTTTGCAGTCAGCCAGAAAGAAAAACAGCAGCCAAAGTGCACAGTGTTACTTTTCCCACACTGAATGAGGCATTAACTTCCAAATCTCTGACCCTTTAAATCTGTGTGACAATAATTAATGAGAGAAAGATAACTAATATTTACGTTTGTACTCAAAGCGCCAACTAATAAGACTACAGGTTATGTAAGGAGACATGAGAGCCTCACCATGTTTGTTTCCAGCAGGTGAGGCATTAATTCCTTGCTCATTATGCTTGAGCTCCTACCCATTCCAGCAATGCTGTCACATGCTGTGTGGGACAAATGACTGGGAGACCTCAGTGAAGAACAGAGAGAAAAAGTTCAGTTTTAGGACTTATCTGCTAGGGGCTCTGGTCTTTAGGAAGATGCAGAATCTCTCCAATTGTCCTTATAAACGCAAACATTTTTGGTACCCATATTCCTAACCCTTGTCTTGGAGCATTAGCAACTCCTCAATACCAGGATAGCACACTCTTAAAGGAGTCACTTCCCATCTCTTAATTCAAAATTCCTCCTTTGTGAAATAGCTAGGTTTAACCAGTGGTCTCCATGATCAAATCAGCTGCATCAGAATCTTTCTAAAATAGAACCCCCAAAACCTTTCATCCCAAACTCTCCAATTTACTGAATAAGGAGGTCTGAAGAGAAATCTATATTATTATGAAGTTTCCCAAGTAAATAGGATGCCCAGTCCAGGTTGAGAACTACCAGATCACTTCATCAATATCATTATTTAATCTAAATTAGACAAACTCTAGGCTTCCACTAATCTCTTTACTCAAGAACAGAAACATTGATACAGTCCATTGAACAGTCCATAAGACACCAGATACCCAACACGTTTAAACTAAATTCATTGCAAGAAATTAAATATGACATTGTTCTCTAGCTACTAAGAAATGGTTCTTCTCTTTCCCCTCCACTCTCCTTCCTTTGATTTTGTGATAACTTTTCTTTTAATGCTCTATTTATTCCTCTTTTTTGAGAGAGAGAAATGAAGGTGAGAGAAAAAGGAGTCTTTAGAATCAGTTTTGTTTTCCTTCTTACTTTTTTCCTAACACAAAGCTGCCTAACACCTTACTCTAGCCCTGACTCAGCCAGGTCCCCTGCTCTGCCTGACTTTTCAGCCCCAGATAACTCTCCACTTTTATTTTCCTCAGTAACCAAATCCACTCCCAACTTATTGAGAGACCAGAGAACATGAGGGTGAATCTGTCTTTCAATTTGCTTTTGTTTCACCTCTAAAGATATTGCATTGCATTCACTTTAAATCCTTCTGTAGACCTTCAAGTAGAAAAATGCAGAATTTAGTCTCCATTTTTCTCAGTGATTTTCAACCAAGTAAGACTAAAAAACCTCACTGGTAAAAGAAAAGATTAGAATTTGTTTCAAGCTTCAGAAAAAATGGCAAAGTAAGCAACACAATAACTTCATTCAACAAGAATTTCTGGAACTCCTACCATGTGCCTGGCACCATGCTAAGTGCTATGGATACAACAGTGAACAAGAAAGAATTCCCAAAAATTTGGCACTACTAAAAGCAAAGATTCTTTTACACAGAGTAGTTATAGCTTATAAAATATCAAAATAGTATCTTACATTTATGTAGTGCTTCCTACATATGTTAGCATTTGATACTTACAATAACCTCTGAGCTAGGCAGAGCAAGTATTATAATTCTCATTTATATATTAAGTAGATTTATTGACGATAATGGTTAATAGGCACTGAACACCTAAAATAATAATAGTAATAATAACCTAACATAGGTAATGTTCTTCTGTAAAGCACTGCGCTTCCATTCTAGACAAATTCATCTTACTATGACATGATTTTTATCCCTATTTATATTTAGAACACTGAAGCTTAAGAGAGGACCCATAGTAGTGATGGGACAGAGCCCAGACTCAAACCCTGGTCCCTGTGTCCAGAGTCCATGTGCCGAACCAGTTTGCTGAATTCAGGGAGGTCAAATGATTTGCCCAAAATAATCTGGCACTGATTTTTGACCCATACATTGTTTCATTTTGTATTATAAATATCTCAATACATAAATATCTATTGGATACATTTTATAGAGAGAAAAACAGCTTGTGTAGGGAAAAAAAGATTCCATTGTTTTTAATTTCAAATAGCCCAAATGGACTTTAAGAAGGATACCTCCTGTTAGGGAATGAGTCCAAAGTCCTGCCGTGTCTGTTAATGAACTATATTAATTATTTGCAAACATGCAAAATGCAAATGATAATTTTGAACTTTCAAAGAAGTAAAAGCTCCTTGACTTTCAATGAATTGTTTATAGAACCAAGCTACTCACAACAGAAAAGGGAAGAACAAGAGGGAAGTTAATAGAATCTTGGCATGTCATGAGTACGATACTGACCACCAGACTTCTAATCTGGCACTGACATTTGAAAGACAGAGTGAGAAAAGAAAGAGAGAATGGCCAAAAACTGAAGGAAAGTGCTACCAAGAGCCTACTGACTAAGGGAGAGGTGGGGGGATGTGATGTTGAAAACAGCTTATTTTGGAAATTATAGCACCTTCTCCAAGGTTTATAGGGAAAGATCAGTGCTTTATTTAGCATTCATATTTTCATCAAAGGTAGTACAATTACCATCCTAGCTAAAAGATGTCACAGCCCAAACCTTCATTTAAAAAGAAATAAAGAAAAGGAAAAATGAAGAAAAGCAGCTTAGCAATTATTCTCCATGGGAAAGATGACTATAAAGTAAGTGCTCCTCATAAATTATTTGCAGACATGTCCATATTAGAATGAAATAAGATCTTTCAAAGGATAACACACCTGTGCCATGGATAATTGCCCTCATTCACAAATAATAAGTGGTCTACCAGATGTTTGGCCCCACACAGACATATGTAAGGCAAAGCAGTAGGAGAGGGTGTCTTAGCTCAGACCAGAGACTATCTTTTTTATCCTTTACAAGCTCTCATGCTGTGTCAGCAGCTTATTTAGTAAGGTAACCAAAATCATAGAGGATTCCAACTGTTAAGTACTAACATTTCATTTCAGTTATTAAACTTACAGAGAAACCCACAGGGTCATTAGAAGTCTGAAGTCTGAATTAAATGCCTGTATTTCTTTTGTTTACTTCTTAATTTTGACAGATATAAACTTGATAGCAATTTTCTTAAATTTCAAGAATTTCATCAAGGTGAAAGATCATTGCAAAGCTAAACTGAAGTTCAATATGAGACTAGAAATAATTTTCTTTATCTAATAAATGTGATCTAATTTGGAGGATATTTGAATGGTTCTATATTTATCATTTGCATTCTTTACAATATTCAATCTACCAAAAGATGCCATCTAAAATAAAGGCTGAACTAGTTATAGAAACTGTCAGTTATAAAAACTACCAGGTTATTTGAGGTTCAGCAGTGGACTAGGTATAATCATTGGTGAATATACAAGATGATTTCACAAGTTACTTTTTTGGAGAAGAAGTATATGTTCAAAATAGGTGAAACTTTAAATTTAAACTGTCTGACACTATTATACATACATAACTGGCAGTTGCATCCAAGAGATAAATAATACTTTATTCATTATATTCACAATCTCATTCTCATAAAGCCCTTGCAAATAGAGTTATAATACCATAATAAATGCTTTTTAGGTGTGCTAGTGGGCCATCAAGATCTGTACGTCTTTCTCAATACCAAAGGAGATGTTATGTGGAAATAGGTTTGCCTTCCATGATGCCAGACTCAGAATAGCACAAATTTATCACCAAGCATCCAGAGGTGGTGACAATAATAACACGCCTATAGCATTGACACCTGGCATTCTTCCCTCACTTCACCTGGGAACTTCTTCCAGCCATACCCCACCATACAAACACACACACACTCAGGCTCACACAAGACTACAGTGGGAACTTCCATACTTTTACATGCCCCTGCTGGAGTGGATACCCGACCTAAACTACACCAATCAGTGTCCTTGAAAGACAGTCAGCTTCATCTCTTTGGAGGGGTCTTTGGCGAGAGGCCAAGATGTGGAAGAACCAAGCCTGCAGGGAGAGAGTGTGATGTTAGAAGACCAAGAGGAGCATGGATGAGAGACGGAGGGAGCTCTGGAGCATGTCGAGTCTCTGGTTTCAGCTGTTCTGAAAACTCTGAACCCCTGCCCTTCTGCAATTTGGTTGTACAGATTGTACTTGAATTCTATGAAATGATAATTTACTTTTTTGGCCTAAGCTAGTTTGAATTCTGTAGCTTATAATCCAAGATATCTAATAAACCATACCAAGCATATGTAGTATGTAAGTGAACTTTTAAGTATTTTCTTTCAAAACTAAGGTTAACTCCTATGCACCTTAAAATCCTAGCACAATGTAAGCAAAGATTCAGGTAAAACTGAACGTGATACATCTAAGGAAAGAAAAGCAACAAGTATCACCAGAATGCATGGAATTTGTAAGAGAGATGAGGAAAGTGGTTTTATCAAGGACAAAATCAAATAAAGCACCAAGAACACCAGAGGATAGCAAGTGGCAATAAGTACTTGAGGACTTCAGAAAGTTCATAAAAATGGAATAAAAAATATATATAAATTTCATTTCTCAACATAAGCTCCATCAAGGTCAAGACACTGTTGTGAGCGATGATACCAGCCATCTAGTCCATCCCTAAAGTACTGAGGGTCCTGGGAATTTAACCATGTCAAGAATATTTTACATTATTAACTGAAGGAAAATGGGTGCCCTTTAAAGACTTTTTAAGATTAGGAAACAAAAAGAAGTCAGAAGGAGCCAAATCAGGGATATAAGGTGGATGCCTAATGATTTTCCCATCAAAACTCTCACAAAATTGCCCTTATTTGGTGAGAGGAATGAGAAGGAGCATTGTTGGAGTGGAGAAGGACTCTCTGGTGAAGCTTTCCCAGGAGTTTTTCTGTTAACGCTTTGGCTAACTTTCTCAAAACACTCTCATAATAAGCAGATGTTATCTTTATTTTGCCTTCCAGAAAGTCAATGAGCAAAATGCATTGAGCATCCTGAAAAACTATTGCCTTTGCCTGTGCTCTTGACTGGTCCACTTTTGCTTTGATTGGATTACTTTCACTTCTTGGTAGCCATGGCTTTGATTGTGCTCTGTCTTCAGGATCGTACTGGTAAAGCCATGTTTCATCTCCTGTTACAATTCTTTGAAGAAATGCTTCAGGATCTTGATCCCACTTGTTTAAAATTTCCATGGCAAGCTCTGCTCTTCTCTGCATCTGATCTGGGTGCAACAATTTTTGCACCCATTGAGTGGAAAGTTGGCTCAACTTTAATATTTCAGTCCGAATTGTGTAAGCTGAACCAATTGAGATGGCTATGGTGTTGCTTAATGTTTGTGCTGTTAATCGTTGGTCCTCTTCAACTGGGGCATGAACAAGATGAACTGAAAATTTTCCTTGCAAACTGATGTGCATGGTCTGCTGCTTCATCTTCAACATCTCTTCTTAAAACGAGTTATTCATTTGTAAACTGCTGATTTCTTTGGGGCATTGACCCCATAAACCTTTCATAAAGTGTCAAGGATTTCACCATTCTTTCACCCAAACTTCACCATAAATCTGATGTTTTCTCTTGCTTCAATTTTAGCAGAATTCGTTTTGCTCTTCTGTTAGGGGCTCTTTCCAAACTGATACGTTATCCTTCTTAGTGCCTCAAACGAGATCCTGTTCAGATATGTTATAACAAGTTAGTACAAGTTTATTTTGGACCCAAAACATTTTGAAATCCATGCATAGTTTCTTTGCATCTTCCATGAACTTTTTGAAGCCCCCTCATATTTTCAGTATATACATAACTAGGAGAGTAAGATGGTGAAAGCAACACTCTAGGAAATTATAGGTGAAGGACTGAAGAGAAAAAGCAATAGGAGTCGAATATGAGGACCTTTGCATAAGACTTACATAACAGGCCTGAGTAGAAAAGGCATCAAGAGTTCGTGTTGCCTAAGAATAATTGACTAGGAAGAGGTGGGGATTGATACTTAATGAACTCCTATTATATGTCAGTCATGGTTTTAAATAAATATCTCTCCATTTAAAAGTATATGTACACATACACATATACACTCATATACACATTTTAATCTTCACAACCATCTCATATGGTAATATAATTCCCATTCTAACTGAGAGAACTTAGGCTCAGAGATATTACATTAAAATTCCCAAGTTTATATATACATATATAGAGTGAGAGACAGAGACAGAGACACAAAGAAAACAAACCAAAGCTAGGATTCAAATCCAAATCCATCTGACCTATTTCATGGCACCTCTCAAGCCTAATTAGATTCAGAAAACAAAAAAGAGGAAACAGCCCACATAAAAAATGGAAAGAGCCTGAAGGTACTTTGAAATATAACGTAAATAATCTTTCTTAAAATAGCATATGATTTCGGACCACTATAATAATGTTAGCTTTGAAAGTTTGTATATATCAGCAATAAATGTGAAAACAACAAATAGGTAATGTCAAAAAGTGATTAGAACAATTAGACTAGTGAAAGCAAAAAATAAAACAAAAAACATTTTCATAGTCCAATATAGAAGTCCAGAGAAATATGTATACGGCTTTATTTAAGCTTGGTGAGGCCAGGAATTATGTCTGTTGGGCTCAGTTCTATAACCCCAGGATTTAGAGCAGTTCCTGTCACATGATATTCAAAGAATATTTTTAAATTTTGAATTCTTAATCAGGAAAAGCTTTGAAGGGCTTATGTAAATCCAAGAGGTTTTAAACTGATAGGAGAAGATAACATGATAAACTCAGGATGGTCCACCTTACAGATACAGAGCAAACAGGAGAAATCATCATGGAAAGGCAGAAATCCAAGGTCACGGGAGTCTAGAGTTTCCCTTGTTGCTTTTACTTTGAAGAATTCTGCATGTTAAGGACGATACTCTGCCCTCATGCAAAGCTACAAGAAGCAAACATTAAGACCATGAATTGTTCAAGTTCCTTTCATACTTATTTCTTCCCATCATATTTATACTTGTTAATTTCAGGTGCTGCCTGTTTCTGGGAAAGTTCTTCTCAGGTGCCAGCTTCAAGCAAACAGCAGTTGGACAAACCTTTTGTTTATTTTGAGTTTTTTGTTTTGTTTTGTTTTGGTTCTTGGCTTTTATAGTGAATCATCTTTTCATTCAAATTCTACAATCTGCCACAGATGATAGGCTGATGGTTCCTCAATAAGCTGTATAATGTCGTATTAACTCCACTCTCTAGATGTGGGGCTTGGGGAAGTCAATCACTGCCTCCGTCTCGGTTTGCAGGAGACAAAGCGAAGACACAGAGTTTTTTGTTTGTTTTAAAGGTGAATAGACAGTCTTGAATGTATTTTCTTATCTAAGTATGTTAACAAAGGGTTGCCAAGGCTTCAGGTTCAAGGCATCTGGGTTGCTATGCATTTTGTTTTACTCAGCTAGACCTGCAGCAGAAGTTAGGAAATGAAAATGTGGCAGTAAACCCTGCAAGACCTAATTCATAAACTTGTAAATAATATTCAATACATTTAGTTGTCTTCAGAAAAACTTTTAGCAGTGTTTAACTTTTTTCAAATGAGATTGTATGCAACTTTGCCCCTTCCAAATAAAAAAAAAAAAGGATTTAATAAATACTAAAAATCAAGCTGCCCAGATTAATGTAAAATTGAGAAGATGGAAATGACATGCATTGCTTGGGTCTCCATGGGCACCTCCAGAATACTTAAGGTTTGTGGAACCTTAAATTCTAAGTAAAATGTAAAGTTCCTTATCAACTGACAGTATTAAATCAAAATGAAGAATTCACTTAAAGTTTCATTCCAGGTCCTTGTGATATTACTTAAAACAGCAATTCTCAAGTAGTAGCTCCGGAATCACCTCGAGGGCTTGACTCCCAGCCCCAGACTTCTCTGATTTGGGAGATCTGGGATAGAACCTAAGATTTCCATGTCTAACAAGCTCCCAGGTTATGTTGATGCTGCTGGTTCAGAGACCACACTTTGAGAGTTTAAATTATAATTATTAGCTGTTTCTCCAATGGGACCTCTGGTAGGCAGAATAATGTCCCCCTCCCCCTAAAATGTCTCCATCCTAATCCTTGCAACCTGTAAATATGTTATGCTATAAGACAAAGGGCAATTAAGGTTGCAAAAATAAAGTTGCTAATCAGTTGACCACAAAATGAGGTGGCGATGGCAGTAGCCTGGATTATCTAGGTGGGTCCAGTGTAATCACAAGTGTCCCTAAATATGGAACAGGACAGCAGAAGGCTCACTATTAAATGTGATGGGAGGACTTCAGCAGCCCTCGCTGGCTCTAAAACTGGAAGGGGACCCCCAGCCAAGGAATGTGGGCCGTGTCTGGGAGCCGGAAAAAGCAAGGAAACAGATTCTCCCAGAGAGCCTCCAGAAGAAACACAGCCCTGCTGGAACCTTGAATTTAGCCCAGTGAGGGCCCATTTTGAATTTCTGATATCTAGAACTATAAGATAATAAACTTGTGTTGTTTTAACCCACTACATGTGTGGCAATTTGTTACAGAACAGTAAGAAACTAATACAGGACCCCACAAGTTGCATTTGGATGAAGCATTTCACAAAGAATAGCTTCTGTTGGGGGGGGAAAAAATAGCATGATCTGATTTGAGGTAGTCTTTTTTTCCTCCCCATAGGGAAGTACCCTGGTATAGAAAGACACTGGAAAAAAATGCGCAGATCTGAATGTGAATCCTGGTCACTTGGACAAATCACTCAACTTATCTGGCCTCAGGTGACTCATCTACAAAATGAGGGTGTGGAACTTGATGTCCAGTAAGGCCCTGTTCAAGTCTCAAATTCTATGGTTCTCAGTCCCTTGGAAATGCTGCCTCTGCTGTTACCACCCTCAGAGGCCTTGCTGTAGCCAGCAGTACTAAGTCTTATGAACACTTGGGTCAGTTGAGAATAAGATAATATTTATTGTTGATACAAGCCAAGAGAAAAAGTTTTACTGTCAAGGCCTTAAGCCCTGGCAAGCAATTTCTCAGATTAGCTACTCCAGACCAGTTAAAAACTTCTCACTGTACTTGCTCCAGAATTCTCAGGCCACCTTAAATGGTCCTAAACTAAGAAGACAATTCCACTGTCTTAAAACAAACACTGACTTGAAAACCAATAACTCATAGATATAGCCTAATGAGCAATAGTCTATTCCAAAATGAAAATTTTTCCTTGAAACAATGTTATTTTTCCAACTAAAATTTATGAAACCATAGTCAGTAACAAAGGGGATTGGGGCAAGTTAAGGATTTCAAAATGCAAAAATTAATTTAAAAATATGTAAATAGTGCTTATAGAGTGTCAGTTTCATGTAAGATAATAATTATAAAGAGCCAAGTTTCAGGCTGAAGATTAAATAAGAAATTCAAAAAAGTTAAAGCAACTTTATTTCCCTTGCATAGTCCATTTCACATCTTCAGTAGTCACTTTCCAAAACACTGCCTATTAAAAAAGGTCTCTGTAAATACTGGGCAGAAACCCACACATGGGAACAGCATGCAGAACTCTTTGAAAATGTGCCCAAAATTTCAGCCCCTGCTACTCAAACAAGTTGGAGAAGGTTCACAGAAGATCTGGAAAATTGACTGTAGGAGGGAAACTTGAAGCACAAGTGTTTCATGGAGGAGATACAAATGAAAGGGAATCTTAAGATAGTTTTAGTGCAGAGGTTTGCAACTCTGGAATGGCTGCAACTCAGCAGGGGCACTTACTAAACAGGCTCACTACCAGGCCCCAAACCCAGAGAGTCTCACTCAGCTGTTCTGAACTGGGCCCCAGGAATGGACATTTCTATTAAGCACCAAGAGGAAGCTATTGCATGTGGTTCTTGGACCACACTTGTTGAAAAACAAGTTGAGAAACACTCACTAAACAAGTATAAGAGGAACCCACACAGCTGTTCTGACTCTCTGCCACAAAACAAGTGAAATCTGTTTAAATTGCATGAGAGCCTTGGTTCCAGAATGGGGGGGGCGGGGGGGCGGTGCGGAGAGAAAACTCCCTGACAGTGGGTTAGTTGTTAAAGGTGACACAGCAAAACAGTTTGTGTAGCAGTAACTGAGCACAGACATCTAATTAAGGAGGAAATAGAAAACAATGCTTGCTCCTAGAGAGTTTATAGTCTAAGATGGTGGTTCTCAGTATGGTCTTCAGACCAGCAGCGTAAGGATCACTGGGGAACTTGTTAAAAATGCCAATTACTGGGCCCTGCTCCAGACCTACTGAATCAGAAAGTCAGGGGTTGTAGTCCCAAATCCATGTTTTAACATTCTCCCAGGTGATTCTGATGAACAAAATTTGAGAATCACTGATCTGAGGGAAGAGAACCACCAATATTCAAGAAATTACACAAATAAGATAAGAGGTGCGGTGGAAGGAAGTGTGTTTTAAGATCCTGATTTCTTGCCTAATAGCCATTTGAGGCTGGACAAATTATTTAGTCATGCTGAGCTCCAGTTTCTTCATCTGGGTGGTTATAACTACTTTAGAAAAATAATGACTATCAAAGCAGATATATAAAAACATCTTGCAAGCTTAAAGTTTCAAATAGAAGTTATTAGTATAGCTATATACACATTCTCAAAAAGTGGCTGAATTACATAGAATCATTCATTATACAAACACTAAAAGAGCACTTACCGTGGGCCAGTCATTGTTTTCTGTGCTGGTGATGCAAAAATAAATTACTCGTAGTAACCAGTAATCTGTTGTTCGGAGGAGGTCAGGAAAGAGTTGGGGAACAGAATTTCTAAAGCAGGAGTAACCTATTTTGGCAAAGAGCAGGGCGTTGTATGCTCAACCCTATAGACTCCAAGTTCATAAGAACGGAAGACTTGGTTTGTTCAATGCTATATCCCCAGTGCCTAAAGCAGTGCCCGGCAGGTAAAAGTCAACTAAATACGGCAGAAGCAAGGGCAGTGGAAGTGAATCCTGAGAAAAAGTAAACATATTTAATGGAAGTAAAAATTCCACCTAAAGAGTAAAAAAAAAAAAATGAAGATAATCAGATAGGAAATAGAAACAAAGGGGCTTGAAGTATCCAAGATGAAGTTTGTTATGATTTTAAAAGCATCAACAATAAAGAGGAAGTGTAAGTTTTCTGAGCAAGTGTTATTTTAAAATTACCTCCTTTGGAGGTCCTTAACCACAGACACAGAACAGTAAAGCATGGGTCTGTCTGAAAAATAGATTACTTCTTGGAAGATCCTTGCAAAATTTACATGCTGAAATTATTCATCTAGTCCTTACTTCATTAATTCCACATCTATTGAATGAATAAATTTAATTAATTGATTCCAATAAGAAATCCTGGGTGATATTTTTTTTCTTACCTCTGGAATGACAATAACAGCAAGGGGCTATTCTGGGTCCTTCCACTCAGCAAAGCAATAATGCATCATCCTTAGCAAAGGGCTCTCAAAAAAAAAAAAAAAAAAGCAAATAAACCCTGTTTTCAACTCCTAATAGAAGTTAGTGGGCCCAGATGGAATGCTTCAAGGACAACTTTTATTTGCTAGCTTGTCTGCAAATGTGGAGGTTTGAGAATGACTAAAGGAGTTCACTTGTTAAGTTTCCCTTTTGCAAATAATGAAGTGTGTCTGTCTCTTGAGTTGATGGCTGAAAACATTCCATCCACCAGTGTGTGATTAGACACACATGTAATTAGTGGTCTGAGTTCCAAAAAGAAGATGAAACTCATTAATAAATCATTAGGCATTGTGAATTTTTATTTTTTTCTACTTCCTCCTACCACCCACATACTGGTGGCAAAGTAGTCTCCAGCTATTATTTTTAACACACAGAGTTTGGAAGATTCTAAATCCCTTTAATTAAGCAGGCATTGAGACCTCACAACTGAGCAATTATTAAGAATGCTAATTGTAAGGACTTACTTTTTTCTCCCCAAAGTGGGAGTTCTGAGGCATTTTGCTAATTTTTCAAATAACTTTTTTAGCAGGATCTGCATTTTTAATTTTGGTTAGAAATTCATGTTTTATATGTTAAAATTAAGCAGTTCTAAATTAGAGATGGAGCCTTATAATTGAAATCTGTTCTTCTAAGCACCCAGTGCACTCTGGGATCTCTGGTTAATGACACCTAGGAAATGGCTCTCCGCCTTTCTTCAAATCTTGAATCTGATTCCAGGCTAACTGAAAGCAGAAAGCCAGAGAACAGAGATCAGGGGGCTCCAGCATGGCTGCTGGGTTTTGACCTGTTTCTAGCTCTTCTCTACCTTCCTTCAATCAGCCTGTCTGCAATGTGCTGGCTGTCATCTGCCTCTCAGTGCACAGATGTCCCCCCACACTATTGCCTGGGTACCTTTCAAGTACGTTCTGAGAGCAGATGTTCCTCCATGCCTCCCCAGCTCCCCTCAGTCTCTCTGTGTAGCTCTGTTGAACAGAAGACACGCTACTGTCCCTTGCATCAAAAGAGAGGTGAAAACCCCAAGCGGTGATGGATTTCTCTTCTTGACTCCCTACAAGAAGGTCCAAAGTACTTCCTCGGTCCCTCATACTTCTACTTTCTAGGATGATGGAATTTTTCTCTCATCAGTTTAATTGTTACCCAGTTATACCTTTGTCACTACATATAAATAAATGGATTAGGACTTAGTCACAAACTTTTGTATTAGCAGAATTATAACTAGTATTTAACCCTTAATAAATTGCAGTGGCGCATCGTACTGGGATCCAGGAAGAAGAGAAATTGAAAGAGGGAGCTACTCCCTACTGTGAGGGCCACAGTCCAGTTCATTTTTTAAAAAGACATTATTTCCAAAAATGTATCCAGTCCTATGTTGACTTGCTGAGGTAGAAATACACACCAAACAACTTGAGTGAGTTTACAAGGTCGAATGTGCTAGTCAGCATTTATTTTGGGACCTATAGTCAAGGATGCCAGTACATTGCTAGAATGTGCTGGAAACATTTGGATTCATTCCATACAACTTTGCCTTCAATTCTTCTATAGTACCCCTGTGTACAATCACCTTCTAGCTGTCAGCATCACTGAAGTTCACCGGAGATCCAAAAGAAGCTGTCCCAAGTACCCCGTGCATTCTTTTTTTCAATTTCTCTTCTCTTTCTCTTTTGGAAGCATGAATATGTTTTATTTGATTATTTTTTTTCTTTTGTTACTGAAGTTTGTCCATATCTTTATACCTATTAACTTAATATACAACAAGCACACAGAATAAGGTCTGGCAAATAGCACGATCGATATCTGTGTTAGCTCTTATTGCCCATTTTTTCTTCCATCGTCTTCTACTATGGTACAGACCCATGAAAGCTAGCGTTATCAAAGCAAGGACATAAGAGTTGGCTATAATAACTTATGGGGAAAAAATACAGTATGGCGATTTCTTACTCCTCTTTACAACTCTCAAAGCATCATTTGAACGCAAAGCTCCTTTGAAAACAAAGAGGGCTTTATGTGAAGGATGGGAAAATAAACCTAAGAATTTGAGTAAATATGAAGCTTTTCACTATCAAAATTTTTCTTTTTTTCATTTTTTAAAAAATGGGACTATGTCTTAAACCTTTTACTCATAAATTGTGAATTTTTGTTTTTTGAAAATTATAAAATTCAAGTCGTAAATTTTTTTACACTTTTCCTTTCCCTCTAGTTAGCCATTGGGAAAACAAGAGGATGAAGGCTATATAGGGACTATCAAATGCAAGATTAAGTAATCTAATAAATGTCTTTCTTCAAGAGAGATCTCCCAATGCCACAAAATAAATTAATTAAGTAGCCAAAAGTGATGTTTTAGAGGAGGTCTCCTTCAAGCTCTGATATTTACAATTGATTCTAAATTATTTTTAAACACTTAGTAGAATGGCCACACTGATATGGCCATTCTACACACCTTCACCCAGAAGGGTCTTTAAGAGATGATGAAGAAAATCCATCTTTCCTGAGGAAGGAGCATTATTGAATCACCCCAAACTCTTGGCAGGAGATTATCTATCTTCTCTTAATCATTCATTTCAGTATTCAGCACCTCTCACAGTCATAAAATTCTTCCAGATATTGCATAGACCATTTACATTCTCATGAAAACTCACTTGCAGTCCTGCTGCCTGTGGAATAAGAAAACTGTGTGAAAAGCCCTTTATCTTCTTTGATCCTCTTATTGATTCATTATTCTTTCTCTTTCCAGCTTCGTCATTTTTCCCAGAAGTCATTACCTTTCCTCACAAATCTAATTGGTCAGTTGTTAATTAATATCCTTTAGACTCTCTTCTGAATGGTTCCAAGTTTTCTAACTCTTTACTTCTCCAAGTGTGGTCTTTGGACTTTCCACATCTTGTCATCTGGGAACTTGTTATAAATGCACACTCCCATGCCACCTAAACTAAAACATGCATTTTCACAAAGTCCTCGCTGATTTATATACATAGTAAAGTTTGGGAAACATTAGTCTAGACGCTTACATAACTAGAATTAAGGACTACACTATAGTCACTTTAGAACAAAGTAGAAACCATGAAATCTTCATTCTTGTTCCCATTATTATTTAGGGGGGGAAATATTTATGTTGTCATGGGTTGAACATAAAATCTAAGACTGGTGAGGCAAGATCCACTTCGTTCTCTGCAAGTGTTCTTACCTGTATATATGTATGTTTAGTTATTTATTAGCTAGCTCTCTGAAGTTTATAATTCACCTATATTTCCATTATCAATCATTAAATGAATTTCCTAGGATTATGATTTTTTGCCTGTAATGAAAAATAACAGAAAATTATTCATCTTTTCAGCAGATTTTGTTTGAGGAATTACAGACCAGCTTTTTTCACTCCACATTTTTCCTTTGTGAGTTAGAAAAGGGATAGCCTGAAGAATGTACAAAGTTTAAAGCCAGAATATACTGTAAATTTGCCTTAAATAATGAATCAAGAGTCATTTCCCTGCTCACCCACTTTGTGATGAGGTGGGCCTCATTTAAAGTTTTCATTTCCTGAGGCGGAGCCTCTCTTTACTTCTTCTCCATTTCTTTCACCTGAAAATTCTATTCCCGAATTCTATTCTGTCTTCCCTGCTTGCCCCCACAGATGATGAATATCATAACCTTCATACTTTGAGAGAATAAAGTTGTCCTGGTGACTGAGAAGAAAATTGACATGAATTTATTCCACATAGATTTTTTTTTTCTTTTTTCTCATAATGCCTTCGTTTGTACCAGAATTCTACAACCAAGCCATTCCATTTGTCAACATAGCCATATTTACCTTTCATCTGTTTGAGGTCATGAATTCACAGATGCAAAATGGTTAATCATCTTGTCAGTATGGACAAATCGTGCATAAAAATCCACCAACATGGTGTATTTGGGACCCCAGGGTCTGTGTTCACTCATTTGCCTACACAAACATTGGGGTGTGTTTCCTTTAAGCTTCACTTAGCAGTAACCTTTTTTTTCCTTCTTTCAGCAGTACATGTTGCTGATTTCTCCTGATGTGTGAAAATTTTCACAGCTGTACGCAAGACACATTCATCTCACTGAAGAGCTTTTTAGTCCCTGTAGGACTAAAGTTAGAATAAAGAACTTAATAAAGAATAAAGAAACCCAGTTTTTCCTCCTCTATTAGAATAAGACTGTGAACTCTGTAGACTTATTGGCTGCAGCTGGGAATATCAGGTAATTTAGATGCCTTTGACAGCCCTTGCAAAAGCCAAAAATTAAAGATAGGAAAAAATTAATATAGTGATAAAGCACTCACAATTTATATCTCTGATTTTTAAAAATATTAACTGATAAGTAATGTGTTGAAATAGATGTTATGATGCCAAGCTGATTACTCTATTAGACCAATTTGATAAATAAAATAATATTAAATTCCTTGAGAACTTTGGGAGAAATTATAGGTGAGACAATACATTTTTAAGGAATTTGATAATCATTTTGACTAGTGCCACTTTATAAAATGTGTGACCTAAATTAAGTATCTTGATTTTATATTAAATTATCTTAATTAAAAATATGTATATTTAATCTTATATTAAATATATTAAATAAGTCCTTCATTCCTTATAAAGTATTATTTAAACCTTCCAGAAATGTAATCACTCTCACATTTATGCCGTAAATCAAGGATCAATAAGAGCTAATAATGATTTCTATGTCCAAACAAAAATATAAACAAATAAACTCTTGCTGTGCTAATTTGGAATAGTTTCTCACAAGCACTGCTTAGTTGCATGTTTATGACTTTCCATAGCCTTCAAGGATGAGTCCTCTTATGAATGCCAAGCTTACTGTTGGTATTTCTGAATACCATGGAAATAATTTATGCTTTAGTGAATGTGTTCATACCAATATAACAAAAAATTTGCTCATTTACTACCACAATTAGGATGCATCACTTTTCAATCTTCCGATAAAGGATATCTTCCCTTTTGTATGAAATAAGGATGAGAAGATAAGAATCCCACTAATGAAAATTGGCTTTGGTAGTGAAAGGAGCTTGGCCTAAGCAGAGGATAGTGGGAAGCTCTTTGAATAGAGTCCACTTGGCTGAGATGATGAGTAACAGGGGTGGGAGTAAGTCTTGGCACTGGTATTAAGACATCAAAAAACTTGTTGATATAAATGTGATCACCACCATGTTCCATGGAAAATCCTAAAGGATATTCTGTTTATCAAAATGGTAAGGAATGTACTTGTCAGAGGGGCCACGGCATTGTTGAGAAGCTCAGAGATGGCTTTTCTCTGCAGTCCAGCACTAAAATTGTGAGATGGTGTTGCAGAGCTGGGCTCACTGATAGCAATGGAAATAAGAGGATCCTGATCTAAGAGGCCAGCTGGGGACACATGCCACCAGCAGCAAGGTGGGCCCAATTGTAATGAACTGCAAAGTTGGAATGGCAGCCATAGGTCCTGAAAAAAAGGGAGCTATGAAGTTGGTTAAAAGAACACTGGGAGATGGGGGTCGCGAGAGTAATAATAGGTGATAAACAAGGGACTTGGTCAACCTACACAACCCAAAGAAATTGTGGTCCCCAAAGAGTTGAAAATTAAATAATATACTCCTAAATAACTCCTGATCAAAGAAAAAAGTCAAAAAGAAAATTGCGAAGTGTTTGAACTGAACTAAAATGAAAACACAACATATCAGGAAACACATTTATCCCATTAGTGGGATGTCACTCCAGCAGTATTTAGAGTGAAATTTATAGCAGTAAACACCTATGTGAGAAAAGAAGATAGGTCTCAAATCAATGCTCTGGACTTTTACCTTAAGAAATTGGCAAACTAAAGCCAAAGTAAACAAAACTGGAAACACTGAAATGGTCATCAACAGGTGAATTGCCCAATAGAGTGTGGTTTATCTATGCAATGGAATGCTACTCAGTCATAAAAGGAATGAACTGTTGATGCAAGAAACAACACAGATAAATCTCAAAATGATTATTCTGTGTGTAAAAAGAACAGAACACATACTGTGTGATTTCATTTATATAAAACCCTACATAATACAAACTAACCTGTAGTGACAGAATGCAGATTAGTGGTTGGAGGGCAGGAAGGGTAGGAGGGAAGGATTACAAAGTGACACATGGAAACTTTTGGAGGTGACTATCTTGTTTAGTATCTTTATTTAGATTATCTTGATTGTGATGTTTTCACACTTACATATGTATGTCTAAACTTATAAAATTATATACTGTAAACAGGTACTGTTTATTGTATGTCAATTATATCTCGATAAAATGGTTAAAAATAAATAAAGGTTGTTGTATAGCTCTAATAGGTGGCAGCTTCCTGACAATGAAGTATATGATACAAATAGTGGATTCCATGATCATATGCCCAACATTACACCTCCCCTGTCATAAAGTGAGTCGGCTTTGGTGAGCAGGGAGCCCTGGCTGCTGAGCATATGTGTAGCTTCCACCTCTGCCTCCATGTCCACTACATTCACCACCCATTCCCCAGCTCTTGGGTGGCCAATGACAGACGCTGTTTGAAGTCAAACAACTGAGTCATTTCATTTGCTTCATTGTTTAAACCATTTTATAACTCATGCCCAATTCCTTAGGCTCATCCACATACCTCCTACCCAGTCCTCCTGGGCCCTAATCTTTCTAAAATTTCTTCTTCCTGGCCCTGATAAATAAGCTAAGCCATTTACCTCTACCCATAAATACTTTTGCTCTACTTCTCTTTCACAAAAAGTGGATAATAAGATGCACCATATGAAGTTCTATCAATTGAGGGGATTTCCCTTAATTATGCATTCCAAGGTCACCCCGAAGTGGGGATGTAGTTTTGAAGCCATCCATGTGGGGTTTGCACCCAATACCAAGCTTAGCCTTTTTCTCATCCTCCATCAGCTGCTCAGAAATGACATTCACATTTCGTCACTGGTTTGAACCAAAGAAAGGTCACTGGTGCAATAATGGTGGATGAAATGTGATTCTGGTACACCTAGTCATGCAACTTACTTGAAAACCTTGACCCTAATGTGATTACTGATTTCGGTAGGTTTGAGTTTATCATCTGGCCTTTTTTTTTTTTTTTTTCCCCATCTGTTCTTAGTTCCCTTTTTCTTTTTATGCTTTCATTTTGTTGTCTTATTAATCGTAGTGTTTTATTTTGTTACTATAATGGGTACTTTAGAGTTTATTGTATACACCTGTCACTTATCATAGTCTACCCTCTAGTGATACTGTGCCACTTCATATTTATCATGAGAGTTCTACAACAATGTACATCTATGACTACTCTTCTGAACTTTATGCTTTAGTTGTCATCAATTTTATTTTTTGTATGTTATAAATCACATAATATATTATTTTTAATAAACAATCTATGATCTTTAGAAAAATTTAATGAAAGTTTAAACATCATTTATTTACTATGTAGTTACCATTTGGAGCCTCTTTTTTTCTTTGTGTAAATCTAGATATTGATCTGGCATAATTTCCTTCTAGCTGAAACACTTCATTTAACATTTCTTGTAGGGTAGGTCTGCTGTTGATAAATTCTTTTAGCATTTGTATATCTATAATCATCTTATTTTACCTTTGTTTTGAACAGTAGTTTTGCCAGATAGAGAATTCTAGGTTGACAGTTTTTATTTTCTTTCAATAATTTAAAAATGTTGCTTCACTATCTTCTTGCTTATGTTGTCACCAATGAGAAATGGAATGTGATCCTTATCTATCTTCGTCTGTATGTAACGTCTTATTTTTCTATCTCCTTTTAAGATTTTCTCATTATCACTGGTTTTGAGCAACGTGATTTTGTTGTACCTTGGTGTCACTTTTCTCATGTTTCTTTTGCTTGGAATTTACTAAATTTCTTGGATCTATATAGATTTATAGTCTTCATTAAGTTTGGGTAGTTTCTGGCCATTATTTCTTTAATACTCTTCTCCCCCCCTTCTTCATTTGGGGACTACAATTTCTCATATGATTAGGACACTTGAAGTTGTCCCACAGCTTATTGATGTCCTCTTCATTTTTAACTTTTTTGATAGTTTTAATTGCTATGCCTTCACATTTACTAATGTTTATTTCTGTAATATATAATCTTCTGTTCATCGCATACAGGTTATTTTTCTTCTCAGACATTGTCATTTTCATATCTGGGCATTTGATTTGGATTTTTAATATATTCCACATCTGTCTGGGATAGTTATCTGTTTCAGGATCCTCCTCTGCTAATTTTAACATCTGTATCAATTCTGGGTTGGTTTTGATTGATTTTTCTCCTCATTATGGGTTGCATTTTCTTACCTCTTTGTATGCCTGGTAATCTTTGTTTGAATGTCAGACATTGTTAATTTTACCTAGTTAAGTGCTAGATAATTTTGAACTCCTGTAAATCATCTTGAACTTTGTTCTGGGATACAGTTAAGTTACCTGGAAACCACTTGATCCTTTCAGATCTTGTTTTTATGATTTGATAGAAGGTACACAACAGTGCTCAGTATAGGGCTAATTATTTTCCACTAATAAGGCAAGACCTTTCTGAACACTCTCATTAATTTCCTGTTAATTATAAGTTTTTCCAGTCTGGCTGGGTTGAATAGACACTATTCCTGCCCCATGTGAGCACCCAGCATTATTCTCTCTAATTCTTTGGGATGGTTCTTTTCCCACCATGTATATGCACTGCTCAGTACCATGATAGATACCGAAAGGGCTCCCTCTGCAGATCTCCAGGGTACACTCTCTGTGAGTCTCTCTCCTCTTGGGTCTTCTGTCCTTTGAATTCTAGCTGTCTTGGTCTATCTGGACTCTTGGCTTCATTGCTTCAACTCAGGGAGTTTGTATAACTATCTCCCTGTTCCCCTTACCTGTGCCATGACCTGGAAACTCTCCTAAGGCAGTAAATTGGGGGAAATACATGGCCTATTATGTTTTTCTTTCCTTCTTTCAGGGATCACTTTCTTTTATTTTTCAGCCTCAGTGTCTTGAAAACTATTATTTAATGTATGCTGTCTGGTATTTTTGCTTGTTTCAGGAGAGAAAGTAAATATGGTCCTTGCTACTCCATCTTTTCTAGAGCAGAAGCTAGAATAACTTTTTGAAGGCATGACTGAGCCTCAAACTGGGAACCAAAGGATAAAGGTAGGAGTAGCTCTGCTTAACATCATTTCTAATGATCCACATGGAGAATTTTGTTTTCCATCCCCACAACTCTGGGTCCTGGAGGTTTAGAGATATTGAATATTTCTACCAGGGTACATTGTAAAAGTCTTACAAAATTTTAAACTATGGTTCCTACCCTGTTGCTTTGAGCTCCTTGCATGAAGGGACCAGCATTTAAGAAAAGTTGACATCAGCCTTGTGGTGGTAATTGACTCAGGAGGAGGCCATTGTGCTCCTTATACAATGAAGGCAGGCAAGAATTTGTCTGGCAAAAACATAATTCACTGTGGCCGCTCTTGGTACTCCTCTTCCCAATTTTCATAGTAAATGGACAAAGATGGTAGTCATGGTCTGTGAAGAGTAATGTCATCTGCGGCTCAAGACCACTCAGGGATGAGAATACGGGTCAGATGATTCAGTGATTAAACTGGATGTAAAGAGAGAGAAGGAGAGGATTTAAAGATGACTGTAAGATTTCTGGCAGAAGCAGCTGGAAGAATGGAGTTGTTATTTCCTGGGTTAGGAAGGATATTGAGAGAAGTAGGTTTTTCAGAGAGGATCAGAAGTTTGGTTTTGAACATGTTACTTTTGCAAGACCAAGTAGATATCAAAATAGATCTTTGAAGCAGGTAATTGGACATTAGTGATGACGTTCAGAAGATGTTTGAAAATTGCCTAAAATATCATTACAAAAAGATGCAGAGACTTTTAAGAGTGCTGCTTGGGTTCAGAAAGGGCGTGACTCTCTCAGGCAATATGGGGCATGTCATATTTGGGAAGCCAGCACTCATTTCCATGTGCCATCTGCCCCTTATTTGCTACAACTGCACTCATATTTTCCCCCTCACAACCTCTCCCTTTTTATTCACTTCTTACCACCCTTGAATTTTCAAGGGAAATATTACAAATATCCTTTCAAGCAAGTATTCTTTGCCCATTTTGGGTGTCTAAGAAGGCCTGTGGTGATGGCCGTGAGCCAAGGAATTTTTCTAAAAAACAGAACATGGGCTTCCTTGGGCATGGTGTCATTTAGGACAGAAGGAAGCTTGTTCAGAAACAAAACAGAACAAAACAACACCACCTCCCCCCCCAATCTTTTCTTTCTCTAGAACATCTTTCCTCCTCTTTTTATTTATTACCCGCTACTCTAAAGACCTAATGCCATGTCTTGGAAACTCAGGTGAACTACTGGGAGGTTTCTGTATTCAGCCGTGGCCATCAGACCTTTGCACACTGTACATTGGTGAGAAGTCTGAGAGCCTGAGCAGGGTTTTACATCCACGAGCTTCATTTTTTCAGCATCTGTAAAATAAAGGGTTTGGACTAGATCATTTCCAAGGATCTTTCCAACTTTACAATTCTATTAACTATAAAAATAATTTAAATGGGTCAAGAAATTCTAATGTTAATTTGAACCAAATGCAAAACTAGGCACAGTTTATCAAACTCTAATTATAATCATCTAAGGACTGGATTAGCAACCAGAAGATTCTTGGCATTCACAGCATCAGCAACAATGACCTTTTAGCTTTGGCAAGTAACCTGAACTATGGTCTCTAAAGAAATAAGCAAGAAAACATTTACCTACCTCAGGGGAGTCTTAGAAGATTTTATTTGTTAATTCTTTTTAAGTGCATTGACTCAGCAAAGCATAATAGAGCATTAGTACTAGGAGTTATTATTTAGGTTTATGAGATTGGGTTTTCATTCAATGTGCAGAATGATTTCTGGGTTCTTATTGTGTAGGGCAGGCAAGGATGCCCAAAGCTTCCTGACTCCACACAGAATTGCCTTTTTTAAAAAATTAACATTCTATAAATATCAATCATTAAACCAACTTTTAAAAATAAGCCAATTTATTCCAGCAGTGAGTGGAAATTATTTTTATTAATATTAAAATTATTCTTCTCCCATGATAGTAACTGTTAATGTACTAAGAATAACCTCATGTTTACGTGGTGCATGGGAATTTCTGAGAACTATTAGAGTCACTGGGAAGGGCTAGAAAAACCCAAGAATAGAGTGACAAGAAACTATTTTGAAAGGGTTAGTTTTCCCATGCAGAATTAAACTACAAATCTAACTAATGCCAACGGAACAAAAACTTGAAGAGAGAGAAAATACAAGCTCAAACTAAATATCCTGGTCATTTTTGCGAGTAATCAAAATCTGGTCATCCAATGTGGAAACAGGCTAAGAGAACTTGTGAGAAAGTATAATTAGGTAAGTATATAAATCTTATACATCAAAATACTTTTTCAAATTACCACACAGATAAAAACCACAATTTCAAATAGTTTCCTCAAATAAAAAATTACATAGTTACTAAAAAAAATTATTTTGACCAATATGTTTACCACCTGCAACACACTGGCAAAACTTTTAGTCTGACACAGAAAGGTGCGTGCTTTCCAGCAGGATGAATTTTCCACATGGTTTTTCTAATACAGCTCATTGGTGTGAATATGTTTTTGTGGAGTTCTTAAATACACAAGCAGGAAGTAGAAAAGGGTAGAATAGCATGAGATAACTACTTTTTCAAAATAGTATTCATCGATACCTTCCATTTTCTGCTTCTGGATTAGCAAAAAAAAAAAAATCAATTTAATTACATTTCTTTATAAATAAATTAAAAAGCTAAGTTCACAACAAGAAAAAGAGCTTTAAACCAAATGAAAAACCTTCTTTTGATCATGTGGCTGGCCATTTATCTGTCACCCTCTGAATTTCCATTAAATAAATAGGGTGTCACTTTATTAAGAATATATGCATAGATTATATTTATGTAGTAAGGTGTACATTCGACTGTGAAAATCAAAACAGAAGTAGCAGATGGTTCTGCTTCAACCCAAGAGACCACTCACTGAGCCAGCTCAGAATGAAAACCTCCTTTATCCAGCATGAAGATATGATATTTGGAATTCCTGCCCCAATGCATATTTAAATATCAAAATAGAAGGAGAGAGGTGGATTGGTGCAAAGTGACATTTGATCATCAACATTCCAACCATTGTCCATTTATTTGTGCTTGCTCCAGGCCAGAAACAATGAGATGGTCAGATATATATAATCCAGAGAAACAACAACGTATGGTGTAAGCACATTTCTCATTACCTATAATGACTCATTCACACCCAAAGTCTCATTCAAACTAATAGGCTGAAATCTCTTTCACATTTTTAGATGAATATTGGTGTGCCTCTCTTTTAAGGAAACACGCTATTTAAATTAAAACTGTCTTAAAAGATAAGGAATTTTTTCTCATATTACAAACATGGTTTCCACATAACAAAAGAAATAATCTGAATGCTGTACTTACAACATAACAATTTATCCTCCCCAGTAGAAATGCCAGACCTCAACTGTCAAACTCTTTACTAAAGACCCAACTGTCTAGACAAGAGAAGTGACTTAAAGACGTGGGCGTCACCCTTTCCTTCTAGCCCTATTGGAGCATTGTTTTTACTCAGCAATTCACCAGGGGTCGGATGAGGGTCAGTTTTTTTCTTAGTCCGTCTATCAGACTAGGACTATGATTTCATGTGACCCACTCATTGAAAGAGAATTTGACTATTAAGAAAAAAGCCAAAATGTACCTAAGGTTACTGTTAAGATAGCCAGAATATAAATGGTGTGGAGAAAATGCATGAGAAGTTGATAAACCTACTCCTTCCAGAGGACTGCTGGCTAGGACGGCCAGCTGAATCGTGGTGGTCACCGCAGATCCTGTCAGTGAGCCACTCCTGCCTCTCTGATCGCTTCAACAGGCTCCCGCACAGCAGCTCCCAGTCTGCTGTCACTGCTTGCAGCCAAACCTGCACTTGCTTGTCGGAGGGCTGTCCTGGCTGCCAGAATCCCCTTTGTCTGTAAGCACAGAGAGCCCTGAGTGCCAGGATTCACGTCACCTCAGGCGAGGCTATTAAACACTGACTGATTGTGGCGGGATGATACTCCAACTCCCTTGCTCCTAATCAGGACACTTTCTGTGCTGTTTTCTGAGGTCCCCTGGG
Organism: Eulemur rufifrons; assembly: GCF_041146395.1. Lineage (NCBI taxonomy): Eukaryota > Metazoa > Chordata > Mammalia > Primates > Lemuridae > Eulemur > Eulemur rufifrons. The sequence goes on along the minus strand of NC_090983.1, from coordinate 33,149,175 downwards.
AGGCAGAGCTGGGTACCCTCTTTAAAACTTTACTTGATATGGTACCCTCAGTTGGGCTCTCTCCCTTGATGGTCACACGTCCCCAGTCCCTTACCAGTTTTTCCTAGAAGCATTTCCTAATAAATCACTTCCGTGCAGCTCTGCCTCAGGTTCTGCTTCTGGAGAATCCAATGTAAGACAGCGGGTATTAGATGTGATCATAGGAAGTGGACTCTCAGGACAGGGTTCTGGAGCTGGATCATTTGCTGACCAGATGGCAAGAGGAATCCCACTGTTGGAGGTAAATCAGGTGACAATAACCCTTAGCATGCTATAGTGTGACAATTGACAAGAACTTCTGTGAATTGGGACTGACTATTTGGTCCCCTCAAGATCCACTCCCATCTCCCTGCTGGCCACTAAACTCATGACTAGGGCCAAGTCTTGGCTGAAAAGAACAGGAAGTGTTATGGTCTGCATATTTGTGTCCCCACCCGCTAAACCTAATCACCAATGTGATGGTGTTAGGAGGTGGGGCCTTTGTGAGGTGATTCCCTCCTTAGAGGAAATGGTATTAGTATCCCTATAAAAGAGGCCCCACAGAGCTGCCTTGCCTTCCAGCCACGTGAGGACACAGGGAGAAGGTGCCATCTATGAGCCAGGTAATGGGCCCTCACCAGACACTGGATCTGCCAGCACCTTGATCTTGGTCTTCCCAGCCTCCAGAACTGTGAGAAATAAATTTCTATTGTTTATAAGCTACCCTACCTACCGGATTTTGTTACAGCAGCTTGGCAGAAGAAAATAAATTATTCAACAAAATTGCTGCAGTGCCTAGCTAATATGTACTGAGGAATCAAGAGAACATGGCTCAGGGAGATGTTGAGGGCACCAGCCAAATAGGGACAGGTGGGTTGAGCATAGAGGACACTCTTTCACCTTGTTGCTACAAGGATACTCTTTCACCACTTAGGATTTAATGTCCTGGTAAAGGCATCAGGAGCCAAACCTAATACACAGATAGAGTTGTTCTTGAAAGGCTGGGAAAAGTGATGTCCAGCATTAAATGAGATAGAAATGTCAGAATTGGAGTTGATAAATCCAGTAGTTTGAAGAACCTCTTGCACCAGTTCATTGGCACATGGCATGAAGATCATCATGTGAGAAATGGCCAAGGGAAATCCTTAATGCTACTTCCAACTCCTCAACTTGGCCAAGATTGAAAATCAAAAGCAGTATCATTTTCAGATGGAATGGCAGAAATTAATACCACTGTCAAAGATTTAGCAAATGCTGAGGAGGCATTTCCCAACACATTCCCAATTTGGTACCAACAAAAATCAAATGAATAGATGACACAGGACCATTGGAAATTTAACCAAGCTGCAATGGCCATAATATGTTTACTACAACAGTTTAACACTGCTTCTGGTACTTTGTTTGTAGGTATGCTTCCAGCTAATGGATTATTTCTAACACCAATTTATAAGAAATGTTAGAAGCAATTCTCGTTCACTCAGAATAAACAACAGTACGCATTAATAGTCTTATCTCAGGACTATGTTACCTTACTTGCCCACTGATGGGTGGCCCTGTGGCAAAGAAAAAACTTTCCATTCAGACAGAACTTTAAGCAGTGCACCTGGTCATCCACTTTGTGGAGAGAAAGAAGTAGCCTAAGATAAAAATATACAAGAGCTCCTAGGTGTGGCAGATAAGTTGACTGGTTGATTAGAAACTAAGGGGAAAAGATTGGAAAATAAAGGAGAAATCTGGTGGAAAGTCATGTGGATATACCTGTATACCTGTGGGAGTGGTCTCTAAATGGGGGGATCTTTGTTTTCCGTATAAGCGTCCACCAGAGACATCCAATCTTGGGTAGACACCTCACAATAAACTAGACAGGAAGATTCATCTGAAAGATCTTAGCCAGTCTCTCTGTCCTGAGCCATTCTAGGTCTTCAACAATGACGCCAAGAATGGACTATCTATAGAATAGAACAGAATAGAATAGAACAGAGTAGAAGAGCTGTAGAGTTGGAGACTTTGCATGAATACAATATCACAGACTCCTACCCACTAAGGCTGATCAAGCTACAGTTGCAGCTAAATGTTCTCTCTGTCAACAGCAGAGACAAAAGTTGAGCCCTTGATATGATATCATCCTTTGAGGAGACCAACCAGCCTCTCTGCAGAAAATTCATTACATCAAATCCCTTCTACTATAGAAAGAACAATATTACAATAATTTGTACTGGCCAGGATAGGTATATGTTCTTGAGATAGTTTTACATTTCCTGCCAGAAGAACCTTGGCCAGCACCACTGTCTGAGGGATCCCAGAGTTTCTGATTTACATGCCTGGAGTCCCATGTGACATCTTTTCAGACTAAGGGACCTACTTTACATCAAAGAACATGCAATAATGAGCACTGGATCACAGGTTCCACTGATCCTGCCATATAACATATTATCTCAAAGCTACTTGTTTTAAAGAACTTTAGAATGGCTTCTTAAAGATACAATTAAGAGCTGGCACGGTGGTATGGGCCTGTAGTTTCAGCTACTCGGGAGGCTGAGGCAGAAGGATTGCTTGAGCCCAGGAATTCGAGGCTAGCCTGGGCAATATAGTGAGACCCCCATCTCAAAAAAAAAAGATGCAATTAAGGCACTAATGATACTCTCAGAAATGATACTCTGTGAGATTGGATCTTCATCCTTCACATTAAGATATATACCTCCCTGAGCCAAAGCCATCACTTGGTATTGTGTCCCCAATAAGTAGAACATATGGATCCAGAAACCAAGTAGCAAAGTAGAAGTGGCCCCTCTCATCATCATATCCAGTGCTCTCTTGGGGGAATTTATGCTTCCATCCCTGCAATGTTAGTTCCAGTGTGTCTAGAGGCCAAGGTTCCTGGTTAGGGGTTAGGAGGAGAACTTTTCCACCAGGTGAAAGAAGAGCACCACCAAACCTAAAGCTACAACTTTCAGGTCATTTTGGACCCCTGTTAGACAAAACAAAAAGTTGCTTAATTGCCAGGCATAATAATTCTGATTATAATGAGGAAGTAGTGTTGCTGCTACATAATGGACCTAGAAGAAGACCATCTGGAATTCAGAACCCCCTCAGACATCTCTTGGTCTTTTGCCCTGTTTCAACCACAAACAAGGAATTACGACAAGGGCATAGTAATTGTGTCCCAGCCCCCACAAGGATGAGTATCTGGATCACCCACTAGACCACCCACCAGATCTGCAGAAGTGCTGGCCAAGGCTGAGGGTAATCTGGGATGGGTGGGACAGAAGCAAGAGGTCAATACCCATCTGCAGCAGGAGGGGCTGTAGCTCATCACACTGTCTTTTCAAAGGTTTTTTTTTTTTTTTTTTTCCCTAGAGATTATGACCAGCCCTATCCTGGAGAATCAGTGGAGTAAAGTTAACATGGAGCATGAGTAGATGTGTGTGGCCTAGGGACAGACTGGAGCAGATGCCGTCAGTGTTCCATCCATATCCTCATGGATTCCTTCACCATTGTCATGCACGATGGCCCCCACTGTGCCCACAGCCAGCACCTATGTTTTTTTTTTTGACCACTGCCCTCAGGCTGTGAGAACCCACCTTAGTCTGCTGGCAGAAAGAGCCTGAAGGGCCTAAGAATTCACGTCTTTCCTGGGTGGCAGCTTTTAAGCAATGACTGATGGAAATGGTAGTACAAAATACATCAGTTCCTCTGTCTCCTCTGATTCAGACACCCTGGTGGCCTTTCTCAATCAGGTTCCTCATCTGAACCACAGAACATGATTTGAATGATGATTTTCTCAACTATCCTAAGGATGATACAGAACCATTACCATTCTAGACACACAGGAGAAAAATTAAGCCTGAGCAACATAGCAAGACCCCGTCTCTACAAAAAAAAAAAAAAAAAATCAGCCAGGCACACTGGTATGTGCCTGTATTCTCAGCTACTTGGGAGGCTAAGGCAGGAGGATTGCTTGAGCCCAGGAGTTTGAGGTTTCAGTGAGGTATGGTTGGGCCACTGCACTGCAGCCTGGGTGACAGAGGGAGACCCTGTCTCCAAGAGAAGAAAAGAAAAGAAAGGAAAAGGAAAGAAAAGAAAAGGGGAGAGGAGGGGAGGGGAGGGGAGGGGAGAAGGAAGGAAGGAAGGAAAGGAGGGAAAGAGACAGAGAGAGAAAAGAAAGAAAGAAAAAAAGAAATAAAATAAAGAAAGAGAGACGAAAGAAAGAAAGAAAGAAAGAAAGAAAGAAAGAAAGAAAGAAAGAAAGAGAGAGAACAAAAGAGAAATTCTTGCTCATAGGAGAGAAATTAATTTATTGCATACAGTGGATGCCTTTGGGAAATAGGGCTTAATTATCTCTTGAAATTGGTGAAAAGGTCGTCAGAAATGTGACCAAGGCTGTCTCCAGACTCCTCTGAGTAATTGAGCCAGAGTTATTCTCTGAAGGACTCTATAGGATGTCATATCCTCCTTTCTTCCCTTCCTGGCCCCACATCTCCACACCCCTACCAGGTTTTCCTGGGAACACTTTTCACTAAGTCACCCCTGCACAAGCCTTCATCTCAAAGTCTTCTTATGAGGAACGCAACTTGAGACATTAACTTCCTGAGCCTCAGTTCGTGGCGGGAACAGCATGCGTGCGTAGATGGAGCCCAAGAAGCCGTTTCTGTGCTTGGAGAGGAACAAAGTTTCAGAGTGGTAACATAGTGGGTGGCAGGCGAGACTGATTCTCTCTCTAGGTACAGAAATTGGAGTACATGAAGAGGAAGCCCGAATAAATATCTTAAGGATTAACAGGATCTAAATTTACCCCAAATCAGAGGGTTTGACAAAATAAGCCCACAACAAAAACGTGTCAGAGTAAATTGTGTTAAGGTGACTAATACAGTATCAGTTTTAATTTCAGTCCAGTTAATGATTCCAATAAAAAACATTTCCACAGTTTAAATGCTCGGTTTTAAGCTTTTCTGTTCTTTTTACCATTAATATACTGGACTGTTAATTTTGCAAGTTAACACTTAATAAGAATAGATTAATAAATAACAGTGAATTGGTACAAGGAAGAAAACTTTGCTTTCTTTTAACAAGTCCTATTAACTTTTGATTTTCTCCCAGAAGGCTCAAAAATGCCAAGGTTTACTTTTAAAGTATGAGAGGCTGAACATCAAGGTAATGGTGTTCTTTTCCTACAATAGGTGTATTTTTCTTTATAGTGTCTGTACTAAAATCTGACTCGTGTGCTCACATCCATTTCGTGCCAGAGTCTGACATCCAGAGGCCCTTCTTAAGCCACTGTTCAATAACTGAATAAATAATCTAACAGGAATAAAGAGAAAAAAATCTTTCTATAGCAAGTATGAATGTTAGTTCACGAACTTGGCTGTGCAAGAAATGTAACTGTCCTTATCTGTCCGTACATCTCATAATAATTTTTGTTTCAAACCCTACCCCCATCCACTAGGTCTTTGGAAACTGAATGTCATTTTAATTTGGGGTTCTCCCCTCTTCCTGAGGTCATGCTAAGTTCCAAGACACTAAAATAATGCCAATGCATTAATGAGAAAGGGGACAGGCAGGTGGTGCTTGTCTACACAGCATTTGCTGAGATATTCTTCATTCCACCTGGTCCTTGTGCTCAGTGTCTGTTCTACGATGTTCTCGTCTTCATCCCATATTCCTCTCCTCTGGCGGGATCCTCCACTACCCCCAGGCCTTTCTTGAGAGTGGAGAACGGCAGAGCTTTCCTGTGCCACACTGAGGTCAGACGCTCTCTTGACGTTGTGTCAGGCCCCACCTGCCACACACCCAACAGACATTTTGTCCTTGAACCTTTTATCACCAAAGAATTTGAACGAGGAAACAGAAGGTGATTCCTCTGCTCTGAGATTCTGCAGAATTGTTTGGTTTTCCCAGGGCTTAGGCCAGGAATAGGGCACATCTCTCCTCTCTCTCTCCCCCCTCCTCCCTCCCCCATGGCCCCTGGGCTTTCCCTCTTTCTTTCTCTCCACTCCTCCCTCAACAAAGTCCATGAAATTTTTGTGGTATGTTTGGGGTAGCAGAGGGGCATTAGTGTTAGGGACAGGAGGTAATCTAGGAGCCCACTCATCCTTGGAGTTTTCTCCCAAATCTTTTAAGAGTGAAGATTCTGAAAATCAGAAACCAGGAGGAGATTCCTTTTTTCCTTTTCTTTCTGTAAATGCATCCTTTCCTTGAGACATAAGCATAGATTGACCTAGAGTAAAGGTGGGGAATGAAGAACTACCAAGAAGAATCAGCAGTTAAGATTGTACAAATATTACTCCTTATCCTTTACAGTCAGAGATACCACCATCTCTGACGCCTCCTCCCTTTTCCCCTTCCAATCAAAATTATCCCTGCCTCTTTATTTTGCGTCTTTTACGGCATTTACCTGTCATGTCTTGTGTTAAACTTTTTCTTCCTTTCTTTTCTGTGGACTGGGAACCCTCAGGAGGCAGGGCCCAGCCTTATTCATCCCTCAACTCCCAGAGCCTACCACAGCCCCTGAGATGAATGAGGCAACAAATAAATATTGGTTGAATAAGGAACGTAACTTGTCTGTTAGTTTAGCAGAATCCTATTGTGAGAGCACAGTGATTAGGTGGAGGAAGCGTTTGGGGTGGTCAGCTGTACTGGCGCTAGAATGAAACGATGGTTCTTATTCTTGACTTGCCCCTTACTTGAATAAACTTTTCCTTCTCTTACAGTTTCCTCATCTTTAAAAGCAGAGACTCTGGAGCAAAACGGCTCAATTTGAATACCGTTCCTCCCACGTACAAGCTGTGTGACCTTGGCATGTCATTTACCCTCTCTGCACCTTTGACTCCTTATTGGTACAATACAATGGGCATGATGGTGGAACTCGTGTCGTAAAGTTGTGATGAGGACTACGTGGGTTTATGTTTGTTAAGTACATAGGATGGGCTATTGATATATGAGTGAAATAAATAGCTCGCGTTATTATTATTTCAGCCCCAATGTACATAATTGGAAAGCGATTAGACCGCCAGCTTGTGAGAGTAGAAGGGGACAGGGAACACTTGCATTAATTTGGAACCTATTGAGGAAATAAAAAAAAAGGGGGGTTTAATTTATATTTTAATAGATATTCCAGATGTTAAAGAATATGTGTGCCAATAATATGAGATAATACATAGAAATAAATTGCCTATCTTAGTATACCCAGTATGTATGTATTTCCACAGATATTAATTGTCTAAAATGTTTATATTTGTGATCCTTAGATCTTAGATCCTTAGATTTCTTAAAATACCAGTCAAGTATTAACTGTGCTTCACATTACTATTAAACAATAAACTCATCCATAGTCTCATACTCTGTCTTTTTGCCATTCAGTATTTGTAAAAGACAATGTCTTGAATTAAAGTGCTAGTTAGAGTTTCTCAAGGTCTAATCCCAGGCTAAATGTATACATCTGTATATACTATTGTGTAGGAAAATTAGACACTGGAAGAAAAATGTCAACTTTATTTTACCAGGGATTGGGGATACAACTCAGTTGCTCCCAGGGAACAACCCAGTGTAGAAATGAGTAGCATGTCTTCAGCAAAATTTTAAAAAACAAACAGGCTGGGCACAGTGGCTCACGCCTGTAACCCTAGCACTCTGGGATGCCGAAGCAGGAGGATCGCTTGAGGTTAGGAGTTGGAGACCAGCCTGAGCAAGAGCAAGACTCCGTCTCTACTAAAAATAGAAAAATTATCCATGCATGGTGGTACGTGCCTATAGTCCCAGCTATTCGGGAGGCTGAGGCAGGAGAATTGCTTTCCAGGAATTTGGGGTTGCTATGAGCTAGGCTGATGCCATGGCACTCTAGCCCAGGTGACAGAGTGACACTCGGTCTCAAAAAAACAAAAAATAAATTAAAAAACAAACAAAAAACCCATAGCAGAAAGAATATCTACATTTCACAGAAGATAGTTGTGATCATATGGTGGCCATTGGCAGCGATATGGACATTCTCATGAAATTAATTAATTACCTCCACAAATGGCTATTTAAATCACCTAGTCTCTATTATTGGGCTCCCTTGTTTTGAGGGCCCCACAGGACAGGTACCTCTTTGACCTTTCATGTAATCTAGCCCTGTCTTTGCAGGAGTCTGTGTGTTAACACAAATGCTGTGTTAAATAAATGCAATCTTGTCTGAAGTATCTCCTTTGTTTACTAGCATGAACTTTGGGTGTGGCTTCTAACTATGGAAGACTTCAGTCGTGTTACGTAGGAAAGTCTTCTGCTGAGATGGGAAGGGCTGTGGTCTAGGAATCAGAAAATTTTGGTTCCAGTCTCAGTTCTGCTATACACAAACTGTGTCTCCAGACCTCAAATTCTGCCTTCACATGATCTTTCTGTTCTCTTCCATCTTTAAATAGCCAATGTTATTATGAACATAATTATAATTGCAATATTGATATCTACCACCAGTGTTTACACATGACACTGCACCAAGTGTTCTGTACATATTCACTCATTTACAATTTTAGGCAGCGTCTTCTTGAGGCTCAATGTCTTTGAATGACCTGTCACACTGCTGCTAAGTGTATGCCAGAGGAAGGATTCAAACCAGCGTCTGCTAAACTCAAAAGTGGCACTGAGAAGTGCTCTCTGGGAAGGATAGACGATGAGGTCAAAAAGAGAGAATGAAAGAATCCAGTTTCAAGAATTATTTTTTTTTCTCCAGAGAGCTAACAAATTCCAACCTGAGGCCAGGGAAGAGAGAAATCCTAGATGAATCAGTCATCAGTCAATCAATTAGTCATTAATGGGAATTCAGTGATTTGGACCATGTGCTAATGAGGTCCAGGCCAAGGTCAGAATGTGCACATAGCCCACAGAGTAAATGTGCTGCCCATTTCGAAATCATGAAGAATTTGGGTTACATGGCCCTTACCCACCAGGGTGTGGTAATCTAATTGAAGAAACATGGCACCCACTAACGGCTTAAGGACAAACACGTGTAAGTGGGTCCCATGCAAACTAGACCTAGACAACTCAGACAGTTTGGAGGACAGGCATCCAGGTTGCTAAAATGAAATGTTTTATTTACTTTTTAAAAATGCTTTCATACAACTAGGAGGAAATATAGCTGCAAATACAAAGTAGCGTGGTCCTTCAGCAGTTGATGACTCCCCAGTGCAATGAGCTAGACGTATCAAGCATTCAGGGAATTGGAAACAGTTTTGGGGTTTTTTTTTTTTTAGCCTTAAACCTAGAAAATACAAGGGTAAACATGTAAATGTAGGGGATTTGTTTTTTATTCACTGGGTTTGTAATTCTTTCCTGCATCTTTTCCCAGAATTAGCATGGGTTGTGTAATAGTTTTATTAACAATGTCCTTATTAGATTTTTGGGGTGCTCCACCCAGAATGTGTAACTGGAGTCTGTATATCTAAACCAATCTACACAAAGAAGTCAGAAGATTATGAATTTTTTAATGTAATTAATCAATATTTGAAAATGGCAAGGCAGTCATTAGGGAACAATTAAGCTATGATGCAAGAAGATAATTAGTAAATTGGGGACAACATGGGTTCATTCATTACTTGAAAACTTAAATAATGCTCTTTATCTGTTTTTCTATAACAGTGGCATTTTTAAAATTGACATTGAGATTTAAATAATCCCATGTTCTCTTTCTGTGTATGTCCATATGTGTCTTTCAGTTTTTCTAGGAATAAATGTGATTGTTTTCATCTCTTCCAACCATCAACTTTCCCCCTACATCTATTCATCACGTTAGGATGTTTTTCTCAGAAAACAGCACAGCATTTCATATAGTGCAGGTACATATTAAACTGTAGCTTCCACTATTTATTAGCACTATTACTATTGTTATTGCTGCTGTTGTTATTTGAGATTACCAGTTAGCCTTTTCTTCAGGGGACTAGACCTCAGCCAGTTTGTTTCTCTCCTCTGCTATTTTTGACATGTTTTGTTTAGTTATAAAGTACATGCCCTAAATCATGGAGAGCCAAGCTTTTAGAAATTCAAAAGCCAAGGCTCTGTAAGAAAAAAGGCAGACAATCCAATAGAATAGTGGGGCAAAGACTTTGAATAGAAACTTCAAAGAAGATATTCAAATGGTCAGTAAAAATAAGAAAAGGTGATCAACTTCACAAATTATCAGGGAAATGCAATACCATTGCACACTAATCAGCACAACCATTTGAGAAAAGTAAACGGTTCTAAGTGTTAATGAGGATATATAGAAACAAAAACTCTTATGTTCTGTTGGTAGTAGTGTATGTAAATTGGTACAACTATTTTGAAAATTGATACTATCTTCTAAGCTGAACCCACATGCATTACCCTGTGATCCAGAATTCCATGTACGTGTCCTCCCAGAATATGGGCATATGTTTACCAAGAGGCATGTGCAGGAATGTTAACAGCAGCACTACTTCTGACAGCCCCAAACTGGAAACCGCTCAAACATCCATTCATAGTAATGCTATACGGCAAAGAAAATGAGCAAATTAAAACCAAATACAACATGGACAATTCTAGCGAATGTAATATTGAGCCAGTTACAAAGGAGTTTATGTTTCCACTCACATAAACTAACAGGCAAAGCTAAGCCATGGTATTAGAAGTCATTGTACCAGTAATCCTTGAGAATGGGGAAAATGAAGACAGCTTCTCAAAATGATAATAATGTTCTGCTGCTTAATCTGGGTGCTACCCACAGTGGAGTGTTTCCTTCATGAAAATTCATTTAGCTGTAAACTTTTGATTTATACATTTTCATATTAATATGTGTATAATTCAATAAAATTATGTACAAAAAGAAATCCAGGCTTCTGCAAATAAAAATGTTTATTTTTAAAAATAAAAAGCTTTTGAAATTCTAAACGTTTTTTCTTTACTATTCTTCCATTTGCATTTCCTGGAAGATGATGCTGATAACGCAGTTGGTTAGATAACCATATTTTGAAAGCCGCCATTTTCAGGTTAATCTACACTGGCCCTCTCAGCCTTTGCATTTCTCTCAATGAATAAATACCACTTCCCATTCCTGGTACACCACTAGAACGGTCTCTCCAAGATCTCCATGAACCAATTTCAAGACCCCTTTTCAGTTCTTCCCCCACTGAGCTCTTTGCAGCATTTGACCATATTGAAACCTCTTTGAAAACTTTCCCCTAGTTCCTGTGCCCAACCTTTCTTAGTTTTCCTCCTACTTTGCTGAACTCTTCCTTGCAGATTTTTCTTTACCACTAAATGTTGACATTGCCCAATGCTGTATTCTAAGCCACCATTCTCTTCTTCCCAGTGATCTCATCCTGACCCTTGATATTAATTACTACCTGTGTGCTAACAGCTCCCAAATCTAAACCTTCAGCCTACACTCTTCTTTGAGCTCTGACCCCATATAATTAACATCTTCTGGACATTTCTCCTTGGTTATCCTTCACACATCTCAAACTCACCATCTTATTCCACAAAATCTCTTCATCCTACATCCCCTTTCTTACAGTTATCTGCCCAGTTACTCAGATAGATTCCTTCATATCATCCTAGTCTCTTCAATCTGCTTCACTCTCAAACCAGCATTGTTTGCAATTCTATTTGTGAAATATTTAACAGCATTCCCATTCTCTATCCCACAGCCATATTTCAGCCTCTCCTTTTGTCCTACCTAGACCATGGCAGTGGTATTCTCAATCATCTCACTCCCAAGCCTCCCCTTCTGCAGTTCTCTTCACCCTGCTGCTACCCAACTCTTCTAAAAGTTGAATATGATCATTTTAATCCTTTGCTTGAAATACAATGAGTTCTCCTCACCTACAGAGTAGCCACCTCTAGCATCTGGCTCCAGCCCACGATCGCACTCTTACTTTAGGGAACTCTGAATCTTCTCAAGCATCAGATTTCATAAAAATGAAAGAGAGAAGGATCTTGTAAAAATGGAGATTCTGATTCAGTAAGTCTAGAGTGGGACCTGAAATTCTGGATTCCAGCAAGCTCCCAAAGGATGCTGATGCTACTGGTAGGAGACTGCAGACTGCACTTGCACAAGGCCCTGCCTGTCCTCTTCACTCCAACTATGATGATTTACTTACAGCTTCCCAAATATAACTCATGGCTTCACAGTCTCTATGCTTCACACCCACTGTCCTCTCTGCTTGCATTGCTCTTCCTCCCTTCTTTAGCTACCTAATCAATGTCATCCTTCAGGACACAACTAAAACAGGACCTCTTCAGGAAGCCTACCTGGTCTCATTTTCCTCCAGGATGATTGGATATCTATTTCTTTGCCTTTGTATCAATAAGCATGACACTTAGATTTAGACATGCATGGTTACATCCCAGGCCCTGTGCTTCAGGGAGACATGTACTTTGTAAGAATAGGACTGACTGCCTTCCTTGAAATTTTCCAAATCACCTTCCAGCACCTGAAATGAGCTAGGGTGAGCAACACCCTTTGGGTGTGATGTCTTGAGCCTGGACTTGGATGTATGTGGGCCCTGGTCCCCACTATTTTTCATCAGGATACCTTTTCATCCACTGTTCCATAGGTAGGATTGATCACATGCCCTGAGGAGCTCTGGGGGGCCCCAGGGCTGGGCTCTGGTTGCAGGAGGGTGGACTAGTGGACAAATTGCTCTTATTGACCACTGCAATATTTATTTCAGGAAATAGCATGAGATTTAGCAGCCAGATGTTTCTGACGTGCTTATTCTGGGTGATCCCCACTTATACAGGACCTAGAACAAGTTCAGGTCTCTGAGATTCTGACAGTCCATCACCAACCCCTGTGCTTGAGCCCCTCTGTGTAGACTCCTGCTTCTGCTCTTACTCACCTGTGTTCTAACCATAGTGCTGCCTCTGGTCGGTAGCACCTGGGGGTGTTGGAGGTGGCAGCGGAAATCCTACCACACTGTTGGACCCAAGGAGGTCACTCCACCTCCAAATCTTCATACTATGTGTCAAATAGTTCTCCAAGAGTGGCTGAACCTATCTCCTCTGAGGGCTTTCATCACTTTGCAAAGTAAATAGATCCTTCTCTTGCCTCTGATCAATGCGTAGACATAACGGCCTTTTGAGCCCTCTTAGGCATGCTGAGTGAGGAACATGAGGAATGGACAGTCCCTGTGCCAACGGGATTACTCTTCTCACTCCGCGAATGGGCTCTCACTCCTCTTTTCCCCACTAGTGGCGATGTATAGGAGGCACAGGTGTAAGCTATACCAAAAAGAGAACATATTCTAAAAATGCAGCGATTGTAGCCAAAAGAGAAGATATGTTTGGAAGATGATGTGTTCTATGTTTACGCTATGAAATTCTGAACAATAAATTTCACATGATCAGGAAATGAGTTATTCACATTTTCCTACAAACTGTGGGTAAAACTTGAATTTGTGGCCATCAACACTGAATCATAGTATTAATTACAACCTTTGGCAAGTCAGTATCCACAAGTGGTCTGATAGTTGACACAGCATCATGAGAACAGCTGTAACCAGCGTTAAGTAATTGGTATTAGGAAACTGCAAAGGTCAAAAGATCCATATTTTTTTAATACAGACAGGTCCCTCAAAGGCATGGCATTGTGAGTAATCATAGTGGGAACATCAAATTAGCCAAAAATGGCACATTTGACAATAAAGAACATGATGTTATGGCACCTGGCCACTATGAAGAATCCTCAAGTGCACTGATTGAACAAAAAAATGAATACCTAAGTACTTCTCTACCCAATATTCTAAATCTTCATCAGTAAATCAACATACTTCATATTGGTGCATGATTTTATAATATGTTTTTAAATCAAATTGCTTATATGGACAGGGTCACTAAACAAACCTTTTCCTAGGGCCCTGATATGCATCCCGGAGTGGTTAAGCTTGCACTTCAGTGAAAAATAAGTGTGTCAACACCTCTTTAACAAAGTGATGTTGATCCACAGCTACTCAGATTAAATTAATATTCTCATCTTAACTGGCTCATTTGCTAAGGACAGGTTCATAAGACCTCATGTACTTGGAACTTTATTGATACATGGGCTACAACAAATAATAGCTAAGGAACAGAGAGGAGTAATCATCTTTTTTTTTTTTTTGTCAATTTTTGCAAACACATTTATTCACCTAAGCTGGCATTCTGTGCAAAGGAAATTTCAGACATTACAAAGGTAAAAAGAGAGGCAGTGGCATAGGAAGAAAGTAAGGATGAAAAGGACATTTCACAATTTGTCAATATGTGAATATTGGCACCCCTTTTTTGACAGAACAAAGTCCTGCCAAGGACTCTTGTGAGAAATAAAATGTGCTGGCTCAGGCAAGATACACAAAAAAACACAAGAAGCCCATTGATTATTTTTGTTGTAAAATATACTTTTGATTTCCCTGTACCTTTTAAAACGAGAGGTTTTCAACACTTCTTTTTCTATAAAACTCACTCTGATCCCTCTGAGACACAAAGATGCAGCCACTAAAACTAAGAGTGATTCCAATAGAAACTTCACAGTTATGCTTGAAGCAAGAAGAATTAGTCACTTAGCACAGACTCAAGAAGAGAAAATATATGGGAGTGTGCTGGCCTTTTGTCCTTGGTGAATGTCCACATGTTTAATTTTTCTGAGTTGATGTTCACAGCAAATTTGATTTAGTGATTTTATGTACTCTCACCAGCTAAAGTAATACATATTTTAAATCAACTGTCAGTAACCTGCACAGAGTGAAGCACATAAATGAAAAGGATTTAATGGAATGCTACAATATGTATATTACTGCCCCAAAACAACACCATTTCACAAGGTATTTGCTTTGTTTTGAATGCAGAATAGGAAATTAGTCTCGATGATCATTTTATGCATTTGCCTCTTAAGTGCTTCTGACCAAGGAGATATAAAACAAGAGTTGGCAAGAGGGAAAGGGTCTTCTCTGTTGACTTTTAAATAAACATTTTATGTATTAAAAAGCCAAGATAGAAATATGCCCGAGAATGGCGACTGCCCTCATTTTGATTAATGCAGAGAAAGCTTCCTGAATTCACTGTTGGGTCAACAGGGATGTATCATATACCCATGCACCCCCAGCACCACCATTTTTTTTTCAGAATAATTTCCTGGAGCAAAGGTATTCCAGCTGCAATCCACGGAGCCCACTGATTCTTCCAAGCTGCCTTAAGGTCCAGGGCAGAGACCCTGAAGTTTAACCAAGTACTCAGCAGGCTTCTGAGCTCCTAGCTTCTTGTGTACCCACTCCTTGCCCACCAGGACCATCCACCCAAGCTGTAACTAGAACACTCTGCTTTTTCTTATTTAAGTACTGAGTTCGCAAGTAAGATTTCCTTCATAAAGATGTTTTTGCTTCCAAACACAAAATTTTAGACTCGTTCCTGGCACACAGTAAGTGCTAAATAAATGTCCTATTTCAAAAATCAATTAATCAACTGATCAATTCTAAATCAAACATGATTTATCATCAATGAATTCTTCTGTTTCTTTGCCACCTCCCAGTCTAAGTCCCCACTCCCACCTGAGCTGCTACAATAACCATCTAATTGTTCTTTCCATGTCTATTCTTCTATTCCAATTCATTCACCACACTACAGCCAGACTGAGCTTTTCAAAACAAGTGGATCAGGTCACTTTGTTATATACCCTCCAGTGTCTTCCATTTGCTTTTGGTATGAATTACCATGTAAATCCTTACCTGATTACATGGCTTTGTGTTATATAGCCTCCGTTTTCCTATCAGGCTTCATCGACAATCTCCTTTCCATTTTCCACACTCCACACACTGTTTGTTTTCTTTTTTAAAAAATTTTGTTCCTAAAACTCCTCCATCTCATTCACTTTAGGACATTTATACTTCGTTGCCTCTTTCATGTCTCAGTTTGACTGTAACTCTTCAGAGTAATCTTCCTTTTCCAACCTTTCCTTTAAATACAACCTGGCTCAATTTAATCTAAAAGCTCATTTTTTGAGAAGATTAATAAAATGGATAAGTCTTTAACTAGACTGGCCAAGAAAAAAGAGAAAAGACACAATACTAGAAATGAAAGAGCGAACACCTCTGCAGATCCTGAAGTCAGTAAAAGGATTATAAAGGAATTTCATAAAAAATTTTATGGCCATAAATTTGACAAATTAGATGAAATGGACAAATTTGAGATAAACACCATTGTTAAGGGGTAACTTCTCACCAAATTGATCTTTAGATTATGATATCCCAATCAAAATCCTAATAGGCTTTTTGTAGAAACTAACAAGTTAATTTTTAAAAGTTGTGTGAAAATGAGAAGAACTAGGATAGCCAAAACAGCATTGACAAAGTAGAACAAAGTTGAGGACTTACATTAATTTCAATACTTAACTATTAAAGCTATAATATCAAATACGTGTGGCGATGAGGTAAGAAAAGACAAATACATAACAGAACAGAAAACAGAGTCCAGAAAGAGACCCACAATCATATGGTGAGCTGATTTTTACAAATGTGTCAAAACAATTCATTGGGCAAACAAAGTCTTTTCAACAATACTGCTGAAACAACGAGGTATCCATATGGAAAGAAGATTAAACCTTGACTCCTACTTCAAACTCTATGTACAAATTGATTTGAGATGAACCACTGACCTAACATCAAAGATAAAACTATGAAGGCTTTAGAAATGAAATTGCTATATATTTTCACAAACTTAAGGTAGAAAAAATTTTTACATAAGATTCAGACAGAATGAATCATAAAAGAAAAAATATTTTTTAAAAGATTTCATCAAAACTCAAAAGTGCTCATCAAAAGACATCACTAGTAAAATGAATAAGCCAGCTACAGACTAGATAAAAAATTCATACTACATATATCTTTGAAGGATCATATCCAGAACATTTACAAAACTTCTACAATTCAATGATAAAGTGGACAACCAAATAAAAATAATAGGGGAAAGACATTTTATAAAAAAATATATAAAAATGACCAATATGCCCATAAAAAGTGTTCAACATTACAGTTATCAGGAAAATGCAAATTAAAACTACAATAACATACTCCTACTCACTTGCTACCATGGCTAAAATTAAAAGGTTATATTCCTAAGTGTTAGTTACAATGTGGAGTGACCGATATATGCTGCAGGTGGAAGTGTAAAATAATAGTTACTTAAAAAAAATTCTTTGGTAATTTCTTATAAACATATAACCTAATGACCTAGGAATTTCACTTCGAGGTATTTACTCAAAAGAAATGAAAAGTTATTTCTGTAGAAGATTGTACAGAAATGTTCACAGCAACTCTATTTATAATAGCCCCAAATTGGAAATAATCCAAGTGTCAATGAACAAGTGAATAGTTAAAAAAAATTGGTATGTTCATTCAATGGAATACTACTCAGCAATAAAAAGAAACAAATCACTAATACAGGAAACAACATGGATAAATCTAAAAATCAAGCTGAAATAAAGAAGCCAGAGACAAAATATGAGTCTATTTATCTAAAGTTCTAGATGAGGCGAAACAAAAATCTGGTGATAAAAATCAGAGTAGTGGTTGTGTGGGGTGGTTGGAAGTGAGGATGGAGAGAGATGGGAAAGGGTCACCAGAGAACTTACTGGGGTGATGGAAATGTCCTAAATCTTAATTGAGTTGGTTGTTATATTGGTACACATTTTTCCAAGTCCTTGAATTTTATAATTAATGTCCATGCATTTTATAGTATATAAGTTATACTTCACTAAAAGAGTAAAAATCTAATGTCTCTTAGAGTGACCACTAAATAAACCATTTTAACTACTTTTATAAGTTCTGGTAACTTTTGCCAACTCTATCAAGTTTACCAAAAATATTAGAATTTATTATACTTATTCAGGCCTTATCCCCTATGTTTCAATAACATAGAAAGCTAATAGATAATGGAATGTAAACTGCAATCTAATATAAGCAGTAAGAGTCAGAAGCAGCATCATTAAAAAGAAAGTACCTCTAAGGAAAAATTTCAATAGAACTAAATGATGAAGGTATATTCAAAAAAGAATAAGATGAGAGGATCAATTAAACAATAGCATTTATAATCTTTCCGTCAATGTTATCATTTGGTTAGATTTGTTCTATATTTATGTTATGTCATTTGTTTATATTTTATGTTTTTCATATTAAATACTGTAGGAAGAGTATAACAAAAGGATGTGACTAGATCATTTAGATTTCTAGAAAAGCAGTCTGAACTCTAGATGATTTGGCCAAGAGATCACTCTTCCTGTAGTTAGAAGTGGCCAATCCAAAGGACCAATTAAACCATATATTCCTGGGTTTTCATGAAGCTGGATTTATTTGCAAATCCCTTCCCCCACCCCCGCCCCCATCTGGGAGGAAAAGGACAGGAAGTGAAAAGGTTATTTTCTGCTTGGAAGGTCTTGTAAGAAGAACTTGGTAGTTTCACACAGAGGTGCCCCATTCATAATCACAACACCTAACAATGAACTGGCTGTTCAGAGCTACTTTAAATTCAAATGAGAAGATTAATGAACATCTCTAAAGCATCCCTAACCCCCAAACTCTTTTAAAAATTAATTGTTTTCAAAACCCTTCCTTATGTTTCTCTAGCAAACAGCTGCACAAGATAAACAAAGTGAACAATCATACAGTATAGATGCTCTGTGCAGAACCTTAAAAAAGTTACAAAACTGAAGAATTCTTTCACAAACAATTTCTAACACACAATGCGGGACAAGCGGAAATTATACTATGTGTTACACCACAAAGTCCCAAAGCTGCACAAATCATTAGAATTTGACTCTGATCCCAGGATGTTTCCAATCTTGTTATACAAGAATTCCACCATATTACTCAAACTCTCCTTGTATTATATATGTCTTATACCATGTCCTCTTTGATTACTCATGCAAGGTATAGCATGATAAATTGGGGAAATTTAATTGCAATTGAGCATAATTGATACACAATTTTCTAATAAACTTAAATGAAGAGATAATTTCCTAATATATTCTTTCTTTTTTAAACCAGCAGTAAGAGAAGTATAGTCTTAATACATTCTAAATGAGGCATGTTATTACAGCTGAATTATTACAAAAAGCTTTTTTTTTTCATGCAGTCATACTGGCCTGAAATAGCAAGGACTCTGTGGCTCACTGATAAATGCATGGTAATCACATGTTTTCTTATTTTCTAGATGACTTCATGTATTATTTAATTTTAAATGTACTCTACACTTAAAGGTGATTGAAAGCCAAATACTGCAATAATCTTGGAACAATGCATTCTACGGTTAATGTCCTGTGGTTACTTACAGTAGGATGTTTTGAAATATCTAAGAAATCTAGAAAACAGGAAACCTTATTGAAACTATAACTTTTTTAGGCTTAAAACAATCAGACCACAAAACCTCGTGTTAGGTGAAGTAGTACCCACAAGCTAAAATATTCCTTCCCATCTCCAGTCATATACTTCCTACTTTCCTTTCTCTTGTCACTCTTTTTTATTTTTATTTTATTTGGCTTTCTATTCATTTTTCCCTCCTTTTGTGTCTATGTCTTAAGGTTGCCTGCTAGAGAATTCTCAAGCATTGCATTCTTCCTTGTGGTATCTCAGCTAGAGAGAATGGTGACTTAGAAATGTTTTGATCCCCTCCATCCTAATTCATTCGTTCATCCTTTCCTTCAACAATTACAGCAAAATTCCACCATGACATGATAATCACATAAAATGAAGCTATTATCAGGTAAATAGTAATAAAATGATCCCAATGAATCTACACAACTGGCTGGCTACAAGGCCCAAAATCTAGCTGCTCAATTCAAATGTTCTAGACCTGATGACAGTTTGGCATTACTGCTGTAGTTTAAATATTGTTGATGACAATTCTAGGTCTTTTTTTTAAAAAAAGAGCCTTCCAGGACAGTGACAGTGATTCCAAGGATAAATTCAGTTAGTACCAGTTTCCTCAGCCTAATCCAAGAAATTTGGACAGAAATCTATCAGAGAACCATTTCTATTTGAGAACAGGAATTAGGAGGGAATTAGTTTCCAATTATGCTTCATCCAAACTCACATTTTTGTAGGGCATGATATCATAGGGATTTTATTGTATAGACTGAACATCTACCGTTGCTTTTCAGACACTAGATACAGAGCCCTGGCCAAGACTGACAATGTTCCCATTCTCGTGAAGCTCATGTCTGAATGGCACAGGGGAGGGAACAAAGACAATGACTAATGAGTAAGTACGGTATTTTCTTCACAGATCTAAACATTATCTGAATATAAAAAGAGGTGGGGAGACTGTGATTGGAGATGGAGGTACAGTAGTGGAGACTAAATTATTTTAGATGAGCAGCCAGGTAAGACATCTCTGGAGAGGTAAAATTTGAGCTGAGAACTTTGCCAGAGAAAATCATGTAGAGATCTGGAGTGAAAGCATCCCAGAGAGATAGACTGGCTAATGCAAAAGGCCTTAAGTCCAGGATGTTCTTGATGTGAGGGGAGAACAAATAGAAGCTCTGTATGGCGGAACATAATGAGTAATGGGATCAGAGAGGTGGACAGAGATTGCTGACAGCCTTTTAGGCTATGGTCCTTTGTAATAATTCTATGGATGTCCCATGGGAAGACATAAAAGGATTTTAAGTAAGGAGGTCCTAAAAATAATCACGTTGTGTGCTGTGGATAGTATGGATGTTAGGGGTTTAAGAGTAGAAGTAGGCCAATCACAAAAGATAACATACTGGATGATTCTGTTAATATGAACTGTCTAGAATAGGCATATCTATAGAGACAAAGTAGATTAGTGGTTGCCTAGGATGGGAGGATGGGGAGTAAGAGGGTTGGGAGGAAAGGGGGAATGACTGCTAATGGGCATGGAATTTGATGGGGGTGGTTGATGAGAATGTTCTAAAATTGATTGTAGTGATTCTTGCCAACCGTAAGAATATACTAAAAACCATTAATTATATACTTTAAGTGGATAAACTGTATGGTAGGTGAATTTCATCTTAATGATGTTAAAGAAAAGAAAAGATAAAAAGAATGGAAACAGGAAGGCCAGTTAGGAAGCGATTGCAATTGCTTAAGCACAACTAGGGGGACAGTAGCAGAGCCATTTATAAAATAGCCTCTTAGTGCCCTACAGTACAGCCTCATGGTATGATCTTCAAACTGGTCCCTGCATTACCATCCTACCTTAAGAAAGCCCTGTATTAGTTTTCTAGGGCCACCATAACAAAGTACCACAGACTGGGTAGCTTAAAAAACAGAAATTTATTTTCTCATAACTCTGGAAACTAGAAATCTGAGATCAAGGTGTTGGCAGAGTTGGTTTCTTTTGAGACCTCTCTCCTTGGCTTATAGATAACTGTCTTCTCCCTGTCTTAACATAATCTTCCTTCTGTGCATCTGTGTCCTAATCTCCTCTTCTTATAAGAATACCAGTCATATTAAGGCCCAACCTAATGACCTCATTTCAATCTCATTACCTCTTTAAAGGCCCTGTCTCCAAATAGTCACACTCTGAAGTACCGGGGATTAGGACTTCAGCATGTGCATTTTGAGAGCACACAATTCAGCCTATAACACCACCCAAGTTCTCTTGCCCTAGAATTGCTAACTCAGAAAATGTCCATTCCATTGTAGCATCTTATGCTTCCAACTCTTGAATGACCATGCTACTTGAACCCTCAGCTAACACAGGTTAAAAGAGCTTACAACCTCATTTTAGCCATGAGTTTCAGACCACCCTCTTTTTCATGTATTCTGGACGACTTTCTAAGCATATTTAGAATTTGCAAAGTGAACAAGGTAAAATCTTAGGCTTCAAGAATTCATTAAATTATTTAACCTGCACTTACTATCTCTTACTCTGTGGTCCCTGAACTAAATGCCAGAGAAACAAATAGGCCTTGTAATTGGATATATTGTGCCCAGACAGAAAGGCAATAACCCAATGCCACCCTGTGCCTAGCAGAGCACATGGGCCTCTTGTGCTATGATATGGGTATCAATTTTGAGGAGAAATATAAACAACTAGTTGTATGTCCTGAAAGAGCCATAAAGAATGGCTGAATGAACCAGGATGTCTCCTTGAGTGGTATAGACTACTAGCTGCCTCCAATATCCATTCCCCTCTTCTTCAGTAATAAAACCAACACTTTTGTCATGTACATGGCTACCCAAAGAAAGACTGCACTCCCTAGAGTCTCTTTTGACTATCAAATGTCATATTGACTATGAAGCCATTAGCGAAATCACAATTTTGGCTAACACATACTGAGCTCTCACTAATCATAGGGTACTGTAAGTGTTTAGCATATATTAACTTTTTGGGAGATGTGTGGCTTAAATAAGATAGAAATATATTTCTCACCTAACAGTCTGGAGGGAGGTAGTCTGGGGCTAGCATGGCAGCCTTGCTCCACCAGGTCATGCAGGGGTCGGGGCTCACTCCAGCTTGTCATTCCACCCTATGTAGGGTGCTATCCTTATCCTCACACACATATTAACTTCTAATCATTATAGCAACCTTAGATAAAAAACTGTTATTTTCTCATCTTATAAAAGCAAAGTACGGAAAACTTAAGTCAATTGCCCATGTGACAGAGCCAAATCCAAACCCAGGCCTCCTCGCCACAGTGCTCACCCACTCATTCCACTGTGCTCTGACATCTGCCATGGCTGCCTCTGCTGAACTACACTTTCACTGCGATATGTGGCCCTTTTACTGTATAACTCACATTCTTCATATACAATTTTTAAATACTTTTAATAAAATAGGCTGACAGCTTTCTTAAGACAGGTGATATGTATGATACATCTTTGCATTCTCATATACCTCATGTGGTGCCTAGCAAACAGTAGTAGCAAACAAATTTATTGAAAATGAGTGAATTTACATATGTTCTGGATGCTTTTAATATGACAAGCCTATTGAAGCCTACTAATTATTGTATTTTCCTCTTTAGACTGTTTTGTTTTTTAATAGAAAAGTCTGCAATTTCACCACATTATTCCCCATTCTAATTGTTAGTTTGATCTCCCTCTTTTACATAATCTATTGACAACTTTAGTGTTCACAACTTTGCAAAGTCTAATGATTTTTTTAAACTTTTTTCTTCGTTTTTGTATACAAGACGAGTCTTCTGGGGCTTTTTATTGATGTTCTTCTACTGTTCTATTTTAGTACAGAGGATATTGTTTTGATTTTTACCATATATTTTACATATATATATTTGAAGATCAGAAGCAATGTGTAAATCCTTCTTTTCAGCATATATTGTAAATATTTGGCAGACCATATCCCAATTGAAATTCTTACATGAATTCAATAGCTATTGACCATTATAAACCCAGGGAAATCATATTGTTCTATGAGGCTGGTTGTTAGAAAAGACCTAGGAGAGCTTTAACTAAGGGGCCAGGGACATTACTATGCATTTGTCTATTTAACCTTGATTCAAGCAATAAGAGCATTGTGAGCATTTCTATGGAAGCTCAACCACCCAACATAAAGCCTAGTAAGATAATAATAAAAATCCTCATCTACCTCCTCAGGCCTCTTAACACCTGCCACCCAGTGAAGATTCCTGTGGTACCCAACTCCCAGCTCCCTCCTCACATGCTTATTGTTCCTTATGAGGAGGTCTGTGAACCATTCTAAAGATGCTGTCCAGCCTTTAATATCCTGCACAACCCTAAATTGTGCACAGCTGAGCCATCAGCAGCTAAGGAAAAGGTTCAAAGAATAGCTATTCATGGTATAGCCACAAGATACAACATGAAGACCAAAGGGCGTCAAAAGAACGTAGACTCAAAGAGCAGAATGTTGGAGCGAGGCTGAGAGGCTCTTGAGAGAAAAGGAAACTTTGAGACGGCACTTTTACAAGGGATTGAGACAAGTGACCCTGTTCACATCCACGGAAGACGGCTTCCTTCAATTAGGGGTCTCAGCATGCACAATTTGTGATGCTGGGAAAATCACAAAGAGCAGGTAATATTCTGATACATCCCTGAAACATTCTGAAAACCTTGGAGTATCCAATGAGAGAAGCAACTGTTAAAAAACAAAAGAAGAAAAAAAAGAAAGAAAACCCTGACAGTTTATCAGTCTGACTTTCTAACTGTCTGAATTCACCCAGATGCAGTTTAAGTGTACGTAGGATGTATTTTACCACATCTAGTCTGCTTCTATTTTAAATTCCATGCAATATTGTATATCTGAGGAATGCAGAGTAGTTGTTTAATGATAATGGTATTAGAATCGCACTCTTCCTTCCAAAAATGTACACACCAAGACAAAACCTGAGTGTAAGGCAAACGTAGACCTAAATTTTTAGGACTTTACATACAATCCACTAAACACATAACTAATATTCTAATATTTCTGGTGACAATAGGATCTCTTTTATTTTTATTACATGCTACAATTTACAAAATACTTTGAACAAACGGTAAGTTTCTTTTATGAAACAATATTTGAAGAAATTTCACAAAAAAATGGTTATGTCTGATTATAAAAACAGGTTTCTTAGAAGAAATAACTCAGAAACATTTGAAAAATATAATTAAAGGCACTGTGACATCCCCATCACACACACCACACACACACACACACACATACAAGAAACTGATAATAAAATTTTGCTAAATTTCCCTTCAGACATATCTTATATAATTTATTTATACCCTGCCTTGTTCCAGAAAGGATTTAAAGTGGTTTATAATGAAATACAGTTATAACAAGATAAATAAAAACTGTTGAGAATAGGAAAAAAAAAAAACAAGGACATAAAAGGAGACTGAAGTGAAACTAAAGTTTTTAAAAATCAAAAAGCAGATGATGACAATGTTAATAACTGCCACTTGCCTGTCATGGTTTTAGCAATTCTAGCAATTAATACCCAACAGTAGGATCGCTCAGTTACACAATTTATTTAAGAGGCTGTGGAGGGAGGAAAAACAAACAAACAAATTTCTCAAGCAAAGTATATGTCTTCCCTATATTCCTTATATTTTTTCGGAGAGTCTTTATAAAAATGACAGTGAAGAACATCTACACCAATCTTATGATAATTTGACAATGACTTTCAAAAACCTGTTTCTTAAGGTCTCCTCAATATATATCAATCAATACAAACTATATGTGTGTGTGTATGTGTGTATACACACACACAAACTATATGTGTGTTTGTGTGTGTATACATATATACACAGAGAGAGAGAAAGAGAGAGAAGGGAGAGAGAAAGCCATGTACCACATAAGACATTTTGGTCAACAACAAACTACATATCTAACAGTGGTCCCATAAGATTATAATGCCATATTTTTACTGTACATTTTCTATGGTTAGATACGCAAATATTTACCATTGTGTTACAATTGCCAACAGCAATCAGTACAGTAACATGCTGCACAGGTTTGTAGCCTAGGAGCAATAGCCTAAGCTTATATTAAGCTATGCCACCTAGGTTTGTGTAAGTACACTCTATGATGTTTACACAATGACAAAATTATAAATGATGCATTTCTCAGAACATATCCCCATCATTAAGTAATGCATAATTGTGTTTATATATATCCATATATAATATATACTTTTATTATTTAATCAAATATATATACTTTTGTTACTTAATAATCTAATATGTACATATATATATACACACATACACACTTTGATTACTTGATAATCCATTATATTGAGAATTTAGACTCTTTCTAGGTTTTCATTATTTTAAGTGATACTAGAATAAACATTTATATATATATGCACACACATATATATTTCTTAAAGAGTAATTTCTAGAAGTGAAAATGGGAGTGAAAAGATATGAATACATTTAAATCTCTTCTCATTTATTACCAAAATACTGGCCAAGAAATATTGATACCAATGTGTGCTTCCATCAATAGGCTATGAGAATATTCAACTTGATAGTCTCCTCAATCTTATCAGTTTTTAAAATTTCTGCTAAAAAAAAAAGGAACGAAAAGGAAAGAAAAAACAGATTGTGCCTCTCTTTGGCATATCTTTTAAAAATCTCTCAAATGTAAAGAATAAGTGGCATTTATAGCTAATTTATGGTGTGTTTTTTGGTTTTGTTAGATTGATCTGTCTTACCCTCTAGACTACCAGCTCTATGAAAGCAAGCACCATGCCTCTCAGAGGCTAGCTCAGGTCCTGGCGCTTAATTGGTGGTCAAAATTATTCGTTGGATGAATAAGTGATTATATTTTTATTTGCATCAGCTTTTGTGTATTAACATGTTTGCTTGACTTGAAATGACAAAGATTCTTTCCTTGACTAAACTCCAGCCAGGTTCCTCTGAGCCTTCTTCTCAATTAGGCGTAGGCCTTAACCTTGGACATATACAAACTACATACTCTCAACACAAATGATTTCATTCATCCTTCTCCCACAACATTAAAACATTAAAAGATTTAAACAAACACTGGTGTGGTTTCTGAGGGCTCAAGTCCACGTCCCTAGGATGACCCTCACTCCCTTCAAAGTACCTGCCTGAGAAAACTCAAAGTTGCCAAAACAATTTCCTGCTTGTTCTAGATCAACACCTGGCTATGATACCCTTTCCTAAAGCATTTACTCCAAAGCGCGTATAACTGTAAATCTCTCCTCTGTCCCTTTGAGATGTGTATTTATCTCCTAGAATTCAGGAGTGTCTTTCTCCAAGACCTAAATGCCATTTCTTTATTTAGAATGTGATCATCAAGGAGGACCTGGCTTCTGTTTCTCAGGCTCGGAGGGAGGATGGAATCTAACTTCTGTAAGTACCAGCTAACAGACACAGCTGGTCTCCCCAGCCTTTACACCCACCAGCCCTTTGCAAGTTTTCCTCTCCCTGACTCTACTGAGCCCCCACTCCATCATTCTCCCTTTAAAACGCCCAGTCACCTCTGCACAAATCGAAGGTGAGTTCAGCTCCTGTAGACCTTCTTCCCTAATGCAATGGTATATTACTGACTAAAATCTGTCCTTACCACTTTTGTGTCCAGCTTTGGTTTATTTTTGACAGAAACGCATTCTTGTCCTCTCCATCATTTCAGATAATATTGGTGAACCAAACATTCTAACAAAACTAGTTATGTTTCTGCAGAGAATTTAATGACAATGATACCAATCAACTGGTGTTTTACGTGCATTCTGATTTTTTTTTTTACATCTCACTGGAAGCACTAGGCTTATGTGATTATAATTTGAATACCATGTTAGACAACTATTTCCAAGCATAAAATCCCACAGTCCATTGAAAGCTATTAAATCTTTTAGCACGTGCCTAAAACTTTACTATCAGTCTCTTAGTCTGTGCCAAAAATTATATTATCTGTTCCAATTGAAAAGGTATCAAATCTCATGACCACCTTTTTAAAAGTTTTTCATAAATGGTCATTGTCTTCTGCATCTGCCTCTGTGTGTCAGGAATCCACAGGGAAGTGGTAATAATGGTGACCATCAAAGGGGACCGACAGAATGTCAGGCTCCATATAAGATGCTCCATGTGCTTCCCCTCAAACCTTAACAATAATACAATAAAATTGATACTTTTCAAGGTGAGAAAACTGAGGCTCAGAGAGGTTAACCAAATTGCCAAAGATCACAGAGCCTGTAAACAGTGGGGCCAAGATTTGAACCGTTGTCGACTGTTTGACTTCAAAGTCTGTGTTCTTTCTACTACACTTCGCAACCTAGGCATCGTCACGCATAGATTTTTGGCTCTCTCAGATTTCTCATCCTGGGTAACTAACATGCAGTCAAAACAAAGTGAATGCAGGGGGAAATTATACTCTGAATAAATATTGTAATTATAAAAGAAATAAAAAGGAAAAAGGAGAAAACAGTCAAGCTGTGGCAAAGCAAACTCCAAAGCAACCAAGAGGCTTATAAACCTCTAGTTTTCTTTAAAGGAGCTGTATTTCATCCCTCTGAAAACTCTGGCTTTGGAATGAAGGTGACATACTGTGGGAAGACCAAGGAAATTAAACTTTTTTCATCTTATTGATTCCTATTTCTTTCATTCCATCTGTTTCCTTGGCATGGTGAAGGGGGTGACGATCAACGCAGAGTGAGCCGGCTCTGTCAGTCAGGAGATAGGAGCTGACAAACCAGACACGGGCTTGGGGAGGCCTTCCGTGAGGGAAGGGCTCTGTGCCAGATGACAGGACTCACAGAGAGTCTGACAAAATGTTGCAGACAATCAGGAAGCGTCTGATCCAGATTTCGTAGATAATAAGCAGTCTCTTTCCTGTGTGCATGCACATAGATTTGAATATTTCTTATCAAGTGCCTCATTTTTGCACAGAACAGGAAATACATCATGGTAAAACATAAAATGAAAGGGAGCAAGAAGGTGGGTATAATAAACGAAAAACAAACAACTAACTACATAGTGCAGAAAACTTGAGTATTTTGAGTCCATAGAGTATATAATACGATGGCATGAAAGCAAAGTGACTTAGAAGTTAATGTATCTAATATTATTAATATTACCAGAGTGCAAATACATGGGAATTTCACAGAGAAGTTTGCTGTAGGTTAGAGCCTTCTTAAAAATCATACAGCACTCAGTTGCTGCTCCATCATAAGGAGCATATTTTGCATTTTCCATAAGGTCACATCCAACATAAATTCTAAAGTAGCCATAGAAAAGATGATTTTTGCATATGAAAGAACCTGAAGCAGATCATTAGACAATCTTGTGATTAAATTCTATTAAGAGATATAAATTCTATATGTCCTTATTAAGAGCTTCATACAGGAAAGGTTTCTACTCTGGCAGAGAAAAGACTAAAATGAAAAAGCAGTTCATCAAAGGAAGCTCATTTTGTTGGGAGCCAAAAGACCCATATATGGTGAGGCTGGAAAATGAATCAGTTTTACTATTTCATTGGCCCCATCACCAAGTTAAGCTACTATCATCAACAAAAGACATAATGTTATCTCTTTGCCTCCTCCCTCCTGGACTTGAAAGCTCTCATCAAAACAGACAAGAAATGTCAAAAACTGTAATCATCTGAAAGCCTAAGACTGATTTATAAAATTCACATGTGAACAATTTGGTTGTAAAATCCCCTGAACACTATTATGTGTTGAATTGTACCCCTCAAAAAAAGATATTGGAGTCTTAATCCCCAGTACTTCAGAATGTGAACTTATTTGGAGATTGGGCTTTTACAGAGGTAATCAAGTTAAAATGAGGTCATTAGGGTAGGCCCTAATCCCATATGACTGTTGTCCTTATAAAAAGGGAAATTTGAACACAGAGAGAGGTATGCATATAGAGAAAATGTCGTATGAAAAAAAAAAAAAAAAAACACAGGGAGAACATGGCCATCTACAAACCAAGAAGAGAGACCTGGAACAGATCCTTCCCTCACAGCCCTCAGATGGAAACGCCCTGCCACCATCTTGATTTCAGACTTCCAGCCTCCAGACTGTGGGACAATACATTTCTGTTGTTTAAGCCACCCAGTTTGTGGTACTTTGTTACAACAGCTCTAGAAAATTAACACAGATTTTGGTATCAGGAAGTGGGGTATTGCTTTAACAAATACTGAAAAAGGCACAAATGGCTTTGGAATTGGGCAATGGGTAGAAGCTGGAAGAGTTTTGAGATATAGGATAGAAAAAGCCTATGTTGTCTTGAAGATAATAATGCTAGAAATACAAATGTTAAAGGTATACTTGGTGAGACCTCAGACAGAAATGAGGAACACATTACTGGAAACTGAAGGAAATGTGATCCTTGTCATAAAATGATAGAGGACTTGGCTGAATTGTGTTCCATTGAATGAAAAGTAGAACTTGTAAGCAATGAACTTGGATATTTAGTTGAAGAGATTTCTAAGCAAAGTGTTAAAAAAAAGATGCAGCCTGGTTTCTCCTTTCTGCTAATAATATAATACAAGAGGAGAGAGATAAATTGAAAAAGCAAAAGGAACCAGAAATTGAAGATTTGGAAAATATTCAGCCTATCCATATTGCAAAACATGAGAGCGCACTCTGAAGAAGACTCCAAGGGTATGGCTGAATAACCCTTTGCTAAAGAGATTAGGCATGCAACTTCTGGATCCAATCAACCATCTCAGCAGAAACAGTGTCATCTTGGACTGCAGGGTGTAGAGATAGGACAAAATAAAAGAAGGCTGTCAGACTTCTGGGGTCCTGCAGTCAGGAAACAGTCCAGTAGAGCTATTTGGCTGCAAATGGGTTAACCTCCATGGCCACCATAGGCACAGAGGGCACAGGTCCAGAGATTGGGGCCACCTCCTTCACTTAGCGTGGAAACTCATTGTCATTCTTGGTGCCACCTCCTGAATTCCCTGCTTCCATGGTCTCACCTCCAGTAACCAAGTTCAAAACTTGTCCTCAGCAACCCCTTTCCTTTCATTCATATTATATTAGACACCTGCTCCTATTGATTCTTCCATTCTTTACATACAGAATATTGCTAAAGATTATACTTTAGTAACAAAAAACATTCTTAACTAGTTTTATGACATTGTGCTCGGAACTTAATGTAGTTGATGTTTTTTAACCCTTCTAACAGTACAATAAGTATGCTACTTATATTCATTTTATAAATAAAAAAAAAAGTGAGGCCCAGAGAGGTACCAGATTACTACATTTGCCCAAGATGACACAGTGATGAGCTATCAGAGCAAGGACTTCAACCAGATCTCCCTCGGTCCTCACCACACTTTTAACTGGCACACTGCCTCCTTTAAAATACCTCTCATAGTTGTTTCTTTCTTTCTATTCCCACTGCTACTGACCTGGGTTTTGTAATTCGTCACCCTTTTATTATCACAAACATCTCCTTGTATTTCTCATTAACTCCAGTCTCTCCTGCTTCCAACCTATATTTTTAAAATCTCATCTAAAACAAATCTGTCTGTTAGTCACTTCTTAGCTCAAAATCTTTCTATGACTTCTCATTGCCTCTAGAATAAAGTCAAAATGCCTTAGTCTGACATTTCACAATATCTTTACTCATCATGCCACCTGGTAAAATTTTGCTTACCCTAAATGCTTAGTCTCTTTGTGAAAACTTATCTGTCCAACTTTTATTTGAGCATTTTACTTATAAAAAGGTTCTCTCTCCTTGAAAGTCACTATGGTGTGAATGAATATTTGTCCCATCCAAAACTCATGTTGAAATTTATTTATTTCTTTAAATTCATCATATTTTATAAGTAAAATTTTTATAATGTGAAATATATGCACATATCTTAAGTATAACATGTCATGATTTATATCTCAATAGAGCAATAAAATTATTACATTAACTTTTTAAAATATGATGAGTTTGGCAGATTTTAACACCTTTGTAACCAGTACCCTAATCTAGATTCAGAACATTTCATTGACCAAGAAAATCTCCATGTACTCAATTCCATTCTATAATATAAACATTCCCCACTGGCAACCGCTGTTCTGATTTTTATTTATTTTTTTCTTTTCTTTTCTTTTTATTTTTTTATTATTTTTATTTCAGCATATTATGGGGGTACAAAAGTTTAGATTATGTATATTGCCCTTGCCCCCCCCATGTTGAAATTTAATCTCTAACATGGCAGTATTGAGAGGTGGGGCCTCTAAGAGGTGATTGGATCATGAGGGCTCTGCCCTTATAAGTGGATTAGTTCATTCTCAGGTTAATGGATTAGTGGGTTGATAGATCAAAGGGTTATCATGAAGGATGGGTCTGATGGCTTAAAAGAAAAGGAAGAGAGACCTGAGCCAGCACACTGAGCCTCCTCGCCATGTGATGCCTTGTACCACCTCAGGACTCTGCAGAGAGTCTCCCCAGCAAGAAGGCCCTCACTGATGTAATCTCTTAATTTTGGACTCCTCAGCCTCCATAATTGCAAAAAATAAATTCCTTTTCCTTATAAATTGCCCAGTTTCAGGTATTTTGTTATATGCAACAGAAAACAGACTAAGACTAAAGTCTATGTTTTGTAATCTTCATCCAAATTGATCTCAGGCTCAATATATCAACCACGGAGACTGACATCATCTTCTTCTCTCAGACTCCCCCTCCCAGAGTTCTCCATCCACCTGCCAATCATTCACCCAATCTTGAAATCCTAACACTGTCTTTAACTCCTCCTCCTCCTTTTCACATGTTACTTGCTGCTAAATCCTGTTTGTTCTGCCACTGTAGGTCTCCCATTTTATCCCTTTTCTCCATTGTCATTGTCTCCGCCCTCATTCAGGCTCCCTGGACTTGAGAGCATAACGGAGCATAAGAGAACCACCACTGGACCCAGTGTCCACCCCAAAATGAGCAAAGATTGACAGGACAGAGGGGCCAGAGGAGCAGGGAAGAGACACAAGAGAGAGATTACTGCAGCCTACATTAGAAGACCTAGGTCTGACAGGGAATGGAGAGGAGAGAGAATAACATCCACGTCAACTCGGGTGGGAGATGAGGAGAAGTGGTGATGGGAGGTGCTGAAAGATTGAGGATGAGGAAATTGAGGAGAAAACCCAAGGTAGGATAATGGTGGCTGGGATTATGAATCAGATCCTCTTAATTTCACTTTGGAAGACAAGCAAAGTATGGCACTCTTTCTAAAATTTCACTCTGGCTGTTATAACTGCGCTTCTTGGACAGAGCTGCCTTCTCTGCACCAAGGGGAATATAGTCTTTTCTAGCAGTGTGTTCTCTACAGCTAAGCTCTCAATTGCCTTCTAAAAGTACCTCTGCTTGGCATGAGAGGCTCTGAGCCAAGGGCTCCACCCCACCACTTCTTGGCCACCCTCTTCCACCCATGACAGTGCACCACCAACAGCCTCCTTCTCCCCATGTGTCTTACCTGTGCTCTCCTTTGGAAACTTCCAGGCTCCATCCCTCAGAGTCTAAAGGAAATGCCACTTGCCTGATTCCCTCATCTGGAAATGCTCTTGCTCCCTCCTTTGAATACAAATGATATTTTCTTTTATCTTTTTAGCCCTATTCCTTTTCTAACCCTGCTTGTCTTGAACTGGGATATTTACCTATCTTACCTTCTCACTAGAATCTATGCAGTCCTGAAGGTGAGGGCTACGCCTTGTTTATCTTGATGCACCTAACTGAGTGTCTTGCACAGAGTAGATACCCTAAATGTATTTACCAAACTGAGTGGCATTTAATCCCAATGGCCTTTTGTAATTTTGCTCCTATTAAGGAAAGAGGTGAGTTGTCCACCAGGTTTTTGCATGGGAAAACTTCTCATGGAAAATTTTAGTCTCTTTGTTATAGATGAAGCATCAATTAAAAAGCACAAAGTGACACAGTCTGAACCTAGAATATATCCTGGGGCCCAGACCAAAGAAAGAGACAAATTTAAAGTTGTACAAACCAACAGTGGGAGGACCATCTATACTTAGTGACTAGTCTGTCAGAGTGAAAAACCTCAAGTGGGTTGTAAATATAGGGTTGATTCTTTGGGGGATTTTTCTTCTATTTGCTGATTCAGCTCCTACAATCAAGAGATTTTGTTGTTGTTCAATTTTACTTAAGACAGACTAAATCAACTGATTTCATGTTTATTCCTGATTTTTGTTTTTCTTACCTTGGCTAAACTCTATGTTTTACAAGGCTCTTTTAGTTTCAGTGATCAGAAATATGCTTTTATCCTTTTTTTTTTTTAAGCCATCTACTTCTTTACTTGTAGTCTTCTATGAAAATTCAACTAATTTGTTACAAAATATGATTTTTTTTTTTAAATTTTCAAGAATCCACAGGACTCTTGCCATCTAAGCTTCTGGTTGATGCTATTGATGTATTTTCTTCCCAGCATTCAATAGGATCACTGCGAATGTGTGTCTACGCAACATGTGGATGGCTCACTGGTTGGTGCAAAATGATGGTTTTGACATTTTGTATTCCCAAATCTATTAATGCAACTCCTTTCATGATTCTCATTCTCTAGGAAAAGAATGAAGTACTGAAGGCATATCTTTCAAGGGCTGCTCATTTCATAAAATCCAGTCTTCTCAATGTTTACTTACATATGATGACCTTAAATGGGGAAATTAGCAAAACAACAATGATTAAAGTTTTCCAAGAATTGATTGGGTAGAGTTTTTAAAAGGCTTTCTCCTAGAGCTATATGATATGGTCATTAGGCATTTAAAGGAATAACTAGAAGATCAGACAAAGCACACTAGTTCTGCCTCCCAACTGCCCAGAAAGTTGTAGACCAAAAAAGGAAAGAAAAAAAAAAAGAAAGAAAGAAAAGAAAGGAAAAGGAAGAATTTTTTTTTTTTTTTTTTGGTCCACAATATATTAATTACCAGCAACTTATATTCTTCTTGAACAATTGCTGATTTTTCCACCATATATCCATCTCTCTAAATAATCATCTTCCAACTCTAAGACTGGTTTTTGACAGTTCATCACCATTGCAGGCACCCACTTATGCATGAACACACACATGCAAACATATACATGTATACACACACAGATACACATAGTTTTTCTTTCATACTGGATTTGCAGAGGGGTCAGAGGAAAAGAAGAGAAAAAACTTTAAAACAAAAAAAAAAAAAAAAGAAAGAAAAAGAAAAGAAACCTCCAGTAAGTTTGATCTAAACAAAATGGTTATTCAAATGGGTCCCCTACTAATTTCACAAAGATGCGTGATAATATCCAACATATGGCTTTAACTATGTTTTTTAATATTCAAAATTGAATGCACATTTTAAGACACAAGTTTTGCTGATATGCTGTTGATAATATAGGAGAACTATTTTCCATTTGTTTCTAATTATCCTAAAGACAGCCTGGGGATCATTTACCCATGGTTTAGCAGCACTCAGATAAGCCCACAGATGCGACAGGCGGGCATGTGTGTCAGCTACTGCAGCGGGGCTGCGTGAGGGTGGCTCAGCCAAGACTATCCTCTTATGTCTGAAACCACTAGATACGGTTCCTAAGGTCAAGCAGTACTAAAAAATAAAATCCTTCTTTTGTCAACATTCTTAGGGTGTGGGCTCTGGAGCCAGACTGCCTGGCACCACCCTTTAGCTGGGTGACCTTGGGAAAGTTAGTTAACTTCTCTTTGCCTCGATGTCCTCATCTGAAAAATGGGGATGTGGCTACATCATATGATCATCGTGATGATGAAAGCACCTAGAAAGGTGTGCAAAACATAGAATGCCCTTAATCCTTGCTCTGGCCCCAGCTTAACTCTCTGCTTCATCTCTTTCTGCCTTCCCACTCCCAACTCCTTTCCCCGAATCTTGCCAGCTAGATTTCTTCCAATTCTTCTATCATGCTCTCCCTTGCCTCTCCTGGAACATTTTCTTCTCTTCTCCTAGCTAACTGGCACTCCTGCTCCAGGTCTCAGCGCAGATGGTACTCCCTCCTGTCTGTGTTAGGGCATCTTCACCTGTGTGCCCACAGCTCCCTGGGTTTCTTCTATCATTGTGCGTATAACGTGCCTTTTTAATACTTACTGGTCTCCCCCTCTGGACTCTAGGTTCTGAGGCAGAGACCAAATCTGTCTTGTTCACCATTGCAATCCCACCTCATGAAAAAGTGCTTTGCCCTGGAACTAACTGTATTTTTTCTTTGGAAAACAGAAAAAAAATCTTCCTCCTTGAGTGTACCCATCTAAAATAGATAAAAATGCAGGGGAGGTAGAAGAGAATTATATGTTTGCTTGGGAACATTTTTCATTTTAACCCTTCCTGAGATTTGGTGAACCCTTTCAATCTGAAAATTCAAGTGTTCCTTCGGCTCAGGAATTTATTCACACACGTGTACAGGCACACGCATGCACACTTGCATGCGTACACATGTGCACACATGTCCATTTGTTGCTTCATTTCTGTTTCTTCCTTTTTCTCCTTTAGCAATGGTTGTACTTGCCTGTCAGGGCTCCTGAACTTGTCTTCTTTGTCTCTTATCCTATCTTCTCACTCATGATTTTCATTTCTTTCACTTCATTTCTTTGCTATGCTCTTGCAATTGTTCCCACATTAGCTCTTATAAATCCCTATTTTGTTTTCAGTGGTATGGGTTCTCTTTTTTTCCTTCCCCTAGTAAACCATTTTAATTTGGAAATTGTCCTTTTATTGTTCTCAACATTTCCTAAAGCATTCTCAATTCTTTCTTGGTTTTTGTTTGTTTGTCAAATTCTCTTCTACTTCTTTCTTTAAATCTTCCTCCATACATGGCAGCTCAGTCTCTCTTCTTCCAGTAATTGAGATCCCTTTGCTTGCTCCTGTCAGTTCATGTCATGAAGTGGGTCCCTTAGTACCATGCAGCTCAGGCCGCTAGGGCTTGGGCAGTGCTAGACGGACCAGCTGTGAGAGAGAAGAAGGTTGGAGTTTCTTCTCTGGGAGGCCAGTCATGAAGTGCCAGCAGCCAGCTAGGACCACTGCACTGAGAGCCGGGGCCTCGGCCAGCCACTGCAGGATCCCAGCTGCTAGCATCATGGCACATGTCCCCACCACCTGTGGCACTGGAAACATTGGCCCTCTGCACCTGCAGCCCCCTGCCCCCAGGTCCTGCGCTTCTTTTCAAGGATCCCAGACCTGGGAAGGTTGAGTTTCATATAACCTGAATATAGCCTGCAGGGCACCCAGAGGCAGCTGGCAGCCATGGGCATGTATTCAGAATGCTGTTTCCCATATTTTTATTCTGAAGTTATCTGAGGGGGTGAAGGTAGACAAGGAATACAACAAATTCTTTTATATTAAAGAGAAAAATTTTTTGCATTCAAAAAAATTGAAATGCTCAAAGTTAAAACAACCACTTAGGAGCAATTTCCAATTTTTAAGAAAAAACTACAAAATTAAAACTTCTCTGAAGTTTAGTAAGACACCCTGTAAGACACCCAAACTCATATGGGAAAAATTAGCCTCAAAGCTTAATGTACCCTTTGAAATATATCATGGCTGGTCTTGAAACACTGAATATACAGGCAGTGGGTGATTAAGAACACAGACTCCAGAATGTGCTACTTATTGTTGCATTGCCTCAGTTTCCTCATCTGTAAGACAGTAATTAAGAGCAGTGCCTACCTCACACAGCTTTGTGAAGATTAAACGAGTCAAAATCTGAAAAGTGCTTACAGTAGTACCTGGCATATAAAAAAATACTACAAAAGTGTTTCTCAAATAAAACAAAGTAAAATAAGATAAAATGAGTACAAAACCGGTATCTAAATTAATTAATTTTTTTTATCTTTTTAAAATGTCTTTACCATCAAAATGGGCTCACCGCTGCCTATTTGAAAATGATTCCGTAGCAGACGCCACAACAAGGACTGTGGCATAGACAGTTCTGAAATGCCAGGAATTTCCAGTAAGAGGAAAGATGAGGAAAGAAGTGGGAATTTTTACTTTAAAATGTTTACTCAAGGCATATGTCTTCATGTTATAATGAAAATCTATTTTCAACTTTATGGTAGAATAACAAAGTGTGTCTATTAGTTAGATATTAAAAATAGCCTGAAGTTTCCCATGTTTGCAAGAACAGTAGGCTCACAGGACACAGCAGTGGCCTGTCCCCGAGTGTACCCGTTTTGAAGCACCCCCCACACATTCGCACGGTTGCTCCGTTAGAGTCTAACAGAGATGTACACACAAACGAACCATTTTGCTGTCTCTTTCCTGACTCTCCAGTCACAAAGACGAAAGGAAGAAAAGATATCATCAGCATCTGAACAATGACAGATATGCCAAAAGTCCTAGCAATTAAATAATTTTAGCATAAAAATTATGAAGGCTCACATTTATTGATAAGAATGTTATATGCATTATTTCGTTTGATTTTCTGGTAAATAGGGTTTAATATTTTACTTTCCTGATTACCACTTAGCTCTTCCTGGTCTCTTAGGTTAGCTGTATCTTTTTCATTCCTAAACTTTAGGAAACAGAACTAAGCAAATTGAATTTAATTTTAATAATTTCGATGAGCCGAATGACAATGACGGAGGTTTAGAATAAAAACGTGTTTTTGATCTGTGCCGAGGAAGGATGTCAAGCAGCACAGCGTTAAGTGGTTGGCTACGAACCTCTGAATAAGCTTCAATCAGCTGTATAATTTACGCCAAACATACAGCTTGATCCAGGCAACCAAAGACAATGTGGGATTTTATCCTATTTGATCCTCAGTGGAAGCATTGACTCATTACATTTCTTGTCAACTTTCTATGTTGCTTAATGCCATGTAGAAACCAGTTCAAAGATAATCTTTTGGTAACATTTTTTAAGAGCAGCTGAAGCTCACGCATTCGAGAGAAAGCAAATGTATGTGACACGCAGAGCCAGGGAGGAGGTCGAGTCAACTGCAAATTGGGATTTTCAAATCTACATCATTGCTCAGGTCCTGACCCTAACCTTCTGTCTCCCACTGGCAGAGAGAAACAGGGTGTTCTGCCTCACATAACACGAGAAGCCACTCTTCTGTGTGAAATCCCCCATCAATTTTGCAGAGGTTTTCTGCCATTATCACACTCCAGGTAGGCAGTTGTCATGAAGCATTAGAGCCATGAGAGGCTGACAGCGTAACTGCAGGCGAGCTCAGGGCTCAGCCCGGTCCAGCACCTGCCGCCTGCTCGGGCAGGAGTGTCCTCTGTCAAGACACAGCCTGGCACGAGGCTTCAGGAATCACTTGTATCAGTGCCCTTCATTGACAGCACACTGGAGGGCAGCCTGTCTAGCAAAAGCAGGACAGAAACCTTTGCCAGCCACCTGCTTGCCCCCATATGGTGGCCATTTAAAAAGCCGTCACTTTTATAAAGAAACTCTAGAATTATTCATTCATCAAGTGCAGTTTTGACTGGCCCAACTGCCTCAATGCACGATCACCTGACTCTGATTTGGAGAGCTTTGTTTGCACAGGACTTCATGTGGTTATCACTAAGGGAGAAATCGCTGGATGAGCAAACTGGGTCCCTTCTGCCTTCTGGACTCTCACTGCTCCAAGGAGGGCATTCCCGGGGAGCAGAAGGACTTGCGCACACATGTGGATTCCATCGATATGCCAGGAGCTTCTCTCCGGACAATGGAGGAAGTGTCTGAGCAGTTCTGCAATGTGATACCTTGTTTCCTCACTTTCCAGATCCAGAGACAGAAAGTTAATAGCGGAGGAGGCAGGGACAGTTTGTTCAAAAGCCATAACCAAAAAATGAAGGGCACCTGAGTGTTCACCGGGAGCTGTCAACAGATTCCAGAAAATTTAACAATGAAAATACACGTTAAGTGGCCTAGAAATTCATTATTACTTGTGTGCATGTCAAAATTCTACTAATAGTTTTTGTTTCTTTTAATTTACATTCATGCAACAATGTAAGTGTATAAGATTTCAGTGGATATGCTGAAATTTTCTTCCTTATTTGTTTCCATATTCTCGGACTATCTCCCTGCACTATCATGGAAATTCCATGAGGTTAGGAGTCTTGTCACTTTCACTGTGCTCAATAAATATTTAGTGGGAAAATTGGACAGATAAATGCAAAAAAGAGGGAATGAATAAATGGCATTTGGAGTAAAACACCGGACATCTTTGGTGACGTGGTTTCTAAACTCTGTGCAGGGCTTGTGATAGAAGGGGTTGAGTGAAGTTGATGACAAGAGTAATAAAGTTCTTTTTATTTTAAATTAGTTTTGGTATATTTTAGTTAAAGATTTAGAATTTTTTTAAAAAAAAGTTGCAGTGATAAAGAGTGAATGAAGCAGGCACCTGATGGCTGAATGGAATTTCCTGCTGTTTGAACATGAGAGTCACTGCGCACGCCCCACCCACCAAAGCAGTGGTTTTTAAGAGGCAGGCACGAGAGAATTTACATCCTTCCCTCTAAAACCAATTGTTAATCGCAGGATTCTTTATTTTTCACTTTCTTCCTGCCAACCTCATCATCCATTCCTTCTTTTTGCTGAAACCCATGCTCAGATGCTCTCCACCCTGAAGTTCTTCCAGGAGATTGAGCTGCTTCCAACTGCCTCCGAGACCTCTCACTCCACTTGGGTGTCCCGCAGACTCTCAAACACAGCAGTCCAACACCAGCCCCTGCTCAACCTCCCACACCAGCTCCTCCAGCAGTGTCCCCCACCTCAGTGAAGGCGCCATATACTTGTCACCACTCAACCTGGAAACCTAGACACATCCAGCTCTCCTCTCAGACTGCACCTTCCACGCCAACCCACCATCCAGCCCAGTGGATCCTAAGGCCTTCCTAATTCTCACTTCTGTACTCTCCTCCCCCTTGCTACAAACACTAACTTAGTTTACGCCTTCGTGACTCTCGCAGGATTATTGCAATGGTCTCTCACTACCTGCCCTGCCTCCAGTGTTGCCTGTGCGATCTTTATAAAATGGGAATATGCACGTGTAAACCCCACCTCTCCACCCAGCGGGGCTTTCACCTCTTCGTGGTTCCCTACTGTCTCATGTAGCATGGCCTAAGCCTCTGTGGTGTGGCCTACAAGAGCCTTGGGGATCTAGACATTGTCCTGCCTCTCAGCAAGCCTCTTCTTTTTCTTCCTCTGCTTCAACCATTTGAGCTGCACAGTTTCCCAGTGGGTCATGCTGTTTCTTCCAGCCTCAGCTCTCACTGACATATCTCCAAGTGACCCAACATGCAACTTCTGCCCTCATCCCTAGAGGGGTTAGGCTCTGAAAAAGGAAGGCAGCCCTCCAAAGCTTAACTATTCCTTTCCCCACGGAGCTGGAGTGGAAGAGGGGGCAAAAAAGAGAAACTTGGCCAATATTAGGACTGCTTGCTAAAAAACCCCACCCAGCACATTAACTCACAGAAGGGAGTTAGTTTAAGGCATTTTCCTTTAATTTTGGCATGAGAACATATTGATCAGAGCCTCATGATTCATTGCCTGGCCAGCAAAATGCCTTCCAAAACTGTCTTTCCTTCGGTCCTCTTCCTAATCCATTCTCCATACTGCTGTCAATCATCTTCCCAAATAAACCAAATAGGCTTATATCATGGCCCTGTTTAAAAGTCTTCAGCAGTTCTCAGTCTTCCACTCAGCTTCTGAAAATGTTTTTCATATCTCCCAGTGTGGTGTATGGCACACTCAACAACTTCCTGTTGAGTGTAATTATATTAGCAACTTGTAGATTGGCCCAACTAAATATTCATTTTTTTAAGTGAGAATAGATTTAAAACAACAACAAACATCAGCCTGTCAGAATCTGTCACTCTGATGACGCATGTTTGAGAATGTGGTTCAAGTTGAAAGCTTTGCTTCTTTGCCTCTTCCAAATTTAAGCAAGAAGTAGCTGGAACACTGTAGGTTGTGGATGACGTAGACTTTGGTTCAACTTCTGGCTCTACCACCTGTGCATGATCCTATGCAAATGACTTACTCTCTGTGGGTCTTGATTCCTCATCTGTAAGTGGAGACCATAATGCCTACATCCCAGTAATTGTGAGGATCAAGTTGTGCATATGACTATTTATAAAAAGACCTAACTCACTTTCTCTGGGAACTCTATATGGCCACCCATTCTGACTGCCTACTTCAAATTTCAAAGGCATTATGGTTTCTTTTTATTTAAAACTATTGTTAAAGTAAAATGAACAAAAATAATAAAAATCAAAAAATAATGCTAAACCCATAGCTGGCGTTAAGATTTTGAAACTTGGAAGGATAGCCTGGTTTTTGGTTTGCGTTTCCTTCTCTTGCACAGATGTTGGGTTGTGAGAGATTGGCTGAAATGGATGTTTTAAAGAGATCATGTGACAAAAAGAAGGAACTCTAAGGGAAGGAAACCGTGTTTTTAATACTTTGAAATCCTTAAGGTCAGCTTCAAACAGGGAGTTGGGATAACTTAGCCAAATTGGCAGTGACTAGGAAGTGACCCAAGCCAAGTGGCAAATTACTTGCTAAATAGACCCAAATCACCTTTAGCAGCCCCCAACAGAGCTCCAGGTTTGTCTGCCTGCCACTGACAGCACGGTGGAGAGTCTGTCCTCAAAGGGACCACCTCCTACAAAGGCTGGCTCCAGTTTAGGGCTTGGATGGAAGGTATTTAGATAAACTAATAATTGCACAGGGATGTGGTTTGCTCTGGAGAAGTCAAGACTGGGTTTAAATGTCTGAAATTCCTGGTGTCGCTAATAATTGTAACCTCTGCTTCAATAAAACACACAAATAATGTTACTGAAACATTTCCAGTCACAAGGTATTATTTTTTGTCTAAAACAGATGCAGCCCTCACTACTTAAAAGGAGGATGTCTAGATGGATTTACCTCTGCTTGAAAGGAAACAAAACTCCTGGAACTTTGGCCAAGGCCCCATTTCTGACAAGAATCTATTGGAGTGATGGTGGCTTAGTAGCACAATGATTCCATTCCCAACAAGTAAGGGACACATTGGGAGACTCATTTAAGGTGCCGGAAGGGAAATAAACAAGGAGTTCTAAGGGAAATGAATTAACACTTTTGAATACTTATTAGTTGCCTGGCTATTAATGTGGATTATCTCATTTAATCCTCACAGCAGCTTCATTTTACACATGAGGAAACTGAAGCCTAGAAAGGTTAAATAATGGACTCAAAAACATGCATCCATTAAGTATGGAATTGGGATTTAAACCCAGAGCTGTCTATACATAAAGCCCATGCCCTTTGCATTATATCTTATAGCCTCCCCAGGCAATGCTGAAGACCTAACCCCAAACAAAGGGCTATCTGGAGTCAGCTGCCAGGATTCAAATGCCTGCTCCACGATTTGCTATCTCTGTGGACAAGGAAAAGGCATTTAGCCTCTCTGTCTTTGAGCTTCCTCATAATAGTAAAATGGGAGAAAATAATAGTACCTACCTAATAGTGCTTTTGGGTTGAGTTTTTGATGTATGGTTTAAGAGAAAGGTCCAGTTTCATTCTCCTGTATGTGGATATTCAGTTTTCCTAAAAGCATTCATTGAAGAGATTGTCCTTTCCCCATTGTGTATTCTTAACACGCTTATTGAAGATCAGTTGATCATTTATGCATGGGTTTATCTCTGGGCTTTCTATTCTATTTCATTTGTCTCTATATCTGCTTTTATGCCACTACCATACTGTTTTGATTATTGTAGCTTTGTAATATATTTTGAAATCAGGAATTGTGATACCTTTAACTTTGTTCTTTTTGTTCAAAATTGCTTTGACCATTCAGGATTTGTTTTGGTTCCATATGAATTTTAAGATTTTTTTTATTTCTATAAAAAATGCCATTGGGATTATAAGAATTGCATTGAATCTATATACAGCTTTGGGTAGTATGGACATTTTAACAATATTAATTCTTTCTATTCATGAACATGACATATCTTTCCATTGATTTGTATCTGGTTTAATTTCTTTCATTAGTGTTTTATAGTTTTCAGTATATAAGTCTTTCACCTCTGTGGTTAAGTTTATCCCTAAGTACTTTCTTCTTTTTGATGCTATTGTAAGTAGCATTGCTTTCTTAACTTCCTTTTGAATAGGTTCATTGTCAGTGTAAAGAAACACAATTGATTTTTGTATGTTGATTTTTTTTTGTCCAGCAACTTTATTGAATTATTTATTCAATTCTACCAGGGTTTGTTTTTCTTTTTGTGGAGTCTTTCAGGTTTGCTATATATAGGGTCATGTCATCTGTAAACATAGACAATTTAACTTCTTTCTTTCTTATTTGAATGCCCTTTATTTCTTTTTCTTGCCTAGTTGCTCTAGCTAGGACTTCCAATACTATGTTGAATAGAAGTGGTGAGAGTGGGCATCCTTGCAGTGTTCCAAGTCTTAGAGGAAAAGCTTTCAGTTTTTCATCACTCAGTATGATATTAGCTGTAGGCTTTTCATGTATGGCCTTTATTGTGTTAAGTTTCTTCTATACCAACTTTGTTGAGAGGTTTCATTATGAATGGATGCTAAATTTTGTCAACTGCTTTTTCTGCATCTATTGAGAGGATCATGTGATTTTTATCCTTCATTCTGCTAATGTGGTGCATCACATTGATTGATTGGCATATGTTGAACCATCCTTGCATCCTAGGGATAAATACTGCTTGGTGATGGCATATGATCATTTTAATGTGCTGTTGACTTTGGCTTGCTAATATTTTGTTGAGGATTTTTGCATCCATGCTCATCGGGGCCTGTAGGTTTCTTTTCTTGTGGTATCTTTGTCTGGCAGAATTTACCTTTGAAGCCATCTGGTTCTAGGCTTTTCTTTTTTGGAAAGTTTTTTTATTACTGATTCAATCTCCTTATTTGTCATTGGTCTGTTTAGACCTTCTATCTCTCTATCTCTTCTTGATTTAGTCTTTGTAGA
This sequence comes from Eulemur rufifrons, assembly GCF_041146395.1. NCBI lineage: Eukaryota > Metazoa > Chordata > Mammalia > Primates > Lemuridae > Eulemur > Eulemur rufifrons. Next base: position 33,104,902 of record NC_090983.1, on the reverse strand, counting down.
TTGTATGTTTTCAGAAATTTATCCATTTTTTCCTAAGTTGCCAATTTATTGGCATAGATTTGTTTATAATAGTTCCTTATCATCTTTTTCATTTCTGTGACATCAGTTGTATTTTCTCCTCTTTCATTTCTGATTTTCTTTATTTGAGCCTTCTTTCTTTTTTTTCTTAATCTAATTAAGAGTTTGTCAATTTTTGTATCTCTTCAATGTTTTGGCTATGACACCAAAAGTACAGACAATAAAAACAAAAATAGACAAATGGGATTACATCAAACTAAAAAGGAAACAATCAACAAAATAGAAGGCAACCTACACAAGGGGAGAAAGTATTTTCAAACCATATGTCTGACAAGCAATTAATATCTAAAATATATAAGAAACTCTTTCAACTCAATAACAAAAACCAAACAAACTAATTAAAAAATAGACAAAGTAACTGAGTAGACATTTTTCCAAAGAAGACATACAAGTGGCCAACAGTTATATAAAAAGGTGTTCAACATCATTAATCATCAGGGAAATGCAAGTCAAAACCACAGTGAGATATCATCTCACACCTATCAGGATGGCTATAATTAAAAAAAGATAACAAATGTTGATGGTGAGGGCATGAAAAAAAGAGAACCCTTGTAAATCATTGGTGGGAATGTTAATTGCTGCAGCCACTGTGGAAACCAATATGGAAGTTCCTCAAAAAACTAAAAATAGAACTACCATATGTTCCAGAAATCCTACTTCTAGGTATATACTCAAAGGAATTAAATTCAGAACCTCAAAGAGATATCTGCGCTCCCATATTCATGTCAGCGTTATTGAGCATTAGCCAAGACATGGAAACAACCTACATGTTCATCAGTGGATGAAGGCATAAAGAAAATGTTGTATGTATGTGCAATGGAATACTATTCAGCCCCAAAAAGAAAAAAAAATCCTACCATTTGGGACAACATGGAAGAACCTGAAGAACATTATACTAACTACAATAAGCCAGATACAGAATAACAAATAATACGTGATATCACTTACGTTATGAATCTGAAATAGTGAAACTCATAGAAGCAAAGAGTGAAACAGTAGCTGCCAGGGGCTAGAAGGAGGAGAAATGGGGCAGGACGAGTCAAAGGGTACAAAGTTTCAGTTATACAAGATGAATAAGTCCTAGAGATCTAAATACTGCAATAGTAAAGCATAGTATTACAGTTAACAATACTGTATTATATACTTAAAAATTTACTAAGAGGGTAGATTTTATGTTAAGTATTCTTATCACAAAATAATAATATTCATAATAATCGTAATAAATAAGAGCAAAAAGAAACTGTTAGAGGTGATAGGTTTACGGCATAGATTGTGGTGATGGTTTCATGGGTGTATACTTATCTCTACACTCATTAATTTGTATACATTAAATATGTGACAGCTTTTTATATGTCAATAATACCTCAATAAAGTGACTTAAATAAAAATAGTGCTGTTGGGCGAACTATAAGAGGCAAGATGGATAAAGGATTTAATGTTGTGCCTCTAACCTTGTGCCCAATCCAGATTCTCAGACATCAAGCCATCAGGCAAGCAAACTGGCTTCTCTCTTCAGCCCAACCTGCTAGAGTGGAGCCCTGGGTTAGCCCAGACACACTCTTCTAAGGCCAACACGGAACCCAAATCACTCCCCCTCAAATACCCTGCAAACAACCATGGCTTATGGCCAAATGTTTCATCCCCCAAATTTCACATTGAGTTGCCCACCTAAGCATGTCCTAAAGAACAATTCCTCTTAGCCCAGTTATAGTAATTCACATTTCTTTAGTATTTCACATTGTGCTGGAGTACACCAATAAAGATACACTGGGCACATGTGGAAAATATTAGTTGCTATGTGGATTTAGCCAAAAGGTAGTTAGCATCCAAATAAATCAGACTGATGCTTTATCTAACAACCAATAAAGCAAAGCCTGAGTTCAACATTTTCTGGCTGTGGACAAGGCTTAGTATTAAAAAAAAAAAAATCACCCCAACTGGAAAGAACTAAAGTCTTTAGGTATGGTAGTGCTTTCTCCGTAGCCAAAAATATATGTATACCAGTGTTATAGAAGTTAATATCTTGCATGGGATATATTAAACCAAGATAAGGTATATAGCAATTCTATGGAATTATGAAAAATTAGGCAGTGGGATAAAAGAAATTCTTCCTTTTTCAAGTTAATTATTAACATTTTTCCAGGAAACAAACAACTGAAGCTATTGTCTTCTTTCCAAGGGTTGCCCAGGGGTGAGCAAAAAAGCTAATTTCATTAAATGCAATACGTAATCCAAGGGTGGTCATACAGTCATTGCACGCATATGTGCCTGACCATAAAAATACCTCAGGGAGTAGGAAGTTTCAAAGTAAATGCAAAAATACGATACATGAAGACATTTTCACACAGTTTTTAAACATGTATATGCTTCAATAAAGTGCACAAATAATGTATTCATTGTTTAAACAAGGCCAGTTGGCCATTATTCAATGCATGTCAGGTGTCAGGAAGGCAGAAACTGACTTCCTCTTCAGTTCTGTCTCTAGATACTTAGAACAGAGACAGAGAAAGTATGCAAACAATACATTACACAAAACAACCAAGTAAAGCATCAAGGAGAAAATAAAATCAGAATATTAAGTTTTTAAGTAACCAAGAATTTAAAAAGAGAAAGCTTTTATTTTTACTCTCAAAGTTAAATGGTCAATAAAATTAGAAGTTACAAGGTTTCCATCACTGAAGGTAAATGCCATTAAATTTAGCAGCTCTCAGTGTGGGGCTCTGTAATGCAAGGAAACACTTAGCACAGTTCCTGGCACTTGTAAGGACCTGTGATTATTATTAATTATTATCCTCTTTTGCTGAAATTGATCTTAACAATGGAATATGTCACATATTTTTCTGTTCTTTGAATGTTTCTTCATGGAAATCAAACATTAAAGGAAAATAGTTGCCTTGGTAAGATAAATCCTTGAAAAAAATTCAAATCATGTTAAGTCATGAAGATTAACTTGACTCATGCTCAAAGCATTTCATTTGTTGAGGTGCCTAATGTATTAGGGGGAAAAAGAAATGCCCCAACAGGATTATCTAATTTACAGAGAATTCTAAATGTTTACCCTTTGCAAATTCACATTTGTAACACACAAAAAAAGTACAATGCAGTATGCCATTCATGATATGACAAGATTTATTTTTACAAACTTAAAATATGCAGTCCTGTTGTGGACGAGATATTTAAATTTTTTTTCTGATGCCTGTTGTCCTCCCTCAATCACCACAACTGTATATAGAGCATCAGAGACCTACCCAGACTAAATATGAGGACTCTTCGTGTTATGGGTTGAATTGTGTCTCCTAAGAAAAAAAGATATGTCAAAGTTCCTAACCCTCAATACCTGAGAACATGACCTTATTTGGAAATAGGGTCCTTCCAGAAGTAATCACATTGAGATAAAATCATTAGTGTGAGCCCTAATCCAGTATGATGGGGATCCACATACAGGGAGCAGACAACATGAAGAGACACGGGGAGAATGCCATGTGAAGATGGAAGATTGAAATGATGCGTGGACAAGCCAAGGCAGGCCAAAGACTGCTGGCAAACCACCAGCAGCTAGGAAAGAGAAAGAAGAACTCCCCTAGTGACTTTAGAGGGACCTTGGGCCTGCTGACACCTTGATTTCAGACTTCTAGCCTCCGCAACTGTGAGACAATACATTTCTGTTGTCCTAAGTCACTAGGTTTGTGATACTTAGTTATGGCAGCCCTAAGAAACTAGTACACCTGGTGATGGGTGGCATTCGGGTGGCTATCACAGCTCCGCTCTGCCTCATCACTGACCACAGGATCCCTCCCTTAGACACATGAGGCAGCATGTCAGAATTCCAGTCAATAACCAAGCCCGGCTTCAGCAGCCAGACTGGGATTTGTCTGCAGGGTTATCATGGCTTCTTTAGACACGCATGCACATGAGGAGCAATAGACATTTAGTGAATATATTTTTGTGTATATTATAAAATAAAGTTACAAAAGGATGGCAAGGAAAGGAGGCAGCAATCTTCTGTTACATATTCTTTTTAGTTACAGAATCACATGTTGTCACTCGGTAGGTCTTTGATCTTTCTGTGATTATGAAACAACATAATATTCTAAGGTGACAGTAGTTCTGAGTTTAAAAAAAAAATGGCACATGCAAAATACAGTCAAAGTGTTCAAAGACACACATCCACACCACAGCCTATGTCAAATTAATTAATATCTTCCTTTTTCCCTTGAACCTCCTCTGGCAGGAAAGAGTCCCTGAATGTGATAATAACAATGATGATGATAACAATGATAATAACTAATATGTAACATATGCCATATGCCACCTACTGCATCAAATCTTTGATACGCTTCATTTCACTTAATCCTCATGATGGTCTTTGGAAATAGGTACTATTATTTTTGTGGATAAGGAAATAAAATCAGAAGGTATAAGTAGCTTGCCCTAGATAAGAGGGTGAGTAAGTAGCGTGGACAGACTTGAGCCCCAGTTTGTGACCCCAAAGCCCCATTCTCTTAAGCACTGCACGACTCCCCCTCTGCTAGATGTTTCCACCTCTGGTGTAATTTGGATAAGGCCAAATGCTGCAACAAAGATACCGGCTGCTTCCTGTTTAGGATGACAGCTTTCATTCTCAACCAGGCAACCCTGAGCTCCATGTTGGGACTGGTCAGCCCACACACATATAAATATCAACAGAAATTGCAATAGTCATTTGGTGGCGTTTATATTCTTTCCATTGATTTGAAGTACTTCATTTTTAAACTCTTAGTGAGCCAGTCAGGGGTTATTTTCAACATCATTTGATAATTTATATATACTTAAAAGCACCCGGAGAGTAGAATTTGACTTCAGGCCAGCTGTCAGTATTAATCAAACTACCATTTTCCCGCATGATAAAAGGCCCACAATGAAATTTACAACAAATGCACAGTTGCACGATGAGCACCTTACATTTCCAGGTACTCTGGTGATTCAAGGCATCAGGCCAAATCTAGGTCTGTTAATCTTTGCCACACAGAAATATTCCATCCATTATCAATACAGCTTTACAGGAGATGCTTTAAATAGGAACAAACAATCCAACAAAACAACAACAGAAACTCCTGCCATTGGTTGAGCGTCTACTCAACTAATGGGCCAGGTCCAATGCTGGGCGCTCCGTACAAAACTGATTCTAAACTCCTGAACTCCCAGTTTTGTGGATGGAGAAACTGATTGTCAGAGGATGTCAGAACTGGCTGATGGCCTCACAGTCAGTAGAGAGCAGCGCTAGAATTCCAACAGAGGACGGTCTCTTAGCTGCTTCACTACCCTGATTCTCTGGCCACACGGTCAGGGTGCTGACCTGGGGGACAGATAGAAGAGCAGTCTAGTGATTCGGGCACAGTGTGGGGTCCTGCCTCAGGCAAGTAACTGACATCATTTTCTCTGCCTGGAGACATTTTTGTCTGGAGACAAAATGAAGAGAAAAGTTACTATTAATATCAAATATGCCTGTAATTCTGATTAAATAATCCTGCTTCTGGAGAATCTATGGGTTTCAAATCCAGACTATTCAGAAAGACCAGAAAATCACTCAGTTCTCCTCATTCATCATCTTCTCCGAACACAAAATAGAAATACCAGTTTGAGGGAGCCTATGGTGCTCGTGTCGTAGAGGGGGTATCAAAACTAATACTTTTTTTATTAGTCAAGCAGACATTTACTGCAATATGGTCCTCGGTGCTGTAATCGCACAGCCAGTGCTAACCAGTTGCTCCGTGGGCACCACTGAACTCACTCAGACGTGGTTATTCTCCTACTGGCCAAGACACCCTCGAAAAGGCCCTAAATGGTTCTGTTCTTCAGTTTGCCAATTGGCAATATCACAAAAACAGTATATTCTGTCATGAGTATCAAGTGCTACACAAATTCAAGGTTTAATTGTAACATACTCGCTGGTAGTCCACCACCAAATACTAGGAAAAGTACCATTTACTTAGATATTTCTCTCATTTACTGCCATTCATACCACCATTAGAAGAACTCAGCAATTCTTTTGTTATTTTTTTTTTCCTGGACATTCACCCTGAATTTAGCAGCCAGCCCACAGAGCCAGTCACTAGCAATACGTTTCTCTTACCCGCCACACCACCTTGTTTACCAGGTGACAAATCAAGCCTGCAATAGATACTGGTATGTTTCAACACTGCCATCCTTGGCTTGCTAAATGATGTTACAGGGTAGAATTTTAATTCCCCAACTCCACAAGCCTCTCAATTTCTTCCATGTTCTTACCAAGAAGGAAAACCAATTGGCTCACTTGCGGCTTTACATTTATTAAGTATGTTTAAGCTTGTCTGTTTTTCATTGATAGTGTCAAATTTCTCCTGAGCCTTCTTTAACGTTTCCCCTTCTCAGATAGAAAGGTAAGGAACACTAGATCAATTCTATTCATTCACTCACCCTTCTCTGACAAAAATTATGTTGGTATTGGCAAATGGCTGCCTAGTGTGAGGCTTATCATTAACTAGTTATTGAAGGCACTAGTTCTCTAACTTGGTTGCCCATTGGCATTACTTGAGGAGCTTTAAAATTTCTAATGCTCAAATCCCCGCCCCGAAACTCTTATATAATTGGTTTGGTGTGTGGCACTGGATTTTTTTTAAGTTCCCCATTGGATTCTAAAATACAGTCAAGTTTGAGAGCCCCTGATTTAGAGCTTGGGAAAGCTAGATTTGAGTAGATTTAGCAAGTCAGGAGAGAAAATTATAATAGTAGGGATGAAGATACCTTGATTTCTCTTTGGAAGAGCACAGACTTGTCATTGGAAATTCTGGATACACTCCGGTCCACATTGCTGAAAAGGCCAGGGGCTTATACTCCCTCTACAAATTCCCTAATAGCCTCCTTTTTTTTGGAGTTTTATTCCTTGGGTTTCTGTGATCTTTATTTAGAGTAGAGATATTTTTTTAATTATTAAAATCCATTCTGATCTTTCTTTTGCAATGCCATGACTTTTAATAAAGAGGATCAACTTTCAAAGTTGAAGCAAACAAACCTTCTTTTTGAAGTTGCTTAATAAATATTCTTCTAAATACCAGTCCCAGTAATAGAAACAGAAAGCACAACCTGAGTGAACAGGGATCATGTCTCACTGAGTGCGGACTAAGTTGCTGAGTGTCAAAATGACAAGCCAAGGGAACGCCAGGTGAAGAAAGAATCCTGGTTGGTAAGAGCTCACATCAGTGCCGCTGAAAAGGCAGTGTGGTCTTGAATACTTGGCCTTAATTTGGAATTTCCTTGTTTTGGTGAGTTAAAGTCTTTAGCACTAATGTCATGCAGTTATTTTTGAATGGTTTATTTTCTTTTCCTTTTTATCATTCAATATTCAAAACAACATGAAATGTACATTCTTCACATGGAGAATGAATTCAGCAGCAACTCAAGCACATAATTCTTCTCTGCATGGAAGGAGATGCTGGACATCTGCTCACCCCAGATCTACAGAACAACGCAGCACATTTGCATGAACAACTGAGGGAGGGGGTCTCCCATGATGCTCCTCACAGCAAACATTTCAAGAGAGATACAAACATACAAGCTTTATTAGAGATAAGGAACTTATTACATACCTTTAAAAAAAATCCGTTTGTTGTCTGTCTGTCCCCTTGAGAATGAAGGCTCCATGAAACCAGCGTATCCTGTTCAAGGTGGATCCCCGGAGCCTATGCCTGGCATATAGTAGACATTCAATAAATATTTGTTAAATGAATGAAGGATTCCTATTTCAAATATCCAATCATGAAGATGAAGAAAAGCACAATGTATCTACTTCTTACCTTCCCTCGTTGCAAATAAATGGGATTAAAATGAGTGTTTTTCTCCTAAACTCCATAAACAAGTTTTTGCAGGTGCAGCACATTTGATTCTGTGAACACCTTCTGCAGGCATCCTCCCCACCCCAGGCAAGCTCACCTTCTCTAACATAACATGCAGGAGAAGTCTCTTGGAGCAGACAGAGTTCCAGAAAGAGCCCCAGTTTGTTCCCCACCACTCCCAATCCCAGCCTGACTCCAGCTCTGGCCCTATTTCTGACCTCCCATCAGTATCCCAGGACAGTGGTTCTCCAGCATTAGCACATATCGGAATCACCTGAAGGGCTTGTTAAGCCAGATTGCAGGACCCCACATTCATGCCTCAACCAAATACACCTGTTCGGTAAAAGACTTTCTGCCTAGTTTCTTTAAGCCCTGAGTCTGCACTTAGATCCAAAAAACTAGTTCTTATTTTGAGCTTCTGTCCTGAGCTCTCATCTCAATAATCTTCTTCCATTGCAATTGTTCCCAGAGTGGTTTTTATCAAGCTATTTAACATTTTCAAGCCCCTAGCCTCAGACTTCTCATCTATGAAATGGTCACGTTTCTTTAAAAAAATATTTGTTTCTTAGGATAGTTTTAGATTTACAGGAAAATTAAGCAGACAACACGGTGTTCACATATACCCCTCCCTTGCACCTAGATTGCCCCATTATTAATATCTTGCATTAATGTGGTACATTTATTACAATTCATAGACCAATATTAATACATATTATGAACTAAAGTCCATAGTTTACATTAAGGTTCACTCTTTGTATTGTACAGTTCAGTTTTGGAAAATGCATAATGCATGTTTCCATTACTACAATGTCATACAGTTTCACTGTGGAAATAACTCAGACACAGAAAGTCAAATACCACATGTTCTCACTTATAAGTGGGAGCTAAATAATGTGTACATATGGACTTAGTGAAATAATAGACATTGGACATTGGACACTCAGAAGGGTGGGAGGGTGAGAGAGTGGGAGAGGCCAGTGGGACGAGAGATTACCTAATGGGTACACTATTCAGATGGTGGTTACACAAAAAGCCCAGACTTCACCACTATGCAATATATTCATGTAACATAACTGCATTTGTACCCCCTAAATGTATAAAAAAGAAAGAGTTTCACCGTGCTAAAAATCTCCTGTCTTCATCTATTCTTTCTAACCCCTCTTCCTCTGAACCCCTGGCAACTACTGATCTTTTCATTCTCTTTATAGTTTTGCCTTTTTCAGAATGTCACATAGTGGGAATGATACAGGATGTAGCCTTTCAGACTGATTCTTTCACTTAACAATGTACATTTAAAATTTCTCCATGTCTTTTTGTGACTTGATAGTTCATTTCTTTTTATCACTGAATAAGGTTTCATCGTGTGGATGTACCATAGTTTGTTTATCCATTCATCTATTGAAGGAATCTTGGTTGCTTCCAAGTTTGGGCAATTATGAATAAAGCTGCTATAAACATTCTGTGTAGGTTTTGTGTGGAAATAAGTTTTCAACTCAATTGGGTAAATACCTACGAGCAGTAGTATGGTAGGATTATGTTTATCTTTGTAAGAAATTGCCAAACCATCTTCCAAAATGGCTCTACCATTTTGCTCTCCAACTAGCAATGAATGGGAGTTCCAATTGCCACTTATCCTCGCCAATGATTGGTATCATCAGTGTTTTAGATTTTGGCCATTCTAATAGGCATGTAGTGGTTTCTTGTTTTAATTTGCATTTCCTTAATCACATATGATATGGAGCATCTTTTCATGTGCTTAATTGCCATCTGTGTATCTTCTTTGATGAGATGCCTATTCAGCTGTTTTGCCTATTTTCTAATTGGGTTGTTTCTTTTCTTATTGTTACATTTTAAGAATTATTTTAATATTTTGAATGTAAGTCTTTATTAATATTTGTTTTGCAAATATTTTTTCCAGTCTGTGACTTGTCTTTTTATTCTCTTAACAATGTCTTTAGCAGAGCAGAATATTTTAATTTTGGTATAGTCAAGCTTATCAATTTTCTCTTTCATGGATCATAGTTTTGCTGTTGTTTCTAAAAACTCATCACCAAACCCAAGGTCACCTAGATTCTCTCTTATGTTATCTTTTAGTTATGTGTTATATGAGAATTTTGTAGTTTTGTATTTTATATTTAGTTCCATGATACATTTGAGTTAATTTTGTGGAAGATCTATGTTTAGATCAATATTTTTGCATGTGATGTCCAATTATTCCAGCTCCATTTGTTGAAAATGCTATCCTTTCTCCATTGCCTTGACTTTGCTCCTTAGTCAAAGATAGTTCACTATATTTGTGTGAGACTATTTCCAGGCTCCCTGTTCTGTTCAATTGATCTATTTGTCTATTCTTTTGCCACTTTCACACTGTCTAGATAACTGTAGGTTTATAGTAAGTATTGAAATTAAGTTGCGTCAGTGTTCCAGCTTGTTCTCCTCCTTCAATATTATGTTGGCTATTCTGAGTCTTTGGTCTTCTACATAAACTCTAAAAATAGTTCTGTAATACCTACAAAATAACTTGTTGGAATTTTGGTTTGGACTTCATTGAATCTATAAATAAAGTTGGGAAGAATTAACATCTTAACAATATTGGGTCTTCCTCTCCAAAACCAGGAAATATCTCTCCATTTATTTAGATCTTTGATTTCTTTGTTTTATAGTTTTCCTCATATAGCTTCTGTAAATATTTTGTTAGATTTTACTTAAGAATTTTATTGGGGGGTGAGCAAATGTGAATGCTATTGTGTTTTAATTTCCAAGTCCAATTGTTCATTGCTGGTATATAGGAAAGCAATTGACTTTTAAATATTAACCTTGTATCCTGCAACCTTGCTATAATGACTTTGTAGTTCCAGGACTATATTGGACAATTCTTTGGGATTTTTTTACATAGACAATTGTGTCTGCTGCAAACAAAGGGAGTTTTATTTCTTCCTTCCCAATCTGTAAACTCTTTCTTTTCTTGTCTTATTGCTAGGAATTGCAATATGACTTTGAACAGGAGTAGTGAGAAGGGACATTCTTGTGTTGTTCCTGCTGTTAGGGGCAAAGCATCTAGTTGCTCACTGTTAAATATGTCAGCTGTAGGTTTTTTGTAGATTTTTTTATTATGTTGAGTAAGTTCCTCTCTATTGCTAGAGGAACTTCATGTTTAAAGGGATTATTGATATATACAGTCATATACTGTATAACAAAGTTTCAGTCAATGATGAACCATATATACAGTGGTGATTCTCTAAGATTATAATGGAGTTGCCTATATATGTGTACCATTTTTTACCTTTTATTCAACATTTTTACTGCACCTTTTCTATGTTTAGATACATTTGGGTACACAAATATATTTACTATTGTGTTGCAACTGCCTACAGTATTCAGTAGAGTAACAGGCTATATAGTTTTATAGCCTAGGAGCAATAGGCCACACCACATAGCCTAGATGTTAGTAGGTTTAACATCTAGGTTTGTATAAGTACCCTCTATGATTTTTGCACAATGAAAAAATCAACTAATGGTGCATTTCTCAGAATGTATCCTCTTTGTTAAATGATGCAACAGAACTATAAAATCTACCTCATTTGTAGCTCTTTTCTGTTTGTTGCCCTTATTTGTTTCTTTTTAAAATCTTCCCTTTTTTCTGTCTTCTTAGTTTATATTATAATTGAGGATTTTATACTTGTATTTCTCTCTTCTCTTCACATATCAATTATACTTAAGGAAAAAAAAAAAAACTAGTGGCCACCCTAGAGTTTGCAATTAATTTACAACTAATCTAAATCTACTCTCAAGTAACACTATATGACTTCACAGTTAGTAAGGCACATTATAACACAGTAGAATTCCTCCTTCCTTATCACGTTGCTGTCACTTACTTATTTCCCTTATCTATAAGCTATAAGCACCCAACACGTTGTTGTTGTTATTACTTTGAATGAAAAGTACCTACTAGAGTAATTAAGAATAAAAAATATTTTACCTTCATTTATTCCTTTTCTGATACTATTCCTTTCTTTTTGTAGATATGAGTATAGTTTCTGATCTATAGTATTTTTATTCTCTCTGAAGAAATTCTTTTAGCATTTCTTGCAAGATGGGTCTACTGGTGACAAATTTCCCTAGTTTTTGTTTGAGAGTCTTTACTTCATTTTAGAAGGATAATTTTAGTAGGTACAGAATTCTAGGTTGGTGTGTATTTTTTTTCCTTTCAACTTTTTTTTTCCCTTACAACTGCCAACAGTATTCAGTAGTATTTTGCTCCATTCTGGTTTTGTTTGCATGGTTTCTGATGATAAGTATGATATAATTCTTTTCATTCCTGTCTAGATAAGTTGTATGTGTGTTTGGTTTTTCTAGGGTTTTTTTGTTTGTTTGTTTGTTTTTTGTTGTTGTTGTTGTTGTTGTTGTTTTGTTTTTTTTGTTAATTCTCTGGCTCTTCCAAGACTTTATATTTGGTTTTCTGCAGTTTGAATATGATATGTCTAGGGGTAGAATTTGGGGCATTTATCCTGCTTGGTGTTCTCTGATTTTCTGTTTCTATAGTTTCGTCTCTTGTCAAAAATTTTGGAAAATTCTCAGCCATCATTACTTCCTGTATTTCTTTTCTTCCTTTCCCTCTTTCTTTTCCTTCTGAAGTTCCCATTACTCATATATTACACTTTTTGTAATTGTTCCACCGTTCTTGGATATGCTGTTCTCTTTTTTGTAATTCTTTCCCTTTGCATTTTAGTTTGCAAAATTTCTATTGACATATCTTTATGCTTGCTGATTTTTTTCCCCTAGCATGTATATAGGCTACTGATGAACCAAGCAAAGGCATTCTTCATTTCTGTTACAGTGTCTTCAATTTCTAGATGTCTTTTGATTCCTTCTTAGAGTTTCATCGTCTCTGTTTATATTACCTATCTGCTTTTGCATGGTATCCACTTTTCTCACTAGAACTCCTAATGTGTTAACCATAGGACTTCTCTCTAAATTTTAAATTTCCTATTCTCTCATTCCAAAATCTGTGTCACATGTGAGTCTTGTTCTGATGTTTGGTTTTTTCTCTTTAGACTGTTTTTTCTTGCCTTTTGGTATGCCTTATAATTTTTTGTTGAAAGCAGGACATAATGTATCTGATAATAGAAATCAAGGGAATCAGGCTTTTAATGTGAGGTTTTGTGTGAATCTGGCCAGCAGCTGGGCTGTGTTTAATGTTGTCGGTGGCTGTTGGTGCCAGAGGCTTTGGCTTCCTCTAATTTCTTTGTTAGTTTTACCCCTGTTCCCACCCCTGTTGCCCCTTAGGTTTCCCTAATAATGCTTTCTTAAATAGAGTCTGTGTCTTGCAGCTCGCTCAGTTGTAAACCACTAGTATTATATGAGTACCCCATTGATACGGTGGCAAGTTGGTGGAGAGGAAAAATATTCTGTAATTTTATGATTAAATATCAGGTATTTTGTTGGGCCGGAGTCCCTGACCTATGATAATCAGAGCATTTCTTAGCTTGTTTTTTTTTTTCCCCCACAATTATGAGAGACAGAAAGGCTAGAGTGGGCTGGAGTTGTCTAATTGCTCCTCTCCAGGTCAGATAAGGCTCCAGTAAAGTAATTTCCCTTGAAGGGCCGGCCCTAGTTATGGAGAATGCTTTGAGCATATTTCAAAATGGCTATTTTTCTTCTCTTTCCACTGGAAGTATGAGGGAATTTTTCTCCCATCCTCACCATGAGAACCTAGTGGAGCTCTTAACGGCAAAATTCACAAAAACATGTCCCCTCTCTACCCCTCAAACCTCCCAGTCTCTCAAGGCTGGGCCTCCAGGAGTTTTCAACTTTCAAGCTATTAATGGTCCACACTCAGCCTTCAGCAATTTGTCAAACCACCTAAGTGTTCCTCTGTGGATGGCTCCAGTGCTTCTGCTCCAGGTGAGCTCACCTGGCCTGTGATTCTCTGTATTTTTCCTCTCTTCCCAGTTTTTGGGGGTGACAATTTGCCTGTGACCTCAATTTTCTGATGGATCTGAGAAAAGTCATTGATATTTTAGTTTGTTTAGCTTTTTTCTTGCTCCAAAGATTGGTCCAATGACCTTCAAGCTCTTCATATTTCAGAGATGAACTCATTTCTTAATTCATAAGATTGTTGAGAAAACTAGATGTTATAATGTGGGTAAGATGCCTACACAGAGCCAATCGAAAAGCAAGTAATAACTATTATAGTAGCCAATCACTTTACTACAATACACTTTGTGTACTACAATACACTTTACTACATGTAAAGCCAGGTACTTTACATGTAGTAACTCAGTTCTCACAAAAACCCTAAAATGTAGGCAAAAAAATATTATTCCCATTTTACACATGTGGAAACTGAGATGCAGAAGCCTTTATGCCTCATAGAGGAGTCTAACCTGACAGTCAAGCTTTGGGGCACAGGTTGGCATAATCAATCCCCCCAGTCCCGTTCCACTTTCACCAGACCCTGCCTTGTCCTGACCGGTTCTCCCAGGGAGCGGGATCCTGCCTCTTCACCTATCCCTTGGCTGAAATCCTGCTGCCACAGCCGGGTCTCCCTGACTCTGTGCATCCCCTCAGTGGATGGCTCTGCAGCCAGTCCATTATTCTGAGTCACTAGTCTTTCTAGATCCACTCATCAGGTACATTTGTTCCCTAGTCTGTCTCACAGCCCTGATGGATGTTCCGGAGTTACCGTCCTGACCTTACTCGGATTATAGACAGAAAATTTGAATAAATACATTTAAAAGATGAGAATTAACAAACTATGAATGCTAACAAAAACTCACACACACACACACACACTCTCACCTCACAGTCTATGAAAGGTTCTCAGAGATCCTGCCCTGCCCAATGGAATGATCACAGCTTTCCTGGGAACAGAAATGATAGAAAGCGAATACATACAAACAAGGTAAACCGTTTGATGTAGCATCAAAGTCTCAGTGTTCCAGGCTTCTCCATGATGAAGGAGAAGGCACTCGTGCCCAGGCAGAAGCACCCAGTGAGGTCCAGACACTGCACAGCCTCTCCTGAGACCTGCTGCTCTGGGCCTACAGACCTGATGGCTTCAGCAAAAATGACTTTTTCTTGCTTACCTCCTTGTGACTAGCACATGCCTTCTGTGAATTATTCTTTCTTGGGAACCACAGGGAAGTGAATAGTGTTGGGAACTCCATTTGTGGTCACCCCAAAACTTTTTTGTCACCTCTCTCTGGTGCCTGCTCTTTTCAGCAAGAGTTCTGCCCAAAAACAAAAAAACTTGATTTCTCATCAGCATCTCACCCATTGATCTCAATAGCCCTTTATGAGGGATCAATTTACATCAGGAGATCAGTATTCTAGCATTGCTGTTCATTAGGATTCATTAGCAGCTAAAATCAATTTCCCATTCTATGCATTTTACTGCTCTGAAATCACCTGTCCGGCATAGCTTTCTAACAATCTTTGGTTTAACTTAATACCTAACATCTCCCTTTCATACTAACAAAAAAGAATCAATGTTCAACCAGTGCTGTACTGGTAGGTGTTTAACAACCGGCTCTCCAGAAAGGGGAGGGGGGCTGATTTGTAGCATTTGCCAATTTCTGTGGCATAAGCACTGCCACCATGGCCGATCGCAGCTGCCAACATTATATCACCAAGCATGGAGTTGAAATTTTATTTGTCAGTTTGTATCATTTAATTTTTAATAATGGCTGTATTTAGCAATTAGCTCACAACATTCCTAAAACTTTTAACAATGAGCAAGCTGGTCTGAGTGGGGTGGAGCAGCATGACGGAGGAGCGAATAAGCATCGTAGTAAAAAGGGCCTTGGGTTTTAGCGAAGAGACTGTGGGTGATCTGCTTTTTTTCTGGCTTTAATGGCTAGAGTAGGTAATCTCCTAAAATCCATCCTCTTCAAGTTGTGGGGTTCTGTAATTTCACCATCTTCCTTTACCACCTCAAAAAACTCATGCTGTTGCCCTTTGCACTGAGTACATGCAGATTTCTTTCTGCTCAAACACAAATGAAATGAATTAATAATAATTTTCAATAACAATGATAGCTAACATGTATTGAGCATATACCATGTGCCAGGAATGCTTTAACTTAATAAATCCTCACAGCTCAGTGAGGCTGATGCTATGATTATACCCATTTCAAAGACGAGTAAAGGAATACACGGAGAAGTTAAATCCATTGCTGAAGGGCTCACACCTTGGCCTCTGAGCACTTAATCATTGTACTCTAAGTAAATAAACCATAACATTTCCATTATGGAGGGGACATTTTTTAGTACTATTTAGAGTTAGTATTTCTAAAGGAAAACCTGATAAAACAAGAAGTGTGTATCATGGAGCAGGTAAGCAAAAGAAATTTCTTATGCTTCCAGGATAAATTGTTTTTAGTGGCTCAAATTTTAAAATGTTTGTGACCACAATTCATAGCCCCTTCCTTTTTTATCTAGTATCTATAGTAGTTCCTGACAAAGGAAAGAATTCTTTGTTAATTTTTAAAAAATATTTCCTTACTATACAATGAGACGGATGGCAGGATTCAGTAACACAAACTTCCATAAACAAATTAGATATTCCCTTACCCCCCAATAAAATCTTATAAGAAACCACCAATTACTGTGAGAATTATCTTCATTTTAACCATCTGGTCCTTCTGAATAGAGAGCGTGTGTGCACATGAGCCTGAGACATAAGACAGAGAACTGTTGTTATCTTGATATATTGCAACATGTGAAAATAATTGCTTTTAGTGTGGTTAATACTCATATCACACACAATACAACTTTAGGGCAAAATTCTTGTCTGTGTTCCATATAAATAATTCGACTCCAACATTTAGCTCTCCTTAGAGGTACAAAACTGACTAGACATTCTAAGACTGACTTAATTTTGCATAAAATTTTCCAAACTAACTCGATGATGAAAACCCATACCCAAGAAGAAAAGGGAGTCAGTTTGTCGATTTCCATAATGTGCATGAACATGTGATTTGAGTTTTTTAAAAAAACGGAAAGTATATGGACGCTGTGTGCTGGTTAGTTTCTGTTTGTCCCTCAGATTGATTTCTCACCTCCACCGCCCTGCTGTGCACCCAGGAGGAGGATTCCCTCTATTGTTTTCTTTCCTCAGGCCCCTTTGCCCTCTGGCTTCAGGTTGATTTGGGCCAAGGGGAGGAGCTAACGAGAGATTGGAACATGCAGAAGAGATGGAACAATGGTTTTACACCCCTGTCAATATTCTGGGCCACCATCCTGTCCTGCAGCCCCTCCTCCCCTCCCACGCCCTGTCCCTGTCAGACCCATGGTAGCAGCATGTGCCAGCATCCCTCTGCCTCCATCTCCACACACCGGCCCTTTGTTAGCTCACTTTGGTTAAGCACTTTGCATGTACCATCTGTTCCCTGCCAAGATAGTCACTGAAACATCATACTTCAAAGAAATTAAATATAGATATCAAGAATTTTCTAAATGTTATATATTATTTGTTATATATGGGAACTTGTCATTTTTATATGTGTGTGTGTCTATGTACATACATATGTATATTTTCCCCTCTCAGTGTTCCTTTAAACAGAAAACAAGTCCTGGAATTATTTGATTCAGGTAAAACTGACTTAAAAAGCAACTTTTCAGGTAGCAACCTGTTGAATAAATTGAGGTATCCTGACAATGAAGATTGTAGTTTGATGTGGAAGAAAAGACGCATTAAAGATGCTTCTTGGTCTCTAACCATGATTTTAGCTGTGAAATATTGACAGCAGACAGAGTCCAGAAGAAAAGAAGATCCATCCTATTCCAAGTTGTAGGACGCTCATTGCACTTTCCATTATTACGTCAAAAAACTCTACTTTGTTGCCCTTTCTGCTTTACATCTGTAGATTCCTTTCCTGTCAAACACAAATAAAATGAATAATAATTTTCAATAACAATAATAATAATAGCTAACACTTATTGAGCCAAATATTGCCTGGGGCATACATGAACTGAAAATTATTTGTTGCTTATTTAAACCCAAATTTAACTAAGTGTCCCGTTTTTTTAAATGTTGTTTTGTTTTTGCTAAATCTGGCAACCGTACACGTGTGTGAATGGCTACCATATTGGGCAACAGAGATGTAGAATATTTTCATAATTGCAGAAAATTCCATGGAAGAGCTATGTTCTATATTATCAGTGTACATTATGTGCTTACTCTTAATAAAAACCAACAATAATGCTATGCATCATCATTTCACTACGTAAGGAACAACACATTTTGACAAAAATAGACATTTGTGTGGTTAAAATCCTGAAAACTTACACTTACTTTGTTTATTTTGGGGGTGAAACAAATAGAGACTGAGGCTTCTGACCACCATGTTTTAAATTAACATTTGAGAAAATTGGATAGTCATTTTCCCAATAATTATCCCTTTGAGATATTCTTCCTTTTAATACCCTACAATGGCATTCTTTTTTAAAAAAAAATTTATTGTAAAATACAATCTCCATACAGGAATTTGCTTAATACATATTTTTACAGTTTCAAAAATAACCATAAAGCTTGACATTCCTTTGTGATGTGTGTTAGAGGCTGGTTACTCTCATGGGATCATTCAGATTTTTGTCCTTTCTAATTTTCTAGGTCTTGCCAGAAATATTTTTTCTTATGTTTTAAACTCCCCTTCAATCAGCACCTGGTACATATGTAGCTAGAATCCTCAGTAAATTATTTAGAAGCTAAAGAAATAGATTGTATTAAAGGAAGATATTAAGAAAATTGACCTCTGGTTCTCTAATAAAAGTGGGAGAGACAGGACCCTTCCAGCCCAATCAATGTCATTAACTGGTTATTGGAGCAAGCAAATGATTCTCTCTACCTGTTCTCCTCCAAGTTTAGGAGCAACTAATCTGCTCAATTAACCTTTGGCATCGTGGATTTGAAGCAATTTGGAAGAAGGCTATTTTTTATTTTCCTGGGCCATTCTTTTGTCCCATGCACTGTAAGAGGAAATTCTATCTAAGACATTCCAACAAATCCAGAAGGAAAAATCCTGATTCTCCTAATGCTTGAGAAGTGAAAATCACAAGCAGGCAATGGGCCTTTATTTCTGGAGGGAGACAGCTGGAGCTAGCTCTCTCCAAGGGGCTAAGAGCATCTTGCTCTTTATTCGGCTTTTCTGATGAGGCCTTTAGTTGGGCATCAGTTTACCCATTGGTAAGTGGAGTTGAATAATATATACTTACCACTCCATAGTAAATGAATATTGAAGATCTTTGGCTAAAGAGGGCTATGAATATGTAAAAGCACTGTGAATACAAATCAAGAATTCATGACTTAGTAAAAGCTCAATATGTTGATAAATCTTGAATTTTTGCAAATGCTGAGATGTTTCACTTTTATTCAGAATATATAATAGTTAGGGATTGAGGTTTAGCCAGAGAGACTTTATGCAAAGGACACATATGTAACTATGTACAGTAAAAAGCTGTACATCTGGCATGTTGGGGGAAATTGGAGGCACCAATCAGTCAAAAGTTCTGACTAACATTTTTCATTGCTTCTGGTAGTTCTCTTGTTTCTTGTCTTGGCCTCTCTATTAAAGCCTATATGGGGGTGGGGGATGGGAAGTTGGCAATTTTACTCAAGCAAAGTTCCCATTGTTTGTCCAAAGTCCACTGAAGCAGAGACGTAGCTCAACCCCACCCCAATGCAAGGCTCAAAATAGCCCAGGAAAGCTCCATGTTCACAAATCCTGAGATCCTTAGGTGTGGCATTGTGGCATCAGAGGAGAAAATGCTGAAACGGGACACATACATGCAAATGGAGCCAGCATGAGTGTGGGCAGAGCCACTCCTGGCCCATTCTGCACCTTGTACTAATTAGAAAAAAAGGGCCACTTCCTCTGAACAGAGGCAGACCCCACCCCAGAGGACATGCTTGGGTGAGCCTCTACCTGGACACCTGCACCATAAACAACCTATACAATCATACAGAGTGACCCTGAATATGAACCTGGGGGAGTTCGTTGTAAGAAACTTTATTAGGTTAAATTTTTTATCAACTTGCTACAAAAATCCATGTACTCTTCAAACCTGGCTTTCCGGGCAATTTGAGGTTGTTACCTTTTTACCATTTAGAAGTGCAGGATTAATTCAGCAACTATGAGTACATATCAGAGTTGACTCTGAGCTTCCTAGTAGCCAGGGCAAGAAAAAGAAACTCAAGAAGTTCAATTATTCTCACTATCAGAAAAAGAAAATAGCATATCCATTCCACTGCAGAGACAATGATCTTTTTTACTTCGAACTCTAAAAGAAATTTCTTATGTGGAATTTCACTTGAGAACCCCTGAGAGATGCTACAAACTATAGCTGCATCGATAGTTTAAGGTAAATGCAGTGGCAAGGTCCATATGGCAATAGTTTCCTGTAACAAACCTTGATAACAGCAAAGCCCAGTTGAGTTAATTCTGAGAAGGCTGAGCTAATTTTTTTTTTTAATGTGGATCTTCTGGTGCCTGAATAATCAAAGGACAGAACTTCCAGGAAAGCAAATACCCAGCCTCTAGTCCTCAGACTAGCTATAACTCAGACTAGCTGTTTCTAAATGTCATCTGCAGTCAACTTCTGGGCGATGATACAGTTTTTACTGCTCTCCAGAAAAAGGAAGAAGAAAAGAGTAAGACACATACATTTCATGGCAAAGTAGTTAACTTTCCTCACTTGGATAGGACCATGCTTTATTCTGGTATGTAAATTATATTTCAATAAAACTGCTGGGGAAAAAGAAACTCCTCCCAAAGGTGGATTGTCTTTCCACCTTTGGGAGGAGTTCAAGGTCCTTTCTTTAATGTAATGATAGTAGATAAGATGGTAGTTTTATATTTAGTATTGTTTGTTGAATGTCTTTATTTGCCAATATGAATTTGATAACTCTTTGTTGGCCCCCAAGTCTGAGGTGTGTCTGTTACTGGCCCATTAAGTCCCAATGTCTAGCAATGACAGCTATGGACTATATTCACAAAATAGCATTTCCCAAAGTAGCAGATAGTGAGAATCATACTTGCTGGTGGGGGCGTGGCATAAGCATCTTGTTCTATGATGGTGCTGAAGATCGCAAAACTTCCCCAATCTTCCCAAGTCTCCTCACTGTCGTGATAACTGGACCCCAAGGCTATCTGCAGGAAGCAACTTTGGATCTGTGCAAGCCTGCAGATATAATTAGTCAAAACCTCATCGTTCCATTGTCTGAGTACATAGGTTTTCAAAGCAGTGTGACCTGTAAATTGTCTCCGATGTAGAGAAGTTTCTCTTATGTTCTGATGATCCTTCTGATGTTAACATCCCAACTTGATGCTTACCCACAGTGGAATTAGCTGCAAAATGTATTCTCCCAGATAATCTAATGAGTTGGTCTGCCATCTGGAAATATTTAGTAGTGTCCAACTGAATATAGAGGAATGATTGATGAAAGTGATTTACCCTTGATGAAGTTCACACTGAGTCACTCTTACAGGAGTAAGATACTGGGGTTAAGTCTCGTTTTGAGTCCGTTCCTAATTTCTGCTGATAAAAGCAGGCATCAGTACGTTGGAGGACACTTACCTCCCCATCCAATATGGATCTACATTATTCTACCTTGTATTTTGGTGTGTTTTTTGTTTCCATGTTACCTACTCACTGACATATATTTTTCTCAAAGGCAAATACCATGACTTCAACAAACATTCCCACATTTTAAAAAAAGTGAATGCTTTGTACCAGGAATCATCTTTGGTAATAAGAATATAAAGATATTGCAGGAAAACTATCATTTATAGGCAGGCACTCTGCTTTAAATATAATTCTCTCTCTCACGCACACACACACACAAACACACACACACACACACACAAATACTACAAGGCAGGTATTAGCTTCTCCTTTTTATAAATGTGGCAACTAAGATCCCACCTAAATAATGGCCCTAAATCACAGAAATCTAGGAAGTAGAGTAGATCTACTTCCAGATAAATACCAAATCTCTCTGATTTCAACACAAATACTATATTGTTTTAATAAGACACAGTATCTTTTCTCAAAGAGTTCACAGTCTAGTGCATTTGGCATGCTTTGGGGCCCTGAGCACCTATGACTATTGTTTTCATACTTAGAGATTTGCCACCTATGAGTCCATATTTTCACAAGACAGAAGACAGAAATTCATTTTCCCAGCCTTCCTTGCCTATGACTTACACCCCTTCAATCAGTTACACATGCATGAGACTTCAATTTGGAAGGGAATGGAATAAAGAAACATGCACCACGTGGGCTCCATTCTATTAAGGGCAATAGCAGAGCCATCCAGCCTTCAGAAGCAGCAGGGGTGGACGTTCTGGAGGTGGCATTCAGTGCCCCAGGGCAGGGGACCACATTCTGAGTCCTGTGCCCCCTGGTGCCGCAGTGAATTCTCCCCTGAAGTCATCTTGGACATTGATCCTAACCTCTAAACTTGATTCTCTGACTCTTCCAAAATTCTCTGAGAATTCTAATAATTTTTAGTAAATTTTTTTTGGATTAACCAGTTATATTTGGTTCTGTTGTTGTCAACAGATTTATTTCCTTCACATTGACTTCAATGCAATAGATATTTCATGAATTTGGTTTGTTGGTTGACAAATGATAAAATGATTCAATATAAAAAATTAATAGGAGATTAACTTTCTATGCCCTTCAACATCCTAGTTACCCTCTGGCTTTTCAATGTACCTCAACTTATCAACATCCTTCCAAAACATGTCATCAAGAACTAAAAACAATGCTGCAATGTGGCCTGATTAGTACTGAAGAGTACAGGATGATCACCTCCCCTAATTTAAGCTGTATATCTCTATTCACGCAGTCTGAAGTGACATAAGCACTCTTGGTAGCTACATCATATGATTAATAAAAGGAACCTAAGAACTTATGGGATTTAGTGGCCAAAATTCAATATAAGCCTAAACATGTGAGGTGGTTACTAGAAGAGCCAATGTAGTTTTGGATGGCGTCAATAATAGTTAAGGGAAGGTAGAATCTACCAAAAGTGGAATGGACTGAGTCCCAAACTCGCAAGGTACATGGACTGCATGGCCTCCAGCCAAGGACGCCTGAAAAGGGATTTCTGCTTTTAATAAAAGGATGTGCAAGATGACAAAATCCATGGTTCAGTGATTCTATCTTCCAGGTCAACACAAAATCACAGACTATGAATTACCCAAAAGTGGGGTTGACAAATGTCAGCTGCAGAGGTTCTTGAGGCCAAGAGACTTATACCTCAAGTACCTCGATCATGCATTAGAAAAATATTCAGATGAAGTTCATTTCTAGAAGGCAATTTAAACCCTTAATCTCGAATGAAATTGGTAAAATTTCAAAATCCAACCAGAAGGAAACCGCTTTGAAATGTACCCCATTCATCAGATATTTATTGGTTAAAAAGTCGGCGGGGGGCTACACCCTGCTGTTATCTCTGGGGTGAGGGAGCCAACAGTAAATAAAAACATGAAAAACGAGTAAATCATACAGTATTTTAGAAGCTTTGGGGAAAAAAAAAACAGTAGAACAAGATAAAAGGGATTCAGAAGGCAGGAATGGGGTCAGTTTGCAATTTTAAATAGGGCAGTCAGAGTAGTTTTCATGGAGAAGGTGATTTTTTTAAATTTAATTTTATTTTTTATTCTTATTTCAGCATATTGTGGGGGTACAAAAGTTTAGGTTACATATATTGCCCTTGCCTCCCAACCCCACCGAGTCAGAGCTTCAAATGTGTCCATCCCATAAATGGTGCGCATCACACTCATTATGTATGTATACACCCATTCCCCCCCCCCACCCACATCTGCCCAACACCTGATCAATGTTATTCTTAAATGTGCTCTTAGGTGATGATCAGTGAAACCAATTTGATGGTGAGTACATATGGTGCTTATTTTTCCATTCTTGGGATACTTCACTTAGTAGAATGGGTTCCAACTCTTTCCAGGAATATACAAGAGGTGCTATATCACCATTGTTTCTTATAGCTGAGTAGTACTCCATGATATACATACACCACATTTTATTAATCCACTCATGTATTGATGGGCACTTGGGTTGTTTCCACATCTTCGCAATTGTGAATTGTACTGCTATAAACATTCGGGTGCAGGTATCTTTGTCATAGAATGTCTTTTGTTCTTTTAGGTAGATGCCCAATAATGGGATTGCTGGATCAAATGGTAGGTCTACTTGTATTTCTTTAAGGTATCTCCATATTGCTTTCCACAGAGGTTGCACTAGTTTGCAGTCCCACCAGCAGTGTATGAGTGTTCCTGTCTCTCCACATCCACGCCAACATTTGTTGTTATGGGACTTTTTGATAAAGGCCATTCTCACTGGAGTTAAGTGATATCTCATTGTGGTTTTGATTTGCATTTCCCAGATGATTAGAGACGTTGAGCATTTTTTCATATGTTTGTTGGCCAGTCTTCTGTCTTCTTTTGAAAAATTTCTGTTCCTGTCCTTTGCCCACTTTTTGATAGGGTTGTTTGATTTTTCTCTTGTTGATTTTTTTGAGTTCTATATAGATTTTGGCTATCAACCCTTTATCGGATGTGTAGCATTTGAATATTTCTCTCTGATTCTGTAGGTTGTCTGCTTGCCCTTATGATACTTTCCTTGGCTGTGCAGAAGGTTTTTAATTTGATCAGGTCCCATTTATTCATTTTTGCTGTTGCTGTGATTGCCTTTTGTGTCTTCTTCATAAATTCTTTCCCTAGGTCAATGTCTGTAAGTTTTTCTAACATTTTCTTCTAGAATTCTTATAGCTTCATGCCTTAGGTTTAAGTCTGTTATCCACCGTGACTTGACTTTTGTGAGAGGTGAAAGGTGGGGATCCTGTTTCAGTCTTCTACATGTGGCCATCCAATTTGCCCAGCACCATCTATTGAATAAGCATTATTTTCCCCAGTGTATATTTTTGTCTGCTTTGTCAAAGATTAGATGGCTGTGTGAGGATGGTTTTACATCTGGGTTCTCAGTTCTGTTCCATTGGTCTATGTCTCTGTTCTTGTGCCAGTACCATGCTGTTTTAGTTACTATAGCCTTGTGGTATAGCTTGAAGTCTGGTAAATTGATGTCTCTCAATTTGTTCTTTTTGCTTAAGATTGATTTTTCTATATGGGGTCTTGTATGCTTCCATACAAAGCATAGAATTATTTTTTCTAGATTTGTGAAAAATTATGTTGGTATTTTAATACGGATTGCATTGAATTTGTAGATCACTTTGGGTAGTATAGACATTTTAACAATATTGATTCTGCTGACCCATGAGCATGATATGGTTTTCCACCTGTTTATGTCCTCTGCTATTTCCTTCCTCGGCGTTTTGTAGTTCTCCCTGTAGAGGTCTTTTACCTCCTTAGTTAAATAGATTCCACAATTCACAATTGCAAAGATGTGGGAACAACCCAAGTGCCCATCAATACATGAGTGGATTAATAAAATGTGGTATATGTATACCATGGAGTTCTACTCAGCCACAGAAAACTCTGGTGATCTAGCACTTCTTGTATTATCCTGGATAGAGCTGGAGCCCATTCTACTAAGTGAAGTATCCCAAGAATGGAAAAACAAGCACCACATGTGCTCATTATCAAACTGGTATTAACTGATCAACACTTAAGTGGCCATATAGTAGTAACATTCATCAGGTGTTGGGCAGATGGGAGAGGGGACGAGGGGATGGGTATATTCACACCTAATGCATGCGGTACGCACCGTCTAGGGGATGGACACGCTTGAGGCTCTGACTCAGGTGAGGCAAAGGCAATATATGTAACCTAAATATTTGTACCCCCATAATATGCTGAAATAAAACAAATAAAAAAAGAAAAGAAAAGAAAGAGAAAGAAAGAAAGAAAAAGAAAGGAAGAAAGAAAGAAAAGTAGCTTAGTTAAGTTAAATTAGTAATAACTAGGTACTAGAACAGCTCACTGCCTCTTCACACAATCAACTTAACACAAAAAGTCTTAAATATTTTTTTCATTAACTTTTCCTTAAGGGTAGGTTCCTAGGACTTCTCAGTCCAAAGTTGCTATGGAGTCTCCCAGGACTCCCTGAGTATGTGCTATTTTTTGTTTAATGGGATTATGCTTGTTAATGGGTAGTGAATAAATTATAGTTGTCTCTTTAATTAGTCATTGCTCTGCACTATTTATTACATTGCTAATGGAATATTTTTGTAATTATTTCTCCATATGTGAAGGTAACACTTGAAACCTTTTAAAATGTCACCAAAGGAACTACTTCTAGATTCTTCTGGGACAGTTATACTAGCATAGCATCGTGCTTTTTTAAAAAATATATGTTTATTCTTCAGAACAAAACTCAATCAGAAATGTCATACTTGGACAAGATTATGAAAAAGTGTGTTAAGAGAGGTCAAATAATCGCCTTGTATAAAATATGCTGGCCAAAAAATTGATGCTTAGATCATACAGTCTTCCTGGGACATCCCAACATTACAACCAGGAAATGGTCGTGCCACCATCAGAACTCGAATATTCTGGCTCTAACTCCCTTCGAAGTTTAGGGCTTTTCTTTATTAATATCGTCTGCCAAGTAAAGTCACCAAAGTCCATAACATAAACCCAGGAGATGTGAAATCGCTACACAAGGGCTGTCTTCAAACACTGCTTTATTTGTTCAATGGGTGGTACAGACCAGTGCTATGAACTTGGAGGAGGAAATAACAGTTATCTGTGAGCTATAATGGTCTTAAAGGGGGATCATTTTAGGAATAGGTTTGGCTTTTTGTACTTTATTTTACGAGTATATTAAGAATTTGGAAAAAATTTAACTTCTACCAAAATTTGTTTTCCTGACTCCATGGTTTTTATCAATTTTCCACTTTTTACTATTTGGAATGATCTAGACATCGTAAAAGATTAAATGAACCCAAAGCACATGTCCTGAATAATTGACTAGGCATGTGAAAAAGAGGCATAAACCCACCTCGAGATCTTGAGCTAGGCAACCTCCTGTCTCTCCTGCTAACCTAACACTGGAGAGGAGTGGTGGCGAGGGCATAAAGCAATGAAGAACCCAGGAGAGGCTCCGTCAGCGTGAGATTCCTTCCTCCTGCCCCTCCGGAGGCACAGCCTGGCTGCTCACTGTCCCAGTACGCCTTCTGCTTCTCTGACTCTATGTCTTTGAATACATTGCTTTTTCACATATTCAACAAACATTCAATCAGAAAGCATATTTTTGAGTGCTCACTGCATGTTAGGCACTGTCCTAGGTGCTAGGAAACCCGGTGACTGGGATTCAGCTGCAGGTCTCAAGGGCTCATGGGGATTAGACATTTAATGCAGTAACCACAATATGCCACGAGCTCTGCCACAGTGGAATACGCTGGCAGCTACATGCGCTTAGGAGGATTTGTATCACACTGGCAGAGCAGGTCAGGAAGGGCTTCCTGGAAGAAGTGATGCTTGGACTTATCCTTAAAGTTAGCCAGGAATGAACTCAGGGTGAGAAGGAAGAGGTGCAAGGTACAGGGAGTAGCAGCAGGACAAACGTGCCTCTTCACTTATCCTCTTCGTATCTGTTATTTTCAACATCTTATCAATACCTTCGGTGGCAGAGGCTGTTAGCTGCCTTCCAATTACCCACTCTCTCCCTTTCTCTGGAATTAATGGAACAGCTAAAACATTTGCCAGCCTCTCTTGCATTCAACCAACTGCAGGTTGAAAATATTTTTTTAAAAGGATGGTTCGTGTACATGTACTGAACATGTACAGACGTTTTTTCTTGTCATTCTTCCCTAAACAATACAGTGTAACAACTACTAACACAGCATATACATCAGATATTGTAAGTTATCTAGAGGGAACAGGAAGGAATGAACACGGGGAAGCGTGGAGCTGTGAGCTGGAAGGAGTGTGAGTCTCTGGCATTTTAAAAGGCACCTTAGCAATTTCTTCCATGTAAGAAACATAAACTTTTACCTTGTTTGGGACATTATTAACCTTGTGCTTTTTTTCCCCCCAATTATATGCAGCTAAACCTAATCATAAATGATCCACCTTCCAAGATCATTCTAGCTCACATTATTTCCTTCTCTTAATTCATATTACGTGTTTGTATCACCCATTAAACAAATCAATCTCTGTCTGAAGACAACCTTTTTATGACAATTTCATTTTTCCTGGATTTATATCATGCCTTTCCAACAAATTATAAGCTCCCTGAGGGGAGAGCACTAAGTCATACATTTTCCTTTGTCACTGCAATTTCTAGTAAATTGTCTGACACAGAGAACATGTTTAATAAATGGTTACTGTCTGATTATGGCATAATTGCCCTTTTGAAAAAATGTGGGGAATTTTTAATCTTTATTTTAAATTCTTCAGAAAGGGAAATAAATATTAGTGTAAATGCCAATATGTCCTCTAGAGGGAAAAAAAAAAGACAAAACTCATCCCATAAAGTGATGGGTCTGAGATGCCATAATATGTTTCTCTTTAGTCAAGAAATTTTTTACTTTGCTTTCTTAAAAACAGAAGTCACCAGCACAGAAACCACATTCTAGACAGAAGCCAATTCACCTGTGGGTGGAGCCTCCCACTTTTGAGTTTGTTATCTCTGATGAAGTTTGACCCCTAAAAATATAACCTTGTGAAGGTGGAAACTACTTGTGCTAAAAGTAAAATTGTCTCACAAATGCCTTCCTTCCTACTTTTTTATCCTAAACGCAGAGTTCATTTACATAGGTAACATGTTCATCGTGTGTCGAACCTCTAGTTGCTCTTTAAAAACTTTTAGTACTCTGTGCTTTGGAGCTGTCTGCCGTTCTGCAAACATCCAGTTTCCACCAACTGTCCTTGAAATATATCCACGTGGCCCACGGGCTCTTAACCACTATGGATAAAAACGGCAAGTGAAACTGAGGAAAGTTACATCTGTATGTAAACCAAATGCAGGAAAATGAAAAAAGAAAAAAAAAAACAGAAAAAACATGTCAAAAGAAAACAAAATCACTTTTTAATTGACTCTTTTTGCCAGTTGAAGAAGTGAAGCACTTGCTCTTTCCGTATTAACTTTAGTCTTTTGAACAATTTTTTCCATTGTAAGCACTTTCTAAAAAATCACTTTCACACATTTCTCAGATACATCAATCCTTCCAGCATTCCTCTATGCACACATTATGGTACCCTAGCTCTAAATATAAAAGACTTTTATTATGTCCATTAACCATGGACATATGTACTCCAAAAGTTTCCTGACACGCAGTCATTTGTGGTTTTTTAATTATAAACAGAAAATATTCACTAGAAAAATAAAGAAGCGGCCCTTAAATATATCTTTATACATTTAGTTTTGTTTGTATACAACAAAACGATTGGATAAATGACTCTCCCAGTTGCCAAGTCCAGGATGTGAGCATGCATGTGTTTATATACACACAGAGACGCACACACATTCACATGTGCAATTAAAGCCATGCATTGCACAGGACTCAAACATCTGTAATTGTGGGTACCACTGTCTTGTTTCTAAAATAAGGGTACAGATTTCCCCAGACTCACCAGGTCTCTTCTACATGAAAAATTAAATGGGAAAGAAGGCAATGCCCAGTAAAATACTTGACAAACGAAGTCATATTTATTGAATGCGTTTATTTTAACAACCAAAAAATTCTAACAGCCTAACAATGCACATAAGTTAAAAATTAATTATCACTTAGTGATAACAAAGATAGTTGATTTACATGGAAAAAAAGAACATTTACAATATGTTAATCCTTATTCACATTGTTGATACCGCAATAAAACACAATTTGTTTTTTTCATTTCACAAAAAAAAAAAAAAGGCGGGAAATTGTGCTTTGTCAAGAGGCACTACAAGAGAAAGTTTCTTCTTCCAAATAGATATTATATGACAGATATTGAATAAATAGACATATATGCATTGTAATTCGCAAAGATCTGGCAAGACCACAGGCTAAAATGCCCACAGATTCACTTAGAACCACTGCAAACTTGGCAGTGAAATTAAAAAATAAAAGGCAAGACTTAGCATTGAAAAATACCTAATAAATTTTTGGTTGAAGTGTAAAAGATACCAAATGCGGATGCCATCGATAGATGAACCACCTTGTAAGAGCTTGGCAAAATCAGTTTCCATTACGTGTACAGAATGACCTTCAGCAACAGTGTAAGAAGACAATTTGGAAAGAGTAACTCGGAGATCAGGAAGCAGCAACCATGGACTTTCTGATTAAAGCTGCAGCATACTACAGAAATAGGAAGGATGGGCCCAGGGCTTACCCACAAACAACCATCCTTTTGCAAAAGTATATGACGCTCGTGTCAAGATAATTTTTAAACATCATTATTTGAAAAAGTACAGGAAAATGTCCCTTTAAAAACTCCAGAGGTTACTGAGCAGCTAGAATTAGCTTGTATTGCAACATGTCTTCTCCCTGTATATTGTAAGTTCTGAGTTAATATCTACACATAGAGGTTTTTTTTTAACTCCTACCTTTTATACCTTTCAAATATATAAATAGTATTAACAGTTATATTACAATGTTTGTGTAGTAAACAGAAAATAACTTTCAAAGTGATATTGCATGAGGTCTTTGACAAGGTTGCATGAAAGCACAACTCAAAATAAATCCAACCATGTGGGACTGTTTAATGGCCATTTTAAAGCATGGATTAGGTTCACTAGGCCAGTCCTGAAGGTGAGGTCTCCTCTTGCAATTACTCTAAGTAGAAGTGGAAAGTAATGCTACTGGTGTTTCTGATAGGAAGCCGAAGGAGATTTGGGGAACTATAGTAGATTGCAGCTTTAATGCTCATCCCACTAAACAGCCAGTCAGCATTAGTTCTGCTTTACGTAAGGTAATTGCTATGTAGGTAACTGGGACAATGTTTCCTTTTAGGACAAGTAGGTGATTCTACTGAAATCGCTTCATGAACTCTATTGCCCGGAGCTGCACAATGATTCAAAAACAGGTTCTTGTTAGGGCTGCCATACCAGGAAAAGGGATGGGAGAGATCAGGGACTGAAAATGTTTAGTTAGGTGGATGGAATATGTATGAAGAAGAGGAAGCCCAAAGTGAAACAGAAATAAGAAACTTCTTTTGGGAGAGGGGAGGATGGAGATTTATTTGAAAGGAAGCCCCTTTAACTGGGCAGCAATTTATTTTCTAACTTAACATTACATTGAAGAACTATTTTCTATTCAAAAAAAAAAAAAAACAGCAACAAACAACTTTTAAATGAGCAGGCTTATTAATTTTAAGATTTGAAGCCACAAGCAGGTAAATAAATTTCACAACAAAATGTGGCTTATACTATGAAATCCATATGTCCAATGTCAAAATGTTATTTTTTCAAGACTTGCACTAATGGACAAGTTTTCTCTGCACTAAATTTCAGTTTTACTTATTTGGAATTCCACAGAAATGCATCTGTTCACTACAGTAATGACAAATTAAATAACGGAATGTATCGAGTCATTTTATTGAGTCATTTTAAGTGTGCATTGTGTCTTTAAGAGTAATTTGACTTGTATTAGTTTAACGTGCCCTGATTTCTTCTCACTTTACTTTTTTTCTTTCTTTCTTTTTTTTTCTTTTTTTTTTTTTTTTGGCAGTGTTGATTTATTTTGTTAAATACATACCTCAAAAATTACCCATTAAGCTGCCAGATAGGAAGCCATAGAATTAAAAAAAAAAAAATCAGGGACAAACACAAAAAATAAATAGGAATTCAAAAATAGTCACCCCACCCTGAGAGCAGGCCGCAGTTTATCAAAAAGCCAAAGCGACTCACTGTGAAGTGGTTTTTTTTAATACATAAACAAGTCTTTTCTTTAAGAACTCATTTCACAGTCTATTCTTTCGGATTGTAAAGTTCTCTGTCCCATGCAATTTTAATATATATATGTAAATATAGAGATATATACATATACATATACACACACACTTGTAGCTTCCTTCATTTATTTCGTAGGTCTTTTCATCCTGGAACTTGCCCGATGTAACTTCTGTAAGTGCAAGGATAACGAAGGCAGAGTCTCCTGTGATTATAATTACTATGATCCAGTCAAATGTAAAAGTGTAACACTTTAGTGTCTTTGCCAAGGCGATGTCTGATGCGGAAATACTGAACTTACTCAGTCATAGGTGTATCCTGTGCAATAAAGAAATATCAAAAAGGGTAAGAAAAACAAAACAAACAGACACAAAAAGACAAAAATAAAGCAGAAAAAAAAATTTTTTTTTTAAAGAAACTAAAACAGGAAATCCTTGGACCGATGTATTGCTTTGCCAGGTAGGAGTTCACATTATCTCTGGTCGATTTCGGCAGGCGCGGCCTTGCTTTTGTCAGCGCTCTCCTCCTCGGCCTCCACTTTGTACATCTCCTCGGAGCCTTCCTCGCTGTCATTCTCCTCTGACTCGGTCAGCAGCTCCTCGTCCTTATACTCCGCCACGTCCACCGCGGAGCCTAGGTGCTCCTTCAGCTTCCCGTGGTGCTTCACGTGGTACCGCTGGTTCTGGAAGAACTTGATGATGGTGTGTTTGGGGAGATCCAGCTGGGCCGAGAGCGTGTGGATGGCTTCCTGGTCGGGGTACAGGCCTACGTCATGAATAAAGCTTTGCAGGATCCCTAGGGCTTCCAAGGAGATCTTTGTGCGAGACCGGGGCTTTTTGGCACAACTGTCTTCAGTCGGAGGAGGCGGGGGAGGCGCCTCTTCTCTGGGAGGGGAGCTCTCCTTGGCTGGCTGAGACTGCTGTCGGTGAAGGACCTGAGAATTAATAGGGAAAAAAGTGAACATCCGACTCATGATTTTGCCTTGCGAAAGCCATCAGCCCTCTGAAATATGGGCTGTCTGTCTCGCACTGCAGTTAGGCTGTAGGAATTTGTCAAGTCAGGTCTTTGGAAAGCTTAAAAGCATCGCTGGAGATTTAGAATCTCATCTACCAAAAAAGAAGTTCCTAAGAGTAATATTTGCTAACATTTGTATTCTGAGGCACAAAGAAGTTAAGTCATTTGTTGCTCAAGGACATTTGAATTTAAGCAACCTGGCCTCAGAGTCCTCTATACCTTTAACCACCAAGATGTGCCTTCTCTCTGAAGGCTAATGCCAAAGAAACTGGACACAGAGGGAAAACATGGTCTCCATAATCAGACAGCATGGCTTCCAGTCTAGACTCTTCTACTTAGTTGGGTATCCTTGGGCAACCCACTTAATAACGTTAAGCCTCAATTTCATCATCTATAAAAGAAGGATAAGGAACTGACCTCCTAGGGATGTGGTAAGGATAAAATGACACAATTGTTGTAAAGAACAGTGCTTGTCTTAAATCCAGGATTGGCAAACTTTTTCAGTAGAGGGCCAGATAGTAAATAGTTGAGAATTTGCAGGGCCATATAGTTCCTGCTGCAACTACTCAACATAAGCAAATGAGCATGGCTGTGTTCCTATAAGACTGGATTTGGCCAATGGGTCCTAGTTTCTGGCTTAGAGCAAATGTCCAATAAATGATAGTAGTTATTATCCTCGGCCTCATAATTACTCTGAGAGTGTTATAGAGGAATAATTGGTACCTGAGCCAGAAAATCAAGCCTTCATAAAATTAGAAACAACTTTTATTTATTTTCTTTTAGTTCTGATTTTGGTCCTTTGGATTTTCAATGTTTTTTAAAAGTACAACAACTTCCAAATTAATTTAAAGACAACACTGGCTATGGTGGCCCATGTCTATAATCCTGGCACTTTGGCAGGTGGAGGCAGGAGGATTGCTTGAGGATAGGAGTTCCAGACTAGCCTGAGCAATAGTAAGACTCTGTCTCTACAAAAAAAAAAAAAAAAAAAAAAAAAAAAAAAAAAAAAAAAAAAAATTAAAAATTAGCTGGCTGTGGTGGCACACGTCCATAGTGCCAGCTACTTGGGAGGCTGAGGCAGGAGGATCACTTCAGCCCAGGAGTTTGAGGTTGCTAGGGGCTATGATGACACCACTGCATTCTAGCTGGGGAGACAGAGCCAGACCAGATCAAAAAAAAAAAAAAAAAGAAAAAGAAAAAGAAAAGAAAAGACATAACTGTTTCTTTCCACCCCCTACCCCCAAGCTAGCAGCTTTTATTGAAAGCAAAAGTGAAAGTTCTCTCTTTCTCTTTCTTTCTCTCTCTCTCAGGAGTGGGGAGGCTTGAAAAGAGCAGTTGCACGGAAAGGAAGGGGTTTGTGGTCTTACGAAGTCTCTAGAAATTTGGATAGTAATTCCTAGAATTGGGTTCCCTCCCATTTTCATACTTCATATAGTTGTTTTGGAACTGTGCATTTTAAATGACTATTTTTCACTCATATAGATAGACCTTAATATCATTATAAACTAATCCTCTTCTGTATACACTTCCTAATTTTTGGGTTTTTTTCCCACCTAATATTAAGGTTTTCTAGTTGTTGTAATTTAAATAACTTCTCTTTTTATCTCTATGTATGATTCCCCATAAAAAAAAAAAACCTAGTTAGCTTAGATGAAGCTTATTCTTCACCTGCATAATTACTTCTTCAAAATAATCTCTCTGTATAAAATAATTTCCCATTCTAATATTAATTTATTAACTCCTTCAGTCTGACTAAAGAAACAAAGTGCTACGGGGAAGACTGTCCGAGCAACGGGGCTGCGCCCTCAGCGCAGGCCATGTGAGAAGGACGTGAAGATGAGAAGAGGGCGCATGGGATCCTGCTGAGGAGCCTCAGCCACTGCTCACACCCTGCAGCTTCACCTGCAGCGTAGGGGACGAGAAGGCTACCGTGATCTTCCCCCATTAACATGTGTCATGTCAACTCCAAGGCAAAGACCATATTTCCTATACTCAGATCAGTGTCTAACTTCCTGGATCCTCCCAAAACTTTTAAGAATAGTAAGTTTGCTTTTTTAAAAACACATGTTTCTCCTTTTACCGTTCTCTCATATTTTATGTAACCTTTTTCATGTTAGAGTAACAAATTAAACATTTTCCAGAGTTCAGGGGGAATAAGTCCAATCAATGCAGAAGAAAACATGTCTAGTTACATTAAAGACCCTTCCTACCACCATCTCCACCACCAATCCCACCACCACCACATCCTACCCATATGGTCCTTTTTTTTTTTTTTTGCTAAGAAACATTAGCATCAAAGCAAGCATTTAAGGGGAAAAAAAAAATCTCTGCCATTAATCCCAGTCTCGGGATCCATATGATGAACCAATAGTTTCCCACCAATGTGAAAGTGTCAGTCTTCTATAAAGAGAATTTAATAAATATTAGGGCAGATGAAACTGTTCTATAAATTCTATAAATAAAATAATAAATAGGTTTAGGTTTTGAAAATAAGAATCAGTAGCCAAAAGAATAATTGGAAGCAAATAAGAATATCTGTCATAATAAACTGATGGCTGGTGGCAGGAAAAAAAAGTCTAAAACACAGGACTATAAAACAGTGGCACTAAAGTCCCTATAATGTTGACCAATTAAAATGAATGTACTTAGCATTTTCTTTACCACTTTCAACTAAGAGTAAACTCATGCGGTCTGTTGTGGTAAGCTGGCATCAGCAAAAAAGTGAGAGCTCCATTCCTTCAGCATCCTAATTATACCCGGCAGGGAAAGTGGAGCTGCGTGGCCGCCGGTGCCGCTCACCCCAGCATTCACGGCAGGAAGATGTGTGCTCTGAGGCCATAACCTGGGCAGCACAGGCACTGTAATATGGACACCTCTGTGCCAACAGGTGAGGATTTCTGCTTTTGATGAGAGAGAGACTGAAACTATGTGCAGAGGACATACAGGAAGAACATATACTCAAGCATGAGTACTCCCTATTAGAGCAATTGTGCTAATTGGAAAACAAAAGAGAATTAAAATGCCCCATTTTCTAAATTATACTCGCCTTCTGTAGTAAAAGTCAGCATAACGGTTCCATTTAATTGAATAATTAGATTGGTTCTTTAGGGATTTTCCATTGTGTGTTGGTTAGATTTAAAGAGATTTTCCAAAACTATACTTTGAAGTTACTATAATCTTTCTGCATGATCGTGCTTGTTCTCTGTAGGTCCAACCAACTGGCCTGCTTCACCTCCCCCCTCCTTGCTCAGAACTGAGCAGTTCATGTACAGAGAAGTCAAACATGAAATAGAGAAAGAACAGTAATAACAGCTACCATTCACTGATTGCTTATTCTGTGCCAGGCACTTCTAAGAACTTTACATGGATTAACTAATTTAATCCTGACAGTTCCTCAGGAAGGTGCTACTTGGATGGAGAACAAACTGGAAACATGTAGCATCTCAGAGGAATCCTTTAAATTGGAAATCATAAACACAGGGAGCTGTCGATCTGAGAAAGAAGGTTTCCAGTGGACAATGACAAGGTCATTGCCCATCATAGACTAGGTGATGTTTCTCAAGAGATGTAATAGCAAGAGAAGTTATCTACGAAGTGAAATATATAGTTTCTGGTCAGAAAATATAGTGATTCGGAAGCACGTCAATATCTACATGAAGAAGGTTAAGTGATATCGTTCTAGCATCTTCTAACAGACAAGGCAAGTGTCAAAATACAGAATGCCCTCGGGAGCGTCTCCAAAGTGAAACTGTCTTCCAAGTTACCAAAAAGGCTGAGCTTTTTTCCATCACACTGATACTTGTCTTTGACTATAACTCCCTTTCTACTACAATATACATAATATCTGGGATTAAAAGATTCCCAAAGTTATCTGTCCTGTCTTCATTACTCTCCAAATGTTCTACTTATTCTAGGCAGAGAGTTATTGTCTCTGGATAATCTCTAGCAAAAGAACTGCATAATTTCCTCTCTAGCCAACTGCTAAGAATTCTTCTTAATATCATGTAGTGCTTTCTTCTAGTGGTGTAAGTACTCTGAACAAAAATAGAGGAGTAGCCTAATGCTTAAGCTGGTCTTCCCTAGATAGGAAAATCAATCCAAACCCTCTTACAAAATTCTCCCATCTAAAGAGCAGATCAAGTCATCTTTTCTTCATTTTCTCACATCTTGACTAAATAATGTCAAATCTTTTAGCCTCTTCTTCACAGAACAAGTTTCTGAACTCCCACATAACCAAATTTTAGTTTTTTTATCTCTGAATTTCTCATAGCATGTTCTCAGTACCCTGTTAGTTAACTAGAATGCATCAAGTTTGGTCTTTGTCTCAAGCAAGTGCCCCGAGGGTCCTGTCATTAATTGCTGATGGATGGATTTATAAGCAGTTTTGCTCCTAGGCTCATTTGACAGTTCAGGCATATACTTCTGGCTGATTAAATTTTTAAGTCATAAACTTCACAATTATTTCAACCAAGACAGAGAATGTCCCGCCAAGATGAATAGAATACTCAGATTATAGTCTTCTGGAATTTTCTTCATGTTAAGTTTAGTTGGCCATTTTCCCAACTATGTATGCAAAACTAGAAAGACCATGGACTTTGCAGCTTTATCCTTTTTGCTTTTTCAAAACAGGCCCAGTGGAGGGGGAAAAAACTGTTGGTAGCATCTACTAAAGTCAAACGTGCACACACTTTATAAAAACAGAAATGAATGCTCATGCCCTCAAAAGGCATGTTCATAGCAGTTTTAGTTATAAAATCCCAAAACTAGAAACAATTCAAGTGTCTATCAATAACAGAATGGTTAAATAAATTGTGGTATACTTACATAACAGAGCAGTGGGAAAAAATAAACTATTACTATATGCACAAACATGGATAAATATCACACATATATTGTTGAGTGAAAGAAGTCAGACATAAATGACTAAAAACTGTATGATTTCATTTATGTGAAAGTCAATAATAGGAAAAACTAAGAAAAATGTAAGAATAGGAAAAACCTGCAATGACAGTGTCAGCATAATGGTTACCTCTGAGGTTTATTGCGTGGAAGAGGGTGGGAGGTACCTTATGGAATGTTGAAAATATTCTCTGTATTGACTTGGGTATTGGTTAAAAGGATATTTACATGTCTAAAAGATTATTGAGTTGTATAATTAATATCTGTACATCTCACTATATGTAAACTATACCATATCTCAGTATAAAAATTTTTTAAATGCGCCCAGTAGTCAACTTTTATCTATTCCCAACTGGTGACACCTCTCTTCATGTGATTTTCCCAAATAATAGAATGTATCATTCTGGACCGACCTATAACTGTTTATTCCTTTCTACTCTTGACCTCTGCACACTGAATGTCAATTCATCCTACTTCTATTTTAGTTTGACATTTTCTCCATCACAATTAAACTTTGATCTAGTCAACAAATTCATTTCTGATAATTTCTATAAAGAGAGTCATAAAAGGTTTATTTAAAAGCTTCTTTCATAGCTTCTATTATTGATTTTTCAATATGACAATTAGGGATCATAATAGTGAAATATTTAAGAAGCTTTAATAACAACAGAAACAATAATGATGATAATAGTAATACTAGGTGTTAGCATTCATGTAAAGCTTACTATGTGAGCCACATACTGACCTAAATGCTACACATATATTTCATGTTATTTAATTTTCACAGTAATCCCGGAGGCAGCTATTTTAATGCCATTTTATGATGGGAAAACAAGTTCTGAGGGTGTAGGTAATTTGTTTAAGGTGCATAGCTTGTAAGTAGCAAAACTGGGCTCCTTAGGCTTATCTGATTTTAAGGCCCATGCCCTTAAACATATGTTCTCTTGCCTTCTATGAGCAAGATTATATAGGAAAAGTGAATAAAGACTCTAGAGCAGAGGAGACAGACTGTACATAAAATATCAGGTGGTTATAAATACTATAACAACAATAAAACAATGCATAAAAAGGAACATTGGGGTAAGGGGAAATTATTTGAGGTAAGGTGATTCAGGGAAGACTCCCTAAGGAGGCAGCATTGGGGCTGAGGGCTGAAAGAAGTGAGGTCCAGCTACAGAGGAAGAGCATTCCAGACAACAGAAACTACAAGCAAAAAGGCCTCAAGGCAAGAATATACTTGGTACATTTGGAAAACAGCAAGAAAGTCAGCATATTAGAGCTATAGCAACTAGCCACATGTGGCTACTTATATTTACATCGAAATTAATTAAAACAAGAGAAAAAAAGGAAACAACTCAGTTTCTCAGTCATATTAGCCACATTTCAAGTGCTCAACTGTATTCCTTGTGCAGTAATATATTGGACAGCACAGATATGGGGCATTTCCCTTATCAGAGCAAGTACTGTTGGACAGCCCTATGCTAGAGATCAGTGACAACTGAGAGCACTGGGCCAGAGCGTGCAGGGCCTTCGCATTCTACGGTCAGGGTAATGGAATTCCCTCATGACGAACGGCAGTCACATAATGAGGTCTAGCTAAAAAGATAGCAGGACTTGGAAACTGCTACTATTACTAGAGAGAAGGGAAAATATTTTTATTTTTATATACAAAGAAAAATTTAGCTTGTAATATCTAACAATATTACATCAGAGTATCACAAATAGCAACATTATCGTAAAACCATCAGAAGCCTGTATTGGCACTTCTATCCTCTAAAAGAATGGTTAAGGTACATTCAACTGATGGCTGCTTTCTTCTTCAAAGGTACTTATCATATATAAAAGGAATTAGGTTTAAAACAATCTGCCTTGGGTTACAGGAATAAAAAATATGCATCAATTTGTCAAATATTTATGAAGTATCTACAATAATTGGGCCTACTGATTTACAAAGCTTTTTAATAAGGAGTCCTCTATCCAATGATCAAGGATTGATGACTGTTATGGGTAGAATGTAAACAAATAAAAAGTTAAAAGTCCTAATAAGTTCCTTCTCATTTATTTGCTGAAATTTCTATGGGCTGATATATGACATATATGTCTATAAATGGACATGAAGATGGCAATAAAGAAAGAGAAGTTGTAAATACGCTCCAATGAGGTATCAACTGCAAAATAAAACCCAAACGCTCCTTGCCCAGTCAACAAAGCACAACTATAATACGGACACATGTTGTTTCTCTGCCTTCAAAATCAAAAATTTTGAAAACAAAAGGACCTAATAGCACCATGACAAAACTTGACTAAGAAAAATAAAGCAGCTCTTCTTAAAGCTCCCAGTGTTCAAAATAGATTTTGAAGGCTTCAATGAAAACCAGCTGGGAGCCATGTGTAAAATATAATGGTTCTTGCCTGCAGGGAAGGAAGTGAGATCTTGAATGATTAAGTTTAGGAAAGTATATAATTCACTGTATCATTATGGGGTGAACTGGATTACTTATAATAAGCCAAGACTTTGTGGTCCTTTTTTATAGAGAAAATGAGAAATTATTAAGGAGGTGCCTGTATAAGTTGGTTGATCCAGTGTGGTAAACGGATTCCCAGGTGGCCACATCTGCCTCTCGATGACAAGCCTCACCGAGTACTTCAGGTCCTAAGGGGGAAGGCACATCTTCAGGAGACGAAAATACAAACAAGATGACTTTTATCTACATTAATTTTGGGTTAGTATCAGAATTACTTTGACTTGTTTAATTTCACCTCATCTATGAGAACAGAATATATAATTGTTGATTCAAAAAAGAAAGCATTCTTCCACTGCAAGTTCCAAGAAAAATATATTTAACAACAACAAGAACAATGAGTCTTTATAACTCATTAGAATTTGTTAAATAGATCAATGAACACATGCTGTCATTTTAAAAATATATTATATATAAAATATCACATAACTGAAGTTTCAACAACCTACCTCCACCCCTTAATACTCCTTTTTTCTCAAAATCAGTATTAGAGACTATTAATTTTGGGTCAAAAATTCAGTGGGGAGAACTCAGCATTAATGATTAATAACTAATGTAAATATTAATATAACTATCTTATATCAATCGCACCTTTTGGACTATGAGCTACATATTGGCATACCATATGCCTGGCATACAGTGAGTGCACAGTATATCTTTGTTCTGTGGCACTGAATTAATTCCATATTTCTGATTCTTTACTTTCAGATCAGTTATTCTTGTTCAGCACAACTAGTTATTATTTTTCTTACTGTTATTCCTTTTTAGCAAAACTATGTTTAAAAAATAAAGGAGCAGTCACTAATTACAGGAATTTACATCTAGTATGTATCAGAGAGCAGGGATATAATTTTTTTGTTGTTAACATTTCTATGTTCAAAAAAATTCTAGAATATTACATAACCTATAAGATGACATTGTACAGAAGTTGTAAGCAGAAGTTCTGGGGTCACAAAGTTCTGGTTTCAAATCTAGTTCCTAACCCAAAACCACAACTGCTTACTAGCCTTGTGACTCTGAGCAAGTTACTTTCTCTCTCTGAGCCATAGTGTTTGTTAATCTGTAAAATCTTCCTTGTAGAGTTAGGAGGATTAAGTTTGGTAAGGTATGCTAAGTACTTAGCAGAGTTCTTGTCATAAGTAAGGTTTGAATAAGTAGTAGCTATTATTACAAAATGGGAGGAGGATTTAAGAACCAGTAGTATAATGCCTCACAGTTTTCTACAACATGCTTATTACAAAAGCAACAAATTCAGAAATCTGTCCTTTTTACCCCAAAGATCTACAAATCTACAAAGGGCATGTCTACCAATAATTTTTCTTATTTCTTTCACTCAAATACTACATATATCTCTGTTTTTGTTTTTTTTTTTGAGACAGAGTCTCGCTCTGTTGCCCGGGCTAGAGTGCCGTGGCGTCAGCCTAGCTCACAGCAACCTCAAACTCCTGGGCTTAAGCAATCCTTCTGCCTCAGCCTCCTGAGTAGCTGGGACTACAGGCATGCGCCACCATGCCCAGCTAATTTTTTCTATATATTTTTAGTTGTCCAGATAATTTCTTTCTATTTTTCAGTAGAGACGGGGTCTCGCTCTTGCTCAGGCTGGTCTTGAACACCTGAACTCAAACAATCCACCCGCCTCGGCCTCCCAAGTGCTAGGATTACAGGCGTGAGCCACCACGCCCGGCCTATGTCTCTGTTCTTAACATGTCATCTATAACATGGAAGTTGCCTCTGAAGCATTTGTCACATGGAATTGAACCTTAAAGTTACAGTCCTGTCCAAGGTGGTACCTTCTATACATACGTCTGACATCCTCTGAGGAAGATATTCTTTATCGGTGGTTCTCAAAGTGTGGCCCATGCAAGAAGCCCATGACATCAAAACTATTTTCACAGTAAAACTAAGGCATTATTTACTATTTTGACCATGCTGAAATTTGCACCGATGATACAAAAGCACTGCTGGGATAACTGCTGGCCTTTAGCCATAAAAAGCAGTGGCACCAAACTGTACTAGTAGTTGTATTCTTCACTGTACTTAGAATAAAAATCATGCCACTTGCATTTAAGTATATTTTTGATGCAGTGGTAAATTTTATTAATTGTATTAAATCTTAACCCAAGTATACCTTTAATACTCTGTGTGAGGAAAGAGGAAGTATGCATAAAGCACTTCTGTAGCATACTGAAATAAGATGGTTGTCTTGAGAAAGAACACTTGTCTGACTGAGTTGTAAGCTGACTAGTCACTTCTGTCATGAAATGCCATTTTTACTTGAAAAACAACAAACTATGGTTATTCGTATTTGGATATTTGGCAGACATTTTCTTAAAAATAAAGTGAGCCTGGCACTTCAAGAAAAATATTTTACAGTACTTGTTGCCATTGATAAAATCTGACCTTTCAAGCAAAAATTAGAATTTTGGAAAACTTGTAGTGGCCACCACAAGTTTAATAGTTTCCCAATACTTAAAGACTTTTTTGATGATATTGGTGGTGATTTAACAAATGTTTTTGTTTTTAAATATGTCAGACGTATTAATAAAATGTGCCAACATTTGTAAGATCTGCATAAGTCAGTAAACCAATATTTTCCAAATGACCAATGCATGATGTTACAAAGTTATGAATAAGCAAAAGACCCATTAAAAGTACAAGGCAGACTAATGGATTAAAAGGTAACAAAGTATGTAAGTATGAAAAGTTCATCAGTATGGTCTCAGCTCCAATTCCACTTTGCAACTAATCTTTAAGAAACTATAGCATCAAAGAATATCACAATTATCTGGAAAGCATATTAAAATATTCCTTCCTTTTCTAATTACATGTCTGTCTGAGGCTTTTCTTCATTGACTTTAACCAAAACCACATATTGTATTAGATTAAATGCCAAAGTAGTTATGAGAATGCAGTTGTCTTTCATTAAGTCACACTTTAAAATATTTACAAAAATATATAAACCATTGGTACTATTCCATTATTTTTTGTTTCGAGAATGTCATTATTTTCATAAAAATTATAACATTTACATATATGCCTATACAGTCAGCCCTCCATATCTGTGGGTTCCATGTTCACGGATTCAACAAACTGCAACTGAAAATACTTGCGGGGGGGCGGGGGGGAGGAGGAAGGATGGTGTGTCTGTACTGAATATGTCCAGGCTTTTTTTTCCTTGTCACTATTCCCTAAATGATACAGCACAATAACTATTTACATAATATTTACATTGTATCAGGTATTATAAGCAATCTAGAAATAATTTAAGGTATATGTGAGGATAGATGTGGGTCATATGCAAATACAACACCATTTTATATAACGGACTTGAGCACCCATGAATTTTGGTATTTGGGAGGAGTCCTGGAATCAATGCCCCATGGATACCAAGGGGTAACTATATATTATCCATAATTATTTTTAAATTAGTAAGCATTTTAAAAATTCCTCAGAATTAATTTCTAATATGGTAGTATTGATAGATATAACACATCATTGGGGTCCTCAATAGTAAGAATGAAGAGGGATTCCAAGACAAAAAAATTTGAAAACTTTGTACTACATGGATCACACTCAACACATTGCCCTGCCTTTCCTCAATAATCCAGCACTCTATGATAAAATTCAAAAAAGACCCTACAGGTAAAAAAATTCCTACTTGCGTCAAATCACCTAGGAAGACCTTAGAGAATGAGTGTAAGAGAAATTACACATGCATTATGATTTGTCTCTTGACTTTATTACACAAACACATTTTCACAAGTAAAACATATTCTCCAAGATATACAACTCAGCACTATTTCTAACTTCAAATGATGTTACTAGAGTTGGCTCTTATGGTTGTAATTTCACATCCTAACATTATAAGACTTATTAAAAACCATGGTTTAGTTTTGTTGCTTTTTTTGGATTATACAGTATCCTAAGGTCAAAACTCAGGAAATCTGTTATTAAAAAAAAAGTATCCATGAAGTGATGACAAATTGCAGACTACAGGTGTTAGATTACATTTTGACTCCAGGCAGGTTTAATATAAGTTGGTTCCTTTTTACAATTGCTCTTAGCACATACAGCTATAGGAAGGGGATTTAAAAAAAAGAGAGAGAGAGAGAATAAGGAAAAAAAAAAAAAAAAAAGAGTGGTGCTCAATAAAAGAAGACCATGTCAAGAGAAATCAATACAAACAAGCAAAATGGTAGGAAGTCTGACATGGAAATATGTGTTCAATTTCATCCAGCCTTAGTCTGTTTTTTTTTTTTTTTTTTAATATTGTAACCAAGACACTATTGGAACACTGTGTATGTTTTTAATGCAGTTTAATAATTGTTTCTCAAAATAAACACTTTGGTCAAAGATAAAGCATAAAAACACTGTGACACCATACTCTGTTAAACTTTAGTATTGGAGGAAGCATTATTCTTAAAACAGCCTTTGGCTTATATCATTTCCTCTTTGCTAATAAAATGAGAACAACTATGCCGACAATTTTGGTATAGTTTGGGGAGGAAAGGTGTTGCGGTCATTAATCTGATTATTGGGAATGGCCAGGAT
This sequence comes from Eulemur rufifrons, assembly GCF_041146395.1. NCBI lineage: Eukaryota > Metazoa > Chordata > Mammalia > Primates > Lemuridae > Eulemur > Eulemur rufifrons. The sequence goes on along the minus strand of NC_090983.1, from coordinate 33,060,127 downwards.
CTGCAAGCACTGAAGAGGTGATGGAGTGGGCTGCTTCCTCAATACAAGGAGATGAGCAGACAGAGAGTAAATTAAGCAGGGTCAAGATGAGTAACTATATCTTAATCAAACAGACACCAAGACAGCATAGAAACAATCCTCTCTCCAGTTAGACTGTAAGAGAGGGAAAGCATAAACACATACTGAAGCCAATGGCAATTATACCTTTCCTTTCATCAGCATCATTCGATAAAGAGGTCTATTTGATCATTTAGGGCCTAACATAACCAAAATCATTACACAAACATGACAGACAGAATCCATAAAAAAACTCAAGAAGAACAGACTATTTAGGATGTTTCAGGCCATGACCAGGCATCCTTATGCCTGGGAGAAACTGTCCCTAGCTCAACCACCCCAATCTCACTCGCCTGACATCCAGAAGCATTCATTTTCTCCCTGTTCCCACACCTCCACCACCCTTCCTAATGTTTCCTCAAAACACAAAGCTTAGCCTAAAAATTCACAAAAAAGGCCTATCTTTTGAAGAACAGATTCAAAGCACAGGTAATATTTCATTGTCTTTAAAGGTCTCATATTTAGCTTATAATGAGTAAAGAGTAACATGGAAATGATCAAGGTTGACAATTACCTTTAAATATCTGATTTTAAATAAATGTATAACTTGTTTCATTGCTATAACTGAGAAAAGTGTGGCTTTTACACTAGCATAAATGAAAAAAGAAGCTCTTAGGTTAAGTTAAAAATAATCAGAGTAACTACATGAAAAGAGTGAAAGGTTAGGATGACTTGGGTACCGAGAGTTAAAAGAACCAACTTGGAAATTCATAATACTTCACCAGTAGCAAAAGGCCAGGAAAGACGTGCAAAGGGTTCAGGTTAAGAATGATCCATTGGAATTCTTAAACAGTTAATCCAGTTGGTTAAATAATTTCAAGTGAAGTAAAAATGTAACCCAAATGAAAACAATTTCATCAACGCCAGTGATACACGATTTGTGAACTCTGAAATTTAATTTTTTAAAACAGATTCAAAGTAAGCTCAAAAGAAGAGAATACAGAGACTATTTCAGATAAATAAATTTCATCCAATAAGTTTAACCAGAGCAAAGTTTTGATTCCTCTTAAGTGAAAACATTTTAAGATAAATGGAAGAAGAAACATCACACAGTCAGCCAGGAATTGTCCATGAAGACTTAAAAGATTTGTAAAGTAAAGCACCATAGAGTCAGAAATCAAACCATTTCCAAATCCCTTTAGAGTATTTATAAATCCAATGACAAAAATATAATTTGAAAACACCTATTTGGAAAAGAGTGATTTAGAAACAAGGATAATATGAAGGAGAAAGAATAGCTATGCATACTTTCAGTCATAGGATCTCAATAAATTATGTGAGCTTCATGGAAATAATGCATTACTATTGCTGATTTACACATAGATTATATAATGTGACTTCATGTTCATATGTCACATTTCTGTAATTATTTAAATCTTATAATTAGGATATTTTCAAAGCTCTTTACCATCTTTTGTACTTCTTCTTTTTTAAAAACAACAAAAAGTAACAACAAACTAATCTCACAACGTCAGTGGGTACTGTTGCATTTATTATTCAGAGGAAGAAATGAAGACACAAAATTAAACTCTGACCCCCAAATCACAGACCTCTGAGTCTAACATGTAATACATATGCCCTTACTTCTGTTTAACTGTTTAATGGAGAAAAATACAGAAGTACCTTCTCTTTTGATTGAAGTTTTGAGCACAAATTTTAGTGTGAATAAATATCCAATTAAAATCTCAAAGTGACACTAAAAACGACAGGGGCTAATATTCAATGATTTCAAGTTTAGGATTAGAAGTGAAGACAATGAAAAAGGAAGAATTAGAATAGATTATGGGGAAGTTTCTCCCCCGAATGTCAATTTTTAGTGGGTTATAAAGGGATTTTTGCTTTTCTATTTTTGTGTACTATTTTTAAAAAGCAGATACCCAATTTCATCAAAATCTGCTAGCACAAAAAGAGAGACCCTTTCCAACAAAACTCAGCCAAAAACCAGATTAAGATTAAAAATTCCCATAATTGTGATGGCACTAGTGATATCACAATTATGTTGTTTTCCAGCTTCTTAAAGAAGAGAGTTTGAATTATTTAAGGAGAAAGAGCGTTTGGATTAGATTCTTCACTTGGGAGAAAGAGGAGAAGGAAGGTAGTCCATGTGTTTGAGGCCTCACATGAGGCTATTTAGAATCCCAGGACAGGCCACATTTTCAGTGTAATTTTTACAGTTGGGGTACTCAGAAGTCAGAACAATCTGACAGTTATGGTTAGTGAAAATATTAGATGTTCACCAATAAAATACTACCTCAGCATATTTTTTGCTTTCTGAATGTAACCACTTAATAACAGGACTTGAGAAAACTGCACTGTGTGAATCAAACACATAAAAGTACAAATATTCCTTTTATAGAAAGCAAAGCTTAAGCAGTGCATTATAATCAACCACTCTGGTAAAAGACAAAATATCTAGCATTACCACACCACTGACATATTACAGCTTATTATACTCTAAAGTCCAAACTGGGTAAACAAAGTCAAATGATCAAAGAAGGGTTTTAGCCTCAGACCATGAGGCAGAGGCCACTGATCTCTAGGGAGTGGCAGCAAAGATTCCTTGTGGCTTAGCGCTTAAGAGGTGTCAAAGGAGAGCTTATCAAACACAGCCTTTAGTTTTCAACTTCATTTAATTTCATCAGAGACTGGCTTCCTTGATATTATTTTCTTTCAAGAGAAAAAGAATATGGAAAAATTAAATGATGTGAGGTAAAACTTCCCAAAGGTTAACCGTCTCTTAATTCTAGAGTATTCTTTTCAATTCTAAACCACTTTTCATTCATTATGGGGATATTGGTTTTACATTCTCCACATTAATGATCTTACTAACTGAAACCAGGTATGCGGAGACTTTTGCTTTTAAACTTTGTGGTAGGTATACTGGGTTAGAGGTGGAAAGCTGGCAGGGCCAGGCACTCTTGTTTAGACCATGGCTTCCTCAAGAAAATAGGTCTCCTTCTCGCAGGGTGCCAAGGATGGTCACCAGCAAGAGAAATCTTAGTTCCTGAGTTGCCAGGGCAAAGTAACTAGACTGGTGACTCCGTTTCCCACAGGAAAGATCTCAGTGTCCAAGCTTCAGATGATCATTCTGTTCCCAAGAGGCCAGTAGTTCAGCATTCTTATCACTCAGATTCATGAGACAAGTCCAATTGTGTCTCCGCTTGGCTTTTCTAAGCTTATTTGCTTACCCTGTGTAGGTCGTCATCAGAAACTAGAACTGTCAAGTTATTATACTTTCAAATGTGAATATGCTTCGGGGTGGATTTAATTTAATAGCTGAGAACTCAGTGCAAAACAAACATACTTACAAATGACATTAGCAGGGAATTAATCATTAACGCTTTCGAGATTGGCGCTCCAAGACCAACCTCCCAGGTTGCTTGAGGCAAGATCTGAGAGTTCTCACTGACTCCTTCCCCTCCTCTGGAACTCCACATCTAGTCAATCCCACATGTTGCTGATTATGCCTTTTAAACAGTTCTTGGATTAATTTTCCCCTCGCCATTTGTACTCGCATTGCTGTAATTCGGACCCTTCTAATCTCTTGCCTGAATTACTCTGACTTCCTCCCAACAGGCCTCCCTGCCACAGCCAACAGAGCATCTTGCCAGAGGCACTCCATGGTCTCAGGTGGGTCACAGCCTCCTGTGTGTCCAAGAAGGCTCCATAACCTGACTGCAGCTTGTGCCCCTGCCCTGGCCTAGCTCCTCCCTTGCTCCTCAGCCCGTGCCTTGCAGGCTGTGCTCCAACAACTCTGAAGCTGCAGCCCCTCACACTCATGCTCTTTCACCCTCTTCTAGAAAGCTCTGATGAGGATTCTGTAAATTGTGTGAGCAGCACTACTCCCTGGAAGCCTCCTGGGTCCTTCAACCCACCAGGTTTGGGGCGCATGTGCCCCGTTTGTGCTTTTCTTTCTCTGTACTCACATGCTGTATTATAGTCATCTGCCCTCATATCTGCCTCTCCAGTGATCCGAGAGCTCCTTAAGGGTAGATATTCTATGTTATATTTATCTCTACATACTCCAAACTCAGCACTGTGTCAAAGCACCACTTTGAATGAATAGTTCAGTTCTGTACTAGCAATGGCTGTATTACACAGAACAAAAGTCTTCTTAAAATTTAGAACACATTTAACAGCTCTAAGGCAAAACATAAACAAACAAAAAAGTGGCAAGTCCACATAGGTAATCATTAAAAAATATAGTTATTACTGGAAGATCTGAATTATAATAGCTTATAGTAATTTATTACATGCACACATACACTTTGCTTCAGCTAGTAATATCATACAGTGACTCACGCAGTTCTTTAATTTGCCCCAAATTATCTGATTGAAAATTACTGACACTCAAGAGACATACATTTAGGGTGTTCCTATTCTCAGGAATAAAAACTGACATATTCATCAGTCTGCTTCTCTCTCTTTCTCCTCAATCTGCAGAAATATTTCTACTATCACCAGAATTTAAAAGGCCTGCAGCAGACAGCTTCTATGGACAAGCAAAGTTGCTGGAGGCAAAACAGCAAAGCAACAAATAAAAATGAGGGAATCTATATAAGACAAAGAAAGGGAATCTTTAAAAAAAAAAAACAACAACCAGAATTTATAAAAGCTAGAAGATGTTGCTTAAAAATGGAATACATGTATCACAATAAAATCCTGAGATGGGAAAGGCTCTCAACTGAGTGAAATTCAAAAGAATGTTACCTATCTACAAAATGTTATGGAAAACACTGAATGTCTTGTCCAAAACAAATATTAAATGCCAAAATGATTTTCTCTGAGCAGAATGAATGAAGTAAACCTATGTGAAGAACCAAGGAAGAAAGAAAAGTAACAAAATTAATTCAAAGAGTATATTTTTTGCCCCCACTTTGATTCGACCTCTATAGTTGCAACACCACACATTCCAAAATGAGCAAAGCAATTGGTTTAAAGTTAGAGCCACAAACTGTCTTTACTGTTTCTTGCTTGCCTTTGTAGTTATTTAGATTTCATCAACATTTTTTTCTAAAAATATTCAACTAAAACTAAATAAATCATGCAAATTAAGTACAGAAAATCTAGAAACCTAGTGTAAGCCATCTCATTTATACTCAGAGAGATCAAAAAGCATTTTGGCATTAAAGAACATTTTTGTTTTAAGGTACAGTGCTGTTAAGGTATTATGTTATATCATTACCAAAAGTATAGGTTTTAGCTTTGTCGGGGTCTCTGTTGGAATTATAATACCAGACTGAGCACAGAATTCTATCTAAACTCCATTATCATATTAAAACACTTGATCATGTGTGCCCTCAAGATTCCCAACTTTCTATTTCTGAGAGAACATATTTAATGAGATAGAGCTGGTAAAGGGAATATTTGTGAAAAGCACCACCAAAAAGATACTTCACATGGCAGACACAGAAAAGGCAAAATTTACCATATACACTGGAGCGATAGGTATTAAATAATCATCTCTGAATAAACTCTACAAATCAATATGGTCCTTTTGGTTTAAACTAAGAATGGTATTGCCTAAAGGAAATCTCTAAGGTCAACCAGCAATTAACTGAAAGGTTTTGATTGAAAATGCTATTGACGGTTTTCATATCAGACAGCTTCCTGGTTATTATACTTCATGGGCTAAGTAGGTGCCAAGACATTAAACTGTCAATAATCTATTAATACTGGACTGTTACGCTCACTCTGCCTGAATCTGCAGGCAAATGTATTCAAGCCAAGTACCTTCTTAGAACTAATGCAAATTCCCCAACCCTAATATGGAAATCATATCTTTATTGCCTCCCAGTTTAAATGCCTAGCAGTGTTGACAGAGTATAAGAAAAATATGCAGATAATAAATGCTTATTCAGATGAGTTAAACTAACATTTGTTTTTAAGAGATTGCTGAAGGGATGGAGAACATGTCCTGGAATCTGACTTCCTTTCTAAGCCATATTTAACAGTTTCTAAATTGAATGTAATAAACACTTTACAAAGAGAAATGAGAAGTTATTTAAAGTGGGGCTTATAGGTTCCTGCCACTCAGCATCTGGGAAGCAGTTATACACTGGGGGCTGGGGGAAGAACTTTTAATGAATTTAAAAGAGAAAAGCACTTTAATTAAATGCTGTCAAAGTGGATTGTATTAATGACTGTACACAGAGGAATTTAAAGCCAGCCAAGTTTATTTAGCAAATAGAAACTGGGCTTTTGAAGCCTGCAAGTATTTATGTTTCCGCAGTTGCAGTACATCTAGAAGATGATGGTGCCAAATGAAACTGTTGAGTTATTAGATATGATTTTATTTATTGTGTATTATTACAGTTTCAAAGGACTCGAGGGAATTAATTTCATTCTCAAAATGAAATGCCACATTTGATCAGAAAGGGTTAAGAAAAGAGAATAATTTCCCCCAATTCTTTTCTGTTCCCTGGTATTTTGATGCAGGTGAGTGGCTAGTGGGAACAACCTTTTCCAGGTTCATCCAGTCAGCATTCACTTTATTGAACAGTAGTGGCAAAGAAATCAATGACAGTATTTCTCCTGTGAGGTTTCCTCCTTTTTTTTTTTCTTTTCAGTGATTTGCCACTAAACATAATTCATTCTATTACACATACCAATAAGCTGAAAAATGACCAAAGCTCTTAAAAATCTCCATGAAAATTTGGTTGCCATAACTTTCTTAATCAAAAACATGAGTAGCCTCAACTTCTATAAAGGAAAAGGTATCAAATGTTTGACTCAGGGCAACAGGAAAAAAGGGGTCTTCCTCAGTATTTTCTATTCAAAAGCTGGCCACAGAACAAACCTAGTATTAATGATAATATTTTTTAAATAAACAAAGAAAATATGAGCCTTAATGCATGAAAGCTGTAAGAGATTGAAAAGCTGGTCTGGCTGGAAAATACTATATGTGTGTCAAAATGATTTTCTCTACCGTTTGTAAAAATGTAATTATCCGTGATATGCTATTACCCATGATATACTACAAGGGTGAGGGATTTCAAGTAAATCCACTGGAAGCTAAGGATTCGCCTTTGGTCTTCAGTCTGACACCAGCACGTCTGTGAGATCACAAACCACTGCCATGATTTACCACATCCTTCTTGCAGTTATATACACACCCTTCAGACTGTCTTTGGGTTTTAATTCAAAACATGAGAAAGGGGAGAAGGGAAACGTGAGGATGGGGAAAAAAACAAAACAAAACACAAAACCCAGCACCTATTTCCTTTCAAGAACAGAAAATGATCACAAATGGAGACTTTCAACTTTCTAAATAAATAATCTGATTTTTAATCCTCCTCCCGCCCAAGCTATTTATTAATATCATATGTTTGATCTATGTAGCTCTGGAACTTATAAGTAATTCTGCTTTCCCATCTGTGCCAAGATGTTTCTGACTAGTCTTTGAAATGCTGCAAATGCAGATGAAAATGACATAAAATAGCAACTGATTACATACACATTCTACATGTGAGGAATGGCAACATAGAACACAGATGACATTACATGTTCATATGGTATAATGTACTATTCTGTTTCACATATGCAAATATATAGAGTCATCAAAGTACATCAAGCCAGCTCTAGTATATCTGCTCTAGGAACTCAAATTGGTTTATTTCATGCAAATAAAGTGACAAGAAAACTTCTCTTCTGATGCCTCAGTAGTTCTAATATAAAGATATATCAAATAATTGTCAGCTATGTAACATACCAATGCATTTGATCCAGATTATGTTTTACAAGCTAAAGAATCAATCAATTTGCTTCTCTCCTTTCATGACTATATTAACTTACTATGCATGCTGTTGAACTACTTTAGCCCCTATCTCTTTAGGAGGTTTTCATTCCATGTGAAGCACTCAAATAAGGATTCCTCTCTAAAGGATATCCCTAAATTACACCTACATGAAAATGTTTGACATTGGCTCACTACAATTCCTGGCCACTCTTCTATTACCACCCTTTTGAATTCACTGTTGACACAAATTGCTGAAAAATTGAAATGAGAAAAAACATATTTAAAAAATCATTTGCATGTGAAAATTGTACTTATACAGTGTATGCTGGTTTTAGCACATTCTATTCATTTAGATCCTAATAGAAACAGGAAGACCTTTCCATATCCACATATATTTATGTTTAAGAGTTCATATCATTAATTTTAGCTCCTTAAATTTACTTTTCAAAAAATAACTGACTCCTCATTTTGAGATGCACTGTTTGAGTTCAGTTTATCATACCTAAAAAAGTAATTCTGTTAAAATAATTTGTTCCTCTCTTTTCTACATCAAGATCTCCAATCTGTTGGGTGTGTTTGGCACTAGGAAATCACAAACTATGGATTCATTATGCTACATGATTCTGCAAAATGGATCCAACCAGATACTCAAGTGAGCCTTTGTACATTGAACACAGAAAGAAATACAAACTTCCTTGAACATGAAGAAATAAATTTAAACTAAAAAAAAAAAAAAAATGAGAAGGGGAAAAAGTAGAAACAATTGTTACTTAAATAAACTATTTTTCATATCTGGGTGATCAAGTGAGCTGTATTACCAATCAGCCATTCAGTTCTGGAAACACCTGACCTTTCTTTCAGGAAAGGCTTTGTTTATGAAAAATAATGCATGGAAGGCTACAGAGCTTTAAAAAAAAGTTAACTGGAATCTATTCAGTGTCATGCTGGTAAATGTTTAACAACTAGCTCTCTGGAGAAAAAAACCCCAATCAGATCATTCACCAATTTTTGTAGTGTGAATAATCCCACCATGGCTGGTTTAATGCTACCAATGGTGTAACAACCAGCTTTAAGAATTCCTGAAAATTTAACAGTTGGTTTCTGCAAATCAGCGTAAGCTTACTCCAGGACACCCCGACTCTACCATAGAAGGTGATACCATTTCCCTCCTCTGAAAGCCACGTACTGCTTCCTAGACTGGCTTACTGAAATTCCTTTGCCTGGCCTGGCTTACCCGTCATTTTCCCAGGCCCAAAGTGATTAGAACGACCCCAAGTGATACATAATTCCATAAAAGATTCTATATCAAAAGGTGAAGGGTTATATGATTCGCAGTGAATCAGATCTAGAAACAACTTGTGAGGAAATTGAACTTGTGACCTTAGAACTGTCAAACCTGTCTAGTTTGCTTGATCTCTCATTTCTAGGGTCAAACTGGGTAATAATAAAATAAATGAATTTCAGAATTTTGGCAGTTCTCCTTTAATTGAAAGTGTGCTTTTCTATCATTACAAGGGGAAGTTCCAGACTTCAACTTAATAAAAATCAGCAGTAGTTTTCAGCTACATTAGATTTCCACACTAAACAGAAACAGCTGAGAAGCCACAGTAGGCAGGTTTGGTTGAGACAGTTTAAAACTCAGTGGCCGGCTTTCTCTTGCAATTGTCAAAACTATCAGTCACAGGAAAATCAACTGGATCTCTCTGAGTTCAATATAAGGTGTTCATAATCTGTTATGTTGTTGCTAATTTGTTTTTCCAAAATGCTTTTGAGCCTCCCAGGAGCAATGTGTTTTTAGTTTTTGTTTTTTTTACACTCTCATTAAAATACTCAAATGGGAATCAGAAATGAATGAACCAACTCACAGAATGACTGTTTCAGATAAAAAGGGTCTCTGAGATCACCTAACTCGCGTTGTAACAGTTTATAAAACAGCAGATGGAAACTCAAAGAGTGACACGCCTCGTGCAAGGTCAGTCAGCCCTGGGACCCTCTTCTCTTCCATACCATCTTTTCTCCTATTGGGTCAAAGCTTCATTGAAAATAAAGATAGAAAGTAATTTTTATTCTTTATAAGATGCTCTAATTCCTGAAACAGTGCATAGAAATCCTTAGGGTGAAACAAACATACAGAAAAATTTTAAATATTTGAGAACTTTTTACTTGAAAGCCAACCTACGCTTAGACTTAAGCAAATCTCAGTCATCTAATTTAAATGCAATTTAAAATTTTATAATTGAAGGCCCTGATTTCAAAAGAAACATTTTCTACCATTGTATGAGCAAGATATAATAATTTTTCAAAATTAAAATCAAATGGTTATATTTGTTATCTGGTCCTTAACCCTGTGGCTTTCAATCATGGAACCATGATTTATTCTATACATTTGTTCTGAACTTCACTTCTAATAATGTTACCATCAATTGTTAAACTAGCAAAATTTACAAATGCTTTACTTTTTTTGTTTTGGTTTGGTTTTCGTTAAGTTACAGCTGATTCTACACTCCTCCTACAATGACACTATCATACATAAGTCCACTCCTGTAGGGAAAGAAGTGGAATTCCAGGTAGTGATGCCAGGAATGCAGTCATTCATATGAAAATCATTATTATTCTCAGCACACAGGACCCCTTGAATAGTACCCTAAGATCTTAGAAATTTCTGCATCTTCACTCTACTTGTCACTACTTATCCAAATTTGCAAAAAACTATACTCAGTTTTGTGGTAGCCTCTAAGCAACTTAAGTCCAGAGAATATTTCTTTTCACTTGTTTGAGTCCATCAGAGGTCAGCACCGAGGATGCTGATTGAATACTCTCTGAGACTCCAACACAGTTACTGCATGGCACCCTCACAACCTCATGGACTAATGTACGGCAAAGACAGCAGATATCCCTGAGATTATCCAGAAGCTGAGTGGCCTTTTTGCTTTTTAAAGCTTAAAGACATTAAAAAAAAAAAAAAAAGGCGAACCAATTTTTGTCATACCCAATGACATTTTATTATGCCTTACAGAGGAATTTTATTCAGAGTTGAGAAAAAAAATTCTCACTGTTAAATAACTTATAATGACTTTTAAAAGTGCCTAAAATGTAGAAAGGTCATATGAAACCAGACAGCTCTGAGTCTCTCAATCTGTCTCAAAACAATTGTACAACAGGCAAACAATGGAAGCCAGGAATGCTCCCACGTCTTGCTTGTTATAAAGTTATATGCTGATACCATCCTTGATTCAACTCTGGATTCTTCTGAGTAGGAATTATTCCCTTTATCCTTAAGATTAATACTAACGTTTTTCAGGTGCCTTCCTTGCAATCACCATCTCATTTAAACCTCAAGTAACCCTAGAGCTTTGGGACTATTATCACTAGGTTCCAGAAATTTTAAGCTGCCTCTGCAACAGTAGAGCTCTGATTCCAGTGATGGCTCTAGAATTCAAACCCAGGTCTTCTTAAAGTCCTCTTTATTCACTCACCTCACCATGCCATGCTCCTGGCAGAACCACTGTTTCAGTCTACTTGGATAAGCTCTCTGGTAATTTATAGCACTTATATTTAAAAAGGAAGAAAGGGAGGTTAAAAGAAATACAGTTTTCATTTGGGCATTTTAATTTCCATTGGAACATTTTTAAATCAGGCAGTTCGAAATGCCTTCACGATGGCTGTATTAGCATGTGTTTGTGGGCCAAGTTTGTCAGCACCATCAGGCTCCCAGCACGTAGCCTCATACGTCTCAGAAAGGCACCTAGGACTGAGCTTCCCAAGCTACCCTCATGCCCCATTTCAGCTGCAATGGCCTCCCAGATTTACAACCTTGTTTCAGTCAGTAGGCCCAAATCAGAGTATGTGAAATAAGTACCCTACACTGACCAGAGTGGAATGTTAAGAACTTCATTCACCCCTGTGGGGAAGCCCTTCTCTGCAAATGTGCATTTATGTTTCTTCTGCAAAAACAATGAACACCTTTCAAATCAACAATTACCTATCAGTAAGAAGCACTGCAGGAGAAAATTTAAGGAGAAAATGTGAATTGGGTGCCTGTCCTCCTAGAAAAGGGTGTGCTTTTCTGACGTAACAGTTCACTATTAAGAGGGACTAGGTCACACAGCTAACCTTCCAAGGGCCACAGCTTTCTTCAGTGCATGCCAAATCAGCCCGGTGGTTCAGTTCACATGTTAACAATGAATTAGCCCATACCCCAGTGCCAAGTAATAAGGTGACTACTTACAGAAGTCACTCTGGGTAGAGAAAATAAACATGACTGGAACAAAAAAAGATCCATCTGCATGGTCAGGGAGTAATTGGAGATGGAGTGGACATACTTATTATCCATCTGTTTTCTATCAAAACTATTTTTTTAAATGCCCCTCAATCATTAATCAATAGATGCAACTCTCTGAAGAGCTATGTAAATCCCTTTGGACCCTCCAGAATAGACTCAGAAGGCCTGTTTGCTTTGGTGCCTTCAAACAGCCTTTCTTTTTTTTTTTTTCTTTTTTTTTTTAAGGTAATCTTGCCTCTGAGAGGCTCAACATGTTTTAGAGAGATATTACCTGTTTCATTGTGGAAACAGCTAGAAAAACTGAAGCAAGATCACTCAATGTCAGGATCAGAGGAAGAAAGAGAACCTATGGATTCCACTAAACTCTAGTCTGAATTCTAGAATAATGCAAGGTAGCCAGAGGGAAAATGGAAGTCTGTTTAAAAATGCATTCTGAGTAAAGGAGAAAACTGCTCAATATATGTGTGAAATTCTGTTTTATTCACTGTCATATATGTGGTGCCTAGAATAGTAGCTGGTGTACTGAATGAGCTTTAACAAATATTTGTTGAATGAATAAGAAATAATATGAGAACAAAAATGGCCAGTCTTCTCAATCATGTCTGTATATCTTGAAGCCCCAGAATAGGTTTATCAATCAATTTTAATCATCTTTTTCAAAAGACAGACTTTGCCAGGTATCTATACATGTATAAAGGAATGTATTTTGCTTCTCACAGATGAAATACGATAAGGCCCTTGACTAGAATAATGACACATCAATATCTACAATTGCCTTAATTTTACTTCAGGTTTATTGTTGTTACTTTTTATGGGTGGGGAGAGAAGGCAGGATGCATTCTCATGCACTTTCTATCTTAGTCTCTATTTATTTTGCCTCTCTCTTTCTTATTGTTTCATGTTGCTCACATTAATCAGTTTTCCCCCTCACAAAATATATTAGCCATTAGTCTAGTCTAAAAAAAAAAAAAAGAGTGTTTCAGATTACTGAAAAGAAAGAAAGAAGAGAAAGGAAGGAAGGAAAGAAGGAAGGAAGAAATAGTAACATTGAGTTGACCAATAAGACCATAGCAAGAATATCACCTAACAGATTCCATAGCTATATTTTTTTAAAAAGACACTAAGCTTTATGTTCAAAAGTGCTACATTTAGTCTTATTTTCCTATCAGAATGTCAAAAAAAGATCCAGACACCAAACGTTTTATATTATACCTGGTTTGATTTAATACCACCAGAAGGAAAAGAATATGAAAACATGTTTAAGGATTACCCTGTTGTCCCAAAACTTTAAAAAATAGACAATCGTCTATTAAAACAGAAAGACAATATATATTAGTGATTTCAGTGGTTTCTGAGCACTGGGCAGTACAGAAACTTGTATCCATGAGAACTATTTATACTGATGTAAATGATAACTAATCCTAATTCTTCCCTTTACCTATAGAGCAGCGTTGGACAAAGCACTTTCTACTCAGTTTCAGGATCTAAAAAACAGGGAGTGTATCAGTAACCAAAAGGGTAAATTGCAAAGATTGCACTGGCTTTCAAAAATGCAAAATATTAAAATTAGACTATTATTTAAGGAAACAGAGCAATTATGGAAGAACAGCTACTCAAGAAACCAAGGTTCCCTATGTTCTCACGGGGCAGGAAAAGACTAGGAGAAGTGGAACCCAGCTGTTTGACATTTCACTTCCAACCGGCAGTTAACACTGGATGTTTAAATTGGAAGGCAGCATGTTATGGAAGTTCAGCCACCCATAGGAAGCGTTCTGCTTGGCAAAAACATTAGAAGCACCCCATGAAGAATGAGGAGCAAAAAGCTAGCTCCAATTATTAAAATGATAAGCCTAGGAAAATGTTCAACCCACTTTAAAGAAATAAATAAGCAGACCCAGAACAGACTACTGTAAAAATTTGTTTAATTTCTATCAGTAACTATAGATAGGGACTGAACCCATGAAACTTCATGATAAATGTTAGAAAAATTGCAATCAAATAAAAAAGCATAATATTCTGGATACACATGGAACTTAAAAATCACACATGAAACTTAAAATTACAGTGTTTTATATTTAAAAAAAAGTCATATGAATCTCCCCTAATGTGAGATGTTTATACTAGACTTGCTACTATTACGTGCAACTATCTACCCTGAAAAATGAAGGGTACTAGGAGCCACGTTCTACTAAAAGGGCCCTAGCCTTCCTGCCCAAGGACAGACAACCCATTAACAGGTTACCTATAAGTGGTCTACAACAAGTTGGCTTTCTTCTTGAGATTGCTCTAATATCTCGTCCAACAAAGTCCTTTCTTTAAAATGCAATGCCTTCCAAATTAAGCATTCAGATTACTGATTGGAAATCAAATTCAAGAAAGTCTGCCTTCGTGAGGATAAGGTAGAACAGTCAATGTCCCTCTTGGGTGAATTTAAAGTAGGGAGTAGGCAACAAAACTGGGTTTGAAAAAGGTATGGAGAAAGGTCATGAGGTAGAGCAGGCATCACAGCAGGCCAAAGTGCGGAGGAGGCAGAATTTAGCACAGAGGCATGAGTAGGAAGCAGAAGTTTCATGGTAGGCAAAAATACACAGTAAATGCTAAGTCAGATGATGAAGGGAAGAAAAGCTTGGTAGAGGAAAGAAGCTAACATGAGAAAGAGGTATGTAATGTTCAAGATGGCAAAGGAGGAGGAGAATCCATGAATGGCAGCTGCAGAATTCCCAGTTCCAGGTTCAGGGAAACCTAACCATACTCAAAATCCTATACCTAGATTTTCATGAAGTTCTATCACCTTCAATTTCTTTTAATATATCTCCAATACTTAAGCTGAAATTTCTTTGTCTTCTAAAAGAAAAAAACTTTAAGAAACTGTAAATTTAAAAAACTAGATAGGCCTGCTTTGCCTAAATCTTTAGAAAAAACAAAGCCACAGCTAATGTCTAATCTACTGACTACTGACTCTAAAGAGCTTCTTCAACTTTCTGATGTTGTCACAGAGGAAAATCTATTCAGTACACTTTGGAAGAAGGTGAACCCAAGATGGAAATGTCCATCTCCTAGAATACAAAGAACTGATTGCAAATGACTTCCAAATCTCTTTATATTCCTGAATGGCAAATTAAAAAATTTAGACATGTTGAAAAACTAACTGGCAATATAGAAATCAAGGATGCTCTTCAAGTTGAATAAATGCATGCAGGATAACATAATATTAATACGAAAAAAGCTAGTGTGGTTCACCCCAATTGATGTTCAGGGACCCACAAAAGTTTTCCCATGTGAGGATCAACTTGTTCCCAACTTCTGCAATATTTCATTAAAAATGGTAAGTGTTCATCTGCATCTTTCCTTAGGATTAGAGTGGGGTGTCAATAGAGTCCCATTCAAACAGCAGGCTTTGAATAAGAGCTCAGAATGAACACAAGGTGGAAAAAATTATAGTAACCTTGTTGGAGAATTTGCAAACACTCTTAATGGATTAATTAATCAGCTTATTTATTTATTTTCTTGGAAGTTGTCATTTGGTAACAAATTTACAAATCAAGATGCCATCTGTACATCTGGACTAGGAAAGCAGGATCGAATTCTCAGTATTGAAAGGTAAATCTGAACATTAAACGTTAGCAATGAGAGTCATATTCTGAAGCTATCTCAAAAATGCCAAAACAGCTGATCAAAAGTAGAAATTTCAGTGACGTCAGTTCTTTGACATCATACCAATGAGTTAGGGGTTCCATTGCATTAGGTGTACTGTAAACAGGAAAGCTCACAAAAGTAGATCTAGTCAGTAGAATGATTAAAAATGAAGATAGACAAAAACAGCTCTGCATGATACCAGACAGCTAATAATAAGTGTGCAGGGAATGCCGGCTGTTGTAAGTTAGCAGTTCTTTCCAGCATACAGATAAAAGTCAGACTCTGGAGGCAGACAGATGTGAATTTAAGTTCTCACTTTGAGCAAGTTACTTAACTTCTTTAAGCTTCACTTTCTCATCTGTGAAAGTAGATAAAAATCAACCACCCCCTTGGTTTTTCACAATAATTGAAGACGATAAGACATGTAAAAATCTCACATTTTGAGAGCCTGGCTCTCACAAAGACTAGCTGCTGCCAGAGAAGAAGAAGAAGGAAAAAAGGAGGGGGAGAGAAGAGGGGGAGGTGAAGGGTGGAGGAGGAGAAGGAGAAGACACAGAAACGTCACTGGTATCATTACTACTAATTTTCGATAGGAAAAACTCAGAATCAGCCTCAGAGGTACTCATGAATTTTTATCTTACACTGTTAGGCAATTACTGGTATGTCCATACCAGGGTTTCACAACCCCAACACTATTGACATTGTAGGTCAGGTAAATCTTTGTTGGCGGGGGGTGGGGGGCTGTCCTGTGCATTGTAGGAAATTTGACAGCATCCATGGCCTCCACCCACTAGATACCAGTAGCATCCCCGAATATAATAACCAAAAATGTCTCCAGACACTGCTAAATATCCCATATGGGGCAAAATCAGTCCTGGTTGAGAACCATTCATTGACACCAATGACAGGGAGTCTATGGCTTAGAAAATGCTGAAAACCCTCTGAGTGAGCAGCAATTCAGACAAGTAAAGGTACAATGCTGGTGGTGTCTGGCTGTCACCAACTAGGTCTCACATTCTTATTTGATGTACAGCATGGAATTTTAAAACAAGTACTTGTCAGGAAACCACATAGCAACAAGCTCAGAATTCCTGAACTTAAAAAAATAACCTGTGGAAACACTTTGGTGGAAATACAATAAAGCAATAAAGCACAAACTACACAGACATGGGCAATTTGGCAAATGCTCCCCAGTCAACCTCACTCAGTGGCCTGGTCATAGTATGAGCAGTATCCTTTCTTCTCTACCGCATTAAGAGGGAAGTGTGGTCAGAGGAAAGACTGGATGCCAAAAATGCCTGCGTTTTCATTCAGCTGGTGACCCTGGCTTCAGGCAAGGTTTGACATCTCTGCTCTGGTTTTTCCAATTGTAAAATGCAGTTGGTAATAATGAATACCCTCACCTAACTAGTTTTTGATTCTCAGCTGAGGCTATCCATTCAGTGTAGGGCCTTGGGTTATAATAACCACTGGTGGAAAATCACTACCACCACAAGAAATAATTTTATCTTCAACCTTTTGGGGTGAAAAATGGAATTTATTTCATCTTTTTCATGAAATACTTTGGTTTGACTTGGTTTGCCTTACCATGTCTTACCTCTGTTCAATTCTGTGTGCTGTCCATATATAAACTAGAAACATTATGTATAGGTTAGTATTTCTCAAACTTTTTTCACTATTGACCCCCTAAAGAGGCTTTTTAGGCATTTTTTCTTAACCACTGCCTCTCTCCATAAAATATTAATGCCAGAGATGTACTATCTATCTCTTTATGTACCATGTCCCTGTGTAGGGCCACAGACCAATGTGAATTTAAGATTTTTATGCTCCCCAGGAACCAAGTTTCACCCCGCTGGGGCAATATCATTCCCACTGTAGATCCATGATGTCAATGGATCTAGTGTGTTCAGAGCCTGGAAAGCCAGCTTCTAATGGCAGGGACTTAAATGGGGGTTTCTCAAGAAACTTAGAATACCAAAAAGAAACCTGCAGAAACCGGATAATTCAATATGACGTCCAACCTACACACTGCCTGGAGAGATCTGAATTTCCAAGGAAGAACCATCTCATTCTACCAGGTCTGGCAGGTCTCCAGGGATGACAACACCCCTCAGTGGCCCAAGCCCGGCTTACTCTCAACTATAACCTTGCTTCATCTCTGAAGTGAAATTACACTGAACATGTACTCATTGGTAAGCATGCAAAGGACTGTGTTAGGATTATAAAAATAAATGATACGTAATGGCTACCATCAAGGAAATCAGAGCTATGTGGCAAAGACACTTGTGACTTTGATGTGGCAGCTGGGTATATGCACATGGGCACCAAGAGGGGGTGACAGGGATCCTGGAGGCAGGATGGCGAATGTGTGCCCTACAGAAAGGGCATCAGCTCCAGCCACGTGGAACTCTGAGTCCCATGGGTCAGCTCTTCTGATTTTCTGTGAAATCTCCTGATTTTTAAATGTGGGCTTAAAAGAAACACATCTGCAGGCAATACAAGACTGTCTGTTTGTGATCTCTATTTGCAAACAGCATGAAAAAATTCCTATAGGACTTCTCAACATCACAGAGGCACCAAATGCAGATGAATGATGCGAAGCTCCCTCTTTTATCCAGTACATCTGCCGGACCCTAATGCAACAGATTAATCTGGTGGGTAATTAAGCACAAGGATCACTGCCTTATATCTTTGCCATTTAAGAAAAATTAGGGAATGGTGCACCCTAATTACCTAAAGAAATTTAAATGTCATTCTTCCATGACCACAACTGGGGAGGACTTCTGTGTTTTTTAATATGCTGCATATATCAGAGGCTTCTAATAATCACCGGTTTTACCCACACTTAACAATTTAATAATGGCACATTTCCTACCTAATTAGACAAAATATACCACCAAACTATTATTGTCCTACCTATGAATTTTAAGATTTCTAAAATATGTAATTATATCTTGCTAAAATTTTAGTTGATATAAGGGCACAAGTGAATGCCAACCCTGAATCTAATGGCTTGACTTTGGGACAATCATCAACTTCTTTTTAGTAGCTTGGTATCTTTTTAAATACAGTCCTTCCCGAGTCCCAGAGACTGTGCCAACTGTGTTCTCTAGTTTCAAGAGTTCTGCTGGCTGCTGCCAGATATTTTTCTTTATTTTTCAATTATGACTGTAATAAATAATTAATCCCCAGCTTTGTATTTTGCTGACAAACATAAATTCAACATTGCAAAGCAGTGCCACTCAGAGATAGGCATGATGTGAAAACAAAAGGTGATGTACTGAAGAGTTTCACTAAGTAGTTATGGTATCAAGGTGAACGACTAAGGCAAAGTCACTATAGAGAAAATTACCTTATTTGTAAACTCTTTAGCTAAGATCTTACTGATAGGAATAACCTTTTATAAAATAAGTGAATTTCTCTTAGTGATATCAGAAATTAATGTTAATAGCCACAAAGTGCTTAAAACTGAAAAGGAAAATTACAGACTGATTCTTGCTTAGCCATTAAATACTGTTAGCACACTCTAGTTCTGACAGACTAACATAAAAGATAATAAAACTCATAAATCAATTGACTGTCTGCTTCTAAGATTTATTGTACTCAAACTGGTCATCTATCAGACAAAATACCATGTTGAATGTCCTTTTAGCTACCTAAACACAGGACTCACAGGGATCATTTCTGGACAAAAAGCAGAGACAGGTACGGTGTAAAAACTATCATCCAAAGGAAGGGAGGTCCTCAATTATAATAGAGAATGGGTCTTAGTATTTTTACCTTAAATTTTGCTAAGTTTCCAACTTCATCATCTTATGATTAAAATGGGCTGTTATTAATATCTAGAATAAATCAGTTTTTCAATCTTGTTCTATTTCTACTTCACTTGTATTGCACTAAGATGGACCCTGAATAAAAAGTCCATGCAAAGTCAGTGGTTCCCTGAAGCTAGTCCCTGGCCTTATGGCTGGTTCAAGACAGAAGTTTGGACCAGTTCACATCAAAATGGGGGTGGGGGGTGGGGGGGAAGGGTAATAGTGACTTCTTCATATGGCTGAATTGATTTCATTAATTTGTTTGACATTAAAGAGTATTTTATGAAATCATATTGATAATAAATGGGAGCTTTCCCTTGAATTTTTCAAATAAATTTATTTTCTAAAATAAAAGGTTGGAAAACCTATATTCGGCCCTTATTTAATTTTAATTTCTATTAAATCTGAAAGTCTAAAAACCATTGCTCCGTGTGACTCAGTATATTTGTCTGATTATCAACAGGGAGGTACCCTGGTGTTTGGATGAGGCCCCAGCCACGAAAAGACGAAGAGAGGACAGCGGGAGGGTGGGTCTTGAAAGGTGGGTACTAGCTGGTACCCTTATCACCCTCCCACTCGTGCTAGGGATATTGCAAGAGACTGACTCCCAGGAATCCAGGAATCTTAACAGGGCAATTAACTCTGTGATTTTGGCCCTGGAAACTGACTAATGATAGTATGAAAGCATTGACTGAGATGTCAATATTTTGATGAAAAGTGACCTAAGGGACCAGTTATCTTCTGGCTTCTCCCCAAGGCATGAGTGAGTGGAACAAGGAGAAAGGAGACATAGAAACCTCAGGGTACAGTGTTTTAGCACATCGTTCACCATCCCCTCTGATTACATCTTCATCAAGAAACCATGCCACACCCTCCCTCTATCCTCATCCTCTCTTACATTCTTCACGGACATGTGTGCTGCACACACACTCCTGCCTGGACTGTTCTCTTCCTGCTACACAAAAGGAAATTCAGAGAGAAGCCATAAAAGGGTCCTCCTCAGTTGGCAGCTGGGATTGAGCAGTAGAACAAATCTTATCGAAAAATTCCTGGGCAAAACTCTAGAGGGTCTAACCTTGGAAACCTTAGTTAATATTTCTTCTTGAAAGTAATTAATTTTAGATTACAAGAGTCAATAAACTCAGTTACTTTCAGAAAGCTATATTATTTCTCTCAATGAGAGCAAAAACCAAGCCAACAAAACAGGCAATCCAAATGAAGGCAGATTTCTAAAAGAGAGGACACCAAAGACAGCAAAAACCCATCTTAAAATTCTAAGAATCTATCACAATCTGTCTCTTAAAGGTCCAGCTGAGTTCAATGGTATTCCCTGGGTCATGTGGCTATGTCTTTTCCTTCGCCTAATCAAACATTCCTTGAGGAACTTTGGGTCAAAAACTACTTCAGAGTTTTTGTTTAGAAAATGAACTGATGGAAACTATGTTTTTGAATCTAGAGATTCCATTCTTCGCAAGTGCTCTGGCTTCACAACCCCACAAGTAAAATGCTCTCAGGAAAAGTAGCTGTCTTTGGCATTTGACTTCTCATTTTTCTTTGCGTGTGCACATACACTTACACACAGCAAGGTCTTCTGTCCTTGGGGACATGGCATGAGACATCCTCCAACAGAAGCTGGTGTGCTGAGCTCCCAGACCCTCGGCAGCTACTGTTGACACAGAAAGCCCTGCTCAGGTAGGGGAAGCGGGGGTGGGGCTCACCTGCACCGGCTCAGGTGGAAGCTGGACCACATGTTGCATGCGCTCGCTGTGGTGATGCCTGGATTCCTCCTCATAGATCACATCCCTCTCATGCTGGGGAAGGTTCAGGAAGCGGCGTATAGTACAGAGGTTTTCCCACAGGGTGCGGTTTTCAGGACTTGGGTTCTCCTTCCAGCGAAGCAGTTCGCACAGCCAGCCCTAGAGAGAGAGGAGTTCACTTGAGTTCACCTGTGAGGTGCAGAGGAGCTGAGATGACCCTGACCTCAGCCGAGTGCCATCCAGTTTAGCATATTTTCCTGTCAAATTGTTCCCATCAACCTGGGGCAGGGAGATACTGAAACGATCTGACTCTAAAAACCAATAAATAACCACATAGGTGGTCACACCGATGCCCAAGAATCTTTATTTTTGTTAGCCATCATATTACCCTGCCTACAGAACGTATTCCCAATTGCAGTTTCTTTGTAAAAGATACTCAAGCAAGATTATAGTTATCTGATTGTCAGAAAAAGTAATTTGCATTAGTCAACAACAATTTTTATAAATTACTCAATTGGCTAGTATTCCATTCTAAGAAAAAAGTGAAGATAAACTAATACAGATTATGAGATGGCAAATTCTAAAAAAGGCAAAATGTTTAAGTGTAAATAGCACTGAATTCTCTAGGGAGGAAATGTTTTTAACAATTATCAATAACTCCATAAAATAAAAAAAATAACCTTAGGTAGGATGCAAAAAAAAAAAAAAATGTATATTTCCTCAATCTCTGAATGCCTTGGGCTCTAGGCCTCTTAACCATCACCTTCCCAGCATAGCCACACCTGCAGGAAGGTAGGCAGTTGGTCAGGTCACACCTGCAAATGTCTGCCTCCAAACTCTGGCATCCGGATGTTCTCTCTCTTGCAACTGCACGAGAAAGAAAATGTAATGCAAATAATGATGGATTATATGAAAATAATACAGAGGATGCTGTCAACATCGCTCACTGACTCATGTCAAAATATTTTACCCAGTAGCTTGCTAACCCATCATTTCCAAGCTACATCGCTAATTTTAAAAACAAGAACTGTCCCACATTATGCCTCTTGTAAAAGAGTAAAAATTTTTCTAAAAAGGTGCATAAATAAACACAAATGACTTTGTGATAAATAAATCCCAAACCTCAACAAATTCTATATCATCACTTGTAAGCCAATGAAAGTTCCTGACACGCATTATAAAAACCCCATATAATATCATAAGCTGTTGTTTGTCTAACTCTCCACTGTGTCTTCTGCCTTTACCCAAAAAAAGGCAAGATTTGATTATCTCCGCTGCATCAGCCAAGACAGCAACACCAGCTGTTCTCATTGTGCAGCCTCTTCCTCGCGGCCTCCATGTTAATAACCTGATCATTCCATTTTCTCCTTCAACTGCCGGCTGCAGCACCGCGAAGAGACAAAAACCCAGGCCCATCTGCAGCAGCTGTAGGCACTGAACTGTGAAGCCACCGGGGATTTATAAACTAATCTGTAACACAACACTGCCTTGTTTTTACAAGTGAGAGGCCACATTTGCGCAGACCTGATCTTTTCTTGCAATAAACTGGAAGCTTGGGAGAGTTAGAAGGTTAGGAAGAATGAAAACAAGATACCTTATCATTTGCTTGGAAATGTTTTTCCAAGTATTTTCACAGATTTTTTTAATGCTCAATTGAGAGACAGGTAATGGTTGATTTTCAAGATGCAAATACACGAAAAATAAAGACAATTTTTTATCCCTACCAGAAAATAAATTATATTTTTAAAAAAATCTCCTAGTCCCAAAGTGTTTCCTCAAGGGTTTCTTTGTACAAAGGAAAGAATTCTTGAAATGGAAAGTAAACCATCTGTGGAAAAAATAAGCTCCTATTTGTCTGTCTTTTCACAGATCTGAATAAGTCTCCAACTGAACTCTTTCAAATGTTTCAAACAGGTAAGTTTAACATCTCCCAGGGGAGGTGATAGCATGGAGACCAATCATTTAACAGAAAATAAAAACAAAAACCTACATCTGTTAAAAAATGAAGTTCTGAGATACCCAGACCTGAAGGAAGACAGCACCTGCTGTTCCGCTTGAGGAGCGAAGTGCATTGTGGGAAGCCGCAGCTTGAAAGGAGACAGGTGACAGCTGAGTAGTATCTCCACTTATGACACTGGGAATGTCTTGCACAACATTCATTGCCGCATTTGATTTATATGCGCTGTTATAATCTGCACTCATTACAATCACTTAGAACAACACTGCGGGCCTCGTTATGGAGTGTGTGCTGTCTGCCATCAGTCTTTAGGAAGTGTAGTGCTCAATTTGCCCACTGACATGCAAGGTCTTGACCTTGAAGCTATTAGGGAGCAGATTAGACACAAGTGTGATCATGTGTGCAGACATAAGCAAACCAAATTAATTTCTGGCACAGGGAGGTAGCCAAGAAGACCCTGTTCTTAGGGCACCAGAGAACTTCCTCAAATCCCTGATGGAGCTGAGCTAATAGCATGTTTAAGGGAACCCGGTTTTGAAGATGAAGCACATTCATGGTATTTAGAGGGTTATTAATCTAGTTTCCCCACAAAGTGTTTGCTTGGCTGATCAGATTAAGGGATGGAGCCTTCAACGGCGCACCCCCACCACAGCAGGCCCCAAGAAATCTGTGATACTTCACAGCCTTGGACATATTGCACCATGTGTACCCAGCTGCTTCAATAATTAGCTTATGAATGTATCAGCTGGTTCTGTGATTTTTATAAATAATAACTAACCTACAGAGCAGAAAGATTATCGGGAGCCTTAGAGTGGCACACAATCGTCAGATGCTCCTAACTCTAACTTGCTCTTCTACTAAATGCCAGTATTCCCTACTAGTGGTGCTCCTGTGGTGCCATTTATAAATATTTATTTTGTATCTGAAACAGCGAGGTATTTTTTGTCAGCTTTCTTCACGGCAGCCATGATGTGCTTTCCCCTCACTCTGACTCACTTGCTCACTTGCTCACTCCAGGCATTTCTATGCTTATCTTCAGGAAATCTATTCTTCCACCTCACTTCCCATCTCACTCACCATCTTTTTATTCACATGATTCTTTCACCTGCCCATTTGGGAGGCTTATCTCTGTTTTCTCAATACTGTCTCTCATTAGCTTGTTTGGTAGCTAATGACTGTGTGAGAAAGTGCCACTGTGTTGCATGAACACACGTGTGTGTAATTGTGAGTGAACCCACCACAGAAGAGATAAAGGGTCCCCACATTGGGATTTTTTTTCATTTATATAATTTTATCGTGCCATCCAAGAAAGTTTTGCAGTATCAGGCAAAAAAAAAAAAAAAGTGTAAATGTCAAATAAAACAGTGACAGATGACAGTATTCTCTATTGAATAGCACTGTTTCTGTCGTGCATGTTCAATGGGAACTCATGAATTATTAATAAACAAATCTCCTTTTTCTGTTAAAAATCTCAAGTAGGTTCTTTGTTGTTGTTCCCTATGTGTTATGTGGAGCATTCCAGGAGAATTATTTTCATTTCAGAAATGCTGATACAGAAGTTCATCTGATTTCCAGCCTTGGCCAGGTCTGTGAGTGGGTACCATGAACTGCGGAATATATACCTCCCTGCAATTCCTCTTTTGGTTTGGTTGTGAGTTTTGACCAAATTGGCTGGCTATTCATTTAGTCCATTTAGCTTTTACAGTCTGGTAAAACTAGGACTAAATAAATTACAAGTGTCTAAGCACAGTTAGGAAGTACAGAGAGTATTAGGCTTGGATCCCTGAGACCTAACTGCCAAGTTCCTGCTCTGTCCTTAAATATTAATAATTGGGTGACCTTTAAGCAAGTGGTTATCCTGTTGGAGCTTCTGGGTGCTTAACTATAAAGCAGGGGGGTGGGTAACAAAAGATGGTCTCTATGTTCTCTTCTAGTTTCAAAATTCCATGATCCGTTACCTTGTTATCTGTCAGAAATGGCAGATAGTGATTAGCTATCAGAGTTAAAAATGCAAAGAAGAAACTGCTGTGACCCAGCGATCCAGGTCAACATCACTGGAGACTACATATAGATACTATGAACGCCGTGATATGATGCACTGCAAAGGACACATCAGATCTCAGGTAGTCATGCCCAAAATGCATAACCACAGTCAGAACGTGAGAAAACATCAAACAAATCCAAATTGAGAGGTATTTGACAAACCAATTAGTTCTCTTCAAAAGTGGCAAGGTCATAAAAGAAAAGGAAAGACTTAGGAATTGTCACAGACTACAGAAGATTAATGAGAAATAACAACTAAATGCAATGTGGTTCCTGGGATCACATGGTGAATCCTGTGGTAAAACTATGGATTAGAATAAGGTTTTAGTTTAGTTAACAGTATTGAAATAATGTTAATTTCCTAGTTTTGATAACTGCACTATGGTGATATACGGTGTCAGTGTTAGGGGAATATAGCTGAGGGATAGACAGGACAGTACAATTATCCCTTCTGTATTATTTTTGCAACATTTCTGTGAGTTAAAATTAGTTCAAAATAAAAAGTTCTTTAAAATACAGAAAATACCAGGAACTTATACAGAAAAATATACATAGGAGCCTAAGTGTAATGAAACCAGGGAATTCATGATCAAAACTTTCTTTTACCGTCAAAATCTGAACCTACAGGAGGAATATAAGTTCAAAGATTGCTTCCTTGCAATCACTGGTTAAAAAGTTCCCAAGCATTCAGTGCATAAGCAAATAATATTTATGAACATCTCATTTTAGCCATCTCGTCAGCCTCTTAAACAAATATATTTCCCTCAGTAGAAAAAACAACCCTGACTATCCTTTCCAACTATGCAGGTGAGGTGACAATCATACAAGTTAAGATAGAGTTTGTTTACAATCCACGTGTTCCTGAAAAGTTGCCTGTCAATCTAAATTTACAAAGCAAATCCCATTGTAAATATATTAGAAATTCTTACTTTTTCAAGAAGTGTGACATTAATTCTTCTTGGGAGATGAATAGCTTATCTTTGGTAAATTGATGGTTTCGTTGATGAGTTACATAAAGGAGACAACCTCTAGTTTACAATTCAAGAGCATTAGAAGAGGAACTAATAAGAACCACAATATTCTCCTGTTTTTCTTTCATGATCTTATCTCCCATCAATTCCCCTATTGACTTTGTGCTCCAGCCACTGTGAATTACTCACAGTCCCTGGAGATGCTTGGTACATTCTCACCTCTACACTTTGGCAATGTTACTCCCTTGGCTGGAATGTCTCATACCCAAACTTCTGTTCCCCATGAGAAGCTATACTTCAAGGCTCAGCTGACATGGTCTCACTTGATCTCCTGTGAGAACTTGTTGCTCACTCCTGCAGGACCCTTAAGCATTTTCTTTACACCCTTTCACAATTTGATGATTATTATTGTTAGGGGTGGGCATGTCTGCATTCCCATCAGAACCATTGGCTTCTTGAGGGAAGTGGAGGACAAGGGTTGGTTGCTTACTCATTTTAGTATTTTCAGAGCAGGGTATGGTTCCTTGCACACAGTATATGTTCAATAAATGCTCATTGGGTTGAACTGAAATTATTAGACTACATAGAAATTAGCCTAGAGGAATATTTTACAGCCTCAAATTCAAAGAGTTATTGTTGGGGAGTAGCACTAATTCTCAGAAGCACTCTTGTCAATGTCCTGAGGTTTGTGTCCCTATCTCTAATGCATGCGCATGATAAGGAAAATGAAGTGATCCAATATACCCCATTATATAAATTGCAAACAGTCACAGAGCTCTCTCAGAACATTAATTCAGTTAACAATCTTCTACTTAGCACTCAACTCCTGTGTACCATGCAATAGGCTGGTATATTACATATATCATTTAATTGTCATCATTACTTTGTATTTAAAAGATTGAGATCACCAACAAGAAAGTGAGTGATTCTGACCATGAAGGAGCTCAGAAAAAGTGTCATCATTGAGAATATGACACGTAAGTTGAAGCTTGGAAGATAAAGATGGATCTCACCAGGTGGGGAGAGGACTAGAAGCATATTCCACAACATTATCAGCAAATACAAAGACATGTAAAATTATCACACACAGGGAATCAGAAGCAACTCTGTGGGGCTAAAGCATAAGTCTAAAAATGAAGGCGGGGTCAGATTATAAAGAATGTCATACAAAGAAATTATATCTTAATCCCATGGGTCCTATGAGTCATTGAAGGCTTTTTACCTGATATGACAAAGAATTAACTTTTCTTTCTCCCCACCCACTCCCACCTTCTTCCTTTTTCACAAGAAGTCCTTGGGGAAAAGACTATAACAAAGTCAAGAACACCACTTATCCTAGCCTGGATATCTTTTTCTTTTTCACAGTAGAATTGTGTTGCTTTTTACTTACTGGGCCCCACAATGGCCCGGTCCTAGCAAAGGACGTACTTCATAAACTTCATTCTCTAGGAGTTTCCATTCTAAAAAGACATGACATGTATCATAAAGAACTAAAGTGTATCAATCATTTAAATAATCTGTTCTCATCATTTTAACCATTTACTTTCTTTTCTCTGTGTGTGTGGGGGGGGGTCAGTATGTGTATGTGTGTGTGTGTTGTTGTTCACATAAGAGTTTTTTAAGCTCCCCTGGATTGAAAACGAATGAGGAATGGCATTGTCTAGTTCTTTAAAAATTTTTAAAGATTTCAAATTTTCAAGTTGACAATAAATGAGTGACATATTCTCCAAACCACGTACCAAAGACCAAGAATGTTCAAATGTCCAGGGAGATCTCTCACAAAACAATAATACAGCCTAGTGTTTGAGCTTGGAGCCTTATCAGATATGAGTTTGAATCCTAGCTTTAATCCTTAAGTTTAAGTGATATGGGGGTAGGTGGGGAGGGGGCCTCAGAGGAGCAGAGTGGGGCTCTGTCCATGGTACTGAAATGCTACTGTGTATGAAGTTACTTGCTTTCCCTTTCCCACGACACTGATTATGACCTCAACTTCTTCCAGTCCTCATGTTTTCTTTTCTTTAAAAGAAAAGTTCTATGTTTATGACCAATTTTCTAAGTTTTATAATATCTCATAATAAACACAAACTGGAACTTGCTCAGCATTAAACAGAAGTTCACAGCCTGCTCTTCTCTCCAACAAGAGGGAGAACTAATAACTCTGTCCCTGTTGAGCAAGGTTGTACGCTTCTTGAAAGCAGGGCCTTGTCACAGGGATTACTGACTGCTCCCCTCAGTGTGCCTAACGCCAAGCTAACGGGTGAATGCAATCTACCGAACAGTAAGTAGCCCCCACTCCTTTGCCCCTCTAGGAACTCTAATGAATGGATAAGTCAGCAAATGAACAGTTCTTCAGGAGAATGACTCAAGGCTTCTTGCAGCAGAAATGTAAAAGGCCATTTACTCACCCACATCTTCAATACAGAAAATGTCAGCATATGTAACCAAAAGGAAATGTTTTCCGAGTATCTCAAAAGGAAATTCATATTATTAACCACAGACAGTTCGCTTTCTAAATGGAAGCACATAAAGTCCCCAAACAAACTTTTGTAACTGTGAAAGGATTTCTCTTCAGCTGGTTGAGACTCTTCTGAAGTGTGAAATGAGCCAGATAATATTCAGCTCTTGTTTCTTAGTCACTGAATTCTCTTTTCATGAATCCAATAAGTGTCTATTAAAATAAATAAACCCCCTAATGATTCAAGATAACCTAATCAAGAAAACTGAAATGGATAGAAGGCTAACTACAAGGGAGACTTGTCAAGGGCTTCAGTAAATCCCTGAAGGGGAGGTCATCTAAACCTGAGAAAAAGATTTGTGCTGAGCATTTGGTTATGGTTCAAGGTTAATTATTTTATACCTTGAACGTAGTGAGTAAAAATGATCTGCTTCTTTTTTGATTTTTCTAAGTTGTATACTAAGTTATAAACTGTATTTTCACGGGGACCAATTTTTAGCTGTCTCTGGGCTATCTTAATGCATGTCTCTCACATTTCTATGGATGTGTTCATAAAGATTGAGTCCATCATTGAGCGTAATAAATGTTTTACTTTAGAACAATTCTTTAAACTCTGATACAGCAGGCTCAAGTCAAGAGGGGATTACATAAAATTGTGTTGCCCTCCTTACCATAGCTATATGGGATATACATAGCTATTAATACATAATACTATGGAGATTGGGTGTGCCTTTACACACATAAATATGTATGCATACATGCATACATGGGTACATGCATCTGAAAAAGCCATTCATGTTTGTCAAAAAGAAGAATGAATCTGGAATCGTGTACTTCTCCACTTAAACACTAGAAGGATGTTAACAGCAAAATGCACTAGGCTAAAATATCAAGCAGAAAACAACCAAAATGATTCTAGTCCCTCGCTCTAGATCCAAATCCCAGCATACCTGTGATACGGCACTATATACTGGGCAAACTCTTCAAGAATTTATCAGAGCAGGGGTGAAAAAAACAGATCCTTAGAGCAGAAAACCAGGAGTAAGACTTTTTGAAAGATCAGAGTAGGGCCTAGAGTGAAGTGAGCAAGTGACTAGGGCATAAAATATAGAGTGTGGCTTGGCAAGCATGTGCCTCCTGACATTTTGCACCCTGGGCACCTAGCTTGCCTCATCCTCATCTTGGCCCTATGAAAAGAAGATGATTAAATAGTGTCTATAGCAAAGTGGTAGCAACCATTCATAAGCACCAACATTCTCCCACTGTAAGAACCGTGGTTTAACTCTATATCCTCTTCCCAAGAGGGCTGGGGAAAGTTCAGAGGGGTGACTTTAATACAGCAACCTGATTTGCTTCAAAGTCACATGCAATTTCCAAACTTATCCTGTCATGAACAGGCAAATTAATGCACCTCAAGGGTTTCTGCAGGAGATAAAGATGAGCTTAAAACCGGTACAAAAACTTTAGTGATGGCTTTTGTGGGGTTAGGATAACTCAGGGCACTGGAAGTAGGTGTGTGACTACCCTGATCTCTCTGGTATAAAGAGTGGCAGGAAGTACAGGCCATAGGATGCTCCAGGTAAAATGAGTCGGTGGTCTCAGCCTCACTCTTAATGCTTTTGCATTGTCAAAGTATTTGACGTTTTAAGAACTGCATATGAAGTCTGTGATTAAGCTTCACTGATATCTAATTAAGGACTCCCATAAAGGCTAGGTTTAGGGATGCAACATTAACAAATTAACTGTGAGGGCTGTAAGAACCACCCAATTCTTGATTATGAGGTTGATATTAAAACTGAGATTTTATGGGAATTTCTGCTAATAATCGTTCACTAGAATTTAATCTCTTGAGCTTATGCTGAGAGGAAGAGGAGGGGAGGTTGAAGGGCTCAACCTGATGCTTGGGCATCATTGTGTTTACCACCCGCTTAGTTTGGCATTTGGGAATCTTGAGAAATTTCACTAGGCATAATGTTTTTTTTTTTTTTTTTTCAAGTGGTAATTCTAGGGTACATATATTAATTTCTTAAATTTGAATTTGGCAGACAGCCCCTAAATCATAGTGTATCTGCCCCAGTTGACAAGAGTAGAAACTGCTCCTTGATAGGCTTTTAGAATGATTGTGTTCAAAGAAACCTGCCCAGCAAAAAGGGGCAGCTACTCAGGTAAGGCCACACACCTCATTTCAGTCTGTCTGACATGCTAAATAGCAAGGACAAAAGTAAAAGCATTAGGGGTGAGGCTGAGACCACCAACTCATTTTATATCGGGCATCCTATGGCCTGTACTTCCTGCCACTCTTTATACCAGAGAGATCAGGGTAGCCACACACCTACTCCCAGTGCCCTGAGTTATCCTGGCCCCAAGAAAGTTATCTCCATGATGGGAACTTAATAACCTAAGATAAACATCAAAGCACAAATGGCAAAACTTTTTGCAAAATGGCAAAACTTTGATCCTTGCCCAACATTTTCTAAAAGCTGGGAAACTAAGTGATGAGAATAAAGATAATATTTTATGTTTTGTAAGTTTACTCCCTTATGTGAAGAGTTTCCCTTAAAAAAAGAATTATAGTTTTAAATTGTCTTATAACTATGTGTTGCACAGTATGATTTCAATTTGGATAGAAACGTGTGTACACTCCCATGCACACACATACACGTTGGAAGGAAAGAGTCTAAAATGCTAACAGTAACTATCTCTGGGTTATAGAAATCTGGGTGATTCATGTTATTATCTTCATATTATTCTTCACTTTCTGAATTTTGTAACATTAGGTATTGTTACTTAAGTAATCATAAAAATAGAAGTTATTTCTTTAAAAAAGAAATACATAGAACTAAATTGTGCCTGGGACATTTTTAAGAAGGAATGCAAAAAAAAAAAAATTAATATAGCACCCCATGACTGAATGAAGCAAATATTAGTACATATACTGAATGTGATATAAACTCTAATAGCAAAGAGCAATAAAAGGAAGGAAACAAGCCAAATAGTATATTCATTTCTTTAGGTAAAGTTGTCTTTCTTTCCTTTATTTTTGTTAAGACCTGCCATGGAAACCTGTGTACTTTATTTAGCCAGTCAAGACAATTAAACCATCTATAAGGAGAGAGCTTAAGAAAAAGAAGAATGTTCATCATAAAATCTGAGTTTGTAAACTACATCTAACACATAAGTAGACTCCCATTTAGGAAGACAATCTGTTAAGTAGTTGAGGACTTAGAATACTTTTTTTTTTTGATAGAAACATAATGATAAGGCAGAAAGGTCAGTACACAAAATCCACTTAATCCTAATGTACATGAAGCATAGAACATACTGAAACCTAATCACCATGCAGATCACAGTTTCTATGGGGAAAATGATTTTAGAATTGTGTATTAAAGGCCAGAAATCCATCTCCTCTAGCTACAATGGGATCACATTTGTGCTTCCTACTCTAGCTTTTGCATTAATATTTAGAAGAAGGACTCTCCCACCACCGACTCTAGTGGCAGCTCCTGCAGCAATTGGCAGGGATCTTTAAACCTTGGTGAAGACAAGGGCATCCTACCAATGTCATCTCACCAGAGACCCCTGTGAGTCCCTATTTGTTCCCAGGTCGTCCTCTTTCTTTTATCCCAGCAGCCTCCAGGGCTGGCCCTTTTGGGTTTACCACCCAAAGGCTCTCTCTTTCCCCTTGTCCATATGGAACAGAACATGTGTCTCTCTACCTTCAGGATATAGAAAGCAAGCCCAGTGCCCTTCTGAAGTTTTTGTTCATTGGTTTATATTTATCTTTAAATGGAGGACAGGGGAAACAGGGATTAAAATAAACCCCTATCCATGTCTCTCCCTACTCCATTTCTGCCCAAACCTAATAGAAAAAGACAGTCACATACGTAGAGTTGGGTCTTTGGGTATACAAATAATAAAGATTCACTCCTCTCTCAAGAAAACAAAAACTAACTTCAGATGATCCTCAGCATGCTAGGAACTGAACTACTGTAGGCTAGAAAAGAGAGAAGGAGGAGAGAGAAATAATGAATTAGCGTCTGGGGAAAGGAGTAATTGATGTCAAGGGAAAGCAATGTGGCTGAAGGTGCTGTCAAAGTATGCAGCCATCCCTGGAGCACTGCAGTGGGAGTGCCCACGGGTTACTATGTTTTCTCCTCTCCAGATTTCTGCTTCCCAGATCACCGGTGATTAGGTGCAGTTGGGAAGGAAGGAGGAAAGCAGCCCTCCAGAGTTTGAGTAACAGGGATGGGGAGATTACCAGAAGCTACTGAGGGACAAGGAGTTCCTGTGGCCACTCACACTGCATGCTGGGAGCCCTTTGTATGTAAGGATCAGACTGAAGTTATACAGAAAACATTCCATACGCCTTTACATGATGGCTCCTACCAAGAACCCCTCACTGCTGTTTCACAGAGGACAGTCACTAGCCACAGTGTCATCCTGTGCCATGAAGAGCAATAATCTGAATATTTTGCAGAAAGAAAAGGAAGGTAATCCTCAGAATTCATACACACAAAATTATTTTAAACAGCTGGTTCTAAATCAAAAATGAAGGAAAAACATAAGGTGAAATGTGCATAAGCATGTCTTTTCCTCTTACTTTATTCTTCTTTTACTCCTCTCCCATGAAGAAAGGGGCAAGGGCCAGAGAGAAGATACCTAATGGAATTGGGCAATGGACTGACCTGGCCACGACCAAGGAACCAGAGCTGAGCTGGAGGAGGTGGTCCGTGACCCTACAAATATCCCCTGACATAGCCCATGCACTAAGGAAATGCACAGGCACACTTCCCAGTAACGGATTTCCCAGGAACTCAGGTGAAATCCCAACTAGTTTGTCACTCTTTCAACTCCTACTGGGAACTCCTCCCCTCCCATCCTGCCTGTTCCCTAAACAGTTACAGCCCTCAAGAACCATTCTGGCCCACCAACCTAATTGCTCTAAAATTTTCTACCCTTTTTTCTACTCCTCATTCAAAACTCCCTAACTCACAGGGCAGTATTGAGTATTATTCTGGATAACTGATTAGAGCAATTTACCAAGGCATCAAAGAGGTTTGTGGAGGGTCCATTTGAACGCAAAGGGAGGGCTGCTATGCATATCCGAAGTGGCCTTCAGGGAATCCTGCCTACTCCAGTTCACAAGAGCTCCTCCCTAAATTCACCTCCAATGGAAAACCTTCCCTACGCATTTGCCTCCTCAGGCACTCCAAGAGTTTCTGATCCCTCTGAAAAATAAAAGAAAAATAAAAGAGGGAGGGAAGGGAATCAAGAGAGCAGGAGGAAAACCTTTGTTCCCTCAGTCTTCACAATCCAGCAGAGTGGTGTGGCCACTCCCCCTTGCAGCTAAGAGAGGTTAAGTCTCACTAATAGTCATATTACGCACGTACACACACACACATACACACACACACACACACACACACGCACACGCACTTTATGGATATGCACCAAATACATGTGCAAGGTACAAAATCACACAACTGATTTCACTAAATATGCTTTTT
The DNA here is from genome assembly GCF_041146395.1 of Eulemur rufifrons. Lineage (NCBI taxonomy): Eukaryota > Metazoa > Chordata > Mammalia > Primates > Lemuridae > Eulemur > Eulemur rufifrons. The sequence goes on along the minus strand of NC_090983.1, from coordinate 33,025,849 downwards.
ATCAAGTGAATGCTGGCATTTATAAAATGGCATGAATATCTTAAGCTAAATTGCCTTTGAAACCATCAGTGAAGTTCATGGTGTTTGGCAGTACCATTTTTAAAAAACATAATGCCTGGAGCTTCTGGATAGCTGAACACGTGGAGTTTCCTGGAGGGTGGCACACCCAGGGAGGGTATGAAAGCTCTGTGCCCCTTTCCTCCATTAAAGCCTTTTTTTAATCGTTAAATAACAATAACAATAACAAATAATGCCTGAATTACCTATCTAGTCAGCTATTTACAATAAGGTTCCTTATCCATGAATGAGAATGAGATCATTGTCCCATGAAAAAAGGAAAACTTCAAAACCTCAAAGCATCTTATCCCCACTTGGGCTCAATCTCACCCTTCAGTTTATTAATTCCCAAAACTATGTTCTCCTCCAGACTCTACAAAATCAAGACTGCTGATTTCTTCAGGAGACATCAAAAATTTGGAGAGCTAAGCTTCTGCTAATTGGCAAAGACAACTTTCAGTCAGCTACCTGAATTATTTGGGGGGGCTGGTGGGGGCTGAAGGCATCACTATTTCCAAAAGCCATAGTGCCAAGTCAACAAAAAGATTATAGGCATTTTGAATCAAGTTCTCAGACCATAGTCTTCAGCTTTTCTTGAAATCTGCTTATAAAAGAAGGACCAAGTGAAACTTTGATATTTACGTCAAGTCACGACTAAGGGGCAGGTTTGCAAAATCAATTGTGCAGCTTTTATACTCACTGCACATTTACCACATATGTCCTTTATTACACAGTGGAAAACCATTAAATGCACAGTAGTTTTGCCAAGTGGCATTATGCATTTAACAGCTTTATTCGTTTAACAGCTCCAACTCTCATTATATTTTGCCATGTGGTACATGGGATTTTACGCATTTAACAGTTTAAGAAGGCTCTATGGTATTTTCTTTTCATGTATTTCATACTATGGTTGGACATCATGTCTTAGCAAACTGTATTTCACTGATTTCATTGATGAGAGAAAGTCAGAGTAATATGAAAAAATTACCACAGTGAAATTGAAAAGGGAAACAAACATTTAAATCCTTTTTAAAGTTCTTTGATATTCTACTCTTCTCCCTTTATCAACATCTGAAAATAACCTATGCCAGGTTACTGCAAAACTGTAGGTAAAAAAGTCTGATCCCCAAGCCATAAAATTAATCTAAACATAACATTTAAATTTACATTTGAATTTTTTTTAAGTTTTAAAAACAATTTTTACTGAAAACCTCCTTGCTTAATAGAAATACAATACTCATTAACTTCCTTTCTTCATAGCACACAACAGAAAATCTGTTAGGGAGATGATCGACCATTTTACCATTTACATATGGAGGGATGAAAACATTTGTCATGCAAGGCCACAGAGGAAATCAGACTCAAAATCAAAGGACTCTCAAAATTATGCTTTAACTAACTTGCATTTCTTCCATACTGCATTAATTGTTCATCCTAGAGATAAATAAGTAAGCACTTCAAACTAACCCAGGATTCTAGGATTGGGCAGAAGTTGTCCCTTTAAACAAACTGAAGCAGATAGTAGATCCCATCAACTGTTGCTGCTTTCAGAAATAAAAAACCTAAGCATCTGTCAGCTCTTTTCCCTAGAGCATTACATTCCCCACAATCCCGGCACTCTGAAAAATTTTACTGGATAAGCTTCTATGTTTTTCTGTTACAAGATTTTAGCACTTACTCTGCACTCTCCCACGTGTGTTTTCTCCTGGAAAAACAACTGTATTCTGTACATAAAAGAAACACCTGATATTGAAAGGTGTCTCTGGGGCTGGGGAAAAGTGGTTATTATAACCAAGCCAGCCATTCCCCTGGCGGGAGTAGGAGAGGTGATGAGACCTGGCTAAAACATGGTCTCCGAAAGGTGCGGTAATACACATTCTAAGTTTTGTTCAAATACCAAAAAAAAAAACAAAACAAAAAACAAAACACCAATAAAACAGAAAGACAAACAAAAGGTATATAGCAGTGTTTAGAATAAGGAGAGAAATCATTCAAGGCTGATTCTTTTTTGAAAAAAATTCTTAAAAGAAAAAAGCCAGGGTTTTGGCTTAGTCTCTATTTTGAACTCCAGTGGGAATAAAAGCAAACTATAGAGCAAAAGGCAGAACATGACAGGTTCCCTGGGGAATATTATTGTTATTATTATTGTAGGAACAGATGTATTTTTATTGGTGGGAGGAGGAGAAGGGTCTAATTCCAGCCCTCAATTTTGCTCTTTTAAAAACCACTCACCTGACTTTTATTTGCAGCCACTTTGGCAAACAGGGCTTGAGACACCTTGGCCCTTTTCATCTCCTGTTGGATCTCGTCATAAATGGCAGCTGTGATGTTGACGTTGGCGCCGTCCACCTTAATAGGGAGGTCTGTTGTCGGTGTCGAGGTTTTGGCCTACCAAGAGACCATGAAAATAATAATTTTAAAAGTGCTGCATTCAGCCCAGCCATCTGTGCAGAAATTATCAAAGGATTTCAGTCAGCTGATGCCAAACTGCATTAGCTACAGAGGGACACTTCCTGTCCATTATTCTAATCAGGTTAATTGTGATTGGAAATAATTGCAGTGCATTCCTATAGGACACGCAGAATCCTGTCAACCCTGTTCCCTCCCAGTGTCCTGGATGGTTCACAGGTAGGATGGCTACCCTGGACACCAAACTACAAGCAAGCATCTAACTGCAAAACAAACATGCAGAACACATACACAGTTACCTTTTTCTTTCTAAAAATGGCACACCTTGGAGGAAGAGTCAATTCTTCCAGAAAAAATGAGTAAATGGGTAGAGGTCTCTAAATAATAAATTATTACTCAATTTAATGCACTCCCCTGAGTCTCTCTCATCCTTTATTAAAGCTGTATGTATGTCATTTGAGTATGTATGGTTTCCCATCGTTATCATCATTATGCTACCCAGACAGTCACCTAATTTCACCTAGGAAATCAGTGGAAATGAAACAAAATTTCATTTCATAAAACTAGGCTTCAGAATGCCTTTGATGTGCCGTTTTCATTTTCTTAAACTCATATTGTGGTTTTATGTATTCTGCCGTGCTCGTTTTAATTGAATGATTTCCCATCAGCTTCAGAGACAAATGAAGGACAATATAGAAGGTGTCTGTACTTCTTGGGGTTAGGATAACCCCAAAACGTTTCAATCTACTTGCTCCAAAAGATGGTCAGAATACTTGCTTGGTCTGGGCCCTAAAATGTTTGTTGGTGTCTAAGGGGAGGAGGCTGAGCCTCTTTCTTAGAACTGCTGGCAGCAGGGCTCCAGGAAAAGACAGCCCCAATCCTTGGGTGCTGCAGGCTGAAACTGGATGTTTTCTTTTCGTACCCATCCACCCTAGAATCTCAAACCAAAGAAGTCCCCAAATCACAAATTTCCCTTTGTGGATTCCTTGAGCTGTTCTCCACTGGATCCAACAATGCACAGGTCTGAACAAAGGCATAAGACGCAACCTGGACATTGTGGGATCAACGGTGTCTGAAGGCCAAACTTAAGGTCCTAAATTTCCATGAAGGCCTTGCTTCCTAAGAGTGCTCAGTGACTTTTGCCATTCTCCCTTGACCTCCCTCTCTCATACTATTTTGTAATTACTGCAAAGTAATAATAAGTATAATTTATGAAGTACTCTTTATGGGTCAGGCATTCTAGAAAGCATTTTAACTTTTTAAATTCTTTTAAGAATCCAATGAATTAGACATTATTGTTTTTGTTTTACAAATGAAGAAACTGAAATAAAAGAGGATCTTAACCTGCTGGAAGAACATGCAGCAGCAAGTGAAGTCACCCTGATCTGAACTCAAGTCTTTTAGGCTCCAAAGCATGGACTCAGAACCTCTGCACATCACTATCTCCAAAATCTCCAGTTTACTCTGGGTGCTGTTTATACAGGAATCCTCTTCTCTGCCAGCTCGGGACCTTCCCATAATGATGCAATTCTCTGTACTTCTTTTCGAGAAACTCCTTTTTCTTCTCAAAGTTTCTAGCTAACCCACAGTGCTTTCCTTGTTAAGTGAATGTTTTAGCATATTGTTTCTGCCTTTCTGAACTCAGTTTTCATTAGCTTCCGTGACTACCTCATCTTATCTGACTGGTCAAATCGTCTTTAGACCCCTGAGAGCCAAACTGAAACTCCTCCAGGAGCTACAATATATAGTTGAGAGCCCAGGCTCTGAAATCAGAGTAACTAGAGTTCAAATCCTAGCTCTACCATTCAGTCATGTTAAATAACTTTTAACTTAAGTTATTTAACCCATCTAAGCCTCAGTTTTTCAACTGTAAAATGGAGATAATACTACAAAATGGTGATGGCTGAATTCATGCAAAATGCTCACAATACCTGATACATAGTGAAGCCTTTAACAAATGATCATTCTTATCCTGGCATTGTTGTTTTGTTATCATTGAGCACACCAAGAAATACTGGCCAACTGAAAAATTATAAGACGAGACTCTGGAGGTTTAATTTCAAATTTGAAATTTCTTCAATTTGTTTTTCAGCCACTGATGCTGAAATGCCAATGAGTATGGAAAATAATCCCCCTGCATCTATGTAGACTTCCTGGGTGCAATAAATTGCTGACTTCAGTTAAAAGGTAAGTGGGTAATCATGAAATGGTTTAAAAAACTTTAATAACTTCCCCTGTCTCAATCTTTACCCAAAAAATGGCAATTCCAGAGAATTTAAAAATGCAATGCCACGACTCTATTTTAAAAAAACAGGTTTAAATATTTCATACTTATTTTCAAAAATCTCAAAACTGTCAAAATAAATGATCATTTTCCCTGTTATCCTTAAAGGGCACCTTTATCTATAAATTTTCTAGATGGGATTCTGTTCAAAATAAGCAAAATACTGATCCTAAAGTCTTATAAGTTGGTCTGACTCTGAAAGCTGTAACGTCTTTGAAAAAGTGCTGAAGATATAATCTTGTTAGAAAAGTACTACAGAGGAAATGAAAACAAAACACACGGGCCTGTGTTATTTTCTAACAAGTAGAAGTGACTTTCTGAGAAGAGCTGCCTGGTTAAATGGCCAAGAAGCATGGCTGGACTCTCTTATAATGATTTAATGGGCTTCAAAAGTGGCAAAAATACTGGTGAATTTAATAGAAGTAAATATTAGTGCAAATTAACAATTTGCCCAACTTGCTCAATTTGTATGCCCCCAAATTTTTTTAAAAATAAAAAGGCTTGGTTGCACTTATCCAAAGTAAGCAGTCAAGAGACCTATTTTTGGTTTAGCAGTAACTAAAACTCTTAATTCACTAAAGACTAAAGTGTAAGTAACACAATTTGGCAGTACATGATAGACAGTGATCTTCAATTAAAAATTTATTGCAGAATGCAAAAATATAAAAAGAGTTAAAATGTGTGAAAAAAAAAAGGATGTGCTTGGAAAAGCTCAAATATTCCTATTAGGATAAAATTCTGCTTCTGTGTTTAATCAGTTCCTTGGAATTTATCAGAACACAAACTTATAAACCCAAAGCTATAGTATCTATGCAAAACAGCCTTTGGTTTTGAAGTACCCTGTTTTCAGATTTGTATAAATGTGTGCCTGTTAAATACTGGTTTTGAGAACTACCACTCCGATGGAACTTGCAACCATCCTAGCAACAGTGAATGAGATGGCTTTATCATAAATCTACTGAGTAGTAAAAGTTTAGGGGAAATAGGGAGTAGGTTCAGATGGGAATTGGAAATGACCCCTGACTGCCTGAGACCCTGACCCTTCGGTTTGGAGCTTGGCAGCACACAGCATTACTAGATGTATACACTTGCAGGAGAATCTGAGAACACAATAATTTTAAAGTGTGTAGAGAAGAAGGATGGAAGTCACCAAATCCTGTGGGGAGATCATCCTAGAAAGGAAAATAATTAAGGCCTAGCTTTCCACTATCGTTTTCTAAGGGATCACTGAGCGATATCTCTCACTCATTCTGATCTAGCCACTGCATGTGTATGCTTCTACTACACACAGGTTTCCCCTCATTTTGTTTTTTTCAGATGCATAAAGCAGAGCTTAGACTACTCTCTGTCCCCTGCCCCCAACCACCCTCCATCCCTTCCAAATAAACATACAATTTCAGGAAGAGCAGTGTGCTTGCTATGCAAACTCAGCTTCAACACAAAACCCCAACCCCTTTGTCAATAACTGAGTAGCTGTTTGTAGGCATTCTAGAGCCTACCCCTGCACTTACTCCTGCCTACCCATCCCTCACCTGCCACGTATGGAAGAAGGGACTTCCCTAAAGGGACAGAAATGGATATGAGATAATAGGGGAATTACACTATCATATGGTCAGAAGGTCACATCGTTTGATCAGCATGTTCAGTGGATTAAGAAATTCTTGAATTATGCATCTTAGTTTGTGAGGACAAACACAGTATGAGTGAAGGCAAGATGTTTCCAAGGCAAAGAACAGAGAGTCACGAGAGCAAGTCTCTCACCTGAGGGGTTCGGGAGGAGCTGGGACTGCTGGAGGCCGAGGAGACCATGCTCACGTTGGGGTTCATGCTCCGCTCCCTCTCGTCCTGGTAGATGCGATCCCGCTCCACCTCCGGCAGATTGAGGAAATTCTGCATGGCCCTCAGGTTTACCAAAAGAGACTGAGAGGCTGTCCGAGGGTCTTCTTCCTTACGCAGGATCTCAGACAACAATCCCTGATTAAATGGAAAAAAAAAAAATAGGTCAAGTCACATCTGCAGGTATATGTGTGTGGTTTCCAACTTCTGCCCTCTCCCCCTTTATTTGTTTGGTGTAACCAGCACAGCCAAGAACCTCAGGCTAATTCCTCAGGGTTCTCCTGCATGAAGATTTTGTGGGAATGTGCTTGTCTTCTGGGGGCTGTGCCTTATTTTAGGACCGTTCTATTCTGACACATTATCATTACTGTAATAATCATCGGTGTACAGACATGCCAGCTAGCAAGGTAGGCACCCGGGAAGAATTGTGAAACTGCAATTACCACCAGGTGCCTCCTACAAGTATTTCAGGAACTGTTAGAACTCTCTCTGCTTGAAACTGGGAACACTTGGCAGTCCTGCTTAACTTTACAAATCTGCCAAGTTTGGTAAATTTAGTTTCGACATTTAAACAGCATGGGAGATTTACATCGTTTAAAAAAAAAAAAAAAAAAGTTTGGCTGAATTTCTGTGTGACCGGCCACTGTTTTCAATATAGATGTTTCTTATGGAAAAAAAAAAAAAAAGACACAAAGCAAATGGCTACAATTTGTGTTAACCCTCTGATTACTTCCCAATCTACACACACAACAGTTATCCTTGCATATGTAGCAGAGGGGGACCCAAACCTTTTTATGAGATGCCCTCATGGGAGAAGCTCTAATCTCACCATTAAAGCAATGAAAATGTAGTCACATCCAATGAGGGGCAGAACACACCGGGACAATAGTGTGCATAGGATGTTGTGATAGGCTCTGATACTTTCTGAGTGTGTGACTCATCCAAATAGAGAGCTTTAAACAGGAAATTAGTGTTTTCATGTACTCTAGTGACAGAAAATTCACAAAGAAAAGGCAAATATTGCCACGTCTAGAGAAAAGTAGTATGGACTCATGAAAAGGGCTAGAGATCTAAGATGGGACATTGTAGCACGGGGGGCAGATGCATATCCGTTTCCGCTCTGCACACGTGTTGGATTATCACACAGAGGCACCACTTTGTATTCCTAGCTAATATCCCTTCTCAGGGCAGTATAAGATCAGGGTTTAGGATTATCCCTCAGGAAGTGCTGAGATGTTAATCCTGTATCTTAGAACAGATGGAGCGACCCAAAATCATGAAAAGTCACTTCTATGAACTGTAGTAAAGTGGTACAGATGCCAAAGACATTTCCACAGAGATGAAAATTAATGCAAAGAAAACACTATCAGATTTCTAATATATGGCTTAAATATGAAAAGGCATTGGATGCAAGGGGAATATACCATCTCTGGTTGACCAGAAATTTTTTAGGGCAAAGTAGGCAATGTTTTAAAATAAAATAATACATTATAATAAACTGAAGCAAATGCCACTTATAGGAATGTGTATCACATAGTTAACACTCCACGGAAGTAATCACTACTCAAACATCACATAAGACAATTTTACTATAAGGAAGCTACAAGTACTATGTCATCTGATAGTTCTGCAACTTGGATGTCATGTTATTTTGGTTAGAGGAATCCTAAGAAATACTTGATAGAAATGCACACATATTCCTTCAGAGTAGAGGAGGGAAATAAAGAAAAGAGAAAAAAATTAAAAAAAATAAATGCATACATAAACACTACTAGAGAACAGTGTGTGTGCACATGCATTTGTGCACATATGTGCATGCACATCCATGCCCAAGAAAAGGTAACATGATTCTAAGAAAATCTAGATTTATTGTCACACTTTTAGAAGCAACAAGTGAGACACTTGTCTCCCCAAAAATGTTATACAATCTAGGTATTGATTCTCTTTCTGAAATTAAAAGTCACTTCTACCTCAGGCTATCCTACTTTCCACTTGCACTAAGCAACTTGAAATGGATTGTTTCTAAGATTAAAATATTCAGATTAATACATGGAAAGGCAACAGAGAAGTGGATTTAAAATCGCTACCAACTTCGAATACCAGTAAGACGCTAAGATTCGTATTTTCTGAGCTTTCCCTAGTGATGAACTCTGCATATAAACAACAAGTTGTTCTGCTTCCCCTCTCCCTCCTCCCTTCTCCTCTTCCTCTTCTCCTTCCCCACAAATAACTTAAGTATTTTAATAAATCTCAAATTACTAAAATTTGAAGCTGTTTTAAAGTCAACATGGATATATTCTTTATGATAGTTGTTATGATTATACTCAAGGGATCTAAAGGCAGTTTGTAAACTTACTCTTCCTTCATGAAACTATCTTCACAAGTTGTGGAGTACATTACAGCAAAAATCTTGCATACGAAATAGTGACACGACAGAAACTATTGCTCTAATGTATCATGGCTCAAAATTATAAGTTTGTTCATTCCTAATCAATAAAAAAGTCATTCAAAACTATAGAGTAGTTTTATTTATTTCTTGTTCGCTTTACCATTTTTTCCTACCTTGAAACTATATAGCTCCTTCCCCTACATTTTTACATGTCGGACAATCCTGTAGGGAAATGAATCCATCTCTAAGGAAAATGAAGACAAAGCATCCTTGAGAATGCTCTTCTGCATCATTTTGGAAGTGAAAGAAACACAACGTTTGTATACTAAGAGGTTGGTAGATATACTGCTGCCTCTGTTTCATTTGCCTAATTGAAAATAAAGTCGCAAACCAACAAGGTGGCCAGCACCACCCCCATATATTACCCCCAGAGAATTAGAACAGTGCTCCAAATTGTTTACTTAAACGCTCAGCTGTGTAGCCCTGGTCCCAAAGGGTATTCCTGTCTCACCTCAGACATTTTCAATAACAAATGGTTAACGGGTGGGCACGAGAAAAGTTTTCGTTGTTTTATTGAGTCTTTTTTCATTTGGATTATTTATGTGCTTTTAATTATTTAAACTGGGAGTTTTAAAAGAAATGTAGTCCAAATTCTGCAGGCTCATAAATGTAAAGTGAGTTTAGTTAGTCAAAAATCATCAGAGGAGAAAAGAATCAGAAGAAAATCTACAACATAACTTACATATACCACAAATCACCCCATCTAATTATCAAGATAAGTAAATGTTTATCATATTGAAACTGTCTTGAATAGAACATAAATTAATAATTTATCTTGCATAAATATTTCTAAAGCCCTTGCCACTATGTCATCTGGTATTTTAATTATCAACCAGCCAGGCAGGTGTCATTTGGACATTCCCATTATGCAGCCTGAGGTACAGAAAATGTGGCCTGGCACCTGGGCACCAAAAAAAAGATGTACTTTTATGAATAGAAAGGTCATAAATATTGAGAATGTGCAAATGGAGAGAAATTAATAAATTAACCAGGATATAGCTTATTAAACTTTCATATCAGTAATCATATTAAAACATATTGCAAGTATTGAGTAAAGTGATCATTAAGTATTTTCCTCATTGTAGGCAACAGAGCCTTCTCCAGGGAGACATTATAACAATTTCCTCCATGGTGTTAAGCTGAGGTTATGTAAGACCAGGAAACATGTTGACTGAAAAGGAGAACGAACATCTGCACAAGGTAGAGAGATACCCTCCAAAATAAACCTTGGGTTACAAGTCACTGGAAAAAGAAAGGAGTAGGCAAAAAGAACCTCAAACTGACCTTCTCCCTAGCCTATTAATCCTCCTATTAATGGAGGATTTTGCAAGCTTCATATAACTTCCAGTACCAGCAAAGAATATATAAGTTTGGTAGAAAATTCATTAAAAGCAAAATAATTTAAAGTGCAAAATGAGAGATAATGTAATGCCATCTAGCTCATTTGCTAATATAGCTTGTTTGCTATTGCCACACATAAAATAAAGAACTTGGGCCAATTTTTAAAATGAAAAATTGATGTACTTATATTTTCTAATATTTTAAAATAATATTCTTTGTAACAAATTAAATGACCTTACAGTTTCTGAATCTGCACTTTCTGTCAATAGCTTTTGATTTCTATACTACTTCAGCAATTTACGTAGTTTGTCCCAAATTGTTAGTGTGCATGATACATGTGGATATGCAAAAGTTTGGGAAACATTACCATTATTGGCTTTATAAAATTTACTTTCAGGTTTTTGCACTGGCCCTGATGCCTTGTCTGGGATGGGTGAAAAACTACCTTTGAGGGCCTTTAACTCTGTAAGAGAGCAATAAAAGAACACATATGATGGGTCAGGTTTTCGGAGACCCCCAGACTACTCCAGGGCTGACAGCAATAGTTCAGGTCATTAGCGACTAGATTTTAACAGCTATCCATCTTCTTCACTGCTCTCAGACTGTTGGTAACTCTCTAGGATTAAGCTATATCTCTCTTAGATTATCTAGGGAGCCCTAAATACCATGTCTCCCACTGACTATCTAGGGAACCCCCAAATTCAACAGACCTAGTCTCAAAACAACAGATCGGTCCATTAACTCTTTTCTTATTTACAACTTGATACAAAGCTCAGAGAGGGATGAAAACTTAATAAGAGACAGATTCTACTCCCAAGGAGTTTACTATACGATGGCAGGAAGATTTTATAGTAGCACAATGTAAAAGATGCCAAGTATCATCGTAAATGCAAGACAGAACTAGTGTTGCCTCAGTTCAAAGGAGGGAGAAAGCATTGTCAAATGTCAGGATTCAGGGAAAACTTTTTGGAAGAGGTGAGACTTAATTTAGCTGGGACTTTAAGTATAGATACTACATGGATATAGAGATAATGGTGAGATAAGGCAAAGGGGGAGGGGAGGGGATTGGGCAGTTATGATAGTATGAGAACATTTGAAGAAAAAGGAAGAGAGCATGCCTACTTCAGAATACAAGAGAAGTTTGTGTCCTTAAAATCAAGAAAAAAGTACAAAACCTGATAAAGTGGTAAAAGACATTTTGAAGTGAAAATAATGCAGTCCACATTAATAAAAGTCTGAACTACTGGAGCATACACAAGCTAACCAGCAAACATTACCCCCCAAAATGAAGTGATATTAGATAATCTGTTCAGTGTTTTTGTCACCTGCAACAAATTAGGCTTTCAATATGCAAAACATCTTCCTTCCAGAAAAACAAATGATCACGATTCCATTTAATTGTAATTTAATGAGGCATAATTTATTTTTTAAAGTGATATACACCAGGTGTGTACTGAGGAAACTGGCCCAGCCAAACCCCTGTGCTTCCCTTTGGAAAAAGCATGCAACTAGCTAGAGACTGTTTTCATTTCTGTAAATTACGTTTTTGTTTGTGGCAGTTGAAGTGGGAGGTAGAAAGGGTAGCTCGCAGCATTCACCTATTTAACATATACCTTTGAAGTAACACAATCCAAAAGATACTCATTTATCATATAAAGCAAATAGTATGAAAGTGTTGAGGTCTAATTTGAACAAAGGTAGATATTCAAAATGTCACATAAACTCCCAACAGCTTATATGTACTTCTGATTGCTATGCTTAAAGTAAAATCATACACTGAGCACTTCTTTAGAAACATTTGGACTGGATATTTTAAAGAAAATAAACTCCATCCCCTGATAACATATTTTCATTATTAATTCTGAGATGTGCAAACAAATTATATAAAGTATTTAATGACAGTCGTCTTCAGAAACCAAGTTACATCTCTTTAAAGATATATGATTCAGAACATTTATTACACAATAGTGAGTCTGAAAATATATTTTAGCTCACAACTACACACTGCTTTAAACACATGGTGTCATAACCAATCAGCAAGGTTAAAAATATCCCACATACTCCCATTTTACAGATTAAATAAAATTACAGGAGTCAGCGGTGGAAGGGGCCTCGGCACTCATGCAGACCAACCCTCCACCCTGCTCCTGAACTAACCTGCAGGTCACGTACTTCCCTTGAAATGTCAAATGTCCCTCCAAAGGTACTCCTCATTCTTCATGTTTCACTACCCCTTTCTCATTCTTATCTGTTAGCTTTAATTTTCACACAATCCTGGAAGGTCTGTGTCCAGCTGACAGGGGAGCAAAAAACTGGTCTCCTCTTAAGAAAGCCAGGTAATACCAAATTCCTAGCCTAATCACACAAAGCAAACGCTTACATTTCAGTGGTGAATTCAGTTAGTGGAAGCAGTGAAATCATTGGCCTTGCTAAAGAAAGTATCGGCTTCCTAACCGGAAAGCTCACCTAACAAAACTGTTTCTACCCTAATCTCCAATCTCCTTTCCTTCTAGGTGCTCCAGAGAGGCATTTTCCCCTCTGTTCAAGAGGGTTTCCCTGGGTCCCCTCTTCATAATCTACAACCCCATTAGGAATCTGACTGCTGAAATTCATTTGTGTAATGCCAAAGATACTTGCCCCATCCCCCGCCCCCCTGAGCATTGCTTAGCCATGAAGCCAGAGTACTTAGTCTGATTTGAATAAAAGGTATACAGGGCACAACAATGACAATTTGATTTTTATTATTAAAAATGATGTGTTAAGTCCTCAAAGAAAATGTCGTTATTGCATTAGTTTAATAAAACCTCTCTTTTATTACAATATTTCTTTATTAGGAAAGACAGCCTATGCACGTGGCATTTTTGTAGGATGGGGTGGATAGAATTGAGCATCTAGAGGGAATTAATGTTCTCTGCAAATATAAATGCATATACAAAAGTAACGTTTGCAGACAAACACTGTTACTATAGAGATATATTCTGCAAAGCACTAAAAGACTAGATATATATGTGTATATATGTATATACGCTGTATTTGGATATACTTTCCCCCTCCTTTGCACCAAGATGGCACTAGTTCTATCTCCCATTTATGACACTTACCATCCTTTACATTGTATACTATAAAATCTTCCTCCCATGATAAACTCCTTGGGAGTAGGATCTGTATATTTTGCATTTAGTGATTAGTTGGTAACACAGGAATACAGGGCTCTAAGAAGGCAACAAATGCATATTTTTTAAGTTTCTGGGAGTGGGAGTCCTATCTTTGCTGAACAGCTAGCAGTAGGCCCTGGCAGGCTACACACTGAAAGCCTGACTCACATTATACTCAAGATCTTTTCATTCAGTCTACTGAAAATAAGGTAATTGAAACTGAAATTTGGGGTCATGCAAACTCTACTTTAGAACAAATATTCTATGTACCCCAAATCTTCAATTTATTAAATGAAACACTTGTCTCACAGACAGCTTTCTTTCTCGTGCATACAATAAAACTTCACTTGTACCACCTGACACCTCAGAATATACAGACAGTAAACAGGCAACACAAAGTGAGTCGGTATAACAGAACATTCCTGAAGCCCAAACAGTTTGTGCTCTCATAACTGCAATACCCTTGACCAAGCCACATTTGAATACGTACAACGGAGGGACTTAGCCAAAACCAGATTCCTGGTAACTTTACTATTTTTTGCCTATCTTGTCTATACAGTGATTATCCCTTCTTCCTTGCTATCTATAGGAAGTCTTAGGTACCGGAACAGGAGCCTATGAACAATCTAAGTCAAATTTTTCTGAACACATTAACACTAAAAAGTGAAAGCAAACAGTACTGAACAGGTTCCCTTTGGAAACATTTTTACTGGTGGTTTTCTCAGCTCTGGGCACATACATGGTTTCTACTCACACCTCAAGTACCTGGCACCATGACTATTTCATTCACAAAGTTCTGGGCCTTAGTATTTCTAGTTTTCATGAGTGTTCTGTGAAACAACTGTTGGCAACCTGCCCAAAAAATTTACTAGCTTTGGCTACTTTGTCAAAACATTGGCAAAAATAGTACTTTCCAAAAACAAAACAAAACAAATCCAAAAAATACATTTATTGAATATTTATATCTCAAATGTATCAGATGCCTACAGATATAAGTAAAGCAGTCTTTTAACAGAACAGAGTTGACTATCCTGAAACAGTTATAAAACATTATTCCTTCCTGCTGAAATACTTCTGTATTAACTTTAATCACCCCCACGGTCAAAAGCATTTGTTCTCACATAGCACATGGGACACATCACTGTACTTACTATACCACAAAAGGATTACCAGTTTGATTGCACCTCCTTGAAGAAGGGATTGTGTCTTTCATCTTCCACTCTCTGGGAGCAGAAGTGACTGAGAATAAAGTAGGTATGAGTGTTACTTCTAAAGTCAGACTCAGTGGATTCAAACATTGGGCTCTAATTGAACAAGGATCAATTAATCTCCCTATGACACATTCCTCACCTATAAAATTGAGATAATTCTACCTCCCTTATAGAGTTCCCTAGAGAGCTTACAGCAGTACATGATACATCAATGTTAGCCATCATGATAATGCCTAGCATAGTCTCTGAATACACAAATTTGTTAAATGAATAAATACAAAACAAACATCAAAGTACAATTCTTTTTTTAAATTTGCAACTTTAAATATTCAAGGCACCTGTTAATATTTTGCTAAATGTCTGCTCATAGAGAAGGAAGAAAATATAAAAAAATAACTTTTAGGAAGTGAGATAATTAAAATTATTTGGGATAGAGGAGAATATAAAGAAATACATAATAAATTATATAAAGTGAATATTCCAGATAGCACTAAATTAAGATATTCATTTTATATGGGGATGGGGATATTTATACCTAATGGGCGCGGTGCACACCATCTGGGGGATGGACACACTTGAAGCTCTGACTTGGGTGGGGCAAAGGCAATATATGTAACCTAAACATTTGTACCCCCATAATATGCTGAAATAAAAGAAAATTTATATTTCAGAAAAGTAAAACAACTTGGCTTTTCCAAGTAATTTTGCTATCATTTAAAATAAGCTTTAATGCGTATCATTGTTTAAACATGGGTCATAATTATAATGTATCATAAAATTAATTTAGCAGATCATAACTTACTTTTTATAATGAATTGGAATTAATGAGCTTGGAAAATATCAGAGTGTTTTATATATGGTATGAATATTGTTTCATGAAGGTTTTTTTTTTTTCATTCATGAGGGCTTTGCTTTAGAAATATAAAGATAAAGAGAGATAGAAATGAGATAGAGCTAGAGATAGACAATCATACATGTGTACACATGCACACATGCACATGTGAGTGTATACCAGCTCATTATGTAAAACTACTCATTTCTTACGGGTACTGCAGTCAGAGAAATTTGAAAGTAAATTCTGTAGTCTGTATCGGCAATTGGAACAAAACTTGTAGGGAGAATTAAAACAGCCAACTAACCTCAGATTGATTTCAAATAGATAGTTATATTTTTTCACTGCGTTTCTGACCTTTAATCTTAATTCACTTTATTTTAACAAACATGCAATTAACCTGCCAAATGGTCATCATTTCAATCAATGGCCATGAAACGAAAACTCTTTGTGTATTTTTTTGTTTTAAATAGACAATGGTGGAAAATATATAAATAATGGAATCTAAAGCTACTCTTTCCTTGCATTTCTTTAATAAAAATTATACTTTAAATATAAAAACATCACCCAGGATTTGGGGAGACTAGTTAAGTAACTAACACAACAGTAGACTTTCAATGAAAAGTAGTTTTCTACTGAGATATATTCACTAGAGGTAAAAAGTCTTTACTGAGGATAGGAACCTGTATCTGTGTAAAATTGAGTCAATCATTCCTTGTTAGAGAATGGTAAAAAAAAAATCTTCTAAAACTCTCACCAAAAGTAAGTCTTCTTTTTTTAATAAAATTGGAGAAAACTGAATTTTCTATAATGAGTCTAAGTAATTTTTAAGGACTTTGCAGATTGGTTAGGGATAAAAGGAATAGATAACACAGTATGCCATTGTGTTTGCTTCCTCTGATTCTTTGGTATGAGTTTCATGAAGGTGGGAGAAAAAGAATATTCCTGTCGTCTTTTACATACAAGTTTCTATTTCAGGCAGATTTAGGAATGGGGGAAGAGTTGGATCTGTTTGACAGCTGCTGAATCAGCCTACTCTTTACCCAGAGCATAAAGCCAACATCTCCCCTGAGAGAGTTTAGATTAGCCCTTTGACCTAACCAATCCATGTTTTGGGGCTGATACTGCCTAAAAAGGTGCTAACGAACAATACATAGTCTTTATATGTGCAGGAGGAACTAAAGTGAGACTGCTGATCAGGGGGCCACCCTCAAGCAATCTAATAACTTTGAGACACTGCTATCCTGGGAGATATTAATATTATTATAATCTTTAAATCTAGGAATTCAAGCCAGTGATTCTGAAATGAAAGACTGTTTATTTTATGAGGCAAGCAGAGCCATCTCTTCCTACTTTATTAATTTAATGTTCTGAAATCAAAAGAGGGTATATTATTTACTTCAAAACTCAATAACAGCTTCATGCCTGATCTGCGGCATTTCATATTTACAGCCCATCTTTCGGTGGGTGGACTTCCTTTTTCTCACAGGTTTCCTTGTCATTTTATAACCAGCTCACTGGACCATGGAGTCAAGACCCCTGGATTTACATTGTGTTCTATTACTCTATGACTGGCTAAGCACCTGTACCTCTATTGGATACTGAAAAATAATGACGACTGAGACCAGATGTTGCCTGACAAAGGATTCTAATTATCTTTAAGGTCAAGTTTTCTAGAAATATAAACTGTGTGTATAATTAAATTATGTCTATTTTGGGGCAATAATATGTATAAATCAAACAAAAGGAGTTCAAAGAGAAGTTTCTTCTCTCAAAACACTGGCTGGTGGTAACACATTGAAGGTCAGACTACCAAATCTTTTTGGTTGTCAAGATTTTCATTTTGTTGCTGTACATTTCTCCCTAACTGTGACACTTCAATATATAATATTTAGCAAGTCCTTAGACATATTTAACCTTAATAATTTGGGGCATGCATATACTATAAACACCATATCAATAAGGCATAAAAACAAAATCCATGTCATTTTACACAAAAACATTTACATTTCTAGAAGTTGACCTTACTGCCAACTTTCCTGATACACCATTCAATCTAATTTTCCAATCCATTGAAAACATTCTCCAGTTTCTGACTGACTTCATAAATTGTATTTATGACCCTGGTCTTAAGTTTCTTCAAATGATATGGCTTTGATGAATAAACTGTAGATTTTTTTTTTTTTTTTTTTTTTGCAAAGTCTCATAAAAACTAAGAAATAGTCAAATGAGGACAGGTCAACTAAATGAGTTCCCAAAGGATTTTTAAAATCCTGCTCTCAATCAGATAAAAACCAGGATGCACAGATTTCTCAAGGAAGGCCTTTG
The DNA here is from genome assembly GCF_041146395.1 of Eulemur rufifrons. Classification (NCBI taxonomy): domain Eukaryota; kingdom Metazoa; phylum Chordata; class Mammalia; order Primates; family Lemuridae; genus Eulemur; species Eulemur rufifrons. The sequence continues at coordinate 33,007,947 of NC_090983.1, read as the reverse complement.
ATAAAAGGTTGCTGCAAACTGTCTAACTCTGACTTTTCACTGAACTGAAGAAGGAGCAAGACCAAATTAAAGACCTACTATTACAAAAGAATAGCACATTTTGCAAAACACATCTGTGCGTCCAATGAAAACAAGTTTCTAAGAATTGGCTCAGCAGAACTACCTGAGACACAAAATGAACCTGAAATTTTCTGAGTTATGGCATGATCTGCTAGAGAAAAAAAAAAAGAAAAATAACTGTATTACATAAGCAACTAATATAGCAAACATCTCATTTTTAAATGATACAAATTTCTTATTGCTGATTTCTTGAGTAGGGATGTTTCCTGAACTCTGCAACCAAGGTAAGGAGACAGTGCTACAGAGATTATATGAGGATCACACCTAATTTCCCTTTTCTGGCATTCTAATGCTCCCATTCACATGTGGCAAGGCATCCGTTCCACTGGATTTAGCCTAGTTTGGATCAAAGCTTCCTCTACTTCATTTAACAGATTTGCTCAGATGGAAGGTCTCAGAGGAGAAACAATGTTAGTAAATGGGGGATTTCTGAACATATGAATATGTAGGTCATTGGATTTTTAAATAAATTAGAGAATAGTTTATCTATTAAGGAAGATTCACTGTACATATTTTATGAAACCAAGCTTATTTATAGGTCAGTGGACATTCCACATCCATCCCCTGATAATATTAAGTCTTCTAAAATACTGTCACAAACCCTTCCATACTGGCATAAGCCTCTGCTTAATTTTTTTTAAGTCCATAAAGTAACAAGGAGCTAATTTTGGTGAGGATTCATAATCAAACTGTCAAAAAGCTAAGATGTAAACAAAGTAAATAGTCAAGCAACTTATTCCACATCCATAGGCCTAGTACATGTAAGCATGTCAGTGTTAAAATAAATTCAAGATATAAAGCATGGAAGAATGAATACGAAAAAAACAAAATGAATCCTGATAGAGCACTGGTCCTATTGTATCCTGCAATTACTATTCTCACAGATACCACCTGTATCATTAATGGCGCACAGGACATGGGGTAAGGGCCAAGGAGCGAAGCTACTCTAAAACTCACATAGTCACATAATTCACCATTCACATTCAGTAAGGGCGGTTTTCATTTAAGTCGAGTTTGGTAAATCTTATCAGGCCTCAAATCCAATGTCTGTTTGTCTCATTCTCATTCATATTCTCTTTCTCTCTCTCTCTCTCTCCCCGTTCAAGATCCATGAGTCAGTCTGGATAATATTAATACATTGAGTTGTAGAGCTACAAGGGGCTCCAGTTTAAAATAACAATAGTGATAATATTTTCAAAAGAAAGAAGTAGAGTAAAAAAATTCTATATTAGTCCCACAATAATATATGGCTTTTTATTTGTGAAGGGAGCGGTTATAAAACTGTAAATATGTTTTATTCAAACTACTATCTCATGGCACAACCAAATGCCAATAGGGAAGCAACGGCATGGATCTATAATCTGAGACAAAAACGCAGATTCTGAGGTAAAGTTTCCCATGCACATGATTTATTAAGGAAGTGATTCCAAGGGAAACTGGTGAGGGAGTAAGAGAAGCAGGACAGAGAAGGGAAGAAACCCGAGCAAAGTCTCAGCCTCAGCATGGTCCTGCAGAGAGCTCTGGGGCAGAAGTTATACTTCAGAGTTATCCTACTCCAGGAGGCAAAGAGCTGGGCTGTCACCCTCCTGTACCTGTCAGACAGTGGGTGAGCACTCCAGCTCTCTTCCAGGGTAAGCAAAGAAAAATCAGCAGCCTAAAGAAAGTCCTTTAAGTGAAGAGTCCAACAGCAGACATGAGCATTTGGAAGTAAAACCAGGGAAGGTGGGAGGGAGGACCAAAAACAGAGCAGGGATGCTGGCTGTCTCAGCCCTCTCTGGTGTATGTCCATACCATTTCACTTTGTGACCACAGGTACAAGTGCTTAGAAATGTATCACAGATTGCCTGAATATTAATAGCCAGGTCAGAAAACCCCTTATCACTTTCACCTTACTGTTCTCATTAAGTTCCATTTGCCATAAAAATCTTCAGAGACATGAAAAGCAGGGCTAAACTTTTCTTTCAATAGATAGTACAAAAAAAAAAAAAAAAAAGGTGGTGATATGCAGAACACATTTTATATAAGGTCATAATACCCATCCTAATGGCACAGACAGGATGCAGCCCTCTGCTACACCCTGCATCTAGAATATATTAGTCTCAGGCCCATGCTGGAGATTCCATAGTCTGGCATTGCACATTGCATGCTATCTAATGTGCAGTATCCCTTGCCTGGAACATGTGACTCAATTTTATCTTAGTTTAGACAGTCTGTTTTTGTTAACAAATCGAAAGAAAAATGTAAGGAAAAAAATAATGAATAATAATAAAAAATAAAATCAGATTGGCAAAAGGTTGTCTATCTCTGACTCCAGCAGAAGGCATGACCTTGTCACGAAGCATGAGTAAGACATCATTTTACCAAACAAATGCATTTTATGTCTTTAAAAGACATATATATTAAAATAAAAACATTTAAAAAAAATTTCTATTCCCTTAATTATGTTATTTTACATCATCAAATGATACAGTGGCAATGGATCATCCGTAACAAGGTAATTAATAGTTACTCTTTGGAGAACTGACATTTCAAATGCTATTTATTATGAATTTGAGTTTTTCATATGGAAGTCTTAGACATGAAAAACAAGGCAGATATGTTTTTTATACCTCTAGCTTTATTCATGAATGTTTGCATATTATTTTATTTTATATACACTCACACATACACACACACACAAGCTAGATTTGTTCTTGGTACAATCATCAAGCACAAATGCAGAAACACAAACTATAGGGTAACAAAATGTATTGTTTTTTATTGAATTTGATAATATATGAATATAGAGATCATGAACTATTTCTAGAAATTATTCAATAGATTGAGGATATGCTATCATGTTTATTTTTATTTATTATAGCTAGAAAGTTATTATATCATCAATAAATATCTGACTCTGGCTCCACTCAAAAAAAATCTCAACATTTTGAAAATCTAAGGCTGGTTTCATGGGGGATAATGTACCCTATTTTCCATTGAACAATGCTGCTGATAAAACCAGCTGCCCAGGCTTGCTGTTAGTGACTACAGTACATACAGCAAAACAATCTGCCTGCTGACCTCCTGCTTAAGTTCAAACTATGTCATTCTGTCAATACCATCTACCTTGATTAGGTTGGGCTTTATATACAACAGGTTACGATCCCAGAGGGATGAAAAGCTTTCCCAAATTAAAAGCAGAATTTTAAAAGGAAATACTCATACATTCCTATGCAGTTTCCATTTGATATCCTCAAGGCTGGCCCATGAACTCAAGCTCATGTTGATTGAAAGTGAATGTTTCTTTCTGGGTGTAGCCATCTTACAAATTTAATGGCAGGAGGAAAATAATAAAATGTGTTCCATGCTTCAATTAGACCTTTTATAACTTGGCACTTGAAAGATGGCAATGCCAAAGAAAAATCGTTAATCTATAAAAATAGACAGAAAAAGGATTGTATGGGAAAAGACAGACCTCCGGGAGTCTAGGGTCTTGGCAGAGCATACCCTCTCACCAACATGGTCTGTCTCTTCTTTTGCCTCATTGTGAGTCTTCTCTCGTGCTTCATGCTATTTGCGTAAAATGTATACTATAGTTGCTTCTAAAATCCAAAGTAATACAACCATGCTTTCAATTTTACCCTTAGCCAAAGGAGCTGTATACATAACCAGGCAATAAAATGTTGGCTAGCCATGAAATGCCTATTCATGCACATGAATGATAGATGAAAGAACACACACATGCACACATGCACACACACACAGAACTATAACACAGAATCAAAAGATGCATCGTTGCAATTTGTATTTTGCAGTAGTATGCAACAGACTTGCTCAAAAGGACCACATCCTTTCATAACCCCAGTCCAGATAACTATGAACATACAAATGCTGCCTTAGTACTCTGAGTCACAAGAGAAAAGTGGTAGAATGATGTCTGGAACATGTGCAGGTCTCTCTGAACCTCCGAACTCATTTTCAATGATATAAATGGACTCGTCAATATTAGAACATAGAAACTAGCTAAGAGTCAAGGGAGCAAGAGATTCCACCTCTCTTGGTCTGCTGCCACACCTAATATGTCAGCATCAAATCTTAAACAATCCCACTGTGTTTCTTCCCTGCTCCCACTCCTGCAGTTTCAGTGCTGCTGAAGACTGTTACTACAATGGTTGGTACCGTTACTAGTTCACATTGTGAGGCCCCAAACTACCTCTCAAATCCTGAGATCTCAAATTGACTCCCTATCACATTCAAGCTGTCCACCCACTTCTGGCTTCCCTTTCAACACCAAATTTTGGAAAAAATAATCTGCCTTTGTATCCTCAACAGTTAATAGCTACTTAACTCCAAAATTCCAGCTCCTGTGCCCACAACTCTAATGAAATTATACTCTGAAATTTTCCAAAGACTTCTCCTAACCAACCACCAAGATTCATGGCACGGTTTCAAGACTTTCCCTCTTGGACTTCTCAGCTTTCCACACGTGGACAAGTCTCCTTCTGGAAACTCTCCACTCATGTCCTCAATAATCTCACTACTATCTCCCTATTCTTCCATCTCCACCTGCTGCACCCTCATCTCTCCTGGCATTTCTTCTCTCTCTGTTCCTGATGCTGCTGCTGGTGGTAGTGGAGGTGGAGATAGTGGTGGTTTCTTCCCTTCCATCTATGACTCTTTAGATTCCAGACTCAGTTAAAAAAATTTCTTATCTCTTGCTCTAGCCCTGACAATTCTTCTTAGTACCAAACTCATACCTTCAATGACTGCTGCACTATCTTCACTTATGAAGTCTTCCAGCACTTCAACATCAAAATAACCCAATCTAAAATAATCACTTTAGCCTTATTTCAACAACTCTTTCAATGTCTTCCTTGATCCTTTTAATAATTACACCTTTATTCTCAGTCACCAGGCTCAAATCTTGGTGTTATCTTTACTCCTTCCCTCTATCCATTTACACAACTTCAGTCAATTTTATTTCCACAATGTTTCTTGACTCTGGATTCTCCACTCCATTGCCACAAGCCTAGTTCAATCCTTCACACATTTCATCTGGATACTTATGGCAGCCTCCTAAATGATATTTCTATCCTATTGCTATCATGAGAGAGAAAAAAATCTTCCTAATATCTAATTTGGATTATTGGATCATAGCATAATCCTACAAAAAGACTTTCAATGCTTTGCAGTGCCTATTAAAGTTCAAAGTTCTTAGCATGGCCCTCAAGATGGTTTTTGGTCTATGTCCCCCCTCTAAGTTTTATTATCTAGCTTTATTATCAACCATTCCCTCATTTTTTGACTCAACATTTTTCTCATGAATTTTCTTAGCTTAGAATAAACTTTTTCTTCATCTTGGCCTAAATTTTATTTATCCTTCAAGGCCTAACTCCCCAGCAACCTAATACTCTAGCTAGTTGTTTACATATGTGTTTGCCCGTAATCTTTTTCCTCTTTGCATCTGCACATAGCTTAGCTTCCTGCCCTGCATTAGAAGGGTGGCTAAATTTAAACCTAGTGTCTTCTTGAAGACTTACCATATTCATTCCACTGGAAGTAATCCTCACCCCACCTCATCATGAGCCTCCACTATAATCATTGCTTACACTCTCCTACATTATTCACCATACTTCACATTTCACTATCGTAATCTAGTTTCACTACTATATCATTAGCCCTCCAAAGTTAGGCACTTTACTTTTCTATTATTCATATAGGGGCTAGCTCTATGGTTCTCAAAATGTGGCCCCCTGACTAGTAATAACAGCATTGCCTGAGATCTGGTTAGAAATGCAAATTTCTGAGTCCCAACTCAGACCTACTATATCAGAAACCTTCAGATGAGGCCCAGCGATCTGTTTTAACAGCCCTCCAGCTGATGTTGATGCACACTCAAGTTTAAGAATCACTGATGGAAAAGAATGCCTTACATATAAGCAGCCCTCAATAAAATAAGACATGCATAAATTGACTGTTTACCTTTTTATCATTTAATATTATATTGGCATATAATTCTCTCAAAACATTAAAAATATAAGTAAACTATCCTTTATCGATATCTTAAATCCAATTGTACACTTTGAAGGGTTTATAAAAATTATAAAATTATGATGTATTATACTCCGTTTATAAAGTTCAAAAACAAGGTAAACAGTAAATAGTTTGGGCGTGCATAAATAGTTTTACAAATAGTTTTTAAAAAAACAACAGGGAGTGATAATTATAAAATTAAAGATCAGGGTTACATCCAGGGAAAAGTAGATGGAGAGGATGAGGGAGGAGTACATACATAGACTCAAGCCATTGGTAACATTTGGGGTCCTGAGTTGGGTGGTGGGTTCACACATATTCGTTACATTATTGAAATGAAGGATCAAAAATTACCTATCGGGTATACTGTACACTATTCAGGTGACAGGTACACTAAAAGCCCTAACTTCACCACTATTCAATATAACAAAAAACCACTTGTATCCCCGAAATCTATTGAAATTTTTTAAATTAATTAATTAATTAGTGTTATGCATGGATCAGTGCTGATAGTGTTTCATGAACTAAGGATTATTAACTAATTCTTATATGCTCTGAGAGCCACAAAACTTTTTAAAAGAGATAAAAAATAATTTAAAAGACATACCACAATGCTTTCCCTAGCGTTAATTCTTAACCACCAATTATAGCGTTCAATGCTAATTGTACCTGTGTGCGGTTAAATGCCACTCTTGCAAAGACAGCTTGGGACACACTGGCCCTCTTCAGCTCATCTCTGACTTGCTGGTAAATATCTGGAGAGACTTCCACAGAAGAGTTGGTTGGCTCTGGCTTAACTGCTCTGGGAATGGGTGGATGGTTCAGGAACTGCTGGTTGATGGCTTGGGGATGCTGGTGAGCCAGGAGCCGGCTGACGGCAATCTGTTGGTTTATCAGATGGGCCATGGCTATTTGTTGCCTTACAAGTTGTGGGCTGAGCTGGGGAGAAAGAAGACCAGGGCTCATGATGGGCTGTAACGCGGGCACTTGGTTTCGGATTGGAGTGCTGTGGTGGATTTGGCTGTGAGGAGACTGTTCGTTGGTTTTCCCCAGGGATGCCAGCTGGTTCATATTTGGTAAATGCATTGGACGCTGGCCCAGAACACAATAGTCTGAAAGGTTTTCTCGTTCCACTCTTTCCACTGTTAAGACATAAAAATGATAATTCATCATTATTTTCACTGGTACACTTTACTGCCAATATATGCAGTACTGCATTACCATGTCTTTGGTATATTAATGACATAAACAGTTTTTCATACAAAGCTAGAAGCTCCAGAGGGAAGTCAGTTATTCTTTTCTCTAAAAGGTTACCACAATAGATTTTTTCATGAAAGATATAAAATTAAAAATATTTGTCACTTCAATGTGTTTAAATTCTTAAAAGTAAGCATTTTATTGAAGAGCAAGGACAGAAACTACTAACCATTAGAAGTTCTAAATCCTCTCACATTCCGAAGCTCTATCATCTCCCCTATCACCCTATGTTATAAACGCACCAGCTGTTCTTATCTTCTGTAGTTTGTGGTTGATGGTGTAGTTCATGGTGATCAGGAAATGACAAGGACAACATCTCCTGCTAAATTAAGTGCTACCTTCTAATAAAAATCTCACATAAATACTATTATACAACTATGGAGACATTCATAGAAAATGTCTACCACATAATGTATATACATTTATCTACTCACTTGATATCATTTTTATGGAAATGTTTCTTTAAGAAATGTGTATCTTAATGATTGTGATACATACTGAGATAAGAAAAAAATTTCACAAAATTAAAAGCAACACCTTGACTTGCCATTACATAAGGGTCTCCCTGCTCCAGGTTATCTGCTTTATTACATTTTATTGCACTTTACTAAATATTTAAAAAATAACCTTGAAAGGGAGAAGAAAATGAAGGTGAGTACTATGTACATCCAAAGGTAAGGCAAATTTTTTTCTTTCCCCAAGATCATTTCTCAGAAAAGAGGGAGTCACCTCATAGTCAAATCCTTATGTAAGTCCCTATGTTACTTTGTGATACAAGACAAAGTTTTGTTTGAAGAAAATACATTAGGGTGAAACAACCCCATCATTATTAGTGGGAAATGCTTATAACTGTAATCTAACAAATTTTCTTTCTGAAAGCAAAAATTCCATACACACGCAGTAATTATTTCTTATCATTGCAAATTCTAGATATGATTATGCAAAAGACTATTAAAAGTAACTTTTAAAAGCACTATTTTCAGTGGTTACATGGTAGAAATAAAAAATATACACCTACAGGACAAATTTTTTTTAAATAACTGTCCCCCTATTATGCAAATGATGCTCATAGTTTGGCATATAATTTATAGCGATAGAATTAAATTTTTATCAAAAAATATCAAATCTGAAAAAATTTAGGGAGAAATGATGTGTGCTGGAAAATTGGGTAAGATGCCTCAAAACAGGGGATTTAGTGATGACAAAGATGCTGGTGCCAGATCAGATGTGAAGAATTTGAATAAAATCAATCAATGAACTATAAGGGTGGGAAAAAGTAGTATTTATATATTTTACATAGTATGTGATTTTAAAATATATATGTGGAACTAAATGAATACATTAAAAATGTAGGTATATATTTGACCATTCTATCTAGATGTATAAAAGTTTTATATATATAAAAGGTCTCATTGGGGAAATAGGTGAATATCCATATCTTGGGATCACCTTATATTCAAACACATATAGCACTTTTTCCTGCTTTTTTAAAAACCAGAATTCTTACTTAACTTTCCTACGAACTCCCAAATAAGTCAAAAGTTTACCTCAAACTTTTTTAGGGTTCAATTTCTAGTTTAATCCTTACAATGTAATTAATTACTTTATATGTCACCTTTCCTTCATAAGGTTCAAGGTAAACAAATTATTTTACTCTTATCCTCTAAAGGCAAACATTTTGCAATCACTGTATTAATTAAACTTTAAAGTACATAGTCTTAAAACCAAAGAAAATGGTTAAGAGCCTTCAGAGGCGTAATCTAACATTTTCCATAGACCAGGAATTACTATTATAATTTCCTTGTTGCAAAAAAGAGGTAAAGAGACCATGAACTGCTTCCAAAGTAAAATCATGTTTTATAGGCAGAAATACTTGGTCTCAGTTAATCATTTGATTCACTTTAGCTTACTTAGTTGCTTTTTAATTCAGCAAAGACAAAGATGAATGCAAATATTAAATTATTTTATATTTTCAGGTACTTAATAAGCAAATGTCATATCCATTTCTCTTCCTACTTAAAAAACATAGAACCATCCTCTTACAGAATGTAGTCTTTGACCGAAAGCTAAATTTTCCAAAATTTTGGTATTTTCATTTTTTCAACTATTTAATTACGTTTGGATGAGTTTACTTTCCTGAGATATATCTAAATCGCATCATTAATTTTAAAAACCCCACTCTATTCATAGATCTAGTAATAATTATACACACAATCAGCATAAACATGAGCTCTATGAAACCTATATGAATTGGTGCAATAAAAATCTAAATAATGCCAGTCCATATTTTTTAAGGTTATACACAATAATTCTTCCTATCCTTATGGGTTCCTAGATCCTTATAAAGTCATAGTTAAAGACAGTGACTGTGGAAAATCCTTAGAAACATGCAGTAAAATCATGAAGTACTAACTACATAGTATAAACCCTTAATGAGGAATTGCAAGTGCAAATGCCTACCTGTCCAGGCAGATAACAGCCAGAAAAGCCAGCTGCAGAGGTGCTGCAGAGGTGGGGTGAAAGTCGGCCTAGTTCAAAAGGAGCAGCCACTACCTCACCTCAGCCAGTGTGTGTCTTTCTTGTATTGTCATTACACGTTGGCAATTAATTCCATTTTCAAAATACAATAAAAGCCAAACAAAACATTTCTGAAAACCAGATCCTACCCATGGGCTGACAGATTTTAAATTTTGCTTCTGAAACTAAAGACATCTCTTGTTTTTCGGTCCCCAGTGGCTCTACCAATAAAAGCGAAGTTCTTTACTCCCAAGAATGAAGGAAGAAAAAAAAAAATCATCATCCCAACTTTAAGAATGCCTAAGGGTCAAATACTAATCAACAGGCTGCACCTCCACTGACCAAGGCAGTGTAAGATTTCAGAAACGGTTTGCACAGACTCTGCCTAATTTTAAAACATTTTCATTGATTTCTAGCTGCCACTCTCATAAAAATACCAGAATAATATAATATCTTTAGACTCTTCAGTCACAGCAAGTGAAGTACAAATGCAAAAAAAAAAAAAAAAAAAAAAGCATCAGAATGTGCTAGACTCCATTTGAAAACTGAGCCTGAAATTTTGTTTCTTTTCTTTCTTTCTCTTTCTTTCCTTTCTTTCATCCCTCCCTCCTTTCCTTCCTTTTTCCTCTCTTCTCTTTTCTTTCCTTCCCTTTTCCCTCTCTCTTTCTCTTTTCTTTTTTTTCTTTTAAAATAATTTGAAAATAATCACAATGTCTGAAATGCAGGCTAACTGCAGTAGCTGATTTTGTGTTTTTGCTTTTTCACTCTGTGATGGAAAATATCATGTTAAAGTCTGTCTTAAATTAAACCAAGACCAAAGATCACACCTTGATTCTGAGAGCCACCTTATTATCGCTGCTATATTCAGCAGTAGATCAGTAATCCCGGTAAAAATGAAGCATAAAAGGCAGTGCTGCCTCTGATGGTAAAAGCAGTGCTCACATTCACAACAGAAAATATTCTAGATAAAGTCAACATCCTGACTTACTAAAGAGATACTAAAAACACAACTGTTTCCAGGGCTTTAAACCAGAGCTGCAATTTAATTCACAGTGAATTTGATACTAGTGTGGCTGAAGTCCAGAAGGTGAATGTTGGAGTGGGAAGGAATGATGTCCTCAGCTTCAAATACAAGTCCCCAAACAAGACATGGCTTGAGGAACTGTCGAGGCAAGGGAAACAGAAACACTTCTATGTCTAGTAGCTGTGAGGCTTTTGGTAGCTAATCCAACAATTGGGGAAAGGTCCCAGTCCAGGGCCTTCTAGGTGAACAGTTCGGATCTGGAATCTGCTTAGGTTTCTGAAAAACTCAGAGCTCCATGAGAATCTGGCAGATTCCTTCAAGCTTTCGGGGACTGGGTGAAAACTGCAGAGAATGGACAACCATTATCTCACCACCCTCTTAAGCTTCTGGGATTCTGTTTAACTCTGAAGTGGGTAGGGCCTTTGTTCCCCTGTATGAGAATCTCAGGGACTCCTAAAGCCTCATCAAGTTCACAGTGATAAGGTTCTAACCAAGAGCACCCTGTGACCATTAGTTAGTTGTTCATATACTTGGGATTGCTGGCTATGGCTGGTTGTTCGTAGACAAGAAAGTTACAGTCCTCCCCAGGGATTTAATCTGTTTTATAATAAAAAGATATTTGGCCCCAAAATCTTATTTTATTTAAGGCAATTTTACAGTACATCCAGGAAGCCAAGTATTTATTTTAAATATTGCAAATCCCTGATATATATTTTAGGTTGTTACAAGAACATTTTCAATACTCAAAAATAAAATATATATTTTGGCACTTAATTCTTTTTATTATAATTTCTTTATTGCAATTATGTAAATGTAATAAAATTTCAATGCTCAAAATATGTTGCAATGACTAAGTGCCCACAAAGAATAGTTTCTATGGAAGATTTATGAGCAAAAGGAGAAGCATCTGATAGGCACAAGTGCCTGCCAATCCTAGCAAGATGGCACAGGAAAGGTGGAAAGAGCAAACTGGGATTTCTAAGGCCTGCATTGTAACTACCTGGGTGACTTGGAGATTACCTGTAAAACGGAGAAAGTCAGCTGTAAATTAGTCTTAAAGTAATTGTCCACGTTACTTATCTAAGAGTATCTTGAAGAATACTGTATTACTGTATTTTTTTTAAATACAGTACTGAATACGGTAGGATTTTTAAAACAATTCTTTCTCAGAATACTTGCTTCTGCTCTTGACTCTTTGGCAAGAATTTAAGACTTTCCTAAGACATCTCTGTGAAACCCCCTATCGCAAGAATAATAGTAGTTTACATAGTGGCAATAGCAGTAGTAGTTATAGTTTTGTTCTTACAAATTTATCAGTACTGCTAAAAAGACAGACAGTATTTCCAGAGCTATGATTCTAGTGTTTTAATGCAAACCTTTACACAGTTGCTTTTGTGAAATAGTCCCTGGGGTTTGTCCATAGTTATAATAAGTGGAAAGCAATGAATTGAGTAAAAGGCTTTGCACTGAGAAATTTCCAGAATCTCTGGCCTATGGATTTTTCTTTAAGCCATTAAGATGCTTATGCAAATGTAAATGGATTAGCATGAATGAGTGCTAATGGATTCCTTAATAAGATAACACTCTAGTATTCCCCAGAACCTCTCCTGGAAACCCTGGGTAGAAAAATACAAGCCAAATAAATTTTTTTTTTTTAAGTGGCAGAATTTCTCTGTGACTCCTTCAACCTCAAAAAGTACTCTGGAAGTGATTCTACAAAGGCAAAAAGACATAAGACATAGACGTGCTTTTGGCACTCTTAGTAGAAAAACTGCCAATCAAATCAATTTCAAATTGGTACCCAAACTTTTGAGCATAAAGAAAAGATATTCTTGAGCATATGATTGCCTTGGATTTACAAACCTTTACCCAAAATTCCCTGCTCCCATATCCTAAGCTCCAAAACCTTAGAGTCCAATTTCAGAGACAATGATCTTGTCTAATACCCAAGAAATTTAAAAAGGTGTTCAAGGTCAAATGCAGATACATATTTAGGAATATTCAAAATGATTAGGGGTGCTGTTTCTAGCTTCATAAGAACAAACAAACATGTGGCCAACGAAAACTAGCTTTTTTCCCTCTTTCTTTGTATAACTCAAAGTCAAGTTTTTAGGGCCTGAATGTTTCACAAGGGCTTTTTAATAGATTTCCTTTTTTAAAAATAGGCTTTATTATAAATGCAGGCATTTTCATATCTCTATTGCTAATATACCTCTTTCAAACTGTGTTGGCATTTCAAGTAACACAAATCCCTATCATTTGTATAGTAGCTGGAGCATTGAGCTGAACCCTTTATACATCATTCTCATGTAATTCCCACAGAAATTATGGGACATAAATATTAGTATCCCCATTTTATTAAGGAAGCTGAAATGCAGAAAAACTGATGTGACAAACACATTCAAGGAAGACTATGACTTCAAATCTTGTCTTTAGGACCCTAAGCTCCATGTTCCACTGCTTAAGTTAAATGGCCAAACTGGAGCATGTTGGTTCTTAAATAGTTTTAGGGTTTGGGTCAGGACCAATCAATCAACTTTCTTACAGATAAGTCCCACTTTCCATTTGCATGTGTGTGTGCATGAGTGCACATGTGGCATGACAGATGGATGAGTTACCTAAACAGTTAAGGACTCAACCCGAGGCCTCCACTATACGCCTTGTATACCTTTCTGACATACACTGAAAAAGTTGGTCAGTTCTGAAAGTGATGGAATTACTGATTCTTCAACAGCTGAATTAGCTAATCACTAAGATAAGATTATTTACATTTGTTTATTTTTTTAATTCATACAACAAATATTTATTAATCAACGATAATGTGCCAGGAATTAATGCCAGCCTCTACAGATACAGTATTGAATAACACTAGCTTTAAAAAAACTCCATCAGTATATTTGCTTTGAACAATTTAACTGGTATACATAGATGGGCCTATAACATTTGCCTATGATTTAAAATGCATTTCTCTTTGATGATAAAAGATCGCTCCTTTAAATTCCTATTTGTCAGTTTATTAGCAATTCTTTCTAGTCATCTGTAATACATTGATATAGTGGCTATATTTATTTTTATGAATTCCCCCCATTATTTTATTTTTCTTGAAGCCAAAAGAAGCTGTGTCTCAAAATGAGTGTCATCAGCATAAATTCCCACCTGACTCATGAAAGACATGAATCACACAATGGAGAGCTTTTGCAAGTACTCTTTGTAAATTTTGTAAATACAAAATGTTTCTTTGAAACAGGTAGCCAAGAAGAAATAAAACAGGATATGTCCACTCACATAACATAGCAATAGCTTGAGAATCTTGGGCAATCACAATAAATTCATAGGAGGTTGAACTATATGAAATCGGCAATATATAACAATTTTGACCTAAAAAAATGGCAATTCCACATGGCTCAAAACCTGATATTTATTTTTACCCCTCTCTGAGCTGGGATAAATATTAATGCTAACCAGGCTCATTGTCTACCCAAATCTTTCACTGGATTAAATTCTTTTCAAAATGTAAACATAGCACTAACTTCCCCCCAAAATTAGAACAGCATCCTATCTGCCAATATTCAATATGCACAGTCACTGAAAATACTTCTGATTTGTTCTCTCTTAGTCAATAGCTGGAAGTACAATCAATTTATTGTATGAAAACCATTTTCCATTAACACAGATATAGACATACATCACTACAAGAACTAAAGCTAATATACTGTATCTATCAGACATAAATCCCATACCATTAAAACAAACAATAAAACTATTACCTGAAAAGTTCACTACTTATAATTTTTAAAAATTACTAGGAGTCTGAAAGAGCTGAAGATTTAAAAAAAAAAAAGCTAAGTCTTTTAGAACTACCATACCTAAAGATTTTTTTGCTCTAAATTTGTTCAAGAGAATTTGTCTTTGGGTTGAGAACTTGCTTGCAAAGTCTCTGCCTAGAGCAAGATATTCAGAGCCAACTTGTTAACTCCCAATAAAACAGCCCATAAGCAAAGTGTACCAGCCGGCATTGTGATAATACCGTATGATTGGTTTTCTTAGGTGTATTTTCCCCTTATTATCAACTTCCTTTTTCCATCATATTAAACTCCACAGAAACATATATATCTACCATAAAACAACTTGAATCTGGACACCTCTATTTCTTTGGCAGCAAAAGCTCATAGGACCCATTATGTTCCATGGAAAAAGTGAGCATTATCCACCTTTACTACTCTCAACCCTCTGCATCAGAACACTATTGTCCCTTTTGGTTTCAAACAATGCTGTATCACAGCTTGATATCATTGATTATTTCAAGTTTTCCTATAACTTTCTATATAGGTTAACGCTACCTATATCTAATAACATCTTTATTTTCACTCTTTATTTTAACCTAAACTATAATTTCTAAGGTGAATTCAGCACATGATGCAAAAAAAAAATCATATTGTAGAAACTTAACATTATTTTTTAGCATCATTCTGCCTTTGCCAGTTGGCATTCCATGTGTATTCATTCTTTAATTCAACCTACTGAGGAAAAGTTAATCAAGGAAACCATCAATCCATGATTCATTCTCTTTCATTGACTAGTCTCTATGATTTTATAGAACTTAAACGTTTTAGGCCATTATTTTAAGAAAAATAATAAATTAGCTGGAAAAACCTCAAAGAGATGTTTCTCTTAGGCTACACAAATGGTCCCTAATTTGTACTTTATAAAGGTATTACTGTCCCAATTCAGTGGAACTAACTATTGTTAAATCTTTTGCTCCATAACTAATTGAAAAAGAGAATGATTCTAACCAATTACTAATTTGCTAAGGACATTTACAATATGAATTAAACAAGCAAAATTTTTCTTTTTTCTTTTTTTCTCTCAACTGAGAGATCAGATGGCATATAAGATTAGTCATCATATAATAAGTGCAAAAATAAAACTGTTCTAAGTGCATATGTTCAAGTAAGTTCAACTATAGTAAATTTAATTCTATTAATGTTTACTAAGTACCCACAATGTTCAGGGCCCCATGCTCACAGGACTCTGAGGAGGGCACAACGTAGATATATTGCTGTGCCTGTGTCCCCACTCTGATGTTCTTCCAAAGAAGCTTTTGGCCCAGAAGAGTAGCCAAGAATCAAACTTACTATGGTAACATGGAGCTTAGAAAGGTGATGGCTTGAAAGGCCCAATGTCAGAAATGTCAGAACTCATACTCTGATTTGTACTCCAGATGATTCTAGATTCATGTCTATCCCTTTGGGAGTTCAGGACTCCAACTGGGGTCAGATAATCTAAAATTCTTGCAAAGGGAAGAATGAAGGCCCGTCATCATTCAGGCAAATAGCTAGTTAAATAACTATATCCATTTGGCAATGTGATTTCAGTCCTAGCATCTTACATAGCACTTACAGTTAAGAGCTTCAAGCACCTTATGAGCTTAAGTGCTTTTCAGCTTTTTACTTTGTAAATCGTCTAAAGAAAAAAAGATAATAATCTTTATTTAATTGAACCAAGAGAGTTCTCTGATTTTAACCTGCTGGTTTCCCCCAAAAGAAGAGAATATCTCCACAACCATATCAGACTTTTTTTCTTTCTACATTTTTTTTTTTTTTTTAAAGACAGGGTCTCACTCTGCTGCCCAAGCTGGGGTGCAGTAGCAGGATCATAGCCTATTGAAGCCTTGAATTCCTGGGCTCAAGCTTCAGACTCCGGGCTCAAGCCATCTTCCATCTTCCATCCTCCTGAGTAGCTGGGACTACTCAACTACTCAGTGCCACCACTATGCCTGGCTAATTTTTCCTATTTTTTTGTAGAGATGGAGTCTACTAATATGTCACCCAGGCTGGTGTTGAACTCCTGGCCTCAAATGCAAGATTTTAAATACACTAGGAATTTCCTGGTCTACATCTAAATCTCTCATTTCACAGCTGTGTAGATTCTTCATCAGCCACCACCACATCTATCTTTGGTTTTGAGTTTTTGATTTTGTTTCTGGGCAGGACAAATGGAAATCTGGAACTATGAGAGATCCAAAGCACACTCGCTCCTTGTTTCCCAGACTCAGCCTGTCCAGAACCTATTTCAGGTGCTCTCCTCCCAAACATTCTCTCCTTCACTTCACTGCCACCCCCACCCCCAACTCGGCATGAGCTGCTCATCCTCACCGCCCACTAAGTCTCCAAAACCTTCCTCCTTATGCATCTCCTTGCCCCCACCCAGCCCTGTTCTGAAGATGATACCACTATTTCTCTTTCTTTCAAAGGCAAAGCACCATCAGTGCCTCAAAGCCCTTCTCCTTCTGGTGTGTAAACTCTCACTCATCATTTCCCTTCCTCTTCCAAGCGAGCAGCAGGCCATCCTTTTTCTCCTAGTTATACTTAACCCTCATGCTGCATTTTTAAATTTAGCCACTTTAGATTCTTTGCTCCCAAAGTGAGCATCTGCAGCCTTTGTTTCCTTGCCACTCTCTCCCTTCTTACACACATATACTTTCCTGTTCTCACACTGCAGGGTGTCTGATGACATTGCGGCCTCCTTTATGCCAAGACCAAGAACCTCCGATGCCCTCCTCTTCCCCCCAACACCCTTGATAACGCTTCCCCGCTAATAACTCAACTTCCCTTGGCTTCTGCAACACCTCACTCTCTCCCTAACACATCTTCTTAACCCTGGGCCCTTTTCCTCTCAAAGCTTCCAGCCCTCTCTTGTTCTTGCTCCCCACTTTAAACAAAGCTCCTTTGGTACTACTTCAACAGTCGTCCAAATTTATTCTTTGATCCTTTCCTTTAGTCGACTGGTTTCACATCTTGATGGCCTAACAGACATTTCTGTCTAGTTGCCAATTCTCACCCAAGTACCCTTTCCATTCATATTGTTCTGTTTCTGTCATAACCATCAAGAGTCACTTAAGCTCAAAACCTTGGATTCTGCTTACAGCTCTCTTTCTTTCTCCAACATGCCCCATTCACTCTCCCCAAACCTCACTGGCTCTTCTCTGCTTGAACCTCTGGCATTGGTTGCTCCCTGTCCTTCTCACTCACGCCACGTAAAGCCAAGGCCTCTCTCCCCTCACCACCTTCACTTCCATCAATTACTGCAATAGATTTGACTCTGCCTACTTCTCCAGGTGTATACACCACCCACCTCCTTTCCTGCCATACACACACTCTGGCTTCTAGAGGAATCTTTTCTAAAGCCACCATTTTCATTATACCATTTCCTTGCTGCAAAACCTTCCGTCCTCAAAATGCCTCAGCTGGGCTTTCCAAGTCCCCTAAGGTGTAGTCTCTACCTTCCCAGCCTTATTTTCCATTGTTATAACACAAATGCTCCCCACAGTCTGGTCCCAACCATTTCTGTTCATTCACCAACATTTGGTGCCACCGCCCTCCCCTAAGCTCTATCTTTCTCTTTTCAAAATCTTAGCCATTCTGGGCACCTGTTGTAGGACAGTGTCATGGTAGTGCCATTCTAGACATACTAGACAACCACCCATAATTTTCTAAACATACAATGCTCTTTCACACCTCTGCATCTGTACTCGTGAACATGCAGTTGCCTAAAACATTCTTCTTTCTCTTTTCCTCCTTGCTGCAAAATTCTACTTGTCCTTAAGGACTAATTCATGTGCTACTTCTCCATAACCATCCCCACCCCTTCTGCCACCAAAACTAGTAGGTAAAATTTATGGACCTTTCTCTGTGCTACCATCACACTAGTTTATACCACTACTATATCTCTGCCAGATATATTTGCAGGGATGTTTCTCCTGCTGGGTGGAGGACAACACAACTAGAGGTAGGAACCACATCTTATGTGTTTCTGGATGCTTCTTGCCACACAGAATATGGACTGCAGTAGAAACACTCACTAAACATTTAATTAAAATTATTTATTTAATTATGACTATAATTTTCTTACAAGGAAAAACAATGTAATGCTCTGCACTGTGTTTCCAGTCCTTAGAATTCTACCACATACATAAAATAGATGCTCAAGTTTATTTTTGAATGAATAAATATGTGTTATTTTATTAATTAACAGCTTCACATTGACTGTAGGATTTTTGAAACCACGAACTATATCTGATGTATCTTTCAAATAGGAAGTTTACATGATGGATGGATGGATGGAGGGGTAGATGCATGGGAGATAGGGAGAGAGTGAGGAAAGCAGATCATTTTTCCTTTTCCATCCTTTTTTAATGTGTATTTAAAATGGCATTATAAGTAGTATAAATATGAACAGATAGCAAGTTTGTTACTTTTAATCCACAAACCACATTACTAACAAACAATTGTTTTTACTTATTCATATATTTATAAATAAATACCCTCTGACCAAAAAAGTAGCTACCAGTACAGCTGGAATGAGCTTCTCAATATCCATGCAAGGAATTACCCTACATCTGAGCTGAGTGTGCAAAGCATTCCCACACTTTTTCCACTTGCTGACACTACTCATAAGCTTCTGCTAACCAGAAGGCCAAGCAGGCTAAGGCGATCTATGAATACATATCAGTGATTGTCTCAGCAAAAATGTACAAAGCTCTTCCAAATGTTGCAGAACTAGTGGGATGAAGAGTGGTTGGTTGTGGAAGTGATGTTTCTATTTCCATTAATCTAATATTTGTGACAATATGGGTGGAATTGGAAGACATTATGCAAAGTGAAATAAGCCAAACACAGAAAGACAAATACCACATGTGCACACTTACATATGGCGTCTAAACCAATTGAACTCATAGAAGCAGAGAATGGTGGTTATCAGGGGCTGGGAGGTGGGAGCAATGGGGAGATGATCACCAAAGGGTAGAAAATCTCTGTTAGATAGGAGGAATAAATCTGATATTTTTTATATCTATTGCACAGCATGGTGAATATAGCTAACAACTCAGTACTGTAATTTCATTACCATAAGGAGAGTAAATCTCAAATATTCTCATCACAAAAATGTCAAATATTTGAGGTGATAGGTCAATTAGCTTGATTTAATCATTCCACATTATATTGAAAAATCATAACATCATTTTGTGTCCCATAAATATATACAACACTAATTTTTCAATATGTAATAAAATAAATAAATATTTATACAAGATTCAAAGGATTTTACGTTGCCATTACTTTTAGCAGGATATGGTAAAGGCAGAGGGCAGATCAACTTCCTTGCAGAACACTTCATTTAGATCTGAAGCTGAAAGCAAATTTCTTTCATGACTCAGAAGAATTAGGTAGACAAAAGTAAGTTACTTTTACCTCATCAGAGCTAAACAACAGCAGAGACAGAAGTACCAGGAGTTGATTAAAGGCATTGTCCTGACCACCGATTCCACCATGGCTAAGCAAGGGCTGCCTTATGGAACCAGGTCAGAGGACATTGATTTCTCTATTCAACTCTGAGGCACCACTTTGTAAATGACACAATCATTTTCGGATACAAGAGGTGCTTTAAATGTGGTAACATTATATCATTTCAGCTATAATGATCATAATTACTTATTTCTTTTAATCACAACCCACTTAACCACTTTAGTACAGAGGACTAGTTCAAGGAGTTTAATTTTCATTCAACATCTAATCTTTGTGTTTACCGAAACCCTTCATGAGCTTTGTTTACTGTCTGCTCGCTGGCCTGGACGTTTGATCTTGCAAGACTAGATCAGACAGGGTCAGATAAAATACTGATTACTAGAATAAACCGGGCTTGGGGAAGTAACACTGGTTTTTAAAATCCTCTTTTCTCCCAGCTTTTTAATATTTTGCAAAATAAGCTCAAATAAACAAATAAAATTAAGACAACTAGCAATCAGGAGGTTCCTGAGCAATGATTGAGAAAAGGAAAGTGATGGGGATAATTTTGCACTCTGGCCAAAATACAGGGTTTGGTTAGGTCTATTCATTCTAGTGGTATTATTTTATGACACAAATAATTTTCTAATAACCACCAAGTATTTGTGTGAACTTTCAATGACCCCCTCAATTGTTGAGACATATTAAATAATTGGGATTGACCTCATCAAAGATGCTAATTCATTTATGGTACCAGATGACAAGCGCTTTATATTAAAAATTATTTTCTTTTAATTTATTAATAGGGTACATTTAAAGTATATGAGACATTCTTTGTTAAAGCACTTTCTTATTTTTATTATATCCCCTGCAAAACTAGATTGCCATAACAGTATAATTGATGGTGGTAACGCATACATAATTGCTACTTGGTTTCATAAAAAATTATGGGACGAGTTCACATCCAAACAGGGTCCATATAAAAGAAGAGTTGGGTAAAAAAATATATAGTCTCTTATTAAAATATGCAGAAAGAAAAAGTGATGGAGTAAATCCCTCATAATCCTAAAACCTTGAAAATAATTTTATAATAGGATAAATGTTTCTAGGTGTCTGTGGATTACTTTTGTGTCCAACACTAAAACTACTAAACATTAAACAACTATTAGTATTGGTCTTTTTTTCATGCTTTTAGGTAAAATGTATGTTTTTGTCTTATACTTGGGAGCTTAGGAACTTTATATTATAAAAATCTAGGCCAAGAGCAATGATAGTATGTGATGAGCAGCAAGAAGAAAACTGCTATCTAAACCAACCTACCACCCCACCCACATACTCCACTGTCTTCAATGTCAAAAACTCCTGGGAAACAGGTTCATGGTCCTGGACCTTGAAACCAGAGTGTATGAACTCTGTCTCCCCATCTATTCTAAAGCAGCTCTAATGTTAACTCAAATATGTCTGTGTCAACTGTGATTGTTTTTGAAATTAAAGAAAAAAGGTAAGAAGAATGTGCTTTGCTGTGATCACTGTGGAAAATAAAGTTAGCATGCTACGACCAATCAATTTAGGACTTTTTAAAGAACAAGTGTAAATAGTTTAGCTATAATAACAACAAATTCAAAAAATGCACATTAAAATGTTTACTTCAAAATTTAGACAATTCCATTTGTATATAGTTTTTACATCTGTTTTTAATGATATCGAATTATTGATTGTTCATTTTTCTCATATTTATTTAAGCATTAACTGCAGAATTTGCAATCTGATCTTTTTTTTAATCCTTCCAGTAGACTTTTATTTTTGCCAGGTTTTAGTCATATTTACTTTGATCTTTCAGAGTATATAATTATTTTACTGTTTATTTATTTCTGTGAGAAGAGAAAAAAATTTTGACCTAGGAGATCTATATGTGGCAATTTGTAACAGAATCACATAGCTTATGTTTAGGAAATCATGGTTTTGATTAAGAAGCAACCATTTAGTTCCCACTGTTTTATTAAAACAGACATTAGCAGATAATAGGAAACATATTTAACAGTGTAGCCTGCATTTAGGTTGGGACATCAGTAAGTGAGCTTAGATCTTCTACACTGAGTATCAGTCACAGTACTTGTAAATTGGTAACTTTGAGGTGGAAAGGGAAGGTAGGGAGGCAGGAAGAGATATGGAACTCTGATATCTGGGGTCTCAGAAAGAGCCCTAATGTAGGCTGGTTTTGCTGCTACTGATTTCCAGATTTGAAATTCATTACTCCTTTTTTTCATTTTTAATATGGATGAACACAAACTGAAATTTTACCAACCAATTCATGACTTTCCCATAAGAAATGGGTCCTTTTAGATAGGAACTCCCACAATGACATCTACTCGTAGCAAAAATCTTCTACCGAATGAAATATGCCTGTCTAGGTCCAATACTTCCTTTTTTCCAAGGGTCGAAAGTTAATAAAACGTACTTCTCTGAGTGTTTATTTTCTGTACACCATTATACCTGTCATGAATTCTTTGTTTTTCCTCCCACTCCCTTGGCTGATGAATCAACACCACTTGAACCGTTTTACAGCAGCTTGTGTTTACTTCACACATACCTTAACCTTCCCTTTTCTCCTCCTACTGACACACGCACAGACACACACACACTTTTCAACAGCAATGACTAACTAGCTCCATCTCTTTGAATAGCATGTGTACACAGTGTCTGACAGCCTCTTCAGGTGTGGATCCTTGACCTAGTGAATGAAATCAAGGTCTCAGTCGCTTTTACAGCACTTTAAGATTTAACTGTGCATTTACTATCTTGAAAAAAAATAGAGCTTGAAGAATTGAATCTCTAAGAAAGGAGAAAAGTAGAGGACATGAGTGTTAATGTGTGCACACATACACACACACACACACACACAAATTCTGTAGTGGCAATTCTGACAACACTAGAGTGAAGAGTTTCTAATGTCTCTGAATCTGGAATTATACTCTAGCCGATTAGAAGAGAACACTCTCTTCCTTTCTCTTACAACAGTAAATAAATGGGATCTAACAAATGACCTTGAAGCTGCGTGATTCCTGTGATTTTTTAGCCAAAAAGGACATGTTCAAGCACTTTAACAATCCTATTTTAAAAGAAAAACTTGGAGGCAACACTTACAGAAAAGAAACCCTTCTGAACCATACAATCATGTCTTATTATGAGAAGGAGCTATTCATTTTATCCCATACAAGGGTGAATATTAATATTCTAAAGCATTTGCCCAAACTAGAATCTAAAGGATTCTAAGAATTCGAGAATATGTTGAAAAGAAACGGATCTTAATTCAATTTTCAGTGCACTTAATTTCTTCTGGGTAGCTTTACATTTTGGCTTTCCTTATAAATTGTATATTTAGTATAACATATTCTTATTCCTGTGTGATAGGAAATGTGCCACCAATGCATGTAAAGCTTATTTCCTCAAAAGGGAATCTTGTAAACAAGTTCCCAAGTACTCAATAGCCAATCGGCATTACTTTGACCCCTGCACCCCCTGAGAAAACCCACAGGTATTAAAACAAGTAAGTTCATCCTTTACTCTTCCCCACCAACCAAATTGTCATTTGGCTCTCAGATGGGGGCAGTGAGCTGTCAGCAAGACTACGAATACCTATAATAAAGTGTGAATGATGATATCATAAATCATGCGAAATTTGGACTTGAAGGACTCTCAAACATCAAGGTTACAAAAAATTCCCCAATTTTTGCCTCATTGGTGCCATTTATCTGAATTGGAGGAGAACAGAATTTTTCCAACATTGACATATTTGCAAAGGTAAAATATCACTGATACGTTTAAAGGACTGGGTGGTGTAAATAGCATGCTATCTGTTACATAAGAGAACTGTATTTTCAGGACCAAACGTAATTCCATATATAATACATTACTGCTAGTGCTACTACTACTATTAATTATTAGTAGAACAGTATTCTATTAAATAGCTATTATTTATTAAGATGTTATGTGGGGTCAGTTTTGTCTTATTTAGTCCCCACAGCTACCCAGTGATCCAGGTACTTTGATTATTTCCAATAATCAGATGAGGAGATTGAGTCTTGGCGAAGTTACATAATTTGTTCAAGCTCACACAGCTAGCAAGTGGAAGGCAAAGATTTGAACACAAGTTTGCCTGACTATAGAGCCTGTAATTTAACTACTGCTTTTGAATTGTCTACAAATAAACACATCAAAACTCCATTTCTGACCAAAGAGTTCCCTATACTACAAGTGTCATTCCAATTTGTTAATCAGTACTCAAACAGTAAGTGCTGATTTAACCTAGAATGACTACTTTTAAGTTTCCATTCTAAAGAATTTTAGCCTTGACAGGTATCACTTATGAAAACTATAAACTTCATATATTGTGCTAAAATTTTTACTTTTACTTCTAATACCTTCTTAGTTCTAAGGGAGTCAACTTGTATCTCATGACAGAAATATTGAGAATCTTACCTTTGTAAAAAATTATGTGCATTATATCTAAAATTAGCATAAATTCCAAACAACCAATAACTCATTGACCTAAAGAAACTGAAAATAGGCTTTAAAAAAAACAAAAAAGTCACTTTACCTTTAATCTTCTTGTACTTTTTATACCATCTCCCAAACTCCTGGCACTTGGTTGCTGACACATTGGCATAATATGTGCTATTTACAATGGATGAAATCATACTCTGAAAAGGAAAAAAAAAGTTATTTTTCAAAATCATGACTACTTTTCCGGGATAAAAAAGGGCCCATACCAATCTCTTTTGTCTTGCAAACTAAACTTTTTAACATCAAACATGATTACCTGAATTTACTATCCCTTTAACTTACATTTGCACAACTGACAATAATTTGTCCACAAAGCCAAGCCCGGGATAATGTCAAAAATGGAGAAGACAGGACGTGAAGGTTAAATGCAAAGGGGAAGAACAGTTGTGATGTAGGAACCAGAGCAAAAGGTGGGATCAGATGCTCCAGCATCCATAATCCAAATAATGCCTTTCAGATGTTTCTGTTCCATTTCCAACTGCAACAAGCGTACACAGCCAAAAATCTGAGAACATCCGTGCTACACACTGCAGAACAACATTTAGGGAAATAAGTTAAATTAATATAATTTATAGAAACGTGTGATTAGCACTTGTGTGAAAATTCACCAAATGAAAAAATTAACAGTGCTATTTTAGAGCAGGGGAAACTAAACATAACACTTGTACTGTGTTTCAACCAAAAATGAATCAAAGCTAAAAGTTTGTGAGAGCTTAAGTGCATGATTCCTCCTTGCTCTCATCTTCCTCTCCTCGGCTCGAGCCCTCAGCTGATTTGTTTGTAATCGGGGTTAAAGGGAAAGAGAAGGGGAACATAACCTGACTTAGAACTGAAAAGTTAAAATTATAATTTCACACCTTGAATTTAATTTCCTACAGAGATATGTTTGCACTTAATAAGGCATGTTTAGGCCAACATTTGTGACAGATGTCAACTTATACCTGAATTGACTGTGTGTGTTTTATATATAGATTTTGTTCCTACAAATGTTGTCTAAAAACAAATGAATATTAACAAATCAAGAGATTCTAATGACCTGTGTAAGGTTTTATATTTTGCCTTGCAACCTCATCTTTCTCAAAAAAGTTATCCTCAGATATGGAGCAGTTCAGAGAAATCTTAGAACTTCTAATGACATTTCTACAAAGTAGTAGAGACAAAAAGGATAACAATAAATCAAATCAATGTTGAGTTATTTACCAAGAGGTCCAAACGCCAGTGGACAGACCTTCTTAGACTCCCTTTAAAACATCAGACTCCCTCTCTTTTTAATTACTATGCAGAGTACTGGTGAAGGAGGGGCTTCTTAATTCAATTCGGAGAAACCTCTTTGGCCCTTTCTACATAGCAGATGGCTAGCCTCCCCCAGTTGCTGATCTCTAAATGACAATTCTTTTCTCTAAGGGGAGATAGTAAGAACTCTTTTAATCCCAGGGTCCGAACATAGCACTGGGAACTCAGATAGCCAGTGTCACCTGAGTGTATGACAGAAACTATGGGACCTTACCTGCTGCCTTAGGGGACCGCTAGAATCCTAATCTCCCTGAGGCAGCACTCTGCTTTGTGTTATTCACAACCAAGTAAAGCTGTTTCCTGACTAGCTGAGCTAGCTCCCTCTCTGGGCCGAGATTTTTCTCTCCGTTCCTAGACTGTGAGACCCTTGAGGACAGTGACTGAGTCTGTTTCATTTTTTTCTACCTCGTGTCTCACATAGTTCCGATGTGGGATATCTGAGTCACTGAAATTTAACACATGAAGAGGGGCAGAGATGAAATTTTGAAATGCCAAACTGAAATGTGATAATAATAAAAATTTTAACATGAAAGTATCCTAATAATAGATGCATCAGACTCCCTGGTGTATGTGAATAATCACAAATGTACTTGTCATCTCTCTATCTTGTTTATATGAATATTATCCTCTGAAGTCATAGGATATATAGCCATGGCAGGCGTTAGAGTTAAACCTTGTATTGCAAAATGGTCTAGGAGGTAGACTAAAATGGAAAGTGTCTGAGTACTGCCGGGAGCTGTTCCTCAACTCTTCCTGGCCCACAATACAAGGCTACAGCCCACATCACTCTGGCCCCAGATAATCCACATTTCCCTCCCTCTCTAGCCTCTCTATTTTGTCCTTGTTCCAGCTGCATCTTCATCTACCTTGCACAAGGCTGGTGTTAACCTATGTGACAAGGAAATGAATATCTGGGCTCCTACCAGCCCCATCACAAGGTCCTATATTTCATACAACTAATTTAAAAAGGGGACACTGGCTACCCACATTTAATCAGCTTTGTTTTCTTCCTCAGATTATCATAAATGAGTTTTTATCTGTACTGATCACAGAACAATATTCCAATTTCAAACATGAACATTCTGTAACCCTAATTAGACCATCATATTTGATAGTCTGAGTCTGAATCGCTAGGCTTCACTAAAATACTCCAGACACATACTGAAAGGTCATCTTAATGTTAGTGTCAATTGAATTTTTAGAAAATCCAAACTATTTTTAATAATATGCAAAGTTGACAGGGGCTAACATAGACCCAGCACATGTTGACTTTTACTCCACAGAAACAATCTTCTCCAGAGGTCCCGGGACACAGAGAATACGTATTTACCATATTTCATCCATTCTAAGGCCATTTTTTATACTTTAATGTCACTGAAATAGGGATGCATCTTACAATCAACAACACCTTAAACCCAGTGAGATACATTTGATGCAGAATGGGATGAGTAATGATGAAAATCTTTCTCACCTACCATCCTGCCAAAAGAGATCTAATTCCATTTACTCCTTTTTATGATACATAATTTATAATATATAATTTATTTTATTTATTATATAATTTATAATTTTATAATATATAATTTTGTAGTTGACATTGCTCTTTTATGTTTTCCAATCATTCTAGAGCAACCACCCAGTTGGACTTTTAGGATCCTCACATATTTTTCAAAAAGGAACAAGATCTGAGTCTACTTTTTCAATCCGGAATACAATCAACTCTTGAGTATCCATGTTAATATAAAGCAATACTGACTTTAAAAACCCCAGAAGATATGTGTATTGCTATTTTTAACACTTAAACAGAGGAACTACGTTTTACTGAGGCTAATTTTAAAATGACTTTGCATTTACTAAGCACACACCACTTTGCATGGTGGTGGGTTGTGAGAAGGAAGGATGAGGCCATACTCACGATGGGCAACAGAGGCAGCGTCCATTCAGGTACAGAGACACAGCCACAAATACCACATAAAAAGTGATTGTAGGCAAGGCTATTTTATGAATAATATTACATTTTAAGATAAATAAAAAGGTTTAAAATGTCTTCCCAACTACAGAACCTTTTGAAAAATTTCAGGCTTCTCTGCAATTTTGAAATTTTAAATGTAAAGTTTTGGGTATTCTTTTAGACAAAGTCTTACTCTGTCGCCCTGGATAGAGTGAAGTGGCATCATTATAGCTCACTGCAACCTCAAACTCCTGGGCTCAAGGGATCCTCCTGCCTCAGCCTCTCGAGTAGCTGGGACTACAGGCATGCGCCACCATGCCTGGCTAATTTTTCTGTTTTTAGTAGAGATAAGGTCTTGTTCTTGCTCAGGGTGGTCTAGAATTCCTGAGCTCAAGCAATCCTCCCACCTTGGCCTAGGAGGACAGGTGTGAGTCACCGTGCCCAACCTTAAACGTAAAGATTTTGAATGAGGGATGAAGCCTAAGTGTTCTTATTTGCAGTCCATCTGACATATGGTTTGCCACTTATATTTAAAAGTGTTGTGTTTTTTTTAAATAAGGTATTGAGGAATCTCCATACTGTTTTCCATAAAGGTTGTATGAATTTGCAGTCCCACCAACAGTGCATAAGTGCTCCTTTCTCTACGCATGGGCACAGAGGGAAGTAAAACTCAATGGAAATCACGCAGGGAGGAGGGGGTAGGAGGGGATGGGTGAAAACCTACCTAACAGGTACAATGAACACTATCTGGGTGATGGGCACACTTATAACTCTGACTCAAGCATTATAAAAGTGATCCATGTAACCAAAAACATTTGTATCCCCATAATACTTTGAAATAAATGAGAGAAAAGAAAAAACAATCCAGCAAAACTAAGAAACAGAAAAAGAAATAAGCCATTTGAAGGATCAAACTATACCACAGTTTTCTTTAGTTATTCCAAATTTTACTAGCAGATTTGAATTTACTCTAAGCCAAACTGTAAGAGAATATTATAATATTGTTATTAATACTTATAATAGCTAGATTGCCTTATCTAAAAATAAAAGTTCTTTTAGGTTCCAGAGACAAATTTTAAACTCACTTATTTGTTTTTTAAGTAGCCCAGAGAACAGATGTCACATGTTATTATAAGTATGGTTCCATTTCCATTTTCAAACTAAGGGCCCAGAAGTTTCAAATGAAGATGCATCTTATCCAAAGTCAAATAGCAGAAGAGGCATCACAAGGAGACTCTACCAATGGGCTACAGTATTTCCTGATTCTCTTAAGAAGGCAAACTCATTAATGAAAGGAAGGACATATTCACCACCTCCTCCATCAGCTAGCACAAGCTCAAAAGCTGATGCTACAACCAATTCTTTAGACAAAACAAGAAACAAGGTAATAACAACAACAACAAAACATAACGTTGTGACCTCAGGCCATTTATACAAGTTAATTAGTTTAGAATCAGGGAAAACTAAGGAACCTAAAGGCAATTTAAAATTTAATAGGAAAAAGCAAAGCAACAAACACAGGTTAAGATGATTTGTACAATATAGTTGGAAAGATAGAGATCTGAGCATCGCCTTTTCCCACAGAGAACAAAAAGAAAGATGAAATAATTGGATATCCACATTCCCCTTGGCTTGGTGGGATTTATTTGTTTGAACACTAATGTGATGCTAAGGGTAGCTAAGCTGTGGATACATGATATACTGGCTATGAAAAAGAACACTTTAAGACAAAAGTGAATGATTACACATCCTGTCCTAAGAATCCCCTAGCGGCTGGGGGAGCGGGTGGGGGATGCCCTGGCCTCCTTTTCCTTGTCTACATGGGGGAGAGAGCATGAGATAGCCCATCAGTGATGGGCGCAGCCTTTGCCCATTTCCAGCCTTTTCAAGCTATTTTGTGATATGCTAAATAACATATTAAACAAGATTATAATGACACTTCAATTAAGTATAGTAAAGAGAAAAAACTGATTTGGAGGAATTACTTTGTCATGAAAAATTCATTTACTGTCATTTGGCAGCCTTCTACTATCCCTCTCTATTTTCCTTTCTGAGCTATAATATCAGAATTGAAAACTTTTGCCATTCTAACTGAAAGAAACACTTTCTCTGGGCTTTGGGGTATGAAAATACAACATTCGAGAGCTCTTCTCCTAAGTTGCTGCTGAATGGCTCACTTGGCTGATGTCAGCACCCTCATCTGTGATTGGGGATACTGATACCTGCATCAGAGGGCATAATGATGCCAAGAGATGTTTTGTATAAAAGGCCCAGCTTAAGATGTGGGGTCAACAAATGTCATCTCTCTCCCCACCATGCAACCATTTATGGTCATTGCAATCCCCGGGTTAGGAATTATTTTCAAGCTGTCAGTTTGTGAGCCTTCTTCAACGTGAGTTCATGAGGTCGAGCCACAAACTGAAACAATATCACGTGAAAATAACTAAAATGGACAGTTGGCAACTGGTTAACATGAGATAGGATGCATCCCCCTACACACGTGACATTTAAGTAAGATGGACAGGGGGCAACTAGTTAACACAATACTGGTCCACACAGTCGACCAGCCCCTTGTCTGTAGATGAGCACATGCTCGATTCATTTTTTTCCTACTGACCCAATTTGCTGCTTGATTTCACTGTCCAATTACGTAGAAGTTGGGTCCCTTAATGATCCCTAAATGGGTGAGGCTTGCTTAGGATGACAGAAATAATTATCCTACAGTCTATTTTTAAAGGCAGAGTGTATAAACACTATTACCACTGTCACACTGGAAATCTAGTAACATCTTTGCAGTTCAGTAACTTTAGTAAGTCATTTTGTTCCTCAAATATTTGGCAACAAAATCTCAACTAGAGGCATGGGACAGTGCTCCTTTAAAAACATACCTATATGCTAAGTGAAATAAACCAGCACAAAAGAACAGAGGTATTCAGAATAAGCAAATTCACAGAGACAGGATATACAATAGAGTTACTGCGGATGCGGGGAGAGATGAATAAGGAATTATTGCTTAAAGGTTATAGACTTGCTGTTTAGGGTGATGAAAAAGTTTTGAAAATAGTAGTGATGATTGTACAGCATTGTAAATGTAACTAATGCCATTCATTTGTATACTTAAAAGTAGTTAAAACAGTAAGCTTCATATAACTTATATTTTACTAGACACAAAAAATTTTTAAACATATCTAGAGTCAAAGAGAACATGTGTGAGGGACAGAAACACATTGGAAGGTGCATGCATTTGCAAATTACTTTCCCTTTCATTACAGTTTTCAGTTCAGACTGTCTCTTTAGCCATCCCATTTGGTCAGCATGACCACCTATGAGATGGACAAGGCAGGTACTGGTAGCTCTACTTATTTAAATGGATCACAACCCGGAGGACCTAGAGTTTTATAGTCAAAAAATTGACCATAGGTCTTTTAACTCTTCCTCAAGTAAGAATAAATAAGCTACAGAAAGAAGTGTTCATAATTTCTTCAAATTGGAATAGAGAAGACCATTTAATAAGGAAGACCTGAATTTGCTTAAAGCCTGGCAAATTAGGATGCTTGGGACAGCCTGTGGCTGAAAGAAGAGGTTGGAAGCAGTTACTAACAGAGACATCAGAGGAAAAACAAGAGGCTGTTGGCACTTAAACACACTTGGAAAGGTGAAATCAAAAATAAATACACAACCACTCAAACACAACCTATACTTTCCAAGTATCTGGCCAGACAGAGAATGGCTAAATCATGACTTCCCTCTCCTTTAAATATATATACCTGAAGATACAAATTGTTGCCCTTTTATGGACTTCTCCAACTTTTCTTCTGCCTTCAAAGCTGCTCTTTTGAACTACAGATCACTAGGATGTTCAATAAAATATGTACTATCCACTGACTGATTCCTTTAGGCAACTGCCAAACTTGAATGAGAAAATACCTAATATGGTTTGGCTTACGGAGTAATAAAGAAGGATTATTTCAAAAACAGGGATCTTTACTCATGAGCTGAATCTATTTTTGAAATGTCCAATAACCTACCTTTCTGATCTAGGTGAATAATACTGGATGCTCCACACTCTTCTTCCTGTATTGAAAGGTTTTTAATCTTTCTCTCATCTCTATCCTCTCTCATCTCAACAAGGCCATCACGAAGTGCCTGACTCTGAATCAGGATTCCAGGAATGCTGGTGGAATCACGCTGTTGAATTACTGCTTCACCTTGCTTAGAACAAAAATGTATTCTTTTTCATATCCTATAAGGTTAAATTTCAAAAACTGTATGCAACTGTTCTATGACAACCACCAACAAGATGGGTGAGCTTATTTTCATGCTGAAATACAATCTAGCTATGCAATTTAAGTGAATCATCTGGAATGGTTAAGGATTATTGCCAGAACCCATATTACATGTCCATCCTGGCTGAGAAGAACTACTCCAGGGAGATGTTCCATAATCACACAGCACACAAGAAGCCTAGGTCAATCTCCCCAAAATCTAAACAATGGAACTGAGTCCCTATTTGACTGAAATGTGCTGAGCATCAACCACCAAATTACTCTGTTCACTGTTTCTAGTTCAAAGTATTTTGGAGCTGCTAAGAAATCTGTAATAATAATAAAATTTTAACTTTGCATATTAATAAAACTTTACACTGTCTAAAATATTTTTATATTTAATTCATTAAACACATCAGAGAGGAGGTTCTCAACTAAAAGTGATACACTTGGCAATATCTGGAGACATTTTGATTGTGACAACCAGGGATTGGGGGGGGTGGCACGCTACTGGCATTCAGTGGCTAAAGGATAGGGATGGTGCTACACACACATCCTACAATGCACAGAACAGCTCCCCACCACAATTATTCTGCCAAAAGGTTAATAGGGCCAAGGTTAAGAATTCCTACATTAGAGCAACAACTACATGCAAGGTACACATTGTGCTGAATGCTGAGGATACAAAGATAAATAAGAAATAGCCTCTGTTGTTGTGGACAGTCCATCAAGTGATGGAAATTGGCAGATAACAATGACAACAGGTGGAGATAAGTGCTGTGATGGGGGTGTGCACAAAAGGCTACTAAGAGCACAAGAAGCAACTACTTCAACCAGGAAGTCAGGGTACTTCACTAGCAGGGACTGTCCAGCTGGAATCAGAAAGGTGATTTCATCAAGTAGAGGAGAGCACTGCATTCTAGCCAGAAGAAATCACATATGCAAAAGCAAGCGTCAGACTGGAGGACTCCAGGGTCACCAGCATTGTGTGCAGGGGCTTGGGCTTCCAAAGTCAGAGATTAACAAGGTGCGTCTCCCTGGAGGGCCAGTCTCATGTGGACAGAAAGAGATTAATAAGGTAACAGGTAAAGTGATTTTTATAGCATTTACGAAATATTTAAAACACAGGTATATGGAACAGAATATAAACTTTGCATGAATTTTTAAGATAACACAGGAAATTGTTTGTTAGATTTGTAATGCAATGCCAGTTAGGTATTTCTCATCCCCCACTCTCAGATATTTTGATAAAGTTTAAGCAAAGGCAAATGTTCCAAAATAATTAATTTCACGTGTTTGGAGCATAGGTTGGGTGCAGGAAGAGGGAGGAAGGCGTCTCTGGTGGGAAATGAGGCTGAACAGTATCATCTTGATGGTTCTTACAAGCTATGCCTCAGAGTCTGTGTACTTCCTACAGGCTGGGTGGGGGGAGTCACTGGAAGCTTATAGACAGGAAATGGTGCAATATTAGTGTTGGAGAAACGGGTGGCAGGAGAAAAGTCGTGAGGCAGGAACACCTGGAAAATTTTAGATGAGAGGTGATGAAAGTATGAACAAGGCAGTGGCACAGGGAGAAAGATTTTAGATAGAGAGGTGGTGGGATCCATAGGATAACACAGAAGAGTAAAGAAGAAGGAACTTTTTAGGTTGGGCAACCAGATGCGCAAACAATGAGAACATAAAATGGGGGGAGAAAAAGGTTTTTAAGGTGGGGTAAATAAAGATGATCTCATCTGAACCTCAAGACAACTCTGCAAATTATGTGAAATAAGCAGATACAATCATGTCCAGTTTACAGACGAGTTTAACAAGGCTCTGAAAAGCAGACGGACTTGCCCAGGATCACATATCTGGCTCAAAGAATTGAGATTAGAACTCGGGGCTCTAAGCTGCTGGTGTGGATTCTTTCCCCTCATGCTGCCTCTCTAGTCACATTTACAGTTAAAACCAAACAAGATAGTCATGACTCAACAGTTTGGACCACATATCGGACACCTCAAAACCCCTGGATAAAATTCTGAATTAGTGATACCAAGTTGGAGGCTTGCCCACTTCCAAGCAAAGCCTGCTTTGATTTCTATGTGAATCTAAGAGATAATTAATTGTGAATAGTTGTGAAATTCAAGACAAATTATTGAAAGCTTTTCCCTAGCTTTTTCTTTATCTACTTCCTCTATATCACAAGAATAGTAAAAATATTTATTTTTATAACTTCATAAGCAAACTCTTTGAAATAAATCAAAATTCTAGCAATAAGGCTTTGGCATCTACATACATACCTACAGGACGATATTAAAATGGCCTGCATGAACAGCCCTAAACATAAGACTAGCATAGTGTCCCTTTCTATCTAGCTATCTAATATTTGGATGTATGCCTTCTTGATTTTGGGGGACCAAAAATATTAATAGCATGCTTTGCTTCAGATGATCCAAATTCCAAAACACTCTCAAAGACACACACACACAATATTCAGTCCACATCACCAATATCATGTCTCAATAATAAGTTTACTGTTTATAGAGTATCACTGCATGCCAGGCACTAGACCAAACATTTTATGTAGTTTATCCATTTAATCTTATTTATATGACTAAGAACCATTACTACTCAAGTTTTATTTACAAAAAATAGGCTCACAAAGGTGGGGTTATAGATGCTTATCAACCAGGACATGAATCCAGTTCCATCTGATTCCAGAATACATGCTCTTAACCAGTAACCTTTTTATTCTGCAGAGACTCTATTAACCTGGAACACAGCTCATGGCATACCAAATTTCTAGATTTCTCATCATCTTTCCTTGAACTTAACAAACATGTAAATAGCCCATTGCCTTAAATCAAGTGTAGCAACTCACACCAGGAAATAGATTTCCATTCAAGGCTTGAGATAATGTCAACCTGAGTTCATTTTCACAGCAGTTCTAGGCCACCACAGGCAAATTATTATCTCACCATTAGAAAAGGTGGGATCGTAGCCTAGGGACACAAATAGAAAAGACGGCACTTTCCTCCATTGCTCCTTCCTTTGATCCTCTCAATCTCTTATTTTCGTGGCATGTTTTAGTTTAAGATCAGTTCACTAAAAACGGAGTATCCCTTTTTCTCATGATGCATTTTCATGTGGCAAACTCACTACACAACCTCTACAAATGTATATGATGTAAAGATCATCTCTCTCCACCAAACAGGCAAAAGGCTCAATAAATCATGAAAAGATGGGTTTAGCACAGCTGACTTGTCCCATTGACCAAATAAAGCAACAGTCTGCATCAGCTTTGGAAGGTGAGGACTGGAGTAGGGGTTAAGGTCTGCCCCTTAACCAGCTAGTAAGCTTAGGGAGGGAATTTAAGGGCTTCTCTGAGCCCTGATTTCTTCACCAATAAAACGAAGACACTTGTCCCTACCTCCAATGACATACGTGGGAAGTTAATTATTGTGTAAATAAAATGTTTTAATACTCTCCCCTTACATCGAAGTTCTCAATAAGTGATACTTCTACTCTACAACCCAAAGCACCATCATCTCCATATTTTCTACATCTCAAATGTAGTGTGACTCTATAAATAAAAGACGGAAGAGACAGCTGTCTAAGCAGGCGTGGCCCTCTGCTGTGTAGCCCACCAGTGGCCTTCTCTGTTTCCCTGACCCCCACCCGGAGATACAGACCTGGGAGAGAGGGCATTCTTTGGCTAATGTGCTCTGGTTCATCTCTTTGAGCAGTTCCTTTAAGGCATTGCGGACTGTGGCGTGGTTCCACTGCTCCGCAGGCAAGTCTTCCAACTTCGAACAACTGCAAAGCAGAGCAAGAATGAACCACATGAAAACTTCAGTCAAGACCCCTGACGGCAGAGGCCGTGAGTGCAGCGGTCACTCCTGGGGCCTGTGCCACTTTAGAACTGCTGAAGAACAGGTCTAAAGTGGGCCCTAAATGAGGGAAGGGGAGCAGAACTGTTTCTCCAGGACCTTCATAGAATCCAACAGGGTCTCTTTAAGTTTGTTATCACACTAGTTTAAGAAAAATAGTCACTTTGGATATAAAGAAATGCTATTTTCTTTTAAATATAATTTTTCCAATGTGCTGATGAATGGCATGGCAGTGTGCTTATAAACGTTCCTGAAGCAAATATAATTAGTGGGCATTCCTAAGGTTAAATGTAAACAAACGTTTCACCAGGTTTGCAGTTTGAAGACCCACCCTTTATCCTTATAGAACAATTCAGATATTTTACTTTCCCACCCAAAAAGTAACTTTTAAGATAAGACACCCAAGCATTCCTAGACAAGGATGGGGAGGGTGAGTCCCTATTAAAGTATAAGTTCTCCAAAAAGGAAAATTCAAAACTCTTACACTAAAGGACAATATTCCTTAAATCACAACTAACAGGCACTTTACAATAAAAGCCTACAAAGGACCTCTGGATTCTCTGGAGTCATATCTTGCTCTGGATGCCATGTATGAAGGAAAAAAACAAAAGAGAGAGAAACCTTCCCAGGATCTCTGCAGCCACAGAGTGCGTTTCTCTGAGGTGGCCATTGGAAAGGGAAGGAAAAGGTCTCCAGTGGCAGCGCATTCTTGGTAAACCTGCCACAAGAACAAAACTCACCCCTCATAGCACAAGCCTGAAAACAGCAGAGGTGTTTATTCTTCAAATACTATGTCCTCTGCATTGAGCTGGGCCCAGAGAACCCATTGAACAAGGGGCTGTGGAAAGTTCCCCTTTAAGGGCTGCAGATTTTTAATGATTTATCAAACTGCCCCTAGGTTACCACTTCACTGCTTCTGAAAACAAAGCATAAAACACTTGGAATGTGGACTATAAAGATGCCGGTGAAGTGCCCTCCTTCCTTCCTCTCTCTCTTTTTTCTCATTTTGTCCAATGTGGAGGAATTAATGAAGACAGGACGTGCTGATCCCTGTAGTGAATCTGTGATTGACGGAGCAGCTTCATGAGTAAGGAAAGGCAGATGTTCAGAAACACCCACCTTTGTAATTGGATTTTCAACGTCACAACGTGATAGACATCTTGTAGCATGTCGGCCACTGTTGCGTCGGGGGCATCTGTCACATAACTGAGGGGGAGAGGGTTCCACCTTCCCAGCTTGATTATTCCTGCACAGGGAAGAAAAACATAATAAACACATATCTGCTATTTATTAAACCTTCCTGTTGTTTGTTCAATGTTAAGAAGGTCATTCAATCGTCAACATTCAAGGCCCACACAGATATTTTACAACCTAGTGCAATAAGCTATTTCTTTCTGGCTGACAATCGAGTTAGTTAACTATACAGGAAGACGGGAATGAAAGGATGAGGTTTAATCACAGACAATCAGTTCTTTTATGTTTTCCTGTTTCTTAAATTACTTAGAAAACCATACGGATACTTCCTTCCCCCAAAGTCTTGTTTCACATTCTAACTTAAGACTGATGCTAAATATACAGGACTGCTGATTTCATAGACAAAAAAAAAAAAAAAAAAAAAGTAAGGCTTAAGTAAATATAAGATTCGGTTTTGAATTGTACAAGAAAATTCCTGTGTGTGGGCTCAGCACACAGTTACATCCTGACTGTGGTGTGATTCCCAGTGCGAACAGCATTTGGAGCTGATGAAGCAGTTAGAGTTCACTTCCATATCCGCGTCTCACCAGGCAGAGGGGTTGTTTTCCTGGGCCAAACGCAGCAGCACTGTGATTGACCACACATCAGAAATAGCAAAGATGCCTTCAACGTTCTTTCTTTTTTTTATCCCTCAGCTCTTTTTGGAGTGACAATAGCACTCTTTCCCTGTGGATTTCTGGCTGCATACGGTAAACATGCGTGACAATGGAAAAAGAATAAAAATCCTGCTCAAACTTGGGCTACACAGAGCAGTGATTTTAGGAATCCTCTTGTTAAAGGAAGATTCATGGGATGGCTTAAGCACCATATGGTGAAAATGCGAACATTCCTAAAATAGGCCCATCTTATCTGGTACATAGGGCACACATAACATTGATGAAGAAAAATAGAGAAACACATTTCACAAATGACACAGGGTAACAAAAATTTTATTTGTAAGCTACGAAAAACCCAGTGGTCCCCAGGATGTCAGAAATAGTCACTCATAAAAAGCAGTTATGTCTTAGTGATAAAAGAAAAACAGCATTTTTATTTTTATTTTTGACAGTACAGGTGAGTCCAACTACATTGTTCTTTAACAAAAAAAATATTTCTTATCTTCAAAGATAGAAAACATCTGTATACCCAAGTGAACTTTTAAAAGCTTCACAAAATCATGCTTCATAGGTATGGGGCAAAATTCCAACAATAGGAAATGAACTCTTTGGTCAGGGCACGTTCTGTCCAAGAAGAAATAAATGAATGCGCAATGCTTGACATAATGCTTGAAAACAGGGAATAAACAGAACAAAAATATTAAAATGATGCACTGTTTCAGTATTAAGATTTAACAATCTGGTGCTGAATATGCTGCAGTATAAATAGTGCCTGGACTCAGATCCAATAAAGTAACACAGCTCTCATTCATAGTACCGTATGTCTCCAGTTCTGGCTCCTTAAGTCATATTTCACTTGCCAAGAAAAGCTGTTTTCTTGCGGGGATAGTTTTCTTAACATTCTCTCTCATGACAATGAAAAGTGCACAGCACGCAGCATGTAGTAGTCCTGAAATGAACATCCAGGGCCCACTGGACAGCCACTCACGAGAGGGTGGGTCTGTTTCCCTGCTTCTTTTACTCCTGACATTTGCAAGTACTAAAAAGATACCATGTAACATGTCTAACATATCTCCTTTTTTAAAAATCATTCCGCAATTTTAAATTCCTTTCAAAAGTCATTATCATGATCACCCATAAGTTGAGTATAAATTGACTATGCTCTAAAGGCATGATTTCTCACTATTAATATTAGAGAATGGGCAGGAAAAATGAAGTCAGCAATTGTGCACTACAGTAAACAAATAGCAGAAGCAGGTTTTGTGGGTCACTTTGGTTACCAAGAATATGAAGGTTAATATGAAGAAAATGAACCCTGAAAACTTTAATGCACAAACTCTACAGGAGATTCGTCCATGTTGTGTCAGTAGCTCATTCCTTTTACTGTTGAGAAATGTTCCATTATAAGAATACAGCACAAAGCAGCCAAACATAACAGAATATATCTATATGATT
This sequence comes from Eulemur rufifrons, assembly GCF_041146395.1. Classification (NCBI taxonomy): domain Eukaryota; kingdom Metazoa; phylum Chordata; class Mammalia; order Primates; family Lemuridae; genus Eulemur; species Eulemur rufifrons. The sequence goes on along the minus strand of NC_090983.1, from coordinate 32,968,490 downwards.
TCATTTATACAAAATACAAGAACAGGAAAGACTAATTTACGGGCACAGAAGTCAGAGAGACAAGAGGGGGTACCGACTAGAAGGGGACATAAGGAGATTTTCTTGTTTGGGCTGCTGTTTGCATGGACATAAAAATTGTCAAAATTCATCCCACCGAACACTTAATATGCATACATTTTATTGTATGCAAACTATATCTCAATTTATAAAAAGTAGAGGGGGAGGAATCTCTACAGGAAGTAATAGACAAATCACTCTACTGGAAATAGTCATCTCCATTTAGGTAAATTCTCTCCCTACCTTGATGAGCCGGAAGGAGACTTGTTTGGGCTAGAATTAGACACACACAGGTGTTTTCACAACACTTAATACCTCCACACAGAGCAGCTGCTACAGGTTGGTTTCTACATCTTGGAAGAGAGCTGTTGACGCATGCTATTTTCTCCGGTGATGGGAGGTAGTGCGTGCTTTTACTTTTTTGCACAGTATTGACTAACCTGCACGGTCCTAGAAGTCATGTTCTTTGCCCAATTATTTATCAGGGTCTTCAGGTGCAAGATCTGCTAGGAGAGTTATGTCCAGAAGGCCACTCTCCCCCAGCCAGGTAGGGACTTGGAATAACTCTTTTTAACAGGCCTTTTCTCCAAACAGGGTCTCTGTCTAATGTACTATATTAATCCCTTTTGGAAACATTCCTTAGAATAGTCCTCCCCTTCCCCGATATAAAATAGACAAAAATATTACTTGGAATAGTAGTCAAGTGTTAATGAGGAAATCAAATTGGGAAGCAGTATACGACAGTGACTAAGAACACCAGGCCTCCGAGTCACATTGCCTCTGTTCACATTCTGGCTTCACCACCTACTAATTACGTAACCCTAGCAAGTTACTTAATTTCTCCACACCTCAATCCTCTCATCTGTAAATTGGAACAATAAGAGTATTGATCTATAAAAAATATTGTGCAGATTAAATGTAAAACCTTTAATACAGAGCCTGGATATAATTTGATCTCGACAAGTGTTTAGTCATTATTTAAAGACCTTTTTAATGCTTCTTAAAGGGAAGATAGAGTTGATTTCAAAAAATATTGACTCAAGGAATTTTTTATGACCTCGTTAGCTCTTCAATCTTTGGTCATGTGCTTATAAAAGGCCCTCATTTATTTTCAATCACAAAGGAGGACCGTACATCAACACGGCCCATCTTCTATACCCCTCATTCATCTCTTCCATCCTTACTCCTCAGTGGCTCCCTTACTTTTACCTACTAGTAGGCTCAGATCGCCTCTACTTTAAAACAAACGAAAACACTATGACAAGCTGTTTCCTCAGTCTCTTATTTTTTGCCTCACCAAACCTACTATAAGCACACTTCCAATTCCCCCATCAGTCTCCTACCCATGGATATCTAGTTTCAACTTTTTCTGTAAGGAAATGAAAGGTTGGGTTCCCTTGAGTAGCCAAGGTAACATCACTAGCAAGTAGCAGAGTTGAGATTCACTTCAAAGACCATGCTCTCACTCTTCTTGTTATCCTGTCAGTCATACTGGCTCAAGTGTGTGGCACATCAGAAGAAAAGAGTGGAAAGAAGCTTGGTTACAAGTTTTGGAAGGCCTTGAATGCCTGACTCAGTCACACACTGTATGGGTCTGAAGTTAGGAGTAACGTCTGGAGTCAGAGATGAATTTATGTCCACCCTCCTCTGGTTGTCAGCTGTGAGGCTTTGGGAAAGTTGTTTAGTCACTCCTAGGGTCAGTTTCCCTCCCTGAAAAATGGGGATAATAAAAATTCCTACCCTTTAGGGTTGTTATGAGGCCTTAAACGAGAATTAGACTTTAGCACTGGGATTGTTGCATAAGTGCTCAGTAAAAGTTAGGGGAAAATAGACCCCTCCAAATTTAGACTTAACACCATCGAAACAAAGCTTTAGGAGATTAACCTATACAGGTTAATTATCCCTTATCTGAAAGGCTTGAAGAACTAGAAGTGTTTCAGTTTTCCAATTTTTTCAGATTTTGAAATAGTTGAATTATACTTACTTCCAAAATCTAAAATGTTCCAGTATTTCTACTGAGTCAGCACTCAAATAGTCTCAGATTTTAGAGCATTTCAGATTTTGGATTTTCAGATTTGGGATGCTCAACCTGTATTGGAAGGCAGGTGGATTAAAAGACGGAAGCATTCTAAGGGGAGAAAAAAAAAGAGCTGCAATAATTCAGGCAGGTGTGTCTAATTACAACTATAACAGCCTCTTGCTGGCTTCTAAGAAGGGATGCAGATCCCACCAAATGCTATAGTGCAGGGAAGGAGGACAAAGAGAAAAGAACAGGTCATATGCCCTTTGGGGATAATATCACAGGACTGGAGAAATCTCAGTACTAATGGCATGACTTAAGTATATAGATGTTATTTCTAACACTCATACTCTATAAGTAGGTTTTGTAGCCCCAATTTGAAAAATGAGAAAAACTAATGATGATTAAATTAGAAAGTATTAGACAGACACACACACACATACACACACACCCTGAGCCCAGCCAGGCACACAGTAGATGCTCAGTACGTAGCAATTCCCATTTCTTCTCTGAACACATTATCACACTCTCACTCTGCCTGATGTATGGATCCCCAATATTCACATCTAGAAATCTAATACATTCCTCAAATTTTGCCCTGAGAATAATTCTAACCCTGATCAACCTACCTAAAATAATTCTATCTGTACAACACTGCGCAATAAATACACTTGTGTACCTTATAAGAAACTGATCTTATCACAATATCCCTTACAGTATATGTGTTACCTTACAGTTGGCAAAGTGTTTTATACAACCATTAGTTCATCCTTATGAAGACAGCAGGGAGTCAACATCCTACCTGGCCATGAGCTGAAAATCAAAGGATTGTGACTTTTCAAGGACATCAGTGGATGACAGCCAGGACTAGAACCTGGGCTTCCTTTTGCAAGTGTTTGAACTACTGGACCAATATCCTTTCTACTCAGCTCTGCTAATGCTGCCCTGAGGATGTGCCCATGTGCCAGTGCTCTACCACACAATGGGCCCCTGGAGAGCAGGGCCATAGCTCATCCACAGTCACACATCAGGCAGGTGATTGACATTTAATGTTAAACAAAGGAACAAATGAGCAAACAGGTGACAAGCCCAGAAGACTGAAGAGCCAGCTACATTTGGGATTTCTCTGGAAAAAGCAGTTTCCCACAACAGTGCCATTTCAAACATAAACATTGTTTCCCAAATCATCTTTATTATTTCCAAAGAATTTATCATCTGCAAACATTTAGAAAATGCCTGGTGTCGAAGACTATTACAGATGCAGTTTCAAGGTCTTTGAGTCACAAATTATGGGCCTTTATTTTGGGGTTGAAATTCATACAAATGTTAACATGATTGAATTGAGCACAATATAAATAAAACTGTTTATATCCAGACAAAACTGTTCACTAAAATATAGAGTACCAATTCACTCATTATGTAATGCGTTCAGACCAAATAACAAAATGCAATTGTAGGTAAATTTCCCATTAGTGACATAAAATTAGGTTTGGAATAGAAGCAATTTTTGTCTAAAATTAAAAAGATGCAATAATGGAAACCAGTTTTTTTCTCTCTCAATGCAATATTCTGCCAGAGTCAAAGAGTTGACATTTCACAAAAAGAAATATCAATAATTTGTGTTCATATGTTTTTGTATTTTTATCAGGTTATAATCTACCTTAAAACAAATATTCTTCTCGGTAAATGCATAATTTATATCTTTAGTGTTATTTGCCTCTAATTATGTAAAAACAGGGAGTCCAAGGCAGGAGGATCGCCTGAGGTCAGGAGTTCGAGACCAGCCTGAGCAAGAGCGAGACCCCGTCTCTACTAAAAAATAGAAAAAAATTAGCCAGAAAACTAAAAATAGAAAAAATCAGCCATCTCTGGTGGCACGTGCCTATAGTCCCAGCTCCTTGGAAGGCTGAGGCAGGAGGATTGTTTGAGCCCAGGAGTTTGAGGCTGCTGTGGGCTAGGCTGACACAACAGCACTCTAGCCTGGCAACAGAGTGAGACTCTGTCTCCAAAAAAAAAAAAGAAAGTAAAAACAAAAGAGTGGTGATAATACACATTATAATTGATCGATATTTGATTCACACTTTTAGAAAGTCACTCATTTCTGAGGATAAAATAAAATGTGGTGATAATACAATATAATCAATGGAACATTAGAAGAGTTTCTATTAAGCACAAATCATTCATTTATTCAATGAATTTTTCTTATATGTCTCCAGCATAAGTCACTAAGATGCAAAGATAACCCAATACACACCATCCCTGTAATTATGGAGCTCACAATTGACCAGAGAAGCTTATTACTGCTAAACACATAGCTAAGTGAAACCACTCCTAAAATAAATCAAGATGATAGCTCTTACCCCCTGTACATCAAATATGAGAAATATTTACTTCAAAAAGGCCTACCACAGATCTCCTGTAACATACATGAGAACAGTTCTCACAGTTTGCAGTGGCATGTAGATAGATGCTGATAAGCTGGTATATATTGGGTATACTGCAGAATAAAGCACACTAACCAATCTGTGAAACAGATACATGCAACCCAGCAAGATATTAGTAGTATTATTATAATGCAGCTTGATGGATAATTTTCTTTTATCCCAGGTGCATTTTAACATTAATTTTAAAAGCAAAGTGAAATCTTACCCTGGGAAAAAATGAGACATTAGCTTTAATATCCAAAGGCTGGAGTTTATATATCTCATAACTCCCTGGAAAAGAGCTCAACAAAAGAGTATCAATAAAAACCCCAGCTTCAGAATAACTAAGCCTTGGGGCTTCTGGTTCTCGGCATTATTTCCACAATATACCAACTGCTGATGAGGCTTCTTGCAAAAATAGGAGAACTCATGACATTGATTGCATCTGTTTATCCTCCTCAGAGTGGTCTTGTCCTTATGCTAGAGCATATAATTTTCTGTTGTTCAGCTATGCTTTGTTAAAGAAATTAAAAACTGTCTGTCCTATATAATAAGAACATAGAATTATTTATCCATAAATCAGTTCACAGGAAATCACTATCCAGCAGTATATAATAACTCAGCCTGTGTTTCTAACCTGTGGCCTGACTGTGGTATATCATCAAATTGTAGCAGTAAAAAGGCATAAATTGTAGTTATTATTGCTAAATCTGTGGTGGGTATGACTTTTCAGTAAGAGGAAAAAAGACAAAACAGAAATGGTTTTTGAAGTACACATATTTTCCTTTTTAATGCACAGCTTAACAGTACCCCAATACAACTTATTGAAATAAACCAAACTCTTCTACACCTTCTTCTTTGATTTTAAAGACTTTCTCTATTTCAAATGGCTTGCTTGCATTGGGGTAAAAGTAAATGGAAAATGAAATAGCATTCTGTGGGCATCTTACATTATTCAAGTGCCTTTATATTCACAAATTAATGAAACCTCACAACATACTTGTCTGGAAGCCTACAATGTACTTAATCCTGCATTTATAACAATACAAAAGGAAACAACAGACAAAAATAAATAATTCAATGATTCAGAATAAATATTGAGGCTATACTGTTATATAAATTTATCTAAAAATCAACAGACGTGCGCGCGCGCGCGTGTGTGTGTGTGTGTGTGTGTACACGCACATACTGAATACACTGGTTCCTTCGCCACAGATAGTTCCTCTACTTGCAACAATCAAGATATCACTGAGAAACACAAACAAGGTAGTTTTTCCGAGACCAGATGAGATCAGGCATGTTCAGGGTGGTATGGCTGTAGACAGGTAGTTTTTAACTCTTTTAGAACACTAACTTTTATTTTTAAATCCTATGTGTATCTTTCAGGGGAAATTAACAAGAAGATTATTAGTATTTAAAAACTCAAATTAATTTTAGAGTGCATTCTGAATAAACTATAGTGATATATAGCTGCCTGTCACCCTTTTTCTGAGTTGACTACCCCCTTACACTATAGAAATGTTTCATTTAAAAAATATATACAGTACCATTTGGTGCCTTGTAATTCTATACATGGCTTTTACATTTTGCGGCATAAAGATTTTGTCTCATGTAATAGATGCTGCTTCACATTTGGGAAATGTTATGTTACAACCCTGACTTATATTAGATTATTTAATATAAGCACTAAGTAACTAGACTAAATTAATAAAGACCTTACTGAAACAAACAAACAAAAAAAAAAAATAGGGAGAAAGAGAGAGAGAACAAAATTATTCCACAAATTAAATAAAACTTTCTGAAGTTGGTATTTTAGAAACCTTTATTTAATTTTCAAAATTCCAATTCTTCTGAGAAACAGCCAAAATATTGGTCAGGATATGAAAAAAATATGGTTGGTGTTTAGTTATTTATTTCATAAGAGTGTCATTTAAAACTATTACATGGAGATATAGGACAAATGAGAAAGAAAAGTGTTATGAGAAATTACTTGAAATCAATTCTAAACTTCTGTCACTGGTTAAAAACTATTTCATCTGGTATATATTTTCTTATTATTCTAAGTTTAATCATTATCTAAAAGAGTTTTAAATTAAAGGACTAATTTTGGCAGGTAACACAAACAAGCTTCTCTCTTTTTTTCCCTTCCTTTCTATTCAGAAACACATTTGCATCAAGAGATTTCCCCCTAACATTTGCCTCCCTGAAATATCTTCAATAATTAAAGACACAGAGAAAAGTATACTTTTTTAAACAAACTTCACTACATTCTAGCAGATGCTATTCATGACTTACTTTTAGCCAGTGTTTCTTCATCCTCTAGGGTAAGAGGTATCCACTGAAGATCTAAAAATACAGTTGCCTCAGATATTTCTCATCCTAATTAATTACATGTATTCTTTTCAGATGGGAACTAAAGTGTTACAACAGGTTCACCTGACGATCTGGCCTTCCAGGTACTCTATCACTGGCTCAACACCTTTGGAAACCTATCAATTGCATGCTCCCAATCATATATTCCAGAATTATCCTTCAGGCATACTCTGTTTCTATAATTTAGGATTACATAATACCTAATCTTAAGGTCAATATTATGATAGCATGTAGATTATCAAAGAAAATGCTGCCATATAACATGAAGGCAAAAGTACACTGGTTGACACTGTACAGTTCTATTCATGTTCCAACTAACCTGATTTCATAGTAATTTCTTAAGAAACTACAAGACGTGGAAGCAACTATGGCTGTAACTTGTAAAAGTGGCAATGTTCATACATGTACATATCAGGTATATTTTAATATATACTTTGTTATAAACCTAAAAATGTATATAGTTTCCAAGTTTCAGATATTTTACATTCAAAGATGTTCTGACAGTTCCTTGATTTATATTTTTTTGGAAATGTCATATTTAAAAGTCACAAACCAAACTTTAAAATATTCCACTACTGTTTTAATGGCTATAAGAGAAACCAAGGGTCCAATACATAGAATGTGTTCTCTCAGTAGCCAAATGCTTATTGAATTGAATCAAAGGTACACTTATAGTCATAACATACATGGTGATGAATAATGACAATGGCCAATTTGAGCTCCCTAAAATTTTATTCAGCCATGTCAGAAAAATGCCACAAGAATCAATGGACAACTGAACTGTGTAACAGACTTACAGATGGAATGTCTAGTTATCCTGTGGCAGGTGGACCAGACAGAGATGATTGGGAAGATAGGGGATGGTCAGAAGTGGATCCTTTTTCCCAAGAATTTTCAGATTAGTAGTCAGAGGAAGTGAATGGGTTCCAAGGTCATCCTTGGAGCAGTCATGGGCACCATCCTGGCCTCTGAAACAAAGCTTCAGGGGTAGATCCTAGGCCATGCTGACCTGACTTGGTAAGTCAGGTTTGGGAATCACTGTCCAACGTGCTGAGGAAAAAGCAGAGAAGACCTGGAGCACTGAGATCAATCCACTGATTCTCCTCTAGAGAAGAGCAGGAAACCGAAAAATTCCCAGACTCCTTTTTTTTAATTCACCAGCAAATATTCTCATTACTGTCAAGTAGGATACTCAAAGACAAGGAGGAACATTATGGCATGTGAGAAGGAATATGGGGTTGGGGTGCATTTTAATTGTATTATGTTTAAGTATGAAGGATTTGTCATGGGCTGAAATGGCAATACCCAGGGGGAGAAAATTACAAATAACTTCTTTTAACAACCCTAGCTACAGCCCCACCAGCATGAGTATGTCTAAATACAGAGCGGGGTACATGATGGGCATGTATAAGAAAGCCATTTTGTTGGAAGAACAGCAGGCTGGAAATCTAGAGATCCGGGTTTTGATTTTGGATCTGCACCCTGTTGGCTGTAGCTCTATACCTGCGGGTAACTCAACCTCTCTGGGCCCCTATTTTTTGTTCTATAAAATGGAGATTTAAAACCCAAAACAAAATAAAACAAACAAACCAACAAAAAAAAACCTCCCCTGCCTGAATCACAGGATGGTAATTATAATTAAACAACATGAGTTAAAGTGCACTGAAAATTATAAAGTGCTATATAAACATATGTTGGCATGCATGAATTGTAAGTTAACATAAAAGAGGGAAGCATTACATTTTTTAGGATGTTTTTAAGAAAAAGTCACCTTTACTTAAAAGCAAAAACTTGAATCTTTTAAAATGTCACTGGCTACACAGCAAGTCATCTGATGTAATCCAAAAACAGTGGGTTTGGTAATTTGTCCTATCTTGGGGATTAGGGCCATTTACTCCCTTTTGCCATCTTTAGGAGGGCCTGAAATCTTAGAGAAGGCATCAGGAGCTGCATTTCACCACCAGTCTTCCACTACAAAGGATCCGGAGATCCTTTACACTTGTAAACATCCGGCATCTCTATTCCTCACTAGACTGTAAGTTCCACACATAGCACAGTGCCTGGCATAAGGTAGAGGCTCAAAGAGGGAGGGAGGGAAGGAAGGAAGGAAGGGAGGGAGGGAGGGGAAGGGGAAGCGAGGGGAGGGAAGGAGGTTGGTTCACTTTGCCATAGCCCACAGGCAGCATCAGCCTACTTCGCAGATATGCCTTGTGCTCCCTACCCAGACTCTGCCCCAGCATCCCGCCAACCCTGAACAAATAGCAAATTGAGCTCCCATAATCTTGGCAGCCTGGACATCCAGGAAGACCAGCACAAGAGATGTTCTAGACAACTGATAAAGGCACAGAGAAAAGCTCCAGTTGCTGAAGCCCTCAAAGCAAATCTCCTTGTGGAATTCACTCTACCCCCAGAGACTTAATGATCTCCACCACCCCTTACAGGTCTGACATTCTAGATTAACACATTGACTGCCACACTACAAAAAAAAACAAAAATTTCTTTGAGGCCATGGCGTTTTATTACGAAAATAGAATAAAAACTTCAGAAACAAAACGATCTTTCTTAATGTAATGAGAAGTTTGTTTTTTTTTATTGCTTTCTCTGTGTGAGCTATATGCAACTTGAAAAAATAGTTCTTGCAGCTCTCAAGGTCAAGAGACATGTGAGTTACAGATGCTTCATCATGAGGCCCCGGGCTCAAAACTACCATGAGTTAAATACAACTCACATGGCAGTTAATGTGTTAAAATGATGCCCAAATACTTTTGGGCCCAATAATTGAAGCTTTGATTATTGTCATTTTAAAAATACATTAAGCCTTCAAAGCTGTGAAAATAAACTTAACATTGAATTGGTAGATTGATTTTTCTTTCATTAAAATTCTACTTTTCTAAAAAAAAATAATGGCAAGCACCCAGCTTTGTGTTTCTCAGGGAGGGCTCATTTTTAAACTTTCAAAGTATAGTAAACAACTTCTAAATTCAGGATAATTGAAGGTCTGCCAGTTGGTGAGCAAAACAATGGCTTTCATATCAACCAAAAAAGGGAACATGGCTCAATCAGGTTTTTTTTTACTTGACTATCATTCTGCCAACTGCACTTCTTACTAAAATAACAAAAGCTGCTGCCTACAGACTACTTATGGACTTCTACCTGAATAAATACAATTGTGTTCATTAGCTCTTTACATAAAAATTATTAGCTAAGAGTAACTTTCCCAAGGATCCTTTTATGTTAATAAAAGGCAATAACACAATAATTAGGACAAGTAAGACACTTTCAGATCAATTTTGCATTTCCATTGTACCAAACAGAATAAATTGTTTATATGTGTCTCCACAAAAATAAGTAATTTCCTCTCCTTATAGATGTATCTGTACATGGCCAACTAAGTCCCTAGCATAACCCATATATGTAAATAAACCTAATTCATTTAGGATGTATGATAATAAACATTAGAAGGAAGGTACAGAAATCTCAAAATTATCTAATTTTAAACACTAATAAATTCCCCAGGAATAACTGACATACAAAGACCCTCAAAATGTCAATAAGACGTACTTTTATTGAGGGCTTTAAAATATAAAAACTGGTAAGGAAGATGAGAAGATGACAGGAGCTATATGAAAGCTAATACTGTAGATTTCTATTGTGCTCTATTAGGCAAAAAAAAAAAACCGCAAAGGGGCCCTCAAGAGCTTATGTGTCATGTGGATTTTTGTTTAATCCAACTGTCCTTAAAATAACTTGAGTGGTGTTTCATTTTGATTCTAATATCAAACCATCATCAACTTCCCACCTCTAAAAGGAAGGAAAGTCACAAATGTCAAAAACATATTAGATCACTCAGGTCACTAAGTTAAATGAGCAAAAAACTGTGGGGGACGATCTGTTTAATCTCACTTTGTGTTATTATTTTATATTGTTTTGCTTTTGTTGTTTTAACATATACCTTCTATAATACATGGGAGGACAGACAGCATAGAAAATATTCACTACAAGAAGACTGATTTTCATGATGTCTAATTTTTTGAATACTGATGATACATTAGTAGACTCAAATTTGCCTCTACTCATTTTTAGGTGTTCAATAAATGTTTTACCATAATCACTTTTTAATGATCCATCAAGAAACTGGGCATGATTTTAAGCTTATTGTGGTATTGCTATGTTGCTACACTAGAATAAAGAGTTAACCAAGTTGTCCAGTACCACATTAAAATTAATTTCTACCAGAAACAAAGAGCAAGTCATTAGTTTTTAAGTTCTGATATAACACTTTTCAGTATGACTCACAGTAAGTTAAACCTACATAAGTTAAAATGCCCATGGACATTTATTTATCATTTTATGGTTCTTAAATACTTGGATACATCTCAAAACCGGTCATAATCAACCAAAGACTACCTCATTCATTTGAGTACCCTAGCCTGGTATCTGACATTTAGTAGAGGCTCAAGCTGCTTGTATAATAATGTTGTTGTAATCCTAGAACTCTGGAAGGCTGAGGTGGGAGGATTGCTTGAACTCAGGACCTGCCTCAGCAAGAGCAAGATCGTGTCTCTACTAAAAAAGAAAAAGAAAAAGAAAGAAAGAAAAAAAAATAATGTCAAAATATGATTATGTTCTAAGAACTATATGAATCCAAAAATGATTGCAAATTTCCTTCCCATTCACATTTATGTTATATATAATTTTCACACTTAATTTGTACTTTGTCAAATAAAATAAAGGAATAAGAAACAAAAGTTTTGCAATTCTTGCTACCAAATTACTTGATGACACAAAATATTAAGTTGGGGTGGTACATGTAGTAATACTTACAATACACCGGAATAAGGTTCTAAAAAAATCTTTTATTCATTTATAAACCGTTCTATGTGAGGCAAATCCATGTAAAGGACTTTCATATGGTATTTTGGGCACTGCTACTTCTCTCTCTGGTCTATCCATGATGATGTAGAATATGTCAACTATTAAATATGTTTCTTGCCCCTCCATGGGCAAGAAATAATTTGAGTTACACAATGACTTCACATGAGCTATTGCTCATGTTAAATATCCAGCAATTTTCAACATGGGCTAGATTTAGGCAACTGACAAAGTGGACTCTACTTTCTATAACTCCTCATGCACCCAAACCTGGAGATAGGGACCCAATTTTATCTCTCTGAACTTCCAATCCCTGCTTAGTTTATGCAAACCTTTTATTCTTTTCCCACAAAATAAAATTATTAGTACCAAATATTGTCTTAAAATGTGCTCTAATAGAGTCATAAGAGATGCTTGAGATTTCCATATGTGTTGTCTCTATTATCTTTTTGGAAGATAATTAATGCTTCACAGGGAGCACTCAAAATCTGTTGGAATGATCCAAAAATTCAACTGACCAGAGTGGGTATCCTTACATAAACATTCATTCTGGATAATTTAAGATTTTTGCTTTTGCAAATGTAAGGCCTACAGATGTATTTTTCAAAAATGACAATAGCATTCTGCATTTGGAATGTAGAAGAAAATGACTTCTCAAAGTAGTCACAGCACAAAGGGAGGTCACAGTCTCACTGGTCTCTGAAACCCCAAAGTCTTCAGGGAGAAGCCAAGTGAAAAAGGAAGAAATTATAAACACAGAGGGTAGTCTGTCTCATCTACACACAGAGAAACTCCTCTAATGTAACCTGACCCATGGTTACTAGTGAAAATATCACCTCCTTGTTACCTTATTCCCAACAAATACATTTCTGTTTTAATGGATAAGATTCTGGTTCACACTAATCAGGCCCAACGGAAGGCCATATTAGCAATTTGGCAGGTGCCCGAGGGCCATACCTAATCTGCATAAAATGAAGCAGATTGCAACCGCCCTCATCTTTTTTATTTTTAAACTGGTTTTTGAAGCGGAGCATACATAAAATCTCAGAGGGAGAGACAGGAGATGGTAGTGCCTACATTTTCCTTCATGCCTTTATTTTCATTCTTTTCGTACAAACCATTTTCCTGAATGGCTATTTACCTAAACAAAGATAACAAAATAAAAGGTACTAGGAAAAGGAGTAGGCAGTGATCACAAATGTTAGAAAAAAAATCATATGTTTTCATAGAGCTTCATAATCCTCCATAATTTCAAATCAGTTTTAATTTGAAATTAGTGTTTCTATATTTTGTGAAGACATGCTAAATGGAAATATATCTTGAATTAGGGAAAAGGCCACAGCTAGGAAAAGAGTCCATGACTAACAATTATTTGTACAGCCATGATCTTCTAATACAGAATAACATTATATTAAGTATCACTATTATCATCTCAATATTGGCTTCTGGGGCTCATGGAATAATTTAAAGTGACTATGCTCTTTATATCGTAGGAATTTATAATCAAAGCCATTCAGTTCAAGCATGGGCAAATCTGAAAAATAAGACAACAATAATGAATAGTGATTAATGCAAGTCACAAAATCTGGGAAAAAAAGAAAAACCCACAAAGGTTGGCATGTATCAGATAATTTTTTTTTAATGGAGTTAATGTAGACATGGAAGTCCCAAGAGAATACCATGATGAAAGGATTTGGGGTATTCTTGCTTTAGAAAGACACACAGAAGTGCTTAGCAGGGTGCCACGGAACAAAAAGGATGTTATAAATAAAATGGTTCCACCTTAGAGAAGCCATATTTTAAGTACATTCCCTACCTTGACAGGATGGATGGCAGAATTAACATTAAGAAATAGGAATGCCTGGTGGTTTTGAGGAAAAAGATAAAAGGATCTTGAAGTTGCTTCATGGGGCAATGAGAAGTTAGTGCAGAGCATTAGGAAATGATTAAGAAATACCAATCTTTCAATATCAACAAAAGGACAGGCACATGTTTTCTAGAGCCATGGAATCTGGGTCATAGGAAACTGCTGAATAACCTAGGCCACAGAAAGTCTTAAAGACTGTTGCAGTAGAGAAAAAAAGAGGATGAATGTCAACAACCTTGAAAGAAACAATGGAATCTGAAGATAGGCAAAACAGAAAGGCGGGTGTGATACTGAAAGGTAGCAAAATATGTCACCCCAAAATATGCCACTTTGCGCATTGATTATGTTGAGCTGAAGACAATTGAGAAGCAGATATAGATGCACATATTAATAAGCTTCTGCTTGTTTTTCTCTTGTTAATCTGTCTTTTGTCATTCACAATGGCCTCCACCTCAAAGGATTCTTGAAGGCATTAAATGAGGTAATATGAATTTAGGTTCTCAGTAAATTTTAAACTGCTAACCAAACATAAGCTGCTGCTATTACTGTTGACTTTTTATAAAGAGTAAACACAAGCTGGGAACAGTGGCTAACACCTGTAATCCTGGCACTTTGGGAGGCCAAGGCAGGAGGATTGCTTGAGGCCAGGATTTGAGACCAGCCTGGACAACATAGCAAGACCTCATCTCCACAAAAAACAAAAAACATTAGCCAGGCATGGTGGCGCACATGTGTAGTCCCTACTCAGGAGGCTGAGGCAGGAGGATCACTTCAGCCTACAAATTCCAAGTTGTGGTGAGATATGATAAAAGAAAAAAAAAAGAAAAAGAAAAAAAGAGTAAACACAATAATAAAGAGTTAAAATGACTGATTCCTTGTTTAGAATCTTAGAGGGAGAAGGGCATTATTTTCTCTGACAGCGGGTAAGAGGGAAACTCCTAAAGAGCCAAGTAAATGTTCAAACAAATTGAATTTGAAGTGGTGATACACAATCAATCTTTGAACTTTGAAAGATAAAGGTAAGATTTAACAAAGTAAGAGAAAATTTCATGTTTGATCAGGCAAAGACATGTAACTAAGGATTCTTGGGAGTGGAGACCATTTTGCAATGTTTTGGTATATAGAGAAGCAGATAAAACTCCAGGTGATTGCGAAGACCCTGCATTTGTAAGTTCTATACTATGTGTCAGATACTTTGTCATTGTATTAATTTTCACAGAAATATCCTATGGTATAGATATGAGTGTCCTCATTTTAGATTAGGATAGTTAACTTGACTAAGTTTAAAAGGATGTTAAATGGCAGACACTGGAATCCACATTTGCCTAATTCCAAAGCCCATATTCTTTCCCCCACAACAAGCTACCTCTTCCCCTCTGGAGAACATCTGTTTAGTCTTCGGGACCCAACTCAAACAATACCTCCAGAGGGAACACACTTTTCTATTCCTCTTAGAGAATTAATGTCACTGCACTTTGTATTTACTCATGAGGTAAGTAACTATACAATGGATGTGAAATCTCTTTTTTCCATTAAACTGCATGCTACTCAGTGGAGCTTCATCTTAGTCCTTCTTGTAGCTCCAGCACTGAACTGAGTACCTGGCATAACAGAGACAGCCAATAAATATTCTGGCAAATGAATAAATGAAACTTAAAGACTCCAATTTGCCATCAAGTAATTTGATCCCAATTTTTCCATATTATTATTTTTATTAACTACCTTATTCATCTATTAAGGGTCAACTATGCGCCAGGCAGAGTTACTGTAGGGTGTGGTGCCATTAATACATTTATGTGTTATGCCATTTAATCTTCAAATTATTCCTATAAAGCAGGAATTATTCCCATTGTACAGATGAAGAAACAGAAGCAGAAAAAGATTAAACAACTTGCTATAGACACATAGCTGCTAATAATAATAATGACAATAATAACAATGCCATGAATTAAGTGCCTATTTATGCCAAGCACAGTGCTAGTATTTAACATACATTATCTCTTAGTCTTCACAATAAATCAACAAGGTAGGTGTTATCATCTCATTTTGTAGATGAGAATACTAGGGGACAAAAAGGCTAAGCAGATTCAAGATTACACAGCTAACAAGCACCATAACTATTATCTAAATTCAGGTTTTTATGACTCCAAAGCCCACATTCTTTCCACTACATCAAGATCCCTTCTACTATATTATGTTGCCTAACTCTTTCTATTTTAAATACCTGAGATAAGCACTTGAGATAAAATAAATCTCAAATTGACTATTTAACCTACATTGGTTACATTTAATAAATGAGTCCGTAAGAATTAAAAATAACACATATGGCAGGAAAAAGGAGGTCCAGGAATGTAGGCCTGATTCAGTGAATTGACTCAGTTATATTTTGTTGGACCCAAAAATATTATGTATATCTTTTGAACATAAAAAGCTGCGTTATACTAATAAACATTCTTTCCCAGATGTATCACTAAACTTTTTAAATTCATTCATTCTTTTAACATTTATGGAGTGTTCACCCAGGCACTAGAAGTACAGGATGATGAACAAGATAGACATGGTACCTACACTCATAAAACTTAGGTCTACATAGTCTAACCAATAAGCAAAGACACAATTAAAAATTTAAGAAGTGCTAGGAATGAAAATAATAGGATACTATGAGAAAGAATAATCAGGTAGTCAGGGAAAATGGCCCAAGGGATGCAAAAGAACTTGCTTTGCAAAGAGTGGTAAAGAAAGGGTGCTGGGCAGAAGCATGGAAAAGAATGTGTGATGGTCATAAAACAAGAAGTCTGGGCTGGGCTGGGCTGAGAGATTCAGGGAACTCCAGCCTGGCTGGGAGCAGGCTTTTCGGAGTAAGTGGTTGAGGATAGAGACCAGAACAGATTAGAAAGAGCCTTGCACATCATGGCAAGTATTTAGATATTACTTTAAATTTAACAGAAAACCAGGGAAGGGTTTTAGGCAGATGAATGGTATTATTTAGCTTTTGTGTTTAAGTCTTTGCTCAGGCTACTGAGGAATCTGACCTGAAGTGGATCGGGAGGGAAAGGCAGAGATGCCAGCTGGGAGGCTGTTGCAAAGGGTCAGGTGAGAAGGGATGGTAGTGTGGACCAGGAAGAAGCAGTGGAGATGGAAAACATTAAACACTTCCAAATCTTCCTCAATATTTGATCCATTATCACTTAGCTCCTTGGCATTGAAAAATCAATTATATTGAGGAGAACATGAAAGAGTTTCAAAGGAACTGGAAATGTTCTATTTCCTAAGCAGAATGGTGGGTACAAAGCCCTTCTTTTGTCATTTTTTTTTAATACTAAACACATATATTACTTATATGCTTTTGCAAGCATGGCATATTTCACAATAAAACACTTAAAGATATCAATGCTATGAGTTTTAAATGACTTATATCTTAGAATACTCAGATGTAACAGTCTTGTAATTTCAGGCATGCTTTAAAAATTCCTCAGTTTGACCCTTACATCAGGACAATAAAGCTCTTCCTCAGTTCAAATTCTAGTGAAACTAGTAATTTCTAATACCAAGTTGATTGTGAATAATGGAAAACTCTAAGTTAAACTTAAAACCTGAAATTTGACAATGCAACTCCTTAAATGTCAGTGAAAATCAATCATGAATTTGTCAGCTGGGAATAGAATCCAGACTTTTAATTACTGTCCATTACCCCAATTAATTAATCAAAAACATAGAATGACATCTAAATACAAAGATGTTTATTAAAGAGTTGTTCACAAAAATAAAAAGTACTCTAAACAACCTAAATTTCTAAAACAAATGGAACAGTTAAGTAAATTACAGCATACTCACATCATCAACCATTAGAAAGTGAATAAAAATTAATGCCATAGAAAACGTTTATCATATTATGTGAAAAATAAGATATACAGATTTACTACAAGGAAAGAAAGAAAAAGAGACTGTGAGGGGTGTCAAGAGGACTTTAACTTTATCAGCAAAATTTTTTAAGATAAGAAATATCTTGGACCACAGGTGACACCAAGGGGGAACTTTATCCTTCACACCATTTTGTATTTTTCATCTTTTCTACAATGGATGTATTTATTACTTTTAAATTGCTGTGCTTTCCCTGCAAATAAAGCGAAGCAACCTACACACAAAAAGGACGCTATCTGCATTCAGAAATCTCAGTTCTTTTATAAATTCCCAACTATTTTCAGATGAGAAACCCTCCAATTTAGAAATCTTTATGTAGAAACATGAACAGTTACGATGTCCCTAAGAGGCTATTAAGCAAGAAAGGCTATTAAGCAAGAACAGTCAAAGTGGCTATATAGGAACACCAACAAATTAAATCAATCTGATTGGTTAGCAAAAATTAAGTCCTCCCCTAGTCAACCATCTACTCAGCAAACATCTATACGGTGCCTTGTGGAATGGGCAGGAGATCAAAAGACAAGGGCGACACAGAATCAGAAGACAATCTCTATCAATAAGGGGTTTGTTATCACCTGGCTGGAGAAAGAGCAGGTAATACAAAGACACCAGGAAAAAATGAGCAAGTAAATTATCCACACACAGATGCCAAAAGAAGACATCCAAGAGGAAGAACAGAAACAAGTGTGACTGCTGCACCGGGACACTGTGCCAGATGAGTAAGACTCAACCCTCTGAGCTACCAGTGATGACTACCCCGAGAACAGGTAGCCAGCCGATGCCTCCTCACTGAAGGCAATGTTAACACCATGGCAAGGACGGAGAAAAGGACCCTCACACTAAAACACCCACCTTGAAGGCCAGCACTCCTGACTCCTGATGCAGACCTACTGTCTCCAATTTAGCTCAAGTTCCCTTTGTGGACTGCCTGACAAATGATTATGATGTTAACAGATAGAAGACCAAATACAAGTGGCACCTCTAATTGACATGACAATAATTATCAGTAAATGGCTACTTACCATAATGAAAACAGCACATATTATTTAGAAAAAAGTTTTTAAATACCATAGGGAAGAGTAATACCAGATATAAAATGGCATTGTATAATTTTGGGTGCAACCACACATGCAAAAATATGTATTACTTAAATCAGAGATTATTCATTTACCATATATACTTAGCATAAAGAAAGCAAATTCATTTAAAAAGTATGAACACTGTGAATATTGCTTTAATGCTATGTGTCTTTTTAGATGCTCCAAATAAATAAAATTTATAAAAACATTGCTTTAAACTAAATGCTGCCTTAAATAAAATCACACAAATCCCAAATAATAACTTTTTAAAAAGTAATTTGGCATTTTTTTATTTTTGCCTCCAAAGCAGGAAAGATAGAATCTAATCTATCACAAAGATTAGCATGTCAGACTACCCATTTTTTTTTTCCTTTCTGGTTATGCCCTTAAAAAAACTGTGATGCTCCCGTAGCTAAGAGCTTTAAACTTGTAAATAACCCCTCCCAGAAGCCCAAATCTCCATATCTTAATATCATGAAAGCTGGAACTGTAAAATAAAATCTGTTAGCAGCTGAAATCTTAATGAGGTTCTACAAAGAAGAGGCTTTTCTGCAATGACTCAATGCATGGAAACAGTTGAGTAATTATAAATGCATGGGCTGAATGTGAGTTGGCAAATATAATACCACAGAATGTACCCAGAACTAGGGTTGTCCCAGTTCAAATGAGACTATATTCCTTTACCAGTACAGGCAAACAACTAACCTGAAATGTCTTTGGCTAAGAGATAGGTGTGAGCCCATAAAATTATGTCCCCTGACTCCGCATTTACATGGAGACAATCTGTTCTGGCCCACCAGCAGCCTGTTCTTCAGCAACAAAGCACTTCAAAAGGAGCTCTGCATAATACTGGTTTCATCAGACATAATAGAAGCCAATGACAATTGGACTTGAGCTGTGGCTCAAAAGTTGGGGACATGAGACTCCCCTAATAAAGAACTTGTGAAAATGAAGATTCTGGGGTCTGCCACAAGGGGACCCAATTCACTAGGTCCATATGGGCCCAGGAAACTGCACTTTAAATAACCACCCTACAGCCAAGCAGCCTGACTCAGGGAAATACAAGAATAGGGTGTATTCCCCTGAGGGAACTGTAGAAAGGCTGGAGGGAAAATGCAAATGATGGGTGGGAAAAAAAGGAGCTGCATTTTTGGGGGAGGTGGAGGGAGTTCTCTACCACTATCACTTTTTCAGGGAAAAGGAAAGCAGTTTCCTCAAAAGTGTTCTCTGAACCTTCACACATATAACTGCAAACTTAGAACATGTCCTAGAAATATTTTTGTATAATTATTCACGGTAAAGAAATCAAACTCCACATGCTTATATATGTAGTTTATAAAAAGGGAAGCTTTCAGGGCCAAACTCTCTTATTTAGAAATTCCAAACATTTAGGAATGCTTAATTGTATGAATATTACATGGTTCAAGGTAAGTATAGCCAGCCCTCTGCTGAGGGCTCTGAATCCTCAGATTCAACCAACCCGAACCAAAAATCAAAAATAAAAAAAATACAATTTCAAAAATTTAAAAATATAACAACACTTTACATAGAATTTACATTGTATTAGGTATTACAAGTAATCTACAGATGATTATTTGAAGTATAGGAGAGGATGTTCATAGGTTATAGGCAAATACTATGCCATTTTATATCAGGGGCTTGGTATTTTGATATCGAAGGGGGTCCTGTAACCAATCCCCCAGATATCAGTGGGCAGAGTTTTTATTAATACAATAAACACACCTAACAAGGTAGGAAGTCAAAATGTAAACACTGCAAAACTCTACGGTTTCAGGATTATGTTTCTACAATTTTCATTTATTTTTCCCTAAATCGGTTAAATTACAAGTCCTATGTGCTAATAACACGTTTAGTTTCCTTTGTGAGAAAACCCAAGGAAATACCAACATCTTCTGCTGAGAATCTAGCCCCCTGAAAAACAGAGGTTTCCACAGAGCCTTCTAAGAGCTTCATATCCTGAAAGCCATAGGCTGCTCCTATGGTCATCTGGCTCATAGCGCTCACCGCGGAAGCATGATGAATACCTTTATGAAGGTGAACTAAGCTGCGCTTAAATCAGAAGAATAGACTTTTGAAAGATACGAAGCCACAGGAGTCTCCAAGGTACAAAAGCCCACTTCTCCTGAAGGTTACACTAGTTAAACAATGGCATTCTTAGAGAAGATATGTATTCTACAGCTTAGGAAAATAGACATCAAAAAGTTGAAAGACAATATGGGTGTGATTCCATGAAGGGAGTTGTTTCGGGGAAGATAGTTTAAAAGGCCTTCTGTTTGGCTGCTCAAGGAGTTTTCTGATGAGCTTGAATTTTTAAGACTAGGTAAGAATTATAGAAAGTGCAGCAGAGGAACAAGCAGGAATCTCTAAGAATCTTATTAAAGAGGTCACAGCCCAGAAAGATCTGAGACATGTGCAGCCTACTAACTTCAACAACGTTTTTAAGTGAAGTCAAAAAACTCCTAGAGAAAGACCAACATCTGCTCGTGGGAAGTGACATGATGTTGAAAACATAAAGAAATTGGAGGCAAAACGACCCAATTACCCACCTATTTCCATTATACCTGCTAAACCAAAGACATTTCAAACTGGAAATGCTAGAACAATGGCTAAGAAAGCCCTGAAAACTAATATAGGAAATAAAACAACAACAACAACAACAACAAAAACCATATGGCTGCGGTCAACGAATGTAAGCCTCTTGGCCCAGAGAATTCACGTCCCAGGGTATTAGAAGAATATGTAGAAGTGATATCTGACAGTAAAAAAGTTAACAAATAAAATCATGAACAAACAAAAAAATTCCAAAACAATTCAAATTTTTACTCAAAGGTCAAAATTTAAAAGGTAAAAAAGTTCACAGGTATAATGCCAACCTACAGTCATGCCTTTTTTCACCGGGGTTAAAGGAATGGCAGAAATACTTAAGAAATCTTTCACAATAACTTAGTAGACCTGAGAGTGCAGTTTGTGTCCTGCTGAATAGTCTCAAAGTTAACAGTCAGCCTGAAAGGCGGTCGTCAGGGTTACATCAGAGTTCTGCCTTGGCCTCTGCCCATTCCACGTTTTACTAGTGATTTAGATAAAGATACTTACAGAATTTGTAGATTTCACAAGGCCAATATACTTGATAACATAATTCAGATTCAAAATGATAATGAGCTGCAACACTTGACTATATAAAATAAAACAAAATTTAACAAGAATACATTATTTTTTTAATTGTATGTATGTATAAATATATAATTTTTGACCTTGCATAAATTCATGTGCAAAAGGGAAACAAACAAAAAACAAAAACAAACTTTATTGTATTGAGGTCACTTAATATGAGCCACCATAGTGAACATCTGCTAAAAAGAATTAATGCATTGGTAGAAAGTCAAGATCACACGTGAGGTACCAAGATGAGTTCATCTCATCTTGGGGGCCGTCTCATCAGAGGCCCGTGAACTAGAAAGCAACCAGGTACAAGGGTGATACAGAGCATGAGAGGAGAGCAAAGAGACCAAATGTATATGTAGACCCCTGTGGCTGTTTGGCCTACCAAAAGAAAGAAGTCTTAGGGAGGGCATGATCTTACTTTCCAAATATCTGAGCTGTAGAAAAGGAAGTAGTATCTGTACACTTTGAAGACAATTTCCTTTGCAACCCTAGGAATGATAAAACAAGAGCAAACGGTGACATCTACAGCCTCACAAGTAAGTGAGCTCCGTCCCTGGAAGCAGCCAAGTGAAGGCTGGATAAAGCTCACCAGGGAAGCCATGCAGAAGATTCCTGAATATGGTGGGGGATGGGAAGAGATGATCTTTAATTATGTTTTATGACTCAACAGTAATCCCAATAGCCCATCGTTTTTCTCTTTTCACAGCCTGTTCTATGCCCTACTCAGTTCTATTATTTTAATGGTGATCTACATTTCACTGAAAGGAAAGACATTTACGGTACATTTATTGATGTAAAACAGGAATCAAAGAAAATAATAGTTAGGAAACTGAATTTAGATCATGTGCAAACCTCCAACATTTTCCAGAGCAATATGTGGCTGCCAGACATTGCATAGTCAATACCACTTCCCTGAAGGAATAGCTTTTTCCATGGATAAGATGGTGAATTAACGCATTTATCACGGCTAAATTAATCTGTGCCCTCCAACTCTGCCTACTTTATATTTTCAATATCTTACTTTAAAAATCAAGACAAGATTTTTCTACACCACGGTGTTATAACACCACCTACAACGAATGTCAAGTGTTTATGAAGAAGGAATCTTTGCTTGGAATGTGCATGCACTATTTAGCACTGTTTTCTTTTTCAGGATTGGTCACAGTGCGAATGCCCTTTCTACTGCAGGGGGTGATGTTAAGAAATTTAACTTCAAAAGAGTTTCTAGCTCATCTTCGCAATGTAATGATACAGCCGCTAAGTCTGGATTTAATTATAAATCTGCAGAGAACTCCAGGAGGGAGGAAGTTCAGCCTGGCTCCCCCTCACTACATCACTGCCCCCACCTTCACTAACTTTTTTTTCTTTTGGTTTGTACACACTCTATAGGCCAGAGTCATTAATAACCTGTGCAAACAGACTATTATAGAGATTACAAACTGCCTTTTTCTATCGGTGTTAGTTTAGCAGTGAAGGCTATTTGAGGGATGTTAAAAGCACGACAGAATAAAACCTTTGCTTAAAAAAAAATAGCGTGAGCAGGTTCCCCTCCCTGCTCCTGCTCCCAGAGTTAACCACGACTCCTTGAACTCTGACCTGAAAGGACACTTGGTTCAGCCAAATCTAATCCTAGGCTCTGAGATTAGTTTAATGATATTTGAGGCAGCTGAGATCAACCATGCTGAATTCCATACTCACATTGTAAAATGAGTCATTGTTCCTGAGGGGTGTGGGGAGTAGTCTTGTCTCAATTGGTATTTAAGTTAAACTGTTATTACTAATCACCTATTCCTCAGTGCAGATAACTTCACAATTAGAATAAGACTTTATTAATGCCTCATTTATCAGAACTCCATATTTTCCAGTATCATCTGCAAACTTTGCTTCTTCCCAAAAAATTAGACAAAGAATGCTGGGAATTCATCTTTACCAATCTCCCATCTCCAGGTGAGATTACAACTCCCTGGGAAAAGTTGCTCTCCCAGTGCATGTTACTCTAACTTTATGGAATATTTTAGGCTACAATTTAAGAAGAATGAATGCTCCATTATTTTAACCGTCTGCTCAGGGTGGTCACTATTTTTTAATGCAATGTACTACACGGGAATTACATCATAAGGCTATCATAAAAGCAAGTGTTAAAACCTATGATGAATTTTCCTACCATAACTAAGCAGTTAATAAGTGTAAAAGTAGATCAAAACATACACTTATGGTCTGGTAAAACATTTACATTCACCTTTGTAAATACAAAAATAAAGAGTTTTTTAAAAAGCCATAAAAGTCCTTTTTGCTCTTACTTCTAAAGCTCCATGAGTGATTTTAGGTGCCTGGAAACTTTTTTCCTAATTAAAAAATACCCAAATAGTAATTGCTACTAAATGGCATTTATTAATCTTGGGTAGTTTCTTTCCTCTTATGATAAAGATCTTATTTGGACAATATTACTATGTATCAAATTCAAATCATTGAATTGTTTACTTTTCCTCTGCCACATGCATTCCCTTTTCATTCTGTAACAAAACTTCCTTTGCTACCTCTGACAAGGCTTCTTTCCAATCAGTCTTTATGTCTTGGAAAAAAATTGTTTTTTCACTTCCCATCTTTGTCATCCTTCTCTTAAAACTTAACTCCATCCTTATAAAGTAGAATGTACCATTCAGAAACTCACCAAGTATATGTATGCATGACAATCCCCTTTAATTTGCCTTGCTTATACTTACAAATTAAGAAGTCAAAGAGGAGGGAGAGAGTATTACTATCAAATGAATATTGCTCTATTTTATTTCTTCACAAATATTCTTTTCATATGAACGCCTAGTATGTTCTAGGCAATAAGCTAAACATATTATTTGGATGTCATTTTACCCTCACAACATTTTGAGAGTAGGTATAATTTTTATTTACAGATAAACTGAGGTTTTGGGAGGTTAACGAACTTATCCAGTGTCAAAAAACAAACAAGCGGTAGAGTCAATATATGAACTCCTGCAGTGTGATTCCAAAGCCAGTAGTTTAATGACTATAGTGGTTATAGTGTAGTGTGGACTGTTGGCAGGCAGTAGGTGTGGATAGGACATCTTCCTAGAGTAGAACTCACAGACCAGAGAGAAAAGAGATATGTAAACAGATAAACTATAATCCACTGTGTTAACTAATCTTACAACAATAAGAGTTACAAGAGCATAGAAAAGAAAGTAACTAAAGCTATTTGGTAAACAGACAGTGGGATGGGGAGATGATCCTCCTAGGATGATAACCTCAATTGTAAATGGGTCTTAAGTTTTCCAGATGAACTGGAGAGGGGGAAGCATTTCAGAAAATGCATAAGGGCAGAAACTCAAGGAAGAATATGGTGCGTCTGAGGAACTATGGAAAATTCCCCTCTGAAGGAGGGCAGGAAATGCAAAGAGTCTTATAGGTGGAAGGTGATGAAAAGAGAAGACTTGGACCAGACTGTGGGGCCCCCAAATTTGGTGAGCAGAAAAGCACTATTGACCTGGGCATGAGAAAGATGAGAAAGAAGAGAACTAGACTATTAGAATAGAGTGATGCATACTCTGAAAATATTTAACAGGGAAGATATAAGATATGGTAGTAGCTGAGCCAGGAAGCAAATATTGAGACTTTCTCTCTTAGTTTGGAGTAGTCTTGACTGAGTATTTCTGCAGTGCAAAGAGAAGAGCCAATGGAGCAGGAGAAATAGAAAATAGAAGAACTCTGGGGACAAATTATGAAGCAAAATCCCAAAAAAGGTAAAAGAGTCAGCAATTCGGTGAGCAAGGACAGAAGACACCGTGAGGCAGGAGTAGGAACCCCTCGTATAGCTGCATACCCCACCACATGGACAGCACACAAAGACTAAAGCATCTGCTTCAGCACCTCGTTATTTAGTCATTTGTGCTATTCTCTATTTGCTCGATGTGTTTTTGTCTTCTCTCCCCAAGTTATAAGTCCCTCAAAGGTAGAGGCCAAATTTCATATTTCTTTGTTATCTCCCTCCGTGTTAAAACAATGTGACACATATGAGCCAATCCTTTATAATGGTGAGTTTAGGAGGAAATCAGAGATAGATCAAAAACAAGAACACCCCCTCCATGGAGACAAGTCACAGATGAGAAATAAAAACTGTGTATCTTCACTTTGTATAGGACAAGCTGCCCCAGATGGAACTGTAAAATACATGGAGAATGTAATTGAGCTATTTATCAGGAAAAGACTGTAATAAATCGTCACATTATAAATAATGCTGTTAGAGCAGGGGCTAGAGAATGAATCTGTTATCTCCTACTTCCCTTACAGTAAATAAATGTAAGTACTGTAGAGCTGATAATAGAAAAGACCAGTGCCAAGGGATACTACAAAGTGTTTTTTTAGATGATACATTTTAAATTAATATGTGAAATATTTTTGCTAGGTCTTTGGTTCCTCAAAATAGGAAAACATTTTCTAATAAAACTTATATCTTTTCATAATCTATATGTTTATTTTTATAACTTACTTAGTGTTTAATCTGAAAACAGTATTCAAAAGCACATATGCAATCTTTTCTTAGCATCACAGATTTTTGGCTTACAGACTTTGAAGTCCCCAATTTTATAGATAAGAAAACTGAGGTTCAGAGAGGTGGCTTCTCTCAGCACGTGCATGTTTAATAATGAAGCCAGATGTAAAGCCTAGTTTTCCTAACTTATTGTCTTACATTTTTTCATTAATCAAACCTAAAATTGAAACTGTGAGATTTTTTTTCTCTGAATCTAATCAGGACTCCCTGCTGGCACCATTAGATTTCTACCCCTCTGCTCTCTGCCCTCTGATTTCCCATGATAGATTCACAAACAAGCTGTGGCCAACACTGCTACCTACCTACCCAATATTCACTTTGTCCTCTTTCTTGCTAGAAAATCCCAATTTTCTTTTTCTGAGCAGCATTATGTCTAATGAAAAACTTGATTTCCCAGGCTCTCTAGACCTGAAACAGATAGACAATAAAGTCCCAGGGGAGAATGTCCCTTCCAGAATAAGGAAGGCAAAGCTTCCCGAGGAGAAGCATTTGGCCTTTTGCCATTCTTTCTCCACTTTCTTCCTGCCTGGAATCTGAACTAGACGTCTGGAGATCCAGCGGCCATTTGCAATTACGAGAAGAGAGGCCAGGAAGGTAGACAGAGCCCAGGTCCCTGGCAGCACTGTGCAGAGCCTCTGCATTGGTCACCTACATAAGACAAATAAAACTCCTGAGTTTCTGCTACACACAGTCACTTGCACCCTTAACTGCTTAAGGGCCATCTTAATAAGAACTGACTTATTTCTAACATATCACTCCACTGATTCAAAACCTTTCAATGGTGGTCTCAATTGAGCAGGAGACCACTAAATAAAACATGAACTTTTTAGCTTGGCATCCAAGCTTCTTTACAATAGATTGTTGAGTCCTGATACCTCTGAAACATATCCTGCATACCAGCCAAACAGAACTCTCTGCCAACTGTCTGTCTTACCTCCTCTCTGTCCGTCAAAATCTTGCAGTCTTGTCAAGACCCCTCTCACACATCACCTCCCTCCTCAGTCTAAACGGATCCCTACAACCTGATGAGATTTCTCCCTCTCTTGAACTCTCAAAGCAATTTTGTTTGCTCCCCTCCTATGTTGCTCTTCATGAAGCCACTGTACTTGTGTGCCCTCCCAGGCAAGAGGCACCTTGAGGTCAGGGGCCTTGTTATACTGGTATGGGAACCCTCCTTCCCCCAGCGCAATGCCTGATACATAGCAGATGATTAATAGTCACTTCTCAAATTGAATTAATAAACACTTCCCCTCTTCTAATGCATCTCTGACTGATCCGGAAAGAGTCCACGCCAACACTCTAATGACTTACACGGGAGTGTGTGACAGCAGGAATGAGCGGAGCTGCAGTTCAAACTGCTGCATTGTTTTGACACCAGCACAAGTGATAATGGGCTGTGACTCGGTATGTCAAAGCGCTCACTCAATACTCCCTGCGCCAGCCTCTCCTGCTTGTCATAAGCCCCAGTCTGCAAAAGCCTTTCCTTTTGAAATACCATGTGGCTTCTGCTTAAGAAAAGCCTATAGCTAGCTGGTCACTCCTCTCCCCGAGGATCACAAACAAAACAGGACTGCCGCAGGAGCAAGGTCTCACTGGCTCCATCCACACACACCTGTCCCTTGGGGAATGAATGGTCCCTGACCCGCGTGCAGGAGAAGGGGAATGAGCAGCATGCTGTGACAGTGATCCAGGCACGAGGGCGAGACAGCAGTCCTCCCACGTGGGAAAGGATATATCACAAGCAATACCAAGGAAGCAGTAAGTTCAGATTGCAAAAAGTCGGGGATAATACAAGGAGGAAAAATTTATGGAATAAGTGCAATGGAGACGGTGTAATTTGAATAAAACCTAAAAAACAAAATAACTCAAATAAGAATGAGAGCCATAAAAATTTACATATTGAAATATAGGGCCTGAAGGAAGAAACAGGCTCTCTTTCACAGTACAGGGTTGTAACACATACCTTACATATGTGTGACCACAGACCCCAAAGGAAAATGTTATTTTCAGTAAGAGAATAGTTATAAGTTTGTCATCTGCCCAATGGCCATGGCCTCAAATAAATAACTGTTCAAAATAACTAAAACAAAGTAACTGTTGTGCACAATTAATTGAAATGGAGACAAAGTCATAAATTACTATAAATCTCTGAAAAAAGATGCTAATCATTAGCCACACTAATGCTATCATTAATCATTTAAAATGCTATATAATATTGTTTTAACTTATTAGCTACTATGCATAATATGTTTAAAATCATGTCGCTATAACAAACATTTAATACCAAATATGCATACTGGTTAAAAAATAACTGAGTTCACATTAAGATAATATATACAGATATCCGAATTATATTAGAATACTACAGATGAGTTATTTAATTTGATGAGAAGGTGAATACTTCATTCATCAGAATGAATCCCTCAGTCTCCAGTGAGGTTGTGCTTGCTGGGTGACCCATGGCCCATCACCTCGCTAATGCCTTCTTATATAGGTCTTTTGTGACTATGCAAACCTTTATAATCAGAAGCTAGACCTATGGCACCTGCAGTGTGCCTCTCCTGGTCCAGCCCTTCTCCTTCTTGGCATGATGCTCCTTCCTGCTCTTCAAGACCTCTGAGGGTGGCTTCCAGGCCCAGCACCACTCCCTGTGAGCTGCCCTTCTCTGCAGGGCTGTCCTCAGCCCCACCAAGCCTGTATGCCAACTTAGCATCAACATTGCCCTCAGTGCCACTGCAAAAGGCCACAGGGTAGAAATGTGACTGTCAAATGTACAGGCCTGGGCACGGGTGAATACTCAGAAAAGTAAAAATAGAACCACTGGACCCAGGAGGAGGTGGGTACCACGACTTGGCAGAAATCATATTATAATATTTGGCAGAAGGGCCTTTATATTAATATTTCTATTTTAGTATTTCAGTTATTTCCATACAGGTGCGGTTCTATTATGCCAAAGTGTGTTATTTTGTCTATGATCTAGTGAATTACACTTTGTGGGAAACTGAATGGAATTAAAAAATTACACAATTTAAAAAACACTACTTTCTGTACAAATCTATGAATGGATAATTATCAAATAGAAGACTATCCACTAATAATTATATTTGACTTTGAGGTACACCATGCAATTTTTGATACAGATTTACCTTCATAATTATACTTTTCTTAGAGTATTATTAGCTTTCAGTTGGTAATTCTAGTATTAAAATAAACATACACCAAAAACACAGTGGGACCACACATCTACTAGTTGGCAGGAGAGAGGTCTTCTTCAAATGCTATGTTATACCACAGGTAATTCAGGTTTAATTTTTTTTTTTTTTTTTTTTTAGAATCGAATACTGCTTAAAAAAATAGGGAGAAACAGGAAGACTTTAAATGCTAAGGGAAAGAAATAGTGAGAGTGAAAGGAGATCGGTGGGATGAGGGGAAAGAAGTTAATAAATTGGAATTAAATTAAAACTACTACTTTTGAATTCACCGACATTTCATGTCTTACTGTCCTGTTTACAAGTTAATTGGATGATGCTGTAACATAACTGAATATAACATAACGTGATCTACTGTCTTTATCTAATTGGGCTCTTTAGTCACACAAATATCACCATTTTTTTTTTAAGCCATGATCATTTAGGCCAGGAAAAAGTGCACCAAACTAATGGAATTCAGCATGAGGCTATCCCCTGTGAAATGGTCTAGGAAGGAGAATGAAAAGAAGGAGCTGTGATTCAAGGGTGACAAGTTCAGTTCTCATTACATTCAAATTTTCCAGGATACAAATACCTACTGACGATGTGTCCCCAGAGGAAATCATTTACATCCCTTCTGCTGCATATCGCCCTAGATTTGCTTTGAGGCCGTTCCTCAAGTGGAATCACTTCAGAAGAAAAGTAAAGATATGAGCAACTATTTCAGAGGAGGAATGGAAGAGAAAATAGCCTGTTTCCTCAACACAATTGTGGAAAAAGTTGTGCTAAATAAGATGGCTTCACTACAATCAAGTTGCATTTGTGCTTAGGTAACTCAGTGTTTAGAACTCTACAGAAGAAAGAATGAACAGACACAAAACACTTGCCACTTGACTTAAGAATTAACTCAATGAATTACAAGACCATCAGTGAATATTTAAATTTTCATTTGTCATTAGTTTAAGGCTATTTAACTTTTTAAAATACACAACTTCAACCAGTTGATTTGGGAGGGAATGTTTTATTACATTGTCAGCCTATATAAATATATTAAATGCTTTGGGGGGAAAAAGGGGGAACAAGGCAAGGTAGTACAGAACACTTTATCCACAAAAAAGAAAACAACTCTTTTCCAAGATGATGCAGGGCCAGCAAATAGGATATTGTCAATTAAAAAACAGGAATATCAGAGGAGCGATTCTTCCTATACCTCAAGAAAATCAAAAAGATTAAGGAAATAATATTGGTAATTCATATCCAGTTATCTCAGAATGAGGGGCTATATGAAATGAAGCCACAGAAAACAAAGGAAGTTAACACATTACATCTGGCTTCTGCATTGTAAAGTAATAATAATAGCAACAAGAATCATAATAGCAACTAACATTATACAGCCTTTACCCTGTGTCAAGGGCAATGTAAAGCACTTTATTTGGATGGTTTCATTTAATCTTCCCAATTACCCTCCAATGGAGGAATCACTATTATTACCCTAATTCATATATAGATGAGGAAACTAAGGCATAGAGTCTCACAGCTGGGAAATAGTAGCACCAAGATCAAAAGCCCAGCAGTCAGACTCCAGAGTCCACAACACCTAACCACCCCACTACATTACAACGTTCTCAATCAGAACAAGATCATAGAAGACACAGAACTGGAGGCCCAAGACTGCTCCACAGCATTAGCTCTAGGATGATCTGACTGTTAAATGAGCTAAGCCACCAAGATCAATTGTTCATCAGGAACAACTCCTAACAGTTCCTTAGGGAAAATAAACTAGTAAAATAATTTGCCTTTAACCATTTATGTTCATTACATTCAAAATTATTTTTGAAAAACTAACGTACAAATGTGAAATTTTATCAGTGACCTTTACTTTCAAGTCTTAACCTGGTTTACTTCTACAGCCTCAGAATTTTGCACAACACTATTTGTTATTTGATTTAGTTTGCTTAATAAATTTTAACATTTAAATTGATAACCACTTTCCAACTACCTTTTTGTTACACATAATAGAAAATGTACCTAAAAAGAAAATATTACATAAAGCATCTAATACAAGTCCCAGTTGTAGAATAATGTCCCCTGTGTCTCTGAATTCATCAGGCCAGAATCTGATGCAAAATAGACCATGGTCTGCTGTATGGGGTTCCTTTTTATCCTCTTTGACTCAAAGGTCTGGATGCCACTCCTGTTCCTGCCCACTCATCACAAATCAGATGTCACGGATCACAAAAGGGACCAGGTGAGTGATTCCGAGTGGCTCAGTGAAAAATCCATCGCTGCACAGCAAAACCAAGATGCTCATCCAGTGCCACTGCTAATCCAGCCTCTCGGCAGGCCGTGCTTTCGTTTTCCCAGAATCACCAGTACTACAAATAGAACTATTTGGTTCCACACATTTCAAAGCCCTTTTTAAATTCAAGACAAACAAATGACTGTGGCAGCTTGGGGACACAGGTCCTTTGAGAAGTGCCTCCACTCAAACATACAAATTCTGAGTTTTCACCTTCTACTACCACAGAGACCTAGAACACACTGTTTTTAGGCCAGTGAGAGGAAAAAAGAATTCTTACTCAGTCTTACTCTGAATACATTACCCTCCAGAAGCCAACACGTATCTTCCAGGAAATCATTAAATACACTAAGATAATTTTCTAAATGGCATCTCCAGTCTCCTAAAAATGGTCTGTTCTCCCCACAGAATAAAACAACTTATTTCTGAGGAGTAAGTTTATGCTAAAGAAGGTCAATTAGAAAGATATATCTGCATTCCATGACTTTATAAGTTCAACCTGGACTTTGCTTGACAGCACGTTTTAAAAAAATTTTAGCACGGGTTATAAATCACCCGGGATGTCCATGTGAAAGCAGTGCCGCCTGGGAACGGCTCTCGTCATCTCGCAGCGCGCTCAGCTGCTCCATCCGCACAAACGGCACTTGTAATGAAAACACTGTCATAGATCTTGATTTGTCAGAGAACAAATCAGTTTTATCTGTTCATTTTGTGGTTTAGTGTCATAGGTATTTTAGAAAACATAATTTATAATTCCTTATGCAATTATATATGAAATTAAATCATCTCACTTTTCCAGAAGCATCAAAATATTTCAGATTAAGTAGAATGCATTTGTAATGTCTTTGAAGTTCTCGCCCTCTCTCCCTTCCTCCCAACCTACCCCCTGAAGAAAAAGAATAAAGGAAAAAGAGGGAGAAACATTTAGCATTTTAATGAGATAGTCTAGTTATATTGGGTCAGGCTGTATAGGGGCTTTTATTCATATTCTTAATAATAACCTGCTATCTGAACAATGCCTCAATCATGACAGAGGCAGAGGGGCGTAATAGCTAAGGCACTGTCTCAAGAATACCTAAGTGTGAACATTTACATCCTGTCTCCAATACTTACTTGCTGTGTGCCCTGGGTAAGTCACTTAACCTCTCTGTGCCTCTGTTTCCTCAGCTGTAAAATGGAGAGTATGATACCTATGCCACACAAGATTCGTAAGCATTAAATGAGTTAACATTTGCAACATATTTAGAATAGTGACTGACACACAGTAAGCTTGTGTTTGCTAGCATTATAATTAGCAATGATACCCACAGCATTCTTTTTTTAAGGACTAAACAGACATGAAAACCTAATATGACTATGTCTTGCTGGCTACTACTAAGGCATTCCAATGGGAGATAAGAGAAAAATACCTTGTTGGAGGACGCTTGTTTGAATGATAAATTGGTTATTTTACTGAACTTCAAGATAATGCAGCTAGGATCCCTTATTAAATACTAAGTAACACCTCAGTCTCCTGGGAGAACATGCCACTACACCCCACAAGTGTTTTAATCCCCCTTATTTAAAGCAGAATTGGGCCTATTTCTTTTAATTTACCTGGTTAAATTAGAATCTGTCAAATCACTCAGATAAAGTCATAGTTTTATCATTAGTTGCAACAGGAAATTCATCCTAATAAGTAAGATGGAAAAGCAATTGTTAATCTTAACTACATTAGTTTAAAACTGCAAATACGTGCATTTTAATATCCACTGGGGGTTACAAGTAAAAAAGGAGTATAATAGGTACAACTTTATATGTTACATAGATATCTCTGATTTGTATACTTATGATAAAACATCAGTATTGTAACTAAAATTCTTCTTTCATATAAACTGATACTTTTGGTTAAATGAATACATGTTAATAGACAATTTGAGCTATATAAATGTGAATCAATCCTCACTATATCTACTATGAAAACACACCTAGATATTTATTGAAAGGAAATACTTCTTTCGGGGGGGTCGGGGGTGGCACCAACATACTCACATAGGAAAAGAATGATCCTTACCTCTGAGGACAGACCTCAGTGTGAGCTAAATGATTCCCAAAAAGCACACAGAAGGGAGACTATCCAGAACAGAACCAATGATGCTACTGGGAAAAGGTTCAGGATAGGAGGCCAAATATGTATGAATTCTAGCTAGGCCCATCTCACACCTGCTAAGCTACAGGGAAGACTGTGAAAAGAAGCTGAGTCAATTTTAGAATTATAAAATGCAGAGGGAGATGGAGTGATGCTCATCTCTTTTCCATACCCAGCAGGACCTGAGGTTGCAGTATGAATAAACCACCAAAAGGGATTACAACCTATTGCTCCTGCAAGCATGGGCGCTTGCATGATTTGTTTGACAAATTCCCTGCCTTCAGTAGTGGGCTGTCCTCAATTCAAACACAGGTAAAACCTTCCCAAGAGTTTCTCCCAATGACTCTTTCATAAAATCTCTATGCATATAGCAAAAATCAGAGGCTTCTGGTTTGAATGAAACAGAAATAGAAAATTAAATTTAAAAAAACAGATAAAGGAAAAGAAATAAAAAAGAATAAAAAATTAACAATAAAAAATAAACAGAGGCTAACAAATAGACAAACTGTCATCAGTTATTAATTCCTGGGCAAAGGGACATCTTAACAGAGGACTGTCATTGTGAAACTAGTAAGTACTCAGTAACTAACCCACACAATGCTGTGTGTTTTCTAAAGAAGAAAAAGACCAAAATGTGGGCAAGAACAAGATTATTACAAAAACAAATATGAAATCAATTAAAGTTTTCTGAATGATATAATGTCTTTTTTACCCTTCTTCCACATTTAAAAAAAAAATTACTTAATTCTTTACCATGAGGAAGAGGTAAGAAAGAAAGCAGGCCAATGCCAAAAAAGTTGTTTTTAATAACTGGTCTTTTACCTGCCATGAACCAATGAAAAGAATTTATTTTCAAAGGATAATTCTATATGCAGACAAATATTGGAATAAATCACTCTGCTTGCTCAGCACGTACTAGGTATAATATCTGCACTTAACACATCCTAATTTACTGAACATTCCTAAATCCTTCTAGAGTGTAGACAATCAAAAGAAAACTAATATTTCTAATTTGATTTGAAAACCCAAACTGTTATGTAGTATTAGAATTAATAATAAATAATATGGAAATTACACCTCATAATGTTAACTGAGAACCACAGGTGAAAATACCCCCATACCTGTGATTTCAACTATATAAAAAGCATGCATAGAACTGTAACCAAAGGGAAATAACCCAAAACGTTACCAATACTTACATTTAGGTAGTTGGTCTATGGGAGATTTTTGTCTTAGCTTTTTTTATTTTTTATTTTTCTGTAGTTGACAAGCATTACTTTACCATCAGGAAAAGATTTTTTAAAACTCTGTAAGTTTATAAGGAGCTTAGATATACAAAAATGGGGTCTAATAAAATTGGTTCTCATAAAATGCCATGCCAAGATAGCAAGATCAATTTAGTTATTTAAACCCAAAACAATCTCTACACAAAATTTAAAAATATATGAGTTCATGAAGTTACCAATTCCGAAATGTCAACCTTTGGTTTATGCCTATAAAGTATAGTTACTATTAGTTTGAATTCTAGACTCAATCTGACAGACTAGAAATATAATGCCACCGAATGGGATATTGGTTAAGTACATATTCTCTGGAGCCAGTTTTTAACATTGGTCAAACCACTTGCCTCTCCAAGCCTCAGTTTCTTCACTGGTAAAATGTGAATAAAAATACTATGTGTTTCATATGGTTATTATAAAAATTAAATGAGTTAATATATGTTAAGCACCTAGAACAGTGTCTGATACATAAGAAGCACTCAATAAATATTAACTAATTTTATGAAATATATTCATAAAATGTATATTATGAAAAAGCTTCAGTTTCCCTCATGAAAACTAAACCATGGCTTAATATAAGCTAATTCTAACAATGTTACATTTATCCTATTCCAAACTTGAGTTAGTCCATGTAGGTAAATTTTTCAGAAAACTGAAACTTAACTTTCTAAGTGTCACATTATTTTATTTTCTACCCCTCAAAACTCACTCAAAACCTTCCATCTTATTCTAGTTATGCAGCTATTTTCCAGAAGCCTAAATTTGCCAAAACCCTAGTTCCAGGCAAAATGGAGAGAACAGGGTAAGCATGATACAATGTCTGGTCTTACCTAACATTTTATTATATATTGAGTTATTTATTTTCTATCTCCCCTACATACAAGAATGTAAGTATACTGAGGGCAGGGGCATTATACATTTGGCCTTTGCTGTGTTCCCAACACCTAGAACAATGCCTGGCACATAAAAGACAATAAATACTATATTTGCTAAATGAATAGATAAAACGATACAATGCTAAAGAAGCAGAGAATCAAGGTGTAATCTTTAAAAGTTTCTTTGTAGTTTTCATATCCACAAAATGAGAATAGTAAAACTCAACCACCTATATTCCAATTGTGCTCAAAAGACTAAAGATCATAATAAAGTGATTTCTTTCCAAGTAATTCTGATATATCTTCCACTGCAGATTATCTAAAACAGGCCCCCTTTAAAAGAAGTTTCCCCACTCCTTTAAAGAATTACTATATTCATAATAAGACAAGACATTTAGAATTGTTATTACCGTGACTCTGGAGCACATATTCTCAGGAAGAACCACCATTTGAAGTTGGTAAAACTGTTCAGAGCTTTCAATCAAGAACAGACTGCCCTCTTAACTCAGCTCCTGTGATGGTAGGCTTTTACTAATATTTGGGAGATTATTAGGCTTATGCAGCCAAATCATTGAGGGCACAGGTTTGAAATGTGCTATGAGCTTTTCAGCATCCCATCCTTGGATTTATAAAACTGACAGAAAGAATATGCTGGAAGTATCTCTCTGCTGAGCAGGAGCTGGAAGTTGAGGGGGGAACCTTGGCTGTCTCATTTGCATATAGCCCACAGCAATCTTTCCCAACTTTACTAAAGAGCTTGTAAAACAGTAGCGCAGATTTGCCGTTCTGTCCTGAGCGATATTTCTTCAAACCAAAAAGAGACAGACAGAGGAAAACCTTTGTGTTTTCTCTCATTGACAAACAAATAATTTTGCCAATTACCTCTTTTGAGCAAGCAAATGGCACCTGTTCTAAAGCCTTGACTTAAGATCCTTTAGAGCTCTTAAAGCTGCGGTCAAAAAAAGCATTACATTTTAAGGCACTGGGTTTTAAATGCTCATCACAGTCATGTGAAATTTATCTGGCACCTAGAAAACCAAACCAAGGTGCCCAAGTGTGACCAGCTAGCTGAATGCTCACTTTTTACCCTGCTGCTCACAACCACCACTGAGACTTCCTTCTGCCACACTGCAGATAGAAGAGGGGGTCCCTAACAGCTCAGGGACCCACTCACATGCCAAACTATTGAAATAAGTAATAAATAAATTGACTACTTACTGATACTATGCAGATGAATGAATTATGGAATTTAGATCCCACACGAACATAAAAACACAATAACATTGTATCTGAGAAGATCTGGACAAAGTATAAATGTAAAACATAAGCTAAAATATGAAGTGAAAGATCTACAATTCTGAAATTTCACAATTTTGCAAAAAGTTAGCTGAAATTATAATACTTAAATGATAGAAATCTTTTCCAAAGAAAAAAACAGGAAGCAGGGAGTTTTTAAAAAGCATTCTAATATTACAAAATGTTCTATGGCCAAGACATTTTTACTGTCAATTATGAATATCAAAATAGACTTCAGAGTTGAAATGTGATGCCAAAACTAAGAGGTGTATCAATAAAGAGTTTTGAATGGAAAGGATCTACCCAAAAGGTAATAGCACTATTGAAGCATTTATAAGTGTTTTAATGAATGTGCTCTTTACCAACTAAGTTCCTTGAATGAAATCTGTACTGCATCTTCTTAAAGCACAGACAGACATAAGTCTTCAGCAAATGACTCTACCTTGCAATTAAAACCTATACCTTAGTAAAAGACAGTTATGCTTTAGAAGGGAATAAAATAAAAAATTAAACACAATATGAATCATATCAAAACATCACCAATTTTAGGCTGTAGGTTTTATACTCATAACTCCTTAAAGCTATATATTTTAATGGGACACATCTGAGTTATTAAGTAAAGGATGTGGATCTCTGTGAGTCACTTTGTTTAACCTAGATTATTTTACATAAATGCCTCAAATGATCCATCCCCTCCAGGTCATGGGTATTAATGGGCCTACTAAGAAGAAGGACTTTAAGCAATTAAAAAAAAAAAAATACACCAAAGCTAATTGCGACCATGGCCAATTGCCCCAAACAAAACAGACAACCAAAAACATTGCTAAATACTTTCCTCGTTGTGGAGGGAATAATGAGCTAGATTTTTTAATGAAATATTTTCACTGATAGAATTTTCTTAAATGGGCAAATAGAAATTGTAAGATCAGAGGTAAAGTGGGATCACACATTCATTCACTGTTCTCAACAGTTTTTATCAAACACTATCTACTCAACTGCTAGGCATTCTGAAAATCAAGTTGGATAGGGTCTTCACTCTCTACAAGCCTACATATAGACAATATTTCCATCAGCTGACCTTCATATGAGCCATAATTACCTATCTATGTATTTAAAATAATACATATTTATGCCCACATAACAAATACAAGGAACACAGAACTATAAACATTTACATAAGATATTCAATCTTAACTATGTACTGGACAAGGAAATAAGATGAGCATTATTTTTTCCCTTGGCATGTAGTTAGAAAATAGTGTTTCAGGTTCAGCCGAGTGCATGTGAATGCACATATGTGCATACAGACATATGTATGAATATTAAGTTTCATGTAGCAGAGGAGGTGAGAGTATGAGGGGTCTGTCATAGAGAACTGTGTCCTCGAAGCCAGTGTTTTACATTTTGGCCCATCCAGCTCTAATGAGGGCTGAGACATGGTTAACAGTAATTTGGGATAGCTTTTTCAGCTCTCTTTTGGTAGCCGCAGAATTTTTTAAAAAGCAGCTTGTTTGTTAAAAGTTCGCTCCAAGGCCTAAAATTTCTAAATATGCACCTTTTTTCAACATTGCCCTTATAAAGAAAAAACTGCTGAAAGACTCCCAAACATGAGAGTTTAATTAAAGAAGGAAAAGTGAAAAAAAAAAAAAAAGAGAGAGAGAGAGCCAAAGAAAGAAACAGAGAAAGCAAGACAAGACGAGAGATCATTTTAAACATTTTCAATAGGGAAAATGTCAAACTTTCAGAGCATACAAAACCTTTTGGCTCCAGACAACATATGCCTTTTCACCATCCTCTCTCAAAAAAAAAAAAGTGTGAATTTCTGAATTTCTTTCCAAGGTTATGATTGAGCTTTCTAATTATTTATTTGAAATTGTAGAATTTGAAGGAATTTTTAGGGTTAGAATCTTTGCTAATTTTACCAAACAAAAATAATTCTGAATTAAAGCAGCACACATAAGTTTTAAAAAATAAATTTTTAAAATTTGAGAGGATAGAAGATGACCCAGAGATTCAAAAAGACTTAAGGGACGTATCAACAAGTGTAATTTATAGATTTGTATGCCTCCTGATTTGAACAAACCAATAGAAAAAAATTATAAAATAGGAAAATTTGAACCTTTACTGAATATTTCCTGATATTAAGGAATTACCATTTCTTAGGACTGATAATGGCATTATGGTTAGTTTTTAAAAGAGTCTTTATCTTTTAAAGATATTTAGGAAAATATTTATGGATAAAATATGAAGTCTAGGATATACTTTGAAATATTTCAGTGGGGGAGGAGCAAGAAATAGGTAGGGACAGAGACGAGACAGGATCGGCCATGAATTTCTAATTGTTGATCCTAGATGAGGAGAGTTCATGAATATTTGACACACAAGTCTCTTGAATTTGTATATGTTGCATCTTTCCATAAGAAAAAAATTTTAGAGAATTTAAGAGCAGAGCATTTCAAGCACTGAATCATTTAAATTAAAAGGGTATTCATTTCTAATGATGAAATTTACCTTAAAAGTATCTTCTATGTAAAGATCTTCCCAACAGTATATTGTAAAGAGCTAATACACTGGTAAGCATATAATAAATAAATGAATAATATATAAAATGGTAATAAAAAATAAATAGATCATTTTTAATAAAAATCCTTAGTATAATATTTTGGTTTTGCATCTTATTCTTCTATTTATTCTTGTCATTGTTTCTAGTTCAGAGACTGAAATTATTCTTCCTACATAAAATGCCTTCAAACAAATGAGGTCCAGACCAACACTGAAAATATTTCTAAAAGTTTTGTTCAGAAACTTGTAGCTTAGGAATATGCTCTATTTTCATGTCAGGACTCATTTTGGCCACATAGGCAAGAACTGTATATTTGAATCACTCAACCTATTACCCACCCTCTATAGGTATTGAATTTTAGAAGTTGGCTTCAACAGACAACAATTCTGTGAGGTTTAGTTTTTTTGCTTTTAAGTTTGAATGAAGTCTGTCTCAGTTACCTTGGAAAAGTACCTCTATATATTTCATCATGCAAATGAAATATATAAATATCACCATCAAATAAATATAATCATCATGTATTTAGTAAACACCCAATCTAAAATGTCCTGCCCCTTTGGGCTTATGTGAAAAGTAAAGAGCAAGTAGTAAATAAGCATTAGTTGCTACCCTAACTCTAAACTGCTAGTGATCAGATCAATCACAGGACAGCCCTATGGTTAAGAACCCTGACCCTGGACATGGGTCAATGGACTTCAGATTTCAGCTCTTCCACCCACCAGCCTGTGCCCCTGGCAAAGTTACTCCTCTTCTTTCTCTGCCTCAGTTTCCTCTTCTGTGAAATGGGAAACATGTGATAACTTACTTCAAAAGGCTACTGAGAGAATTAAAGTAGTCAGTACATGTAAATCTCTTAGAACAGTGCCCAGCATAATATAGTAATTGCTCAATCGTTGTCTAGCACTATTAAAACTGTAAGAAATCCCTACGTTTATACATTACAAGGGCTCATTAATGACTTACTGATTCTTTTTTTAACCTTACACTGAAAAAAATAAAAATGTATCTGTATCATGCATGTTTTTACACTGATGGACAAATTAGGAACATAGCAAACTGCTTATCAAAATTGAGGAGTAAGGTAGACATAACAACTTCCCACTTATTCAGAGAACAATTCACAGAGGAAGTAGAATTTCCTAGCTACGTATTTTTTTTTCTGATTAGAAAAAGAAGAAAATCCCACATCACCCTAACACCCAGCCTGTTGACATGTCAATATATTTCCTTTGTCTTTCTTCTATGCATATATGTGGAATTTTACATAATTGAGATTGTATTTGACACTCTGCTTTGACTGATGTAACACTTATTAAATACATTTTTCTGTGCCACTTTTTTTTTTTTTCTTTCTTTTTTGAGACAGAGTCTCGCTTTGTTGCCTGGGCTAGAGTGAGTGCCGTGGCGTCAGCCTAGTTCACAGCAACCTCAAACTCCTGAGCTCAAGCAATCCTACTGCCTCAGGCTCCCGAGTAGCTGGGACTACAGGCATGCGCCACCATGCCCAGCTAATTTTTTCTATATATATTTTAGTTGGCCAGATAATTTCTTTCTATTTTTAGTAGAGACAGAGGTCTCGCTCTTGCTCAGGCTGGTCTCGAACTCCTGACCTCGAGCGATCCACCCGCCTCGGCCTCCCAGAGTGCTAGGATTACAGGCGTGAGCCACCGCGCCCGGCCTCTGTGCCACTTCTTAAAAACATCATTTAAAATGACTGCATAAATGTAAATACTCCAATATAAAAAAGAAATAATGATGATTAATATACCTCTTCTTGAACCCATAATTTTGACCTTAAAAATATCCAGGCAGAAAGGATACTTGCTTATTTCTTGCTAAGCATGTTTGTTTTTAAATAAAATTGGTCAAAAATAAATTTTAAAATGTATTTCAAAATTTACAGGAAGCAGGGGAGAGATAAAGTGACCACTGACTAGTTAAGTCAAATATGCACAATGAGGCATCACCTTGTCATCACGGCTGCCTCCCCAAGTCCACTATCCACGTTGGCAAGTATGAATCACTTCTTAACCAGTGGGCTACAGAATTCTGGATGGTGTGGAGAGCTCCACAGCTATTACCAAAAGCCTTATGGGGAAGAATTGAAAGGACGAAAAGGAAAGAAGAAAGAAGAAGAAAGGGAGTGGTGAGTCTAAGCTGGGGGATCAGAGGACTCTGATGCCCCTCGAGTAGCAGCAATACCCTGGGATAACACCCTTCTGAAAGACTCGAAGACTTGATGCAGAGACATGAACTCACAGCCCATGATATAATGTAAAACGTGCTTACAGTTCATTAGACCTTAGTCTACCTATTTTGAGAGAAGCAAAGGACCTGCCAGCTTTTGGCTTTTTGCATATGCAAAACAGCAGGTTTGATGAATAGTATCTCATATCCTTGAGAACCACAGTTAGTGATACGTGTGTTGGGAAATGGAGGGTATGGGCCATCTAGAAACACAGTTCCCATGGTTTATGACAGTAACTCGCATCCTTACTCTCTCTTGGGTCCCAAATCTGCCTTCATATAAAGGTTACTGTTAAAACTGGGAGAAAAATCCCTGAGCTTCATTTTAGTAGGATTTCTATCATTATTTAGAAGCAAATATTCTTTCTTAATAAAATCTCTTCAGCTCACCTGGAGGGAATGCCCTCTTAAAGAAAGAACCTGACTATCCCGTGTTCACAAGAGCATAGTTCCCTGCTTAGTCATCGGGACCTAGGCACCATTCCAAAATAATAACATTGCTAATGTATTTTCTCTTTTACAGGTAGTAAATTCAATTACTGAAACTCTTTTCTGGTCATATCAAAAGGAAAAAAATCATGTTTCTAAGCCTCAATTTTTTTAAATAGGCTCAAGCAACCCACTATTCTTATAGTTTAGCTCTACCCAACTTTTTCAGCATAGGAAAAAGAGATTCTAGAACACCGCAGTTTCTCTGTTGCAAATGGATTTCCTAGGGGGTCCCCCAAGGGTTCCCCTATCTTGAAGGAATTATGTAAACACTAAACAAACAACAAAACAAATACAAAAACAACAAAAAAGAAAACTATACACATAAAACCCCGCTCCTTTTACCACCAAAAACTCATATTTTGTCCGGATACGGTGGCTCATGCCTGTAATCCTAGCACTCTGGGAGGACAAGGCAGGAGGATTGCTTGAGCTCAGGAGTTCAAGACCGGTGAGACCCCATCTCTACTAAAAATAGAAGAAATCAGCAGGGCTTGGTGGTATGTGCCGGTAGTCCCAGCTACATGGGAGGCTCAGGCAGGAGGATCACTTGATCTCCCAGGAGTTTGAGGTTGCTGTGAACTAGACTGATGCCATGGCACTCTAGCCCAGGCAACAGAGAAAGGCTCTGTTTCCAAAAAAAAAAAAAAAAGTCCTATTTTGTTCTACCTCCTTTTCTGTCTTTTTCTTGCTCTGCAGTTTGTCCAGCACATGAATGAACTGTCTTATCACGCATGCTGTTTGGTTTATAATAAACATGCAGTAAATGGCACACTTTTAATGGTCTGAATGACAACAAAGATTTAGTAAGTTCATTTCAAAATAAACAGTTCTAAGATTTTCCATTTACCCAAAACAGAGATCATCAGCCTAATTTAAAACAAAATAAACTGTGATATTTTTTTTTTCTTTCCTTTGTGAGATTACAGTACAGGACCTAGTGATAAAATCTTTGCTTACCTATAAAATAAAGTACATTTGTGATCTAGAGCACCTTCAGAATATTGATACAATTTATAAAATGTATAATATTTAACATTTTTAAATCTTAATTTTCAAAAATGTTGAAGAAGCAAATAATCATTTTTGACTTGTCCCTTGTTTAATCCTCCCTCCACTGTAAATGATATTTATTGCTTATATATCTCACCTTGGTGAGTAGAACTCTCAGTCCACATCACTGAAAGGCATAGTGTGACTCCCTAGTGCAAATTTCCTGAGAGCCCCTTCCCTCAGCATGTGCCAAGAATGAAATCTTGGCCACTTAGTGCTCTGTGTTCCACATGTGAGCTCACGACGCATTGAGCAGCCGTGCTAACTGAGATGGATAGCCCTGTCAAACAGGACGCTGGCACACCAGGATGCAAGCAGTGGGACACAATGACCTTACATTCAGAGAAAAATATCCCTAAAATGGCATGAAAAGTTTATGGGGGGAAGGGAGGGGGGTTCTTTTATTTCATTTAGGTACATAGCATGAAATAAAAGCAATGGTGCCCGCTATGCAATTTGCTCAGGATCAAATCCTAAATCCCTCACACAAGAAGGAAAAGTCGTCAGAGAAAGAAAATGAACCATCCTTTATCATGCTGCTTTGAAAGCACAGGACTCTACAATTCAGCTACATCACCGCACCCAGCCTGGCCATGTGCTGGGATTCACACTACACTCGGACTCACAATAACTCGTAGGCTACTACCTGTCTAAGAAAAAAATTCATGACCCCTGGTTTCAAGTGGGTTGCTTTCTTGGTAGAACTAAGGTATAACTTGAATACTTAAAATATTTTTTAAAAAGCAATGATGTACTTACAGAATCAGATTCAAGAGCTTGGGAATTTAAATC
Source organism: Eulemur rufifrons (assembly GCF_041146395.1). Taxonomy (NCBI): domain Eukaryota; kingdom Metazoa; phylum Chordata; class Mammalia; order Primates; family Lemuridae; genus Eulemur; species Eulemur rufifrons. Next base: position 32,923,921 of record NC_090983.1, on the reverse strand, counting down.
CCACGTCCTTGGTCACCATATTTCTAACTATGTATAAATGCTTAATCTCTCACAGTGTCCTTACCAGAAAAATGAAGCTCTGATAGTTCTTACAAATGATATGAAGAGACACTCACAAAAAAAATAGCAAAGATCCTTGACACATACATAAATTTAACTAAAGAAAGTAACATAGGAAAATAATATGTAAAGTAAGACATGGAAGTTACATATTTCTCTCCTTTAGTTATAAACATAATCATAAACTATACAATTCAGTCATTTCAGCTGAAAAACAAAAATAATAATTCCATTATATCAAAAAAAATTTTTGCCATTATTCAAGGTTTAGGGGGTATTTTTGTTATTTGTTTTGTCAATTCTTTGGCATGAAAGAACAATGGGCTATGCTTCAGAATGAAACAACAAAAGCTCACAAGGGGATCCCCAGTGTTGTACAATATATACTGAAATAATGATGCAATTTTAATATTTAATTAAATAGGTAAAAGAAATTGATCACAAAAACACTGCAACATTTTTTAATTGAATAGATCACATCAAAACTATAAACCAGTTTTCAAAGATGCAAAAGAGTAAGATGAATCCATTTCATTCTGTTTAATTAAAAACTCATCACAAAGTGCAGAAGCCATAGCCCCAAAGCAATAAATACACTGAGAAAACTGAATGCTTTATGAATTGTGTATTAAAGTTTAGATAAGTTAGGTGTCAAATATCTCAGCATTGGCACCGAGAACACTAATTTGCTGACTTAGAGAAAAATAACTGTTATAAATACAAAAATAACCTATGGTGATCACTTTGAAATGCAAGTTGATTTTGTGGCTCTAGAGATGCTAGTCAAATGCTTCCCCAAACAACAAGAGAATAAGACTCTCCACAAGAAACTGCTCACTGTTTGGGAAAGACACCAAATCTGACAATTCTCTTTCAACCCTTGTTTGGAGGACTATTTCAGGAAACATGCTCTTCCTCATATCATGACACAAAGGAGACTCAGGGAGGAGAGGGGAGATGGATTAATACCTTGGGCCTGAGCTGCAGAGCTGTGTGAATACCCCAGGGCCAGAAGCGCTGTCTCCACCAGCTGGCTAAAAAGCACATCTTTTCGCACCAGGACAAACTCAGCATGTTCTTCTCTGTTGTCGTATTCAAGAGAGCCGTCCAACTGCTCCACCACACAAAAGACGGGAATCATCAAACCTGAAGGGACAAAATTCAAGAGCAAAACACAAACATTACAAAGCAAATCTCAGTCACCACGATGGGAAGGGAAGAGACAGTTATAAAAGTCACTCATCTGTGATCGACAGTGGTTTAGATTAAACAAGCCTCTTAGTCATATGGGCCTAATGGAAAGCAGTGAGTTTTTCCCCCTCTATTATTACAGAATTGCCCAGGGCAGTGGCAGAAGCCCTCCGATTCCAGTCATTAAAAAGTGGAGTGTACCAATCAGAGGTACCCTGGCACATAGGTGAGGTCACAGTGACCTTGCAAACCCTCAAATCTTTAATGTCTATAGTTTTATCATTAACTATTACTCAGCACTAGTATTTTCAGATTAGACTTGCTTTTGTCTAAAAAGGTATTTCAACGCTTCCAGTTGTAAGATACCTAGTAGGGAGGCATGTTTAATTTCAGGAGCTGTTACATGAATATGTACAAGAAAGTAATAGGAATTTAAAAGTAGTCCCTCTTGTATGTTGTTTGTTTTGTTTTGTTTTTGTTTTGTTTTAATCCTGGTAAATAGATCAATTAGTCTGAAAATAACCCAATCATGAAAGTTTTAACTTACATTTAATGTATGTCAAAATATACATCCAAATATAAAACTTTGTGTGTTTAAATTATTATTTTATGCATTAACATCAGTCACTACTGAAAAGAGAGTATCTTTTCTAGTGTTTTCAGAGAAAAGAAGTAAACTACCCTAAAGAATAAAGCAAATTAGTCTAGTTGAAAATCTGTTGAAATCTGTTGTCACTGAAATATTTCTCTGCTTTGTATCAAAGTGTGAAAAGCTAAAAAATGTTTAATTCACCAAAGATTTTTTTAAACTGTTTTTTATTTTTAAAAAAAAGTCATACAAGCACTTAAATCTAAACATAGCCAAGGCAGAAGAAGATCAAAGTTTTACCAACATACAACTAATAAACATGGACCCTGTCCTATGTAATTCACACAAATTAGTATGTTATGGAATAAAGATCTGCTCTGAGTCTTCTCTTTGTGCAAGAAAAATCAAAAGTTATGAAGGATGTGTGGGCAGGCAGACATGGGGGAGGCAGAAGGTAAAGGCACTTTGCAACAAAAAGAAGGACTCTAGGTAAAATGACTATGGTCTCTAACACGCAGAATGCATAGGAGTTTTTCCAGAAGTCCCTCCCTGTCCCCTGGACCCTAGAAGCTTCCTGACTCACTCTGATCTAGAAAGCAGAGAGTGGGAGCGGATACTCTGCAAACTACTGGGCCACAGATTTAGATTTTTGTTCTAAAGATAATACAATGGTACAACTGGTTCCCATGTGCTAATTATTATTATTAAAGTTAATAAGTATTGGGTGTAATTATTAAATATAATCATTATTAACAATAATAATACTCATTAAGAATTGTTATCATTAAAGATCGTGGTAATTATTATTAAGACTGCACAACAGTCTAACAAGTCAAACCATATCATACCTGGGACAATGACTGAGTCAATGTTCACTCTTGAGAACAACAAAGCAGCACTATTTTCTATAGCAGATACACTGGCTATGCTGTAGATTTATAAAAAAATATGAGATAAGGGTAGAAAGGATCAATTTTTCAGACAAAAAGGAGGTTTTAGCCTAGCCACACAATGCCTTATAAAATTTTTTTTAATTGTGACCATTACTGGTATATGAAATGCTTACTTATTTATATTTAGTTTATTCTTAAATATACTTAAGACATAATGAATAATATAAATTAAATTTCCTCCAAATTACCTTTGCATTCATTAATTTATCCAGCATTTATTTACTGAACACCTACTATGTACCAGGTATCACCTGTGTCTCCAGGGATACAAGCGACAACAAGTCTGATATGGATCCTGCCCTCAATGTGGTTGAAGGCATTGTAAAATCTTCCTAAGTAAGCATAATGGCATTTTATAGGACCCATTCATGAGAGTCCTTACCAGCAGGGAATAGCCCCCATTTAGACCTTTTAACTCTTGCATACTGGTGTATAATCTTTCTCTAAGGAAGCAGGTTGATTCCTACTTTTAATGATTTAAGCATATGCACACATAGAGCCATGTAGTCAGTGGTGCCATAAGCTACTTCATCACTAATACCTGTGTGTACTTAAGTTTCAATGCTGAAAATCCATGTGCAGTTCCTAATGTCAACATCTGAGAGTCACACATCTGGGAATCACAGATAAGACCTTTAAATGAATCCAGTTGCTCCATAAGCCATCATGTATCCTTTATTTTAGGAACCACAAATCTTTCTCAAGTCTATAGTCAACTGAAAAAACTTAAGACCCTATTGATTTTTTAAAATAATATTAACTGTTCAATCGGTTAGATATGAAATACAACATGAAAGCACATGGATTTATAGCATGGAGGGACTTATGTTTTGCAACTGTCAATTACTTAAATATTTCCTGAACATTTTAGTTTAGTGATTAAAGCAAGCAATTGTTAGCTGACACACAGCAACAACTCATTACAGTCAAAAAGCAAGCACCAAACCCCCACTGGCATCACTTGCTTTAAAAAAAAAAAAGAACTTTGAGATCATTTATAAAATAAAGCAACATTAATCAGGAATGTCTAATTATTCAAGACTTGTTCTGAAGCACATATATATACTACATATATATGAGATACTGAAGAACATCATAAATAAGTTATATTTAACCCCAGAGAAATTTATATTCTTACTAGAATATGATTCCTCTAAACAATTATGGTTTTTATAATGAAATGTAATTTTTACAAAAGAAGAAGACAGGAAAAATAGATGCAATTACTAGTGACAATGACAAGAGAAATGAAAAATAGTAAAACAGTACAATTGAGGTCAAGTGTGGGAAGAAGAAAATTAAGGTATGTATTTAAAAGCCTTTAACAACAGGAAATCCCTAAGAAAAGCACACTATAAAAGGATGAGTAGAAATATATGCCAAAAATTTAAAGAGATATTTATCCATTTTATCCACCACGCTTTCCAGGCAAAAGGAGAAGAAAGAAAGCAAGGAAAGATGGAAGGAAGGAAGGAGTGACAATGGATAGAAAGTAAGGGAGTGTGCTTGAAAAACACTTTGGAAAATACATTAGGAATGGGAAGAATTAAAAAGTAAATTCCAATAAAAGGACTGCAATGTAAAACTGAAATGCATTTGCAACAAAATTTAGAAATGGTCAAGAAGAAGAAAAAAGAAAAATTCTTGTTCTAGCCCTACATCTTAAGCCTATGGCATTAGTTTTCTTTTATTGTACCACAGACCCATTTTCAGGTGATCTAATAGAGACCTTTGAACCTTTTGATCATAAGCCTTGCTAAGCCTTTTACAATTGCAGGAGGTGAGCAGGATAGGCATGCAGCCACACAGCCATTTGCTAAAAACTAAGAGTTGTTCTGGCAATTGGGATATGCGGTGCATTCTGTTGTTAGAGAGGCAAAATAAGCCCGGGACCGTCTAAAAGTGCATTTTTCCAACTGTCATTAGTTAATGATGCTGAAATTGTCATTTTCATTATGACATTATTTCTGAAGAAACTATATATAATTATAAAGAGTTAACCATTGTTACTGCCTCTGTTCACTGTTGCAGCCATGTGAACTGAGACAGTGGGGAGATGGTTAAATGCAGTGATGCGTAGCACCCGTCTGGAGGCAGGAAACCTGGTACTGTCCCTTCTTACCTGTGTGAGTGACCCTGAGTGATTTATATGACCTCTCCAAGGCTCAATATCCTCCTAGCTAAAATGCTAACAATAATACCTACGTTAGAGTTGTGGTGAGCATTAAACAATATTATATATTTAAGTTGTCTGATAGATAGCTCTCAAACAATGGAATCTGTTTTCCTTTTTTCAAAACCAGTATTACCACCATTTTACAAAGAAAAAAAAAGAAACCAATCATTTTTTTTTCAGGGTCTATAATCAATGCTCATGATACTTACTGAAAACCATTTCTTCAGAATAAAAATGATACTAATAATCACTGAATGGTCTATTATGCAAATGATAACAGCTTAAAGTGTTCAACACACCCCACAGCAAAAAGGTGAAAGTGTTTAAAAGCATCATACTTTATACTCTAAAACCACCTGTCCAATACAGTAGCCACTAACCACATGTGGTAATTGAGCACCTGAAATGTGGCTCATCTCAAATTGATATGTGCTGTAAGTGTAAAATACATACTCGGTTTTAATAATTTAATACCAAAGAAGAAATAAAAATAAACATATTATGAATAATTTTAAAAAATTAATTGCATGCAGAAATAGTATTTTGGATATATTGAGTTAAATAAAATATATTATCACAATTAAATTCACCTTGTTTCTTTAATGTTCTATTAGTGCAGTTACTGGAAAACTTAAAATTACACATGTGGCTTATGATTCTATCAGATAGCACTGCTCTGATCGACCTGCCAAATACCAACATACACATTGGTTTTTTCTCACACAGGATAAATTCATCACAGACTGATTCTAGGACAATTGTTTGACTGTTGTGAGCATTTCTTGGGTGTCTTTTGGTTGTCTTTCCTCTGTGATCCAGATCTTAGGTGACTTGAAAACAGAAGATTTTTGGTTACATTCTAAAATCCAGTGTGATACCTTCTCTGCAATTGTAGGTGCTGTTTCATTACTAACTATATTAATCCAACTTCTTTAATAAGGAAAATGCTTTTCCCCCCTTCCCTTCATTTTAAAGAACAGTTACAGACTTCAGGAAATGTCACAACACTGGCTATGAAAGTGCCCTGAAGAATAAGTGTTCTCTAACACTCTGGATGTGTAATTTAACAATAAAAGATGAAAGAGATGGTCCCGTAGCAGGTGTCTGGATGACAAGATTCAACTGTCTTTCACTAAAGTTGGGACATAAAATAAACCTCTCCTTTGTATTGCACTTCCTAGTTCGCCATGTAGCCTAACACGCATACCTTTATTTTCTCCTCACATTTACCCTGTGAGAGGGTTAATATTATTCTCACTTAATAAGAAACTGAAACTATGGGAGAATAAGTAACACATCCCAAGAAACACAGTGAGGCAAGAGTAGGACAGTTCAAGTTCTCCATCTCTAAATGCCAAGTATGTTGCTGTCTTGGGGTTGAAAACAACACTCCAAAATCCACACCCTCAGAAATCTAAGGGTTTGACCTTTAAGTAAAGGACCTTTTGCCACTTTCTATGTGCAACGGGTGACCTGTGTTGCTTGTAAGTGAATCACCTTTTGATTGCCTAGCAGGTATCAGGCACTGGGCTAGGCATGGAGGAGAAACCAAAGACAGTTCCTGCCCGTCAGTCAGTCACAGATGAAAGGAAGAAAAAAAAATAATAAACAAAAGGAAAAAAGGAATAAATAGGAAAGAAAGAGAAAGGGAAAGGGAAGGGAAAAGAAAGGGAAGGGAAAGGAAAGGGAAGGGAAGGAAAGGAAAGGAAGGGGAAGGCAGGCTCAAATGGAGGGGTCACATGTTAGTGTGAATGAGCATGGTCTTCAGTCTCCTAGGTCCACCCTCATTCCTCAAACTGCTCCCTGAATGACAGGAGCCACTCTGAGAAGAAAAGAGGCAGCCCTTCTCCTAAAGCCCATCTGTTTCTTGAAGGAAGGCAGCCAGAGGGCCCACTCCCTCGCCTGGGGCCGGCAGCATATCTGGTTCTATCCCTTGAGAAGGTCCCAGAGCTAACTGAAGATGATAAAGGCTACAGATAGGGCAGGGCCTCTGAAAACTGAATCTGAAGTAAATGGCAACCACCACAATAAATAAATCACAGAACAAGCCCCTTGAAACACTGAAACAAATGAGTGAATAATACAGGATCTTTCAGAGGACTGGGAGAGAGAGGAGTGAGAGATAAGAACTATCTTTTCCTACTGCAAATTTACTAGAAAGATAATTTACTTGTTCTTCACTCTCATGTTCTCTCCCTTTCTCTCTCTCTCTCCCTCACACATACATGTGGCACACACTCACACAGTCACACACACATCCTGCATCACAGACTAGAATAGAAGTAACGTGCCAATATTAACCTCTAGCCCCTTCTTTCCATACTAAAATAATAAAGGAAAGTCTGAGTGCCAAGAGTTGCCACCAGAAACAGAAAGGAAGAATAGGGTGTCTCTCACCTCCCTGTTGGGGTCCCAGGCAAAACTTCATCGTGGATCAAGTGTGTCCTACTCTGCTCTTCCCAGCCCTGCTGTCTTCTAAGCAGCAAGCAGACTCCTGGGCTAAGACAGCCACAGGCTCCACATTCCACTCCAGCCTCCTACTCCCCCCAGGGGCTGATCGCAAAAATTCCGAAGAGATTAATCGATAAAAAGATGCTACATTTTGCTGTTTGAATGGTTTAGTGGTCCCCTTATCTCCTCAGCTATGTCTTCATTGTAAAAGATACACTTTACCCCAAATAAACTTCTAATGGGAGGAATTTCAGGTAGTATAACTAAAATAATGTAGAAAAAAATTTTCACCAATTTTAGAGGAAAGAGCAGAGAAATCATTTGGGTGCAAAGGGAATTACCCACAAGTCCATAGGTCAACCGGGGGTCCTCTAGGCTCCCCGAAACTGCACCAGTTTTCAGCATTCCTCCCTATCCTTCCCTTGTGAACTACACATTCTCCAAAAGATTAATTCACTTGTTTTTGTTGTTGGTTTTTCTTAACTTTCATTGTAGAGGAAGCAGGAGCTGAGAAAGAGGTGGGACAGCAGCAAGTTCTGGGTCATTCACAGGTAAAGGATCATGGTCACTTTTACAATTATGAGGAAGGCAAAATCTGCTTAATAATTACTGTAAGCACTAACTGAGCCACATATGCAAAAATTCCATTTCATGTTTATCCATGACCCAGTAGTCTGCAACTCAGGATTAGATCTCCAACTACAGTTTCAACAATAAAATTCTTTGAGGGCTCTCCCACTATTTTCAATAGGGAATTATATCAAGAATTACTTTATTCTCAGAATTTTCTCTAGTAAAACCAAGCACTACTTTGCAGCCCCTGAGGCCAATCTTAACTTTGGAAGGAATGGTCGAAAAACAGGCCAGGGTGGGAATGGGAGGGTTGACTCGGGGCATCTCTCACTGATCACCCCACAAGCTCAAATTGGGCCTGATGTGGTAGGGAGGGGAGATGGGCTCTGGCCTTCCACACCTCTGATTCCAGGCCTGCCCTCAAGTTGAGAGATCACAATTCACCCTAAAGTCCGGTCTGAAGGCTAAATGATAAACTCAAGGTCTCTAAATACCCTTTAGTTACAGAAATTTGATGGCAGGATCAAGCTGGCCTGACAGTTCACAAAACAGGATTTCACATTTCACAGGCACATAAGAGGCACGTTGTGGCAACTTATCTAAACAAAAAAGTCTGAGCCACACCTAGGAAACTGCCGCAGCAAGCGTGTCCCGTGGAACTAAATTTCCTGATGTCAGGAATGCCAAGGCTTTAGTTGTCGTGAATAAGAGGCCTACATTCTTCCTTCTCAAACATGGGCTGGCCTCAGATAAGCTTTTTTCACTCTCCATGTCCCCTCCCACCCTGAGCCTGACCTATAATAGACCCAAAATAAATGTTGGTTTAGTCTAACAAAATGCTAATTCCAGCTAGACATTAATCACCACCATTAATAGGCAGTGTCAATTCTGTTTTTTTCCCATAATCCCCCAGCTGTCAAACTTGTCGGCATCACTTTGGCCCTACTGCACTGCATTCAGCATCAGCAGACAAGGAAAGCTTTCTAGGAAATGATCTGCACACATGGATTCAGGAGCTCGCTCCACGCTGTCCTGGGGAAGCTGGCCAGACCACAGAGCTGCACACGACCACTGTTGACAGAAATCGTTGGTGTACCACCAGGAAGGCATCACAGTGGATGGGTGGGTGACTCAAAGTGGCGTGCTGCACTGTGCCCTGTGCCGCACAGGCTGGGGCCTCGGTGGTCTTGTGGACAGTCCTACCCATGCCTTGCACTGAAGGACTACAGAGCAGTTTTTTAAAATTTAGTAACTACAGAGAGACAAAATGTCCACTGATTCTGGAATAAAAAATTTTTTAAAAAACGAAAAAAGTAAAATATACAAGTTTGGATATTCCAGGAAAGTTCAGACATGTGGTATATTGTTGAAGTATCCTTAGTTCAAACCTAAATTCTTGAGGTTCTTTTCACAGTAGGTTAAAAATGCATGTATGTATTAATAAGTCTTGAGACCCAATGGCATGTTAAAAATGACCCTACCATAATTCATGAATATCAGGATTTCTGTCTTTCATTAAGTAAAATTTTATTCTGGGGGTTTCTGAAAGGGTAATTTTTAAAATAGTATATAAGTGAAGACGTATTTGTCTCTCCCGTCATTCTCATTATCCTCTCTGGAAAAGCTATTTGCAACTCATAGCCACATGAGTCAAAAAAGGAGTCAATAAGAACTGTCCTTACACTAACGTTTGCTTCATCACTTTAGGTTTGAGCTCTGCCTAATTGTTATTTTATCTAATTCAAACAATTTTTAAAAAATAGCTTGATTAATTTCTCTAGTGTAGTGTTAAGGAAAGGTTAACTGTACTAAGGTTCTCCAGCAAGGAATTAATAAAGGAATCAAGCGCTCAGCTCTCAATAAGACAAGACTACCCAGATTTCTAGTGGGAATATTTCATAGCACAACCATGTTTTCTTTAGGGAATTTAACTCACAAAAATTATTAAAAATTGAGATCAAACACTGGTGCAAAACCTCAAAGGAAATCATCCTAGGGTGGAGAGACTTCTATCAAATAAAAAACTGAAAAGTAAAGTTTTCATAGCAAAAATAAAAGGCTGTCTCCCTCACCAAAAGAAAATCCTACTGTCTATGTTTAGGATTCAAATAGCGAGACATTTATGGGTACTTGATAGATGTGTAGAAATCATCACTGTGAAAGGAACGCAGATGTCACAAAGCCCGAGCCTAAGCAGACAGGCAGCCAGCACCATTCTTTCCCAACCACTAAAAGCCACTCTCATTCTTATATGTAACAAATGCCTCCATCCAGATGCAACAGCAACCAACCCCTGGACAGGGCTAACATCGAGAGAAGAAAGAGAAAAGAACAGGAGGAGAGGGAGAGCAAGAAAGTCAAAATCATAGTGCGTATTCTCCAGTTCCCTTAGGGGATAATGAGATATCTGGTTTGCAATACATAGGATATTATTATTGTGACTCGGATCAAGTTAATAAAAACCAGCCTACAGACCAGGGAAACCAGAGTCTGATGGAATACTTCCCAGACAAAATATTTTAAGTATATATGTACCTGTGTAATTTATAGCAATTACTTAAATCAGAAAAACAGGACACAGAAAACTAATATAGTATTACTTTTTTTCACTTTGTGGTTCTAAGACATCCTCTTTATAATTTTTATAGTTTATATAATTTCTAAAATAATAAATTTAATATTAAAAAACTAAAGAGACCATTTAAGTCACTGCATAGAAATCCATAGAAAACCTATTTTCACCCTTAATGTGTTTATGCAAAGGCTATCACCCAGCCAAAGGAGAAATGTTATTCCAACTCTTACTGCCTTTGAGAAGTTACCAAAACCTAAAGTGATTTGTCTCCTGAACAAAAAAGTAAAACATTACCCTAAATAAAATGTAAGAAAGACTCTACCTTCCTCAAAGCAAAAAACTATGGGAGATCACCGCAGCATTTTAAATTGGGGGTAATCTCAGGTATGAACATCTCGATTTCAAAAAGATTTCACTTCTCCGAGATTCCCTGGATTCATAAATTCCTTAAGTCTAAAACAATTTCTGAGCCACAAAATGAAGCATATTAGTGTTGTCTTCTCCCTCAAAGGCCACAGTTTCAAAACAGTTCTAATCTCACAAGCTCAACACAAAATAACAACAAGACAAGTCAAACATTCTCTTTCAAACTCCACATTAAAGCTGAAAAGAATTTCATTTGGGGTTAACTTGAAGGCATAGGTTTAGGTTTGTGAGTGAACTCCAGTGTGGCCCGAGAGGGAAGAGCTGCTATTTTATCTTAGCACCATCACTGCCAGATCTAGATGAAGATGACAAAAGAAACATAACAGTTTACATGAATATAAATTCATTTATTTTGTTAACAAAAGTAGAATTGACAAACAGATATGTTTTCAAAGAACAAGTCTGTGTTTATTATATATATGTGTGTATGTGTATATGTATTTATGAAAGGATGGCTGTAAGAAAGACGGCTTTACTAAGTCACTGTATCAAAGGAAGAGGAGAGCTGTATCTCAGAAGCCTTCCTTGGTTAAAAAGGATTGTCTCCTTCAAACTCGCTTTCAAGCTATACATCAATCTTCAATATAATTATGTTTGACAGAATATAAGCTCTTGGCAGTTAACTTGTTTACAATAAATGCTTAGTTTGGGTACATGGACTGTATTTCAGTCTCACAAATATCAAACACAAACCTACAACAGTCCCATTATAGGGCCGAGAATTATTTTGCTATAAATCTTTTTATTGGGGGGCCAAGGGAATTACTTTGCAGCTTGTTTTCCACTAACCACTTAGAACAGTATGAAAAGAGGTACATTTATACTCCAACCTGTGCTAATTGGAATTCTATACATTTCCACAGGAGAGTGTTCAGTATCAATCCTGAACATACAGGTCAGCCCCTAGTTTTGCCATGGTGGCAAAAAATACACATGCAGCAAAATGGTTCTTACTAAAGTCATGGCATTTTCCTTTGGTTCTTTTTCTCCTCAAAGTCCCTTGGGAACTAATGACCATTTGTAACAGGATTGGCAGACTTTCAATGCTAAGCTCCAGTTTTGGGGGGTTTATAAGTTAGCCATAAAAATGTGCTTAAGGCTCAAACTTGCCATATGAATGAGCCTATAAATAGAGTTAGTTTTGCTGAATATTACCTAGAGATTCATTTGAGAAGGGAAAAAAATCAGGATCACCTTATTTACCCTGGTAAAGTGGCTTTACCTGGGTCTTAAATGTGTAATAACTTCCTATCCAGAGAACAATTTGCTCTTCTTATACTCCCTCAATAATAAAGGGTTTTTGGTGCTCTAATACCACATTTGCCGAATCGAAAGGACAAAATCTTGTCTGAATGGAATCTCGTAACCTGAAAGCTAGGCAAAGCTCCAGGACTGCCCTGGCTTAGCCCCATTCTGCTCCATGCAGGCTTCCCTCCTGGCACACACCATCACTGACATTCTCAACACCTTCCGGCTTTCAGATCATTGAGGGGTTTCCTTGCTTGTTTTTGAATGTCCCACTTACCATGTAACCAGATTCCTACAATAATTCAACTCCAACAAAGTATTAATATACAGAAAAGATCATTTTAAGAATCTTAGTTTAGGTATATTTTCTAAAATAATACTGAGAAATTCAGGCACTTTATAGCTTCATAGTGAGATTCCAATGTCTTTCCTTCTACTCGATATTATAACTACAGGTGACAGAAAATAAAAAAAATTTTGTATGTCTCTCAGCTTCTAATAAAGATGGTAAGTAACTAATTTATAAGTTTCAAAAGTCATGAAAAATAATTTTATTAAAAAATGTTACCACATGACTTTCTTGCATGCAGGACACAGACAGATGAAAATACTTTCATTGCATTATCAGCCTCACAGATTTTTCTTATTAATATCAAAAGCAATAGTTTGCAATGTGAACTAATGGAAAATTGTTAAATTCACCTAAAATAATCACTCCTTTTTTTAAATTAAAGAAGTCCTTTTAAAACCTTGACTATTTAATTGCTATTTACTTGGGGGAAGGGGAACATGGAGAAGGTGATTGTATAAAAAAAAAAAACACTTTTCTTTATTATACAACAAAAATTCCCTCCAAGGCAAAAAGACATTATGCCAAGTTCCACCCAGAATTAATGTTTAGGTTTAAATTATGAAGTCCAGAAAAAAACAGAACCACTAATAGACCCTTAAAGCTCGTGGCCTTCATCAACACTGTTAGGTTATGTAAATGTTAAAACTGAAAAACCCTTTGCTGACAAAAGTATTTTAATGAAGGCACTATTAACTGTACTCTTTGGACTGAATAACATTTTTTAAAAAGCTTTTTTGGACTGTTTGATATAAATTCCACTCTGAAGGAAATGATTTTATGCTTGGGACAGCTCTGGAATTATAAGACCTCCACCGGAGGATGTAGTGCCTATCTCATTCCTTTCGTTTTGCTGCCTTAGAAGGGTTTTTAAATATTGAACCCAAAAAAATCTTAGCAACAGATCAAAGAAATAATCCCCTTTAAGTCTGTCAACCGAGTCCAACCTTGGGCTCCGACTGTTCTGATGGCCAGCATTATTTGCAGTTCTAGTATCCTCACAGCGAGCAGGGTGCCTGGGATAACTCCATCGTCACCACCCAGGTTCTCAGAAGCTCACAGTTTTTATGAACAAAGAAACAAATACATCTCAGAGTGAAGGAATACTAGCCACTGATCTTGGCAGCTGCAAGTTCACGTGGAGTTGCTGAAAGCACAACTCTGAAGAATGAGAATCAGAGGCTCAGAAATGCTAAGGATTATCGATTGAATGGTTCAAGTGATTGCAGATTGAAGCCAGAGCCTCTGTGTCTCAGGTGACAGGTGAGTAAAAATCAAGTGACATGTACATGTGGAGACTCGGGTTCCCTCACAACCTTATGTGTCCTGAGAAGAAATAAGAGTGCTCATTATTCAGCCTCAGTTCTCTCTCCCGTTTAGCCTGGTTAGGGCTTTGAGAAGAGAAAGAACAGCAGGCCTAGGAACCACACCTGCCCTTACTTGGCAGGGCTTTGTAACAAGAGGAACATTCATTACTTCTGACTTCCATTTACACATGTTAAAAAAAGAGGGGGAGAGGGTAGTTACACCTCAGGTAGAATTTGAGAAAATATGATTTTGCTGGTCAAACTGTATATGAAGATGAAGTCAATGAGCACTTTTAATGTCTCCTAGGCAACCACTTCCCATGGGCTCCTCTCTGAACTTCCCAGGGAAGAATGAAAGCCAAATAGTCTCTCCCCAAAACAGACTTTAGCTAATAAACAAGACAAAGTATGTAAAAAGCACTTCAGTTATTCTGCATCTTCTCCAAGACTAAAAATTTGTACATTGTGTGACAGGTCCACCTCATTTTTCTTAATGATGTTTTTATTATTCTTTCACTCAATTAAAGCAGAAATGGATATTGCATCTTCTGACTGTATAATTGTTATTGTAATCTGTTTTCGATCACTGCTTAGGAAATGGGTCCAAAACAACATAAACTCTCCACTGCCTCAGAAGACAAGTCATTTTCTTTTACTACAGCACTTAAAGAGACATTTATCATGCTGCTCTGTTAGCATCTTTGGATTATGACAAAAGAAAGTTCTTGTTCTACCAACCAAAAAATAAATAATAATATTTCGAAAGCACTGCTATTTGAAGAGTTTGATATAAATGCATTTTCCCAATATGTTATTAAATATATCAATTTTGCCTTTCCTTATATTTATAAATAATTGAAATAAATGCAATACAAATACTCAATTTTAAGATACGGCATAATCAGGAAATCTAAAAATATTTTACTCTATGTTTGGTCATTTCCCAGGAGTCTTGGGCATGACATTTAAACAAATTTGCTCTCTTTGTAAAGAAAATATTTTCTTGTGTTAAAAAAAGTCAATCATAATCAGTTACAAAAGAACTAAGACACTCGATTCCCAGTCAAATACAAAAACAAGTAAAAAGTATTTTTAAAAGAAAGAAAAAGATATCTATGGTTAACATGATGAAATTCAACTTCTTTCTTGGACAAATGCCTGCAAATCATCTCTGTCAGATCTTAATGCTTTGGAAAACATTTGCTCTAAGTAGAGTCTCTATTATTTCTTATATATACATAAAAATATATATACTAAATATATATTTATCTATATTTGATATATATGAATTTTATTATATTATATATTATTATATAAAATAAATATATATATATCTGTGCAAGTCTTCAAGGAAACAAAGAAAGACACTGCGCTGCTGTGTACATTTCAGTAACTATGTAACCATCAATGGGCATCAAATAGTTAACCTGGTGTGAAATGCATCCCTTTTCAAAAATAGTAGCTTACAGTGTTTCCCTTTAATTTTTTTATCTTTTGTTGTTATATTATGCTGCAGTTCAATAACCAACTATTCTGAGATAGAACTCCACTCCAATGACAAGGCAACTAGATAAGGGCAGAACTGAATTTGTCTTATTCACTAGCAAATCATAACAGTACCAGGAGCAACTAAAATTGAAATATACTTCCCCAGAGGGTTTTACTATCCTGATGCGTCATAACCACAAATACAGAATACGCTTACTGTAAGACTGATATACTTTGCTGATAACTTTCTTGCAAGGTTCAAATTCTTGAAATTTCTATTAATGCTTTTTTCTAAATTTTAGTCATTTGTCAAACTAGTAACTATAACATCCACTCATTTAAGTATTAAAGGCATAGACATCAATTAAAAACAGAAAACATACACACATAAACCCAATTGCGATAATTATATATTAAAGCACATTTATTTCATATTATGTCTTTTTACCTAGTTTTTTTAAAACTTAAAATAAGTAAAACTCTGTAATTGAGAGGCAAAAGACATACAAGTTATAGAAGGTAATTTCTGATGTAGCCTTTCACTGCCACTTAATTATACTGATTTTACCACAATTTTTAAATCATTTGCTATTAAACAGCAAACAATCCTACTAACAGAAAAAAAAAAAAAAAGTATAGAGTTCCATGATTTTGAAAACTCCACCATGGAACATTTTTACAAAAAACACTGTAGCATGTAGCTTATGGGGCTTGTTTCTATGTAAAAGAAAAAAATAAATGTCTGGCTGATCGCTAACTAGAAAGAGTAATATGACTTCAGAAAATGGAAAAGCACACCATAGCAGCGACATCTGTGCATTTTTTTTGTTTGTTTGTTTGTTTTTCAAAATCTGTAAGTTCTCAACTGGCTTTTGTTTTAATTCATAGCTCAATTCCATTCAGAGCACCTACTTTGACTTTGAAATATCTATCGTGGTACCCCTAAGTAGTAGGATGGCAAATCTTTTGTATACAAAAATCCATTTTTAACACATAGGCATTTTCAAAACCTCTACTGCACTTTAAAACAAAAGGAATTCACAGCTCTCCTTACTGGCATCCTAAATTAATGCTGGAGAGCAGTGGTGATTGGAAATGAGAAAAGACCCATACAATCAAAGTCAGCAGAGGGAAATCACTCATTTTAAAATTGCTATAAAGAAAAGAATGAAAACTAAAAGGCAAACTCTCTTCTTCATTTTTGAGCTAAGCATAAAGGTCTCCTACTTGAAACCATTTTCTTTTTTTCTTTTTTTTTCCCAAAAAATAATGAGTTAAAATGTATGGGTTAGATCCAACATTTCACTGCTGTTCTTATTCTTGGGGAGTGGGGGAGAAGGAGGAACTTGCTGCCAAAGCTTCTGAAAAGAGAGTTTGGGCTGCTAATTTTCCGTTCACAAAATCTAAATTCCCCTTATGCATTCTCACACAACTCATGAAATAATATGAAACAGTATTATATCACTGCAAATTGAGACATTTTTATCAAAATAAAGAGTGATGATGCCAACATTTCATTTGTCATTTCCCACTTGTCACTTTTCACTGACAAACTGTTACACATACAACTTTTGTCAAATGCTCCATCTTTAAATATGTTCCAAAATGCCATTGTATCTCAGCATTCACGAAAGGAAGATAGTAAAAATTACTATGTTACCACACATTTGTTATGTAGGTTAAAAAAAAAAAAGCCTACTTATTAAATAAAGACTATAAAGGATTTTTTATTGATTTACATGCTAAGTAGGATAAAGTTTGGCTTCCTGAAATAAAACAAACTATGTATTTATTTTACACACCTAATGTGGGATTAGTTACAAGAAACTTTTTTAATATTGAGAAATTGTGTCAATTTTATCTCAACAGAAATATAAAAACTTTCCAAAGATGAGTATGACTCAAGAAAATAATACAATTTGGAATTCATCTAGCCCTGTTAATTTAACATGTCTTTTTAAATATATGCACATAAACTATTTCTATATTGAATTTTTTTAAAAAAGAAAAACAAGACTTTTAAATTATCAAAGTAGAACCACCAAACTTCACTGCTTACCATCTTGCCAGATATACCAAATTACTGTAGTCTTGCCCTGAATAAAACTGACTTCCATATTCTTAAAATGACTCAAATTCATATTCTTAGCTATTTAATAAATGATAATTAATCTGTTTTCCCTCTCTACAGAGATAGATTGGTTTTTAAAAAAAAATCAAAAAGGAAAAAAGAATTAACATGGAATATCTAATATGTACAGACCAATTCTGCTGGTTACAACCCCCTGGGGAAGGATGATATTTCTGATCTCCTACAAGGGTTAAAAAACAGATGCCTTAAGGGACATCGATGTAGTTTTCTCTCTCTCTCTCTCTCTCTCTCTCTCACACACACACACACACACACACACTTCACTGCAGATGATCTTGAATATACAATGGTCAGTGGGTTTCTGCTGATGGAACACAAGCCTTCCAAAATTGCTTGAAACATCAAATTAAGCTTAGGACTTAGAGGGGCGGATACCCTATGTTCTGTTTAATGTGTATGTTCCATTGCATATATTTTTTAACCAAGTATATCTTTATTTTAATAACAGGCCAAGGACTAAAAACACTTTAGAGAAGGGCTATTTTTCTACCTCAGCAAAACTACAGAGGACACGCTAGATTGCTGGATGACCCCAATGCCTAAGTTCATTCTAGTTAAAAGATCTTAAAACCTTTAAAAAAAAAATGTGGGCAGGAGGGGAAAATACAATCTTTTCTCTTTTGAAAGAATAATATTTGTCCTTCCTACATGTATTACGGTGTTCATCTCTGGAAATGGAGTTTTCTCCATTTTGGCCATGTTGACAATATGCCTCTAAATTTATAAGTATTTTATACATTTCAATACATAAATATCTGTACTTTCATATCTGTACTTTTTTCAAAAAGTAAAATGTCTCTCTACTATTGCCAATATGGTGACTACACCTGACCCGAACTACATTTCTTTTACTCTTAATCTAAAAGGAAATGTTCCACATGTAGACAATTAAACTAACTGTTGTTGTAGACAATGTTCAGCTCTAAATGAGGCCCTGACTAACAATCTTGATCACATTTGCTTCCCTATTTGAATACATCAGTGTGTACTGCATAATGATTTTTTCCCTTGCAATACGACAGTTATGTTCTTGAAAGGGCTGCCTGGTAGCAAGAAGAATAGGTCTACTTCATGTAGACTGGTTATAAGATAACTTCAACAGACAGTTCTTCAACAAAATTAAATTGTTATTTGTAAAACATAAATTGTTTTTGAAAAATAAACAAATTTTTTTTAAGAAAGCAAATACCCTAAAAGATATTCCCAATGTTTAAACATTTTTTCCTAGAATCTAGAACGCTTAACACCAAAAAACCCATAAAAATTCATAGGAAAATAAAAAATATCAAAAAGATTCTGATGTTTAATACCTCCTATCAGAAAATACACCATCTGGTATATTCAAGTGCTGTTCATTCAGTTTAAATAAAGCTGTCTGAAAGTTCTTCTTTAAGCCAAACATTAAAAATGAAGATGCTAGTGTTAACAATGAATAAAGCACAATAATTTATTGCTATTAAAGCACAACTGGCTAGCACCTTTCAGCAGTCCAGGAGGAAAGCAGAATGCCTTACTTCCTCTGGAAACTTGACTGGCATCACTTTCATTTTATGCTGTAGGTTGCATGGCTGAAGCATTCTATACAGCAGAACATTTTAGATACTTATGCTAATAGTGGTGAAAAGGATCATCTGATTCTTATTTTCATCATTCTTAATAACCTCTTCCTTTTCTAAATCTTCAAATAGATCTGTAAGTTTTAATCAACAATTTCACAAATATAAATTTTCCCACCATTAATCATCCTTTTTCAAAATCCTTATGGAGTGAATTACTAGCTGAGAGGGGACGCCAATTCTAGTAAGTGAATGTTACCCAGCAGGGATATAAAGCTGTCAACACCATGGTGCTCTTGCTTGCTCTAAACTCTCTCCCAGCCTTCATATGTTTTTTAAAGAGATATTAGCCTTTTTTTCCCCTAAGAACCTTCTATAAAAGCTGACTGTCATACATATCTGAGCACTTATATTTTATTACATACATGCTTTAAAACACACTGCTTAGATAAGAGCAAAAAAATCCTAGAAAGTGTTGGAAAGACAAAGCAAAACTGATCTAATTTCTAATAGAGTCTTCTAAAGCTAATCACATTGTAAACAATGCGCTAACTTTTAAGTCCCGTATTAAAATACAACCTTGAACACTGTGACAGTGTATCTACCACCTCTACTACTTAAATTCAGATACTAAAATAAAGCCCCCCTTTCATGAATACTTACTCATCAAAAAACAACAATTTCCCTCTCTCTAAAAAAGTACAGTAACAGAAACAGAATTTACTATTGCAACCAATGCCTTCAGAAACATTTATTTACCTCACAGATTATCAAAAACAATAAGATAAATTGCTATTTTATTGGGCAACCAATTAACTTGATTTCTCCTCTTTTTAGGGGGAGAGCTTTTAAGAAAGAAGAACACTAAAGATTAACAAATATGTACTCCCAAATTTTTATCTCTATCTTTAAAACAAATGTTATCATATCCAACTTTATATCATTGATAAGACTCTAATATATATCTGAAAAATGATGCAGAGCTATAAATACTTTCATAGTTATCTATGCTTATTACATTGCTTTATAAAGAAAATATAAAAAAAAGGATGCAAGGTTGTAGACATATAATCTATTTTATATTTACCTTATGTTCAAAAAGCCCTTTCAATTATTAAAAACTAGATTTATAATTTTAAATTTTTTTTAATTTAGAATGTACATTTTTTAAAAGGCTTGGTTTTGCTGTAATCTATATACATGATTCAAAGTTACAAATAAGTGAAATTATTAACATCTGAATGTACATTTGAAAACTATATAAACTTAAACCCACAAAATAATGATTAACATTCAGTAAGAAAGCTTTATACTATCAAAATTTTATATTCTAAATTGTTATATTCTGAAGTTCTCTAACTTAATCCCTTTCCAAACACTCTATTATGCTATATAGAATAAAAGCTTTCTTTAAAAAGAAAAAAAACTTTAAAATTCCACCAAACATAAGCTATTTTAACCACTTTACTACTAAGTATTATAAATGATACGTATAGAGACAAAATAACATCATCTTTATTTTCAGTTTGGGAAGCAGCTAATAAGACCTTTGCTATTACTAAATTAAGCTAAACCTGAGAGAAAGTGTCTAAGGCAGCTGGTCGAAACAAATGTATTATTCTTCACCAAAACAATAATTTTAGTTTGTATCAAATTTATAATAAGTTATCAAATGGAATTATAATCTTAGAAACTTTGAAAGCAACCACTATTTAAAACTAAAGGTATCCTTGGTCAACAGAACTAGGCAGTTTCTTTCATAGTTCTATATGATATAGAAGAAAAAAAAAACTTTGTTTTAGGAAGTAGAATTGTTAACAATTACATTCTAAAATGTTTAGAGACTTCTTTCAATTTAGTGAATTGTATTAGGTCTTCAGAAAAAGACTGAAATTTTAAGTTCAAGTTTTTTCTTTACACTTAAGCCACTTTGGAACACATTGCCTCCAAAGATTTCCAAATCATCTTATGTTTGGTCCCACCATATTCACTACATATTTTTCTTTCTTATATGCATATACCAAATGATCATATGAAAGGTCTAAAGTTGCTGCTCCAATCTCAAAACAAAGCATTAATAATCCTCACGTTTAAAAAGTGAGTCACAGAACTGTCAAGTATTCTTTTCCTTCATTAAAATATATTTTCAAGTCCCTATAAGGGGAGATACACAAGCCGTGTCTATAGCCAAATATTTTTTGAAACTTAAATATTGAGAGGATGAACACTTTTCAAAGGAGATGATTAGTATGAAGAACCAAGTCAAACCCCATCCTGAATGTCTATCACAAACAGAAATAGCAAAATAAGTAAAAACAAAAAAAAGCCATTTTATAAAATGTATGTGTTTAACTCTTTAAAATAGAGCAGACATTTAGAGTCAGGTATTTACTTCAAAATACCCACAATGGACACTTGGATCGTGGGGGTGGGAGCTTATCATAAGTTTTGCCAGGGTTGTCTATCATTTCAGGTGGGCTAACATAAAGAATCATATTAAAAGGGCTACTGTTGAAAATATTAGGGGAAAAAAATCTTAGAAATAAAAAAAATTAAACCAGTCATTTATCCCAAACACAAAGAAACCTGCATGCCACGTAGAACTGTCTCTTTATATGTAAAAGACAACTAAGCAAATGGCATACAAACTCAAAATATTTTAATGTTTAAATTTCTCTCACATTTTTATTTTCTAAGATTACTTTTCCTAATCATTTTAAAAGAAAGTAGTTGTTGAAGTGGTAAAAACTACAAAATTTTTTCTTTAAATATAATTAATTCTTCAGAGAAACAGCATGTAGCTAATAAGCCTACTCTGTTATTTTTACCTGTTGTCCCATAATTCATAACAAAGTTACAAATGCATACGAAAACTTTATAGACAACAGTAGCATTAAAGTTTATAAGGGCCTGATAGACTCGTGGTGTTTATCTCCCAATTGAAAGGTGTCAGGAAATATTACCAATTGCCATTCATTTGTCTTGAAGCACTGCCCTAACTACAAAGTAACACCAACACTCTTGTAATAGCCTGAGCACTAACAACTATTTTATTTCATAAAAGCGAACGCACCTACACTTCATCCCTACAACAGATACTCTGAGGCAAGGCAAAAGAGTTAAATCACTAAAAAGCTCTCTAGGAAAATCTAGAAACAGTTAGCTGGCTGTGACATAAACCTGCCAACACCTCAGCACACAGTGGCAAAGTGCCCAAAAAATGCCACCCTCTGGGTAAACCACTTTCTTGTTTTAACTCGAGATGAAGCTACCAGTTGCAGATGAGAGGCGACCAAGGCATTATTTGGCAACCTGGAACTCACTTCCTGTAATCCTACACCGCGACAGCGCCTAATCAACCTGAACCCTGACACCCGGGCCATTATCACTGGGCCGCGGGGCTGCGCGCGCCTCCCTGCTCGGGGCTGTTACCTCCCACGGCCTTGGCCACGGCGCCGTTGGGCCTCCCGCGGGCTCCCATGGGGCTGCCATTCTGCTCCAGCCGGGCCACCTTCACCGGGGGAGGCCCCTTGACGTCTGGGCTGCCGCTCCGCCGGTCGGGGCTGTCCCGCAGACACGGGCTCTCGCTCCGCCGCTCCATGCTGCTCCGACTCGGAGACAAAGTTCCCACCGGCAGGTCGCAATAAAACGCGCAGGGACCTAGGGAGGGGGCGGGGGGGGAGGAAGGGGGAGGGAAAAAAAAAGAGGGAAAACCGCTCACACACGTGATAGACGTTCAGGCCAGTGGCAGAGCGCTGCACCACAGCCACACAAACTTCCTCCCACGCTGCCCGAGGGGCCCGAGCCGGGACGCTGGTCCCAACCTTACACTGGGCGGCCCAAAGGAAGCCCAGAACTTGAGTTGTTACGACGCTGCCCAGTCGCTGCTCCCCAGAAGTTAGCCTTCTTCGGTGACGCCGCCGAGGTCGGCGCCCAGGGGCACCTAGAAGTGGCCCATTCATTGGGATAGGATTGGCATAAAACGTTCACAGTGCGACAGCCTCGCCGTCTGGGGAGTCAGGGTTATGGAAGACGTGAACTCAGAAAAAGACGTTCCACACACTTGGGAAGGAAGTTGGGAGTGTACATAAGTCCATAACCGAATTAACCACCTGATAAATGCGCTGTGAATGGCCGGGCAGGAGCCAAAGGCCGGGTAAAAGAACCCCTTGCATCCCCACTTTTTACCTTTACGGAGCAAGTCCATACACACTTTGCATAAAATCAATTCTAATTTCACATTAATAAGCATCCAAAAACACTTGGAGGTATTTATTAGAATAACCTCCATCACAAGGGCGGGTGCTACAGTCGTTATTATGGACCGTTCCTATCTTCATCTGATCCTGAGTGCATTTTTAAAGCTCTTCAGCATAAAACACAAAAACAAAAAGCATTTAAACTCTAGATGCAGCCTTCATCAACCCCAATTTTAAAATCGCTCCAGAAAGTTTTCCTCTGGGTGGCTTGGTTAGCAGCGCGCTCCATACAGAAGCCGCGGGTCTCCGCACCCCTCGATTTTGGGGGGCGGGGAAGGAGAGGAAACACCTGATGAAACGGCGCTCGCATTGTTACTGACACCCGCGAGAAGCAGGACCCCGGCACAACTTAGTGCGCTGGGAATCCTCCAGGGCGCTCTCGCTGCGGGAGAAGCCGTGTTGCCACGGGTCAAGGAGACAAGGTGGGGGTGTCAGAGCGGAGGTGAAAGGAAGGATGCGAGAGACGCAGGGACGGAACGGAAGGGCTGCGTGCGAGGGTTTCGCCGGCGTTCCCAGACTTCGCTGG
The DNA here is from genome assembly GCF_041146395.1 of Eulemur rufifrons. Classification (NCBI taxonomy): domain Eukaryota; kingdom Metazoa; phylum Chordata; class Mammalia; order Primates; family Lemuridae; genus Eulemur; species Eulemur rufifrons. The sequence goes on along the minus strand of NC_090983.1, from coordinate 32,900,042 downwards.
CCCAGAGGGCGAGAGCGGCAAGGAGGGAACTTAGCCGGCCCCGGGGCTTCCCCGAACTCCCGAGCGCGGCGCGGGAGCCCTCGCCCTGTGTACTTACTGCTCACGGTCTGTCTGAAACTTGGCTGGCTGGGGCTCTGTCCATGGAGCAAAAGTAGAGAATCCAGGGTGGAAAGTTTCTGGTGTTTTGCTTTGCAGTGTTGTCCTAGTCTTCTTCCTTTCTCTTTACTCCTTCCCCTTTCCTCTTCCCCAGGTCCTAACGTTTAAGGTCCTGGGTCAGGGTGTCTTCTTCTGGTGCGGAGATGGTTGTTATGATGATGATGGGGGGGGGAGGAGGGGGAGGAGGAGGAGAGGGAAAGGACTCCTCCAAAGGGACACCCGAGCGAGCGGGGGAGGGGACGGTGGAGGAGGGGGGAAAAAGAGGAGGCTGAAAGAGCCTTTTCACACCTTCGGGAAGGAGACCCGTTCTGGAGAAAGGGCTGAGAACCGGGAGGTAGCGGCGGCGGTGGCGGGCTGGGGCTGCCGGTTCGCAGGGCCGCTAGCTCGCGAGGAGGCGCAGCCAGAGCGGCGGGGCCGGTGCCACCAAGAGCCGAGAAGGCGCAGGGACCTGGGACCGCGCGCGGGAGGAAACGCGGCGGCCGCCCAAGCTGTCACCTCCAGCCTCTCCCCTCTCGGCCGCCTCTGCCAACAGCCAGAGCCGGACTCACTGACAAGCCGCAGAGAGAGACACACTGAGAGGGAGATGATTATTAGTTGCGTTGAGTCATCAGGCAAAGTGAGTCCTTTTGGGTTGTCCTCGGTTTCCGATTTCTCCCCCTCCCCCTTTCCGTCCCCAGATCTAGCGCCTTCAAAATAATAATTTGGGGTGGGGGTAGGGGAAGTCTCTGGGTTATTTCGGGATGGGGGTGGGGGGGACGGATCCAAACCCAAGCCAGACTGGTCCACCGCAAGGAAGGAGGGGAGTGGGGGGCGGGGAGGAAGGCTGGGGAGGTTGCGGGGGGAGGGGGGCCCCGCCTGGCAGGAAATTAAACATCAATCAATCAATCGCCGTGAGCTAGGCGACCCAACGGCGGCGGGGCTGCCGAGGAGGCAGAGGGACAGGCGAGGGGTGGGTGGGAGGCAGGGAGGAGGGAGGAGGAAGAGGAGAGTCGGCGGTCGGAGTGGGGTGGCGAGGACCTCGTGCACGGGGCAGCGAAGGACGGATGGCAGAGGACCCAGCGCGGCGCGAGGCGGTGGCCGCAGCCGGCGGGTGGGTGCGTCTGGGCGCAGGCGGGTACCCGGGCCCGGGGTCTGGTCCTCCTCCTTGTGTTGGGTCCAGGGCGCGGCCGCCTCGCCCAGCCCGTAGGCGCACTCGTCCCCGCGCGGAGGCGGCGGCGACAAGGCAGGCGCTGGGTGCCGCGTCTGCCGGCGGAGGCGCAGACCGACGCGCAGCAGGCAGCAGCGGATGCCTTGGCTCCAGGCTCCGTTAACTGCGCGGAGTACTTTCGACTTTGGAGATAGGAGGGCGATCGCCTCCCCCACCCACCGCCTCCGCCCACCGCCTCCGCCCCTCGGAGCAACTTTTCCCGGTGTCTGCGAACTCCCCCTCCGCGGGGAGCCGACCGTCCGGGCCCGCCGCGCTCCGAGCGGCCGCGCGCGCAGGGAAGGCCGCTTCTCGCTCAGAGATGGCACGGCCGCGAGTCCGGAACAATAGCCCGGGTGTCCCGAATGGCAGCAGCAGGGCCATTGCCCGCCGGGCTGTGGGTGGCAGAGAGGGGCTTGCGTGGTGGGCGCAGGGTGGGGTGCATCTCTGGATGGCATCCCTGGAGCGCTCGCAGCGCCGGCGACATTGCGAGCGGCGCAGCCCGGGCTGCCTGGAGGCCGTGACGCTGTGGCAGCGAGAGCGGCGGAGCTGCCAGTCCTCAGGGCTGCGGGACTGGGGCTACTGGGAACCCCGAGCTGCTGGAGCGCTGGGCTGCGGGCGCGAGCAGAACTGTGCAGTGAGGACTCGGCCTCCCGGATTTGGAGGAGGCCGTGCAGGAGCGTCCCCAGCAGGTCCTGCGAAGGCGTAAAAGAGCCACAAACTTTTGCCGACTCCCGCGGCCGCGGCAGCCCGCAGCCTGACTCCGGCCGCGGTGCTGATTTAAGGTGGCACAGGCACTAGCCGAACAGGCCGGCCTCCGGCCGCGCTTTTGTCCCAGAGATTCCACTTGGGCGCGGGGCCTCCTTAAGGAAAAGCACGTGGGCAGGGGCCGCAGCCCCCGCGAGATGCCTGGGGCGTCGGCGGACAGTAGCCCCTGGGACCTTGGACAAGAAAATGTGGACTCGTCGTCCCCGCTGGCCTTGAGCCTGGAGAACCGCACTCAAATGGCTGCGCCTCCTGTCCCTCCCGCACACCTAGCCTCTCCCTTCAAATTCCCTGGACCCCGAGGGCTCTCCCACATCTCGCCGCCTGAGCCACCGGTCCCCCTTAAGAAGCGTTGACTGTACGGCGGCGCCAGAGGGCCAAACTAAGTTCGGTTTCGGAAAACGCGTTCGGGGGCAATCCTGGAAATCCCGGCCGGTTCCGAGACCGCAGAAAGCCGCGTTCGCCGATTGTGCCCAGGACCAGACCGTGGTCCACTCGCCGCATGTCTTTGGTGGGCGGCATGCGCACGGCCTGGGAGGCTTCAGAGCCTCTGGAAGAGAAAGGGTCCCAGAAACGAAACCTGCCCCCGGCCTAAGTCTCGGCGCCCAGATCCCGATGAACCCCGAACCCAGGCACCGCCCAACAAGTTTCCGAGGAGAGGGAGACGACCTGGGAGGCGGTCGGAGCCTAGCCGTGAAAGGAAGCGAGCAGGATAGTAAAGCTTAGGGGAGCCAGCCTGGGAGTTTTAGGCAGTGTTTTCCTTTCCCTGTTTTTCTTACCCAAACCCCATCCTCCCCCCAACCCCGCACCCCACCCCCACCCCCAGTCAAATGGGTTGGAGAAAATGCACAATTCGAAGTTGGTGAGAGCAAAATGGCACAAGTAAATCAACCCGTGGTGGTAGCTAAAAGGTTTTTGGCTGCAAAGAAACAAACTGTAAGTCTGATCCACAAACTTAAAAATCTGTACTGTCACCTCGAAATGGGAAGGGGGTGTTGCAAAAACCAACTACCACTGTCAAACTTAGACCGTTTTCCAAATGAGTGAAAACGTATTCCTTATTAATATCTTAACAACGATAATAATGCTGTTTCCTTCCTTACCTTGGTGTTGAACTGTGGAATCCTCCTCCGGATCAATGTCCAGGAACTTAGAAGAATTGGTGATATTAGGACTTCAGTACTTCTGGAAAAAAATGCAAATGGTTTAGCCAGGATCTTTCCTGTCTGATTCGTCACTATTATTATATCTGATGATGCGAATGGTTGGAGCGATTCAATCCTAAGTCATTAATGAGCTATTTTATAAACACCACTGTCTGAAGATCTTCATTTACATTTTGCTAAGGATCACTTCGTTAACCTCACAGGCTTGTGTCAACAGCATGATTACAGGACTTCAGTTACACTCTTATAAACAACACGGTCGGCCGTATTGTTAATCGGTTAATATTTTATAAAGTGTAAATATTTTATTATGTTTTGAAGGGAACTATTGATTCTAAATTATTAAACCCCTGAGAAGGGTTATTTAAATAAAATATACAATTAGATACAATTAAATGTACATTGGGGCTAGTTTGCTTTCATATTCTCTACTCTTTTAAATTCATTGATTTTTTTTCTCTTTATTGGAGTTTCCTCTTGTCCATTTCTGATGGTGAAAAAAATCTATCATTTTAGGCAAAAACCCTAAATTGTTTAAAATTGCATTAAACATAGAGGAAAATGTCAAATGCAATTAATTATTACCAGAAATGTATTTTGAATGTTTGTAGATTTATATTTAGTAACACATCTTACAAATTTCTTTCGATTTAAAAAGGAGAATTCTAGGAAGTTTTGGGATGTATGCCTGGTATGGGTTTTTTCCCCCTTGGGTTTTATCCCTAATAAAGGCTTTTTCTGTTTCAAATTACACATGCTTTTTACTGCACAATTTTTGTACTGACCTTATTTCAACTGAAGTAAGCAATTATTTCCAGAATGTTTAATTTCTACAGTAAGAGATATTTTAAACAATTTTTTTACTTTTCACTAGGATTTTCTACTTTTTAAAACAGTAAATAAATAAATTTGATAATGATTCAGAGTTTTTTGTTTGGTTTCGTTTTGTAGTCCTCCAGTGCTTTATTTCTAATATTTTTGAAACAAAATCACACTCAAGAAAGGAATTGTTTTAATTGTGTTTGTCTTTTTTTAAATACTTTGATTCAAACCCCATTTTTGCACATTAGGAGATAGTTTGCTTCAGTGCTCAAAACAAAGTTCACATTTGGGAGACATTTTTATCTCTCAGTTTGCTTCTCACTGACATTTTTGTCATGAGACTGACACACTTCTCACAGACTTTTACCCCCTTCCTTTACCACCCCCCAATTTTTTATTACGTCATTTAGTAAAAGGTCTCCTGTCTTTCATAAACACACTGAAATTTGTTATTTTAAAAATCAACGGATCTTTCTTTATACTCTGGTCTTAAATGTGCATAGTTTTACTTATTCCCTTCTCTCCTTTTCTCTCTTGTCAGGCCTTTTCTTGTCCTTTCTCTCATGGCCTGCACTTTTAGTGACATTTCTTGATTTCTCTTTGTGGACACCGAGTTTTTGTCCTGCGTGCTTTCACGCAGGACAACCATCCTTCCCTGGATGACTGGGCCGGACGGCCTGGGCCGGACTGTCCGGGTGTAGGGTGCAGGGTGCCGGGCACAGGACTTCGGCTCTCGGCCGGGCCATCCCGGTCTCTGAAGGCCCAGCATCCATCCCCGGCTCCCTGGCTTTCAAGTTGGTCACTCAGGCAAAGAGACCCTCCTGGCAGTATGCTGCCTCTTTGTATGTTAAAGTTGCGCCGCGTTTTCCATCCACCCCGGAACACACCGAGAAAACTCTATGGGAACCGCCAGCATCAAAAGCCTTCGACGGCTTCTAGAAACCAAAACGGGCCTGTCTCTTCCCCTGGAGCTCGCCCTGCTAAGGGTGGGAGGAGGGCGGGAGGGAATCATCTCTTTCAAATGAAGCCCACGCCAGCTCTGAAGCCAATTTCCGCCGTGGACTGTCCGTGGAGAGTTGGGCGACAAACATTTTCTCAGACAGTATAACGGCTAGGGATCGGATGCACCGAGAGAACAAGGGCCAGGGGCCAGGATATCCTGAGGGGGACGAACGTTGAAGGACAGGTCGACCAGGGTCGGCCCCAGTCCTTCCCCAGACTGCTCCGGGGCGTCTGGGGACTGACCGAAGCGCAGGGGCGGAGGACACTTACTTCGTTATCTGCACGCCTTCCTCGTTGGCATCAGAGCCGGACAAAAATCCCATCCCGCGCCAGGCAAAGATAAGTTGCTCCTGGCTCCCCCAGCGGCTCAGGGGGCCTGGGCGGGGGCGGAGTGGTGAGGAAGCCGTCTGGCCGCCAGAGGTAGGGACGGTGGAGGGCCTCCTCCCTTCCGAAAACGAACGAGCCTCTGAGGCCTGGACAGAGAGATGCGCCCCAGGGAGACAACTGATTGGGAAAGGGTGGTGGGCAACTAGTCCGCATAAGGCGGTGAGCCAAACACCCAAGAGGCTGCAGAGTCGGTGGTCCAGCGGGACCCACAGTGCAGAGGCCCAGTGGGCGAAAAGGGAGGCGCGAAGGTTGGCCCAAGAGCTGCCTCAGGCGAGGACAGGGAGCTTTCTGCACTGGGGTCCCAGGTGCAGGATATGGGCGTCTGGTGTGGGCACTGCCTGCCCTGCGGGGAGGACAGCAAGGAGACAGGTTTCAGAGCTGGGAGAGTCAGGGAGAGTGGTTGGTTGGAAGATCCGGATGTCCTTTCCGGGGCCGCGAGTGGAGAGCCCGGGAAGGCGGAGAGCCATCGGGCTCCAGCATTACCCCAGCGACACCTGGGCAACTCCCTCCGGGGCTCCCAGGTCCTTTCATTCTTTTTCATGAGTCAAGAGGTGAATCTCCTGCAGCAGTGCTGCGAAGCAATGACTGCCCTGCTAATCTACTTTATTTATAGAAATCGCCTGTACACGACCGAGGTAACAAGGCAAAGGGGCAAAGAAAGGGAAACACTGAAGGAGTCACCGCTACCTCTCCGCCCCTCACCTCGGGGCGGGGGTGGCAGCCAGGAGTCGCGCTCGCGACCCACTGCGTTTTCCTGCGGGAAACACTGAATGAGGCAGAGGAACTTGGGGCCCAAGGTGGCTGCGAAGAACCCCCGGGCTCGACTTGTCGTCAAGGTCCTGCCACCCTCGAGTCTGGGTCACTTCCCGGGTCCCGGCCCCGAGCCCAGGCGTCCGCTTCCTACAGCGCCACCGCGTGGGCTGCGGCCGAAACCTGCGGCGCCCGCTCTGCCCGTGGTGTACCGAAGCCGGCCCTTTTCGCTTCGCCTCTGGTCCACGGGTTAAGGATGTAGCGGGAAATGGGCAGGTCCCCAGCGCCGGGCACCACCGGACCACTCAACACAAGAGTGCTTTGTCGCATGCAAAACGCCGGCGCCCGCAGTTTGCCCCAACCCCTTGTAATGAAAAAGACACCTGGATTGTCTAAGCCACTACACCCCATCCACACCCCGAACTTCAGACAGGCCGGCCTGCGTCGCGAAATCTGCGTGAGCCCACCGCTATCAGGGGCAGGCAAACATAGGCTGCCGGAGGCGAGGCGGCCCAAGCCGGAGTTGTTTCCCGAACGCTTGGCCGCTCTAGGCCCGCGCAGGTCCTGGAACCGTGCCGGAGAGGGTGAGAAAGCCTACTGCAGGATCCAAGGTCCCAGACACTTACTGGGACCGGGGACAAGCGGGCAGTTTATCCCGTGGTCCAACCTCAAACGGAGTGGCGGGGAACTTAGAGGGCTTCCCAAGCTGGCGCCTCCCCCGTTCTCTCGGTCTCACAGATGTCCCTTGGACACCCACCGTCTCAGTCCGTCAAGGCCTGACCTCCGGGCTAAAGCCCAGGTGGCTGAGACCCCGTTGTCTTGGGGCTCAGTTCTTCCCCTCCCCGTGGTGCCTTCCCTCTTGGCCCATCACCTCCGCTGTCCCAGCGCCACCTCAGGATTTGGGAGCCCCCATGCCGAGCTCAGAGGACTTCTCTGGGTAGGCTGGGGCTTATGTAAAATAAATGCAACTGCTCTCCACCACCCCCAACCACCCGCGCGCGCAAACACATACACACACACACACACACACACACGAGCGCGCGCGCGCGCGCGCACACACACATATACACACACACACCGTGGGACTGTCAACTATTCAAAGGGACAACGACCCAGAAAAGTGTAAATTCACCTGGCGGCCACCCAATTGCAAAGCTCCCAGTCCCGCATAAAACAGGAGCGAGTCCTGTACGCTCGAGCTGTCCCACACCTGATTCACGGCCCCAACACGCGCGCTCCCGGCCAGGTCGCAGGGGTGGGTGACCAACAGCACCCGAAGTGGAGCAGTGGGACCGTCTGGCAGAGCTCCGGCGCTCAGCGGCCGCTTGGCCTGCTCGCTTGCACCCTCATTATTGGCTGTGACCTATTCATTTCTGATACCCAGTGTCCTACCCTAGGCCACGCGGAGCTTTCGCCGAACGTGCCAGGCCCGACACCCCTGCCAAATGGCTCACCTCAGCTCGCTGCACCCACCTTCGCCCCCAGAGCAGGGTACCGAGCGAGGGGCGGCGGGTCAGGGAGCGGACGCCGGCTGCTCACCTCCACGAGCGGACAGAAGGTGCCTGCGGTGTCGCTAGTCCAGCCCTGGGGCTGATTTAAATAACTAATAAGCGCAGATAAATTTTATGAGGGGAACTTTTCCTTTTAGTATCAATAAAGCCTAGTAATTGGGTTTGTTGGTTACCTAAGCTCGAGTTTCTCAGTCTCTCTCTCTCTCTCTCTCTCTCCCTCCCCCTCATTGAGAGGCAGCGTTTTAAAAAACCGGCAATTGCGTGTGCGTTTGGGGTGTGCAAGCGTGAGCGTGAATGAGTGAAAGCTGTTTGTTTCAAAAGTCCTTAGTCTCAAGAACAATCATCATTGTCTCTCTGTGAGTAAAGAATTTTGAAAGGTGAACTGTTGTTTTTTCTGAAAAGAAAAATGTTGACAATTCAAGTCACTATACAAGTATAATATAAGGGAGGGTGGAGTTTCTAAAGATTGTCCTTGTTGGATGAAATAGAAAGACAACTGCAATGTTTTCCTAATAGTTTGCATTTTAATTAACTTTCACTACATTCTTACTTCAACTCATGGATGATATCGATATCCATTTTTTCAGTAAAGACTTCTATACTATATAATACATTCTAAATTTTTTTCGATTTTCTAATCTTTTTGAACGCAGTTCTTAATTGTAAGGAATTTTTCCACCTGGGAACTGTGCCTCACTTTAAAAATATAAAAGACCTTTCATGAACAATAACTGCAAATAACCCATTCGTTAGCGTCTACGGAGTTGCTGGCGCCTATACAAAATCTGTGAAATCTAAAGGTAATCTAAGAATGTTTGTCTCTAAACATAGCAATATAAATTTTTTATTTTTGTTGTTGGAAGTTAAAAACACACTTAAAAGGACTTTTTAGAAAATTGTTGTGCTAAAATTTACCAGAAATCAAATTCCTTATCAAATACAACAAAACTAGTGTCTGTAAATGTCAGCCTAACGAAATGAAGAGTATTTCTGAATCAGATTATTGTTGGGGTCAGATACTAAATAGTCAATAAAAAGAAATGGTAATTCAAGTTTGCAAACCAAGATGGAGAGGAGGGGAAGTCAGCATTTGAAGTTACCCAGAACACACCCAAACCTGTGCACTCATATCTCCCATGTTTACATATATGGGGAACTTTTCCTTTCCGCTTTTAGCTAGAAAATTAATGGGCTTCTCCCTTAGTTCATCTGGTTTTAAGCTGTGAGAACCAAAGTCTGTGGACGGTTGTCTCTGTCAGGTAACTTCCGGAGACCTAGTGTTATTCAGAAAGCCCCTGTGCTTTGCACATTGTAAGAGGAAAAGAGCATCCGGTCGATCCTTCTCAGCGCCACCACTCCCCTAAACTCTCCTCTGCACCGCAGGCTGGGAGCACTAGAGTGCCTGAACCTTCTCAAGATCACCTCTAGCCCATGTTGGCACTTGGCTGCAGCGGAAGGGGACCTCGAGATGTCGGTTTGTACTCCCCCATTTTCTGCTTTCCCAGAGAGTTACAGACAACTTTCCTTCCCATCTGCTCCTGCCCAGGCTCCTATGACCATCCATCGATCCCAGTTGTGGCCATCTCCTGGCTCCTAGTGGCCTGCGCAGTGCACATGCTCAGGGCACCCCCTTGTTCCCCAAGCTGGCCATGCTGAGGGAAGACTTGTCCTCCCAGCACTGTCCTCCAAGTACCAGGAAGTCAAGACCAGTGGCAGGGAAAGATGGAAAGGTTGGGAAGGAAAATGCAGGGCTGAGTAGAGTAACTCAGAGCCTTAGCAATGGGCACCTCCACCTCCCCAAACAACTTAGGGTCTCTACAGCTCCCTGCCTTTCTGAGACAGGTCCTACCCTGGGCTGCCAGCCCCAATAGAGCTATTCTGAAAACCTAGGGTATTGTCCCCCCATTACTTTCCTGTTATACTATATTTTGGTTTCAGTTCAGCTGTTTTCTGAGGATGTGGAAACCCCATTTATTCTTTTTCTGTCTTTACTAGTTCACACTTCTTTTTTTTATTTTTAAAGCTTGTCCCCCAACTCTGGCTCTTACCAGACCCTGTGCCATCTCCCCGAACTCTAGATGCAACAAGAGCAAGAAGTGATTTGTCTGTTTATAGCAAGTTTAATTAAGATAGTTATATGCCGTGAACTCTCTGGGCCCCAATCAATGCACTTTGATTTGGAAAGTCAAATAGAATCACATCTTACACATGTGGGGTCCCGGCTGGCTGCCCACACCAAAGACCAACGGTTTTGTCCTTCTACACTGTCCTCACTGGATCTAGGAGAGTCGTCCGCAGAACTGGCCACCCTGCTCAACCTGGGATACCTCAAGTCAGACCTTGACCAAGGCCTTTCTGAAGAGGGCGGGAAGGTCTGGATGCCCAGAGCATTCCTGGTGGCCAGTGGCTAAGGAGCCAGGCGCCCGACTTCTGTAGATCCGGTTTTCTGGCTACTGGAGTGCTCCCCAGCCAAAAGGCCTTAGCCCACGCCCTCCCTTGTTCCAATCCAGCAGTTTTAATGGCCACCAAAAAGGGGGAGGCAAGTCTCTTCTTTTTCCAAGCAGCTTGTATCCAGCAGCCTCCCCTTCCCCTCAATTCTCAGCCTTAGGTGCTGGGCTGCAGCTGAAGTGTTTTTCAAACTTGTCATCATTGGAAACCTCAGAAAATTGGAGTGTAAAACTTTAAGGGCTTGCAGGGATGCTCTGACTTCAGGCACTCAGTGGAAGGGGAGAGGGCTGAGGGCGCGAGAGGGACTCTGTTGTACTTTCCTCCTACTGCAGCCAGTCTGCACTGGTGCAAACACTCGTCGGTATTTCCCTTCCCTTCCCCTGGGGTTCGGAAGTATTCCCACCACATTCTTTGGCCCTAGGAAAGGAAAAGGGGTGACCACTCAAGGTCTCTCAGCCTCTCAGCATCCCTCCCCTGACCCGCATCCCCACACCACCACCACGTTGGTCTAGGACCCAGAACCCAGGGGCCAGAGCCTTGGTGACTGTGGTTCATGCTATAAAACTCAGTGTGAGGTGTGCCTGCCTGGACTGCTCCTCTTGGTCCCGGCGACCCCGTCATCACCACCCTTAATTCCGACCCTGGGAAGCTGCAGACCCGCCACCAACTTCATGGTATCACCTATAATTGATTCCCTCAGTTTTCGGTAGATTTGGAACCCAAAAAAAGAGTAACTCCCCCCTTTTCTTTTTTTTTAGAATTCGAGGCACTTGAAATATTCTGAGCGTGCCTGCCACTGGGGTTTTAGAAGAGTTGTCCTGAAACCTGTTGAGAGCAGCCACCTTTGCTGTTGCTGAGACCTTGGCAGGGACGGCTCTGGTGGGCTGTATGCACCCAGGCTCCTACATACAACCAGGATAGGAGGACTGGGGTGGGTGAGTCAAGTGTGGTGGCTCAAGTGTTTTGTTTCTTCTTCTTTCTTTCTTTTTTAAATGTCTGTCTTTATTTCTGTGGAGGACCAATTAGGAGGGTGTAGCCATTAGTCCCAAAGTGGCCTTCGTCAGGCCACAAGGGGTTAGCTTTGGGATGGAACCTTGGCAGGGCCTTTGCATTGGGCTTTAGTGTCCAACTGAGGCCCATAAATCCCGCTTGTGTGTGCATCTTGCTTGGGATGTTTGTGCATCTGGGCAGAGAGAGCTGGGCGGTATCTACTCTCCGTTCTCACTCGCCTTCCTGAGCGGGATTCCAGCTTGGACTCAGTCAATGAATCCCTGAATGAGCTCCACAGCAGAGGGGTCGAAGAAATAGCTGTCTTAGTTAAATGGGCTGCTGTGGGCAGCTGCGGCTGACTGCTCTCCCTCCCCCGCAGGCCCGCCTCTGGGCAGGCTTGAGGTGGCCCGGGAGCCCCGCCAGCAGCCCCCGCCCCTTAGGCCGAGCTCTGCCCTGGCAATCTCTGCACTTTGTCATCACGCCCGAGTATTTGACATTTGCAATTATCTGCAAATACCCTGATCGGTTTGTATATGAAACACTTTTTTTCCTGCCTTAAGGTTGGAATCTGGTAAGTTTCAGACAAGTGGTTGCGGTAGAGGGGGAGGTGACCCAGGGAACCGCAGGGGACCTGGCCGGTGAACTCTATTCTGCGAGGAGGGCGTCTAGAAGGGACAGGTCTGCATGCCTCCCCTGCTTCCCCCAGCCCCGCTCCGAGGAAAGACCGAGCGGAGACGGAAAGTCTTGTCCAGGTCGAGAACCTCGGGTCTCTCTTTGAAAGGAGCACCCCCTAATTCCGGAGAAAGGGAGGCTGAAAGAGGAGGCGAGATCCCACTACAGGCAAGGCCCGAGGTTAATCATCTTGATAACCGGAAAGGGCGCTTTTTGCCTGGTCGCCATCACCGAGAGTGTCAGTCACCAGCTCTCGACCCCGCCGCAGAATTACCTGCTCAAAGAGCCATCCCGGGGAGCCCTCAGCTCCGAGCTCTTCCCTCCCGCCGTCTGCGGGAAGTAAATCGCGTCCTCCTTCAAAAGAATCGGATGGCCTTCGACTCTCCTCCGCCCCCCGGCGGTTCCTAAATCCAGGAGAGCCAGCCCGGGATCGCTCACCACTCCAACATTGCAGCTTCCGGCTATTTGGCCTTTATAGGCCATATACCGAAAGAAAAAAAGAAAAGTGATGGTGGGGGCAGGGAGGATAATGGAGCGAGATCATTTGTCTGACTCTTGTTTTTTCAGGAGCTTGATCCTGGCCCCCAACAGAGCCGAGGGGCCCACAGCCGAGGGACCCGGAGGCCAGACCATGTTCGCGCAAAGTGCACACACCCTGGGCGCCCCGGGCTCGGCGAATTACTCGCCAACAAGCCAAGGTCCTTTGCAACCGGTAATCAGCAACTTCACAAACTAAAAACTAGTGAAACCCCTTCCCCACGCGTTTAGTTTGCGGCTCTGCTACAGACACTGGGCTCAGTAGCCTTTCACACCTATTACATTTTCCGAAAAAGTAGGAGGAGGAGAGGATGAGAGAAAGGTGTGTGTGGAGGGGGGGGGGCGGGGAATGAAACACCTTCAAGAAAAATGGGAGGGGGTACTTTTAGAAAGTCTGTCTCTGTAACAGTCCAACTGCCAAATCACTGGCGCATTCTGAAAAGGCCAAGAGAAGACGGAAGCAGACAGGAGAGGAATACCTCCCCGCTCTTTCCCTCACCCGCTCCCTGCACCCCCAGGACCCGCTGGTCAACGGGGCTAAGAACCAAGAGTGTGCAACTGGGAGAACGCCAGCTCTCTGAACTCAGGCTCAGCCCAGTGGAGCAAGAAAGTGTGGGAGGCTTAAGAAAGTCGTTACTGTCACCCATGGTGCCCTTGACCCATGAGAACCCCACACAGGAAAAACGGCTGAGATGACTCCTCCACTCACAGGTCGCAGCCCCTGCCTGCCGGAGGATCCCCAGGAAGCAGCTGAAGACGCCAAGAACGTCCGACTTCCTTTACCCCCCAACTCCTTGGAGCGTGGTCTGCGGTTTGAGCCACCCAGGCACTCATATTAGGCTCTGCCTTGGCCGTAGATGCCAAGGTGGAGCACAAAGGCCCCAGGCTGCGCTGAGACTGGCGGGTTTCTGCTTGGGTTAGAGGCATCACGACCTCGGCAGAGACGGGGAGCGGTCTGGTGACAGCACTGTGCCTTGCGCCGGATCCAAACTGCCCTTGGCCTGCGGTTTGACCGTGGTGGCTCAAAACCTTCAGCTCATTATTTTCTATCATTTTTTTTCATGCCCATCTCTGAGTAAGGTGTAGACTGCTACACTCCAGGGGCTTATTAAAATTCCCCGAGGATTGGTCTAGACTTTGCAACTTCGGCTTCCCAGGTGATGCTCTTCAGTATTCTGCTTCCTACTCACCCACTTCGCCCATGGGTACCGGGAGCAGCGCCCACTTTGGCGGAAATGATGAATGCGCAGGCCCAGCGAAGTGCATATTACATTAACCTGCGCTCCCAAATTGCACCCTTGCGGGAGATTCCACACCATACACCCCTAAAAGGGCTCGAGACCCCGAGCACGGGTAAGCATCCTCCCGCTTTGAAACTAATTCGCACCCGCGTCTTTCACCTCAAATGACTTTGCCTTTGAGCGCTTCTCCGACACAAGATGCAGGAGAGTAGTCCGGAGGTGAAGGCTAGGGGCTGGGGGACTCCTCTGCTCACCTTAGTCCTTGACTTCGAAGGCCCCAGATAACTATCTGTTGTATCAGGACCGGCGAGTGCAAAGCGTCTGTGCCCAAAGGCGCTCGCTCCTCGGGTGCAGGTATCCGAGGGCATCCGGAGCTGGGGTTGTGCGGACTACTCAGGGCGCGCGCAGATACCGGGCAGGGGAAGAGGGGCTCGGTGTAACCGGCACTGAAACCAGCTTTGACTTTGTTAGTAACTTAAGAAGAGCCTCTGAACTCGGGGAGCGCGTGTTGGGGCACCTCCCTGCACCCACCCCCATCCTCCGGCTCCTTCAGCGGCCTAGCATCTTTCCCACCCCTCCCACCGCTCCACCACGGCCCCGCCCGTTAGAAGCGTGTGGCTGGCCCTCGGTTTACAGAGCCAGCGCTTCAGATGTTTATTTGCAACTAATTGCTTATGTTAGAAAATGTTAGTTACCCGGGCAGAGCGCTTCCGCCCTGCTCAGGCCGACCCCGCCGGCGGTAGCTCGCCGATCCCACCCGCGAAGCCGTGAAGGAGCTGGCAACTGGGAGGCGGCTGTGTCACTCTGGACACGGCCACCGGCGTTGCTCCGGACTCCCGGTAGGGGGAGCCGCCGCGGGCGCCAGGCCGGCTTGGGTCCAGGCCTCAGGTCGGCCCTGCTGAGGGTGTCAACCCGGAACACCAAGCGCGAGCGGACTCCTCACCTGCCCTCCAGATGCGCGCCACCAGCAGAGAAGGGAACACAGGATCAAGCCTGCTCCTAATTCTCGGTTGTTGCACAGCAAAGAAGATAGGGGAAAGCTAATTATATTCTTAGGTCCAAATATAGTTCAGAAAATTTGTAGGTGAGGAGATCACCTCCTTTGCCCATATCCATATATATATGCCCATATATAGTATGCCATATGTGTATATATGTATTTATGTGTATGTGTATATGTATGTATGTGAATATATATGTATATATCAGTGGTTGAGAACTTGTTTTAGTTCCACAAGTTTTGAGCCTTATTTTAAATATTTTAGGTAACCAAATCCCTTCTCATTTTCCAAGTCATTTATTTCCAAGAGCTTTAGGTGGTCCTAGCACAAAATAGGAGCTCAGATAAGACCTGCTGGCTTTGTTACAATAATGTCAGCAACAGATTCTCTCTCTTTCTGGCACCAAAGACTTAACTAAGGCCTTTCATTTTAAGGTTATGACCAATGTTTAGAGAACAACACTAAACTAAGGAAAAGGAGAAAGCAGTTAGCTGGACTGTGAACCCACAGACCCGTCCACTGCACCCAGTGTGGCAGTGCACCTGTGCTGAGGGACCAGAGACTTCCTGGTCTATACTCCCACTGATAAAAGACAACAAGCCCTCCTTACACATACATCCACCTTTCGCTGGGAACCCACAGCTCATTAGGAACTGGCTCCTAATGCCAAGTCATCAAAGCCTCTTCAGAGAGAATTCTAAAAGCAAATAATTCCAGACTTGTAAAGAAACCAAAAGACCATATAGTCTAACAGTTGTAGTTTACTGGTGGGAAACTAGAGCTGAGTAGAAGCAAAGAATCACACTCCAGGTGAGAAAGCCTCTGAGTGCTGAGCTAAGACTGGAACTCTCCTCTTCTGACCTTCAGTCCACTACAGTCTGACCACAGGGCAGTCATTAACCCTGTGATTATTATTATGTTTCCACATATTTTAGGGTTCTTGGTAAGGCATACTCCTTTGATACTATTATAATCATAACAAAATCTGGAAAATCTTTAAGAGCAAAAGAGCATTACATTACATTCAAAAGGAGGCTAAATTTTAGAAATGAAGCTATATATAACATTGAAGTATTTGGGGGAAAGACTAAACAAAATTAGTTCCATTGTTTTATCCCAATTTAAGAATATTGGACACATAAAAATATATGAATGAGAGAATGAACAAAACAGAACAAAACAGTGGGATTGTTGTATGATAAAGGAATTTTTCCAAGTTGTATAGTTTTGCTCCAAAAATAAGACCTAACTTAGTGCTTAAGTGTTTGTTTATAGATTTTTAAGTGTTAAATTCTGGTGTCACTTTTAAGAACCAACAGGAATGAAGCATTTCTAACATCAGATTTCATAAAAATAAAATAAAATTTATAAAAAATTGACTTAGCAATAGTAGGGGAAATTTTTGAATGAAATATTATAGGATACACCCAGAAAACACCACCCACTGGCTTTTCAATAAACCCTGGGATATAAATGATATTTTATTGACCTTTCTATAATTATCCTCTCTTTATTTTTTGGTAAGGTCAACACAAAAATTATTTACAAGACCACTTCACTATTCCTTTTTGTATTCTTGTCCACAAAGGCAAAGAGATACATTATCAAATGATAATGTCTCTTTCTCTTTCTGTGGCTAATGTCCAATCTTTAGCAAATGGTGCTGTGATATCATTGAAACAGGTATTGGACAAAGTACCAATTGATTTATTGATTTCCCTTCTTCAAAGTCCTTTGGGAATTGAGGAGAAGAAAGAAAAGCATAGGTTGGCTGAGATGTGCAATACTTATTGTATCATACACACACAAAAAAAATTACATTTGGCTGATAAAATTGACGATTCAGAAGTATTGCTTACAGAAATTCATAATGGGATGACATTGAGGACACTCAGCTGATTGATCAGCCTGCCTTTCTTCCACTCTATCATTTTATTAATATTTTCCCTTCCAATTTCAACCTTTTAGAAATCAGAAAACATCAAGTTTTCAGTTAGCATACTGATGGAAAAGGAGGAAAAGAAGAGCCTCTCAGGGAAGGAAACAGAATATACAGTGTTGCTTTCAAACTTACAACTTCATAAACCCTGCTCTAGAGTCCTACAAGCTCAGTAGTATTCCTGAAGACTGGCACTTGCTGCAGATCTCACAAGGGATCTCCATGGTCCATGGGCTGGTGTGATTTTCCACCTGGGGGGTCTGGAGAGCTTCCTGTGGCCTAAACTGTGATGGTTCACAGCAGACTTGTGGCAATAAAGAAAATAACGCTGCTCTGATTGTCCTTGTTTTTTTAGGAGAGGATTTCAAAGCAGGGCTCCTTTCAGCCTCAATCAATTACTGGTTTTTGAGGAGAAAGACTTTTAATTCGAGTACTGTTAAAAATGCCAACTAAACCGCCCAGAGAGACTCCACATTGTAACATCTGCCTAGGAATTACCACACACGACAGTGTCTACAGGAAATCTCAAAATATATGAATAAAAACAAACCTCAAATTTCCTCTCCCTTGGCACTCTGAATGGATGAGCTGTGTTGAATAACAGGGAAGATTTACTATAATGCATCCTAAATACAACTGTTTGTCAGCTACTTTGTTCCCCCACCTTTCCGCTACTCCAAAAAGAACTGAATATTTTTGCCTTCCAGGTCTTCTATTCATTTATCTCAATCCTCTAGGCTTAGCACCATCGTCCAGAAAATCCCTACTCACCAGGGCATTTCACTTTTCTCTGTCTTCTGTGCACTGGAGTAGGGGGGAAGGATGTGGTAAAGACAGGCTCTCCCCTGCCCCCCAGGTGAAGGGTGTGATTCCAAAGCATGTGCTTCACTTTTCCCCAGTGTTGGGCCTCGTCTTGAGGCTAGATTCTAGGTTCTTCTTTCTCCTGGAGAAAGTGGATAGGGGATTGCCAGGAAGAAGAATCTGGAACATTGCCTGCACCCCTCCCCACCACCTACCCAGGGAAGGCTGGTAGTGAAGAAGATGATGAGTAGGGAAATGGGACAGAAGGGGAAGAACCGGGATTACCTTTAAGGGGGTTATGCCAGTGTGTTTGGAACTAGTACAGGAAATGACTCTCTTTTTAAAAGATTAACTTTATTTAAACAATAGTATCCATCTTCCTTCAATGATTATTAAACATTCTTAAAATTTCTATAAATAATGAAGTAAATGAAGAATTATGGTTTAGGATTTTAAACCTACAGAGTAAATCAATTATATCTTTGCCCACTTACTAGCTGCATAAATTTGGGGAGGTCAACTTACCTCTCTGAGCCTCATTTTCCTTATCTGTCAAATGGGCATTATACAAATAACCATCTCAGAAAATTGTGAGGATTAAATGAAATGCTACATGTGAGTTGCTTAGAACAGTTCCCAGAACATAGTAAAAAGTCAGAAGATGTTCACTCTATTATTATGATGTGGGAATTGCTGATCCAATTGACTCTCTCAATTCATATTGCAAATTACTAGATTTGAACAAGGAGTTGAAGATTGGCTCACACTGTTCTCTTTGATCCATTTTCGTTTAGTCAAAATAACTCAAACAACTCCATTACTTCATCAGCAATCAACTTTCTCTGAACTTTATTAAGCATTTCGCTAGCACAATTCTCCTCAACTGTTTTGCACCCTGTCTTCCCCTACACTAAAGGCTCTTCAGCTGGGCCAAGTGGGCCAAGGTTACCAGCACTATATGCTGAGAAGCCATTTCAAAGTCTTCCATAAGAAGGTCATGCTTGGGCATGTAAAACTTTTCATCATACAATCCCAGAGATATGACATTATTGGGGTCGGGGTAGAGAAAAAGAGACTCAGAGACCGTGTCGTCTGGTGTTTGATTCTTGCTACATGGGCACAGGATGTCATACCAAATGGGTGAGAGGATCCTAGGCTTGTTCTGGGAAACATCTCTCTCACTCTTCTAAATTAAACTTGCACAGTGGCCAGTATTATTTAGTTTGGTGTTGACAAAGAAACAAAACATTGCCATTCTCTTCTCTGTACAATGACCTGGTTTTATGAAAGAAAATGGTTACATCTTGCTGGGTTGAGCAATATTCTCCATCCAGTTTATAAATTCCTATGCTGTTCTCATTGTGGTCAGCACGAGCAGCCCCAGGAGGGGGAAGTGAGAAAGCAGAGCCGGCCAGGAGCAGCAGTGCTGAGCAATTCACTCCACTTACCTGCAAGACCAAACTGCAAAACCAGGGGGCTCTGCATGGAGCCTCAAAAGAGCTCTCCTCCAGCTTTTAGCAAAAGCTTAACAGACTTACAGCTAAAGACCTATTGCCTGCTGTGGCTGTGTGCTTCTTTTCAGAGGATTTCTCAAAGTCCACACACTAAGCAGAGTCAGCTGTCAGCAGGCTCTTCATACACCTGGCCTACCATTACGTTTGACTTGAGAGGTGGGTTATTAAAATGCAAAGAGTTGTGAAGCGCAGGAAGAGAACATCAGAAGGAAATACTCAAGATGGCTCTGTCTGGTTTTCTCTTCTATTCAATGTTTTGTCCTTTGTGGGCTCTGCTCATTCAAACATTAAATGTTTGAAACATTTAGACAATAAAATTGCAATGACCTTACAGACTGTTCACTCCCACAAACCAAACACAAATTGATTGCTTTTTAGCAATCAATACTCTTTGGCAGCTGAAGAGAAGACGCCACGCCGGGAACCCTTGTCCCACTTGGGCTGACTGGCTATTATAAAGTGGAACCAAGGAGTCCAAGGCAGGAACTTTCTCACTCTTTCCCTCCCCTTCTTCAAAACAGCCATTTGTTTTTATTGCTTCTGTGGATATTTTCAGTCCCAGGGAAGGGGGAAAGAGAAGAAAAAAGGGATGGCTTTGGATAATAGCCGCTCAACTGATTTGATGGAAAGTTTCAGGCTTCTGCTGACATTGGGGACCTCCAAATATGGGGTACAGATCCAATTCCATTCAACAAATATACCGAGCAGCTATTGGTTCATTTGTGTCCTTGCTCAACTGTCTTCTATCTTAAGGAATAATGAAAACAACCACAGAAATAATTGCTATGAATGCTACTAGACACTTTACATGCATTATCTCATTTAATCCCCACAACAATACTATGAGATAGATACTATTATCATCCACATTTCACTTTTAAAAATGAAAAAGAAAAAGGAAGTATCAAACGACCCTAATAACTCCACTTGGTACATTCTGAGGTAAAGAAGGCTCATAATGAAAAGGATTTGGGAGAATTATTATAGCAAGAATACACAGGACAGCTTTGAGAAACAAAAGATGAGAAGGTAAGTTACCAGGGTAGCAAGACAATATGTCTGTTACAGAATCCTGAGGCCAGGCCCAGAGCAGTAGGAGTGGGGAGGAGAGGTGGATGTAAGAGAACTTCCAGAGGAGGTCACCATCAGGCATTCTGATAACTGCATGGCAGAGTCCTCCCAGCCTATTGGAGTCCTAGCCCCTGGGCAGAGATACTAGAATCTTTACCTGGATTTTCCCATTCCACTCATTTTTTTTCCAGAGCCTGAATTACCTAGTATCTCACAAACTTGTCTGATCCCAGTTAAATATCCCCAAAGTATGCCAAGAAGGTACTAAAGTTTTAGAAATTACTGTCTGTGTGAGGGAGATTCTGGAAACTGTTTTTCAGCTATTCAGAACAATTTTCATGGATTCAGACTCTCGGACTGACCTCCTGAAGCTTCTCCAAGCTAAGCAGGTGTAGAGGGGCTCCCGAGTTAGCTGTGTGATAGATGGGCATCTCCTTCAAGAAAGAGAATTTAACCCCTAAACGGTCAGAACAGCACCTGTAGTTCATGACTCAGCACAGCACTTCAATGTTTGCTCTCTCCCTCTCCATTGGCAAACCACTTTCCTAAGTTGCTTCATGGTTCTCCCACTCATTTTCCAGCTCTGTTTTGCAGTAGTAATACTTTATCACTCTTTCTATAACCACCAGCAACTTCCCTGACTCCAAATTACTTTTGAATCACAAGCCAAGAACCAAACTGGTTCAAGAGAAGATACTAGGCAATTTTATTTTTCTTTTCTGTGAAAAGTGGGGTGGATAGATCTTCAGAAATATCAGCACTTATATTAACAGTGACTCTCATTGCTATAATAGCAAGGAGCTTGTGACAGCCTTCAGGTTCTCATGTAATATTGTTCTCACTGCCTTATCCAGTCACATGACCTCCCAGGGTACACCTACATTTCCCAGCTCCCCTTGCAGCTAGGCATGCCCACGTGGCTAAGTTTTGGCCAAATGTGAGAAGAGATGGGTGCAACTCCTGGTCTTAATTTTAAAAGGACCAGGTATGCACCTTCTGGTCCCATTTGTCTGCCTGAGAAAATATAAAGATTGAAGAAGCCACTTTGAACCTAGAGCTGTGACTCAAATGTTGAGGATGGCAAACTGTCCTACTAACCCTGCATTGCCTACCTCTGGACTATCATACGAAAGAAAAACAAGCTCCTATCCTGCTTAAGCCACTCTTCTCAGGAGTCTTTCTGTAGGCCAACTAGTTTTTATCATATTTTATATAGAGGGAAATTGTGAAGTTAAACAAATTCCTTACTATCATTCATATAATCTTCTATGAAGGTATCACAGCAGAACTAATAAATAGGGAACTGTACAGGCATGTAGAAATTTGAGTAGGATTGAGGGAAGGCACACAGTATAAAAATTGAAATGTAACCTAGAAATCAGAAAAGCTGAGTTCTAATAATAATAGCAGTTACCATTTATTGAATATTTACTAAAAGTAGGTACTTTGTAACTCAGGAACAGAAAATCAAACACCGCATGTTCTCACTTACAAGTGGGAGCTAAGCTACCAGTACGCAGGGTCATATAGAGTAGAATAATGGACATTGGAGACTCAGAAGGGGGAGGCTGGAAGAGGTGCAAGGGGTAAAAAATTCTCTCTTGGGTGTAACATACACTATTCAGGTGATGGGGACACTAAAAGCCCAGACTTCACCACTACACAATTCATCCGTGTAACCAAAACCCACTTGTACCCCTAAATTTACTGAAATAATAAATAAATAAAAGTAGGTATTTTGTAAATATTTCACACTTATTTTCCCACTTAATACAACAACCTTTTTAAATCCCTATTTTACAGATGAGGAAACTGAGGGAGATACTTTTTAAATCCCTATTTTACAGATGAAGAAATTGAAATCAGAAAAATTAAATAACTTGTCCAAAATCACAGAACAAATAATTGTCAGAACGCAGATTTGAAGCCAGATTCCACAACCTGTATTCCTGACCATGATGTTGGCACTTGACTCTCTCTAGTTCTTCTCCTATGTCACTACTAGCTATGTGAGCTTTGGCAAGTATTTGCTCATCTCTGGATCTCATTTTCCTTATTTATAAAATGGACAGGACCATCTCTTGGGTCCCCTTTATGACTTTGTTGAATGGCTGCGGTTCTAAGTTTGGCTGTGCAATGATTTCCTTGGATCTAGACAAGTAGCTGAACCTATTTTTACAACATGTACATGTCAGTGATCACAGTAATGTCTAAAGACATCACAAAAGTGTGTCTAAGACCCCAAGTCAATTTGTGGCATTGACGTAAAGATCATTGCCACCATTTTCCCTGGCCCTCTGATTCCCTGACTTCTCTGCCTCACATTTCCTGCTTGTCCTTGGCCGCCATCTCAGGACTAACTGCCTCAACTCAAACGAACAGTGGAAACTAAGGAAACTTGCTCTAGACCCTCTAACATTTCCAAATCACACCATACCCACCAGTGTATCCAGGCCCCTATGTCTCCTGTCATCAGTGTCGTGGTGATGGTGATCAGTGGCAGCAGCAGCAGCACCACTCTACTGTTAGGAAAGTTCTTATACCCATTCTTTCCTTAGGTTTCCTCCTCTTCCAGTGATTCATCTCTACAAAGCAGGCAGTTCTCACCCCTGTCCTATCCTGGAGTTGGCTCCCAGCACCCTCTGCTGGGCTCTGGCCTGTATCTCAGAACCTCTTCCTAGGGAGGAACCAACTGGGCCTGTCAGGGGGCTACCAGGGAGGTCGCTGAAGGAGTTAAACAGGCACTGACTCCAAAGGCATTTCTGCTGAGTGGAAGGCAGTATTCCAATTAGGCCCCTTCCCCAGATTCCCACATGGCAGCTTTCCAAATCTTGACATCAAAACGCCATAAATTACTTTCCTGATCTTTATGGGAACATAATTGCTTGAATTCAGGTAGCTGTGGACCACTCACCTCCTGCCCCACCTCAGTGACTCTCTATGCACCCATAGAAGCCACTGAAGACCAGAAGCCCAACTAACCAATCAGATCTTGCATGATCCATCCCCAATTCTGTCACTTAACAGCTTTCAAAGGCTGGTCAAGGCAACCTTTTTTTTTTTTTTTTTTTGGTTTCTTAGCTATAACATATGGATAAAAATCTATACATGCTTTACAAGATGTTGTGACAATAAAAAGTGATAATTTGCTGAAAAGGACATTGAAAACTGTAAACTACTATGCAAAATCCAGTTATTCCTGCTTTGATACCAATGTCTATGCGTTGATCCACAAAGTCAGTTTAGGAAACCAATAAAATAAGTTCTTATACAGAAAATGTATTATCTGAAACTTTTATATCAACTAAATCTACAGAATTATTAGCCTTTCCAAGACTGCCTGGGCTGTTGAGCTCATATCAAACATCTCAGAAATCTACAATGTAGGTTCCTCATGTAGAACCTGGGATCACAACCTGAAAAGGTCACCTCAGGTGCTAATCCCCAGTCAAATCTACTTAGAGCCATAGGGATCTGAACTTCATCCCCACTCCACTCCTCTGGGACAGGAGTCCACATGAGGGAAATCATCCAACTGACCCGAAGTGCTTGGGATGGGAAGAGAGGGTAGAAATCCCTGTGTGCTTAGCCAGGCTGCAAACCAGACACCTGGGGGGAATTTTCATTACTCCCTCTGCACTTAGGCCACCTTTTTCTCCTAGTGACATTTCTTTCTACCTTATCAGTGACATTTCCTCAGCGCCTCTGCCCATGCACTGGACTTCAGCGCCCTCTAGGGTGGGGTCTGTCCTCCTGGCCACTATAGCAGTGCTGTTCAATATAAATACAACGCCATGTATGTAATGTAAAATGTTCTAGCAGCCATCTTTTAAAAATAAAAAAGGTAGAATTAATTTTAACAATGTATTTTATTGAGTCCAATATATTCAAAATATTTCCAACACGTAATCAATACAAAAAATTATTGAGATATTTCATGTTCTTCCCCCCAACACTGAGTCTTTGAAAACTGATGTGTATTTTATATTTACAGCACATCTCAATTTGGACTAGCTGAATTTCAAGGGCTCCAGAGCCACATGTGGCTGGTGGCTGCTGGATTCAATAATGTAGCATTAAAGTGGATCACTGCTGTGCATGAATCTTAGCCCAGTATCACTTTGTTTCCTACCTCTTCAAAGTCAAGTTTCCAAGGCTTCCAACATATTAATGAGACAACCTGATAGAAACTGTCTGTGGCTCCATGATAATAAGAGAGAATCAGAGGTGTTGAGCCTCTCTACTCTTCTTTTCCCCTTAATAACCACCAAATACCACAAACACACCCCATACACTCATACTTGAAACCCACAGGTTCCTCCCTCTCCTCCTAGTAACTTATATTTGAATAGGAACAGTGGCTTAACTCAAAAAAGTGTTATTGAGGTGAGAATTTCAGATCAAGTTGTGGGGAGATAGTGTGGCAGATGTGCTGGGTATATGGGAAAATCTAGCTGATTCCTCAAAACAAAAGGTGTGGGCAGCTACCTACATCTTTCTGAGTAGGGACAGACCTATCCAGTGCAATGGCCAAGACAAGGGATAACTGAAGGTTCTGGCCATGTAAGGATGACACAGTTAGTGAATGTAATCACCTCGAGTGTTTCTTGGCTCTGAATTTAATTCAACAAGCATGTGTTGAGTACTTACCAAGTATCCTGCTAGACAGTGAAAACCCTGAAAAAAGGGACCATCTCTTCCTCATCTCCGTATGGCCAATGTCTCAACTGGTGAGTTTATACAATTTCAGCCAAAAGCAAAAAACATTTGATGTTTTCATTTTTCTGTGCAGTTTTATTTCAGATAAGTAAACACATAATATGTGGGAGACTTTCTCAAACACTGAAATCCACTCTTGAACCTCTAGTGCTACCTTGGAGCTCCCCTGGGTATGTGTATGGGGGAACTCTAGAGTGATGAACAAAACTAAACCTCGGATGTCTAACAAAAGGGAAAATTGAGCTTACCAAATCCTGAATGGGTCTATAAGGAGATTTTTACAATTAGGTAATTTTCACAGGGAGAAGGGTGGGAAATGGTCAGGCAATTCATCGAATTTTAACAGTTCAGTCCACTTCATTTTTAAAGGTCCCAGGCAGAGCTCCAGAGTGGAGAAAAGGAAGATCTCTAACAATCCCTGTGCATGGAAACCTGCAGAGTTCTGTGGCCCAAGCGGTCAAAGGGAACATATGTACTCTTAGAAATGCATCTCAAGCTTTTAATATTTGCAAGCTGCCAGACCCCATATATCATTTTGTAAACTACAAAATCACCAGATTGAAAAACAACACAATTTAGCCAGGCCAATCCATAAAGCATCCTAGACAGTACATATTACAGAGAAACCTGGAACAAAAAATTCCATGGCCTGGGATATTTCCCAGAGAATCACAAACTTCTCTGAAAAACAGAAAGGTCTGATCATCTCATTGTGGTCCATGTGGAGGGTACTCAATCAGGACTGGGATTATGGTCCAAAGGTTTATCTGTAAATCCATTGTTGGAAACCTTGAATGCGTTTTCCCATAGAAACACTGTTGTTGATTAGGCTCCCAGCCTAATCAGCAAGGGCTGCCTAACTCAACATGCTGCTGAAGTATGATACTTTCATGATGAAATATAGTAAGATGCTATGTCATTGCTAAGAATTAAGCACTAGAGGAAAACAACTACGTTGAAAAAGAGCTTGACACACAGAATAAAAGCTGAAGTGAGAGGCAGAGCCCATCCATTGCCTGCCACCTCATCCCCACAACAGGGAGACTGTGGCCCAGAGACCCTGCCCCACTCATCCACCGATGGTTTGGGTCTGTTCTGCTCCAGGTCTTGCTGCCTTCTCTAGGCTCTCCTAGAAGACTGAAGAAAAATTTCTCCCTAGTGTTTGTTTGCCACTGGACAAATACAGTTCTCTCCCCAATACTGCCCCCTCCTGGGGAAGGGAGCTCTGTCCCCAAACTGCTGTCCTGGTTAAACTTGTCTCCTTCCCGAATGAAGGGCAGAAAGGAATCCCCCTTAGAAAGGCACTCAAACTCAGGAAGGGAAAACGAAAGCCCTTAAATTATTTCCTAGATGAATCTTTTCCCTGAATATGGGAAGGAGAAACCAAAAGGGTTGGTCCCTCAACCTAAGGAGTAGAGCAGGTCAGGGAAAGAATTAAGGAGAATTCAAGAGTTGTTCCATAATAAAACATTTATGAACACTAAATTTAGTATTAATTGACACAATGCTACATATTATAGGTATTTAATAAATCTGTGTGAACTTCAGTGTTCTCCAGTTTTCTTTTCATTTATTGAAGTAAACAATTTTTTCAGATCTCAAACTTTTCAGCAGGCCCCAGAAAGCTATAAAAGGCATAATGAATTGTGCCTGTGGCCAAGGATTCCTAGCTTTCTGGGATACAGTAAAATTATCAGAGGGACTGTCGGGCTTGTTCTTGAATTCATATTAGCCTTGGCAGGAATCCTATCAAGAAATAACTGACTTTACAATTTCAGGAAATGTTTGTGTTTGAGTACCAACATCTAGAAGCACCTAATAAGAAAGAATAGAAGACTGGCAGCCTCCAGAAAAGTTAAAACAGAATACCTTTAGGCCTGCCCACCAATTCTATTTCCAGGGATCTGTTGCAGAGAAACACTCGCAGCATACACCAAAAAAGGTGTACCTGGATATTCACTGTTTATAATCAGCAATTCAAGTATCCACCAGAAAGGAAATGATTAAATGACAAATACACATCTCTGCCATAGAATACTATTCAGTAGTTTGAAAAGGAAGTAGATTTATATTTACTGATGTGAAAAATCTTTGAAGATGTATTTTTAAGTGAAAAAAGCTTTCAAAATATTCTGAATTAAAAAATAATAAAGTATAAAAACATATAATTTCTACATGAACATGTAATATATAATATTTTATAATATATTACATACATTTGTAACTGTATAGAATAAAGGACTGAAAAAAGACACATCTTACTCTCAGGAGAAGTGGAATTTTTTATTTTTCAAGGAGAGGCAATGAAAAGAGCCTTTTAAGTCTACTTTATGTACTTCTGTATTGTTTGCATTTTTTTAAGTAATGGGAAAGTAGTTATAGATTAGTTACATAATTTTAAAATTACCTACAAATAGGACTAAAAACCTGATCATATGATCCATGTAGCTGGAGTAGGTCTAGGCTTGAGCTTAACTCTTGTCTCCCCTGGGACTGGTGAGTCTGAGCATGTCTAGTGGGGCAGAATTGCTAGGGATCTATTTTTGAGACAAACAGAGAGCTTCCTGGGAGAGGTTTTGTCCCAAGGGAAGAGAGGCACAAGCACATATGTGTGGCCACTAACCAAGACTTGGTGGTAGAAGGAAGGGCAGGTGTGAGCCCAGCCCTGTGAGATTTTTAGGAAAAGGGCTACTCAGGGACACGGAGAAGAAGGACATGGGGCAGATGTGGAGGACAACTATTCCTTTTCTCTACTTTCTAAACTTATGGGTTTTTTTCCTGCATTCTTATTGGGATAAATGCCATTAAGTCACCCAATTCTAAAAATCTTCAGGCTTCTACCTCCCTTTCCATTGTCCCCCATAGATAGGTCACCAACCCCTCTCAATGTGCTCTCAAAATGCACCTCCCATCCATCACCTTCTCTCCATTTCCACTTCTTTCTGGCCAGGAGGACAGTAAAATCTTTCTGCCTCAAACTATCCACCATGCAGCTGCCAGCAAAATCTTTGAAACATTGAAGATTACCTTCTTAAAATCCAATGGCTCTTTCAAACTCCTTGTAAAGTCACTTTTGGCCCTGAGCTGAGCATGTCCTGCTCTCCAGAAACAACAAAATGACTTGCTTTACTCTGACCTAATGTTTTTACATCTAGGCCTTTGCATCTGCTTGAAATGTCCTCTGCAGACTTCTCCATCTGGTAAACTCTTACCCATCCTTCAAGACCCAGCTGAAAAAACTCTGCCAGTGACTCTGCCCTCTTGTGCTCCTTAAACTCTTTAACAATAATCTATCACAACACAATCATATGGTATAACCATGATTGTTTGCAAGTTTGCCTCTCAACTTAGATCAGGAGCTCTTCCAGGATAGGTTTTTATTGATTCAATAAATATTTATTAAGTATTTACTATGGGGCAGGCACTATCCTAGGTGCTCAGATGATAACAAGATAGACACACCTCTTAGAGTTTCTTTCTAGTGAGGAAGAAAAATGAAAACAGAGATAAATACTTAACACAACTCTGGTTACTGAAAAGGGTTATGAAGAAGGTGAGGGGACAAAGGGAGGAGTTGGGAATCTCTGCTATTTTAGCTATGATGTTTTAGGTCAGGAAGGGCCATTCTGAGGAAATAACATTTCAACAAAGACCCAAATCTAGCAAATATCTGGAGGCAGGAATTTGGGGCGGGGGTGCAAAGAAAAGGAGGAATCCAAGCAGACTAACAGCAAGTGCAAAGGACCTGAGCTGGGCATGAACCAGGTGTGTTCAAAGTACAGTGAGCAGGTCAGTGTGGCTTCAGTCAGTGAGCAGAGAGGAGAGAGCAGAAGATGAGGTAGGAGAGAGTGGCAGGGGCCAGAAGGCACAGTAAGGAACTTGATGGAAAGCTATCAGAGGGGAATAATCGAATGTAACTTTTAGAAGGTCATCCCTGCCATCGTGTGGCAAATAGACAGTATGATGTAGAAGTGTGAACAGTGGAAGAAGAAAGAATAATTAGGAGGCTCCTGCCCTGGTCTGTAAAAGAGATGGTGGTGATTTGGACTAGGTAGGTGCTGGGGAAGTGTTGAACAATGTCTGGATTAGACATTCTTTGGGATGGCAGATTCCACAGTAGTGACTTAGGGCTTGAAAGAGAGAGAAGCCAAAAGGCAATTTAGGTTTTTGGTCCAAGAAACAAGGTGTTAGGTAATGGATTGTCTTATTTCTTTTCATACATCCTCCTCACATGGTGCTTAGTACACAGCATACTGTCAAGAAATTTTTGTTGAAATTTGGCCTGTGACTATAAGGTTTCATAACTTTCATCTCAATGGAGATACTAATTTATCCAGTCTTGGATAGTATTTTTATGGATGTTCTTCTCTTGATAGAGAGTTTTAAGTCAGCAATCTGGTACTGGGACCCATCCATCAGAGGTGGGGCTCAAGTTCTCAGTGCTAAACTGTGTTTGTGTGTGGGTGCGTGTGTACATGTGTTTTTATTTCCACAGAGAATGTGACTGGAAGAAAAGTCAATGTCTTAGCTTCAGATGCACATGGTATTTGGTTTCTTTACAGTGTTCCTATGTTTTGAAAACTGCTCACCAAAGGGGTGGGGAGGACACAAGAAAGCATGGAAAGAATTCAGCAGAGCCTCTGAATAACAGATTAGCACCACACACACACACATACACACTCCTCTGATGTGATGCCAGCTGAAATGCCTTACGTGTCTCCAGCTCAACCTTACATGCGATTCTCTGTGATGACACATGTATAATAATGTGCCAAATTAAAAAAATAAGAACAACAATAATCTGAAAGGTCACTTTCTCAAATTCACCTTGAAGTGAACGTCCATCTTCATCGCAGATGATTGTTTTTATTACTGCCTCTTTCTGACAGCTTCTGTTTAATGAATGAGTGCTATTTGATGTAACAATGTACTTCTGCATTGGGACCAAGGAGTAAAATAAGATATTGGGGCTTTCTAAGAAATGCTGGATCCAAGCAGAGGCCTGAAACAGTCAGTGAAGATGCTGGAACTATAAACATATGTATTTATAGATATTGCAGCTGAAATGGTATATACATGACACATGTATTCCTGAAAATAATGAGTTCTATAAAATCTTACACTCAAAACCACAAGGTTTGTGGGGAAAATATAGTTGGGCAAACCACTCAAGATCTATCAAACTGATCATTAATGCACTACTTAAATTACTATCAGCTAGCACAATTTACACTGAATATACTGGCACAATTTAAACTAAATTCCTAACAAATAAAAAGTACTATAATTAATATGGTATTTAAACTTAGACTCAAATTAGTTTGATGAAAGGGGCTTTAGGTAGGTAAAATATGGCTACAAGTCCTTTGTTGTTCCTCCCATTGAAAGGTAGATTCTAGTACCCTTTTCTTTGAATCTCAGCTAGCCTTTGTAACTTTCTTGACCTAGAATATAATGCAGCAATAGTGATATTATAGGACTTCTAACAGGTCATAAGAAGGCTTGGAGCTTCCACCATGGACTCTGGGGATGCTGGCATTTCAAGAAGCCAGCTGCCATGTAAAAGAAGTTCAACCACACTGAGATCAGCGTGCTGTAAGGAAGCCTGAGCTATCCACATGGGGGTGGGAGGAGAGAGAAAGAGATGGAGGTTCAGGGATGGCAGGGAGGGGAGAGGTGAGAGGAGTGAGAAGAGAAAGAGGAGAAAAGAGAGAAACCTAGCTAGCCCCAATGGTCCAGCCCTCATTCACTGGAGTCATCCTAGCTGAGGCCCCAGATGCTTTGAAGCAGAAAAGAGATGTCCCTAACACTCCCTGCAAAAATTGCCAATACATGAATAAATAAAATGTTTATATTTTAAACCACTAAGTTTCAGGGTGGCTTGTTATACAGCAATAGATAAACAAAACAGGACTGAAAGGAGGAACCGAAAGGAGGTTGCTGAATTATGGGGGAAATATGCAAAATATACAATGATGAGAAGAAGCAGCCAATCAGGTAAACTGAGCCAAGGAGAAGACTGTGGGGCGACTGGGGTTATATACGCACCCATGCCTTGTGGCATTCAGCTGTTTTAGGTGCTTTACTTTTAGTTGCTGTTACTTGCTGACACAAAATGTTAAAATGCTAGGAAAGATGACATTTAGCTGAGTACAACTTCTGCATTATATTGGCATTCCTATCCCAGTTACCAACAAAATAGGAACTAATTGCTATTAAAAAAAAACATAGGCTATAGAAGAACAAATTGTACTTGCTCTAGAAGCCTATATTGTGCACAGTGTAGAGAATAAGAATGTCATCGCTGATTATTTGGATTTTGCATTTCAGGTTAAATTAACATGAGTCACTGGGTAAATGACAGCAGGAAGAAAAAATCCTGCTAGGTCCAGGAGGGAGTGAAGGGTTCTCACCCACAGACAGGATGATCTCTCTTAATTATAGGCAAATAAGGAAAGGAATAGGACAAAACTTCCTCTACCAGATAAAAGACATCTATGAAAAACCTACAGTTAACATTACTTCTAATGGTGAAAGGCTGACTGCTTTCCATGATAGCAAGAACAAGGCAGGAATTTCCAGTCTCACAGTTTCAATTCAACATTGTGTTAGAGGTTCTAGGCAGTTTAATAAGGTAAGAAAAAGAAGTCAAAGGCACACAAGGAAAAAAAGAAGTAAATTTGTCTTCATTTACAATGTGATACTTTGTGTAGAAAATCCTAGGGAATCTACAAAAAACTATTGGAACCAATAATCAAGATTAGCAAGGTCACTGCATATAAGATTAGCATAAAAATCTACTCTATTTCTATATACTGGTAGCAAACAATCTGAAGACTATTGAATACTCACATACAAAACAAACAAAAACTTGGACTCTTATTTTGCACTATAAACAAGAGAATGAAAAGACAACACCTAGACTTGTAGAACATATTTGCAAATCACATCTGATGGAGAAATTATGCCCTGAGCATATAAAAAAACTCTTAAAACTCAACTATAAATAAACAACTCAGTTAAAAAATGGGCAAACGTGATTAAATTAAAAAGCTTCTGTATAACTAAGAAAATAATCAACAGAGCAAATAGACAACCTACAGGATGGGGGAAAATATTTGCAAGCTATACATCTGACAAAGGGCTAATAACCAGAATCTACAAAGAACTCAAGCAAATCAGCAAGAAAAAAACAAACAACCCCATTAAAAAGTGGGCAAAAGACATGAACAGAAGCTTTTCAAAAGAAGATAGGCAAATGACTAATAAACATATGAAAAATGCTCAATGTCACTAATCATCAGGGAAATGCAAATTAAAACCACAATGAGATATTATCTTACCCCAGTTAGAATGGCTTTTATTAAAAAGTCCAAAAACAATAGATGCTGGTGTGGATGCAGAGGGAAAGGAACACTTATACACTGTTGGTGGGACTGCAAATTATTAACAGTACAACTTCTATGGAAAACAGTGTGGAGATTCCTCAAAGAACTAAAAGTAGACCTACCATTTGATCCAGCAATCCCACTACTGGGTATTTACCCAAAGGAAAAGAAGTCATTTTATCAAAAAGACACCTGCACTTGAATGTTTATTGCAGCAAAATTCACAATTGCAAAGATGTGAAATCAACCCAAATGGCCATCAATTCAAAAGTGTATTAACAAAATGTGGTATATGTATACCATGGAATACTACTCAGCCATAAGAAAGGAGGAATTAATGCTTTTTTCAACAGTTTGGATGGAACTGTAGACCATTATCCTAAGTGAAGTATCTAAAGAATGGAAAAACAAACACCGTATGTACTCACTATGAAATTGGAGCTAACTGATGAGCACACCTGTGCACAGAGGGAAGTAAAAATCAGTGGAAATCAGGCATGGGGTAGCGAGGAGGAGGGAATGGGTGAAAACCTACCCAACAGGTACAATGAACACTATCTGGGTGATGGGCACACTTATAGCTCTGAATCAAGCATTACAAAACTATCCATGTAACCAAAAACATTTGTACCCCCATAATATTTTGAAATAAAGAAAATACATAAAATAAAATATTTGAAAACACTTTCATCAAAGAAGACATGTAGATAGCAAATAAGCACGTGAAAAGATGTCCATTTTCATTAGTCATTAGGGAAATGTAACTTAAAACCACAAGATACCAGTACACACCTACCAAAATGACTAAATTAACAAAAACAAAACAAAGAGTTAACACCAAGTGATGGAAGATGATGAGAAACAGCTGGAACTCTCTTATACTGCTAGTGGGAATATCACACAATACTGCTTAGGAAAAGAGTTCTTCAGTTTCTTATAAGTAATTACCTTACCATCTGACCCAGTAATCTCAATCCTAGGTATTAATTCAAGAGAAGTAAGAATTTATGTTTTCACAAAAGCTCATTATGTGAGCTTTCTTCATAACTGTCAAAACTGTAAAGAACCCAGATGTTCTTCAACTGGTAAATGAATAAACTGTGGTACATTTACATAGTGGAATACTATTCAGCCACTAAAAGGAATGCAGTATTAATACATGCAATACCATGGCTGAGTCTCAAATGCCTTAGGTTAAGTAAAAGAAGCCATACTCAAAAGGGCTACATACCGCATGATTCCATTTACATGATCTTCTGGAAAAGTCAAAGCTACAATAATGGAGTATAGATCAGTGATTTTCAGAGGATATCAGTGAAGACGGGTTTGACTGCAACAAGGGAAATTCTTTTCAGTGGCATAACTGCAACAAGGGGCAGCACAAGGGAATTTTTTTTTTGTGGTGGTGGTATGACTGTTTTGTATCTTGATGGTAGTGGTGGTTATATGACTATGCATTTCTCAAGACACATTGAACTGTACACCAAAGAGAGTGAATATAAGTGTATGTAAATTGAAAAATAAATTTTAACCACTCTGGTAGCATTCTTATTCCCTATTCATTATATGTGACTTTTTTTTTCTTTCTGGAAACTCAAAATTTTCTCTCTTTATGCCAAGTGTTCTAAAATTTCACATTGTTGTGCATTGGTAGGCACATGGTTTTCATTGTTCTAAACTCTATATTGCTCTTTTTAATCTATAAATGCATAGCTATCTTTCAATTCTAGGAAATTTTCTTCAATTATATTTTTAAAAATTTCCTCCTCAATGTTTTTTCTGTTCTCTCTTTGTGGAACTTCTAATAGAAGGGGTTAGAGCTCCTGGATTGATTCCTTTTCTTTCTTAAAAAAAGAAAGGATATAAAGGTGGCAAATAAGCACATGAGAAGATATTCAACATCATTAGCCATTAGGGAAATGCAAATTAAAACCACAATAAGATCACTACACGCTTACCAGATTAGCTAAAATAAAAAAATAGTAATGATAATAACACCAAGGGCTGGTGAAAATATGGAGAAACTGGATCGCTTATATATTGCTGGTGTGAATGTAAAATAGTACACCCACTCTGGAAAAGAGTATGGTGTTTTCTTAAACTTAAATATTCTAATCATATAAGCCAGCAATCACATTGCTGAGATTTTATCTCAGAGAAGTGAAAACTTATATTCACACAAAAAACTCACACATGAATGTTCCAAAATTCCAATATTCTTCAACACATGATTGGTTAAACAAACTATGGTAAATCCATACCATAGAATACTACTTAGCAATACTAAAGAACAAACTGTTGATTTGTGCAACAACTTGAATGGTTCTCAGGGAAATTATGCCAAGTGAAAAAAGTCAGTCTCAAAATTATATGATTTCATTCATATAACATTCTCAAATATCAAAATTATAAAGATGTAGAACAGACAAGTGATTTCCAAGGTGAAAAAGATGGCTATGGCTATAAAAGTGTAGCATAAAAGATCTGTGCGGTGTTACTGTTCTATTTCTTGATGTGGTAGTAGACATATGAATCTACACATGTGTTATTCCTTTTTAATAGCTTTGTACTTTTTCTCACAAACACAATGTCTTCTCTTTTTAAAAATAATATGGTAATTTACAGGATTGTTTTCGTCTTCTTATCTTGTTGCCTGTTTTTTCCAAGTTCTTTTTTTTTTCTCTTTTGTGTATGGTTTCTGTCTTTTATGTTGGAAAGATCTTGCTGTCTTTTTGATGTAGACATTAAAAGCTATGAATTTTCCCCTTAGCACTGCTTTTTCTATATCCCATATATTTTGAAAGCTTGTCTCCCATTTGTCATTCAGTTAGAGGAATCATATTCTGAATTCTATTTCTGATATTTTGACAATTTCCTTTTGGTTGGGGTCCATTGCTGTTGATCTATTCTTATCCTTTGGAGGTGTCAAACTAGCTTGTTTTTTCATGTTGGCAGAATTCTTTTGCTTGTTTCTTCTCATCTGAAACCTCTTCTCTCAGCTCAGGGTAGACAGTTTTAAAACTCACCTGTTCTTCTTTGCTGGGAACTCTCCTACTTAGTGAGAAGAAGGAGAGGTCCCTAGATGCCTGGCACTTTTGTGTCCTACTTGGTAAGATTGACCCAACAGGAGAGGGGCAGATGCACTGAGAGTCTGTAACGCAGCTCTTCCGTGTTGTTACATTCCCCTATGATTGTCACAATCTAAGCTGGAGCCGGATGATCTTCGTGCAGAGTGGTGGGTGGTTCCCCAGGCTGCTGTTGGAAGCTTGGGCTGGGGGGCTGGGAAAGTCCCTTTTCACAGAAGTTGGCACTGAGGTAGACTACACTGCCCGGGTCCCCAACAGCAGTGGCAGTGGCAGCTGGGTGAGGCTATGTAGGTGGTGGTTGTGGGTGTCAGGGCTTCAGGTGTTCACTCCACCTGGGTCCAGGTGCAATGGCAGTATGTGGCTAGTGGGTCCATAGCATAATGTTGGATCACAGGGGCTGATCCCACCAGGCAGCAGATGGGAGGCTTGGGGGTGTATCCATGGGGCCAAGTGGTGGTGCAGGAGCCTTGGGGGTGTGGCTGGGTGACTGGGATGCTGGGGCTCTCTCCCTGTGGTAAGTCCTGCTGAGGCAATCACCATGGGGTTTCTCAGGTGGTGGTGGTGGTGCCTGTTCTGTTTGAAGCCCCCATGGGAAGGAGGGGCACTTGGCTCCCAGTCACAGGGCTCATGAAAGCGTCTGCTCTCCCTGCTCCCTCCCCAGCCTGGCAGGGGCAATGTGGAGGTGGCTGCAGCAAAGCTGAGCCCTGTGTGGACTGGGCACTCTGGACTCAAGAGTTCAGAATGACATGAATTACAGTGACCTGGGAACAGAAGCCACTGGGTCTCTGCTGTACCTGATCTTCAGTTCAATGTCACTGCACAGTCTCCAGGCAGCTCCCTAATCAGTCCAGAGGTCTGCGATGATGGTGGCGGCTCCCTTGCTGCTGCTTGAGTAGCAATGTCTTTGGGGGGAGCGTGGAGCCCTAGAATTCTATCTTCTTGTCCTTCCCCATGTGTGGACACCTCCCCCAGGTACCTTCTGATCTTGCCCAATCACTCCATTCCTGTCTCCTTTACTCTGGGTGCCTCCCATTGCTTCTCTGATGATTCACAATGCTTTCTCCAAGAAGGTCCATTCATAGGTGGGTATATACTTGCAACTTTTGATCTTCTCCTTAAGAGCAGTGTGAGTGGGCTGCTTCTACTTTACCATCTTGGCCTGATCCCTCCTGTTTCTAAACTTTAAATTAAACAGAAGCTGAACTTTAAACTGAATTGACCTTCTGAAATTCAGATTTGTAGCACTAGTTCATTTAGGCCTGAAAGAGATACTGGAGCATTGCTGAGACTGGGACTCCTAGAGAGTGTTTTATACACAGGCAGAGTCTGATTCAGGGTTTTAATCTAACAGTCATTACACATTAAAGGCACCTAGTTATCTGTAATGTAAGAATAATCCTATGATTTCAGTGCTGATAATACTTATTTTGTGGATGAGACCCATGTTACTTCTGTGTTTGAAAAGAATTTTAAACTAACCCTACTGTGGCCAGGACTCTTGGTGGGCATTTGAGTGCCAGTTTGAAGGGAAAAAAATGTGTACAAGAAGCATGTGATGTTTTTGCAGTGGTTTCAGGGCTGGGTTCGGTAATTATACTCTCGAATGCAAAAATTCAATGTGGCATAATGAAAAACACACCTCTCCTCAGAACTAATTCCAGTACAGGACAGCTTTTGCACAGACTGATTGTGTTCCATAAAGTGTGCGTTTGCTCTACTCTGTGTCTATAAGAGCACCAGGACACAAATAGGAGACTGTAAAAACATGTGCTGCCTTGTCCCTTTTATTCCTATTAACTCTTTCCCTCTAAGCTACTTTATTGCTCAATCTACTTGTTTGAAAACACTCACAGAACCAGTCTTAACAGGAAGAGGAGAAAAGTAGGCACGTGGGTAGCAAACCATCTGTGTTGTTCAAATCATCATTACAATAAAATACTGTTCATTAAGTAAACTGTTCAAATCATCATTACAATAAAATATTGTTCATTAAGTACCTTGAGGAGATATAAAAAGAACAGTTTGTTTTGGGTAGGAAGAAAAAGCCAGCAAGGATTTATGGAGTTAAATGTGAAAGTCCTTTTTTTGCCACAAAATTCTTTTCTAAGCCCTCCTGAAACACCAGGCATTTGACTACAGGAATTCAAAGGAACTAAAA
Organism: Eulemur rufifrons; assembly: GCF_041146395.1. Classification (NCBI taxonomy): domain Eukaryota; kingdom Metazoa; phylum Chordata; class Mammalia; order Primates; family Lemuridae; genus Eulemur; species Eulemur rufifrons. Next base: position 32,862,735 of record NC_090983.1, on the reverse strand, counting down.
ATCACCACATGGATTTTGAACTACATGTTCTGGACATTCAGAACATCTGTCCTTCCTTATCTAATAGAATTTGCTAACCAAGAAAGGGAGAAATTTTCAGTCCTTTTTGTATTAGAACCAATGGGTGTAAAAATACCAGGTACTTCTCTTAGCTGCCTACACAGAGGGCTTATTTTCACTGCATATATGTTGCTGAGAGTTTTGTCAACTATGTTATATGGTATATTATTCTCTTTATGGTTATTCAATGGAGAGATTTCTCTTAAAATTCTATAACTGAAATGATTGTAATTTTCATGAACTTTCTTTTTTTTTTTTTTTTTTTTTTTTTTTTGTTGAGACAGAGTCTCACTTTGTTGCCCAGGCTAGAGTGAGTGCCGTGGCGTCAGCTTAGCTCACAGCAACCTCAAACTCCTGGGCTCAAGCGATCCTACTGCCTCAGCCTCCCGAGTAGCTGGGACTACAGGCATGCACCACTATGCCCGGCTAATTTTTTCTATATAGATTTTTAGGTGTCCATATAATGTGTTTCTATTTTTAGTAGAGACGGGGTCTCGCTCAGGCTGGTCTCGAACTCCTGACCTTGAGCAATCCACCCGCCTCGGCCTCCCAGAGTGCTAGGATTACAGGCGTGAGCCACCGCGCCCGGCCCATGAACTTTCTTGAAAAGGTTTCATTCTCTTCGCTTTCGATGCTTGGCAGCTCAGTCAAATTCTAGCCCATATTTCACAACTTGTATGGGTGTTTTTTTATATGCCTTTGTGTAATAATGTTATCCCTGGTTTTATCTTATTTGTACTACTCAAATTTTCCCTTTTCCACAAGATCTTCACTTACTCTTTTTATCTTGCATTATACTTTTGCATGTAAGCAATTTCAAATCCCTTTTTGGAATAAGGCATGGTTTAAATTTCTAAATAAAGTGTCTAGAAAAATAAGTGACTATCTTTTCAGCAGTTACGCTGACCAGAGAAGAACTATTACTTGCTTCAGATGAGACACATTTCAGAAGATATCAGCCTGGTCTGATACACTCACCACTTCTGGAAAGTGGACCATACGGCAATAAGCTGCCACATCCTCTGTCTTGACAGTGCATGACACAGTCCCCATAGCCTAAGTCACAATGGCTAGAATGCCACCTAGCTTCAGCTTTTAACTAAGAGTTTATCATGTGGTAATAGATGGGTGAAGGGTAGATACAGTCCAAACAATATCCTAAATATATTTTTGTTTGTCTTAAACATTCTCAGCAGATTCAGATGAAGACAGTTTATAAAATATTTTAATCGTACCGAAAGGCCAACTTTTACACATACTATTGCCAGCCGGGTATTTACTCATACTATTACCAGCTTTTCATTAACCAGCTTGCTACTTAGGTGCTTAAGAGATGTCAGTACAGTGCTCGGTGTGCATCACTTCATTCAACCCTCACACAATCTTGTAGGTAGATACTAATTATACCTGTTTCAGTGTTGTGGGACGGTGAGATAAAGACTAATTAAGGAACTTTCCCATGATCATGCAATGAATTAGTAGACCTGGAACCTGAACCCAGCTATGCCTTACACAAATGTCCATGCTCTTAACCCCTATGCCGTGGGCCTCGCACTTCACGCTGAACGTGAAGTGACATGTCAAGTGGCAAGAGATGGAATAAGGTCTTTAATTTGACAGGAATGAAGCATGATGAGGACTTCACAAATGAGATTCAGGAACACAAACTGCTTAAATCTCACTGAGACAAATAAAATTTTATGGTCAGAAACAGTAGTGCCTGGCAATTCCTACAAGTGAAGAGCTAAGACTGTGACAGTGAGTATGTGAGTTAAAATTAGGAGCCCTTAAGACATTTTGAGAAGGAATCCATAACAAAACTCCTCTAGTGAACCTGAAAAATTGGTATGACCTGTGGCAAAGACTGTTATCTGGTGTCACCACAAGGGTTTCTTCTTCCTGGGCACATGCTAGACTTCATTTCCCAGTCTCCCATACAGTTCCCAGTGGCTACGTGACTGCATTCCAGCCAATGAAGCATGAGGAAAAGTGATGCCTCCACTTTCAGGCCTTGGCCATAAAATCCCCCATGTGTAATCTGCCATACTCTTTCCTATTCCCTGGGCTAAGGAAACATCTACGGAGACCCCTGAACACAACCTCTGTGAGCTGGTTCACTGAATGATGATATGGAACAGGGCTTCTCTTCATTCCCCCACCTTCAAATTCTTCAACAAGTTGGGACTATCTGGGGATATTTTTGTGAGCAAGGGATAAACTTACCTTATGTTTGAGCCTATTCTATATAATACATAACTCAGAAACCTAGGTTATTCTTCCATGGAAAAGTAAGTAGTCTGGATAGTCTATAGGGTCTACGTATCTCTGAAATCACACTCATTTCTGTACCACCAGACAGAGTTTCTGGAAAGCTTACATTGACCATTTCCGGGAGATCATCCTGCAACTTAGCCAAGAAAGTATGATAACCCTAGTCAAGGAACCCCCTTGGGACATGAGGGATAGCACTCTCTGAGTCTCAAGCCTCAAGCTTCCCAAACTGCTTTCACTTTGATCACGTCCACATCATGCTCTGAAGTATTGGACCTATAACCTTAATTCCCACTTCTACTTTTTGAGATATGGTTATTATTAATAGATCTACTCACCTTGAAACTGCACTATCCTCTAAGGACTTTTGACACGGCTTGTCTCTGTAGCTTTCAGCATCCACAGTGCCTCCATCATTCATTAAAGTTTATTGAGCAACTACTATTTGGCAGACATTTTGCTAAAATCTGAAGAATCAAATCCATTGCCCTTTATCACATCCAATTTCATTGACTAAGACATTTCTCGGGCTCTTAGGAATGTCAAAATTTTGATAAAAGGCACACCTTTTATAATCCTTATATAAAATAACTATTCACAGTCATTTAAAATATTTCCAATATTTCAATACTAAGAAAAATGGTACTAATCATATTATGCCCAATATGTTTTTACCAGCTTATATATCTGTACTTCCTACTATATTTTGAACTATTTAAGGACAAAGACCTCTTTTATCTTAGTATTGTATCTGACAGCTCTCTGTCTTACATTTAATAGATGCTTAATAAATATTGGAATGACTAAATTACCAGTACATATAAGCAGCAATGCCCTTCCTACCCATAATCCCTATTTTATTGATGACTTAATGATGGCAGTGAAAAGTTCAAACACTTAAAATAATTATGACAAATGCTTCATCAATATAAACAGTCTAGCACAGACCCTCTATGCTCAGGCTTTTCTAGTTTATTTCAAGCTAAAATACCATTTAGTCATATACCTACATCAAAGGACATAAACAATACATTTGATAGGTACCAAAAAAGCATGTGATGGAAATCAACACCCATTCTTGATAAACTGAAAGAGGATACTTTCTCAACATTGCAAATAACCAATACAAGGTATCATACTTAATGTGAAGCACTAAAACACCCTTTGAGGTCAAGAACATGACAAAAATACCAATAGTACCTTCTATTATTCAGTGTTGTTATATAAATTCTAGCCAATAAAATAAGAAAAGAAAATGAGATTATTATTCTTTGTAGATTATAAAATTGTGTACCTGAAAACCCAAAAGAACAAACTAAAAAACTATTAGAACTCATATATGACCTTTAGTCAATTTATCTGATTACAAAATTACTATGCTATCAATCTGTAGCTTTCTTACCTACCAGGAATTACCAGTTTAAATTGTAAACAGTTAAAATTAGGACAAATGTATAAACACCTAGAAATAAACTTAACACAATGCATAAGGATCTATACAAAGAAAAGGACAAAATTTTGCCAACGTAAGCAAAAGAAGACTTTAAATAGGAATATGAATCATGTTTCTAGATAGAAAGATAATTTTGTGAAAAAAAGATGTTTTTCCAAAGAACCTATACATTTAATGCAATGCCAATTATAATCTCAATTAAAAACAACAAGCAAGGGAGAGGTTGAAAAAAAGAATGATTTGGAAGTTTATCTGGAACAAGAATGACCAAGAGCCCAGTCTGAGCAAGAGCGAGATCCCATCTCTACTAAAAATAGAAAGAAACTATATAGACAGCTAAAAATATATATAGAAAAATTAGCCGGGCATGGTGGCACATGCCTGTAGTCCCAGCTACTCGGGAGGCTGAGACAGGAGGATCCTTTGAGCTCAGGAGTTTGAGGTTGCTGTGAGCTAGGCTGACGCCATGGCACTCACTCTAGCCTGGGCAACAGAGTGAGACTCTGTCTCAAAAAAAAAAAAAAAAAAAAAAAAAGAATGACCAAGAAAATATTTTAAAAAGAAGACTAATGAAAAAGATCATGCCCTATCAGTTAACAAAGCATTATGAAACCGCAATAATAAAAGAAGTGGTACATAGACAGTGCAAAGGGCAGTAAAGAATATGAAGTCCAGACCTAAGGCTGAATTCCAGGGAGCTGCACCCTGAGATGAGAGCTGGGCTATACATTGAAGGGGTCTGCTTTCAGTTGGCAGCGTCTGGTCAGGAGCTCCTGCTTTCAGAAGAGGACTAGCAAGTGGCTGTGCTATGGTGGCTAAGATGAGATGGAGGAGAGTGTCAACTTAGACCTACAGTCTTGGGGCAGAGAGTTTGAATTGCTTAGATAAAACTTTGAGGGCAAAATGATTAAAAAGAATTTTAAGCAAGTTTCATTGCATGCAGAGATGGATAATGGCTTTTTCAATATTTCTGAAAATCCACAGTGCCCTTCAATGCTTTTGAAAGAGAAAATTTATTGGGTTTTTGTTTATTTATTGGTTGCTGACAATGGTATGCTGAAACTGACCATAGTGTGAAATGGAAGGTCCAATATTCCTTAGATTACATAAGGATTCAGTGACTGATAAAGCTGGCCTTTAATACAAATGAGGGGGGAAATGGCTTCTTTATAAGTGGTGTTGGGACAGCCAGTAACTATTTACCTCCATCCTTACAGATACAAATATATGTCCCATACTAAGTTCTTGACATTATAAATTTGTGTTTTATGACAAGCAGGGCATTAGTTGGGCCTGGATGTTTTCTTCTGTCTGTAGTTTTCTGGGAGTTCTTATTATAAAACAGCATTGAATTTTGTCAAATGAGTTTTATGTATCTGTTGAAATAACCATATGGCTTTTTCTTTTATCCTGATAATGTGGTAAAATCTATTGATTGATTTTTTAATGCAACTAGCTTTGCATTCCTGAGATAAAATCCAGTTGGCCATGATGTATTATCCTTTTTATATTTTGCTAGATTCACTTTGTTAATATTTTGTTAAGGATGAAGTGGTGAGATTTCTTTTTTTTACTTCTACTGCACCAAGGAAAGAAAACACACATGATAGGGAAGACTCATTTCCCTCAGCAACTGAAATTGCCTTTCGCAGTCTCTACAAAATAAACTATTGCCAAAAGAAAACAAACAAACAAGCAAAATCCCAATTTTCAAGAGAGCAAATACTATGTATGTTTAAAACTACCTATGTTAAGGCTTTACATAATTAAAACAAATTACCATATTTATTGAAATATCAATGACAATTATTATAGATAGTTTAGAAAGCAGGAGAGGGTGTTTATAGTATATTACTTTTTTAAACTAAGTGTAAAAGTTGTCAATTAGAGATTAGCCAGTTAAATAAATCATATATTCTTGGAGTTTTTCTAGAAAAAGCTATAACATCAAAAATTTGTTTTACAATACAGTCCCCTTTGGTTTGGTTACTTTCTTCCCTGGTATGTCTTGATAGGATTAATGTTCTTCTTAACCTTATTTCCCTTCTCCCACACTTCCCTTCCCTCTTAACATATAATTAAATTATAAAATTCTTTGCTCTTCTTAAGCATTACCTCCAAAGCCAAAACCAAAAAGAAGACAGCTATAAGGCCCAAATAAAACAACAAACAAGAAAAACCCCAGAACAAACTACCCTATCACCACAAGCAACACCATAATAAACAAAGTTAAAAGAAAAAGAAAATGAAAAAAATATGTATAATACATAACCACAGGTCAATTTTTTAAATATATGACTATCTTCTAAACGTCAACAAGAAAAAAACCCTAGAATAAAAATGAACTATATGAACAAGTAGTTGACTAAGAAGAAATACAAATGGCCAAAAAACATGAAAAAAAGTTTAATCTGACTAATGATTTTAAAATGCAAATTAAGACTATATTGAGATTTTTTTGCTTATCAGATTGGGGAAAAAGGAATAGAATTATAAAGCCTGATGAGAATATGATCAAATCTGCATGGAAATAAAACTGATGATAAAGATGAAAAGCCTTTAAAATTGGCTTAACTAACTCTCACATAGATCCATAAGGAAACCCGCACAGGTGGAGGTAGAAAGGACTGGGAGACAACTCGAATGTCTGTTATTAAAGTCAGGGATAAGTTAAACGCATGCACACAGGAGAATGCCATGCAGTAATTATAATAAATATATTTCCATAGAACATGAATAAATCTCAAAATCAGTGTTTAAGTCTACTATGTAAGAAACAAAATGAGATTTTTGGTAGAGTGTCATTTATGTATATTAAATGCACATACACAAACACCACCATACAATTTTCAAGATATACCTATTTCTACATAGAAGAATGGACAATGAATTGAAAGGGTATGTATTAAATACAGTAGAATGGAAACCTGGGAGGGAGAAAGATGGGGAATGAAGGGAATAAAAGTAACATGAAATAAAATATAAAAGAAGTCTTGCCTAGACTACTGAGCCATGAACTGAAATGTATGAGAAACTCAAACTTCGGCAGCTGGGGAGTCTGTCTATGGCACCAGCAAATGTACTTTCTGCTAGAATCTATTCTAATACAATAATCCAGAGACTCTCCATTGACTTTCTACTTTTTAAAAGAGAAACTTAAAGAAACCTCAAATACAACATATTTCACAATTATAAATCATAAATGTAAAGCCTGATGATTTTTCACACACTGAACACATTCATGCAACCCTCCCAGATTGAGAAATAAAACATTTTCAACTCCTAGAATCCTTTGAGTCTCTACCAAGCCATTATTGGCCTCATCAAAGGTAACCACTATTTTGCTTTCCCACACCATTGATTAGCTTTGTCTATTTTTGACCTTTCTGTAAAAGGAATTCTGCAGTGTGTACTCTTTTGTGTCTGCTTCTTTCATTCTCTGTTATGTTTGTAAGATTAACCCATGTTCTTGCAAGAGATACTATATTTCAATGTATAAATATATAACAATTTATTCATGCTACTATTAGTGAACATTTAAGTTGATCTCAGTTTTTTATTATTATGGATAAAGCTGTATGCATGAACATTCTTGTCCATGTCTTTTGGGACAAATGTATGCTTTTTCTTTTGGAGGAGTAGGAATCTAGAAAAGGAATAGTTAGATCCTGAGATTATAGCTGATCAGCTTTAGTGTATATCAGCTTTAGCAAATAATTTTCCAAAGTAATTTTACCAATTTTTACTTCCACCAGCAGGGCTTCAGTTGCCACATGTTCACCAACACTTGGGAATTGCCAGTCTTTTTAATTTTAGCCATTCAGGTGGGTATCTTGTTCTCATTTTATCTTATTTTTTGTTTAAATCAGTTTCTGGATTTAATGTCCTTTTAAATAGATTTCATAGTCTAACACTTCCACTACTTTTCTTTTAAGGATTTTATTTTAGTTCATGGGGCCATTTGTTTTTTATTATTGTTTTCTTTGTGGTAAAATATACATAACATAACATTTAGTAATTTAACCATTTTAAAGTGTACAATTCAATGGCTTTAGTGCATACACAATGTTGTACAGCCATTACCACTCTTTTAGTCTACTCTGACTGCCATAACAGGATACCACAGACTGGGAGGCTTATATTTGTTTTCTTATAGCTTTGGAGGCTAGAAGTCTAAGATAAGGTGCCAGCAGGGTTGGGTTTTGGTGAGGCCTCTCTTTCTGGCTTGCAGACAATCCTACCTTCTTGCTATGTCCTCACATGGTCTTTCTGCATGTCGGGGGAGAGAAGGAGAGAGAGAGCGACAGAGAGACAGAGACAAAGACAGAGAGAGAAACAGAGAGACAGAGACAGAGACAGGGAACACCTGGTGTCTCCTGTCTTCCCATTGCTCTCTTAGTAGTCCCTCAATGCCATTCCATCATACTTATTGGTCAACCTCCCAAGTGCAGATCAATCATTCTGCCTTCTCTGCCTTACACGTCACCTCCTGTTTATTGCTGGAGAGAATTATGCCATAATCCAGACTGGTTCCTCCAGATAAAGAGGGCCAACCTTAAGTGGGCTCTCCCTTTCTCCATCCTCACCCCTACCCTACTCCAGACTATCTTGATCTCCTGATGACTGAAATAGCCACCTGAGCAGCTCCTGGCTCTTCTTTAATCTTTTCTCCAGAGGGATCTTCCCCAAACACAAAGCTGGTCACATTACTCCTTAAATTACTCTCTAATGGCCCCCACTGTCTTTGGGATATAGTAAAATTCCTTTCAGATATTGTATAATACCACCCGTGTTGTTTTTAAACAGACAAAGCTTGATGAATGCCAATGGTTGTATCATTCAATCAACACTAAGTGTTTATTAAACACTTCTATTTCTGATCCCAGGAATATAATTAGATCCATCAGCATAAAATGTGAAATATTTGGTTTGGGTTTTTCAGTTTAATTTTTTAAAAATTTTGGCAGGACCGAAAATGCTAGTTTTTATAGTCTCTAAAATCAAATCTGCATTGATAGGAAAGAAACACCATTCAGAAAGCACTGTAGGAAAGTTTTAAAATCATGTTTAAAAAACAATTTAAGGTTTGATCATTTTTATATTATTAAAGTAATATAATGGGAACAAATAACAGTCATATAAAAAAGATAAAGCCAAATGCAGTAATAATTATAATTATATAATGATAATTCCATTCAAGGAAATATATACAGTATAGTTCTCTGAGGACATCTTTTCTTGTTATCCACAATCCAGGACTTGCATAGTTCAGCGTCTCTCCTAGTTTCTTCCTTTCCTGGCTCTCATCTCATCTCCTTTGTTTCAGTGCTTTCCTCTCATTCCTTCACTCCTTGCTTTGTCTCCCCTTTGCACTTTTTTTCTGGTCTTTGGTTTCCCTCTTTGCTTTCCTGTTTTCCTCCCTTTTCCCCTCATTCTCTTCTTCATCTTCACTTGCTGTGCCCCTCACCCACCTCCTGGCTTCCTCTTATGTTGTTTTTTCTTGGCAGACAGGCCCTTGCCCTGACCTTAATGCAACCTCAGCCTAGCCCTGTGCTCCATCTCGCAGTTCTGAGCCCCACCACCCAGAAATCTACCTTTCTTGTTAGGATTTAAAGGCAAGTGGTTTGTTCCCTAATGAGAAGTCTTTTTGGCACTATAGGACAAAGTAATTTGGTAGACAACCTTTTCAATATTCACAAAGGTATTTTGAATGGGAATGAAGAAGGAGGCAGAGGTTTTTGCACCCAGTCCTCTCTCTTGTGGCTGAGGAGGGGATTGTTCATTGCTCCATCCCCCTTATCTCCTTATGTTCCTGTCTGGAACTTGAGACTGAGCTGCACAGTGTGATCTGCTTTGCCATGAAAAGAGGCAACTTTGACTTCATTCATTAAACCTTTAGCAAAAATGTATTGAGCACCCCCTGTGAACCAAGCATGAGTCCTTAGGGGTACTATAGGATGACAGCACAGGTCAGGTCTCAGAATGGGCCTGCCTCTACTCAAATTCAATGTAACTAGCTGGGTGGACAGAATGGAGCCTTCCACCTAGCAACGGTGGAAATAACATCACCCTGGATGCTCTCAGCCAAGAGAAGAGACAATGTTGACTCCATGTAAGGATGGGATCTAGAAGTCTTTAGACAAACCTCAGGGCAACTTCTAGCACCACTTAATTCTCCCTCTTCCTCTCTACTCTGAGCTGACTCCCCAAAATGCTACATTTGGCTTTTTTTAAATAATATTAGGGAGGTACAAATGTTTTGGTTACATGAATTGCTTTTGTACAGTTGGAGTCAAAGTTATAAGTGTGCTCATAACCCATATAGTATGCATGGTACCTGTGCGATTTTGCCCATCCCTTCCTCCCCTCTCCCACCTGCATGATTTGTTTGGCTTTTTTAAAGTGATACTAATTATCATTCCTTACACAAACTGCTTATTCATTTAAATCGACCTAGGATGCAAGACAAGGATGACTATGCATACCGTTAAATGTATCAGACTAAAACTGTTTGCAAGTTGTATTTGATATATCTCTCTACTGACTGTCTTGCTTGCTTGCTTGCTTGCTTTCATTCTTTCCTTCTTTCTTTTCTTTTTTTAAATTTCAGAATATTATGGGAATACAAACATTTTGGTTACATATATTGCCTTTGCATTGCCCAAGCCAGACCGTATTTTTCTGTGCTTGGTCATCAGAACTTTTGCTTAGGTAGTGTGCTCATGTACTCAATTTGAACAATCAAAGGGGATATTGGTCTATAGTGCCTTAGGTCAAATAGATTCGGGAATGGTAACCCCAGAACAATATATTTTATATTCCTGGTTTGTTTCTCTGAAAAGAAATCTTGCAGAATTTATGTCAAAAAATAAATATATACACTATCCATTCTAGGTACAATTTACTTGAGTGAGCATCTAATAGAATAGCTAGTCTCAGAGATAAGGAATCACTGTATAATTTGAGTATATATAATTACACAATGTACATATATATAGAAGAGAGACTTTTGTGGAAACCAAAATTTAGTTGCTACTACAAGTGTGTATGTTCTAAACTTTCTTGCATCTTGAGTATTTTATCCTCAAAACTAGTTTTTATATTTGAATATGTAGGTACTTCATATCTTTATGGTCTTGGAAGAAGTTAAAATATATATTTATTCATTGGAATCTATTACACAGAAATTTTAGATATTGTGAAAAAAAATTTCCTATTTCTCCATATAACAGTCTTGAGATTTTTGTTTGCTGCCTTTTAATAAAATATGAGGAAAAGGTGAGTTGAGGGTTTAAAAGGCTAAAGACCTACTGTGCTTCTTAGGATGTGTAGCATCATTGATAAAATGTTTTGGAATCTTCATAGTACTGTAACTGTAAAGCTTCTGGGGTCAAGGCCTGGATCCTCTATGCATAGCCATTGGACCCAACATACAAGAGTGGTTCATTGAATGAATGAGTCTAAATAGTTTCATAGAACTGATTCATTTGCTTAAGTGGCCATTCAAACCAGTTTACTCAGTCAATTTCATTGACTTCGTGACCTCATTCAGAAATAATCTTTAAAGTGAAGAGTCATAATAAGGGAAGGGACAGAAAAGTTTCCATTGTTGTGTAGTAGTGAAAAGATGGTAGGAAGTAGTTCATTAAGTTGGGTTGCATTTAAAGGGAAGATAAAAACTTTCAGGACTATAAAAAAATACTTAAAAAAACTTAAACTTTTTTTTAATAAACTAAACTTTTGAATCCCTGAATAGCAATAGGGTTGGGTGGAAACTCCGAAGACAATAATTTTAAAACAAAAACAAACTAGTCCTTTAATTATAGCATAATTATCCAGATTTCAAACTGTGAATTCACTTTTGCTTTGGTCTTTTAAATAAATTATGCATGTTTTCCATATGGGGCCCCACACCAAAACTCCTTTTTAATCTGGGAAAACATTTCCAAAATCCAAGTTTGTATCCAAGCTCTGGGATATTAATTTGATTTTGGATTCTTCCATAAACTTTCCATGTTTAGAAATCTTTTTGAACTGTCCCTTGGGATACACATGTTTATATTACACATATTCTATGTCTTATAATAGTAACATTTAGGAATTCAGTAGGAAAAAAATAATGCCCTTGTAAATTTGATCTCTTTTGCAAACATAAGAACATGAAATGTTCTTTGGTTTACCCCCCACCAGGTTTACATTAATAAACCATCAATTGTAAGCTCAACCATCCAATTCCAAAAAAATTTCCAACTTCAATATTATGGGCTGTTTTATTCTGTTGTGCATTTAACAAAGGATTAAGGCATAATGCATTTTTAATTAACTGAAATATTAATGGCAAAGACTTTTAAGAGAAAATTTTTAAAGAATTACTCATCATAAACATGGTTTCAATAGAATTTATTTATAAAGCTGTGTAGAGAACCAGGAAAGAATTATTAAAACTTAAAAAAATTTCCTTTTATATAAAATGGTTAACTTGAAGAACTTCATAGATAACAGCAAAAAATGTGGGAGCACTCTTGGGGGCTATGAACTAATCAACAAATGCTGAGATTTTTTTATTATTTTGCTGAATTTTTGTGAGACTGCTTACACTGAATGTGCAGAACCTGAAAGGGGATTGTGTTTGGCCAACCAGACTCCTTAACGGGCCCACACTCCACCATCTTAAATGTCTTTCTTACCAGCCACTCAGGCACCTGGAACTTCAGCTAATGAGATAATGAACAGTAACAGGACCTGAACAACAGCCTCGGCCAATCCAGTACTGCTTTGCTTTTAACTCTGTGTCTATATGGCACAAAGCAAAGCCAAGATTTTATACTTTGTCCTTGATAGTGTTTCAACTCTGATGATGGACTAATTTTCGTGGATTTGAAAATTTCAAAGTCAGTTAATTCAATTAGAGTTGTGTTTGGCTTCATTTAACAGAAATCCACTAACAGTGGCTTAATCAATAAAGTTTTATGTTTTTCAAATAAATAAGAAGTCCAGAAGGAAGCATTATGATCATTAAGAAAATCATCAGGGATTGAGGTCCCTTCTAGTTTTCTGCTCCGTCTTTCCTGGTGTTTGATTTTCATGATTACAAGATGGCTGCTCCATCTCTGGCATCGTACCTGTGTTTTTAGCTGGAAGGAGAAAGTGCACAGGACCACTGGGTATGGCAGCTGAACCTGTCCCTTGTTAACAAGGAGAAAATAGCTTTCCTGCTAGGAGACTTCTGCTTATAATTAATTGGCCAAAACTGTTTCATGTGGGCCACCTCTAGTTTGAAAGAGTTTTCTGAGAAATGGAATTCTTTTGTGTTTGGGCACTTTGGTTCCCCCAATAAAATCAGGTCTCTACTGGTAAGAAAGAAGGGAGGTAAAAAGAATACTGGGTAGGTAAGTAAAAGTGGTCAAAACTGACCAACCACTAGCTGGTTATGGTGACTAAATAAATTTGTCCACATTCTAATTTACTTCAGTTGTATAGGTACAGCCTCGATTATGCCCTCCTATATTCAAAAGATCTAAAAATACTTGATATCACAATAACAAATTTCAGTTGTCAGATCTCCCATTCTTTCCCACAGGCCTATCTGGAGCCCAGGTGCTTCCTATGGCATTTGCAGTAAAGGCAGAGTGCAGAAAGAGTGGGTCAAAAGGAAGACTTTGGCACATTAGTCTTAATCATTCTTTTCACTCATATCACCTGAGTCCCATCTCATTTTGCCACAAAGATTTGAAAGCTGATGATCACACACTCCTAATTTCTGGCCTAATTCTGTTTCTGCATTAAATTAGAAAACTTTTCTTCATCCCTCAATATTTCTACATCAGGTAAGTCTACAATACTGATGTAAGAATAAATGACCTAGAGTAAGGGTCTGCAAACTAGAGCCCACAGTCACATCTGTCCAGCTGCAATTTTGCAAATAACATTTTTTTAGAACATAGCTATACCCATTCCTTTATGTACTGTGGACAGCTGCTTTCACACCACAGGGACAGAGTTGAGTAGTTGTGACAGAGACCATATAGCCTGCAAGACCTAAAATATTTACTGTATGATCTTTTACAGAAAAAGTTTGCTGATCCCTGATCTAGATAATCAGTATATTAAAGTGAGAAAATATTTCTGTGTGAAGATCACTTCCTCCTAAACATGTAACAGATACTTTCTCTTCTTATTTTATCACTGAGCAGCTACCCAGATAAAGAAGCAAAGGACTCTGGTGCAGAAATTTTTGAAGGAGTCAATAAAAGTAAAGAGAAGCAAAGCACAGGGATTAGTTGGGAAGCCTCGAATGGGCGACACAACAAAAGTGAGAAGCTTTGAAAAGTTGGGACTCCTGGTATCAATCACTGGGATATTTTTATCAGCCCTCCTTTACAAATTAGGAATGTAACTCAGAGGTGTCATTTTTCAAGATAGTAAGACCTAATTTTTAGGCTAATAACATCAAAATAAATTTCTCCCAAATAAAAAGAATTTAGCTTTTTCCTACAATTGCAAGCAAAATTAAATATTTCCTCCACTGGGCTCCTAGAACATTTTGGTGAATAGCACTGTAATTATTTGTCTAAACATTTGTTCCACTAGTTTATTGTGGTAGATACTGGCTTATTGAGCTTTTTATCTGTATTGCCCAGTAGGGTACATAGATCATAGTAAGTGCTCAAAACATAATTTTTAACAGAAGAATTAATTATTAATTAATTTGGGGTTTGAAATCTTATCTTAGTGGTTTATAGACTATGCAAAAAAGGTCGATTATCAAGAACATGCAGTAAAGGATTACTCTTACCCCAAGAGAGGTTTGGCCTTTGTCCTTGGCTCCTGGGAGGCAATCTCTAAGCCCTTGGAATATCCTGCATGAAAAGAGTGTTTTTGTTTACTTGAGGCCTCAAGCTATGCCAGATAGTCTATGCTAACAAAGTGGTTTATGGTGAGGGCCCTCTAGCCATGCATTATCAGCCTGACTTCAGGAGGGGCTCAAGGTTAAAGTCAGTGATGCTGCCAGTCAACCATTTATAATGTTACTGAGCCCTAATAAAAACACTGGACACCAAAGCTCAGCTGAGCTTCCCTGGTTGGAAGTACACTGTATTACCACATGTAGTTGCTAGAAGAAACAGGCACTGTTGCACAACTCCACTGGGAGAAGACAACTGGAAGTTTCACCTCGAATGCTCCTGGATCCTGCTGTATATGCTTCTTCTCTTGGAATCTGTATCCTTTTGCTGTAATAAACTGTAACCTTGAGTATAGCAGCTTTTCTGAGTTCCGTGAGTCCTAGTGAATTATTGAAACTGCACGTGATCTTGGGGACACTCAAACTTGCAGGTGGTGTCAGAAGTGAAGATGGTCTTGAGGATTCCCAAAGTTTGTATTAAATAAATAATAATAACTGAGACTTAAAACACTTTCTATATGCAAAGGATGGAAACATGGATTGCTTCATTAAATTCTTAAACTAAATCTATAGGTTTGGTACTATTTTTATCACCATTTCATAGATGAAGAAATTGAGGATTTAAGACCAAATACCCAACTCCAAATCTAAGGGTGTGGAGATGGCTCCAAGTTCAAGCTCCTGACTCCAGAGCTCATCATCCATCCATCCACCATAACAAGACCATGCTCCTTCCTTCGTGGTGTAGGGGAGAGTAGCTACAGTTAACCTCCAGTCCAGGTCTCCATAATGAGACAGGGGCTGCAGCAGGAGTTTCTGGGGAGCCATCGGATTCAGAACATGGTATGCTCTTCTATTTTTGACAACTCTATTTCTCTCTTTGCCCCTAAGAGTTTCTATGACAATAAGGTAGTAACTCCCCCTAATTAATCATCTCTGTTTCATCCTTTGCAGAAATATACTAGCCCTTTAGCAAGGTGGTTTTATTCTTAACCAAATAAACATCCCAAAAAGTGAAGTGAATTATTTTCCTATCTAGGCTGGGAAACTAGGAAACCAGCAGTCACTCAGTGGGGGCTTGATGAAGACAGATGATCATTTTCTTTTTCCTTTGGTAACCTCAAGATCTCAGGGAGAGAAGAAGAAATGAGAGACAACTGGAATCCCCCAGCATGGCCCTCAGTGCAGCAGTGTAGAGGTGGTGGTGACCACTGAGCCACCCAGAGCACTGGCCAAGGATGCCCAAAACTCTCCCCTCAAAGGCTGCCAGCTCGGATTTGCTGCATGTAAGTGACATAGACAGTGGCTGCTACATGTGTGCTGTTGGGAGAATAGGTAGTGAACCTTCCCATTTCTACTCCAGGAAGCCAGTGGTGTCTGGCCCTAGCATGTGAGTCATAGGAAAGTCCATGTGGCTCAGAATCCCAGGAGGTCACAGACTCATAAAAACAGCTCCTCCAAGAGTCAATTTCAATAGCACACAGATTCAAAAAATAATTACTATACAAATATTTGGTTGAGATACTAAGAACACCCCAATTCTTTTTGTTTTCTCTTTATGTCAAGCACAATGAATCTTATACCACCCAAGACTAAAACACAAATTGAAGATAAGACATAGCAACTACTATTCAAGGAGCCTAATAAGTAAAACTTGGAGACCCTGACTTTTATCTCCATTTATGGATATAATTCACTCCTTGGTTGAATGGGTTTCTTCTCCATTGTCATGTTGCAATTCAAACATTGGACATTTAGAGTATAAGCCCATGTGGCAAATCTCCAATATCAATGTGCCTGAGCTGAAATTTGATCTTCAGTCTCTGCTTTTTCCTGGATGGACCTTTTCTATCTATCCAGGAAAAAAGAAAATCTTTGATTTATTAGAATTGGGCTAGTCAAAAAAGCCCAGCAGCCACCACAGACATAGGCCCAGTGAATCCATATTGGAGATGGTTCCAAGAGGAGAGGAATTCAGAAGTTCTCATCAAATTAGCTTCCTTTGGATAAGCACTTTGCCTTGAGTCATCCTTTAAAATGTTAGAAGGTTTTCTTCAGTCTTGTCTTTGTGCCCATGAAAGCTGTTTTGTTCAGGTCCATCTGCCTAGAGCTATGGGTTTGTCCATCTCACCATTAGCAACGGCAGGACTTTCCTCACATTCCACAAATCTGAGGTTGTAGAAACACCATTCTTACTCACTCTTGTAAGTGATCATGGGGTGGTCTCAATCTAAGTCCATGGTCTCCTTAGATCAAACACCTGATTTCTTAACATTTTTGAATTATATTTTTAATTTATGTACATCTTTCAAAATGGCATAATTTCATCAGGGACAATTTGAAATTATAATTGCCATTTTGGAGAACTTTGTCATGAACAGAAAAAGAAACAAAACCTTAGCTATCCATTGGTCTTTATTTTTTAATTGACATCAGAAAACTTCCAAATGCAATTTAGATTCTAAAATCTAAAAGATTTGCTAATAACTAGGATTTTAAAGGAAAAGTTTATTTAAAAATTCAGACCTATCATGGGCATGTACACTCCAGGCCTCCCTGAACTTTACCAAAAGAAAAAAGGAACTCTGAAGGACAGTGAAGAGGCTTCAAACAGACAACAGTACCCAATTTCCATTGAACCCCTTAAACCAACAAGATAACAGAAACAAACCATTTCAATAGATTCAGGCACTACACTTTCCATTAGGAATCCTACCACAGTGTCTATACTCATACCTTAGAGTTACAAGATTACTTAGGTGATAGGGGTTTCTGCCACTCCTCAGACTCTCTCTCACCCCATCTATAACTTCTTCCATATTTGTCTATAGCTGGCTTTCTCTCATTTCATTTTTTTCCCCATCTCTTTTGAAACTTTAGAAATTAATAAATAATAAAAAGTTGTTATTATGTGTCACTCTAGGAATATCTAGTTCACATAGACAGATCTAACTAAAAGGGAAAATATCAGAAATTAAATTTAATGGAACAAGCTCTTGTTCTAATTAGACTTTAGAAATAATACTGACAACTGGGTGCAGTGGTTCACACCAGTAATCCTAGCATTTTGGGAGGCTAAGGCAGGAAGATTGCTTGAGGCCAGGAGTTCCAGACCAGCCTGAGCAGGAACAAGACCTGTCTATACTAAAAATAGAAAAATTAGCCTGGCATGGTGGTGTGCACCTGCCGTGCCAGCTACTCAAGAGGCTGAGGCAGGAGGATCACTTGAGCCCAGGAATTTGAGGTTGCAGTGAGAATGATGCCACTGCACTCTAGTCGGGGCTAGACCCTGGGCCTGTTTCAAAAAAAAAAAAAAAAAGTCCAAGTTATTTAGTGTCGAGATAACATAATTATTCTCTTAACTCTTTTTGTTATTGACATACTTTAATTTTTCAAAGGTTTTTACTTTAAAAAAGTTAAAGCTCTTAATAACTTTCACTAATTGCTGTGTTTAAAAAAATTACCTGTAGCTATTTCTTGCCTTAACCATATCCTCTCTCCTATAACAACTCTTCTTGATTCTGTCTTTTCCAAATTTAGACACTAAATTTAGAATAACAAAAATGTTTATAATAGTTTTTACCCCTGAAATGCCTTTGGGTTTTCCAAATGAATATGGGTAACAGAAAGATTTGCTCCTTCACTTTACAAAAGAAGGAATAATAGGAATAACTAGACTTGTCATTCCCTAAATTTTAATTAACTCAAAACTATTATGAGGATTTTTTTTACCAAAGTTAGGATGAATTTTTTTAAAAACTGACAAATTCAAAGTGAAGTTCAGCATTTCTATGTTAATTATGCATAAACAAAATGTGTTACCATAAGTGTGTATCAATTATTGTATGCTCTGCATGTCAAAGAAAACAAACTCATGTTGATACAGTAAGAGTCTATGCAAAGATTTTTGTCTCCAGGTTTAAATATGAAATGTCAGTTGGTGATTTCCGTGGTACCTATTTCTGGGTAAATTGAAGGCCTAGAGATTTATCACTGTCCTCATTGTCCTAGGATAAAAACTGACTACTTGCAAGTTAATTTTGTGTGATACCTCAATAGAGAATTCTACTCTTCTCCAATCTAAAACTGTAGTTTAATGTAATAACTTAGCATGAGATGTTTATTCTTTTCATCAGAAGATATGAACAGACTTTCTTACCTGCTAACTAATCAACTTCCATATGATATTCCAGGTGATTAGAAATTTTGGAAAGACCACTGAAAAAAGACTTTACTTAAACCTCATCAGAGAAGAACTTTTCATGTACTATTAACAACTAACATAGCAGTAAGACTCCAATAATACATGTTTTCCAGATGAGACAAAATCCATTCTCTAAAAACTTTAAAAACTACACTTAATGGAAACATTAATCAGAGAGTCTCTATAGAATCAGCAGAAGCAAATGGTCCATAAGAACAGATCCTCAGAACAAGCAGATGACTGCATATAGTAGACAGATTTGGTTCAAGACCATCCCTCCCCACAAACACCAGAAGCCAGAAGCCATTAGTCTTGTGTTTCTTTACACATTATTTTCTTTATCCTCTAAGCCATCTTATTCTCCCTTGCTGGTTCTTTTTTCTGAATTATGAGTAGACACCTCTGCCTCTCATTCATGTTAAGATTCTTATCCTTGATAATTTCCAGATATTGGACTACTTCTTCACGCACTGGCAAAATTAAACAACTCACATCTGAATTAAAGAGAAAAAACATTTGGTCATTTAAGAAATATCCAAATACTGTAATTCACGGGACACTTGGGACATGTTTCAGCCATTAATTATAATCCCTGTGTCAGTGTTTATCTGTGATAGTTGCCAAATGCATGAGTTCCAGTCTTACATACGCCATTGTTACACTAGATGAGTCAACAAATGACCATCCAAAAAAATGACTAGAAGGTATAATGCTTATAGTTATCAAAACAACTACCATTATACATGCTCAAACCTTTGTAATAGATTCAGGCACTATAAACAGAGGTGCAAAACTAAATTGATCATATTTCCAAAAGAAAATGATTACCAGGAAAATTAAAAATGGCCATACTAGAAGTTAGGTTGTGGTGGAAGCAGCAGAGATACTGAGAATTGAAACAGAAGCCATAACTTTCAAAATTTCATAACAGATGAACTGCACTAAACCAAACCATGTTGTACAACATAGCGTACGTAAGCTCAAGCTTTTTAAACAGGACCCATTCAGACCCATATGTTCTATGATAAGACCACAGACAAAGTGTTCTAATTAACAGTAACTGCATGGGCTAATGTGGTTGAAAACTGTGTAGTATTCCGGCAACTTGTCTGGTCAAGGCCATCCTTTGACTAACCCTCCAAATGATGTAAGTACCCTTCATTTACTTCCTGCTCTTGAAATGCCCCAGGGTCTGGAGTGCCTTCTCCCCTCTGCACCAAGATAAACAACTGTTAACTACTGGTGAATCTCCAGCAGTCTTTGCTTGGTAGGCTTTAAAAAATTTACGAAATTGGTATTATCACTATTGCTACATTTCAGATTTTGTTGAAAATTTTATCTTATATCAATGTTGTCCAATAGAAATTCCTCTGATGATGGAAATGGTATAACCTGCAGAGTCCTTCACTCTAGCTCTAGCCACATGTGACCACTGAGTACTTCAAACATAACTAGTATGATTGAGAAACTGAAGTTTTCATTTTGTTTAATTTGAATTCATTTAAATCTAAATAGCACATGTGACTAGAGGCTATCATATTGGACAGTGCAATCTTAGAGTATGTACCATTCCTGCCCTGCTGGTGTACTTTACCAAAGGGGACACTCTTCTCAGGGAGTAATGCATTTTCCTTCTTTACAAAGCCCTATAATCGTCTCTGAATGGATGTAGGTAGAATGACAGTTGCTGATGCAGGAGGGAAGGTAAAAAACGTAGCTCTGGCCTTTTAAGGAAACAGTTTTGTTTGTAAATAAATAGTTTCTGCCTCATTTTCTCATTAAACTAGCTCCTGCATCACTGAACAAAGATTAACAATAGCATTCTTCTATCTACTCAAGAGCCAAAGGTGTTATTCTGATTCAAGTAGGACAGAGTGGAAATGCCTTGTGAATTCTGTCCCATCACACTCTTATTTGTGGAAATTCTATGACAATTCTGGTATATGGTAAACTTTTGCCTTTATTTTTCTTTGTAATGTGAGTTTTCATACTTTTAGATGCCCTAATGGGTATTTCAAATAAAAACTGAGCAGCCATGAACCAAGGGCTGCTTAGGCTGGCACCATCTTAAATCAGAAGTCCCAATGTCACTAGAGGATTGACTGCAATGCTTGATGGTGTAGCAAGAATGTCATTGCTGAGCTGAGTCATTTTAGAGCATTGATTCTAAATCTTGACCGCACATTAGAATCACCTGAGGACCTTTTAAAAATACCAAATGCCATATAATTCCGAATTTCTGAGGGTGGGACCCTGGCATTAATATGTTCCCCAGATGATTCCAGTGGTGGCCAAAGACAGAACACTCATTTTTAATAAATGTTTTTAACACAACTAATGATTTCATACCAAAAATAGAATGAAATACCTCTCGGATAAGTCAAAGGATAATAATAATAATATTAAAGCCCCACTTAGTGCCTTCCTGGCACTCTGCAGTGTTTTCAGTCCCACAGCATTTCTATAAGGTGCACATTGTTATTCTCATTTGTCATACGAAAAAGCTGAGTAATGGATTAGGGATCTGAAATTCTAAACCCTTGCTTTTTCCATACACTTTACTGCTTCCACAGGATCAGCTGAGTCACCGATGAAGTCTTAAGGCCATCAAGAATTAACACTGAGCATTTATGGTATCTCACTCAGGACTACTCTTTAAAGAAAATGTATTCATTTTGACATATATTAGAGGGCATTATCATTTATCAAGGGCAAAAATTAAATTTAATGGGACCTTATTTTAAGAAGTATATTGATTTTCATTAATGAGTGCTAATTAATACAGTTATTCATTGAAAGTCAACTGGTTATTTTGTTTAAACTCCATTTTTAATTCATTTACCAATCTTGTTTTTGGGTACCTTACATTAAAAAGAAACTATAAAATTGAATATATAAATGTAATATACTGTATAGAATAAGGAAAATACATTCTGGCTTTGGGGGAAAAAAGATAAATGAAAACAAATGATTCAGCTGAGAATGGCACTAGGTTTCTATGTGCCATAATTGAGTGCTCTGTGAAGTCATGCTAAACCTTGCTCTAGGTTGGGAAGGTCTCCTCCATTTTCTCACTATGAATTAAATCCATAAAACACTTATTGACCACTTTGACCAAGGAATAGCAAAGAGATTATTCGTAATGATCTTTTACATTAAGTAAAGCTAACTGTAAAGCTATTTCACATTGTACCAGTTGCAGCAATGCCAGATATATTTGAAGGGCATTTTTTTTTTTTTTTTTTTTTTGAGACAGAGTCTCACTCTGTTGCCTGGGCTAGAGTGCCATGGCATCAGCCTAGCTCACAGGAACCTCAAACTCCTGGGCTCAAGCGATCCTCCTACCTCAGCCTCCCAAGTAGCTGGGACTACAGGCATGCACCACCATGCCCAGCTAATTTTTTCTATATATATTTTTAGATGTCCATATAATTTCTTTCTATTTTTAGTAGAGACGAAGTCTTGCTCTTGCTCAGGCTGGTCTTGAACTCCTGAGCTCAAACGATCCACCAGCCCACCTTGGCCTCCCAGAGTGCTAGGATTACAGGCGTGAGCCACCACGCCCAGCCGAAAGGCATTTTTTTTATCTCGCATTTGAGTGAGAAATTTGACTGTGTGTTCCATCTTAATTTTACATGGCAGATGTTACAGGCCCCAGAATTGCCTCCAGATTAGCCAAAATTGAGAGCTTTGAGACCCAATGGAAGTTTGCATTTGTACACTGTCAACATCCTGCAATGTTAAGCAGGCACATCTTCATAGCACAAAGTAAAATACAGTGGTGGTTAAGAGTCCAGACTTTAATGTCAAACTGCATGGAATCAAATCCCAGCTCTCTCAGCTGTGATACTTTGGGAACATTACTTAAAACTCCTTGTGCCTCAGTTTTCTCATCTGCTAAATGGGGATGATGACAATAATAGCACTATCTGATAGGGTTATACTGATGCTTAAGTAATTAATATGTATGTGCATATTACTTAGATCAGTGCCTGGTACAAAGTAAGCATATGCTATTATTATGCTCGAGGCTTGTACTTTGAAGAACTTCATATAATTGCTTTGTACGTAGGAGTTTAGAAATAGAACGTGATCACTAATCTGCAAGATATCCTGTTGGCCATCACGTTATTTAAGGACTGCTGATCCAATACCTATGTGGTAATAAAAGGCTCTAAACATTTACCATCTTATTGGCAAAGTCAGAAGGCCTCCTAGAAAGTATTTTTGCTTGTCTATTCAGGGAAGCTGTGTTCTAAGACATTCATCCATTTGGTTTGATGCACCTGTACAGAAGACAGAACTTCACTCATCTATGTACCTGAGCATCAGTCCTTGAAAGGAAGCTAAAGAAGAAAGTTACAGGCTATGAAAAAGACAGAAATGCTTGGCAGTACAGAAGATTTAGGCATTTATGAGCAACTTTGACCGTGACTCACTTGGAGTATAGGCATTAGGGATTTGAATAATTTTTATTTGCTATAAGAAAGACCTTAAGCAACCTGTTTGAATCATACAACTGCATATTTGTCCAAAACATCATATTTTTCCAAGTAGGAGATCCACTGTCATCATAATCTTTCCTTTCTCTTTCTGAATTTTGCTCATCCTCTTCCTCACCCTAGAGAAATCTGAGGAAAATACTATAATGAAGAGAATGATAAAATGACAACTCCACGTAAAGATAAATCTGTGGAAACCTAAGAAGGTAAAACCTTCATCCACAGAACATAAGTGAACTTGAACATATTATTCTGGGATTTAAATTTAATTATTTGTGTCCAGAAGAGTTTCTGAGGTGAACGGAATTCTGGCATCTAAACAAGTAGTGAATTTAAGGATTATATATTCCGTTATTGAGGGAAACCTAGAACAAAGACAAGAAGTATGTCTCCCATTGTATCAACTTTCCTTTGCAATTGGGTCAACTTGACCTACTATATAAATTCCTCCATGGAAGACTAGATCATAGTATCTTGTGAATTATAAATTGATAGGAAAACACCTGGCAGCCAAGAGATGTGCTAACGAGGCCAATCTGAGGATATGAGGCTTAATATTTGTTAGTTAGTACAAAACTTTAAAGGTTGACATTTCTTTACATTGTTACCCTAAAGGTTTTTCTTTCTTTCTTTTTACATATCAACATTTAAAATATATAAATTGACATTTTACTGTATTTGAAGTCTTATGAGGTCTCTCTTTGGAAAATGTCTTGATGGCTCAAAGTTGGATTACAGCTTTCCCGGGGTCATCAGTAGGACATCATTATCTAGTTTGGGTTTCTCTCGCTGCTGTGATGGCTTTTTCACTTGTGTCCTTGCCCTGGACTCTCCTTCCATGCCATCTTCCCCTCTGTTGTCAGAGTTCTGAAGGACAGATTTAATCACATTACTGTCTTAAGAATACTTATTGTCTCCCTATAGCCCTATAGGATGAAGTCCAAATTCCTTAGGGAAGGTATAGAAGGCTCTTCTTCCCTCTCAATCTTAGCACCTCCCACTTTTCTCTAGGAAGTCTTCTGCAGTATTTTGTTTGCTCCATGAGAACAAGAATCATGGCCATTTTATTCACTATTCTACCTCAGTGACCAACAGGTTTGGAGGTGGCCAGGCACAAAACATGACAGAGAGAAGACAGCAGGGTGAACTGGCAAGCACGTGCTTCTTTCAAAGAGGGAGGGGGCATGGGAGCCTCGACTCAGCTCCAGTCATTTGTTGCCATGTGGGAATGTGGGCCCAGTGTTGCCAGATCTTCTGATTTTTTTTTTCCAAGAGAAGCCAGAAATCTGGAATTTTATGAGAAATCTTCCAATTTTTAAATCTTGGCAACTAATTCAAAATATTTTTAAAACACTGTATGGGCCAAAAAAAAAAAAAAAAAAAAAAAAGTCTGCCAACTGAATTGAATGGGACACAGACTGTGACCTCTTTGGTAAGAGCCAGAAAGTGTTTGTGATCTACCGAGCCTGGTGTTCCACCCACACCAAACTTCCTGCCATTCCCCAAACCCTCCATGTACTTTGTGCACCTCTTTAGTGTTGGTCTTGCTGCCAGGGATGCTGTCCTCATTTTCCATGTGGAAACTCCTACTCATCCTTCAGGACTCAGCCCAAATGGCACTTTCCTCCGTGAGGTTCACCTTTCCTGAGGAGAGCCAGTCAGAGCTCTGCCCAGACTCTGCCACAACATGCTCCATGTATATGGCAGTCCGTAAGGACCAAGAGAAGCTCTCTTATGAATCTTCTCTGGCACCCAGCACGGGATCTGGCACATAGTAGGCTCTCACTAAATGTTTGTTGAATGGATGTGTTCCCATCAGAATGAATATATGAGATTTCCTGAGGAAATAAACACTTTTCATTTCCTCCCATCTTTGCCATGTTGATTTCAATGTGGTAGGCAAATCCATCTGTGGATGTTGGTGTCCTTTTTCAGTTCTACAATGCATGCAGACTGCACTCTTTTGGAGCTCTCCACTGTGCTCATTGGCTTAGGGTTAAGTGTATCTAGGCAGATGGCTATATAACTATTTGCCTTAAATGGGCGAAATGATTCAGACAGGTTTTCAAAAATTTAAGGTGTAGAAGAGTGTTTCTTCAATGACTTGGGAATCAGTTTTATAGAAATAAAATTATTATATTCCAGGTCAGATATCTCATACTAAAAAGATATACCCACTGATTTTGTCATTCTGGGAGCTTGCCTTCTTTGTAATAATTCATTTCTTAAAATTGTTTTGGATTCATGTTTGATGTATATCATGAGAATAATTCCAGTTTAAATGATTTCATATGAAAAATTAATGCCACTCCAATCCATCCTTACCTCTGTTAAAGTAAAACCATAAGGGCTTCTAATTCTTAATTTCCTGTCTACACCCCACACTTCCCAACAAACAAGCCTATCCACATAATTTGATCACATATTCACCCACACAAAAAAAAGCCCACAGATTCCATACACACACATGTATATAAACAGAGGAATATACTGAGCAATTTACATATAATCATTCCATCTACACAATAATATTCAACATAGACTTCCCCCTCTGGAATGTGATACACTCATATGTTAATTAAGAAATTTCATTTTTCCTGTCTACCAAAACCCATACAGTCCCTTATTTTATTTTTCTAAAAATTTCTACATTTCCTAAGATTTAGATAAAACTTCTCTGAAAATATGAAAGGATTTTAAACAAAGGGCAAAATGTTTTCCTAAAGTTATCAATAGAAATTTACTCTCTTATTCAAAAGTTGGCTAGGTAGGTGACTCAAGTAAGATCTGAAAGAAGGTCCCACCCACCCATTACCACTATCATTCCTGTAAAATTTCAAAGAAAATTGTTTTCTTTAATAAGACAGTACAAATTTGACATGATCCAAAGAATGACCATAATTTATAAGATAACAAATTCCAAATAGGCAAGAATGAAAGGAATAAAGCTTTCAAAGGATTTGTTTTTCAAGTCAGTAAGATATATTATTTTGCATGATGATTGATAGATTATTGTAATATGTAATAATTGTAATTATTACTCTGCATGATTATGGGACAGTATTTGTTCTTTCCCCAACAATATTTTCTCCTAAAATACACCACTAATAGGATTATTCAATTAGGCTCTGGGAACTCCAGAAAAGGGTCAGGGTAACACACAATGGTATACTTAGCAGTGAAGTTGAACCACAATCCCAACCTCCTGCTTCTGCTCTCACATACAAGTCTCCAGAGGCTAAAAATGGGCCAAGTTATCAAAGTGTCACTGATTAACTTAAATGGCCTCCTCAACAGTAGAAATGAATAAGGAACCAGAAGCACTAGGCAACGAACTTGAAAGTCAGAATCTTGAGCCTCCCAAATGGTGGGACCTTGGTCACTGGCCAGCACTAAACATTGATGGATTTTGGGACACACTATTACAAATATGGCAGTTTGACATTTGAGAAAACCGCAGAAGCAGGAAGATCACTCTCTTGCCTTCTCTTGCCCTTCTCCTTGAAGCAGGTCATAAAACCTAGGAAGGATTTTCTGACCTTCCCCTGAAGCAGGTCATAAGACATTCAAGAGGTGCCCTCCCTATACCAGGAGGAAGAGAATATCCTTATCTCTGAGACATTGAGCCACAGAGAAGAACCTGAATATGCTTGATTAAATTTTCTCCCAGTTTATTACCATTAGATCATACTTTTTTTATCCAATCATACTTCTCTATGCCCATCCATTTCTTCATCAAAGCTAGCATAAAATATATACACATTTACCCATTTTGAGGGGTCTTCATTTCTTTAAGAAGGCTCTTGTGTCATGTAAAATTATTAAATAAATGTATATGCTTTTCTCTTGTTAATCTGTCTTTTGTTATGGGGCCTCAGCCATGAACCTAGTGATGGGTGAGGAAAAAGTATTTCTCCTCTACAGAATTGATCCCCCTACCCAGTTGTTTATGCTCTATCATAGTCACTATGAGTGCAAATGTGACTAAAATTTAGGCTTTTAGAGCACAGGGCTCCTAATCTGAAGGCAGGGAGATCCGGCCACATTGCTTGGATTTAATGGATTTTAGACTGTGCTGAACTGTCCTTCCCTAATCTCCTGTCCAGGATAGGTTGCCTGAATACCTAAGACTGGGTAATTTATAAAGAAAATAAATTTATTTCCTACAGTTCTGAAGGGTGGGAGGTCCAACATTGAGGGGCCATATCTGGTGAGGGCCTTCTTGCTGGTGAGGACTCTCTGCATAGTCCTGAGTCAGTGTAGGGCATAACATGGCAGGGAGGCTCACAAGAGACAGGCAAACTGGCTTTTATAACAGACCCACTCTCCTGTTAGCTAACCCGCTCCCTTAGATAACCCATTAATCCATTAACCTATTAATCCATAAGTGAATTAATCCACTCATGAAGGCAGAGCATTCACAACTCAGTCATCTCTTAAAGGCAGGACCTTTTAATACTATCACTTTGGGGATTAAGTTTCCACATGACTTTTGGAAGGGACAAACATTCAAACCATGGCACTTGTCTTTCTGGCACTTCTTGCTTCCTAGTCCCTCATTATAAGGCATTTTCAGAATTACTTGTGATGGCAAAAATATTACAAATGCCTAAGATGTTGTCTTAGTTCATTCAAGCTGCCATAACAAAAATACCATAAACTTTGCAGTCCCACCAGCAGTGTATGAGTGTTCCTGTCTCTCCACATCCACGCCAACATGTGTTGTTTTGGGATTTTTTGATAAAGGTCATTCTCACTGGGGTTAAGTGATATCTCATTGTGGTTTTGATTTGCATTTCCCTGATGATTAGGGATGTTGAGCATCCCCTGTGGAAAGCATTATGGAGATATTTTAAACAGATTCAAGTAGACCTACCATTTGATCCAGCAATCCCATTATTGGGCATATACTCAAAGGAAAAAAGTCATTCTATAACGAAGACACATGTACCCGAATGTTTATAGCAGCACAATTCACAATTGCAAAGATGTGGAAACAACCCAAATGCCCATCAATACATGATTGGATTAGTAAACTGTGGTATATGTATACCATGGAATATTACTCAGCTATAAGAAATAACGAAGATACAACATCTCTATGGTTCTCCTGGAGAGAGTTGGAGCCCATTATATTAAGTGAAGTATCCCAAGAATGGAAAAACAAGCATCACATGTACTCACCAGAAAACTGGTTTCCCTGATCATCACCTAAATACACATCTGGGAACGATACCAATCGGATATCAGACTGAGGTGGGGGGTGGGGGGAGGGGATGGGTGTATGCCTACATAATGAGTGCATTGCGCACCGTTTGGGAAATGGTCGCGCTTGCAGGTGCTGACTGGGGGTGGGGTGGGGAGGGGATGGATGTATACTTACATGATGGGTGCAACGCGCACTGTCTGGGGAACGGACACGCCTGGAGCTTTTGACTTGGGGGGACAGGTGGTACATGGGCAACGTATGTAACCTGAAATTCTGTATCCCCCATCATAAGATGAAATAAAAAAAAATACCATAAACTGTGTGGCTTATAAACAACAAGCATTTATTTCTCACTGTTCTGGAGGCTGGAAAGTCCATGATCAAGGCACGGCAGATTTAGTGTCTAACATGGGGATGTTTCCTGA
Source organism: Eulemur rufifrons (assembly GCF_041146395.1). Classification (NCBI taxonomy): domain Eukaryota; kingdom Metazoa; phylum Chordata; class Mammalia; order Primates; family Lemuridae; genus Eulemur; species Eulemur rufifrons. The sequence goes on along the minus strand of NC_090983.1, from coordinate 32,833,708 downwards.
TTCACAGAGGATGTCTTCTCATTGTGTCTTCACAAGGTGGGAGAGGCAAACAAATAAGATCTCTCAGTCCTCTTTTACAGGGCAATAATCCCATTCTTGAGGGCTCCACTCTCAGGGTCTAATCACTTCCCAAAGGCTCTACCTCTTAACTTTTGGGGTTTAGGGTTTCAACATATGGATTTGGGAGGACACAAACATTCAGACCATAGCAGATCTCAAATAGAAAAAATAATATTTGTATCTGTAAATCAAGGAACAGCAGGAACAAGAATATAGTAGCCTTAGGGTAACATTAGCTATTCGCGAAGAAAGGAATGAAGGTTAACTGGGAATCTCTTCCTCTCATTCAATGGGACTTGTCCATAGTTTTAATTTTCAGAGATTATAATAGGAAAACATCACACAATGAAGGTAGGTAGGATTTTCAGATGGGAAACTACAGAAGGTCATTTTTAGACCATAAAATCCAGCATCTCTCCTTTTAAGGAAAATAAAAATCCTTCAATGTGATGCACTGGTAGACATGGCTCGTTATTAGGCTATAAATTTTTAAAACCTTATTAGGATCCCCAAACCAGGAATATAAAAGTACAGTTTCCTTTCCGCTTAAAGACATATTTATTGGCATCTATAGTAAAAAAAAAAAAAGGCTTCTGAGAGTCCCAAATGTATCCAAATAAGCAGTTAAGAATACACAATGTGCATATGCCACATCAAAAGAGGTATTGTAATTTAAGGACTGTGGGGTAAAAATAAAACCCAAATCTGCCACAGTTGCATAGAAATGTGTTTAATCCTCTGTCTGAGTTATTGGTATGAAACATTACCCCACTCTCACAAGCCTTAACACAAACCTTGGTGGAAAGTTAGCCAGGCCCCTGGGTTCCTGTAGGCTCTGTGGTAGGGTTGGCCAGTCTTCATCCCCCACCCAGGGGCTACCACGCTTTAAATAAACTCATCTGACTTTAAAGGAATGCTATGCAGACAGACAGATTGTTTGCACTTGTACTTCTGAAATGGAGACACTCCTGCCCGTGTTAAAGTCTGCAGCTTCACTGCAAAGGACAGAGTCAGGGAAATCTCTTTTGTACCTGATAGAGGGACACTTGTAGGCATAATAGATTCCCCTCTCTTTGGGCATACAGCTGTCCTTTAGACCAGTCAGGAACTCTGGGCCCATGAGGCCTCCACATGGTGCCTAGAGAAACTAGGGGTGTTTTCCCAAAAACTATATTCGTCATGCTTCGGTGCCAAATGAGTGATTTTTTAGTTCCAATTGCACATGCATATAGTGATCATAATTCTAAGTAAAAATTATTGACACAGCAATAAAGCTAAAATTGGTCTTCTCTACACATTCACATGTTTATTAAACATCCACTTCATGCCAGACCTTGTATTGACTCAAACAGATATGTGTAAAGAGCATGCATTTGGAACACTAAAGAAGTCACAGGGGCTAGACAGTGGGTTCAAGAGGAGAATGGCAAAACTCAAGGAGGGAACTCACACCATAGTAATGGAATCCCAACTTAGCCAAGTGATTCAGGCTGAAAGTCAGAGATCAAGGCAAAAAAAAAACCCCAAAAGTTTCATTATCCTTGAAAATCATTTACAAAGGTGCCACCTCGGTGCCATATGCCATCTCTCAATAAATTCATCCCGGACAGGCTTTCCTCCAAGAAATGCATATATGTAAACACTGGCATTCCGTTCAGTGTGGTGGGATGTCCACCTCATGAAAGGCCTAAATATGCTGCTGGGTGAAAGAGCAAGTTCCATTTCCTATCTCCTTCTCACTTCCACACATGCTCTCACTCAGTGAAATGGACTGTAAGTTTTTCCTATAGTATTTCAGCATTTACATTGCAGTTTTCAAGGATAGACAAAATAGGTATGGATACTGTCATGAAGGCTTGTCATAAAAGAGAGGCAATGGAAATAGACAGAAGAAACTTCAGAGAGAAAATGTAGGTGGTAGAATTGACAAAATTTAATGATTACTGAAATAAAAAGGATGAAGGAAGGAAAAGTAAAAGTTACGATAAGGTTGGTTTTTGATAGGGTATGTAAAATTCGATGCCACTCTTGAAAACAATTTATAACTGGAGCTAGTAACAAAGAGGCACATATAAAAAACCTGACACTGATGGTGTGGTGGACTGTACAATAATGTTTTCCCCAATATCTGCACTTTGAAGGATACAAATTAGGGTTTATGATTTATTTGTGTGGCATATTTTTTATTTTGTTATCACTTGAAGCTGTGAAATGACTTTTTAAAAGCCAGATTAGTTTTGATGACAAGGATTTTGAACTGGTACCTAGAGGTACAGGGCCGTGGCTGACAGTCTTTATGGCAAACATGCTTCCCATGAAAGCCTACTATTGATAAATTAGTGATCTATGGATCCCACCAGGTACAAAAGAATCCTGTTATTAGCAAGAAGTGATTGGGGTCAAAGGTCTTAGTGGGCCATTGTATGTACTATAGCACTTTCATAAAAACAAAAATGTCAGCTCTGACTCAAGCTTAAGGAGAGAAGCCATAATGGGGGTTTTCTTTCACTGTGGTTTATTTTTAACATGATATTGAATCCTTTAGTATAGGGACCTGGTATTTGTACTGGTGGGGAATTAAAAAATCAGTAAAATTCCATGTCAACATTTTGACTAAACTCAATACTACCTGTATTATATCTGTGGAAAACTATATTTTCATTTTTCCTCTATTTGAGTCCATATAGAAGGGAGTGTGTGTGAATGTGTTTGATATTATAGTCAAATGAAATTAATTATGCTTGTTCAACTTATTTTTAGCTCTTCAGTGATATTAGCTATATGATTATATCTTATATTAAGCAATAAAAGAAAGTGGCAATGCTGAAATATTAAGCTTCTTGTAAGATTTTCTTTCACAGAATTTTGTCTGGGAGTTAAAATATTACATAATTTCCCTAGGGTAAAACTTGCCATGTATTTATTCTTCTGACTATTTTAATACTGGGTACAGCCTTATCTTTAAATTCCAAGATACACATCTTTTTAGAAATGAGTAACATTTTTTATCAAATCATGTTATGAAAACTTTTTAAAAAATAGACAATTCAGCTAAAAGATGGTTATAGTAACAAATAACATTACTGTCTAAATTAATAAAAGGTGGCTAAAATTTAGGAACAAAAAAAAAACCTCTTTACCATTGAGGAATATTAAAAGCTGAAATAAAGTCAATCTATCATTTTAGTATACCAAATTGTTCTTTTTATTTAAGAATGCCTGATCAGTCTAGGTACAGTGGCTCATGCCTATAATCCTAGCACTCTGGGAGGCTGAGGTGGGAGGATTGCTTGAGCTTCATGGTCAGGAGTTTGAGACCAGCCTGAGCAAGAGCAAGATCCCATCTCTACTAAAAATTTAAAAAATTAGCCAGGTGTCATGGCATGTGTCTGCAGTTCCATCTACTAAGGGAGGCTGAGGCAGGAAGATCGCTTGAGCCCAAGAATTTGAGATTGCAGTGAGCTACCATGATGCCACTGCACTCACTCTACCATACTGACAAAGTGAGACTCTGTCTCAAAAAAAAATAAAAGAATGTTTGATTACACTAAAATTTATTTAATACAATGGAAAAAATTCTCAGTTTGTCTATAGTGACTACACTGCCTTCAAATAAACATTCTCTCAATAATTAAAATGACATCTTAACCCTACAATGTATAGCAAATTAAAATATTATATACACTATGTATGCAATAATTCTCAGGTATAGCTCATTTTGATTGTCACCATTTTAGAAAGAATGCATCCCAGGTCTGAAGTAAAATTGGGGTAAAGTACATTTTTGGAACAGTAAATTTGGTGGGATAGCTGGAGAAACGTCTTTGTATCTGCTCAATAACTATACATTCACAAAGAGGGATCTTAGTTTTGGCCAAATCCTTATTAAGAAAAAAAAAAAAACCCATGCCTATGTAAGGAAAGACACAAGCTAGAAACTTGTGAACACAACTGAAAAGTTTTCCCAGTGCATCTGGCCCCTGGCAGTGTGACCACAGAGGCCACTTGGGAGGGTGCAGAGAACCTTCCCAAGGACAGAGCACAAGGCCCCATTTCTCCTGAACTCAGGCAAGTTGTGTGTTTTCCCTGAAAATGTGGGCCCAGCTCTCGGTTTCCTCCTCCAAAGATTCAATACCCTAAGTTTTCTCTGTAATGCTAGAAGTTGGCCTGAATTTCCAACATTTCAACATTCCCAATTAAAGGAAGATTGTCTTTATCGGGCTGGCAGATGGTGCTGCGGCAGTCTGCTTCAAACTAAAATGTGCTTGGGAGGCCTTCTCTGTCACAGATTTATCAGGAGAAGCAAATGCACCAGGCACACCTTCCATGGCAAGAAAGTGCGTGAGTGACAGGTCCTGAATGAGGTGGAGAGAGCGACAGAGATGGTGTAGAGACAGATAGAGAGGTGGGGATAAACAAAAGGCTCAATTACAACCTGGAAGTCTCTGCCGCTTGAAGCCCTGCTTCAAGGTTTTCCACAGGAGCCAGTAAAGAGTAGTAGTTCATAACTGAAGTCCAACAAACTTTATCTTGACTCCCTTTCTGCCACTTACAGAAGGGCAAGATCTTTTTTTCCTGATGCATAAAATGGGGACAAAAGGGATATCATTAGGACCACATAATAATGTATTTAAAGAGATTATTATACAACTGGCATTGACACGATATAAGGTTTCAATAAATAATATTATTAATCTAAGTTAATTGAGTTTATATCTATCCCAAATATTGGAGATGTAAATGAAATTATTTTTATAACACTCTGGCCCAAATATTACTGATTTTGGTGGCCTCAGAGTAGCTCACCAGATTGTGCTGTTAATGCAGCATAAAAACACTGGACTGATTGGTTTCTGTTTGGGATAAAACATTAATTTTGGACTTAGTGACAGCTAAAGGTTTTGTTTTCAAAAAATCTACTCTGGGCTTTAAATATCTACATCAAAGTTAAGTTCTCTAACAACTTAACTTTTTTCTGGTTTTACAATACCCCTTGGGCCAAGTAAACATTCTTGAAAAAATAATCTATGCAATGTTGAGTCTGTTGGTTAGCACTTGGCCGAGGGGTGAGGTAGTAGTATTCTTCCTCATCCCTACTGATGATATCCTTTATGCATCCCTTTTTGGAATCAAGGCCAGGTTCTTAACCACCAAGTTGTCTCAGAACTGTTAGCTATGATATTAGCTGTGAGTAAATCCCTGTTTCTCAGTAAAGCATTCCTGAAAAGCAAAAGACTTTAGGAGCCAATGGAAGCCATCTTTCATTGTAATATTTTAGCTAAATGTATGGCGAGGAAGTCTTCTAGGAGTAACCTTCTTAGAATTCTAAATTATACTACTATAGTCATTTACCTAAGGCTACTAATACTGGGGCAAATAGAAAATCTTTAGGGGGTAGGGCCTGAGACATTTCAAAAGCAATTAAAAACATAAATGAAATTTGGAACAAAATTCCCCTTCTCTCCTCTTCTCTGCAACTCTTCTGTAAATGGAAAAAAAATAACTAAATTCATTTCTTAAGAAAGGCATTATTAGTGGAAAGTTTTAGCAAGAATGTAAAGCAACTGGAACTCTCCTACACTGGTGGTGAAGGTGCAAATCGGTACAATCACTTTTGAAAATTGTTGGTCAGTTTCCACCAAAGCTAAACTACACATAGTCTATGACTGAGCAATTTTACTCCACCAGTTGTGCATACATATGCCCAAAAAATCATGTACAGAAATGTTTCCTTTATGCATAATAGATAGCAGCTGAAAGTAACACAAATGTCTGTCAACAATAGACTGGATAAGTAAATTGTGATATTCATACAATGAAATACTACATGCCAATAAAAAGTAATAAATTATTGCTACATACAACACACAATAGATGAACTTCATAAACATAACATTGAGTAAAAGAAGCCAGGCACCAAAGAGCATACACCATATGATCCACCTTAGCTAAAGTTCAAAACCAGGCAAAACTAATTTATGGTGCTGGAAGTCAGAACAGTGGCTACTCTTGGTGGGACAGTCATTGAAAAGGGGACAAGAGGGGAGGGTGCTTGGTAACATTTTGTTTCTTGACCTGGGTGTCTGGTTATATGGATGTGACCCCTTTATGAAAACGCATCCAGGTATACACTTATGATTTCTACACCAGTATGCACCTATATTATACTTCCGCAAAACAAAACAGACTCTTCTTCAAAGACTAGAAAAAGTAGATTACAGTTTGAAGAGACAATTTTCTAGTTCTTCCAGTTCTCTAGGAAAGAACATTAGAAGCAAACTCTGAAGACCTGGGCTCCATTCTAAGCATTTGAGAAAGTCACTTTTCCTTCCTTGGCCTCATTTTCCTTTTCCATAAAAGAGGTGATGTCACTAGAGGGTCCCTAAGATTTCTCTTGGCTCTAATGCAGGCATACTGACCTCAAAACCAGCACACTAAACTACCAAGCTTGTTGTTTCCTAGATTGGATATGAGGAGGCAGATCACATTTTTGAAATTTTCCCAAAGGTGAAGCCTACTTCTTCCTCAGAAAAATCTTGGGCAGTCTGATGGAAAATAACATTAGGACAGATTTCTAGAAAAAGATTTTTTCTCTGTTAGCCTATATCCTATCAATGTTAGGTCTCCTTAACCAAGAAGCCTCTTAAGATAATTTATCCTTAATTCTAATACAGGTTGAACATCCCTAATCCAAAAATCTGAAATCTGAAATGATCCAAGTTCTGATCCAAGATCTGAAACTTTTTGAGTGCCAATATGAGGCCATAAGTGGAAATTTTCACACCTGGCTTTCTTTATATGATGGGTCCTCATCAAAGCACAGGCACATAACACAGTTTTTTCAACATCCCCAAGGGAAAGAAGACCCTCCCAGCCCCCTTCAGTATTTTTTCTGAACATGCCCAGATTCCCCACACACAAGCATGCCCACAAAGGGTCGTGAAATGGCACCTGTGCAGGCCAGACACACCCCATGATGCCCCATCTGGAGCCCAGACTTATGTGCATTACTCACTGTGTTTTTTTGTTTATTCTCTGCACTGTGGTGTAAAGATATTGTTGAAAATGTCAAAAAGGCCTGCAGATACCCAGCGTATGAGTAACAGTGATAAGAAAAAGAGGAAGCATTTATGTTTATCTATAGCACAGGAAATCAAGCTGTTGGAGAAACTTGGTAGCAGTGTGTGTATAATGTGTATATGAAACTTAAATAAATTTTATGTTTAGACTTGGGTCCCATACTCAAGATAGCTCATTATGTATATGCAACTATTTTCAAATCCTAAAAAATCCAAAACATTTAGGATAAAGTATACTCAACCTGTAGAAGTGAGAAGAGTTAAACCAAGAATGGGAGTTGAAGTAATCAAGCTAACGGCGTGGTGGCCTTAAGTAAGCTGTCCTGAGAGGGAAACTTTATCTTCTTGAAGATACCAAATGCAGCAACTGGATTTGTAATTGTCTACTGCATATGACCTCCTAACAAACTGGGGTTATCAGCATTCCCTTGCCTACTAAATTCTGCTGAGGTGGTCTGAACCAAAATTAAATGCAGATAGTTTAAATGAGGTTTTCTTTATTATGTTAACCATGTTCTTCACTGAGCCAAAAACTTTCCTTAAATTGGGATCCTTGTTTAGAGAAGGCATTGTCCTTGCCCCTGCATGAGGAAGAGGGCAGAGCCCTGTTTCTTCAGGCTCCCTTCCCCTGGCCCCTCTCTTCTCACCTTGGGACAATCTAGAAAAATTATCAGGATGGAAAATGTTTTGCTGAAATATTTGTGCATAATCGTTTCTGAGAATTTTCCAAAATAGCAAAGGGATGCTGACTTCCCACTAGGACTCAATAGAGTGTAGCAAATCAAACAATTTTCCAAAAGGCATTTTCCTACCGCTCAGCTGACCACATTTCCCACCCCACAGAGAAGTATTGTGGCTGCAAGTGGAATCGGATCTGAAATTCTCAGACAGAAATAGGTAAGTTTTCAAATCTTGGAGACAGAAAAGAGCAGCGAAAAACTCCAGGGTAGTAGACTTGGGAGTGGGCAGAAGAGGGTGTAGGAGATGACAAAGAAAGAATAAACATGTTATCAGGAAAAAAACGAATTCACTTACTTTGTGTAACTGAGTAGAGGCGGGGCGACCTCGGCTCTCTGATGAGTGTGGGGAGTGACTTCTTCAGCAACACAGAGAACAGTTTCAGATTCTACTCCCAGTGATCTGCGGGTCTCATCTAATCAGGGAAACTTTATTTTTCATCATTCCTCGCTGAGCTGTGACACATGAAAATAATTACTGAGGTTAGAGATGGAAAATATTTATTAGGTCAGCTCGACCATCCTTGCCCCTATGGAGGCCAGCTCCCCCCTCCCCTGGGCCTAGAAGACAGAGCTGTGTCAACAACCTGTCATGTCCCTGTCTCCCAGCACCTGAAAAGCAGGTTATTCATCTCTTGGTCTCTGCTGGGTCTCTGAATGCCAAGAAGAAAGAAGACAGCAAGATGTAATCCAGAAACAGGAACTCCTGGCTCCGAGCTGCTGGCCGACTATTAAGTGGGTAGTTGTTGGATCTGGTTTCAGAAGGTTGAGATCCAACCCCTCCTTGGAAGACTCCATTACCGACTTGTTTATGAGAGATGCAGGAGGCCCTATTTAAGGTTGGGAAGTCTTCTTTTGAAGGGTTGCATCCTGTGCTCATCCTTTGTCCTTGGGTAAAGCCTCCCTTCTCAGAGCTGAGGCTCAGCAGAGACTTGCTGAGGTGCCTCCACGCCCCACGGGCTGTCACTCAGCCAGGGAGGACAGACCAGGTTCTCTCTCGGCTTGCCGGGCTGAGTCACGCCCCCTGACCCTTCTTCCTTTCTGCTGCTTTTCTTCTGCATGGCTTGCAGCTTGCTCACATTGAACCCTTTTTAAAGAGCCCAGGGCAGCACTTAGCCATCTGAAGGTGGTCTCTTCAGAGCCATCGAAACAAAACTTACCCCTGTGCTCGGCTCCAAATAAATGGCTCTTCTTAACCCCCCACCAGCTCCAGTGTGTGCGCCCTTGTTTCGCGCGGAAGTCTAGGGCTGGTTCTCCACACAGGACTCGGCGCACAGAGGCACTTAGTGTGCGTAAAATAGTGCTCTCTGCCGTACCCCGCTCCCCCCGAGACCAGCCAGTGTGAGGGCGAAGGACGCTTCCGTCTCCTCAAAATCGCCTCTCACACTGACAAGTAGCTTTAGGACCTCACACAGAACCGGTCTCAGAAAATAGTGCAGAGAATTGATTCAAATTCCTACCAAGCTCCAGAACATCTAAGGGGAAAATGCAGCAAAAAAGTTGCTATAAAATTAAGGAAGTGACTGAGGGAAAAGGTTATAATGATTAAAGATATTCGCACTGAGGGCCAGGGTTGCTTGTACAGGTGGTGTAGGGTGGGAATAGGCACACACGCGAAGACAAATGATCCATACAGTCTGCTTGTCCACGTACGAGAAGGGCCTAGACGGGATGTTTTTAAGGTAACTGAAAACCATCCACAATTCTCCTGGGTCATTTCATAGCTCTGCGGAGAGGGAGATCTTTCACTGGCGCAAGATAGGGCCCTAATATTACCACAGGCTGTTTACATCCTTCAGGCCTGCCAGGCACGGGCAGTGATAATTGAGTCCTCAGCTCTGCACTAAGAGTGTGTGTTTAGTGGCGAGTGGGGTTTTACATAACAAATCTCGCAGAACTTTGAAGACGCTGAATTTTATTTAGGTCACTTTACCGGTCGCCTCACTCCCTTGTCCACATCCGCCGCCCGTACGACATCGTGCGCACAGCGGTGTCGAAGTTCTTTCCACCCTTCAGCGAGGAACGAGCAACGCAGCGTCCCGGGGTGGAATGTCCTGACCCGGAACTGAGGCAGGTATTTGAGGCTGTGTCAACATTTCACTAAAATAACTGATCGATTTAGTTTTAAAAAGTGAGAGAAGTCATCTCGACCATTAAAAAAATCGAACTCATTGTTTCTACTACATTCTGGTTAACCGTGTAGTGTGGAGGCTTCTCTCCCGAATGACTTACTAGCAGTGACGATGATTGTGTAGTGAGCTGTTCCTGGGAAAAACATACATAGGAATAAGATGCTGTAAATGATTGGATACGTGTAATTAAAGGTAATAGTTTTGAAACAAGAGGTTTCAGATTCAAATAATAATTAAAATGGCAATGGTATTTCAAGTTCTCTTCTCCTCTATACCAAACGTGAATAATGCCTCTTTTGGTTTTACCTTGAATATCTCTTTTTCACTTGCTCTGTATCTGCTGAGGGAACTGTGAACTTGCCAGCCTCATTTCAATATATTTTCCTATTCATTTTAATATCCATAAACACTTCAATTTTCCTCCTGTTCTACTGGGGAAAAAAAGTCATGCTTTTCACTTTTCTTTTTTGGAAAATAAATTAACCAAAATGTAATATGATATTTAAGTGAAGAGTGCCACTGACATTAAATGGTCCACGTGGCGTTACATTATGTTTCCCATTTCATTCTATGCATCTTTCTAATACAGGCTAACACTGGTGTTCATGTAAATTGCTCTGGTTTTACAGAACAGGATGCTGCATTCTTTTTGAAACCTAGGGCTCTGGTGCAGTAATAGAAAAAAAAAAAGGCAGCAACAAAATAATGGGCACTGGCAATCAAACTATCATTATAGGTACATTATGTGCGGGGTGCTAAATTGGTAGAAGGCCTTTATTTTTAATTTCTGCTCATCTGTTCACCATTATTAAGCGAGCTTAGACACCAGAGGAGATTTAAGAGTGACAGAGGGTAATTATACACTTTAGGAAAAGATATTTTTCATCATAGGATTAGAACTACACTAAGAAAAAAGCCCATTCAAAATTTTATACAGGGCTTCTGTGTACATTCTTGTTTGAACATGCACATAATTTTCATTTCATATTCCAGTTTCATGTAATGCTAGTCCTGTTGGAATTTTATAGTTTCACAGGCTATCATTTCAAAGTTTTTTAAAGGACATTAGTTTAACAAATATTTGTTCATTTTGCACTCTGTACTTAAAAATAATTAATTGTGCAGTTAATGAAGTTTTAATTTTCCAATTATGGTTAGTGTCATTGGGATGAAACAGTGAGTATTTAAACATAATCAGAGACTTTGGTTAACTCTTGAATGATTAGGGGCACAAAGTTGTAGGGCCTATAAAATTTTTTAACAGTTTTATTTATGTATACTTAACATACAGTAAACTCCATTTATTTAAATTGTACACTTTTATAAGTTTTGATATATATGAGATCTGTTTTTATATCCACACAAACATAAACACAGACTAGTGAAACCACTGTCACAATCAAGACAGTAAACATAGTCATAACCCCCCCAAAGTTTTCTTGTGCCCCTTCCTTTGTAATCTCTCTCTCACCTCTCTAATCCCCTACCCCAGGCAACAATTAATCAGCTATAGATTAATTTACACTAATCACTTTAGATTAATCACTATAGATTAGTTTACATTTTTTTCAGTTTTATTTGAATGGAATCATACAGCATATAATCTTATTTTCTGGCTTCATTCACTCAGCATAGTTATTTTGAGATACATCCATGTTGTTACATGTATCAATAACTCATCCCTTTTTATTGTCAAGTATTATTCCACTGTATTGATATATCATGATTTGTGTATGTAGTCACCTGTTGATGGACATGTGGATTATTTCCAGTTTTGACTATTTGTATTAGTTGGGGTTCTCCAGAGGAAAAAAGTCAATAGGATATAGATAGATAAATAGATGAGAGGGGATTTATTAGAGGGATTGGCTTATGCAATCATGGAGGCTGAGAAGGCCTTCAACAGGCCATCTGCAAGCTGGAGACCCTGGAATGCTGGTAGCGTGGCTAAATCCAAGTCTGAAGGCCTTAGAACCAGGGAAGCCCATGGTATAACTCTCAGTCCAATTCCAAAAGCCTGAGAATGTGGGGAACTGCTGGCCTAAGTCCTCGAGTCCAAAGGCTGGTAGCCTGGAGTTGTTGTCCAACAGCAGGAGAGGAAGAATGTATCCCAGTTTTAGCAGATAGACATATTTGATTTTTCTCTGTTTCTGTTCTCTCTGGGCCCCCAGCAGATTGTATGGTGCCAGCCCACAATGAGGGCAGATTTTCTCTACCTAGTCTACCCAGACTCACATGCTAATCTCCTCTGGAAAAACCTTCACAGATATACTAAAAAATAATACTTTGCCGGGTTTCTATATACTCCTTAATTTGGTCAAGTTGCCACCTAAAATTAACCATCGCACTATTATAGATGTGTTTGCTGCAGACATTCATGTACAAATCATAGTTTGGGAATATGTTTTCTTTCCATTTGGGTAAATACTTAGGAATGGATTAATGGAATATGGTAGATGACTGTATAAATTTTTAAGAAATTGGCAAACTCTTTTCTACTGGTTGTACTATAGGAGAGCAAGTTTGTCCTCATCCTCACAAACATTTGATATGGTCAGTCCTTTTAATTTTAGGCATTCTGATAGGTGTGTAGTGATACCTTATTCTGGGTTTAATTTGCATTTCCCTAATGGCTAAAGATTTCGAACATCTTTTCATGTGTTTATTTGCTATCCATATATTTTCTTTGGATAAGTGTCTGTTTAATACTTTTGCCCATTTTTTTTCAATGGAGTTGGTTTTTTATTAATATTATTGACTTTCAAGAGAGTTCTTTGTTATATATCCTCAATATAAGCTCTTTATCAGATATGTACTTGTAAATATTTGCTCACAGGTTGGGTTTATCTTTTCATTCTTTAACAGTGTCATTCAAAGAGAAATTCTTAGTTTTGATGAAGTATAGTTTTTCTTTTTCTTTCTTTTATGGATCACCTTTGGATATTGTACCTAAGAAAATCTGGTCAAATTCAAGGTCACAAAGATTTTCTCTCATGATATTTTCTAGAAGTGTTATAGTTTTATGTTTTACATTTAGCTCTGAGATCCATTTTGAGTTATATTTTTTTTATAGCATGAGGTATGGATGGAAGTTCATTATTTTGCATATGAGTATTCAGTTATTCTAGCACTGCTTGTTGCAAAAACTATATTTTCCACACTGAATTGCCTTTGCACTGCTGTAAAAAAAATCAGTTGTCTGTGTGTGGGGGTCTATTTCTGGACTCTGTTCTGTTGATTTAATTATCATTATACCAACGTTGAGTCTTCTGACTCATAACCATAATTTATCTCTTAATTTATTTAGGTCATCTTTAAATTCTCTTGATGTTCTATAGTTTCATCACACAGATCTTTCAAATCTGTTGCCAAATTTTAATTCTAAATATTCCGAGGGTGGGGGGGATAAATATTCCATATGTTTGATGATGTTGCTGTTTAATTTTAATTTCTGGTTATTGATAATATAGAGAAATACAATTGATTTTTATATATTCATCTTATAATAAGAAATCTCAATAAACTCACTTATTCTGGCTCTTTGTAGATTCCATCAGATTTTCTACATAGATGATCATGTTGTCTGTGAACAAAGAAAGTTTTATTTCTTCCTGTCTAATATGAGTGTCTGTTATTTATTTTTCTTGCCTGACTGCACTGGCTAGAATCTCTAGTACAATGTTGAATAGAAGTGGTGACAGAGGATATGTTTAGCTTGTTCCTGATCTTAAGGAGTAGGCTTTCAGTCTTTTATCATTAAGTTTGACGTTAGTTATGGATTTTTCAAAGATGCCCTTTATCAGGTTGAGGAAGTTCCCTTCTATTCCTAGTTTTTTAAGAGTTTTTGTCGGCCGGGCGCCGTGGCTCACGCCTGTAATCCTAGCACTCTGGGAGGCCGAGGTGGGCGGATCGTTTGAGCTCAGGAGTTCGAGACCAGCCTGAGCAAGAGCGAGACCCCATCTCTACTAAAAATAGAAAGAAATTATATAGACAGCTAAATATATATATAGAAAAAATTAGCCGGGCATGGTGGCGCATGCCTGTAGCCCCAGCTACTTGGGAGGCTGAGGCAGGTGGATTGCTTGAGCCCAGGAGTTTGAGGTTGCTGTGAGCGAGGCTGACGCCACGGCACTCACGCTAGCCTGGGCAACAGAGTGAGACTCTGTCTCAAAAAAAAAAAAAAAAAAAAAAAGAGTTTTTGTCAGAAATGGATATTGGATTTTACCAAATCTCTTTCTGCATTTATTGAGATAATCATATGGTTTTTCTGTTTTACTTTGTTTTCTTTTCTTTTTTCTTTCTTTTTTTTTTTTTATTTCAGCTCATTATGGGGATACAAAAGTTCAGGTTATATATATTGCCCATGCCCTTCCATTCCCCCGGAGTCTGAGCTTCAAGCGTGTCCATTCCCTAGACAGTGCACATCGCACTCATCATGTAGGTATGCACCCATCCCCTCCCCCACCCCCATCCCCCCCCAGTCAGAACTTCAAGCGTGTCCATTCCCCAGACAGTGTGCATCGCACTCATCAAGTAGGTATACACCCATCACTTCCCCCCAGCCCCCACCTCTGTCAGATACTCAATTGGTGTTATTCCCAAATGTGCACTTAGATGATGATCAGGGAAACCAGTTTTTTGGTGAGTACATGTGGTGCTTATTTTTCCATTCTTGGGATACTTCACTTAATAGAATGGGTTCCATTTTATTTTCTAGTGTCAAAACATCCTTATAGTTCTGGGATAAACCCTACATGCTCATGATGTATTATCTATTTTATATATTGCTGGGTTTGATTTGCTAAAATTTTGTTTAATATACATGTTACTTTAAAAATGTGATGTTATTTTGTTAAAATATTGTGAGTGTCTTAAACAAAATTTAGATTCTGGTTAACTCCTGAATCATTCAGAACACAAAATCTTAAAATCTATAGAATTTTTTGAAAAAAATTTCTTTTAAAATAAAGGCTGATGTTGAAATTCTCTAGCAATGTATCTATACTACATGTAGTAATTATATACTGTATTTGTATTGTTTTTAATTATAGAATTTATTTAATATTGCCTCCCCAATTAAATGATACATTTTTTAGTAAGAATCACATTTAATCTATCTTCTGTGCCCTTCTCAACACCAACCACAGTATATGGCTGTCTTACCATCAGGTACTCAATAAAATACTCACTGATTAAAATGGATTAATTGAATGAGTGATTGATTGAATAAATGAATCCCTCAGTGGCCTTCAACATTGATAATTTCAGAATTTTGGACTTTTGAGAGTAATGGGAAGAGAATCAAAAGTTATACTTTTCTATCTCCAACTCTTTTGTCTCCAAGAATGTATATAGCCAGGGGGGAAAGAGTGGGAGGGGTTGAAAGTCAGAGGTGGGAGTGAGTGAAGTAGGTTCTAGGAAAGCTACCACTGTATGTATGTTCAGGTCACCCGTGCAGGTAGTTTCGATTGCATGTGCAGTGGTCATCAACCTTTTTGGCACCAGGGACCGTTTTCATGGAAGATAATTTTTCCATGGACCCGGGAAAGAGGGGTATGGTTTGGGGATGATTCAAACACATTACATTTATTGTGCACCTTATTTCTATTATTATTACAATGTGATATATAATCAAATAATTAAACAACTCACCATAGGTTGGGGACCCCTGAGAACCCAGATTTCATATATGAATATTAGGGTGGCACTTGCAAGATAAGATCACTGTTAAGTTGTTAATTCATTTACATGCTTGAGAAGTAATAGTCAAGAATTGATGGCATGTAAAAACATCTTAGATACTGAACTGGAATCTAGGAGTCCAGAAGAGCTAAGATATATTATGTACAGTGCAGTCCTTCTTGTATAGGATTATACTACTGCTTCTGTTCTTTTGTTCTTACAAGTAATACTTTTTATACTTATCCACTCATAAAATAAAAGAATAGAAAAAGACCAAAAGTGTATAATACAAATATTAACACAACTGATAGCATTATGGGTAATTTATCTTTTCAATTTTTCTGTGATCTTAATTTTCTATAATAAAAATCTCTCACCTTTTACTTAACAAAAATATTTTTAAATCCAATTAAATACAGTAGGCCCTTGAACAAGAGTTTGAACTGTGAGGGTCCACTTACACAAGTTCTGTCCAGAAAGTATCCATCCATGTAATATGAAAAATAGAGACATTTATTGACGAAGATACAAGAAACATTGTACATAGGACAATGACACCGCAGTCCCCTTCAAAGTAGGCATCTTGGGACCTCACACAGTTCTCCCAGCATCTCTTACTCTAACCTGTACACGTTCAACATTCTCAGGCATTCTGCTTGTTTCAGGCCTTCCAGAATGTGGATCACTTTCAACAGATTCTCAGCCATCTTTGAAGTCTTTGTGCCACACTTTTATTTGTGCTGTACTCATTGCATTGTCCCAAAAACCTTCTGAATCATCTGAATAGTCTCCACGGAGCAATGTTAAAGCTTAATGCAAAATCTGATGCAGATTTATTACTGTATTCGCTCAGTCATTTTGAATGCGATAGCCACACAGTACACATGCTCACTCAACGGCATCTAGCGCCCCACTGAGTAGTAGAGTGAAGTTGTCATTGTTCCAGCATGGGCATCCCAGTCCACTCTCATTGGCTGCCAGTTCACATCTATGTTGTGCAAACCATTCTCGTTATATTAACAATGGCTGGATACTTTCCGGACAGAACTCATATGTGGATTTTTAAAAATAAAAATTATATTGAGTGTGCCTGCCTTTCCTACCTCCCCCTCCACCTCTTCTGCCTCTGCCACCCTTGGGCAACAACCTCTGCTTTTCCCTTCCTTCTCAGCCTATTCAATGTGAAGATGGTGAGGATGAAGACCTTTATGGTGATCTACTTCCACTTAATGAAGAGTAAATATATTTTCTCTTCCTTATGATTTTCTTAATAATGTTTTCTTTTCCCTAGCTTAATTTTTTGTTTGAATACAGTATATAATACATATAACATATAGAATATGTATCATGAGGCTTCCATTCAACAGTAGGCTATTAGTTGTTAAGTTTTGGGGGAGTTAAAAGTTATACATGGATCTTTGACTGGGCAGGGTATTGGCACAGGAAACCCCCATGTTGTTCAAGACTCAACTGTACTACTAATGGTCATGCTACTAATCACGTCAATAATCAAGTTCTTGGGTAGCCTACCTCCTGCACCCAATCAATTCCTATCTTATGTTGTTTGGTTTGTGTCCAAGAAATCCACAGTGAGTAGTAAGATTTTTCACATCTGTAGAATGGAGTAAAAAAGTGGTTTAGAGTATGGTATTAGAGTTTGCCAAATTCTCTTTACAGGGCAAAACAAAGGTCCATAATAAAAAGTTGAGTTCATTGCCCAGAATATAAATACTTAAAAGTAAAAAAGAAAACAACCAACCAAGATCACTGAACTGTTTGGAAAAGCAGTGGGGCAGAGGCACTACGTTTGGTCAAAAATATATCAGCCAAAGCCAGAAGTGACTGGGATTAATACTAAAGAGCAGTTGCCATGATCCCTAGCTATCAGTTAAAAATGGTTACCTCTGCCCTAATTCAGAACAACTATCACAAAAAATAAAACAAGGCTTATTATTTTTCCTAACAATGGCAAAAATTCTGTAGTTACTCAATAAATGCTATCATCCAACGGCAATGAGGAATTAACAGTGGTGGCGATTCACATAGATCAGTTAATAGTCACCATAATTTTCTTATATTGATAAGCAATTTTTTAAAACTTTGAATACCAGAAAGCATCCTCTCAACTATGCTATCGTAGACATGATTTAATTATTCTTTTGCAATTCAAAAGATCTAGGTCTTCTGATAACTAAAAAGTCATTAGAGTTTATAGAAATTCTAATTAGGACAATGTTAGTTAATAGGATGCTTGCTTGAAACCTTACTGCCACCCACTTTGCAATAAAAATATGTCCTTGCACTTATATAATATTATTTCCTTAAAATGTATAATTATGAAAATCATACATAATAAAAATACATAACTTATATGAATGGTCACAATAATAATGAACAAAAACACACCTGTGTATCCATTATCAATACTTTGAAGTCCCCTGTGTAGCCTTCCCTAATTATTATAATCCCCTCTCTCTCCCTAGCAATAACACAATTCTAAGTTTTATGTATAGGATTTCCTGAAGTTTTACCATACACTTATATCCTTAAATATTATATTGTTTGGTTTGCATGTTTTGGAACTTTATATGAATTAAATAATTGCATATTTGTTTTTTTTACTTCATGATAAGTTTGTGACATTCACCTCTGCTGATATATTTAGCTGTCGTTCATTCATTTTTCACTGCTGTATAGTACAGAAGGTCCCTGACTTATGATGGTTCCACTTAATGATTTTTTTTTTTTTTTTTGAGACTGGATCTCACTGTGTTGCTGAGGCTAAAGTGCACCATAGCTAACTGCAACCTCAAACTCCTGGACTAAAGTGATCCTACTGCCTCAGCCTCCTGAGTAGCTGGGACTACAGGTACACACTACTGTGCCTGGCTGATTTTTCTAATTTTTGTAGAGATGGGGTCTCACTATGTTGCTCAGACTGGTATTGAACTCCTGGCCTCAAGTGATCCTCCCTCCTCATCCTTCCAAAGTGCTGGGATTACAGGAGTGAGTCACTGTGCCCGGCCCTTAATGGTTTTTTGACTTTACAATGGTGCTGGGTTTTTTTTACTTTAAGTATAGTATTCAACAAATTATATGAAATATTCGACAGTTTATTATAAAATAGACTTTGTGTTAAATGATTTTGCCCAACAGTAGTCTAATGTAAGTGTTCTGAGCATGTTTAAGGTAGGCTAGGCTGTGATATTCTGTAAGTTAGGTGTATCAAATGCATTTCCAACTTGTAATATTTTCAATTTATGATGGGTTTATTTGGATGTAATCCCATCATAAGTCAAAGAGCAGCCATATTCCATTACTGAATATACTATACTAGGCATTATAGATATAAAGACATGGTTTTTAAAAAATTTTGATTAATGATTTTATATTATGTCCATGTAAGAATGCCTCAAAAAAAAATCCAACCATTTCCTTCTTGAGAAGTAGTGGAGGGTAAGAGCCACTTTTAGGGCTTGAACCTTGGCTTCACCAGTGTGACTTTGGACATGTTACTTAACCTCTCTGTGCCTCAGTTTTCTAATCTGTATCATGGGAATAACAATAGTATCTGTCTTATAGGGTTGTTAAAATGAGTAAATGAGATAATGTGAAGTGTTTGGAACAGTTCCTGGCTTGTATTTAGGTGCTCAACAAACATTATTTACCATGAGAGACAGAGATTTGGAACATCTAGCGGTTTCTGCAGATTTAAGTGTGTATAGAAGGTATTTTAAGAATTTTCAATTAACCAGGAGGAAAACATTGTTCCTGATCTATCTGGAGAAAAAATGACAAATCTTGTCTCTTTCTTGTACTGTTGGTGGCATTAAAGATAACTCTAAATGGACCAAAAATGAAAAAGATAAACTTTAAGAAAAGTTATATCACTAGTGTCCGGCCCCTAAACATAAGAGATGAATATCTCTTATCTGTATTGTAATCATAGATTTCATGTGGTAAGTCCATTAGAATACAATTTATGATGTTCTTTAAAGAAAATTTATCAGAGTGAAGACCTCTAAGTGAATCAAAATCTCAATGAGTAATTGGAAATTAAATTGTCATCTTTTTATGGAATGAAATCAGTTTACTACTAAAAAGCTACAATCATCTCCACCTTTACCCTAAAAAAGAACGAAAAGGGAGAGAGGAAGGAGATAAATTTCCTTTCTAAAGTACTTTAAGAATCTGGAGTCTAAGTGAAAACCAACAGCATACCTTCTGACTATAGGAAATAGTCATGTGACATTTGTGTAGGTAAATTGAATATTCTTCAGCCATTCCACAAACTAGGAAATAAAATTTAGGATTTTTAAAGATTTTTTTTCATTATTGGTTACAATCTCATTTCAAATACAGAAATAAACCTACAAGTAAACATTCACCTATCCTTTTTGAAATGTTATTCCTTCCTATTAAGTTGAAGATAATGGAATTATAGGAATGGAAGCCATCTCGTATGCTAGGCATGATCTCATATCCTCCTAGTTCCTGAGAGACTGCGACTGATGTGATTCCAGAAACTGTGCCCATCTCGACCCTATTGTGGCTCTGGGCGTAGACATAGTACTAGGTGCATTCGCACATGGATGGTATTCAGTAAATAATTGTAGACTAAATGAATGAATAAGCAAGTTTTTACATCACCTTGAAATAATAATGGTCTCAATTATTTTAATCAGTCTATCAAAGTATATTTCAATGCTTGTCAGTTAATAATTCTTATTGCTGGAAGTTAATTTTTATACCCCACTCACATCATACTGCTATACTCAAAATCAGTGGTTCTCGACATTGTCAAAAACAAAGACCCCCTTTTAATAGCAAACATTTAACACAAAAAAACCCATCCAACCATAACATCATTATACTTTTTGTATTTAGTGTTTGATAAAATAAAATAAATTTGAGGATTCCTTGAAATAATTTAGTAGCAAACCCCCTTTCTGTCCTCCTCACCAAGTTAGGAGCCCACAGATTGGAAATCAGAGTCTAGATTCTCATCCTGTGTTCTTGTTTCAGATAGAAAGAGAGGACGATTGCTCTAAATGAAAATTCTTAATGTGATCGCCAATCACTGCATCAGTCACTCTTAAGTATTTTTAAATCTTAGCAAAAATAAATCCCTTTAATCTTGCTCCTACCCTGTATTTTTCCACTACTTTTATTTTTCATAGTCTTTCTGAACCTTCTCCAACGTTTCCACATTTTCAAGTTGCAGAAGCCACAAGTGGTCACAGCGCTCTGGTAGCACTGATTTAATAAGTATAACAGGGTGACAGTCTTCTTAAAGATAGGCACTTTTAAATATAGGAAACAATGAGTAAAAATCCAAATTAAAAAATAAATGTCACTAAACAATGTTGGCCTATAATGTTGGGTGGAAAAGATATCACAATATAATCCATAAAGTTACTGTATTTCTTGGACCTTATCTCTCCCATACTAGTGTTATTCTGCTGTGTAATGGGATACACAGTTCATGTCTCTAGCCCATAAAAATGCAAGAATGAGTCCCATATGTACCTTTGCCTATTCTTTATGATGTAGACTCTGATTAGCCTCTGGGCCACACAAGTTGAGTTAACGTGTCTTTCCAAACAATTCTGTTATATTTCATTGCTCCGACTCCTGTTGGCAGGCTGATGAAATGAACAGTTGTTGTTCTCCCTGCTCTCTCAATCCATACTCCAGTATCTTGGAGTATGTTCCTGGGAGCTAAACTATCACTTCTTTGCTCAGTCTTTTAAAGCATTAATAAAGCACAAATCACATCATTTTTATCGATGTAGGTGGGAATTATGAGCTAACTAGAGATTTTCCAAAATCCTAAACTGGCTACAAGTTGATGTGGTAATTTATCTAAGCCCTTAGGGCCACTGCACTGTGAAAGAAGTGGAGAATGTATATTCTTGGGTTTTTATTTGAGTTAAAGCTTAAGAGTCCCAAAGGACAGACATGTTAATCATAAACTAGCAGCTTTTTCAATCTGATTTTCTTTCCTCCAGTGCTTTCTCCGACTCAATCTGAGTTTAATAGGAAGAGCAACAAACTTGAATCACAAGATGCATTCATTTCTGGCTTTCCCCCTTCTCATCTGTGCCATTGTGGGCAAGTCACTACCACTCTAGGCTTGTTTTTTCCCCTCTAATGTAGGAATAATGATGTTCCATAAGCATTATTAATATTTTGAGGATCAAATGGGACAATGTTCAAGGATGTGCTGCTTAAATGATAAAGCAGGATTAAAACATTAAGGTAGTATTATAGTTATTATCAGCAACATTTCACAGTCTGATGGTTTACAAGTGACTTGAGTTTCCAGTGATTGCATAAAGGAATTGGCACAATAAACCAGTGGGCCAAGTCTAACCCATGGCCTGTTTTTGAACAGTCTTTGAGCTAAGAATGATTTTTACATTTTTATAGGGTTGTAAAAACACAAGCAAAAACAAACAAACAAAAGAATAATAATAAGAAAAAGAAGAAATTACAGAGACCATATGTCAGCTGCAAAACCTAAAATAATTTACTGTCTGGCCCTTTACAGAAAAAGTTTGCTGAGCCCTAAAATAGTAGAACTAAATCACACAAGTTTATACCCGCAATATCTCTACCAACTCTGAACATAACACCCTCTTCTGCTGCCTCCACTTCATCTCTTACTCCAAAATCCCCCCCCCAATCTTACATAGGAGGGCTGTGGATGTAAATAATCCATTATTTTGTTATTGATTGGTGGACATAAAGATTCTTCAATCACATATGAAAGATTACAACAATTCTCAAGTCACATGGTTTGGGAGGCCAGCAAATCAGTGTGATAGAATTAAGCTGTGGGCACAAATTATTTTAGAAAAGACCAAAGGATTTCACATTTTATACTTTTGTTTCCCTCCTAATAATCTGCTACAAATAGAATTATCTCATCTCTCTTTTTCTCCTATCATCACAATCTTCAAAACCCCTTAATCCAAACTGATACTGGTGGCAAAGAGCCTCTGACATAATTAAATTGAAACATATGAATTCTGGATCAAGATTAAGAAAAAAATTAAAGCATTTATTGTGTTGAATTTTTTATGCCAATTTTCTGCTAAAAAGGAGGATTCAAAAGGTCAAGGATTTTGTAGCACAGACTTAGTGGTATATTAGTTACAGTAATTCAGCCTGAAAATTCCAGCAGAAATAAATATAATGGAATGCCATGAATTACAAGAGACCACAACTTTAATCAGCTCATGGGAAAAGAAAAACATGCATTTGCCTATTGACAGTTGATAAACTGAATCCTGAAGCTCTTTTGGAGGCCAAGGAGCACCAGACCTCTATCACTGCTGTTATATTGAAGAAAACATTTTGAGCTTCCATTCTCCACCCTAACCAGCACCCCTGTGCCTTGTGATATGAACACAGAACAGAATACTATCTGCATTTTTCTTGCAGATACTCATTACAATCACTTAGTGGCTGTTCTCTGAGTCAGACAAGACCCCAAAACATGGGAACCAATATGGTTAGATGACAAGTAACGGAATGACAGAGACTTTATGAATTATTTTACTTTAATTTCAGATGCAACATCATAAACCATAACACAAACTTGAGCGTTCTTATGTTATAAATCTCATTTACACCAGTGTAAGGCAGAAAACTCATAACTGAAAAGAATACTATGCCAGAGACATAAATATTTGCTGAATAAGCTTTACCTCAAGAATCTTATAGAATTCTTAGGCTTTCATTGAAACACAGTTTCCAGATTTTATATGAGTTTTGACCCATAAAAATAATGCCTGAGTTTATGAACTCCTTAGCTTCGTAAGATTAAATAGTTAAAAATGCCAAATTAATTTTGGGGGAGTTACTTAATAAATTGATTCCAAAATCCATATAGAAGACAAATATATAGGAAGAGTCCAGAAAATTTTTGAAAAAGAAAAGTAATGAGGTAAAAATTCCCCTTCCACATAGTGAAATATACTCTGAAGCTATGGTATTAAATATGGTGAGGCATCAGTACAGGAAGGGGCAGGCAGCTCAATGAAACAGAATAGTCTAGAAACAAAGCACAGATTATGTGGGGATTTACTCTATGAAAAATGTGGTATTTCAGATCAGTAAGTTGTTTGGAAATAAATGTTAGAAAATCTTGAAAAAAAATTTT
This sequence comes from Eulemur rufifrons, assembly GCF_041146395.1. Lineage (NCBI taxonomy): Eukaryota > Metazoa > Chordata > Mammalia > Primates > Lemuridae > Eulemur > Eulemur rufifrons. The sequence goes on along the minus strand of NC_090983.1, from coordinate 32,809,848 downwards.
GGACCTTTCTCAAACCATATATAAAAATAAATTCCAGAAATTATTTTAAATGTAAAAAATGAGTACATGTAAAGTACATTTTTTATAATACTTGAATGGTGTTGCCAATGCCAAAAATATAGAGGGGATGATGAAAAGATTTGATAACATAAAATTTCCCAACTGTTTTATGGTAAAGGTGCCATAAACAAAGCTGAAGGACAAGCAATGAACAAGAAAAAAGCTGCAACACATTCAACAGAGCTATTTTCCTAGGTATATAAAGATCTCTTACAAATCAGCTGAAAAAAGACAAAAAACTGAACACTATGACAGAAAAAATAGACAAAAACATGAACAGGCAAGTCACAAAAGAAGTACAAATGACTTAAAGATATATGAAAATATGCTCAAATTCATTGATAATTGGAGATAAATGGGCAACACTGACATATAAAATTTTGCCTTTTTTGAAGGCAACCTGGCAGTATGTATTAAAATTTAACCCATAAATTGTACTCCTAAAAATTTTACATGATCAAATTATTAGACAAATACAAGATAAAATATATCCAAGGAAATACATTTGCACATGGTAATAATAAAAACTGGGATAAAACAAATTATTTAAGATAATTGGTTACCTAAATTATAGAGAGAAATATTATGTAATAATTTAAGAGATCGATAAAGAATATATATATGAAGAATATATAAAGAGGAAATAGCTAGAAAATATCTAAAAATCAGTTAATATTAACCCTGGTTATTTATATGATACAATTTTTTTTTTTTTTACTTTCTTCTTAGCAATCACCTGATTACTTAATTAAACCAATCATGCACATAAGTCATTTAACACCAAAACAAAAATCTCTATGTACTTTCACGGAAAATATCAATGATTTTTTTAAATGAAAAAAGCAGATTAATTAACAGTATGTGTATTGTGATCTCATTCAAGTAAAAGAATCAAGTATGAAAGAATATACACAAAAGGAAAAGAAGAAAAAGGAAGAAAGGCTAGAAGGCACTATATATTGATAGCAAGAGGTTCCCTTTGAGAAGGGGACATTATAGATGCTATCTGTATATACAGATGTATTCTCCTAGCTGCTTTTGAGTATTTTCTTTCTCGTCTGTTTTTTTTTTTTAGTTTGAAATCTATGTTATTCTAATAATAGAAAAATTAAGCACTATTTTTTAATCTGAAAAAGTTTGACTATTTTAACACAAAATGAAGCAAGTATCTCGGGGCTAGCCTATAGTAGATCTTCATTAACTGTTTTTGTTTGTTTGTGTGTTTAGAAGAGAGACCAAGGCAAACACCAAATCCTCAGAAGAGCTCAGTCTTCACTTCTATTGCACTCCTTTCTGTTTGCTGTCCAATCGTGAAATGGGAAAGATAATACTAGCCAACCTATTGAGTTGTTGCAAAGAATGAGAAAATGTTTCTGTAAGTATAAAGTTTTCTTAGTTTCTTCTTAAAGTGAATAACAATTGTAAAATTAATAAATGACAAGCTTTCTGATTATATACGGCTGCTGGTCAGGCCCTTCCTGTAACTCAGGCCAAATTTCCATTAGTCTAAATGGGAAACATCTTCAGAAAAGACTAAAATTTTGGCATAAGAATCATTTTTTAACATGTTTCTTCCTGGGTAAATTACTTTGTGGAAGAATTAATAATTGTCTCCATGTCTGGAGTCCTGAAAGAAGGGTTGTATATAGCTTGCAGTGAAATCTACGATGCTAAGGCTTATTTAGGCAGTTAATAAAACATACATGCTAGTTATCCAATAGCCCATTAGAGCTCCTCTAGAGCCACCACTGTTGCTTTTGAATCTGCAGAAGTCTGCACCATAAATGTGTGTTGTTTCCTTATAAAACAGAGTGAGTTTTGAATTGTAACAAAGCATTGTTTAAATTTCTACCCAGGCTATTTTAAAAATGGATACTGGCCCAAAAGATAGTAGTAGTTTCTCTGTTCTGTTGTTTAATGATACATATTGGCACCTCTCTGACACCAAAAATGTGAGCTGGACTTCACAGTAAATGGCATTAGGAGATGGTAGTACAGAAAATGAGTCCATGCAATGGCTCTTCATGATAACAAAATTATGACTGACCTGACCTCGTTTGAAAACATGAAGTATATTCTGGTTCAATATCAGAATATAGCTGCACTCCTCATGTTTCCAATAATTAAATACCTCTTTAAGGTATCCTTTTTGAAAGTCCTCTCAAAAATAAAACTTCTCTCAAATTGGAAGGTACTGTCATGCGCACAAGTAGCTCATTCTCTGCCTGTGCAATATTTCTTCACAATGCTTGGGAGTGGGGATATGAAGAAGGTAGTATGTTTTCTGTTTGGTCACTAAAAGAAGTACATGCAACAGCAACACAACATCTTAAGTATTTATTGGTGCTACCCAAGGAAGGAAACAATGGGGGGAAAAGAAATGGACTCAATCTCCATCTTCTTAGGAGATGTAAGGTGCATATATGCGTAGATTCCAATGGAAAATGAATGTGTACACTGGGGAGATTCCAGAACTACCTATTGGGACAGAGAATAAAAACAAATGAACTGAGTGTGCAAGAATAATCTTTGACAAGCTATGCAAACAAAAAAGAAGGAAGCGGGTGGGGGAAGGAGAGGAGAGGAAGATTTCCTTTTCCCAGTGGAAAGATCCAACAAAGCAAGGAATTGTCTTTTAAATGGGATGTGCTTTAACTTCTCTAAGCCAGAGACACTGCCATCAGTCAACCACATTTGTCGAGCATCCATTTTTTGCCCTCTTTTAAGCTGTATAAAATATTAGCCTCAGATAAGATCAAATACTCAAACTTTGGCCCCAAAATTCAGATGTTGAAGAAGTTCAACATCTAGTCACCAAGGACAAAAAGATGATAAATAAATTTTGATACTAAATTCAGAATAGAAAGCATGTTTCAAAACTGTACTTTTTTAGGTAATTGAGAAGTCATGCATATGTGTTATGTATTAGAGTTTCTTCAGAGTTGTCCTTCTTGATCTTGTACACTAAAGGTTGGGGGACTATAATATCATGTTTTACACATACGCCTTTTATTTTATTTTATTTTATTTTATTTTATTTTTTTTAGAGACAGGGTCTCTCTCTGTCACCCACACCGGAGTGCAGTGATGCAATCATAGCTTGCTGCAGCCACAAACTCCTGGGCTCAGGTGAAGCAATCCTTCTACCTCAGCCTCCCAGATCAGCCTGTGGAGTGGCTGGGACTACAGAATGTGCACCACCATGGGTATTTTTTGTAGACATTTTTCTGTCGAGACAGGGTCTTGCTATGTTGCCCAGGCTGGTCTCGAACTCCTGGCCTCAAGCCTTGGCCTCCCAAAGTACTGGGATTATAGGTGTGAGCCACCATGTCCATCCCATATATGCCTTTTAAAATTTATTTTGTTGCTTAGCAAATGCATTCATGTACTGAGTCCTTGTTTTGTAACAGCCCTGATGTTAAAGGGCTAGGGAGACACAAAGTTGAATAAGGCAGAACACTTTAGTGAGGAAAACAAACTCATTAATATTTCATTTCAATCTTTGTAATAATTGCTGTCACAGTAGAGATTGTCTTTTTTCACCATCAATTCTTCGAAGTCCAGTTTAAAAACAACTATCTCCTAGAAGCCTTCAACAGCTTCCCTGACACAGGTAGAATTACCCATCCCCACACTCCTTTTCTTTCCCTAGTACTTTATCTCATTTTTAGCTGAACACAGATTTAGTATTATGGATTAGGGCTAATAATATATGTACATTAATGCTGGGTAGACAGTAAGCAATCTGCAATAGATGGGGCAAAGTAGCATTCATTCTGTATCTTGAGTGCCTAGTAGCTTTTGGCATGTTGTAGACACTCAACAGATGTGCCCTAAATTGAATTGAATTCCAATGAATCATTTAATTCCCAGAATGTTGGGTCATTCCTTTCATTATGTGTTCCCTCCAAAACAGCCATACAAATTTACAATGGGCCAATGAGCTTGGAAGACCAAAAAAAAAAAAATTAGTCCTTGAGGAAAAAATAAACAGTTTTTCTACAAATTGAAATAGAAGTAATAGCTCCAATATTGTTTTCCTTTTGTTAATAATGAGCAGGCATTTCATGGTAGTGAGAGTGCAAGTGGTTACTGAGAATTAAGGAAGCCAATATTTCCATTATGGCTTTAGTAAAATGTAAAATCTTTTCTCATGGCACTTTAGTTTATAACATTGGGTTCACTTTCAATCTTCTTAAAATCATTGGTCTATAAAAGAGTTACTTTTCCAAGTAAAAAATTTTTTTAAAAGGTAGAAGTTTTAAAAAGCAAATCATTTTGAAAATATTTATTTATTAATGTTTATTTTTATATACTTTAAAATAATGTCTTACATAGAACAATCAATAGAAAATAAACAGCTTAATAAAAAGTAGCCAATTGACAAAAAGTCTTTTTTTCCATTGTTATTCTGACATCTCCATAACCTCTGGCCTCTCACTGTTACCAAATCTTTATATTTCATAGACATGTAAAATTTGGACGCTCAACATAGGTTTTGCCAAACTTTTATTTTACTGAATAATGGCTTTAAAAATAAAAATCAACAATTACCATTTGTTATCACATTATTTCATAAGACATTATAACATATAAAATATAGAAGGTCCTATAAAGATAGATATTTAAATTGAATAAACTTAGCTTTCACAAAGCGCACTTCATGTCCTTACTATTCTTATTTTTCTGTAAATCAGTGAAAATGTTGACATAGATTTGTAGTGTCCACAGTTTTATTTCTGAAGTTTCTATGCTGTATTCTTCTCCCATTTATTCCTGCATCATTCCATCATTCAACAAAGAGAGCCCCTCCTATGTCCCAGGAACTGAAGAACATTCATCTTGTGTGTTCTCACAGCACTACTGAAACAATCTGCTCCTAAGAAAGGGTCAGTGAGCAATTGTTCAATTGTATTGAATCAAACTGGATAAATATCACTAGTAAAAGCTGATAATTTTAACAAACGTTTCACAAAGCAAGAATTAAGCACATAGCGTTATCAGTTTGTTTAGTGTTAAAAAAATGACAGAAGACTTTTTAAAGGTATAAAGTTTAAAGTTATAGAAATGCAACTGTGCATATATAATATCCATGTAGCATTCTGGAAGAATTAAAGTAATAGAACATAGAATAGAATCTTATGAAAGAGATTTAACTTTTAAAATCAATTAATGCAATTAATGTTAGAGGCAATATATTTACCCTGCACATTGGGAAAAAAATTCAAGCAGCATGAAAGAGCATACAGTAAAAAGTCTCCCTCCTTTTTCTGAACCCCAGTTGCTCAAATTCCCCTCCCCAGAGATAACTACAGCAACTATGGTTACCAGATTTTTATGTATCTTTCCATAGATAGTCTATGATTATGCAAAATACGTATGTCCCCATTTTTTTTCTTTTTTACAAAAAGGATAGTACACTATATATACTGTTCTCTCTCTTGCTTTTTAAAGTTAATATCTATCTTAAGGCTGGTCCATATTAACACCTACAGATTTGCCTCATTTTTTTTAACATTTGTGTAGTGTTTCATTGTGTACCTATACCTACTTTATTTAACCCATTGCATTTTAAGATTGTATACAGTCTTGTGCTTTTTTCAAACAGTAATACTGCCAGTATCCTGGTACCCGTCTATGTGCACACCTGTAGGACATCTCCCTGGAAAGAGAGTTGCTGGGGCTCCCCCTGCCTTTCAACAACAATTCGCAAATTTTAAAAGATCCATTCTGCTCACCCGTTGCCATTTGGCTCTTACCCAGACTGGCTGACCCTAATTTCTTTATCCCAGTGGATCTTAACCTCACTGCACATCATAATAACCTTGAGGTTTTTAGAAAATATCATTGCCACCTTCTTAGAGATTCTACTGTAATTGGTGACTCTGATATGTAGCATGAGGTCTAGACCCTGGTCCCACTGCTCCTTCTCTGGGCATCCTTCAATTTGTCCTAGTCAGAGAGTAATTCTAAATGGTAAAGAAAACACAATAAATTGTTCCTGCCATCTGAGTGAAAAAGTGTGAAATCATTTGTAAGAGGGTCAGTTATCTATGCACTAAAGGAATCCACGGGGTAGAATAGGAATTTCTTTATCTTTCTCCTTCTTCTTGGCTCATTGTTTCACTTCTTAACTGGTTTACCGTTAGTCCTAGAGGTGTTGCTTGGTCCTCTGCTCCTTTATTAAATATGAGCTAAAAAAATCAATATTAGTAGAAATCACGAGCAAGGTTAGGAATGAAACATGAGTCCATTATGATCTGAATGCCTCACTACATAGTTCTTACAGATCCTTGGTTTTTTTCCGTTTACATATTTTTTTCTTTTATTCTCTCTTTCCTCTCTCTCTCTCTCCTCCTCCTTTTCTTTTTTCACATTTCTTTTTAAAGAAGTTTGTCACTTCTTTAACCTATATAGAAGCTTACTGCTATGAGGATCTGATTATGACTGACAGTATCCAGTCTGAATAATTCCTTAATTTTTGTGTCTAATAGGGTGAAGTCATTATGCAAGTCTTTCTGTGTTCAATGTTGCAAAACACCTATCATCATTCTTTGATAGCCATTCATGGCTAGACGCTCACCCGCTCCAGAGAAAAGCTGAAGAAATATATAACCTTTTGCTTTAGCTATTCATTTACAGATGCTGGAAGCTCCAGTTGGGATGTCTTTATAAGGCTGTTTTCTAACAATTAAGCTAGCTGTGGTAGGAAATTAGTTCCAGCATGTTTTATGGGCAGCTACAATTTTGGTTCAAAGGATGGAGCGCATAATCTCAGCAATTCCAAAAGGGAAGTATCACAGGCAAATTCTGACATGTTTCCCTTTCATGGCTATTTGAGAAACCACTGACACCTCACATTGATACTCTTCTTCCTATGTAATAAGTTAATAATACAACAATCAGGGATGAACTGGGAAGCGATGTGGGTGGAAGCTGTTTTATACTGGGAGTGGAATGATATGCCCTTAGTATGATAAGCTGATCCCATTCCATTAAATCACGAAGCTGTCTCCCCTCTGTGCATCCCATATGAACGGCTGAAGAAAAATCATGGAATTGCTAACACTCGCTGCAGCTGTCAGGAAATGATACTAATTAGTTTAATTTGCAATAACACAAGCACTTAACTCTCCAAATAATCTAAGTTAGTAAGTCAGTTTTTATATTATGACAATGACATGTTTAAGAGACGCTGGAGCACTGCTTTTTTGACCTTTGACACACATTTCTGATAAAGGAGCACATCAAAGATGTTTTGTTTTTCTTCTCCATTATTCTTTCATCTGTTTCAGTGGAAATTATTTGATAAATGAGACAGTTTGGTAGCTTTACATAACTGAAAAGAAGCTGAGATTGATGCTTCGAAAAGCACACATTAGCCAAAGGATTATATTTGTAAAAAGAAACTATTACTGTACCAAATGGATGACACCTCTTAGATCACTAAATCCCCTGGAATTCACATGTTCACATTTCATTCTATCCATTTTTTTTTTCCCCTTTGCCCTTTTTTGGTGATTGTCAGCTCAGGAGAAGTGAGCTCAAATGGTGAGTTTCACTTTCTCCTCTTATCCATTTCCTTTCTCTGTTCTCAGGCACAGCGAGCTGCTACTGTTTCTGCTCCTTCTCCTGACAGGCAAATGTTTAATGTCTCTTTCTCCTTTCCCTTTTCCATACATTTGGTATCAACATCTCTTTCACGAAGCCAAAGAGGGGAAAGCTCTCAAAAACATTCTCGTACATATGAAATGAGCTTCGTCTGGGGTCTCCCAGGGTCCCTCTGACTGGGGAGCCCACAGCTGGACCAGCTTTCTGTTTCTTTTGAGTTTCGCCTTCTTTCGTGTTATATTCCTTTTCATTCCACATGAGGCCAGGGGTTTGCGGCTGCCATAAAGCACATGAACAATTCCAGACCCTAATGGAATCCTCATTTGATTAACCACTTAGATCGGGGAGGTGGTCTGGAAGCAAAGATTCCTGCTATTGGGTCCCCAGGCTATGAATGGCTTTATACAAGGGTTGGTTATTTTTATCAGTGCCTCAATTGCTCAGTCACTTTTTTGAAAAAAAAAAAATTAATTGTAAAGCTTAACCTAGGTCTGTGGGGCTTGATAAGACCTTGGATAGAGAAGTATTAGGAATTTCTTCTGTTATTCAAATGGACGAAAAGTTGTCTGGTCTCTTGGCAAGATTTTATTCATAGCAACCCAGGTTAGTACCCAGATAGTGATTTTTAAAAGGAAGGGTTGGATTTGAGTTTCTCCTTCCCCTCCAAATTATGGTTCAGAGGTAAAAGCAAAATGTTATTTTCTTTTGGAAGATTTAATCATAGTCAGTGGAGATTAATTTTAAGATCAAATGGCTGTAGGATACTGTTCTGCCATGTCTTGCTTTTTAAACTGATTACTGGGGAAACTAGAACAAGTTTATAGTTTAAAAAATCTGTAGCATTATGATCTTTTTTTCAAATGGCATATAAAGTTGATGTCAAATGTAAAAAAATTTATTCCAAAAATGGATCAGATACTCTTGAAACAAGGGGACAGTGCACAATGTTAAAGGAAAGGCATTAAAATAGATGCTAAATAATGTTAGCATTTGCCCAATTTGGAAATTCTACCTCACTGGAGCATGTATTACTGAAGCCACTACAGTTAACATTCTGTCAATGTTTCCATCATAAATAAGCCTCAGTGTTGAAAGCTTTATAATTTGGTTATAAAAATTTGCTTTCTACTAAAATTTGACAGGATACACAAGATCCAATTGTCCCAGAGAGAGATTGTTTTAAAAACATTTGGGAGGAATAAATAAAGAAAGATTAACATATTGTGAAATGAGAATCAGAAGTTTTATACCATATTTTTTTAGTGGTCTAAACAGTGACATATTTAGATAAATCTTGGCCCCAAAGTGAAATTTTAGAAAGAATTCATTTATCCACTGGTAACTGCTGAATAAACATGTCTCCAGTGCTCCCCCACCCCTGGTTCCCTCAACATTCAGGGACATCTTAAGTGGTACTTAGCAGTATGGACACTATGAAGAAAAAGATGCTAAGACCTTTTTTTCCTGTTGCTCTCAACTGATTTTGTTTTCCATTGCTTATTTCATTTTTTTCCTCAAACTTTTAAAGTAATTAATACCAAGGCCTATGATACTGTCATTCAGCCTAAGGGTAACTCCTATAAATTTACTAGATTTAGCTAAAATAATGGTAGTGGGGAAAAGTAAAATAAAAAAAAAAAAAAAAAAGAGTGATTGGACAACAGGATCCAAGCAATCTAATCTGGGTCCTGCTGTTAGCTGGTTGTGTGACCTTAGGCATGTCATTTAATCTCTGCAGGGACTTTTGTTTTCTCAACTGTAAAATGTGGGTGTTGACATTCCAGTTCTTTGTTCCTGTAAACACAATTTTGTCATCTTAGGTAGAAAGGGCATGATTTATGAAGGCTCAAAGTTCCCTCATAACACTTCAGAAATACCTCCTGTTGAATTAACAGAAACTGTGGTTTCAAAAATGGTTTGGGGAGGACTTTTTTCTCATAGGACCTACAAGTTTTATAGGGAATTCTTTGGTTTAGCTAAATATGGCTGTAATGCTGGAACAATAATAATGCCTGTGTAAACTGTATATTTTATAAAGCACTTTTGAATATACAATCTAATTTCATTCTCACAAAGCACCTAGGACACAGGTGTAGACAATAAAACTGAAATCAGCTAGATTCAATGATGTGGCCAAAATAGGAAGTGTGATGGCATTCTGAAACTGAATTTGGTCCTATTTCTTCACACTGCTCTCAAACTTAAGAATGCTCCTTTAAAATTAATTGAACTTAATTGGTTACTTATGGACATAAAAGGACACATCTCTAGGTATGTGCAGGCTCACCTGTGAACAGGTGCTTTTGTTTTTGTCCCATGTTTCTGATGGGCTCAAAAGAGTCAGCAAAATATCCTTACACTCCACCTTTGCGCTTCAGCCCATCAACATTCAGATGTTAGAATTAATGTTCAGTTACAAGCCTGTTTAATTCCAGCTGCCAGGAGGCTCTCTCTCTCTTACTTGTACAACTTCTTTAAAGTAGCCAGGAAATACAGAAGCTCTTAGATTCTTATAGCTGACTGAGCTCTTCTGACATTATATAGGCCCAGACTCCCCTTTTCCAGAAGAAGAAACAAAAGCCCCAAAAGACTTGAGATTCTACATAGCTAGCTGATGGAGGTAGGAGGACCAGAACCTGGGCTCCAGTGTCAAACCCAGTGTGATTTCCACAACTCCACAGCAGCCTCCCTAGCTACATTTAAACCAAGCAGACCTTTGTAGAAAGAAGCCACCAAGGCGTATTTAAACAAGTGGATTAAGCTACTTTTTCAAGGCCTAGCTAGGGCACTGAACACAGGCAGGTGTGGCTGTGGTTTCTAAATCTTTCTCTCCTCAGTTCTTTGCACATTACATGCATTCATCCCTCACAAGCACTCCTCTATGTTCCTTAGTATAATTTCCCTTCTTTCCTAAGTTCTACACTTTTCCTTGCTTCCTTCTGTCCCACTCCCAACATATACATATATGTGACTTAGTGACCACTTATCAACATTTGCAAACCTTACTTTAAGGTCTTTAAGTTTATGCACATATAATTCCCAATGCTCTGTTCTCTAAAACTTGAAAGAAATTTAACCCTTAATCAAAACAGCTGATTAAGGGTTCTTTGTGTTCAGAACAAAAAAAAAAAAGGCTCTTCTTTTTCATCTGTAGTACCCAAACTGACAAAAAAGATGAGTTACATGACTTGTTCAGATTTCAATAGGACAGAGGAGGAAAAAGAATAGGAAAACACAGTAGGGAGAATGGAAATAGAAGAGCCATCTGCTGCTCTGTGTAGTAAATGAAACGACAATACTATCTAGAATACAAGATAGTCTTCAGTATTTCTGGTGAAATATTCAAGATCTCAACTTTAGAGAAAAACAAAAAAGAACAATACATTCCCTTACCAGAAATATTCAGCAGTTTTGCATCATAAATCAGTTGTTTGAAACCAAAAAAACCTAGCTATTATCCTCTCCTATTACAACAGCAACCACAATCGTGTAGTGAAACTGACATTTTGGTCTTCTCCGGCGGGCAAGGCCAGACCTGCTGGGAATGGCACCCGCAGTGGACAACATTCCAGTTTTGCTTCTTAAATCTGTTATTGTTCAGAACCTGCTATGATCCAGATAACATCCCTTGTTTCTGAGAGGTATCACTTGCCTTTGTGATTTTTTGTCTACATTCCAACAAACAGAATTCAAAGACTTTGAGGAATTAAAAAAGGTCTTGGGACCAGCAAGTAAATTGAAGAAAATAAGTGATGTGTTGATTACATAGACTCACTCAAAATTACCCAGCTATTAGGCAGCACACATATAACATACGAAATAACCCCTGAGTGGAGGAATCACCTGTCACCTGAACATCCGCAAGTCCCTGAGCAGCATTGTATTTACTGAAATAGGATGAATAAGATGAATATTTGAAGGGACAGAGTTTTTTTTTATTGCCTTTACTTTAGAATATAGATCACCCCTGGGAAATTCACCCTAAGGGAGACCCTGGCTACTGGTACCATATAGCATATACCCTTTAGGTCAGGAAAACGCAATAGAAAAGTAAGGGATGGCTTCTGTTGGCTTATAGGGCTGTGTGTCCTTGATGAGATGAAAACCCAGTTTGCGTTTCACACAGTGATTCTTGACATGTATCCTAGGGACTCTTTAATTGCAGTTCACTAACTTAACAGGTCCACTTTGGAAGCAGAAGCCACTTTGCATATTGGAATACACAGGTGATCTCTATCTATCACTCTTCCTCATTTACAGAGAGCAGCTTTAAAGCTGCATATGTTTGTTCAAAATGCATCCCCCCCCCCAAGTCCTGAGGGCTGCTCACTATAACCAGTAATTTAGAAACAATAAGAACACTTTTCAGTAGAATTTTAATGTGGTTGTCTGATACCCAGAATGCCCCTTTGTCAAAGCTTCACTTATAATCAACATGAGAAATGCAGGGTGAGTTGGCAGTGGCCTTGGAGAAAGGAGTGGGTGGAAGAGGAGTTTGTGCCACATCAGGGCCTATCTGATGGAACTTTATTTTTTACCCCTTGAACACATCAATACAGAATTATCCCAATCTATGCTCCCACCTCCCCAATTTGGATTGATGTCACCTTTCCTGGCACAAGAAATCAGTAACAGATGTGCCAGGCCTTGAGTAAGAAAATAGAGATCATAGGGTACTTTGTAATGTGTTCAAAACTTATCCTAGAGCTTACATACAATTAAATTAAACTGTGTCGGGATTCGTGCTTCAACAGAGTCTAACACTTTGGAAAATTCCAATTCTTGGTTTTAATAAGTAAAAATTTAAAATACCCCTTGAAATAATTTACAATAGCAGGATTTACTCTATATCTCATATGACTAATGAAAACACAAAGTACCTGGTTATTTCAATAACCAGCATGTGTTAATATGAGACATAGACACTCAAATTTTTATCTGTAGGGTCTGAAGTTTGTTGGTTTTTTTAAAAGCATCTTTCACTAGAAACATGAAGGACAATCTTACTTGGATTATAGGCAACCAAATGCTGGAAGATGATGAAAACTGTGAGCAAGTGTTATGTTACTCTTGTACAACAACAGAGTTTATTCCCACCTGGATTGCTACATGCAGTTTTGGTTACTACAGCTCATGAAATGCAAAACAGATTGTAAATTTATCCATAGAGGGATATGGAAAATAATCCTGGGTTTTAAGGGGCTTCTCTGCTGAGATTAGACTGCAAAAGTAGTACATTTATCTCTGGGAAGATAAAAGCTGATCAAAGTTAAATATATCAGAAAAGTACCAGTACCCATTTACCTAAACCCAGATTTCCAGATCTATGGAAAGAATAATATAGATCAGGTAAAAAGTTCACTTTCATAGTAAACTTAAAAACTTTGTTACCTCAAATATTTAAGAAGCCAGTCTATTCAAACAGTTTAGATGGGGTCATGGATGTCAAGTTTTGATTGGTTATAAAAGGAAGATGGGGCTACCTGGGGAATGTCTTTGGTTATCTTGACGTGATATCATAACAATAGCCTCTGACAGTTCTACCTACCAGAGTTGCACCAAGGGTCTGACCCAGGATGGTATTCCTTTTGATTCTCTGACTTTAAGGAGGAGAAAGGGTGAGTCATGATTTCATTGAACTCTCAGGCTATGGTAGTCTGGGAAAGCCTTAGTCAGGAGGCTTTGGGGCTAACTCTTTCTAGCAGAAATAAAAGTAGTCACAATATATTATTTATCACAGTATTGCTATGATATATATTATTTCTCTTACAAAAAGGAATGATGCACAGGTCTGAAAAATCTCACTAGCAGTAAGAACTTCAATATAAATGCAAGAATTGGAGGAAGATGCATTTTATTTAATGCATACATAAAAGCTCAAATTAGAATGTGTTGATGCCATTTTCTTTGTCATAGTCATTCAAAGCCTATAGATCACTAACGCAAATTAAAAACAATAAAGGTCAAAAGCTCATTGTAAGGCATATTCAGGAATAACATGAGCCTAGCCTTTTGGATGCCCTTTAGGGTATTTAGTCAAATTGAACATCAGTACCACCCTAAGTAGACCAAGAGACAGTAATTCCAAATGTCTCTGCTAGGGACTGCTTTGACCAAATGCAACTATGGTCTATGAGAGGAGGGGCATTGCTGCTGGGAGTTCACCTGGCCCCAGGGCTCTCCAGCCAGTTCCTGGATTTTTGAAGAGCTGGACAAATTGAATACATAATTTTTTCTTGGCCTCCCCTTCCTGGAGTCTTGCCGGTGCATGATACCAAGATGCTCTTTATAACATGCAGGCCATTAGTAAATGAGAAGGGAAAAACCCCAGCAAAGTGGTGGGAGATAGGAATCCAAATAAAGTGTCCCTCTACACCCTCACCCTTCTGGGGGGAAAATGATGGTATGATTCAAACCAGTGAAACCAAAAAAGTATTAATATTTTTTCCCTTGGATTTGAACTTCATAATGTTATCATTTCAAGTATAAGTTCTGCTATCCTTGGCTTCACTGTATTAAGGATTTTAATTTGTGAACATGTTTGCAGTGGCTCTGAAAGTCTTATTTTAGGAATGAAATAAAAGTTGATTTTAGCAGTTCTAGGACCCTGGGGTCCCTCTGACCCTCAAACCCCTAACCCAATTCACATGGTCATCCCAGTGAGCTGCCTCTCCAGTTATTCAGTGTTGGAAACGTAGGCCTCTTTTGACAATTGCTAGGAAAGAGGGAGGAAAAATAGTCCATAAAGAGATTTTTTTTTCTAAATGTTAACTAAAAGTACCTTATCTCTGCCGCTGCCCTAACTACCTCACTAATTCTGGTACCAAAGTCATGCTGTTAAGGAAATAGCTGATTTAAACAAAGCAGGAGTATTTTTAGAACAAAAAAAAAAACCTATTCATGATATCTAATTATGCAAACTGTGAACAAGAAGATGCTAGTCTTGCATTAGCTGAGACTTGACTCTTGTTATAATTTGCTCTTTTTTCGCAGCAGAAAGCAGTTCTTTTTTGTCGCTTTACTGCCTTAGCGTGGCTTGGTGCTTTTGGCAGACTCAGTGCAGGTCACCGCAAAGTGTTTCTGTTGCTGCGGTGGACCGCAGTTAGGGAGCGTGGCAGGATAATGTATTGTAATGCAGATTACGGTGGTTTGCTGCTGCGTGATTCACAGATATGATTGCATCTAATTTCAGAAATAAGTGGAACCGTCTGCTCTTTTGTGTTAGCTGAAAAGCTGTTCGATGGCATTCAAAATGACTGCTGCCTTTGCACCTAGAAAAAGAGAAAAGAAACCCACCCATATCACAGCAGTAACTTTCCTCATTTTACCCCCCAAATTCAGCACCATACTGGCTTTACGAGAATTGTAGTTCTTTTATCTTGCCTCCGAAAAATAATATGGTCCTATGTTTTGGGGAGTGGGTATATTTTGTTTTATTAAATTTTCTCGTCTCTTCCTCTTGGAGAGGGACCATGCTAAATGTTCGTTTCCCTCACTCTCTCCTGTGGTTCTGTAACAATGCTATTCTGACTCTTCGAAGAAAACATCTCTGTGTAAACCTGCAGTAAAAAGTTCCGATGGAATAACTTAGCATCTCAATATTTGGTAACTTTATGAGGCCCGTGGATAACTGGAGCTTTTGCAACTAAAAAATAATTACAATTTAACTTATTAATCATATTTGCTTAGGCTGTTGGCTTTTATCAGTGGGTAGGTTTTCACTGAAACTTCCAGCTTCCTGGACTCCATTTCTAAGGGAGGTGGCTCTCCAAAAGCAGGCGAATCATGCACACTCTCTTTCCTCTTGTTTGACCACACACAGTCCTGTCCCCTTTATGAAATCAGCCTCCTCCAGTTTGAGTTCGCATCCCCTAATTATGTGCTTTCTTAAATGTTTGTTTTCCGTTGCTCTAACTTTGGTTTTACATATCTCTCTAAAAAAGCCCACAGAAATAAGTTAACTATACTTTTCATTCCAAACAGAAATTAAACCTAGGTAACAAACCCTTTGGCAGGAAAACAGTGGGATTTCCCAATGAGCCACATGAACGCAGAGGAGGCTGGAAGCCAGCAGAGTCGCTTGGGACCCATAGAGCACAGAGGTTAACATAGGGGACATTGGCCAAAGGTCTGTGAAGAAGTGATCTGCAGTTTAACACTGACACTTAATTTTGTTCAGCCCCTTTATCAGACAAAACCAAGCACAGGCATTGTTCTTTTCTTATTTAATACTTAGAAAAATTCCAAGCTGTGTATAAGCACAAGATTAAGGATATGGAACCAGAGGCGAAAAAGGCACCTCCTTCGGCCTATCTTATCCTTCTTAGAGGCTAACCCTATTTCCACAGGCTAGAGGTTTTATGATGGCAGGCCTTTATTTGACTGACAATAAATATAAATCTATGTAACAATGAGCTCTCATAAGTGGAACCATTGTATGACTCCACTTTCTGGTATGATCTTTAGAAATTATCTTGTATGTGGTCTTTAAGGTCTATCTAAGTGGTATTTCATTTGGGTTGACAAGATATGATACATGTTAAATTCTACCAGTTTTTTTTTTTAGATGCAATTGTTCATGCTGTGAACTCTGAAATTGTCTGATGACTGGGGTCATTTATATAACTGTCTTCACTGATCTTCACGGCAAAGAGCAAAAGGATTGAGACTGTCAAGCTCTAGCCATAACCTTTGGTAAAATGTCATGGGAGATTTCTTCCTCAGCACAATAACTTATCAGAAGACATCTGATGGGCACCCTGAGTGTCCAGGGTAGAAGACCCCTCTACTGTGGGAAAAGCATAATTATCCCATTGATGTGAAACTCTCGGTGGGAGAAGAACCTCATTGGGAAACATAGACTTTCCAAAGAACTGAGGATTTGGTTCCCTTTCTATTTTTTTTTTTTAATTTCAGAATATTATGGGGTTACAAATGCTTTGGTTACATAAATTGCCTTTGTACAGCTAGAGCCACAGCTACAAGCGTGCCTATCCCCTAGACAGTGTACACCTCACCCTTTAGGAGTGAATTTACCCCTCCCTTCCCCACCTCCCACCTGCTCGGCACCCAAATGAATGTTACTTTCATATGTGCCTATGTGTTGATCGATTAGTACCAATTTAATGGTGAGTACATATGGTGTTTGTTTTTCCATTCTTGTGATACTTCACTTAGAAGAATGGACTCCAGCTCCATCTAGGATAATATAAGAGGTATTAGTTCACCATTTTTTATGGCTGAATAGTACTCCATGGTATAATACATATACCATATTTTATTAATCCACTCAGATATTGATGGGCATTTGGGTTGTTTTAATATCTTTGTAATTATGAATTGTGCTGCTATAAACATTAAGCTAATTATATTTTTTAAGTATCTGTTCCTCTTATTCTAAGTATTAGCTATCTACTTCAAAGGAAAACATTCTAACCTAGACATATTTGTACCTTTCCCCACCCACTTTGTAGATCTATCTAGTTTGTGGCATAAAACCAGAAGAAACACAATATGGTAAGGGGTAAGGGGTGGGAAGTCATTTTCTATATTGCAAATCCTTAATTCCATTTTTTAAAAAACCATAAGCTAAACCCTTTCCGTGGACACAAAAAGAAAAATAATATTCGCTGTTAAAGCAATGACTTAGCTTTACTGTAATGCAGAGGTGGAGTCAAGAGGACAAATGGGACAAGAGGCCAAACCCACAGAAGCAGCAGTGGTTTTCATTGGGAGCTAAGAAATGCAAGTTTCCTCCTAGCTCCAATTACTCAGGGAAAGCCTCAGTTGCACCATCTGTAAAATGGGGAGTTAGCCTGCTAGCCTGCATAGAAATATGAAAATTAATGTTTCTGTAAAAGTGTTTTAAAATATACACAATTTAAGCTATTGCACATAGTTGCGCCCAGTATATACAGGTGGGAGCAGAAAAGACACCAGAAGGTGAATCTAGTGGGACAAGGATCTGCAAACTCCATGGCTATCCTCAGAGGCATGATAACGTCATTAGTTATCACTTAGGTAGTGTGTTTTGTCACTGACTGGCAATAAAATTGCCCAAGTACAGAACACACTCTCCATGGAAAACTTGGAGTGGAAGGATGGACGGGTGTGTCATTGTCTCCTTCCTTGATACAAGTCGTGGTGGCCTTCTTATCAGCATTGCCAGACCTAAGCTTGCATGTGTAAGAGCACACTAGTGTAGAGAGAGCTCTCTTTCCTCCATATACAGGAGAATAATAGCTTGACTCTTAGTGAAGACGTGAGTCCATGCACAATATTACTAACTGGTCTGCAGACACCTTCTGAGTTGACACTTTGCTGCCTCTTGCTGGGCCTGGCTTAGACCACATGCCAGCATTACTTAGGGAAAGAGACTATGATTCCCTGTCATTGTTTTTGAGTAACGAATGGGCAATTACCAAGCTCTTCTGGAAACTCCTGTCTTCTCAGAGCCCTAATGGAGCATTAGATTCCAAGTATTGGGAACGTAAATAACAGTGAGGGTGCCCACATATTTCAAAGGCTGTAGAAATTACATTGCACAACTTAAACCACCAGAAGTTAAATGGCTTTCTGAAAGGATACTGCTGGGATATTTTTCATCACTTTTACAATATTTTTTTCCTTGGTGTCATTTAAATAGATCCTTGGAAACTTGAAACTTAAATCTATTTCCTACCCAAAGTTTTCCTTTCAGCATGTACACACACACACACATGACTGCTTTGTTATTTTAGGATCACTCATGGACTGGTGGCACTGATTTTTTTTTAATCAAAAAAAACACATAAAAGCCTTCTCTCCACATATTTTCCCCACACACACTGCGTCT
The DNA here is from genome assembly GCF_041146395.1 of Eulemur rufifrons. Lineage (NCBI taxonomy): Eukaryota > Metazoa > Chordata > Mammalia > Primates > Lemuridae > Eulemur > Eulemur rufifrons. The sequence continues at coordinate 32,791,343 of NC_090983.1, read as the reverse complement.
CACAATGGTAAATTAGAGCCACGTAGGCAAAAAAGACAGACATCCTCGTTGACTATACAGAAGAAAAGATGAAAGGCACGATAAGTGTCCATCCCATTCTTTTTCTTTGGTGTTTCTTTAAGGATTTAATTATTTAAACCAAACATATCAAAAATAATGTTATTAGGTGCAAGGTTTATGTAATATTTATGGCTAGAGCTCATAGCAAAAGCAGCCTTCACACTTTGTGTAAGAAGCCCAGCAAGTAAATCTGATTTTCATGATGGCTTGAATTCACAAACATTGTTGGTGAAAAGCTACAAAAATATGCTTTGTATTAGTTCTGCTAACTTTATATTCAATTTTTCTTTTAAAAATTTAATTGCATTTCCCATTGTTTCTATCGCATTCTTATAACACAATTTGTGTTCCCTTTGGTAGCTAAAATTACACCTGTAACTGTCCAAAACTATTAGTAAAGTCAGCTTAGCCTGTGGGATAAAGTATCTGTCTTGTATTTCACACAGATTGTGTTCCAACATCATTGTGGTCAGATTTTTATTAAAAATTCTTCATATTTCTTTTCTCTTGGTGCCAAACAGATCACTACATTTTCAACACTTAATCATCTTCCTCATCTAAAAATATTTCCACATTAAATGAAAATATTTAAACTTTTTTTTTGATGCAGCAAAACTTAGAACACTGTACGAAGTCTGGTTTTCATAAAGTTCTGCCAAAGGGTAGTGTGCGTATAGAAGTGACCGTATTGCAAATAATTGTCAAGGTCAACTCTGGGAAGAAATGTAATGGTTAGCAATGGAATGGTTCTTTCTCTGAGATTTCAGATGGACTACTTCAGCAGGGAAATCTGTTCCCTTTTTTTGAGAAACATCTTTGGAAAGCTAGCACTGATGATGTAAAATCGTGGCTTTCCTTAAAGCAGTGTTACGAAACCTCTCAAGTTCATTTATGCCAGGAGGGATTTGACCCCTTTCCCAAATAGCCCTGAGTTAAATCCTTAATTACTTATTGCCTTAACAGTTAGGATCCAATCAGGAAAACAGAAACTTCTCTGAGCATCTAAAACAAAAGGAGTTTAACACAGGGAATTGGTTACACCTGTGCTGTTAGAGAGCAAGAAGCCAACAGGGATACCTAAGAAACCCAGAGGTTAGAACAGCAGGAAGCCATGGGCTCCCCTAGGTTGGAGGGAGAGGAGAAGGTGAAGCTAGAGCTAGCAGGAGACAGTCACCAACTGAGATATCCCCTGTGGCAGAAAAAAAGAAGACAGCATGGCCCCTAGATCAGAGCTAGACCCCATTGCCCCCCACCCGCCACCCCGGGTCTGCACGTGAGAGGTTTAGAGCCTGCAATGTCTCTGCTCCAGAGGTGGGTCCTCCACCTTGAAGAATGCTTGGAGCTACTGGTAGGAGCCTGTGGCCTCAGGGCCTGCGAACCTGCTCCTAGGCCACACTGGGACTTTCTGTCCCAATGGCCTAAGCCCATTCCCAGGGACTGTGCAGGCCTCTTGGCCCTCTCCTAAAATGGGCCACATCTACAGTGTGCACTCCAGGAGGCCCAAGAGCCCAAGGTTAGCCATGGGCAGCTGTTTGAGGGTCAGAGGATAGAGCTTGGACACATGGACAGAGATGTCTCTATGTGTGCATGGCAAGTAACAAGAAGCAAGCGGGTGGCAGGCCAGAGGCCAGGCCAAAGCAGAGGCCAGGGCTGGGGTCGAAGGCTGGGGAGGGTGGGCCTAGGGGTCAGGGCCAGTTCTTCCTGTGCCATCATATCCAGACATGAAATTCTTGGGGTCTAAGAATTTTAACTCAAGCTAGTCTTCAAGTTGATGTGAAGGTATAGTTGATGAGGTAGGAGGACAGAATGTTTTATTTAACAATTTGTTAACTTGTTTTATAACTGTTAAATACTTGGACATATGATATGGGGCCTCCATTTGACCTTGCCTTGGACTCTGTAAATGTTAGGGGTGGACCTAGGGAGGAGAGAAGTAGTACCTTTGGCTTCTCCTTTCCTCTCACCTTTCAACCTCCCACCAGTAGCTGTCACCAGCTGAACCTGGTGATCCAGACATTGTATGACCCAGACAGAGCAGGACAAAGTTGAGAAAAGGTCTTGAGAGCAAACAGGCTAAGGGTGGGGACACCCACCCAGCATGGGTTGAGGGGCTTTGAATCCCCCAGGCCAAGATCATAGACCTCTTTTTGTGCTAGGTTACAATCTATTACTTAAAGCAAGGTTTACATTTGTATCCCACTTGAGTTTCTTCCTTTCCCAGCTTTCTCTCTTTCTTCCCTTTCCCCAACCTTCTTTAAAATTGCAAAAGCTCCTGAGGGAGGGGTGGCAGATTAAACCCCCAGAGCTTTAGTGTGAATGAATCTGTTAAATATTTTTCTGATCTGGAAAGCCTGGGGTGGCTAGAGGTAACAAGCTGTCTAGGAAGAGATAGGAGGGAGTAGAATGGCCATCTGGTGACTTTCAGCAAAAGTCATTTTGTAAAAATATACACAAATTCTAAGGAACAAAAGATCAATGACAGTATCAGCCCTGGGGAGCTAATGGTACCATAGTTTTAAATTCCGGACCAAGCTGGACTTCAGTCTGGGTTTTGATATAACTATGTGACTGAGCAAATGTATTTAACAGCTCTTTGCCTCAGTTTCTTTATCTGTAAAACAAGGAAGATAATTAAAGAACCTTGGGGGCTTTAAGTGATGTATGAATGCAAAGTACTTTTCACGGTGCCTGTCTTACAGATAGCAATCACTCAATAAATATTGGCTATTAAGATTCATGTTAGGCTGAATAATGCCCCCTCAAAGATGTCCATGTCCTCATCCCCACAACATGGGAGTATATTACTTTATATGATAAAAGGGATTTTGCTGACGTAATTAAAGCTCTTGAAGTGGGAGATTATCCTGGATTATCCAGGTGGCCCAATGTAGCTACATAGGTCCTCCTAAGAGAGAGATGAGAGAATCAGAGTCAGTAGCAGCAGATGTAATGACAGAAACAACAGATTGGAGTGCTACAAGGAGGAGCCAGGAACTGAGGAATGCAGGCTACCTCAGAACACTGAAAAGGCAAAGAAACAAATTCTCCCTGGAAGCCTCCAGGATCAGAGAGGATCAGAGCCCTGCTGACACCTTGATTTTAAATTTCTGATCTGCAGAACTATGAGCAAATAAATTTGTGGTGTTTTAAGCCCCTAAGCGTGTAGTGATTTGTTATAGCTGCAATGGAAAACTAATACAAATGATTTTCCCTGATGGTGGAACCAACAGCACCAACCCTAATCGGTTGCCCAGGCCAGAAACACAGAAACTCTTTTTGACACCCCACCCAACCCATCCCCACATCTAGTCACTTTCTAAGTCATCTTGTTTCTACCTCCTAAACATCTTTTGAAACTCTCACTTCTCCCCTGCCCTTCTTCCAGGTTCTAGTGATTGCCTTTAGAATCTCTCTACTGAAGTACTGCAATAACTTCTAACCAATGTCTTCACTTAGTTCCTTTCCAGTCCACTTTCCTCATGGCTGTCAGAATGATCCATCTAAAAAGCAAATGGGAGTGTGTCTAGTGGAATGATTCCATGGCTTCCCTTTGTCCTTAACCTAAAGACCAAACGCTTTAGTGCTGAGACTGCATTATCTGTCTGTGGCCTCATAAAGCAATTAAAAGGGGAAGTTCTACTGTCAGACCAGTGGCTTCAAATCCTAGCTCTGTATTTCCTAGATATGTGATCTTGCTGGCTTGATTTTCTCATCTCTAAAATGGAGATAATAATGGCACCTGCCTCAAAGGGCTGCTGTGAGATGGTTGGGACATATTATATGCTCGGTCAGTTAGCTGTACTGCATCTCTGGTTTCATTTCACACCACTCTCCTTCCTTCTGCACGAGCTATACCAAAATCTTTTATGCTTTCTCAATTGACCCCTTGTGCATTTGGCTTCTTCTACCTATATACCCACTGCTTCTTCCCAACTTTTTTATTCTTAATTGGGAGCGTGTATGTTCCTACCCTGTCTCAGAATAAGAGCTCTGTTAGATGGTCCCCCTTTTCCTTCCTAGTACATACTAGGCCCTTATCAAATAATTAATAGTGAAGTGAATAAATAGTATTTATCACACTTTATACAAATTGTTTTTTTCCATGGTTTCTCCCATGTAGAGTACAACATGTATGAAAGTGATCTTGTACACTGTCGAATCCTGGCATCCAACAAAGAGACTGACACACAGTAGGGGTTAAATAAATAAATGTTGAAAGAAATAAATTTGCCATCTGAGACAAGTACTGACTTTAAAAACCTACTTATACACCCAAATGGATCTATCATGAATCATAAAATATTGCAAATTGTGTCAATTTACATTAGAGTTTTTCTTTTAATTTTGTGTTCTCTCCAAGTTTCTTAACTACTGCAATACATATCCTTTAATTATCATATGTGTTGGATAATTTTGAACTCCGAGGCTTTATTTGCTTTATATCATGTGGCAAAATGTTTTTTTTGGTGGACTTTAAACCTTCTCTCCCATCCTGCCAATCAAGTAGACTATATCAGATATTTGTAGGGATGCAAAAAGGTACAAATTAAAAGCAAGCCATCAGCCTGACCCTTTTAATATATAGTCTCAGGTAAAGAAAAATATCTCAATTATTCCTTTGTTTTTCAACCACTTTTCTTAATATGAGTGACACTGCTTTCTGAGTAAAGACAACCTTTACTCTTGTAGGCAGCATGATATCTTTTATTAAATTATATTAAAATATTGACTAATTGTAATCCAAACCCTCTATTATCCAGGTTTCCTTTGTTTACAAAAACAAAGAAACAGGTTAATGTTAGCTAAAACAACAGCAACATTCTGAGCAAATGTACATTAAATGCAATAAAATAAACACTGATTTTAAGATAATGATGATTTAGCATTATACTGAGTCACCAAAGATTAAATTCTTTACCTCCATTCTATCCAAATGGAGAAGAGTAGAATTATCCATTTAGATTTTTCAATAAGAAATGAAACAAAAAGGGTTGCTGACTTGATCCTCAGTTACACAGAAAACTTGTTTTTACTTTAACTCCATACATTTTGGTGAATAGTGCTTTTATTATACTTGTGTTACCTTGAGTAACATCTTAATGACCAAATGCTTTTGATTTACTCTAAGATACCTTTCACTGAAGAAGCACTTGGTACACACTGAATAAATAAATTAATAAATAAACATATGTAATAAGCTGGATCTGTCCCCTTTAGTAAGACATTTGTTTGACTCAACCCTATTCTGTAAATTTCAAAAAAAAATGATAGTGAAGGTGACATTAGGTGACATTAAGCCATGATGTCTAGAAGACTGATAGAGGAAAATAACTTACAGCCCTGAAAATAAAACTGTTAAATATTACAGGCACAGCCATGCCTTGCTAAACTCATTTTTTTAGGACAGAAAAGCAGATTGTGGAATTATTCACGCCAAAGTAATCCTTGCTTAATTTAATCATCGAACTAGGTTTCCTAATATGGATATTTTCTTAGACTTCAATTTGTTACATAGCTAACTTATTTTCTAATAGACTATGTTGGTAATAAGAAAATGAATTACATGCTCTTGGCAGAGAGATGACAAGTTAGATCTGAATTTATCCCACACAAACTGGGTGCCCCCTTTTAAATTCAATAAGCTTGGGATACCTCTACAATATATCAGATCTGGATGTCTATTATAAACAGATGGTAAACCTCCATGCCCTGTGCCCTGCGCAGAGCACAGGCCACACTATACTTTTATCAGGACCTGGCTGTGGCATCATCAGGAAGAACACATAGGCCAGCTAATTTTGAAAAAAGACTACTCAGCTTCCTACTTTAGGACCTTTTGAATGCATGAATCCAGTTGGCTTAGCACAGGCAGAACCTAACACACCAGTAAATGTAACACTCCACCCAGGAGAGGGCAGCGAAATGACAAGCCAACATGCTGCACTTGGGGCTCTGGATGATGAAATAAGAAGACAATGAAATGGAGTGTCTGCTACTTGAAAGACTATTGGTCTTTCATTCTCCACCGTCTCCAAACATGACCCAGGAGAAATTTAAACGCAAGAAAAGCAACAGCCACTATTTCATCAGCTCTCCCTCACAGCAGGGAGTTATTCAAAAATAGTAATGCCTTTCTATGATAGGAAACCTAATTATTAAGAGCACTAAACACTAGAAGATTGCCACCCTTCCTACTGGCTGCAGATCGCTTGCCTCACTTGTCAAACATAAGCTCGTTTTTGACACTGATTTCTTAAATTTCCGCTGACTTGGCAATCCGCAGCCACTTCTCACAAGCTCTGTAATATCTTAAAGACTTCACAGCTAAGCAGTTAGAAAGGATTTGGGGTTTAATTCAGCTCACTGACCTGTTTAAGAGAATAACGGAAATAAAACAATTTTCAGCTAAAGGCCTGAGAAGGCCTCTCTCTCTTCTGAAAGACTCTTTGTATCAATGCCATGAATCAAATGGTTTGTCTAAGTGGTTATTCTGTACCACCAGTGAAGGCCCAGCAATGTGGCAGTGAATCACATTTAATAACTTGTGGTTAGCTGTCATGAACACTTAATTTGATGTTGAACACAAACCCAGCAGGGGCAGAAGGGGGCTGGGAAGGGGAGAGGTGGGCGAGGAGTGGGGGGCAGAGAAAGTTAAGATCCACTTGAGATCCTGCGGCTCCTTCCTCCTCTCGAATCCAGGAAGGACCGGGTGGGACCCTGTCTGCTGTTGTTTCTGCCTTCTGTTTGCAGCGAGGCGGAAGAGAGTGTTTGTTTTCTTGGCATTGACTGTCCCCATCAGGTTTTCCTGGGGTGGCATTCACCCCCATAAGGAAGGCTCGCGCAGTGTTACCAGAACATTGCAGTCTTTTCCAGAGTGCTAGTGGAGGGCTGTCAGGCCGGCTAGAAGAATTCAAAGCGTTCGGGGAACCCACAAAAGATTTCTTGCAGCTTTTTAGCTGTCTGGCAGGCAGTAGAAACCCCTCTTGTGTCAACTGCTAAACACTGCTGTCCCTGTGTCCTAGATGGAATGCGTCAAAACTCGGGAATACCACAGCTTCACATGTCGGCCATGTGTGCTGGCGGCAGCGGGCTCCAGCCGCTTCAGACATTTTAATTTGTCACTCGGGAAAGCAGATGTGTCAGGGAGTTGGAGAACTTGGGAGGTGACCACAGCGAGCTCCCCGAGGGGCCTACCCCACAGGGCTGCTGATGAGCCTGCCCAGTGCTGGGGGCGGAGGGAGGGAGCAGCAGTGCGGTGGCTGCGATTGGAGACCAGGCCGCCTCCCACTGCGCGCAGCTGGAGCCCTCCGCTCCCCTGGAGAGAGGGGGGACCCCATCCCCCGCGCGAGGACAGCTGGGAGTCACCGTCACCCAGCGCCCTTTATTGCGCAGTTGCTACTTGGAAAGCACTTTGCAAACACTTTCTCCTTCGTCCTCAGTCCTCTTTCAATGATCCTTTGAATTACACAGTTATTCTCAGAGATTTCTCTAAATTGGTGTGAGAATCTCTTAAGTGTCTTCAAATGCTACTTTGCAGTGACATGAGCCTGAGGAATATGTCCTGATCATTCCGATTTGGTCAATGCTCAGAACATCTACTACTGAGGAAAATGGAATTTTACATTAAAAAAAAATCAATGGTCCTGTTTTCAAAGTGTAAAGATGAACTTTAAAGGAAAGCAACAAACTTTAATATGTTCAGATAAACACTAATTAAGTTGTAACACCTCTGAAAGCATGAAGCGCTCCTCTTGGTGTGAGAAGTTGGTGTAATAGAGACCTTCTCTCATTCCCCCCAAACTCTTGCCCTCTACCTATTCCCCAACCCCCTCACCCACCATGGACACCAAGTGCACTGCCTGCCTCAGTGCAACTGTAATAATGAAATACGTGCTTTAAACCAAATTCCTACAAACTCAGCTGACAAGATGGATGTGAAAAATATAAATCTCTATCTTACATCTTTTTATTTTATTTGTAGCAATACAGAAAAACTACTTATGTTAAAAAAATCCAAAGCCATAGGATAAAAGTAACAAGCCTATAGCTACCCAATAAAACACACCTAAAAAAATTCATTGTCCATGAAATATACACACACACTTGAAACTTCTGTACTCTAAAAATGGAACAGGTACATTCAAATCAGAATTATGGTACCAAGTTCCATGGAACAAACTAGTCCCCGCAGTAAAATTAGAAAAACAACTTGAACAAACAAAAATCAACATTAAAAGGCATAATCCCAAGTGTTCCCTTTAGAAAGGACATGGAAGTAATAATAAAATAAAGGATTTTTAAAATGAAAACGTCTTTAATGGTTTTTTTCATTTAAATTATTTAAATGTTTCACTTAAATGTAAATGAATTTCATTTAAATTCATCTTAAATATTTCATACTTATTAAATTATGAGGAAACTGAGGCACAGGAAATTTAGCAACTTGCTTGATGCCCCATAGCTGGCTAGTTAATGACAGACCAAAGATTCAAATTTAACTGTGCATCTGCGAATTCTGCCTTTGCTGCCTTTCTCCAGCAACACTGATTAGAATGGTAATCATTTATGACAATTTTATGGGGCAGAAATTGAAGCAAATACAGGTAAAAATCACTAAGCAAATTGATAGCAGAAAGAGTCAGAGGAGTCTAAATGGCTAAACTGTTCCATAAAAAACAATATTTCTTATTTTAAGAAGTGATTTTCTTAAACCATTTAAATTCTCAGAACATTATGGGTAGACCGAAAATATGCAGATAAACACATTAACATATTTGAAAACTATTTCCTTCTTTACTTACTTTCCAAGACCTGAACTCAGATTTGTGCTTCTCTTGAAAGAATGGCCGAGCTTTCTTTTCCAATCTGTAGGACTAGGCCTCCCACAGGGCCCTGGGAGTGCAAGAAGACTCAACAGACCATAAGGATCCCGGATCTGATGGAATTCAGTGGAACATCTTCTCTATGCTCAAAGGCTTCAGGATTTGGCCTCAGTAAGAAGGAAGCAAGTTCAGATTCCTTCAGGACCATAATTTCTCCATAAACACACTAATTTATTAGTTTCAGAGGTGTTAATTTGACACTTTCCTTCTTAGAGTTTACCTAGAAATAAAGTGTGGGGGAAGGGCAGGAAGAGGTGGCAGGAAGACAAAACCAAAAACTAAAATGTAAAGGATTCTGACTAGGATGGCAAAAATCATGTCATTTATAACATTTCAGTCGAAGGGCTTACTGCATGCCACATCTTCATAGAAATCCTATTATCAAAGCCACCAGACACTATATTTGCTTCCTAATTATAGACCCTGAGCTAACAGTTACTTTTTCTTCCCTGTAATAACAACAACACTTTGTATTTATCTAGCGCCTTTCTTCCAACAAGCTGAAAATGCTTTGCAGACATTAACTCATGAATCCCAGGCTTCTGGCAAGTGGGATCAATGGTATCTCTGAATTTCTAGGTTTTATAGTTGGAGAAAACAAGGCTCAGAACAGCCAAAGACTCAGGGACATGGTTGAACTCTTGGGCCTTGGAGTTGACAACAAAATGCTTCCTCTGTTGTTTGCTTTGACTTAGTCAAGTCCTACTCTGTACTTAGAACAAAGCAGGAGAATTCTCGGGTCTGATGAAGCTTCCATTTTGTACATTTTTCTCTCTATCTTTGCTCCTGATCAGGATTTGCAAACATCTGTGGACAGTTATTTAACTACTAATGCTAATCCCAAGCTTGGACATAAGGATTTTAATCACATCCATGATCCTCTCCTACCACAAGCACCCTTCTATAGGTGCTTTGGGCTCCCAAACCATGAAACAAGAGACAGGCCTTCACCAAGGATGTTAGGGGTTGCCTTTTAGACAAATTTGGTTGTAGGCCTGGGATTTTTACCTTACACTGTTACTGAAAGTATCCAAATAGATTTCCTCAATTGTCTCCCTTTAAAATTTAACTGAAAATAAAATAGAGGATTGTAAAATCTTGGAGTTAGAAAAAACTTAGAGGCCTTCTAGAATTCCTTCTCCAATACTGCTGACATACCATCATTTAGCTGTTGCCTAAACATTTCCGGTTTTCAAGAAACTCAGACCACAGCCCATTTATTTTTTTAAATTAATTCTCATTGATAGAAATGTCTTAATTATGTAGAACTTAATTCATCTGCCTTGTAACACCATCTCATTCATTCTAGTTCTGCTCTAAGAAAAGCCCAGCTAATATCAAACACTCTTCCATACAATAGCTTTGCAAAAATTTAAGGAAATAATAATGTTCCCTTCAAGTTTTCTCTTTGCTAGGCTAAATACTCCCAGTTTTTCTTTTTTTTTTTTTTTCATGAAAAGTAGGTTTAATAGAGCAAGTAACGCATGGTATTCATAATCAAATGATATTAGCTTTTACTGGGAAAATATATTAAAAGCGTTAAAAGTGGCAATAAGGAATTAAAGTAATTCCCTGCCATCATCTTCAACCACTTGAATTTTGTTTAAAGGTTTTAGATAGTCAATAGATTCATGCATGAATCTTTAAACTATAAATTAAGTCTGTCCATTATTTAGTATAATAATTTTAGGACTCTCTGATTTTCTTTCTTTTTGTTAAATACTCCCAGTTTTTCATGATCCCTCACATGACATGTTTTCTAGAACCTTTGCCCTCCTAAGTGCCCTCCCCTAATTGAGCTTCAGCAGTCAGTGTCCCTGAAACCCAGTTGTGTTCTGACCAGTACAGATGACTGTGGAACTATACCTCCAGTATCTGGTTCTCTGTGCCTCTAGAAATGCAATTTAGGGTTTTAAAAATTTTGCTAGCCACAACACTCTTCTGGCCAATGTTTAGTTGTAATTTAACTAAACCCCTAGGTATTTTTCATCTTAACAGAAAGTAAGGCAGATGCTGTGGTTTGAATGTCCCCTCCAAAATTCATGTTGAAACTTAATCCCCAATGTGGCAGTATTGAGAGGCGGGGCCTTTGAGAGGCTATTGGATCATGAGGATCCATGGATCGTCATGGATTAATGAGTTAATGTGTTAAAGGATTAATGGATTATCATGGGACTGGAGATAGAAGAAGGAGAAGAGAGACTTGAGCCAGCATGCTAACATGCTCAGCCCCCTTGCCATGTGATACCCTGCACCACCTGGGAACTTTCCAGAGAATCCCTACCAGCAAGAAGTCTCTCACCAGATGGGCCCCCTTGACCTTGGACTTCCCAACCTCCAAAACTGTAAGAAATACATTTTGTTTCTTATAAGTTGCCTATTTCAGGTATTCTGTTACAAGCAACAAAAAACAGACTAAGACGGTAGAAGGCCTTCTTCATTCTGTTCTTGCAAAGTTGGGTTTTGAATCATTGGTCCTCATTAAAACCGATTTTTTTGGTTCCAGGTCTGCCATATAGAAATCTTTCTAGATTTTTATTATGTCATAATTTTATTTTGTCATGACATCCTCTCCATATTTGAATCCTGACTCATTTGAGAAGTTTTTTTCCACACTTTCCACGTTTCCATGTTCATAATTTACAAAAGGTCCACTATGTATCTGGTGTTTTTCTAGGTAGGAGGAATACAAAAATAAATAAGATCCTTGTCCTCAAAGCATTCACCATCTAGAGAGATACAGAGATGGGAAGCACAAGAGATGAAACCAGACAGGTAGGGTGGGGCCGGCTACTGATGGCTATCACTTACCCCATTAAGATCGAACTAGGGGATTTTAAAGCAAGTGGAATAACCTGATCAGATGTTTGTGTTAGCAAAACATCTCTGGCAGCAGCTGGGATGACAAGAAGCATATTCTCTTGGAAAAGAAGAACACTGGAATCAGAGCAGCCAGTTAGAAGCCTAGTGCAATATTTCAGGTAAGAGTTAATAGGGACTGAAGCATAGCAGGGAAAGTGGGAGAAGAGGAGGAGACAAACTTGAGAATTTTTAGGAGATGGAATGAGTAAGACTATATGACTGATCACATATAAAGACTGAGGAAGAGAAACGGGTCAACAGTACTATCAAGACTTCAGCTTCAATAAATGGTTCACATTCACAGGGGTTAGCAAACCTGAAAGAGTAAAAACTACTTTAAGGAGGGGTGTCTGAACTTGGAAGCTATAAGTTTGCAATTTTCTCCAATATTTCTCAGTAGACAGAATCATAAAAAAGGGAAGGTTGACTTATTCCAAAGGTGAAATACTGCTAGACTGGGAGGAACAGAAGAACTAAGAAGTATGCTGGCATACATGTGAGTGCCACCCAGTCACTATGTACAGCTCAAGAGGAGGTTGATGTAATTTAAGAGCAGAGAAGGGCTGAGGTGTTGGAAACAGGCAAGCAGGTTTAGTGGATGGGGAAAGGTCAGAGCATAGGAGATTGTGCTAGCCATCTAGATCATTGAAGAAAATGTTGAATTGAAGTTCCTAGTAACACATTCTCAAAAACTTCTTTTCTGGGTTGACTTCAAATTATTAATAATCAATACCATTTCTAATTACACTTCACAATCATTAAGGTGACATTTCTTCATCTTGTCCACAAGGCAATCAATGGTGTGAGCCTTTATCAAACATCTGAATGATAACTACTCATTATGTCAAGAATATTCCATTCAATAACCCAATTAAAAAATGAAAGTTTCTTTGTGATCCTCTGTTGGTACCCAGTAATCACTGCATTCTTCTCTAAGTATTTGTCTCCTCTACTGGCCATTCTTGAAGCTTAGAAACAATTAAAATCAAATTTACCATTCTACATTTTTACCTTTTCTGAAAACCAAGGAAATATTTTGCTAGCTCCATTCTCCAAACAATATTCCCCTACTTCATAATTTCTCAAAGATCCACAAATGTTTGTGAGATTACATCATGAAATGTTACTTGAAGCCTGGGTTACAGTTTGCCTAAGACTGGAGATGTGAATATACTGAAAGTGGTATATTCTGCTCTAGGAAACTCACCCTCTCTATTTTCTTAACCAAGCTTGCTCTACTCTTTCCTATTGGAAGTAGTATTTTGTTTTTTGGGATTTTTTCATTGATAGACTGGATAGAGTCAACACGGCGGTTGAGAAATTAAGCTTCCAATATGTCACTTTTATGTCATAAAATTTCCTAGCTTTTTCATTTTCTTTTCTTTGCCCCCCTCACCCCCCCCTTTTGCAAACATAGCTTGAACAGTGTTTGTTTATTTGTTTGTTTGCAAGCTTCAGTTCCTTTAGGATTTTAGCTTTTCTGGATCCATTATTCTAAATCTTGCTACTCTATAGTATGCATCATTGGAAAGTGTCTTAGGACAGAATCAAATCCTGAGACAAGGATGTCTATGCAGAGGATTTATTAAGAAAGTGAAAGCAGGAAAATCCACTAAGAAAGTAAGACAGCCAAGGGAAAGAAGCCAAGCAAAGATGCTATCTAAGAAAGGTCAGCCTCAGCCTGACCCTGCAGGAAAACTCTAGAGTTTAAATTATGCCTCAGGGTCTGTTCCCTGAGGTTGAAGAAAGGGAAATGGGCTTTCATAACCCTGCACCAATCAATCATTAGCTAGGGGCTCTCGGGCAGGGAGAAGGGGTGAAAGGTGTGTTTGTGAGAGTGTAATTACCAGGTCCTTCTAGTTCTGGGGAGGGGGTGTGGTGTGCACACTTTCAGCAATCTGAGGGCAGTCTTCTGGAGGTAGTTGCAGGTACTGGCTGGTAGAAGCAAAGGTACACAGAAATGAAGAAGGAATCTGGGAGATTTTTTTGAATATTGTGTGAATGTTGACAGTGTTCGTATACTGTCAATCTTTGACAATATATTCAAAATGGCAAATATTTATTTTTAGCTTTATTTTTATACTTTGAAATCTGAGCCCATCAAAACACTTCTTTGTACATCAGTTTGGTTTCCAAAATACCTCTCTCTTTCTTCTGTGGCAGGATAATTTGTGTCTATATTGTCAGAATTCCATTTTTAGAACTACTATTTTTCCTGAGTCGTCTCCTCCTGTATAGTCTTGCCCCACCCCCACCCTGCCCAGGTTGCTCACACAAGAAATCTAGTGTCATTCTTGAGTCCTCCCCTCTCCATCAGCACCCACCCCTACACATACATATTCACATTCGCTTAAAAAATCACCCATTCCTGTCCTGCCTACTTCCAAAATATGTCTCAATTCCATCCACTTTTTTCCACCTTTACTACCTAGTGTGAGTCATCATCACTTCTTACTTATATTATCACAGAAGCTTTCTAGCTCTTCTCCAGACGTTCACATTTGTGCCTTCTAGTCCATTTTCTATACAGTTTCTGTGCTGCTGGAATCATCTTAAATCAGACAGGCCATGTCAGCCATGCTTAAACATTCCAGGTCACTTAGAGTGAAAGTTCACCCCTTCCATGGCTTACAAAGCAGCTGCCTGCAACTCCAGCCTCATCTCGAGCCTCTTGCCCCTTTGTTAACTATTCTTCTACTGCATGTTACTATATTTCTGTTCCTCTTCCTGACCTCAGTGACTTGCTCCATGGTGTTCCTTTATCTGGGAATGTTGTCCCTGCCACTCCATTCGACTACCTCCTATTGATTTTTCAGATCTCAGTATCTTTTCCTAACCTAGGTAAAGTTGGTCATGATGCCTGTGCTGCCTCAGGACTCTGCAGGGAGTCCCACCAGCAAGAAGGCACTCACTTCCATCCTGTTATTCTCTCTTATCACATGCCAGTAAAATAGGAAGAGAAGCTATGGCAAGGCTGCTATTTTCCTAGATAGTATTTATCACAGTTTGTAATTAAATAGTCATTTATGTCTTAATTTCTTAGTATATGTCTCCCCTACTAGACTGAAAGATTCATACAGGAAAAGAACACATCTATTTTATTTTTTGGTGTATATTCAACAATAGTTGTTGAATAGTAAGTTTCTATTTTAAAAATTGTTGTAAATTTTTAAATCCTAAGTCAAGGACACAGACCTGAGTTGCAAAGCAATAGCTTTCAACTGCAAAACATCCCTCACAGAGTGAAGAAATGCTATGATAGACCATATTCAGGATTTTACAAAGAGCTAAACCAGGTCTTCTTCTCACTTGAGAAGGTTCCTGTTGCTACAAAGTTCTTCGGACTTAAAAATCTTCCAAAAGAGCACTTGCATGGAACAAGGATAGGCAAGCTTTTACTATAAAAGCTCAGATAGTAAATATTTTAGGTTTTGTGGCCATATAATCCCTGTCACAACTACTCAATTCTGCTGTACTAGCATGAAAACAACCATAGACAATTGTGTAGGCAAATGGATGTGATTATGTTCCAATAAACTTTCCTTATAAAAACAGTGGCCATAGTTTGCCAATCCCTGGCATAGAAGGTTGGTGTCTTACTCTATTTTCTGTTGCTATAACTGAATACCTGAAACTGAGTAATTTATAAAGAAAAGAGATTTATTTCTTACAGTTATGGAGGCTGGGAAGCCCACGGTCAAGAGGCTTATCTGGTGAGGGCCTTCTTGCTGGTGGGGACACTCTGCAGAGTCCTGAGGTGGCACAGGACATCATAATGTAAGGGGACACACTGAGAGCCAAACTGGCCTTTACAGCAGACCCACTTTCATAACTAACCCATTCCCATTATAACCCATTAACCCATTAATCCATGAATGGCTTATCCCATTCTCATGACCTAATCACCTCCCAAAAATCCCACCTCTCAACACTGCTGTATTGGGGACCAAGTTTCCAACACGTGAACTTTTGGAGGACACATTCAAACCATAGCAATTAGTAAAAGACAAGGGACTCATACTAGCGGTAACCAAATTTTGACTGCCTGTAAAACATTCCTGAGAATGATCAAGTTAAGGAAGATACCTGCTTTGTTCACAAATGTCAAATTGTAGGAGGCTGTGGAGTACATTAATTAGAACCTCACCAGCCCAGGGGTTTCTGCCTGTTTTTTACCCTGATATTTATATTCCAAACACTTAGCACAGTGCCTGACCTCTAGTAGGAAGTCAATAAATAGTTGCGGTAGGAAAGCACTGTTGCTTTAACGTAGAGGAGCCTGCATGCTGTCCACAAGACTGTCTGCATCCATTCTTCATTTCACAAGAATGTACTGTGTGCCCACTGTGTCCCTGGCACTACGCTGGGCACAGTGGCCTTGGCAGTGAACAAGAGGAATGTGAGCCCTGTCCTCATAGGGCTTACAGCGGAATGGGGAGATAGTGTGTGGTCTGTGCTCTGAGGAGGTAAATACAGGCTGTCACACAGTACAGGAGAGCCAGGCCTGAGCTTGGAGGTCAAGATGAGCTTCCTTGGTGCTATGGTCTAAATGTTTGTGTCCCCCTAAAATTCATATGTTGAAAGCCTGATCCCAGTGTGATGGCATTAGGAGGTGAGGCCTTTGGGAGATAATTAGGTCATGAGAGCAGAACACTCATGAATGAATTTAGTGCTCCTATAAAAGGTACCCCAGAGGGCTATCTTGCCCTCTTTCTGTCACGTAGGGATACAATAAGAAAAGAAGTCACAAGGCTATGACCTGGAAGAGGGACATCACCAGAACCCAACTGTGCTGGCACCTTAATCTAGGACTCCAACCTCCAGAACTGTGAGAAATAAATTTCTGTTGTTTATGGGCTACATTCTATGGTACTTTGTTATAGCAGCCCAAACTGACTAAGACACTTGTGAGAAATATCTAATGTGAATAAAAGCATTTTTCTCGATGTAGCTGAGGGCCCCACGAATCTGGGGTAACTCCTCACTGAAGCAGGCCATAAGCTCCAGGATTTGCTCTAAGTGTGGGAGTCAAGGTGGAGCCACAGTCCAAAGGATTCTTTCCTGTCTACACCATGGGACAGTGGGTGTGGCTCTGAGGTCCTCATCGCAGGTCCACTGAGGAGCAGATATCACCATAGCTCACAGGGCAACTTTGATAACCAAGGCAGTGTGACAACTCTAATCAGTGTTATCATTCTGGAAAGAGAAAAGTGTATTTACACACCTCAGTCTCTTTTCACTATGCCCATGAAAATATTTCATTTGTAAGCACCAATCAGTACAGGTGTGAGTTTCCACTTAGGGCCCACAAGGAGGTTTAACAGTTTTCATTCATCTGAGTATGTCTGCAGTAAACAAGGGAATGACCATGTCCACAAAATTGGCCCCAAAGATTTTCCATATCTGGGATCTTCAGAGACCCCATCTAAGTTAAACTCTGACTCAGCTTGTCTATTACTTCACAGAATTGCCCTTAAAGTTGCATTACTTTGAATGAACATATTTTCTGCCTTTTAAATGATAAAACACCTGGAAGGTGTGTGTATGTGTGTGTGTGTGTGTGTGTGTATCTGTATTTGGTCAAAATTTTTATGACATTTAGTTTGTCATTTTAGAACAAAATTTTCAACATATGTGATTAAGTGAGCTTAATATTTGATAGCTGTTGACTCAAGTTTAAGAAAGGTTTTTAAGTATTTCTTTAGCTCAGACTTTGGGCTTTAGTCAAGCATATTATAATCATTCACTAAAATGCTAGCAAACTTTTACAGGGATGCCAATTGGGCATAAAAAGGAGAAGTGGAATGCAATTGAGCAAAGGAAAATGTAGAGTGAATATGGAGTAAAAATCTACTAAAAAGAGAAAGTTGGATCACAATGACCATGGAGCTAGGTGGAATATGAGAGAACTCTCAGTTATTCAAATAGGTATGGATTGAAACAAGTTGTTTACATTTTTTATATGAATTAGAAAACATGTATATTTTTAAATGGTAAGAGAACTTGGAACATCGGTGAAAATATATTTTTTATATTTAACTTAAATATTAAAAATTAGGTTTCTTTTTCTTTTCTTTATTTCAGCACATTATGGGGGTACAAATGATAAATGTTTAGGTTACATATATTGCCTTTGCCCCCACCCGAGTCAGAGCTTCAAGCGTGTCCATCCCCCAGACAATGGTCACCACACCCATTAGGTGTGCATATACCCATCCCTGCCTACACCCTCCCACCTTCCCAACACAGGATGAATGTTCTTACTATCTGTGCACATAAGCGTTAAATAGTTAACACCAATTTGATGGTGAGTACATGTGGTGCTTGTTATTCCATTCTTGTGATAGTTCACTTAGTAAAATGGGCTCCAGCTCCATCTAGGATAATACAAGAAGTGCCAGATCACCATTGTTTTCTGTGGCTGAGTAGAACTCCACAGTATACATATACCACATTTTATTAATCCACTCATGTATTGATGGGCATTTGGGTTGTTTCCAGATCTTTGCAATTGTGAATTGTGCTGCTATAAACATTTGAGTGCAGATGTCTTTTTTATAGAATGTCTTTTTTTCCTTTGGGTAGATGCCCAGTAATGAGATTGTTGGATCAAATGGCAGTTCTACTTGTATCTATTTGAGGTATCTCCATATTACTTTCCACAGACGTTGTACTAGTTTGCAGTCCCACCAGCAGCCTATGAGTGTTCCTATCTCTCCACATCCCTGCCAACATTTATTGTTTTGGGTCTTTTTGATAAAAGCCATTCTCACTGGAGTTAAGTGATATCTCAGTGTGTTTTTGATTTGCATTTCCCTGATGATTAGAGATGTTGAGCATTTTTTCATATGTTTGTTGGCCATTAGTCTGTCGCCTTTTGAAAAGCTTTTGGCCATGTCTTTTGCCCACTTCTTAATGGGGTTGTTTGATGTTTTCTTGCTGATTTGCTTGAATTTTTGTAGATTCTGGTTATTAGCCCTTTATTGGATGTGTATCATGCAGATATTTTGTCCCATTCTGTAGGTTGTCAGTTTGCTCTCATGGTAGTTTTCTTGGCTGTGCAGAAGCTTTTTAATTTGATCAGGTCCCATTTATTTAATTTTATTGTTTCTGTGATTGTCTTTGGGGTATTCTTCATAAATTCTTTCCCTAGGCCAATGTCTATAAGAGTTTTTCCAACATTTGCTTCTAGAATTCTTATAGCTTCATGCCTTAGGTTTAAGTCTGTTATCGACCATGACTTGACTTTTGTGAGAGGTGAAAGGTGGGGATCCTGTTTCAGTCTTCTACATGTGGCCATCCAATTTGCCCAGCACCATCTATTGAATAAGCATTATTTTCCGCAGTGTATATTTTTGTCTGCTTTGTCAAAGATTAGATGGCTGTATGAGGATGGTTTTATATCTAGGTTCTCAGTTCTGTTCCATTGGTCTATGTCTCTGTTCTTGTGCCAGTACCATGCTGTTTTAGTTACTATAGCCTTGTAGTATAGCTTGAAGTCTCGTAAATTGATGCTTCCCAATTTGTTCTTTTCGCTTAAGATAGCTTTTGGTATATGGGGTCTTCTCTGGATCCATATGAAATGCAAAATTGTTTTTTCTAGATCTGTGAAAAATGATGTTGGTATTTTAATAGGGATTGCATTGAACCTGTAGATCACTTTGGGTAGTATAGACATTTTAACATTGTTGTTTCTGCCAACTCATTAGCGTGGTATGGTTTTCCACCTGTTTACGTCATCTGCTGTTTCCTTCCTCGGTGTTTCATAGTTCTCCCTGTAGAGGCCTTTTACCTCCTTAGTGAAATATATTCCTAGGTATTTTATTTTCTTTGTTGCTATTGTGAAGGGTACTGAGTCTTTGATTTGGTTCTCAGTTTGACTGTTGTTGATGTATAGGAATGCTACTAATTTGTGTACATTGATTTTGTACCCTGAGACTTTGCTGAATTTGTTTACCAATTCTAGTAGTCTCATGGCAGAATCTTTGGGGTTTTCTAGATATAATAGTGCATCATTAACAAAGAGTGATAGTTTGACCTCTTCTTCTCCCATTTGGATGCCTTTGATTTCCTTCTCTTGTCTGATTTCTCTGGCTAGGACTTCCAGCACTATGTTGAATAGAAGTGGTGATAGAGGAAAAGCTTCTCTGATTCCAATTCTAAGCGGGAATGCTTTCAATTTTTCCCCATTCAGTATGATGTTGGCTGTGGGTTTGTCATATATGGCTTTTATCACTTTTAGGTAAGGTCCATCTATGCCTATTTTGTTAAGCATTCTTATCATAAAATGGTGCTGAATTTTGTCAAATGCTTCTTCTGTGTCTATTGAGAGGATCATATGGTCTTTGTTTTTACTTCTATTTATCTGTTGAATTACATTTATAGATTTGCATATGTTAAACCATCCCTACATTGAAGCCCACTTGGTCATGATGGATTATTTTTTTCATAAGCACCTGAATTTGGTTTGCTAGGATTTTGTTAAGAATTTTTGCATCTATATTCATAAAGGATATTGGTCTGTAGTTTTCTTTTTTTTTGTTTTGTCCTTTTTTGGTTTTGGTATCAGGATGATATTGGCTTCATAAAACGTGTTGGGGAGGATTCCTTTCTTCTCAATGTTGTGGAATAATTTCTGCAAGATAGGCACCAGTTCCTCTTCGTAGATCTGGTAAAATTCAGCGTGAAACTATCTGGTCTGGAACCTTTTTTTTAGGATGGTTTTATATTGCTGCTTCAATTTTGGTACTTGATATTGGTCTGTTCAAGAGTTCTATTTCTTCCTGATGGAGCCTAGAGAGGCTGTGTGTTTCTAAGAATTTGTCCATTTCCTCCATATTTTAAAGTTTATGTGCATAGAAGTTTTTATAGTGTTAAAGATGATATTTTGTATTTCCATGGTATCAGTTGTAATTTCTCCTTTTTCATTGCTGATTGAGCTTATTAGAGTCCTTTGTTTTCTGCTTCTCATTAATCTAGCAAGAGGCTTGTCAATTTTGTTTATTTTTTTAAAGAGCCATCTTCTTGTTTTATTAATCTTCTGTATAGTTTTTTTTTATTATCAATTTCATTTAGTTCTGCTCTGATCTTTTTTATTTCTTTTCTTCTGCTGGGTCTGGGATTGGTTTGCTCATCCTCTTCCAGTTCTTGGAGATGATTCCTCAGATTGTTGATTTGTGATCTTTCTGTCCTTTGGATGTAGGCATTTGTGGATATAGATTTTCCTCTCAGGAATGCTTTAGCTGTGTCCCACAGATTTTGATAACTTTTGTCTCCTCTATTATTTAATTCAAAGAATCTTTTGATTTCCATCTTAATTTCTTCCTTCACCCAATAATCATTCAGCAGACGGTTGTTTAGTTTCCATGACTTTGTGTAGAGATGAGAGTTTCTGTTGGAGTTGATTTCTAATTTTATTCCACTGTGGTGTGAGAAGATGCATGGTATAATTCATATATTTTTTTTTAATTTGTGGAGACATGCTTGGTGGCCTAGGATATGATCAATCTTAGAGAATGTCCCATTAGCTGATGAGAAAAATGTATATTCAGTGGTTTTGGGGTAGAATGTTTTGTAAATGTCAGTCAGGCCCATTTGTTCTAGAGTTCTGTTTAAATCCATTGTTTCTTTGTTTATTTTCTGTTTGGAGGATCTGTCCTATTCTGTCAAAAGGATGTTTAAGTCCCTGGCTATTACTGTGCTGCTGTTTATCATTTTGTTTAGATCAAGTAGGGTTTGCTTTATGAATCTGGGTGCACCTGAGTTAGGTGCATAAATATTTAGAATTCTTATGTCTTCTTGTTGAATTGTACCCTTCACCATTATATAGTGACCATCTTTGTCTTTTCATTACTTTTGTGGGTTTGAAGACTAAGTTATTTGAAATCACAACTGCTTTTTTGGCTTCTATGCATGAAATATTATTTTCTATCCCTTCACCTTGAGTCTGAATGCATCCTTGTGGGTTAGATGTGTTTCCTGAAGACAGCAGATACATGGTTTGTGTATATTTATCCATTCAGCCAGCATATGTCTCTTTAGTGGGCAGTCCAAGTCATTCACATTTATTGAAAGAATTCATAAGTGGGGCAGATTTCTGTTCATCCTGTTGAATTGAACTTTGTTGCTTTGTTTTCTCTCTTGAGCCATTGTAGTGTCTGGCCTTTGACCTTTAGCTTTTGGATGATTTTACACTGGTTATGTCTATTGTGCTGATCCATGTGTAACATTGTTCTGAGTACTTTATGCAGGGCAGGTCTTGACTTGATGATTTCCCTCAGTCTTTGCTTGTCTTAGAAAGTCTTTATTTTTCCTTCATATAAGAAATTTAATTTTCCAAGATACAAGATTCTAGAATGGGCATTGTTCTGTTTGAGAAGACTGAAAATGGGACCCCAGTCCCTTTTGGCTTGTAAGGTCTCAGTTGAGAAGTCTACAGTTAATCTTATGGGTTGTCCTTTGTAGGTTACCTGCTTCTTTTGCCTTACAGCTCATAGGAGGGCCTCTTTAATGTTTATTTTGGCCAGTCTGAGATGACTGTGTGTCAAGGTATCTTCCTGTTTGCAATGAAATCTCCCAGGACACCTAGGAGATTTCTAGCAAGGCCAGGGAAATTTTCCTCCGTTATATCCTCAGATAGCTTATCCAACTCTTGTGTATTTTCTTCTTCACCTTCAGGGATGCCTGTGATTCTCACATTAGGCCTCTTCAGATAAACCCACATTTCTTGTAGGCTTTGCTGTTTTCTCTTATTTCTCTGCTCTATCTCTGTGACTGACTTGTTTAATTGAAAGGTGTTATTCAATCCCTGAGATTCTTTCTTCTGTTTGATCTACCCTACTCTTGAGGCTTTCCACTGTGTTTTGTTATTCCTTGAATAAATTCTTCATTTCCAGAAATTCTGTTTGATTTTTCTTAATATTTCAATTTTTTTAGTGAATTTTTCTTTTAAGTCCTGGCTTTTTGTGTGTGTGTGTGGTGTCTTTATCAATTTTCTCTTGTATATCATTGAGTTTTCTTACAATCCACATTCAAAATTCCTTTTTTAAAAAAAATTTCAGGATATCATGAGGGTACAAACATTTTGGTTACATTTTATATCTTTGCCTTATCCAAGCAAGAATTAGAGGTATGCTCTTACCCTCTATAATGCTCACTGCATCCATTAGTTGTGAGTTTACCCCCGCATCCTACGCACCTCCCCCACCCCCGGCCCTGCAACCCTGTAATCCCTGGAGAATATTTCTACCATGTGAGCACCATAGTGTTGATCAGTCAGTACCAAATTGATGGTGAGTACATGTGGAGCCTATTATTCCGATCTTGTGATACCTCACTTCAGATAATGGGCTCAAGCTCTATGCAGGAAAATATAAGAGGTGCTAGCTAGATCACTGTCGTTTCTTATAATTGAGTAATATTCCATTGTATACATATACCAAATTTTAATAATCCACTCATGAATCAACAGGCACTTGGATTGTTTCCACATCCTTGCAATAGTGAATTGTGCTGCCATAAACATTTGGATGCAGATGTCTTTATTATAGAATGTCTTTTGCTCTTTGGGGTAGATGCCTAATAGTGCTATTGCTGGATCGAATGGTATTTCTAGTTTTAGCTCTTTGAGGTATCTCCAAATTCTTTTCCATGGAGGTTGCACTAATTTGCAGTCCCACCAGCAGTGTAAGAGCATTCCCGTCTCTCCACATCCTTGCCAGTATTTGTTGTTTTGGGATTTTTTTGATAGAGGCCAATCTCACAGGGGTTAGGTGATATCTCATTGTCGTTTTGATTTGCATTTCTCTAATGATTAGAGATGTTGAGCATTTTTTTATATGTTTGCTGGCCATTATTCTGTCTTCTTTTGAAAAGTTTCTGTTCATTTCCTTTGCCCATTTGTTGAAGGGGTTGTTTGATTTTTTCTTGTTGATTTTTTTAAGTTCTAGATAGATTCTTATCAGCCCTTCATCAGATGTGTAGAGAGCAAATATTTTCTCCCATTCTGTAGGCTGTCTATTCGCTCTAATGATAGTTTCCTTGGCTGTGCAAAATTCTTTTTCTGTCATTTCAGTGTTCTGAATTTGGTTGACATCCATTGCTAGAGATCTGGTGCTCCCCTTTGGGGGTGTCATTTCAGTTTGATTCTTCATACTTCCAGAGTTTCTTCGCTGATTCCTTCCCATCTGGAGCAGCTATTGTTTCTTACCTTTCGATTTTCATTTAGATAATGACATGCCCAGTTTGGTCTCTGAGCCAGTAGGTGGTGCTTGTGGGTGAGATTTGACCACACCCTGTGTGATAAGTCTGTAAATGTAGTAAAAGGGCATGCAAATTAACCTCCCTGTCAGTAGGTGGTGCTTACCAGGAGGAGCAAGTTGCAATGTTGCTTTTGGGTCCTGTAACCAGCTCTCATTCCTGTGGAGAGGCACTCTAGTGCCTCAGGTGGTGAGTGGGGCCCTGGGACTTGCAGGTGTGTCCTTATTCTCCACCTCAGCAGGGGCAGGTGGGGGAGTGAGGCTGGGCTGGGCTAGGCTGGGTGAGCCTGCCCTCAAGCTCCACAAATGCTGTTAGCAGGGGGTCAAATGTCTGTTCTTTGCTTCTGGGCAAAGTTGCCAGAGAGGGGCTGAAATGGCCCCACTCAGCCAAAAAACTCTGCATGTGGAGGTGGGGCTGTCAGAGACCTGCAGTCTGGAGCAGGCCTCCCTCCTTTCCACCCTCCCTAGTCCACGGTTTCTCCCAGGTCTTTGCCAGCAGGCAGGACCTCAAGCCAGAGGAGCCCCCCGACTGTGATGGGAGCCGGGAGGTTCCCTGCCCAGGATCATGGCCTGCACTGGGGGCGAGGCCCTTCTGTGGGGAGAGGGTTGCCCCTCGAACACTGCAGCTAGGACCCATTCTGATCTGCCCCTGAAGGCACACGCACCTTGGTAGACTAGTTCACAAATATCCCATCTTTGCCCCCAGGCAATGTGATCGAGACCTGGGTGTACAGGATCTGGCCTGTTGGCCTGTCCCCTAGGCCCCGGCAATCAATCCCTGACCCTGCCAGGGAGAATAATGCTAGTCTCAAGTCACCCATGGGGTGCCCAAACTGGATCAATGGCTCTCTGCTTTGGGATTTGCCCCACTCTGCTGGAGTCACCAGGCAAGCAGCTCCAGGGAGGGCCGGTGGGTAGGGAGCACACAGTCTGAGTACCCCTCAGTCCGCTGTAGGATACCAAAAGGAAAGGTCCTGTTCCCTGTGGATGCCTCTGGGTGATGGCTAAATTGTCTTTCTTGGCAGCACAGGTAGAGGTAGGGAAGGGGAGAATGAAGCAATATGGTGCCTGCCAATCGGCTCAGGTCTATGGGGCGGGACATGTCCCAAGGGAGCTGGGAGCCTGGTGCCCTGTTTGTAAGAGGCTCTCCACTCACTGGTGGCAGAAGTCTCTGGGCTGGTGTCAGCAGGTCTCTCCAGCAGCTCAGAAGCCCACCAGCAGTCCAGGATGCAAAGAAGGGAAAATTTAACCACTCCACATACCCTTGTCACTGGTCTCCAAGCCTCTCAGGGTTTAGCCCCTGCCAATGCCTTCAAAATTAAGTTTCTATAGTGAGAGTATTTTGTGCTTATAAATTGTTGGAAATTATGTTTTAAAACCTGGCCCTCATGTAGACAACGCAGCACATTGTGAGTCACCCCAGCTGTGTCTATAGGTGGGATAGAGGGATTTCCATTCTCTCTGCTTTGAAGGTTCCAGGTCTGCACAAACATCAATTTTCCTCTGGCATGTGCTGAAACCAAAAATGCTGCCATTAGAGATAAATCGCATATTAAAAGAATGACACTCTTTAGGAAAAATAGTACATACATTTCCAATTATTATCGACACCACAAAGTTAATGTAGCCTCCCAGAAATCTTTATCCATGTCAGTGAGGTGATTCAGACTGGGGTTGAGAAAGCCTTGGGCATTTGTGGGAAATCTGCACTAAAGCCAGGGACAGCTTGCAGGGGTCACTTCACTGTGAGTGTCATGAGGGGTGGGTGACATGGCACTCAGTTTGCTGCTGCATGTCTACCATCAGGTCATTGCTGGCCGACAGCTGGGGCTATGTGAGCACTGGGGATGTGACCACAAGGAGGGGAGCAGCAGTAGGGATGGGAGAGCTGAAAGGGGAGCAGGAAAGAAACAGCGGGAGGCACTGAATTTTGAGTTAACCACAAAGTATCCTGGCTCTGCCCCTTGCTAGCAACAGAACCCTGGGCAATTCTAGAACGTCTCTGGGCCATGTTTTTCCACATCTCCAAAGTCGGGGAAGTAGTAGTGACCTCTTGTCTCAGATTGGGTTCCCAGGGAAACAGACTATGAGATTTGTATGTCACCAGTTCTTTGGGGATGGCTCTCAGGAAAACTCCTGTGAGAAAATTAGGGAAGGAGGATTGGGCAGTGAAAGAAGTTAAACTGTAATGAAGTTTCTACAGCAGTCTCAGCTGAACTCAGCTGAACTCTATGGGGATCTCTTGAGGAGTGATACTCTTCAGAATTGTCCTAGATTGAGACAAGGGGGTAGGGCTTTGTATCCTCACACCACCCAGTCTCTGAATGCAGACTGCTCCTCGGGAGAGGACATAATTTTGGAAGAGACAGCTGCCTCCAGCTGAGAGCAACTCCTAGGAAGGGACCCACCTAGAAGTCATCAGTGGGTAATCACGCTGGCAGCCCGGAGAGTCTGAGAGTCAGTCCTGGAGGGGAGATTTGGGTAGCACACAATTACATCTACAGCAGGCACCCTTCACAGCTCAGGTACACTTCCTTCTTAGATCAGGACACCCATCCAGAAACAGCTCCTGAATTCTGGTTCATCTCTTTTTCTGAGAAAACTTGTGATGGGAGGGTTAGTGGGATGAACTACAGCCCCCACCACTGATCCTGAGGCTGCATCTGATACTCACCTCCCTGCTATGCTACACAGTCTAGGTTCTCTTCACTCTTAACATCTCTGCTGGTCTAAGTGGCTTACCTGGTGGAGTGACCCAGACACTCCTGACTGGGTCTAAGCTCCTAGTCCCCATGGGATCCTCAGGTTATCCTCAGGTTTACCTTTGACATACATAGCCTAAAGTGACCAGGTAGCAGCTATAGCTTAGAGTTGAGAAATTCTTGTGATGAGTCCTATTGGAAGCATTCCTTCTCTGGGAACAAGGGCTCCCCAGAATTGCAGATGTGGAAAATACAAATTTCCCAATGGCCCATTGGGGGTGGTGGTAGATAGAGCCACTCCTGTTTTCATCCTTTAGTTTCCAGACCTATGTATGCTACTATTGGGATCATGGCACCATATAATGGTCCTTGATTTAACATGTATACAGCATTCTGTTTGATGGTGCCCCATCTGAACTTCAGATGCACTTTAAAAAGACCATTACGATGCTCTATCAGCCCAGTAGCTTTAGGATGATATGGTATGGAATAAGACCAGAGAATCTCATGGGTACACATATACTGCCTGTCTTCCTTTGCTGTAAATGGGACCCTTTTATCTAAGAGGCTCTTAATATGAGATCCTGTATTAGTGCATCAAATACTCTGTAAGCCTTTGGATAGTGGTGCTGACTAGAGTCTTGAAGGCAGTGTCAATATGAAGTAAAAATGTGTGGCAATGAATCTCCAAGCAAAGGGGTTTTATTTGGGACTAATATGCTATCTGAGACGTACATACAGAGACCAAGGTGGTTTCTAGCATGTGTGAAGAACGAAGGAAAGGGCTGTGGGTTTATTGAGAAAGGAGAAAAGATTATGAAATTTGTTTTAAAAGAAAAGTTCTAATTGGCAAGAGGAAGCAACTAGATAAAGGTTGTCTTAAAATCACAGCAGACTGTTTTGTTGGATTGAGCTTGAGACAGTTTCTAGAACAGACTTTTGTAACAGGCTTTTCCCAATGCCTGCTCCACTCCATTTTAGTTGGCTATGACAGGAATGACTCCAAATCAGCTTTCACAGCAGAAAGGGCAAATTCATGCCTGAGAAATTACTGTTTCCAGTCTAGATGAATCACAGCTCCTTATAGTATGAAAGAAGCCTAATATAATCAACTTGCTCCAAAATGACTGGTTGTTTCTTCAAGAGGGTGCCAATAGGGACTTAGATTTGGTCTTTGCTACTGCAAGTTTAGCTATTAGTAACAGCAGTAGCTAGACCAGTCTGGAGAGTGTGAAGGGACAGGCAGTGCCTCCATCTCTGCCACCACTGCTACTGTGCTCATGCAGCCATTGTGCCAGCTAGAGGCTGGCTTACAAAACTGGTCATGCATTTGGTTTACTTGGTTTTTTAGTGCCTTGTTCCTGATAGATGCTTTCTGATGGATGTTAACATGCCGTACAAAAATGTTCCTCCTTCATGATCACGCCCATTGACACCTTCACATGCCTCTTGCCCAGATTGTCTGATCTCTGATTTTCCAATGTTTCTCCTTCCAACACCCTAACCAACCAGCCAAGAAATTTTCCTCTGCTCATGAATCCATATATAGTTTTTCATTTCAGGCCACTTCTCTTTCCACATAAAGTGGCTGACTGATGCATCCTGGCACTCTGCCCATGGGAGGTGTTTCCCTTCATTGTGATGTTTTCAGGCCACCCTGAGTGGGTCCATACTGCAGTAGCAGTATAGGCAGTCCTTGGGGTAAGGACATAGACTAGTGTGAGACAGCTCCCTTGAAGCTAAGGGCAATTCCTGGGGAGGAACCCACTGAGAGCCATCAGCAGGCAATGACCTGGCAGCTGAGAGAATGAGAACTCAGTCCTGAAGGTGAGGGTGGAGAGAGAAGTCTGGAGTGTACCTCACCACTAATCTACCAGTGCTGTTCTTAATGAGATCATGAATGTAGAAGGGCTTTAAACTTTTTTTCAACACTTTGTAAATTCAAGTTATTCTTATTACCTCACAATTTTGACTTGAGTTGGCCCAGGAAGAAAATCAGCTGCCATAGTCACAAGGAGAAGGTCTCTTTAATGACAAATCAGACTGCCCCATGTTTTAAACAAGTCATTGGCTTTCCAACAGTTCATCATCTTATTCTAAGACTCCAAATTTGTGGGATTGGTTTTAGAAAAATCTCTAACTAAGCATCATGTGAAAATAAAGGGTCCACATTTGACTTCATTGTTTTGTCCAAGATTTTCCTTGGTGAGCTGTTTGGAATATCTGAAGGGTTAAATGCTAGTATCATTGCAAAGTTGAAACAGAACCATAAGTTTAATATTATTTTAAGGCTCAAGTGCTTTAACATGACACCAAGCTTGAGTTAACATTCTAACATGGTTGTGGAGATATTAGGGTTTAAACAGATGTCAGCAATTTTTATTTGTTTTTACAAAACGGAAATTGAGTTCTACAGATGGTGAAGACGAAGGAGTTCAAAGTAGCTGTGTGCTGTATAAAAAATGTACACTAAAGTAAAAAGTAATCATCTTTATATTTCAAGTTTGAAGATGGTTTTCTGGTGATGAGGATAATTTTCAAGCTGATCAAACAGAAATCTATTTACCTTTTACTTCCATATTATACTTTTTTTCTGTGACATTTTCTAATTATGTAAGGTATTTGTGCAGTAATATAGGACTTCACTCTTTTCCAACTCCCACCCTTGTTATACCTACTTTTTCTATTGGCATAATATTGTTCAATCTGCCTCATCATAGCTCCCACAGCAATAAGCCATGATGTCATAAAAATCATCTCCTTACAGATTTTTACTTTTTTCTATGTATAGTTGGACATCTTTTAGCAAGTCATAATTTTTATGTATTTATTTAGTGGAAATGCTCTTTCCAATTAAGAAAAAGTTTTCAAGATTATGAGAAAATATGCAAGTATGTGAGTTTTACCCATTATCACTAGTTCTTTTCTTTTTAGTTCTACCTTTTAGACTCAACAGTACATTTTCTATAAAAGATGAAACAAAACCCATATTTTTAAATGAAGGAATGTAAAAATACATTTTCTACAAAGTTATCACTTCCTGTTTTCTGCCAAACAACCAGATTTTTTTTCAATTTTATAATTAATCTTGTGTACTTGAAACACTGACTGCTGGAGAAATTTGAGAAAATATAGCTATGTGCCTATCTATACCATTATATACCAGATTAAAAGGGCTGTTTCAGGAGGGATATATATCTCCCAGGAATTTCATTTGAACAGAGGGGAGAGTTGCAAAACTGGAAAGAGGATGAAGAATCTTCTGTAGTACATTGTGGATAGCATGTGCACATAGGGCCTCTCCGTTCAGATGTGCGTTGGTTTCTAGCTTTGATGCCTAATACCTCAGGGAAAAGGATGTTTTAATGACAACTCACTGACCCTATCAGAGAATATCTTCTCTATTTCTAGCAAGAGAAATACGGAGTATGAAAGATCTATGCATAAAGAACACCACTGACTTCCTAACCATCTTACCCTCAGATGCTACAATTCTCATTTACAACTAACTACTCAGTACCACACCCAGCGTCCTCTTTCAAGTAGATTCAGAAAGGACTTTCAGGAGTCATGAAGTTGTTGAGGTCGTCTTTGGTGAATCCCTCTTTCAGCATCTCCCAGTGGGACCACAACCCCATCTCACTCCACCACTGTCTGCCCAGTGAGTTCTGACTCGGGCCTTCTCCTATCTCAGTGACAACTCATTCCCTTTAGAGAATATTGCTGGTTGCTTACTGCCAGGTTATCTTCCCTCAACCATGGAAAGCAGGTGGCCTTGTTTCCCTCCTTCCACTCTGTTTTGAAAATCACCAGAAATGCATCCTATCCTTTAAGAAATGAGGGCTAGACTCTGTATCACTACCTGTTCTACTTTGCTTTCATCCCCTCAACAACCACACTAGCTACCTTTGGTTTCTCTCACTCTAATATCTCTCTTTCTTATGATGACCCTATAAGGTTGAGTTTCAGCTCAACTTTCTGAGACTCAGAAAAATTAAAGAACTTGCTCAACCCCACAAAGCTAATGAATGACAGCCCTTAGACTAGATTTTACACGTCCGCCAGCACCACCCACTTCCCCCTGCAGCTTATTGCCTTCTCACATGAAAAGGGGATTCTTACCCTTAAAGAGATGGCTGCCAAGGAGGGCTGTGCCTACGGTGATAAGTGTTTGTTCCAACCACAATTCCTGCGTAACTCTAATTGTGGCAACATCTGGCAAGGAAGAAAGGGAGGACAAGGTGACTACTGACCAGTGAAATCAGACTGTTCTGAGTAGCTGTGGGGAGAGTGGAATTTCTCAAACAATATCGCTGCCACCAATGCCTCCCACACCTAGGGCTGTGACTTACCAGATCAATAAGTGGGTTTACTCAAGAACAGACTAGGGTCCTCCTTAACTCTCAGGACATGGCCCTGAATGGCTGTCATTCACTTTGACTTGAACAGTGGAATGAGATTCCAGAAGCTGTCAGTGATCTGGCACTACTGATCCTAATAACAGGATTGAAAAAGATAATGGATCCTAATGCCTCAGTACTAAGATCTCCAGACTTCCAGCATAGACACTGTTAGGTTAGAATTAACTATTAGGATCTATTATCTTTTTCAAGCCTGTTGTTACTAGAATCAGTAGAATCAGTAGTGCCTGAACATTGAGAGATTCTGGAACCTCATTCCACTCAGCTTGCTAAGTGGCAGATATCTATTTTATATATGAATATCTTACTACTGTTTTAGCCTTTATATTAAACCTATTTTGAAAGCATAGCCTGAAGCCATTCCTGCCATTCACTCCCTTCTCTTTGCTCTTTCTTTGAACTGAGCACATCAATAGCTGCTCTGAAAGCCTTGATGCTTCTTTGGCAATGACTTTGGTCCTGTTGCATTTACCACAGAACTGCAGTTACTGTCTTAATGTGGAGAAGCATATTTGTGGTTGATAAAATCCTAGTTTGACAGAGTGGGGGAAAGTGAATTGATTATATTGAGCATTTTTATATCTGTCACTTTTCTAAAAGACAAAAGAGAATAATTTTGGTTTCTTCATCTATTCCACATATACTGATTTTTAATTACAATCAAACATTATTAAAGGAAATCCAAGTGAAACCAGGGGGAAAATTATAACTATAGTTTAGTACATAGGAGGATTTCATTTGATACAGGGTAGAGGGAGGTTGGCAGGCGCTTTGAAGCTTTTAGACTTGTGCAATATTTCATTATGTGTACAATTACTCTAAAGGTATTTTACTTAGTATAATTACATGGAGAATAATACATGGTATGTAAGGTACTGCAACCCTCTTCTGTAGTCTGAATTCTAAGAAATGAGAATCCTACTGCCCTCTGCCTACAAACAGTTCGTTTCATTCTGCCATATCCTTCCTTCTTATCCCAAAGATATTTCAGCTGAAGAACTTTGCCGTTATAACTCACCATCCTTCTACCAAGGGAGTCAATGTAATAGTGGTTATCAAGGACTCAGAGACAAACAAAATGTATTTCAAATCACTTAGCAGCCTTATTAGTCTACATGGCCAGGTGTTTAAGCTATCTTAGTTTCCTCATCTATAAAATGGTTGTAAACATTTTCTGCCTCATACAATTATTGGGAGGATCAAATCAATACTGAATACCAACTGATTGACATATAGTAAATAATGAAAGTTAGTTGTCATTATTACCATGGTCATAAAAGTCCTTAGTGGAACTATGGTGACAGGCCATATGTGTTTTAGGAGGCTACAAGAGAAGCCATTTGTTGGATGTTAGAAAAATCCCTAGAGATATGGATAGCCCCTGGAAACAGCTTCTGCTGCTTCTGAATAACCAATATAGTCCTAGACTATCCAAGTCCTGGCAGGACAGATTGAGACCCTGAACCAAAGATGGCCATATTCCCTTGACTCGTCACATAAATGAATCCAAAACCAGATCCAAGCCTACATTCTTATTCTTTCTTTTGAGATTAGTTATCCTTTTGGGATCTCCTGGACTATTCTGATAATGACAGCTGCTTTCAAGAAATACTTTTCAAAAATGGAATTATGGTCGGGGGGGGAAAAAGGGGAGGAATTGTAATCTCCTGAGAGCTATGCTTTGTTTCTCTATTTATAATCTTTTAATTTGATTATTTCATCTAGACTAGTGTTTCTCAATATGTAGTGTTCTGAATCACCTAGAGGAAGAGTGTTTGTTAAAAATGCAGATGCCTGAGCCTCTTTCAGGATCAGAGTCTCTGGGGGTGGAGATAGGCAGTTTCTATCTTAACCAGATCCCAGGTGATCCTCACACACCCAACTGTGAGCACCTCTGATATAGAATAAAATTGAACATATTAACGTCACCTCTGATGTTGTTTCAGTTTCAGACAGTTCTCACTTTGTTTGAAAAGGAGAAACAGACTATTAATACTTACAATTATGTATTACTTAACAGGCTAGGGACCTTACACTTTTACTTTTCTATAAAGTGAGAGTTATGAAAACTAGTGAACTCTTTTTAATGTAAGAATGAATAAATGTTTACTAAGTGTTTGGGGCTCTCTGCTGAGAGGTAGTATGAATGTGCCAAGCATTATTATAGGAGAAATATGTAGGTGGAGTTGACATATGTATGCCACAAATCCCTATTTGCCATAATTTAAGAAAATAGATACCAAAGTGGTGCCAGTGAATCTTATAGCTAAGCTACTGTTTTGGCTCTATAAAGGGAGGGCATGCTAAACCCACAGGGAGCTATAAAATATCAGCTGAGCATTGATGGAGTTTGGAGTCAAATAGAAACCTGTTCTCCTATGAAAACATGCACATCTGTGGAATTGCATTGCTATAATCAGGACACAACCAAATTCACAGATGTGCCCAATTTTCTGTTTCCTCTATATTTTACCAGTTTCACGGCACAGTGACAAATGAGGAAAGTACTAAACTGATTTTGCATAGCATCTTGTGGAAGCTGCTCACAAATCTCACTGGTGGGAGTGAACCTCACAAATGTTAACAGTTAAGTGCTACATCTGTCTAATCCATCTCTGGTATACACTAAGCTCTCTGTTACTTTGCATCTAGCAAATTGAAGAAATACCATTATTCTAAGTCAAGTTTCAAAAAAAAAAAAAAAAAGATTTCCTTTTTAAAAAAATCCTCCTCTCCCCAGTGTTTTTCCTTCTTCCATTTTCACATTTTCAAGTGCATATGATTGATAATTATAAAATGGAATCAGAAAAGAATATCTGACTGAGGAAATCTGAAGTGGGGAAAGATAAACTGTGAGGTGCTCACAGTTGGGTGTGTGAGGATGGCATGGAATCTGGTTAAGATAGAGACTGCCTATCTTGTCTCTCCCACTTCATGTGTTTCTCACCATTTTTTAATTCCTAAAAATCCTAGGAGGTTCTTAAAACTCCTCTACCAATACCCACCTCCCCTATCAAAAAACGAAAGGAAGATAAAATTTTCATAGTTTGGAAAAGAGAAAAAACACTGTAATGAACAATTATTTTTCCTAATCATCAGCATACACACACACACACACACACACACACACACATATATTTATTTGGTAATAGGACTCCAATTTCCTTTTCAGGAAGTCACCTGTCTCCATTACGAGCAGTCTTGAGAGATCTGCCACTTCAGATGTCCCTGTTCCCCCAGCCAGTGAATGAGTGCCTTACCCAAGCCAGGCCAATCAGATATGCTTTTCTGAGACTTTCAGTCTTGTGCACAGTGTAGCAAGGACTGGTGGGTGCTCATTCCTAGTGGCAGTGCCTCGCCAATACTGTCTATTAGTTCCTGCCACCAAGAGTTCTAAGTTTTTCCCCATATACTTCTTCAGTCTTACCTTTGCTTCTCTATCTCCTCCATATCTTTCCCATAAATTCCTCTTTTTCTTAACATAGGCAAAGTTCTTTACTATTGTTTACAATCAGAGGTGTCAACCAAAATCTTTACCAATTGACTATAAAAGGCAATGACCACTGGGAACATGCCCCTCAACAAAAAGAGTGGATACTGGTCAGGGTGTCAGCCAGTGGGCTACTTGCAAACAAAGAGCTTTTACTGAAGGTATTAGACCTCACTGTTCTACTTATTTTAGGAATAATGGTATTTTTCACCTAAGCTAAGTTGTACCTATGACCATATGCTAGCAATAAAAGATGATGGTATTTATGAGAATGGGAGAAAGAAATTCCAACCAAGCAAATTTGGGCAAGAGGACTAGTACAGTGAAGGAGATAATATGGAATAGCATGAGTGGAAAAGCTGCATGATGAGGAGGTTTGTACCAAGAGTAACTCTCAGGTCTGTAGAATCCTAGAGACTCTTTTGGGGTTCCCACAAGACGCTTGGCTTGATCCATGACTTGATTGTCCTGTGGGGGAAAAAGCACTAACAATACATAATTGGAGGAAGGTTTTCTTTGCTGACTTCAATGGTATTGACAAATATCTTGCTGACTTTTACACATGCCACAGGAAATTAGAATGAAGTCATTTCATTTCCACTTAGAGTAACAGGTAAGTTAAACTGGGAATGATCAACATCTAGTTGACTCTGTGGAAAGCAATATGGAGATACCTTAAACAGATCCAAGTAAACTTACCATTTGATCCAGCAATCCCATTATTGGGCATCTACCCAAAAGAACAAAAGACATTCTATAAAAAAGACATCTGCACTCGAATGTTTATAGCAGCACAATTCACAATTGCAAAGATGTGGAAACAACCCAAGTGCCCATCAATACATGAGTGAATTAATAAAATGTGGTATATGGATACCATGGATTACTACTCAGCTATAAGAAACAATGGTGATATAGCACCTCTTGTATTTTCTTGGATAGAGCTGGAACCCATTCTACTAAGCGAAGTATCCTAAGGATGGAAAAATAAGCACCACATGTACTCACCATCGAATTGGTTTCACTGATCATCACCTAAGAGCACATTTAGGAATAACATTAATCGGGTGTCCGGCAGATGTCGGGATGGGGGGTGGGGGGAAGAATGGGTGTATACATACATACATAATGAGTATGATGTGCATCATCTAGGGGATGGACATGCTTGAAGCTCTGATTCAGGGGGGAGGCGGGGCAAGGGCAATATACGTAACCTAAACTTTTGTACCCCCATAATATACTGAAATTAAAAAAAAACTGGTTGACTTATGGAAGAAGGCAATAGTGCATTACATTAAGGTATGTTGCTGAAAGCTAACATCAGGCCTGTGTAAAAGGGTAGGTATTAGAAAAATGTGAGTAAGCCCATGCCTGCTTCTCCAGCCTCCTTCCTGCTGCACCCCCATGAGCTTGAAACCCTAAGATCCAATCATACAAAACTGATTACAATTTTTCCAGTGTACTGTGCTGATCTGCACTTTGAACGATCATTCTCCATACCTGGAATACCCTTTTCTATCTTGTCTGCTTGGGAATGTTTATTTTTCCATGGCCTTCTAGCTCATGTGGCATCTCTGTGAACACTAGAAAAAAGCACCCCTTTCTCAAGACACTTCATTTCCTTCTGTTAGAAAATTGTTGCACTATACTGATTTTGTTAAAACAAACCACTTTAAAAAGTCTTATTTAAAATACACTAGTCAATAATATCTATGATATAAACCATGCCCCTTATGGTTGAACAGCACACAGTCTGCATACTCATCCTTGGCAGTTCTGGATGACAAAGTATCCTACAAAGCTCATCTGAGAAGCTTTCTCTGTGTGTGTTCCCACTCTTCCTAGAATGCCAGCATCCCTGTGGCGCCTATCATATAGTTTAGTATGTGTTCATTTATATGTCTGCCCCCTCCACAAAAAAGGGGAACACTTTGAGGGGAGGGAGTGCCTCTTGTTTACCTCTGTAGGTCCAGTGACCAGCAAAGTATTGGCAAATGATTGACACTCAGTGAATTATTGTGGAAAAAAAATGAAAAAATTTTCATGCATAGTACTCAATGTAGGGCCTTTGTTACGAAAAAAAATTAATGAAATAGTAATAGCATTTTTGAATTAAACTCTCAGAAACAAAAATTGGTAGTACTGGCACTTTCACACCATCCAGTTTGGATATTGTTGGAGTGTGCAGACACTCACTCGTGCATGTGTGTATGTGTGTGATGAGATATTGATGATAAAATACTAAATTCCAAGTGAGGATATTTTCATCTTTTAATACTGTGCCGTGCTAGTACATAACACAGGGTAGATGGTCAATAAACATTTGCTAAGTGAATAAATGTGTGAACACGAATGAGTCAGTGTGTGAATCAGAACAAGGAAAGTGTCACCATGACTCTTCTTTATAGACCAGAAATACTGAAACTTCTTTTCTTAATGAAGAATGGCACTTAAAGTAGTTGCAAAGTCTATCAGCATCATGATACATGTTTGAGAAAAATGTGTTTTTCCCTAATATAAAAGAAAAATGTCTTTTCTATTGGAGATGTTAGAAGTAGTGATACAGAGAAGGGTAAAAGCCCATAATATTTGGTGCAGAATAAAATGTTGCCCATGAAGTTAAAGGATTTTTTTTCTTGAATTTTTTGAGTATGACAATGTTCCAGAGCAAACAACTTACAAACTATTACATTGGTTAAATGTTTCATTTGGCCTTTATATTGTGACATCAGCAAAAACACTGATTAACAGAGGTAATTCAGAAATTTTGCTGCACTTCATTTTCACCAGAAAAGATCCAAGGCTACAAAAAAGTTAAAAAGCAAAATTTTAAGAAATTAAAAGCGGAATTTTTTTCTCATGTCTCTGTAGACAATAAAAAAAGAAAAAATAAATTAAAAAAAAGAAAAGCGGAATTTTATTTGTAAAATTTTGTTTAGTTGAAAGCAAAATTTTGTTTGTAAAAAAGAAAATCAATGTCCAGAAACTATTGCTGGGCCGTCCCAAATGGGTACAACTTCAAAGCCACTCAATTAAAATTGATGTTACTCATGATAACAGTCATCATGAAAGATCTCATTAAGTTCATATATGCTATTCACTAGGTCTGGGGAGCAAGCCAAAATAAGAAGGGCTAAAAGAAACATGCTTTCAGTTAATACCAATTTGATGGTGAGTATATGTGGTGCTTGTTTTTCCATCCTTGGGATACTTCACTTAGTAGAATGGTTTCCAGCTCCATCCAGGATAATACAAAAGGTACTGTATCACCATTGTTTTTTGTGGCTGGTATACATATACCACTCCATGGTATCCATATACCACATTTTATTAATCCACTCATGTATTGATGGGCACTTAGGTTGTTTCCACATCTTTGCAATTGTGAATTGTGCTGCTATAAACATTCTAGTGCAGATGTCTGTTTTATACTTAAGTGCACATATAATAATAACATTCATCAGGTGTCGGGCAGATGGGAGGGGGGAGGAGGTGATGGGTATATACACACCTAATGGGTGCAGTGTGCACCATCTGGGGGATGGACACGCTTGAAGCTCTGACTCGGGTGGGACAAAGGCTATAATATACGTAACCTAAACATTTGTACCCCCATAATATGCTGAAATAAAAAAATTAAAAAAAATAAGTAAAAATAAATAGATAAATAAATAAAATGAATCATGCATTTCAAATTGAATCAAAAACCTACATGCCAAACCCAAGGGTCACATAGATTTTCTTCTGTATTTCCTTTTTCACATTTTACAGTTTCACAATTTACTTTTAGATCTATAATACATTTTGAGTTAATTTTTGTATATGATGTGAGGTATTTGTCAAGATTTTGTTTCATTTCACTTTGTTTTGCTTATGATGTCTAATTGTTTCAGCACCACTTGTTAAAAAACTACTCTGTCTTCATTGAATTGCCTTTGCATACTTATTAAAAATCATTTGACTATTAAAAAAAAGAAAAGAAACATGCTTTCTGGTTAACTCTGAGACACCCCCAAATTCCTTTAATGAGAAGACTCAGACATTCCAATTTCTCAAGATTTTACTGGCTTAAAATTGTATAGGACCAGTAGAAGTAGATTCCCGATAGTATATTTGTAAATAGTGTTAGGGAGGCTTTTTAGAGATAAGAAATTTTCAAAGCATTTGCATTAGATCTGATGGGAAAGACCATGTTGTCCTCCATCTGTGGTGCACAGAAAATGGGTAATGAAGGAATAGCCACTCTCACCAGGGCCAGTGGCCCTTGCCAGGCTTTATACATTGGACATGAAAAGCATAGCATCTGAGGAACTAAAACACTGCTTAAATGCTAAAATTACCCCCCCAAAAGCATTTATCCCAAAATGCAAAAAGGGCAAAACATTGAAATTAATAAATGTTTAATTAAATATCAGCAAAATTTAATACCATGCCCAATTCATTTAGTGTTAAATTTAGAATTCATGAAATTTTCATTATATTTGAAAGTAATTTGTAGGCTAGAGTTCATCATTTTTAAGTGATCAAGAAATCATTGTCATTTGTAAATCAAGTGTTATTTGTAGCCAAATAATTTTAAATACAAAATTTTAAGCATTAACTTTTAAAATATATAAAAATTATAGGTAATATGAAATGTAGGTATATCTTCAAGTGTTTGATATGAGCACTGGAAGAGTGATTGCCTGGGGCCTACAAAGGTGGCTCAAACCCATAGTGAAGAACTCAGAACCTAGGTACATCTCGCTTCCTCCTCACTCTTCCAGAGTCAGCCCAAGGAACAAGAGGCAGCAGTGCAGGGTGAAGAGAGCACTGTTCTCTTCAAGTTCAGGTTAAAGTTCTAGATTGGCTCCCTCTTTTGTTATAACAGGCTCTGTCTGCAAAAAGGAGTATTGAGGTGATAAAATGAGATAATATATTAGATTTTACTAGATTGTACTAGACAATATATTAGATTGTGCTGATAGTAGCCTATTTTGCCCTACAAAATAGGCTACTATCAGTAATTTCATCTGTTTTATAGTAATTTATGAAAGCATTTTGCTAAGTGTAAAGTATTACAGGGATTAAGACTTAGAGGGAACTGTAAATCAAGGAAAAGGTAGGGAGAGAGGAGATTCTAGTCAGTGCCTAAATTGAGTCTGAATAGCAATGTGAGGGTTAAAAAAACACAGCCCAGCAGCTTCTAAGTTTCTTATAGCCAGAGGCAACTCTTTGATCCCCCGTCTGGCACCCTCTGTGTCAACAATTATGTCCCCCGCCTCAACATTCCTGAAAATTGTTCCTACTTAGAGGTCTGTGTAAAACCTTTATGTATCCCCAAAGCAAAAAAAGATACTACTTAGAATTCTTGTTTCCCCCACTCCCACCCTCCCTTATTCAAAGCAAATAAGGAAAATGAGGTGTATATGGTGGGGCAGTAATACACTCTTCCAAGAATTTCCAGTCCTATTAGCTTGCATTTACTTTGTGGGACTAACAGATTCAGAATTTCCAATGGCCTAAAAATTATTTTATCATCCATCTCTGCTCAAAATGCCACCACTAGGCAAATAATGGCAATATATATTCTATGTGTATTTTGCCTTAGGCTTTCTTCTTCTTTTATGTTTGTAGTTTATAAAAGCACAGTCTTCTCAGCTTGATTTTATTCACAAAAGAGAAAGGCACACCTGGGAATGACCGGACAGAACACTGAATACAGAAGAGGCTCTGCGTGGTTTGAATGTGTGCCCCAAAGTTCACGTGTTGGAAACTCGATCCTCAGTGCAGCAGTATTGGGAGGTGGGATCTTTGAGAAGTGTTCAAGTCATGAGGGCTCCACCCTCATGAATGGCTTTGTGCCATTATAGTGGGAGTGGGTCTGTTACCTCGGTAGTGGGCCCATTGTAAAAGGGGAGCCCAGCCCCCTTTCCTCTCTGGCCCATATGACACCTTCCACCATGTTATGATGCTGCAAGAAGGCCCTCCCCAGGTGGGGCCCCTTGATCTTGGACTTCCCAGGCTCCACAACTGTGAAAAATAAATTTTCTGGTTTTTATGAATTACTCAGTGTGTAGTATTCTGTTACAGCAGCACAAAACAGACTAATACAGGTTCCTTTCCTCATGGTGCAGGTGAGTCCCTTAATGCTTTATCAATTGAAAATAATGATTACAGATTAGAGGTTAGAAATTTTTAGATAAAAGGCCAGTGGGTATCATGGGAAGCTTTTCAATCGGCTGCTTTGCCAGAAGAGAAGGCCTTTCCTTCCTCACTCTCCAAGATCTCTGACATTTACAGCTTTGGGAGCTGGTGGGTCAGAGAACTTTTCAGGGGGTTCTAGACATTCTCAGAATCCCCTGACTCCACACTTGCTAAGTTATGGGAGAGGGAAAAGAGAAATTAAAAGAAAAAAGAGGAAGGAGAAAGGGGAATCAGCCCTCCAGTCTCCTACTGCCCCCTTGGTTGTGGCTCCTGGCTGCTGAGGGGTGCTTGTGAGTGGCTCTCCAGGCACAGACTGGGACCACCCTGCTATAGATTAATTCTTTCCTCTTACAAAGTTGGTCTTCAGTATACTTAATGAGGGAGAAATAGGATGTGACTTTTTTTCCCTTCAGAATCATTTCAGTGTGATCTGCAGAATGATTAACGTGGCTCAGCCTCAGTTGGGATACTATGACTTAAATTATTCCTATTAGTTTCCAGCTGACCTTGGAACACAAACATTACATCTGATTTCAATGAAACTTTAGACTTAGTTGTTCTCAGTCAACTAATGAAACAGTTGGACCTTCCCATGGCTTGTGGTAATTATAATAAGGGTAAGTATTATCACGAATAATGCAAACTGATTTACAAGATGGCAAAGTGATATTCTGGAAGCTGTGCACAAAGACACTAAAAATGTGAGCTGAACACTTAGAAAAATGTAGAGCCATCCAAAAGGTTACTGACAAAATACAACCCCACCTGATGGCATTACTTCTATGCAGTGAATTTTGGCACAACAGACTGGTTACAAGAAACATTGTGTTAACAGGAAAAGCCACTTTAAAAGACTGTTTGATGCTTAAAGCTCTCAAGTACTTTCTAAATGTTTAAACCAATATTCCAAACTGATTAAAGCATTTATGGAAAATGAAAGTGTTTTGCTAGAAGGGAAAAGATGAGGAATCTTGGTGGTTGCTTATTTGTTTTTATCGAGGTGTAAAACAGAAACCCCAAATTTGACAGATTTCCCAGTTCTAATTTAATTTTAAATGTTTAAGAGTTTATGTCACCCCCAAATGATTTATCCAAACTCAATGGGTTTTCAAATCAAATACAATGACCCTCCT
Organism: Eulemur rufifrons; assembly: GCF_041146395.1. Taxonomy (NCBI): domain Eukaryota; kingdom Metazoa; phylum Chordata; class Mammalia; order Primates; family Lemuridae; genus Eulemur; species Eulemur rufifrons. The sequence continues at coordinate 32,749,350 of NC_090983.1, read as the reverse complement.
GCCCTAGAAGAGGGATGGTGTCCTTTTCATGGTTGTGTTTCCAGTATGGAATACAAGGCCTGGCATACAGTAGACGCTTACAATGAGTAATGAAAACTAGGGCTCAGTCTCATAACTCACTTTGAAGCACATCTAGCATCACATCATATTTAAATAGACATTTCAGAGGTGTTGCCTACATGCTGTTTTCTGGGACTAGAATGTCACATTTCAGCTTCCTGCCTCCTGCTCTCCCTATACCTGGTAAGCACCTCTTCATCTTCAAATCACTTTATTTGATGACTCCCCAACCTGTGTGATGGCTACGGCTCTGGAACCAGACAGTCTGGGTTCGGTCTCCTATTTTGCCACTTACGAGATTTGCAACCTTGATAAATGACTTGACTATCTTGTGCCTCCACTTCTCCAGATGTAAAGTGAGTTTTTTAAGGATTAAGTAGGTTAATGGGTATTGTATGATGATCATTAAACAGATAGCTCTTAGTGCCTTTAGTTACATGTTGCAATATACTGCAATTATGTGTTTACTTGTTTTCCTTCTACTCAATTACAACTGAGAGAGAGTAGGACTTCTATCTTTGTATCTTTGTACTCCCTAGGTTTACAAAACACAGGCTCTAAACTTGCTAAGTAAGCAATAAATTTTTGCTAATTTGAGTAATCTAAAACCAGCCCGTTCTGAGGGAGGACAGTGAGGACAATCTATGTCTTATTCTTTAAGGATGTCCTTCCAGATACAGAAGATCATTTGGGTTAGAAACCTGTAAATTCCACATGCTATGATTCACCTTGCTGGGAACAAATTAGAGAGAGCTAATCTTCACCAAGAATTCTGAAACTGCCACAGAATTTCACTTTGGGCAAGCTTTCTTTTGGTGACTTACAAATTGCCTTACAGTGTGATTTTGCCTTTAAGAAATGTTTTTCTTTCCTTGTTATTATTTTGAGCAAATTCACATCATTCTTATTGTATTTCATTTTCTGAATGAAAGTCACCTCCTTCCCCGATTACACAACCAGGGTTGAGAGAGATAAAAGGTTTCTGGGTATACCACTTTCTTCCAAAACTATCATTGATTGGAAGAATCTGTTTTTTCCCCTCAACTTTTAACCACATTTTAAAAACTTGTACAGAGTGTTTCCCCAGTTTCTGTTTTAAGTGATGTCATTCCCCAAGAACCTAATATTCAAAGAAAAATCATAATAAAAAAATGCACTTTTAGGCCACAAAACAGAGCATAAGACAGAAGCTATTTTGTTGATTTCTAGAAAAATAATTGCTTGTATACTGAACACTTGGTATTAAGCTCTAGCATTAGGTTGAAAATTGTACATGAATTTATAAAAAAAAAATAAAGAAATACAAATACAGCTGGTACTTGGGCAGGACAAAAATTGTGACAGTGATGAATAAATGACTAAGGTTTAGGAAACCCTAGGCTAGAGAGTGTTCCTGGGGTTACTTGACTGAATAATGAAACATGAAGGAGTGCTAAATCCTGGAGGTAGGATTTCCCCACCTGTCTCTCCTCTCTGTGCTTCTTTCTGGGCCTACCTAGAGAAACACAGTGGTCATGCCACTGATTTGTATGGAGGTCTTAAAGGTTAGCCATCTCCATGGCCATCTTTGTACAAGAAGCAAGAGATGGGTCCTTAATGCAGCCTGGCCTTTCCCTCTTTGCTGTAGCATGGGAACTTTAATTTCTTATGACCCCTGTGCAATAGTCTCTTCTCTCAACTGAGGGGATTCAAGGTCCTAGTTGATGGTTGGTTATTTTTGTTTTTTCCTGTTATGGAAATGAACCACTGAATTGCCTTTATGAAAAGCAGTTTGTCATTTAACCATAGGGAAATAACAAGCAAAAGAGGTCTCTGGGGTCATTAGGTCTACTGCCTGCCAGCAAGGGACCCTCCTGCTCCCAAATAACCAAAGAATTATTTTCAGTTCTTTGCCCACTCTAGTTTCCTGGGTCCCGAGTACTTCCCTCTAACCACTGCTATGCTACAGAGTGACAGAGTCACTTGTAGAAAAGTCATCCTTGACAGTCTGGACAGTCTTTCTCGTAGGTAGATCTTGTAACCCCAAGGTGAAGTGTGTCTTTGGGTTTTTAGCACAGACAATTTCCAAGTGCCTACTCTGTGCCAAGCCCTGGGGCTGGGCTGGGAAATGTGAAGCCAAGGAAGATCTAGTTCCTGAATGGCTGGGCCTCTGCAAAATGAGTTATTTTTACTTTTTCTTCTCTTGCAAACCTCCTGCTGTTCTTTAATCATTCTCAGAGCCAACCCTAGTCCAGGCTGGGAAGTGGAGGCCCTATGACTGCATTTGGGAATCTGCTTCCTCTCCCTGTTCCTTCTTGAGTCCAGTGGCCACATAGACTCCCTGCAGACTACCACATAGGATAGTCCCTATCCCAACTCCATCCCCCACCCTCGAATAACCGAGAGCAATTGTTTCCAGTGATGATAAACTTAATTTGCACTTTGAGCCTTCCTTCTGCTTGTGAATAGAAAGTCTTTGTGTTCTATTACAGAAAGAAGTCCTTTCGGAGAGTCCAAAATCATATTCCACATTTTACTCACACAGAAGTTTAGCCTTGGGGGTTGAGAGGATGGAAAAATTAATTGATTCTGGTCAGAAAACCTAGTGTCAACTCTGACACTAACTGGTTGGATGGCCATGGGCAAGTCATTTAACCTTTCTGAGGCTTAACTGTCTCACCTCCTAAAATAGGACTGCTGTTCCCAACCCAGTGGTTCCAATGATGTTCTTGGGTCCAATGAGACAACATTTATAAAAGTGCTCTATGAACTGACACATGCTATACAAAACTCAGGAATTCATTGCATAGTGGCCTCTGGATCAGAGGACACTTTGATCTGTGTAGAACCACACTCTATCACACACATCTGTCAATCAGGTTGGCCTTGGTCCTTTGCATTTTCTCACTCACATAATGAGGTCCCAGAGAGCCTCTATAATGTTAGGGGCAGCAGAAGAGACTACTCTTCCTCTCCCAAACGCAAAAGTGTGGACTGTCTTGCTCCATCCATGTGCCCACTCTGGTGCTTACAATGCAGGTATTAGCATTGTAAATGCTAATTTACAATGTAAAAACATTGCAAGTAAGACTATTCTAAGGCAGCAGTTCCTAACCTGGGCCTGTGGTACCGGGGCTCCGTGGATGAGTTTTAGAGATAAACCTCTTAAAGTAGTTTGCAACATTGTGTGTACCTGGTACCTATACTGCAGAAATTATTTCATAACATAGAGAAGGAAGAAACCCTCCCTAACTCATTCTACAAAGCCAGTATCACCTTGATACCAAAGCTAGGAAAGGACAAAACAAAAAGGAAAACTACAGACCAATATCTCTGATGAATATAGATGCAAAAATTCTCAACAAAATCCTAGCAAACCAAATTCAGCTGCACATAAAAAAATATAGTCCATCACGATCAAGTGGGCTTCATCCCAGAGATGCAAGGATGGTTCAACATACACAAATCTATAAATGGGATTCACCACATAAATAGGAGCAAAAACAAATACCATATGATACTCTCAATAGATGAAGAAAAAGCATTTGACAAAATTCAGCATTCTTTTATGATAAGAACTCTTAAAAAATAGGCATAAACGGAACATACCTCAATATTATAATAGCCATATACAACAAACCCACAGCCAACATCATACTGAATGAGGAAAAATTGAAAGCCTTCCCACTTAGAACTGGAACCAGACAAGGTTGCCCATTGTCACCACTTCTGTTGAACATAGTGCTGGAAGTCCTAGCCACAGCAATCAGGCAAGAGAAGGAAATCCAAATGGGGAAGGTATCAAGGTATCCAAATGAGGAAAGAAGTCAAACTATCACTCTTTGCTGGTAATATGCTCTTAATATCTAGAAAACCCCAAAGATTCTGCCATGAGACTTCCCGAATTGATAACATAAATTCAGTAAAGTCTAAGGTTACAAAATCAATGTACACAAATCAGTAGTATTTATATACACCAAGAAAACTGAGAATCAAATCAAAGACTTAATACCTTTCACAATAGCAACAAAGAAAATAAAATACCTAGGAATATATTTAACCAAGGAGGGGAAAGACCTCTACAGGGAGAACTACAAAATGCTGAGGAAGGAAATTGCAGAGGATTTTAAATAAATGGAAAACCATATCCTGTTAATGGATTGGCAGAATTAACATTGTTAAAATGTCTACACTACCCAAAGTGATTTACATATTCAATGCAATCCCCATTAAAATACCAATGTCATTTTTTGCAGATCTAGAAAAAATAATTCTACATTTCGTTTGGAAACAGAAAAGACCCCGAATAGCCAAAGCAACCTTAAACAAAACAAAACAAAACAAAATCAGAAAGCGTCACTTTACCAGACTTCAATCTGTACTACAAGGCTTTAGTAAGCAAAACAGCGTGGTACTGGCATAAGAACAGAGATAGACCAATGCATCAGAACAGAGAAACCAGACATAAAACCATCCTCATATTGCCATCTGATCTTTGACAAAGCAGACAAAAACATATTAATACAATGGGGAAAAGAATCCCTATTCAATAAATGATGCTGGGAAAATTGGATAGCCACATATAGAAGACTGAAACAGAATCTGCACCTCTCACCACTCACAAAAATTAATTCATGATGGCTAACAGACTTAAACCTAAGGCATGAAACTATAAGAATTCTAGAAGAGGTTGGACAAACTCTTACAGATATGAGCCTAGACAAAGAATTTATAAAGAAGACCCCAAAGGCAATCACAGCAACAACAAAAATAAATAAACGGGACCTTATTAAATTAAAAAGGGTTTGCTTTTTTCTTGAGAATGTAGTTTAATTGGCACATAATAGTTGTACATATTTATGGGGTACAGTGTGATATTTTGATACATGTATACAATGTGTAATGCTCAAGTCAGGTTAATTAGCATATCCATCACCTCAAACATTTATCATTTCTTTGTGTTTGGGAACATGAAAATCTACTATTCTAGCTGTTCAAAAATATACAATAAATTGTTGTTTATTATAGTCGCCCCATAGTGCTATAGAGAATTAGAATTTATTCCTCCTATCCAGCTGTACTTTTGTATCTGTTAACCAACCTCTGACTACTTTCTACCCTTCACCCATCCCTACCTTTAGTAACCACTATTCACTCTCCACTTCCATGAGATTAACTTTTTTAACTTCCACATATGAGTGAGAACATACAGTATTTTTCTGTCTGTGCCTGGCTTATTTTACTTAACACAATGTCCTTCAAGCTTTCCTATGTTGCCATGAATCACAGAGTTTCATCCTTTTTTATCACTAAATAGTATTCCATATTTATATACACCACCTTTTCTTTATTTATCTGTTGATGGACACTTAGGTTGAGTCTATGCCTTGGCTATTGTGAATAGAGCTGCAATTAACATGGGAGTGCATGTTCATTGTGCTGATTTCCTTTCCTTTGGATATAGATACAAAAGGACCATTAGCCCAAAAAAAATTTAAAAATTCACTGTCCTAAGATATTTGTTTTAAGTTATTGCAATGACATGGATCAGGTTGCTTCATAGACAGGTAGGAAAAACATGGATAGAATTCAAGTCTTATTATGCATTATTTTTAGTTGATAAATTACCTCTTTATGGAAACAATTCTCAGAGTATCCATTTTTGGGGGAAGCCCACTAAAGAGTTCCAATGAGGCAACAAAAGTGCTCTGTGAAATGCCCAGTATTAGAGGATGTTTTATACTTTCCATGCCTTTGACTTTTTTTGCCCTTATTTATTTCTACATCCTCCATTTTCTACCATTTATATTCTGTTCTATACTCATAATAAAACATTTTGTTCTTGTACATAGAATTTAAAATCAATATATGACATATATAATGGTTATATATAATTATATAAAAACTTTTTAATATATATATACATATGCACATATATATCCTTTTATAACTTTTTGTGGCATTCTTTATTTTTCCCCTGGTTCTTGATTTCCATTTCTTTCTATTATTTATATTAACTTTTTTTGTATGTCCCTTAGTATTACATGATCCTGATTTAGGCAAGGCTTTTATTTTTATTTATTAATATTTATTAATGTTAATAAATATTAAATAATTTATTAATATTAATAAATATTAAATAACTAATATTTATTAATTATTTATTAATATTTATTTATTTATTATAGATTCTTTCATACTACAAGGCACTTGCTCAAATACCTTGCTTGAATAGCACCAGCACACAGTGTTGATGGTGAAAATTCTATTGTTCATCTGATTCTCATTCCTTTGTAGGTAACAGAGTAATCGTGAATATTGCTTACCAAGTATTTCTGGCGCTTTTCCCTCCTGCACACTTGGTAAGATTGCACTTCTTGGCCTCCTTGAGCTTGATTAAGGTCACATGACTCATTCTGACCAATGAGGTGTGAGCAGAGGGATATGTATCACTCACAGGCCATTTATTCTGAGACCCTCCAGAACTCTCTTTTCCCCCTTCCAGGGCAAATGACAGTGTTCTATGTAGTGGCTCCCCCATTAGCCTGGATCTCAGAGTGAGGATGGTGATGACACAGGAGCAGAGCGTCTTCATATCTGCTGTATATTCTGGAGATACTCAGGCTCTGTTCTGATTATTTCTCAGCTCCCAAAACCCCCAGTACAAACCTTTGGGCACAAATCACCCACTTCCTTTACAGTATAATTTTCTGGCTTTAGCCCAAGGGCTAAACTTCCCATTGCCAGCCACTTTATGGTGGGAATGGGATAGGGATAATCTTTTGAAGGATTAACATGGCAACTGGCCTACCCTATGCTTTGCATTTGGTGCCTTTGAACTTGGGGCTTTCCTGGAGCTCCTGAGGACATCTCATGCTTACCTCCAGTATCTAGGCTATGGTTTCCTCTGCTCTGTCTCTAACTGATCACAAGTGTTTTCTGTATTCTAGGAATTCTTCAACAGTTTTAACCAACATATGTTTTCTGGTATTGTTTTGCTTTCCTCAGACAAAAATCTTTGCTGTCATTTCAGAGGGATCTTTGAAGGAAAGAAAAGGTAGATGTCTGTGCTCAATCTACCACTTTTAACTGGAAGTTAATGCCCAATTTTAAACAAGGATTATTTTAAGCAAGAATTTCTAATGAAAAGAAAAAATCAGGTTGTTTCTGAGTTGTCTAATTGAAAGGGCAACATATAAAAGCCTTAAGAACACAAACCATCTCCTTCGCCTGGGGACTGCATGAGCCCTTAATAAACAATTGTACTTAGGTTTTAGGAGCACACTTAGAAGGACGTGGAAATGTTAGAGAGCCTAAAAGGATATAATAAAGATGATTTAAGGCTTGAGTAATAGGATATTTGAGGAGAAGTAAACAGAATTAGGATGATTTATCTTAGCCAAATAAAATTTAATATTGCCCTAATATAGTAAAGTTTCAAATGCATAAAGTGCTCATGTGCAGATCAAATTTTCTGTGTCTCCATTATGGCCAAAATAAGGAGAAACTGACTTTAACTGGAAAAAAGTTAATTAGGTGAAAACTACAAAAAGAACGTTCTGAATGTTAGGGTTTTTAACATTGGCAATGGAATACCCAAGGAAGGTTAAAAAAAAAAATAAGTTCAATTTTTAGAAAAAATTTCAAAGGGATGGTTTAGTTATAGCTCTGCCTGAAGATGGGAGCCTACACTAAACTCTGTCCCTCTGGCATTATGGTTCTCTGAGAGATGAAGTTGTGGTAAGTCTTTGGCACAATGGACACAGATCATGAGACTGTCGATAAAGCTGTAAGCATGAAACTCTTTCATTATTCTTGTAACATGACATAATTCATGAGAAGTCTAAAATGCGTTGTGTTAGGGGTACTTTGCCAACTATTAAAAAGATCATATTTAACTTTTCCATTATGAACTTGATCCTTCTTTGGAAGTTATCTTCTTCCCATAAAGTCTTCCTAGATAATGTTTTCCCAGCAACACTTGACAAGACAGCCTAACACATACCCTTGTTAGTTATAAACCCTAAGTGGCTTATTCTCTAAATTATCTCTAGTCATACAGTTTTTTCCCCTTATTCATTATTTTGATAGAATTGCCAACATGGAAAAGCAGAAAGAAAGAAGAATAATAGATTTTAGTAAGGACTATTTATTTTAGCCAAATAAAATTTTAGATTGTCCTAATACAGTAAAGGTTTCAAATATGTAAAGTGAAAAAAATGCGTAAAGTGCTCATATGCCGATCAAATTTTCCATATCTCCATTAAGGACATAATAAGTAGAAATTGACTTTAACTGCAAAAAAAAAAATTGTTAGGTAATAAATACAAAAATAACTTTCTGAATGTTAGGGTTTTTTTTAACTTTGACAATGAGGTATCCAAGAAAGGAACAGAAACTAATTCTCCAATTCTTAAAGAAATTAGAAGGAATGGTTTAGTCATAAAATCTTTCAGTATTTCAATGACAGAGATTTTTCAAATTTTTACGAGGCAGGAAATACTGGTTCTGTCTCTGTACCTTTGTTACAAGGTGCAAAGTCCTTGTCTTTTGTACCCCTAGTAATGTCATGAGGATCTTAGAAATTAGAAGTTCCAAAGTTAATTTGCTGGAGTAGAGAGCGCACAATTTGCTTGGGGGATTTGCATACTTACCTTCTTTGGCTAAATATGGGAGATGGAATTGTCATCAGTGGATGGCAGTTCAGTTTATCCAAGTGCCGACAACTTGGTTGCAGAATACATGAATTGGGTTTATCTGGAGACATAGAAACCAAAAGGTCACTGGAGACTTCATTCATTTGCTCACTCATTTATTCACCTATTCAATTAAGTATTAGTCAAATGTATAACACTGGATTGGAGTTGAGAGAAAGCAAAAGAATGTGATGTAAACCTTGAGCGTTGGCACAAGGACACAGTGGTTGACAGATACCAGAAGGCATAAAGAATATAGTTCCTTTAATATCAGTAAAGGGTACAAGATCGTAACTATATTAAGACAGCCACTCACTGCCAAAAGTACTTGAGAATTAAATGTCATTCCATCTATTGTCTCCCTTTCCAACTAAGTTCCCTTCTTCCAAGTCAACAAAGGGAGGAGGTATTTTTCCAATGTTACGACAGTCTTTTTTAATTTTTAGGAGAGTTGTAATCCACCCTATGTCTTTTTTTTTTTTTTTAAATCAGCTTTTCCAACCATATCTTTGTATCTAGGTAAACAGATGATGATGATGATGATGAAGATAGATAGATAGATAATAACAGATATACAGATAGATAGGTTTACCCATTCATTCCACAAATATTTTTCCTGAGTGTTTTCTAGTGATGGGTTTTTTATTTTTTATTTATTTTTTTTATTTTTTTTATTTCAGTATATTATGGGGGTACAAAAGTTTAGGTTACATACATTGCCCTTGCCCCCCCTCCCCCCCGAATCAGAACTTCAAGCGTGTCCATCGCCTAGACGGTGCGCATTGCACTCATTATGTATGCATACATCCATCCCCTTGATGCTAAGGGCTGAGGTGTGTGTTGGTTCTGGTCCAGTATGAATTCCATGATTCTCTTAACTGGATCCAGCAAGAATCTCCATCTTTCTAAACCCTTCTTCCTAATCTTCTATCCAGCTATGAGCTACAGGTCATTATTTTGCATTCAGGATATACTCTGAAGTCAGCTTGCTCTGGAATCTGGTTCCCTGGATGAGGAAGAAATTTATTTTTGTGAGCCCAAATACTTCTCTTTTGGAACTCATGATTTTCTATACTGATTTTTTAAAATTAAGAAATTTAGGTTCACAGCAAAATTGAGAAAGTACAGAGAGTTCCCATATACCCCCATCCCCTTACTAACACACACACACACACACACACACACACACACAACCCCTCCTCCACTGTGACCATCTCATACCACAATGGCATATTTGTTACAATCGATGAACCTACATTGACACAACATCACCCAATGTCCATAGTTTACATACAGTTCACTCTTGGTGTTGCACATTTATGGGTTTTGACAAATATTTAATGGCCCTTATCCACCATTGTAGTATCATACAGAATAGTTTCACTACTTTAAAAATCCTCCGTGTTCTGACTATTCATCTCTCCCTTTCCCTTAACCCCTGGCAACCACTGATCTTTTTACTGTTTCATTGTTTTTGACTTTTCCAGAATGTCATATACTTAGAATTATACAATATGTCACTTTTTCAGATTGGTGGCTTTCACTTAGTAATATGCATTGAAATTTCTTCCATGTATTCTCCTAGCTTGATAGATCATTTCTTTTTAGTGTTGAATAATCTTCCACAGTCTGGATGTACCACAGTTTACTTACCCATCCACCTACTGAGGGACATCTTGATTGCTTCCAAGTTTTGGCAATTATGAATAAAGTTGCTACAAACATCTGTGTGCAGGTTTTTGTGTGGACATGTTTTCAACTCATTTGGATAAATACCAAGGAGAGTGATTGCTGGATCATGTGGTAACAGTGTATTTAGTTTTCAAAGTATCTTCCAAAGTGGCTATATCATTTTGCATTTCCACCAGCAATAAATGAGAGTTTCTGTTGCTTCACATTCTTGTCAACAATTGGTTCAGTTTGCCTAGAGCCCTGAAGAAAAGAAACAGATTATATTTATTTAATCAGTGTCTCTCAAATGTGTTTGGCCACAGAACTTCTCATTTTTATTCAAACAAAAAATATTAGCATTCTGAGGAACTAATGTGTTGTGTTGCAAACTACAAAAATCTGGAATCTAAAATAATATCTAGGCCTAATAACTCTAATGGCCACGTGGACTTCAATGTAGGAATTTTTTTTTTTGAAAAGGGGTCTTGCTCTGTCGACCCAGGTAGAGTACAGTGGTGTCATCTTAGCTCACTGCAACCTCAAACTCCTGGGCTCAAGCAATGCTCCTGCCTCAGCCTCCTAAGTAGATGGGACTACAGGCAAGCCCCATGATACCCAGCTAATTTTTCTATTTTTAGTAGAGACAGGGTCTCACTCTTGCTCAGGCTGGTCTCGAACTCCTGAGTTCAAGCCATCCTCCCACCTAGGCCTCCCAGAGAAAACTCTTTTTAAATTGTTGTAAAATATATACAACTTAAAATTTACCATTTTAAACATTTGTAAATATACAGTTCAGTGGCATTAAGTACATTCACATTATTGTGCAGCCAGTACCACTATCCAGATCTTTTCATCATCCCAAATTGAAATCCAGTACTCATTAAAAAATAACTCACCATTCCCCCTTTCCTCAGCCCCTGGTAACTACTCTTCTACTCTCTGTCTCTATAAATTTGATACTCTAGTTACCTCATATATGTGGAATCATACAATATTTGTCCTTTTGTGTCTGGCTTACTTCACTGAGCACAATGTCTTCAAGGTTCATTCATATTGTTGAGTGAACATGCATGTATCAGAATTTCATTCCTTTTTAAGAGCAAATAATATTCCATAGTATGTATATATCACATTTTGTTTATCCATTCATCTTTCCATAGACACTCCGGTCATTTCCACCTTTTGGCTATTATGAATAATGCTGCTGTTAATATAGGTGTACAAATATCTGCTCAAGTCCCTACTTTCAATTCTTTTCTGTATATACCCAGAAATGGCAATTCTGGATAATATGATAATTCTATGTTTAATTTTTTAGGAACTGCCAAATTGTTTTCCACAGGAGTTGTACCATTTTACATTCCCACAAGGAATACACAAGGATTCTAATCTCTCCACATCATAGCCAACACTTGTTTCTGTTTTTATTTAATAGTAGCCATCCTAATGAGTATGAAACAGTATCTCATTGCAGTCTTGATTTGCATTTTTCTAATGATTAGTGATGTTGAGCATTTTTTCATGTGCTTATTGGCCATTTGTCTTTCTTCTGTGGAGAAACGTCTATTTATGTCCTTTGCTCATTTTTTAATTGTTTGGTTTTATTTATTTATTTATTTATTTTTTGCTGTTGAAGGGAAACTTATGTTAAATAAGATAAACTGATACAATATTGCCAGGATATAATATTTCTTTTTTTTTTTTTTTTTTTTTTTTTTGGAGACAGAGTCTCGCTCTGTTGCCTGGGCTGGAGTGCCATGGCATCAGCCTAGCTCACAGCAACCTCAAACTCCTGGGCTCAAGCAATCCTACTGCCTCAGCCTCCCGAGTAGCTGGGACTACAGGCATGCCCCACCATGTCCGGCTAATTTTTTCTATGTATATTTTTAGCTGTCCAGATAATTTCTTTCTATTTTTAGTAGAGACAGGGGTCTCGCTCTTGCTCAGGCTGGTCTCGAACCCCTGAACTCAAACAATCCACCGGCCTCGGCCTCCCAAGTGCTAGGATTACAGGGGTGAGCCACCGTGCCCGGCCAGGATATAATATTTCTTGATGTAATACTTTCAAAAAATTCTTAAAATAATTAGCAATACACATATCCGACAGAGGACTTTTATCCAGAATACATAAAGAACCCCTATAACTCAAAATAAGAACATGACATAATTTCAAAAGGGCAAAGGATTTAATCAGACATTTCAAAAAAGAACATATGCAAATGTATAATGAGCACATGAAAAGATATTCAACATCACTAGTTATCAGACAAACACAAATTAAAATCACAATGAGATACCATTACATACCCACTAGAATGGCTTATTTTAAAAAGAATAATAATACTAAGAGTTAGCAAGGATGTGGAGCAACTAGAACTCACATGCACTTCTAGTGAGAGTAGAAAATGATGCAACCACTTTGGAAAAACCATTTGGCAGTGTCTTATAAAGTTGAATATACACTTATCATAGCACCCATCAACTTCATTTCTAGCTACTTATCCAAGAGAAATGAAACATATGTTCCCATAAAGCCCCATATATAAATGTGCATAGTAGCTTTATTTGTAATAACCAAAAGGTGGGAACAACTTAAGTGTAAATTACTGATATATGCAATATAAATGAATCTCAAAAACGCAATACTGTGTGAAAGAAGTCAGACAGAAGAATTCATATTATAAAATTGAATTTATAGGAATTTCTACAATAGGCGAAAACTAATCTATTTGGTATGAAGTAGATCAGTGTTTGCATAGGGTGTGTGGGGAGGGGATTGACTGCAAAGGGACATGAAGAAACTTTGTGGGTGATGTGAATGTTCTCTATCTTGACTGTGGGATGGCAGTTCCACAGATGTACACATTTGTCAAAACTCATCCAAATGTACAATTAAAATGGGTGCATTGTATTTTGTGTAAATTATACCTTGATAAAGTTGATTTTTTAAAAAAGTAAGTTATCTTAGTAACTATGAAACTATACAATAACCTAATTCTCCAAACCACTGTGATATACTCAGATCTGACTTCAGTATGATAAATTAACCCCTTACACAGAAGAAGGCATTTTAGTACCTCGCTTCCTTTATTAATGAACTGAAATAATTTCCCATAATACCATAGTAAAATAATTGCATTCATCTTTCTTTCAGACATACTGAATGTGCACTGCATTTCATATCAACAGAAGAATAGAATAACATGTATTTAAAATGTTTGGAGAACAAATATTTATTTTATAGTATCATTTATAATACTCCCTAAGTAAATGGAATAAAGCATTTCAAAATTGCTTCTTTTATATTTCAAATATACTCTATTATATCGAATGGCCCTTAAACATAAAATCAAGTACATGGGAAGTTCCAAGGTGTCAGGTAGGTCTTCATTTCTGTGTCTGTTACTGAGTTGTTATAGAAAATTGCCTACAACATTTTTTATTTCAGAATCATGAAACTGTACAAATTCTATTTACAATTTGGTGTAGGTAAAACATATGAGTTTAATGAGGAAGATTTCTCTTTAAATCATAATGAATTCATAAAAATTATTCAAAATAACACATAACATTTTGATGCTATAGAAGAAAATGGACAACCTGACAAGGAAAACATACTCTTGTGTTTTAAAGATTAGTCTCAAAAGATATTGTTACCATCTTGTGAAAACAAGTCTTATCATTGCCTTGGATATATCCTGAGTAGACAGCTAATTCTGGTGATATCATCTCCTAGAGTTTGAGATTTTAACACCAAGAAAATATTCTACTTTCATTAAATTTCATGTCAAAATAGCATTCTTGCCAAAAGGATTATATTATAAAGAGGGAAGGAGAGCAGAAAGAGAGGAGAAAAAATCTCACCCAGAATGTCAGTTTCAGGAGCATGTCCTAGTGACCTGAATCTGTATATTAATCTGCGGAGATGTGACTTCCACAGTTTGTTTTGCAGATAACTGTAAAGTAATTACACAAATTGCACAGAGTCTTTTCCAGATGAATTCGACACTTAGAACTATAAAGTGTTGCCAATTTGATCAAAAATCAAATGTGATTTTGAGATTTTGAGAACATAATTTTTCTTTTCTTCAAGTTATACAATGTAATCTATTGACAAACCAAACACTTCTGTCCATGCAGAAGAATGTTATCTCTAAGTCTTTGATTAGCTAGGTTTGAATTCTATATAATCAGGAAACTCAGGACTCATCTTCCACTTAAAACTCCTCCACTACAACAGCATGACTTACTGGAAAGCTGTCTACCATATTCCACATCTTCAAAGACCAGACAGATATCCTTTCTTTCTCTGCTACAAAGTGCTCCTTAGAATTTTCATTATAGTAATTTGAATTAATGCCAGTTGTTACTCCAGGAAAGATCATACTGCAACCTTCACAGAAGTTCAAGTAACAGGAATCACAGAGCGAGAGATTGATACTGTGATGTGCTCTTCAGTGACTGATGGACTGTGTTCTCTATTTGAGAAAAAAAATTGTATTATAATTGAACAAGCCGCCAGGGCATAAAAAAATGCAAAGATAAATATAAGGAGAGTAACTAACAAATTTAAAAATATATAATCAATAAGGATGGGTGGATATGGCAGCATTTTGAGATAAAACTACATTTTCAACTATTTTTAAAATGTTTTCCATTTGGCAGAACCCCAAATGGGTTTTGCCAAGCACTTTTTCTCCTTAATTTTTAAGTGCGTATGTATTTCAAGGAAAATTTAATCCATATGTTCCTCTCTCATTTACACAATTTATCAAAATGTTGCTTTGAATGAGCCATTTAATGTCTAAGAAAACTGAAGAGCACTTCTTTCCCCCAATACAAGATTTTAGCTTTTTTCCTTCCTGAGTTAAATATGTATTCAGTACTACCTATAAAGCTAATTGAAAAATATTCAATTCTGCTTTAATATTCAGAACCAAAGTCTGATAAAATTCAAAATAACAGAAGAGCATAAAGTCCCTAATAGTACTATATTTTCAAGCTTCCGAAGCCTCCGTCATTCACATGGTTCTTATAAATCAAAGAATATTAGAACTAAAAGATACCTTAGAAATGATGTTTCTTTCTCTCACTTTAAAAACTAGGAAACTGAGTTCTAAAGAAGTTGAAGGCTATGCCAAAATCATAAAACTCATTAGTGGCAGAGCCAAGACATGTGTTTTCCCATTAGAGTGACTTCTTTGGTTCTTCTGATTTTAATTAGAATTTTATCCTATAACATATAAAATATCAACATAATACTAGATCATGAAAAAACAGGACTCATTTTTGTATGAAATTTGCCCACCTGCTTCCAACAGAGCAATGCCTGGACAACTGGTAGGCTGGGAATCAACATCCGGTGTTGCCATTGACAACCATGTGGTCCTAATCCTTTACTATCCCCACAAGGGTAAGTGATAGACCTGTTCAAAAGAAAAATTAGTCCTATTACACTCTCATCCCTTACCAGGAAGACAGTATAGGAAAAAAGCTGATTATGTTTTAACTGATAAGAATACTTCTTCCTCCCCTCCTTCTTTTCTCCTTTCTTCTCTTTCTAGAGTAGAGGTAATCATTCTGAGATACACATAAACCTGGCAATGGGCATAACATGGAGTCCAGAGGGTCTCAGTGATAACATCAGCCCATGGGATGGGGTCACAGTATACCTTTGGTTCAGGCTCTGTTGCTGGGATCTTTAGACATCTCAGTTTCTTCAGGCAAGGAAAAAGGCATAGAGGAGTAAAAGATTGCTAGCCCCAGGGAAATAAAAGAAGAGAACAGAAGAGGATTAGAGCTTCCTTTTGTCATGTCAGGAGGCAGTCATAAACTGCAGACCACAAAGCACTATCAAAAGAACTTTGTAAGGTTATGTAACCTTGTAACTTACCAGTGTTTAGATTGTTTTACTCTCTGTTTTATAGCAGTATTTAATAATTACCAACAGAACCCTACTTTTTTAATGTGATAAAAAGGGCATATAATATGTGCATGTATTTGGAGAGTAACAAAGAAGAGAACTGGGAGATCATTTTTGGAGGGAGAAACCAAAACAATATAGTACAGGACAGCCCAACCACTTACTTATTGTTTAACCCTGGGAAAGTTACTGAACCTTTCTGTGTCTCAGTTTCCTCATCTGTCCATCTGGAATAATAAAAGGACCTACTTCATCAAGATGAGTGAAATAACACATGCAAAGCATTTAAAACAGTGTTTGCATATAACAAGACCTCAATAAAAATAATTATAGTTGCTCTGTCATCTTTTTTTTTTTTAACTGAAATAGGAAAACAGGCTGAATTTTTAGGACTTGTGGCCAAAAAAGAAAAAGAAAACACAACAAGATTATTTAGGACTGATAATAAGGAGCCCTGAGTCTAAGCAATCAAAAAGCTACTATGGATTTACTGAACTGTGATTCTAAGCCCAACTGTATACTCAAAATTTTAAAAAAGGACTCGATTAATGCCACTATAGCATTTGCCCGTATTAGTCATACATATGGCATTTAAAAAATTATGACACTACCTTTTTCTATTTTGACATCTTGCTGTCAAAAACAACTTAGCATATTCAATGATTAGACAGCCATGGTAACCCAACTAAAAACACTCATGAGTCTCCTCAGAACTGTTGGTTTGAGAAAAGGCTACTTTGGCAATAATCTTAAAGATGTGATAGCTTCAGGGCTCTAGTAAGGTGCAGCTGTTTTTTCTTGGCAAGGTTTTTCTCTTTTATCTGTACTTTGGTTCCATTAGATGGTAAATGGATTAGAAAGCACACTGGCTTGAAGAGTGGGAGAACTGTGATTATATCCTAAGTATTACCCTGAAGATGACATTCTAATTCTAAGGGGAGTTTTTCTGTGTAAAAATGAGGTTGAATTTGGTGATCATAAATGTCCTGTCCACTTTAACATTTTATGGACCTATAACAATATAGTTATAAAACAGTGAAACTGGTTTTCCTGGCCATCATTACTCTAACTTCAGAGTGTATAGTACCTTTCCTATATAGTACCTTTCTTTGAAATTTCCAGGAATTGTATATAGACAATCGAGAAAATGGAGAAGAATGCCATGAATAAAATATGCTGCAGAGTTGGACCTGGGTCCCAATGTAGGCTCTTCCACTTTATCAAAGGCTCAATATCGAGCAAATTAATTTCTCTGAGTCCAAATTTGCTCAATCATGAAATATGTATTATTTTACCTACTTCATAAGATTGCTCAGGATTAAATGAGAGCATAAGTCAACATGTCTGCCTCATAACAGGGTTACACTCAGTAGAAGGGAGTTATTAATATTATTATCATGGCAGGAAAGAAAATAATGGACTCAAGCATCTAAAAGAAGGTCTTGCATCACAAGGGAATGTCAGCTTGCACACAAATAATGCTCCCCAAACCCAAAAGATTGTTCATTTTTTTTCATGTGCTAAAACATGATCAGTAGAGACTCCAGAGGAAACAATGTGATGGTGATTATTGACTGAATTAATGAAGTCACTCCCCTGAGTTAGAACTCTTGGGCTTTGCTGAATACTTTCACAACTGCTAGATTCAAATGATATCACATGCTTGACCATTGCATCACAGTGCCAAACATTTGGGGCCTAAGGGAGACAAACATATTATATTGATGCATAAGTGAAGTACTTTATATTTAAATGATAAAAAATGTTATTTTTAAGTTTGTTTCTTATTGATGAGTCTGAGATACCTTTAAAAAAGTTAGTTTTTCATAATTGGGAGAGGGTACATGAAAATATGCCTAAAGAGGTTAATTCTATGCACAGATAGCAATAGTGAACAAATGTCCTACAATCAGAAGGTGTTCAGAAATGGAAACTCTCCCCTTGATATAAGTAGACATTAATGATGCAGTCTGGGCAGTATCTTCAGGCTTGGCCAAGAGCTATCTTTAAAGGAAGGATCCACCTTCAGAAGAGGGGGTCTGGTTGCTGAAATCTACCTTCAGAAATAAGAGACAAGCTGGGACTGCTGCATTCAAGATTTCAGTCGACAGAGGAATTCAGGAACCAAGAGACCAAGGATTACTCTGCCATTACTTTGAGACTTCACCTTGGTTGTTATTTTTGTCACCCTAGTCAGTTTCCTGATTTTTACCACTAAAATACCTAAAGTAATATTTTAAAATAATGTACATTCTGGAGTAGTGGTGAGGAACTGCTTCACATTGCATCCAGACTTGAATGTGGAGAAAAAAAATCACAAAGGATGGAGGGAAGCAACTGTGGAAGAGTTGAGAATATAGTCCAACTTCCCAGGGAAACTCAAGAAGAAAGGAAGAGAAGGAATCAGATCTGAGCCACAAAAGGAATTCTGGGATCCAAGATATGGTGTAGGATCAAGCAAGGAAACTATTGTTTCTCAGTTTGTAATAATTCAAGCTTTTCTTTTTTTCTCTCTCTTGGCTTACAACCTATTTTAAAATGTGTACTGTAGTACGTAACAACTCTTTCTTACAACTTTTTCGCAGTACTTTCTAAAAGAATTTATTTGGTGGGTTTAGGGAATGCTGAGAAATCCAGTTCACTAGGAAATAAATTCAACTTAACCAAACTTCTTGGATAACCAATATATGAATTTATCTCCAATTCAAGAATGAACAGAGCATTGTTTTA
Organism: Eulemur rufifrons; assembly: GCF_041146395.1. Taxonomy (NCBI): domain Eukaryota; kingdom Metazoa; phylum Chordata; class Mammalia; order Primates; family Lemuridae; genus Eulemur; species Eulemur rufifrons. The sequence goes on along the minus strand of NC_090983.1, from coordinate 32,730,291 downwards.
CCAAATGTCATCATTTTCTGCCTTTGAGAAGAAACTAGGGAGACTTGAGCTGAGCCAATTCAGAGTATTTTAGATAGATCTTCAGCTGAAATCTGGAAATCAAAGCAAAAGAGAAGAAAAATAAATAAATAAAAACAAAGTTTATGAGCTTTGGGAAACAAATAGTTTGGAGGAAAAGTTAATTTTCAAAGGTTTCCATATGCTCCATGACCACTCCCTTTTCTTCTAGGACCCTTCCGCCTCTCCTCATTTCAGTTTTGAGTTAGAAATACTGGAACTGATCACTTTTCAGCCTCAATAAGTCCTTGCTAATTATTTTAACATTTCAGGTTCAGGAAACCCAAACCCGGCATTTGTTAAGTGCTCTTTGCCTTGATTTGTATGCCCTCTTATATTTCAAGGGAAGTCGAGTCCATGTGTTTCTGATTCATTTTTACTTAACTCATCAAGACATTGTTTCATAAAGGCCATTTGATGTCCAAAGATTTTGCTGAACCTTTTGTTCATGAAACCATAATGCCAGTGTAGTAATATGCACTCTATAGCAAAAGAACAGAATTAGGAGACCCAGGAGCTAACTGTTCTTACCTCTGTCCCTGACTGGCTTTCATTCAATGGTGAGTCACTTTTCCAGATGTGGTATGTGTAGAGATAACAATATTTTATACAGTTTGGAGAATTTTATAATAAAATGTCATCTTGGAGGGTCTTTCTTAAGAGTAAGGCATGTTATAAACCAATACCAAAATAGTTCTCAAGTTAAAAGAATAAGTTTTTGCCTGGTTTTGAGGTTGATATAGTGGTTCTCCTGGCCAAGTACCACAACTCAAAATTAAAGTTTCAAATGATGATTAGGTCAAACAAAATGTTTCCACCTGAAAGCATAATCTTTACATGGACTTATACACTGAGAAAATGCTATATTTTCTACTGATTTCCTTTTTGAGCCACCAATCATTTTAAAAATTTGCAGAAAGATAATGGGTAGATATTTGCCATAAAGAGAACTTTCCATTTCTGGCTGAAAGACATAATATTTTATTTTATTTTGGAGCACCAAATACTGAAAGTCACAATTCCTTTAGAATGGCAACAAATTTAGCAGGCATCAACAATGCAATTTTGAAAAGTTAATTTGTCTTAGCTTTCTATTAGCCTCATTCACCTGCTGGCTCTTTCTGGTCACCTGCTGGTTTCCAGGTAGAGACCTTGATTGTTTACCAAGTCTTCAGAGGGAAAAATAGGATTCAAGAGTCAGTTTTGACTGGGATCAATAGCAGAAATCAAGGAACTTCTCAATCAAAATGACAAGGAAGTTGCAGAAAACAGTTTCAGACAAAGTAATAGGGTCTATCTCTCTGACTCTGTGCCTCAGTAGAAGAGAAGAGAGTGGCCGTGGGGCTGATAGAGACCTTTAAACATTAGCTTTCCCCAAACCACTTATTTCCCAAAGTTCACAAACTGTGTGTGTGTGTGTGTGTGTGTGTGTGTGTGTATACGTGCCTGGTATCAGGCAAAGGGCCCAGTCAAACATGGCCTAAGAGCCTCCAGACCAGACTGAGATGCACAGGCAGAGTCAGTAGACATGTAGCCCCATTTTCTCAGCGTCCTAGTAAGAGGTATGTTTGGATTGGGCATGGCCGGATACAACATGGGTATGGTGCAAGAAAAGGACCTGGCCCCCTCTTCTGTTCTATCTTTTTATAAGGTTCTTAGGAAAGTAACCTTGTGAAAAGTGGAGAAAAACAACCTGAGTTTTGTCACCAGCTGCTGAGAAGTACCCACCAGTGCTGGTATACTAGCTGCCCAGCACCCGTACACCCTCCAGCCCTTACAACAAGTTGAGATCAGCCTCTGCCCCTCCTGTGGAGGTTCCAACTGATCCCAACTGGTTCTTGCCAGGCAACCTAGAGAGATTCAGTGAACAAGCTTGCTCATGTCTCCACAAATGGCAAGCTGTTGAGACCCATAGGAAAACACCTGCTTGCTCTGAGAGCAAGACGAGAAACGCAGGAAAGACATAATATCTGTATTTGATCCACGGCATTAAAAAAAAACTCCCAAAAAGCTAAGAACCAGCCTTCTAGAAGTTCACAGTTCAGTGAAGGAGGTCAGAAAACAAATAAGAAATATTTGTCTGAAAATAAGAAATTCCTTCTTTTTAAGGTTTATTGTATGTGTTTATAATTGTTCCTGCTTCAGAATCTCGAAGGCTTCACATGGGGTGAGATCACAGTGTCATCTCCCAGATTCACTGTCTCACGTTCTAGATCAGAGAAAATGCTTTCTTCCCTAAAGGGTTTCTATCTTTTCCCTAAAAAACTGCACTCTCTTGAGTCAGGGGCACTAGTCCACTCCAGTTACCTGCTGATCAACTTCCATAGCTACTTGGTACCTCCTCTATCCCATTTCCTTCCCAGCCAGGAGTGAATGAGCTGCATTGTTGGTAGTTCTGAACAGCTGCAAGTTCTGAAGTTCCATATTCATAACTCTCAAACTGCCATGAAAGGGTCCCTGCTTTATCTAATCAAGGATATATATGAGAAATGGGAATAAAATTTAGAAGCATATAAATAGATTTACTACTTGTAAATCTTAAAATGCTTTGAAAAGCATGATGCTCTTAAATAGATGAATCTGGCTGATTTTAGAGACGATAATTTAGCGAGAGGGTGTATCTATTGCTGTACAGCAAATCACACCAAAACTTAGTGGCGTAAAATAATAAGAACCATTTATTATCTTTCAGGTTTCTGTGGCTCAGGAATTTGGGAGCGGGGTAGCTGGGTGGTTTGGAGTCTAATGAGGTTACAAGCAGACAGTAATCATCTTGAAGATTTCATTCACGTGCCTGGTGCCCCAGCTGGAAAGATTTACTAGCTCCCCTAGCTGGTCTCTCTACTTGTTCTCTGCATCATGGCAGCTTTAGGGTATCTGGACTTCTAACAGAGCAGCTCAGGTCCCCAAAGGCACATCTCTTAAGACATAGAGTCAGGCAGAATCTGTATCACTGCTCCTAACATAGCCTCAGAAGTGTCATGGGGTTGCTTCCCCTCATTCTGTTTGGTAGAATTAAGTAACTAAGCCTGGCCAATGTTCAAAGGGAGGGTAATTATATTCCACCTTTTTATTGCAGGAGTGTCGAAGAATTTGCATATCTGTTTTAGACATCATAGAGAAATTCAGGAAAAGGTGAATGCCAGCTGCAAATGGCAGATAAATAGCAAACTATAAAAGCTAATGATCATAATTTCCGTTGACATTTCTTTAAAATTTGTCATGAATCGAATTCAGACCTTCCAAATTTTCTCAATATGATTTTTACCTTTATCTAGTTTCTAATTTTTGTTACATAATTATAGGTTTTCTTAATGACATCTTTCTTTTTATTTTAATTTAATTGCTCAAATTTTGTTTTATACCTACTATATGCTAGGCATGTGCTAAACAATTGAGATACAAAAGCAAATTTACACAATTCATGCTTTCAAGGAATTCACAGTGAAATTTACAGTTTCATGTGACCACTGCAAGGTTAGAAGCATAAACAAGATGTAGAGATGGAATAGATATGGGAAAGAAAAATAACCTGAGAAAATCATACCCTATAGTCTCATTCTCCTTCACAGACTTGCAAAATTAGACTTTAACTACACTTATTTTAAATGTGCCATAAACCACATTGATATTAATTTGTAAAGTATTTGTTAATACAGTTCTTCAGGGTTAAAGTCAGAAAAATATTTTCTGAGTTAAAACACAAAGACATACACATAGGTTCCTATTCTAGAAATAAATTATCAAGAGGGCATTTGGTTCACCCCCACACACTCAGGCAGATCTCAGCCCAGACCAAATCTATGGAAATCTATCCTACTATGTTCAAGATAGTGCTAATAGGAACAGCTCTTACATTTTATATATTAAAAGACATTTACTATTTACTACTATGCTGCAGGAGGTCCTGATGGCGTGTGAAAGCCCTAAGAGGAAGCACGTGGAGGAGGAGAAGGGTGTAGGGCAGCACTAGGGAAGGCTGGACTCAGAGGCAGGAAGAAGGAAGAAAGTCACTAAGGAGACAAAATAATGGTTGTCGGGAAGTTGGGTAAGTAAAGAGGCAAAGAAGAATCAAGACAACACAATGCCATGACAGCCAAGGGGCGAGAATTTTCAGAAGGAGCAGGGAGACAACCTTACAAATGAACTCTGTAGGTCAGGAAGAATGAAGGCTGAGATCAATGCTGCAGAAATCACAAGGCAGCGCAAGGTGGGCACTGCTGACCTTCACACAGCAGCTTCCACTGAGTGATGGAGAAGCAGCTCAGGTTGTCCTGGATTACCTCGCACACTATTACCGATGAACAGCCCCATAGGACTACCTGGATTGCATCAAATTTCTCAATGGGATTCAACAACTATGCATTTGAGTATCTATTGTGTTTCTAGCCGCTCTCAGTGGCTCCACACTCCCCACCAAAGAGATTAAATTCCTTAGCCCAGTATTCATTGCTTTCTAATATCATTTAGCCTTGTTTAGCACCACTATGCCCTCACATACACACTGTATTTTGTCAAAATATGATTATGCTAATAAAAAAGCTTTTGACAAATTTATTTACAAGTACATATCTAAGTTTTTATTTTTCATATAGCCAAGGAAGAAGTCCAAAGAGGCTAATTCAAAGATTCACTTTCAGTAGGGGCGTGTTATGGGAAAAGAGAATGTTTAGATAAAAATTTTAGACAGAATTCAGGAAAAATAATCAGGTTGGAGAGCATCAGTGGAGGATGAGAAGCTGATTTCCCAGAAGAGCTCTTCATTGCATTAAAGTTTATCAGAAAATTGCTTAAGCGTTTATCAGGAATGCTAGCTTCTTTGCAAAAGAAAGTTCGTTGTGAACTGTCTCATACACACACACATTTTATCCCTGACCAAATTTGGGACAATTTTCCTTCCCATCTATTTACCCTTTTGTGTATGTGTATACATCATTCTCTCTCAACATCAGAATGTGTTTTATGCCTTCGCGACCATCCCGACCTACCAGTTACTTCTGCTTCCCTTTGCTTCAGGCCAAGATCAAATGTTCTCTCCTCCTAAGAATATTTTCTTTCTAGTCTAAACTACAGTCCTTTTATTGTTCCACTCTTGCTTTTAATTGTTGTTGTTTGTATTCATATCTCCTATTTTAACTATAAGTAATAATTGTCTTTTCCTCTCTATATGTGCATCAGTATTCAATAAAGGTTGGAATAATAAGTGCATTTAACTAAACCCATAGTATATGAGATATTTTATAATGCAATACTGTATATATTGTACTTCAAGGAAATGTTTCACAATTAAAATTAACTACTGCATTAGTCAGATTAGATTCCATGATGAAAAATTGAAAACTCAAAATTACAGTGCTTGAACAGGTTAGAAATGAATTTCTCTCTCTCTTGGCAGTCAGGGGCTGGCACAGTGACTCCAGGGCCCTTCTATCTGTTTGCTCCAGCATCCTCAGTGTGCGGGTTCCTCCTCCTGGCTCAAGGTAGATACTTGATCTTTAGCCATCACATCCTCATTCCTGCCAGCAGGAAGGAAGAAGGGAAGAATGGCATGCCCTTTGTTTTTAAGGACGCATCTCAAAAGCTGCACACAGCACATCTGATTACATCCCATTAGCCATAACTTAGTCACACATAGTACTCAGTAGTAGAGAAAAATGAGGAATGTGCACAGTTTAAAAATCATGGGTTCTGCTACCACAGAGAAAGAGAGAACAAATATTGAGAGACAGCTAGAAGTCTCTCCTATGACTTATTCTAATTATTCTAATGTTTACCAAATTTTGCTAGTCAGGAAATTCTTATTTTTATTTAAATTGGTTTGTCATATCTAGTGTATTTTTCCTATTGGGCAGGTTCTCTCAGTAAATACTAACAGATTCCTTGTTTTTTGTTTTTCCTTTTTTTTTTTTTTTTTAAGAGATGGGGTCTTGCTATGTTTGTTGTCCAGGCTGGCTTGAATTCCTGGGCCCAAGCTATCCTCCCTCCTCAGCCTCCCAAGTAGCTAGGACTACAGGTGTGCACCATGATGCCCCATGATTCCATTTTTTATGCAAAATATGAGTTTTAAGTTCTGGGAGATTTTATATATATTTTTATATGATCAAAAATATTGAGGACCACTTTTATATGAAACATCATGGTCCCCAACTTTTTTTGGTCCTGAATCACAATCAATAAACTTTAATCCCCCAATATATTTATGCTTATTTATTAATATAGTTTTTAAACATACTACTATATTAATTTATTTTATATGTTATATAATATATATTATAAAATTATAATTTTAATTATAAAAATTAAAATTGATGAGATAAATTAATACAAGTCAAAGTTCTAATATTTTCTTCCTTCACACCAATGGACTGTCTTAGGCAAACACTGATCTAACAGATGTTAAATATCTTGGCTATGCTCTTCAGTAGTCACACATATCATTATTTCAATTGAGAATTTGACCAAAACCTAACAAAGAAAGCTAGAACAAAATGCTAACAATATAAGTTGTTATATTGTTATGTCCCACATGGAAAAAAAAGAACAATTGTTGAAACCCCCGCATTTTGGGCTTGACAAACAAATTAAATGTCTCGACAAAATGTCTGCATTGAAAAACCCATTTGGGCTTTTTCACGACATACTTGAATTTGCTAAAGAGTTCAATATCTTCTTGTTTATGAAGCTTTAATTTTACTACTATTGGGTTACGCATTTGGAATAAACAAGGAACACCGCTGTTCTGCTCATTGTGGTCCTGAATTACAGGGCCCTGGAGAAGTGTGTTGGGGCACTATGGAGTCTCGATTTCAGCATGCTGTGTGTGTCCTATGTGTGCTTCTATATAATGTGTGTGCAGACTTGAAAGCTTTTCAAACGAAGCTGTAGCTGAAGTTGCTGGACCAGTCATGTTGCATTTCCCTAAGAGTAAAACCCGAAATTGACAGCTCTCACTTTGTGTTACAGAATAAAACGAAGCAATCAGGACCAAGCAGATCCCTGCCACATAGCTACTCACTGATATCAATTACTTAGCCTAATTATCTAGACAAAGTATACTATTCATTTAAATCTTTCATTTTCTGAAGCCATAAAAGCAACAGGAACCATAGAAAAAAGGGATCATGCCATCTTGAAATTACTAATATATAAGATGTACACTTTTGGTCAGAGTCAGGCATATACCCAAGGCCTTAAGACTGAAAAGATTTGAAAAGCCGTTTCGAGAAAGTTTAAATGTGGCATTCTGAAGAGAGAGTCTGAAAGAGAACGTGGCCTAAGAGAGATAGCAGGCTCTAAAAATGAAATTCTGACCACATTGTGATGAATAAATGCAGAGATAAAGACATCAGTAAAACTGCCCAGACATTCTCTGATGAGTTTAGATTTTAAAAGAATACATGTATACAGGCAAGGAAGGTCATATAACTAAGGACACAAATTGTGAAATGTATAAGAAAATTGTCAGAATCGTTAATGTGCTGATAAACCAAAGCTTACAAAAGTGACAAAAGCAATAAACCTATCATTTCAACTCTGTTTAGACCACCGATGTGAACAAGAAAGTTAAATGTACATTACTAGAGATGACAGTTTAATGCTAATAGATGAGAGAAGAATTTCAATCAAGGAAAATTATCTTCAAAACTTAAAAGTCAAGCATGGGTTAAAAGTGGACGCAAATTTCCAGAAAGGAATGGGCTGCTTATGTGAATCCTACACTCCACTTCCAGAAGACTTGCACCCCAGGATCCTAAAGGAACTTCTAGACAGGATTATGAAGTAACCATTGAATTAAGAACAACCAGAGATATGTCAGGAGATGAACAAAAGAGATTCACTTTGGATTTTCAGAAGGTGGGAGATGGGGGTTTGGGACCAGATTCTAGAAACAGTAGATAAGTAGACATGATGTTGTTATCTTGCAAAATTCCAGAGACAACTATTAAACAAGTGGCTTGTGGACTTCACAAAACAAAATGCTGATCAGTAGGACCTAGTGAGTGTTCATGATGAAAATCCACTCCAAATGGGCCTTCAGTAAGGCAAATCAATTCCCTTTTTAATAAGGTAAATAGATGAACAGGTAATGGGCACTTGCCATAAACATGGCACAGAGGAACTCCTACAAGACAGTCTCTTTACAAACTTGAGATGCAGCCTTTAAAGGTATGCCACAAGGGGCTTTCTTTTCTTTTTAAAAAATAATTTACTTTGTAACTATATAGGCAATATATTTTTAAGTATGTGGGCACAGTATTTCTTTGACTCCAAGATGTAATTCATTATGAGATAATGCATCAATGTAAAAATAGATTTTGGGATTGATAAAGTAATTATATTAAGTATTTACTTCATCCTAATTTCAGAAGCACTGAAATATGAAAAATCTACATTAGAATTGAGGAAATACGCACATACATATATACACACACATTATTTACAGAATTGAAATCATATATTTTATTCACTTGGCATTTGACTCCCATGTCATTAAAAACTCTATAAACATAATTCCTAGTGAATCAGTTACATATTATAATTCATTTAATTGCTACTTTATTATTCTGAAAATTTTATTATTTTTCTTATAAATAATTTTGCAATTTATTGTTCAGACATATTTATCTGTATTTCTGATTATTTCCTTGGGGTACATTTCCAGAAATGGAATTATTAAGTAAAACAATATATATGTTTGAAAGATTCTTGATACACTGTACCAAACTACTTCTCAGAAAGCTTGTACTAAATCACATTACCACCAGCATTTGTTTGAGAGAGAACCCATCTTAACACATTCAAAATGTTCTTTCCTTTTCAAATTCTTTATCAATCCAGTAGGAAAAAAAAATCCAAATTTCCTTTAACTTGGTTTGATTTCATTATAGTGACAATCAATATTTTTCCATATGAATATTACTATTTGTGTTTCTTCTGTGAATTTTCTGTTTGTCTTTTATCCATCTTTCTAATGAAAATTCATTTTTCTTGTCAATTGTTATATCATCTTCATAATATCAAAGATATTAACCATGTCTGCCCTGTTTGTTGCAATTTTTTGGTTTTTTGTAGTACACATTTGTGTTATGTTGTTTTAAATCTGTCTGTTCTTTTATCTTTTCTTTAAAGCCCATCCTAAAGAAATGTATGCCTTTTCATTGGAAAGTTTACAAAATTTACTTCAATTTTTATATTTGATATTTGACCTTACCGCTAGCATTTTGTTTATTCCTTTTGTTTTTGGATAATGTCTTGCTGTTTATTTTGTGTGTGCCTGTGTTTTGCTCTGTGATTGGTGTTCTGATTGCTTTTATCTTCCATGGTGATTTGGAACATAGACATCCTATTTTTTTTTTTTATTTGGATGGTGAAAAACTTACTGCTAAGTTTTTCAAATCGCATGTGAACCTATGTTTCATAAAGTATCAAATTCATGAATGAGACAAAACCTTTGATTTTCGTTATGTGAGATTAGGAATTCCGTGGCATATTTTTATACCCTCATCCCTTCCCACATTCACTTTCTGATTTTCATTGCTATCATCTAGGATTTCGATCTAGATAATTGCTACTACTTACTAGTTTTCCGATTTATAACTTTTAGAGTAATTTTTGTATTCACTCTGTAAGAAATTATTTATCTTATCTTTGTGTTCAATTTGTATGAATGTAACACCAGTTATTTTTATTTAAACATACGTCTAGTCTCATTGCTCACACTCACTAGCAGTCTTTTTATTTTAGAGCTTTTCTGTTTCTGGGTCCTTGAGTTTTTATGTGATCTAGACAGCTAGATTTTGAAAGGCTAGAACAATAGATTGACCAGATGAAATTTAACAATAAAGCCGGAAAAGTAATGCACTTAGGTCAAAAGATTAAACTAAATAAATATCGATTAAAAGATTAAACTAAATAAATACAAGATGGAGGAGTCCTTGTTTGGCAATAATTGTAATGAAAAAGACAAGCATATTTGAGTCCTCTGTATAAGCAAACCATTATAATGTGATGGTTAAAAAAGCTAACACAAGTACAGTGGTCATGCTAATAAGCACAAATCATAGAACAAAATGGTACTATTTCCACTTACTAGGTACAAGCCAGGGGGTCTTTGGCTAGAGTACTCAAGTCAGTTCAAACATCTTAACATGTAAAAACCAGCAAGCATCAAAAAGAGCAACTAAAACAGAGAAGAGTTTAAAAATCATATGATATAAATATCGATTGAGGACATTGGGAGCTTGAATCCAGGAAAAATGAGGTGTAGGAGCTCTGATAGTATTCCTGTATTTGAAGGGCTATGATAGAGAATAAATTTAGACTCATTGCTCCTTGGGCCAGATGTAGAAGAATGAATAAAGTTTCAGAGGAAAAGATTGTGATGCAACAGGAGGAAATTTCTTACAGTAAGAATAGTCCAAAACTGGTATGTGCTGCCTTGGACACTCTTATGCTTCCCAACCCCTTAGAGAGTGGATGGTATCTTTTGAACATGGTATATGACCTATATGATATTGGCAAAAAAAAAAAAAAAGTTAATTAGAAATGTGCTGAGGCAAATATATTATTGTGTGCTATTTCCTAGCTTTCTCCTACTTGCTACACCACCTTTCCCCTTGCCCCCATCCCTAATCTCTTTCCTAAAGAGAACTTTGCTCCCATCTGCTCATTCTCTCCCCTCTTCATCTTTGAGGAGGGGTCTGCTTTGGCCAGGCCAGGCTCTGGCTTCTTCTATAGAGGCACCAGGTCTGGAGAAGTGGAAGGAAAATGGAAAACACTCTTCTTGCTTGCTGGCTCTGTTTCTAGAATTGCTATGTTATCAAGAATACAGGGAAAATGTGAATACTATTTTTAAAGGGTTGCTTGATAATTTTTAAAAGGTAAAAGGATGTGATGGTTGGGAAAAGGGAGATAGGAAAGCCTAGCTTCCTCTCTGAATGTTTGCAGGGTTTGGAGTGTTGGGAGCCTCTGAAGCATCTGCATGATGTGGGAAACAGAAGAGAAGAGAAAAAGGGACAAGAGTAAGGTCTGAAGTACAGTCGGTCTGCTGTCCTGAAATAAAGAAGTATGTTTCCCCCGCCAAGATTGGCCTGGGACAAGAGTCTCATGAAAAACTAAAAAGAATCGGGAGAACCCAGAAGAGTCTCTGGATCCCATTTACACGGGCAAAGGTCACAAGACTTAGTGATGAGGAACCAGAATTTTAAATCAGATCCCTTCTCCCACTTTAAATATTGTACAAATTGTTACGTATACCTGTATTAGTATTACTTATGTAGGGTTGTCTCCCCAAAGTGTGGATTCAGTACTCATTCTCTATTAACCGTTCTCTGCTTTCCTAAAGTCTAACTACAAATTCCTCCAGGGTGTGTGTGTGTGTGTGTGTGTGTGTACTTCCCTATTCCAATCAAAATGCTGTTGCCCAAAGAGGGCAAAAAGGGAAAAGCAACACTCCTTCCAAATGCTGTCTCTTTGTTTTTTGTTGTTGTTGGGTGTTGTGATGCTTAATTTTATGTGTCAATGTGGCTGGGCCACAGTGACCAGAAATGTGGTCAAACATTATTCTGGATATTACTGTGAGGGTATTTTTGAATGATATTAACATTTAAATGAGTAGACTTTGAGTAAAGCAGATTGCCCTCCAAATGTGGGTGGGCCTGACATAATCAGCTGAAAGTCTGAATAGAACAACATACTGTCCTACCCCAAGCAGGAAGGAATTCTGCCAGCAGACAGTGTTTGGACTTGAACTGCAACATCAGGTCTTCTCTGGTCTCCAGCCTGCTGTCTCATCCTGCAGATTTTGAACTTTCCAGCCTCCATAATTGTGTGAGCCAATTCCTTAAAATAAATCTCTTTCTATATATGCATACATCCTGTTTGTTCTGTTTCTCTGGAGAACCCTCATGTAGGTATGCTGTACATTGTGGGTACAAAAAGACACCCTGCATTTGAAAGGAAATCAGACTACATGAACCCAAAAATCTGGCCCCACTCTAAAATTTTACATGTTTCCATCAGTCGCCAGATTCCATACAGAATTACAGTATATTGTTTACCACACATAGTATTTGTATGGACAGGGTTGTAACTCACCAAAACTTTTTAAATATCTTAATCTCTTTAGAAATTTTGCAATTAGCAAAAATATGCAGGAAGGTATTGTTTAATTGAGTGAGGATAATCAAGACATATGTATCATGTGTATTAGCAAAAAATGTGAGTAAATGGGTAAATTCCTGGGTAAAAGAAAAAAGTTTGATGGCATGTAATAGATTTCTCATAGTCCTGTATAGACTTTTCACTAAGAGAACACTCATCTAAAATGTGTTATTCATCATCAAATGAGAAACAGTGAGAATTCTTCTGTAGGAAGTATTTTGTAGGTTCTTTTTAGAACATATAGAAAATATGTCCTTAAGGAATTCATATTCAAGACAATTATTCAATGAATGGCATCATTTGGGTACCCCATTCTTCAATTGTAAGGAGGGGACGCAGTTTTTCAAAGATTGAAGTCCCTTTCATCTCTTCTCTCTGAAGTTTTGCATCCAAAACTGAATGAGATTTTAAGACTTAGATCTGATTCATCATAATCTTTTCCAGGAAGAATGATTTACCAGTTTCTTCCACATTAAATCAGCAATAGAGGGCCATTCCTTGAAAAGCCTAAAGACATTATATAAATTGTGGTTATTATATTAAAATAGAGTTTGTATTTAAATGAAATTGCCAAAATAAAGAGCAGAGAGGACAAATGACTATGATGAACAATAATGCATATGAAAAGGCCTAGACTACTGCTTTCACATGCTAGAAAGTCAATAAATGTTGGAATTCTTTCTTGCTACTCAAATATTCATATTTCCAAGTAAATTCAATTTCAAATCCAGTGTATCACTTAGAGGCACGTTAAAATTTAAATCCCCTACATCTTTAATAGGCTTATTTTTAACACCACAAGTGATAATCCCTGCTGACTGAGATTTCCATATAGGTGAGAAGTTGGCTAAGTGGCCCGTAAGATCTCTGCCAAACCTGACATTCTTGGGCTTTCTTCTAGGAGCCCACAGTTGGCCCCTGTAAAAATGGAGCAGACCACTCACATTATCGACACAATTTCCTTTTGATCCTAAATGTATTTTGCGTTCACATAACCATAAAGTAATACCTGAATGAGGCATTAAGACATTTAATTCTCTGTGGAAATCATAATCCTTTATCTTCTGTCCTAGAGCTTGCAACGTCTACAGTAGTTTTCCTAGGGATATGTGACAGCCAGCAAAGTCATGATGTTTGAAAACCAGGAGAATTAAGACATGCTCAGTTTGTGCATTCGATAATCTGCTGTCTGTTCTCTCTCTTGTAGGTACCAAGAGGGCAAGGTCTGTGCCCACTTTAATTGCTGGTACTATCCACAATATATAGCCAGTGGCCTATGCGTGCTTAACAAATACCATCAGGTAATTAGAGTGATGATGGGTACTTGTCTGTTGTTACCACTTGCCAAAGAATTAAACTACATTTACACTTTCAGTAATTATCTCCATGCCAAATTGTTCCCATGTGGACCCAAACATTGCAATTTTAGACGGATTCACACCATAGCCTCAATTACTTAATTATTCTACTGTGTAACCTTAAATAAGTTATACATACACACACATTACATCAATAGAATTTTGGACAAAATTCTGTGTGATTTCAAAGAAAGGGTCTATGGCATTGACTGGGATAAGGCATATGCCAGGGGTGGGGAACCCACAGCCTTAATGCCACAAGTGGCCTTTTACATCCTTAAGTGCAGTATTTTGACTAAATCCAAATTTCACAGAACAACTCCTTTTATTTTTATGAATATAGTTTTGTTCATCTTTTATATTTTTATTTCATTTTTAAAATAAATGCATTTAAAATATCAAAGAATAAAATAAATTTCAATGAAATAGTCCTCCCAGATGGACTGGCACAATCGGAGCATTAGTCAGTCATAAGGGCTAAATTGACAGTTGCTGCACTCAGGATTTAGTTCTAACTTCCCTCGCCTGACTGGTACCACTACTAAATAAGGCTGGTTGTTGAGAGTTTATGGGGGTTAACTATGCCAGTCTGTTATCAGCTTTTGACAACAGTGCACTTTGTTTCTGCTTGAAGTGGAATTTGCAGAGCTTGACAGTATTTTTTAATTCTGTATGCTTAACAGCCATGATGTCAAAGAAGACCAAGAGAACACTGAAAGAAGAAAACAGATTTTTTAATGAGGATTCAGAATTGCAATATTATCTTGTTTCTGCTAAAGGTAAGGTGATTTTCTTGCTTTGTGATACTGTAATATCAACATTAAAGAAATTCAATGCTCATCATATTAATTCAATGAGCATTATAACACTCATAAGCACTACAAATACTTTAGAGGGAGAGGCATGAAAGGTTGTATTGCAGAAATTAAAAGAAAAAGCAAAGACAGTTCTTTCAAGCACAATAAAACCTGGAAATAATGCCACTGAAGCAACTTATACAGTAGCTTATATAGTCAGAAAAAAGGGAAGCCTTTCAGTGATGTAGAAATTGTGAAAGAATGTATTGTCAAAGTTGTAGGATGCTTAGATCCCGATGATGTTTCTAAGTACAAACAACTGCCTCTTTCAAGGAGAACCATAACTGATCAGCAGTAAGATTTAGCCTTCAACTTAACAGAACAACTTCATACGATACTTCAAAAGGAGAATACATATTATTCAATAGCTTTGGATGAATCAACTGATACTACTGACTCGGTGTAGATTTTATACTTCATTCGGATCAAAACAGAAGATTGTCTTTGCTAGAAGAGTTACTTACTTTGGGTACTCTTACAAACAGAACACAGGGAATAGATATCTTCAACAACTTTCAAGATAAATGTTGTGAAGTTTGACTGAATTTGGTAAATTTAGTGTATGTACAGATGGTGCACCTTCCATGACAGGAAAACATGAAAGGTTTAATGCACAGATAAAAAAAGTACTAACAGATCCAGATGCTCTCATTTGTTTTCATTGCATCTTGCATCAGCAAAATCTCTGTACTAAACCTATTTTAAGTGACACTTTGCAACAAGTTATAAGTATTTTTAACTATTAAATACATTTATGCAAATGCAACATGGCATCATCAGTTTCATAACATGCTAAAGTTGAAAGATGAGGTATTCAGTGTGGATTTGCCATATTATTCTAAAGTGTTTTGGCTATCACAGGGAGAGGTGTTTGCCAAAATTTTATCTCTGCAAGAACAGATAGTTAAATTTTATGAACAGAATCAGCAATGTGAATTACTAAAAAAAAGATTTCTATAGGAATGCAGCATTTCTGTGTGATATCATGTCAGAGCAAGACAACTTGATTATTTCTTTGCAAAGTAAAAGGTACAGTCTATATATGGTATTTGGCAAAAAAAAAAAAAAAAAAAATCCAAGCATTTCAGGAAAAAAATAACTTTTTTCAAAACACTTCTTTAAAAGGAGATTTCAGATGACCATATTTCCCAGTTACTAAAGGTCATTGATGAGCAGGATGATATATGGTAATCATCTGAAGAATACACAGTTGTTATAGATCTATTAATTGGAGAATACATTGAAAGTTTCACTGACTTTGAGAATCATGACATCACACTCAAATTAGCATTTCAGCCTCACCTAGTTGATATCACCAAGGCACCTAAAGAACTACAGATGGAATTGATGGAGCTCTCAGTAGATGACATTTTAAAGTCATTGTTTGATGCTAAGAAAGATCCCATTGAAATATGGAAAAATGCAGTAGAATATCGACCCCTTTGGCAACACGCCTGAGAAATGCTTTCTCAAATCTACATTTTCCTGCCTAACCCAAATCAAGGTGCCCTTAAGGTCACAAATGACTGATACCCATTTAGAGGATCAACTGAAACTTCGGACCTCCGTGCTGCAACCAAATAGTCAAATGCTTTCCAACAAAAAGCAGACACAACAAAGCCATTAAAAGGTTAGTTAACTTTAAAATTAATAAATAGTTTTCATTTTTTGTAATTCTTAAGTACATGGTAGTTATATTTTTACAGAATAATATACATTTTAAGTATATCTAATTAAAGTTTCTTGAATGCAGCCTTGTTTGATTATAGCTAAGTTAATACAGCCTTCCAACATGAAAAGGTTCCCCATTCCTGACATATGCTAAGATAGACTCAGGAAAGTGGAATGGACCACAGACAGCCCTACTTCCCTCTCTTCAGTTAATCCTGGCAATTTCCAAATCCTCTGGATCAATTACCCACAACGTTGGATAAGAACATTTTTATTAAGTCTCAGATTAAGTGTCAATTTAGATGACAGAGGGGAGGGAGGTGTTGGGGAGGACAGGTTTCATAGCATATCAAAGTCACAGTTTTAAGGAGCATTTCACTTTTAAGCATGGGGATACATACAATTTTTTTCTAAAAATTATTAATATAGTAAAGAACAACTTTTGAGAAAATGTATATACTTTTTTAAAGTGTGGCAGGAAGACAGGTGGCATACCCAGGAATAGATCTAAACTGTACAAGATAGTTGTACTTAAGCTTCTTCACAAACAGACAAAGGTTTCTGTGATTTTCTTTTTTCCACTGAGTCTGTAATCTTTTATGATGATCATTTCATTAAAATTTACCACATGCTGATTTGCATTTCCTCTGTGGAGCTGGTACTTACTCCATGTTAATGTAACTTTTCCTTTCTCTAGGCTGATCTTGACTTGATTGAAATAATATGGGGTCAAAATGGTGGCCTAAAAATATAAAACCTTTTATCTCATAATATGATATAATTAGCTTCAGGAATAGATGGTGGAACCATTGATACAAGAAGAAACACCAACCTACAGGTAGGCAAAGGAAATACCCAGCCTACACTGACAACCATTTTTGTGCCTTTGGCAAGAGTATGACCCAGGTGGCAGGATTTTGGAAATGGACCCTTAGATTGGATAACAGTGCCTTTGCTAAGATACTGTACCACCTCAAGAGCCACCTAAGACCTGCCCCTCCGCACACATCATCTTTCTATCCTTACTTCAGGCCATCTATCCATTCTATTCTATGTCCACTTAACTGCACAGGTTTTTCTGAACCAAGGACCTTCCAGAATTTATAGGTAGCTCCATTCTTACTGTGTGACTGACCAGGGTTACAGTCTTGCTATAACTACAATGTGCTTATACGTGCATATCTAGGGGAGAAATTAAAGGAATTTTAAGTTATCCAAACAAGTTGCAATCAATTCAAATCAGTCAATAAGTGTTTTTAAAATCCTATATTCCTAATATAATGTTGTGGGAATATAGAAACCAATTTATAACACCAAGAGCTTTAAATAAACCAAGTGCAGAATACAACAAACAAAAAAGTGACAATAAAACAACTTATATTAGAATATGGTATAGTAGAAGTTCAGAGAAAGGAGATCTAGCTCATGAAAGATCAAACCAATTGAAGCAATCACACTCTCTTTCACCTGATGTGTTCCTGGAAGGCCCTAAACTTCTATTTACTTTACGTGTGAGAAATTTCTGACTTACTTTGAAGCATGCATAGTTACAGAACATAAATTCTACATTTTACTATGGGAAAAGGGGTAGACCCATTGGGAAAAATTCATTTAATAACTGGAAACTAATGTGGGGCATGCCAGAATAGCTCAGAAAGTATTCCAAACGTACTTCAAACCCCAGAATGAAGCTGATGGGCTATCTCCACTGTTCATCATGAGTGTGAACAGAGACATGATCATGATGGTATAAAACCAATTGGTTTTCTAAAAGGAAACCTCTGGTAGTCAAATTTATTTTTCTTTGTCATGCGCTATGAATAAAATGATACTTACACCACTGCATAGTTTAAATTATTTCCTGGAGTGCAGTGGGCTATGGAACTTAGGGATCCCAATTTTAAACTAACTTTTGGAGTAGGGAGGAATTGGCACTGCACAGTGAAGCATTTCATCACCTAAGCTCCCTTACCCAAAAGAAACCTCTTTATATTTTACATACAAAAATTCCACTACTTTAGCCTGAGATCAAGTTTCATCATTCCACAGGTTCAGTTAACACACTCCAAATGAAAGAATCCAAACAGACATTTGATAAGCTATCTACCATGTATCACATTCATGCCAGTTGATTAGAAGAATATATTCCAAAATGATTGACAGTTCTTTGACAATAACAATTTATTACCTGTCAAGCTGTACAGTATGCTTTTGATATACAGAAGTGAAATAATATTGGAAAAAAACTAACTCTAAGTTAAAACAGAAGTTATACTATTCCAAATAGATTCCATATGACTATGAAAAACATATTTGTCTGGATAATAACAATTAGATAAGTGATACATGTTATTACACAGATGACAAATTTCAATGTGATATACTGTATAAGTATTCCTACCCTATTAAAATAAAAAACAATACTGAGCTCAGTAACTCAAATGGAATAGAAATTTGGAAAGCTAAATTTGGAGAGCAATATATAGCAAAAGTTTAGTAGTTACTATTAAGGATCTGATTTATTTCCTGTAAGTTAGTGGATTTACCTCTAAGTTTTAGACCCATATATTAGAGGAAATCTGTTATAATTGTTTCACATTGGGTTAAATGGTTGATATTTTTAGCATCTGAAACCTGTTATTTTGTAGCTGAGGTTTATCCTACTTTTCTATAGCTTCACAAACTTTCAATTTTAAATTACAGAACTTACATACTAATTATAAACTTTTATCTTTAAAAGTGGTGCTGCCTTTTAATCATTTTCTGTAGTTGGGCTTTTTTCTTAAACCTTATAGAAGATGGCATTGTTCTTAATTTTGACTGCAAAATATTTCACTCATCTTCCAGAGAAGTTCAATGTCTTATTAATACTCTGGTAAGCCTTGGTCAATGGCAGAATTTAATGCAAAGCAAAATGTTTAGGCATGAGAATTTATGCTTGCAACATACAAAGATTTATCTGTGTTAGCAAAGGAACAAAAGTTCTGATTTTTTCCTTACCTGTGGAACATAGAGCGCTATTTCTCCCTGTATTAAAATTAGTCACAGCTGGGTTGGCTCAGACAATGAATAAAACTATGGTCATTTCATGGGCAAGCCAGTTAATGTTACTGTCTTTTCCTCTTTAATCATTGGCTGTGCTCTAAATTTTAAAGTCTGTGCCCCCGGAGGTGGAAGGTGGGCTTGTAAGTACAAATCCATCACTGGTGGAGCCCAGACTTCTAAATATGTGGTGGCCCAGGGATAGTTGTTCAGTAGTCTTAACCCTGAGTGATAAAGAAACACAGAAATGGGACTGGCCACAGGAGACTACATTAACTCTGGTCATTAAAGTACCAATAAGTGTAAATAATAATAATGACAACTATGGTTTATTTAGGGCTCCCTAGGACCAGACATCATCTATGTACTTTTCCTCCCTTTTAGTAAGATGGGTGTTTTAATCTACATTTTACAGATGAGAAAATTGAGGCTCAAAGGTTTTATATAACTGGCCCAATGTCATGTGGTCAGTAGTAATGGAGCCATGTCTCATCCTAAAGCCCATGCTGTAACCCAGAGGCTTTTGAGACTTTATCTGCATACCACGAACACCAGAATCACCTAAGAAGCTTCTTACGAACATATTTCCTGGCCCCAGGAGCTGAGGAAGTTGATTCTGTGAACCTGGGGGAAGCCTGGGAATGTGGTGCCTTCTTTTTTTTTTTTTAAAACAACTCCCTCAAGTGAGTCTGACCCTCACCAGGCTTGGAAACCGCTGCTTGATGGAGTGATTTTCTACCTCATTAACATCAAGTCACACCAATAATGCTGTTGTCTGTACTGCTCCCAGGCAGAAGTGGCCAAGGCTGCTTCTAGGCAGCAGTGAGAGTTCCGGAGCCTCTGGTCACTCCTAGTCCTCCCCAGGCCTGAGGGGTCAGCAACCTAGCACACAGGGAAGCCAGTCCCGGAATACTCATGTACCAGTCAGGACTCCCCAGTCCAAAATTCTGAGTTAGGCTGTGTGAGCCTACACTGCTCAGTGGTTTAATGCCATCATATAGAGAAACACTCATATGACCAAACTTCTTAAATGGCTTCACACAGTCTCTGAGTCCCCAGGAAACACTCTGGCACAATCTTACTCATTGATTCCAGTCTTGGCCAAGAAACAGATGGCCTTGTGGTCAGCACATAAGGAATTCAAGCTTAGAAATAAGAGATTAGAGAAGAAAAGGGAGAGAATTTTTCATCACTTGATCCATAAAGGACATTTTTCTAACCTCAGTAACAGAGAGAATTAGCCCATAGATTAGCAGATTCTCCACAGGTAGATAGGTTTCTTTGAACTTCTCTGTAAGGCATGACCAGGATGGGGTAAGGATGTACCTCTCGTGTGACTTGGCTTGTTAAGTTTTAAACCTGGATTTGAATTTGACTCTGTCAATCAACAGATTTATGAACTTGAGAAAAGGATTTAAGCTCTCCAAGCCTAATTGTATGTATCTCGTATGGGGATTAAATGAGATAGTATGTGGCCTAGCAAGTACCCTTCAAATGCTAGCTGATATTATCCCAGCCACACTTATTGAAAATGCAATGCTAGTGGCACAGTGCCACAGGCACAAAGCTTTCCCCTACATTTCTGTATTTCCAGAATCATGCCTTGAGTGAGGTCTGTGGCTGGCCACTGTGATTCTGAATAATGAGGGTCCACTCTGATGCCGGCAGACACTCTAAGCATATGGCCATTCACAGGGTGCCCCAGCTGGAAATGTGAGGGTCACCACGACTCCCCTGCATAGCCATGTGGAACTCTCTTGGTTCTACTCATGCCTCTTTGTTCTCTCTCGCCATGTTCCTTCAATCTAGAACACTCTATTTTCCACCTCCCTCCATCCTTCTGGTTTCTTCTCAATAATCAGGTCTTCATGAAGGTGCCAATTCCTCAAAGATGTCCCTGAAGCCAAAGTCTGGATTTGCTGTCCTCTTAGAGCTTTTATAGCACCCATTACCCTATAACATAATTGATTGTTTCCTTGTCTGGATGCACCTTCTGGTACCGCAAGTGCTGGAAAGCAGAGACCTTTTCTTTATGCTTGTTATATCCCAAAACAGAGCACAGGGCTTGACACGTAGCAGCAATCAACAATTATTTGTTGAATGAATGATTAAACTTCAGCACCCTTCCCTTTCTAAAACAAGAAATGTCATAAGTAATTAGAACTCCTTTCTTTTTTTTTAAGGAGACCTATGTAGCTCTAATGTCTTCACTCTGCCTTCACCTTAAGAAAGAGGTGCTGCCTTTACATCCTCAGCTCTGGGCTAAGGGCTGCTCAGGATGGAAGGGTCAGTGCCGTGGGGGAGAGAAGACATGAGGTAAGAATCCCAAGACCGGAGTGCTACTCACCTGAAGCACCCTTTCACACATTCAAGACTTGGTTTTTCACTTATGCAACAGGAAGATTGGACAAGAAGGCGCTTTCTAGCTCTAACGTTCTGTGGACTATCACATGCGGGGCTCGGAAGCCACTTTAGCAGTTCTGCCTGGGGTTGGTATTGAGTTCCTCCACGAAGGCATAATGGATGGTAAAATGCCTGCCCTGGGCCTTTCCAAGCCCACACCCTCCATCTTTCCCGCAGCCCTTCCTCTCACCCTCACAGTAAGCACCCCATAAAGGGCTTTGCATGGAGAAACGACTCAGTTTGTGGTAAGTGAATAAAGCAAGGTCATTTTTATTTAGTTAACCTTAATGAAAGAGAACTTTCCTAATGGTTTGAGTCTTGGCATTTGGATCAAGGTAGTTCAAAAAGACTTAGGCAGAACTAGGGAATTAGGCAGAATACACATTCCTAACTAAACTTAGGGTATGTACGGAAGGACTTGAAAGGAATCAAGTTACTCCTCCCCGATGTTCTTTCTCTCTTGGGTATATCCGTGGGTCCCATCACCCAAGACAGGAAGCTGGGCGTCATCCCAGACACCTTCCTTTTGATGATCTACCACATTTAATGAGTCACTGATTATTCTCACTCGATGTACAAAAACAGCTTCCTAATATGTCTCCCAGCCCATAACTTCACCCTGATTCAGTACAATTCTCGTATTTTCTGGAGGGTAATTTGCAACATGTATCAAATTCATTGTAATTGTTTCTACTCCTTCAACCAGCAATTAAACTTCCAGGAATATATCTTAAAAAGCTAATTAGATATGAGCACAAAGATGTATGTGCACAATGATGTTTAATGGAGCATTATTTATGATGGCAAAACACATGGAAATAATATAAATGTCTAACAATTGTTTCTCAATTGGTATACTTCTATATGATGGAATACTGCTCAGCCATTCAAAATCATTTTGTAGAAGAAAATTGATATGAGAAAATATTCAAAACACTGACTGTTAAGGGAAAAAGGTTATTAAATAGCAAGTACAACATGAAACTATCTCAAAATACATACACACATGCATATAGATATATCATACACATACACAGAAAAGCCATCAGAAGGATCTATACCAAAATGTTAACAGTAGTTATCTCTGAGTTGTTGGAACATAAGTATTTTGGGGTTTCCATTTTATGCATTCAGTGCATTCTATTTTATAATGAAAGGTATATTATTAGAATACATCCATGCAAACCTGATTTTGTTGACTCTTCAGGGGATCCCCATTGCCTCAAGATCCAAAGTCCTGAACATGACACCTATGAGCCTTCACAGCCAAACTCCTGCCTAACCTCTGCATCCTCAAGTCAGTCTCCCTGCCATCCACCCCATTCTCCAGCACTGTCAGACCTGCTTCCTCTCCCTCCTACTGTGACTTTGCACATGCTGAGCCCTCTCCTTGGGAAACCCTCTGCTTTTCTGTGATTGGCAAACTCCAATTGACCCTTGAAAGGCCAAGCCAGAGAGGCTCTCCTCTGTGACGCTCTCACTGCCTTCCCTGCCCCAGCCCGCGGAGGTGGTCACTATCTCCTCTGGGCTATTTGTAAATACCTCCGTGTTTGTTGCACCCCACTTTTTAATTGTTAAAACTAAAAGAGGAGTTGACAATGAATCAGAGAAAAAAAAATTAAAGAGAGATTTAGACTCACTATAGTTAAGTTGATTTTTCTGTCTTTCCTACATTTCCCTGAGAAATTGAGCCCTGAAAAGCTGGGACCAGGTCTTGATCTCCCCTGAATCAAACACTGAAGCTGGAACATTGTAGAGGTTCAAAAATATGTGTTGGATTGAAACACATGACAGAAATCTAAAGGAGAAATTTCTGCTTCTTGTGAATTTTTGGTAGTTAAGCTTCAGGTTCACAGCCCATTTTGTCCACCTGAATTTCCTCCATGTTCTGAACTTTTGGACCCCCATGAAATTTACATGCCTAAACTGTAGAAGCTCAGCACCTTTCAAAATAACTGATTTCCATCAGACAAACTTATTAAAATAATAAAATGACCCACATATACAAATATAGGCCAAAAATGAAGAAATAAAAAATAAAGAACAGTGTATTGCTATGAATAAAATGGTTTTGAGGTCTAAATAAAAGAAAGTGTGGAATTTGTTATAGTGCATTTATTTTTGGTTAAATGTTTTGATAAAAAATAAATGTGGCCAATTTTATCAACACTAAATAATTATAGCTGACATAATAGCCATAATCTTTAGGATTATATTATTCTAGGTAAATTATTTTCCTCCTAAATAACTAAAAATCACTTTAACCATGCCAATATAATAATGGTGAGCTAGGTCTGAGAATATTACAAAACTGGAAATAAAAATTGTTTTTTATTTGCCCCCGTAACCAAAATTTTTCAAAATTGGGATTGAAATATCATCAGGACTTACAAAACTGTTTTAAATTGTATTTTTACAACATCATCATAATGTAGGTGACTCTTCCTTGAATGCACATTATACTTAGGGTCATTTATTATCATTTTAGTGAATAGTATAGCTGTGTGTTCTCAAAGTCTCTCTTACTCTATCCTATGCATGGGTATCACTTTATGAGATTGATATTTAATGGCAATTGTCTTCTAACTTTAAAAGAGTAAATTACTAACCAATCAACAGCAGAGCAAAAGACACATAAGGTTTTACTAACAGAATTCACAGGAATGGCATACTGGGCTGACTCTCAAAAATTTCTCAACTCATGTATTTGTGTTCTTGAAATAGCTTCTATTAAAACATAGCAACACTCATAAGGTACATTCTATGCTGTTACCTTAAAAGGTAGAGCAAACCAGTGAAAGCAGCAGAAGAGAATATGTGAGATCAAGAATGGCAAAAGATGAAATTATCCAGATTTCTTTTTTCTTTTTTCTTTTTTTTTTTTTTTTTTTTGAGGTACCATAGGTCAGACTAGCTTCATTCTTCTAAGTCCTCAATGATACTCTACCAGGCATTAATTTAAAGCCTCAAGCCACCTTGAGTCACTCAATAGAAACAAAAATCTAAGCAGGGGGCAGAGAACACTAGCAATTTTTTTTTAAAGAAATGCAGCTAGAGAAAATAAGATGTGTTTTATTCCACTAGAAATATGACTTTTCATTTTCCCAATCTAACCAGGGCTCATTCTTGTAATATGAATAATATCACTGTAACTCATTAGTATTGTCTACATTTTAATTTGAAAAATAGTTCCTATGTTAATCTTTAATAGCCTGTCTTCTGGACCAACTGAAAGAGTTACAAAAGAAGTCATTTGGAGTGGTGTAATTAAGGCCTGTGAGAAGCATATTTAGTAATGTGGTGCTGCTCTCCTTTTCATCCAATGGCCTCCTTGGTATATAGATCTACCATTTGATCAGTGCATCTGGCCCCAGGGGCTTCATGGTCTGCAAGCCACAACCTACTAATAAGCACCCTCCAGCTTGTTTGCTAAACAGATCAGTCCTGGCAGGCACCCAAAAACTCCAGTCCTTGAAACTTAGAGCTCTTTAACTTGCATGGCCTATTGTGTGGCAAGCAAGAGAATAAACTATGTACCTCATAAATGCAGAGCAATTATAGATGAGTTAGTAATACAGCTGTGGCTCAAAAGATTGCTTACCTAAACCAAATCGAGGCCTAATTTATTTTTGTATTGTCTTTGTTAAAAACCAAACAAACAGCTCTGTAGAGCTTGTATACACAGTAAAGAAAATGGCTGTGTTTTTCTTATAAACAAGATGGTAACTCCTGGCTAAAAGAAATCACCCTCAGTAGCTGAAGGTTTTTGTTTTTATGGCTGAACCAAGCCATTGCTTGTTGTAGATTCATTAGGTTGTTTAGGGAAACAGGGTAGAATGCTTTCTTTGATAGAAGTTCAATATGTTGAGGGCTTGGGATTTTACAGTAAATACTAGGGTTTTGTTTTTGTTTTTGTTTTTTAATAGATACCAGATAAGATAGCGTCAACATCAAGCACAAGAATATAAAAATAAAGTGTAGCCTTCATTTACAAAGACATGGTAAAGTAGCTTAGGTTTGTGTGCACTAATGTACCAACAATTATGATGTATGGAGGTAGATATCTTTTAGAAATCGCTGTTATATTCAAATTAATACTTGCCAGTTTATAAAATCCTTACAATAGAAAAACAAAACAAAAAAGCAAAAAACAAAAACATTAGTTTTGTGAAGAAGGTATTAGTATTAACCTACCTGAAAATGGCTTAGGGAAGCAATAGCATATACTTTTTACTTCATAATGTTTTTCCTATTACTTGAGCAACTATACTGTGATAAGTACATTAAGTAACATGCCTTATACCCTTAAGAAAGTATGGTGAGAGACTTGGTGATCTTCATTTTAGGAAATCTACAATAATTTTGAAAATATCTACACAGATAATAATAGAAATAAAAACATAGTAAGAGTGGTCCAAAGGAGATAACATCTAGACCTGATTCTATTATTTATTAACCACATGACCTTAAGCAAATAACATACCATAGTGAACCTCAGTCTCCTCCTCTGTAAAATGGAGTAACCTACTCTGCCTATCTCAGAGGGATGTTGAGCAGGGGAAATAAGTTAACAGAGTGTAAATACTTAGTAGTGTCCAGGTACCTACAAATGTAAATTCTCTTGTTGCTGCTAAATAGAAACAAACTTAAAAGAACTATCAGCTACATATTTGCATGGTTGTGAACCACCGGACAGATTTCTTTGGGACCGACTCTTAGGGATTGAAGTGTTGGTTTAGGATATGTAGAAAATTGTGTATGGTCTCATCTTAATTTCTGATTTGGTAACTGACCCTGACAACTGGTGTTTTATAGATTGGCCTAACAGCAAAGAGACGGAAAGGCAGATAGTCAAGATTGGGTATTTAATGCCAACACCTATGGCCACCTCTAGGGCTATAGCCAGCAGGAAAGAAATGTGAGGGAAAAGGTTTAAAATTACATGAAGAATGCCAAGTTATTATCCCCAAGAAGTCCTAGGAAGGCCAGAAGTCCTAGGAAAGTACAGTAGCCACCAGCCCATGTGACTGTTGGGCACCTGGAAAATGGCTAGTTCAAACCCAGATGTGCTGTAAGCATAAAATCCATCCAAGATTCTGACCCTTTAGTATGAAAAAAGGGAATGTTAGATACCTCTGTAATATTTTGTTATATGGATCAACATTAAAATTAATATTTTAGATTTACATTTTGGGTAAAGTAAAATATATCGTTAAAATCAATTTCCCATGTTCCTTTTTACTTTTTCAGTATGGGTAGTAGAAAATTTAAAATTATGTTTCTGGCTCACACTATATTTCTGCTGGATGGCACTGCATTAGGGGATTCAAGCAAGAGGTGTCACAGTCTCTTAGAAATTACTCTTGGGTGCATGGAGTTTATTAAACTATTTATGTATATAAATTTTTCTATAACATAAGGTTATATTTTCCTATGATATAAAACTTTTGAAATCATATGAGAAGGGGCTGAAATGGCAGCGCTGCCCTCCCCCTCCCACACCAGCTTCTTAGGAATGGGAAAGGTCTGAGCAGTTGGCTTCACTCTTCCCCCTTCCTAGGAATGTTCCAGTCTGAATTCTGAAATGGTCCTGAATCAGTCCTGATTTTGAAACCAGTCTGTAAAATAAAGGGCCACAAGGTGGGAACTGTGGTAGGGGAAATGTATATATAACCAGCCATTGTTTCCTAGCTTGCTTTCCTATAAATGGTTACTACTCAGGAGTCGTGTAGCTGGTGGTGATAAAGATTCTTAGCTTTCTTCATTGCTCCCATAGATAACATCACCCTTGTGGAATATAAGGCTAGTGTTTGAGATATATTCCAGGCCCTGCGTCCTGGTGAAACCGGTTACCCACCCAGACCAGTGTCCCATAACAAGGAACTGACTCAACTATTATTGCAAACCCCACTCAAGAACTGACTCAGCAAAGAAGACAATTTCTATACCCGCATGGTCCTGCTCTGAACCCAGCCAATTAGCAGACGCAATTGCCTAGCCCTTTGCCCATTAAACTATATTTAAAAACCCTTTCTCCCAAATTCTCAGGGAGACAAATATGAGAATGTCCTCCATCTCCTCACTTGGTGCCTGTCATATTAAACTCTTTCTCTGCTATAATCTCTGCTGTCACAGTGTATTGGCTTCCTCTTGAGCAGTGGGCAATAAACCCAAGAAGGCTGTAACAATTCAGAGGACTGTTTTTCTGATGGCCCCTCAGAGGACAATTGAATTCTGCCTCCAGAAGAATACAACTCTTTCTGGAAAGAACCTGTTATGCTCAGTGTTGCCTAAATCCTAAAAAGTCAGAAACTAAGAAATTTATAACTGAGGTAATAGCTGCTGTGTCAATTTGTATATTCCAACATATTCTCTGAAAAAGATAAACAATAAAGCATAGCAATAGCAAAGAAAAACTACATAAACTTTAAATTACCATAAGTTAGAAAAACAAAAATAAAAACAAAGAAACATGAAATCCCAGCATGCGACCCTTTATGGTCCTGCTGCCCCAATCCTTGGGGGAAGCACATACTAACTAGGGAAGAGGGAAGAGAGGCAAAGGCCAGAGGTTGATGGAAAGTCACAGAAAGGTAGGGTGCAGTGCCTTAGGCCTGTAATCCTAGCACTTCGGGAGGCCAACGCAGGGGAGCCACTTGAGGCCAGGAGTTTGAGACCAGCCTGAGCAAGAGTGAGACCCCATCTTTACTAAAAATAGAAAAATTGGCCGAGTGCATGGCTGCAGTCTCAGCTATTTGGGAGGCTGAGGTAGGAGAATTGCTTGAGCCCGGGGAATTTGAGGTTGCAGTGGGCTATGATGACACCACTGCACTCTAGCTTGGGCTAGAGTGAGACCCTGTCTGAAAGTAAATAAATAAATAAACATTATAAATAAAGTCACAGAAAGATAAAGTCCTTCCTACATGCCAAAATGCTTAAAAAGAGTTGTGGTTGATCAGAACAGAGTAAGAGAAGAGACTTCAAAGTGTGTGCAGGACTCAAGGTTGTGTCTTTGAAAGGCAACTCTTCTGGTAAGAGCTGGGTAATGGGAAGAGAGAAGTGCCTTTAGAAAACTGTGCCAAGAGGGAAAAGACAGACTGAGAAAGTCAGAATCCTTAAAGACAAAAGAGTAATAGAGTGCACTGTAAGGCTGGTGGCGGGCACCCCTCCCTAATGGAAAAAGAAGAAGCCCCTCCTATTCCTCTACCCGCCCTAAAGCTGAAACCTTCCCTCCGGAGAAACTCCCATCCCCCAGCCCTAAAAACATACACAAACCCACCCAGACTTCTGGGTGGCGCGGCTTCTCTGATTCCACTCATGGGACCGTGAGGCTCGCCCAGGCCCCTTTCTTGGGACCTGTTACCCCCACCTGGGAGCGTCCCAATAAAGCCTCTTTACTTATCTCTTTTAACTCTGCTTGTCTTTCTTTCTCTGGCGCCGGCCACTCCAAAAAACCTTACATGCACAACTATTCATCTTGTCAGTGTCCCCAACACACAAACACACACACACACACAACCAATAAACTATTCACACTTTGCTACACTGACAGCAGAGGGAGGTCTTGAGCTAGGAATCTTGTAAACCACCCCAAATTGCCACCCCTATCCACAGAAATACAGAGAGGCAAGCAATCTTTAGGCAAAAATATCATGAAACGATTAAAACAATTCTGCTGATAAGAATCACCCCAAACCAAGTCAGAGAACTGAGTTCCTCAGAGGCCTTCCTGCAAGAGTCTGGACTGTTCTGCTAGGACAATCTGCTCAGATAAATGTTTGCCTGTGAGCTCATGGCCACAAAGAAAATAATAAATGAAAGCACAGAGGCCAGTCAGGTCATGAAAGGGAGATGGTGATGGATTACTCTAGGAAAAGTGATGAAAATAGTAGGATTCAGGATATATTTTAAAAGTACATTAGACTTGTTGATGGACTGGATATGAGGTAAAAGGAGAAAACTAAAGACTATATCCTAGGGGTGTGGTCTGGACAATTAAAAGAACATAAGTACTATGGACTGAGATAGTACTAGGGATAGTGGGTGAGAATCAAGAATTTGGTCATTAAATTTCAGAAGGCTTCTAAATATACCCCTACAAATTATATGGGTTTTGATGCTATTGTAAACTGTATTGTTCTTTTAGTTTCAATTTCTAATTTTTTAGTTCTAGTATTTAGAATTACACTTCATGTTTGTATATTGATTTTGTATACTGCTACCTTACTAAACTTACTTATTAGTTCTAGTAAATTTTTAATAGATCCCTTAGGATTTTCTACATAATCATCTGTAAATAAAAGCAATTTCATTTTGTCCTATCTAATCTGTATGCCTTTTATTTCTTTTTCTTGCCTTATTGCTCTGGCTAAGACCGCCAATGCAATATCGAATTGGAGTACTGTGAGTGTACATATTTGCCTTGGTCATACCTTAAAGGGAAAACATTCATTGTGATATTAGTAGATTTTGTATAGATGTCGTTTATCAGTTTGAGCAAGTTTCATTCTGTGATAGTTTAGCTCTTCAAAGAATTAGATGCTAAGATGGAATTAGATGTACAAGAGACTTACCGGGGGAAATGTCTGTGAAGAATAAAGGGGAAGGAAGTGGAGTAGTCAGTTGAAACTTCATATCTGCTGCAC
The DNA here is from genome assembly GCF_041146395.1 of Eulemur rufifrons. Classification (NCBI taxonomy): domain Eukaryota; kingdom Metazoa; phylum Chordata; class Mammalia; order Primates; family Lemuridae; genus Eulemur; species Eulemur rufifrons. The sequence continues at coordinate 32,700,096 of NC_090983.1, read as the reverse complement.
ATCTGACATCTGTGAAAGAAGGGCAGGAAGTCTTGGTGGCCAACCAGGTAGTATGAACCAAATATTCATTTTTGAGGGGTCTGAGCCCTTGAAATAATACCTTTCTCAGGCTGGGATTGCTAAACTTGTCCATTCACAGTTACAACAGAGTAAGAGAGATGTTCAAGGGGATCATCTGATCTCCACATGTTTTCTTCCCTGTCCCCATTGTGTAAAAGCTGCCCTAAGTCTTCCTCCTGATTAGTGTCAATTACCCCACCAAAAGAGTGATTCCTCTTCTTGCTTGCTATTGCCTGGACACAAGAAGTCTAGCGTGCACTGGGGACAACTGTCTTAGTTCAATGTGCTTTTGGTGGATCCCCTGGTAAGAGTATACCATCTTTGGGTATCAGAATCCTGCAGAATCCAGAGATGAAGATGGGAATCACAAAATCTCAGTAAGTAAATAGAGTTGGACATTCAAAGGTAGAGGTAGTTAGATTGGCCCTGGAAGCAGGAGTTTATGCTGGTAACACCGTGCATAGCCTCCACCTTTGCCACTGTAGTCCCTCTTTTAATGTTCCAATCACGCCAGTTAAGGGGAGGCTAATATTAAAAACTATTTAATGCCAACTGGTGAAGCCATTTTATCTGCTAACTGAGCCTTTTTATTAATGTATGATACAAAAATCTTCACACTTCATATCTATCCCATATGTTTATCCACATGCCTTTATCCTAGACCTCTTATCTTCCAACCCTTCCTTTACATAGCCCTGATCAGATGGCTAGACCATTAGTTATTGCCCAGGAATGTGGATGTATTCTCACCTTGGGCCATATCTCCTTCCATAAAGTGATGGCCAGGTACCCCACAAATACACTATACATTGAGAAGGTTTTCTCTTTTCACTAAGCTTTAAGGCCACCCCAAATGTGGCTACAATGCAGCTTCCATCCATTCTTTAGTTGTTCCCATCTGTAAACAAGGGCAGGCTTTTCCCTCCTTCTTCAGCTGATTATATGGAACAAGCTCCAGATGGCTATGGTTGCAAGCTAGGGAAGAGGAGCTCTGTGCTGGGTGACAGGGGGATCTGGGCTTTGTTCGTGGCCAGCTTATGTATGCCCTCTGATCATATTTGGGATTTACATTAGACATAACATTTCTATCTTATGATAGACTACTGCTGGGCATGTCTGACTTTATCACTTGGCTGGTTCAATATAACCCAGATGACATGGTAAAGTGATTCTGGAACATTACCAGACCCTAGGAAAGACAAAACACAGGGCATAGAGTTGGAATATCTTCCCTCCTCCTCACTTTTTAGAAATAATTTGTGTATTACTAGTAATTCTTCCTTGTATGTTTGATAAAATTCACCAGTGAAGCCAACTGGGCCTGGCAATTTCATTTTAATATCATTTTATTAAATTAAATATCATTTAATTTCATTTTATTAATGATATTAAATTAAATATCATTTAATTTCATTTTAATATCAACACATGTACACACACACAACACACATATATACTTGTATATACAGATATATAAAACTATTCATATTTTCTATTTCTTATGTTTTTATAATTTGTGTCTTTCAAGGAATTTGTCCATTTCATTTAAGTCATTGGATTTTTTGGCATAAAGTTGGGCATAACATTCTCCTATTCTTTTTATAATGTGTGTTGGATCTGTAGTGATGTTCCTTCTTTCATTCCTGATATTGATAATTTGGGTTTGGTCATATTTGGTAAAGTTTTCTCTCAAAAAAGAATGTATAGCAGGTACACTGGCAAAAAAAAATCTCAGCTTTTGTTTGATTTAAAGTCTTTATTTCTCCTTCATTTCAAAAAAAAAATTCCTAAATAAGTACAGAATTTTAGGTCAACAATTTCTTTCAACACTTTGAAGGTACCATCACATTGTCTTTTGACTTATATGACTTGTGAAAAAAAGTCTGAAATAATTTATATATTTGTTCCTCTATACACAATGCATCTTTCTTTCCCTCAATGCTTTAAAATTTTCTTTCTCTTTGCTTTTTAGAAGTTTGATTGTGATATGTCTTGATGTGTTTTTCTTAGTGTTTGTACTGCTTGGGGATTGTTGAGTATTCTGAATCTGTGGCTTTATAGTTTTTATCAAATTTTGAAAATGTTTGACCATGATTGTGCCAAATATTTTTTTCTGTTCCTCTCTCCTCTTCCTCTTAGACGCCAACTACATGTGTGTTACACTGTTTAATGTTCTCATATTACTGAGATTCTGGGGTGTTTTTTGTCCCAGTCCTCTTTCTCTCTGTATGTCATTTTGGATACACCTACTACTATGTCTTCAAATGTACTGGTCTTTTCTTCTGCATTGTCTAGTCTGATGTTAATCACATCCAGATAATTTTTCATTTAAGATACTGCGATTTCCACCTCCAGAAGTTCCACTTTTTTATATCGTTGATTTCTTTCCTCTCTATGTGCCTTTTTAGAATAGCTGTTTTAATGTGCATGTCTGCTAATACCATCACTGCTATAATTTCTGGGCTTATTTCTATTAACATATTTTCAATATGGCTATTAGTCATATTTTTCTGCTTCTTGAAATATTTAATATTTTTATTGGATTCTAGACATGTGGATTTTACATTGTTAACTACCTGGATTTTATTGTCTATCTTCAAAGAGTATTGCCCTATGTTTTGTTAGGCAGTTAAGTTACTTTTGGATGAGGTAAATTCTTTCAAGTCTTGTTTTTCAGTCTTTGTTAGGTGGGTCTATGGTAGCCTTTATTCCAGGAAAAATTTAGCCCCCACTATGAAGGCATAACCTTCTGGTGTCTCAGTTACTAAATTCTTGATGTATTCAGCAAGGGTTCTCCACTCTGGCTACTGAAGGCCTGAACAATTTTCCTCAGAAGACTTCTATGAGCTTAGAAACCATTCAATTCCTGGTTGGTCTTTGTCTGACTTTATGAAGTTTAACCTTAGGTGTGCATGCCTTAGTATTTAGTAAAAACTCAATGGGATCCTTATGTGCATTTCTGGAGCTCTTTTTCTGTGTAGCTCCTTCCTCTCTGAAACTCTGCTTTATAACTTCCAGGTCCCTTAGATACCCTGAACACCAATCTTTGTTTGCCAAGACTCAGAGAAATCAAAGATACCACACTCTATTTGGGATCTATTGCTGTTCCTCCAAGGCTGGGGCCATTGTAAAGCAGACTGTAATTGTTTCCTTCTCTTTGGAGTCACAGAACTATGCTCCCTATCTTCAAAAATTTGAAAACATCTGCTCCCTATCTTTGTCCAGTTCTCTTATTGTTATGTGGGTGTTGTTTTTGTTTTTGTAGAGACAGGGTCTCACTTCACTCTGTCACTGCACCCAGGCTGAAATGCAGTGACACGATTACAGGTCACTGTAATCTCAAACTCCTGGGCTCAAGCAATCCTCTTGCCTCAGCCTCCCAAGTAGCTAGAATTACAGGTGCATACTACCACACCCAGCTAAATTTTTTTATTTATTTTTTGTAGAGACAGGGTCTCACTATATTACCTAGGCTGGACTTGAACTAGTGGCCTCAAGTGATCCCCCCACCTCACCCTCCCAAAGCACTGGGATTAGAGGCATAAGCCCTGCCCTCTGCCCAGTTCTCTTATATTTAAAGGTGGAAGGTGAATTCATCCATTACTCTATCGTGAATGGGTTCAGAAGTTTACTGACTTGGCAATTGAATATTTGCATCTGGAGCTCAGAGAAGTCTAGTTTGAAGCTATAAATTTGGCAGTCGTATGGTACATTTGTTTCTCCAGAACTGATTACATATGGAGATTATGTGTCTTTCAACCCCAACCCAGTGCAGCTAGCTCTAGCCAGCAGCAGCCCTCTCCATTTTCCCCAGAATAAAATTTAAATATATATATATATAATTTCTACCTGTGCTACTAGAGAGTGATTATAGGGACTAGAGCAAAAGATTGAGCCCTGGGGAATTTTGTTATTTAGAGATGGGGGTGGGAAGAAGAGGAAAATCTACAAAGGAGACTGAGAAGTGCCCATATTGTAGGAGAAAACCAGGAGAGCATGTTATATGGAAAACCAAATGAGGAAGATGTTTCTGAGGGGTGGGATGATCAAATGCTGTTAGAGTTTAAGTAAGATGAAAAATGAGAATTGAACACCGACTTAGGCAAGATGGTGACAGTTGGTAATCCAACGAGTACTTTCAGTGAAATGGGGAGGGAACAGAAGTGTGAAGCAGAGATAGGTTCAATTTTTTCTATGAAGAGGAGCAAAGTACCTGGAGAAGAATATAGGAAATAGGAAAAGTTTTTTAAAGACAGGCATACTTTAAGAAAAATTCTATTTATTAATATTTCTATACTAAAGGGGTCCAGTACTGTCATAATACCTCTTTTGTACCTATAATTTGTCCCATTCATATATTTGTTAATCTTTTCTATTAATATTAAATATATACAGTTGATCATCATTATCCTCAGATTCCACATTTGCACATTTGCCTACTTGCTAAAATTTATTTGAAACCCCAAAATCAAACCTCATGGCACTTTTGCGTCATTCACAAATATGTGCAGAATGGCAAAAATTTGAGTAACCCAAAGTGCATGTTCCCAGCTGAGGTGATCAAAGCTATACCCTGCCTTCTTGTTTTAGCTCTGATATCATAAACAAGAGTCCTTTTCACAGTCTACTTAGTGCCACATTTTTTACATTTTCATCCTTTTTGGAGGATGATTTTGCTGTTTAACACATTAACTGCCATGTGAGTTGTATTTAATTCCACTAGTTTTGAGCCCGGGGCTTCATGAAGTACATGTAACTCACACGTCTCTTTACCTTGAGGAGCCACGTGAACTATTTTTCAAGTTGCATAAAACTCACGCACAGTAAATAATAAAAAATAACAAATTTTTCATTAAATTAGAAAGGATCATTTATTTTTGAAGTTTTTATTCTATTTTCCTAATAAAACACTGTGTCCCCAAGGAAAAATTTTTTTTCTAGTGTGGCAGTCAGTGTGTTAAAATGGCCCCCAAGCATCGTGCTGAAGTGCTCTCTGGAGTTCCTAAGAGTGAGAAGACTGGGATGTGCCTTATGAAGAAAATATGTGTGTTAGATAAACTTCATTCAGGTATGAGCTGTAGTGCTGTTGTTATGAGTTCAACATTAATGAATAAACAATATATATATATATAAAATAATATGTTTTTAAACATAAAAAAACATACAACAAGGTTATAAACTGGTTGACAAAAATGTTGTGACCAGGACTCTAATCCTATATTCCCCCAGGAGCAATAGTTCAATTGTCAGTAATTCAGCGTTCACAGTGACTGTATAGAACATAACTACTGCAAATTAAAGAGAATCAACTCTATAAAATTTTTTAAAAGAAACCTCTATGGAAAATAGTATGGAAATTCCTCAAAGAACTAAAAGTAGACCTACCATTTGATCCAAAAATCCCACTACTGGGTATTTACCCAAAGGAAAAAAAGTCATTTTATCAAAAAGACACTTGCACTAGAATGTTTATCGCAGCACAATTCACAATCACAAAGATGTGGAGTCAACCCAAGTGCCCATCAATTTATGAGTGGATTAATAAAATGTGGTATGTGTACACCGTAGAGTATTACTCAGCCATAAAAAATGAATTAACACCTTTTGCAACAATCTGGATGGCCCATTCTCCTTAGTGAAGTATTGCAAGAATGGAAAAACAAACACCACACGCACTCACTATTAAATTGGAACTAACTGATCAGCACTCCTGTACACAGATAGCAATAAAACTCAACGGAAATCATGCAGGTGGGAGGGGGAAGAGGCGATGGGTGAAATCATACCTAACGGGTACAGTGTACACTATCTGGGTGATGGACACACTTATAACTTTGACTCAAGCAGTACAAAAGCAAGCCATGTAACCAAAACATTTATACCCCTGTACTATTCTTAAATAAAAAAAAAATTAAAAAAATTTTTAAAGGAATCTGCATTTCAAAAAAAAAGAAAGTATGGTGTGGTAGAAAAGGCCCTAGACCCAAAATTTTGAGACCTTTGTTCTAATTTTAATTCTTCCAATAATTGGTTGTGTATACTTCAGAAAGTACTCAGGCCTCACTTAGTTTCTTCATCTATGAATGTATTAAATAGCTCTTTAAATTAGATTAATGCCAAGGCCCCTAAAGCCCTAGCATTCCATGGACTTGAATCATCTGTATGGGAAATTCTCAAAAATAGTCTCTTTCCAATGAAGTCTCCCCTTTACTTTAGAGCAAACCACCCTGCTCCATATGAGCAATTAGGGTGGGAATAATGACCTTACAATAAGACAAGAAGTAACCACTGTGTTCTACAAAGTGCCACAGAGATTAAGTAAAATACACTCATCAAAAAAATCTGGGAAGATTTCCCAGGAAAAGAGTTGCTTATGACTTTGGAAGTCATACCAAAATAACAGTACATGTCACATTAAGAAATAGATATTAATAAGGGATTTTAAAAGAAAACAGCCACAGTAGACTTAAATAGGGTGCAGCCTTCTGATGACAGCTTTGAGTACAGAGTGCCAAAATACAGCCAGACTGAGTGAGGTATGGGCACATTACTAAAAATACAAGGAGAGGACAGTCAGGTGGCAACCTGAATTCACACTCAGGGTTTTTAATATAAGAAGCAAAAAAGTCATTTACAACTCTTTGCTAAAGGATGAGGCTCTGCTAAGTGTTAAGAATATAGGTCCATATGTGTAATGACAGAAGGTGACTATCTTATGGAGGGTGTGAGGGGGCAGGGAGGGGATTGAAAAACGAAATGAATTCTTTGCATAATTTGGCTTTTCTGCTTTATTAGAAAAACTTTGTTTAATAGTCACTTGAAAAATCAGAAGTAGAATTTTTTTAAATAGTTTTTTCCTCAGTAGTCTTTGGTGTGGGCTTTGACGTTGGGTTGTTGGAGCTCTGCATTCCATCATGGTCTTTGGTTGTACAGGGTTATACTGTTTTTGCAACACTGGAAGTGAGGTTTACCAACTGGTCTGTATCAGTCATAGTCCTAGCAGGAAATAGATGGCAAAAGCAAAATTAGGATTATTCCAGGAGGGCTTTTAATGGGACCATTGACAAAAGGGTATAGAAAACTACAAGGGGTAGTGCAGTCCCCTAGGACTAGTGACCGTGGAGCTGTCACCACCACTGGCTGGAAGGGACCAGAGAAGGGATGAGCTTCCAAATTCTGGGTTTCCACATCCTCCAGTTAGAGAGTCATACTGAGGTCACCTTGAGAGCAGCAGGGACACTTGGCCAATCCTCAGCCAGCCCAAGACAAGTCTACAGGAAGGGAACTAAGGGAATAAATACCTCAACCATCTGATGGCTTGCCTGTGTTCCTCACTGCCCAAGCAGAAGCCACAGAGTAAGATGCTCAGGGACACAGCCCAGACAGGAGGATCTGAAAGGACTCCAGGCAGATTTAGAGGTAGAATTACCTCTAACTTCACAGTAGAGGTACTCTGAATACACATATTGATCAAAAAAACAAATGGCCACAAAAATCAATATCTAGTCAAAGCTAAAAATCATCATAGAATGAACATTAGGATACAAGAACAAATTTGAAATTTTATTCAAAATTGGTTAATTTTCCAATTTTTATTAGTTCAATTTTAATAGGGCAAGATAAACAATTTTTCAGAACTGTCAACTACTAACTTGGCTCTGCCGTCACCGCACCATTTGGGATATTAAATAGGCATTCACTTCAACGGGCACTTTTAATAATACCACCAACTTTTTATATGCAAAAAAAAATGTACTTCAGAAAAATATTTTGAGTAGTATGTTTTCTAGAAGATGCCTTATGCCTAGAATATACTGTTATCCTTCAGCTTCAAAAACTGAAAAGAGTTCACAAACTATAAGAATCATTTTAATAACTTTTTAAAAAATGTATAGTCTCTGTATTAGATTCCCAGGGCCGCCATAACAAAGTGCCATAAACTAGGTGGCTTCAATCAATGTAAATTTGTTCTCTCACAGCTCTGGAAGCCAGAAGTCTGAAATCGAGGTGTCGGCAGTTCCATGCTCTCTCTGAGCCTCTAGGGAGAATATTTCTTTGACTCTTCCTAGCTTCTGGTGGCCGCTGCCAATCCTTGGCGTGCCTCCGCTTGCAGCTGCATCACTCCAGTCTCTGCCTCTGTCATCACATGGCATTCTCCCCTGTGTCTCTGTGTTTTCACTTTGTCCTCTTATAAGGACACCAAGTCGTATTAGATTAAGGGCCCGCCCTACTGCAGTATGACCTCATCTTAACTAACTACATCTGCAAAGACATCATTTCCAAATAAGGTCACATTCGGAGGCACTAGGGGTTAGGACTTCAAAATATCTTTTGGGTCGGCCGGGCGCGGTGGCTCACGCCTGTAATCCTAGCACTCTGGGAGGCCGAGGTGGGCGGATCGTTTGAGCTCAGGAGTTCGAGACCAGCCTGAGCAAGAGCGAGACCCCATCTCTACTAAAAATAGAAAGAAATTATATGGACAGCTAAAAATATATATATAGAAAAAATTAGCCGGGCATGGTGGTGCATGCCTGTAGTCCCAGCTACTCGGGAGGCTGAGACAGGAGGATCGCTTGAGCTCAGGAGTTTGAGGTTGCTGTGAGCTAGGCTAACGCCACGGCACTCACTCTAGCCTGGGCAACAGAGTGAGACTCTGTCTCAAAAAAAAAAAAAAAATATCTTTTGGGGGGACACAATTCAAACTATAACAGTTTCCATAGATTCAAAATAATAGAGAACTGCTTCTTAAATCATTCTTTAATGTAGTTTTGTAGTATAGTGAGAACAAATGTGTTTAGTGTTTTTCATTTTTCTCCTTTTTGTCACCCTCTTTTTTATTTTTTATTAGGGCTGGATCTTGAAGTTAATTCATCGTGAGTGCTATTTTACTTGATTTAGGAGATTTTCCTTCACATAAAAATTTAAGTTTATACTACTGTCACCTTTGGTCAAGATGGAATAATAGAGACCACATTTATCCTTCTGCTTGAAAATCTAAAACACCAGACAAAATATATGAAATATTTTTCAAGACATTAGACATCAAGGAACAAAGGACAATGGTACTTAAGAAGTGGGAAACAAATGAGGTGAGTCTCCAACTGACCCAGCTTACAACATGGACAGAGTTTCCAAGACATGGTGCAGGGAAAGTAAAGCCAAGTAGAGCCAAGATTTGCCTGAGTTGAGGAGACAGAGGGGGGATAATCTAACTGAAAGACCCTCTTCTAGTAGTCATATTAACTGTCAATCTATTTTCCTGTTTATGAAAATATTTGCAAGTTCTTAATTGTTTTTAATTCATACAATTGATATTCTTATAATCGTTGTTAATTATAGTGTTCCATTTTAGTCTTTTAATAATAAATACACATTTATATTTTGATAGAATTTCAAAATATAAGGAGATGGTTTTTCTTACTAAAAGTTATACCTAAAATACTTGCCTATATTGGAAAGTAAGGATCAAGATATTGACAATAATCTGAATATGTCTTGGTTGTAATACCATTATTAGATTGATTTGATATTAAAGAAACTTACCCAAGTACATGATTATTGATCCTGCACATTCAGGGATGCCAGAAATGACACTGATGTCTACCTGTGTTGATTTGTAGTGGCTGAAACCAAAACCTAATGGCTAAATTAGGCCAAATACCAAGACAAAAGCCAAAGCATGGGGTACCCTAAAAAGGGAATGAGAATCGGATTGGCTTTGGACATCAGAATAACTTGATTCTAGAAATAAATAGAGCCATGCTTTCAAAAGTCTGAAGGAAAACTATTTTGAATTTAGAATTCTACAAAATTCAGACCAGTAATTTTGAGGACAAAAATGAAGATATGTTCATGTATGCAATGATTCAGATGATTTACATCTCATGCCCACTTTCTGAAAATATTGAGGATGGGCTCCAGCAATGCAAAGAAGGAATCCAAAAAAGGAGAAAGCCATGAGAGTTAAGGAACAGTGAAGAACTCAAGGGTTCAATGAGAAAATAATTCCAAGATGACAGCTGCACGTCTGGCTCAAAAAACAATACATCCAAAAGTAACCATCAACAATGTTTATCTCCTATTAACATCAGAGGTGAATAAAATAGACAATTTTGATAACAGAATGAGATGTAAACGTTACAAATTATAAAGGGGTAAAAGTGATGGTTTAACTAAGAAGCTGGGGGAAGAAAGCAAAGCAGGCAGAGGAGAGATGAAGGCAAGTGAAGGAGGTTAACTTCTTAAAGAAATTACAACAAAGTCAAATTTGAGAGACCAAACAAAGAGGCTTAAGTATTTTTTCTTAAATGGCAAAGTAAATAATAGCAGAATGAAAAAATAAAGTTTAAATTAACAGAAATTGGAAGGCAATGAGAAGAGAGAATATAAGTAAGCCAAAATTCTTATCTTTCAGAGCTGGAAAAAAATAGATATAGTTAAGCTTGATAAAGAAAGAAATAAAAATGTATATAATTCTTTAGAATTATGAAGGTAAAAACCAAAAAGGTGAGAAAAGAAAGAATTTTAAAATGTTATTTCTGTCAGAGTTGAGCTGTAGGCTGGGAACACAAAGGGACACATTGGTTTTTCATTTTACACGTTTCAGTGCTGTGTGAATTTTCACATCCATGAATATTGTTAAAGTAAATTAAAACAGAGACCAGGCTTGAAGAATCCCTGAGCAGACAAAGCCAGTTAGGCCTCATAAATGACCTTAACCTTGCTTGACCTGCAAACATAAGCAGAACTTCACTTGGGCTATTTCTTATAAATGCCTATATTTTAAAAAATGAAACTTAAGCTCAACAAATCAGAAGCCACAAACTAACTTATATAACTAGGGACTTTCCAAATAAAGCAACTATATAACTGTAACCAATCAAATATTTTCTTTGCTTTACTTCCCAGTTCGTCCCATAGTCTTCCCCTCGTGTTCCCTCAACTTCCTGTTTGGAGCTGCCTGATTCATGAATCACTGCTCCAATGAAATTTTATTGTGTCAGTTTACCTTTTAACTGTAGGCTTTACTTTTATTGTACTTTTCAAAACAGGAATTTTTAAAATATCTTCACAAGAAAAAAATGATGCCTTAAATAGATATAACACTGTATGTACTACCAAGTTTACTAAAACAAAGTATGAATATTTATTTTTCATACTGTCCTTTATTATTCATTTATAGTGATATTACATTGTGTTTATAATCAGAAGGAAAAAAGGAAAATGTACTCTTTTCTCTGAGTACAGCATGTAATTTATAGAACCTGTTCCCCATACCGAAGAGAACTCTCTGCTTCCTGTTAGCATCTGTCATCTGAATATATGTCATGTTGTGGAAACAAAGCAGGCCTTTGACAACCCAGATAACCTGCACTGATACAAAAGCCCTCCTGCTCCTCATGGAGTGGATCATGGTACCAAATCATGTCAGGATTCAGTAACTTCACCAGAAAAAAATATACTTAGTTCAAATATTATTGGGTCAAAGTTCCTCTTAAAATTCCTGAATCATTTTTACCTTAAATCTTTCTAATATACAGTTGACCCTCGAACAACAGGGGCTTGAACCATGCAGGTCCACTTATAAACAGATATTTTTCAATAAATATATTGGAAAAGTTTTTAGAGATTTGCAACAATTTGAAAAAACTCAAGGATAAACCATGTAGCCTAGAAATATCAAAAAATTAAGAAAAAGATATATCATGAATGCATAAAATATATGTAGATACAAGTCTATTTTATCATTTACTATCATAAAATATACACAAATCTATTAAAAAGTTAAAATTTATCAAAACTCACACACACAAGCACAGACAGTGCCTACATGTTGAGAGAAATGTAAACAGATATAAAGATGCAGTATTAAATCATAAATGCATAAAATTAACTATAGTACATACTGTACTACTGTCATAATTTTGTAGCCACCTCCTGTTGCTATTGTGGTGAGCTCAAGTGTTGCCAGTATCTGCCTAAAACGCCACCATGTGACGCTCATCACCTCTGAGTGAGCAGCTCTGTCTTTCCAGTAAGTTGAATATCGCAGTAAAAAGTGAGCTTGTGTATTTTTCATCATGTTTAGTGCAGTAAACCATGAATAACACCATGGGACCCACACAAAGTGCCACTAGTGATGTTGGAAGTGCTCCCAAGAAGCAGAGAAAAGTCATGACATTCCAAGAAAAAGTTGAATTGTTTGATGAGTACCGTAGATTGAGATCTGCTGCTGCGGCTGCCTCCTGCTTCAGACGGATAATTTATCTTGTAAACAGATGGTGCAAACTTATGGTATCGATAAATACAATGCAGTGCTGTAAATGTATTTTCTCTTCTTTATGCTTTTCTTAGAAATAACATTTTCTTTTCTCTGGCATACTTTATTGTAAGACTACAATATATAATACATATAACCTACAAAATATGTGTTTACCTACTGTTTATGTTATCAGTAAAACTTCTAGTCAACAGTAGCCTATTAGTAGTTAAGTTCTGGGGGAATCAAAAGTTATACTTATACTTTTGACTGCACAGGGGTCAGCACCTCTAATCCCCCAGTGTTGTTCAAGAGTCAACTATTAAATATAGTATGTTTTAAGATACTAAAAAAATCCCACGTAGGCATTTAACTATTAAAAATAAATCTGGCCAAGCACAGTGGCTCACGCCTGTATTCCTAGCACTCTGGGAGTCCAAAGCAGGAGGATCACTTGAGGTCAGGAGTTGGGAGGCCAGCCTGAGCAAAAGCATGACCCTGTCTCTACCCAAAATAGAAAAAATTAGCTGGGTGTGGTGTGCACCTGTAGTCTTCCCTACTTGGGAGGCTGAGGCAAGAGGATCACTTGAGCCCAGTAGTTGGAGGTTGCAGTGAGCTATGATAACACCACTGCACTCTTACCCGGGGCAACAGAGCCCAGACTCTGTCTCAAAAAAAAAAAAAAGTTATTCTCCTTCCCAAACCTCACATTTCCTACATACAAAACGTAAACAACATCCTCTAAACATGTACATGTTACCATGTAGATTGTGAAAAGGATTTTAAAAGTCTCTCTTTTTAAAAAAAAAAAAAACATTTTAAAATAATCTCATTTTGATGCCCCTTATTTTAACCTTGATTTTCCAAATATTTGATGCTAAATGTCTGAAATAGAGATCATTTGCAAAACCATAGAAGCAAACTTTACTAAGTAGTTTGACACTGTAGGCAGTCTTTATGTCATGGCATTGAAGGGGACAGGAATGATCCTCTCTTCCCAAAACACACCCACTATTAATTCTCAACATTCTTGTGAACTGAGCAGCAAAAATGCAAATCCAGTAAGTCTATCGACCACCAATACTTAAGTGTAAATTACATTCTCCTTCTTTCCAAATGGACGTTCCCACATTAACAGGAGAAAGAAACTCCCCAGGTGAAATAACCCTTGGCTGAGGAGCGCTAGGTGGCCCGCGCTGGCACAGGAATGCTGGGAGGCTGCAGAGGATGTGACCACCAGAGGGCAAGGAGGGCCATGGGTGCAGGGACAGGGACAGCAGAGCAGAAACATACCTCTGGGTCCTGTTGAAGCTGTCAAACCAGCCCTGCATGACTGCCTTCAAACATTTTTAATCCAAGCAAGAAATACCGTGTTTGGGCCATTGTTATTTTGTGTTGTATAATGCTGTATCTATGCAGCCAAACCCAATCCCACAGGGTACACAAGCAAGTATCACATCCCTACAAGGGAAAGCAACCCCAGGAGGTACATAGTATCATCACCTTTATAGATGAGGAAACTGAGGCACAGAGAGGTTAAGTTACTTGCTCAAGGTAACACAGCTAGTAAGGAGAGCCAATGGTGCAAGGATAATGGAAAAGAGCTGGCGAAGTGTCTATCCGAATAAGGAATGAGCCCCCAGAGCGGCAGATTAATGCTCTCTCAAAATGTGCTGTCTTCACTTCACATTTCATCCAATAGGAATATTAGTCCTGAGTTACCTGAAGTCTTTAGAAATTTATCCCACATGTAAAACAGGATTCTGAACTATACTTCCTCTACTAAAGAAAAAAAAAAAGGCAAGAAACACAAATAGCAGGTTTTAGAGCAAAGCAGCAGCAGGTTTAGCATAGTCTGGAAAATGGATAGTTCTTTTTAGTTCAAGATTGAGTAGAAAACTCTCTCTGTTTTCACTGTCCTTTCAAAAACATATTAATTAATCTTCCTGCTTTACTAAGAAGTATAAGGAAGACTGTGAATTTTTTTTTTTTTTTTTTTTTTTTTTTTTTTTTTTGGCACATGATGATCTAGAAACTGCTGCAAGCCATTGCACTGGATAAAACAGTCAACTTGGGCATTGAGAGGCCGATGTTCCATGTCCAGCTCTGCCACTGATGAGCTGGAGACTTCAGACATTGCAGTTGACATCGTGCCCCCTGTTTCCACGTTTATTATTAGTAAGAAAGATAGTTGAGCTACATAATATTTTGTAAGGCCTTTTCTAGCCCTAATTCTCAATGATTCTGCATAGGATTATATCATCTATAAAGGCATAAAATGTAGAGGGCATATCCTGAAAGGTGTTTTTACTTGTCTCTAACTCCCAGTGATGAAGTTGTTTAATGAATTCCATTACTTTGCCTCATTCCCTCCCAAAACAATGGAGTGTAGTAAAAACACTTCAGATTAATGGAGGCTTCTGATTATTTAGGAGCTGCTTAAATAGGACTTTACTACTATTTACCATGAGGCCTGATAAAATTGGTGGGATTAGGGTTACAGCCCTAACAATTTGCCTTTATAGATTTAACCTGAAATAACAGGCTGAGAAGACAAATAAAATTAGCAGTTTCCTGGATAATTCCTGGATAAATCTAAGTATTAAATCCTGTTGAAAAAAAGCAACAAGTTGGTAGCTATGGTTCAAAAGAGACATAGAAGGGAAATGGCTAAGGTTACTCCGACCCTAACTAAGGGCTTGGCAAAGCTCGGACTCCCGTAGTTTTCTTCGCCTCAGAGCTGTTCTGTTTCATTTCTTGGAGTGTTAGGTGTCAGAGTGACTAATGTCTGTCTTCGTGGGCAATCTCCCCCATACGGAACATTGCCAGGAATGCAGAAATAGGCAAAGAGAAAAAAATTATTCTGTCAGGATCTCAAAGAGCAACAGAGAATATGAACATAGCTTGAGTCCTTGATACAATCTCATTCATTCATTCAAGCATCTCTGTTTCCTTTTTGCCAGCTTTGAAACACAAAAAGGTTTAGAAGCTGCAGAAGACATCACCACCTCAGCCACCAAAGACATGACAGTGTGTCTTGCCTGTATCACTGATACTTCAGCTTCCCATCAACACAAGGATGTTTTTATGAAGTTGTGATTACATATGTTTATTAGTTCAGTATTTATTTCAGTAATTTTAATGTTCATCCTTATTCTGTACCTTTGGTTCCCAAACTTCCATCCTTGCTTCTTTGTTGTTTTTAACTTTCTCCAATGTTTCTTTAGAACTGCTGAGAAGTGACAGACACACCCGGCAGCAAATGCTCACAGTATAAGGGAGAGATGTGTTGCTTCCTCACAAATGGCAAAGCCTTTGCTGTTTTTGTTCCATGAAAAACTATAGAACGAACAAGGACTATTTCCAAGTCTTCCTAAGACCTGTCCCCTCAGAGGGAACTTAAGTGTCAGTGGTAACGCAGACCACGACTGAGTAGCACCAACTCCTTCCTATGAGGTGATGAGGGGCAGGAGGGCAAGGCTTGACTTAGAGCTATTCCAAGAACAATCTTCACTTCCAGGGTTGGCTGATTAAACCCATGTTATTACTTCCAGCACTTGTCATCAACAGTGCGCAAACATCCTTGCCCAGTCGTGTTCGAAGAACAAGATCCCAATCACAAATGCAGCCATAAGATCCACAACTGACTCTCCACTGTGCTACATACTGGGTGACAAAGCCACCATCATCCTTGGAATCATTGATAGAGAAAAAAAAAAACACTTAATCTTCCTACAAAAAGAGCCTAACAAAATATTTCCAAAGAATTTTGAATTCTGTGACCCCTTAGAAACTGTTCTTCAGTTCTTGGCTCCCTGTAGTAAAAATTAAGCAAGACTGATAAGGAGAAGAATGTCGTAGGATAACATGAAATTGGATGTGGCTGGGGGTTACTATGTGTATTAGTTTCCTAGGGCTGCCACAACAAATGGCCATAACTAGGTAGCTTAACGCAGCAGCAATCTGTTCTCTTCCCATCCTGGAGGCCAGAAGTCTGCAATCAGGTGTCGGCAGGGCCACGATCTCTCCGAAGCTCTGAGGGATAATCCGTCCTATCCTCTCCCAGCTTTTGTGGCTCTGGGGTTCCCTGCCTACGGCAGCACAACTCCAGTCTCTGCTTTTGTCTTCACGTGGTCTTTTTCTCTGTGTCCTCTCCCCTTCTCTTTCCATATAAGGACACTTGCCATTGGATTTAGGGACCAACCTAATCCAAGATGTTCTCATCCTTAGATTCCTAACTTAATTACATCTACAAAGACCCTTTTTTTCAACTAAGGTCACATTCACAGGTTTTAAATAGATACAGCTTTCTTTTTAGGAGGGGTGGGGTAAGCACCGCTCTACCCACTATACTATATTACTTCTCTAATTAGATCTTATCCATTTCAGAAAGCTTTGTAATTCACAGTACAAACACCCCTAACCTGGATGTCAGTTGAGATCTTCCTCCTCTGTAAGATACAGATGTGGTTTGCCTGAACCCCAATTCTCTGCCTGGAAAAGTCTTATCCCTCTCCAGGGCTTCAGTAAATTCCAGAGGGGTGCAAGAGAAATGGACAACAAATTCCACTGAACTAATTCAGTTCAGGAATTATCTCACTGTGTGCCTCTTGACTGTTTCCCTTGTCTTTTGATCCAGAAACAGAATTTGGCCTAGTTCCTCAATTAAAAATAACCACTGTCACAAGGCTCTTACATAAATAACAGATTTTATTGAATTATCAATAATGAGAGGGTTGAACATATGAAGGCAAACCTGGCCAGACGTACTGGCTAATGGTGTAATCCTAGCACTTTGGGAGGCTGAAGCAGGAGGATCACTTGAGGTCAGGAGTTTATGACCAGCTTAAGCAACACAGCAAGACCCCATCTCTACAAAAAATAGAAAAATTAGCCAAGCCTGGTGGTGTGCACCTTTAGTCCCAGTTACTCAGGAAGCTGAGGCAGGAGAATCGCTTGAACCCAGGAATATGAGGTTGCAGTGAGCTATGATGATGCCACTGCACTCTAGCCCAGGCAACAGAGTGAGACCCCCTCTGTCTTGAATAAATAAATAAATAATTAAAGACAAACCCCTGAATTAAAAATTCCTGTTCTTGAGTTCCTCAGCCACATTCCTGGCTTGGCACTCATTTCCATCCCATACCTATCTATTTCTTAGTAAAACAATTTCACTATCTATTTTCTTTCCTCCTTTTAGCAAGCCCTGCCCTCAGGGGCTCACTTTTTACCCTGAAATCTTATTAGACAGGTTTCCTTTTATGGACAGTTTTCAGCCAGGGAAGAATTTTGATGCCAGCCGTCAAGATTCTAATCCCCTCTTCCTTGCTCTACTATAAATCGTTTATGATCTATCAAAACGATGCTTTAAGATTTTTTTTTTAAAGTTATACATCTGCTAGGAAGCAAAACCTCTCTGGTAACATTGCTTCTGAGGGAAAATTCTTTACAAACTTTACCACTTTAACTTATAAAATCTATAAGTAAAATGTATTCCAGGGCTGCTATTTAGACAACGAAAAGTGGGAGAGGGAAGCGTGCACGAGGAAGAAAAGGTATCATAGACACGAGGGGTCACCGCCTTGATCACCATTGAATCTGAGCTATGATTTGAGCACGTGGAGGGTGTACTGAGTCCCTCATTTAACAATATGGAGCCACAAGTTGCTTTCTTCCTTAAGAGAAAATTTGAGCTAAATCAAAGCTTATGAGCTGCAATAATGACAATAAATGAACAGCAGGACATGATTGACTAATACAGTGCTGATCTCCCAGGTTTCCGCCAGCCTTAGACTCACAAGTGCTGAAAGTGCAAACCCCAGCATGCAGTTCGTCCCTCCAGATAATCAGAGAAGGACTAAGAAGAGAAAAGCACGAAGTAGCAGCTGTTGTCAAAAGTGTGGGTCAATTATGCAATACCGAGGGCTGAGGCAAACCGCCAGGGCCACCGAGAGAATGAGCTTCATTCCCATAGTCAGCTACTCTGGGACGAGATGCTGGAATAAGTGATGTTTGGGAAACAAAACCTGAATATATAGAGAACATACCTTACCAGTCTTTAAGACATGGGTCTGACACATGCATTTATATTTCTAAGATTGGCCTGTATTCGAATTCCATCCATTACTCAAGCCACTGATGCTGATGGAACTGTAGCCTAAACAAAGATGGAAGAAGTAAATGGCAGACTTCAAGTACCAACCTACCTGAAAGGATTTATTTCCAGGGAAAAAGAGGTAAAGGTGGAAAAATCTGAAGTTAGGAGCAATGCAAGTAGACCTGAAGGCACTCTCACGTTTCACTGATCATTAACATCACAGTTGTGCCCCCTCGGAATTTGGAGTCTGCTGAATCAATCACAACAGCACAAGCCCAGTGTTTAAAGAGAGCACTAAGAGCTGTTAAGTTCTCCTTCAGGAAAGATCCCTCAGAAGTCATCTAATCTAGCTCCTTGCAATTAGATAAGACTACTGTGACACTGCTTCCTAAGGAGGAGAAACAAATTTGCTTTTCAAAGTCTCCAGAGAATTCACAATTATCCTAGGTCTAACAATCCTCATGCTAACCCAATTTAACAAGTTCACAGTCCTCTCCTGCCTCTATCTCTGTATGGAGAGAACATTGATCTTCACACAGGAAGAATATCATCAAGTTCACTCTCAGCCTCACTGTAGCCTTTCTTCCTAGGCCTTCATTTCTACTTCTCTAATCTTCATTCAGCTCCTTGAAAGCCTCCTTAATATTCTTCACATCTTACCATGTAACTGTGAAGTCTAAATATGAGTTGTCCTCCAGGAAATTTCTTCAGGCCATCTCAAAGGATTCTCACTCCTAATCTCTTAAAAAGTTAACAACTCAAAAGAAATTGGAACTCCCCGATTTGGTCAATTCCACGAGTATTTATCAAGTACTCGTATGTGCAAGGCATTGTGCTAAGTTCTACAAAAGAGAGACACCAATATTTGTAATAACGAGAAGGTGATTATAAACAATTCTGGTGTCCACTGATAGGGTAACAGTTAAATGGACTACTTGGTTACATCCATTCCTGGAATGCTCTGGGGCAGTTACAAACTGAGGTAGATCTATGGGTAATGATGAGAACAGATCTCAAGACATATCGATCTCCAAAGCATATCGCTGAATGACAAGAATAAGTTGCAGACAAAAATGATAATAGCTAACACTTATATAGCTCTTGACTTGTGTACACAAAATAAAGATATTTCAACAGTCATATAAGCAAATATATAAAAAGGGAAAAGTTCTCAAATAATGCACCCTAAACCACCAAACACATGACACGTGATCATGGTTACCCAAGAGACTGAGATTAGGAGAAATGATCAAGGTTACCATTAATTTTCTCCATATTACTTGAACTTTCTTTTTATGGCAAAGGGAATTTATGCTATTTGGTAACTAATAATAATTTTTTTATTTAAAAGATAAGTGTGAGCCCTCCTTTCAAATTGTTCACAATTGAGCTGGAGTTGGGGGTGGGGAAGAGCAGAGGGAAGTTGTTAAATTTAACCCACAAAGCACCAGAGAGCTGGAGTGCATCTGTGTCTGGTGAGGGGTACAGACTGTCACAGGAATGGACAGAAGACGTCCCCCAACAGAGGCTTCACAGGGAAGATGGTGTTTGGCATAAGCCTGGAAAGATGGAGAGGATGCAAATGTCCGGCTGGGGAATATTTCAGGCTGAGAGGATAGCATGAGCAGAGGCTCAAAGACAGGAAAGAGGAAGACAGGCAGTACTCATCCGACAGACAACAGGGAGCCTCCAAAGGTCTGTGAGCAAAGGATTGCTATTATCAGGGATGTAGCTGAGGAATGTTAGTCACAGTGTGAAGAGTAGCTTAGCTGGACAGAGGCTGTAATGGTCTAAGCAAGAAAACCTCCCCAGAAGGGTAGCAACAGGAATAGAGAGGAGAGGAGAGATGCCTGAGAAGTTAAGCTATGGGAACTGGGGTAAGAGAGCTGGCAGAATCTAAGATGATGCCAAGGCATGAAGCCCAAAAGAGCATCACTGAAAATCTAAATGTGAAATACTCAGAAATATGTCTCATCCATGGAGCTACTGTATCTAGGAAAGCAGGGAGAGAGATGGCAGCCGAAAACCACAACGTGACATGGTGTTAGGAACCATGTGTGCCAGGTGCTGAAAGGAGAACATCCTTGGGACACTAGCAGGTGGGTCTTACCTGCTCTTTACGCCAAACTGCTCTGAGTGTGGGCCACAGACCAGCGCCAGGCCACAAGCTGTTTGTTACCCAGACGTGACGAGAAGGGGAGAAAAGTTTCACCAAAAATAGTTGGAAATGTACCATCAGGAAAATATGCTTCCCGCATAAAGATTTTAAAGTGCTTTTTATTTATTATTTCATTTTATCCTGAAAAATATCTTCAAATAAGTAGTGCAAGCCTGGTTGTCCCAGTTTTACACAAGGTAAGATTCTAGAGGGTGCTTATAAATTATCTTGAAGTCATACAAAAGTGAGGGAGTGGAAAGCAGGCTCTCTGACTCTGAGCCAGAGTCTCTAGTTGCTCATTCAGCATTGCGAGTAGATGCTGAAGTTGCTTTTTAAGAGACAGAGGAACCATTTTGCTTTATAAAACATGCAATGTGTACTTTTGTAGTGATTCTCAGAAGCAAATTTAAGGTACCATTAGATAGAGGAAGAAGTTTCTTACTTTTTTACTTTCTTTAATTCAAGGATTTCAAATGAATTTCAAATGAATCAATTTTGAGTTGATTTAATGAATATTTTAATTGATCACTAATCATTTTATAGTAGGTAGGATATTTGGAGATTATTAAACTTCTCTAAATATCCCATTTTCAGAAACTCTTTCTTTAGAGTTGATACTTATCTTAAGAGTTATCTTTAAATGAAGTTCTTTTTCTTACTATTGCTCTGGGCCTGACAAATTTGGATGACACACCAGCATCAAAGGCTGTGAACACCTTGTTATTTCAGACAGCACCTAGAACCATTGGTTCCTGAGAAAATGGAATTAGAAAGTTCAGATTTTGTTTATTCTCAGAAATTGTGATAGAAAAAGTTTAGAGTTTGCTGGAGGATTCACCGGTCTCCCAGACAATAAAAGAACTCCAGCAAAATAACATTCTGATGAGCTAAGTGTAAATGAACCAGAGACATGTAGATTAAATTTCTCTTGAAACACACATGGGTTTAAAAAATTATGGGGGAAGTGCCTGGCAAAATGTGCTAAAGGGATTTGCCAAACCCCAAAGGTCTGAGTGAGAGTTGGAGAAATGAGGCCAATATAAAAAGCTCTGCTTGGTCATTCATTCTCCCAGGTACTAACCAGAGAGGTGTCTTAGAACTTATATCAAGGTTCTAGAAGACTAGAATTTTCTTAAGCTCCTTTAATAGTCCAACAAACCAAACCACTAACTTCTGAGAAGACATTATTTCTCAGAGAACTCAATCCTAAAAAAAGATTATTTTAGTGGTTGCCAACACAGAACTCTATGAAAGCCTGGATTTTTAAAGGACAATTAACTCTAGGTCTGAATAACATAATCTTGATTTTGACTATTCAATTTCCCAGATGCTGGGAAACGTAGGAGAAAATCTTCACAGGCCACATCATTTATGCTGCGCTTTGGTACAAGCGCAACGCCATTAGTGAAATAGACTAAGTGTTCAGCTTTATGAGATCCATCGTACATAAAAATATTTTACAGGGTAAACGGTTGGTTTGATTTATACAATGGTGAATATTACTCTGCTTTTTTAACATGTGTATAACAAATTAAAGTTTACAACTTAGATTATTATAGGATCCTATTCCATGCTTCCTTGGTTTTTCCCTAGACATATCTTTAGTGGTGGGCAGGAAGCATGTGCCTCTGTCCCACAGGTAAACGCTTCTTTTCTAGCTATGGGCAGAGAATGCACAAGCAGAAGATTTGTTTGTCTTTTCACATTTGATGGTCAATGTGTACATAGTATCCAGATACTATAGTTGCTTCTTCTCTCACTAAGATTGTATCTTTTTGAAGGCAGAGCTCTTGTCTGCCATATTCACGGCTCTGTTATAATTCCTAGCATAGCACCAGGCAAATAAAAAAAGGCACTCAATAAATATCTGTTGAATATTTATGAATGAAGAAAGCAGACCCAGAAAAACCGGCATCTATTTTTCTCTCAAAAAAAGACTTACATACAACAGTGGACACATCTACCATTTGGTTATGTACACTACCCTCTAATAGTCTGTGCTTTCACAAATCTGAATTCATTCAGAATGCTGTACAATATTCTTCCCAGCAAAGTCGTCTAGAATAGCCAGCACCAACCCCCATTAGTTTTGCAACCATCGGACGTAAATGAGACAGAGGACATCTTCACAGGTCCACCATCTCCAGCCTGAACTGCCTCTTAAAAGGGGCTTTTTGATAAGCAGAGCTCCCCACACTTCCAGGCACTTAAACATTTATCTGTAAATATTTAAAGTGATAAAGAGATACGTGCAAGGTAAGTGGAATCATCCTCAGATCTTTACAGAGCAAAGAGACTATTAACCTGCCTCTTAAAAACATTCCTCAGGTTTTCAATCTTCTGCCCGTCAATGTTTCTTCCCATGAGACTCCTTGAGTCATTTACCCGCCTTAGTCAGCCTTAAACAAACACTGGTTTGCACTCTGGCCTCCAACTTGTTCTTCCAGAATCATGGGGGATGCACGACTTGCTCATTAGAACTCACAATGTGGACGCCAACCTTGGCTTTCTGGATAGAAGAAAATCTTCTCAAGTACTGTTCTCAGCAGCATTCTCCCTTAAAGGTAGAAAGAAATAGCAGTAGGCCTGGTGTCCTTATTTTGTGTTTACCTCTGCATTGCTACTCAATACATTATTCGATCCATTTAGCTACCATCAGAGAGGAATAACAATATTTTAAATTGCTTAGACTCAATTAGAGAAGAAGTGAATCCCCTTCCCACGGAGTCAAGCCTGGCAGTGTTGATTTTTACGTGAAGAACTTGACGAGTGTCATTCAGCATCACAGTAGGGGCATCACTTCAATCCAAGGCTGTGTCTACATTGCCCCATTCACTGCAACTCAGCTGCCCATTCGCTGAGTTCAGACACCAAACGTCCAAGTCAAACCAACAGGCAGCTGAACTGGTTACCTGACTGAGCTGAACGGTTATTTGATTCAAAAGATTAATTCAGTTCAAAGCAGTCATCCTGGGGGCCCCGCGTTGCCCACATTGCCCCATAATGGCATGAAGGAGACCACAGTGGACACACGGAAACAGGAGTGAATGGCAGAAGCGAATTGGCTGCGAGATTGCTGAGCTGTAGTGCCAGAATGGTCACGGAATACATTTCCAGAACAGCACCTTCACCTTGCCTGAGAGCTGTGATGTGGTTAAGAGCATGAACTCTGGAAACAAGATTACCTGGGACCAAATCTCATCTCTGTCACTTACCATCTTTGTGACCTCAAACAATTTACCTAACTGCTTTCTGCCGCCGATCTACAACTTGGGCAGGTACTACCTCTCTTAAAGGATTGGGTTGTCTGGTGGATTAATAGGTTAATACATATTAAACAATAAATCTGGGCCACTGTTTTTGATATGATTATCCAACAAAAAGAAACTTTAGACAGGAGCCTTCATAGTGGAACCAGAATTTCCCAGTGCCTTGGATGCTTTTAAATTTGAGATATCTCCTAGAAAAGACCTGTTCCTTTGTCAGTAAATATTTTCTTTCTTCAGAGTTCTCCAAATACTTGTAGATATGACACTAGATATAATATCAGCAGAAGGGTTATCTGGAATTATCCTGTTGAAAACTTTCACAGTGGCTCCAAAATGACCAGAGCTCTTCTTATGTTGGCTAAAACATACAATCTCTGGGGGAGATGAAATATGTAGGAAAAATAAATTTTGTGTGGCGGGCCTGGAGCCACTGTGTCTCCTGGGCACAGAGCAGCTTCACAGGCCTGTCACCTATGCTCACAGGGCCCGTGCTGACTTAGAAGGCCCCATACTTGGTTTAATGCTCTTTGGCATCATCTTGAAATTTTTAATAACTTTTGAACAAAGGGCTTCGAATTTACATTTTGCAGTGATCCCTGCAAATTGTGTAGCTGGCCCTCCCCAGGTGTGCTGTACTACGCAGCTGGAGTAACGCACATACCACAGATAGGAGCCTTTCTGGCAGAAGATATTTATATGATACCAGTAGCTGAAACATAAGGTTTCCTGTGTTACTGTCCACTCGGGAGCCACCTCAGCAGCCACGGCGGCCTCACAGCACAGACACTCAGAGCACCTCCACGAACTGCTTCCCTGGGTCCTCACAGGTCGGAGGGAGGCCATGAGCAAGGGAGATCCAGGGTCTTGGCCCTCGTCTGTGATTCCACGATGTCAGCTCATTACTCAAAAATGTATTTTTAGTCCTATTAAGGTCTTAACAGTGTCTTGATACCAAACACTGAAATAAAGATTTGGATTTCTGTCCTCCCTCCCAGCCTTCTCTGGTTCATGGCTCATTCGGAAGCTCTTGACAGGGTCTCTCTATTGTTTTTCTACAGCATGAGATAAAAACCACTGTTTTAGTTGTTTGATTTTTACTGTGTGATTAGTCTAGGCATGATGGAGAGAAAAGCACGTAAAGCATTATTTTATTTGAAAGCCAGAAGCACATAATGTTTATTAATAAAGAGCCTGGTTTACATAGATTTTATTATTATTGAGCATAAAATGGTTTATATTACAAGCAAGGGTGAAATTACTAACTAATTAGCCTGTGAAGATCATGTTTAATGGAATATATAAATCTAGGGTGTTGCTTTTTTTTTTTTTTTTTGCAAACCTTAAGGGTCTTATTCATTAAACATGTACATATGCAGCCTTTATGCTGAAACAGGGGATTGTGATATACAATTCAAGGTCAAATGATTCATTTTGTGTTTCCCAAAGTCCAAAATCTCAGCACTTTAAATTCCTTAACTCTTAAGGAAGCCAGTTTCAACACACAGCCACCTTAGTGTGAACATGGGATTCAACTATAAATGATGGTAATTGAGAGAGGCAAAGGTGAAGGATTTAAGAGCTAAATTTTCCCTTTTTCTCTGTATGTCTCTCTTCCTCTCTCTCTCTCTCTCTCTCAGTACTATAGCTTAAGACCCACTTAACTCTTCCAAAGGAACTTTGTTTCTATTAACACAGAGGATTGCACAATCTTTGTAAACACACCATTCTCGTATATTTCAGTTAAATTTTGTAATAGCACCATAAAATGTGTCAGGCATTGCAATAAACTATCAGTCACAGGAAGCACAAATTATTTGGGAAAATTACTAGAAACCATGTCTTAGAAGGAAGAATAAAGCAAAATTCTCCAAGAATTTGGGAAAAAAATAATCTTAAATGTTTCCTTGAAATGTGTGTTTCTCATTGAAATAAAACCAAGACTGTGTGTTTTAAGTAAAAGTTCAGAGGTTGAAGCAGCTGTGGCTCTTTTAATCTTCTGACTTCACCCACATTCTTGAATGCTGGTTCTAGCAGCAAGGCCACCTGGGGAGGGGACAACCTCCCCTCTTTATCTACCCCATACAGCTTTGGAGAGAGGATGTTGTTACAAACAGGAGGCTAAAGCTGCAGGGCTGCTTGCACATGTGTGCTGCCTTTTTTTTTTTTTTTTTTTTTTTTTTTTTTTTACTTTCAGATGAGGTTTTATGGGTACACCTAGAGTATTTGGGACTTACCATATATTACTCAACTGGTTAAAAGTTGACTTGCAACCCAGCATGATTCTAGTCCTTTCACTGAAAATCTAAGTCGCCACTCAGGGACAACACATTTCTGTTCTGGGAAAGTAGAATATGCTTATTCGAAAGACTAAAGAGTTTTCAGCTGAAAGGTTTGGCTGATTGGCAGCAAGTTGTTTCATCTGTCCCTTGCTTATTGGAACAACCTCCGGGTGACTACAACAATGAAAACCAAACCAAAACAAAACAAAAAACCAGTGTAGCTGCTGTGCTAATACTAGAGTGATTTTCAGTTACTCTGTGACCAGCCCAACAACCCGCAGTGATGAAAACATTATTCACAATGAAGATAACCCTGAGTGTTGCCATAAAGTCCCGTCATTCCGTTTTATGGAAGTGCTTTTGTTTTAATGTCAGAACTCAGAGCAAATCTAGACTTACGAAACCGTAAGATTTGTAATCAGGAAATTCGTGTTTAGGAAGACTCTCCAGCGTTTGCTCCGGAAGGCCTGGGATCCCTGGACACGGGAGTTTGCGGGCTCTGAGAGCGGGGCCTGCGGGCTCGCGTCATTTGAAGATGAACACTGCCCCCTGCTGGCGAGCGCGCGCATTACCCCAGGAAGAACATTCGGGGGCGGGGAGGGGGAACCACCACTGCATAACGCGGAAATTAATTTTGATTCTTTCACCTTTCTTCAGTTCTTAGCTGTCAGTTCAGAAGACTTATAACTGCAAAGACTCTATTGCACGGTAACACAACTTGGTTTATTTTATGATTGTTCCTCAGTCATTTTTATGAACTGTCATCACTGGCAAAGATCCACTTACATGAAAGGACGAGAGAGACAAAGGCAGCCACGCGCTGACTGGGGGCTTTGCAGATGGAGTAGGGCGTGGGGAAGAGAAAACGCTACAGGTTTTGATGGTTTATAGTTTGACAGTAGCCCTTCACACCACCAAAAGGTAGAGGAAGAACTCAAGCGGAATTAGAGTTCTCAGAGAGCTCTCAAAAGCCTCCGAACCGCCTTGTTTTCTGCCTCAGGACAGAGCTGCCCAAAGGTGTGAAGCCCAGGGCTGGGGCCCCGTTCTAAGGAGGTGTTAGAACACGACAGGGACACTTCATGATGTGCCCTCCCCCTCCCCCCCACTCCCTTCCCTCTTCCTAAGGTGAACTCCAAGAGCAGGACTGAGGGGGGGGGGGGCGGGGAGTGCCATCAAGTGAAGTCATTTGGAAACAAAGAGCTGCCTGCCTGTGCACCCTCAAAAGCAATGCATTTAATTGAACCTCCTGAAGCCTCTTTTAGTTAGGAAAATTGGGAGGGAGGAGTCGAGATTGTTGAGGGGACCTTGGAAAGTCCAGCTCAGATTCATCTGACAGGGAGCTGACAGCCCAGGAGGGAGCTAACAGGTAACAACTCATGATTTTAAAATTCCAGTTGTGCACATCAAGCAAACGCCCTTTTACTTGCTACTAAAAGACAGCCCAAAGATCTACTTTCACAGAATCATTCATTCCGCAAATGCTACCCAGGGCCCACTGTGGACCAGCTCCCTGCAGGGTCTAACAAATATTCACTTAGGCAGTTGTGAACTAGAATAAAATCATAAGCTCCTTGCTGACTGAATGAACCCACTTTTAGCCAAAAGGACCCCAGAAAACCCCTAAAGCTGAGTTGCTGGCCAGGAGAAGGAAGGTTAGACACGCCTCATAGTCCCCTGCCCCCTTCTTGGAGATAGCCTTTGTAACAATAAGATGCTAAACCATTAACAAGCCTAAGGCTATACAAGGCAAAGCTTAAACAACACCTGCAGGCCATCAATTTACTTAACAGAATACTTGAGTTTAGGTAAATGTCAGGTGGCTTGTCTCTGATTAACAGCCATCCTTATCTTAAATTAAAGCACCCAATGTATGCCCTCCTCATGTTGCCTTAGGGTCTTACCTGTAATTCCCATCTCCATGAATGTATAAAACCAAACTGTAACCCAGCTACTACAGGCACATTTTCTCAGGACGTTTTGAGGCCATGTACTCTGGGCTGGTCACACACATTCAGTGCAGAATAAACCTCTTTAAATTATTTTACAGAGTTTAGGGTTTTTTTTTCTGATAACACAGTCTTTTATAGTTTCCAAAGAACTTTAAGGCCATCCTATCAACTCAACTCCCTGAGGCAGGAATTACTACTTCTCTTTTACAAGTTAGAAAACTTGGAATTAAAAAGATTAACTAATTTGCTCATGTTCATGCAGTCAATAGGTGGAACAGCCCCTGTGTTCACCCTATCTTATGCATCTTTAGAGTTGACAGATAGCTCTGCTTTCCAAAGTCAGCATATCAGCCTACAAAAATATATACAGCAGTGTGGGCTACTCTGGGTAATCAAAGAATTCTATTCAATATACACCCAATTCACTGATGAATTCTCTGTAGGAAGTACCACTGGCCAGCAAAGCACCACTATGCTTTGTAAGTAAGAACTAATTCAGTGTTTTATTTTTAATTAGCAGTCCCTTTGAATTAGGTGACATGTTTATATTACTCATTTCAGAATAATTATTATACCTAAAGAACAAATACTATATTCCTTCAAAAACACCTTCCCCTCATAAACATTCTCTATTCCATCTCCACTTTACGGCCAGAATTGTCTTTCTAATCCTAAATAAAAGATAATCATATGTCACTCCACTCCTCAAAAGTCTGCATTGTCCTTTGGAAGTAGATGTTAACAAGTGCTCAATAGAAAAAGTATTTTAAAATCTAATTAATTTTGAGAAAGCTTCATTTTGTCTTCTTCTCTTGGCATATTAATGTTCTGAAAATCCTACAGTAAGAAAAACTATTTAATTTTGTTGTGTCAAACATTTCTCAAATGTATTGGACCCCAGACTGTTTTTATTAATGGAACACCTATTAAGGGAGGGATCTGGGGAACACAGATCTGGGGAACACGGTGAGGGAATATTGGTTGGCAGGATAAAATCTAGACTCCGTAGCACGGCATGTAGCCCTTTCATAAACCAATACTTGCCCACCCCCTCCAGCTTCATTTCCTACCATTCTCGCCCATGTACTCTACAGTAGACCCAGCTATTTGCTATTTCCAGAATGTGTCTTGTTCTCTCATGCCCCGACTTCTTTAAATATGCCAGTCCTTCTGCCTGGAGGATTCTTGGACCTCCTTCCTCATCTGGCCAGCTCCTAACCATTCTTTCAAGCTTCCTTTTTTTTTTTTTTTTTTTTTTTTTGAGACAGAGTCTCACTCAGTTGCCTGGGCTAGAGTGCTGTGGCGTCTGCCTATCTCACAGCAACCTCAAACTCCTGGGCTCAAGCGATCCTCCTGCCTCAGCCTCCCAAGTAGCTGGGACTACAAGCATGCGCCACCATGCCCGGCTAATTTTATATATATATATGGTTGCCCAGCTAATTTCTTTCTATTTTTTTAGTAGAGACAGGATCACGCTCTTGCTCAGGCTGGTCTCGAACTCCTGAGCTCCAATGATCCACCCGCCTCAGCCTCTCAGAGTGCTAGGATTACAGGCGTGAGCCACCATGCCCGGCCAGTTCTTTCAAGGTTCAAATCAACTCTTCCTCCTCAATAAAGATCCTTCTACCCTAACTTCCCCCAGGAAGATTTAGACGCTGCTCCTTCTGGCCTTAGCCCTTGTGGGTACCTCACTCCACTTACCTTACCACGTGTGCTTTTTTCCCCTCCTCTGTCTGTTTCACCATTAGCTCTTTCAGAGACCCAAAGTAACTTTATTCTTCAGGGCTTATTGTAATGCCTGGAGCATTCATGGATCAATGCCTGGGGAATTTTGTTCTGAGATTTCCTTCTTTATTTAAAGTAGCCCTACACAAAGCAATCTTCCGTCCTCCTTGAAAGTCTTGATGATATTTACAATAACAGCAGCTAGTACTTACTGAGTGTTTACTATGTGCCAGGTGCCACACTAACTATTTTTCATGGAATATCATGTTTAATGATCACAACAACCATAAGATGTGAATATGTGATTATATGCATTTTATAGATAAAAAAATAAGGCACACAGAAATTAAGTAATTTGCTCAAGGGCACACAACGGGTGGATGCAGAGCTGCAATTTGTACCCAAAGGTTCTCTTAGTTCCTGTGTTACAAAATGCTCATGTGTCTATTCAAACATGGAAAAAGTTCACTACAATACAAGTAGAAAAACAAGGTGTAAGATTTCCTCCATTCACCAAGAAAGAGGAAGAATTATACTTAGATATTTATGGTGCAATGTAGGAGGATCACAAAGGAACTACAAACAGGTCTCACTAAAACCCACCTGTCAGGTTCTTGGGGAAAATAAGAGAGTATTATAAAGATTGGAAATGTTCTTCATTCCGTAAAAATGAAGCAGCCTTCAGGGTTGCCTCAAGGGCGAGCGGAGGCTAATCTCCAAGTAAACCTGCTGTTCTACTGGGGCTGGAGGGGGAGGGGGGAGCCAGGAATGTCAGTGGCAGCTGCTTTAATAGCAGTCAGGACCAATAACTACCATGACTCCCCCAGGAGGCAAAACATACCTGTCGCCAGGCCTGGGCTCTTCTTTTTACAGATGGGGACATTGAGGCTCAGGGAGCCCAGCGACTGCCGAAGGTCACCCAGTTAGTAACAAAGTTGAGCTCGAATCCGGATCTGACTTCAAAGCCCCTCAAAAGACTCCAAGGAAACCAAGCAGTCTTTAAAAGCCCGCTAGGATTTTAGCTGCTACTGTGATTGTATATGCTCTTGTATTCTTTTTTTGAACGTTAGCCTCATCATCCAAAACCAGACTGTATATCTCTTCAGACAGAATGTCATGCTTGTGTCTATTGTTGTTGAGCTGGAGCACATATTCATTGAACATTTTTGTCACCAATGGATTAAATGAGGCCCAAAACCAAAAGTGTGGATCAAGTGGTGGAGGCCCTCCCTGACCTGCAGGCAAGAAGGGCCCCAGGCATTTTGTGCAAGACCTCCTGCCCTGTGAGAGGAACCTAGGCCTGCCGCCTGCCTCTGCCTGGCTGGCTGCAAAACATTAATTAAGTCTCTTCACTTCTCTAGGTCTGTGTGTCTTCGTTAATAAAATGAAGATATAGATTTCTCTGAGGATCCTTCTGACTCTGAATTTCGAGAGTGGTATTTTCAAAATTGAAGAGAATAATAATTCCCCCAAGAATGCTGACCTGACTGGTAAATAATTTGCACTTTCACTGGTTTGCATAAGAATTTGAAAGCCTCCATACTATATTTCCAGTATATAGTTTGCTCTTAAAAATATATGAAGAGATAGTCTGGCTCTCTTCCTACTGAACATGCCTGTTGCCTAGGCTTTGCAACCATAAAGCAGGCCTTAGGCTTTATACATATCTTGTGGCATGATTAATGCCACGATTCGATAGTGATAATGGTGCTTTAAATAGGAGCCAGGGATCACAGAGCAGCCACCCCCTTAACACATGAGAAAATCTTGCATTTTCAATGACTGTGCCTGCTTTAGGAAAATGCTTGACAAGGCCATGGAAATACTCCCTCAGGGCTGACATCTCCACTTGAACCTGAGAATGGACTGTTTAACCCCCTATTATAGACTGAATTGTGTCTCTATCAAAATTTATATGCGGAAGCTGTAACCCTCAAAGTGACTATATTTAAAGATAGGGCCTTTAGGGAGATAATTAAGATTAAATGAGGTCAGAGGGTAGGGCCCTAATCTAACGGGACTAGTGTCCTTATAAGAAGAAGAGATACCAGAGACCTCTCTCTCTCTCTCTCTCTCTCTCTCTCTCGACACACACACACACACACACACACACGTGTACACACACACAGAGCAAAGGTCATGTGAGGATACAGCAAGAAGGTAGCCATCTGCCAGCCAGGAAGAGAGGCCTTGGGAGCAACCAAACCTGCTAACAACAGCTTGATCTTGGACTTCCAGCCTCCAGAACTGTAAGAAAATTAATTTCTGTTGTTTAAGCCACCTATTCCATAGTATTTTGTTACGGCAGCTAGAATAGACTAACATACCCGCTAAAGCCAACACTGTGATATGTGATAGCCCTTGAAGTAAATTCCATGTTTTTTCAGTGACTTATGAAGAACAGGAATTGATAGTAGGAAAATGTGTGCTCTCTTTGATTCTAACTGATGCTATTTTCTTCTGTGACTGTGCTTGCTTTTAGTTGTTTGATAAATATAGTTAATCAGAATGAAAAACAGGTATAAGAGCAAGGGTAACTCCATGATAGGCTAGGCTTCCTGGATGTGAGAAGCTAACAGCCTAGTTCTGCTTCTGTATATATGGCTTGCTGGCTTGGTGCTTAGCGTAAGTGGAGCCATGGCAGGCTTCACTAAAGTTAAGGAAAACAAGGCCCCGGGGAGGTAACCACAAGTTACTTCCTGATAAAGGGCTGGAGAGTCCAGGGGCCTCCAACCAACTAAGTAGATAAGAAGGGCAAGACCTGATCAGCGCATGAACGGCTTGTGCAGGGCGTGTGTTCCCAGTATCGCTTGTAACCAAAAACTAGAAGGTATGCAACAACAGCCCCCCTCCCCCGTCGGAGACCCTCCTCTTCCCCTGGATGATGTTAACTACAACTGGTGCCAGTGCAAAAAGCCCGAAGCTTAGAGTCAACAAACCTGAAGCCAACGCGATCAGCCACTTCTAAAAGAACAAATAAACTAAAGGGGGATGGAGTGCAGAACAGTATGTCGTGTGCAAACTAGTGTGTCGTGTGCAGACTAGTGTGTCGTGTGCAGACTAACGTGTCGTGTGAAAACTAGCATACAGAAAAGTATAAAAGCTTAACCTTTACCCCAGGGCGAGATCCTAGTTCGTGGAGAGGCCACTGCATTGGTGCTCTGGGACTTGGACCCTAGCTCGAGCTAGTCAATAAACTCCTTTGCCTTTTTGCAGCCTCAGTGACTCTGCCTCTCTGTTCCTGGGGCCAAGGGGAACCAGCTCTAACACTTAAATCAGGCTCACTTGTTTTTATTACTTCAGAGTTTAAAAATTGAAGCAGAATTTCTAAATTATCCTCACATTACTTATTTCTTTATCACCCCAATGTTTTTAAGAGTGAAAAGCTTCATTGTCTGGGCTTCTCCATTTTGTCCTTAGAGAACTTCTGGTGACCTCATTTTGGCCCCCCAGCAAGCAGCGTCACCAGACATACCCCTACGGCGTGGCCACGGGGGAGCAGGCTCCAGAATTTTATACAGCTCTGTGTGTGTCCACCTGCCGGCCATGTCCCCACATGTCAGTCCACTGCTTTGCCTGAGGAGGAAAAAAGAAAGCAGATTATCACTCCACTGCTGTGCCTAGTTTTGCTGATATTTATCCATCTATTCTTTAATTCAACAAATATTTATCAAACGCCTAATGTGTGCCAGGCACTGTTCCAGGGAGTTGGGATATTTCAGTGAACAAACTAAGCAAAAATCTCTATGGGGCTTACATTTTATTGTAAGCCCGTCTAATTAAATATCTTTTAATCAAGCAAGAATTCTATTTTATTTTAACTTCTTTTAACACAGCTATTTATTTTTCATAATATGTCTTTTCCTACTCTATGACAGGTTTCTGTTTTTAACTATTTTGGTATCTGCTTTCCCCTTTCCTTAAGAAAGTGAATAACATTGTCATCAGTCCATTTTACAAACAGATGTCGAAGGACAGAAGATAATCGAATCTGCCTTTTCCCACAGCACTCACACGCATCGTCTCCATGCAAGGGGCAGGAACTGGGATTTCTGAAGTCTGGAGTACAGATTAACCATCTGAAAGCAAAGCACAAGTGCTTCACATTCTTAGTTTCCACTTAAGCCCTGAACTGGCAGTAAAAACACAAACAAAATTCCCCATAACGTCTCCACAGGGACCCTTCTTGGCTGATTTCTTATAACTCCATCGCACTGGTTCAGACAAAATCAACCAAGGTCATGACAGTGAAATGCATAATTGCACGCTGATCGGAGACCTTGGATAGGAGTTACGGGCATGAACTCCTATCCAAGTAACACTGAATTTGCCCTGTAATTATTTTATTTTCAACTATGGCAAGTCTCAATCAAATTGCTATCCTGGATTCAAAGCACTATTTTCTGAAAACATTTAAAAGCCAACTTATACTTATGTGTAAAATGTACATATTAAATATAAGTAATTCAGCAATGTGGATCAGATTTTACACGGCATAAAAATCTTTAAAGTCAAGCAACCCAGAAATGACCTTTATCATATTTATAAATGTGTTTGAAGACAATGTATTTTTTTCCTCTACCAAAATCAGTAGACAATTGTCAGTGCTCCAAGATTTTATGTTAAAGCAGGAGAATTTCTCTAGGCTGTGGTTAATCATCTCTTTGTATCTTGCCTTCTTTCTTATTTCCTCTGATGGTTTTGTCATCCTGGAAGCTCACCCTCTCCAAAACCACAACAGTGACAACAGTGCTAGTGGGGGATGGGAGAGAATGTGTTTGGGTCAAGATAGAGTAGGGTTTCATTCCAAGAAAATTATCTTAGAGAAGTTGCCTCTACGTGGCCTTTTGTCAAGGAGGAACAAGTTAGAATCCGCTCTTGGACTGGTTGTATAGAGTCAAGCTAATCTGATCATCCAGGAAAAGCTTAATATCCACGCCACGGTGCCAGCTAGACAGAGACATTCAAGCCCTTGTTCTTGGACTGTGAGGAGGTCAGCATTTTGTATCTGGATAGAGCCAACCAGGCATTAAAGGCAGTAGGCTTTGTTAAAAATCACTGGTGTTTGGCCACCTAACATCAAACTGGGTTTTTTGGTATTTTTGTTTTTGAAACAGGGTCTCACTATGTTGCTCAGACTGGTCTCGAACTCCTGAGCTCAAGCAATCTTCTTGCGTCAGGCTCCTGAATAGATGGGATTACAGGAGCATGCCACCAAGCCTGACCGTCAGGCTGGTTTTGAAAATCAATTACAATCTTGCCACTCAGGGTTCAGGTCCTATTAAGAATCATCAAGAAGTCCCGACCCCTCATGAATGAACCAATGGAAAACAACCTCGTCTGAGCATCACAAGCAGATGGCTAAGACTGCTCATAGACAAGGTGTTCTTGCATTTATTTTTCTTTGGGAAATTACATGAAAAGACACCATCCCCAGCATTGCACTTAAAGATGGGAGAACGTTCCTTGTGTTCTGCCAAACCAAGGTTCTTCTTAACGCCTCTTCCCTCCCTTGCGCCTCCCACCACCTTAAGCCTCTCGGTTGTGAGTTCAGATTCAGATTGACGTTCTTCTGCATCTTGTTGGCATAAGCAATATCCTGTTTCAAATAAGGTTTATAAAAACAAAACAAAACAAAAAACCCTCATAAAGCTTCTCAGACATCAAATGACTCTTACAAAACAACAATTTGATGAATTAAGTGTAAATGAATCAGAAACATGTGGATTAAATTTCCCTCAGAATACGCATGGGTTTAAATATTCGGAGGGAAAGTGCTTGGGAAAATGTATTCTGAATTTTCCTGAACTGAAAATGTTTGAAAAACAATCTCAAACTTCCTTGACAGCTTCCCCACCACAGGTCAAGTGGCGTGATGAATATGTGTCTGTGAGGGTATCGCGTGGCTGTAGAGGTGCGCGCGTATTTGCAGCCTGGGGTCCTAACTGTGGTATATGGAGTGTGCTGTGAAGAGGGGTCACGAGGCCTTCGCGCTAGTCTGTGTTCACACTCACGGAGCGTTTGTTTTTGTTTGGTTTTTCATATGAGAGAAGAACGTTGTAATCATTTCCACTCCCACTCCCCCACCCCCTCCCAATCATTTTATTCCCATCGCTGAAACCCTCAGGGAGAGTCTACTGTGTGTGACAAAGAAATATGTCTTTTCTCTGTGTTGCAGACCTTGGATCCCATCCAGGCCCCCTTTTCCCCGGAGGCCAGCTCTCATCATTTATGATTTGCATTTCATTGCCACTGAACCCAGCGAGAAGTTGTCTGAACCAGCAGAATGGTGAGAGCTAAAAGTAGCAAGCAAGAAGTCTCCATTTTCCAGCTCATTCTGCATTGCCAGAAATCCAAAGCCAAATTTGATTTAAAATTTATACAAGAAAAGAACATCAACACGAGTACACTCAGTCTCTCTTCTCTTCCCTTTTCCCAAGACCCTTCTTGGCCTGGAAACCTCTATTTTCTGTTTCATTTAATTTTGGATTGCTAAT
Organism: Eulemur rufifrons; assembly: GCF_041146395.1. Taxonomy (NCBI): domain Eukaryota; kingdom Metazoa; phylum Chordata; class Mammalia; order Primates; family Lemuridae; genus Eulemur; species Eulemur rufifrons. The sequence continues at coordinate 32,663,803 of NC_090983.1, read as the reverse complement.
CATTATCTTTTTCTCTCCCCCCTCCTTTATTTAATCCTGTCATTTACTTTCTCAATGTCTCTATGTTCTTCAGCCCTCTTTACCCATGGATCTTTAACTTGCAAAATGGAACCAAGTCCACTTTTGAAATGTTAAGCAAGAATTCGAAAGAGGAAGAACGGCAGTCTAATATTTGAAAAAAAATTAATCCAATATAGAAGGTCTGAGAATACTTAGAATATTCTCCATGTAGGGAAAAAAAACTCATTCTTCCCATCCTGTACATTATCATTCTTTTATAAATGCTAATGAATGAGTTGTAAAAAAAAATTTTTAATGAAGTCGTCTCTGATATTCAGTTAGGTGAGTTAGGACTATAGAACAAGACTACTAGTTTTTAAGACAGAACTGTCTCCTAAACTACACATCTACTTTTTTGAACTGCTACCGAAGTGTCTCCATGGGGAAGTCTTACTAGCACCTCAAAACAAAAAGTGAGCTGCTTCCTCTCCTGTATTGCTACCTTCGTTAAGGCTACCAGATGAAGCTGCCTCTTCCCACACCCCTATGTCCAAGAGGCCACAGAGAGAGGTCATTTCCTAAATACTTCCTATTTAGTTCACAGCTGAGCCCCTCTGCCTGAATCTGTACCATCAGTCACACCTGACGGTGTCCCTAATCTGTGAGGAGGCCCATTATCCGTACTATTAATGAGAGTTCCGAAATGCCCCTCTGAGTGTGTCCCTGCCCTGCTTAAATCCTTCCATGTCATCCATTGCCAAGAGAGGTTGTTCTCAAGAGTCAAGGAGTGGAGGAAAAGGAATTTAATAGAATCTCCCCAAGAAATGTTTGTACTTTGCACCCTTAATCCCTCTGGTTTCTGACATGATGTGAGAACTTGAGAGGAGTTGGAAAGGTCTCTGGTTCATTCTGAGGCAGTCCCTCTTCCCCGTTCCTGCTCACCTCCCCTTCTCCCCGCTGTCCCCAAGCCCTCTGGCCTAGGGATTAAGTCCAAACTCCCCAGGGCACAGGAGGCCTTGCAGGGGCTGGCCCCTCCCCGCTCCCCCGTGCATCCTGCGACAGCCACCCCAAGCTCCCCACCAGGCCAAACTCCCTCCTGCTCCGTATGGGCTGTGCCTGCCTTACCTCTGCCTGCTGTGCCCTTCCCTTCCTGGCGAACTCCCCCCTCTCTATGGAGCCTCAGCTCAGACATTTCCTCCTAATGGAGGGGACTTCCTCATCACCTGGGGCACACTTGGCCTTTCTCACAATGACTTGACATGTGTTACCTGTCTGTCTTTTCCCCAGCCTAGGACTTCCTAAGGGGCGAGACCAGATCTCATGTGTCTTTGTTCCCCATAGCAGATGCTTAATGGTTTTTGAATAAAGAGATGTGTGTGAATAAACAAATGGGTAAAGGAAATCATGGTAGCCAGGTTTCTATGAGCTAACTGTTCTAAGTAGACTGTATTGCAAGCAGTTTGTAGCAAAATCTTATTACTATACAATCAATCCAATTTAGCCACTAAACTACCAACAATCACCAGACTATGTGGCACAACTGAACTAGTTATTTTGGTCATCTCAACATGCAAATGAGACTAGCTATTTGTTGATCAAATTACCCATGAAATAAGTTCTCCCCATAAAAAAGAGTATATGCGAACTATTATGAATAAAAAATGTTAACATTTATTGGAGTGTTTACTATGCACCAGGTGCTAGCTTAAGTGGTTTATGTGAACTGATTCATTTAGTCCTCACAAAAACTGTAGAAGGCACATGCTTTTATGACGCTCACTCTACAGATGAGGAAGCTGCCCCAGTACCCTGCAGACTCCGGCTGAGCTCTGTCCCTGGACTCCGAACACAGCCCAAGTTCTCCCCCACGTGTTATACTGTCTCTGAGCACACTAATGGCCATGGGATGGTTTCCACCAGAAGCAGCAAAGGATATTTTTCAGTGTATTAATAGAACCATAATTAAACTATCTACAGCTTTTGTCTTATATTCATATCAAAAAGACACCACAAATCCCAGTTGCTCTATAGCTGGATCTTGTCATTCCCACCGGTCAGTTTATTTACAATAGGCAACACGCCAAAAGTCAGGGTGAAAAGAGTTGTTTCCAACTTGACTGAACTGATTTTTGCCCCTTTCTCCTACAAAACTGGTTCTCTGAAGACCTTAATTTAATCCTTGACTGCAGAGCAAGAAATATGGGTGTTCTGCAGCTGCAAGGACACCAGGTTCCAGCAAGGACCCACAAATGCAAATCAGAGGAGAGGCTCACAAGCCAAAGTGAGCAGGAGCGCTGGGGAGGGGCCCTGAGGACTCCAGGGAGGATGGCTTTTCCCTGGGGCTGGCTCTGTCCACACAGCTTGCTCGCCCTGAAGTTCTGAACTTTTGAATAAAAGCAACTTGTCTACCAGTATTCTGATTATCCAAGAAAGGAAACCAGGCTTAAAGGAGAAGGAAAGCATAATTTTTGCCATGCATCCTTTGCAATCCTGTGTTATGTTATAATTGCTATAAACTGACGATGAATATTAAAGCACTAATGGTTCTCTTTTATAAAAGGTAGGAGGCTTTGACTTCCCATCCTCACGTTCACAGCCTGCACCTGCTTTCCAGAGATGCTCAGCTGAGCCTTTCTCGCCTGCCGAGAGACCCCATAACCTTGCGGACCTGCGACTGCTTGCTATTCCCAGCTCATCAGTGGAAAGTGGATGCAACATTTAACCTCCCTGCGCCTCTATCTCTCCATCTGCAAAATAGCCAAAATAATGTGGGCCACCTGCTTCCCTCACAGGAGTGTGGTGAGAATTAATGATATTAGCCTAATGCTGTCAGCTTTCTGAAGAGCTCGATGAATTTGGAACGAGAGCCCTTCATGGATATCAAATACGGTTCCCTAATGAAAGGACTTTGGGGCTATCCATATATCTTCAGAACCAGGGGCTCGGGAACACCAGCTTTTCTATTTGCTATTTGAAATGGTGCCCAAAAGAGAAGAGGACAAGACATGACTGAAGGCTATGATCGAGACAACCCTTCTGGTGACTGTCCATTCAACATCTGTCCGAGGGGAGGTGATTATGGGGCCTTAGATTGCCTGAGTCCATTATCATTAGTGCATTATTTGGTGCTGAATGGATTGAAAGGACAGGTCAGGCCGCAGACTCTGTCGAAGGCAGAGCGCAGCCCACCCCCACGGCCCACCCCAGGCTGTTCAAAGTGAGCTGTAGGGCCGCCTCCCCCTCCCTCCCTGCAGCTACTCACACCCCCGCCCCCACCCCTCATTGAATAGTTCACAAACTGTTCCTGCCAGTTTAAGCAAAAAATGTTCCATGAGGTAACAGGGCCACGGTAATTAATTTTGCTCCTTGACTGGAAGGTGAAAAGCTTTTTATTATGTAAATTATAAATGTCCTGAAGGGAAACTTTATCTCCCTCTCACCAATGAGCCCATCAGGCTGCCTGAATCAGGATTTTTTTTATGTTTATTAGTCTAGGGGGGCCAGTTAGGACGTTTCCTAGCTTCTAAGTGCTGACATTTATCTATTGCTTCCAAATAAACCTAGTGGCAGGGAGCCACGGGTGGATCACTAAATGTGGAGGAGGGGACAGGGGAGTCTGTCCACAGACAGGCGAGAGCAAGGGGCAACCCCTGCGCCCACGGGTGTGTGGAGACCCACCGTTCCCCGCCTGCCCTGTGACTCCCTCTCACCTGTCTCCTCTCTGCCTTTCCAGTGACTCCCCGACTTCACGGCACAGCCAGTCCTCCCCAGGGCCGAGGGTGCCCTCCTCCTCCCTCCCCACCCCCAGCTTTCCCAGCCTCGCTGCTTAGCTACTTAGCGTCTTTGTTTGGGGACCATTCTTGTTTTCAAAGGAACACTGGAACTTTTTCTTCCCCCAGAGGAACAAGCTTACACACTGTGATGGTTAATTTTATGTGTCAGCTTGGCTGGGCCACAGTGCCCAGATACGTGGTCAAACATTATTCTGAATGTTTCTGCGAGGGTGTTTTTGGATGAGATGAACGTGTCAATGGGTGGACTGTGAGCAAGGCAGACTGCCCTCCGCAGTGTGGGTGGGCCTCGTCCAATCAGTGGAAGGCAAGGCCTGAGGAGAACAACAGACCGACCTCCCTGAGCAGGAGGGGATTCTGCCAGCAGGCGGCCTTCAAATGCAGCAGCAGCTCTTCCCTGGGTCTCCAGCCTGCTAGCCCACCCTGCAGATTTTGGACTTGCTAGCCTCCATAATCACGTGAGCCAGTTCCTTAAAGTTAATATTTCTCTCTCTCTATGTACATATGTGTGTATATACATGTATGTGTGTATATACATCTATATGCATATATGTATACATGTTCTGTTTATCTGAAGAACCCTAACACAGATGCCAATGACAGTGTTGACTACAAACGCCACTCCATCCAAAAACTTAGCGTGTGTGAGAGTGGTTGGGACCTACCAAGCTTCGAGAAAGGGTAAGCCTTGGTTTCCCCCTGACCCGGCAGCATCTCCTGACCTGTAGCTGGTCACTGAGCAGCATGTCCTCGGCTGCAGAGCAGAGCAGAAAGCAGACAGAAAAGAAGCAGGGAGAGTGAGATGAGCATTTGCTAACCGATCCAGACTGCGGTGCCGGCTCTGCATCCTGTGCTTAAAACATAAGCAATCTGTCATTGATAGAGAAATGGCACAAGCTAATAAGACGCTTATAGGAAGAAGCTCATCCTCTTTGACAGTGCTTACGGCGTGGGTGCACAGTGCAGAGTGGAACGGGGCCTTGCCTTCCTGGAGCTTACCCTGCAGTGAAGGGTTCAGGAATTGCACCAATAAAAACATACACATGTATGTGGTGATATCTGCTGCGTCCCGCTAGAGGAAATAACCGTTTCATTACGGGATGAGAGGTCAGGAAAGCCATCTCTGGAAAGACATTTTAGAGAAACTGAAAAACCCGCAGGAGCTGCCCGAGTTCGGGAGAGCACCTCGGGAGAGGAGGCCGCAGGTGTGAGGCTGGAGGTGGGAAGGTCTCCGAGCAGCAGAAGGGGCGAGCGGCAGGGGCTTGGGGGCTTGGGGGCTTGGGTGCTTAGGCGCCCGCGGGGCACAGCAACCCGGCTGCCCTGCTTTTCCTCCAAGTACCGTGAGAAGCCAACGAAGTACGTTAAGCAGAGGAATGACGTTATCCTGATTCATATCTTTAAAATGCTTTTGGCCTCGCCTGTGTGGAACACAGGCCGGACAGTACACATGGAAGACCAGTGTGATGGGCCAGACGTGATCACCTGAGTCGTATTCTCTTTTACCCGCTCTCCAGCCAGATACGAGGAATCTGTGATCACCTCCTCCCCTTCGGCTTGTCGCCTTTCAAGGGGAGAGATGCTCGCTTACAGGGAGATAGATTAAGCTGAGATACATAAATAAAAAAACAGGAGAGAGAGAAAGCCATTTAAGGCTGAACATTCAGAGATTATTTGCGGGGAAAGGAGTTGCCGGAAAGAAGCTCTGGAGCAGCCTTCGAGGATAGAAAACCAGGGAGGAGGAAAAAGGGAATTTAAAACTCACTGTGGCTTATGATGGGATCTTTCTGTATTTATCCAAAAAAAAGTAAGTTAAGAATTTGAGTTATTTATTAATTACTCTTGGTTGTAGGACAGTGTTTCCTTGGAGATACCACTCCTCCAAGACTGAACGGGCCTTTATAAAAGGGCTGTAACTTTATAAGAGGAATATCAAAACAGCCCCACGGGCAACAGTGACCCGGGCTAGGGGACGCTAGAGCAGGACCCCGGGACCTGCCTGAGGAGGGGGAGAGAGAAAGCAGACGAGGGAGCAGAGGTGTGGCAGAGCCTGAAAACTGTCCCCCAAAATTCGTTCTTCCCTGCTTCTGTACATAATACAGTTTTTAGCTGGGCACTTGGACACCCAGAATAGAGACTCCACTTCCCAGCCCCTTTCGGAGTTGAGTGGAGCCACGTGGCCAAGTTACGGCTAAGGGGATGAGTGGAAGGAATGTGTGAAGCTTCCAGATCATGCCCTGGAGGGAGGTGGCATTCCCTCCCCTCACACCTGTCTCCTTTTCCACGGGCTGAACTGTGGAAATAGTGGTAAGCTATGCTGCAGGATGGGAAAAAGGCCACATGCCAGGGTTGGTGGCTGTGCAGATGGAAGAAGCCACCACCCCAGGCCAGAGGGCTGATGCCTGAACTAGTATATAAGAAATAAAGAACTTCTATCTTATTTAAGCCATTATTTTAAGCTGTATCATAACTAATACAAACTGTTTCCTAGGAATCCTCCAGGGCCTTAAAATTGTTCCATCCCTTCCCGTCCTAGAGGTGTAGGAGTAAAGGAACAAGGGTGGACTCTTCCCACAACCCTGTCCACAGGCTGGGGACTTAGGAACGTCGTGACTGCTCTCTGCAGTCCGGACACGTAGTGATTCACAAACTGAGTCCATGTAGCCCCAACCTTAGCTGCCATCAATTAAAAATTAAAACGCATGCACAATTTAAAACTCTATGTATTTTTCTAATATTTCTTTTTAATAACAGTTTCAACACTTGTAGTGGTAGAAAATTCCAGTCAGGTTTTGGAAATCTCTGCAAAAGACATTCCCAGATGGTCCAAACTGTGAAATCCATCATATAGAGTGTGATCTCTGAGGAAAAGGACCCAAGTTTTACTACCAGCCCCACAACTAACATCAGAGTCAGGCAGCCTGAGGCACTTTGCCACTCTAACCTCAATTTCACGTCTCTGAAAGAGGAGGAATGATCGCAGCCCTCCTACAGAAACACGGCAGAGCTGTCGCCTCATAGAAGCTTGGGGCAAGAGGGGACGTTCCTGGGCACCTGGTCCATACTCCCATGTGATGTGTGTACACTGTCCTCACGTCATTGATAAGTGGGTTTCTATCTGTCCTGCTCAGAATCTACATTTCCAGAGATAGGGACCCCATTATTATGCTACTTAGTGTATCTGATACATAAAGCCATAAAAATCTGCTCAGCTAAAAGCAACCCCTTCACTCTGTCACACTGCTTTAAGGTAGAGAGGACATGAAAGCCAGCATGGCCAAGTGAAGGGAGATCAGACTTTGAGGTTAGATACACCTGGCCTTGAACTCCAGGTTCACCACTGATGTGACATTGGGCAAGTCACATCATGTCTTCAAGCCTCAATTTCCTAAATTACTGTAAAACATATTTCAGGGATCACAAATGATGGGCATAACGTGGTACATAGTACCTGCACGTGACTGTTACTTAATACTTCCACGGTGTTCGCTGCTGCTGTTGTTACTTTTATCATTATCATGGGTACAATCATTCCAGAAGCAGTATAGCTAGACTGCCTGGGTTCAAATCCAAGCTTTGCCACTCCCTAATGGTGGGACCTTGGTAAGTTACTGAACTTTTGGGTGCCACCATTTCCTGACTTATAAATGAGGGATGATAATACATCACACGTTTGCTCTGAGGATTAAGCATGTAAAAAGAGGTAAAGCACTTCGAATAGATCTTTGTGAACAGTTGGCATAGTATAAATATTATTTATAGCTTCTGTTGTTATTAAGGGATAACAATTTATAAAATAAGAGGGTCTGCTATTCAAAAAGTGAGCTGATCTCTTTACATGTGCGAAAATAAAATCAGACTTGACCAATTTGGAAAAACAGTTGTACGGCATCAACTCTCAAATACATACCAAAATGAAGAGGATAGTGAATGTGTTAGAGCAGTGACTAAAAGAAAAATCTCTTATACTTGCCTTTTATGGTAAATTTGCTTTTCTAAATAGGCATTTTATTTGGGTGATATTAGGTGTCCTTGACATGAAATGGTAGTATAAAGAATAGGAAACAATTTGGCATTTAAAGTGGGCAGGTGAAAGTTTAATATGTTAACCTGGCCAAATATACATTAGCAGGCAAGCAGCACTGCCTAGTTTTAAGGGTAACTGTCTCGGATTTCCTACTCCATGTTCTACTACATAATCTCGATACGTTTCTTAGAATATTTTATTGTAGATTTATAAATGAAACGATATTGTATCAGTCACTATAGGTTAGGTAATGCTGCAGTAACAAATAATTCCTAATATCTCCGTGGTTTCAATGCCCAGATTGATGTTTATTATGCTAAGTGTCCATCAATGTGCCTCTGCTCCAGGCTGGCGGAGCAGTCTCCATCTCACATCACTGTTCTTCCGGCAGGGAGAAAAGAAACATTTCAACCCAAAACCTGGCTCTTCACACTACTGCATGGAAGTCACACACATCGCTCTGGCCACATTTTATTGGCCAAAGTGAGTCCCATGGCTTTTCCTGAGAAGGGGATGAATAATCAATCCTCCCGCAGAGAACATGACGGGGAAATAAAATGGAATATTTGGCGAACACTGATACAACCTACTAAAGATGTCAATGGAGAATTTATCTCATGAACTGGAAAATGATTTGCTCCTAAAAGGAAGAAGAAGAACCTCTTCTTTGTTAAGGGGAAACGTCCACACCACAGGAGTGCTTGGAACCCAAGTACACAAATATGAGAACACTTCTAGGAAAATGCTAGCTGAGGAAGCAGTTTCTCTTTGCTATTTCGTGAGAAAATAAATGCCAAACAAATAAGAAGAAGAAAAAAAAAAAACCTCCAAGGAGAGGGGTGCTGTCAGAGATGGGGAGAGAGATTAGGAGCTGGGGAAACCCAGCCTTGGAGAGATGACACCATTTTCTGCAGCTCCAGGCGGTTCCAGCTAATGCCTGTGTGGCAGCAGAATGTGAACGCAAAGGATGCCAGCAAGTACATAAAAGGCAGAGGAAGAAGGATCAACATGTTTTGCTGCCATTTCCAGGAAAGGGATGGTGTCCCCAGCAGCCTCCCACAGTAGATGACCAGAAAAAAAAAGCAAACACAAATAACATTCATTGAAAATCCGAGTCCTGACTACTGTGTTTCACAGCACATCCTCCCTCAAATCCTGGCTGCAAACCAGCCCAGCCACTTGAAGCAGCGTTGGCAGCTTGCTCTCTCTTGGCACGGAGCATGCATGGCAGCTGGATGGCTTGTAGGCAGTGGAGTTTTGCAGCTGGTGGTGGTAGCAATTGGCAAAAACTAACTGTCCAGATGGGCATTAAATTTTCTTTAATGTTTATAATATGTCAAAAGAGAATAATCCTATGTCAAAGTGGTTTAGAAGAACTTTTACTCAGGAGCTTACAGAAATTCTTTTTTTGACAAAATAGAGGTTGCTTTATTTCAACTACATATGTGAGTCTGACTCCCTTAAATTAGTTCAGGGTACTCCTCCATGAGGGACCTTCCTTCGGCTGTTAGGGATGGGGGGAGTCTGCAACCTATTCCCTTTCTCAGGTTCTCCACAATGCGCTGATTACTAGCCAGCATTCAGCAGTACAGGCACAGGATCTGAACTGAGGGTCCAAAAGGAAAATAATGTTTCATTCCAGAATTTTTATGATCCTCAGAGGGACCAGTGCCATTCAGGTAACATTACAAAATTAGGAGTAAAGTAATAATTGTGTTATATAGCGGAAAGAGAACTAGAAAAAAAAAACCCATTTCAGACATATAAAACAGGCAAGGAATTAATAGTCAACATATTCATTTTAAAATTGCTATAAATCAATGAGAAAAACAAACAAATCAATGATTTATTTTAAAAATATGCTTAAGGTATGAATATATAATTCATAGAAGAGGAGATTCAGATGGGCTGCATACTTATGAAATGATTATGAACTTCATTGGTGATCAGGGAAAAGCAAGAGACCATTCTCACAAAAAAATTGGGGAAACAGGTACCCTAATACTTCACACGCTGTAGGGCAATGTAAGCTGTATAGCCACTTTGGAGGATGATTTCTCAGTGTTCATAAATTTAAAATGCACATGCCCTATAACCCAGCAAATTCTTCCCTCCCCTCACTCCTGTGCAGGAACATTCACAAATGTTACAAGAAGCCTACAAATTGATATTCATTACAGCAGTACTCATCCAAAGTGAGGTCCTTGGACCCCTGGGATTAGCATCCTCTGAAAGCTTGTTAGAAATGTTAGACATGGGGTGAGGAGTCCCACCCCAGAACTACTGAATCAGAGTATTTGGAGATGGGTCCCAGGAATCTATTTTAACAAGACTTTGGGTGATTCTGATGCTCGCTGAATTTTGAGAAGCACCATGTTCTAACGTTGTGATGGAGGGAAAATGGAAACAACCCAACTGTCCATTACATACCATGGCTTATTCGTATTAGAAAAAGTTAACCAGTAGTTTAAAAAATTGGGGTAGAAAGGTGCTGATCCAGAAAAAATATTGAAGAACAAAAGTGTACAGTGTAATATTTATGTTTATTCTTTTTATTTTATAATTTTAACACTTTTGTTGTAGAGACAAGGTCTGGCTATGTTGCCCAGTCTGGTCTCAAACTCCTGGCCTCAAGTAATCCTTCCACCTCAGCCTCCCAAAGTGCTGGTATTACAGGCATAAACCACCATGCCTGGCCTATCTATGTTTAAAAAAACAGAACAATACCATGTATTTCTAAACACACATATTTCTTTCTGTGTAATGCTACATGGAGGTGTGTATCTATGTATATGTGCAGCATTCAGCAAAAAGGCTGGAGTCCAAGTGTACACATCAACTGACAACAGTGCTTAATTCTGGGGGGAATACTGGGATTGGAATGGTGGTCAACAGACACTGTGTCTTTTTCTTTGTCATTTGATTTTTTGTAAGAAGAACTCATACAGGTGTTATTTGTGAAAACTTTCTTTTTTTTTTAGACCCACCATCTCCTTAATTTTTTTTAAGGAAAAGCCCCTCCTGGTCAAGCCCCACTGCATCCCACAACTGTAGCTCCCACCCCACTCCCCTTCCCCACCAAGCCCCGTCAGCTGGCCAGGCTGGGGGTCTTCACGGTGTCTTCTCCGGCAGGGGCCAGGGTCTGGGGGCTCCGCTCTTCCTTTCAGGTCAACCCGCCCGCTACTGCCTCCTTAGGTGGGAGCCCCCACAGACTAGAGTCCAGGAATGTGGCCTCGGTCACCCCGAGTCATCCTCCTTGCTGATGAAGGCGCCGGGGTCTCACACTCAGGCCCCTCCTCCCAGAAATCTATGGCTTCTTCCCTTTTTTTTTTTTTTTTTTTTTTCATTTTAAGAAAGAGCACTACCTGAGAGTCAGAGATTTGGGTTCAAGACCACCAACTGTGCTGCCCTGGGCAAGTCCCCGCCCCCCTGGACTTCAACTTTCTCACTTGCCAAAGAAATTGGGCCAGTTAACCCCAAATTTTTTATTCCATTTTATCATGCTATGATGCTTGCCAGAGCCTTGGTGTGAAAATCAAGTCACTTAACAAATCTGACCAAAGCAATAAACAGAAGCCTATATCCATATATACACACACATACGTATATCCTTTGAAGAGCTAGGTAATAAAGTCATCTTAGGACAAATGACTTGCATGAGATTTCTTGTCTTTAAATGTTGCTATGGCTGTAAGAAGCTATGTATTTATTTATTGTATTCACTTATTTATTTAGCAGTAATTACAGACATCTTGTAAAAAGCTCTTTATTTTTAAAGCAAAAGTTTAGAGACCTAATAAAATAAGTTGCCCCTTAAAATTTTCCAGGGACTTGAATTTAAGTGAATCTTCATGTCCCTGATTTCAGTAGCATCAGTGTGTGAACATAAATCACGTGACCACCCTGTCCTGGCAGAACGCTTTCTTCCAGAATCACACATGCAGTGAGTTTGTAATTGTACTGGGCATGCATTAATAGATGGTCAGAGAGCTAAGATGATAGTATCATGTTGTGATTCTAACAGAAAAAGTAGGGATTTGTGTCAATCACTCCATATATCCTCAATGTTATGTATCCTAAAAAAATTAAGAAAAAGAAGTATCTTGTATCAGGTATGAATCTGGATTTGTTTTGACCAAGATACAGAGAAATCTGAATAAACCAGAATTCAGGGTGGGAGGGATAGATAAGAAAGAACTTTGATTAAATAAGAACTACAAAGAAAAAAAACCATACTACTAAAAAGCAAAGATCAATTTTTCCACATAAGAAAGTCCTGCTTTCTTGAGCAAATGCAGTGTTCAAATACAACAAGGAGCTGGAAAGAGCATCAGTTTCCAGTGACAACCCTGTTATTTTATAACCAATTAATGATAATTTGGGACTAGAATCCAGTTTTCCTGTCCCTTAGGCAAGGGCTCCTTCCTGAGTATAAACACAACAAATGCCTTTAGCACCTTGTATACAAGTGGATGAAGGCATCCAATTTTATAAGGAAATTAATTATGAAAAAACAGGGTTAAATGCTTTTCATTGTATATCTTTAAAGTGAATTTAAAGACTATATGAAAAAATATTCTTCTATAAGTGTGAATACAATATATCCTCTATTAGAATTTAACAATTTTGGATATGGATTAATTTTCTATTTGTTGTATACAATGATACTGTATGCTGGTTATTTTCCATGAGCCACCCAGATCCATTCTGCATCTTTCCCTGCCTTGCTCTGGCCGCTGGACACTGACCTCCCAGCAGCCCTTGTCTTTGGGCTTTGATTGGGTTTGTCCAATGGGAATAAGGGCAGGAGAGATTAGTATTAGGAGGAGAAAGAGAGGTTGGGGCATTACCCCTCCACCCTGTCCTGCTCCCTCACTGTCTTGCTGGCGGTGGCTTCCTGGCAGTCCTCTTCCAAGGCTCCACGCTCTCTGGTGGCTCCCTTATTTGTGCCTTTGACCCAGCCCACACCTCTGCAAGTAGTCCCTCCACTACTCTCTTCTTCAGTTAATCCTTTGTGCCATCAGTGTCCTGCCAGTACCCTTCCTGCTCGCAGCACAGAGTGAGAAGCCTGTAGATATCCATGAATACTGGTATACAGCCAGCAACTGGTAAATGAAGTCCCATGCCATCTCATTCATTCATCTGAATGAATCCTGGCCAGGGCCATACTAGGTCCTTCACAACCCAAGCCTGCCTCTCTGCATGCTCTGCCTCTCTGTTAGAAGAGACAGGCGGCCATGGACCTGAGCATCCTGCTTGTTCGCATTGGGCACACTGAAAATGCAAGGCCCTGGCTGCCCTTGACCCAGGCCAGTTGGACAAGATAATGTCTCTCTCCAGGACAAAAAGAGCAGTCTTGCTTACCACTTGCTCAATCAGTGGGTTCTTGAGCTCGGTGTTCCTTGGCTGAACACAATCTCTCTGAATACACAGCATCCACCTGGCCAGTCTGTGTTGCCGCCATAGGACTTGGGGAAGAAAGGAAACATGAAAACATGATGCTCGATATTGCTTTCTGTGCTATGAGTCTAGTTCTAGTTCTTAGTGGGAGTGCTTTCAGCTTTTCCCCTTCCAGTATGATGTTGGCTGTAGGTTTGTCACATATAGCCTTCATTAATTTCAGGTATGTTCTTTCTATGCCTAGTTTTCAACACATCTAATTCTAAGTAACAATACCTCACTGTCTTCTAAACAAAAAGCACTGATAAGTTCCCATCCAGTTCTAAGTCACCACAATTATAGAGACATCATGCAGAGATGACAGCACTCCAGTGATTTCCAGGGCTTCACCCTCACTAATGAGGTAGATTCCAGAAAACCAGGCCCATTGCTGGATGCTCCATCTGGGGTTTGGAATGTTAATACTGTCCTGTCCCCCTGCATGACTTGCAGTTTGTGCGGAGTTTTGCAGAGCCTCTGCAATGTGGGTGATTTGCATTCTCACAAAACAAATCTGATACAATATTACAGGGGTGGGAGGGGACAGAAGGCTCCCTGCTTTAAATATTTTTTAGTCACACCAATTGGAGGCTCACTGGGGATCTTTACCAAAGAAATAATGAAGCCTTCCTCAGCCTCCTCCCAGCTTCCTTCTTGCCTTTCCCCAGCACTCCACTTACCCACCTCTGTTCCCTGCCTGGATCTGCCTGGCCTCCCTCCTGTTTTTGGTATCCTGCCCAGCGATGGGGCAACCTGAAGATTTGAATGCAGAGACCATTTCATAGTCAAGAACCCCCCATTCAATGCCAAGAAGAAAAATCTCAAAATGTCTGACACCAATGACTTCATAACTATAACGTTTTATGGTCAGACTGGAGAAATCCCTATGAAAATTTGAAATAAATTATGTCTGAAGAAGTTTTTTCATCTGACAAGGTTGATCAAAATGACACGGTTGGAATATTTATTTAACAAATACTGTATGGCACATACTCTGTGCCTGGCAATATCCAATAAGATAAACATTACTAAAACATGACAAAATTACTAAAACATTACTAAATTCTTAAAACATTACTTGGTTTAATGCTCACAAAAACACTTTGAGGCAAGCTCTGTTATTATCCCCATTCTGCAGATGAAAAAATTGAGGCACAGAGAAGTTAAGTAACCTTCCCAAAGTCAGGCAGAGACAAAGCAGCAGACCTGGGCTCTGAACCCAGGCAGCCTGGCTCCAGGGCCATCTGTCAGCCACTGTGCCACGCTGCCACTTAGATCATCACCAAAGTCTTGTGTTGTGCTAACTTTCATGATTCAGCTCCCTCGGGGCTTTCATTTCCATCACCTTCTAATATGTCTAATATTCATAAAACAGATTATTTGGCCAGATTCTTTCTATTTCCCACCTTATAAGCCTACTTTCTGGGTAAGTGCGGGCTCAGGACTCTTTTGTCAAAAGCATTGAGAGTTATTGGAAGCTGCCTCTTATCAGGGTCCAGAGAAGTCTCTCTGCCATTTACTTTACTGGAGTAGAATTTACTATGGATGTGAAAAACCAAATGTCCACAGCTCACCTGGGCATGTGCCACCTGGAATCCAGATGTGCTTTCTGTTGTGATGACTCTGTGCACATGTGGGGCCTTCAGGGACCCTGCGCCATACCCACCAGTACTGTCCCTGCTCCAACTTTCCCCGCCCCCTTGACCTGGGCATTCGGACTGCCAGGCCCAGCCCTCGATACCCAGCCAGGGTGAAGCCTTCTCTTGTCATCTAAATATACATCTGTGAGTGGTCTGAGTGCCTGACAGCATGTGTCACTCGTGGTTAAACAGCCCACACCTCAGAGCTGATCATCTACCCCTCTTTCTCTTGTTTCCAGATCATTAAGGGAGATTCAGTCCCAAAATACTAAACATCAAAAAATAACATGATCAGGGAGGAATAGGCAGAGCACAGAGGATTTTTAGGTTAGTGAAATTATTCTGTATGATACTACAATGGTACATACTTGTCACTGACATTTGTCAAACCTCATAGACTGTACAACACTAAGAGTGAACCATAACATAAGGATTTGTGTGATGGGGTGTCAATGTAACAAAGGCACCACTCTGAGGGGGGAGTGTGGATCGTGGGGGGAAGCTTTCGTTGGGGACAGCAAGAGGTATCTGGGAGCTCTCTGTACTAACGGCTCAATTTAGCTGTAAACCTAAAACTGCTCTAAAAAATAAAGTCTATTAAAAAGTAGTAATAATAAAATGTGTTTTTATTTCATCTCTTGAAGAGGAGGCAAAAAAGAAATCCTATCCTGAAACTACAACCACGTGGCATCTTTTTGTCTTCTTTTTTTAATTCCACCCACCTGCCGCGGTTCTCCTGCCTCAACACCGTGCTTTCTCTCTGGGTCTCTTTTGTAGTCTCCATCCCCCTCTGTTCTCTTTCTACCTCCAAGTCCACACACATAGGCATATCCCACCTCCCCACCCCACCCCCAGTGGCAACAGATCTTTTCTTACCTAAGTCAGTTGAGCTTCACTCTCTCTGCTGGTTCCTCAAACCCCCATCAGCTCAGCAAGGCATAGACAACCTGGGAAGGGCCTACATGAAACCCCCCTTAAAATGCCAAATAGCTGGAGGTGCTGTTGATGCAGTAAGGTGACATTAAATAAGCACAAATTTAAATTGAACATTGCACACAGTATTACATGGTGTAATTTTAGAATCATGCACATTTAACAATGTTAACATAGCTTCCCACTGTGCACAAATTTTGAAATAACGTGTATCCTCCACAAACAAACATTTGTAAACATCACCTAACTTAAATCTGTCAGGATAAATACACTGTAAAGTGTATTTAGCTATCACCACCACTTTACCACATTAGCCTGTGAACAGAAACCCACTGCCCTTTGGCATGATTTGCCTTGACTATGGCAGATTTGAATTTCATAAGGAATCTATCTTTTAGGCCTGTGTCTTTTGATTAAATGAGCAGGATTGTAATTAGATTTTAATAATTTTGTCCTGATATATAATTTAGGTATCAGAAATATATAGATAATCACAATATGGCATGTTAATTGTAGCTTTAATATTAATATAAAATCCAATATTTCATTTTCTACTTAAAATGTTAAGTATTTGCCAAAGACACATAGTATAACCATGTACAAAACAGTGCTTTTTTAGCACATGTGGCCCTGAACTTAAACGTTGGCTTGATGGTTAATGATGTGTCTGCTAAGTGTGCAGCTTGTAAAGAAAGTACTTTCTATTGTTCAATAATATATCCTATTTAATTGCTGTATTATTGAATAAAAATCCCTAAAGAATTTCAGTTTCCAGCAATGTTTTCTGACTTCCTTTTGGTGTCTAGACAATAATGATTTACTGAAATGCGTGGGGAGCAAAATAAGAAAAGGCCTTAAAAATATATGACATTTGTGGTTATTGAGGTGGGGGGATGGAAGAAAAACAAAGCAATATTGTGGCTTGGTACTAAGTTTCCAGATAAAACCATTTTGATATAAACAGCATTTAATGATCAAAAAATCCCAATGTCAAAGAGTTATATTAGATCAAGATGATAACACAAGGGTCAGAAGTAAGAAGTTTATAAAAATCAAAATGATTTTCTATAAAAATGTCAAAGTAAATTGCCAAATAATCATTTAAAAAACAAAAATATTCATGGAAAAATCAGAGTCTTTTCTACCCTAGGTACCATGTTTTCCATGAGTATTCATGAATGGGCTTATCCGTTTTAGTTTTCAGGTAGTCCCAGAACTCAGGACTCAGAGCCCTTGGAGCCTGGCCTTTTCATTCAACATCTGAATCCTCTCATGTCATAACACCCAAGCAGTGAGTCAGCCTCTACTTGAATTCCTGTAGTTATCACCCTACTGTATTTCAGACAGCTTGATTTAACTTTCACCCATTGCTATTAATTCAATTTCGTAGGACAATAAAAGAATTGCATTCATTAATGTTTTGGTTTAAACATATATATCCCTCCAAAATTCATATGTTGGAACATAAACCTCAAGGCAATGGTGTTAAGAGGTGGGGCCTTGGGGGGATGATTGGGCCATGAGGGGTCTGCCCTCATGAATGGGATTAATGCCCTTAGAAGAGAGGTTTCTGATTGCTGCTTGGTCCTTCTGTCTCTTCTGTCCCTTCTACTATGAGAGAACACAGGACGCAGCAACAAGGCACCACCTTGGAAGCCGAGGGCGAACCCTTGCCAGACACCAAATCTGGTGGTGCCTTGATCTTGGGCTTCCCAGCCTCCAAAACTGTGAAAAATATATTTCTATTATTTATACATTGCCCAGTCTAAGGTATTTTGTTATAGCAGGAGGACAATTAACTTTTTCCCAATCTAACTTTTAAAACCTTCAGCTAAGCACTTTGCAAATGTTATTTCAATGAATTTAATGAATTGAAAGGACATTTACAAAGTAAGGAATCTCTGAATTCACTGACAACATTAACAGAGTCCAGTATAACCTGAAACATACATATTTAGCATCTGGCCCATTTCCTAGGCTTGGTAAGCAGGGCGTGATACAGACAGTGAAGGGTTTTGTGCTTCATCATACATATTCTCAACACAGTACGGGATGGAAAGAGATGTAAAACATAGCAATGAATTATACCGATTCCAGGATATATTCTGGAAGTTGTAAATTCTTAATAAAAACAAAGGTCAACACTGCATAAAAGGTAGTTATTTTGTTCTCATATTTGCATGTATAGAAATTCTTAATACAACGTTCTCATGCTGCCATAAGAATACCACGTTTCCCGCCACAAGTCATTATCAGGTTAGAGGGGCGGCAAGGAGTAAATAGATCTTCTACATCATTTTGTGTCTTCAAATTCTACAACATTTACCACTTTCCAGACAAACAAGAGCTTTTGTAGAGTCATCCTAATGCCTTTCTGAAGGAAGAATCTACAACCCCACTTAGTTTTACTGGCCTATATAGCAAAACCATGAAAAAGGTAAACTTTATACTGACATTTCTCCATCTCTCCCTTCAGAAATTAGTTTTTTTTTTCTGATTTGAAAATCAGAAAGAACAACTTGAGGAAGGAAGGCACAGCAATTAAAGAGTAATGGCAGGTATTTGGTGTGCTAGGACAAGCCCTGAGAGGTCAAGTCCTAAATGGATGGCAAGGTGTGCCATGGGGCATTGGAGGCATACCAGGGAAAACAAAGGTTCTACTTTTATCATTATTTGCTGTGGCTCCAGCATTCCTTATCACCTTAGCACACACTTGGCTCCTGAGATTGGGGGTAGGAATGAGAAGGGATGAGTGGTTTAAGTTTGTCCCTCCAAAAAAGGGAAGATCTGGATGGGTGCGCAGCCAGGAACATTAGGGGGTGTTTTCCAGGCTCTTCTACGTACCCCCAGACTCTTCCAGCAGTCTAATAGACAGTGAGTGGCAAATCTGGGGCTCAAAGCCGAAATTTTTTAAATAATTTTTTTGTTGCTTCTGATACTGGTTTTTAGTATCTCAATTTTTTTTTTAGTTTATTTATTTCCAAGTATTACAGGAGTACAAATGTTTTTGGTTACAAGCATCATTTTTGTAATGCTTGAATCAGGGTTATAAGTGTGCCTGTCACCCAGATAGTGTTCATTGTACCCATTAGGTAGTTTTTTGCCCATTCTCCCCAATTTCCATTGAGTTATACTTCCCTCTATGCACATGTGTGCTCATCAGTTAGTTCCAATTTAATAGAGAGTACATGTGGTGTTTGCTTTTCCATTCTTGTGATACTTCACTTAGAATAATGGCCTCCAGTTCCATCCAGATTGTTGCAAAAGGCATTAAGTCATCCTTCTTCATGGCTGAGCAGTATTCCATGGTACACATATACCACATTTTGTTAATCCACTCATGAATTGATGGGCATTTGGGTTGATTCCATATCTTTGCAATTGTGAATTGTGCTGCAATAAACATTCCAGTGCATGTGCCTTTTTGATAAAATGAGTTCTTTTCCTTTGGGTAAATACCCAGTAGTGGGACTGCTGGATCGAAAGGTCGGTCTACTTTTAGCTCTTTGAGCAATCTCCATGCTGTTTTCCATAGAGGCTATACTAATTTACAGTCCCACCAACAGTGTATGAGTGTTCCTTCTTCTCTGCATCCATGCCAGCATCTATCAACAGAGTGAATAAACAACCTGAAGAATAGGAGAAAATATTTACAAGCTATACATCTGATAAAGTGCTAATAACCAGAATCTACAAAGAACTCAAGCAAATCAGCAAGAAAAAATCAAACAACTCCATTAAAAAGTGAGCAAAAGACATGAACAGAAACTTTTCAAAAGAAGATAGACAAATGGCCAATAAACATATGAAGAAAATGCTCAATGATGTCACTAACCATCAGGGAAATGCAAATTAAAACCACAATGAGATATCACCTTACCCCAGTTAGAATGGCTTTTATTAAAACTCAATGTTTTATTATCAAAAAATGTACCTCATCATATATGAATCCTTAGTATATTTCTTCCCTTTCAAAACAGCATATATTTGTTCCTCTTAGTAAAATACAATTTTCCTGAGTCCCCCAGAGCCACTAGTTATTCATGCATTGTTCCTGCACATACCACTTTAAAAATTAACCACTCAGACAAAGACTGGATTCTATTCTTCCCTGCGTATCTGGGAAAGAGAGAATAGAGCCCTTTGGCTCTTCACTTCAATATTCTCAGATAAATTCAACCTAACACAAAGAGTATTCTGGCCATAATCTGCAGCTTCACTCGACTGTTACATGCTGAATAGAAAAGGGATCCACTACTCATTTTTAAAATATTCATAATTACACACTCTTTCCTACAAGGAGCACCTGGCTGCCGGCAGATACACAGGGAGAACAGCACAGAGCCATGAGCTCTACTTTGTGGTGGAATACAGCCCCTTTAGAGCCCGAACCCTGGAGTTCTGAATATTTAGATCAAATGCAAGCTCTCAGTACACACAGTACAGTGATTGAAGCCAGCTTCCTCTCAATCCTCTTACCGGCACATGTTAGGGATTCTGAACATGTCGAAGTGAATTTGTTTCCTGCTCTGATGGAGAATGATAGGCATGTGCATTAGTAGATTCATCATCTTAAGTTTTACCAGATCTGAATGTAAAAATTAGCACTTGGTTGCAACATTCAGTTAAATTAGCACAAGTTAACCATACGAAAATAGAGAACATGAAGACAATGGAGTGCTATGCTTGGCTCATGGCATGACCATGAACCCATGACATGACCCAGAACATCGCTGTATGGGTTTCAGATAATGAGTGTTCCACTCCGTCCTCTATCAGACACATCATTTAGTGCAACACTTTTTATTACATTAAAGGAGGCTCCACATAAAAATGTCAGCAGCATCCAGTTGACTCATGGAATTGAGAACTGTGCATTTGCTGCCGATTTAAATTAATTTTGCTTCTTGAACCATGAAAAATAGTTCTTTGAACAAGGATTCATGATAAATACACATGTGTAAAAGGCCCTTAATCATAATTATCTTAAATACATAAAGCACAGTTTAAGACTGTCAGCCTCATTAATTTCTCATGGTATAAAAGAACAAAAACAAACGGTAAATGAGAAAAGTATATGTCATAATTTAAATGTATTATGCATGGTCATTTAGCATACTAAATGAAAAAATTCTTTATAAACTCTGGGCAAAAGAACATTTCTGCACTACCCATTGATAGCAAGCAATGTTGTAATTTTCTTGTAGAGAACCAGTGTTTTATGTCATTTGGATTTTAAGAAAATACTACCTATAATTAAAACAGTAGAATTAGACTATACGAGTCCTCCCTTATTCATGGGGGATATGTTCCAAGACCCCAGTGGATGCCTGAAACTTTGAATAGTACCAAGCTGTGCATATACTATGTTTTTTCCTATACATACATACTTATGATATAGTTTAATTTATGAATTAGGCACAGTAAGAGATTAACAACAATAACAGATAATAAATGAGAACAATAAATTTGCCAGCCTCACTACGTTTGTGCTTTGGAGCCATTATTAAGTAAAATAAGGGTTACTTGAACACAAGCACCATGATACCTGTACAGTTGATCTGATACCAAGGCAGCTACTAAGTGACTAACTGGCAGGTAGCATACACAACATGCAGGTGCTGGACAAAGGGAGGGATCCCATCCTGGGCAGGATGAACTGGGGCGATGGGAGATTTCATCGCATTACTCAGAATGGCATGCAATTGAAAATTTACGGCACAGAGTAAGGGCTGAGTAAATATCAACAAGAGTGACGCACGGCCAGACATTGTGTCTATATTCACACCTATGGCCTCTAGTCCTCCCTGCAACCCCATGCTCTGAATCATCATAAGGTTTATCTCCCAGCCTCTGAAGCACACGTGTCTCACCAAGGCCTCCGACACACCTGCTTCTTCTTGGTTATCTGGTCTGATTAACTTGATGTCATCAATATGATGGGTCAATGTGATAGTATTCAGGACAGTCTGATGGCCCGGGCCCCTTCAGATTATATCATGACAGAGAGGGAAAGAGCTAATGCAGCCCTGAGACAAGACCCTCTATGTACGCTGTAGTCTGTTTCACACGAATATGAACTGCTTCCACTCCTCCTTTCTGATAAAGATGTGAAAGAACACATTTGCCAGACCTCCGACTGCACACTTCATATTAATATTAATAATTGGATGTGTTCCTCTGCTAGGTAAGATATTGCTCTGGCACAGTATCTGCAATTGGAGCTACTCCCTGGTTGAATTTGCAAAAGTCCACTGTCATCCTCTAAGAGCTGTCTGATTTTTTTGTTTTTGTTTTTGGGTATTTTTGTTTGGTTTTTCAGTTTTTGAGGGGGCCAGAAACTGATTAATTTGATGGGGACATGATGAGGACTACTATCCCTGAGTTCTTTAGGTCTTAAGGATGGCACTAATTGCTGCCATTTTTCCCTAGACTCAATATTGCTTTCTATGTATTGTCTTGGTTGTAACAATATTGTCACAAGACAATATTGTCTTGGTTGGTTGGACTGTTTTAAATGCTTCCCCACTATGGCAGCTCTTAACACTCAAGTTGAAGGATCAATGTGGGAAGTTTTACTACTGACCAAGTATTTATATACCAAATATACATTTGAGGACTAGAAATGGCCACTGGGGGGGTGGGTCCATGGATGTAGTGGATCCACCAAGAGCTGGGCCTGGGCCAGGACCCCATTTTATCACCAGTTCCCTGAGGCCCCTGCCTAACAGGGAGGCCATGATACCCTTCAGCTCCCCAGGTATCAATGCCACCTTGTGAGCATTCACCAGTACTCACAAATGTCTGAGTGCTACACTTTCCCCAGTGTCCAGCTACCTGAGTAAATGGTCATAGATCCCTTTGGGGGAAATTTGGAGGAGCCATTGCCATATATACTTGCCACAGTGTTGCAGGTCCTTGTACTGGAGACCTGGCCTCTCCTTCAGTCTATGGCTTCCAGGTCTGAGAATGGGCTCATGCCTGGACACTAGTAAGGGATTGTGATTTTGGGGGAGAATATCTACTTTTAGCCTCCTTGATTTCTTTTAATTGTATAGATTGAGCGATTCTCTTGATGACTGTCCATCTATCTTGTTGTGTTCAATTAACCATCTCCATGGTTCTATGCAGGTCACAGACAGGGGCTTGCATGGTTTGAACCTCCCTCCAGCACCAAAGGAGGAGCAACCAAGCCTTCCTTTCCTGGATGTCTAGATGTGGGGTGCAAGGGAAGACGGAGGGGTGCAGCTGAAAGATGTCAGCAATCATGTATCAAAATAGGGGGTCAGACTGTCACAAAAGGGAATACAGACTTCACTCAGTCTAATGAATAAGAAAATATTAATACAATGACAAATAGAGAACCAAGAGGCAGAAATATTAACCAAAGTAGGTTTACCTGCAGACACCTGCCACTTAAACAGGAAGTCCCAGACATCTTCCCCATCCCAATGGAAGCCGCCACCATACACAATGGAAAATGATCCAGCATGTCACAGCCAGCAAGTGGAATGTGGCCAGCAGGTACATTTTTAGGTGCAGATAGAAGCCAGGTTTTATCTCCCTAACACCTCAATGATTCTTGTCCTCTCCATCTTGACAGCACATTTGAAAGAGCAAACACATGAAAACAAGTACGTTTCTAGGTGGTGAGGAATTAAAAATTGGGAATGTGGTAGAAACACAGAAAAATGGAGACAATCTCCACCCAGTGGGATTACCCAGAAATCTCTAAAGTAGTCTCATTTTGCAGGAAACCCTGTAGTTTAAACTACAAATG
Source organism: Eulemur rufifrons (assembly GCF_041146395.1). Taxonomy (NCBI): domain Eukaryota; kingdom Metazoa; phylum Chordata; class Mammalia; order Primates; family Lemuridae; genus Eulemur; species Eulemur rufifrons. The sequence goes on along the minus strand of NC_090983.1, from coordinate 32,640,196 downwards.
CCAAAATGCGGTGCCCTCCATTCCAAAGGCCTAAGGGCACCTGAGAGCACTTTAGGTCCCTTTAAGCCATTAGGAGACTTTAATTCCTCCTTCCACGGAGCCAGGAGGCTGGTGAACTCAACAAGCCTATAAATTAAGTCATGAGTCCTATTTTCCCAGCAAAGCAAGTTCAGAATGTACCATATAATTCTCCAGACTTGACATACCTCCGTTAAAGGGGATGCCCACTGAGTGTGGGATTACCAAAAAAAAAAATTACAGATTTTCTAATAAATGCCTCCAACTGCCAACAAAATCTGGTTCTCATGATATTTTTTTCCTTTGTGGCTGAAAATAAACATGTTCATTGCTTTATAGTTTCCTGAAATGATGACATTCTAGTATAATTGCAAATTCTTGTGACAGGCAAACGATATTTACTGACTGCGATGCTCTATAAAGCGCATGAGTAATGGCTCAGGGTAGCCTCTCTCAGTGAACACGAGCACTAAGTAAATCATCATGAGAACTTTTCTGCTAATGCGGAGCCCTTGGTCATGTGCTTTTTCATCAGACTATCATTGAAACGTTTGCTCAGTCTTAAAAGGTATCTCTCCAAGTTCCTAAATGCAAAGATTGGCAGTAAAATAAAGACTTAACAAAACCCTGTTTTTCTTATTATTTAAGTCAAGAGAAAGCCAAATGAAATATCCGCTACGATATTCAGATCACACACAGAAACTATTTTTTTTTTTATAAATTGGCTAAATCAGCCAGGCAAAAGACTTTATTAATATTTGCTCAAGTAAAATTTTAAGTCTAGAGTATCAAGTTGAAGCAAAACATATTCTAGAAGAGTTATTCGGTGTGCCAAGGGAGCTAAGCTTTCCAAATTTACTGGACAATTCCATAAGTATTCTTGCCAATTATCTAGGCCTAATGTAGTTATTTCATACAGAAGATCTGCACACAGACCAGTGTAAACAAGCCGTCCCAAGAGCTAGTAGGGAAGCAGAAAACAAAATGTAAAACTGAAAACAGGAGACCGACTGCAGCTCCCCCTCCGGCTCCCACATACGCACTCATGATTTCAACTCATCTGTCTCTGTCAAACCGAAGGGCTCCGCTACACCCTTACAGGAGGGAACCCCTCAAAGCAATCTGCCTCCAAAGGCTGCACTGGTCTTGCAGAGCAGTGTCAGGGGTCCGACAGCAAGGATACAAGGACACTCAATCCTGGAAAGCCACGTGTGACTTGTGCATGCCAGGAAGGGGCGGGGAATAGTGCTGAGATGGGTGACAGCTTCAAGCGGATGTGCTTCAGAGAAATGGCTGACATCAGTCCTAAGTGGGCAGGGTTGTCCTTGCCCCTTAAGAGGAGCTCAACAGCCAGATTGTATCCTGCCTGACCCACAAGGACAAAGAGGCAACATAATTAAGAGGTTTCCTTCCTCCAGAGGGCTCAGCAGAAGACAACGGCCAGCAAGGGGGGAGACACTTCACTTTCACTACCTGCAGGGCTGCCACCACTCATCATGTGCCAACAGACAGACCTGAGTACCATAAAAAGCAAGAAAATAGCAACCCATCGAGTTCCCTGGAGAACACTGCGGCTGAGATCGGTGTGCAGGACGTGCTCTCGGGAGCCGCTGGGGGTGAGGAAGCAGGGCTGGGCAGAGAAATTGAACTCAGAAGCAGTCACAGCAAAGACCTCATCCAGCCCTGCAGGAGCTCTGGAGCCAGGATGGAGCTGGAATGGGGCAAAGTGGCTGGGCCCTCATCAAAACTTGTAGAGCTGGTGCCAGATGTTTGGAATAAAACAGAGACAACAGTGAGGCATCCTTTAAAAATATTCTACATCTCTAAGACTCTTGATGTCACAGAGGATACTATTATGTGGGGAAAAAATGAATATCAACTATAATCTGCAATCTTTTGACTCTAACCCTAGAGTCAGTGGCATCTTAGACTGAATGAAACAGAGTTCACACTCACAGATAGCCAATTTTAATATTTTCATATTTAAATAAAAACATAAAATATACAAATATACGAGAACACATTTATATTTTTCCAAGGACATAATTTTGCTTTGTATCCCCATGGTGATAGTGCCATTTCCACTAAATGCAAAATTGGAATTGTGGGCATTTGCATATTTGTATTCCATGCAGGACACTGGATTTCTGCATTGAAAATACAATAGCAAAAACAAGAAAAGGTGATGTGAACATGAGCTTGCAAATTAGGCTAATATGAGTAAACATAAGGGCTAAGATGCTATAGCAAGGAAAACAAAACCAATGTAAGAAGATATATGTTTAGTTTTCTTTCACAAAATCATGTTAAAGTGAGCAGTCCCAACAGAGATGCAACTTTTTCCATGTGGCTCTTTAGGGACCAGGTTCTTTCCATCTTGTTGCTCTACCCTGCCCAGGGCATCTGTGCCTTTGGCATGAAGCAGGGGCTGGTAGATCTATATTCTAATGGAAGGGAAGGGAAAGAGAAGAATTCTAAGGAAATAGTTTTTTTAATTAGAAATTTTAACAGGGCATACTCTATGATCATAATAGAATAAAATTAAAAATAAATAATAAAAATGTGACCAAAATGATCTTAACTTGGAAATTTAAAAGATTCTCTTAAACGAATCTTAAATAAAACCTAAAGATGAAATAAAAAGACAAATTAGGAACTGTTTCAATAATAAAACCTTGGAGATATAGCAAGAAATTTGACAGGAAAACTTACAGCCCTAAATTATTTACTATTACAGGAAAAAAGGCTAAAAATTAAAGGATTAAGCACTCTCTCTTAAAAAAAATAGGAAAATAAACACAAAATAAATCTAAAGGAACTAGGAAGCAAGAATTAATAATAACAAAAGGTGAAATTAATAAAACAGAATATAAAAATTGGAAAGGATAAATACGTTATAAAAAGTTCATTTTTGAAAAGACTATAAAATGATTGTTTTTTAAAAAAAAAAGATTCAAAAGCCTGATTAAACATAAAGGAGAGATCCCTAAGAAAGAGAAAAAGGATGCATAATAACCACAGATACAGAGGAGATTATAAATTATGAAAATTCTATGTGTAATGTCATTAAAAACAAATTTGAAAATCTAGAGGAAATGGATGCTTTCCTAGCTGAATATAAATAACCAGAGTTGACCTAAATAAAAACTGAATATGGCAATTATCATAGAAAATAACTATCATTTTGAAAAAGTCAACAGAGGTTGGGCGTGGCGGCTCATGCCTGTAATTCCAGCACTTTGGGAGGCTGAGGCAGGAGGATCGCTTGTGACCAGCAGTTCAATAACAGTCTGGACAATATCATCTCTACAAAAAATAAGAAAAATTAGCAGGGCATGGTGGCGTGTGCCTATAGTCCCAGCTACTTGGGAGTCTGAAGTAGGAAAATTGCTTTAGCCTAGGAGTTTGAGGCTGCAGTGAGCTATGATCAAGCACTCCAGCCTGGGTGACAGAGCAAGATCCTATCTCCAAAAATAAAAAAGAAAGAAAGGAAGGAAGGAAGGAAGAGAAAAGAAAAAGAAAGTCAATTTAAATTATTCCAGACTCCAGGAAAAAAAACAGAAAGCTCTTGAATGTATTTCATATAGCAAGCAAAACCTATGGAACAAAATAACATAAAAGAAGAAAAAAAGAAACTATAGCTCAATCTCACTATGAATATAGGTACAAATACCAAAAAAAAAAAAATCAGCAAAAATAGAATAAAATGCCAAAGGAATAGTATCACATGACCAAGAGTAGTTTATTCCAAGAATACAAGATGGTTTAATGGTAAGAAATCTATCAACATTGTCCTTTACATAAATGCATTAAAAAAGAAAAATCATTGAAAATATTAATAAATGCCAAAATGTGATTTGATATAATTCAGCAGTCATCTCTAATTATAAAAACTCTAAGATAATAGCAATAGAAAAATGCAACTTACAACACAGACTATTTATAAAAATCAACTGCATATATTTTCCTAAATAGCAAAATATCACAACCATCTTAATTAAAATTAAGAATTTAGCAGGTACGCCTAGTGTTTTCATTATAATTTAATATTATTTCTGATTTTTGGAGAAAATAAAATAGCTGGAATAAAAATTGAAAAAGGGGATGTAAAACTACATCTTTTCTATTGGTAATACGAATCCATGCCCAGGAAGCCCCACAAGAAATTCAAGTTTAATTTAAAAAAAAACTTTAAAATTAACAAAATTGGCAAGGTAGCTGGATATAAAATAAATTTGTAAATATCAGTATCTTTTCTCCATCTAAGCATCTAGAGATGGAAAATAGGAAAATACATTTACAGTAGCAACAAGTAATAAAATACTTAGAATAAAATTTCCGAGAAAGATACAGGACCTGCATGAAGAGAACTATAACACCACTGAAGACATAAAATAAGATCTGGAAAGTAGAAGGACATACGAGGTTCTTGTTTGGGAATACTTAATTTCATAAAAATGTATTATATAAATGTAATGTCATTATGATTCAAAATTCAAGGTTTTATTTCTAAGGCAGTAGGAAGAGTATTGGATATTTTTATATTAAAACACTTTTGAAGGACTATGTTTAAAAAAATTAAAACTCTATATACCATAAGACACTTGAAAAGCAAGAGAGAAACAATGGCTATAGAAAAAAATCACATCAGAGATGATATACAAAGGGATATATTTGTAATATACAGAGATCTCACCATTTTATAAGAAAAAGATAAAAATCTAATAAATGCACAAGAATATAACTAGGTAATTCTTACACAAACTTAGTTTTTCAACAAACATATTCTTTAAACACATCCAAATTGTCAACCAGCAAATTCACTCATCATTGGAAAAATGCAAATTTAAGTAACAATGAAATTTTACTTCACACCTAACAGAGTGGCAAAATTTAAAGAGAATTATATTGATATATAATTCCTATTGCTGGCAGAGACATGGGAATAAGATACTCACAAAATATTGCTAAGTATAAATGTGATGTGCTATAGCCATTTTGGAAAGTAGTATGGTAACTTGTATAAAAATTTGAAATTCATAACATGCTCTTTGGCCCTGCAACCTTAACTCCTTAAAACTTGTCCTATAGAAATAAACACACCACCAGCAATGAGGACACATGTATCATGATGTTTATTGGAGTATTCATTATTCATAGTAGAAAAATGGAAACACAGTGATTAAATGAATTATGGCCCATTTATAACATGAAATATTAAGTAGCCATGAAAAGGAATAAATAGAAACTACTACTGTATATCAATGAATTTGGAAGGATTTCCATGAAATCCTACTTATAAAAATCCTGCTTCATTTTTGTACTTGCATATATGGGTCAGTATGTAATTGTATGAAAACAATAAGAATATAAAAATAAAAGGATACATAACATTCGTTAACATAGGTCACTGGGATGGAGGGAGGAAGAAGGAGAAAAAAGGGATGTGGGAACCTAGCAAAAAAAGAAAGAGAAAAGTAAGATTTTACTTTTTACTTGAAGAATGTGTAATATGATCAAATTATACATTTGTATAAAGTTATAAACCTGTATGTGTGCATACAATTTTTTAAATAAGAAAATTTAAATGCCAACTATTGGATTGTGATTAAAAAAACATGCAACTGAATTAAGACCCAGGGGAAAGACAACATCATAAAGCACTACAATTTAGTCACTATGGTAACTTGCAAAGTATTTTTGCAGAGCTGTTCTCACAGCTCCCACACGTACAATCAAAACAAATATGCTAAACACTAAAATTTAAAGAGAATTGGTCATTTTATGTGTTGTATTAACACACTTAATAGTGTCATTGTACATAATATAAAATTTATGCTAAATCCATATAATATTATGCAGTCAAGGCCATCGATTTTTGTTTAATTTGATGACTGTGGTTTCCAAAGAGCTGATATTATAAAGAAAAATTGTTGATGCTACAGTACAAAGTGATGAGAGAGACTATAAACAAATATAATGTATACTTTTCAAATATAGATATATGTGTATACATATATATACCTATTAGTATGTATATGTACTTATTTGTATATAGTAATACTACATTTGTATATACTATCACCTTTTAAAAATCATATTGCTTATATGAGTTAATTTCCATAATGGCACTAAAAGAATTAGCTATGTTACCTCCTTTAGAAGATAATAATATGTACATAAATAATGTGGCGTGTTTTCCATAGGAATTTCACCTTTTTCCTCCATTCAATTTTATGTATTAAAAAAATTCACAGTAAATTTTTTGGAAAGGAAAAACCTAAAAACTGTGCAAGATGAAATTTTAGAAAAATTATAATTTTCTATCACACTTAATAAATCAAATTCACACATATTTGAAATATAAAGCCCAAAGCAATTGTGCAAAAAGATCTCATAAAGTAGTAGGTCTTTCAGTAAATTTAGAAATCATTGATACTATATTGTAAAGTACATTGATAAAAAAATTTAGGAATAAAGTACGTTGAAGATTATTTTTCACCAGAGATCTCACTTCCATCCAGCCAAATGTGGTGTTTCCCGCCTCATTCTTCAAGTGTTACTTCCTCCTTTGAGGAGCCTTCCCTGACTCCCTCCAGCAGAGGACTTCTTGCTCTTGTCCTCACTTACCGCTGGTTCTACAGCAGGAGGTTTGTATGTTCCTCTGCCTGCTTGCCTTGAGCTCCTTGAGGGTAAAAACCAAGAGCCGGTCTTTTCTGCACCTTCAGTGCTTGACTACACACCTGCCCACCAGCGCCCACCGACACTTCGCTTAGTTCCCACTGCCATGCTCCTGCCCGTGTTATTGTATTCTTCAATATTCTCATCTTCTCACTAATCTGTATTTCCCTCCTATCTCTTACGGCTACAGTTTGCTTATGCCCAGCATAGAGATCTATCTCCTTCTTGTGGCCATGCATTGCTTTATTTATCTATTTTTTTGATTTCCAACACGGCTTTATGGTAATATGACTATAGGGGATTAGGAAATGTTAAATTGGTTTTGTACACATGCCACTTCAGACAGACAATAAAGATAAGTTTTACAAAGGTTTTTAAAAACAACAATAGCACATCAAGACATTTGGTTTGTAGGTAGCATTTGTTTTACATTTCAGGCCATGAAGATGCTCTGGATGACTTCGGAATATATGAATTTGTTGTTTTTCCAGATGCTTCTGGTGTTCCCAGGGTTGGTTTTCCTAGTGGCTGATTAACCAAGAAGTAGTATTCTGCGTCACCAGAGGCGTAAGCAGCATTCATTTAAACACCTGGGAAGTGTGGTCAAATGGCTGCATTGCCCATTACTGCATCAAGCAGTGTTGACTGGCTCTATAGTGAATGACTTTGCTGGATCTGGGGAGCTAAAGCATCTTTCTCAGCCTTTATGAGTAAAGCTAACACAAATAAGAAAGTTATGCCGGTTCATAAACTTTCTGGACCTGGTTATCTCAGTGAAGAGAGAACTAACCAGGTTGAAGGTCAAGATAACTGAATAAGTAGAGGATCAGGAACCCCTGGTTTAAGTCGTCCTGCATCTCTTGGGTGACTGCAGCCCATCACTTTACTGAACTCTCTGTTCCTCAGTTTCCCCTTCATGTCTCCTTCATATCTCTTGATGACATTGCAAAGACATTTGGTCATACCCTTGAAGGTACCTCATGCTCTGCAGAAGGAAGTTACCATATAGACCCAAAGTAAGCAGATAATACACCTTTATTATTACCCTAAAGGTGCATGAGATGGGGCAGGGGTGAGGGGGAAGCTTTTATGCAGCTGAAGTCATTTTTTCAGTCTGGGGGGGAAAAGAAAACACTTTTAAAGCAATCAGTTTTTAACAGACATCCAGAATGTTTCTTTGGGCTAATCACTTTTATAGATTTGGTTTTTTTTTTTCTATTATAGTCCAAGTTATATTATAAAGTGTACATTTTCATACCTCCTCCTTGTACTAAATTCAGAACTCCTTGAGGGCAGGGACTATGTCTAATTATTCCTGTGGTTCCAGTGCTTAGCTCAGCTCATTGTAGGTGCTCAGGGAAAGTGAGATTGAATGAATCAATCACCACACCTCGAGGACCCTCTGTCTTACCAGGTACCATGCTAAGAGATGTAAAGTTAAAAATATCAGGCCTTTGGCCCCTTAAAGCTCATAAACAAATTGAGGATGTGTTCCTGTCTTTCTAGTCTACATTATAGAAACTGAACACAAACTAGCTTAAAAAGTAAAAAACAATGTGGGCGGGGGACAGAATTTACTTGTCCTAGGCAGGTTACTTCTATTAATAGTTTCAGGAATAGCTGAATCTAAGATCCAAGGGTTTCTAACAATGTTATCTTCCAGATTAGGTCTCTTTCTATAACCTGCTCTTGGGTGGCTTCATCCTCAGGAATTTTTTTTTCCATGTGAAAGCCCCTCACAGCTCCATGTTTATATCCAATTGTAGCAAAAATAGAGCTTTTTATGCCAATGGTCCTAGCAAAAGTCCTAGGAGTAATTCTCAATGCTTTTAATTGAGTCACCTGCCCTTCACTGAACCCATTATAGTAACTCTGAATAGGCCTACGTCACATGGTTACCTCTGGACTTGGAAGTGGGGTTGACCCCATCCAAATCATATGGATTAAACGTGAGGGAAGGGTGTTCACCAGAGGAAAATCAGGTTGCTGTTACTAAAAGGGGGAGAAGATATTAGGCATTAGGCAAGCAAAAACCAACACATGTTCTCCATAGAGGAGATGTCCTATATATCAGTAATCATGTGGTAAGGCTAGGAGTGACGCTTAAGTGCTGACAGCCAAAGATTAGGTAGGAGAAATGGATCACTTCAAGGACAGCTGTCCACAAACACCTTCTAGGAGGAAGCCTATGAACTATGCCTTTTGGATAGGTAGGATTATGGTAGGTGAAGATGAGGAGGCCTTTCAGATACATGGAAAAGAATGAACAAAGGCAGGGAGGTAAGGATCCTTTGGAGGTTTTCCAACTTTGCTGGGAATTTTTGGGAATTAAGTCTGGAACTTTGGTTGGGGGCTAGATCTATATACATAGTCTAATAAGAGCTAATCCTTCATGCAGATTTCTTCCATATATGATCTCAAAAAAGAGTAATTTTGGCAGGCACCAGGAGTAGGATTATTCTTCCCATGTTACCGATGGGGCAAGTGAGGCCTAGTGCAAGAGATGCCTGCTGAGAGTTCACCCTCTTGTGTCCAGAGACGGAACAGCGCAAGAAGCCCAATTTCTGCCCTACAGCCCAGGACTGTGGCCCTCCTCCCATCCACAGTAAAAATAAAATGTGGAGTTGGAAATCAGCAGGACAGCAGCTGTGGCTCAGCCCCAGGGCCAGCCTGAGGACACCTCTGGAGGAAGTTGTAGGAACAAAAATATAGGCAGAAAGAAGCTATCTGACTTGCATAATGGCTAAACGCAGAGACTCTGGAGTCAGGCCTGTTTTTGATTCCCAGTTTCATGAGTTAAGGTGTTACCTTGGGCAGATTATATAACTTCTCTAAGCCTTAGTTTGCTCATCTGTAAACAAGGTAAAGAACAATACGTATCTTATAAGATGGTTCATGAGGTCTGAATGAGGTATTGCATATTAAGAACTTAGCACTCTCTACCTCTTCCCGTCTGGTCTCCTCTTACTCGTCTGGTCTGGTCTCCTCTTCCTCATCCTTGTCCAGTCTGGTCTCCTCTTCCACGTCTGGTCTGGTCTCCTCTTCCTCTTCCTCGTCCAGTCTCTATGCATTGCTTTAAATTGCTTTCTAATTATTCCACATGTGCAGGCTTTGTATCCAAAGCAAGATCGTAAATAGAAATCTTGGGAACTATTTTTTAAATTTCCAACTATTTTAGTACCAAGCATAAGTAATTTAAGCATCAATGCTGTTTAAACTAAGAAACACATCTTTTTTTTCCCTCTAGATTCTCATTGTACTGTCAAATATATTATTAAATTTATAATAATTTTCTGATTTGTATTTAATGGATAGATTAGGAGCACACACACAAAGACAGTGACCTCAGAATGCTTCTGGAATCACACAATGGCCAGAGCAGACGCCGGGGAAAGTGATGAAATAAGTCTTGCTTTATCTCCCCACAAGGACTCAAGTTCCTTCCTCCTACTAGCGACAGCTCTTAATGCCAACTGCCATACTTGTACATATGGAATTAACATCTCTAACTGCCTGCAAGTATCTTTGTAATCAAATTTCCCTTAGAAACATAATGAGACCATTGGAAATGGGAATAATACACAGGTTAAAAATAATAAAAAGTAGGTGATATACGAATAAAGGATAAAAAAAAAAAACTCAAGGCATAATTCTTATCTATTCCTCAAAAGAAATCCTCTGAGAGTTAGTTTCAAATTGCCTGAGAATAGATGGGGGAGAGAGGTATTACTTGAGAAGCAAGTGAAAAAAGCATAATATATATATGAATATTCATCACCAATAAAAAGTTGCCAAAACCAAACGGGAAAACAAAGAAGGGATAAAAGTATTTTGAAGTTTGGTGCATGCATTTATACATTTTGGTCTTGTGAATAGTTACCACAAAATCTTGTCCATTCTTCAAAGCTAAACATTATTTAATCAAAAAGACAATTAAAAATCTAAGCCAATTTTTATATAGACATTTTCATTTAAAAAAAATAAAGAGCAGAGTCCAGTATTAGAATAAAGGCATAGCACACATGAATGAAGGGAAGACCCAGTGGCTATTGGACTGATACTCCCTCCTAAACATATGGCATTGACATCAAGAACTCACAGCCACTGGGGCCAAGACCTAAGACCAGCTGTAATGTCAATCCGCTAAAGAAGCAGAGAAAATTCCTGTGTTGCATTAAACTTTAGTTTCTTTCCAGAGCTATTATTTTACCAGATACTCATTATATGCATACTTCACTTCATTATCATTTTTTTCTCTACAAGGTTAGTTCAAAGTGTAGGACCAAACTTTATAGAAGGGAGTGACATAAAGAGTATGATCTGCATTTCTAATTATCCCAGTTGAAGATGGCTTTTCCATACGTGGATGTTCAAATGAGTCAGCACCCCAGTGGACTCTGGCGTGTCTCAGGTGGCTAGAAATACCCTAAATCTCATCATTGAAAATACAGACCCCCTGAAAACTTTGTAGTTCTGGATGAGTAGTAATGATATTAATCGTATCCCTATTAATACTATCTCTTTGAGTAAAGACTGGTGGAAAATTTGAGAGCTGGAAAATATTTAATATATTTCCAATGCTCCTTAAAGGAACAGGATAGCTGTTATTCATAATAGTAGGCTGGCAATATTTGCATAGAGGAGACAGCATTGCCCCAAAAAGTTTAAAAATAAAAGGCATTGTGGCCAAAGCAAATATTTCTCCCTCGAAGGGAGAACGGAGTCATGGACTACGTGGATCAGTGGGCTAAAGATTGCAGACGTGCTAGATAACAGGCCACGTTTCCATTTCTCTATGGTGGAAAACCTGGCAGCCTTCAGTGAACCCCGCCAGAGGCTGGGAGCCATTTGTTATTTGGACTTTTCCAAGCAGACAAGTCAGCCTTTCTCATTTAACTAAAAACATTAATATTTGTCACATTTTGAGGATGTTTTGATAACCCATTCATGTTGTCCTCCCAAACACCTCACCGTCCTGGAGAGGGCAAGAGCATACAGGAAATTTGTAATCAAGATTGACCCAGGGTCACATTCTGGCTCCACTATTCAAACCCATGTGGGCCTGAGCACGTCACTTAATTTTAGTTAAGCATTAGTTTCCATCTTAGAGAAAAAGAAATAATAAAAATTTCAACCTAGACTGTTGCAAAATGCCCAGCCCAATGCCTGACATAGAAGGCACTCTATTAATAAACGGTAGCTGATAAAACTGTTTTTCCAGTATGGTATTGACTGGAGAACAAGGGATCCTTTGACCTAAATAATCTTGCAAGTTGTCTCGTACTCACGTGTGCGATGTCAAACATGACAGCTGGATACGGGGGGACTAGAGGGAAGAGTTTTACTGGGTTTATTCCAGCAGCCCTGGCCGCTTTGCCTTTTTTCCAGTACAAGCATACTCAGTTCTTTCCACTTTTCTCTCTGCTCAAGGAACATCTTATTAATGAGGCCTCTTCTGATCATCTTACAAAAATGTCCTCCTTATTCTGCTTTATTATTTCTACGTGGTACTTGGCATCACCTGAAAATTTTTCTAGTTGTTTGTTTATTTGTAAATGGCCTATCTCCTATCACTAGAAAGCAAGCTCCCTAAAGGCAGGGGCTTTGTCTTGTTCATAACTCTATTTCTTAGAACACTGACTGACACGCAGTAGATCAATAAATGTTTAATGAACAAATAATTTTCTCAAAAGAATAAACTGCCTCCTAGCAGCTAATGATCTGGAAACACCAGAAGGCTGGCACTTCTTCCAAAACCCCTGGTGAATCTCCTTCCAGGAGGGGGCCCTCTGTGCTGACCTTCAGGATGAAAATGACAACGGAGAGTTGGAGGAATGTTTGTCCTCTGATCTGTCGGTGGGCTGTCTATATCATATTGTCATACATACTTCTTTTACTTGTTTGGATAAGTGCCATCTCTCTTCACTTCCAGCTCTTCCATAAAAGCACCATCTCTATATGATTTTCTACCACCACTAACTGTTAGGTACTTAGCAAATGCTGACGGATGATGCTTTTTGCAGCCCTCTTAATTTTGGCCTCGGAGATGACCTTTACATTCTAGAAATGGTAGAGAACAGGTTGGGAGATTTCATCTATGTCTTTTAGAGATCTATGTTATTAAAAAGATACAATAGAACATGCAGAATTGATCATGGTTTTAAAATTTAAACAGGATTATAATAAGCTTTTACTCTTTAGTTACTGTCACTTAAAAATCTTGTGTAAGTTTGTCATGGTGACAATAAAAACAATGAATGATACCCGGATAATTCAAGAAAAAGCAGAACTTTACCTGAATTATTTAGGAATGGTTGCTCCAAATTCCTATTTTCCTATGTATCACATTAAATAATGAACTTTAAAATATTGATAGTAATCAAAATATACACATTCAATGGACTTATCCCCACTTGAAGCACATTTCTCTAGCAAACAGTACCATAGTTGGAGTCAAAATATATAAACTGTATTTATAACACTTACAAATTGTATACCACTTAAAATTGACTTTATTGAATTACAATTAAAGAGACTATTGACCTTCTGGATGTTGAGTGCACTTGGTTTTAACTTTAAACAATCAACTCTAGGTCAGTCGCTTCTTCAAGTCAATGTCCAGATTTTAATGGATAATTGAAGATTTCAAATCACATACTCGTAGCTGATTAATTGTGATTGACACAGTCCCTGCTGCTTAAGTCTGGATCAATGGAAAATTTACTCATATTCCAAAATTTGCTCATGCAGCAGTTTCCTTCTAAGTACTATACTTAAAAAAAAAAAAAAATCCCAATCAACCTACACCAAAATGCCCTTTCTGGCTCAGAAAACAAGCAGTAAATATTTAATAGCCTTTTAACTCTTTATAAAGTAAATCGTATTATATGCTTTAAGCCCTCATTGACCAATTCTAAGATGCGAGATCCAAATGTTAGCAGTAACACTGTCTCCTTTGCAGCTTCTCAAGGAACTGACTACTACTAAGTAGTCCAGGAAAAAAAAAGTAAAACATAAACAGATCCCGCATAGAGCATTATTGATATGTAGTATGTATACTCATAAGCTATAGCAATCATTTCTAATGAGAAATACAGTATAATATTGAATAGTTATAAAGACATACTTTCAATTTCATTTCCAATATATGTTCATTAGCAATAGTGGAGGCTAAATCTTATTTAAGTAGAAATGAATTTCAATATGCAGAATGAATGAATCAATTTATACTGCAGGTGAAATTCCACGAGATAAACATATATTTGTTCTAAGTAAGTAGAAAGCTACATATTACACTGTCTGGGTAGAAATACCTGAAATTTCATGCTTTTGAGTGCCTTAATCCTTTTTTTATTTACAAAAAAGTCACACACCCAAAATGCTATTTTAAAATCAAAGAAATCTGTTCTGAATCTCATTTTACTATTTAATAGAGCAGCTGAAAAATGACTTAAAGATGTGGCCATATGGTGTGAAAATCCAGAATCAAGGAAAGAATGAGATACTGTAAACATGTAAAAGGCAATAAAAGGAGGTAACTCTGAGCTCAGTTAATGAAAAGCTGATGATGGAGACTGTCTTTTATTGATTACATTTGAGGACACTGACTCACTAGTGTTTTCCAAAACATGAATTCTGCATTTCAAGTGTTTGAGAGATTCAGCTAAGTCTCTTTCCCTCAGCCTGGAATTGTTTGCACAGAAAGACACCATAGAATAAATTACTGAACCTTCCAGCACAGCTCAATTAGCTGAACGAAGCCGGGAGAGAAGAGCTCCAATCTGGTAGCCACAGAACAGAACCTGGCACCATTTTTGCTTAAAGAGTTTACAAGTGGATCATGGGGCATTTAAAAGACAGCCTGAATTTAAAGGTAAAGACAATAGGAAGAGGCTGGGTGTGGGTGGCTCACGCCTGTAATCCTAGCACTCTGGGAGGCTGAGGTGGGAGGATAGTTTGAGCTCAAGAGTTCGAGACCAGCCTGAGCAAGAGCGAGATGCTGTCTCTACTAAAAATAGAAAGAAATTAGCTGGACAACTAAAAACATATAGAAAAAATTAGCCAGGCATGGTGGCACATGCTTGTAGTCCCAGCTACTCGGGAGGCTGAGGCAAGAGGATTGCTTGAGCCCAGGAGTTTGAGGTTGCTGTGAGCTAGGCTGATGCCACAGCACTCTAGCCCGGTCAAGAGAGTGAGACTCTGTCCCCACTTCCTCCCAGCCCCCCACCCCAAAGCAAGACAATAGGAAGAGATGGAAGAGCTCAAACTCACTTTCTCCTGCTGGCTGGCGTTTCCAAAGGAAGTCAGTCAGGTGTTTGCATTCTCGAGTCATTTCTCATCTGTCTTTATGAGGAATTCCGGTCTCCACCCCCATCCCCAGCCTCACACAGAAGCTGAAGGCAGACTTTCTGTTCCCTAGAAGTTCCACACAGTTCCTCCCTTTAACTATAACTTGTAAATGTAAGTCAACTTCATGCAATGAAGCCTCAAGCCAGTTGATAAATGATCAAACCATCTACACGTGGAGAGTTGTGTAGCTCTGACCCCAAACCAGGGCTCCGAATTCAGTTATTTGTACATTAATTTATTCACCAAAGATCTTCTAAGGCCAGACATTGGAATTACCAAGTTGAATAAGACAGTCTCTATTCTCAAAGAGCTCATAGTCTAGTGGGAAAAACAACCTTGCAAACGAAATTTATGATAAATGAGTTAAATACCCCAGCCAAGGTTCATAAAGTTTCCAAAAGGAGCTTCCACATTTGGGGAAGTGCTACAGGTTCCGCTGAGTTAGGGTTTATCTGTGTCCTCAGAGCAAATTTAGATTTAACTTTGTAGGAAATAAGGGGATGCTTTAAAGGGATCTGAGACATTTTCCTTACTTCCTTGAAAGAGTAGAGCAACCCTTCCCATCCACTCCTTCTTAACTCCAGCGTGTGGGAGGCAGAGAGAGATCGCAAGGGGACTGCCGTGAGGTTGGCTTACAGAACAAGGAACTTAGACTCCCTGCCCCTTGGTTCCCTCAAACCACTTGGTGACAAGACAACAGTAAGGAGGAATAATGCTGACAATCTCAGGGATTGCTTACACATTAACAACTGACGGCTGCCCTCAACCATACAGGATCCCACAGTCAAGCCAGTCGGTAGCTGTGGAAGTTGAGAAAACCACAACATAAATGCTGAAAGCCCCACGTCGTACCAATGGTGTTTTCTTACAAATAGATGACATCCTCGTCAGCAGCAAGTGCTGAAAACACAAGGAATGACTGAAGGATAGCAAGGGTGGGCCTGTGAGGGAATCTTGCAGAAAGGAAAGAGAGATTTGCAACAGCTGAGAGGAAATCCTGACACACCGACCTCCAAAAGCAGTGGGCCTCCTTTCAGCCTGAAGTTCCCGCCTGCCTGCCGGGGGAATCTGGCCTCATTCCAGCGGCAGTGCCCTCATGTGCTATACTGAAAATAAAACAAAGGATACCATTCATCATATTTTTCAACAACTGGTTTCTTTTCTTAGTTTGAAAGAAAAACTTGGCAATCATAAAGCTGAGTTTTTTATTTTTATATATTTTCTTCTTAATGTCAAAATAAACTGGAAAAGAAAAAAAAAATAGCCCAATGGTAAGAAAAGGAAAATACACAAAATCCTTCAAAGCTTAGTTGGCCACACACTGCCATTCGACTGACACCAAACTGTGGAACGCTTCTCTCTCGTTCCTCCCAACCCAAAGAGCCGACTGCCTTCTGCTTCTGTAAGATGTGGCTACTTAGAGAAATTCAAATAGGCTCCCAGTGTTAACTATGCTGCATATTTACTTTAATCAAAGTGACATTTCCCAGATGGTGTCATCCAGAAACCTCATCTGAAATGAGGAGTATAGGAGAATTCAGCGGTACATTCCATGGAAAATTGAATACAGGTGTTCTCCCATTTTAAGGTAATTCAGTTTATGTAAGCACAAAACTATGAAACAGATACATTTATAGTATGAATGTCTGACCCCCATGGGTATCTGGTACATGAAATAGGTACCAGGCAATTCCTATGAAGGTGTGAATGTTTGAATAATAACATCTCTGCATTATCAACTGCATAACCCTAACACTTCTGGTTGTTAATTCTGAGCCTGAATGGTTTGTAGTTCCAGAACCTTCCCTTGCCTAGCAGAAGAAAAGGTGGGGAAAAAAAGTGTCTGAAGCAAGAAGCTGCTCCAAGGTGCCTCTGAAAATTAGTAGACCTAAAGGGACTGAGTCACTGAATATACACACTGAGTCTCTAAGCTGTCAATAACATAGACAGCTCCCTCCTTGAAGGTTACATTGGAATGATGAAATTCCCTTTAGTAATTAATTGTGATATGAGCTATGAAAGAAAGGACAGGCATGATGGAACAAGTAACCTAATCTGGTGGTCTTAAAAGACTTTTCTGAGAAAAATGACAACTCTGTTGCTCTAGGAACTACAGAGCAATGGGTGAAAGAAAAGGCTTCAGAAAGGACAGAGCTGGACAGAAACCCAATCCTGCCAGATGTATAACCTCAAGAAAGTTACTTTTCTGAGCCTCCGTTTCTGTACCTGTAGAGTGGTAACAACATCCACCTCAGAGGGTGCTGTGGGAATTCAATAAGATAACCTGTATGTCAAGTGCTCGGCATGTGTTTAGTGCACGGGGGCAGGTCTAAGTTCTGTGAAGCCTGGAGCTTATACAATTTTGAGTACCATCTTTAAGAAAAATAATCCAAAAATACGATTATATGTGAATTTAGATTGAGAAAATAAGTTTTGACAAATTACGTTTTTTTAAAATACAGAGATGTCATCATTGTTATAAATTCTAGAAAAATAACATTTTTATTGGTCATCTATGTAACACTTTACATGTTTTCCACATTTTTGTGGCTATCTCCTCTTTGATCACCTATTCAAATAACAACGATCTTTCATTTTGTATGAAGAAATATAAAGCTAATTCATTCTTTTTTCTAGAATTGATGATAAAAATCCGTTTGTAATCATTAATGCTTGGGATGCAACTTTCCCAATATGCAACTTCCCACAGAGACATACTTGTTCTTTGCAGTTCTACCAGATTTGTGCCCCTGAAAACAGGAATTCTGATCAATCCAATTTTATATGATTATCACGGAAAAAGAAATAATCTGGTATATTTATAATTGCACATACTACAATCAACGCATATATTTCTATAGCACAGAGCTTCTGTTTAGGATGGACAATATTAAAAATCATACCCTTTGCTTAGAACTTTATGCTTCTAGGATTAGAAAGATTTTCCCCAGACTAGCTTCTGGCTCCGTATCTTTGAACCTTGTTTCTCCTCCACTTCTCACATACTCATGATGCTAAGCACCGGAGCACTCAGTCGTCATAACCCTCTGGCCCTGCTTTGAGTGTCACAACACTGGCTGAGCCAACACAGGTGCTGAGAGGAGCATTCCTGGAACCATTCCCGTGCTGGAAGATCTAGCAATGACTTAACTATAGTGGAAGTGACTATGAACCACATAAGTATACCCACTGAAACCTAATTATCCCCAACTCAACTTCCCCTCTGTCTGGGTCCAGAAATGTCCATGGCCACTCTCAGAACCAGCTACGCAACTTTTGGGGCCCAGTGCAAAATGAAAATGTGGGTCCCCTTCTTTAAAATTATTCATGACAGCAACAGCAGAACATGGAACCAAGCGCAGGACCATATGCTGCTGCACAGGTTTCGAGCCCATGAAGCCAACCGTGGTTGCTGCAATGCCACTTGTCATGAGGGGAACTATACCAAGAAGTAGAGGTGGGAAGAGACAGCAGTTTCAACAGATTGTGCCTAAAATACCTTACTTTGGCAAATTTTACAAAGCCATAGAGCCATGCGAGCATATTACGGGGGCCTGTCAACATGTTACCCACAGTTTATATGGGCTTCATGCAAGTGAGGCACCTACAGCTAAAGTGTCATTAGCATAAGGGTAAAATCTGCTCGTGCTGAGATACAGCAGGTGCTCAATAAATACTTGTGAATAAAGCTTTATCCTCAGGGAATTTATAGTCTAGTCAGCAAAACAAATAAAAGAAGATCAATAAAACCCTGCCACAATGTGTCAGGTCCAAAAACTATAATTGCACAAAATGTGGGGATGTGAACTCAAAGCAAGTGACTCTGCTGGTTTGCCAGCCAGGTCTGGAGTGTTGGCTGCCCTTTCTGAGTCCATCCTGGTCCTAGCAGCACTGTTGACCTCACCTGGTGGCAATTTTCCTCCCTGAGTTAAATACTGATGGGGACCCTTCTGAGTCCTCTGGCTGACTTGGTTATTTCAGGATAGTGGGAGTGATTTCAGGCATTTCCCAATTAGTTGGAGCAAATCTGTGGCTCAATTCAAAGAAATTCAGCTGGGAGAAATCTGGGGATGTGGGGTTCATCCTCCACTTGCCCACTTAATGAGAGAGAGTCATGCCTGGCAGCAAAGAAAGCAGTCCTGCAGAGAAGGCATAGACAGTCCAGGGGAAGAAGTCACAAAACTAGGAGCTGATAGGTCTTGCAGGTATAGTAAGGAAGAAATGGGCAAGAACTCAGTATGTGGTAATTGTGTAAAAGACAGATCTGGAAGAAATTTTAAAAAAGGAAAGAGTACAGAAGGATTAGAGAAGTCTCAGGATCATGAGGTGGGCCATCTTATAAAACTGCCATAGAGGGGTGGGTCAATCCATGTTGTGAAAATCATGTAACAGTACCTAACACTAAGTCGGTACTCAATAAAAGATAGCTACAAATAATGATGCCAAAATGGTTTGCTTAAGACTTCTTTTCCTATATCCTACTTTATCTTTTATCCTCGTGAACTATCGGAGTGGATACCACAAAGGAAGATAAATATTAAACATAATTTTGGAATAGACAGAGAGTAATACCAATCAGTTACCAAAAGGCCTTTACACTTACTAGTCATGATACAGTGTTATGACAGCGGGTCATTGCTAGACTATATCACTACCAATTATTGCTTTTTCCAGAGCAGTTTGTCTTCATGGAGATATAGGCATCTCAGAAGTTAGGGAACAGTGACTGGTTGCAGATGGGGTTTCCTAAGAAAAAGTGGATAAGACGGTTCACAGAAGGTTTGGGAAAGGTGTTCGGCTGTAGGGCTGCCACAGGCCAAAAGGCATCATCTATGTGGCAGGTGAAGACAGCTACAAAAGGAAAGACAAGTAACTATTATAAGAGCGAAAAGACTATAATTTTTTGAATTATATAATTATATGAATCTATATTTTAAATGGAATAAGCTACCACATGAAAGACATTCACTGGGAAACTCCACCCAATGTCTTACTGTCGTATTTCCTGCCCTCTGCTCTAGTCGACACTCAGACCCCTACTCATGGAAAGAATAGCAAGAATGTCAAAGGAAACACAGTATTTGACAATAGGAAGTGAAATAAGAGAATAAAGTCCTAATGAGAAGAAAAAGAGAGTAACCACCAATGGGCTACTTTCCTCAGGAACTGGGTCCACGCAGAATATTTTCTGCCTTCTTCTCCACGCCCTCTCTGTGCCCCCCAGCACACCCTCCCGTGCCCATGTGGTCTGCTGATGGGTTTGTTTCCGACAGGATCCAGTCCAGGCCCAGTTAGGAAAAATAGAAACCACACTAAGTATTAAATATTTCAAGAGAGGTCACATCAAAAATTGGTCAACAGTTGTTGCAGAACTAAAAAAGCAAAAAGAGAACATGAGATCCCAGAGATGGCTCTGCAGGAAGCACTGCCCACCACGGCTGAGGGGACAAAGGGAAGAGCCTGGAAGCTTACAGCGGAGGCCTCGCAGCCCTGGGGCTCAGGCGTCTGAGGAGGTGGCACTGCCTGGCTGACGCTGTGGCCTCAGAGGGACGGATGAAGTGAGCTCTGAAAGTGAGCCTGGAACCAAGAGCCACCCTGGGGTGGGGGGTGGTGCGCGGGGAAGAGCCGCTGCTGAGGTGGGGCTGGCAGAAACAGGAGGTCAACAGGAGGAGCCATCCCTCACTCTCCTCCTGCCCCGCAGCCTCCCTGACCACCCTCTGTTGGCAGAGCTAACAGGGAACTCGCTGGCAGAGCAGAAACGTGGTTTGCAGAGTCCCAGTGTCAGAGAGCAGAGAATGAAAGGGGGGGTGTGGCCCTGAGACGGTAGGTTGGCACCGCATACACTAGAAATATGGAAAGAGAAACCCATTTCACATTTAGGTCTGTATCTCCCATCTCAACTAAAGACCTCAAATAGGGACAAAAGAAGGGGCCAACTAATCCAAAGACAGTCTGAGTTCAATCAGAGGCATGCTGACCAGGACATTTGCTTACACCTTGGAGAAGCATTCTAAGAGATTACTGTCAGTGTCCTAATTGTTTTACCTATGAAAAATGGGCTCCTTGGAAGCCATGTGCAGGCTTGCTTAAAACAATAAGCTTTTCTAACCCCCCGAGCACAACATACTCCGGGAGCATGGTCTGGATGCTTATCAAACAAGTTCCCGGGCTGTTCTCTGAAGTTTCTGGGCAAGTACAAACAACAGAGTCAAATAAATGCCTTTAAAAGCAAGGCAGTGGAGCACGTACCCTGTCAGTGAGAGCCTCGTATTCCCACAGAGTAAACAGTAACATGAGAATATTTATACGAAACAAAACTGTATATCAAGCCTGCTTTGGCTCAGCCAGAGGGAATGATAAATTCCTTGCAGATCTCTCATAGAGTGGTCCTTTGTTGACCACGGACGCCACTTCCAAGACAGTACAAACCAATTACAGAGCAAGGCTTCTCATTATGCCAAGGAATGAAAATATTACCCCCCATTTTGTTTTATTTCACAGTTATATTTTACTTACCCCACCCCCCTTATGTTTAAATAGTTTTAATTTATCGTGAGTCAAGCCCAAATTGAGGTTGGAAACAAATGACAACTCCCCACCGCCCCCCTCAACACACAAAACCTTATCACCCTCATAGCCTAGCTTGCTGCTTTCCTTATCCCTCTTTTAAGAAACTAAAAGTTGAAGTTGAAAGTTGGGTAGAATGAAAACACAAAAGAGATGATTAAAAAGTAAATTCTGTTTGTCCACATTGATTTTGGCCTATTGACAACTGGCGTAAGTCATGGGCAATGTCAACTGGCAGGAGATGGAGGTTAAATGAGCTATGAAGCCACATTCCATACAATGTCCACTTTGTGGTAAGATTTAAAAAAAAATACTGAACAAACATTTGCACAAACTGTGGGTCTGCTCCTAAGAGGCCAATCTGAGAAAAGGTCAATATGAATCCGGGTGTTTGTTAGTTCATTTTGTCAGATTTTTCTCAACCCAATGGGATAATTGTTCTTGGTTATTATAGACCCACCCCGGCCACTTCTGCCATCTCTCATGCCTAGAAAGAGCTGATGGTACCGTATCCATCCTCCAGAAACCCTCAGCAATTTACAGCTGGTTCTGATTTTCTAAAGAACCATGATGGAGCAAGGAAGAAGGGGAAGAGACAAAGACAACAGGGAAAAAAAGGGGGGAATTAGAATATGAGTGAGAGGTAAGAAGATTGTGCTGGTTTTGAAAATTATTTACTTATAATAAAAATAGCAAATTATTGTTTTTAAATGGATAGCTGGATCAAAGGCTAAATTTAATCAACTCTATTTTAAACCACTAACTAAACCATATGTAGCACCAGAATCCATCATAATAGATTTAAAAAGGGTAAAACAGGTCTTATATATTTGTATACATTAATGGAGATTAGAAATTTGCCAACATTTTATTTAGAACATACAGACTTAGTAAAATTATCTCATTCAGATGTTTGTTTTTTACTTAACTTTTGTGGAACAAATATATACTTTTTGTTCTTTTTTAATTTTGGTAAAATATACATAACATAAAATTTACCATTTTAACCATTTTTAAGTGTGTAATTCAGTGGCATTAAGTACATTCACACTGCTGTGCAACCGTCACCACCATCATCTCCAGGACTGTTTTCATTTTCCAACACTGACATGCTGTACCCATTTAGTAGATGTCTGGATTTCAGTCAGCCTTGCTCTAAGCCAGCGGTCTGGAATGCAGTGACAGGAACCTGGAGAGGCGGATTCAGGTAGCTGCAAATGAATCGACCCCTCCCGCAACCCAAAATGAATCAGTGGCATCGTGTGCTTTTACCCACTCTCATCTGTTTAACACTGATGCCCACGACTGAAGTAAAGCTCTAGAATAGATCTGAAAAGACTATCAACATATTTCATTTTTATATTACAGCTTACAGACATTTATTATCCCCAAAATACAGCCCTCAGTTAAGGGAGGAATTATTTTCACTGTATTATAGATAATGGAACTATTGCTACATGAAAGGTAAAAGCAAGGACCAGAACCCAAGCTCTTCAGCCCATCATCCAGGGCTCTTTCCGCCAGGCCACGTGGCCTCTGCCAAAACAAGGGAAGACTGGGCACCACTGCTTCTCAGCCCTCAGACACTGAGAAATTGACTCATTGGGTCTAACTGGACAGCATTTTCTCTCTTCACCAGAGCAACTCAAATTCCTTAAGTCTGAAAACCATACCTAGTCCATCATTTTTTCCATCTTTGTTGTAATTATATTGACAGAGAAAAGAAAACACCCAAAGAATTGCAATTCTGGAACAAAATAAATACAATCGGATTCAAGAGTCAAATATAAATAAAAAAAATTAGGATAGATCACTGGATCCTATAAAAAGATTGGGTTCAACCTCTTTTATTTTTAATTCTTTAAAATAAATTTACATTATGTGCTCTTATTAGAGAAGATCATAATCTTTCTTGCTAAGCACAATTTGTGGAAAAATTCATTTCTCTGTGTTTTATGGCTAGAAAGCATCTTGTACTAAAGCAATATAAATCTAAACAAAGAATTTATATAAAATTGCCCGAATCGACAAATAGATCCTTTTAGTTCACAAAGAAGCTACACATTTTGATTTCTTTCAAATAAAATTTCTCCCACTGATACCTTTCTCTTTGCTCAAAAGCAATATATTTCCTAAACCTTTAGACCTTCCATTTAAATTCCAAAAAGAATAAGCACTTCCTCGAAGTCATGCCCACGGCCACCATGCCACCTACCTATATGAACATTAAAGAGTTAGGCAAATCTGGCTCATGCTGTTATCCCTTAATGAACAATAGGTCATCCTAAAAGTGGCAAGGAAAAAAAGAACAATCGTGCTTCAAAAGAGATTTTTATTTTATAATTTTCCCTACTTTTAGTCACTTAGTACTTGATTATTTTTAATGCATGCTTTACAAGAATGTTTACTCAAAGAAATGAGAGTTGAATATGGAACTTAAGATTTCATTCAGGAAAACCAAATCAACTCCAGTTTAGGTTGTTTTTTTTTTTTCCACAATAAGTTAGCCACCATGGTCATTTTACCCAGCTGATTCAGGAGAGCTTCTAACACTCACAAGTTACTAGTACCTGATACCGAGTAGGTTCTTTCAAAGTTTTAATGATCACTAGAAATACCACAGGGCGATTATGGATAATCTATGAACATTTGTTGTTGTTGCTAAACAAAAAATGCTTCTAATTTTCCAATACACAGCTACAACCAAGCTCTTTGCAGCTTCCATATCTTCACTGGCCAAAAGAAACTTTTAATGACTAATAATTTTCCGTAAAATTTCAAGGAAGCCTTAGATTGGATCACATGAAAACACCTCTCCGAAGCTTCCAGAATTCCCCAATATTTTCCTTTATAGCATATTCAGCACAGCCCTTGCACTCTTGGGGTGTAAATCCAACTAACACTCCCCCTATGGTACCAATTCCCCGATCACCCGCTAACTTTTTAATTTGAGCTTCTATGTAATGAGGAGACACATAAGAAAAATGGTTGTCAAGGACACTGTAAGTCATATACTGAGAGTCTTGTGAGATTTCTGTAGCTTCTTGGTCTTCCAAACTCTCCACATTGCAAGCTATCTCAATTTTCCCTTCGTGGGGAAAAGCCATCGCTTGGACGCCCTTCAATCCATTGGCACTGGAGCCCCGAATGACACTAGCGATCTCTCTTCCCGCAGACAAGTCTTGAGAATCTATGGTAACGTTGCAGTTCATCACATACGGGCTAGCACCGACGCCTAAATCATTAGAAGAGCATGTTAATCCAGCATAGCAAAACCCTCATTCTGAAGATTCTATCTTTAGCCAATTTTAATCAGAGGAGTTTCCTTTACCCGGTTTTATTTTAAAATAATAGAAATATTTCTCATCGGCAACTCCAGAATTTTGTAAAGGTCATTTTTTTAAGTAACAGAGGTTTTTGAGCTATAATCAGATAATTTTATTTACTCTAAAAGTATCTGAAGGATTTTTTTTTTTCCTAGAGGAGCTCAGAAGAGCCCAGACTTCCCAAAATACCAAGAGAGAAACGAAACAAGCACACTTAAGAATGTAGTGCCATCAGCAGCAACAAGCCTTGGATTCGAGTTCATTTCTAAGGCCATCTCTACAAGGGTTGGAATTCAGCACCAGGCCTAAGGGTCTCGGAGACAGGAGTAAATCACACCTCTGTACCTACCCTTTCCCCCTCGAATAATACCTGTCATTATTGAATTAGGTTAATATCAGATTAAGGTGAACCTCAAAACCAGTCTTGGTTAAGAAGGAGGTCACTAAAAAGTAGCAAACAGCCTTAGAATTGGAAAGAGCAAAGGGACTCTTGGGTTTCATGATGATCTCAATTTGGCAGGATTTGGAGCCAAACAAGACTCAAGAGTCCCCTCATGTGGACGTACAAACCTCACGCCCTTCTTTTGTGCAACCTGTTGAAGGCTCTTTCTTCCAGCCTCTGCTTCTCAAGAGACTGGGGCTGCCATCGCCACTCCAGAGCCCTGTTACTCTAGAGCTCAGGGGCAGATATCCTGCTTTTTCCTGCCTCAGGGATGGTGTAGCTCCCGTTACCTAAATAGCGCTGCTCTAATTATAGTTTACATTATAAGATGGACAACTTGGTTAAATTAGCATTGGTATAAAAAGCTTAGGCTTGCAATTTCCTCATTTTGGGGGAACTGGCCCTTTCTAAAAGCAAAGTTAGTAGGGATAGATGGGATAAAAGGCTGACCTCATCTTCAGCATATGATCATTCCTCAGCTACTATTTCAACATTATTTTACCGTCATTGCCTTTTCTTGCTACTTTCAAACTTATTGTTCATGATGTCAGTATCCATCAGCGATGTGCCTTCTGGGTTCAGTTTTCCCTGGACCACGGTGGTTTGGGGGCTTTGTTGCCTAGCCTGGCTACTCTCATACTAATAGATGTTTTACAGAAAATCAGCACACGGAAACCACATTTCATCTTTTTCCCACACATGTACATAATGAAATATTTCAACTCCCGAGGCTGGGCCTCTTCCTACTGGGAATTCTGCAGGAATGAATCAGATTACAGTATTTCCCCATAATGCTGATTTCATAAAAATTAAATTTCCTAACAGTCAATACATTTCTTTCTCATAATCTCATGCACCAATCACTTACTCTAAATATCTTGGAGAATTATATCGGTTTTAACATTTAACAGAGCACAGTTGGAATTATTTTTGTCAATATTCATGTTGCCATTCATTAACAGAAAGCATCCAAACATAATTTCTCTCTCATCTACCCCTCCGCAGGTAATGTTACAAATAGTCCCATTTCCTAAAATCTGATATACATACCCTATTCTGGCTCAAGATGAGGCAACATCGTTACCATCATTCTAACAAATAGTTGGATCACATTCAGGTTTTGCTAAGGAGTACATACACTATACTCTTTGCAGTCAGCACAACTATTCAAAATCCATAAGGGCCTATAGTGCTTCACTATTGTGCTTTGCTATTCCATGCCTTTGATATGCCCAATCAACTTTCAGATGTTCACAGATAATTTATCAGCCTGGAGGAGCAAGTCACTTTCAAAGGAAGTCCCTTCATATGGGCCCAGGGCTCTCCCTGCACACTACCATGGCAGGAGTCATTCCATCCCTATAACCACAGGACTTTTCCTGAATCCCCCACCCAGAAAATTCCAAGGCATCTCTTAACCACCATGTAGCCAATAAGGGTCCCCTTTTTTAGAATTTCTAAAGTTGATCATTCTTGCTATAAATAAACTAATTCCCCAAAATAAATTATTAAACATAGACCAAGTTTAGACGTTAAGCCCTAAGTACAGAGTTCCATAAAGAATGCAACATGTATACTGTACAGCATCCCAATACTGATTGATTCGATTAAAATGAAACTGTATTTAAAAATTAGTAAAAAAGCATACTTTAAAGTTATTTTTTCCTAGAAAAAATAAAGTTAAACATTAGAAGGAACTTTTATATGCTCTGTTAAATAAAATAAGAGGTGGCTGACCACAGTGGCTCACATTGGTAATCCCAGCACTTTGGGAGGCCAAGGCAGGAGGATCTTTTGAGCCCAGGAGTTCAAGACCAGCCTGAGCAACAGAGCAAGACCCCCATCTGTACCAAAAAAAAAAAAAAAAAAAAAAAATTAGCTGGGCATTGTGGCACACACCTGTAGTCCCAGCTACTCAAGAGGCTGAGGCAGGAGGATCCCTTGAGCCTAGGAGTTTGAGGTTGCTGTGAGCTATGATGATGCCACTGCACTTTAGCCCTGGTAACAGATCAAGACTCTGTCTCAAAAAAGAACAGAAAGAAAAGAAAGAAAGAAGGAAGGAAGAAAGAAAGGAATGAAGGAAGGAAGAGAGGGAGGAACCACTTAACACAGAATAATCGTTTTTAATATATGCCCTTGTTATGTATATTTTAAATTTTTCTATTAAACTTTAGTTACATAATAGTTTTATTTTGTTCTATTGCTATATCTTACTCAAGCAGTTATTAAATAGAGACAGTTAATGAATCTGAGATGTTTCTGACCTAATCAGGGAAGTAGTTTCTTCTCTGAGTGGTTATGAGGCCATGACCCATTTCTCCCTTGGGGGGAAAAAAAGAAAGAAAGAAAGAAAAGAAAAGAAAATTTCTCTTTCTGCCCAAATTTATGCTTTTCCAATTTCCTCCATTTAACCGTTCCAAGTCAAAGCCAATATGGTGATCCAATTATACTGAATCAAATTCTGTGTTTAAATCCAGCAGTCCCATTGACCTTATTTAAATGCTGAATTTAATTTTTTATGTTAATTTAAACTACTAAGAAGGTATTTTAAATGAGAGATAATTAATCCCAGCAAATCGTATTTCTAGTTAAATGTCATAAATTAAAGTAATTCCATTTTTTGCTCTAAAATTAGAAACCTGATGTGAAAGTTTGTTTCTCAGTTTGCGGTTGCGCTCGGCTCCTGCCTCCCGCAGATTGGCACTCGGCTGCTCTGGTGGCAGCACCAATCCCCTCGCTGCAGGGCTGAAATTCCAATTTTATTCCAACACAACTGTCACAACGCCCTGAAGCAAGCTAAAAACAAGGAAAAAAATCTTCGGTATGATTTCACTTTCCATGTGTTCTTTAATGAAAAATTTATCATTCTAAATATTGGTGTTTACTCCTAAAGACTTTTTTTAATCAAAAAGAAAAAGAAACTGAGATTCAGTTGCTATTATTTCACAGGGAAATATAACAGGCCTGATGTTTTCCTGACAATTCTGTTATTTTCTTGTGTGGAAACACTGTATTTATCATATACTGCACGGCTGGTGATTCAGATATTGTTGAGACCTTATGGTGAACTGATATAGATGTAAACT
This sequence comes from Eulemur rufifrons, assembly GCF_041146395.1. Lineage (NCBI taxonomy): Eukaryota > Metazoa > Chordata > Mammalia > Primates > Lemuridae > Eulemur > Eulemur rufifrons. The sequence continues at coordinate 32,611,727 of NC_090983.1, read as the reverse complement.
CTTTATGCCAGATTGTTTAAGCAGAAAAAAACCAAATGCACTTAATTAACATCTGATGTGTAGCTTTTGCAAACACAAATGCAATATTTGTGTTTGAGCACTGGCAGTAATGACTGTGAACTATGCTATTAATGTCTGGTTTAAAGATGCTTGTGGTAGGACCACGTCTGGAATAACACAAATAAAAAACTGCATTCAGACAAAACAATAGTGAAGAGCCCATTAGGAAAATGAAAAAGCAGCACTCAGAAGAAACACATGTATTCTTTCCCTTTAGATCAAAATTATTCTCAAAAGTAGTTCCAGGAACCATCATTTTCAATCAAAGACGAAAAAATTCTATGTATTTTACTTTCACTTTAGGAGATCAGAAGTTGCTTAGGGATGTCTTCAGAAATTCTATTTATTATACGAGGTCTGTCCAGAAAGTATCCAGCCAGAAAACTGTTCTTGTCATAGTAACAATTTAGCCGGATACTTTCCAGACAGACCTGGTATTGAGCTCCTCTTTGGTGGCTAGGATTAAAACATGCATGAGGAGAGAGTGGAGGTGGTGTTTTCGGATATTTAGTATTTTTATATCTAAAGAGAGAACTTCAAATTTGTGGATTGCATTACAGTTTGAATAAATAGATTCTCCACAGCCAATTCAACTCCCTCATTAAATACCTTTTTTACTGAAAACCTGAGTGCCAGGAACCATACAGGTTGCTGGGTATGAAAACATGAAGGTTAAAATAAGGTGAAACCCTGGTCCTGACCCTGTGGGCTGTCCTCTCGCCTCCTCCTGGGACAGCATAAGCTTTGCCACTTGCTCCACCACCTTCTCCACCAACTACCAGTCCTGGGCTCCATCCAGCCACCCAGCCAGCCGTGCGGCCAGCGTCTATGCAGGCACTGTGGGCTCGGGCTCCTGGATCTCTGCGTCCCACTCCACCAGCTCCCAGGGCGGCGGGGAGTCCAGGGGCCTGGTTGCAGGGATGCCCGGGGGTCTGGTGGGAATGGGGGGGGGCATCCCAGACTGAGAAGGAGACCATGCAAGACCTGAACGAGCACCTGGCCTCCTACCTGGACAGAATAAGGAGCCTGCAGACTGATAGCCGGAGACTGGAGAGCAAAATCGAGGAACGTCTATCTAGAGAAGAAGGAACTCCAGGTCAGAGACTGGGGCGGATGGGGAGATGACTTCAAGACCATCGAGGACCTAAGGGCTCAGATCTCTGCAAATTCTGTGGACAATGCCTGCATCATTCTGCAGACTGACAATGCCCATCTTGCTGCTGATGACTTTAGAGTCAAGTAGGAGACAGAGCTGGCCCTACACCACCAGTCTGTGGAGAGCGACATCTACAGGCTCCACACGGTCACTGATGACAGCAATGCCATTCGGCTGCAGCTGGAGACAGAGATCAAGGCTCTCAAGACGGAGCTGCTTGTCATGAAGAAGAACTACGAGTAGGAAGTAAAAGACCTGCAGCACAGACTGCCAGCTCCGGGTTGACTGTGGAGGTAGGCGCCCCGAAATCTCAGGGCCTTAGCAAGATCGTGGCAGACAAACAGGCCCAGTATGATGAGCTGGCTCAGAAGAACTGAGAGGAGTGGACAAGACTGGTCACAGGGGATTGAGGAAAGACACAGCAGTCACCTCACAGTCCATTGAGATCGGAGCTGTGGAGATGATGCTCTCAGAGCTGAGATGTACAGTCCAGTCCTTGGAGACCAGCCCGGACTCCATGAGAAATCTGAAGGCCAGCTTGGAGAACAACTCGAGGGAGGTGGAGGCCTGCTAAGCCATGCAGATGGAGCAGTTCAGCAGGGTCCTGCTGCACCTGGAGTTGGAGCTGGCGCAGACCCGGGCAGAGGGGTAGCGCCAGGCCCAGGAGTATGGAGGCCCTGCTGAACATCAAGGTCAACTGGAGGCCGAGATCGCCACCTACCGCTGCCTGCTGGAAGACAGGGAGGACTTCAATTCCAATGATGCCTCGGACAGCAGCAACTCCATGCAAATCATCCAAAAGACCACCACCTGCAGGGCAAAGTGGTGTGTGAGGCCACCACCACCAAAGTTACGAGGTGTTGAGGCAGCAGCAGCAGGGTGCCTTTATACCAATAAGAAGTTCAGAGATCACTGGACATCAAAGAATAAACTAAAATAAATAAAGTAAAAGCCTAGCCTAAATGTAGTATTTTCTTCAGAGTAACAAACAGAACAAGGCACCGGACTCAGAACTTGGGTCCAAAAATGTAAACAGTTATTATACCAAAAGCAATTAGTTATCATCACATATTGGTACTTCATATTTTTTTTAGAACATGCACTAAAGATAAGCCACAGCTGAAACAGGACATTTGATGACTAAAGCCATAAAACTCAAACATAATTGCTAAGTCCAATGCCCCTATGGCGGGAAGACTACAGGACTCTCACCCATGTGGTTGAATATACAGAAAAGAAAGTTAAGTGATGTTTTCCCGCTCTGCAAAGAATTGTGAACCTTATTCTATTGACTTTGAATCTTTCATAGTAACAGTAATTCACAAAAGAAAATGACAGACATAGGTACACGTCAACTTCATGCGATAAAGCCAAGCCGAGCTTGACTTGCCCGCTCCCATGTTTTTCAACAGTACGACAGGGCCCGTCCTCATTTCAAGCAAAGTCTAAGTCCCTCACGTTTCAGTTATAGTTTACATACTTAGTTCCACACAGAGACTTTCATTTTCCATCATCCCAACTAGACTTACTAGCATCAGAAAATAATGAAAATAGGTTCTTTAACACAAGACTCATTCTAAAACTATAAAACTAAAAATCATTTTTCAAAGACTAGGTAAAGTTTGGGTGTGGAGTAAATTGGATTATTTTATGTCGTGAAAAGTACCTGATGATGACTTTCTTATTTATAGCAGAAAGAAGTAAGCAGGGCAGCTCTCAGTACCCCATTTAAATAACTAAACAGAAGCCCCTGATTCCAAGCCGTACCAATTACCTCCATCTCTGATTCCCGAGGCATCATATGAAACTATAGTTCAAAGAATTGCCCTTGCATTTTCAAACAACGATGCATATATGCAGGCCATTCGTACAACCTATCAGACAGCAGTGTTTAAATTATCCCATAAATGTTTAGGGTTTTAAATATATATGCACCAAGTATTTATTTATAGATCTTAAAGTATCAACTATTACCGCTTTGCCCTTATTTATGTTACCCACGAGCTGGCCAACTAGAAACTTTTAAAAGGAATTTGGCTTAAAAGATTTTGTGTGTTTGGCACTGACTATGGGTGTTAATCATTTCTGAGCTCACTTTTTTTTTTTTCTCTTCTGTTTATAATATTCTTCAGGAACTTCAAAACAGAAACCTGTTCCCTTATAGATTCTGCTTCCTCTCGGGTACTGTGTAAATTAATTTGTCACTGGAATGTTGACCATAGTGTTCAGTTGATAGCACCAATCATTTCTATTTAATTTTTGTAGGAAAAGAAATAAACGTAGCAACAAAGTATTGAGGTTTTTCTGTTTTGGTGGGAGGAATGGAAAAGTATATTGGGAAACACTGACATAACCAAAAAAAAAAATGTTAGGAAAATATATAAAGCCATTAAATTTAAAAATAAGGAAGAAATCGCTATTGTTGGGAACCAAATTCACTGGAAAATTAGATTAATAACATTTCTCCCCTAATAAAAGAGGTGTTATAGATTAACTTCAATAGAAATTACTTCAAAAAATGAAAACAATTTACTCCTTTCTACATAAAATTTTTTAAGGGAGAATATGTGCAAATTAAGGTAACCTAAGATTTCACTGAAGAGCCTTAAACTCTATTACCTGGTTTGTGGAATATGAGAGATTACTTGTTTATCCACTTCCCATACTCACTGCTCCTCCTTGAAGTATTTTATTTTTCTGCTATTAGCACCTGCTTTGAGCCCACCAAATGTGGGATGAACAGTCTGCCTCAACTCGGCAACTCATAATTTTCATGTTTCTTCCACAAACGAAGGTTTTTACCTTTTGTCAGCAGACACTAGTGAAAAAAGACATATGGGGAAAACACTGTGCTACTTTTCCTTCCTTATCATGCACTTTCCAGGAAATCTAATCTGAATGAATGCACTAAAACCTAGCTTTTAAAATTTACCACTAATAAACCTCAATAATTACCCTTTGAGGAAGATGATGGAAATAATCACAACATCATTTAGAGATTTTATTAACATAATTTGGAAGCTTTAAGAATTAAATTTTTTTCTAAATATATGATATAAATAGAATATAAGCATACATATTTTACAATATTGAGATCATATCGTTTATACTACTTTGTATCCTTTGGCCTTGACACTGGCTACTCCCTCTGCCCAAAGCTCTCATCCCCATCTCCGTGTGGCTCACGGCTCACTCCTTCAAGTCTATGCTCCAACACTTCCCTTACAATGTGGCCTAATTTGGATGATCCCATTTAAAATCACAATGCAGCCCCATTCCAGAACTTGTAATGCCTTTGTCCTGTTCAATTTTTCTTTTGGCTGTAGCACTTATCATTTTCTAATGTACTATATAATTCATTTATTTATTAATCTTGTTATTTGTTGTCTTGTCTCCTTACCTCTCCCACAATTACAATATAAATTCTTTGAAGGCATAAAAGTTCTATTTTGCCCATGGACGATACCACCTGGCTGTTAAGTAGGTACTTAATATATATGTTGTATTAATTAACTACAAACTTCTCTACATTAGATTGTATTTTCCATGTCTCTAAAAATTCTTCTAAAACATCATGCTTGGCTATGCCATAGCTTATGGAATCATTCCCAACAGCAAACAGTCCTGTTGTTTCCAGTATTTGCTATTATAAATAATGCTTTGATAAACATAATTGTACATACAAGTATATTACCTTTTATTATTTCGTTAGGATTTATCACTAGAACTAGAATTCTTGAAAAGCAGTTACATACATTTTTAGAGCCGTTGGTACATACTACAAACTCACTTCTAAAAAGTCTACACCAATTTACGCTACCATTAGCAATATGAGTGTCTCTAACTGCATCTTCACCGGTATTAAATATTACCTTTAAAATACCATGTTTAAACATTTGTTGTGTCAATTTTGGCATCTTAAAGTTTAAACTTGGGATTTGCAGATTTTGATGAAATTCTCTATGTAAATTACAGGTCTCTGTGTAGAATAAAAGTAGAGAAAAATCAGAAATCCCAACAGGTTGTCCATTTCAAATCAAAAAGTATAAACAGGTGATGCTGGAGCAGAGGTGCAGATTATCCCAACCACAGGCGACTGACAGGAGATTGGGACGCCAAGTTCACTGTGGCTTAAACAACCACATGTCAAGTTTGTTCTTAGCAGACTAAACATGATTAGTGATAATACTGGCATTTGGTCTCTAACTCAGAAATGCCTTTTATATCAGGTTGAAGTTCTTCCCAAATATCCACCCATTTATTCTGACAACACTGCAAAAACGAGAATTAGGTTATTCAAGTGTCTGCTTAAGCTAATGCTGAAACCAGTTCCTCTGTGCTCTGATACCATGTACCTGTCCCTCTTTCCTGTCTGCCTGCCTGTCATGCCAGCCCACCTGGCACTGCCCTGACTGCATTTGCAACATAATCCCTTTAGTTAGAAAGGCTCAAATTAGAAACCAGGAAATAGAGTTCTGAACATTTAGTCATAAAACTTACACTTCTCCATTTGTGAGACAAATCATGAGAAAATATGTGAGGTTCAAATTGGCAGAGAGCAATCAGTCTCTTCCTTTTTTCTATCACAAAATACTGAATGAAATACATTTATAGTAACATTTTTATAAATCTCCTCTTTATAGGGAAGAAAAACACAGCCCTTTAGTACTGTGTTGGGCACAGTACAGGCGTTAGTTCAACTTCACAATATTATCAGGCAGAAATTACTATTATGTCCATATTATAGACATGGGCATTGAGGCTCAGTGAGACTAAGGAGCTTCCCAAGGTCACACAGCCAGTGAACAGCAAGGCCAGGATTTGAGCACAGCTTCAAAACCTGTGCCTTTTTTTTTTTTAATTGCACTACTCTACCACTCTACTTGATTACAGATACTCGTCCCTTAAGGTCAGAATTCTGTACCAGGGCTTAGCCACCAAAGGCCTATGTGAAAAAGATGCTGAAGGGCTTTGGCAGAGCTGTGCCATCTTTCTCATGCTCACCCATGGCCCACCCCTTGCCTATCTAGTATTTTAGTAACTGCTAAGGTATTCACTGCCCACCGAAATGTGATCTAACGTGGTTTAATTTGTGACCCCTACAGAAGACACTTGAGAATGAAGAATGACACTAGGATGGTAGAGTGCAGGTGACAGGGATGGGGTTCTACCTTGTCCTGAGTAATCCCTAAGGGGTGTGGCAGGGGACAGAAAGAGGAGTGGCAGAAAGAGGCAAACGTTGGTGAGACCCAGGGGAAGGAAGAATTTCACTCCCTGGTGTTTGTTCTCTCTGTTCTACAAGCTCGTTATCTGGAAAAGCTTCTCTCTAGGGTAAGAAAAACTGATTTCCAGCTATAAGCACCAACTTGGCTACACTGATGTTCAAGAACTGAAATTCGTTCCTACCAGCTAGAAGTAACCTCTTCCTAAGTCCCCCCATCCCAGGTGTCTCCATCACACCCCAGGATGCGACGCCACACCTGGCACAGATGGGGCCCCGGGATCCTGTCCCCGGCAGGAGCTGCAGGCATTCTCATCACCAGTGGTCGTGCTGCAGGGTTCATTATGTATCTTGAAAATCATTCTTGGGGGCCCTCATCAAATGTCTGTCAGATGTTTCTAGGCTTATGGGTTAGCCTGGGTGAGACTAAGAGCCCACAGGAAACCACCACCTGATTCAAGAAGCCACTACTGTAACTTTGCCTGCATTATGAAGGTGTGACCCGATAAAGGGGACCTCAGCATTCTATCAAGTGAAAACAATGAAACCGAGCAGAGCAAAGACCACACTCAGAACCTGTTAAACCACATCTCCGGGCAGGGGCAGCTCCCAGGTCAGGCTCAAGAGCACTGAAATCCCTCCTTCTGAACCAGCCCAGCTGCTTCCTTCTCTGGACGAGACTGCGCTTCTCAGGCAGGTCGGCTTCACCGAAGAGAAACACGCTGCAGCCGGGCACGTGCAGGACCAGGCTCTCAGCAAGGCCTACGGCAGTGGCACATTTTAACAAGATTAAATCAAAATCGGGCCCAATAGAATAAAACAAAATGCATTATTTTTTATTGTGGTAAAACATACTTAACATAAAATTTATCACTGTAACAGTCCGGTGACATTAAGTTGCACATTGTGGTTTGACCATCACCACTGCAGCACATAATGTATACAAATCTTAAAAATCAAAGTTTGATCACAATTAATTTTCCATTGAAGTTTAGTCTCATAATAAAGTTTGCCTTTATACAAAGAGGCTTGAGTTTCTAACCCATTACAAATCTAATTTCACAAAGAAAATTTACCACTAAGATGAATGAAATTGGTGCCTTCAGTTTTCGAACAATTTTAAAACAGCCCCAACTTGTATATATTGTTAGGAGATAAAAAAAAGTTAAGAATGCAAAGGCCAGTAACTGCCCTGTCTAACACGGTAACCCCTAGCTACATGTGCTACTAAAATTTAACTGATTAAAATTAACCTTTAAAAAATTAAGTTTTTCAGTTGCACCAGCCACACTTGAAGTGCTCAATAACCACACGTGGATGACGGTTTGCACATTGGACAGCACAGATAAAGAACATTTCCATCATCACAGATAGTCCTACTGGACAGCTCTGGGCCAGGTGCTGTGTAAGGAAGCCTAATATTTACACATAATCGGAGACTACTCTAAATGACAACAGTTTTTCATCCTCCTCTGCCATTTTCTGTATCTGCATTCTCTGGACCTGACTTTATCTTCCAAAGCAACATGCAGAATTGTTTTTCTGTTTTTTTCATAATTAGTGCTTCACAGGACCTCTGCTTGTAACTATGGCATCTTTTCAAGGGGCCAAGGATAGTCCCCTGCGAGCAAAGACAGATAGCATACATTTTTCTGTCTGATATACAAAATGTAGGTGCTTAGGGAATTTCAGTACTGGCCTGGGATGGCGGGACTGTGGGCCTCGTGTATTCGAAGGTACGACACGGAACATCAGGGCTGAGATGGGGCCTCTCGCCACAGTCAGCACAGGAGACCTCCCCAGCTGCAATGCAGTGTTTGTTATTGGTCTGTTTCTAAAGTAGGCTGCCATGTTAACGTACGAAGTGAAAGGTGGAAGATGCCAAAAAAAGATTTTGTACGGCTCGAGCATAAAAAGTCTTGGGAAAAGTTCTTTCTCAGAGTCAGGCAGGGACTCTAGCATTGGAAGCCCATGATGTTGTAGACACCAAGAAGCCAAGAAAATCTCCTAAGTGATTTCTGCTTTATTAACACTACTTTAAGATATAGGCATACCTTAGAGATACTGCAGATCTGGTTCCAGACCACAGCAAGAAAGCAAATATTGCAATAAAGCAAGTCACAAACTTTTTGGTTTCTCAGTGCATATAAAAGTTACGTTTACACTACTGTAGTACACTAAGTGTGTAGTATCTAAAAAAATGTACATATCTAAATAAAAATTCTTTATTGCTAAAAAATGCTAATGATCATCTGAGCCTTTAATGCATCATCATCTTTTTGCTGTGGAGAGTTCTGACTCGATGCCGATGGCTGCTGACGATCAGGGTGGTGGTTCCTGAAGGCTGGGGTGGCTGTGGCAATTTCTTAAAATAAGACAACAACGAAGCTTGCAGCATCGATTGACTCTTCCTTTCACAAAAGATTTCTCTCCAGAATGTGATGCTGTTTGATAGCATTTTACCCACAGTAGAACTACTTTCAAACTTGGAGTCAATCCTCTTGAAGCCTGCCACGGATTTATCAACTCAGTTTATGCAATATTCTGAATCCTCTGTTGTCATTTCAACAATGTTCACAGCATTTTCACCAGGAGTAGATTCCATCTCAAGAAACCACTTTCTTCATTTCATCTATAAGAGGCAACTCCTCATCTGTTCAAGATTTATCATGAAATTGCAGCAATTTAGTCACGTCTTCAGGCTCCACTTCTAATTCTAGTTCTCTTGCTATTCCCAGCACATCTGCAGTTGCTTCCTCCACAAAAGTTGTGAACCCTCTCAAAGCCATCCATAGGGCTGGAATCAACTTCTTCCAAACTCCTGTTAACGGCATCTAGAATGGTGAATTCATTCCAAATGGTTTTCGATTGACTTCTTCCTGATCCATCAGAGGAATCACTATCTATGGCAGCTATAGCCTCACAACATGTGTTTCTTAAATAATAAGACTTGAAAGTCAAAATTACTCCTTGATCTATGGGCTGCAGAACAAAAGAATATTAATCTCCTTATACATCTCCATCAGAGCTCTTGGGTGACCAGGTTTATTACCATGGAGCAGTGATATTTTGAAAGGAATCTTTTTTTTTTTTTTTTTTTGAGCAGTAGGTCTAACAGTGGGCTTAAAATATTCAATAAATGGCCAGGTGTGGTGGCTTACAACTGTAATTCCAGCACTTTGGGAAGCCAAGGTGGGAGGATTGCTTAAGGCCAGGAGTTTAAGACCAGCCTGGGTAACATAGTAGAGTGAGACCCCATCTCTACAAAAAAAAACTTTTTTTAATTAGTTGGGCATGGTGGCATGCACCTGTAGTCCTAGCTACTCAGGAGGCTGAGGCAGGAGAGGATAACTTGAGCTCAGCAGTTTAAGGGTAAAATGAGCTATGATGGCACCACTGCACTCCAGCCTGGGCAACAAAGCAAGACTCTGTCTCAAAAAAATAATAATAATAAATCATTTTGTAAACAGATATGCTGTCATCCAAGCTTTGTTGTTCCGTTTCTAGAGCACAGACAGAGTAGATTTGGTATAGTTCTTAAAGGCTCTAGGATTTTCAGAACAGTAAATGAGCATTGGCTTCAAGATAAAATCATCAGCTACATTAGCCTCTCACAAGAGAGTCAGCCTGTCCTTTGAAGCCCTGAAGCCAGGTATTGACTTCTCTCTAGCTACGGAAGTCCTAGATGCCATCTTCTTCCAATACAAGGCTGGTTCATCTACATCAAAAATCTGTTTTTAGTGCAGCCACCTTCATCAATTTTCTTATAATTGCATAATCTTCTACATAACTTCCTGCAGCTTCTACATCAGCACTTGCTGCTTCACCTTACAGTTTCATGTTATGGAAACAGCTTCTTTCCTTAAGCCTCGTGAACCAACCTCTGCTAGCTTCAAACTTTTCTTCTGCAGTTTCCTCACCTCTCTCAGTTTTCACCTTGCTCCAGATTAGGCTTCGGCTTAAGGGAATGTTGTGGCTGGTTTGCTCTTCTATCCAGACCACTCAAACTTTGTCCATATCAGCAATAAGCATTTCACTTTCTTATCATGCCTGTGCTCACTAGAGTAGCACTTTGAATTTCCTTCAAGAACTTTTCCTTTGCATTCACAACTTTGCTAATTGGCGCAAGAGGCCTGTCTCTGCTTTTGACATGCCTTCCTCACTAAACTTAATCATTTCTAGCTTTTTATTTAAAGTGAGAGACATTCGACCCCTCCCTTCACTTGAACACGTAGAGGCTACTACTGTAGGGTTATTAATCAGCCTAATTTCAATACTGTTGTGTCTCAAGGACCAGGAAGGCCCAAGGAGAGGGAGAGAGACAGGGTAATGGCTGGTCAGTGGAGCAGTCAGAAAACAGGCATTTATCAATTAAGCTTGCCATCTTACATGGGTGCAGTTCGTGATACCCTAAAACAATTACATTGGTAATATCAAAGATCACTGATCACAGATCACCATAACAGATATAATAACAATGAGTTTGAAGTATCACAAGAATCACCAAAATGTGACAGGGACACAAAGTGAGCACATATTGTTAGAAAAATGTTCTTTACAGATTTGCCCAATCAGGGTTGCCCCAAACCTTCAATTTGTAAAAAATGTAGTATCTGCGAAGTGCACTAAAGCAGAGTGCGATAAAATGAGGTATGACAGCAGTAAAGGGCCGTGGCTCCGGGGGGTGGTCGAGGCCCAGGCCTGGGACATAGTCAATGGAGGTTTGGGAATTGCAAAGTAATGTTTAGACAGTTAGCTAAATTCTCCCCTCAAATCTAAAATGGTAGTGGGGGGAGGCAAGAGAAACAGGAGAACTGTTAGGAAAGGTAAGATCTGAACTTCTGAACATCTGACAACTCTCCAGACTGTTCTGTTCTTGTGTATCTGCTCCAACCATAATTTGGAGTGACTCACACTTTGGCTGCTACAGTAGCCTAAAGCACAAACTATTGTCCTAAAAACCTCTCCTACTAAGTACCGTGACATGTTTTCTGGCCCTGTCCAGCTCTCTGCCTATCCAAACCAACACCTCCCTTTGGAGTTACAGTTCTGGAGTACGGCGTCAAGTTATGCCTACAAAGGAGGGTTCTTGGAGCTTAGAAACAAAGGGAAAAATATCAGGAGATGTTTGTAGCAGCAACCCCTAGCTGTCTGCAACTGGGACTTCGAGGGCAGGGGTGCATTTTGGTCTCGTGGAAACATACACTTTTGAGGAGAGAAGATACAGAACTGAATACCATTCCTGCTCCTTACTAGCTATTGGGAATCTTGAACAATTTTCTTGACATCTCTTGAGTTTCAACTTCTCTATCTGTAAAATGGGGGCGGGGGTCAGGGAGAAGTTTCCTCTAAAGCACCAACTCCTTATCTAGAAATTTGTCAATCCAAACAAGAAATTTTTTTACAAAAGCATTTATCCTCCCCTTCCTGTATAAAAAGTATTCAGGATAGCTAGATAGCCCAAGCTGATGAAAGAAAGAATGTTTTCAATAGCAAAAATTCAACTAATAAATGTGGGAGTGATAGAATCAGAAAATCACCATGGTGCAACCCCTAAAAATATAATTGTTTTAGGCAAAGACTATCAATGAATGAAACCCTCATGAAAAGTCAATTAGGAGCTTTACAATGGCAGACAAAGGCAACTCATGTTTGTATCACCAGAAGTGAGATACCCAAACATCACAGCCTCCTGATGTGATGCAGTATGAAACACACAGCCTATCTTTGAAGAATTCCTGCCAAAAAAATTGAACCTCAAACCAATCAAGGCTCTAGAGCTAACTTGGAGTTTGCAGGAAATGTGAAGGACAAAGACAAATGAAATAACACCATGAGGAAGCAAACAGATTCAGAATATAGAAATTCTATAGGACAACAAGTAAATGATAGGAAAAATGTGGGGACAGGAGGACTGGTTTAGATCAAAAGAGACTTAGAGATACAACAATCAATGTGATGTGTGAACCAGTTAGATCTAGATTCAAACAAGAAAGATGTTTGCACAGATTACACACTGGGTGTTAGATGGTGTCAACGAATTATTATTTTGTTAGGTATGATAATGGTATTGTGGTCATGCAAGAAAATAGCCATATTGCTTAGAGATACATATTAGTTATGTAGGGATAAAATAACATGATCTTTGAAATTTGCTTTAAAATTATTTAATAAAACCAAAGGAAAGAAGAGGGAGATGAAAGGAGAGAAAAATAACAGAAATTAATAAAAAAAAAAAAAGAAATTACCCCGTAGAATGGATAGAGAGATTAGATAAACTAGGAAAAGAGTCTAGCCAATGTCTGGTACATAGTAGTTACTCAGTAAATACTACCTTCTTTTACCTTTTGCCAGCCTATACCATTGATGTGAATTAGAATTCTGAAAATTCTGAATACCTTTCTGGACTGGTGTGTTTCTACTTACTAGAAATCATCCTATATTTTAACAACACTTCTCGACCACGATCTCTTCTACATAAATTCATGGCAGAAAAAGTCAATTTGATTTTTGTTCTCTAACGAAGCAAGAAAATAAACTATTACATTATTCTCATTACAATGAATAGACAATGAAGGCCAAAATGATATTTAGTGATAAAGACAGTACAATATACTCTTTATACTCAAGGAAATAACATTTGTGTTTTTAATGATTGCAACCTGAGGGCCCACAGCAGGTAGGTGTCTGAGAGATACCCGTGCCAGTTGGTCTTACATCTGAATCACCTGTTCAGAAAGAGTATATGATGCCATCATGCAGTTTTGAAACAGGCAAAACAAAACTTTTGCAGCTCCCTTAATCGCTCTTTACTAAAAGACCTACTTTTTTAGGTTTTCTTCCATTTTGAGTTTCTCCCACCACCATTATCAGTGGTTTGGATGTTTCCATTTTCTCTAGTCATATTCTGAAAGGGCTGATTTAATGGCAATACTTTTTTAGAAAATATATTGTACCTTTCATGTTTGGCTGACATTATTTACTAGACAAATATTTCTAGCCATTTCTATACATATATATTTAGCATTTTCTTTTCAGTCTCGACTTTAGAGATGTCTATGAGTTTGGTTATATTCCTCTTTGCAAAGCAGAATCAATGCAATGAAGCATTTCTCAGTGCGATGGGAACTTTAAGCTTCATATTCTTAACACAAATGTCTTTTCTAAGCCTGTAACAGACAGAGCTGTGGCTGAAATGTACTATTTTACTGGGAATACACAATTGTAAAAGCAGTACATGAAGACAGTACTTAAGAATCTGCTTAATTAAATGTATCTGCCTACTTTACACTAACACACACGTCATGTCTACAGTGGTATTTAATATCATCCTTTTCCCTTCTGCTTTAGTTTCTTTCAGGAGCAATTTAGACTACTGATATAAATGGAGTTGAAACTGAACTGTTAAACAGAATTGCATTTCAGCAGCTCAAGGAACATAACTCATTAGTTTTATTACATGTTTGATACCAGCCAAAATGCACAACTTGGAAAAAAGACCTAAGTCTGTCATTCCCTTTTCTCTGGGAATAAATTCTCTTTCCAGTGACCTACTACATGAATATGTGGTTTGTCATTATTCTTCTTACACCTGAAGTCTAATGATACTTATGAAATCTTTTCATAAGCACATACCAATCAAAAAGAGTATTTTCCAACCCCTATCACCTGATACTCAAATCAAGTAGAAGTGAAAAAGTACAAAATCTAAAAATTAAACTGGGTGCTAGACTTAAAATCTTACAGGCATCCTCTAGTTTTAGTATAGCTCTCTTAATATAGCCAAGTTTTTTGTTTAGTTGATTTTGTAACTTATGTATTTTTTAATGAGAAGGGGGAAAAATTCTTCACCAGAAGCCATAAAAATCCCAGATGATAAAACAGATAGCCCTAAAAGTTTTTGCCTGAACTCATACACATAGACTAAAACTGGCTGATTAATCTCACTACAGTACATTTTAAGAGTGGCATTGGAAATACAGTGTAGCAGTGTGATGCTGCACTGCCTCTAATTAAGTGCAGACTCGGAAAAATTATTCTCAGTTTAGTCTATGAAAGGGGGGTGGTAGAAATTTCTCTTTTTGCAATTCAAAATTATTTTAAAGATAGAACATTTCTTTTCCAATGTCTTCATTAAACAGAGCTGTTGAGAATTGTCTCCCAAGCATCCCCAAAGAGTACAAAGCTAACCAGTATTCGCCCCATATGCTCGGCTTTGAAGTGTGAAGCTGTGACCATCCCTCTAGACTCTTACACCACCATCAAAGCCGTCTCATTATGCCCAGTGCTGAGTTAAAGCGCGGGGCCGTAACCGCTCCAACACAAACACTGCATTAACAAAGCAACCGCAATATTCCTCCCCCACATGGCTAGAACGTGAAGAAATTTTTACCATATGTACACAGGCACGAGATACAAAAATTTATTGTGCTAGAACATCATTGAGAAGTACATTAAACATGCTGACTAGAACTGGCTGTTATTCTAAGGGACTGGAAAAAATAAAATGCAGCTGATCTTTATGATGAAAGAACAGAAACATTAGGCTGAAAAACGAGATCAAGTGCAATTCCTAAATCGCATTTTAACTGACATGTTCTGTTGCCTGTTCTTTCTTGAGGTAGCAGAAAACAATTCGGGGGGGGGGGGTGCAACAAAACTCTACTGTGCATCACGGGATGCTACTGTTTACTTTGTCATGTTTCACTTCAGAAGGCCAAATAAGCTTACAAATAATGATATGCTGATACCAACAACTATGATTTGAAATGAACAGGCCTTGCTAAGAAAAAATAATTTCACTTGCATCTCTGAGTTGTCAATTTATTATTGGCACGGCAGTAAAAAATAAAATGCAAAGAAAAAAACTTGTTATCTATTATGGAAATGAGGTCAGGATAAGCACTTGATTGATTTTCATGTAAAATTAATCTGCAAAAAAACATTTTTAAGTGCTTGAACCTAAAAATTCCATTACTTTATATTTGCTCTAGAAAAAAGCTTTGCATCTGTGCACAAGAGAGACTATTCATGGGTGTTCATCATTACATTATTTGCAGTAGGAAAAATAGGAAACAATCTAAATGCCCACAATAGATAATATGGAAATAGATACGTGAAATATTCATACTATGATAAATAAATAAAAAGAATGAACTAGAACAGGGGTGGGGAACCTTTTCATGTTGGAAGGACACATTAATTTAGCTGTTTTCAAATAAGGGCACATTCAAGAAACTTCAATTAGATATACTTAAAAATGTACCTTATTTTGTAAAAAATCTAATATGTACTCAATTTCAAGAAATGAAAACTATTTGTTAACATTAACTAACCTTTGAATGAGTTTGTTGTGTCCGTTTTTGTTGGAAAGCATTTAAATATTTGGTTGCAGCATGGAAGTCTGCAGTTTCAGCTGATCCTCTAGATGGGTATCAGCCATTTGTGACTTTAAGGGCATCTTGATTTGGGTTAGGTAGGAGAATGTACATTTGCAGCAGTAAGTGGTTGAAAAGCAAGAAAGCATTCTTTAGGCATGTTGCCAAAGGTGTGAGTATTCCACTGCATTTTCCTATATTTCAATTGAATCTTTCTTAGCATCAAACAATGACTAATGTTATCTACTGAGAGCTCCATCAATTCCATCTGTAGTTCTTTAGGTGCCTTGGCGAAATCAACTAGGTGAGGCTGAAATGCTAATTTGAATGTGATGTCATGATTCTCAACACCAGTGAAACTTTCAGTGTATTCTCCAATTCATAGGTCTACAACAGCTGCGTATTCCTCAAATGATTCACATGTATCATCCTGCCTATCAATGACCTTTGCTAACTGGGGAAAACGCTCATCTGAAATTTCCTCTTGAAGAAGTGTTTTTAAGAAAGATAGCTTTTTTTGATATGCTTGGATTTTTTTTGCCACATATCATATATAGACTTAGTTTTATCTTGCAAAGAAATAATCAAGTCATTTTGATCTGACATATCACACAGAAATGCTGCATTCCTACAGAAATATTCTTTTAATAATTCACATTGCTGATTCTGTTCTTCATAAAATTTAACTATCTGTTCTCGCAGAGATAAAATTTTGGCTAATGTCTGTCCTTGCAATATGGCAAATCCACACAGAATATCTCATCCTTCAACTTTAGCATGTTACAAAATTGACCGGGCCATGTTGCATTTGCATGAATATAGTTAACAATACTTACAACTTGATGCAAAGTGTCATTTAAAATAGTAGCTTTAGCACAGAGATTTTGCTGATGCAAGATACAATGAAAAGAAATGAGAGCACCTGGGTCTGTCAATACTTTTATCTGTGCAATAAACCCTTCATGTTTTCCTGTTATGAAAGGTGCACCATGTGTACATACACTCACTTAATTTACCAAATTTAGTCCAATTTCTCAATATTTATCTTGAAAGTTGTTGAAGATATCTCTTCCCCGTGTTCTGTCCACAAGAGTGCCCAAAGCGAGTAACTGTTTGTAGCAAAGAAAATCTTCTGTTATGACCCGAATGAAGTATAAAACCTATGCAGAGTCAGTAGTATCACTTGATTCATCGAAAGTGATTGAATAATATATATTTTCCTTTTGAAGTATTGCATGAAGTTGCTCTGTTAAGTTGAAGGCCAAATCATGCAGCCCATCCATTATGGTTCTCCTTGAAAGAGGCTGTTGTTTGTATTAATACTTTGAGACATTATCTGGGTCTAAACATCCTACAACTTTGACAATGCATTCTTTCATGATTTCTACATCACTGAATGGCTTCCTTTTTTCCCCAGCTATATAGGCTACTTTATAAGTTGTTTCAGTGGCATTATTTCCAGATCTTATTGCTGCTGGAAAGAATTCTCTTTGCTTTTTCTTTTCGTCTTTTAATTTTTGCAATACTACCTTTCACGCCTCTCCCTCTAATTTGAAGTATCTGTGGTCCTTATGAGTGTTATAATGCTGATGAGCATTGAATTTATTTAATGTTGATCCTGCAGTATCACAAAGCAAGCAAATCATTTTATCTTTAGCAGAAACAAGATACTACTGCAATTCCCAATCCTCATTAAAAAATCTGTTTTCTTCCTTCAGTGTTCTCTTGGTCTTCTTTGACAACATGGCTGTTAAGCAGACAGAATTCAAAAATACTGTCGGGCTGTACAACTATTCACAAATTCCACTTCAAACACAAACAGTGCACCATTGTCAAAAGCTGATAACAGACTGGCATACTCAGCCCTCATAAACTCTCCACAACCAGCCTCATTCCGTAGTGGCACCAGTCAAGCAGGGGAAGGTAGAACTAAATCATGAGCACAGCAGCCATCAATTTAGCCCTTATGGCTCACTAATGTGCTAATTGTGCCAGTCGATCTGGGAGGATTATTTTGTTGAAATTTATTTTATTCTTTGGCATTTTAAATACATTCATTTTAAAAATAAAATAAAAATATAAAAGGCAAACAAAACAATATCCATAAAAATAAAAGGATTTGTTCTGCAAAATTTGGATTCAATCAAAAGGCCACACTTAAGGACACAGGTTCCCCACCCCTGAACTAGAACTATATGTAATAAGATGGATATATTTCTGAGACATCTTTCTGATTAAAAAAGTTATAGTATGATAGCATTTGTAATACAAATACATACAAGCATACTATATTGGGTTTATGGGTATACACAGTGGTGCTATCATATACATATCGGTTTTCATCCACAGTTCCTATGGAGTTTCATCACTCCCATAGTCCTTGTATAATGTTGGGGTGTTTTAGGCCTCAGGAGATAGAATCTCTCTTTCTGACCTTCTCCTGTCCTCCTTTCACTGCCAAAGGCAGGGCTCTAATCTGATTGATTGTGGGTCAAAAGACTCTCATTCCAGAGAGGGTCCTGCCCCATACCCTGGAGTAAGGAATGCTACATAAAGAGGCCAGGAAGAATCTGACAGGCCTTGCTGGGTTTAGATCATGTGCTTTTTCTCCAGTCACATTTCTACACAGTTGGCAATCACGCCTATGTAATGTAGCCTCCATAAAAACCCAAGTGGATGGGTTTGGAGAGCTTCAGGACGGCTGAACACAAGGAGGTTCCTGGAGGGTGGTGCCCCAGGGAGGGCATGGAAGTTCTGAAACCTTCCCCCAATAGCCTGCCCCACACATCTCTTCATCTGTATCCTTTGTATAATCATCATAATAAATCAGCAAACATGTTTCCCTGAGTTTTGCGAGCTGCTCCAGCAAATTAATTGAACCCAAAGAGGGAAGAGGTCATGGGAACCCCAAGTTGAACCTGGTGGGTTGGTCAGAAGCTCTGGAGGCCTGGACTTGTGACAGGTATCTGGGGTGGGGGTGTCTTAGGGACTGAGCCCCTGTGGGATCTGACGCTCTCTCCAGGTTGAGAGTATTAGGATTGAATTAGAGGACACCGAGCTGGTGTCTGCTGTTTGGTGTGAAGGGAAAAACCCCACTTCTGGTCACAAAAGTCCTCTTCTGTGTTGACTGCTGTGGAGTTTAGAGGAAAGCATGGTCTGAGAAGTGTTTTCCCAAAGCATATCCATATGTAAGTAAAAGCATGCAGAAAATCCTGGATTGGGTCATGTTATACTCAACCATAACTTGGCAAGGGGTGATTCAGGGAACTAGGAATGTGAGTGGGGATCAGAAGTAAATTTTAACCTTACCTATAGTGCTTAAAATTTTGAAAAACAGAATTAATTTTAAAAAGTTTCAGGCAAGGACTAATATAATAAATAAATGGTTGTGAGGACCCTTTGTTCTGCTGCTGTCTTTATGGAAAACTAAGAGAGAGTTTCTTAATGTGTCTAGGTCTGTTTTTCAGCTAAAGAATGAAAACATTGGACCTACCCTCTACCCTTATTATAAACAAAAGAATGATGTGTCCCCAAACATTTAATATTTCATATGCTTTCACGGAGATATAGGTATTCATGAAAGTATATGGTACATTAGGAGTTTGAGGCATATTTTACATATATATTTTATATCCAACAATCCAAGAAAGTTATTATTTCCTTTTATGTAACATATACTTTCATGTAGACATATATACAAGAAGCTTGTTATTTCCTTGCAGGGCATATGCTGATATATTTACCACTTTGTACAGACATAATATCATTCTTTAAAGAATTATACTTTCCTGGGCGACCTAACATATTTAACTTATATTGTTGTCAGTAACTTACTTTATTCGGTCCTATGATGCTCTCTAATCATTTCATGTACAGATTTTATGACCCCAGCTTTGTTGGGAGAAGGTACTCTATTATACTTCTCCGATGGTCACAACAGCATTTACTGTAGGAAATGGAAACATAACAGGCACTCCAGTACTGTTTGGATGTTCACAAATACCTCTCCATTTATCTTCATAATATTTCTCTGAAATAGGTACTGAATATCATTTTGCAAATGAAGAACTGATAGAGAAGGTGTTTGCTACAGAACTTAGAATTTTAGAGCTGAAAACACTTTAGACAGCTCCTGCTCAAGTGGTTTCCTAACATCTTGTCATGCAATCCCTTTTCCCCAAAAGCACTGTATTTGGAATCTTGATTCATAAAGCGGAGAAGAGGGATCCATTCTCTTTATGGTGGAAGGGAGTAGGGTGGGCCCCAAATGCTCAGCACCCTGCTCGGCAAGACCATAGAGAATCACCAAGAAACAACAGCTAGCAGGAGGCAGAGACCAGGGGCTTTACGCACAGGCATTGTTTCTTATAACCATCCCAACAGGATGATATTATTCTTCCATTTTATAGATACAAAAACTAAAAAGATTGAAAAAGAGACTAAAAATTTTTTCTAAAGTCAGTTGCTAAACAAGTAGCAGATCTGGGATTTGAACTCAGGTTGTTCAGCTCCTAAACTCTTACTTTGCTCACTTACCATGGGCAAAATGGGCAGAACCTCAAGGGCAAATACATACAGTTACAATGAGTGGGTGGGATTGGTGTTGGGCCTTTCACTTCCTCCTACTGCTCGCCCCTTGCTAAGGACCTCTCTCTCTCTTTCAGGGGGGCTATACAGAAGCTGAGGGTGCCCCAAAGAGTGGTTCAGATGGGACATGGCAAAGCCTTGAAGATGGTCAGAAATCCTTCTGCTGGACAACATACTGGTGAGGTGCACACAGCCTTCAACTCAAAGCCCACTCCCCACAGCAACAGACAGTGAACTTGGCTCTTCCACCCATTCATTGCTCCTAGTGGCCTTGACACTGGATGTCACTGTAAATGCTAGGAAGGAAGGATAAAAAAGAAAAGAAATTCAGGAAAAGCATCTCCAAGGTTAGAGGCCCTGGGCTCAGAAAGTGTGCGTGGTATTCAGTCACCTGCTATAAATCCGATACTAGGTCCACATTCTCTAGAAAACCATCAACAATCATATAAAATATCAACCTCTGGGTGATACAGCTATCTGCTGACAATCAGAAAATCTAAAGCCCCTAAACTTCGAGGCCTCCCTGGGCTGCTTTGTTAGTCAGAGGTGAATGTTTAGTGTCTCCCACAATGACCCAGGCTTAAGCCTGAGTATTCTAAGAGACCCTTTTTTTTAGCTGAAGGGGTTGGTGGGGGAGGGGGACTCCCAGTCTTGAACCATAAATCTTGTATGTGGCTTCTAGACTGGGAAAGAATTGCAAGAAGTGTAGAGTCAGGCAGGAAAGATTTCAAGCACTCCACCTACTTGTCCCAGTTAGGAGACTGTTATAGAACATTTATTCTTGTCAATATTTCAATAAACCCTATTCAGTATGTATCAAGAGTGAGCCAGGGAAAGATAAAAAGCCAATAGCAGGCTGTGTTACCGAGCTGGCCACGGCTGCAAGCAACTGGGATTCGGTTCTGCTGGGATGGGCCTCAGAACTGTCCATCTCAGGGGCAGAGGAGAGCATTCACCCACGGCTCCAGGCCCCACTGGCTGAGGGCTGCCCCACAGGGTGTTAACTTGCTCACATTTCAGGTTGCTGCAGAGCCAAAGCGAGAGAAAAGAATGCAGCTTTTCCAGCATGGCTGGGTTCATCCATAACTGCTTGTTATGGCAGATCAAGTTTGTTTATCCGGGTTCTCCCATTTGGCCTCTCCTTCCTCATTAGTACCTCTGCTTTACAGTGGTAGCTAAAATCCTCTTGCATTTATTAAGACTGTGGCAATATGCACTCATGAACAACCTGGTGACACTCCTTCATAGTTAAAATGTACTGAAGTCACTGGAAATCAATCTTAATGTTAAGTAATTTCCCAATGCACCATCCCTTGTTTTTTCAGCTTTTTATACGGTGGCAGTATCCTATGATTCTCAAACCAAATACTAAGTCTAAATACGCTTACACACACTTGTAAAATCGACAATTGCTTTTATGCTGTGGCAATGAGGGGAGCATGGATATGGTGGCAAGAACTATATCAGGACCCAGAATCTAAATTGACTGATCTCAACCAAATCCAATACTGTTTTATGAGACAATCTCCATAGCAACTGGAGAATCAGAGTAGAAATTCTTAAAGTGAAAAGTTGCTCCTGATTTGCCAGATCAGCCCATGTTTTGACAATCTGTAATAAGGTAATCAAAGGGTCTCAAGATTACCACACAAGTGTTGACTGCCGTGTGAATTTGTCATGGCACACGTCCTCCAAATCACAAAAATACTTTAAAAAACATCTATAAGGCTGATAATTCTAATCAAATTCATTAATGTTTTATATATTTTAAGATAAATCAAAAAAATAAAAATCAATTGTGTGAGAGCTACTTTTTAATTCATATAACTTATGTAGCTAGCATTTCATCTTTCCAGTCCTCTAAATAATAACTTCAATTTATAGGGCATTGTGCAAACATTGTTTCACTTGATCAAGGACATAAAACAAAAATCAAGTTTCTGTT
The DNA here is from genome assembly GCF_041146395.1 of Eulemur rufifrons. NCBI lineage: Eukaryota > Metazoa > Chordata > Mammalia > Primates > Lemuridae > Eulemur > Eulemur rufifrons. The sequence goes on along the minus strand of NC_090983.1, from coordinate 32,589,381 downwards.
ATCATTTACAAAATTCTTAACTATGTTCCAGACTCTTAAAGCTAAATATTAAGAACCTACATGTTAGGTAAGCTTATATTCACTGGCAAGCCATTGGGAGAATTTGCCTAAGAACCTTCCACCCTGACCCCCCTCCCCTCCTTCTTCACTCAGTTCTTCTCGTGGAAGGTTGTATGTGAATGGGCAAAAGGGTCATATCACAGAGACACTGGCTCCTGCACATAAAAACACTGAGTAAAGAAGATGTAGAAAACATATAAGGAGCACCATTGTCCACAGTAATCCTGCAGAGCAATTGTCTGTGAAAAACTTATAGCAGTCCAGAAATTCAGACAAAATATCTCCAATGTTGAGTTAGAAGTCAGACAAAAGAAGAATGAATGTTCCTGTAAATTCCAAATTAGGTGGATTCATTGTTCTTGAAAGGATCCAAGATAATTAAAAATCACTAAGAATTAGAGAAGTAAGGACTTCCGGGAAAAGATGGGAATGTGGATGAAATGTTTGCTTTTGTTTCACTTCTTCCATAAACCCCAAGAAAATATGGTACAGAGATTTGTTTTCAAGCATTTACTCAAAGAAACAGAAATGGAGGAGGCAATCATATTGGAAGTGGGAGAGCAAACATACAAGGGGTAGGTGATTTAATAAGACCCAAGCCAGCAAGAGGGACAGCAGAGAAGCAGCCTGACTTGTACCACGGACACCTGACCATGGTCAGAACTGATGGCCCCACTTTGGGAGGGAAGGTAGAGGGGGGCTCATGACAGGAAGACTGATGGGAAACCTGTTTAAACAACACTCAAAGCCCTTCCCTGCTCCACACAGACAGACACCTGCCCTGGCAGGATGCAAGAGGTAAAGCACGAGGGGTCGGGGCTGGGGAATATTGGGCACGGCTGAGGGCAGTGATGTGTCATGAAAGAAAGGAATTAGCCCTCTTCTGCCAGTCAACTTCTAAACCACTGGTAGCTGTGTCTACACTCCAGGCTGAAGACTGGAAGGCCCTTCTCTGGGGAACTTGAACAGCTCAAGAGAAAAGACGAAAAAATATTAAAGCGGGGTTCCCCAAAGAAATGACCCAGCCTGATCACCCTACAGCTGATAACCCCCACCCATACTCAGAGTATCAATTCAGCCACTCTTAGAGTAAGCAGCCAACTAGGGATCATCAGATATCTGAGGAAAGCCTTTAAGACAAACAGGAAACAGCGACAGCGTGGAGGGGCAAGGAGGTGGAGGAGACAACGCAGGAGGAAGGAATGCCAAAATTATCCACTGATGATGCCTTCACGAGATAAAACCAGGATGTTATTTTAAAAAATAAAATAAAAGGAACATATAGAAAGTAAATGAAAGCACTTGGAAATTAATATAGAAAAAATTTAAAAACTTATGGAAGGCTTGGGATATAAAGAAAATTTTCCAAAAAGTATCATAAAAATATAGTGATGGAAAATAAGAGAGAAAGTAAAAGAAACACATATGGAAGGAACATTCATTGGGTGTCGGGCAACAGGGAGGAACGGACGGGTATATACACACCTAATGGGTGCGGAGCACACTGTCTGGGATGGGCACGCTTATAGCTCTGACTCCAGTGGTGCAAAGGCAATATATGTAACCTAAAGGTTTGTACCCCCGTAAAATTTTGAAATAAAAAAAAGTAAAAGAAATACAGAGGACCAGTACAAGAGTTCTAATAGCCAAATAATGGAGTTTCCAGAAAGAACTGAGAAAAACGGTAGAAATCATCAGTGGAATAATTCAAGAGAATTTCCAGCACTGAAAGACAAAGAGTTCCAAGGGTTAAAAGGGCCCTCCAGGTATCCAGCACAATGGATGAAAGACTCATACAAAGGCATATCACAGAAATTTCAGAACGCTGGAACCAAAGTGAAGATCTCACAAGCTTTCAGAGAGAAATGACAGATCACATACAAAGGAACAGGAATCATAATGGGTTCAGAAGTCTCAATAGCAACACGGAAATAAGAACTCAATGACACAATGTCTTCAAAATAAAAGAAAATTATTATGAACTCAGAATTCTATACCTAGCCAAACTAACAATTAAGTGTGAAGATAGAATAATGGCATTTCAGACATTTGAGGCAAGGTCTCAAAAACATACTTCACTTTCTTTTTAGAAAGCTACTAGAGGATGTATTCTACCAAAACAAGGACATAAACTAAGAAAACAAAAGAGAGACAGAAGATATGGGATTCAGGTTTAGGACCAGGGGACCTAACACAGAGAAAGGTGAAGGGAACATTCAAGATGATGGCAAAGGGAGATCCCATGCTGACAGTTATCCTCAACACATTGAGGCCAACCAGTCCTAATTGAAACATGTTAGAGGGTTCTAGAAGATATTTAAGAGATGAAATTGATAGAACACTGCCTGGAGTGTTCTATCTAAATGCATGGAGAGAGGTAGTTATTAACAGAGAATCCAGGGTTAAACCAGTGATAAGTACATAAAACACTAAGCAAACAGATTAATCAAAAAGATAATGATCAACTCCAGCAGAAACAAAAAGTTATGCAGAAAAGGTAAAATAATAATGACATTCTATAAATGAATAAATAATTCATTGTGACTAGTGTTTACATAGTTACAACCACTATTGATCCAAATTTTGATATAAATATATACGGAGAGGGAGGATTGGAAAGTGTGTGTGTGTGTGTGTGTGTGTGTGTGTGTGTGTTGGAGGTGAGGGGAGGGGCAAGAGGGAGATAAATTCTAATCTTCTGCAGTGAGAAGTCAATAGACAATGCCTAAAACTGAAAAACCAAGAAGTACCAATGTAAGTGTGATACGTAGATATCTAGAGTTGGACAGGCTGCAATGTCTCATGCCTGTAATCCCAGTGCTTTGAGAAGCTGAGGAGGGAAGATCACTTGAGCCCAGGAATTCAAGATTGCAGTGAGCTATGATCAGGCCACTGAATTCCAGCCTGAGTGACAGAGTGAGACTCTGTTTCTATAAGAAAAAAAAAAAAAAAAAAAACCTTGTAAAAAATGTTGACAATACTTACAAATCCCCTGAACATCAATTTTGAACCCACCTTAAAAACCCCTTCCTTAAGGTTTAATAAGCAAGCTTATAACTGATAACCAAAAAGTTCTGAAATATATTCTTCAGCATTTTTACATACAAAGCATATATAAGTTACACGTATCTATCAAAGTATTAACTATCTTTTATGTCACCAGGATGCTATCCACTGCCCTTCGTCCAAAGAAGGTTAGCTACATTATTATCTTAAAGCTGGTTTCCCTGGGAAAGCCTGAGTCTAGTGAAAAACATCCTTTCACTGTTCTGAGAACAGCGGGATCCTAGAATGTGAATACTTCTGCCTCATAAGAATGCCTGAGCATGCTGTTACCAAAAAAAAAAAAAAAAACTTAAAAAAATTTGGATGATATTAGATGAACAGCTGTGTAGAAAAGGGAATGTAAAAATAAAAACTGCATGTTGGAGCATCAAAATAGTAACCATGTACAGTATATGACTGTTTTTAATCAGATGAAGATTGAAGCTATTACATTTCAAATCAAATGTTATAAATTAGTTCAAGAATGCAGCTGAGCTCTCATTTAATTAGAAATGTCCATGTTTAAATCATGAGGTATAGTAGCTGCCAATGAAGCAAAGGGCAAGGAAGGCAGAAACACTGTGTCCAGGCCCACCGATTCGCAGCCGTCTCCCACCCAGGATGCACATCTGGGGTGGACGAGTCCTGATGGAATGAAGAACTTCGTGTACCAGCTAATTTGAGATTTAATGTAATTGTCCGTAATTGTTTTGAAGACAATTAAAATCATTACTCTGGTCTGGACAATTCTGAACTCTTCATTTTTGTGTGAAACATATTTTCCCCCATGCTGTATTTTAACTCTTTCTTGGATTAAAAAGCAAAGCAAATGTGGGGCCGAGTTTTCCCTGGGAAATAACCCCTCAACTGTCAGGTCACATTAAAATGCAGCACAAGCCGTGAGGAACTCCTTTGGAAACAAGTCTCATTTCCTATTTCTGGTGCTGGATGTAGCTCAGCGAAAAGTCCAAATCTACATCCCAAATGTTAGACAATTCACCATTAATTAGAAATGAGGCAACATCATAGAGGGTTTCTGAGGTCACACAGAAAAGAATGCAATTATCCTAAGGCGGACTTCTCCCCAAAGATTATGAGCCTCTGCATCTCGTAATTAACCGTGGTACAGCGAGAGTCAGTCCCGGCAAAAGGTCTTTCTTTTCTCCCAATTTGCCCAACTCAAAAACACCTCAAGTGACACAGCTCAAATTTTCCAAATTAACCTTACGCCTGGGGCTGAAATCATGCATGTGACAGTTCGGCTCTGAAGAAAATCTTAGAGAGAGTTGTACATAGGGGATAAAGAAAAAAATCAGAGGAAAAAAGGGTAGGAGTTAACATTTAAGTGGTTTTTCAACCTCATCATTACCCCCGCTCAAGAAAATAGGACACAGATGGGCAAAACACACCCTCGTTCTGCCCTGAAGAGTCGAAGGGACTCATTAGAAACTACTGTTGTTGCCTAGTGCTCTCCTGTGAATTTGTAAGGGACAAAACTATTGATAATTTTTTTTCTTTGCCACATCTCACAGCAAATTTAGCATTTCATAATGTCATAGGGTGGAAAGTAGGAGGATGGGTCCCAAAGACCCAATGCGTCACTGCCACCCATGAACACTTACTGCTGACAGAATTCAAGATCGACTTTTCCCAGGGAGTTGAGGAGTGATTAGATTGTCACAAGCTGCTCTGGTCTGTGAAAACAGTTTCCAGCAAGGAATAACACACAACCTCAAACTTTCTCTTACTTCTTGCCACCACTCCACACTCTTCCACTCCGACACCCGAGAGCGGGTAAATTGGAATGAGGTCCACGGCTCCCAGGCAAGGGTGGATTCCCTCTTGAACCTCCATATCGATAGCACGGAAGGCCTCCAAGCAAGCAGCCAGAACAGCACTGCCTAAAAATGTAAAATTGTGAAAAACAATCACTAAGCTTTCAATTGCATCTAAAGAAAAAGCTGTGATTTTGTTGTCCCACTGGTTGCTCTTCTTTTGTAATCGGTAAAGATTTTTTCATCCCAAATAATAAAAAAGATCCAACATTTCACCCACCTTACCCCATCTCTCAACAGTCATAAAACTTCACATCTTCCAGCTTTTTTCTCCCCAAAGTGGACAAATTATGCAAGGTGTATTGATCTTATACTACATTATTGTTTTTTTACAATTGGTTACTTTAGATTTTTTCTATTTTCTCCAATTAATCTGATGAAATTCCTTGTCATTTTCAGAATGCTTTACGAGTAATTATAATATACACACAAACATAAACTTTTAAAAGCATAGTTTTGCTCTTATCCAGTAATTAGATTTTTCATTGATTTATTATACGTAAATACATATTATAGACACAGAAGAGTTTTCTGTTAGTACTCTGAGTTTTTATTAGCAGTACAGTATAACCATTTTACCAATAGAGATAAAAGCAGATTTTAATCTTATGTTAATTCAAAACAATCTGTCCCATGCTTACATGAAGTTATCAGTTAACTTTTCCCAAATCCTATCACTCTAAATTCTGTTCCTTATCAACCTTGTCTCCTAGGCCTTGTCAATATATCCTTCCAAAATTGTTTAAACAAAAACCTGTATTATCTTAATATCCAAATATTTTCAAATAAAGTTATTTTCAACTTGGCAGATTGTTTTCTTTCAAAAAGTATGTTTTCTTGTCCAAGAAAACATACTTTTTGAAAGAAAACAATTTTGATTCTTCTAATTTAAGTTATTCTACTCAACCTTACAACATCTCTATGAGACATGGAGCCCATTTCGACTCAACCCATGGCCCAACTCAACAGCTCAGGCTCCCAACACAAAACGCACTGCTTAGCATGTTTAATTCCATGCCTGCTTGTCAGGGAAGGTGAGGCTGATTTTAACACTATTACTGTACAGGTGAAAGCCTGAAGATGTTTTTCTTATGCACAAAGGATGTGTGATCATCTTCAGCAAAAGAATGTTATTAAATCTTGGACCCCAAGATTCATTGTAATAAAGAAGAAATGGAGAATGTTTGAGATATACATGTTCAGAAAAATGATGAAATATAGTTTTATAATAGACTACTTAATAGAGGGGAGTATTTAGATTTACACAGGAAATCAATGATTATAGAACATTCAGTTCTACCTGAAGCCTACTCTTCATCAAAAAAAGGACATATATGTAAAGAAAAAAAAACTCAAATTCTTACCCAACTTATCAATAGAAGCTGCTATGGTAATGACTGATCTGTTATAGTCTTGATCAGAAAATATATTGAGCACTGTCACTTCAGGAAATTTCTGCCCTGTAAAGAAAAAAACACAAAAGTACAAAACATTTTTTTTCTATGATAAAACTTTAATACTTTATTTCTTCTAATATAATTAAATTTAGTTTAGTAAAAAAATACTGGGGTACCTTTGGAAGTAACACTGTATAAGCACGGAATTTGTGAGTAGTAATGCCCACTTCTTATAGCGTCGTACTATACAACCAGGTGGCCCGGCTCAGACACAAGCCTTTGGTGTCTGTAAGAGACCTTCTCTTGGACTTGGTACTGAATTTGCCAAAGCACTCTTAACTTAGTCTAAGATGGTAGCCCCTATTTTCAATGGCCAAATCCTATCACTCTAAATTCTGTTCCTTATCAACCTTGTCTCCTAGGCCTTGTCAATATTTCCTTCCAAAACCCAGAAATCAGACTATTTGGGTCAAGATCTGACATCTGGAAAAACTAGAATCGGCCAATTAGTGCTTACAGCAGAGGTTTCTGAGACACATGCACCTGTCCATTAGAAACTGTTCTGACGCCACCATCTCCTTTTCAGAGGCCACCAACAGCCTTCAGATGTTAACAACTTCCAGCTTTTGGTGGCCTGTGACTCACTTGAATATGTGTAACCTGGAGGAGAAAGCTGCCATTCCCTTGTATGGCAGCCATACATAACCCCAAAGTTATTTTTGAAGTTTACAAGCCCGGCTCAGCCTCCTTAAAAGTCCTCCTTATGCCTACAAAACCAAATTCAAAGTGAAGGACAAAAGTTTTCAGGCGGTAATTAAACCTTTAGCTATGCTATTATACCTTGTCCCCCTGCTCCCTGGCAGCTTAACAATTAATCTTTTCAGAGGAAAGGAAAAATAAGTTCCAACCAGGAACTACAGAGCTTACGGCAGCCCTACACTATTAATTTTAATAATGTGAGAAGATAAACATATGTCACTCACTGATAGCCAAACGAGCATCTATAGAGCCCTGCCTTGGTGTAGGTCTAAAATTTATAACTCGATTCCTTTACCTAAGACCTTTCTAAGCCATTTAAATGTGCTCACATTGCTTAATTAGAAAAAATATATAGTTTATATAGTTTTATTCCACTCACTTAAAAATAAGTGCCTTTAAAATATTTGTAAAACAACAGGTTCATTTTCTTAAGTAGTGCTACCTTCCCTGCATTTTTAAAACTATAAAAGATGAAGTAAGAAGATCATGCAACCTTCTATTTTATGTAGTTTCTCAACATATTCTAGCTCCTGGAAGAAAAGAGATATCATTTAATTTTTTTTTCATCCCAAACCTTCTTCCGAAAAGCTTTTATTCTCAGTTTCATATGATTCAATTGAATCAAATGCTGAAAGAATGAAACACTCTCTCCTGCAATTTCTTAAGCATGCATGTAGGAAACAATTACTGCTGGCAAGAAGAGCTGTCAGTGTGAATCTCAGCAGAAGTAAATTGTTTGGTATTTGTAATGGAGTATAATAGCTATAATATAATTCCATTTGAGCCGCTGCCACTAATAAGCTGATAAAAACTGTGAGTTGAGACCCAGGCGTCCATCAGTGTATGTCTTCCACAAATGTCTCTGCACACTGACTTAATCACAGAGACAGGCAACTCAATCCCATTAGATGTACTGTTTCTGACAATGCAGAGCCCAAGCTGGCTCTTTCCACAAAAAGCATGCAAAAGCACAGCTGCATACTGATTCCAAAGAAGTTTCCTTATCAGCCATTATCAGGAATTTTCATAGCCATTTCCAGCTCCCACAAAGTTGCAAGACAGTAACTTAAGTGGGCTCATAGTTAGAGGGAGGTTAGGGGAAAACATTTCTTTGTCATGAAAAGCAGTAATCACATCGAAAATGACAATCAGAAATTAAAATATACTATCACAAATGCTTTAGGGCTGTGACCTTAAGGCTCACCTGTTGCCAAGAAGCTACTGATTTAATAACAAAGCAATTCCATTTAAATAATTTTAAGTCTGTAAATGCACTGTTGTGTGTGTGTCTGTGTGTGTGTGTGTGAGAAAGTAAATACAAATAATATCAAAGCTGTGTGCCATCACATGAACATTTTAAGAAGGGTGAAGAGAGAGTAGCTTCTCTCATAGTAATACTGGCCAAGGAAGAAAGGAGGCTTGAGTTCCAGTCTGTCACTGAATTGCTGAGTGATCTTACAGGCATCACTTAAATGCAATTGCCTAAGGGTCTTTATGCAGAGAAAATGGAGTAGAAATAATAATACCGTAATGATAGCATGGGCTCTGCTGGCAGGAATGCTTTGAAAAGTAGTTGGTACTTGGCAAGTATTTTTCATTTAACCTGCTGAATAAATAGCAGAAGGTACAATTACGCTCATTCTATTAATGATCAAATAAATGGTCCCTGGGGGAAACATTACACTTTTATGTAAATATATCCTCCTCAGGAGCCTGTCAATATCCTGAACAATGTGCATCTCAGAGACTCGCAGAGCTGCACTGCTGAGTGTACGCAGGCATTCGGAAAAGAGCATATGTGCACATCTGAGTAACTGATCTATCCAAGCATCCTGGAGTCGTGCAGAAGAAACTATAACAAGGGGGAAAATCTAGGAAGGAAGAAAGAAAAGTGTTCTGTAGATATGCCGTGCAGAGTACAAAAATTACTATGTTATCAAAACACTACAATATTCGCTTCAATTGTCTGTTGTTCCTACCATTTTTGTCAAGAAGAGCTGCTTTTGCTATGTTCTCAACAATGTATTTTCTTCTGGCTTCTGAAATGTTTAGTAAACAGGCAGCCAAACGGAGCCCCAGTCTGGACATGATTTTTCTAGAATAGGAGAAAAATGCTTCTTTAGTTTAGTCTCTGTAGTTGATTCTTTTCTTTTTTTTAACCATAAAAATCATAACTTTTTGGAAACCAGGCAGTCATAATATGAACACTTCACTATGTCATTGCTAGCAAACACCTAAAGGATAAAATCCTCAGATTGACTCAAATTGAAAACCATGTGTATGTGGCCATGCACATATGAACATATGAACATAGTAACAACACTGGAAAATACCTGGCAAGTTACTCAGCCTGAATTCTGTCATGTCTGAAACTTTTCATTAAAGTATGCTATCCCATTTTAAGCACGATCTTCCTTAGCTTACCTGTTTTTGAGGTCTGTACTGTTTAATAGGCATTTTAGTGTTTTGTTAAACTAGACTTACTAGAGAAATACAGCAAAAGAGAAATGAGGGAGATTATTTAATGTACTGATTCTTATAAAAACTATTCTGTGACAAAAAGAAAAAGTATCTCCACAGGCCATGCCATGGACATTAATTATATGAACAAAAAAAAGGGACCCATTTGAGTGCTTTAAATGACAACTGTTTGATTGTCTAAGTTGTTGCTCCTTGTACTTTGATCTCCAAAGTTTCCAAATCAGTTTAAATCTTTTCACAGGACTGAAAAATGACACATACTCTGAAATATATTACTCAATAATGCCAAAAATGTGACTGATTCTTTTGTTGAAAATGGACTGTTACATAAGTTTTGGAGGTTGCTTTGAAGCTTTTAGTATTGTAGAATGGCATTTTTTGCATACCTGAAATGATAGTATTATTTAAAGGAATTAAAATATCTCAAAATAATAAGAAAATAATTCCCCTTTTCAAGATCAGGATATCATAATTTTGGCCTCTTTTAAATATCATAACTAAATGAATGTGGCCCTCATGAAATTCATTTAACAAATATTCGATGAGAGTCATTTTGTGTCAGGTGATGTTCCCCACCCATGTGGGGAATACTGCAGTGAATGGTGTGCAACTCTGAGACAAACTTTAAACTTCAGAGTTTAAGCTAAAAGTTCTCTGGCGCAAATAATGGTTCCATCCATGAATAAATCCGCTGGCTTCTGTTCGCTGGGACTGGTGGCCTAACCATCGGAACCTAGATGGAGCTCAGGGCTTCGTGGCTAGTACAGATTTGCAGGCAGGTTTTCATGTTGGGACCATCATCTATCACCGAAAATTCATAAAAATGTAACCATTAGGTTTTTCTAGACATTAATAACATTGCTGTAATAAAGCAGCCCAGACCTTTCATTTCTATGTAAACAAAAAATTGCTTTACACAAGGGGTGTGGGCGTCTTCTGGTTTTCATTTGTTTTCAGTGTGTTTATGTAGCTTAATTGTCTCATCAGGCACTTTCCCAACATAATTATGCTTTTTAACAAATGGTGTTTATGGCAACCCCTAACAGTGCAAAAGAAAGGATTAGTTTCATCCTCTCATTCCACATTTTGATTCCCTGTGGACAGCTAAATCACACAAAGATGGTGTTAGAAAATTCACCTTCATAGCAAAAGCTGAAATGAGCTGCAGTACCAGAAGTTTGGACAGCACTTTCCTCTAAGAAAGTGACCCAAACGCAAGCCCCCCACTCCGTGGTTAAGGACAGGGAGATCCTAGTCCGCCCAGCCCATCCCTTCAATTACCGTTCGATGACTTCCGGTGACAGACAAGAACACTGCTCCCGCCCCCCTCTACCCGGCCCAGAGTAACTAAGAAACTTGGTCCCCCAAGTGCCAAGTAGAAAGTGAAGCAGTTCACCTGCCCCGGGCGCACGCACCCCCACTGGCACTTTGGAGGCCGCAGGGAGGTTCGCAGAGGCAGCGGCAACCCGTCCTCAGCGCCGGGACCCCGCCGCTGTGGCCCCCCGCGGACCCGGCTCGGTTCCTGGGTGGAGTGTTCCAGCGCCACGTGGGCCGGAGGGCAAACCCGAATGACTCCCGGGGCCCCAGGAGGCCGCGGAGAGCGGCAGGGGCGGGGGCGCAGGGCGCGCAGGCTCCGGCCCGGCAGGGAGCGAGGGGCGGCCGGCGCTCGCTGCCCGGGCCCGGTTCTCCAGCCAGCGGCCGCGCCTGCCACTCGCGGTTGCGGACAGAACCGACTTGCGCGCGCCGAGGGGCGGCGGAGCGGCCCAGCCGCCGAGCCGGAGTGGCCGCGCGTGACCCGCGCGCAGCCTGCTCTGCCGGCTCCGCCTCTCGGGCGCCCGGGCGCGCTCCCCAGCCGCGCTCCGTCCGGGTCCTGCCTCGGCCTCCCTGTCCCGCCGCCGCGTGCCCCGCGTCCCCGAAAGCTGCTTGTTCTTTTCAGTACTGCCTTTCCGTCTGCTCCTCTTTATCGCGGAACTCTCCGCAATTCTCTCTTGTAAATGAATGACTTTTTAAAGGGCATTAGAAGCTAATGAGGTCCCTGCTCATTGATCATGCACCAGCAGGGGGCTCTTCTCTGGTTTCCTTAGGAGGGACACACACACCCCCTTCTAGTAAATTCCCTCCTGGGAAATTACTGCCCGCGAGTGCCTGTGACTATGAACTGGACTCACCCCAGGACAGAAGGAGTCCTTGAACATACCCGTTTAGTTAAACTTACAACGACTACGAACCGGGCTTACTCATTTCCTTTTTTTTTCTAGGCCAGTCAACCTTGAGAACACATTTCTCTTCCAAAAAATCAAGACCTGTTTTTTTTTATGTAGCAAGGATTAAATGTCACCATTTTGATCCAATTTTGTTCCTGTAGTGAAATAATCACTAAATAACTACTTTGACGGCATAAATTAATTTTTAAATCTATTTTTTATTTTCTAATTATAATTTTTAAACACAGATTTGAGGAAATTAACATTTATGTGGACATTTGGTTTCTAGCCTAATGTGGCATAAAAATAAGTAACATAATGAGTGTTAAAAAAAATCAGGTTCATGATGCTTCTCACATCATCATCATTGTACTTAGATGTCACAACAGTATTATGTGCGATTATGTCAAATCCAGCCTTCTCCATCTCGGAGTGTTGGCAGGTAGGAGGGTGGTTGGCAAGAGGAGGGGTGTTAACCTCAGGATCCTGGATCCATTCCAAGGCTGGTAATTACATTCTGCCAGCCAAAATTCATCCCATAATTTTAATTGGATAAATCCTTTCTGGCCTAAGCTACTGCTATGCCTGTCAAACTGTTGCCACATTTCACCCCAGAGGTGTCTGTGTTTTAGTTGCAAGAATCAGTCCCTTTGAGGTTGGCTTATCTGTTTAAATCCCCAAAGTGCTGTGGGATCCTATGGAATTAAATATATATTTAGGTATTTTTTATACTAAACCTGCATAGAAATGCATAAAGTGTGTGTATATATATACCCATGTTAATACCTAAAGACCAACACCCATCTAATGTCAGCATTCACTGGATAATTTTGAGGGCTTTTAACCAGATTGATGTCCCTAACTTTCATCTTTCCTTTTGAGACCTTTTATTGCCTGTAGCTTTAGCATCCATTTTCCACAGAGTACTGCAGTGCCCAAAAGTTCCTTCCATGGTAGGGCAAAGAACTGAAGCCCCTGTATTTCACGTCTCCGAACAATTATATGCTGACACTGCTTGCTAAAATGAGACAGCGTAGTAACATTACATCTAGTCTTACCATACCCTGCAGAGAAAACAGCACGACACCTAGGGGCTTCCTGGTTCTAGCTGTAGCAACTGCCAGAAGGGAAGCTTTCCCCCAGTGTCTCCCAATCCTCTCTGTGAGACCATCTCTCCCTTGCAGGCTACTGGGGCATTGAGTAAGATAATGTTTCTGAAAGCATCCCTTTCTCCACCCTACTCAGGAGAGAAAGCAGGGCCCCAGTGTTTTTCGTGGTGTGCAGTGGCTACTCCTGCCTGAGGACAGTAAGTATATGTTTTTGGAAAATACAGGGAGACACATATCAGCCCATCCTGTGAGTAGTTTAGCAATAGACTGAACATATTATTTTGTTCTTTTCAAGAATGAAAAAGTACTGTAAGTGTTAGTTTAGCTGTACCACATGTAATCCTGCCCATTTCATTATTTAAAAGAGCTTTATGTCACATTTATAATGTGTGTATATCAAGTCTCTCATCTTAATTTAACTTATGATTCTTTGGAAAGATTTTTCATACTTTTTGAGTTAATGTATTATTCTGACTCCATGTTTCTCCTGCTAAGTCCACCTTCTGGGCATTAGTTCTTTTGCTCGTTACGGTTCCTGTCCAGAAACGAACAAGCACTGGAACAGAGAACAGCTAAATTTCCAAGGGTCAGTGCTATCGGTGATAATTGCTGTTTCCTAACACGTATATTGGTTCCCTCTTAGACAAAGAGGACACTTTTCTTTACCCTTCATTTTCATTTTTGCAAGCAGGAAGAACTTAGTTCTTCTAGGAGCCTTTTCTGCCCCATCTGAGCTGAGAAGGGTAAAAGGGAGAGGTTGTGCTCCTCTGTGGCTCCACAGATCAACCTGAGCCCACAGCCTGGGTGCTGGTTGACTAGGGCCAGGCCTAGGGTAAGGCAGGTGAGGTACTCACGGCTGGGTGCAAAATTTAAGTGGGTGCCAAAAATCTCACTGATGCAATATTTTTAAAAATTAAAATTAATGCAAAAAAGAAATTTGTGGTAAACAAAGTATCAAAAAGACAGGATCCTACCCTGCACTTGCCCTCGACTCAGCCCTGTGGTTGCATTCCCCTCTGTGCGGGCCGTTTCTGATTGTAGGGCTGAGAGGAAGCTGTACCACTCTGCCCAACCTGCATCCTCTCTTCTGCCCCCAAAATGGGCAACAAAACCAGAAACGTCAAGGGTAGAAATTTCGAGGCCAGTGGAGACATATAATTTATAGTCTGTTCAAGAGTTTCTAGACTTCCATATATAGGAGAAGGCCAACTTAGTTCAAAAGAAGACAAACCCTTATTAGAACAGACAAAAGAATCAATTCTATTTAGCTGATACATTTCAGAATATGATAATTAGGTTTCCTATTGTGCTGTGGGATTTTGAAATGTTTTAAAGAACATTTATGTTAATTTTATGTACGCATATTCTATTTTCCTTTTCTAGCATTTATTTGTGTTCAGGAAAACATGAGTAGAGAATTACCCTTAGAAAGACTAATTCCTTACTGAGTGGCTAAACAGGTAAAAGAACAACAACAAAAAAGACTAATTCCTAATGCAACTTTTTTCTTTGAAGATTTCACTTCCACTGTATTTTTGCACTATGTCAAATTTCATTCTGCCTTCATCCCTCTTCCCTCCTCATGGAACATGAAAAGATTTTATTTCTTCTTTCATATAAATGTGATCTAATAAATGAGGGATTAAAAAAAGTGACTTTAGTTGTCATTCTAGGACAAGTTAGGTAAAGAAGTGTTTTTCATTACTTGTGAATTTTAAATTATTTGTATCATGATACTATGAAATATGCATCCTATTAATCATTGTCTAAAATAGCAAATGGGTTTCACTGTTGCCATTTTTAGTTTGGAGTGGCCGAAGCTATGCTATTAATTTATTTTAAGTGAAGAAAAGGAGCTTGATGTCCAGAAAGAAGTTACAGCAACTAACAGAAACACCTCCCTTGCCTCTACAACTGTGTCTTAATTACATACATTGATCTCTAGTCATTTTTGTCTTAATGAAGGGGGAGGACCACAGAATTTCTAGAATTAAAAATTTATTTTTCACCTTAATATTTTGAAAATATCCTTGCCTTTACATAATATGGATTGGATTCTTTCTCTTTAGTCTGCTGATGTCTTTATCGTGAAAGACCAGTAGACTAGAATGTAAGCATAGTTATTAGTTTAAATTGGAATCACTTGTTATGCATTCTACTCATTCACAGCTGGAATATCTCATGTAATTAGCCAAAAGTTAAAAGTCTATGATCCACCCACCCCTCAATTCATTCCTTGCCTTTTTATACCTTCCATGTGGTTGTACAGTCATGCAAGTCATCCTTTATTATGGAACCTAGGCATAGAATGAAATGAAATGAAATATTTCCTAGAGCCTCTCTCCAAAGCTGTTTTTTCGTAACTATTAGTTATGTTGCAGATGAAAAGCAAATTCCTAAAACTGACTTTGAATTTGTGTTGAAAATTTGTTTTAACTTATGGGACTACATTAAGGTTATTTCTAAAGCTATTATATGATACATATTATACAAAATGTATCACTATATTCAGAAAAATTCTATGAATGTTTAGAGACATTTTCCCCTAAGTAACAAATTTTTGTTGTGTTAAGAAGTTTCATCAATAAATATTTACTTAAAAATTCCAGCCAGTGGGTGGTGACTACCAATTTCCATTAACAAAGATGACACATTTTGTGACAGTCCAGTAGTGGCCTGTCAAGCTCTCTGCACTTGTAGGCTCTTCTGTATTATTGTTGTTGTTGTTTTTAATGTCCGTATGTATATGCAAATGAATGTCAACTCTTACTGACACTGAGAGGGTAAAGTCCTGTATGTACAGGAATCAGGGACCCTGAACAGAAGCATTCATCTAATGTTTGCCATGTCCTAATTCCGGTGGGTGTTCAGAGACATACCTTGTTTTGGAAAGGAGCCCTTCTGAAGAGCACCAGTTCTGCCCTTCTTTAGATCTCCAAGCCCCTGTCTCTGCAGGACATTCACACTGACGGTTTGAATGAAGTTTTTCCTGTTGGTTTGTCTTTTGCTATATGTATTTCAGTGTTTGCAGGGATTTAACTTTTTAAAATGTACCTTTTTATTACGTTTAAATAAAAAATGTCTAACTTCTTAGGAAGTGGAAAAGATGAATTTTTGGTGCTGTTTTTTAAAGATGTTTTCTTTATCCTGCCTTGTGACTCTCAGTTATTATTCAACTCTTTTAGCTTGAAGGTCTGTGCTCCTGGAAAAGATTTGAAGATAAGAACTCCTAGACCCTCTGGGCAGAAGGGACCTTAGAGATCATCTGGCATCTCCTCATAGCTCTTTGTTCAAAGGATGTCTCACCTGGAACAAGGCCACAGAGAGAGAAGCAGAGCTTCTTATGGAAGCAGGGAGTGGGGTGAGCAATTGGGGTGTCCCAGCAGTCATGCATCTTGCCTCCCCTTCTTCCACGGCTCCCTCCGTGAACCCTAAGGTGACTTTGAAAACCACAAATTAGTTCCACCACTTTTCTTGGGCTTGAAACCCTTTTTATAACATCAAAGGGAGTTCTTATCTTTTGAAAATTAACCCTCTGTCTTGAAACAAGACCCATGATGCAGGCTTAAAATGCAAGTGCTGTGGAAAATCCACATTACTTTGTAAATTGTTGAATGGGTTTTAGTAATAATTTCTGTGGAGGAAAATAAATAGGAATGGCTAGTCAAATCTGAAATGATCCATCAAAGACTTTAATTAATACTCTAGGAAATGTGGTCCAGAAACCAGAAGGATAAAGATTTGGGGGCAGGAGGAAGGAGAATTCAAAAAGATGCAATCAAATATGGTAGACAATTACAGTTCAGACAACAAGCAAGGATGAAAGTGGCTTAGTTACTGTGTCATTAACCAGTTCCCAAGACTGTAATACAGCCCTGCCCTTCCCAGTGCCTCTGTCGCTGTTAACATTAGTATTTTCACTTCTCTATTTTGGGAAAAAGGATGGCAGTGCTCCCTGTGAGAGATTTCCAGGTTTCTCTGTATTTTATTTAGATATGGGGCCCATTTTTGTTTTCTGCACCTCCAGTCAATTTTTTTTTACTTATATCTCATGTTATTCCATTTGATCTATGATCTTAAATTCTGAATGACTACAGAACTGTCTGCAGCAGTGGTTTCAGCCATCCATATTTTAAAGGTGAATTTAAATTATAAATATAATAATGTGTAATGAAAAATATGCGATGAAAATACATTTTACAGGTCAGAATCAGATTATATCAAATAAGCATTTGATTGCTACTAATTTTACTCAAATAAAATTCACACAATTTTTCATCTTTAAGTTTTCTTTATTTATTAATGTCAGACACAAAAGGACTCTCCAAAGCTTTACTTCTCTAAAACGCTAACACTTGTGAAGTAATTATTCAAACTATAGAACATATTTTAAACTAGTTGTATCTAATTAGATTGTCTAAAACTTATTGATAAAAGTGCAAATAGTAAAGAAAGTTGAGGAAAAAATATTTTAAAAATTTATTCTGAGTGCAACCTCCATTTGTTGTTGACATAGTAATAAACCATTTGGAAGGCTGTGTATGTTCTGCAAAATAACTTGATCTTCTCAAGAGTGTCCAGCCTTAAAACACCAAATATATTAGTAGAAATACTTGATATTTTGTTTATTATAATGAAAGTAAATATCTATGATAACACAATTTTTATATATTAAAAATATTTTCCTTATAAATGTGATTTTTACTGATAGTTGTAATATAAATCTAATAATACACAATATTTAATATATCTAAAAGATTAACTTTATCTTTATAAAACATAGTTTTAAAGCTAAACAGAACCTGACATGTTTCTCATCAAACACTTTAAGGGTGTGAAACTCGGGCCTAAAGAGGTTATGTGATTGCCACATGTCTAATATCACTCTGCTATTTTAAATTTTAAATTCCTGGGGGATGAAGTCCAAGGCCCTTCCCAGAGTAGCCGTGTTCAAGTTTTTAAAGGTTTTCTCCATTTCCTTTTCCCAACCCTCCTCCTCATTCTAATTTCATATTGTAACAGCACATGCTCACCAAACACACTTTTGACTCTTATATGTCTCTGGCTTTGCTTGTGCTTTGCTCAAAATTTCATTCTATGACCTCACCCACCTAGTCAATAAACAACCCCCATCTCTGAGAAGTCTTCCTGAATTCCTCCCTCTTTCCCAGGATTCATTATATAATTTTCTTGCTCCCAGAACATCTTACACTTAGGAATGAAACACTGATCATGTCATATTATTTGTTCTATTATTTCACAAACATCTCTCTCCCCTGTCAGATTAAATACCAATAGGATAATCCTTATATTTTTATGTCTAGAGCTTAGTCCAGTCTTCAATCATGGTAGACACTTTGTAAAAATTTGTTAAAGAAATGAATTAATGGACTGATCAGTGGATAACTACATGCATAAGTGAATGAATCAGTGGATTAATTAATGAATGAACAAACAAACCAATAAGGAAGTGAATGAATAAGTTGAGTTTCTCAGTCTTGGCACTATTGGTATCTTGGCTAAGATAGTTCTTTGTTGGGGGGGTGGGGGGACTGTCATGTGTATTGTAGGATGTTTAGCAGCATCCCTGACCTCTACCCACTAGATGCCGACAGCAGCTCCCCTCAGCTCCACCCACGAAGCTAAGAAAAACAAAAATGTCTCCAGATGTTGCAAAATACCCCCCAGGGGCAAAATTGCCCTTGGTTGAGAATCACTGGAATGGAGGGAAGGATGACTGGATGGAGCAGTTCAGATGGAGGGCAGGGATTAGAAATCTGGTCTCTATCTCAGCCCTGTACTTTTCCCATTATGACTTAGCCCTGCTGAGATTCAAATTCAATTCTTAATCTTCTCACAAAATAGTTTTAAACCCTGAGCTCAAAAACAGAGTTAACAGAGGATGATTAATGCAGTAGAATATTTAAAAGCAATGTTAGGAGTAAAGGTATCTTACATCAATTAATCTGGTTTACCATTGTCTTTTAAAAACAGTATTTATTTGGAGTCAATATTATTAAATGATACTTATTTGACCCTGCCTACATATTTGCTCCTAGAAGTAGCATGGTTTTTAAAAATTTTCTAAATGCCACTTCATAGCACCATCTTGTGGATCTTAGAGGAATTCATTGATTTCAGTTTAAAATATCTAGTTATTTCCCCAGAAAAGAAGGAAAAAACATTAGAGAAACTATAAAAAAAAAAAAAAAAAAGTTTTGCTTACTGAAATGTTCTATCAAACTCTGAATTAGGGACATAGTGAAGTTTTACTTCAATTTTGGTATTGGGCCAAGATTTACTATTTGGTTTCGACTTCAGCTTCCCCTTTGGCCTTTGGAAAGTCAAATAACCACAGACCTATGTCACGATCATTGTGTCTGCCCCGTGTAGGTTACCACCGTGTGCAGTCAGCAAAGCAAGGACATGCCAACAAAGAAGGTCATCCTTATGTACTGGTTTAGCACATCAATATTCATTTTGAATGTACAGATATAACTTAGAATTAAAATGTTATGTGCTGGAAGTACTGGAAGAACAAAGTGTTGCAAAATTAGGGAAGACTGTGAAAGCTGGTAATCTTATATAGAAAACAAATAAGAATCTTTAAGCTGTAATATTAGGAAATAGGCATATAGTTTGACAATATTCATTCCTGTACTATGATGTCAAACTTTTAAAATTTGATTGCTAAGACTTTTTATTATAAAAATGTAATTACAACTACATTTCACATTTCTTTTTATGTCCAAAAAGTTCATTCTATAATGATATCTGATGTCAGCCTCTGAAAAATGTTGATCTAATACTTAGCCATTTGGCATTCAGCCTAAATATGTATTTGATATACACCTAAATCTAAAAGGAGAGTGAAATGTAAAGGCGATGATGTCAAACATAATGGATTTGAAGTAACTTCCTCTTTTTTAAACATGTGAGTTTTTTCTTTCTGACTTAAAAGAAAATATTCATCACAAAATGCCAGGAGCATAAAACGCTAAGGGCCGTAATGAGGAGCCTGCATGGGACTATCAATATGGAAAAAGCATTTCTATCAACAGAGGTAATTGAAATCTAATTTTATAGGCAAAATGTTTAATTGATTAAAATTCTTATTTGTTATTTTTCATCCCAATAAACAATCTTTTCTCTATGACAGAAACTAAGCATAGCCATATACTGGAAGATTTTGTTCCTCGATTATCTCCTTATCTCTCTACATGTAAACATCAAGAATTACCAACTGGGTTCAGCCCAGAGCATTTGGGCATCTAAGCTCTATTCTTTTCTAAGATGAGATATCATTACTTTGGGAAATGGTAAGAATACAAGGGTGTTAAAAGAGAACTTTTCCTGCAGGAACTTTGACATAATTGTTTTGACCCCAAAGTAACCATTTTATGTTACAGGATAGTGGAGTACTTTGCCTGCCTATGTGGTTAAAAATAGAGCCCCAGCAGGTGGATCAGGTCAGCAAGATCGAACAATCACAACAATATTTGTAATGACATTTAGCTCCTTTTAATGCACTTACGTCTGTAAGGAGGCAATCCATGCTATGAACAATGTGGTTCTTGGCTTTGAGTGAACATAGAGATGTCCCTGATTAGTCATTATCTGCGTAGTGGAAAGAACTTCAGACTTGGGATCCAGAAGCCATATTTCCAGCCTGTCACAAGTGCATAACATTGGACAAATGACTCAGCCTCTCTGCATCTTAGTTCCCATATCTGTAAAATGAGGCAGCTGGCTGGGTGTTCTTTAATGTCCTTTCCAGCTTAATAGATTAAAATTCTACGAATTGTTCTGCTGGGTAGGAGCGTAGCCCAGCTCTAATATTCTCTTTCTGACAGTGGCACCAAGGAACGATTTGAGTAGTGTCGCCCTGCACAATTTAGGGATCTAATGAGACCGTCTTTAACTTCCACTGCTGGAAAGCAAAGGTGGAAGTACTATCTGTGAAGTTTTAACTTTTCTTAAGACCACTTATTTTCCACATATACCACAATGGAAAGACTTCATTTTACTTGTAAATATTTTCTTCAAATTTCAGAGGATATATCCTAATTCTACTGTTCAAAAATGTAGGTTCTAATTCCCGAAACTTTCCTATTTTACAGACTGTAATCATACATCCCCAGTCTTTTCCCAAAGAGGATCTGCAAGACATCTACCTCTTTAAGTGTTCCACAATCACAAGAATGTTGGGTACATGGTATATTGTCTTGTTGGATATTCACAATGGCTGTTATAATTTTAACAATTCTGAAAGCTATTTTTGCCTTTATTTTCTGATTGCTTTTGTTTTGGGTTTGGTTTATTTTGTTTTAGTTATTCAATTTCTTTTTTGCAGGATTTTTTTTTTTTTTTTTTTTTTGGCTATCACTTTAGAAAATTGGCTTTAGTATTCTAAACCTATTGTTTTAGCCTGTCCTGACACAGAGCCATTTCTGTGAATATTTGATACTTTTCTGGATATCCTTTCCAGCTCCTTTGTTTTTATTGCATTTAATTATTTCCTTCTAGAAACAAATAAGAACCTGTGAACTTTCTCTTTGCCATCAGGATGGCTATTTAACAGATAAATGAACTTCCTCAGCCCAATATTTAGGTACTGTCAGTGATTCAGATATCTCCTGTTTTCATCACTGCAACTATCATTTCATATTTCATATATTTAATTCAAAGGTAAACCAAAAACATTTTGAGACCAATTTAGTGGGTTCCCTCATGCTACATTGGTCAAACATGATTTTGGTAATAAAAGTCCATGTTCAATAATCCCTATAATCAAAAGTAGTTGAGTGTGAGAATTTTAAACACACACACACACATACACAAAGGGTTATCTATTTACAAGGAATAAGACAATTAGTGTAAAGATTGCAATCTGCTGCAACAAGAAGTGATGATAGTTACATTTTCTGTTAACCTCTTGCCCCACCCTAACATCTCACCTGTGCAAATATTGTACTAACTTCACAAGACTAGAATCCCAACATGTCCTATTTTGAACATGAGCCAATAGTTGTGGCAAAGGTGATTAATCAGTCAATTAGTCTCAAAGTTAGTCATGATTTTAAATTTAACCTATAGACATACCATAATAAACAGCATTGGGGGCAACTAACATAATTTATTTATTGGAATAAAACATGAAGCTATATTGTCAAATATTCTGATAAAAATAATCAGCCAAAATACTTTTGCTTACTGGATTTCATACCATTACTACATCTTTATTAATTCTATAATATGAATGCTTATATTTTGTATTTTATAGCATTTAATGATGACAACTTTGTTTCTATTTAATATTTAAAGAAAGAATTTTCATATTACTATTTTTTTCTTAGAGTTATCTTATACACATTCATTCTATTTTTATCTTATTTACAAATTAAGCACATCTAAATTACTAATCTACTTTAAATTTTAAATGAGAAATGCTTTTAAAAAGTAGAAATTAGACATCTTGTGCCCAAAATATTGAAAACATAATCCCTTTAAAAATATCCACCATCTCTCTCCTCCCTTTCCTTTTAATTCAAACTAGTTAGTTTCCTTTGAAGATGTCTTTTGCCAATGTTTCTGAAAACTATTTTTGTTTGAAAATTTTAGGGTGGAATAGTTTTTTACATGAAGGAAACTGTATTTGCAATTACAGCTTATAAAGTAAAGAAAACCATAAACTCCCTTTGGCATCAATTTGACTCAAGGTCAAAATTAGATTTCTTCCTCCTCTAACATGTGAATTATATGCTCCTCTTTTTGTAAGTGGATAAATTTGGGGTGGAGGGGTCAGCTGGAAACTACAAAATAAACTGTATGACTACTAGAATTAAAGTATAATTTCAAGTGAACAGCTCACTAAATTTTGAGCTTTTTCTGTTATAGTAAAGTTTTTGTGGTCTTTGTTTTAGTGTTTCTTAGTTCATTAACAACAGTGCCTTTAAAAATTTCAGATTAGCATTTAAAGGTTGGAATCATTTCTTTTCATGTCAGGATGTGCAGTGGTAGTGATAGTAATAATTGCAAAGAAAGGTATTGGGGTCTACAATGCAACAGAATTATTTATTAGGTGCTATAAGAAAATGAAAAAGGTATGAATTAAAGAGATAATTCCTGGCTTCTAGGATCCTATAACATATAGCTGTCTTTTAAGCTTTCATGACAAACATTCACAAATCAATCTTGAAGCTATCCTTTGGGAAAGTGTGGGGCTTGGGCAAGAAAAATCACCTCCTTTACTGTCAAAGTAACTCTTATTTTCTAAATGCATCTATCACTTCTAATGGTGCCTAAAGATAAAATGAGAATTCAAACTCATTTTACATCAATTAATATATATTAGACTAATGTTTATGTATGAAGTCACAAATCACTGAGCTATAAAAGACCTGAAAAAGTCCACTAAAGAGGCAGGGAAATACACGAATCCCATGTTGAAGAATTAGACTTTAAGAGAAATGGAAAAGCATTAAAGGGTTAAGCTAGAATCTGAGATTAATTTTACTTGATAAATAAATCTAACTCATGATCAAGCAACGAGAATCACATAAAAACATTATAAACTGATAAATTCCACCACCTGATGAGGGGGCCACACATAAGTCTTTTTTGCAGATGATTTGGCAGCAGGTGGGTTATCGAGGGATGCTTTGGTTATTTGGTCACTTTTCTAACTCTCCCTGACTTAATCAGCCTTTGTCCCAGTGAGTATAAAGACATGCTGAGGATCATTTAGGCTGTGCATAAAGATAAGTAATAGTAATAGTAATAAGTAATGCTCCTTAGTTATTTCTAAGATCATTAAAAACCTACTATCAATGATACAGTACTAATGCTCATTATAATTTGTTGCATCTAGAGGTGAAAGTAATTTTTCTTGTCATGAAGACAAACATTTTTTAAAAAAATTTTCTTAATCTACTTATCGTAAGAAGGAATTTCTAAGATTATCCTATATTTACACATTAGGCAGTATAAATGTTTATTATGTTAGGCTTTTAAGTGGAGGAATGTATGTTTGTTGACTTTTTATTATTCAAACACAAAAGTAAAGAGTATGATTAATCCCATGTACCTAACTTCAACAACTATCAACATGTAGCCAATTTTATCTGTACCTCATTTAACTTTCCTGTCATTTCCACTCTGCCCATCAAAGTATAATTTTAAAGAAAAGCCCAGCTATCACATTTAACCTATAAATTTAAGAGGAGGTTTTAGAAATAAATAGATCACTAGTCTTTCCATGACTTATGTCTATTTTGGAAAAGTTCAGGTTACCCCGGAGGTCACATTGTCAGAGAGCCATTTGCCCTCAAGATCCCTGATCCCAGCCACGGCTCTGCTCTCTCAAATATCTTTGTGTATATACGTGCTACACCATTCACTTATCAGTGGCATTACCTTCAGTGTACCCATGACTATAAATGTTAATATGGCAACTTGATTTAAAAGGTGTCTAAGGGAATTATTATTCATTCTTTCACTCCTTCATTAGTTGTTCTGGACACTAGAGGTACAGTGCTGAGTGAATTAGACAAAGAACCTGCGCTCCAGTTAATTTCTAGAGTTGTGATCAAGAGGCAAAGACTTATTACTTGGGAGACCACCTCTTTGTATAGGCATTGTTGCTCCTCATGCCACTTTATTTT
Organism: Eulemur rufifrons; assembly: GCF_041146395.1. Taxonomy (NCBI): domain Eukaryota; kingdom Metazoa; phylum Chordata; class Mammalia; order Primates; family Lemuridae; genus Eulemur; species Eulemur rufifrons. Next base: position 32,564,828 of record NC_090983.1, on the reverse strand, counting down.
CCCTCTGGGAAACTCTTTATATCCTCACAAAAAGGCCAAACTAGTGAACCAAATAAATATGATGTAAAACAATGATAATTTTTTTTAAAGAGCACATTTCTTTTACGGGAATTAACAAGTTTTATGTGTGTCTATTGACACCGCACTCCTCCAAATCCCTCCCATACCTGCAGATTGCTCCAAGTAGGTCTGGGAAAATGGGAATGACGTTGTTTTCATCTGGAAATAAAGTAAAATTGGGGGAAAAAAAAAACCCCTATGTCCAAAACTCATGGTTTTTAGAATGAAATTTCTAAGTAATTCGATGATGGCACTGAGAAAATATGTATAAATCTCTACATAAAATTACTGTATAATTTAGTAACTATCATGTATTATTATCTTAAAATGAATAATGATTATGCAAAATTAGCTCCTTTATGGATCAATCTCTAATTTAAAAACTGATGTTTAGAGCTATAAAAGATATCATTGTTTTTTGCAACATAGAATTCTAATTCAAATTCCTTTGAAAGCCATCTGTAGCACTTTGAGTTTTCATTGTCTCAAAATTGACTTTCTTTCTTGACAAATACTTGATAGAAATAAACCTGTAATGAAAAAACCTGAAACAATAAGCAATCACATGAAAGGTTTCTTTTTTAATTTAAATTCAACTGGTTTTAGCTGCTCATTTTTATTTCCCCAATCAAAAATTAAATTGTAATATACTATGATATAAAGTATTTTCTGTCATTGCTTCTTTGGGGATTGAGAATAGAAATGGTTTCTAATTTTAAAGATTCAAAAGATTAAATAGCTGGATGAATTATATTTTAAAATTCCCATTAATTTATTTTCAAATGAGGAAAACCCACAACTTTGAGAAACTGATTATTATGGGAAAAAAGGCCTTGATTTGTAATTGCACCCAAATATGAAAGCCTACATTTTGTAAGCATAAAGATTACATTCTCTTCAAAAGATTGCAAATTCTCATAGGCACATAACTTAGAGAATGAGAAGATTGCAATTTGAAAAATTACAGATTTCATTGTTTTTGATGTGTGAAACCTATAAACAAATATCAGGAGATTGTATTGCAAAACTGAAAATCCCTTGTTTAGTTTTGTAAGGGACAGTGCCCTATGTGGCTTACAACCCTGACTTAAAAGAAAAATGCAGAGTAATGCAAAAGACACTCTAATCACTGCATCTAATTACAAAGAAGAATAACTCAGTAAAAATTTTAAGTATCTTTGGGCAGGCGTGTGGTCTGGTGGTCAGAGCATGGGATTTCAAGTCAGTAGTCTAAATTTCTATTTTAAACGCCACTTCTAAATTTCTCCATAACTTTGGGCATGACATTAACTTTATTTTTAAATATGAATTTGAGATCTGTTTTTGATAATTACAAAGCAGTTTTGAAATCCTTTTACAGAGGTATAAATCTAATACTGTAAAAAAAATTAACAGAGGGACAGGTGTTTTCTTGACTTCTTGGTGGTAAAAAAAAAAACTTACTTGACAAAAAGAAAAGGTCAGGTAAATTAAGATGAATTCAGAAAATTTTTCTTTACCATTTGCCCATATTAGTAGCATTGCTATACCCATGTGTTATTTCAAAGTCAGGTCAGGGCATTATTTAACAATCAACTCACTGATATGGTGACTAATTTTGATAGCTTTCCTCTAAATTGCCCTTTTGCTTTTGAGGAAATGGTAGTCCTCAATGGAGCCAACGCTGCTCTTTTTATACTAATTGTTATTGTCACTCCAAGGAACGTACTCCACAGCAATATGCCTGCTTTGTATTTTGTTTATGCGTTGTGTTTTTAAAGTGCTCCTCCAAGTGTAATCAGTACAGACAAATTACCATGTAAGTTTTCTTTAAGCTACTGCTAGATTTCTAGGGTTGAATGTAGGTAAGTGATTCAAATTCTAACACACCTCTATAAATCAATTACCACAGTAATTTTCACTGGGAATAATTAACATTTGAATTCAAGGTATGTGACTTGACTTATAGGACTGTTATCTCCCTCCCTCTCTCCCTTCCTTCCTATTTTTTCTTCCTTCCTTCCTTCCCTTCCCTTCCTTTCTCTCTTTCTTCCTACAGAGTTTTGGTACTCTACAGATTTTTTTTGAGTATAATAATATTCTGGTATGCTTTTAGTCCTACTTTAGCTAAAGAGTATGCTTTATTGTTGGGAGAATCCACCCAGCAAAATTTGCTAAAATATCCAGTATACAAATTAGAAACAAAGAGCAAAATCAAGCATAGTGCGGTATATTAATATAGCATATAATGGGGTTATACAAAATTTGCCCAGAATCTCAGCCTCAACAAGAACCCTCAGTACCTGATCTACTGCATACTTTCCAGGCAAAAAGTGATCTTTAAAAATAGCAATTTATCAAGATAATGCTGCATGAAAGGAAATGGAGACCATTATAAAGCAAAGTAAAACAGCTAAAGGACAGATCTTGTTTTATGTTTCCCTGATTAGAAATGCAGTGTAAGAATGTCTTGCTAAAGTACTTAAAACACTATTAAATGGTCCAAATCTCAAGTGAGAAATCTTTGAGTTAAAGGATCAGATCCCAACAGGGTCAGTGTTTAGTCTTCTGGCATTATATAGGAGGAAAATTAGAAACTGGGCTTTCACTAAATTTGTACTCTAGGGCAGATCTCAAAATGGAATCTTTGTGAGGTGGTTTGTGGTATCTCTAATAGCTTCAGACAGAGACTGCCTCTATTTTCCTGGGTGAATTTATGTTAAATAAAAAAGGTGGGAAATTCAACTTATTAAGTTCATAAAATTAAAATTATATTTTTTAAAAAGGCTGAATGTTTAGGAAAATATAAGTAGTATTTATTCTAAATGCAGAAGTTTAGTCCTGCATTTAGTCCACTAAAGTCCAATTTTCTATTTCCTACTTGGACCTTTACAAAGCATCTTGCACTCCACAATAATGACAAGAAAGAGGTATTCTTTAAAACTTGTTATCTTAGTTATGAAACACTAAATTTTCCTTTAAACCAAACCCTATTTGATTCTTCATGTTCTCTACAGACTCCCAAATCCAACCCTCCTTTACTTCCCCACCCACTGAACATACAATGTAAAGAGATTAAAAACTACAACAGATTCTATACCTGTGATGCTGTCCCTCTGCAAATGAAATGGAGGGGAAAACATTTAAAAGATAGAAATAAATTCTGTCACAGTAGAACTAGGTACAATGGGTCAACTTCTAGTATAGGGAATGTAGGAGTTTCACCTTCATTCTTCAGAAGACATTTCTTCTGAGTATCTATTATAATGATAAACTGAAATTCCATGACTAGTTGACACTTGAACTTTCTCCAGGAGTGCATATTTCCTCCCATTAGCCCCAGTTTTATCCAGTATTACAATGTAATTTTTGCATTCCAATCCTAAATCTGCTAGAGTGCTTTATACCGACATGGGACATTTGGCTTGCTGCAATAGTCAGAAACCTGGTTGGAAACTTTGAGAGAACAGAAAGTCCTTCTGTTGTCTCAATATATTATTCATCCTGTCAAACTCTTAATTTTACTTTTGATAAAGCAAAGTTATCTTTAAAATGTTACCATGGAATCAAAAATAATATTTTATTAATAGCCCTATCTCCTTTTCATCTTCTTTAGTTTATTTTAAATTTGAACAATTTTTATGTTGGCTTGCTAACCACAAAATAGACTTTTAATAATTATAACCGAGAACCTATAAAAAAGGATAACATATATATTAATTGCCATCAAAATATCACATTCTCATCATTAACTTAGGCTTTATGAACTTTTACGACATTAACATTTACCATTAGAATTTTATAATATAAGTACTGTTTAGGATTAGGTTCAACTGTGAGGAACAGAAAACCCCAAATTATAGGGCTTAAATATGACGGAAGTTTTCTCTCATATAAAATCCTGAAAGCAGTTCAGGACTGGTATTATATATTCATAGTTAGGCTCTTCTTACCATCCTTAATATTCAATTTCCAACTCATGATTCAAGGTGGCTGCTCTAGATCCAGTTATTGCATTCATAGTCCAGTTAGCAGGAAGAAGAAACGGGGCGTGCCCCATCCAGAACACTACATTGCAATTATTATGACTAGTATGTGATCATGATTCTATGACAAAGGTAGCATATTCATAATTTTAAGTTCTTTTGTCATTATGTTTGATCATACATTCCCTACTGTTAAAAGATAGGCCAGGCGCGGTGGCTCACGCCTGTAATCCTAGCACTCTGGGAGGCCGAGGTAGGCGGATCGTTTGAGCTCAGGAGTTCGAGACCAGCCTGAGCAAGAACGAGACCCCATCTCTACTAAAAATAGAAAGAAATTATATGGACAGCTAAAAATATATATAGAAAAAAAATTAGCTGGGCATGGTGGTGCATGCCTGTAGTCCCAGCTACTCGGGAGGCTGAGACAGGAGGATCGCTTGAGCTCAGGAGTTTGAGGTTGCTGTGAGCTAGGCTGATGCCACGGCACTCACTCTAGCCTGGGCAACAGAGTGAGACTCTGTCTCAAAAAAAAAAAAAAAAATTAAAAGATAATTTTCAGGAAAAGGTAAAATCATGTCTCTCATACAGATATAAAAATGAACAAGTTAAAGATTTTACTTTACTCATACCATATGAAGGAATTACGCAGGTGTTATAACCTGTTCAAAGAAGGAGTCAAACAGCACAAATTTATAAGCAGTAAAGAAATGCTGAGATGAATTGCAAATGGATAGAAAACTGGTTCTTTGGGTGGGGGGCGGGGTGGGGAGTAAATTAAATTAATACAACATAGGACAGAATTTACATATCTATCAGGTACCAACATTCTGTAATGGGGCCGGGGGCCTGGCTCACGCCTGTAATCCTAGCACTCTGGGAGGCCGAGGTAGAAGGATAGTTTGAGCTCAGGAGTTCGAGACCAGCATGAGCAAGAGTGAGACCCCCTCTCTACTAAAAATAGAAAGAAATTACCTGGACAACTAAAAATATATAGAAAAAATTAGCCGGGCATGGTGGCACATGCCTGTAGTCCCAGCTACTCAGGAGGCTGAGGCAGGAGGATTGCTTGAGCCCAGGAGTTTGAGGTTGCTGTGAGCTAGGCTGACGCCACAGCACTCTAGCCCGGGCAACACAGTGAGACTCTGTCTCAAAAAAAAAAAAAAAAAAAATATCTAAATTGTTGGTACTTTAAATTATCTTGAGCCTAAAAGAAATGTGATTATGGGACCTGAGTCCCATGACAGGCACCCGTAACCTAGACAGGTATAACCTAGGAAGCTGTAACCTCTGTGTTTCTGATTATAGATTAGCCTTTTTCCTTACCTACATTGTTTTGTTTTTTTTTGTTTTTTTTTTTTTTTTTTTTTTGAGACAGAGTCTCACTCTGTTGCCCAGGCTAGAGTGAGTGCCGTGGCGTCAGCCTAGCTCACAGCAACCTCAAACTCCTGAGCTCAAGCGATCCTCCTGTCTCAGCCTCCCGAGTAGCTGGGACTACAGGCATGCACCACCATGCCCGGCTAATTTTTTCTCTATATATTTTTAGCTGTCCATATAATTTCTTTCTATTTTTAGTAGAGATGGGGTTTCGCTCTTGCTCAGGCTGGTCTCGAACTCCTGAGCTCAAACGATCCGCCCACCTCGGCCTCCCAGAGTGCTAGGATTACAGGCGTGAGCCACCGCGCCCGGCCCATTGTTTTGTAAAATGTTGTAAATGACTAAAAGGTGCCAGGGAAGATTGCTTCCCTCTTCACTGTGGTTCTTCATTATAGATTAACGTCCCTCTTACCTTCCTCACACAAAGACTTCATGACTATCACATTGTCTAAGATAGAATGTTAAATACACTCTTTTATATTGGAAAGAAAATGAAAACAAGCTGAGAGGAGCAGGAAAATAACAAACTGTAATTTTGTTTGTAATTAATAGGTTTTCATAGAATTAAATCAACTAATACATGTATAGGTAAGAATAAAATGGAGTACAGTATCAGATACATATTATATTCACAAAAGGATCAGTTCCTTCACTATCTTAGGAAGCAGAGCTAGATCAGTGGGGTTTTTTTGATGTTGTTGTTGTTAACTTTACTCTGCCTAAGAATAACCTTAGGAGTTGTTAAAAAATGAAGATTACTGGACCCCATCTTTTAAATTTGTAACTCTGTGGGTTTGGAGTAGGAAAGCACCCAGGACAAATTCTAAAGCAGATAAACCCTAGATCCAGGTGATGGGTCAAGTTGTCATGGGTGAGGGAGCAGGAGTTCTCTGCTCTAGTTTGTCTTTCTAACAGATTTAACATATGGTTTAAAGTAAGATGTCTTCCTTTCTATATCCCTCCTTTAGCCACCTGTAAAATGTGGATAAATAATTCTTCTTTATTATAAAACATTAAATGAGAATTCAGAAATCAAATCTATTGCTTTTGTCTAAGGTGAAACTTTGTAAGTAATGGCCACTTTCTTTTTGAAAGTCAAAGTTTAAAAAGTTGTAAAACTAAGAGAAAATGTTTTGTAAAAGGCAAAAAATATGTTTGGGATGAAGCAAGATGTGAATAAACAAACTGAAAAGGGCTGGAGACAAGCAAAACAAGATACAGCAAAAATATGGGGCAGAAAAGCAAACAAATACTAAATGTCATATGTTTATTTTGGGAACTTGGGAATGAACTGTTACACACTCAGAAAAAGGAAGGAGTCAAAAGGAAAAGTAACAAAAGGTACAAGGAAAAAGGGAACAAACACACAGGAGAGGGAAACTGAATGTCAAGTTCAGGAAAAGGAAGGTAAGGGGGTTCTGGAATTTTTATCATGCCTAATTATTCCCTTAAGATCCATGAGATAGGAAAATTCTAAGAAGAAAAAGAACTAAGCAGAATGTCTGAAGGGAATAGTACAGAATCTAGAACCCAAAGGGCAATTAGTAGTTGGGAGATTATTCTTTTAAGTCAACAAATACACACACAAGGATTTTGTTTTAGGAAATTTCATTATAAAGTCACTAGGGATAACTTAAGGCTTTTTCATTTACTCAGATTCCAGGATGAAAGACTGACTTTGAGGAATAGACCAATTTTAAACAAATTAAAAAAAAAAAACAGCAAGGGAAGAAAATCTCCTGCTTATTAATGCTATTAAAACAGGATGTGGAGTTTTAAAATGAATGTTTTATTTATCATAAGCTGATAGGAGGAGATCATATAAATGGTAAAAGTCCTGAAAAAAAATTGAATGTGAAAAGAAAAATTATAAAAGTGTAATAAAACATGTATAGCAAGCTAATCTGAGTTATCAATTTGTGCTTATTCTCCCTATATTTTTCTGTCTCCCCATTTCAAGCAAGGAGCCACGCTTGGTACTCCCTTTGTCAGGAGAGTTGTGCAGCTGTTTAGTTTAGTTTAAAAGCAAAACTTGCTTATATTCAACAAGCTCTGTCTTTTAGAAAGGACAGCCAGAAAGAAAGGTATCAGTTATGCCAGCTGAATTTTAAATGTCCTAAAGGGCTTTTAAAAGTGAAAAGGATTGCAGGATTTAACTGTTGTGCTTTTTGGGTAATATCCAATTTATTCAATCCTTTTATTAAAAGGATTTGTTCTGTAAAATTTGGATTCAGTCAAAAGGCCATCTGTGGCCTTAAGGTCACAGGTTCCCCACCCCTGAAAGAATAAACATCAGTGTAGGCCGGGCGTGGTGGCTCACGCCTATAATCCTGGCACTCCGAGAGGCCGAGGCGGGAGGATCGCTCAAGGTCAGGAGCTCGAGATCAGCCTGAGCAAGGGTGAGACCCCGTTTCTACTAAAAATAGAAAGAAATTATATGGACAACTAAAAATATATATAGAAAAAATTAGCCAGGCATGGTGGCGCATGCGTGTAGTCCTATAGCTACTCGGAAGGCTGGGAAGCAGGAGGATTGCTTAAGCCCAAGAGTCTGAGGTTGCTGTGAGCTAGGCTGACACCACGGCACTCTAGCCTGGGCAACAGAGTGAGACACTGTTTCAAAAAAAAAAAAAAAATAATAATAATAAATAAAAAAGCTTACAAAAAGGGACATTAACTTTGAAGCCCTTTAAGCCCCTCCCTGATCACATCCTCTTCCCCTGCCATTCTTTCCCAAAATAACTACCTATTTTATTTTTGTATTTACAATTCTCTTGATTTCCATAATAGTTTTATCACAAATGTGTGTATATTCCTAAACCATATTGTTTAATTTTTTACTTTTGAACTTATATGGTGTCATACTTTATGTTTGTCTGTAATTTGCTTTTTTTATCCAACATTGTATTTCCAAGATTCACCTAAATTATTCCATGTGGTTGGTTATAGTTCATTCCTTTTTCACTGCTGTATAATATTCCATAATTTAAATAAACAACCATTTATATATCCATACTCCTGTCAATAGACACGGGTTGTTTTCAGTTTTTGTTTTGTTGTTTTGCTATTACGGACAAGGCTGTCATGAACATTCTTGAACATACCTTTTAGTTTGTACATGTAGCAATCTTTCTAGGGTAAATACCTAGGAGCAAAATCACTGGGTTGTGAGGTACGTCAATTGTGTTCCAAAGGATTCTATCACTTTACAATCCCTCAAGCAATATGGTCTCATCCTCCCCAACACTTGCTATTGTTTGACTTTTTCATCATTACCAATCTTCTACAGGATAAAAATCCTTTGTAAATCACTTTCAGTTATTCTTTATTAATGTTCAATTAATTCATAAATTCAACAGATTAAAATTCCATAAACAGTTAATCCCTCATTTATAAAAAATTATGTTAATTATTGTAAACTGTATTGACAAAATTTTAAACAATAATAAAAATATAATTAAACAAGCAAAATCTAAGATTTATAACTATTACAGGTCTAATGAATGGAATTCATTCATGTTTTAAATCAGGTGTCTCTTAAATATTCAAGCAGTATTTACAAGTTTAATTCTCTTATATATTTGAAATTAAAATCTTCAGTGTAACATCAAATTATTTTAAACTTTCTGATTTAAATCACAAGCTAATATCAAATCCTTTTTAACTTTTCAAGTGCTGAAAATAACAAAAATAACAGCAATGATTACAAAATTTATTCCTAAACTTAACCATTATTATTAGGCTGGTGCAAAAGTAATTGCAGTTTTAGCATTGTTGACATTTGCGTTTGATATTGGAATACATCCTTAAAGAAATGTGGTTATGTTATACATCATTTTAATGCACATTTCTCACTTTATGTTTTTTTGCTAATGACTTATACTTGCTGTTTGTTTTATATTTATTTTAGGCTATGGAAATGACATTAAACAAAAAGCAAATTCGAGTGATTTTCTTATTTGAGTTCAAAATGGGTCATAAAGCAGTGGAGACAACTCACAACATCAACAATGCATTTGGCCCAGGAACTGCTAACGAACATACACTGCAGTGATGGTTCAAGAAGTTTTGCAAAGGAGACAAGAGCCTTAATGATGTGGACCATCGGAAGTTAACTACGACCAACTGAGAGCAATCATTGAAGCTGATCCTCTTACAACTACAGGAGGAGTTGCCGAAGACTCAAGGTTGACCATTCTACAGTCATTCAGCATTTGAAGCAAACTGGAAAGGTGAAAAAGCTTAATGAGTGGGTACCTCATGAGCTGACCGAAAATCAAAAAAATCGTTTTGAAGTGTCGTCTTCTCTTGTACGCAACAACAACAAACCATTTCTTGATCGGATGGTGACGCGCCAACGACAAGTGGATTTTATACAACAACCAGCGATGAACAGCTCAGTGGCCGGATCTAGAAGCTCCAAAGCACTTCCCAAAGCCAAACTTGCACAAAAAAAGGTCATGATCACTGTTTGGTGGTCTGCTGCTGGTCTGATCCACTATAGCCTTCTGAATCTCAGCGAAACCATTACGTCTGAGAAGTATGCCCAACAAATCATCGAGATGCACTGAAAACTGCAGTGCCTGCAGCTGGCATTGGTCAACAGAAAAGGCCCATTCTTCTCCATGATAACGCCCGACCCCATGTCGCACAACCCGTGCTTTAAAAGTTGAATGAATTGGGCCTACGAAGTTTTGCTTCCTCCGCCAAATTCACCTGACCTCTTGCCAAGTGACTACCACTTCCTTCAAGCAACTTGACAACTTTGCAGGGAAAATGCTTCCACAACCAGCAGGATGTAGAAAATGCTTTCCAAGAGTTTGTCAAATCTCGAAGCTCAGATTTTTATGCTACAAGAATAAACAAACTTAATTCTCGTTGGCAAAAATGTGTTGATTGTAATGGTTCCTATTTTGATTAATAAAGATGTGTTTGAGCCTAGTTATAATGATTTAAAATTCAGGGTCCAAAACTGCAATTACTTTTGCACCAACCTAAATATTATGAATAGATTTACTTCATTACAAATTGACTTTACCTCACTATATATAAAAAATCATAGGCAGGCTAGATCAGAGATCCCAGCTGCTTTGTAGATCACTGGTTAGAGATTTGAATCCTTGGTCAAGATGAGATGTTACTTACAAAGATGATGCTGCCAAAGTCATCAATTAATCCATGGAGTCTTTTGGGGGACTTCTGCTTATTCTGTTTATGTCTAAGATTATCTATTACTGCATAATAAATCCCCCATAACTCAGTGGCTGAAAACAACCATCATTTTATTATATTTGATGATTTTTTTTGAGTCAGAAGTTTGAGTAGAGATTGATTGGATGATTCTTCTGTTCCATATATATGGCTTTGACTAGAGAAGGTCATTTGGTATTCAGTCAATGGCTGAGGTTCCAAAACAGCATAACCCACTGTATGATGTCTTCATGAGGAAGGCAGGAGGGCTGGGCTGAGGTGTGTCCCTCTCTGTGCACTCTCTCAGAGGCCTGCAGAGTAGTTAAACTTCTCACTTGGCTGCTCGGGGCTCCAAAAGGGAGTGTTTCAGGAGATCCTAACTAACATAAGAAGCCCTTAGGCTTTTTATGACAGTCTCAGAAATTCCAAAATGTTATTTCCACTGTATTCCATTGGTCAAGCAAGTCACTAAGTGCAGTCTAGATTCAAGGATTGAAGAATTAGACCCCATCTCTCAATGAAAGGAATGTCAAAAGAATTTGCAGCCATCTTTAATCCACCACAGTTGAGCTCTGCTTGCTATGTCAGCTGATGAGACTATACTCAAGCTGATCCTCTAGAATTAATTTCCCAGGAAATATGTTCCTAGCATCTTTCAAATTTCACATTTTCCAAATTTTTACTGTAAATATTTTCAAAATTTTATTATCAGACTTGGGAAACTAGGATTCTGTACTTCCCACCCAGGTTGTAGCTCATCTCTTAACAAATTATTGGAGTTAATTTAATTTTATACTCTACTACTATCTCCAGTCTGACTTAGAGCACTATTTAAATTTTGCTTTTTATCTGCCTCTCCACTCACAATTATAATCATTATATTATTAATACATCTTTCATTGGGAAAGGTCAGAAATTGCCAGGTTCCAGAGTGTTAGCACTGGGGATATGGTAAGACATTAGAGGACATGCAGGGAGGGTGGACAAGAAGCACAGGAGCTACTAGCTAGCAAAACATTTCTATTCCCCAAGAAGGCAACAGAGTTACTGGATCTAAGGGACTGGTCAAGGATTGGGAGCAATGGTTATTTCACTAATAAGAAATATGAGCCAATAACTTAAATCTGTATGTCTGAGGGGGCTCCACAATATCTATGGCTTTTGTACAATTCTGAGAAGAGATTAGGGAATCCCAATGACTGAAAGTGAATTACCCTCTAGCTTCATTAACTTGAGACTCAGAATTGGATTTAAATTGGCTTTTTAAAAAACGTGATTTTTTTTTTTTTGCAGACCTGAGTTGTGGAAAAAATTCACACTGGTCTCACTTGGTGCCTTATTTGCCAATTCTCTTACTATCCCTTGGTGAATATTCCCTCTCTCACCCCACTTCCCATCCCAAGCAACTATTAAAAATTTCTACCATTCTCCTCAAGGTCCCTACTCTCACATTCTCGATTGATAGCCCTGTTTCCTTCTTCACAGAAAACTTAATTTCCTGTCCATCTGTTCCCCAAATTTACCTATGCCCATATGTATTCTTCCCTAATTAGTACTGTACATGCCTTCTCTTTTGAGTTTCAGATCAATACATTCAATTGAAGTTAAACTCCACAAGAAACTGAGATAAAAATATAGAAATGGGAGGACAACCTACTTTAAACAGAAAAGTCAGGGAAGACTTCTTTAGAGAGGTACAAATAGCTGAAAAAATAAAGAGCTAGCCAAAAAAAGACCAGAAGAAAGAGTGAATTAGGAAGAGAAAGGCAAAAGCCCTTAAGCTGCAAAGAGTTGACTTTTTCTAGGAAATCAGACCAGTATGGGTGAAACACCATGGCCAAAAGGGAAAATGGAAAGAGGTGACATTGGAAATACAGATAACACATAGGTTATGTAATGCTTTAGGCCATGGTGAGAAGTGTAGATTTTAAGTACATATCACACCAAAATTTATGGATTAAGGTAGCCAGAATTTGGGGGGATGCTGGAGTAGTTGACTGACATGAAGAAGACTGGAGATAGTGGGGACAGGTTTAACGAAAAACAAAGATACACATTTTGGACATACTTAGTGTCCATGAGATACCCAAGTGGATAATGTCAGGTAAATAAAGTTAAATTTTACATTAGGGAGAGGGTTCAAAGTTAATACATAAATTAATGCTTGTAGGATACAACTTTACCTAAATAATGGAATATATAAGGAAAGTTCTAAGCTGGGGATATAAACTTGGGAATCATCAATCTATAAATGGGAATTAAAGTACTAGAGATTGATGAGATTACTTAGTAAGAAAATGTACAAAGAGGAGTGAACCTAGAACTGAACAGTAATTAATCCTGTGAAAAAGAACTGTGAAAAAACCCCAAACTCTCCAAATAAGATGGACTCGGTGACTAACACAGACGCTTTAAATCTAAAAGCAGAACCAGGACGCCATGGGAGGTGAAAGAGTGGTCACATACTCCATGTTCTCAGAAAAAAATATAGCCCTTGACAAACATCCCCGCTTGCACAGCCCCAGGCCAGATTAGTTCCTGTAACCAGGGACTGAAAACTCCACAACCAACCAACTGAAATCTTCAATTTAAAGGGACTTGTGGTTTCAGACTTGAAAATCACCCAATGAGGACCCTGCAGCCTTGGCCAATCAGGGCTTAGCTATGTCAGCCAATCAGAACTAAACAAGTTTGACTCCTTCATTTGCATAAACAGACCTGGGTGGGAACTTTCTCTACAAAAGCCAAACCCTCCCTTTGTTCCCCAGAGTGCAACTTTCAACTACAAAGGTTGTAGCTCCCCAATCTGTGGATTGTTTCTTGAAAATAAAAACTCACCTTTTGGCCTCTGCAGATCTCATGGTCTTGTCTTAAAAACTTCAACATTTAGAGATAAGGTAGAGAAGATTAAACAGACTGAGAAGGAATAGCTAGTGAGGTAGTTGAGAAGCTAAGAGACCATGATGTCATGGAAGACAACTGAGGAGAGTGTCCAAGGACAGAGTGTTTAAGTATTTATTTCAAAAGGTGCTGAGAAGCTGGGCTAAATGTAAATAGAGAAGTATCTTTTACTTCCAACAGCATGAACATCACTGGTTACTTTAACAAGAGGAAAGCCAACAGAGTGGTAAGTATAGAAACCAGTTGGGACTGAGTTGAAGAATCAAAAGGAAATGAGAAATAAAGCTAACTTTCTCAGTTTTTTCAAAATTTTTTTATTTTTTTTACTGTGAAAGGACTCAGAAAAATGGTGGTAGCTAAAGGATGACATGTAGTTGAAGGCTTTATAAAATATTCTTTTTAGATGTGGATGGGAGAGAGTGTTGATACAGGACAGGGAAGGGGGTAACAGTTCCTCAAAGTAACTGTCCTTGAGGAAAGTAGAGATAAGATCCAGAACACAAATGGGAGAAGGAACATCTTCACTGTTAGGGAAGGGAAGAAAAGATGGCACACATAGTTATGTTTATAAATTGGTGGTAGAAAGATGGGGGTGTTCCTGTCTGATGAACTGTATTTCCTCAAATGAAATATGAGATATTGTTATCAGTTGGGGGTTGGGGGAAAGGTATGAAATAATTGACTCAAAGTGGGAAACTACACTTACTTGGTAAATAAAATAATATTTCCTGGTAGTGTTGATTGTCTCAATTTAGGTTTATAATTATGAATTTAATGTGAAACCTTCTCTCCTACAGTGATACTGATGTGCACAAAAATGTATGTATATATAGTAATTTCAATTGTGGTATTGTTTGTATTATCAAATGACAGAAAACCAAAATGTTCAGCAATAAGGAAGTGGATACATTTTTGGGGTACCATTACACAATGGAATGCTGTGTAACTATTAAATAAGTAAACTTGTATGTGATGGTAGGGAAAGAATTTTAAGATATATAATTGAGTAAAATGAATAAGATGCAGAATAATGCATATGATATTGCTCACATTTATATGAATGATATTAGAAGCAAGTAAAAGGAGACACAGAACTTTGAAGTCTTTGGGAGAACCAAATAAACCAACGTCTTCTTTCTTTCTAGTATTCTGAACAATTGAGAAAGGAGACAGAGAAATAAGGTAGGAGAAGCTAAATTATCACCTTTTAAAGCTGATATATTAATGAATGTACTTTACAGGTCTAGGCAAATGAGTTTCCTAATACTGAACCTCAGAATCAGCATATTCACCCACCCACAGTACAGCACTGGGCCAAGGCAGGCCTCTTCCCATCTTAGAACGAGGGCAGAGCCTGCCTTTAGAGGGATACAAGGAAATGTGTGCTCTCTGCAAGCAGGCTTATTACCAAGGGAAAAACGGAAGAGTTAAGCTAAGCATGCCCAGTATATCTTCCCAAATTTTCCACACAGACAAGTTTTTCTATCTCTCCAAGCAGAATAAATAAAGAAGTAAACTAGGTATTGTAAAAACAGTGATCATAATAATCACCCATAAAATTTAAGCCAGACAATAAGGAAGGCAGAAGGAAGCAGGGGTTGATTGATTACAATGTGTGGAGTCAAGGTACTGGGAGTCTCCGTGAAATCAACAAATAGTGGCTGTAGGAGTTCTACAGAAAAGCTAAAAGGAAATATTAGTAAAAAAGTCAGATATTTCAGCCACAATTTCAGAGAGAGTGCAAACTTTGATTCTGATAATGGTTATTTCCATTTCCCATCTAGGAGTGTGCCTAGAGTGGAATGGAAGCAAAGGTGGTAGAGGTGAGAAGATCAAAGAACTGAGAAAGCAGGTGTAGAATAGGTTATTTGCATGGATAAAATTCTACGGCTGACATAGCAGAAGGAGATGAAGACAAAACTGTGATCCAAAAGCTAAAGTCTTCAGTGGATGATGGGAGGGAGGACATTAAATATTAGCAATTAGAGGGAAGTGGGGGAAGGAGTTTTGAGGATTTACTCTATAGGAAGAGGGGAGTGAAACGGTTTGAAAGCAACAAGGAGACACAAAGGTGTCTATTCTACCTCTTAGCCCTGAGGTACTTTGTGTGTTAAGAGAAAAAACAGCTTCCACTTGGGAGGGCTGCAACAGGCGCAAGCACATCAGAGCTCAGGCAGATTTCAGTTCATGCACAGAACCATTCAGAAAAGAGGCTGAAGTCATAGGGCTGTTTGTTGATTACAGAGTTAAACATTCTGGGGGGCATTTTGGAGGTAACAGTGAAAGGACTCAGAAGCTAAGGAAGAGGTTAAGCAGGGCATCATTCTTGTACCCTAGTTTCAATTCACATAAAATGCAATGAATTCCCTGGGTTCTGCAACATGAGGGCCCTGGAGGTAATAATTGGAGCAATATGAGAATGAGCATTTGGGAGAAGCTTGGCCCAAACAGAGATTAAACAGAGGTAAAAAGAGATATGAGACATGATGGAACTATTTCTTATAGTCTCTTAAAGGAGGGTGGCACTTTGTTTCTAACATTAAGGTATCAATGTCTTAGTTTGTTAACAATGCAGCTTTGGGGCAAGCATTCACACTGGCTTTCCCAAGAGGCACTAAATCCTGATTCTTAGTTTCTAAATATTTCTCTGGTTAATCCTCTCTTCCCTCTTCCCACTGTTACTGCCATAGTTAGGATCTCATTTTCTTTTCACCGGGGTTTTGCAGAAATCAGCGTCATTACTTGCCATGCCCCCACCTACTAACCCCTTTGTTTTTCCACCGTGTCAGTTTACTTGGCATTTTCTTTTCTTTTTTTTTTTTTTGAGACAGAGTCTCACTCTGTTGCCCAGGCTAGAGTGAGTGCCGTGGCGTCAGCCTAGCTCACAGCAACCTCAAACTCCTGAGCTCAAGGGATCCTCCTGTCTCAGCCTCCCAAGTAGCTGGGACTACAGGCATGTGCCACCATGCCCGGCTAGTTTTTTTTTTTTTTTTTTTTTCTATATATATTTTTAGCTGTCTATATAATTTCTTTCTATTTTTAGTAGAGATGGGGTCTCGCTCTTGCTCAGGCTGGTCTCGAACTCCTGAGCTCAAACAATTCGCCCACCTCGGCCTCCCAGAGTGCTGGGATTACAGGCGTGAGCCACCGCGCCCGGCCTACTTGGCATTTTCTACCCATGCCATGCTTTCTCACTGCCACATGCCTTTGTACTTGCTGTCTTCTCCTTTCTCTCCTTGTTTGCCGAGTAACAACCCATCTTATTCCTATTTTGAGACCCATTTTGAGTACCATTTTTTAAAGACTTTTCTGACTACTCTCACTACTTTGATCCTCACAAACATTACAATTTCTCATCTGTGACTCTGCTACCTTGCAGAAGTGACTTATATTTGCTTCTGCAATTATGCTGTAAATTCCTTGGGCCAAGAGTTATCTCTTATACATGTTTCAATCCATAGTGCTTCATACATAATAAGTTCTCATTAAAAGTTTGTCGAATGAATAATGTAATGCAAGTGACATATCCATCTATGTGTTATTCACCAAAAGGTATCTCTCAATATTTTTCCTCTTTCCTTTCTCATTAACATCAATGGAAGATAGTCTCTCAATTCTCTCTCATGTTCAATCATAAACAAAGCCTTTACTCACAGGTTTTTTTTTTTACCCATCCAAGGGACTTAGTTCTTCCGTTTCCTGATTTATCTCCTTACTAATTTCTTCTTTTCAATGGGCTTTTTTCCCTCTGCTGTCAAGTATATTCAGGTTTTAGTTATTCATCCACAATACCACCATCTTGACTCTGCTGCTCCTTGTAGATACCTCACTGTTTGAGCCAGATCTTCCCACCAAGGTAAGTTGCAAGAGCATCTGTTTATTCTTCTTGTCCAGCAGGTAATTATCAGATTGCACACACAAAGACATGCACAAAAACAAAAAATAAAAATCTTAAAGAAGAAATCAAATATTTTCCCAATATTCCATAATTTTGTAAAGTCACCATAAAAAGGCTAAGCTAAATTTTAGAAATTACTGTTTGTTTGGGCCCATTTAATATTTTAGACAAAGTCCAGAGGATAAGAGGGAGTTACTAATTTTTGAATGATAGATCCTTGAGAAATTAATGAGAAGTATATAGACCCCATCCTAGAAAAAAGCACTGTATCATTTTTTGCTTACTTTCATGGGTTCACAGATCCTGTGAAGCTCAAGCACGGACCCAGATTCAAACCCCCTCATATGAAAATGTAGCAGTTATTAGAGATTGGTTTAAAGGTTTCCTTTTTTGCTAATATTTATTTTCTAATTTTCCTAAAATGAAAATAAATGATTTGTATTAAAATATGTAAATTTGTTATATTAAAAACAACCCCATGCTATATGGTATGCATAAAGCATCTTATAAAATAAATTCATTATTTAGTAGACTTGTCAGACTGACAGACTTTGGATTAGAAATGACTATAATACAAGATACTCAGTTTTTCCATCTGTGAAATGGAGCAATTAATATCAGTCTATGTTGTGTAGATTAATACTTGCAAAATTCTAATAATTGTGATTTTTCTATGTTTCCTCTAGGTAACCTCTGTCATTTAAGTTGTAGTTTTCTTCCCTAGTCTTGAAGCAGTTTATAATGCCACAGCTGTTTCTTCAGCTATGCTGTTTTCTGTGAACAAACACCTGCTTAGAATGTACCTAAGGAGTTCTTTCTTTGTTTTTTGATAATTAAAGCACTGCTATGGTGATGGCTGACATCTGGATTCACTTTTAAAGACTTTGTTGTGTTTTTCTGGCTCCTGGGAGACTCATGAAGTATAATGCATTAGATGGAAATGTGGTGATGTGCTTCACTTTGCAATAGCAATTCTACTCTTGCTTTGTTATTTCCCCACTGCAATGAGTGAGAGCTGCTGCTGCTGCTGCTAAGAGATTAGGGGAGCTGAGCTGAGCTCTAGAAATTTAATATGCCATATAATGCCTGATTTATTTTGATTCTGGCTTTGACTCGAATTGATAAACTCACTTGGGACTGCTATGCAGAATCAATAACCAGGGATTAAAAATTTTTTATAAACTGGTTTTGAAATAATTTCTTTTGGGGGACATAAAAGTCTAAGGTCTCTTAACTATTTCTAATAGTAATAGAGAAAGAGAAACTTGGTAAAAATATTCCAATAATATATATAATTTCCTTAAAAGCTACATTCTTCAATCTCTACTCAGTAATAGCTCACTAAACTTTTCTAGGGTTTGCTTTCTAGCATTATGTACTTTTGTTTCAGGTGATTATAAATTATATCAGTTCTCTACCTTGATATTCTTAACCTTCTACAGGTAACAATACTTCAAATACAAATACGTGTTATTAGGGCTCACAGTTGTAAGTAACAGAAGCTGATTCTGGCTGAGTGAGCAGAAAAGAAGTTTGTTTAAAGGAGATGGGGGAACTCAGAGAATCAATGGGAGTCTGGAGGAACAGGCAAACTAAGCTTCCAGGAACAATGCTTAAAACTACCCATAGAACTGGCCCAGTGAAGAAGTCACTGCCACTAGTAACTACTGCCCCACCAACACTAAATGTAACTGCTGCCACTCCCACTGCCCTGCAAGGCCACTGCTGCACTAGAAATTTAACCTTTCAAGCACTGCCACTCCAAATGTCAGATGCCTTTATCAGCAAATTGGTTTCCAAGCAGAATCTTTCCTTCCGCAAGCTATTAACTTCCAAATCAAAGTCTTCTGCAGGTATGCTGAATGTGCAACCTGGGTCACATGTCTGCACATTAGCTTTGAGAGTCTGGAAACATTTTCAGAGCTTACCTTGAGGAAGCAACACTTATATTAAGATTGAAAATTCCCTAAACATACCAAATATGTTCAAAACATCCTGGGCTACCAGAAAATATGGAAATGTTTATTATAGGAGAAAATTAATTTTGGAAAAGAGTATATGCTAAGTACCAGGTGGTTTAAATTACATTATTTAATCCTCATAAAAATAGACATTTAACTTTATTTTATTATTTTTTTATTTAAAAATTTTTTGTAGAGACAAGGTCTTGCTATGTTGCTCAGGCTGGTCTCAAACTCCTGGCCTCAAGTGATCCTCCTGCCTTGGCCTCCCAAAGTGCTGGGATTACAAGCATGAACCACTGTACCCAGCCTAACTTCATTTTAATGAAAGGAAAACTGAGGCTCAGAGAGGATGTTACTAGTTAGGGGTCATTTTGTTGGTAAAATGGAGAGCACAGATTTATGTTCAAGCTTTTTTCCTCCCAAATTCTTTTAAACAATATAACTCTAATTTCCATTTCCCAACTTCTAATGCATAAGCAGTGATATACAAAGTAGTGGGGCAGAGGGGAGAGTGGAAGCATCAGCGCTGGGAGCAGGCAACAAGATATATATTATCTGCAAGAAAATTTAAAAACAATAATAAAGCAGACTACAAATGGTTCTGCCTTTTCTATGATTATTATCATGTGACATAATTCTAAACAATGTCAGCAATAAAATATTCCTAAGGTAAACTGTTCCTCACTCCTTGGTATACCAGTATATACAGGAAGCCTTCAATTTAATTTTCAAAAGATTTTTCTTAAGAGAAGATTGTTCAGAACTTGTAATAAAAGTGCCATAAACAGTCTTATGTTCCTAGAACAGATCATAAAGAAGTCATTTAACACATGATATACCTAAGTAGCTATTTTTTAACATTGTTTTTAAGAAAAAATAAATACTAATTTTCATTTTGGAAGCACATCTGTCCCAATTCTGGTAGTGTGAGCAGGGGTTCTTTTATTTTCTAGCAGTATCAGAGCCTCTGGTAATAAGGCAGAACCTTCTTGGAGAGTTCCTTTGGCATAGAGGCTCTCTTGGCAAGGTGGCTACTGCTGATGAGGAAGAAGATGGATTCTGGTAATGTATACAGTGCAACAGGAAAAGGCACCTCTTTAAGTTGGCATGAGACAGTAACTTTTTAGGTGAATCCCCAGTTGTACAGAATTTGAGATCTTGAAGAATTAACTTTAAACCATCACCAAATTATATGTTGAATTAATTCATAAATCAGGTGTTAAAAAATAGAGAACCAGCTGGATACGTTTTTTGAGATTGGAAAACTACAGATGTTAAATTTAACCTTCAGAGTTTCCATGTTTCCCTGTACGTTATATACAGAATGCTATTGTCATTCTTAAATATATATATTTTTCCAAATGTAAATCTGTGACTTGGCAAGATTAACTGACTTGTATTATACATATAGCAGAGTCTAGTGTGAAAAATTCTATTTCATATACACAAAAAGCTATTAAAAGGAACGCGGAAATGTAGAAGTGGTATATTGTACAAAAAAATGGCTGATTACTAATTAATACATTAATAAAAACTAATAACCATTTGTATTAGGGTTTTCCAGAGAAACAGAACCAATAGTGTACATATTTATATATATATATATACATATATAGAGAGAGAGAGAGAGAGAAAGATGAAGATGAAGATGAAGATGAAGAGATATTTATTACAAGGAATTGGCTCACACAATTATGAAGGCTGAGAAGTCTGAAGATCTGCAGTTGGCAAACTGAAGACCCAGGAGAGCTGATGGTACAGTTCCAGTCTAACTCTGAAGATCTGAAAAGCGTTACCGCCAAGGTTTAAATTCCAGTCCAAGTCCAAGTCCAAGTCCAAAGGCAGGATGTCCCAGCTGAAAGACAAGGGCAGAGAGAGTGAATTCTCCTTTACTCAGTTTTTTGTTCTATTCAGGCCTTCAATGGACTGAATGAGGTCCATCCACATTAAGAAGAGCAATATGTTTTACTTAGTCTACCTAAGTGTTTATTTCATCCAGAAACACCCTCACAGACACACCCAGAATAATGTTTAACCAAATATCTGGGCATCCTGTGGCCCAGTAAATTTGACACATAAAATTAACCATCATGCCTTTAAAAAGGCCTATATTTCAACATGTCATATGAATACAATGGAATAAATCTAAAATTTACAGGAAATGTAGAAGAGTATGGAAAAAGTTAAATGATACTGTAGAGAGGAAGAGATACATCCAGAATGTGGGACATTTAACAAAACAACTGACCTTGAAGAATATAGAGAATGTAAGATGTGATGTCTAGGATTGCTTTAAAATTCTAAAGAAAGAAAAAAGAATAAAAAGAGAAAGGAATAGATGAAGCAAGTGAGACAGATGTGGCAAAAGCTTGAAAAGTGTTGAACCTAGCTGATGGAGATAAGAAAAGGAGATATACTATTCTCTCTACCTTTATTTTTTAAATTTTTCATAATGAAAAATTTAAAAAATAAACACGACTTGTGTACCAAATATGCTCTTCCTATTGTTTCCCCTTACTAATAGCAGACTTTAATCACACAAATCACAAATTTGCATATCATCTTTGATTCCTCCTTGTCATACCCAATAAGTCACCAAGTCTTATAGATTCTATCTCCTAAATATCTCTAAAATATGTCCTCTCTTCTTGGACTGTTCAAACCCTAATACTATTTAACCTAAACAACTATAACATCTTGCTAGCTGGTCTTACTTCCTGTAGCCAAAAACTACCACCTTTCAAATCCTCCAAATGGCTTTATTCTCTAATTTTGTTTTATCAGCAATTTTGGGGGCAAAATTGATATGCTAGAATTGGATACCTCATATAAAGCAAATTTAATTAGTTGTCAATATTTATAAATTGGTAGATTACACATAAAAATCTATGTATCTGATTTCTCTTGAAAATTTTGAAGGTTTGGCAAAATGTTGCCTTCATTTTACAACTGGCTGGTAGTGAATAGTGGCTGCCTTCTTCAAATATGACATGTCTTTCTAGTTTGCTACATTCTTTACTGCTCCCTATATTATTTATGGCCAATTTTGCTATTTATTATATAGATCTGGCCTCTGTAGATATTGCAGTTTGTGCCTTTTAATGCTGTCTTTTCCAATGTAAATTAACCTATATCAGATTCCTTCCAATTTTGCAACGTTTTCTATCTAATATATTGAGTAGCATAACAAAAGCCCAGGATCCCCTAAGAACTGTCAAGAGTCCAGAGATGAGCTGTAGCCTTTTGGACACTATAAACATAATAAAATCCCTGTATGGATCCCCATCAGTTAGAAAGGAGGGGAGAACTCACACAACTGGTTATAGTAACTTTGTATATATAAGACCTCCTTCTGAGATGGCAAACCCAACTCTGAGAGAGAATAAAAGACAGAAAATGCTGAGCCATCTGTGGTCATGGTTGTTAGAAAAGCAGGGATTTACAAAATTGTCTCCTGGAAGAAGATAGGGGGGATGGAAATAGAAAATAAATATTACAGTAATATCAAGGGGACATGTGAGAAGGAATTGCAGTGTCAACAACTTACCATAAATGACTGTTACTTTCTCGGGAAGTGTCTTCTGTAGGATTGTACAGATCCTTGACTGTAGGAAAAAACTTGTGCTTAGTCTGTTTTTTACTCTGACTTTTAAGTTATTAGCACCACGCTCTAACCAACTGAGCTAACCGGCCACGTTACTCCACCTTTTAAATCTTTACTTACTTACATTTCTCAAAGACCTCCATTATTCTAAAAATACCGAGATGATTTTGTAGTATTTAATATTTGCTACAATTAATTTTCTTTCTAAAACATGAGAACTCCCCATCCCCTTCAATAGAGATAGATATCATTAAAAGGTTAACTTAAAAACAAGACCACAAAAATAAAAAGCTGCATTTGCAATACATGTACTTGTTTGGACTTTTAGATTACATTTCCACAATCTTCTACCTAGCAAAGGAAAGTAACGTGTGCAATTTGCAAAATAGAGTGAAAGCGGGTTGCCTAAATGTGGTTATATACTCATTGTTGTATAATTAACCTCTACTTCTTTTTAATCAATTATTTTTAGAAAGCAGATCTACTTAGTAATTATTACTGGATACTTTTTGATTGGTTATAGCATTGTGATGTCAGATGGAATCTAGTAATTTAGATCAGAGTAGGTTAAGCATATTACAACTCTATGAAGTCACTACGTAAACATAAGAAAATCATATTTTATCATTTGCTCATTTGTGTTCCTACTGCAAGCTATTTGTTAATATTTGTGTATATGGAGCAAAGAAAACAGTATGTGTGCTTAAAATACATATATATAGACTCAGAACAATTATATATAAAATACTTAGAATCCTGGCCTATAGTAAGGCCTCAATTAATGTTAGCTGTAATTTTTATAATTCTCATTAATATACCCTCCCAAAAGGTTCTTTATAGTGTCTTGACTCAGAAGCACTTGAATTCAGACTACTGAATTCCCCGTCCCCCACCCCATCTTTAGTATACATTTCACCAAATCTTATTCTTACACAACTGGCCACAACATAGTTGTGGGACACCCGTGACTCTCCTACACTGTTCAAATTGGTTTTCGAAAACCCCCAAATAGTACATCTCATTGGTTGCAAAACACTAACAAATGCTTAATGCCTCACCCTCATTTTTCCTGTCTTTGTCCATGTGCCCTGCTCCTCGCTACTAGCAGAGATGAATTAGCCTTCCTAACTAATCACAGATTTCCCATGAACCTAGAAGTCTTCGTTCATCTAATAATAATTCTACTCAGGAAACTCAAGGTCTGAGAAGAGAGCGAGCGATTTTCTTCATCCAGGGTATACATAAGACTTCCCACGGATTCCCCTACAGGACAGAATTACTCTCCTTATATCTTTGGAGGTGTCTCCCTTTTAAGGCTCGAAAGACTAGATACACCTCACCTGAAAGGTGAACGTACCGAAACCGGGAGCATGGTACTCCCAAAACTATAGCTACAGGATTATTGGACAGCGACGTTTGGGCCGTCCCTGCTGGTGCGCATGCGCCAAAACTGCCGCCCGCGTCTGCCGGGAATACCTGGTTCTCTACCTCTGCCTTCGCTCTTCTCCGCCTCTTCTCCGGACTTCCGTTCGAACTTCCCGGTTGCGGCAGATCCCACCAATGAGAAACATTCTTCTCGAAGCCACGCCCCCACCACGCCCTTCGGGAATCCGAGCCTGATTTCGCTCACACCGTTCTCGTCTTTTCCTTACGCACGCTGCGCGTGGACGTCAGCCTCTGACGTCGTCGCCCCCGCGCCGGCTCCCTACCGGGTAGCTCCCGCCGACCGTTGGGCGGCCTACTGAAGCCCCTCTGTCAGGACTCCCTCCAACCCCGGGACCGCTCTCGCGGCGGCGACCCATGTGGGGGTTCAGGCTCCTGCGGTCGCCGCCGCTGCTGCTCCTGCTGCCGCAGCTCGGAATCGGAGACCCCTCTTTCTGCTCTCAGGCCAGAACCATGAACCCGGGCGGCAGCGGCGGTGCGCGATGCTCCCCCTCGGCCGAAGAGCGCCGTCAGCAGTGCCTGCAGCTGTCCGCTGTGCCGGGAGCCGATCCGCAGCGCAGCAATGAGTTGCTCCTGTTGGCAGCGGCGGAGGAGGGACTGGAGCGGCGGGACCTCCCTGAGGACCAGGCGAAGGAGGAGCCGCAACCGCCGCCCCAGCATCACGTCCTCTATTTCCCTGGGGATGTGCAGGTAACTCAGGGCCTGCCTGGGCATCTTTTCCCTCCTCTTGCTTGTGTTTATACGCGGTCACCAGATTTTTTCCTCGTGGCTGCTGCCGGGTTCCTTGCCTCACCTGAACACACCCCCACTTGCACTCATAGGGGTGGCTCTTTGTTACTCCACGAAATCTAAAACCATCCGTTCCACACCTCTAGCCCCTTCCTTCCTGGAGCCTCAGGGGGAAGGTGTCCTAGGAGGGCTGGGATCTCGAAAGAGCCGGCTGTCACTCCAGCTTCGAGGAGGTGGAATTTGAGACGTAGGGAATGAGACACATTATGCGTTTCCGTTCTATAACTTGATTTCTCAGAGGACCGTGTGTGTGTGTGTGTGTGTGTGTGTGTGTGTTGGGCGGGGATTAAATTAGCTTAGCAAGTAGTGTTTAGAAAACAAGCAAACAAAAAATTACAAAGGTATGACTCAGTAACTCTTAAAAAGGGGGCTGATGGAAGAAAAGGGACAGTAATTGCTAAGCATGTCGGTATTTTGATGCTCACCTAAATTTGCTTTTGTGTGATCTTTATCATTAACTTTATAGCTGTGGGCAAATATCTGGTTATGTTGTCCAGGAACCTGGGTCTTAATCTAAAACTGCATTGTCTAATACGGTAGCCATTAGCTATATGTAGCTATCTAACTTAATTAAATAAAATTAAAAATCTAGTTTCTCAGTCATATTAGCTGCATTTCAAGTGCTCAGTAGCTACAGATGGCTGTGTGTACTGTATTAGCACAGAGATAGAGTTGTTATCATAGAGAACATATCCATCATCATAGAAAGTTCTTTTAGAGAGCACTAATGTAGACAGAAAAAGCTAGAACGTATCTAGATGTGTTTCTTATACCAACAATATTTATTGTTTTTGAAATTGATGCTCTAAAATGATATACATAGAAACTTTGTGCTCTGTCAAATAATGATAAAATTCACTGTCAAATCGCAACTTGGTAAGAGGAAAAAAAATTGACTGTTTAGTTGATTGCTAATAAAAACTATCAAAAAAACCCTAGTATTTAAGAGGAAAAAATTTACTCAGTTGGTGCCCTTGTGCTCAGATTGGGAAAATAGCATATGGCATTTCTGAAAATGACCTTCAGAGATCTGTGGACAACTACATGCATTCCTATAATTATGATGGTGATAGTAATGACAATTAACACTTATTGAGCACCTACTAAGTATTTTTAAAGTGTGTCAGTACAAGTCTTTAGATGAGGTCTAAAAAGTCCTATATACAGTTTGAATATTATTAATACCTCCTTTTGTTTCTATATCATCCATTTCTCTGTTAGCCTTTTGGACAGTGATATACTGTTGATTTATGTAGAAATGCTCTAAAAACCTTAAGTCTTTTAGAGAAGAAAATGCATCAAAAAGCTTTTGAGGCCAGATTACCCGGGTTTGAACTCTAATTCTGAACTTCTTAGTTTTAAAATCTCTGGACAATTGTTAAATCTTTCTGTATTGCAGCTCCCTCAACTATAAAATGGGAATAACGGTTTATAGGGTGTCAATGGAGATTTCATATGTGAATACTCAATGAGTTTTGATCTCTTCTTATGTTTCTGATAATTTTTTAAATTATTGGAGGACCATACCTCTGTTCTTGGACTTTTCCTCTGCCTACCGTCAGTCCCTTAGTAATGGTCTCCTTCAGTCTCATGACTTTACATGCTACGTAAACCTTGATAACTCTTGGCAATTGTTTATCTAGCCTAGACATAGTCCCTGAACATTAGACTTGCCAATTGCATGCACGATTATTTCCTTTTGGATATTAGTAGATATCTTAAACCTAAAATATCTGGATCTTTATTCCCATGCAAACTTCCTCATCTCAGTTGATGGAAACTACATTTTCAATTGTTTAAGTGAGAAGTCTTGAAGTCATCAATTAGACTTCTCTTTCATACCTCATATCTAATTCATCATCAAATCCAGTGGCTTCACCTTCTCATTGTATCTAAAGTGATAATAATTGTTTAAAAGTGTAATTCAAATCATGCCACACCTCTGCGCAAAACTCTTCAGTGACTTCCCATGTCACTCAAAGTAAGAGCCAGAGTCCTCTTGATGTCCTGCAAGGCTTTTCACTTACCTTTACCCACCCTGTTACCTATCTGACTTTGCCTCCTTTTTCTCTTTTACTCTGCTCCAGCCTCATTGACCTTGGTATTTCTCAAGGTGCACTTCACCTCAAAAGCTTTGCACACACTGCCTGGAACAGCCTTTCTGTACATATCTATAGGTCCATTACCTCACCTCTTCCAGGTCTGCTCAAGAGTCAGGTTCTTACTGAGGCCTTTTCTGACCATTTTATTTAATAATCATAGTATACACAGGCTCCCTGTCAACTTTTTTCTTTATTTCTATTTCATTTACTGTATTAGTTATTTTTCATTTAGTTATTTTAGTTATATTTTTCATTAGTTATTTTACCTTCTACCACTAAAATGTAAGCTCATGTCTGTTTGTTCACTGAATATTGTGATGCTTGGTGACTGGCATGTAATAGCTGTTCAGTAAATAATTTGTTGCATGAAGGAATATATGTAAGTTGCTTTGAACAATGCATGAAGTGCCTGATACATGTTGGCTATCATGTAAACTGCTGTTAGGCTGATTTCCTCATCATAATTTTGCTCTTGATTCTTTTGAGCCTAATATTTATCCTTAATGAAATTTTCCCGGTTAGATACAGCCCATCTTTTTAGTGTGTTTCTCCTTTAGAATGCTTATTTAGGTTTGTATCATATATAGATTAAATAAACATTCTTTTTATAGGTTTATTTTTAATTTGAATAAATATTGAACAGAATAGAGCTAAACAGAATTTTGTAAGATACCTTTAGAGGCTCTGCCTCATCTTGACATTGATTCATTATTTGGTGTTCGTTGGATCTGGTTGTCCATATAATTTTAAATTCTCCTAATTACTGTTACCTTCTTTTTTTTGAGGCAGTCTCTCACTCTGTTGCCGTGCGTAGAGTACAGTGGTAACTCAACCCAGTGGCAGAGTTATAGCTCACTGCAACCTCAAACTCCTGGGCTCAAGTGATCCTCTTGCCTCAGCCTCCCAAGTATTTGAGACTATAGGCATGCACCACGATGCCTGGCTAATTTTTCTATTTTAAGTAGAGACAGGGTCTTGCTCTTGCTCAGGCTGGACTCCTGAGTTCAAGTGACACTCCTGCCTCCACCTCCCTGAGTGCTGGGATTACAGGCATGAGCCACCTGGCCCGGCCCCCACCATTACCTTCTTGATCTTCCTTTTGCAGCAAAAGCTGAATGTTCCTTTTTATTCTGTACTTGTCCTTTATCATTTGAATTACAGGAAAGCTGAGGCCACAGCAATTTATATTTCTTTAGATATTTCTTTATGTTTTTCTTGTCCATCAGTAATGATTTTGAAGGGAGATCAGAATTTTCTTAAAAGTACGTACTTTCCAATTTTGAGTTATCTTTGTAAATCCTCATGATATAGAATTATATTTATCTCTTTCAGTGTAATAGTACAATTTGATGAATTTTGACAAGTGTTGGAATTATGTAACCATCACTATAATCATGTTATAGGAGCATCTATGTCATCCTAAAAAGTACCCCCTGTCTCCCCTTGTGATCAATTCTCTTTTCCCAGCCCCAGGTAACCACTTATGTGTTTTCTTTCATTATAGTTTTACATTTTCTAGAATTTCATTAATTTGAAATCCCATATTATGTAGGCTTTTGTGTCTAACTAATTTTGCTTAACATAATGCTCTTGAAATTCATCTTTATTGTTGCCTGTGTCAGTAGTTTGTACCTTTTATTTACTGAGTAGCGTTCTATGTATGGATATATAATTTGTTTATCCATTCAACAGTTCATACACATTTGAGTCATTTTTAATTTCTAACTTTTAAAAATTTTGCTTTCCTAAAGGGTAGGATACATAGATGACCATGCCCTAAATGGTATATCCTGATCAGGTACCTTGGGGCTTCCTGTGCTCTCTTCAGGCAGCCCTCTTAGGTTGGATCTTTTTCTGATCATTTTAGCTTGCTTACTTGAGATGTGTACTTTATGCTCAGCAAAGATGTCCCCATGCATCATTTTTGATAGAAATGTTTTAGTCCATTTTGTGCTGCTATAACAGAATGCCTGAGATTGAGTAATTTTTAATGAACAGAGATTTATTTAGCCCATGATTCTTCTAAAGGCTGGGACGTTTACATCAAGGGGCCCACATGAGGGCCTTCTTGCTGTGTCATCCCATGGCAGAAGGTGAAAGGGAGAGAAAGGAAGGGAGAGGAAGGGGCCAAACTCATCATTTTATTAGGAACCCACTCTCAAGATAACAGCATTAATCCATTCATGAGGGCAGAACCCTCATGACCTAATAATCACCTCTTAAAGACCCTCGACGTCTCAACATTGTTGCATGGGGATTACGATTCCAACACATGAACTTTGAGGGACACATTCAAACCATAGCAGAAGTATAGCTTGTACCCAATATAGTTCTCCTTGCTCTGCTCTAAGGGTGGATCACCTGGCTTAAATATATCATGAATGTCTCCAAATTCTTGGAGTCATGGGTCAAGTTTTCCTAAAATTGCTTTGTATGTTACTTCAATAGTGTGGGGTGGGCCTATAAATTTTTTCAGGTCACTAAGCATCTAAACAGAATAGTAAGCATCCCTTAGTCTCTCCAAGAGATTTTCTTGCTGCCTGGCTTACTGGGGATGAGAAGCATTACCTTTACCCCTTACCTCCTACAGGGATGGTAAGTACATTCCCAACTAGGATGAAAACTCTCTCCAAAGAAAGCCCTCTTGTCCCTTAGTGTCTTTAACTGGCCATCGGTAATAGCTTGGGTTGTAGAACCAGTTTTAGCTGCTTCTTAGCAAGTTCTGTGGGAATGTCTGGTGCTCTTTTTAGAATATGGAAGTACATTTCTATTGTTCTTAGATTAGGGCTTTGACACAACAGTAATGATCCTATTTTTACATTTTAGCACACACAGTTCCTTGGTATTAGCATTTTTCCCCCTCTGATCATGTAACTTGGGGCTCATCGAGGAAAATACCAAGTTTCTGGATTTAGAGCACCTTCTAAATGGTAGAGACTAAATTGAGAATCATAAAATCAGGGTTCATTTTGGCTTATTAGCTAAATCACTATATAATATAAATAATTATAGTTTCTAGGACCTCAGGTTCCTTAAGTATAAAAAGGATTTAAATGAGTCCTTCCTGAGCTAAGCTCCTAAGATTTTATAATAATTGTATATATCATAAATCTAGATGTGCAAATGGCAATAGCAGAATCCAAAAAATGCCAAATGGTAGCTTTCTGGAAGTTAATATTTTTAATTAATTAATTTAATATATGGCAAACTCCTAATCTTAATGAAACAAAACTGTTAAGGAGTTGAGCTGCATAGTGGGAAAATTATCAAAGGACACAAACAGGTAATTAACAAAAAAAAAAAAATGAAAATTGTCAGTAAACAGAAAAATGTTTAACCTGATTAGGAATCAAAACATGCAAATTAAATCACAAGTAAAACATCATTTTACCCCAGTAGCAAAGATTTTTGAAAAATAATGCTAATATCCATTAGTATTAAGAGTAGGTAAGGATGTAGGAAAATAAGCACTCTTGTATACGTCCAATGGAAGTGTAGATTTGTATTAACCTTACTGATGTCTAAAAATTAGGATGCAGATCTGTACTGATGAGGAATCATGCCTGTAATATATTTTTAAGTCAAAACTCTGTATAAGCTTGTTATTGCTTATTGGAGGAAAAATGCTCTCTTGTGTACATACTTGTATATGTGTACATGCACTTAAGAAAACTAGACTGCTAGATACCAGAGTTTTAATAATGAGTATTTTTGATTGGTGGCTTTATAGATAATTTTTCTATCTTCCTTATGCCTTTGTATATAGAATGCATTTTTGGTAGTATTTTTTATTAGTTTTCATTTTTTAAATAGAAAAAGTACATATTGTTAAAAATTCAGGTTATTTAAGGTTTTACGTTGAAAAGTTAAGTCTCTTTTTCATCCCATTCCCTCCAAATTGCCCATTTCCCTTCCCCAAGGATTCTGTTAGTAACATTTATTCATTTTTATATTTTTTTAGAGACACGATCTTGCTCTGTCGCCCAGGCTGGAGCACAGTGGCATGATCATAGCTCACTGCAGCCTCGAACTGCTGGGCTCAGGCAATTCTCCTGCCTCAGCCTACCGAGTAGCTGGGACTACAGGCATGTGCCATGATACCTGGCTAATTTTTAAAATTTTTTTGTAGAGATGTGGTCTTGCAGTGTTGCCCAGGCTGGTCTCACACTCCTGGCCTCAAGTGATCATCCTGCCTTGGCCTCCCAAAGTGCTGGTATTACAGGTGTGAGCCACCACACCTGGCCTGTTACCAATATTTATATCCTTCCAGAGACATTCCATATTTATGCAAAAAAATTTTTCTAACACAAACGTAGCATAGCATACTGGATTTTTTAGCCCTTATTTACAACCCGTATGAGTACTTATAGAGCTGCCTCATTTCTTTTGAAGCAGAAATAAATATTCTTATACATATTTATTTGTGCATATATGCAGTTATATCAATGAGTTAAAATTCCTAGAACTGGAATTACTAGGTCAAAACAGAGGTGCATTTAAAACTGATACAGATTGTTACTGTTGGAAATAAGGAAAACCCACAACACTATTTCTCTCACATTGTATATCCAGTCCTTTAGCAAATTCTGTTGTCTCTACCTCCAAAATATGTTAGAATCTGACCACTTCTTAGCACCTCCACTTCTGCTACTACTCTGCTTCTAGCCACCTTCTCTCATCCTGATTATATTTTAGCAGCGTCCTACTGGTCTTCCTGTTTCAGCTGTTTCCCCTTCACACATAGGAGCCAGAGTAACCCTTTCAAAACAGATTCTATCAACACCTCTCTTCCCCAACAATCTCTCTCTCCTTTGTAATCATTTTTGCTCCATTCACTTCACTAGAGCCACACTGGTCTCACTGCTGTATCTTGGTTATGTCCAATGGGCTCCCAGCTCCTTCTGCCTGAAATGTCCACATTTTTCACTCCCTTAGTTCCTTCAGGTCGTTCTTAACTATCAGTTTATTGGAGAAGCCTTTCTTGACCGTTCTGTGTTAAATAATTTTCTACCCTCTCCAAAACCTTACACTTCTTTTCCCCTGTTTTATTTATTGTATTCCATTGTACTTAGCACCATTTAATATGTTTTGAGCTGTCCAATATGGTAGCCACTTACCACTTGTGGCTATTGATCACTTAAAATGTTGTTAGTCTTATCAAGTAACTAAATTTTTAATTGTATTTAATTTCAGTTAATTTAAATTTAAATTTAAAAACTGATAACTCAGTTCAGTTCCTGGAAAACTTTTAAGTATATTTGGAACAACTTGTGTATGTAAATTTATATTTTCAACTGTAAATTTTATGAAATCTAAATTCAGATCAAGTATTTCCAATGAAAATTTAGCGTTGAAATTGAGATGTAAGTATAAAATGCACACTGGATTTCAAAGAATTAGAAAAAAAGAATGTAATAATCGCCCAGTAATTTTTAATATTTGTAACATGTTGAAATAATATTTTGGACATATGTGGCTCAATAAAAGATATTAAAATTAATTTTACCTGTTAACTTTTTACTTTTTTAAATGTGGCTACTACAAAATATTATGTGTGGTTCAATTATATTTCAGTCAAACATTGCTACTGTATTTACTTGTGGAATTGTTTATTTTGTCTTTGCACTAGACCCTCTTTTTTTTTTGAGAGGGTGTCTGGCTCTGTCACCCAGGCTGGAGTTGCATGATCATAGCTCACTGTAGCCTCAAACTCCTGGGGTCAAGAAATCCTCCTGTCTTAGCCTCCTGAATAAGCTGGGACAATAGATGCATACCACCCTGTCTGGCCATTTTTACTGATTGGTTGGTTGGTTGGTTGGTTGGTTGTAGATCCAGGGTCTTTGTTACACAAGCTAGTCTTGAACTCCCAGCCTCAAGTGATCCTCCTGCCTCATCCTCAGGCATGAGTCGCCGTGCCACTAGACCCTTAAAAATGAATGCACTCCATGTGGGCACGGATTTAGTCTGTTTTATTCCCTGCCCAATCAGTTGGTATCCAGTATATTTTATAGAATAAATTTGAATGCATTGCCCCCCCTTTTTAAAAATAGCCACTATGAATAAATATTAAGAGGAAAACAAAATTTACATGTATGTCCTAGTAACTGAATAAACAAAAAATTATTGTTAATATATAGACTGCTTATAAATAAACAAGATCTAAATACAAAAGGTCAAAGGATATGAATAGGCAAGAGTAGAAATCCAGTTGGCTAATAAGTATATTAAAATTTCAACTTCATCCTAGTTTTCTAATAAATCCAAATGTGAATGAGTTATCCTGTGCCTATGAAATTTAACAAAGAAAAATGAAAAATTATACATACCTCTCTGGAAGGCAGTTTTGTGGTTTATATCACCAACCTTAAGTTATGAATATTCTTTGACCTATTAATAGTTTTTCCATGTCTAGGCATTTACATTTAAGGATATAATCACAGATATATACAAAGACTTTTCTGCAATGTTCATTGCAGTTTTGTTGTAATACCAAAATTGAAATCGTACATACTGTTCGGGTTGCTAGAGGAATCCAAAGAGACATGGTTGCAGGATGGCAGCTTAGGGAAATATTTTAAAATTCTGTTACTCAAAAAGTCTAATGACCCAAATTTATATTTTTAGTTGATGTATTAGGAAAATTGATCATGTATATACTCAATAAAATTTATTAAACATACTGATAATCCTTCTAAATTGCTTTATTTTTAAAATTCTTACTGTTCTATGTAGGAATATTTTATTTTCCTGTATCTTGATGCATTTGAATCTTAAACTGAAGAAGTGATTTGTTCAAAATCTTCTAAAAGGAAAGTAATGACATTTAGTTTTCATTTCTAGTACATTAACCATAGGTCATTGTAACATCCTAATTTCAACTACAATAAAAATGGGAAACTATTTTGTAGAAATAGTTTTATGTAAATATGTATTTAATGCTTATTTCATCTTTCTTACCTTTCAGAATTACCATGAAATTATGACTCGTCATCCTGAGAATTATCAGTGGGAAAACTGGAGTCTAGAAAATGTTGCCACCATTTTAGCCCACCGGTTCCCCAATAGTTATATTTGGGTGATAAAGTGTTCTCGAATGCATTTGCACAAATTCAGCTGCTATGACAATTTTGTGAAAAGCAACATGTTTGGTGCTCCAGAACACAGTGCTGACTTTGGGGCTTTTAAACACCTTTATATGTTATTAGTTAATGCTTTTAACTTAAGTCAGAATAGTTTATCAAAGAAAAATATGAATGTTTGGAGTAAGGACTCCACAGCATCTAATTGTAGATCCAGTTCTTCTCATACTACAAATGGTTGCCAGGGAGAAAAAGAGAGGACCTGTGAAAAATTTGATGAATCTGCCGTAAGATTTTATCCACCATCACTAAATGATGCGTCTTTTACTTTGATTGGATTCAGTAAAGGTTGTGTTGTTTTGAATCAGTTGCTTTTTGAATTGAAAGAAGCCAAGAAAGACAAGAACATAGATGGTTTTATCAAAAGCATAAGAACAATGTACTGGCTGGATGGTGGTCATTCTGGAGGAAGCAATACTTGGGTTACTTATCCAGAAGTCTTGAAAGAATTTGCCCAAACAGGGATTATTGTTCACACTCATGTAACACCTTATCAAGTACGTGATCCAATGAGATCTTGGATTGGAAAGGAGCACAAGAAATTTGTTCAGATACTTGGGGATTTTGGTATGCAGGTGACTAGCCAAATTCATTTTACAAAGGAAGCTCCTTCCATAGAGAATCACTTCAGGGTTCATGAAGTGTTTTGAAACTACAAGAATATTAATGTATTAATTGTTCAGTGGAAGAACATAAGCACTTTGAACGTTATAAATTCAAGTAATGAGATGTAATTCATAGATGCATTGTCAGTTTTTGGGGTATGGGAGAGGCACACATTCCTAAATTATGAGTGTAATGTGCAGTGGTACTCCTTGCTTGTGAATGTGAACAGTTTTATTTGGATTGGGTTAGAATTACTTAATTTGAAATCTAACAAGGTGGTTTGTGATAATCCAGTGACAAGAGATAAAATCCTTAAAAATGAGAGTTATAATACAGTTCTTATAAAAAGGTAACCAAAATTGTTATTGTTGGAAGTAGTTGGTTTTCTGAGTAATGTTTTAAACTAATTTTGATGCCGTTTTAACAATAGCTGTTTGGGCACTCAAAACTTGAATGGAAACACTTCATTTTTCTTCAGACAAAGCAAAAACACAATGTTTGCCATTGTTCTGGGATAACTGTACCCTGCCTCTTGCGTTGCATAAACTTAGGACTCATTCTTCAACGTGCCACTGAGTATTTTTTTCTTGAGAGTCAAAATATATTTGTTTACAAATATTCAAAAATGTGCAATAATGTAAAGCTGGTTTTTAAAAACATTATAGCTGGTGCGGTAACATGCACCTTTAGTCCCAACTACTTGGGAAGCTGAAGCAAGAGGATTGCTTGAGCTAAAGCTGTAGTGCAATATAATTGTGCCTGTGAATAGTCACTACACTCTAGCCTGGACAACATAGTGAGATCCCCATCTCTTAAAAAAATTACACGTAAGCACTGTGGCATAATTTTTAATTGACAGTTTTTAATTGATTATTTTGGATAAGACATTTTGGGGTTCTTAAATCTTGGCCAAAAACCAGTTAGTTGTATTGGAAAGTTGGTTTAAATTGAGCATAAATATGTATATTGGATAAATAGGTACTATAGAGCAAGTTTCAAATTTTTCATTATGTCAAGTCAGTCCTTTGAAAGAGATCAACTTAGGTAAAATAAATATATAACGTTCTATTTGTTAGTGCTCTATTGAAAAGGAAACAGATTCATAGATCTAAATCAATGTTTCTCCAGAAGCATGATTTTGTCTGCCAAAAGAAAATAGCTCTCTTTGGCCAAAATGCAAAATTATATTGCTATAAGAAAAGTTACAAGGGAAAGTTTGAAGACACAAATGATTTAATTTTGGCTCAAAAACTGAATTTGCTTAACACTGCTACATAATTTGGGTGAAGTTTCCTTCTGCCCATTTTTCATGACCTACATAAATACATTTTGAGAAACCAAGATCTAATGAATGTCAACCTACATTGAAACATAGTTGTGTGATTACAATAAAAGGTGAGTGGTCACTTTATTAATAATTAGCTTTTGCAGGTCATGAAATAAGCAGGGAAGCAACATGCTGCTTTAGGACTGAAAAAAAAAAAATAAGACACTGAAGCTTAATATCTTCATGACCCAGTAGACCTAAATTGATAAAACCACATAAAATAAAAATGTTAATTTCTTGGTTTCTTCCCAGAATTATATTTTAATCACTCTATAAATACATTCCAAATATTCAGAGATTCATGAAAAAGCATTCTTAGAATAACATCCCTTTTTGGTGTTTTAACACTTAATTCTATAAACCACAAAGCAGCATCTCTAAATGGGTTTTTTTTTTTTTTTTTTTTTAGACAAAGTAGTTTTATATTGCTTCATTTTCTTTAAATACCTGCTGTTTCTTTTGAGACCAAAAATTCCCCTCAGGGAAACCAAGATAGCCTGATTCTAACATTTTGCATATTACCTTGCCTTTAAGCACTATGATTGGATGGCTTTTTTCAATTTGTTTAATAATCCTTGGTTAAATTCACATGTATCTAATGTAAAATAGCTGAGTTACTGAATACTATGCAGAGCTGGGAAACAAAAGGCATTTATTTTCACAGGATTAACTGAAATGGAAAAGTAGGACTTTTAGCAGAAGAATTCATTTAAAAAAATCAGAGTTCTTTATCCAGTCATGTGAATGCTTAATTGTTATATGCAAAATGGATATTAAGAATAACTCACTGGGCATGTAGAACTGCCATCAGAGCAAAATTAGACAATGTTGAAAAGTAAAAATATTTTCTGCAATGAAAATATATTCAAGTTGATCCGTATTCAGATGTTTTCTGTTTAATACTTCAAATTGGTCCTTTCTCCAGATTTGTTTAAAACTGTTATTGTAAATGTTGTGTATCCTTTTGGAGTGTGCCTTTGTCATGAGTCAATTGAGAAACACAGTCCTCCAAATAATAAAGTTATTACCACCACAGCATGAAAGTATAATTGTATTAAAATTAATAATCCACAGAAGTTTGTTTGGATGTGCTTTATATTAACATTGTTAAAACTTCAGATCATTATTTGAAAAGAAGCTATTTCTCTCCATCTTGCCCTTTTGGGTTTGTATACAGTACGTCCTCACTTAATGTCATTAGTAGGTTCTTAGAAACTGCATCCTTAAGCAAAATGATGTATAATGAAAACAGTTTTTTTCTTATCAATGTTATAACTGAACAACAGTGAATGAAATTGTTATTCAAGGACTTGTCTTTTTGCTTTAAGACACAGTTTCCAGGAACCTGTTGATGTTAAGTGAGGACTTAGTGTATCTCTTTTCATTAACCTCCATATTTTTCAAGTGAGCAACTCAGAATTTTTCTTTAAAAATACATCTCTCTTCCCTTTTAAATTGCTCAATAAAATAATTGCATTGTATCCATTTCTTCTGTTGGATTTCCTAGAGAACAAAATCTCTTTAACAAGTTAAGTTCTTCCTTTTCTATGCTAATCATCTCAGGTATTCCTTTAGCTCCTTAAAAGACTTGGTTAGAATATGGTGTGATCTATTTTTTGTTTCATTCATGTAATATCTAAACACCCACCAAGGGTAAGTAAGGTCTAGGCAATGAGGATATAGGACAGACAAAAAGACCCAGCATGTTACCAGCATGTTAGTATGGAAATGTGTAACACACTAAAGCTTAAGAGGTAAAATCTGAAACAAAAGGTAGTATTCATAAAAGAGCTATTCTGTTTTATTTCACAGGGCCTTTAAGAGGAACGTACACTAGAGGATAAGATCTAGACTAGACCTTATCTTAAACTCTTTGCTCTTTACAAAGGCAGAGAGACCCAGCAGTGCTTATACCAGTTAATGGTAAAGACAGGCAAAGTCACTTAGGATGGTCATTTTAGTATCCTAGTTAATGAACTTAAAAAAAATACTACTTAGGTATATGTAAGACACCCAAACACTCATGGCTTGTATGCTTGAAACAAGACTAAGGTAAATCTGGAGACGTGTGGATGACTGCCAATCTATGTTAGTTCCTCCTGACTGCATCTATTTTTTAGCACTGGGGAAAAAGAGTCACAGCAGCACAGTTCTAATTCCATCCAGACCTGCCTTCCAGCTTCCTGCCTTTTTTTTTTTTTTTGTCAACTCCTTAGATTCAGCTTTGATGTCTGTTGGCAACTGTTTATAGGTGATAGAAAAGCCTCGTTACTAAGGTTCTTTCCAAATGTTCACATAGCTGCTGTTCAAAAGGATGAAGGATACAAATTAAGTCTTGTTGACTTTGTTCCCCTTGTTTTGATATTTCATGAAAGTGCAGAGGTTTGAAATTAATTACTGAATAAATAGAATTCCAATGTACCCACGTATCACAAGAAATGTTTTTAATGTTCATGAAAAGCTAATAATTACACTCTACACATAGTATTTTTAAAAATATTTTGGAAGGATAAGGTGAACAAAAATTCAAATACTACAGAACTGCACAGTCCAATCTGCCCACCTAGTTGTTCAGGCTCTTTTCAGAGGCCACCACTATCACTGGTTTCTTGTGCATCCTTGCAGAGATAATTCTATGCATATGCAAATGTTTATATACAGCATACCTTGTTTTAAACAATGGCAGCACAGATTTAAACCTTTCTTCTATGAAATTACATTGGAAAAATTCCATGCCTGTACATATACTTCTGCCTCATTCTTTGCATAGTATTCCATTTTTTGTATTATACTCTGCTGTTTATCTGTTCATTAGTTTTACTTTGAATCTTATCTATGTATTAATAGCAAGCAGTGCAGTGAGAAGTTTTGTTGACAGAGGAAAAAAATTCCTTTGTGCTTCAGGTCAAGCCCCCAAACTTTAGCCAAAGAAAAGCTGTGTAATCTATTCAGAAGTATTTGAGGTGTGCAGCACATAAGGGAGAAAGGATGGAGAACTGATGATCTGGTCACCACAACTGTAACCCCAGTTTCTATCACCCACAGCTATGTGAGCCCAGACAC
Source organism: Eulemur rufifrons (assembly GCF_041146395.1). Taxonomy (NCBI): domain Eukaryota; kingdom Metazoa; phylum Chordata; class Mammalia; order Primates; family Lemuridae; genus Eulemur; species Eulemur rufifrons. Next base: position 32,525,403 of record NC_090983.1, on the reverse strand, counting down.
TCATTTAAGCAATCTGGGTTGAACAGATGACTTTTAAAATCCCTTGGGGGGGGGTGGGGCGGGGAACTCTAAGATTTGGAATTCCTGAGAAGTTGCAGCTAACATATACTGCATAATATTTTATACATTAAAAATAAACATCTCATTTGGTCTTAACCCAGTAGGCAAAAAAGATTAAAATGTTTTGTATCTAAAATACATAGACCCTAACGTTAAAAATTATGACCAGAGAAATAAATTTAAAACTTCCCAAAGGGGTCATCTTTAGCTTTTCTAAATATTATAATGCTGTAACAAATCTCTCAGCAAAGAAGGAATATTATTAAATGGAATAACTATCATCAGCCATCAACTATGTACCTGCCCTTGAACTATCCCCTTGCATTTTATAGCCTTGAACTATCTCCTATGAAGTACATATTAGTTCTATTTTAAAGATGGAATTAAGCTTCATAAAAGTTATTTAACTTGCATAATAAGGTCATCCAGTTTGCTTCCCCGCTGTGCAACTTAATTACAATGAATATTCACAGTGGGCAAATTGTAATCTGTTTTACTTCCAAGTTTTCTACATGACTCTGGATTTATACTTTGTATAGATTCTCTCTTACTGGTTAAGAAAAAAAAAAAACTAAGGAAGATTTATTAAGAGCTGACTATAAGTACTGTGCAAACTAAGGGGTTTTATCTTTTTCCTTCCTTCATGAAGGAAAAGGAATCATTAAAGAAATTCTTTGCTTAGCCTAAGAAGTAATCAAAGATCAAAATCTGACAATTAGATCTAGCTAATATATTAAAACAATTTTTTCTTTTTTTTTTCCACTTAGTAATTTAGTACTTTTATTTTTATTTATTTATTTATTTATTTATTTTTTTGGCTCTATTCCTTCTTTACTTTTTTTTTTTTTACAATTCTTTTTCTGATGGACTCTTTTTTTCACCTTTGTTGACCTGAGTAACTTCATTATCTCTTTCCAAAGATGCTTAGGAAATTCAGAACTTTTTATATACTTTCCCTTATTTACTATAATTTGCTTTTTATACCTGAAATTAATCCAACTCCAAACATAGGACTTGAGTGGATGGATTATCTTCAGTAGAGAAAATGATTTTCTCCATAATTAAAACGTAACCAAATTCACGTACTCAGAGATTGCTTTAGATGGGCACATTTGTGTTCAGTAAATATATTTGGTCTTTCTTCAATGACATTACAATATAATTACTAGGTGCAAAACAAAGAATGGCACAGATTCCACACACAATGGCTCACTGTTTTCAATGACTATTAGGATCTCTCATTTATTCTTTAAAACAAGAAATTCTTCTTTTAAAAAAGGGATAGGTGAAAAAAATATCTAGTGGGCAAAACTTTAATTAGGTTAAGGTTTAGTCATAAGTATAAATTACAACTGATTTATTTTCTGACATTCAAAAACCAAAAAAAGGGGCAGACCTGACATTGGGTGACAAGAAAGACTAGGATCAGACCAAACATTTGTTTTGGACAAATCACAAAACTAATAATTCAGATCACTATCATTAAATCCAATAATTCTCAGTCCTGATTATGCATTGAAACACGTGAAGTCTATACCAAAACCCAACATACTGAATCAAAGTCTACAAAGTTGTGGCCTAGGCACCTGCATGTTTAAAAAACCTCATCAAAATATTCTAATTCTAGAAAAAAGAAAAAAAAAAAAGATGCTAGGCAAATGTAGTAGACATTGTTGGTTGCCCACCTTTTCTCCTTTCCTATCAGAAACCTGATTTAAAACAAATTATCCATTCCCCCATATATACCTCATACACCTCAAAGAAAGAGGATTCTATTCTTAGCTCCATTAGACCCAACTGCCTTGTATAGATGGACAGGTGTAAGCCACTTTTAAGCAATGAGACCTAAAAATTTGAAAGCGAATTCTGGGAAAGCTTTCTCATATTAAGACAGAGCCCCTGGAATCCAGCCTGACTCTTCCACTGCATGTAAATGAAGATGCACAAGGCCCCAACTGCTACTGGCAATCATCCCATGACCACGAGGGTAGCCAGCCTTAGGATGATGCCAATGCTGTGGTTGAAAAGAGGGGAAAAAAAACTCCCAAGGTTCTTGACGACGTTACTGAATTACTGGATTGGAAACACTGAAGTCCATTCTATCAGTAAATTACACGTATCATAATTCAATATATTTTCTTATTGTTTAAGTCATTTTAAATTGGATTTTTAGTAATTTGCAACTGAAAGCTAATGGTCCCAGTATAGTATTCTTTAATCTGTAATCATCTGTATCATGTAGATACCACACATACTCCTTCATACTTACTTAATTTGTAAATCTGAAATTGATTTTTCTTCCCTATTTTGACAAAGTGTATCTTTAAAAATTTATATCTTTATACTTTTCCAGTATTTGAGCTAAATAAATTTTATTAAAATGTTTATATTTGTTGCATTCACTTAATTATTTACTCAAAGTTCTTGCTGTAGGCTTTGTCTTGAATGTGTAAGACCATTTGCCTTGCATAGAAGTCCCTGTATTCCTCTGGTAATTCCGCTAGTGTTTTTAAGGCTCTGTCCAAAATTTGTGCAGCTCTTGATGCTGCTATAGGATCTTTGTTTCCATAGGTATCCGTTTTATCATAGCATTCAGATGGAAGGTGCTTCCAAAAGATATTCACTCCCACTCCAAACTCTTCAGAAATTACATTATGGAACCATAAAGCTGGAAAAAGTTTTTAAAAACAAGTTAAAAATAAAACCTACAGTTTAAAAAAAACCCCAAAATGTCAGTGAAATATCACGAATTGCATATAGCCAATGTAAGAAATAATTCTTGTAACCAGATCCCTTCGTTAGCACACTCTCGGCTTTTAACAGAAACATTTTAACTTTTATGAATTGCCAACAAATTTAAAGTGTCAATAGCACAACCCTTACTTTTAAAACCTTTAGAAATAGCAATTTTTCCTTCTAACTTGAAAGACACAATAAAAATATATTTGTTTTGTAGTTCTCTAATTTGGGGCTATATTTTGTGTTGCTTGTTTACAATTCGTAAGTCATGCAACCACATCAAAAGTGTTTGTTTTTTTGTACACAGAACATTTCAATTATTTGAGGAGTATCTTTGACCTTTTCTGATTCGGTATAGTACTTCTGTCCTCAAAGACTTCCTGTTCAAGCTGCAGTTTGGTTTTCTAACTTGCTTAAATTTGCATCCTTTGTAGCCTTCTCAGTTTTATATTTCTAATGCAATTATAATCATCTTATATTTCTTTCAGCTCTTTTATAATAAGTATACAGTACTACAGCAAATATTTTGGTGGTGGATTAGGACATACCTAATTGATTTTTTACTTTCACTAGAAAGTTTACTTTGTTTTCAATTGAGTCTAAACATTTTCAATATAGGTGCTAGAGGAATCACAATATGTAATAACAAAGATGGAATACTAATCACGTCAAAAGTGTTTAATTTTGTGAAAGGGAGAAAGGAAAGTTTAAATTTTAGAAACAAACTCATTCTAAGAGTGCTTGAGGAAAAACAAAAGCTTAAAATATTTTGATTTGCAAAACTAGTTTTCAAACATGGTTTTAATCTTAACTACACTTTCTTTTCAGAATCGTTTTTTTCCTTATTCAATATAATAGGAATAAAAAGCTAACCATTCTGTTAAATTTAAATCCAAAGATGGGGCTTTTGTTTCAAAATATATGCAAATATTCAGTACTTCTGGTTTTTTCCTTTTTCTTTTTTTACAGTTGTATATAGAATAACTGCATAGCCTGCATAGCCTTTAAATATGCTACCAAAATACAAAAACCAAAAATCTAAATATAAATTTTAAAAAATGGCAATGTATTTAAAGATTAATATGCTGCTTTTTTCAATGAATATAAGAATAAAAAGTAAATGCATCAAATTCTTTTGTATAATCAATTATATGAAGGACATTGTATCAGGCCTTTTGGGGAATACAAAGATTAATAAGACATGGTTCCTTGTTCTCAAGGAATTTATAATTTAGTCCCAAATGAAATCATCATATTTTTTACTTTATTAATTTTTCACTTAATTCTATCACTGAAATGGGGTGTTAATGATCATTAATATATTAATTTAGATACTGGAAATACAACTATATAAGTAGAATTTGTTAATGCATCCCTTTAATCTTAATTATGATTTTTATAATCTTCAGGTGTTCACTTTCAAGTACTAATTGCTGATGTTAATTACATTGCTGTGGTTACTAATAACATGGAAATTTTATGGACTAATGCCTATTTACTGAATAAAAATTAAGTGACGTGAATTCAAACTATATAAACAAAATGTATACAAAAGATAACCAGGTGTTGAGATTATAACATTTTGATATTTTAATAAAATCTTCAGTCTATTTTGGCTTTGAAAAATACTTAGCATTCTTTGGTAAATTGTGTGACATAGTTCTAAAATATGTATATGTAAATATTTTAAAAATAAAATAATTTGTAAAACCAACTGGGTATAATCTTTTCCCGGATATAAAGTGTCATACTTGATGTCATTTAATCAAGTAACTTAGAGTACAATATTATATTTGTAGGTTACCCTTGAAAAACAAGACTGTTAACTTTATAAGCATTTGCCTATTCATACTTTAAAAACACAAAGTTATGTATAAAAATCATCTTGTATAGGACAGGATACATATAACAAATATACTTTTGTATTAAAAAAAAATCACATAAAGGATGAGGGACATAGTATAGATTTTATAAACAGCACACTACTGAAGTCTAGAAATCTTACCGGGAATGAATAATACATCACCAGCTTCAAGGGAACATTCATATCTTCTAGCCTTGGAAAAGAGTGGATATTTAGCCAAATCTGGGTTATCTATATTCAGAACTTCTGATTTAGTACCTGAAAAGTTCCAAAAAGGGTAATATAGATTGAGAAAAGTTAGCATTTTAAAAAAGTAATCACAAATATAAATTTGAAGAGTTAACTCTTTTCTGTACAATTAATTACTTACTATACCCACACTGTGAGAAGAATTACTATTCTGAAATTTATGGTAATTTTCAATGATTCACTCTTTAATTATGACCACTGATACCCATATAACATTAATATAATTAAGATAGTCTCAAAATCTGAGTCTATTATTACATATACATATACAATGGAGAATATAACACACCATAATTCAGAAAAAATCCTAAAATGTTTTTTTCCTGTAAGAATCAAGAGATTTCTCAAAAATACTAACTGAATAGACTTTAGAAATATAAACTTAAAAAAATACTATACCTGATAAATATAAATACTGGGCATCTCGAGGACTGAAGAGTACAACACGCTTTTTTCCTGTCACTTGTATTAAGAAGTTATCCATTACCTGAAGACCAACAGGAACTTATTGGTAATCAGTATCTAAAATTCAAATAATTTCAGAACCAATGGCATTCTGAACAGTTAACTGTAAACCCTACCCTTCAGTAAGGCTTGCCTTACTCTACCTAAAACTCTTATGGTCAATCCAATTTAACAATAAAAACATTTGTGTTCCACATGTAATTGTGCCTTATGGACATTTCTGTAGCACTGCCTTAAAATGGAAAGGATTGGCAAATTAGGAAATGAGAAGTCGGGAAACTACCCTTTTCCCATCACTAACTGTGAACATAATTAAACCTATGTGAGGCTCTCCTTGGTTGATATTTATTTTACTTACCTGTCAAGGAACTTTATAAGGCCAACATTAGATAACGGATTAGGAAGCACTTAGAAAAATTAGATGGTAGGAAAATACAAGGTACTGCTGCAACTGCCAAATTCTTATACGTCCAACCATAATTTGGTTATAGGTATCTTGATTTTCAAATTATTTCTATAGGAATATAATCTGGCAAATTTTCTTAATATATATTTATTAATGGGGCAATCTTAACTTTTCCTGGGTATGCAAGGGTATACTTTCTTGGTACAGACTGTGAAAAATGTTTAAGGCAGAGCCACATAATTCTCAGGTAAGTATAACTAAGATACACACTAAGCAAGATATATTCGTGATTATTTACATATCACTTCTACCTAAGCATTGTTCCCTTTAGCATTAATCCTTATGTAAACTTTATATAATCACAACTAGTGTTCCTCTGACTTATTTTTAAGAAAAGCTTTATGTATTATTACTCTTTTATAACTCAAGGTAAAAGGGATACATACTACTTAAAATTTAAAACATAGTCATAGAATAGAGTTAAAAATATATTTGAGTTACTGTATCATTTTCTCACCATGTCATTCATGTAAAACCTTAAAAAAATATGCTAAGATTTCATGTCTATCTCATTTAATTACAGATTCACTGACTATGCTACAATCCTCCCAAGAGGTCCTCAACTGAATTTTAAAATACATGTATAAAAGATAATAGTTTTATTTAGAACTTAAAATTTTTTTTTTTTTTTTATCTTTGGAAGCTTACTAGGCATTACTTTAGCTTCCTAAGCTTCTCTACCTCCCAACACCAAACTATACACAATACTAGTGTTTTAAAATGTTTTAAAAATGCTTATATATGAACATATATTTAAGTAAATAGAATTGTAACACCATACCTCAGAGTGGGGAAGTTGATTTAAAAAAGCAAGTTATAAAAACCCTGAAAATTATACCATAGAATAAATAATCAAGATCAATATTCTATACACCTTGCTGTCCTACCAATACAGTAGACATAAGACATTCCCCCTTATCTAGTGGCCATTTGTCACATGCGGAAAAAAACTTCATAAAACTGAGTGCATATATGATGATGAATCAAGAACAAGACCACAGAGAAATACAAATATGATGAACTATTAATAACTAGGCTTTACCATTAGCTAAATAAATAATTCACTCTCATTACCTTGCAGAGCACCTATTTTCAAAACTCATGTTTCAGCAAATTATATAGTAAAGATCTTTAGGGTAGTCTACAGAAAGTTAAAATCATGAATGTTAAATCTCTAAATGCTAAAGATCTGTAGCTTTAGATTTCTCATTTATGCAGCATACATCATAGTGAGTCCAAAGTTGTAATCCTGGTGAACTAATTCGAAAAACACTGGAAAAGAACTGCTCCTCTTTGAAGAATTTTGGAAACTTAATATCTCCTTCCAGTAAAGGAAACTGCTTTCTGATATCTGCAACATCCTGCAGGACAGAAACATAAAAATAAAAAATTAGATAAAAAAATGTCAGGAAAGAATTTTAATAACAAATATAATGTTGCCAAAATGTTTATTTTACTTAATTAGGCTGCCAACAGATCCCATGATATTAAGGAGGAATGGAACAAAACTTTGTTCACTGCTTTAAAATACCATGATGTAACCATCTGCCAACACATGATTTTTCAAATAAAGGAAAAATGGACTGTGTAACAAGAGTACAGACTCAACAATATCATTACCATTAAGCTCAATATGCTTCATTAGCAGAAAGATTCCTACTTTAAGCAAGAATTATACAATTGACATATACTCTAATATTGAATATTATAAATATTGAGTATTATAAATACTAGTCATCAACTACATAAAATCTGTGAGTTCTACTGATGGAGGGGAATAAAAGAGAGGGTAAAGAACTAAATGATGACATAAATGGGAAAAAAATATAACCTTATTTGATCATGTTAGGGATCACTCCTTAACACTGTAGCCATATTAATTTGACTGAATACACGTCAAAGCTTATATAATGAATTATTCAAGATTTTTATAATTATTTTGGATTCATATTTTATTAGCTGAATGGTCACCTATAAAATATATACTAGAAGGGATTTCTTATCATGCAGAGATTAGATGATTTTAAACACTAAAATTCTATGGGCCTATCGGAACACTAAGTAATCATCTTTTAGTAATCTTACTTTTTATTTAGGGGCACAAATCATTCAGAAAAGAATGGAAAAGGACAAAACAGGTTATATGTCAGGCAGTAAGTATAAAAATTATAGTGCCAGTTAACATACATATTAATACATCCACGTAGGTTTTCAGCAATTGTTTTACATTCAGAATTCTTACCTTTCTAGGGTCTTCTCCAAGTGACCGTAAATAGTATTTCTCATCCTTAAACATCCCAAAGAAAAATGTAAGCATTCATTTAAATATATTAGGATATGTATAATATTATGTATCTATAATAATTAAAAATAAAAAATTAAGAAAAGAGAACTATAAAAAAAAAAACAAGAAAACACCTTAACTTCAAAAATATTAGAAAGTAAAGAAGGAAAGAAACAAGTCTTAAAATCTGACCCAGTTAAGGAGTTTTCTAAAAAGTTCAATTATCTTACCCTTCCTACTAATGCTCTCTGGTGGCCATATGAAGCAATGGCTTTATGTGTTACTCATAATAACTGGGTCCACAAAACATTAAGTAAAATAAATTCTAAAGGCAACACACACGTACCATATCTAAAGTCCCAATGGTTAATTGAGACTTTGTACTCCAAATTTAGACTTTCAACCCTTTTTTTTTTTTTTTTGGCTGTATGCTTTGAAGAAAGTGGTTTGAAATAGTGTCTTAACACTTAATAAAAGAATTCCTATTTATATAGCATATTCAAAGTATTATTGTTGAGGGCCAAGAACTTCTCAATATAATGCAAGTGTAAAATAACAGATAAACAAAATGCCTTATACTTTTAATAATAGACTTTTTAAAAATCTGGAACATTGTATTTTATCAAGCTAAGTCTACCTCTGATTATATAAATTCTCAAGCCAGATGCTTAAGAGTCAGCTCGTGTATAATACATTTATAAATTAGAATTATATCACTTCATAGTAGTAAACTTAAACTGATACTTTTCAAAATTATCATTTATAAATAGGGAACTTTTTGAATTATAAAACATTCACCATTGCCTGAGTTTCCTATGAGAATTAGAGAACTCAGATATATTGAGTCAAGCACATAGGCAATCTAACTCAAGAATTCTGCCTCTTTTAAAGCAACATTGACCATTATGACACAAACTTCAAAAGATTATCTTATTTACCTTAAGACATAATAAATCTATGCTCATGAATTTAACTGAGCTCTCAGATTCATTGTTTCTATATTTTTAGCTAATGCCACATCAGATAGATTCTATAAATTCTATAAATCTATTTATTGGCTAAATAGGTTTCAAGGTATATGCTTCAAAATTCTAAGGGTTTTCTACCAGTTCTAACGTTACAGGATTTAAGAAATTCATGTGGCAGACACAGAGATGCACTGCTCAGAATCCCCTTCAAGAAAGAATTCACTGCTTAGTTGAAAGGAGTATGATTAACTTAGATCTGTCAGCTGGTAATGTCTTTAGGTCCACCTTAGCATTTGAAGAACTACAGTCACACTTTTCTTGGGGTAGCCCCAACCAATGACTAAGTAAGATGGTAAAAGGCCTAGACATTGCCACCCATTTTGCTCAGGAGATCCCCACTGAGCTGGCAGAGATTGCATTTGATGCCTTTCCTCTACCCAATCCTGCTTCCTCCCCTTTCCTTTCATAGGTATTACTCCCTAATAAGCCTTCTGCACTCCTAATTCTATCTCAGCATCTGCTTCCTGGAGGACCAAACTGACAGTTCACATTCATCTTATTTACATACTTTCCATAATTTTTAGACTTTAATCCTTTACTTTGTCTATTTCTTTTACTTCACATTTCATGGCTATTTAAATCTGTGCCACTCATTACGCTTAGGAAAGTACCAAAGGGCAATTGAATATACATGTTCAAAGCATGGCTATAAAATTAAAAAACAGCTCTCAGGTATAGCTAATGGAATCAATTTTAAAAGACATTCTGGTTACACTACAGAATCACAGACTTCCAGAGTTTGTAGGGATCTTGGTGGTAATCTAGTATAACCCTTACCTGATAAAAGGACTGTGAAAATGTAACACCTTTTAGAACCAAACTGACTAGCCCAGCTGGCTCAAATGCTGACAACAGCTTTATTCAAAGCTTAAAAAGCAGTTTATTTTTAAAATGTGCTTTTGTGATAACAGTGAATTTATAAAAATGTATTTATATACAAGCCTCAATGTCTTATCTCAAGGTATTTAAATTGAATTATTTAAAGCTGGACTATAATATAAATAACTAGAATTCTTCTGCATTTAGTCTTGAACAAATGTTATAGCAAATGCACACAATTGCAATCATATTGATAATATATATTATATAATTATTATCAACAATAAAATATGCAAAGTCTAATAGTCAATAAGATATGAAAATAAAGTTTTCCATTAGCATTTGAACTTGCCATATCAGACCAAAGCATTTTCAAAGGAAGCAGTATTAATAGCTAACATTTAATGAATAGTTTCTGTGTGTTACACACACTAAGTACTTCACAGATTTTATTTACTTAATCCTTACAAAAACCTTATGAAATAGGTACTGTTATTATCTCCATTTTATAGATGAGTATAGTGAGGCACAGAAAAATAATTTGGCCAAAGTTTGAAAGCTAATGAATAGCAGAGCTAGAGTCTATGGTATATCAAACCAAATCAGAGAACACTATAGCTCTTGTATGTCTAATTTTTTTAAATAAGAAAATCCATTTAGTATATCGATATTAATGCTTTCTTAAAAAATATTAAAAGCAATTACCTCAGAAATAAAGAATTCTTTATGCTTTTCTTCAGCTGCCCTCTGAACTAACTCATCAAAAGGTAAAGTTCTGAAATAAACAAAAAAGAATCCTTGGAATTAATAATAGATGAACTAGTAATAATGTAATCACTATACATAAAGGCTTGTCGGAGCTGGATATAATCTTCTGTTTTACAGTATCCATAATTTTTATTATAACCTAGTATGGGGAATTCTACATTTTCAAAATTCATTTAGTGGTATGTTTATTTGAGCTAAATTGTTTGAAATTTTGGAATTAAATATTTTTAAATCTATGGAACAGATGGATCTTTTTCATAGGTCAATATCTTTCTATTCTAAGTTACCGACAGAAAAGTGTTTCTATGGTATCTGATTACCTTTGGAAATATACAAACTTTCAGGTTCTGACTGCTACCTGTTTTCAAGTGTCATGACAAAACAAATCTTGTGACAAGTAGGGCAAATCACTAGTGCTATTTAGGAAGAGATAGTAGGCAAATGGTCCAATGAAAATAAAGCTCCCACTCCACCCCACCATCTTCCTGCCTTTTGGCACTATCACAGAACACAGAAGGCAGTAACACTGCTCTCCTCCTGTACCACCCTCTGTCACTTTAAGGCTTCTGAAGAATAGCTCAAAGAGAATTCCAGTGAAGTGACCAATTTTTATTCTTCAAAATTTCTGCCTCTTACATCCTGTTGAACAGTGCCAAACACCGTGGAAGCAAAGTTTGTTCCCTTACATCACACTCTTGAGGCTAGACGGCTATTTTTCTCTCTGAGTCCTAACCTATCCCTTCAACTTTCTAGAATCAAGAGTATTGCCCTGTACATGAAGGTGACACTCTATCTGTAACAAGACAATTAAGTCATCAAAAACCTCTCCTCTGCTCTCCTCACTGCACTCTGGCCTCCATCTGATTAAGAGTTATAATATTTTCAGTCTTACGACCAATATCTTCCCTCTTGAAATCTGTACTAAAGAGGTGGAGAAAAAGGGTTAGCAAAACGTTCTCTCCTTCTCTATGAGAAAATGACCTTGGGCCGACTTACTTTCTCCTAGCACTGTTTTCCTAGAAACATGATAGGTAGAGATAAAGGTGGAATGTCAGTTGTGTTATCAGGCAACTATGTTTATTATAAAAATGACTCTTGATTGGTAAACTATGTCTGCACTAGAAGGCCAGTGAGTAGACTAGATACTTGTTAGGAAGCAGAAGATTTGACTTACCTGTGTGTAGTGTAATTCTCATAACTGAGCATGTCCCTTGGAGGAACCTAGAAGCTAAGTTTATGGGGGATTTCAAGCTACTGGTTTCTGTGGACCATGTGGCTTACTACCTCCACACTCTTGTTCCCATATAACTAAGCTGTCACTTGATGAGTCAAAAAATGGACCTGGGATTCATATAGACTCCACTGATAGTATCCTGTTTGCTGTTTCCTGCCTTGTATCCTTCTGCAAAGCTAAGCGAATCCGATGCCAGTTTATGGACTAGTGAGTCCTGTGAACATGAATGTCAATCTGAACTTGAGGACACTGCTGGAAATTATGTAGAGTGAACACTGCAGGAGAGAAAAGGAGTCTACCATCTACACAGACCGATGCAGAATACTTGTCTCCTACTATAAACAGTTTCTGACCAATTATATGAACAAATCTACTTGGCAACCTTCTTCTACTCAATGTTTTCCATCTCTGACTTCACCATATATTCTTTATTCCTACCAAAGCATCTTTGAAGAATTTGGGTCAGTGGGGAGGCTTATCTGCTGCTCCATAGCTACCTCTGTAATTGGTGTGGGTGCCCAGGCTTAGCTTTCTTACTAGGAAGAAAACAGAAGTGTTTCATAACTTTTACAGAAGTAGGGCAGAATAGTGACCCTGAAAGCACAGAGTAGCTCAGTTTAGAGACGCAGAACTGGAGTGTCACTGGCAACTTTTTCCCTTAGGTAGTTGTACCTGTCATAGCCTCTGCTAAGTCCACAGGGGGGAAAATGAGGTCTGTTGTTGGCCTTGAGGTTTTGCATATTTCAAAAAGAAGAGCATCTGCTATTAAAGTGCCATTTGTCTGGAATGGCATACAGACTAGAAAGGGAGGTAGTATCAAGGAGGGCTTAATCATGGGCTTGGTGGAGTCAGGCAAATTTGACTACATATCCTGGGTTCCATCATTTTAAGCTATATGATCTTGGATAAGTTACTTAATATTTTTCAACTTCTGTTTTCCCATCTGTAAAATTATTATAAAAAATATCTCACAGATTTTTCTGAAGTTTAAATGAGCAATATAACCTAGAATGCTTGGCACAGTACCTGATATATAGTTAGTGCTCAGTAAAGAATAGATGGTGGGGTTAACAAGAATGATAATGTACCCCTCAGAAGCATGCAAGTAGTCAGCAATATTAAAAAATGTTCACTGTCCTGTTCCCCATTTTGGAAATGCTGCTTTATAAAATCAAGATCAGGACTGATGAAAGTATAATAAACAATAAGAGTAAGATGATGACAGGAATTACGTGATATGATAGGTAGATACAGCAAAGTTTACGTAAGATTCAGAGTATCTTTTTTGTTGTTGTTAAATCTATGATCAGAATACCAACAATATCCTTTCATCACACAAGGTTTTCTTATTCAGACTATCCTGACTCTGAAAGGAACAATGAAAGCTACCAAGAAGAAAGAAGTAAAAGTTAATACTTGTTAACGTATCAATCTTCCAACGTTTGAAAAAGCAGAAAAGCAACCTAAACTGAAGTGATAATCATATATGTATGTGCAGGATTTCTTACTTTCTAGTCTCTCTTTGGCCTGGATGCCTCCTTTCTTTCCTACTGCCTGGTAAATGCTAAAAATGACTAAACCTATTTTTTTTCTTGTACTAAAAAAATAATCTTGCAACTTTTTAGTAGCTTTAGTGAAAGGCTTGGCGGAAGCTGGGATAGGAACTATTACATAATGTATGTGCTTCCAAAACAAGTTTTGAAAAGTTTAAAAAACAAAACATCAAGGCAATTCAAGATGAAGTTTCAATACCCATTTGTTATGGCATTGGACTCTCTGGAAAATAAACATCATTAACTGCATGCTGAAAAACACTCAATCAGTCCAGCACTTTCTTCTACTTTCTTAACTTAATAAAAAATGAAAAGTTTTTACACTTGGAAAAACTTACGGCAATTAAATTCAATTCGTGGCCTATTAATAACCAAAACTATAATGGTGAGCATTCAAAGGATCAAAAACTGAGAAATGGTTTGGCAGCTGCTACACGAGCTTGGAAAACTCTAATGAGAAAGGAATGACTGCGGACATTAGAAGCTCTGTTTAACTCATCTCTAAATTGAAGTCTTTTGTGAACTACATGGTTTTTCAACAGATTGAATTTGCTGGGAACTGCACATGTTCAACATTTGAAAGTTGTTTGTTTTTTAATTTAACATTTTTAAATGAAACTAATGGGAATAAATAGCATATGATATTTGTAAGATGACAGCACTTAAAGCTTTCAACTTTGGATAATCAGCAGCTTTTGACTATCTCTTATTTACTTTTAAGAGATTCCATAGCATAAAATAACAAACATGAGAGAAATTAAAGGTATTAAAGACTACTTTATCAAAAGAGAAAATTAAGTATGATTTTCTAAAGTTAATCCAAGTTGATGAAGGATTTTACCAACATAGCTTGTCCTATATTTCTGGCGAGGACAGAAAAACAAAACGAGCTTTTAGAATTTCCTGCTCTAGATAACAGTTACTAATGTGGTAGGATCAATCAATTAATTAAGCATTGAGTGAATATAGCACACCCAACTTTACATGTAATCTAACTCTAGTTATAGAAACATTCTCTTCCTTCCATGAATCCAGAAGGTATTGGATATATACCCTACTTAAAAAATTGTCTTTGGAAATGTCTTCGTATAATTATGTAAACTCAGAATTCTTGTCTTTTAAAAGCCACTCTTTAAAAATCAGTAAGCTATTCTGTGATTACATCAAACCAGCCAAAAGATGAGATGCCATATGGTCTTTGTATAATACTGCAAAAATATTTTAAAAGTTTTTAAAAAGTTATTTGTATCCCCAAAATAAACCTCAGAAGAAAATACCTATATACAAAGTTCTTACTAATGAAGTCCATCTGTGCAACTGCAGCAACATGAATCTTTACTTCTTTCTTTCCTCCAACTTGGCTTAGGTAATCCACTGTCCACTTGCTTGTACATGCCCCCAAATCAATCCCTTCCAACACGAGAGGTTTTCTCTGTAAGTGGGGGAAAAAAAACAACAACAAAATTCATGAGAGCCAACAATATATCTGGAGCTGTATTTGGCAATAGAGGGGCAAAAACCAGTAAGATTTGATTATTGATCCCAAGATGCTTGAACTCAAAGCTTTTGAGAGTTCATGCTGTCACTAAAACAAGAAGAAGACCTATTTAACATACCTAGAATAAAATTTTAACATTAGGAAAACAAAACAAAACAGCAATACCATCAATAAGAAGAAAAATCTGAATATTAAAGTATTTTCATGTTATTTATGAAAAATGATTAAAATTTGTACTTTATAGTTAAATATTTTTTGTCTAACTTTTTGATACCATTTCAAACTTATAAAAAAGTTTCAAGAACATTACTAAGAATTCCACATACCCTTTATTCTGATTCACCATTTGCTTTTTCATATTTTTCCCATTTGCTTTTATCTCTTGCTCTCACTCTCAAGAGAGGGACATATTATTAAACATAATTTAATTTTCTCTGAACCATTTCAGAGTTAAATTGCTGACATCATGGTCCTTCATCTCTAAAAACTTGAGTATATTTCCTGAGAACAAGGACATTCTCTTACACAACCACAGAATAATTGTCAAAATTATACTTAACACTCACACAATGTTATCTAATCCACAGTCCATATTCAGGTTTCACTAATTGTTCCAATAATTTTCTTTAGAGTTATTTTTTTTCCTGGCTCAGAATGCATTCAGTTGTCATGTCTCTTTTAATCTGGAAGTTCCTCAGCCTTCCTTTGTCTTCTATAACCTTGACATTTTTTAAAAATACAGGCCAGTTATTTTGTAGAATGCCCTTCAATTTGGGTTTATCTACAGTTTCTTCATAATTACATTCAAGTTATACATTTTTGGGAAGGAATGTGCCATAGAAGGAATGTTGTGGCCTTCTCAAAGTACCACATCAGGTGGCACTTGATATTTTGCCCTGGTATTTGTGATGTTGTTAACTTGGATCAACTGGCAATTCCTGTCTGAATCAAGTAATGCTATGATGAATGCAAAAAATAGTGAATTTTTTAAACTCCATCATTTCTTCTCCAGTTATAATGTCAAAGTGAGCTCTAACTTCTCCATTTATTTTATTCATTGAGTAAAAATCTGTTGATATAATTTTGATCCTCAGATTATCCCAGATTTGACCAGCAGGGCCCCTTCAAGCTGGTTCTTGTGACTTTTTAACCTGAGCATTTCCTTACCCTATGGCAAAATAACACAATCCACCATCCTTTTGTACTTTCTCTGCTCCAGCCCTGCAATCAGTCATTTCTTCAAGTAGCTCTGGTTTCTTTTAATGGGGAATGTTTAATGGGGTGTCATTATTTCTACCTTCTCAGTAGACAGAGCTAGGAAATACATGCGTGTGTGTGTGTAGATCTCACAATTATACATACACACATACCCCTTATATGTATATACCTACATCTATTTATCTTTCTCTCTATATATGTACACATACATGCCACACACACACATACCACTTATGGATGTATATATAAACCATACATACTTCAAGGTTCATCCTAGTCTTTATTGTATTTGTACCGTATGTATAACTCCCTTCTCCAACAGTGATAAAGCTAGTCCCCATCAACCTCAATGTTTAATCATTTGCAAAATCACAAAATTCACAGAATTCACTTCACAATTGCTAGACCATACCACTGTAAAAACAAGTCTACAACAGGCCCTCAAATGTTTCATTATAATGCAGATAAGGAAAAAAAAAAAATCCATTCCTGGCTGGGGGCCCCTGTCTCTGTAGAGTTTGCATGTTCTCCCCATGTCTGCATGGGTTTTCTCTAAGTACTCCAGTTTCCTTCCACATCCCAAAGTTGTGCATGTTAGGTGAACTGGCATGTCTAAGTGGTCCCACTATGAGTAAGTATGGGTCTGTGAGTGTGCCCTGTGATGGATGGCGTCCTGTCTGGGGTTGGTAATCTCTTTGCACTGCGCTGCTGGGATAGGCTCTGGCCACCTGTGACCCTGAATTAGAACATGTGGCTTAGAAAATGAAGGAATGAATACAAAGTATTGTAAAACAAAAATTCATAAAGCATATGAAAATCCTATAAATCCACGATGATAAATGATGTATGAAAGCACTCAGTGAATCTACTACATCAGTTATTGTTTGTTTTTGAACTTCAAGGTGGTAGGGGATACTCCTTACATTTTTCACTTTGCGTGGCTCACACCTGTAATCCTAGCACTCTGGGAGGCTGAGGCAGGAGGATCGCTTGAGCCCAGAAGTTTGAGGCTGCAGTGAGCTATGATGATACCACTGACTGCACTCTACCCAGCGCAATAGAATGAGACTCTGTCTCAAAAAAAAAAAAAAAAACAAACAAAAAACACCCCACAACATTTTCACTTGGCAAACATTTATTCCTTGATTTACTATAACCACTGTCACTCACTGATTCACCAAAATTTGGGTAATTACCTTGTTTTTATTAATCTTTCTTAAATTATGTATAGCTCACATATATTTCAATGTTTAATATTAGAAGCATTTTGGTCTTTATTTTGAAGTTTGGTGATGTTTTTGTGACCAGAAATATGCCATCAGAACTTAACTCTTGTTTCTATCTATTAACCTATGGTAAAATTGGTTTCATTATACATCATCATTTCCCTTAAAGTCACAGCTTCCCAGAACATACTGACAGTGTTAAATGAGGACTTATTGTAGTATTAGGTTATTAAGTATGAAATGTCCAATTTCCTTAAGTACTAAGGAAATTTTTTTGACAGTTGATATATCGGCCATTTCATTTTGACATGTCTTGTTTTATTTCTATTGTGAAGGTACATCCTCAGTCTTCCAAACGCACATTTTGGTTTGCGATTATCTTTCAAATTTTTTTTAGAGCAATTTTTGTGAAACCATGGAAAAGTTAAAAATTTGTGTTATTTTCAAATATGAGTTCCCTTGTGGAACCAATGCAGCAAAGACAACTCGAAATATCAACAAAGTGTTTGGGGAAGGATGTGGCTAATGAACACATAGTACAGTGATGGTTCCAGAGGTTCCGTTCTGGTGATTTTAATCTTGAAAATGAGCCACGGGCAACCTGAGACCAAGGTGGAGACCAGGATGAGCTGAAAGCTGTAGTGGAAGTGAATCCATCTCAACCTACACATGAACTAGCAGCAAGGTTTGATGTTACTATTCCAACAATATTGGACCATTCGAAACAAATGGGCAAGGTAAAGAAGCTGGATAGATGAGTTCCACACTAATTAAATGAGTGTCAGCAGAGTAATCATCTTGAAGCTTGCCTTTCTTTGCTGTCATGACATAAAGGAGAACTATTTCTACACCATATTGTGACGTGTGATGAAAAATGGACTCTTTTTGACAATCGTAAGCATTCAACACAATGGTTGGATAAAGATGAAGTATCGAAACACAGTCTAAAACCGAATATTCATCAAAAAAACCTAATGGTATCTGTTTGGTGGTCTAGCACTGGTATTATCAACTACAGCTTCATGAAAATTGGTCAATCGATTACAGTGGATGGCTACTGCAACCAATTGGACAAAATGATGAGGATGTTTGCGATTGAGCAGCCAAGATTGGTCAATAGAGACAGGCCAATCCTCCTGCAAGACAACACTTGACCACATGTCGCACAACCAATGCTGCTCAAGCTACAGCAGCTAGACTTGGAACTCTCTATCATCCACCGTATTCACCAGACCTTGCACCAACTGACTACCACTTCTCCCAGGCTTTGTATCACTTCTTGCAAGGAAAAACATTCAGTTCTCAACAAGGTATGGAAAACACCTTTGAGATTTCATTGTCACTCACTCTCCAGGCTTCTTTGCAGCTGGCATAAGCAAGCTACCGTTAAGATGGCAAAACTATGTTGATAGTTTAGGTGCACACTTTGATTATTTGCACTGCTTCTTGTTTAAGATATAATAAACTACACTTTTGATTAGAAATTGGACATTTCATATTTAATGACCAAATAGAATTCAGTTTATTTTCAGTTCTTTTTGTCTTTAGACTGAGGACATATTATCAAAGTACTGAGTTCAAAAAAAAAATGACTTGAGTGATTTCTCCCCCCCACTCCTCTTAGATAGGTTCATTTGTTATTTTTTATGTTCCATATTAGGATTTATTTTCAAATCATTCCTCATCTTTGATTTTATTATTATTACTTTAGAATGTAAAACATTAATGTGATCTCCAAAGTCAAAACTATACAAAAAAGGCACCCCGTCCATATTCTTCTATCTTGTACTCACATATCCTCTATAGATAACCAATCTCTTTAATTTCGGACTTATCATTCCTGTATTTTCTTTTTGCAAAGTGACCGAAAATAAATATTTCCTTATTTCTCCCTTTTTTAAACATAATAGTAGCTTACTAAATATATTCTTTTGTAATTTGCTTTTTTTTAAATTTCAAAGTATCCTAGAAATCACTACTATCAGTTCAGATATCTCCTTCATTTTATTTTAAAGCTTAGTACACCACAGTATAAATGGGCAACAATTTACTCACTGTCCTCTGCATAGGCATTTAGGTTATTTCCAAGTACAATAATACTATATAGATGTCTTCATATTTTTGGAGGTATATCTTTAGAGTAAATTCCTAAATGAGGAATTATTGGGTTGTAAAGTAAACACGTATAGTTAAATATGCCAAAAGAGTTACACTAGTCAGTATAAAATGTGAGAGTGTCAGTTTCTCCACAGCCTCACCAAAAGTGCATTATCAAAGCTTTCAAAATTGCCAAGATAATAGGTAAGATGTGGTATCTCAGTGTAGCTTTAATTTCTCTTATGAATAAAGCTGAATATCTTTTCGTATGTTTAAAGGCCACTTTAATAGTGTTTTTTGGTTGTTTGCTCATTTTTCTGTCAGATTTTTGCCTCTCCTCCCCCTTTTAAAAGTTCTTTACATATAAGGGCTTTTACTGCCCTTTATATGACATATATGTTGCAAATGTTTTTTTCCCAGTTTGTATTTGTCTTTCAACTTTGCCTACAGTGTTTCTGCCATTCAAATTTTTATGTGATCAAATTCTAATTTTTTATTACACCTGAATTTTGAGTCATAGAGAGGCCTTCCATAGACCTAGATTATAGAGAAATTTGCCCATATTTTCTTCTAGTACTTGTGTAGTTTCATTTCTTTACATTTTTCTGATCCACCTGGAGTTTATTCTTATGTATAAAATGAGACATAAATCTAATTTTATCATTTTCTAAATGACTATCCTGTTGTCCCAGCACAATTAGGGCAGTGAAACTACTCTGAATGATACCATAATGGTGGATACATTACAAATTTGCCTAAACCCATAGAACATACAATACCAAGAATGTACCCTAATGTACACTATGGACTTTGAGGTGAAAATGATGTTTCAGTGTAGGTCCATCAATTATAACAAATGTACCACTCTGGTGAGGGATGTTGATAACTGAGGCGGCTAGGTGAAGGGGCAGAAAGTATACGAGAAATTGCTGTACCTTTTGCTCAATTTGCTGGGAACCTAAAACTGCTCTAAAAAACAAAGTCTATTTTTTGTCTAAAAGATGTATTTTAAAAAAAAGTCAATTTTGCCCCAATGATTTTTGAAATGTCATGTTCATTACATACTAAATTTCCATGAGTGGAAATTTATATATGTATAAATTATATATTATATATCCACACATATATGGAGAGACAGAGAGATATATGATTGAGTTCTAGACTTTAGACTTTCAATTCTATTCCTCTGGTCTATTAATGCACCTGTACCAGATACAGTGTTAATTATGGAGTTATTTAGGACTGTGCGGCCTCATACTTTTTAGTATTTTCAGGTAGAAAGATCTTTTTTCCAATTTTGTTATTAATTTCTAGTTTTACTGCACTAGTTTCACATCTCTTTACAGATAAGGTTATAATTTTGTACATTATAAAACTTAGTGATGCTTTGTGATTTATGTCTTGTTTGTAAAGATTAGATTACATAATACCTTTTGCTATGTATCTTATAAAGCATTTCCACATACACCAATCTTCATTACACTGCCCTGAAGGCATCCGATGACCAACACATCCTGAGATGGGGGTTTGGGGTAGGAAGAGCAAGAACAATCCATTTAGTACTAGTTCCCAAAATATATGAAGGCTTGAATCCTCTCTCGTAGGTAGTCAACTACCAAAAGAAAAAACTTCAGCCCTGAATTTTGTAATACTCAAGAACTGTAGTTCTATGATCTCCCTTATAAATGTGAGTATAATATCAGGTAAGAAAATTGCTGGGTTTTTTTCTTTCCTACCATAAACAGACTTACTGTAATCATGTAGACTTTTTTCCTATGAATACCTGATGGGCTTCTTATTCTGTTTTTCTTAAATCTGGACTCCCTTGCAAAGCATTGCAAGTAAAATCACTTTTTGTTCCATTAATATTTCCCTGTGAGTTTTCTTTTAAAGAACTAATGATCAAATTACATATATAAAAGACTCCAATGTCTGAACTAGAAGCCAGGTTAGTTAAAAACCAAGACCGGTGCAAGTTTCTCGGGGAATCCCATTGCTTTTCCTGTTGGCTCCGTGGAGTGAAAAGTTGAGCCTCCGAATCCATTAACTTGGAGTAGACTCAAAGGCGCAGTTCCC
This sequence comes from Eulemur rufifrons, assembly GCF_041146395.1. Classification (NCBI taxonomy): domain Eukaryota; kingdom Metazoa; phylum Chordata; class Mammalia; order Primates; family Lemuridae; genus Eulemur; species Eulemur rufifrons. Next base: position 32,503,759 of record NC_090983.1, on the reverse strand, counting down.
ACCACCAAAGGGGGGCCGCGAATCCTGCACTAATCTTTAGGAAACCAGGCAGAAGACAGGGAGGCAGGGCGAGTGGGAGCGGGCGGGGGGAAGGCCTCCGATGCTATAATAACGGCAGAAGTATTAATAGAGCGCTCTCTGCAAGGCTGCTCTTGACAGCGGGTAAAGAGCGTAGGCAAAATGCCTCTCACGCTCAGCTCTCCACCGTCATCTTGCTCCTCAGAAACGTGGGGCTGTTTTCTCCGGAAATTTTAATAAATGAACCAGTCGACATACCCCATACGCCCTCTCTCTTGGTCAAAGGGCCAGTCATCTTCTGCTGCCTGCTGCCTCTTCCCCACACCCTTGGTCTCAAGAAACTAGTCCGGAGCCGCCCAAGTGGCAGAGACGGATCTCCCCTAGCTTCCTGCGGTTCGGCCCCGCGCTAGGGCCTCACCTGTGGGTAGAGATGCTGCATGAACTGCTCCCGCGAAACGCCCTCGAGCCGGGGTACTGGGAAGCGCTGCCCGGCCATGGTTGCTCACGCTCGCCCTCTGCCAGGCCTTGTGAAATCCGGTTCCAGCGTGTTCGTCGGCGCGCGATCCGCCCGGAAACACGACCAGAGGAAAAAAGATCCGTGAGTTCGGCCGACTCCAGAGTGGCTGGTTCCGAGGGCGTGGCGGGGAGCCGAAAGGCCTCTGCACTGGCTGCGTGCTGGAGAGCCAGAATGGGGCGGACTCACCAGAGGTGGCAGCAATAGGCCAACATTGCTCTCCAGTCTCTTCTCCCACACCGCTGAGTGGTTTCCCACCGACTTCCTTTCAATACAGCACAGGCAAGCAGAGGGGTGAAAGGTCATGAAGATGGCGCTGGCCGCTCGTTTGCTACCTAAGCTGCTGCTCTCTCGGTCCCTGCCCAGCGGGGCCGTCCGACCCTGGACTCCTGGTGCGACCGAGGTGAAGCTGCCACTGGCCAGGCTTTGCTACCTTTGCCGCCGCCGCCTCGGCTCGGGAGCGGCCCCGTTTTCCCGAAGCACTTGGGCCTTGGCGGCCTCTGCGCTGCCCGCCCAGGGCCTTCGGCGGCCAGTGCTCAGCCTTCGGGGACTCCCCGAAGCCCTTGATTGTTTCCCTGCTTGCTCACGGCGCAGCTACAGCACGGAGGAGCAGCCCCAGCAGCGCCAGAAAACCAAGATGATCATTCTGGGATTCTCCAACCCCATCAACTGGGTTCGGACTCGAATTTACGCCTTCCTCATCTGGGCCTATTTTGACAAAGAGTTCAGCATCGCAGAGTTCTCTGAGGGGGCGAAGCAGGTGTGTGTATTTCCGTGGTTGACCTGTCCGCGTCTCATGCATTCAGCTGTTATACGCAGAAGTGTTTAGCGGTGAGGTTTCTTCACCTAAGTGATCAAACGTGGGTAGTGGCGGCCCAGAGCCCTCCATCCATTTCTGGACTTAATCTTCTGGGTGTGTTTTTGTACGGTCGCTGAGAATGAAGGGTTCCATTGAGAGACCAGAATGAAGTCCCCCGATTGCTCTCTTCACTCTCTGCAGGTTTTGAATCAGACAAGTGGATTCACAGCCTGTTTCTGGCACTGGAAAGCTATATGGCCTTATCTTTCCTGAGCATGATTTTCCAAATCTGCAAAATCGGGAAGACAGTGCCAGGCACAAAGTAGGCACTTCATAAATGTTTGTTGAATAAATTAATGAGTGGATAGGATTGAAGAATAAATGAGATAACATTTCCAAAGTGCTATACCACCACCTCATACTTCTTAAGGAATAACCCGGAGATTTTACCTTTTCAAAGAATTTGCTTTGACTACCTGGTTACTTATAAGTGCACAGCACCCTGCACACTGAGAATAGGTAGCCTTTGGTGATTCACAGCCCTGACTCTGTCAGTTATGCCCCTCTTTCTGAATGGCTGATGATACTTTGCCTTACCCTCACCACATAATGGTCACTTTGGGTCCTAAGACTATTTGCAGAATTTGTGTGTACATGCTTTTTTTTTTTTTTTTTTTTTTTAGGATAAAGAGCCATCTATACCTTTCTTTTGGCTTTCTTAGTGTTATTTACAAACATTGCAGAACTATTGATAAACAATGGTCATGATTTGTTTTCCAGTTCATACCTCCATATACCTTAAAATCATACCATCAGTGTAATCATTTTACAATATTGTATACTAGTATTAATATTTTTACTCCTAATTTATTTAAGATTGTTTCATTTCTATTTATTTCTGTGACCTATCAATTATAAATTAAATGTTTTCAAAAAAAAAATTTTATGTAATTAGTGTAATATTAACTCCTGTTTCCTGCTTCCGTGAATCAACTCTTGACTACTATATGTATATGTTTATAAGAAAATTAAAAATCAAAGAGCAACTTGATTAACTGAGCATCATAATTAAGGGATAAGCCTCTGCTAACATCAGTTCTCAAAGTCTTTTGTCTATGCAGAGGTAAATTGACGTTATCCTACTATTCTCTGCAATGCCCTCTGATAACGTGTAAGCTTGTCCACCTTATGACATGTAGTGACTGTATCAGTTCATTTATGTGTCAGCAAGGAAAGGAAATCATCTCCCCACGATGGACAGGAATCAGACCTTGGTCCCTGTTTTGTCTGTACACACCGAGGCGCATAGAGCACTTTCTGGTTCACTTTCTGATCCTAATGGTCCTTCAGCTGTTAGCTATTTTAGCCTCCTCTCTCCTTATTGTTAAGCAGTATTTCCATCCCTTCATCAGCCAGTCTGTATTTACTTTTGCTTTACCTAAGTCGATTTTTGTGCAGTTAACCATTCTGACTTCCAAAAAGAATATCTGGGGTCATCTGTGGCGAATATTTAGTGATTCCCTTAGACCAGTGGTTACTGAACATACCATTCAGATCAAGCAAATCAGTTCGTCATCACCTAAAATTTATAAGGACATGGCCAAAAACCTCCTCCCTACTGTCATGATACAACTGTACCTTCCCTTGTGGGCATACACCTAGGGTTTAGGAATAATTTGATGCAAAACATTATCTAGTTTATCTACTCTTTGGGCTTCACTTCCCCTTTTTCCTTAGGCTTGTCTCCCAGTAATAAGATGTTATCTTAGGTTGTGAATATCAATTAGATCATGTTCATTAAGATTTTTATTTTTTAATCATAGAACATGAAAATGTAAAGACACCTTTTATACTCTAATCCTTCTTTACAAGTGATGAAACCAAGCACCAGAAAGATGAAATGATTAGCTGAAGGATGCATAGCTAGTAAGTGCTGAGGCGCATTGTCTACAACAGTTGGATCTTGAGACAGTCTTGGTCCTCCACAGTCATTAAAGATTGGAGACAGTTAAATACAATCTAGGCAAGCGTTTTATTCATCACATGGGCCAGGGGAATAGGTGGCCTATTGCTATATAGGCCTCATGTTAGCTCCACAGGTCCTGCTCACTATTGGTAAGTGCATATGACATATATGTTTATTTTCTTATATCTTGCTTGTACAGTTTATCCTATGGGGAAAAAAGGCTATCTCCTAGAAACCACTGGAGGTTGAACACTTCTATATCATCAAGACCTTATCAAGGCAGCCTCCTAATGGTTCATTATTACCTTTTAGGATAATTTGCTTAGGTGTGCTCATCTGTGGCCACACAAACTAGAGTCTAATGGTTGAATTTCAACATGATAGTCTTTGTTTCTTTTGCCCAAATTATCACCCATCTTCTGCACATGAAGACCTACCAAAACATATATATCTCTGAACCCTGAATGCCTCCAAAGTGTTTGCGAAGAGTCCTTGAATCCATTTGGGCATGTACATTTTCTCAAAATTCAACTCCATTATTGTATTAATTTGCTAGGGTTGCCATAATAAAGTACCACAGACTGGGAACAACCAAAACTTCAATACCAGGGTGTCAGAAGGGTTGGTTTCTCCTGAGGCCTATCTCCTTGGCTTCCAGGTGGCTGACTTCTCACAGTGTCACTGTATGGTCTTTCTTGTGCATGTGTGCCTCTGGTGTCTCTTTGTGGGTCCTCGTTTCCTTCTCTTATGAGGACACCAGACATACTATATTAGGGCCCAGCCTAATGGCCTCACTTTAATTTAATCATGCCTTTAAAGGCCCTGTTTCCAGATACTGTTATGATCCAAGGTACTGGAGGTTAGAAATTCAACATATGAATTGAGAGAAAAGAGGGCACAATTCAGCCCATAACAATTATGCAGTATTCTCTGTCTGATGGGCCTATGCATCCCCTTTCTCCTGCCAGTTCTTCAGATTTCAGCTTAGATGTTACTTCCTTTAGGAATCCTTCTCTGGTCCTGCCAGATTAAATTAGCTGGCTCTTCTGTATGCTCCCAGGCCTGGACATTGTGCCTCACACCTGTAATCCTAGTACTTTGGAAGGCCAAGATGGGAGGATTGCTTGAGGCCAGGAGTTCAAGACCAGCCTGGGCAACATAGTGAGACCTTGTCTCTACAAAAAATAAAAAAAATTAACTGGACACTCACTTTCAGTCCCAGTTACTCCCTTTATTAAAGGAGTTCTGTAAAATTTGGATTCAATCAAAAGTTCTCATTTAAGGATCCAGAAGGCCACATGTGGCCCCAAGGCCAAAGGTTCTCCACCTGTAAACTGTTATCTTTTCTCCCACTTTCCTCAAACCTGCCTTATCTCTCCTAATGAGATTCAGACTGCAACGCTGATTTCCAGACTCCCAGTACGATGTAAACTGTGCTGCTTCCCAACTGCTATCTGTGCATGAGTAAGAGGTGGCTCATAACAGTCAGATGGTGGTTTACTTCATTATTTTAAAAGGAAATATATAGGAGGATTTTTATTGAGGCATCTGCTGTGTATACCACACACCATCATTTCCCAGGTCCTGCGAGTAGATACATAACTACCAGTCAGTTCACTTAGTACTATATATGTGGGAAGACCATATAAGAAAAGTCAACCAATATTGAAGGAGTCATGCCTAGTGCTGATGTATTAAATATTAGTATTTGATGTTATTTATCACCTTTACCATAAAATAGTCTTTGTTACACTTAGCCACTTAAGTATGAGCATTTTATGGTATTTTTCATGGTATTTTGAAATAATGCCACCATCTTCCCACTTTTTTTAAAGGCTTTTGCTCATGTATCCAAGTTGCTGTCACAGTGTAAATTTGATCTGTTGGAAGAACTTGTGGCCAAAGAGGTAAAGTATACTTTTAAGTTTCCTTTAAAATAAACACATTACTCTCTTGCAATAGAATGATACACAATCTCCTTATTTACATTTAATACTTAAAAACAGTGTGTGTGCCGGCAGCCAAAGTAGAGTCTATGTGTCTGTCTTTTTGGGTACTTTGGGCCATATAAAAGCATGGAGAATAATTCATGCTACATAAGGCATAAGTAAGTAAATATGATGTCTTTCAATTGCTATTATATAGAATGTTCTGGTTAGAAATTTTCTAGGTGAAGAATTAGATGAATCTGTACTCTTGCTTTGGGAGAGATACCTGTCAGTCTTGCTTTTGAGGATGAGTAAATATGGTAGTTAATTTAAAAATAGATTTAGAAAAATGCATTCCATGATAAAGGTCACTTTTTGAAAGTTTTCAAAAACTGAATTGGTTTGCTTTTTCCAAACTTAGGTGCTACATGTATTGAAAGAAAAGATTACTTCACTCCCTGACAACCATAAAAATGCCCTTGCTGCTGACGTGGATGAAATTGTATATACGTCAACAGGAGACATCTCCATTTACTATGATGAGAAAGGTAATGCTAGAGCATAGTAAACTTTAAATTTACTATTAAATTTAAATGATCCATAATTGTCCAGATTAAACTGGTGGATAATCACAAAATAGTGGGGATTTGTCTGTACAAGTGGATATTTATAGAACTTCAAAGAAAATGATATAGTTATTCTTTAAAGACCCAGCTATGAAAGAGTTAAGATATGGTAGTAGTTCCTTATGCCTTTCTATCTAGAACTTTTCCCTACCACTATTTAATTCACAGGAGAAAACACTATCATTTATGTTGATAAAAATAGTCTATTTAGGACGAGCTGCTCCCATGTCTCAATTTGAAAATATTTATGTCTTAGATTTCCTAACTTGAAACAAATACGCATTTTAAATTTCCAGCTGCATGATATGTGGAAAAAGGAAGGAGTAAAAGAAAATCAAAGTAGATAGTGCCAGCTAAAGACTGATTTGAAAATGAGATTAACTACAGAACTTCCAAATTGGATTTATAATATTTGAAGATAATGAGAAAAGTGGGAGGGAAGTTTAATGGTAATATAGTTCTTCTCCTTGTTCAATACATATATTTTTCCTATAGCATTCCTAAAAATTCATTGATTGATTTATTCTTCTACACATACAGTTGGCTCTCTGCATCCATGGGTTCCGCATCTGTGGATTCAGCCAACCTTGTATTGAAAAAAGGTTGCGTCTGTACTGAATATGTACAGATTTTTTTCTTTCATTATTCCTTAAACAATACAGTATAACAACTATTTACATAGTATTTACATTGTATTAATATTAGGTATTATAAGTAATCTAAAGGTGATTTCAAGTATATTGGAAGATATGTGTTATGTTAATACTATACCATTTTATATAAGGGACTTGAGCGTCTGTGGATTTTGGTATCTGCAGTGGGTCCTGGAACTAATCCTCCATGGATATTAAAAGATGACTGTGTTTGCATATGTATTATGTTGCCAGCCATACAGGAAATGTATGTAGCCTCTGCTTCTATACTTCCCAAAGCAGTTTTTTTTTTTTATTTTAAAATATTAAGGGGGGGGTACAAATGTTTTGTTATATGGATACCTTATATAAGGCTTAAGTTGGGGCTTTTAGTGTGCCCATCACTGGAATAGTGTTCATAGTACCCAATAGTTAAATTTTTACCCCTTACCCCCTGCCACCTTCCCCCCTTCTTAGTTTCCAATGTCCTTTATATAACTTTGAGCCCATATAATTCAGCTCCCAATTGTTAGAGAGTACATGTGGTGTTTGTTTTTTCATTCCTGAGATACTTCATTTAGGATAATGGTTTCTAGTTCCATCGAAATTGCTGCAAAAGATTCTTAATGGTTAGAAAAGTTTTCATGGACATTTTACTTTGAAACATTTGTAGAGGTATTTTTAGTGATAAATATTTTCTCCTTTCCTAATATTTCAAATTGCGTCTCAACCCTATGGTCACTAACTGATTTTTACACAGTAAGTTGTCAGAATCACCAGGCACAGCAAAGTGAATTAGGGTGGAATAAAAGCCTTTCTTCTTTCTGGAAGTTGAGTTAAGTTAATTATTTAGCAGCAAAAAATATTTTTTCTTCTGCATTTTGGGTTTGGCAACAGATATCTCATAAAATTATTATAATTTTAGAAAATGCCACTAATTGAATATAATCCACCTAGTATACTTAGCAAAGTATTTGCTCAGTAAATAGTAGCTTTGTTACTGAAATGCAGAGAAGAAAGCAAGTATGTCATAAATGCTAAGAGATTTTCTAAAAATAAGAAAGTATCAGTACAGGTATCTTTAAAGTTATACCCACATAAGCACAGAATTTAATCTGTAGCAACTGTATAACTACTGCCAATTTCTGATTTCATTTTGGATATATGGATGATGGATTATTGTGATTTGTATTTGTATGTGTATGTGTGTATGTTTTTTCTCTAAGGAAGGAAGTTTGTTAATATCCTGATGTGCTTTTGGTATCTAACCAGTGCCAACATCCCCAGTGAAACTTTAAGAGGAGCCAGTGTATTCCAGGTTAAGTTGGGAGATCAGAATGTGGAAACTAAACAACTTCTTAGTGCAAGCTATGAGTAAGTGTAATCACATTTCGTTGTTTCCATTCTCTAAAAAATGGAAGGTAGTGATGGTATAAAAACTAAAGGGATTTTAGGGAGAAAAGAATTGAAATTTCACAAGTTATTAATGAAGAGAAAAGGTCATAAAGACAAACTGGATATGAAACAGGAGTGTTAAGAAATTAGAAAGAGGTAATGTTGCCAAATTTAATTGAATGGTGTTTCAGCTATCTATTGCTGTGTAACAAACCACTCAAAAACTCAGTGGCTTCAAGCAGCCATTTATTTTTCCTGCTATTTCACTGCTCAGGAATTTTGGATAGGCTCAGTTATGGGTTTTCTCTGCTTCACCTGGCATCCACTGGAGTGGCAGAAGCTGGAGGATTCGTTTCCACTATGGTTTCTTCACTTGTGTGGCCCTTTGGTGCTCCTTGGCTTCTCCATCGTGTCTCATTCTCTAGGCCTTTCCTTTGTGGCTTGGACTTGTAGTAGTTTCAGACTAGTCACATCTTTTACATGGTGGTTGGATTCCAAGAAGCAAAAAATGGAAGCTGCTAGATCAGAAAAGGGCTATGCCCAGAATTAGAACGTCTTTACTGCCATGGTCTATTGGTCAAAGCAGTCATAGGACCTGCACAGTTCAAAAGGTGTGGGGAGACTCCACCACTTTATGGGGTAACAGACAGCAGAGCCAGCTTGTAGAAGAGCACATGTGAGGGGAGGTACAGTTGTGTCCATCTTTGGAAAATAAAATCTGCCATAATTGGCACATGGACCATTCATTTACTAAGAATCTGTTGATCATCTATCTGTGTGCCAAGTACTCTGGTAGGGGTTCAGATACAAAATTAAAGGCATTCTTCCCTTAAGGAGATATTGCATAGTAGGGAGTGACCAACTTATTTAAAAGAAACATATTGCATTTTTTTTTTTTTTTTTTTTTTTTTGAGACAGAGTCTCACTCTGTTGCCCAGGCTAGAGTGAGTGCCGTGGCGTCAGCCTAGCTCACAGCAACCTCAAACTCCTGAGCTCAAGCGATCCTCCTGTCTCAGCCTCCCGAGTAGCTGGGACTACAGGCATGCGCCACCATGCCCGGCTAATTTTTTCTATATATATTTTTAGCTGTCCATATAATTTCTTTCTATTTTTAGTAGAGGTGGGGTCTCGCTCTTGCTCAGGCTGGTCTCGAACTCCTGAGCTCAAATGATCCGCCCACCTCGGCCTCCCAGAGTGCTAGGATTACAGGCGTGAGCCACCGCGCCCGGCCCATATTGCATTTTTGTGCTAACAAAATTTGGAACAGTGGGACAACTGGAGCAAGTCAATGGAGGCATAATTTAATATTCAAAAGAGAATATTATTATATTGCTAAGGTTATATAAATTTGCTTTAAAATAACAAACACATTCCAAAGATGGCCTAAGAAAGAAAATGTATTCTTTTTTACTGAGGTAAAAGAGAATTATGAGAGGTGTCCGCAAAGTATCCAGCGATGGATACATGGATACAATGGCTGGATACTTTCCAGACAGCCCTCATATATCCTCGTCTTTTTACTTTTCTTGAAAGAAATGTGTTATTTTTTCAATTTTACTATATTCGTAATTGCCCAAAATATTCTATACATTTAAATACTTAATTTGAATCTACTAAATTATCTGTTTTTAAGACATCATTTATAATTAAGGATCACTGTCATCAGTACTAAATTTTGTCCCTTCTGATGTTCCTTACTAAAACCATGGGCAGCTCATAAACATCATTTTCAAGATTGATCTAAGGTACATAAACTGAATTCCACTGTTTATTTTTAAACTGGTAATAGTGTTATTTGAAAAACAAGTCTTACTGTATGCTAGTTTATATATTTGGAATGCTGCCTGCACCATCAGAGTCCAATTTATTTCTCCTCATATTAGACATGTGTAATAGCATTGAAACAGAATAATATCCAAGTTTCTCTCAGGCTGGCAGATGTTAAATGTAGATTAGTCCATTAAAAATACTCACATTAGTTGAGAATGTACTTCAATTTTTGTGGGTATATTTTTTGTGATTGAATTGGTAGGTTAAACTTTTTTTTTTGTTTGATTTCGATTTGCCATTAACTATTAGCTTGTTGCTAAAAACTCCTCTAATATACACTTGCAAATTATATAGTTATCTAAGAGGTATTTGGGCTGATGTAACATTCACACTATTTGCAATGTTTTTCCTAGATTTCAGAGGGAGTTTACACAAGGAGTAAAGCCTGACTGGACCATTGCACGGATTGAACACTCAAAGTTATTAGAATAATCTTTCTTGGAAAAATCAGCTTATGGACTTTTAGCAATTGCTGTGACAAACTAAGGAAGAAAAATTTTTGGATCATTTGATCTCACTTAATCAAGTTTGTGAATTACTTTTGTATTATTTTGAAATATTCATTGCAGTATGTTGGCATGATACAATAAAGTATTTTCCACAGATTGTTATCACCTTCTTTAAAAGAGCTCAAAATGAAAAAATAAAACAATAATAATGCATTGTTGGTGTCAGATTCAATATCATTTCCAATGCTACATACATGTGTGCTATATATACACGCATACCTATATACACACAAGCTATAATTTTATAGACATAATGCAGTATTAAAAACTACTTATTTCTAAATTAATAGTCCTTAAATATTTTATTCGTGGCCAATACATTTATACCATTAATCAAGTATGTATAAGAGTTATTTTTAAAAAAAATCACTGCTGCTATTTTGCCCTCCTTGGTTACTAGCTAGATGAGAAGGAATAGATGAAATTACAGTAGATTGTTCTCTGCAAAACTAAAGATCAGTGAATTTGAAGCATACTAAAGCACAAAGTAAAAAAAAAAATAGAACAAAGCTACCTGTGGGATAATATTAACTGTTCTAATATACTTGTATTTGAAGTTCTAGAAATTGGGGCTGAGGAGACAAAACAATGTGTTAAGAAATAATGGCTAAAAATTTTCTTAATTGATGAAAACTATAAACGCACAGAATCAAGAAATTCAACGAGTAAGGTAACACGTTAAAAAAAAAAAAAACTCACCAAGTACATCATAATGAAATTGTTGTAAACCAGCAAAAATTGTAAAAACTGGTGGTGTAAAAAAAAGAGACATATTCCATACTGAGCAACCAAGATAAGAATAACTACATACTTCTTTTCTCAAACTTCGAGTTAGAGACCTTGGCATGACATCTTTAAAATGTTGAAAGAATAACCCATTGACCTAGAATCCTATATTCAGCAAAAATATCCTTCAAATATGAAGGTGAGAAAGTCTTTTTCAGATAGAGAAAAGATAAGAGAATTTGTTGCCAATAGATAAGTTTTATAAGAAATATTAAGGACCAATGGAATAGAGTTCAGAAATGGACCTATGTATATAAGGACAATTGAATTTTGATAAAAGTGCCAAAGTAATTCAATGAGGAAAAGGTAATCTTCAACAAATGGAATAATTATTGATTTTCCATATGCATATGGAAAATGAACCTCCACTCTTGCCTCACACCATATACAATTTTAGTGCAAAATTTAGATTATAAAATGGACCATAGACCTAAACAAAAGCTAAAGCTAGAAATTCTAGAAAGAAGCAAATTTTTCGCTATCTTGGAATTGACAAAGATCTCTTAGGACATAGAATGCATGATCCATGAAAGAAATACATAAGTTGGAATTTATTAAAATTAAAACTCTTTGAAACACACCATAAGACAATTAAAAGGCAGTTCACAAATTGGGAGAAAAATATTTGCAATACATATATCAAAGGACTTGTATCCAGGTCACATAAATAATGCTTACAGCTCAATAATGAAAAGTTAAAGAGCCCAATAAATATTGGGCAAAAGATTTGAATAGATTATAAAAGGTATTCCAATTGCCAAGGATGTTCAACACCCTTTGCCATTAATTAGGAAAACACAAAATCACACAATACAAACCCACCAGGATGGCTCAAATAGTAACTGCCAATACCAAGTGTTGATGAAGCTATAGTGCAACTGGAACCCTCAAACGTTGGTAGGAATGCAAAGTGGGACAACCACTTTGGGAGATAATTTGGCAGTTTCTTTTAAAGTTAAATGTGTACTCAGCTTAGGACCCAGCAATTCTGTTCCTAGGTATTTACCCAAAGGAAGTGAAAACATACCCACGTAAGGATTTGTACATGAATGTTAACATGAACCCATATAAAGACTTGTACGTGAATGTTCATAGCAGCTTTTTTAAAAAATGACTCCAAACTGGAAAGACCCCAAATGTTCAGTAGCGAATGGATATACAAATGAAGATAAAACTAGTCTATAATGACAGAAAGTAAATCAATGGTAGCCTGCAGTTGAAATTGAGGGTAGAGGAATGGGGGGTGGGTTGGCTGCAAAGGTGTACAAAGGGGGTTTTGAGGGAGATAAAAATTGTATATTCTTGATTGTAGTGGTGTTTACATGGTTTTGTACAGCTGTGACTCCTCAAACTGTGAACTTAGAATGGGAGTATTTTATTATATGTAAATTAGTCTATATATTTTATGCAAATTATATCTAAATAAAGTTTATAGCAAGAAAATGTTTAGCAGGAAAAGTAAGTTGTGGAAAAATAAGCTGAAATCATTCTATTTTTATAAAGTATAAAAAGCTAATCTGGGCCGGGCGCGGTGGCTCACGCCTGTAATCCTAGCACTTTGGGAGGCTGAGGTGGGCGGATCGTTTGAGCTCAGGAGTTCGAGACCAGCCTGAGCAAAAGCGAGACCCCATCTCTACTAAAAATAGAAAGAAATCATATGGACAGCTAAAAATATATATATCGAAAAAATTAGCCGGGCATGGTGGTGCATGCCTGTAGTCCCAACTACTCGGGAGGCTGAGACAGGAGGATCCCTTGAGCTCAGGAGTTTGAGGTTGCTGTGAGCTAGGCTGACGCCACGGCACTCACTCTATCCTGGGCAACAAAGTGAGACTCTGTCTCAAAAAAAAAAAAAAAGCTAATCTGTATTCCATCTAATCTTAGATTTATCTTCATGTAATTTCATCTAATCTTAGATAAGAAATACATTTTAGATGAAATAGACAAGATAATACGTAAGCCATCTATTACTAAAAAGAAAAATACAGCCTTTTAAACTATCGCCTGCCATCAACTTGAAGATGCATCTCCTGTTCAAAGATTTTAAAATGGACAGTGAATGTGTTATTTAGAACCAATGTGGATTTTTATTTGTCAATTATACCTCAATAAATCTAGGGGACTAACAAAATGATTCTAAAAATATAAAGCTGGGGGAAAGACATATCTGATGTCCAAATTATGGTCTTTGTATGTGGTTTCCCAATAAAAGGAACTGGCTTTGGGAGCAATTTCAGGTCTGTGCAGAAAATACGCAAGATTAGCCTGAGAGGTATTCTTGGGCCAGAAAGCAAGGACACTATCAAAGATGGCTGGAACAATGTTGAAGGGGCCAGTTTAAAAAGGCTTCCACTGGATAAGATGAGCCAATGTAGGCACTGACAAAAGTAATGGCTACATGGACTGAAAACACATCATATATTTTTAAAAGCCATTAGTTTCTAATGAAACTCCAAACACAACCCAAAACATTGGATAACTTTGGAAGTCTCTGGGGCACTAACTCATTATTCTAAAAGTTGATAAGGATGAAAAGCCAAGAATTTATCATGCCTTTCATGTACAAAACTGTTTCAGTTATTCATTGCTGCATAACAAACCCAAAATTTACTAGCTTAAAACAATAATCATTTGTTTTATTCATGAATATGTTGGGAATTTGGGCAGGGCTTGGCTTGGCAATTGTTTTGCTGCATTTTGCATTGACTGGCGTCACCGGGGGTATTCAGCCGAAGGCTAAGCTGCCATGGAGAAGTCAATTCATCTGGGGATGAATAAAGCAAACCTCTGATCTTACAAAGGGTTTTGGGATAAGCCTTTGTTGTGTCAAAGAGGCAGGAGTGGGATTATGTCAGCCTTATTTCAGGTGTTGTAGTTTTCATGTCTAGATTTCCTATTTGGCTGTTTCTCAAATCTGCTATTTCCCTCCTCTGTGTGTTCATATTTTTCTTTAACTTCCTCAGCATAGTTATTAATATAACAGTTGTTTTAAAGCTCTCTTTTGCTAATGCTACCATTTCATTCATTTTTTAAATCTCTTTCTAGTAAATGATTTTTCTTTTGGTTACGGGTGAAATTTTCCTGCTTCTTCACTGGCCTAGTAATTTTTGATTGGACGCTGAACTTCATGAATTTTACAACATTGAGTATCTGGGTATTGTCCCCCTTGAAAAGAATGTTGAGCTTTGTCTGGTAGGTAGACAATTAAGTTATTTGTGGTTCAATTTGATCCTTTTGAGGCTTTTGTTATGCTTCATTAGGATCTATCTAGAGGAGATTTTGCTCTGTGGAGAGTGTAGTTTTATTATTAAAGAGTAGCCTTTATGGGGTCTCTACTGGATGTCCTGAGTGATCAGACAGGACAGGACTCTCCATGCTGGCTAGAAGGAACTCACAGAAATTCCCAGCACTATAGGATCTCTGGGAACCATTCAGTTCACAGCTCTTAGTCACTCTTTGCTTGACTTTATAGAATCACACCCTATGTGTCCATGACTTAGTATTCACTAAAAACTCAAGGAAATCTCTACATAAATTTCTGGAGTTCTGTTCTGTATAGCTTGCTCCTCTCTGAAACTTTGCCTTACGTAGTCCAGTCTCTCCAGATTCTGTGAACTTCCATCTCTGTCTCCTCAACTCAGCAAGTTTACCACCATGTACTGCTCCATATTTCTTTCCCTGCTGGGTAGTCCAGAAAGTGTCCCAAGCAGAAATCTGGGATAATCACAGAACCTCCCTTGTTTGTTTCCCTTCCTCCATAGATTACAATGTTGTGCTTCCTTTTGTCCAATGTGTGAGCACCGTAGTCACAGGTAATCTGTTCAGTTTTCTAATGTTTAAGGCACCAGGGTAAATACACTCCCTTTCATGGCCCAAAGCAGAACCTTTTTAAGCATGTTCAGTGTTGGTTACAGAGGAAGAAAAGAGTTTATATCATGTTCTCTGGAGTAAATTTGCTACCAGTTGTCAGACTTTTGAAGTACGAGGCTGTCACTGATTGGTTGGCTTTCAGAGCCAGGCTCTCTGAAGTGGCTGTATCATCGTTACAAACGCCCTGGATCTAAAGCCTGTACATTCTCCTGGGACCAAGAACTGGTTGGATGGGCTCTACTTTGTCCCAGTGAACTTGGCTTGCCAGGTATGGGGCATGCAGTGCCACAGGAAGAAGTTGGCAAGGACTACTTTTGGGTGGCTTACCACTCTCTCCCTAGCACTGACCAAAGTCCCCAACATAGTGAATTCTCACAATTATTTGCAAACTGGCAGGTGATGCATATTTTTAGTTGGCTCGGCTCCTCAGACTATTCTCCATAAGGACTAATCTTCTCTCCTAGAGGCATAGCTATGAGCCCTAAAATAATGTACCTAAAACTCCTGTTTTCTTTTATTTACCTGAAATTAAATTTTTTCCCTAACTTTTTATTAGAAAACAATTCAAACATACTGGAAAGTTTAAAGAAGGATATTGTATTAGTCAGGGTTCCCCAGAGAAAGAAAATTTTCTATCTATCTATCTATCTACCTCATATTTATGGATAGAGACACATAGATATATTTATCCGTATATATACAAAATATTATACATAGAGAGAGATTTAACATTTATGTGGTGGTTTAAATGTTAATCTCATCCCCAAAAAATACTTTCACAGAATTATCTAGAATAATATTTGATCAAATTTCTGGGTGCTATGGCCTACCCAAGTTGACACATGAAATTAACTATCACAGATATGATACATAATGGTATATTCTCCACTTAGAGTCAACAAATGTTAACATTTTGCCATCTTGTTTCATCTCTCTCTTTCTCTCTCTCTCTCTTTACACACACACATACATATTTTATTTAAATAATTTGAAAATAAGTTCCAGACACCACATACTTCGATCCTTAATATTTTAACATGTGTGTGTGTTTTCAAAGAATAAGGATATTATCCCATATAATCATAAGAACATTAGAAATAATTCCATAATATCATCTAATATTTAGAAAATTTAAAATTCCACTAATTGTCTATACAATGACTTTTTAAACAAAGATTTAGTCAAGGTTTACACATTGCATTTGGTTATTATGTCTCTTTGGTCCTTTTCAAAAATTTAAAATATCTCCTATCCTTTTTCATGACATTGCAATTTCAAGAAGTCTAGGGTAGTAGAAATACCCTGAATGTGCTTGATTGTTTTATTACAGTATCATTCATGCAGGCTGGAAGTCAGGGCTAAAGGCTTGATTAGATTCAGGGTAAACATTTTCGGCAAGAATATTTTATAAGTGATTTGTGTACCTCATATTATATAACATTAGGTAATACATAATGTCTCATTGTCCCGTTGTTCAAAGTGGTGATTATGAGAATTCTTGGTTATAAAAGTCATTTTCCCCTTTATTATTAGTAAGTTGTATGTGAGATGATACTTTGATAGCTTGTGAGGACTCTGCTCTCAAGCAACCCTTCACAAGTTGCAGTAGGGTGAAAAATCCGCCCCTGGCCCAAGATGTCCACATTCTAGTCCCTGGATCCTGTGAATATGTTGTCTTACATTGCAAATTAGAACTATGCAGATGTGATTAAATTAAGGATCTTGTTATGAGGAGACTATCCCAGATTAGGGTGGGCCAAATGTTATCCCAGTTGTCCTTATAAGAAGGAGTTAGGAGAGTCAGAACCAGCAAGAAGAGGATGTGATGATGGAAGTAGAAAGAACTATGAGGGACCCTGAGATCCAAAGAATGTGGACAGACAGCATCTGGACACGAGAAAAGACAAGAAACACATTTTCCCCAAGAGCCTCCAGAAGGATCGAAGCTGTGCTGACTCGTTTTAGACATCTGATCTCCAGAACTGCAAAACAATAAATCTATGTTGTTTTAAGCCACTGCATTTATGATAATTTGTTACATTAGCAGCAAGAAATTAATATACAAGATGATGCTTGTATGAATCAGTGTTATAGTTTGCAAAACGATAATTCTCTACTTCTATAATACTTCCTATTGATATTCCTTGATAAAACACAGCCCTGTCCCTTTATTTTTCTTGAATATCACTATAAACTCATGAATTTTTATTTATCCCAATGTAAAGTCAGTTACAGTTATTATTCTTACTGATGCTTAAATACTCCCCCATTTTGCCGTGGGAGCCCCTATAATCTGTCTTCATGACAGATTAAAGACTAACATGGCCCTGTTGTCAGTCTTTTCATGCTCCTGGTGATTTCTGGTCTAAAGATACATCTCAGCATCTTGTTGTCCATTTCTTGCCCCAGACCATGAATCAGCCATTTCTCCAGGAAGTCCTGGTTTCTTTTCAGGGTGATGAAGTTTAGAAATCAAGATTTGAGCATTTTAAGGTGTTTTTACATTTTATGTCTGTAGGAGAATGTTCATTTTTATATATATTTGAGATTTTGTATCATTCATCTAAATGAACTTTGTAACAGCTAAATGTGGACTGTTCACCTTTATTTCTGTCAATCTAATTTAAAATAATTCCTTCCCCATCCACTCTTTAGGCCCTAACCTTGACTTATTTTGGTTTTCAGAACTTATCACCATTAAACATTGTAGTATGTATTACTTTGTTCATTTGTTCCATTGTCTGTCTTTTCAACTAAGGCAGGAATTTTGTACATCTTGTTCATTGCTGTCTGGAATAACGATATGTAGTACAGCTCAGCAAATATTAGTTGAATGAATATATAAATGAATGAACCTCACTTTTGTTGAACTTCCTAGTTCACACAACAGGAATATTTTCCCTCTTGGTTTTTTAGAGAGGGGGGTCTTGCTATGTTGCCCAGACTGGTCTCCAACTACTGGGCTCCAGCAATCTTCCTGCCTTGGCCTCCCGAGTAGCTGGGACCACAGGCACGCACTACCACAAACAGCTCTCTCTTGCTTTTGATTTGATACCCTAGCAACCTGGATATGATTTTTTTAAAAATCATGTACAATTCTCCTTTCAAGGGGTCTATGGCTATTTGACCTTGCTTTTATGGGCCTATAAATAGATGTCATTTTTTCTAAGTACCACATGGTGGAGCTAATAGTATGTGGAATCTAAACACTAGGCTTGGCAGGAAGTTTCATAGGTCTAAAGCCACTGAGGAATGGGAGAATTGCTTTGTTAATTGACAGATTTTTATAGATAGATATGTTATAGGAAATTGATGAAAAAAAGTATTATGAACATAATTTGTTGATGTTACAAGGGTTAAGTGGTTGCGTCAAATTGCAGCAGACTTTTACTCACATCTTTTTGATTGCTGGAACCATGGATTCTATCACTCAATGTCTGTGTGATTACTCCCATCCTGAGAAGGTTTTTTTCTGGATTATGTGATGTTTCGGTCAGGATAATATAGATTAAGCTTCAGTAACAAACAGACAACCTCTAAATCTCAGTGGATTGAAACAAGAAAAGGTTTATTTCTTGTTCATACTCCATGTCCAACGTGAGACACCCAGAACTCTGCGCAGTGGTGGCTCACCTCTCTCCCCGCTGGAGAGATGGGCAGCCACCACCTGGTACGATGGCAAAGGAAAAATACAACTCAGAAGGGTCTCACATTGAACTTGAAAGTGATACAATTCATTGGCCAGAACATGGCCCTTCCTGACCACGGGGATCCAGGAAGTGCAACTCTACCATGTTCCTGGAAGGCAGCGAGTGGGCAGCATTTGGTGAGAAGCAGTACTGATTACCACATGGAGAAAGCAAGAAAGTTTTTCATGCTTTAACCTTAGGAATGGCTACCTTAGAGCCAGTCAGCACAGACACTATTACATTGGAGAGATCAGGGGGCTTAGAAAAAGAGGGACTTTCCAGATCTTTTAGTTATATATTACTAACTGAGAAATATTGACTCTTCCGCTGTAGGGCCCTGAAGATGAGAGTCACTGGTTTTGCTTATCAATGATTGCAGATGTCTAAACCACTTTTAAATGCGAAAGGCTATAGAGTACTTGAATTCCATTACCTTCATTTGATGAGATCTGCCAAGGAATATTCAAACACCCTTAGATTAATGGGGTTGCTTGGCAGGGCGTGGTGCCATGTGCCTATAGTCCCAGCTACTTGGGAGGCTGGGGTAGGAAGATCACTTGAGTCTAGGAGTTTGCAGCCAGTCTGGGCAACATAGTGCAACCCCGCCTCTAAAAAAAAGGTCACTTAAGACCATATATAATGTCAATCTTATTATAAATTGTTCATTGTTTCAAATAATAATTTTAAGAAACTTAGATAAAATAAGACCTTAGAAGAGCACTTGATCTTGGCCTTGGCCATTTAACCTCACAATGTGAGCAGATTATGCAAATGATTGATGTATCATTTAGGATTAATTGACTGCATGAAACAAAAACTTAAAAATGGTGGCTTAAATTATACAGAAGCAGTTGATTTCTCTTGTATTAGCAGAAGTCCAGAGTTGTGGTGCTTTGGGCTGGAATGCCAACTCCAAAAAATCCTCAGGGATCCAGGCTCCTTATAGTCACAATCACCTTCCTTCAGGTATGACCCTTGTCCTCATATTGCAAAATGGCTGACAGAGCTCTAGCCATCATATCCGTATTCCACACAGCAGAATGGAGGAGAAGGAAATGATAGACAAAGGGTAGAAACATCAGCTGTCTTTTAAGATGCTTTCTCAGAAGTCACACAAAACATTTCCACTTAATTTCATTGACCAGGAATTAGTCATAAGGTCACGTGTAATTTAGAGGGGTCAGGAAATATAGTCTTTTAGCTTTGTACATTTTGTTGCCCCAAATAAAACTTGAGGTCCTGAAACTAGGAGGGCAGAATGCATATTGGGTGTAGGCAACTGGCAATTTGTCCTAATTGGGTTATGAGGCTCATGAATCAGTGCAGACCCTGACGAATGGCTGGCAGTCTTGCTTTCCCAGCTTCACTGAGAGTGGTGGCTTTGAACTGGGGTCTGGTAATCGTCCTAAATATTGCCCAGCTAATTTTAAAAACTTAAATGAAATAGAGCACTCAGAGAAAATTTTTTTATTCCAGAGCCATTTAAGTGTTGTTCCACATGATATGTCCAGATCTCTCATGGTTCACATTCTGTTGTTTATACCACATATATGTTCCCTCCTGGAGCACCCTGGATATAGTTTATCCCATCTTCAAAAATAGAAACCTCCTCCTCCCTTTCTCTCATTTTTATAAACCAATCAGTCTGTTGGACATTGTATCAAAATTTACTTATTTGCTTAATAAATTGCAATTCTAGCTCACTTTTATATGAAATATAGGCATGGTTAGCCTATAACTTCTATCCTACTATCTCACTGCTACTGTCTTAATGCGAGAAGGAGGCAAAGTTTCCTGTGATATTTTTACTTTCGTGTAAAGAAATCCACCAGGAACCGTGGAAGAATTAGATGATCAGTTCCTTTTATGACTCATTCCTCAGCCTCTGAGTTTGTGAGTACAGAGTAGCTATGGGCAAAGCTGTCTGGTTTAAGAGAACACCCTGCCTGCCCTTCCCAACCTCTCCCCGTCCCTGGCTTTATTGGTTTTCAAAATGTACACTGTAATATTACATCTGACTCAAGGCAGCTGGAAAGCTTCCACAGAGCAAAATGGGACTGTGTTCTAGTCTCCCTTCTTTTTAACTTCCTTCTTATAATACCACATCTGAATAACCCCCTGTACTCCGGAGAACAGGAAGATGCAATGTGATTTTATCTCAAACCAGAAGTAACCAAATCCAGTAATTGACCTTGTTAACTAATTCGCTGCTAAGAATGAGACTTCCTGTGTTGCTTCTTAAAGCAAAACAAAAACAAAAAAGATAAAAACAAAAAAATAAACAAATTTAACACCAATTTAAAATTATACCATATAACAAAGCACATGTTTTAGTGATGGTCAAGTACTTTGAGGCCATGTTTTTCCTTAGGAAGTAGCCTTGTCCAAAGGAAGCCATTCTGTGAGGCCTTACTGGAATTTTATTCGACTCCCTATTTCCCTCCCTCCCACTCCTCTCTCATCTCCCTTTCTTTCTGTTCCTCAATCACATCACAGTTGTCCCTACCCTGGCACCTTTGCAAAAGCTATTCCCTCTACCAGCCATGCTCTTTGCTCAGGTCTTCAATGGCTGCTCACTTCCTGTTTTTCGGGTTTTGGTTTAAATGCCAGCTCTTCTATGGAGACTTTCCTGACCATTGAATCTAAAGCACCCCACCCATCACTCTCTATTTTGCCACCCTGTTTTGTTTTTATTACAGCATCAATTATTATCTAACAGTTTCTTGTTTACTTATTTTTCTCTTATCTGGGCCCCTCACCCCTGTAGAGTTTCAATTTAGCACATCATTATATCTGGCAAACTATTCTCTGCTTCACTGGTGTGCAGTGTGGGGCAGGGTTTCCCTGTGTCAGACTGTTGACATTTGGGACCACATAATTCTTTGTTATAGGGGGCTATCCTGAGCACTGTAGGGCGTTTGACAATACTTCTAGCCTCTACCCATTAGATGCCTTTCTAGTTGTGACAACCAGAATGTATCCAGACATTGCCAATGTTCCCTGGGGGACAAAACTACATGCGGTTGAGAAGTACTGGTTTAGCCTGTTAACTGCGGTGTAACTGCTTTGGTTCTCGGAAGGCAACAATGTCTCAGAGTAATTAACAGCTATTATTTATCAAATGCCTACAGATATTGGGCATTGTTCCAGGGGCTTTACATTTAATCTTTCTAACAACTCTTACAATAGGTACTGTTGTTATCCTCATTTTACAGATAGGGAAAATGAGGCATAAAATGATTGACAACCTTGTCTAAGTCCACACCGTTAGTAAGTGGTGAAGTATGCGATTCAAACCAGGTCATAGGCTCCAGAACTCTTTGCTACCAGGTGTGGGCACTGCTATGGGAATCTCTTTGCCCCGCCCCTGGTGGCCTCCTTACCCATCCAAACCCGCACAGCCGTGCACTCGGAGCGATCCTGGGCAAGTGACAAGTTTCCTCTCCAAGTCTCAGTTGCCTCTGTAAATAATAATAATAAAATTCCACGTAGAGTTACTCTAGGAATTCAGTGCAATACCGTATGTGAAAATAGCTCATTTCCGGCACAATGTAAGTTCCGGATTCATTTTTCCTCTCCTTCCTTTCCACTTGGCTCCGAGCTGCAAGCACCGACAGCGGATCCTAAAGATCTTGGTCAGACAAGCCCACTGGGAAATCTAACCTTGCAGCAATCTGCAGTTTCCTCGTTGCTGACCAGAAGCTGGGAAAGCAGCCCCCTTAGAAATAGCCTGTCGGCTGCTAGCCTGCCCTCCTTTGCTAATGGCCAACAGCACAAACCATCACTTTCCCAGTAAGCCAAAAGGGGCTTTTAAATCTGTACTGATTAGATGCCCCTGGGCCTGGTTGACAAATAATATTCCTGCTCCATTTCTTGATATGAGTCAATGAATTAATTGCCTGACATTGTTTTCAAACACGGCCAATTAAATGAGTTTTCAGGTCATAGCACAAGCCTTTTGGCCAGCAGGGGGCGACCTTTGCAAATATAACATGAGTTGGTGCTCGTGCTAGCAGGCAGAGCCCCACCAAAAACTGGGTACCTTAGAAAAGTTTGCTTAGACTAGGAGTTCAAAATTTGGGGCCTACAAATCTCCATGGATAGAATTTTGTGAACCTGTATGGGGGAAACAGTAAGTGTTTATTTTCACTAACTTCGAACTGAAATTTAGCATTTTCTTCAATTATGAATATAGGCAACAAATTACAGATATCTGCAGATCCCACTGAAGTTGCAGATATCTTGAAATACCATTGACAGCCTCATTACTTCAAAATTACAGTAGCTATAGGGTCTGCTGCTAAACCTTGTTGTTTAATACATTAGTGAAGAAGCACATATAGAACCTTATCACAAATTTGTTGTTTTTGTTGTTGATATTTTAATAACTGTAGTTTGATATCATTGGCTTGCTTTGTAATCTTATGTATTCAATTTTATTTAGTTTAAGCCATTATTTTGAGAAGGAACCCATGGACTTCTCCGGACTGTCAGAAGGGTGCATGGTACACAAAAAGCATTAAGAACACCCGGCTAAGAGACTACTAGAATGGTCTCTGGAGAAAAGACGTTAGTCTCAAAAGGAATCTTTGTATTCAAACATTTTTAGTCATGACTCAATTCTTGTCCTTCCATCTTTTCTGGTGGCATAAACACATGCCACAATTACATCAAAACTTAGCCACCATGCTTGGCAGCATGCAGTTTACAACATCAGGGGGAAATTTTGGTGTATTCAGAATTACGTTGACTGACTAAATTTTAGAGCACCCAGGACTCCTGTCCTCTGGCCTGAGGAAGGAAGAGGCCCAGCTTTTCCAGCTGCTTTCACAGTTCTGCTATGCTTGATTCACTTCCAGGGCTCAGGAATCTTCTGAAATCATCGGAGTTTTTCTCCAAGATTAGCACTGTGATTCCCTTACTTCTCAGGGAGGAGGCGTCAGCCGACTCTGGAGTGTTCCTTCCAGAATCTACTCTTCTCCCACTCCTGAAAGAAAAACTCGGAAATACCTGTAACAGAAGGGGAGGAAGAAGTGAGAACATACACATAGCTCCTTTCCCCGTATTTGTTTCCTTTTCTTTCAAGAGGTAAGGCCACTTGGAGGGACAGGGACAGCCTTATCCCAGGCCTTGGTGACTGAGGGCACAGGAGCTCAGCAAATCCAGATGAGGACTGTCTCCTTTGCACTCTCCCCTCCCCCTTTCTGAGCCACCTCCTCTGTCTCTGCTGGGTCTGTCTGCTGTGCCCGCCATGACTCCTCAGCCCTGCCCTTCAGTTCCAAAAACCAACCCTTTTATTCCATCCCTTAGAAAAACAGCGATGGCCCCTGCAGCAGCAATAATAACAAAAACAACAGCCACCGCCGTTACATAGTAGGGACCATAATATGCAGACAGTGTGTGAGGTGCTTTAACTGCGCCTTCTCATTTAACCCCTCAGCCAGCTCTCATGGGTTAATAGTGTCCTCCCAAAGTCCATCTATCTGGAACTTCAGAATTTGACCCTATTTGGGCCTTTGCACATGTAATTACTTAAGAATTATGAAGAGATCATTATGGATTAGGGTGGTACCTAAATCCAATGACTGGTGTCCTTTTAAGAAGAGGAGAAGACACAGAGACACAGAGGGAAGAAGGCCATGTGAAGATGGAGGCAGAGACTGGAGTGATGCTGCCAAAGCCAGGGGACACCTGGGGCCACCAGAACCTGGAAGAAGGAAGAAAGGATTCTTTCTTAGATCTCTCAGAGGGGACACTGCCCTGCTGGTCTTTTGGACTTTCAGCCTCCAGAACTATGAGAGAATAAGTTCCTGTTGCATAAGCCACCCAGTTTGTGGTACTTTATCATGACATCCACAGGGAACTAATGCACCTGCCAAGAAGATGGGCATTTTTACTCCCATTTGTCAACGGAGGAAACCCGGGCAAGGAGGCTAAGTACCTGAAACATTTCATAGCCCGTGGAGGGCCTGGAACCTGAAGCCCGAGCTAAGTAACCTCAACGCCTTCCCACCTCCCTTCAGTAGTGCTGGCGTCAGTTCATTGTTGACTTTGTCGATTGAAGTAATGCACATTCAAGTTCAAGGAGGGTATTGGATAAACCCCTGGTAGTCGTGTTGTAAAGAGGAATGCAGAATAAGGACTTCTCGCTTAGCTGAGGAGGGGAAGGGTTGGAATGGGAGCAGCTCTCCACCCTCTTTCTGCTTAACTGCTCTTACAGTAAATTACAGGGAATCTGCATTCCAGCGCCCTTTGCTGGGAAGGCTTCCCGTCCTCCCTTCACTTTCATTCCTCACCAAAGTACTTTAGGGACTTCTACAGACCTTCAAAATGAGGAATTAAGGAACTCGGAATTAAGGAATTAAGATCATGCTCTGAGGCAGGCCTCTTGTCATTACCCTAAACCCTCCATTTCCCAGCATATTATATTACGAACATTTTTATAAGCCCAAAGAGGTGCTGTAAAAGTGTTGGCTAAAGTCATCTGTTGGTGAAGAACAGAGAGGACCTGCTTTTGCCTAGGCTGTACAATTTTTTTTATAGGAACAATTCTAAGACAATGGGTGCGCATCCTTATAAAATCACCCTGTCCCTGTGGCTCTTGCAGATACTGCCATGTTCTACATACTTGGCCCCTGAGTGTGGTGTGCGGGTCCCTGGACATTGAACCCCTGTGGACCTCAGATGGTATCAGCGTGGTGCACGGCTGGCCTGTGACTTGCTACGGTGGCACTGTCAGGGATTCAGTGATGTCAGGTCACTCACTGAGGGGCTGGCAGTTTATCAGTGTCCCTATCCATGGCTTGTCAAGAGTTACAAAGTTACACACTGACAGGAAAGTTTTATTTAAAAAAAAATAGCATTTCTAACGCAAGATCAATTTCAGTCTTGGCAGTCCCGATACTGTCACTTTAGGTAAAACTCACTGCAAGTTCAAATCCCAGCTCAGTTCTTCCCAGGTGGGTGTCCTCAGGCGAGTTCTTGAGCTTCCCTGGACTCTGCACCTTTCCACTGTGACAATACAAACCCATCTCAAAGGCTTGTGGTCGGCTGAAAATTTTAAAGTCAAACAGAAAATAGAAGTGGGGAAAAGCAAAGCAATAAAAAAGGTGTGTGTAATCCCTTCCCCACTTTAATACCAAGAGAATCTGACTACAGTCAGATGTGGCCATGACCAGAGCGCTACTTGCCAAAAGCAAGAAACAGATTTTCCTAAATGAGTTTTAAAAAAAGCTGTTAATTCCCTTCCTTTTATTTCTCATCTAATTCCTGGCAGGAGAATAGACAGAGGGAAATAAAAACCTGTGTTGAGTTGGCAATTTTAGTGCTCATATAACAACACTGTTTTATTATAAATCCTGTGAGGTCAGGGGGTCTATAAATATGTAGGGAGAGTCTTTAATTCTAGTGGTGTTTGAGCCAGGACACTTGAGCTCTTCGGTATTAGAGTCCTGGTGTCTCACAGAAGCAGCCTTCGATGCCAGCTGCTCCAACCTCCACACTGGCAGGCAGGGAGATGGAGGCCAGAGGGTTTCACAGCCTCTCCAGGCTCTGTCTTCCTCATCTGTAAAATGGGGATGACAGTCCTTACTTTAGAGGTTGTTCCATGTTTTAAGGGTGGAGAATGGTGCCTGGCACATGAGAAGCCCCATGTAAGTGTCTGAGAGGCAACAAACTTGGTAATAAAGAGACAGTCTCTATATCAGACTGCTGGGTTCATTTCCTGGCCTGCCCCTTACTTATTTATGAACTTGAATGAGTTACTTAATGGCCCTATTCCTCATAGCTTTGTTGCAAGGATTAAATTAGTTAATGTACGTAAAACATGTAGTGCCTGGCATATGGTAAGTGCTATACAGAAATTAATTCTTATTACGGTTATTTTGAAAGAGATTTTGTGGTTTCTATGAGATCACCCAGTTAGTTAGTGGCACAGCCGGAAACAGAATAAAAAATTTTGACTCCTAACTGTGCATACTCTCTACCAAACCAATGTACCTAGTTACACATAAGCACCCAGTCCATTTCTAACTTCTTTGAGGCCGGTTCTGACCCCTATGACCGTGACAGAGCTGAACTGTTAATTTCATCCATCTAGACCAGTAGAGTTTCCATCTTCATTGGGAGATTCACCAATAAGCTATACACACGCCCCTGGGACTGAGAAAGCAGCTCAGCCATTTGTTCCCATTAGGGGGCACCAAAGAGAGAAAGTGTGGTGGAAGGAATAGAAGGAACTAGTTGCTTCCTGTTCCTTCCTGTTAGGGTTTCCCAGCAGTGGCCCTTCACCCCAGCAAAGGCAGTTGATTCCAGTTTGCAGTTTTCTCAGCCTTTGCAGATACTTCCTTATGAGAAATCTGAATTTGCCCTCTGAGATCCTAAGGCACCAGCACCAGCCAAGCAACTTTTCAAGCTGGTGAAGTTTAACAAGCCCAACCTCCTCCCTTTGTTCCCCAGCCCAAAGCGGTGGCTACGTTCTGCAGTTGTTACATCTGTGATACTTCAGCGGCCCCTTTTTGCCTTTTCAATTCTTCAATACCTAGTTAAAAATTCTTTACATTAAATTCTCATCAGTAAAATAATTGGGGTGATTTATTTCTTCTTACTGGTACACACATGAATATGCATTTATAAAAATAAAAATAATACATAAATAGAGGCAAATAGAAAGTCCTCCATAACATCCTGTTCCTTTTCCCACTCCATACTGGATGTGGTCACGTAAATTATGTCGCCTTTGAGTGTCTATCACTTAGTCACTCTACTCCCTGGAGGAAACCACAGTTATCAGCAGGAGTCTATCCCTCCAGAACTTTAAAAATACACCTACATATATATATATACATATATGGAACACACACTCATATATTGTAGAGTATAATCACATAACGAAAACATACTGACATAATTTAAAATAAAAGTAACTATACACTAGCATTTTGAAATCTCTTTTTTCTTTTCTAAGAAAACCAATTTCTTCCATTTTCACATTTTATCTTAATTAGATTGGATCTTAGCTCTCTAAGTTTAACCTGTTCCTGCTTCTTTTCACCATTCAAAAGGCCATACTTTCCCCTGAATCCTTTCTTTTTCTCTTTGCTCTTGATGTAACTTATGCTAGGTGCATAGTAGGTGCCCAGTCAGTGGTAGTCATTGTTGGTACCACAACAGAGCCTCCCTCCTGGCTCTCTTTGAAAACCAAGCCTTAGGGTAATAAGATGTAATGAGATATTAAGTAATATGTCTGCTTATTAATAAATAATAAGGTACGTGTATGTTCTTCATTAACCAAACCCCAACTCATTTTTTTTTTTCTGTTTGAGACAGAGTCCCACTCTGTTGCCCCAGCTAGAGTGTGATGGGATCATGGTAGCTCATTGCAACCTCAAACTCCAGGGCTCAACTGATCCTCCTGCCTTAGCCTTCTGAGTAGCTGGGATTACAGGTGCCAGCCACTGTGCCAGATAATTTTTCTATTTTTAGAAATAGAAAACGGGGTATTGCTCCTGCTCAGGCTGGTCTGGAACTCCTGAGCTCAAGCAATCCTCCCGCCTCGATCTCCCTGAGTGCTAGGATTACAGGTATGAGCCACCGTGCCCAGCCCCAACTCGTTTTTGAGCCCCTTATCAAAAAGTGCAGTGAGAGGTATTAAGGGAAAGCACAAAAACAAACATAATATCATTCTTGCTCTTAAAATTTCTTATCATCTAGTTTGGGACCTCTCCCTGGCAGTTAAACAGTGCCAAATGGAGATGAAATGTACGTGCTGGAAGAGTTCACTCCAACTGGGGAAACCAGCAAGGACGTCATACAGGACT
Organism: Eulemur rufifrons; assembly: GCF_041146395.1. NCBI lineage: Eukaryota > Metazoa > Chordata > Mammalia > Primates > Lemuridae > Eulemur > Eulemur rufifrons. The sequence goes on along the minus strand of NC_090983.1, from coordinate 32,475,379 downwards.
GAAATTTGAAGGATGGCTTGGACTTGAAATGACAGAAAAGAAAAGCTAGACGTTGCTCTGTGGGATCTAGATTCTCTATCACAATGAAGCAAGTTACTTTCTTCCTGGTTGAGCAGGAATACACAAATCCACCATGAGGTGGAGACAAGAAGGGAACTATCTGTACACAGAACTAGGAGGTGGACCTGAGAAGGAAAGTGTCTACTTCTCCAGTCTAAGGTATGATGATTCTATACAACCATGTCCAAGATGCTATAAAATTTTTTTTTTAACGTTTCCATGGTTCTGACAATTATTCCACTATCCCTCTGTAAACTTAAATAAAATCTTAAGCCTCCCCCACCAACTGAATGGGCCCCCTTTTGGCCAAAGGAACCCCAGAAAAACCTTAAAGCTGGGTTGCTGGCCGTGAGGAGAAGGGAGGTTGGACAGGCCTAGTTATGCCCCCATCCCAAACCTTTAGACAAAGCTTCATTTCTTTAATCAATTACAAATCAAAGAATCTTTAAACCCACCTATAATCTGTAACCTCCACTTCACCCCCCAACTCCCCACCTCCACCTGCTGTGAGATGTGCTGCCTTTTTGGGCCAAACCCATGTACACCTTCCATGTATGGATTTATGACTTTATGTGTAATTCCTGTCTCTCTAAAGTGTATAAAACCAAACTGTAACCCAACCACAGCAAGACCACTTGCTCAAGGCTTTTTAGGCATGGCTCTCTGGGCCATGGTCACACACATTAGGCTCAGAATAAACCTCTTAAAATTATTTTACAGAATTTGGGTTCTTTTCCATGGATGCCTCTTTCCCATTCAACACTGCTCAAGGCCCCCTTCCCTACCTCAAAAATTCCAAACCCTCCCTCAACAAACAAGCACACAAACGAAATTTTTTTAAATTCATTTTTTTATCCACCTGAATTTGCAGACCCTGGTCTTACATTCAAAGTCAAGCAGCCTTGTTGCATTATCATTTGTAATCCCTTTAGATTTTTTTCTTAACATCTCAATGAAATTCTCTCATAAATCCCCTTCTTTGCTGACCAAGTGCTGTGTAGCTGCTGATTTTGCAAGATACCTGCTAATGTAAAGAATGTCTCCTTTGAGTCTCTTTATCACTCGGTTGCTCTCTGCTCCACCTTCTCCATATTTATGTCCTTATCAGAGCTGCACACGGTATTTCAAATGAGCCTCAGTGTTCTTCCTGCCACGCCACAGTATTGACTGTGATATGATAGCCTATCTCAAAATTGCTTTTTCTCATTGTGGTTAAAATAACTTGACTTGTAAATGCCAGAATATACTTTTGCAGATTCGGGGTTTTACACAGTATGGTGTCAAATGCTTTCCAGAAAGGTGTTTAAATTATTTGGATAGGCTGCTTCAACCATTAACATTTTCCTTTGCAGTTTAACCTCTCAGGTTTGCAAGACAGTTTCCCCACTGAAAATTTGTGCTGATCTCTTTGTAATTAAACATAACTTTCTTAGAGATTCTTCCATTCAAGCTGTGGCTTACAGCTTCAAAACACTTTTCCCCTGCTGTTGAAATCACGAAGGCTGTGGTCTCCCAGATCTTTCTAAAAGTCTCTCTTAACAGAGAAGAAGCCTTTGCAGCGTCTGTCCTCTTCAGCTGTTGCTGCTGATAATTTCAAAGACATATTCACAGACTCTGCTCCACATCAGGCAGCTGTTATGCGGTTACTGAGTGCTTGTGTGAGAGTTTGTGGCTCTGTGTGTCCTTTCAAGTTTCCACTCGCATGGAGGATTGTCTGTTTGAGAAAGGTTTTGTGCTTTCCCCCCAGTGCAGTGTGTTTCCTGTTTTCCTTGGGAAAGCTCTATACTGTAATCATTTTTTTCCATTCCCAGTTCCTTCTAGGCTGATTTACTTAACTGTTTTGATGCCTTTACTGTGTCTAAATTTGCACTTTGGCAATACAGTTTTGTAGTTTACTTCACATGGGCAGAGTATGTTTCACTTTCATTTCATCCCTATCATTTCTCTTTCCTCAATTTATCTAAGCTCTTGCCACATTCTTCCAAACCTGAGATCTGAAACCTCAGTTTTGGTTTTCTAGTGCTCGGATGGATGTGAAGATGATTTATAGGGCACTCTCATCCCAGTGCCCTGGGCCAGTGATGCCGTCGGTGTAGCAGCTGCTCACCTAGGCCTGCCTGGGGGTGAAGGCGACCACCAGATGCAGCTCAGTCCGCATGTGCCATCCAGGGAGGCCCCGTTTACAAGCCAGTCATTTATGATGAGCATCATTTCAGTCATCATTGCACTACGTGCCTTTGGCACTTTTTTGATTCACATTCATAGACTGCAGTCACCTGTAATTAAATCCTGTCACTGTTGCATGAATTATTTTATCTAGTCATATTTAATTCACCTCCTTCTTCTTTTGGAAATCTCTAGTGAGCTTCAGGCTTCATCCTGTAGATCTTTTGTCTCTTTCTGAAGCTAAAGCTAGATTGATTACACGTTCTGGCCTTTGAATACTTTGTGCTAGCCCCATGCCAGGAATAAAAAGCAATCTATTACCAATCTAGTTTTCTTCTTTCTTTCCTTTGTGGTACCCAAGACTTTGCAGATCATGCAACCCATCTGAAGGTGGTAAGTGTTCCTGTAGACCAGTGGTTCTCAACTGGGACTATTTTGCCCCCCAGGGGACGTTTGGCAATTTCTGGAGACATTTTTGGTTGTTTGCAGCTGGGGGTGGGGTGCTACTACTGGCTTCTAGAATGTAGAGGCCAGAGATGCTGCTAAACATAATACACATGAGAGCCTCTCAAAGCAAAAAAATTTCAGTGGTGTCAAAGTTGAGAAAACCCTGCACTAGACCAAATGCTTGTAGATATACTTAAATGTGCTAGTAATTCTTCCATACATGCATCTCCCATGATCCCTGATACCTGTTCTCTAGGTCCAGGGCACGGATCAAAGGCTCTCCTTTGATAACACAGCTGTATTTTCAACTCAGTTTTTAGGATTATACATCTGAATCATTGAAGTTGCATGTGCAGGGCTCAAATTTGCTATTGATATTTGCTACCTTTTAAATTAGTTAGACATAATTCTTCATAAAAGAATATAGCCAATGTATATTTAATTAACTCATTCATTTATTTGGTGAGTGTCTGTTGTGACAGGCACTATGCTAGGTACTGGGGAACAGCAATGAACAGAATGGATTTGCTTTTTGCATCCTTGGAACTTACAGTCTAGTCGGGAAGACTGATACAATTGAGAACAGTGTTATGAGGAAAACAGAGTGTGTTGATACAGAATAATGGGGCAGTGGAGGGTGGGAACTGGTTTCTGATTTAGACAGGCAGGTGAGAGAAGACCTCTCTGAGGAGGGGACATTCAGGCGGAGGAAGATGCAGTCCTGCAAGAGCAGGGGTGCAGAGGAGAACACGTGCAGACAGCCCTAGGCCAGAACCAGCCTGGTTTGTGGGACTTGCTGTCCCCCGGTGAGGGGAAGGTGGGACTGCCTGAGGGCGGAGAGAAAGATGAGGCCTGCCTGGGCAGGTCACTGAAAGCCATGGAAAACAATAGGTTTTATTCAAAGGGAGGTAGGGCCTCCCAAACCCCAAAAAATCTCCATCAGCCCTCCCTCCCCTCATTCTTTAATGGCTGCTTCCTCTATATTAGGTCAACAATACACTGCAGTCCCTCTGTCTACCTATGGAGAAATTCCGAAGCTGCCACTGCCTGAGAGGCTTTAGGAGGGCAGTGATTTCCTCTGATTAGCGCTTTAAAAGATCAGAGTGGCTGGTGTGTGGAAAACACAGAGAGAGAACATAAGCGATGAGGAAGAGGCTGGAACTGGTTGCTGCCACAGTCTGGGTCTGGGCCAGGTGGGTGGAGGGAGGAGCTGGCGTCAGGAGCTCTCTCTGCAAGTCTGGCCTGTGGATGAATTTGGAGGGAGTCAAGGAAAGGGAGGAGTCCTATCAATGCCTGAACCACAAAATACTCAGTGAAGGAGATAAAGGACTTTGGGGCACCACCGATTGAGCACAAACGGAAGCCAACTAAATGCTCACTTCTGGATCTGCCAAGCAAGTTACACCTGAAGGTGGAGGAGAAGAGAAGGAGCAAGAATTGTTCATTAGTCAGGAACTCGGACCAAGTGACCTCCACGGGCCTGAGCTGGGGAGGCAGCACTCACCAAGGCATGAGGCAAAGAGGGGTGTGATAGAGGGGTTGGTAGTCAACCCCCTGCAGAACGAGCATGTGGCACTCCTCACCAGAGGGACTGGGGACAGCCCCCCACAGACAGCCCCAGCTTCCTTCAAAGATTAAGAATCTATTTCCCTATTTTTCTCAGACTTGGCTTCCAAAGGAGACTTCTTAGGAGAGACTGTCCTAGGGGCAAAAAGTGGCCCCATCTGCCAGCTCCCCTGTGGGGAAAGGACAACAATGAGCTCTCATTTCCCCATCGTGCCGCAGATGGAGAGACAGTCCTACCTCCAGCCTTTTTAGAATAGTTGGCGTGTGTCTCCCTCAGTAACCCACAGAAAAATAAGTGTAGATCATTCCATTTATACCCCCACTTCCCATAATTTAAGCAAACCAGCAATGGGTTAGAGCTCTCTCTAAAGTATAAATGCTTCTGTGTTCAAAGACCAAGTTTTTTGGGGGCCTGAAACGTCTAGAATATGTCAACTTGTACTTAGAGTAAAAGAGAACCTTGAAGTCTGAGGGTGTATTTTGCTCTGAGCTCCGGAGAGTCAGCTATTATGGTCCTCAGGTAATTTTAAACGTGACTTTTCCAAATGTTTTCATCTAGAGAGAATGGTTTCAATCTCTTTCAGCAGAGGAACATAGTCTTTTTATCATTTTCTTTGTGGTTTCTAGGATGTATGAGTTTCCATGTGCTCAAAGTTGTTTTTTGGAAATCAAGTGAGAACATTCTTATTGGTGTTACATACTCTGTACCCAAACTAGAATATTCTTATTCTTCTGTGTCTCCAATCTTAACAGGAACTGTGTCGATGTCTAAATCTTTTCCCCAGCTTACCCTACCAGGCTTGCTACATGGTCTATCTGAGTCAAGGTGTAACAGGTAACAGCAGAAGAGGGTGAGGGTGGGGAGGCTGGCAGAGCCAATCAGGAAGAATCTTGGCTCAGACTCTGAAGTCATGACTCATTAAGGATTGGGTCCCCCAGATGCTGGCCTGTCCACAGGGGTTCCTTCTTTCAGTCAACAATGGACCACATATGTGACAGTGGTCTCATGACATTATAATACCCTATATTTATGTTACCTTTTCTATGTTTAGACATGCTCAGATACACAGATACTTGCCATTTTGTTATAGTTGCCTGCAGTATTCAGTGCAGTAACCTGCTATGGGTGCGTAGCCTGTGAGCTGAACCAGATAGCCTGGGTGTGCAGTAGGTCGTATCACATAGGTTTCACTCTATGAAACCTCACCCTGCGAAACACTCTGTGATGTTTGCACAATGATGAAATTGCCTAATGATGCATTTCTCAGAATGCATCCCCGTCATTAAGCAATGCATGACTGTGCAGATATATATTACTATTAGTGTGGGAACATATTGCAATAAATATACTTCCCTCAATTGGTGCACAGACTGTGTAGGTAAAGTGGAGTTTAAAAAAAGTGCTCTTTAAAACCACAACAGCCTGAAGCCACTCTGTCTCTAGGGGATTGAGCTATTTCTCAAACTTACCTCCTATTACTTGAAAGATGAGTGCTCCTCTTTCTCCTCCCATTCCCTGTCCCCTTCCCATCGCCCCTCTGGTTTGAAAGAACAGGAAGACAGCATTAAGCTGCTCCCCGAAAGAAATAAGATGAAAAGCAAACCGAAAGGAGAAGAGGGGCTGAGAAATGTCACCAGTGAAAAATCACCAGTGGCAGGTGATGGTGGTGGTGACAAAAGGACTGTTAAGAACAGGAAAGTTTAAAGTTAAAATTTAAGATTGTCCTAGAGTTGTGGTGTAGACACTCTGTCCCCTGGCTGCCTCTTCTCCATCCTCACCAAAGCTGCGACGCCTCAAGAAAGTCTGCTCCATCCTCAAATTCTTGTTTTCTGGTATCTGGGGCCAATAAGAAAGAGAAAGACTCACATGGGTCGTGTTGGAGCAGAAAGCTAAGAACAGCTGCACGAGACAAGATGTGAATGAGACTGAGAATTTACAGGAGCAGAGAATTAAAATCAGGAGTGCTCTTGAAAACTTAAGACACCAGGAATTCACAAACATCTGAAGGAGAGTATTGTACTTTTGCAGAAAAAGGAGTTCTTCTCAACTATATGTAAATATCAAGGAATGGGTACTTCTGTTGATGTCTGGAGTACTTAACATTCAAATGACTGTAAAGGTAGGACCAGACATCTCGAGAATCCACATGTTACTTGATAGGGAAAGCAAATTTGAGTCATTTATTCATTATTCAATAAACATAGAGCAAGTGCTACATACCAGACCCAGTGGGATATGATGGTGAACAAGGCAGACACAGCCCCTGGCTTGATTCAGTTCACATTAGTGTAGGAGGAGTAGGAGGAAAAGTGGGGAGAGATGATAAACATTTAAACACTTCAGTGGTCAAAATTATGATGGGTTCTATTTGGTGTTAAAAATAGGGTGCTATAATAGAAAATACCAAGGTGGGCCATTTTAGGTAGGGTAGTCAATGAGATCTCTTGAGAAAGTGACTTTTAAGTTGAAACACAAAGACTGAGAAAGAACCCCACACACAGTGAGCAAAGGGAAGAACACTCCTGGCAGAAGTCGGAGCAGGTGCAAAGGCCCTGAGGTGGAAGGAGATTGGAAAATTCCAGGAATTCATGGAAGTCCAATGACTAAAACATAATGAAAATATTAGAAAGAGTCATGAGCTGAGGTTTAAGAGTTAGACAATGGCCAGTAAAGACTTTGTAGGCCAGGATGATATCTTTTTAAGCCCAATGGGAAGACTAAAGGACTTAAGCAGAAGAATGGCATCATCTGATGCTGTAAAGAGAACAGATTGGCACGGAGCAAAAGTGGAAGCAACAAGACAAGCAGAAAGGCTACTGTAGACACCCCGGTGAGAGATGATCAGAAGAACAACAGCCATGATGATGAAGAGGGTGGGCAGTGGGGGCAAGGCTGGAAGTGTAATTAATCAGACTTGCTCATGGATTGGATGTGGGGCATAAGAAAATTAAAGGAATTATTCATCCAAAAAATAAATACCAAGTGCCTCCTATGTGTCAGTCACTGTCCTAGCTGTTTGGGACACATCAGGGATGAATAGAAAGATCACTTCCCTTGTGGCACCTACATTCACTGGGGCTCACCGGCCTGAGCAGTTGGTTGGGTAGAATTGGGATGCCTTTTTCTTGGTTGAGGATGACTGAGGAAGAAAGAGAGTTCAAGGGAATCAAAAGCTCCATGTTGGCTATTTAAAAATACCTGTGAGACATCCAGTGGAGAATTCTGATAGTCAGTTGAATCTGGATCTCAGAAGAGAAATTTGAGGAGTATTACTGAATTGAGGAGTGATCAGCATCTAAATGGTATTTGAAGATATCTAAACCTATGAGAATGAATGAGACATATCTGGCCCCTGATAGGGTGTGAAAAAGAAGAAAACAAGGCTCTGAGCTGAACAGCGAGCAGCTCCAATATTTAGGGGCTGCATAGAAGAGGGGGTGCAGGCTAAGGGCGGAGAGAGGGCGACAGTGAGCAGAGAAGAAAGCCGGGAAGAGGACAAGGTTGAAAGAGGGCGGGGGGCTAAGTCAAGCAAGACAAAGACAGAAAGCATCCCGGGGTTGTCAGTATGAGATCACCGGGGGAGAACAGTTTTAGCAGAGACGGGGATGGAGGCCAGATTGGAGGGAATGGGAGTGAGGAAGCAGGGATAGGCGGACTGAAAATCCTCTAAGCCATTTTCAGGAATCCGACTGACCCCGACGGTAGTGGGAGGGTGGGTGGGGCCAGGACAGGGTCTCTGGGGTTCTTTTGTTTGCTTCTTAAGTGGGAGATAAGAAAGTATGTTCTTGTGGTGGTGGGGATAATCCCGTTCAGAGGGAAGCATTGATAATGACAAGGAGAGGAGACAGCACAAGGACTGGGACCTGAGCCTGGGCAGAGGGCTGCTTTCTGGGGCACTTTCCACTGTGGCAAGAGGAAGAGGAGGAGAAGAAGGAGGAGCCGCACGTCTCACCACATTTGCGTTATTGAGGAAGCAAGTCAGGATCAGGCGCAAGTTCTTTCATTTCTGCCACTCTAAGGCTTCCAGTGTTAACTGAACTCAGCGTGGCCAGGCCACTCAGGCCTTGCTGATGGCACCAGCCAAGAGACCGAGGAGAAGGGAACAAGAGGGTGTGAGCTGTCAACAGAAGCCACAGCCGAGAAGGAAGGTTCAGCTCTCTCCACTTAACCCCCATCCTGCCCTGATCCAAGAGAAGATTTCAGTCATTTCCATTCTGCCATTAGATTTTAGTGGGGTCTTTCAGAGGCCCCTTAGGATCGGGGACATTCAGCCACTAGAACACATGTTTTCACAACCGCGGATTGACTGACTCCTGCACGGCCAGGCCCAGGTCATCTGGGCTGAAGTACCCCTCAGCCAACCAGCGGGTCCTGGTGGCCGGAGAAATGGAAGACGTCCCCCCTAAGTCCGTCTGGGGCAGGGGAAATGGCTGAGGGTCAGGCAGCTATTGAGAAAGGATATTCTGCCGCTGGTGAGAAAAGAATTGGATAAGGGTAGAGTTCAACCTGAGAGTCAGGAACAGCCACGGAAAGGGGCTTTGTTGCTGGGGGACTGGCACTGGGCGAGGATTAGTAGATGCGGCAGGTTTCAGTGGCAGGTCTATGTATGATTCAGTGTTCCCTGCAGAGAAGACGGAAGGAAATTATAGCTTGTGTGCCCAGAAGGCCAGAATTGATCTAGGATTTTATGCATATTATCTTACATAAGCTTCACAGCAATCCTGTGAGGTAGTTTCTTTTTCTCCCTTTAATTTTGCAGGTAGACAAATCAAGTCTCAGAAAGTTAATGTAGCATAGCTGGAATTTTAACCCGGATCATCTACCTGACTCCAGATCCCATGCATTTGCCAGAATGGTGCTCCCTTCCCAGGCGTGCAATGAGTGGTCGAAAGAACAGATCCACTAGAAAGTTGTTCTGCTAAAACAGGAACTAGGTGAAGTTCAGGCAAGTTAGTGCTGGCATTTAGCCTGGGGGGGGGGCTTTGCTTGCTCTCCAAGGGATTCGTCATGCCGTCTTTTCTTCTCCAGACTGCTGTGTGACAGAACTCAAAAGACTTTCCTCAATGGGCTTCCAGGAAGTCCTTGACTTTGAGGGGCTAACCAGGAAGGAAGAGGACAGAATCTCATAGAGCAGACTCATCTATGAAACAGGGACCCCTTGCTCCTTATATTTCTGCTTTTCCCATCATTTCAACATCCTCTCCCTCCCCAGCTTTGCCACACTGGGCTGATAGAATTTGGAGCCCCCCCTCCACCCAGCTGGGCTGGGTTAAAGCCCTCCCAGGACCCATCTAGCCAAACCAAACTTGATGTGAGTTACCCATGCAGAGCACATCCTCCAGTGTTTACATGTTGAATAGTTTATGATTTGCTCTACATCTGATCAGGCAGAGTCAACTACCAAAACTGCTGATCCGTGGAAACTTCACAGCCTTTCTGGGCATAATAATGGCTATAGCTTATTCAAAGAGAGAAATAGCCTTTGATGAGCTGTGCAAGGACAAATTAAGACGTGACTCTCACCCAGCATCTAGATAGTGACCTCCTGCTCCAGGCTTTACCCAAAAAGAAATGGGGCTCAGGGAACTGGGGAGGCTTCAGCCACACCCTCCTAGGTAGCAGTGGAAGGACCAGGACCTAAAGGTGAGGCCATCACTAAGGGCTTCTCGGTGTACCAGAAGCGAGACAGCATGTTGCTAAGGCAACCCTTTCTATCATCTCTTCTCTTCCAACCTGTGGCAGAGTTGAGTAATTGTCCCCAAGTTTCCATTATCTACTTCTTTAATAATAGAAACCCTAATTTTTAGGGTGGGTGGAATTCTGGTTGGCTGGAATAAATTCTGCATTTCCCAGCCTCTTCCAGTTGGATGTGGTCATGTATCTAAGTGCTGGACAAGGAGACGAAAGTAGAACTGCCATGTAAAACTTCTGAGAAACATCCTTAAAGGGAGAGGAGAGGTATATACGTCCTTTCTTTCCTGCTGGCTGGACAGTGGAAGTGATGGCTGGAGCTTGAGCAGCTACCTTGAACCATGAGGTCAGAAATATTATTCAGAATAGATAGACGATATTATTCAGATAGAAGGAACCTGGATCCCTAAAGATTGTGGCACCAAGATAGCAGTCTGGACTGCCACTATAAGACATTGATATTTTGGGGCATTTACTGTCAATGCTAATCTATCTGATATACACCCCCTGCCTTAGGTACCTTCAAATGTTCTTAATGAGCCCTTGAAAAACACATATTTTACTAAAACAGCCTTACCAGGAGAAGGAGAGGCAAAAATTGCATCGTTAGAAGCAGTGATTTCAGGGCACTGGGAAGCTCTGCTGTTTAGCAACTCTACCGTCGTCAGCTGGTGTGGGAAAGCCCACAGAGTTCCATTTCCATTTCTTTAGCTCGGTGCTGTTCAAGTTTCTACTGGGTGTGTTTCTTTGGTTAAATGTTACATTCACATTTCCAAAGGCCTGCAGGACATCTCCACATAGGTTTCTCGCTAGCTCCTCAAACTTGACACATCTAAAACCAAAATCCTTCATTCTTTCTCTCAGAGCAACCCTCAGACCCAGGAAAGAGGAGCCCCTGCTCTGGGCTTGAGAGGGGCTCACCCCAACCCTCCCCCAGCCATGCCAGCCCCCACAGGCACGAAATCCATGGGCCAGGGGTGCCCCCACCCTGAAGCCCCCATCCTCCCTTTTAGACCACATTCTGGGGACCCAGGACCCCAGACCTCTCTGTCCAGACGGCCTCAGCCCTGCCTCCAGGGCTGGGCACTCTGAGGACGGGGTGGGGAAGAGGCAGCCGTTTTCAGGGAGTGTGGGTGGAATCTGGGTGTGAGGGCTGGATGTCCACGCCTGTCCTTGCAAGGCCCCTCACTGCGTGGGCTGAGCCAGGTCAGGAGGAAAACAGGGTCATGCAGAGGGTTGGGGCCAAAGGCTGGGGTCTGGTTCTCACTTTCTCTGTGTTCTGGCTTAAAACTGAGGAGCCCTATAAATTCAAATTTCAACTTAGACTTCAAGAACGCTACGAAGGTACATTTGTCAAAGTAGGAGACTAGGACATGTTTTATTTAACAGTTGGTTGGCTTAATGTATAACTTCAAAATATTTAGACATATGGTCTGTGGGTCTCTGTTTGTACTTCCACCTGGGGTGGGTGCTCTGTGTGACACAGGCTGGGACAAAAGGGCCTGTCTGTCCCAGGGAGGGTGTCAGGAATGCCAGCTGAGCGGGGCAGGAGCCAGCTGCGCGAGAGAGTGCTTGAGGACGGGCGGAGATGAAGTCAGGGGCAGCTTCTGCTAGGAGCAGAGAGTAAGAAGAGCACAGGGGTAAGACGAGCTGAGCCGCGAGAGAGTGGAGCGGGAGATGCCTGATGCAGAGGTGCCGGGCTGGACGGAGGGATGGCGAGGAACTCCGGGTCACGGAAGCTGAAGCCACCAAGGCTGGAGACAGGCGGGGCAGAGCCCAGAAGGACAGGCCCCTGCTGAACCACAGCCTTGCTTCCCACTGCTCTGTGTTTGTGTTTTGTCTGACTCCATCCAGCTGGGCCGACAGCTGCCCAGTGCCCGGGGTGTGAAGGGGAGGAGCAGCTCCGGCATTGCTGGGCCCCAGGCCTGTGAGTGGGGGGTGGCGGTGGGATCCAGGCGGCAGTTTTACCACAGACAGGTAGTGACAGTGTGTGTCCAGATGAAGTTACTGATCGAGTATCCCAGGGAAAGGAGCTAGGGGAGGGTGTCGGAGCCTGCCCGAGTCAAAGTACTGAGGTCCAAAAAGGGTTCCTGTCCCAGGAAGTCAACTGAGGCCGAATATCAGTTTTGTGGACTTTGCCAACCTAGCAGGGAGAGGGAAAAAGCCGTGGGTAAATATCAGATATGCAGCAATGCTAGCTCTAGGTAGAACTATGGCCACAGCAATTGCTCATAATCGGTGTCTATTTTTACTGGTGGGATGGTTGGATGATTGGATGGTACTCATGCCATGCTTGTTTTAAAATATCTTTTAATGTCACCCCTGGTTGCCAATCCACTCTCTTCTGGGGTCATGGCTTGCTTTTGAAGTTGGAGGGAGAGGGGTGGTGGATCTGAGCGCTGAAGGCCTCAGGGATTTCCAGTAAGTATGGGCCGAGGAGTCTGCAGGACCAAGGGGACATGGCCACTGGAGTCCATGCCTCCTCTTCCAGACCATGCTCCAGTGTCCAGGACCCTGCAAGTCTTTGTCCAATGGGCTTAAGCCCATTGCCAGGGCCTATGGGAGCCTCTACCTGGGTCTGTCCTCCTGCGTGTGGACCGTGCTCCCCCAGTACACTCCTCGGCCTGATGGTGGCCAAAAGGCAGACATTTGTGGGGAGTGTGGCTGGAACCTAAACATGGGGACAGAGGCCCCTCATAGTGTGGGATGGACGAGAAAGCAGAGGCCAGGGCCACCATGTACTGGGGAGCAACTCTGAGACATCTCAGGAATTCTAAATTTGAAACTAGTCTTCAAGGTCAGTGTAAAGGTCTATTTGTCAAGATATGAGGATATAATGTATTTTATCTAACTGCTTTATTAGCTTCCTTGATCCTTTCAAATATTTAGACATCGGGTATGTGGATTTCCATGTGTCCTCTTGTCCCAGGCCCCGAAAACATGGGGCAGGGTGTGAGAAAGGAGCACAGAAGCCTTTTCGGTAGAAGTGCATCCTGTGGACACAGAAATGGGGGTTTCAGTCCTGATCTAAAGAGTGAAAGACCTTCGACAGCACGGTGGGAGCAGGCGGGCCCAGCCCCTCTCAGCAACAGCACCGAGACGTGGAGGTCTTTGCACTGACAGCATTTCAGACCCTGTTCTCCCCTCTCAAGTAAGCACTGCAGTTGCTACTTCAGTACCATAGTCCTGTGTGTAGGTGGAATATTATCATTAGAGAAAATATTTAAAAGCAAGGCCTCTATGTGCTGGACAGCACCTGCTCATGCTGACATGTGTAGACCATCCTGCAGTTTTCAAAATCCTCTTCAAAAGCATCACCTTGTTTATTCCTCACATCTACCCTGTGAGGGTAGGAAGGGCAGGTTTCATCATCCCATTAGCCGATGAAAAGACCAAGGCTTAGTAAGGTTAAATAACTCCAAGATCTCCCAGCAAAGAGAAGGAAGGATCTAAACAAGAAGCCAGGCCTTTTGACTCCTAGTTTACTGCCCCTTGCACTCCACATAGTCCCAATTTAATTCAGAAAGAGAAATGCCAAAAGAAACCACCAGCATTTCTTTTCTGAAAGAGTCTATGAACTGTGTTTAGCCAAAGGTTAGCATATCTATTTATGAGGCTTCTTTGGTTCTGGTTGGCTAATGATATTTAATCACACGTACCTTGCAGTAGGCTGGAATAATGGGGAGAGACGCTTAGGGGTCAACTAACAGCATGTAATTTGATAAAGTCCCAAAGCTTTTATGGAGCACAACTGATCCATTATATAAGATTTCATAAGCCAAAGGTAAAATTAAAGTTAGAGAAACTGCCTGAAAATGTCAGGTAGGTGTATTGGGCCATGCAGTTTCTTTTTTCTCAGGTGGTTTCAGAATCTGATAACTTAGCAAGACTGAAAACTTTATGTGTGAAAGTTGGATATATAAAATAAGTCAGTAATCAGAGTTGCCTGTGTACCTTCTGATAAGCTGGTATCTTTGATGTCTCCAGTGAGTCAGCTAATGAACTCTTATGTAGTAATCGCCAGGAACTTCCCTCTGACTGTTCGTGGTGCTGAGGTTCCTATTGCTAGATGCTGTAGAGTTACTGTAGCAGTTAGTCTATGCTGTGTAACGAACCAACTCCCAAAACTTAGCAATTAAAACAACAATCGTTGGCCAGGCACAGTGGCTCACACCTATAATCCTAGCACTCCGGGAGGCCAAGGCGGGAGGATCACTTGAAGTCAGGATTTCTAGACCAGCCTGAGCAAGAGCAAGACCATCTCTACTAAAAATAGAAAAAATTAGCCAGGCAACTAAAAATAGAAACAAAAAAGTAGCTGGGCATGGTGGTGAGTGCCTGTAGTCCCAGCTACTCCAGAGGCTGAGGCAGGAGGATCGCTTCAGCCCAGGAGTTTGAGGTTGCTATGAGCTATGCTGATGCCACAACACTTTAACCAGGGTGATAGAGTGAGACTCTGTCTCAAAAAAAAAAAAAATCGTTGATTAACTCACGATTCTGTAAATTGGCCATTTAGGCCAGACTCAGATGTGCAGTTCTGCTGGTCAGACTCAGGCTCACTCACCTGGTTGCAGTCCACTTGTGTATTGGCTGGGTGGCTGTGGCCTGTTTCTATATCCTCATTGTTTAAAAGGCTATAGCTCCAGCTTGCTTGCATAGTTTCCAAGCAACAATTCCAAACCTCAGTGTGCAAGCATGTTTCAAGCTTCTCTTTTACTCTCATTTGCCAACATCCCATTGGCAAAAGCAGGTCATGGGACCAAATGGAAGTAGGAGGACATTCAAAAGCATTGTGGTCATTTTTTTTGCAAATCTACTCCAGTCTTTGCAGGTCCCTCAAAAGTCTCATGTCATTAGGCATCAGATTTGATGTCCAGGATTCCATTATCTAAATCAGGTCCAACTGCAGACGAGGTATCACTCTTCAAGTGTAGCTCCTCTTGATCTGGAGACCTGTGAACTATTAATGAAAAGACAAGTTATCACTATCCCCTCGCCCCACTTATACATACCCAACACCAGTGTGATATAGAGAAAGGATGAGCCAAACAAACACTCTCATTTATAAGGAGGAGAAATAGGAGGCAAAGAGCAGTCACTGGCTCATAGCAATTCTGGAATCCGGCCGGGCATGTGTTGCCAGGTCCCCCTTTTCTAGACACAGCAGATGATCTGAATTAGAATCTGGTTCTACTGCCCGGGGGTAATTGTTCTTCCCATTCACCCTTCTTCCTTGCTTCCTAGAAGTAGTTCACCAGCCCATTGTCTTGTTTTAGTTCCTATGAGGAAGTGTAAGATACACTAGAAAAGGGCTTAACAACTAGATTATACGTAAGTCACAGGTAGTTAATAATAAATGTTTATTCTGCAGACACAGAGTATTTCCAAAGGCCAGAAGCATAGGACAGGATTAGGGTCTGATACTGTGCTAGTGACCTCTCAGGTGGGTGATGCAACTTAAAATAGCTGAACACTTTCCATTCTGAGCCTTTGATTAGCTTGATACATGACTTTGGTTTTCAACAACACAGCATCTTCATACTGCAAAAAGAGCTAATTAAGTGATCCTTATATTTTAAGTGTTACACGATCATAAGATGCCCTAATACAGTGGTTCTCAAGGGTACCTTTTCCTAAGGGCCATTTGGAAATGTGGGGAAGAAATTTTGATTGTCATAATGTTTGCAGGGCACAATTGCCATTAATTAGGTGTCATGGATTCTATATGTTCTGCGATATGCAGAATGGCCTTGCACAGTGAATAACTGATGCATGATCTACGTGACTTTTAAATGTCCTAGAAGACAGCAATGTAGGTGAAAAACCTGTTTGCAATTATCTAAGCTTAAAGCCTAACTCGAATTTTATATAAACACAGACTATTTTGGGTGCAGTTTAAATATATACTGAATTTTCCATGAGTGAACTACTATGTAAGTGGAGAGAAGATTATACTCTGCTTTGTTGGGAACTTAACCAAGAGTTGTTAGCCACTTCAGAAAATTGTATCACTGACAGCAGTACTGCTTGGGGCACTTGAACTGCCAACGCTGCGCCTATATCAGTTGATATTTTCAGCTGTTGCAATCATAGTAACTCTACATATAGGCACAAATATTCGACTTCATTCTGTCTTTTATTGAAGTCATGTCTGAGACTCTACATACTGAAATATGTTATTTTATTATAAATTATGTTCATTTTATTTCTTATTTAAATTATAGTTATGGCATTATATTGATTTTTAAAACATTATGTGTGAAAGTAAAGTATATTATCTGTGATTTTATTCTCAAGATAGTAAAGAAGGTATTATATAATACTTGCTCTAAAATGAGACCTTGAGTCTGATAGCATTCAGAAGCACTACCCTAATACAAACTTATCAGGATAGACTATTTCAGAGAGCTGAGGAGCACAATTTAAACATGAGAGAGGCTACCCATTCCATGAACTCACACTCAGGGCCATGGGTAAGCAGAAAGATAGATTTCACATTGGAAAATAGATACTGTATCTTATTTGCTTAGAACCTAGATGAGACTACTTTTCACAGCACACGAGCAAAGAGTGTGATTTTCTTTTTTATGGCTTTAGAAAGACATTTGCTTATTAGTTTTTATTTTGATATGTTCTAAAATTTAGCCATGTCTTTATGACCTCCTCAGATTATTCCAGTTAATGGCTTTGGGTTCTGGGTGTATGGAAGCAACTGTCCTGGGCTCAGTTCTTCATGTTCCGCCTCTGGCCTTATGCTTGATTGTCAGGGTTGGTGCCACTTATACCCTGGATGTCTGTCCTCAGCCTCCTGCCTCCAACCAAGAGGAGCTGCAACTCCCCGCCGGGCACTTGGCCTTCATGGTGTGCAGACACATAAGTCAGTCTGATGCCAGCACAAGGTGACTCTGGCTCTGACACTGGCCTGCCTCCAGTCCTGGCCCACATCTCGCTTCCTGGATTGGACCCACAGTCTGGCTGTGTCAGGTCCACTGATCTTGCCTCCACCACAATCCAGCTTTCCTCTGGGCATTTTGGTATCCCCTACTCCAAAACGAGAGACTTGAATAGATCCTCAAAGGAGACCGATGGTCAGTGATATCCCTAATTTAGATAGAAAGTAGAAATTTGGTTATTGTTCAGTCCCAGAATAATTTGTCTCAATTTGTAAAAATGAACCTTTTAGCACTCTGGATTCCCAAACAACCTCCCCAGGCTGATGAGATTCAATATGATGGACAAAAATTTTCTCCCCACACAGAAAGAAGTTGGTCAATCTGCTCACCCAACCCCTTTCGTCAGTGTAGCTTCAACAGGAACATTTCACTCAGCTCTATTTCCATCCTTGCCCAGGCCTAGCAAAGCCATTAATCTTTTGCAGATATTAAATCAGCTATTTTACTTTTTTGACACCTTCCTCTTCCATCTCTGCTGCACTGATGGAGGCTGTAAACTAACTGGCTGGCATTTTAAAAGAGGCCTTCTTTCTTCCATCCTAAATTATGTCTTTTGGTAGGTGGATGAATCTTACTCGGCGATAGAAGTTTGTTTCTTCAACACATGGTCAGACATGTGCAGTAGGGATATTGCAACCCATCGCTAGCTTTGTGCTTTCTCTGCCTTGTCATGGTGAACCAAATAATGTTCTTAAAGCCATGGAAACACTCAGACTCAAGAACATGACTTTCTTTTGTGATGAAGAGACAATACTCCTAGTCATTGTTGGAAGTATTATGGCAAAGTATTAAAGAAATGCTTCACAAGCATGGTTCTATTAAAGCAATACTCAAGGGGTTCCTGAGCTTCAGATACCTCTTGGTGTCACCTTCCTTGAAGGGAAACTGTCCCAGACAGGCAGCGTGTCTTATCAGCTGGTCTTCATCTCTGTCTATAGCTGATGGATACAGCAGTGGAGACCTGGTCTAAGCTGAGAAAATCAGATTCTCTCTGGAATCTCCAATTTGGAATTTTGCACTGAGACACGCAAGATAGGATGACTTGGAGTGGACTCATGCCAGTGGTAGTGCTCTAGAGAGAAGGTCTGCAGATTCCTGCTGCTGAGGTTTCAGCCAGCAGACTTAGCTGTCCCCCCCGTCCTCAGACTTTGGGAGCTGCCTCAATGTCCTTTCAATAAATTACTGTTTTTCTGTACTTAGCCAGAGACTGTTTCTATCACTTGCAACCAAAAGAATGTTAACTAACATACAGACTATGGCAGAGAATACCAATGTAGCAAAATGTTTGCTACACTTAATGATAGGGGAATGAAGACAGACAGCCAGTACAGAACAAGGCAGTGTTTTCATCATGGGCATTTGGTGACCTTGGTTTGCAAATTAAAAAGTAGGAAACATGATCTGATTGTTGTGAATACGTTTATGGGGAAAACAGCATAACATATTTGAAAGCAGAAGTGCCTAGAAATATGTAAGATGTGTGGTAACTCTCTATAAGTGTACATGCAGGGCAAAGAAAAACACAACAGGGCATAGAGTGGAGAGAAATAATAGATGACTTGACAAGCTACTTTAAATTAAAACAAAACAAAAACCCACTTTGCTTCACCCTGAGATAGCCCTGCCTTCTCCTGGTAACCCCAAATTCAACTTTCTCTCAGGAGGAAAGCAGGAACAGCATATTAATGAGGGTTCAACTTTACATTCTTATGATCAGTGAGAAATGCCTAATATTCTCTCAATCACACTGGGTCACCTTCCTGAGCTATTTGTTTGTTTTAAATGCAGCAGAAAAGCTGCTTTGTCTACAGTTCTGGAGGTCACTGGCTCCCCGGGAGAGAGGACAGGGAAACTGAAGGAGACTTCTTGTCATGTACTGCTTGGAAGGGTGCCTTTTCAGATGTGAAGGACAGTCGGCTTCCTAAACCTAATTACAGGGAGTTGTATCTGGGAGAATGCAGTTGCTCTACTCTACCAGCCACCTGAAAGAGTTAAAGTTTCTCCCGAGTCTAGCCGCAAGCCAACAGAGTGCTGATATGTACCGTAGGCGCCATGGCAATATTTATGATTGACCAGGTGATCCATTTTGCTTTGTAGGTTTAATGTTTTCAGTTCGATAGGTGATAATTTTGATTGGATTTATGTATCCAATAATCAACTGGGAAATATTTCTGATTCAATAAGATACATTATAGAGCAGCATTCATTTTAGTAAGTGATGTCTCTGGATGGCTGTATGCTGCTAGGGAATTCATCAAAGTTTTTCAGGGGAGTTACATCAGATTTTTAGGACAGCATTGTATATTTATCTCAGAACAAAGACAAACTATTGCCAGGAATACAAGCTGGCTAACTTAATCTAGTTTGTAGTAATGTAATTATTCTGAGGTCTAATTCACAGATAACTTTGGTAAAATCTAAAGTGAAATGAACATGTTCATAGCCTTTGATTGAACGCAGGATGAACAAATAAGAGAAATCCACTATTCCATATTTCACTAGTATTCTGACTGGTTGTAGTTTTTGCAGTTTGGAGAAAACAAGCAGCCACAGTCAGTTCATGGGATGTTCCCTGTGCAGTCACTGGCAGGGAAGAAGAGCTTTTAGCCACAGTAGATCCTCTACCACCTGGCCTTGGTAGGCAGCACGGAGAAACCTTTACTGGATTCCACATCCTCTTGATTCCCCACAAACAGCATTGCTGAGTTCAGAACTGCTTCTTCCCCAAATAGAAACCATCACTGTTGGATCCCCACAAAATTGCCAAAAGCGGATGTGGCTACCCCCAAAAAGGGAAGGTGACTTCTTTAGCCTAGACAGCTCTCGAAGAGGGCTGTCAACTGAGGGCTGTCAATCAATAACTTTCTAAGCACCTGGCAGAATAAATCCTTCAGTCTAAAAGAGGAGTCTGGGTGATGCAACACTTGTCCAATGGAGGGGTTAAACATAGGTATTGTGAATATTTTCTCCAAGTTTATGGCTCAGATTTATTTTCTTTATAGTGTCTTTAGATAAGAAAAATTTAAAAATTTTATCCAGTTTATTAGTTTATCAATTTTTTCCTTTGTTGTTAGTGCTTTTCACATTCTGAGACAACTTTTGCCTAACCCAAGGGAACAAAGGTATTTTGCTGTTTTCTTCTAAGAACTTTTTTGTTTAGCTTTTAAGTTTAATTGTGAAATCACCTTGAGTTAATTTTGGGGGATGAATGTGGTGAGGTGCTCATCATAGTTCATTTTTTTCCCCTCATGGACATCCAAATGTTCTAGCACCATTTGTTATTGAGCAACTAGTCTATTCTGACACCAATATTATACTGTTTTAATCAGTATAGCTTTAGAGACAATATTACAATCAGGTAGTGTAAGTCTGCCAGATTTGGCTTTTTCAAGATTGTTTCGTACAGTTGGCCCTTAAACAACATGAGTTAGAACCATGCAGATTCTTCCCACTCAACCCCCTCAAGTCTTCCAATCTCATCTAAGTGGGAAAACTGTAGACAATAAGGATGAAGGCATCAAGGAAATAGGTTGACACTGCTGCAGTCATGGAAGGGAGTGGGGGGAAAGAGGGGAAAAAAAAGCTGTACCACTGCAAAATACTCATAAAAGACACAGGCCCAATATGACACAGAGATTTAACCAGAAGACTATAGAACACTCCCCACCCCCACGGCTTACCACCACAGCAACAGGGCTCCAGTGTAACTGTGGATCGCAGCTGAAAGAGCTGTAAGGCACAATTCTCTTTGAGGAAGAGTACTTAGGGAAGCCAGAAGTCAAGAAGAGAAACAAAAATGAAAACACTGAGGAATCTGAAGTCTCTGGCATCTATATAGAAAACATTAAAAGGCGAAAGATTAATACGATCTGAAGAGAAACAAGAGTATTATATGGAAACATTCAACAGTCCAATTCCTAGCTAGATTACCATACATTCCAAAATTAATGACCTAATTACCCCAGTTCCTATTACCGAATGTAGCATGCCCAGCTTTTCTCAGGAAAACTGTGGGAGAAAAGAATGAGAAAAATTATTATGCCAAGAAAATCTATGTTGCACCTTCCAGACCCCAATCCATCCTTCTTACCCCTACCATTGCCAGTGGCTCAGCTGGCCTCTTCTTACCTGACAAATTCATCAGGTCTTTGGCATGTCTTCTCATCTGCCTGCCTGTATCCAGACCCATATTCACCCTAGAAGCTGCTGTAGCTTTCTGCTCACGTGTGAAGGGTCTCGCTCTATTAAAATAAGTTCATCAAGATTTTCTTTTGTCCATGCCTCTTCTATTGCCCTGTAGCTTAGTATAACTTTTATATTATTAGGACTTTCCTACCATAAAGATGAAGGTCTTCTGAGTCCTTTCACATCTTAACTCTCTCCCCATGTATTTTTTTTAACCTTTCCATTTCCCTCCAGATTCTGATCTCAGTGGTTCTGACCTCTTTTGTTAATCCCATCCCAAACTCCTAATTGTTGTTCTTATTTTGTGCTTTGCTTAAGTGTTCTTGACTTTAACTATTCTTTATTTTACTCAAACCTTGTCTTAACAGGTCAAAACAAAGGTTTATGCCTCTCATTATGACCCATACACAGCTAATTAACACTTTCCTTTACTAAGCAGGGGTCTTTTATAAACCAACATGTAATCACAGAAATAGAATAGATCTTTGATTCGAGAATCGGCTGATTTTTCCATTCATGCTGTGGACCACATGTTCACTCTTTCTATTCTTCTTTCTCTTTCCCTAGCAGTCAATTCAAATCACAGTGGCTCAAAGGACTTTCATAATTATTTTCTGTCAAAATTACCACCACTTAGAAAATAATTTAAAAAATTCTTGACCACTTCAGTCTCGTTAGTGTTGTGGTCATACTTTTGAATAGGGTGAGTTGACTCTGGGCCCTGTAAAACTAATGCTTACCCCCTGTTTCCCTAAGCTGATTTGGGATTTAAACCAAAACTGTGACAACTGCATTTCTGATGTCAGATTTGTTTGTCTCTCTCTGAAATCCTGGCAGGGAAATGTAAGTTGTTGCCATCTTTAGAAGTCTTGAAAATTAACATAGTGGTTGAGCATTTTCTTATGCATGGCTGCAAGAAGAAATCTACTTAAGCTGGGCTAATTAAAGAGAAGTTTATTGTAAGGACACAAAAGCATCTCAAAGTATCCAATTTTGGCAAGTACTGAAGAATTTCATAGAACTGGAAAGTTATCAGTAAAATTTTTTTACTTTCACTGTTTTCTCTCTCTCTGTCCCTCTAGCCCAGGGTTCCTTGTTTCTGCCGGTCCTGCTTCATTCTTTTGTGCCCATTATGAGTGTCCTTAAAACAGCAGCTCCCATCTCTGATTACAAATGGCGTTCGAGTCTGCACATCCAAAACCAAAAGAGAGACTGTGGTGGGCTCAACTTTGGTGAGATTTCAATCTTGGTCTAACAGGCTCAGGTCAGATATGCAAGGACACAGTGTTCTAATGTCCCTTCCTGGCAGTGCCAGGCATGCTTTCTAAGAAGGAGTGTGGGCAGCAAGGAAAGAAGTGGGTAGAATGACAATCATCTCTAATACAAGGTTTTGAAAAACTGGTATTTATTTGATTTATTGATTGCTTTTGCCAAATATCAATGGCAATCTTATCTCTAGCTTTGTAATTTCGGACAGATTTACTAACGAATAGACAACTCACCTATTCTCATCTATTAAGAAAATGTTATTTCATATACATTTTGATTATAATTCCTTCTAAATTGTTTATTTTATAGACATTATAGGAAATATATAAATCATATCCTCAAGGAATAATCATATCTATCTTAATAGGTGTCCTCACTACCTCAGAATGGTGGTTGGTGAAGTCAGAAAAATAATTAACTATGCTTATAGTTAGTCATTTGTTGCCAATGCTAATTGTTTGAGGCTCTGATAAAACTATTGAGTTTAATGATTAATAGTATATTTTCTCTCAAAATTTACCAGTTGAAAATTATAATGCTTAATGAAACTAGTTGAGAAATGATAAACTTCATCTTTATATGCTCTCTTTCTGGTATATGACATTAAAATCAGTTACTTAAAGATTATGCTTGTCTTTTTTCCTTTAAAAATAAAAATCCTCACATTTTCAAAGTTAGAAAGGGGCTAAAGATAGTTACTTCAATTCCTAAAAGCAAGACTTTAGTAATTCCCTTTTAGTGTTAAAGGATTACCATAAAATTATCATAAAATTCTTCTTAATTTCTCCCTTTTTCTCTCTCTCACACACACACACAAAGTCATAGAAATCATAGAAATTTTACAGTTGGCTCTTAAGACAAAATATATAGTATATAAGAATTCTCAATTTTCTGGCGGCAAATTACTCATTTGTAATTATCTGTGGCAAATGGTTAATCCCAGGCTGATGTACCACTGCCAACCAGCCCACCTGGGCCATTCCTCCCATTATAAATTAGTGTGTGGTCAGGGATAGCAAATTACTTTGAACATTAACCTGGGGAATACACAATTAGAAAGTCCTAGCTGCAAGAAAGGAGAGTAATTGAATGTACTCCCAAACTAAAGAGCACTGTGCTGCCGAATGATCCGCCGTTGGGATTATCTCCACCCTGGCTGCCCTCCACTGATGCAGGTGATTGGGGGAGTGCATTGCTAACGACAGTTCCCCAAACCAGCAAAATCCTTTCTCCATGGCCTGCTCCTATATCCTAAGCACCATAAAGTCAAGAATTACATTTCCTTAAAAATGTAGGTATGAAAAATTTTCTTAAAATTATAAATCTGATTTAATATCCTAAAATAACCCAGATTCTCCCACAGGAGACTGTGTCCTTATAGCTAATAGGACCCTTCCAAAGTTTCCCTATCCTAACTCTCTACGTAGGTTCAAGTGGGATGCAGTGCAAAGAAAGGGGAGGAAAAGCAGATATGCTTGGACAGCCTCTATAATTGCTCATGCTCTGGCTTTCCTCAGATCCTTGGTGAAAGAATTCACTTTGATCAAGTTCTTCAAAGCCTCCTATTACATACAGGAGAAGGACTGCAGATACCAATTTACGATCATGATTTAGAGGCTCTAAGTATTTAAATATAATACTATGGAATGAATGAGAATAATTAACATTAATATTATATATTTATAGCACCTCAGTTTTCAGAGGGTTTTCATATACATTATTGAATTCAACTTGCAAACCTTTCTTATTATAGTCTAAGAGAATAAGAATAATACGGAAATGCACTAGTGATTTACTAAGTGGGAGCACACACTTTGGCCTGTGTTGCCAATACTCCACACCTGCTCCAGCAAGTCTTGCATTCTGCTGCCTTATTTACCTTCCTAAAGAACACCTTTGATCACATCTCTCTCTTGGAGATAAAATCCAGACTTTTCCACCTGGTATCCAACCTGCCCCACCTTTCTAATCTTGTTTCTTCCTCAGCCTCTTTCTCCATAGACCCTCAGTTTTAGCCAAAGTGGCCTTGCCATTGCCAGGTTATGACCACTGACTGATTGGGTAGTTTTTTTTTTTTTTTTTTTTTTTAGACAGAGTCTCACTCTATTGCCCCAGGTAGAGTGCAGTGGCACCAGCCTAGATCATAACAACCTCAAACTTCTGGGCTCAAGTGATGCTCCTGCCTCAGCCTCCCGAGTAGCTGGGACTACAGGCATGTGCCAGCACACCTGGCTAATTTTTCTATTTTTTTGTAGAGACAGGGTATCCTCTTGCTCAGGCTGGTCTTGAACTCTTAATCTGAAGCAATCTTCCCATCTTGGCCTAGTTTTTGTTCTTTTAAAAAATGTCTAATTTATTTAAATGCAAAAGCAATATTATAGCATGTTTTACTTTACTTTCAAATTTTTTGGTTGTGGTAAAATAAACATAACATAAAATTTGCCATTTTAACTATTTTTAAGTATATGATCGAGTGGCATTGAGGACATTTACACTGTGGCATAATCATTGCCACCATTCATTTCCAGAAATTTTTCATCAACCCAAACTGAAACTCTGTGACCATTAAATAATTACTCCCCATTTCCTCCTTCCCCCATTCCCTAGTAACCACTATTCTACTTTCTGTCTCTATGGATTTGATGGTGCTAAGTACTTCACATAAGTGGAATTATACAATATTTGTCCTTTTGTGTCTGACTTATTTCACTTACACATGTTTTCAAGGTTCACCCAGGTTGTAGCATGTATCAGAATTTCATGCCTTTTTAACGCTGAATAATATTCCATTGCATGGGTAAACCACATTTTGTTTCTCTATTCACCTATCCATGGACGTTTGGGTTGTTTTCACCTTTTGGCTACTGTGAATAATGCTGCTATGATATATATGAATATATCTTTGCTTTTAATTCTTTGCAATGTACACCTAGAAGTGGAATTGCTGGGTCATATGATAATTCCATGTTTAATTTTTTGAGGAATCACCATATCATTTTTCATAGTGGCTACACCACTTTGTATTCCCACTAGAAATGCCCAAAGATTCCAATTTCTCCACATCCTTGCCAACACTTGTTATTTTCTGGTTTTTGGTTTTTTTTGGTAATAGCCATCCTAATAGATGTAAAATGACATTTCATTGGGATTTTGATTTGCATTTCCCTAAAGATTAGTGATGATGAGCATTTTTTCATATGCTTACATAATTACTTATTTGATTATTTCCTCCTGGTGTTCTCCTTTTCTAGAACTCCAATTAGATCAATGTTGGTCTCCTAATATGTTGTTCCTGTCTCTCAATTTTGTACTTATTTTCATCTCATTATTTTTTACTATACCCTGGGAAATTTCCTGGGCCACATATTTTAATTTACTAATTCTATTTTCTGTTATGTAAATTCTGTTATTTGGGCCATCTGTTATTTATTTTGGTGATCATATTTCTCATTTCCAAGGTTCTGATAGATTCTTTTTCACAGACATCTGTTATTCTTTGGGGTGTGATACGCTCTTGATTTTCTTTTATTTTTTTCTATTAACACTGTTTCTTCAGAAATTAGTTCTTCTGCTCCTTGAGTTTGCTTCCTCTCTCTCATGTTATTCATTTTCTTCAAATGATTAGTGATTGTTGGTCATATATTCATATTTATTAGTGGTTTGTACTGACCTGGATTGGTAGCTGGAGTGCATTTCCTCAGCCCACATGAAAAATCCCTGCTTTTCTGCTGGTGACAGGTTCTGAACATAGCAAGCGTTCTTTTGGCAATTGCTGAAGGAAGCAGAGAGAGAGATGTACAACCAGTAGTTATTCAAGTCGCTTGTTTTTTCATTGGGGAATCTCACAGTGATCATATATTACCTAGGGAGCTCCCTGCATTTCTGGTCCCAACAACCATCCTGGGAATACTCTGTATCAGGTTTTTCATTTATTTGGCAAATGAAAGACTGTATCTTGCAGGCAAACAACAAAGCCAGTAATTCGGAAAGCAGAGGAGTGGTGCAGCTGTTCCACAGGCCTTTAATTATTCACGCAGCCTACCACCCTCTATCCAGCTCCTTCTTTTAGTTCCAACTGTCCTTGATCTTAGGATTTCAAAGTTCTTCTGGAAAACTAACTTCCTTCCTTCCTTCCTTCCTTCCTTTCCTCCCTCCCCTTTTCTTTATTTTTCTCTTTCTTTTCTTTTTATTCTTTTTTTCAGGGGCAGAGCAATATTCTTTCCACTATGTACGGTTGCCGGGTCTTCAGCTTTGGGGTGATTTACCATTTGCTTTATATCTTCCAAAAATTCTTCACTTACTTGACAGTACCCTTTTTGGTTTTTCAGCACTGCAATAGTTCTGTTCTTATTTTGATATTACTTACAACATTTTTGATGGGATTCGGAAAAGAAAGTGAGATTAATATATGTATTGCTTAAAAAGTTTTAATCTGAAGTTTTCAGTTTAAACTCCATCTCTACATCTTTAGGTCCTAGTCATGAGTTCAAGTCATAGTCCTTCCCCCAAACTCTTCCTGACCACTCAGGCCCACAATTTTCTCTCTCTCGTAGGCTCACACAGAGTGGTTGTAGCAGAAGGAAGACTGTTATTTAAAATGCAAGTTAACTGTAGCCATTTCTACCCCCCGCCCAAACCCTCAAGAATGGGTGGCAAGATTAGTATCCCTGGGAAAAATGTACTGGTCCAGTTCTCTTGTAGAGACTGATGAGGAAGTAGATGACCCACTGTCACCCACTGTCTAACAGCGGGCGAGTGTCTGCGTGTGCCAAGGGAGGCCTGGAGTTGCATTAAGGAGAGCTGAATTGCTTTGCTTAGTAACATGGGACAAATTACTGGTAAGAAAGAGGGAAGGACAGGGCTGAAATACATGGCAGGATGCCGCAGCCTGAATTGTCAGAAATAAAGAACTTTTGAAAATACAGGAACCGAACACTTTCGTATCTGTTAGTTCCTCTTTGATGTGAGTCCCCTTCTTCTCACCAATGTTTGAGTGAAGTTTGCTGTACTCAACATGCCCTCTCTTTAGTGGGGGTATTGCTGGTTTTGTACAGAACAGAGAAAAGGCAGCAATTGTAGGGCAAAAATAAAAGTAAAATAAGATTCCCGGAGTAGCAGAAAGTAAGATTCAAACGTGACATTGAATATGGAAACCTCTGGGATTCTTAGGAAACACTGGGAGGGAAAGGAATGTGGAGTGGAGTTTCCGCTGACATCTGGGTTACATATTTGTTATTTGAACTGTGACTTCATTGCTCATGTGTGCATATATGTTCATTAAAAATTCCTTAGGTGTGAAAAGTTGTATTTTTTTGTTGTATCTCTCTTTTTATTGCCCATGATTCTAGTATTTCAGTGTACACATAATACACTTTCAATAAATAGTTTTAAAGTCACTTAACACATTGAGTTTTCAATGATCCATTTGTAACTCTGCTTCTTATTTGTGAACAAAGACCCATTCTTGTGAGATACATGGTTGGGGTAAGAGACGAGACTTAAAGGCAGACGGGCCTATCTGAGAATTAAACCCACAACAAAACTACACTACAACTAGGTATTGAGATATTAAAAATGCTTTATTTCAGGACTAGTGTGGTGGCTCACACCTGTAATCCCAGCGCTTTAGGAGCCAAGGTGGGAGGATCGCTTGAGGCCAGGAGTTTGAGACCAGCCTGGGCAACATAGTGAGACCCTGTCCTTAAAAAATATATATAAAAAATTAGCTTTGCATGGTGGTGCACATCTGTAGTCTCAGCTACTTGGTAGGCTGAGGCAGGAGGATCGCACAAGCCCAGGAGTTTGAGGTTGCAGTGAGCTGTGATCACGCCACTGTACTCGAGCCTGGGCAACAGAGTGAGACCCTGTCTCAAAACAAAACAAAACAAAACACACTGTAGAAAGCACAACCAAATAAGTAGGTTAAAATATGATTTGCCTGTTTTGTTTAATAATCATTGATTTCCTAATTCATATAAAGTAACAACATATTCTGGAAATGTATGCCTGTTTTTGTTTTTGTTTTTGCCTACCTAGAATCCCTTCCCTTTTCTTTGGGTAAACAGTCATTTGATTTTCCTTTGAGAAACCATCCAACACCTCTTGCAGACTTGGTGGGATTTTTCAGTCATGTCCCCCTTCCTTGGCCAAAACCCAAGCCAGGCCAGTCAGACTCTTCCTGGAGTTTGAATGTTAAGCCAACTAACTGAAGGATTAGAGTTAACTCATTTCTTCTATCCTGACTTCGATAGGAATGTCCTTTAGTTTTTTTTGTTTGTTTATTTGTTTTTTCAAATTTTTAAAATTTTATTTTAATAGATTTAGGGGGTACAAATTGAATTCCATCACATGTGTATATTGTATAGTGGTGGAATCTGGGCTTTTGATGTATCCATCCCCCCAAATAGTGTACTTTGTACCCTTGGGTAATTTTCCATCCCTTACCCCCTCTCTCCAATATATATATACACCATCAAGTATTATTCAGCGATAAGAAAGAATGAAATAATGTCTTTTGCAGCAACTTGGATGGAGCTGGAAGCCATTATCCTAAGTGAAGTAACTCAGGAACAGAAAAATAAATGCTGTATGATTTCACTTATAAGGGGGAGTGTCCTTTAGTTTTTGTGACCAGGACCACCAGGGCTGCCTTGATTATTGTCCTTTCTGAGCCTGAGTTCTTTAAGCTCTTTTTACAGTTTTATGAGCTACTCAAATCTAGTACAATAAATTCCTTTTTTGCTAAAGTCAGCCAGACTCAGTTTCTGTTGCCCACAACCGAAGAACTCTGACAGATACAGCTTCTATACAAATGGGCTGTAATTAGATTTTCTATAAATATTTGATAAATTGATAAAGAATTTGGATGGCAATATCTGCTCAAATAAATATTGGCTTCCTCAACTAATAACATTTTCTAAGTCTCTGGTTATTGTGGCATTCCATCAAAAAGGACAGAATATTTTCCAAGGCTCATGAAGGGGTACACAAGGGGAGGGACAAGCATGTTTCTTTACGTCTAGAGCATGTAAATTGAAGGAGGAACAGGACATGTACAAATTAAAACTTTTATGGTTCCTTCTCTATCTTTGTTCCGCTGGTGATGTGTACTAGTGGTATGAGGACTAAAACTAAGGCCCAGTGATATACTTGCCTTGACATCTGAAGAAAACCAGGAGGCCCTCCAGTGACCTACCACAAGTTCCCTCCCCACTCTGCTACTATGGATAAGGCTCCCTAGCCAAGTGACCCTTCTTATCACAGAGACCAGGCGCAGTTCCTGCTTATCCCTGAGCAGCAGGCTTCAGTTTTCCTACCAGACCGTGGAATTATTCAAACAAGCCACTTATATCCTCCCATGGGAACCAGGGGTACCTCACCCCCTTGATACTACAGAGCCTGCCTCCCACAGCCCCTGGCTGTTCACTTTGTTCTCCAGTGCAACCCTGCGAGGCCGTGTGTGGTGTGCAGGGTCCTGTCCCAGACTCTCAGAATATGTGACTAGTGAAAGGCTGTCAACCTCCCCTGTGCAGTGTCAAGGGTTCTGTGTTCAGAATTCCCATAGCCGCAAGGATGGAGTCCCTCCTTCATCAGTGGGGTGGTTAGGTGACTAGAACAACGACCCCTGGGGAGCTCAGGCTTTCTCTCTCAGGCCATGGGGAATTCGCTTAGGTGACAGACAAGGGCACAACTTGACCACAGTCATTTCCTTCTGCATCCTTTTATTTATTTAGGAAGTAATGAAAGGATTGGAGCAAAAGCTCCAAAAACTCCACCGGGAGGCACAAAAGCTAACGGCTGTCCCTCCAGGCAGGGAGGGGCCAAGAGTGCCTCACATGCATCAAAGGGAGGAGAAGGCCCAGGACTGTCCTCTGCTTGGCTGCTCCTAGAAGGCCCAGTGGGAACCAGGGCTCACAGGGGCCTGTCCCACCTCACCCGGAGACCACATTGGGCTTTGGGGCCCAAACCCAGATTGTGATAGGAAATGTACCTTTATTTAGAATGTTACCTGTGCATCTCTACCTCTGAGCTAAGGATTTGAGGATTCCAAATCCAGGCCATCTGTCTGTTGATTGTGACTAGCACGTGCCATTTACAACCACACCAAAGCAGTGACTGTAAAGGTCTTGTGTCGACGAATTTCTGTTTCCCATCACTTTTTCTACTTCCCCCCTCACCCCCATCTAGGCCAATTCAACCCTCTTTCACATTTTCCTGCTAAGATGCATAAGAGGCAATAGCTCCCTTTTAGATCCCCTTTGAATATTGTTTTAATGTCAATAAGGGGTTCTGTTCTAAGGTAGTTATTTATTTTGTAGTCCATTTACTTTATCTTGTAATGCCTGAAAAATGGAGGTTGGAGTCTGGAGAAGACATGTGCTGGAATCCTGGATTGGTCTGTGGATGGACTCTGGAAGCTGGTCTCCTGCCCGGGAGAGCTGCTGCGAAGATTTAAGGAGATCATGGATCTCAAGCCCTGGCATAGTGTCTGGTGCTTAACAGACACTCAGTTCATGTTCATGTCCACCCCATCTATCCATTTAATTTGGAAATGGGTTTCTTACTCATCAAAGGTTACTGGATATAAAAAGAGGCGTGAAGACTGGACCTATATGGAGTGTGAGACCCACAGTAGTAGAAGGAAGCGTCGGGGAGGGTCTATGGTGGATGTGCACCGTTGTCTCCTGGAAGTACCAGTGGAGGTAGTCACAGCATAAAAGAATGGGACAGTGAGTAGGGCCAGTCCTGTGGGTGTGGATGCCTTTCACAGGTGGAAGGGTAGAAGAGGGCTTGCTCTGGATCTCTAGTCAGTCACGTCAGCAGTCGTGGGGACTCTGGTTATTGCCTCCTTGTAGCTTCTCCACAGCTTCACTGCCCTCCTTTGACTTGCCACATCCATTTCCCTCTGTTTCCTTGAAATACTTCCTCTCGGTTTGTTTCATGTCATAAAGGGTCTGAAGAACTCTGGAATTGGCGACTAATAACACCTTACCATGTGATTCCTCCAAAGAAGAATGGCATTTAACAAGAGACTGTGTCTTATTCCAAAGAAATGTCTTTCTAAGGGTAAAATTTCTGAGTGATGGGCTGAGCATATGGTTAGAAATTGGACTCTACAATTAGAAATCCCCAGATTTGAATGCTGGATCCATCACTCAATAGCTGTGAAGTCTTAGGCAAGGTACTTCCCCTCTCTAAGCTTCAGTTTCCTTATCTATAAAATAGTAGGCACAATAATTTATCCCCCTGCTGGCACTTACTCAATAAATGCTAGCTGTTATTGTCATTACTGTTTTTATTACTTATGTGAAATCCCATCTCATTGGCACTGATCAATTCTATTCACATATAAACCAACCCAGTATCAAGGAAAGGTAGAAGATTGACTTCATATGAATTTGTTGTAGGAAGTGGCATATTCAGGTCATTTGGACCCCTGCCTGCCCTGGGCTGAATTCACAGCTCTCACAATAGAACCAGAGCATTTCTTGTCTTTTCCAGACAGAGTGGAGACGCTACATGTTTCACTGCTGAGGAGTTTAATTCTAAGATGAAATATTTCATCTGTTTAGCATATTGTTAAATTAGGCTGGTTCCCTATCTTCTGAAACACACATTTTGGAATTGATGGGTTTAGAATAATTTCTTTTTTTTAAGTTTTGTTCACCATAGGTTTAAATCATGAAGTCTTTTCATCTCCTCTTCCAAGAATAAACATTGACAAAATATAAACAATGACTGACACATTTCAATAAAACAAAACAGCCAAAAAAAGGATATAATGAAGCTTAGGGTTTGGTGGTTCTTGGTTTCCAGTTTTATCTTTTCAAGCTATAGCCAGCTGGATGTCGGGGATGCTACCTTTGCCCTTTGTGAATGAGCAGACACATGGCAAGGCCTTGCATCTGGCCAGGCCTTGATCTCTTCAGTTAAGGAAGAGAGTGTAAGTAATTCCTCCTTTGGAGCAACGATTTTCTGGGACAGCTGTTTTCCAGCTTATGGGGAGAAGGAATTTCTGGCTGCTGGTTAGCTTCAGCTGAGGGGTTTGCAGACTTCCTGCTTGTCCCAGTTGGCGCTAATGCATTCCTGATTGTCTGCGGTCACTGAACTGCTCTCTTCATTAAGAGAATAGGCACAGGGATCAATTTTCAAAATCATAGACAGCTAAATGTGTGTAGGATTTGGCTATTTCAGACATAAGTACCTAAACTAAGATGAAAAATCCCGGATGCCAAACATCTGGGTAAACCTCAGGGGTAGCAAATCATATGTTTCAAGGTATGGAGAAACTTTCTCATCTAAAAGGGCTGCTTTAAGGAATAAAAAAGGCCTGAACTGAGAAAGAATTCCAACTTCAAGTTTACACTCAGAATAACTCTGGTGAATCATTTTGACAACTCCAGTTTCTTCATCTCCAACATGAGTACAGTTGTTTGAGCCAGACTCATAGGCCAGTTGTGAGAACTATATGAGATACATGATTTCATCTTATTATGCGTTTATTTTTGGAGATTAAAAAAAATCTGGGCATTTATCCTAGAGAAATGAGAACTTACATTCACACAAAATCATGTACACAGATGTTCAAAGCGGCTTTATTTATAATAGCCAAACACTAGAAATAACCCAAATATCCTTTAGTGGGTGAGTATATAAACAAATTATGGTACATCTATACCATGAAATACTACTCAGCAATAAAGAGAAATTGATGCATGCAACTTGGATGGATCTCAAGTGATTATGCTGAGTTTAAAAAGCTAACTCTAGAAGTTTGCATACTGTGTGATTCTTCCATTTATATAAGTCTTGAAATGACACGATTTTAGAGATAGAGAACAGATTAGTGGTTGCC
Organism: Eulemur rufifrons; assembly: GCF_041146395.1. Taxonomy (NCBI): domain Eukaryota; kingdom Metazoa; phylum Chordata; class Mammalia; order Primates; family Lemuridae; genus Eulemur; species Eulemur rufifrons. The sequence continues at coordinate 32,442,186 of NC_090983.1, read as the reverse complement.
AGGGAATAGAGATGGGAGGAGGAGGATGAGGACTGTGGTTATAAAATGGAAGTCCAAGGAATCCGTTTAGGGACAGATCTCTTCTGTTTCTTGGTGGTGGTGGTGGTGGTGAGTTTGTGAATCTATACATACAATGTAAAAGTGCACAGAATTAAATACACACACAATTAAGTGCACGGAAAATTCATGTACTATGAATAAGATTGGTGGATTGTATCAGTGTTGATTGCCTGGTTGTGGTATTGCACTACAGTTATGCAAGGTGTTATCACTGGGGGAGATAACTCACAGGGTCTCTCTGTATGATTTCTTATAATTGGATGTGAATCTAAAATTATCTTAAAATAAAACCATTAATTTTTAAAAAATACAGATAGTTTTAAAAAATCTTTTTCATGACTAGTCCAGTAAGATATTAAGATCACCTTTTAGGTCAATTGAATTTTTTGGTACTCTTTTTCCATATTTCTGTATTTTATCCATCATTGCATCATTGTATGTGTTTGGGGCAGAATGAGTTTTCAAAAAGGAATTCACACTGTTCGGTTAGCCTAGCAGACCTAGCTTCCTAGCTTTAATGCTACACACACACACACACACACACACACACACAGAGTATATAACTGTAATGTTATAGTTGTATAAACTATAGAACTCAAAAATAATCCTACAGCTGTATTCAGATTCAGTGCTGGGTATCTCGTTCATTCAGACAGCCCTCTTATGGGATTAATATCTTTATGCAACTTTGAAGTTGTTCACAATATTACTAACTTTTTTACAACAGTTTAAGTTATACAAGTAATTCGTGTTCTCTATGGGAAAGTTAAAAATTCAAATAAGCAAAAGAGAAAGGTAAAAATCAAAGAACCCAACGAATTTCTAATGTGAATTTGGAAAGTTAATTTGTCACCTGAACCCCAGAACCATCTGCTGCTGATTAGGACTTTTAGCAGAAAGTTTATCAAGCCAGAATATGGATTTGATTAAACAGGACTCAATTTATAATCAGCAATGATTTGCCTCTTCTCCCTTTCTTTCTACTCCTCCCCTCCCCAAAGAAGTGACTAAAAGGCAGAATTTCACACATTCAAATGAATATTCATGCAGACTCTTATGAAATAGCTGGATGACAATGTGAGCAATAGAACAAAACCTCATAGCTTGTAAAAACATAAAACAAATCAGATAACTCAATATCAGGAAGGTAATGGACGTTCTGGGCCTCAGATTTCTCAAGGGTGCTGGACAGCTGTTGGACTTAAGGAACATAATCTCATTGTGATAGTTCTATGATGGAGTTTCATGTCAATATCTATAAAAAGAGGTCAAAGACTATTAAAGATTCTAATGAGGTAATCATTCCTTAATAAGTCTTCTAAGACTACAACATTAGGCCATTAGAGAAGAATCTGAAAAGCAACTGTGAGGTGTCCAAAATAGTTACTAGTATTTGTATTAGAAGCAATCAAGCATGTGTTCAAACCCATTGTTGCTACATGAGTGTGCAGGGATGAAAACGGCACGTGGTCTTGGCTGAAGAACAAGTCATCATCCTACGATAATGAAGTTGGGGTTAATGCTAATGCTGGATATATTTAGAAACGTCAGCAAGTGCTTTAGACAAGGCTCATCTGTGGTAAAATGCTGGTCTCCAAGGAAAGCAAGATAGCTGGTCTCCTTGTTCTCTGAATGGCTACTGGGGATGCTTCACTCGGTTCTGCAGGCACGCATGCCTAAGTGTTATTACTGGTGAATGCTAATTTTTAATATTCATTCTAGGTCTTTAGGTCTAAGCCTCTCTAATTTCTAACACTGGTGGAGTGGGCAGACATGGGAAATTTATGGACTTTGCTTACTCCCCTTAACTCAAGGTCTAGATAGGCAGGCCTGACAGCTCCCACCCCCACTTTCTCCTGGACCCCACCTCATTGTCCATGACACAGCGCCCAGAGGAGAGAGGCCTTCAGGAAATGAGAAATACTTCTCAAGTAGAAGCCCCCCACTCTACCCCAAATATTTCCCTCTAGTTGCCTAGGAGGAAAGAAAGCTGGAGAGAACCAAAAAGACAGAGTTTAACTCCATTTTTCTCCTCCTGGCATTTCTAATCCCTTAAAACAGAAAGAACCTTTATGTCTTCTCAAAAACTATATTTTGTCCCTGATCCGAGGACCGTGAGTCTGGAGGGGAGAGAAGGGAATTCATGAACATGTCTTAGAGGTCTAAGTATTTGATCAGCAGTACATGGGGAGGAGATCTTACTTCTCCTATCTTCTCGTTCATCCCTCAACACTTCGGAGCAGACATGGGCGAGAACTGGATGTTCATTGGGTGTCCACTGGACGGGTCCATGTGCTGCTGGCTCATGCTAACTGGCTCACTTGTTTTTCTTCTCTTGGACTTGCCTGATTTAGATGGAGCTGCTTTATACAGCCAGGTCTTCTACAGACCTTGGCTTGGATCTTCAGTTGCTGGGAAGCTCTGCATTTCTCCAGCGCTTTAATCTCACTGGTGGGTAAGTTCAAAACGGGAGTAAGAGGTAGAGTAGCTCTGCACACTCCCCAAATTAACTTTGCCAGTTCTGCACTTCATTCCTCGTTTGACTCCTTGAGTCTATTTATAAATTGGTTAGAACTGACAAATAAGGAGGAATGAGTGATTAGTTCCTCTCAACTTCCAACAGTAAAGTAAAACAGCAGTGTCACTGAACCCCAAATGTGATAAACAGCTCTTGAGAGAGAAGCAGAGGCCAACCCAGTTATTGAGAGGAAAGAAATCTGACTGAAAAAAAGAGAAGAACATAACATACCAGTATGGTGGCAAAATTTCAAAGCTATGTGTAGACGGAATGCCAAGTTGGGGTATATCTGGGGAGATGGTGGATGGGCTCCCCAGAGTCTATTTAAATGAGTCTGAGGAACTTCCTGAGGGAAAACAAACTCATTCTAGAAGAAGAAGGAGTCAGGCTTCCCGATGAAGTCACTAAATCCTAAATATGGATGTGAAGGGAAATTCTGAGTATAGCAGAGTGTTTCTCTCTCAGATTTGTCTCCTGACACAGATGCCCACTGGGAATATGTCTGAGTCTGCTCTATCGCCTCTACAGTATTTTGAAATAGTTCAGTATAGATGATGTGATATATGTGTGTTTAAGTTAATTTTAACCTATATATAAGGTTTAGTATATTAGTTGGTTAGCATTTAAAATTCCCTAATCTTTAATCTACACTCCAGAAATGGCTAAGAAAGTATTTCATATATCCTCATCAAAATCTAGCCAACTGCACATCTTGAATACCACTAGTTTCACTATTGAAAAATTATTTCTAATGTCTTTTATGCTGATTAACAAAGTCACATTGATCTAATGTTCCTGTAAGAGAGTCTCACACTAAAGGAAGAGAGAGACACTTCCCCCTACTTCCCAACAGCAGCCTGGAGTCAAGGTCCTCTTGAATCAACCCTGAAAGTCTGGGATTTGCTGGGTTGGGGCCAAGGGGACAGCAGAACTGTTGGAAGGGGGTATGGCCAAAGTGGAGGTGGTGTCCAGCCTAGGCACCCAGCAGAGGGCGTGGAAACAACAGAGTCCTGGGGAAGCCCTGGCAGGCCCAACAGGTTCAGGACAGTTTGACGAACATGGCAGCATCCCAGAGGAGGGAACAAGAATATCAGAAGTTTCTAATGAGTCACATCTGAGAACTCCCAGAGATAACTGGTGGAGATTTTGTTGGGATCTGAGGGCCAGAACCTGCAAGCATGGATTGCAAATATACAATTGCATCGGAGTGGGAAGTTGGACGTAAAAACACTTAATTAGCATAGAAATCCAAAAAGCATCTCTCAAAGGGTACTTCCAATTCCACACTTGACCCAGCCAAAAACAGTTGTCTTGACTCCTTAGAAATCAGAAGGTGCCTGATAGAGACAGGCTGTCATAGATACATCTCGTTCCCAGAAGGCCGTAGCTAACACAGCTGGACAGGGGTGTGACCATCACTCCAGGTGTCTTGTGAACGACTCCAGTCTGGGTCTGGAGTACCCACCTCAGTTCAAAGCAGTTATTTTAATTTGGGAGTCCAGGGTGAAAACAGTAAATATTTGAACTACCTGGAAAATCTTTTCAAAACATAAATTCTTCAGGGCCCACTCTTGATCTACTAAATCAGAATTCCTGGTAATGGGATTAAGAATGAGTGTGGGACTCCAGGACATTCTTCTATGCCCAGGCTACCCTCTTCCTTACCCTGGAGGAGAACTAGTTCTATTTATTACTATAATGCGTTATTACCTAAGGAGAGGGAGTAGCAAGGGGAGAGGAAGGGAGAGAATAGATTCACGAGGAAAAAGTTAAATCATGTCAACAAACGGAGAAAGTTTATATGAATTTTATAAACACAATCTCCAAAAAGTGTTTTCCTATACAAATACATATGCCAGAAATAGTTTTCTTTTTTCTCATTTTTTTCGGGTTTGGTGTGATATAATGGTTGAGTTTATGTGTCTATTCATTGGCCTACATTTTCTCATTAGTGCTGAAGTCAAAGTAGCTACCTTTATCTCAAATTTACTAACAAAGAAGCTAACAGACACAGAAGGATAAGTAATGTTTACACAACCAGTAAGTGGTGGAATCGGGCTTTGAACACACCTCTGCCTGATTTTTAAGACTCTATAGTATAAACGCAAGAACCAAATGAACAACCCAGGGAAAATATTAAAAAGAATAGATTATTGAAATTAAAACAACATCCAGAGAATATCCAGAGAAGCCTCAGGTCACATCTGAGGGTCACCATTTTCTCAGCAGAGTAGACTCTGAGGCCCGGGTCAGGCGGAGTGAGGAGAGGGAGGTCCTGGGACAGGAAGCAATTTCTTTGAGCGTTTGCAGCAGCGAGTGGCAGATCCAGGCTGCACACTGCTGAGATTTGTCTCCATCCAAAGTCTCTGTGCTTTCTCTGACTTCAGTGATAGCATCCATTGTCTTTGCTTGGTGCAGTATTGTCTAATCTAGCCCTGATATTATGCCTTTCTAGTCAAGTATCCTCCTTGAAAAGTAATTTTGTCACAATTAATTTGATAGATGCTGGGGACACCACAGTTTTTTTTACATTAAACTAAATTGTTTCCACTTCTCCACAGTCATCTCTGCCTCCAAATTGCGCTCCCCAGAGTCCCGGGTTAGTTAGGACCTGTGATCTTTGTCACTCCATGTGAACTTTAATTTGGGAGGAATCCCTCACTTTCTTGGCAACTATGCCATCAATTTTTGGTCTGCCCCTCCCCCCATCTCAATTATCTTTTTAAAAAGAGGTCTCATTTTTTTCTTCTGGGGGTTTTGGCTGCCGCTTGATTCTGAAAGAACACCATAGGGAAAACAAATTTTCCACTCCTACCAACTTACGCCTTCTGCAAACCAAGCACAGAGCACACGCTCACCTTCTCTGGGCCGCAGACATTCATATTCCCAGCGCACCCACCGGCTTCCCAATGCTGAGTGCCTGCTGCCCATCCGGAGTCTCTCTCCACGTGCCATCTGTGTGACAGTAACAATGCTTTCCCTGCCACGATCTCATAATAGAAACGCCATCCAAAACACCCTAAAGAAAGAGCCCACAGATGTTCAGGAAAATACACAATAATCCTTGGCTGATTAATTTAATATCCTTTGGAGACACTCTATAGATCACTAGGCTGCTGTTTTATTCTGGAAGCCATAACTTCCACCATTCTAGCCCCTACACTGTTTCATTTCGATTCATCTCAGGGCAAGGCAGATGATACCCGCCACACAGGAACAAAAGAGCTAAACCATATATTATTGCCTCCCTGATATGAGTGTCAGTGCCTAGGAAAGATGCCTTTAGTAGCAAAGCTGAAATGACGCATGGAAGGACAAATGATGTGGGGAGTTTGTAAACCATTTCACATCTTGCCAAATGACTTTGTGTATTTGTGATATTTTAAAAAAGATAACTTTTTACTTCTGTGTTATGTGTTTACTGTGTTTGCCTAGAAAATAAACCTTCCCACTTTGGCTCCCAATAAAATAAGCAAAACAAGTATCTTCTAAAATCTGATAAAAATACTGAATTGTGTATTTGTTTTGCTCCTTCATCTAGTAAGTGTGTCTATCTATAGCAGGGGCTGACAAACTTCTTCAGTAAAGGGTCAAAGAATAAATATTTTAGGCTTTGTAGGCCATATGGTTTGTGTTGCAACTAGTCAACTCTGCTATTGTAACATACAAACATAGACAATATGTAAACAAATGAGCATGGCTGTGTGCCAATAAAACTTTATTTACAAAAACAGGCAGTGGGCCAAATTTCATCTGTGGGCTGTAGTTTGCTGACCTGCTAGTGGATACCATTTAGAGTGTAATCTACACAAGGACAAAGGAATCCTCTAACATATAGTGTGCTAATGATTGATGGGAAAAAATAGCTACCGTTATGGAGAACTTATTATGTGCTAGGCATTGTGCTAAGGATATACAAACATTGTCTAATGTGGTGGGTGCCATATCTCCATTTTGTAGATTGGGAAACAAGGCTTAGGCAGTTAAGTAACTTTCCTAAGATCACACAGTTACGTAGTGAAGCTCTGTGACCTGCCTTTCTGACGGCTGGCAAGACTCTGAGGCACTAGGCTGTATTGGTGTCGCACCACTTATGAACTAATTGGGCTTAGGACCCCAGTGATGGTGGCCTCAATTTCATATGAGAGCTGAGATGCTAAACAGTCTTGGGGCAGGAACTGTACAGCAAAGTGGCTCCAGTGGGTGTGTTTGGGAGCCTCAGTGCCCAGGTGCAGAGCTCAGCCCTGCTATTCGTTAGTGTGTCCGGACAGGATAGCTAATGTCTCTGCATTCAGTTTCCTCATCTGCTAAGTGTGGACAGTGATCTTATGAGGGTTTGTGCAGATAAAGGAGTCCATACACGTGAGATGCTTACAACAGCGCAAGACGAGTGTCGCTATTTTAATACCAAAGATAGGTCATGGCGAAAAGAGGCTGCTTGTACCTGTGGCTGGCTGACAAGATCTGCGGTCAGAGAGGTCAGGGAAAGGAGAAATGGAAGGAAAAAGAGGAAGAGCAATAGGAAAGATGAAGGTGGAAGATAAACAGTAGTAGAATCACACATACATGATATGAGTGTGGTAGGGGAAGGGGCATTTCGTGCATATAATGATAATATATGTGAAGTGAATTAAAAATGAATACACTTAGAACTCACTTACCCCTGGGCATATTTGGTATGTTTCTTTCCATGACTTTACATCTACCTCTTTCCCCTTCTGTGTGTTCTACAGATGCTTCATATATTTTTTCCAGCCTTTCCTTTAGTATTAAAATAATAATCACTTGAGCTCCACTCATGGTGAATAAAGGAGGGCCAGTTCCTTCTTAAACATTTCTGAGAGCCCTGGGGGCAAGGCTGCGTGTCTCCCCAGCTATGCCAGCCGTGTCCTCGCCCTTTCTCTGGACATCCCTCTGCCCTCGTGGGGCGCCTCTTATGGGTGCTTCTCCAGGCTCCTCTGCTGGATTGCATCCGCTCGTGCAGAGTGCGGGGACTTGCTCCTTCCCACATTCCACAGCCCTGCTGGTGCAGGCAGTCATGTTTAACAGACTTTCTATGTCTTGAGAGTCACACAAGAGAATTTCAATTGGAAAAGGAAACCTACAACTGGAGTATCCAACGGAGCTGTGTCCAGTGTCCATTGACCATATATATCCCACCAGATGTCTCTGTTCTGAAACCCGGACTAGTTGCTACTACCAAGAGGAAAATATCAGGAGACAGCATGATGGTGACAACTGAGTCAGAATGTAAGCTCCGTGAAGGCAGGAGTTGGGTCCATCTTGCTTGGTGCTGTCTCCCTTCATCTGACACAGTGCTTTGGCACCCAGTGGGGACTCCATACATACTGTCACATGGATGCGTGGAGGAACACTCCCCACAAATTATTACACAGACTATTTTTTGCAATTGGATTTGGATTATTCTGCTGGTTCTGAGCTTCCCCAAGGTCGGGGGCCTAGGCACCTTCCCTTCCCCCCAAATCCCTAACATACACAAATTCCCACGTCTGTCCTGGAATTCAGAAATGCCTCCAGTTTTAGAAATAACATCTTTTCATTTCCAATATATGTTGAATATACTATTTTACATAGTCAAGACCATTGTGTATCCATTGTTCCGTATCTTATTTCCATTGCCCCTCTGCTTTTGAAAATGTTTGTCAACATGATTTTTAATGACTACATAACGTACCATAGAATGTTTCATATACCCTTATACACATAGCCTGAAGATAATCATATACAATATTTTTAATAATTTTGTGCATAAAAGTTTTCACTGCATTTTGGCTGCAACCTGTCACGTGAAGACAAGTGTGGGATTTTCCGCTTGTGGCGTCATATGGGCACTCAGAAAGGCTTGGATTTTGGAGCATTCTGGATCAGGGATGCTCAGCCTGTGTTTTATAGTATGCTCTTTTGATTATTAGTGGGTTGAAAGAATTTTTTGGAAGTCAGGTTAGCAGTTATTGTTCTCAGCAATAACAGGTACTCCAACTGTTAATATGTATGAGCTTTCTGTGTAGAATTTCCTTTAAGACCAACACCCTTGCTGCTGAGCAGAAGGCCATGATGGATTATGCAGCCCAATCTCCGCCATATGTTTGGTGCTTATTATTAAGCCCAACTACTGAGCAAAGAAAGACATAATTAGCCTTTTTGGGAATTATTTTAAACCTTCAGCAGTAAAAGGCCTAAAGTTGATTTATTTCCCAGGATTTATTTGTATCTGATGCCTTTTTAAGTCTAGTCAGACTAAATGACCAGGCATGCTTTCAACCTTCTACAAAGGAGTTTCTCGAGTTCTAGGAGACGGTAAAAAATGATCACCTTAGTGCCTCTGCCCATCTCTAAGGTGTCAGTTGAAGACAAAAGATTGAGTCACTTGAAAAGAGACAGAACCACTGGGGCACTGAAAGAGACAGCGCGAGTTGAATTTATCTTCAATTACCAGTGGTTGAGACTGAGGCACTGAGCCCCGTGTTGAGAGAGCTGTAAGCTCAGCTGAGGGGACTTGGTGTTTGGAAGGTGGAAATCAGGAGAAGGTGCGCTCTGTAGTAAAGGTGCACATCCTTTCATGGACTGACTTAATTAAGAAAACTGCTTCTGCCAGTGATTATCCTAGGCCAGACTTAAATCTGTGCTTCCAAAATAAAGGCAAGTCTGATTTTAAAGCCGTTCTACACATTATTGTGCTTCCAAAGACTTTATTGTTTTGCGATGATGGGAATGGATTTTCACTCCCAGAGCACTTGGAAACACATTGTAATTCCCATCCTTACTCTCCACCCAAATTGTTGTCTCGATGACTTTGCTCATTTGTGCCGTTATTCATCGATGGCACATTTGGAAACAAGATCCTGAGGTTGTCACGGGTCTGCACGTATTTACATAGTTCTCAAATGCCAAAATGATAAACACTGTGCAGATGTTCCACAGGACAGTAACCCCGTCTGCCTTTGGCAGTTTCACATGCAAACGACTGAACACATCAGCTCTGGAAATAGACACCGCCGCATGAGCTCACTGACTTTTCTTTTCATGCAAAAGTCAGGGGGCCAAGATTAATTAAAACCAGGAGCTTGTTACTTTTAAAGATAACATAATGATAACCATTCCAAAATGTTCCTCATTCTTGCAATCCCAGCAAGTTGGGGGAAGCCAAAGAGTGAGAATATAAAAACTGCCTGGTGGAAGTCTATAGTCAGAGGTCATGCCTATTTGTATGCTCATGCAAATATTCACTGGGCAAATGTAGTATGCATGGAACGAATGTGCAAATGAACGAATGATTGGAATAACTTTTTCAGCTCTGCATTGACCCAGTTTATGATGCAGCATGTGAGCTCTGCTCCCATGCTCCCACCCACAGCACTAGCTCCCACGTAGGAAGTATTTATTAGGTGCTTAGCCCGGTATTGAGTGGTCCCGATGCCTCTTCTCGTGCATTCTTCACCACGACACTGTGAAGTAGGTATTTCTTCTCTGTCGCAGAAATGTGAAGCCTAAGACTTAGGGAGGAAGATGTGAAGTGGCAGAACCAGGATTCAAACCCAAGTTTGCTGGATTGCAAAGCCTGTGTTCTTAGCCCGCATCTGAGACTGCTGCTTCTTAACAAGAAGTCACATTCACTGAAAGGTCACCATATTTTTGAGGTCTCCATTATAATTTCCTGGCTACTGAATCTAGATTTGGAAAGCTCCCAATAGATCATGTGGCCCATACACCCTCATTCTGCAGGTGGGAATCTGTGGTCCCTCGGCTGCCCTGTGCAAGTGAGATGCAAGTCAGACACATGTCAGCTAACATTTGATCCAGCACTGTACCCATCTCATCGTCTTGGAGATATAGTCAAAGCAGGAATCATAGGAACTGAAATAATGAATTTGGATTGTTTCATTGTTTCTAAAAATCACCTGAACTGACACCATGATAGAATCATCCTTGTGCACATAACTCCCACAGTAAAAATAAACATTAAGAGGACAGATGTATGAGAAGTACTTTCACTTGAAAACATCATTAAAATGGTGAGAACGTGATGAACTTGCTAATTGCACAATATCTTCCACAAATATTTGAATATGGCCTTTTAAAAAATATCGATGTGTGTGCTGCCTATAGGTTCTTGATGGTGGGAGAAACTGATGATAATATCACTGGTTAAAGCTAAAAGCAGGATAAACACGGATAACATCAGTATTCAATTCCTGCTAACTGATCACTCTGAACTAGTTAAATGGATCTTTTCCCCTCCATTCCTTCCTGCCCAGTTGATGCCATCCACACCCTTCCGTGGGACTAATTCCCTCTGCTTCCCCATCAAGCAGTCTCTCCTCCACATCACCTCCACAGTGGTTTGTCTATGGGCAGCCTGATCATGTCCACTCCTCTGCTGAGGACCTCCGCTGGCTCCTCCCTGGTCCTAGCTCTTTCGTGTTGCTTTCTCCAACCTCGTCTCTTTCCTCTCCTACCTCTCTCCTTACATTCCAGAAACACTTATACTCCGTAAGGACTCATAACCCAGGAATGTCCCTGTGTGAAATTCCAGGGCAGTTTGTCCACTGTGCCTCAAAGTTACAGATCACACAAGAAGACTGGACAGGACCTCCAGGCCTCCCTCCAGCGCCTGACTCTGTGACTCCGGGAGAACGCACACAACTCCCAGCCACCAAGACGCTTCAAGCTTTAAAAGTCTATAGGCTTATGGAAGAGGCATGTTAGCTTTACGAAAAACTAAGAAGGAATTTCTCAAGGAGGATTAAAAAAATACAGTGAACACTCCCCACCTTAATGCTGAGCCAAAGTCCCATGACGACAGCCCTCGTCTGTCTGCTCCTGAATCTGCCCGCTGGTGTGAGCCAAACGGCAAAGAACCCACGGGCAAGTTCTTGAGGAAACAATACAGTAAACTGTGGCGTCCACTCTTTTTGCCAGTTTAGAAAGCCCTCCTACCCAGGGTTGCCAGGTTAAATATAGGACGCATTTTTATTTGCTAAGTCTGGAAACCCAACTCCTCATCCACTTCATTTTTCGGTTAAAAGATACCATCTCCCTGGCCACAGGTAAATACGTACCCAATTCCTATTCTGATAGAGACTGGTCCAGGTCATGTGCCTACAACCCAACCAGGGCCAGAGTCATTTCTCGGGGTGGAACTGTGCCCTTTTGGCTGTGGTTGCTAACCTGGGGTTTCTGGTAGCCACATCCTTTGTAACAAAACAATGAGATCAAAAAGCAAAGAGAAGCAGAGATAGCAGTGAACAAAGTGGATGCAGAGAACACTGGCAGCTTGGAGTCCCCAGCGTTTCTCAGGCTCTGGTTCCTGCAGTGTGCCTCTGTCACAGTTACAGGAGCTGGTACCTTCCTTTTTGCCCCATTAACCCAACTGGACTTAGGTTTCTGTTACATGTTCCTGAAAGAGCTCCTGGCTCATATGTACAGAATTCTGTTCCGGGCTTTACATTTTCCTTAAGCTACATGTGTGGAGCAGGAGAGCACACAGGATAGAGGGGCATGGCGGCACAGCATAGTCCACCTGTTATCCACCTGCAGAGTGAAGAATCATTTGTGGCAAAAAAATTGAATGCCAGCCTCCTTTCTCTCTGTTTTTGGATGGTCTTCTTCCCACTTCCCTACATCATAAACTCAAAGGACCTCATTTTACAGATGAAAAATTGTAAATAAGAAGAAGTTAAACAACTTGTCTTAGATCATATGGCTAAAACCCAGGTTTTGAATCAATTTATTATGTATTGAAGTTATGGAAATTATTTTTAATAAAGGTCTAAGATAATAAAAAATGGGAAAGACAACTTTTACATCTAAAAATCTAAGGTGGTCAATTGGGAAATGTAAATGCTGATATTGCTTTTATGATTATTGATTGTAGCAAATCACAGAGGAAGGATTGTCTCTTAATCATTCTCTTGGAAGTTATGTCTGTCATCATCCTCTTTCTTCTGCTATCAGACCCTGCTGCTTTGGGAACTGGGCTGGGAACAACCCAGCCTGGTCAGTCAGAGAACTCGATGTCCATGGCCTCAGAGGTGGGTCCAGAAATGGGTAGATTATTGCCTGAGAAAGAAAGAACCAGTGATTAAAGGGTAACATGATTAGACTCCTTTCCTGAGATTTGCTTTTTATTAGATGTGATGGGGAGCATGTTTCTCTCCCTGGCTATTGAACTGGGAGGCTGTATGTCTGGAATACTCTGTACCCACTTCTCCTACCATATGGGGAAAAAATTCTGTCGTCAGTTGGAGGAAAGAAAAACCAATACAAAGAGAGAAGCAGAAACAAACGAAAGACTTGGTCTTTATGACTTTCACATCCTGAGCACAGATTCATCCTCCCCCCTCCCTCTATGGAAGCCAAAAAACCTCTCTTTTTACCAAAGTTATTTTGATGGAAGTTTCAGATACTGAAAACTAAAAGAGTAGTTTGTATTTGTGACACTACTTTTCTTCATTGACAGAGATCATTGTAAGTTGCCTGCTTGTAATTGTCAAAGTTAATAACTATCTGGTAATAGCTATAGATAGAAAATCTAAATTCAATATGTGTTTAAAGGGATAAGTTATACCAACTTCATGCAATATTTAAAAATAAATTTTAAGTATAGACTTTTAATGTAAAAAACCTCCTTAAATCCCATTTATACTAGTTACAAAAAATAAAATACTTAGGATTTGAATTTAACCAAAAAGGTGAAAAACTTGGACTCTAAAAAATATTAAATGTTGACAAAGAAATTGAAGAAGACACAAATATGTGGAAAGACATCTGTGTTCAGGGATTGGAAGAATTCATAGTGTTAAAGCAATCTAAGGATTCAATGCAATTCCTATCAAAATTCTAATGCCATTTTTCATAGAAATAGAAAAAACAATTCTAAAATTCACATGGAACCACAAAAACCTCTGAATAGCCAAGGGAATCCTGAGTGAAAGAACAAGCTAGAGGCATCACATTATCTGATTTCAAACTATACTGCAAAGCTATAGTAATCAAAACAGCATGGTAATGTCATAAAATAAACACATTGACCAATACAACAGAATAGAGGGCCCAAAAATGAACCCATGCATGTATAGGCAATTGGTTTTCGACAAAGGTACCAAGAATACACAATGGGACAGGACAGTCTTTTCAACAAATGGTGTTAGGAAAACTGGATAGTCACATACAGAAGAATGAAATCAGACCCTTGTCTCATAGCATATACAAAAACTAACTCAGAATTGATTAAAGATTTCAAGATAAGACCAGAAACTGTAAAACTACTAGAGGAAAACACAAGGGAAAAACTATACAACATTGGTCTATGCAATGATTTTTTTTGATTTGGCCTTAAAAAGTATAGGCAATAAAAGCAAAAATAGACAAATGGGATTATATCAAACTAAAAACTTCTGCACAGCGAAGGAAACAATTAACAGTGTAAAGAGATAACCTACAAATTGGGAGAAAATATTTGTAAGCATACATCAAATAAGGGGTTAATATCCAAAATATATAAGGAACTCAGCTCAATAGCAAGAAAACAAAAACCCAATTAAAAAATTAGCAAGGAACTTGACATTTCTCAAAGAAGACATACAAATGCCCAACAAATACAAGAAAAAATGCTCAACATTGCTAATCATTAGGGAAATGCAAATTAAAACAATAGTGAGATATTATCTTACCCCTACGAGAATGGCTATTTTAAAAAAACATGAAAGATAAGTGTTGGTGAGGATGTGGAGAAAAAGGAAATCCTTGTACACTGTTGGTGGAAATGTAAATTAGTACAGCTAATATGGAAAACCATATGAAGAGTCTTCAAAAAGCTAAAAATAGAATTACCATATAATCCAGAAATCCCACTTCTGGGTATTTACCCGAAAGATTTGAAATCAGTTTTGTCAAAGAGATGTCTGCACCCCCATGTTCACTGCAGCATCATTCACAATAGCCAAGTTATGGAATCAATCTAAGTGTCCATCAATAGACGAATGGGTAAAGAAATGTACTATGTATACACAATGGAATACTATTCAGCCTTTGAAAAAAGGAACTTCTGTCATTTCTGACAACATGCATAGAATTGGAGAACACTGTGCTAAGTGAAATAGGCCAGGCACAGAAAGACAAATACCACGTGTTCTCACTTATGTGTAGAATCTAAAATAATCTAACTCATAGAAGCAGAAGGTAGAGTGGTGATTACAGAGGCTGGGGGCTGGGGGAAATAGGGAGATGATGGTCAAAGGGTACAAAACCTGACAGGAGGAATAAATGTGGGTCTTATTTTGAGATCTATTGCACCATGTTGTGAATATAGTTAATAATAGTGTATTGTACATTTCAAAATTGCTAACAGGGTAAATTTCAAATGTTCTCACCACAAAAATGGTAAGTGTTTGAAATGATGGCTATATTAATTAGCTTGATTTAATTAGTCCACAATGTATTCGTAAATCATAACATCACTTTGTACCCCATAAATATATACAATTATAAATTGTAAATTTATAATAAAACTTAAAAAATAAGTTTAAAAGATTTGGTGATAGGTGCAATACTAAATAATTCTGTTTAAGAAACTCCTTAAGCTAGAAAAAAATAGATAAGAAATTTTAGAATATGATCTTAGGGTAAGGAAGGCCTTTATAAATAAACCTAAAACCCAGAAACCGTGAAGAAAAATGCTGACAGATTTGACTGGGGAAATATTTAAAATTGTTGGAATATAAAACTTTCTATTAACAAAATTAAAAGACAAGTGACAGAATAGAATAATATGTTCGTAAAATACATAATTTATACTGGATTAACGTTCATAATATATAAAAAGGTCCTATGACTCAATAAGTGAACATAAACCAAGAGAAGAATAGACAAAAGTTATAAATAGGCAACTCCCAGAAGAAGCAAGAGAAATGGCTGATTCTAATCTATCAGTGTAAAGAACACAGGCAGGAAGTTTAAAATCAAATTTTAAAAAGTCAGAAAACAGTCCTTTGAAAACTGCCCCCCGTGCCTGCAGCATCCTGCCCTCCTTTGCTGTCCTAAAGCACTCGTGTATTTTTCCATCTCAGACCCAGGCATTCATCGAGATGTCTTTTGTGCCACCAAGATACTTTATGCATCCATCTCCTATGGCCCTTGGGTCATTGTGTCCAGTGTCTGCTTACAAATTTGCTTTCCTCACGAACCAAAGGCTGGGTTCATCACTTTATTTTAGTGACCCAGACTTAATCTCTTTAAATTCCTATACCTTACCTAACGTGTGCCCATAGAATAGATTTTCAATAAATGTTTGGTAAATGAATAAATAACAGATAAATATTGCATTTTCATGGGCACTATTGGAATCAGTACTTGGATTCTACAGGAAAATGCCTACCTTTCAATTTCATTTGGACTGGAGATACTAATACATACCGTCTCACTCATGAGAGAGGGGGAAAGTGACAGGGAAAATTCTGTCTTTAATCAATTCTAATATACAACCTTTTGGTGTTATTGCTGTGCATATGTCAGCTAGATTATTATTACTGATGGCATGATAAAACAAAGGCAATTCCTTAATGTTTCAGTCAACAGATGATTCAATGTTCATTTGAGAAAGAACTATCCTTCCTGGCTTTTGAGTGAAAACCTTCTCTTCTTGTTATTTGATAAGATCTGGGAAGCACCAGCATGGAAACCTGCAGAAAGTGTGTCAGTGGCAGAAAAGATGTTACAGTATCACCAGCAGTCTCAGTGCCTAGAGAATACTGTGTAGAAAAACAGCCATCAGCAATTATGAGTCAAAAAGTGATTAAGGGAGTCACACTTTGAATATGAAGAAGTTTAGAAATATTTTAGCCATTTTTTTCACTTGCATTTTCCTTTTTATACATGCATAAGAGTGCTATATAATAAAAATCTATGTTTCCATCTAAAAAAACTTTCTCGATAAATGTAAAATAAAAATTCTAAGTAATGAGAAAGCAAAAGCCTTACATCGTAAGTTGCATAGTTGAGCTGTCAGTGTTTTTTCTCCTTTTATGGTAATATTCAATAATGGTACATCTTGCAATTGCTGGCATATTAGATTTGATGAAAATATGGTAATAATAACACCTAACACATATTAAGCCTTTATTTTTTCCAAGGCACTATACAAAGCACTTTATACGCATTATCTCACTTAATTGTTATAACAACTCCATAGGTAGACTATGATTATCCTCATTTACAGATAATGAAACTGAGACTTAGAGGCATTAATTACTGACAGAATTAGAATTTTTGAGTGAATCAGAGTCTGTGCCATTAATCACTGTCTGAAGGAAGCAGGAGCAGCAATTTCTTAAGACACACACATTATTGCAGGGCTGTGGATGCGGGGAACACTTTCTAGAATACCCAATTGTGTATTTTAGTGTCTATCCTGTTGAAATTATGATAAAGGCGAATTAAATAAGTGTGAGCATGTGTTTATGTTTATAAATAATAAATATGAATATCTATTATACGAATGACATGTCAAACGTTGTAAATATTTGTTGTGCAATGGGAGATGTGTTTGTGGAGCAGTATATACACCAACACGTAAAACTGTGACAAAGCCCTTGGAGGTGACAGATCCAGTCAAGTCACATCCCTGTCAGAATGGCAGGTGCATAGAGCATGGTTCACCCCTCTCTCTAGCACAGAGCGCCTAAACACAAGTTACCATCTTGCATTTCAATGGTAGTTCTACCATATTTATATAAAAATCTATACTTACAGCACTAGCTCATGGAATCAATTTAGCTGTAAATAATTCAACTTAGAACAGCCTCCTAATAATAAGTAGAAAGTTAAATTAAAAAATGCTGCAAATGAGAATCAGCTACTGAACCTGTACAAATATAAACCATCTGGAATGAATCAGCAATCTTGGCTAAAAGTGAATTAACTCTTAAAACCTCTTTTCTGTCCAACTTTCTAACAGACACTCTGATTTAAGCCCTGAAAACGGACTTGACCTTATTAGAAAACCATTTGGAAAACTGCTTTATTAGCTACAGAATACCTTCCCAGATGGTGAAAGTCAATAAAGAAATAAGTTTTAAGACTTTCCATAGGTGTCAGGAAAAGCTGTTTGCTTAAACCATTACTTATATAGTTTTCTATTTATGAACATCTTTGTCTCTTGTACTGATGTTAGAATGACAGCTTCAGCAGAACATTAATTAGCTTGGGGGTGAACATATGTCTATGTAAAGGTATTATCCATCATGTTTTAAAAGAATATTGCTTGCTTGTTCTCATTTTATCCAGTCTGCATCTCTTCCCAGTACCACCTATTTTAAGGTGGAAATACAAGGGTTTTTTTTGTTTTATTTTGTTTTTCTCGTCACATAATTTTTCTGCTGGTGGGTTGCCACTGTCAGTAGCAGCCATCCTCAAACTCGGAAGGAATGGTAAGATGAGTGGTTGCAACCCAGTGGCAGGGTTTTTTAGTACTTTCTATTTCAAATTCTGTCAATGCTTAACCATTTGTGTCACCAAGAGACAGATATTTATTGTTCCTGCTGTTCAGGGAGAAATGTTAAGATCTTGGCCGTGGGCCTTTTCAAACAACAGCCAGTGGGATTTTGCATTAAAGGGCATCGAGGGACATTGCTCGGTGAGCTTTCCTGGTGCATTTGAACTTTGCCAACAGTACACTGGAGGTAGGGTTTCTGTTTCCTGGCATTTGTTCCCCTCCTTTTTTTTTTTTTTTTTTTCTTTTGAGGCAAGGGAAGAGATAGGATATTCTGTTCTCTTGTTCCTATCAGGAAGGAATTTTTCTCATCTCTTTTTTGTAAATACAAATCTGGGCTAGTTACTAGGGTGTCAAACAGCCAGAGAGTTTAATCTATAACAGGTTTAAGTATAATCCTATTAAACGGTCTTCTGTGTCCTTTGAAATCTCGATTAGCTAGGGGACTGCCCATGTTGAAAGCCATACAGTCTTGCACGGAAGGAATTATGCTCCTAGCTACAGCTGGCCCATAGCATCATGGCTGTTCTGAGCCCTATCCCAAGATAATTTCTCTTCACTCACTAGTCTTCCCTATTTAAGGGTTTTAAAAACCCTGTGAAAAGTGAAAAAGCTTTGTGAGAAACTATGAGAGTAAATCAATTAGTTCTGTATCAGACTAAAAAGTCAGTCTTCTCATTGGTTTTCTGTGTAGCAAATACTTCATAGTCAGGGGCCTTGTCTGTCCTGTTGATGACTGAATCCCTCCTACTGCCTGGAACAGCAGCTGGCACATTGCGGGCATTTAATAAATATTTGCTGAATGAATGGGTGAATGAATGACAATTATTTGGCTAACCTTGACTACAATGTGCTAAAGATGATCACTTATTTTCTTTGTTATGATTATGTGTGAAGAGGATAGGCTAATGTTTTTCAAATCTTTGGAGTGTTAAAATGACATTTCGCTATCTAAGCAAACAGGTTCATAAGTGCGGGAATATTATATCCAGACTTGTGTAAGCCAAACTGCATGATAAAGGCCAAAAATTCATGAACCCATCTTTGTGGTTCTTCTAAATTGACCAAAGGATCTTTGCATTGTCACATTGCTCTGCTGTTTTATTAATTCAAAGTGGAGGCCCCAAGAATCCTTTGTTTTTGGTGGTTAAGTAAAGGATCACTATCATGTCTGCTGCTTCTCAGTTAGACTTTTAATGTTCATGGTATACTCTCTTCACTATGACTTCAAAATCCAATGACAAAGAATTGAGTAGCATTTGATTCTGTGCTGGCTAACATAGGTCTTCCCAACCATGAAGAGGCTTCCAATAAAGACGTCAAACTAAGAACTCTTATCTACAAAGGCAATTTGGAAGGAAGGATGACATTCTTGACCTTTTCCACCTTTTATTATAGTCTTCCCTCTTTTTAATTTCCCTTGCTATCTTTTACTTGTTTCCATTTTTATTTTCTTCCCAGCTTTTCTTTCTTTGACCTTCTTTTCTTAGTCCTTCTTTCTTTATTTTTTAAAATGTATTTTTAAAAAGAACTTGTGTTAGCTTTAACTGAGTAGTCTTCGGTCAGTGGTGTTTATCTGGTTCCCCCCCCCCCCCCCGCCCCCCGCTACCTAAAAAGACTTTTAAAAAATTATCGCTCTTCTTGAATACCACGTTTAAAGAGATTTTTGTCTACTAAATTCACTTAAGTAAATATTCATTACTCCCTCCAGCTCCTTCACAGTTGCAAGATGTGGAAACAACCCAAGTGCCCATCGATACATGAGTGGATTAATAAAATGTGGTGTATGTATACCATGGAGTTCTACTCAGCCACAAAAAAACAATGGTGAACTAACACGTCTTGTATTATCCTGGATGGAGTTGTAGCCCATTCTCCTAAGCAAAGTATCCCAAGAATGGAAAAACAAGCACTACATATACTCACCATCAAATTGGTACTAATTAATCAACACTTATGTGCACATAAGGAAGTAACATTCATTGGGTGTCAGGCAGGTTGGAGAGAGGAGGAGGGGATGGGTATATTCACACCTAATGGGTGCAGTGTGCACTGTCTGGGGGATGACCACACTTGTAGCTCTGACTTGGGCAGTGCAAAGGCAATGTGTGCAACCTAAACATTTGTACCCCTGTAATATTCTGAAATAAAAAATAAATTAAAAAAATAATCAAAGATATATAATTGCCTATCCAAGCTTATGATTAGCATGACACATCCATGCCAATGTTGATATTCTATCCAAGTAAAGACACTTGAAAGTTGGTCTTTCAGGTAATTTAGGAAGCCTGAATCTAGGTGACCTTGCTGACTAATACCCACGCAATGACAGACTCTTTCCAGTTGGATTTACTTTTAACCCACACAAAAATGAACAAAAAGAAAAGAGGCGTCATATCTTAAAAAACAAGATGGTCATGACTGAGTTGTTAAAAAAATAAAAAATAGATTTATATTACCATACTGAAATCATTTAGCATAACATACTCATTTTATTATAAATCTGATGCTACCCAGTGACCTTACATCCTACAGTGATGACAAAGGGATGATGGCATTTTCCCTTAGAGAATCAAAACAACCAAACAAAAAAACACACTTAATAACTTGTCCCATAGAGATCCTATTAGAAACTTTAGACACTGATTTAGAAAAGACCTGAGAATTCTAAATTGTCTTTCTTTTGTATTGTCTTTATTAAGCTGATGTTCACTATTGCTTCATAAACACTGGAGGGCTTTTCTGAATTTAGTTGCCAGGGCTGGAATGTGTTTCTAGGCAATTAAAAACATTGCCTTTCATGTTTTGCTGGCTACATCACTGAGAGGCTAAGTGACCTTATCAACACTTAACCTTTTCCACTAAACTTAGCACATTAATAGGTGAAAAATTCTCACCTATCTTGCACACATGTGAGGGGAAATTTAGCGCATGAAGCAATTCCAAACGGAACTGTATGGATCGAATAGGTATGTTATTCCAGCTTACTTGAGTTCAAAGGGTAGCGGAAGGCAAGGCACTGGATATGACCCAACAAATACATTAGTATGGTGTATTAGTTTGACTTTTTATGATTGTGAGGAAAAGACAGGCATCAATTACTTTCAGTAATGAGGATTCGTGTTAAGGGTACAACAGAATCTGATCTCTTTTAGTCAGCTAGATACTCCTTGTTCCAGATCTTCTAAAACAGAAAAATACACCAGATAATGCTGCCTGACCTCGTGATTTACCTTCACCTTGTTAATTAGTATCTACATTCCCCCAAAGAAAAGACTTGATGAGGATGCTTTACCTCCATCCACGTAGAACCACGCTGTGGGCAAACGTCCAGGTCAAGCTGTTTTAGAGGCGGTCCTCCCTTCTCGGTGGAGCCCTTGAGTGTGTGCTTTTTGGTTCACACACCAATCCTTGGTTGCATTGTTGTGGCCAAAGTGGCAGGGCTGGTTTTACCCAATATATAAAACACTAGATATGGGAACTTAATGCAGGAAAAATACCTCTTGGTTCTATATATTTTTTCCCTACCAAGAAATAGTGACAACAGATGATCACTTAGAAATTTCATGGCTTATTCAATGTATGTGTGGGCTGAAATAAGGCTAGATAAATTCCCTAAATTATCTGGATGAATAAGGCAAAGTTGTTGGTACTTAACCTCCAAAATAGAGATAATTATGGCTTAATAGACTGCCTCAGATGGACAAAAGTTTTGGATTTTATTTTCAAAATGATGGTCAATAGACTTATGTATCATGTTTGATTGTAGATGCAGATTAAAATAAGTCTCAACAAAGATGAAAACTAGTAGAAATATACTTTCTTTTTTAGTTTCCCTCAGTTTTCTTATCTATAAAACAGAGGTAATATTAATAACAATAGCTACTACATAAGGTTATTGTGAGAATTAAATGAATTAATACAAATAAAGCACTTAGTCCCTGGCATGTGCTAAGCACTTAGTTCATGTTGGATATTATATTGTTATTAAAATTGCAAATATAAAATAACATTGTACAATAGAGAAAGAGAGATTTCTGAAGAGGGATGTACTCTGAATTTGCTAGATAATCTATTTAAAGAGTACAGTTTTTAAAAAAAATAGACTGGAAAAAGTACTAAAATTCTGCTGTTCAGAGTGTGTACTCCGTAGACCAGCAGCATCGGCTTCGTCTGAGAGCTCATTAGACATGCGGAATCCCAGGCCCTGCGTTTTGACAAGATGCCTATGTGATTCCTACCTACATTAGAGCACGCTGTTCTAAATTCTTTTTGGGAGCTAATTTTTTTGACAGGTTTTTATCTTCAAGCTATGGCATTGAATGGTATGTGGATCTATCTAATTTTCTTTTATATCTCCTATAAAAATTCCTCTTTGAAAATATTCATTTCTCTTGACTGTCTAGGCCTCTTCTACACACTGCCACACAGAAACAGAGCAGAAAGCACAAATGTGAGTGTCTCAGTTGGCATCCCCATGATAAAGGGTCAAAATGTCTTTCTCTGTCCGTTGACCAAGGTGCACACCTGCCCCCAAACTTTGCAGACACCTTATTTTGCCTCTCCTGCTTTGTACCTAAAAGGAGGTGTGTTTCTGCAGCTCCAAGTTCTCCTTTCTTCTTCTCTTTGAGGTCAACTTTTTTGAGGATATAGATACAGTCGCTCTCTGCTTTGGGATCCTGAGTGCTTATCGCTCCTGCAGGTGTGGGGCCCTCTAGCACCGCACTTCCGGGTTGGGGCGGGGCTGGGGCAGCGGCTGTCCCCACGTGCTGCGGTGTCCTGGACGACCGCCTTAGCGGGGCTGTGAGTGAGAGGCCACTCCTGATCGGGAGGGAATTATAGCATGTGAGGGACTCCGTTGTGGTGGGATGTGCACACACACACACACACACACATAGCACACATACACCACACACAATATATATACCACACACACATTCCCCACACATATGCCACACACACACATATACACCACACACATACGTGCACCACACCACACCACACACACATATGCATATAACACACACACACACATAGCTCTCTCTCTCAAGGATAAACATTGATTTTCAGAAAGTATAGTCTAAATCAGCGTTTTTCAAATTGAGAGCTAGGAACATATTTTTTTCCTTTCCAACAGAAAAAATTTTTTTTCGCTTTAAAAACAAAAGAGGGTTTAAGTTTAGAAACAGTGATCTAAATCCCTGGGAAGAAGTAGAACCCTTTTCCTAACTTCCCCGTAATTTTTCAAACTGGCCTGTCTCGCAATGGCATTATTTTATGTGATCACATTACAGCCTCATCCCCTAAGCACTGCCCTATCCCATAATCCAAGTGAATATCCATCTCCTAATGGCTGCTCCCTGGCCACCCTGCAGCCCGCTAAGAGACTGTTTAATCTCCCAGGCTCAGAGCCAATCTCTCTCTCTCCTCCATCTCTCTCTCTCTCTCTCTCTCTCTGCACTTACCTCTGAACAGGAGAGGCAAGGAGACTTTTTCTTCCTGTTACCTGGTGGTAAACAGAGAAGAGCCCAGCCTGAAGGGCACGTTGGCTGCTGGGGGCTGCCCACTGCAGTGGTGGCTCGGGGTCTTGCTCTCCTCGGAGGCCATAGCATTGCACTGGCCCCCTTCTTGTCTGGGGTTGGGGTTGACTGAAGCTTTGATTCCCTAAGGAGTTAGAATGGAGTGGAGGGAAACCTTTTCTTTCTATGGTATCTACTTTGATATGTTTGTAGACATTTTTCCTAATTCTAAAAGAAAATCATCTACATAGAAGAGCGTGATGGAAATACAGGACTGGTATCCCGGAGACCTGGTAGTGTGCCTCCTTTCTCAGCCTCGAGCCCTTAACTATAAAATGAGCTGAAATCCCTCATAATGCTGAAAAACAGTATGTTGTTCTTAAATATATGGCACATGGTTTATTTTATAGTCTTTCATACTATTTATTTTTTAAAATTTATACTCTACCTTGTCTCAGAAAGGATTTAAGGGGCTTTACAAGGATACATAAAAAATAGCATGATAGCATAAATTAGAAATATGTGAAGAACAAAAGAGGAAAACAAAGAGAGGGCCGTAAAATGGAGCCAGGCTGTAGCTAGAACTTCCAGGCATCCCTTGAAGTCTTGCCCTTTTGCTTCAGGAAAATGTTGCAGATTGTTTTTACATCCAGATAAGCCATATGAACAGAAAGGGACATAATTCTCCTTATAAGCAAGACAGTCAGTAATAGCATCTTAGCAGGTATGGAAAAATCTGTTTGCTTCTAAGGACCATCAACCTGCCAAAAATTTAATAAAGGAGTTTGTATAAGTCAAAGACAATTTATTATGTGTTTTATTGTTGTTTGGAGATGGATATATGTATATATATATAATCATTCTACACATTTCTTTTTAAATTAAGAGCAGGCACATTACATATAAATATACAAATATCAAATAAATTAGAGCAAGTAGAAATCAACCGATCCCAGTTGCACAGTGTAGTCTGTTCTTTAACTGAAGGGGTGGAATCCCACCTAGTGAGACCGACAGGGGCTGGATCACGCTGTCCCAAAGAGAAGGGGCACAGAACTTCTGCTCTCAGGAGCAGGGAAGCTCAAGGTTTTGGGCTTCAAAATGACTGAGTGGGCTGGTATGATTTTAAAACACGGCAACTTGATTTTAAAGTCTGAATTTAAAACAAGTGCTGACAAGAGATGCCTGAAAGTGGTGTGTGAAAAGGTTGGTATTTGGAGCCAGTTCCAATGCCTCATTTGCTGCTGGGTAGGGGCGGTGGTAGGTCGAAGGTTTTTTATTTTGTGGGCAAAGAACTGAAACCACAGATATCACCTTATAGGAACCAGAGATGTTCTATCTAATCTCTTTGGCCTTATCTTTTACCAGCTATGACCCTAGGCACACCCTCCAAATATGTACTCACATACACACACATTCATGCCTACACACACGCTAACACATACATTCATACAGACACACGCTCCTTACACACACACTCACATGCACACATTTACACACATAGTCACCCATATACACACATTCACATACACACCAGGCCTTTGAAGGCTGCAGAAGAGGCCTCTCTCTCACTTCCAAGCCCCCGCACAAGCTGAGCCCTTATTTGCAGAGATCTCCCTTTTCCATCCTCCTTGCCCTCATTTTCCACAGAAAACCCTACTTGTCCCTTATGATTCAACTTAAATGTCACTCCCTCCCAGAAGCTTTCTCTCCAAATCCTGGACTGGTAACTTCTCTTAAACAACAGCTTTCACAACAACTTTGCTCAAAGCAGTACACAAAAGAGATACATTCCCATAACATCCACAAAAAAAGATTTGAAAAGTCTGCGGTGTCGGGGAAGATCTGCACTTTGTACTCTGATGCTCCTTCAACCACCTGCCACCGAGCACATAGTTTGGGACCAGCACAGAAAAAGCGGAGGGATTAGAAAATTCAGGTAGGTGGCAACGGGTGAGGTATTCATTTATTTCAAATGCTTTTTTGTGGGGAGAGCCACGTGAGATGTATATCTTATTTCCAGAGAAGTCTCAGGGGAAACAGCTGTCATGCGGTTTCATTCCAGAACTCTTCAGTGCAGTATGAACAATATAAAGGAGGACAGACAGCCTCAACAGCAAACCACAACAATACGGAGCTGCCTCAGTTGCAGTGCGTTTTACCCTGTAACTTCTTCTTAATATGAAGTGTAATGCGCCCTACAGTAAAACAGTACAGTGACCTTTGGGTATTAAATCAGATTTCATGCTCCAGGACTGTGATCAAAATATTCCCATGCTATTTTTTCCTTCCAAATGGAGTCAAAATGCTTTAAGAAAATTTACGGAATCCTTGAAAACCTAATGATCCCTTTATAGCCTCAGGTAAGTTACAGCAAAATTTAATTTCTGCTAACCTACTTGAGATTGCAAACAGCAAAATAAATGCATGCTGCTTACCTGCTTGCTGCATTTCTCTTTTCCTCTCTGACCCACTCTTCAGAGTGTGCCATACTCTTGCAAAACACTCAGGGATGCCCTCTGTTCCACAGTCCCCCCAAGCACCTATAGCATTGACTTTTGTCCCCCCCCGGGCCCTAGGTAGAGAGAGTCATGGTTCACCCTTTACAAGCTCACTCATCTTGTTAAGAAGTTCTTGCAACATTTTTTTTCTTAACCAGAATGAAAGTTGACTTGTTTCTGAGAGTTTCATCACTAGGAACAAAAGAATAGATAGCAAGGATTATACCTAACATTTTTTAAAATGTTGTATCTGTACATTTAATTATTTATTGGATTCTTGTGGTTGGAAATGTGTTTTTTCCTACCTAGAATCTATTTCCCCCTTTTTGACAACAGCATCATGATGTCCTTTTAGTAAATTACCCTTCCCCCGCCCTCGTGGGCCCTTGGTGGGACCATCAGTCAAGGCATGCTGCCCTGCCCTAGCCAAAGGGCAGGCCTGTGAGCGAGACTAGACCAATTTTGAGTTAACTGGTAGGAAAATAAAGGGGTTGGCACTGATCCCTTCCAGTGCTTGATGTGTTAGCCTCTAATTCGGGACTATAGATTAGATCTTGCTATTGAGTCTTCCAGAACTACCCTGATTGCTGTCCCCTTCCCAGCCTGGCTTTTCAGACTTCTCTTCAATGTTGTGTGCTACTAGTACCTTTTTAACATACGTATATTTTCCTGCTTAATAAATCAGAATAGGTTTCTGGTGCTTGGAACCAAAGAGTACTTATTATGAAAGAATTTAAAACCAGATGTGATGTTGAGGATAGAGATAAGGAAGATTACAAAAGGAGAGGAGATGATAGTTCAGTGTATTAGTGAGGAACAATGAGAGGATAGCTAGCTAGAACCATGGCCAAAATCATGCCACAGACAGTCCAGGGAGAGGACACCACTGCTGCTACCAGTCTTCACCAAGTGCCACAGCAGGCCCTGGACTCTGGATGTTACCACTGCCACCATGGCACTGCTGTCTTTGAAATGGACATGGGTGCTGTCCCTTCCACCAGAACAGAATTCTTTGCTGTCCCAAGTCAAAGATTTAGTGGGTGCATATAATTGATTATGTCAAATTCACATGTTCACACCCTAGCTGTCTATGAGTGTCAAAGTATCTTGCCATTTCAAGTCCTACAGTGAAAGAGTGAGTTCTATGGTGCAGAATTCTGTATTTAGGAGGGAGTTTCTGGTGCTGGGCAGCTGATGTCTATAATTTTTAGTAAAAATGATTGGGTGGAGTCAAAAATGAGCCAGAAGTAGTGAGGATTATGAGAAATATTTCAATAATATAATAGGTAATACAATTCTGATTTAATAAACTTGAGTGAATTGTAAATTTCTTTCCACATTAGAAGCCTGAGGTATCTACACCTGCATTCTTGACTCACAGAAATTGTGAAATGGTAAATATTTGCTGTTCTAACACACCATGTTTAAGAATAACTTTCTGTGTAGCACTTGGTGAAGACTGGTAGCAGCGGTGGTGTCCTCTCCCTGGACTGTCTGTGGCATGATTTTGGCCATAGTTCTAGCTAGCTATCCTCTCATTGTTCCTCACTAATACACTGAACTATCATCTCCTCTCCTTTTGTAATCTTCCTTATCTCTATCCTCAACATCACATCTGGTTTTAAATTCTTTCATAATAAGTACTCTTTGGTTCCAAGCACCAGAAACCTATTCTGATTTATTAAGCAGGAAAATATATGTATATTAAAAAGGTACTAGTAGCACACAACATTGAAGAGAAGTCTGAAAAGCCAGGCTGGGAAGGGGACAGCAATCAGAGTAGTTCTGGAAGACTCAATAAACATCCCAATAAAAGATAGAAATATTCCAACTGATTATGAAAGCAAGACTCAAGTATATGCTGCCTATAAGAAACACTTTATAGAGACATAGGTTAAAAGAAAAAGTATGGAAAAAGATGTATCAGGCTAATAATAATCAAAGACAGCTGGAGTGTCTCTATTAATAATAAATAAAGTAGATTTCAGAGCAAAAATATTACCAGGGGAAAAGAGGATCATTTCATAATATTGAAGGAGTCAATTCATCAAGAGGACATAATAATCCTAAATGTTTATGCACCTAATAACAGAGCTTCAAAATATATGAAGCAAAAACTGCTAGAACTGCAAAGAGAACTAGACACATCACAATTATACTGGGAGATTTCAATACCCCTTTATCAGTAATTGATAGAATGACTAGAAAATTGATAAAAGTATAGAAGGCTTGAACAATACTATCAACCAACCTGACTTAATTGATATTTATAGAACACTCCACCATCAACAGAATACACATTCTTTTCACATGCACAAGAGAACATTTAGTAAGATAGACATTCTGAACCATAAAATAAATATCAGTAGGTTAAAAGGATTTAAATTGGTTGGGCGTGGTGGCTCACGCCTGTAACCCTGGCACTCTGGGAGGCTGAGGTGGACGGATCATTTGAGCTCAGGAGTTCAAGACCAGCCTGAGCAAGAGTGAGACCCCATCTCTACTAAAAATAGAAAGAAGTTAGCTGGATAACTAAAAATATATAGAAAAAAAAATTAGCCGGGCATGGTGGTGCATGACTGTAGTCCCAGCTACTCGGGAGGCTGAGACAGAAGGATCACTTGAGCCCAGGAGTTTGAGGTTGCTGTGAGCTAGGCTGACGCCATGGCACTCTAGCCCCAGCAACAGAGTGAAACTCTGTCTCAAAAATAAAAAAATAAAAAATAAATAAAAAAATAAAATGGTTTAAATCATACAAAGTATGTTCTCTGACTACAATGGAATTAAAATTTAGAATCAATAACAGAAAGTACTCTGGAAAAAACCCAAATATTTGAATACTAAACACACTTCTAAAAAACTTATGGGTCAAAAAAGAAATAAAAAGAAAATGTATTTTGAACTGAATGAAAATAAAAACACAGTATATGAAAATTTGTGAGGTGCAGTTAAAATGGTACTTAGAGGGAAATTTATAGTGCTAAATGCCTTTATTAAAGAAAAGAAGAAAGGTATCAAATCAGTGATCTTGGCTTCCACATTAAGAAACTAAAAATAAAAAAAATAAGAGCAGATGAAAATAAATAGTAGTACACGAAAGTACATAGTAGAAACAGTAAGTAGAAATTATTAGAAGAGAGGAAATTATAAAGATCAGAACAGAAATCAATGAAAGAGCAAACAGAAAATAACAAATAAAATGAAGAAAACCAACAGCTTGTTCTTTGATAAAATTAATAACATCAATCAATATCTAACCAGACAAATATGTAAAGAAAGACAGAAGACACCAATGATAAAATTACCCTGTATCTGTTAAAGAAATCAAATTTTAATAAATAAGTTTAAATTCTCATTAAAAAAACTTCAAGGCCAGATGGCTTTGCTGGCAAATTCTACCAAACAGTTAAGGAAGAAGTATCAATTTTATATAAGATCTTCCAGAAAATTGAAGAGGGTGAAATAATTTCCTACTGATTTTATGAGGCCAGGATTATGTTACAAAAATGAGGCAAAAATATTATAAGAAAACTATAGACCAAATCCCTCATGAACATAGATGCAAAAATTCCTAACAATTTTAATTCAACAATACATATTAAAAATAATACATCATGGCCAAGTGGGGTTTATCTGAGGAGTGCAATGATGATTTAACATTTGATGAGTATTCAATATATTTTAGCATATTAATAAAGAAGAAAAATTATATATAATCATCTTAATAGATGCAGAAAAATCATTTGACAAAATTCAACATTCATTTCTGATCAGAAAAAAAGTCTTTGTAAACTAGGAATAGAGGGAATTTGCAAAAACAAACAAACAGACAAAAACCTATGACTGACGTCATACTTAATGGTGAAAGACTGAATGTTTTGCCCCAAAATCAGGAACAAGGGAAAAATGCTCACTCTCACCACTTGTGTTCAACACTTTACTGAAAATTCTGGCCAGAACAGTCAGGTGGGTAATAGAAACAGAAGGCATCTACACTGGAAAGGAAGAAGTAAAATTATCTTACTTCACAGATGAGTACGATCACCTTCAGGGAAAACCTGAAGGACTCTACAAAAAAGGTACCAGAACTAATAAATTTCAGAATATAAAGTCAATATATAAAAATCAATTATATTTTTATATAGTACTAGTGAAAAATTGGAAATTGAAAATTTAAAAACTATCAACCATGTAAGCATTAAAATACGACTTAGGGATAAATCTCACAAAATATATGCAGTATCTATAAGCTGAAAACTATAAAACATTTTTGAGGAAAATAAAAGAAGACCTAAATAAATGGAGCTATACACCATGTTCATGGATTGGAAGACTGAAGATTGTTAAGATGTTAATTCTTTCCAAGTTTATATGTAGATTCAGTGCAATCCTGATAAAAATTCCAATAGGTTTTTTTTGTATAAACTGACAAGCGAAAATTCATGTGAAAATACATGGCAACTGGAATAATTGAGACAACTTTGAAAAAGAAAAATAAAGGAATTACACTTCCTGACTTCAAGACTTATTATAAATCTATAGTGAGCAAGACAGGTGGTAAAGATGGACAACTAGATCAATGGAACAGAAGAGAGACTCCAGAAAAAGACTCACATGTATAAAGACCATTGTATTTCAACAAACAAGAAAGGGTGGACAAAACGGTTTTTTTCTGTCTGTGTTTTTTTCTGTCTGTTTTTTTTTTTTTTTTTTGCAGCAAGGTGAAGAAAATACTGTCTTTTCAACAAGGTGCTAGAATAATTGGATATCCATGTGCAGAATATGAACTTTGGTACATAACTTGCACCATATACAAAACTTGCCTGAAAATGAATCAGAGATCTAAATATAAAGCCAAAAAGTATAAAACTTTTAGCAGAAAACATAGGAGAAAATCTTTTTATGTCTGGTTTAGATAAAGATTTCTTCCATGTAACACCTTATAGATTATTGTATTAAATAAAATAATATGAGGAAAGCTCTTAGGAGAATACCCAGTAACCATAATTGCTTATTGTTAAATATGTATGTGACTTTGAGGTTTATGAATATTTTTTAATTTGAACCTTATAATGACCATAGGTGGTAGGGAGGGATTACTAGCCTCACTTTTAGAGAATAAGAAACTGAAGTTCAGAGAGGTTAAGTGATTTAAATTATTCAAGGTCATCATATTGGACAAATGTTTATGTGGCTTCAAGAACTAGCATACTTGCCTAACAGAAGCTTTAGCAAATATGGGTTCATTTCTCTCCCATTGCTGGTATTGGTTTTGCAGCTACATGGTCAGGTCAGGTTCCAGGTCATGGCTCAAGGTACATGGCTCTGGGCTTGTGTTGACCTTCCTCTTAGGGGTGTAGGAAGGCTGCCATGTCCCCATGCACCCATTCCGAGGAGGTACAGGCTTTTGTTGACATCTTCCTCTGACCAGGGCAGAGGCATCTCTGCTGGAAACCCTGCAGACTTCCCTTCCACCTCACTGTCCAGAGGTGAGTTACAATTTCCACCCCTGGATTAGTTCTATCCTTGAGATGGAAGAATCTGCCACAAACGTGAACAAAATCGGGGTTCTTATTAGGAGGAATAATGAAGGACTGACTCTTTTACCAATGTCCGCCACAGTCACACAGATGGTCATGGAGATGCCTGGATACAAATTGGATTTTATGACTTCAATTCCAATTCACTTGCCACAACATAAAACCAGCCTAGCACTGTGGCACTGTGCTAGCCCTGGGATACAAGGATGAAAAGCCACATTTCCCAACCTCAAGAGTTTATAGTTCACTGAGAAGACAGAAAGCACTTACAAGAACAAGCAAATAAAACGCCATTTGAAATCTGCTAAAATGAGGACATATATATGTGTGTGTGTGTGTGTGTGTGTGTGTGTGTGTATCCTATGTAGATATTACATTGGGTACATGGAAGAAGGCTGGCTGGAGGAGTAAAGCCTCCCAGGGGAAGTGGCATTTGAAGGGTGAATAGGCATTTACCGGGTGGACTTGACCAACAGCGGATAAGGAGTGTACAGTATGTTCAAAGGCATGGAGGAACGACAACATGGCATTTTCAGAGTTCCACATTACTTTATTAATTTGCAGCTTAAAACACAAGAGGTGAATAACAGGACTGCCGAAAATTGAGGGTAGACAGGGAGGCTGCATATATTCTGTAGGTAATAAGAAACAACCAAAAAAAACCCCTCCTGTTTGATCAGGGAATCTCAGAATAAGATTTGTGGAAGATGATTGGAAAGATCATAATAAGGTTTTTAGTTAAAAGACAATTCTCCTTCTGTTTTTGTATAAAGTAACTTAGATGACAGCCGAGGTCACCACATCCTTTGAAGGATGAGAGTCATAAAGGATGCAATTTCATCCTTTGAAAATGAGATGAGTTCAGTCTCATCTTTAGGTTGCCTATGTGCTATGGAAGGTTTGATGCCCACCCTAAGATTCTGGCAAGTTTTCAGGAGCTGTATTAGTTTCCTAGGGCTGCAGTAACAGAATTCCAACAAACTGTATGTCTTAAAATAATAGAAATTTACAGTGTCCCAGTTCTAGTGGCTAGAAGTCTGAAATCAAGGTCTCAGTGGGGCCGTGCTCCCTCCGAAGGCTCCAGGGAAGAATCCTTCCTTGCCTCTCCTGCTTTTGGCGGCCCCAAGCATCCCTTGTTTGTAAGGGTCCAACTCCAACTTCTGTCTCCATCTTTACATGGCCTTCTTCTCTCCATGTCTGTCTGTCTTCTCCTCTTCCATAAGAACACCAGTCATTGAATTTAGGACCCACCCTAAATCCAGGATGACTTCATATTTAGATCCTTAATTATATCTACAAAAGACCCAATTTCCAAATAAGGTCACATTTGAGGTTCCAGATGGACATGAATTTTTAAAGGACACTATTCAGCCCACTATTAGAGCTCAAAGTCTCATGGTTAATTTTGTCTCTAAGTTTCTGCTTATCTTAAAATCTTAATTTCATACAACATATTCTCACTCATATGTGGGAGCTAAAAAAGAAGTAGAGAGTAGAATTGTGGTTACTAGAGGCTGGGAAGGTGAGTGGATAGGGAGAGGTTGGTAAACAGAGACAAAATTACAGCTAGGGCTGGGCTTGGTGGCTCACACCTGTAATCCCAGTGCTTTGGGAGGCCAAGGTGGAGGGATCGCTTGAGGCCAGGAGTTTGAGCCCAGCCTGAGCAACATAGCAAGACCCCGTCTCTACAAAATATTTTAAAAATTAACTGGGCATTATGGTGCACACCTGTAGTTTTAGCTGCTTGGGAGGCTGAGGTGGAGTTTGAGGTTACAGTGAGCTGTGACCGGGCCACTGCACTGTCCAGCCCGGGTGACAGAGAGATACTCTGTCTCTAAAAAAAAACAAAAAATGAAAAAATTACAGCTAGATAGGAAGAATAAGTTCTAATGTTCTATAGCATCACGTGGTAACTACAGTTAACAATAATTTATTATACACTTTTTAATAGCTAGAAGAGAGGATTTTGAATGTTCTCAACACAAAGAAATGGTGAATGTTTGAGGTGATGAATATGCTAATTATCCTGATTTGATCATTACACATTGTATGCATGTATCTTGTAGACATGTACCGAAATATCACTCTGTATTCCATAAACATGTACAATTATTTGTCAATTAAAAATAAAATTTTAAAAGTTTTAATTTCACATCTCATTTTCCATGGATATACTATTTTCTTTGCTGCAGAGCAGCCCAGACGTAGAACTTGGTCCCTTTCCTTGATGTGCCCCAAACCCATCCACCCAATATATTTAGGAGCACAGATGACTTTATGAAGTTTTGGAGCAATGGTTGGTGCACACATTTCAGCAACACACACATACACTTAGGGTACTAGGAATTCGTGTTCTTACACATCATCTGGTTAACCTGCCCCTGGAAATTTTTCATTCACAAACTTTCATCAGAACCCAGAACCCTGATTGATGCCTATTCCCCTTTCTCCTTCTTTCTACCTTCCCTGTTCTCTTTCCTTCTCTGGATTCTTCGCTTCTGCCCCTCCCTCCAATTCTGATTAATTTCTTTCGAGGTTTGTTTGAATAGGTTCACTGTCCTTTCATATCTTTCCCTCAAGAGGTCATCTTCTACCTGTATCAGAGAGTTTTGCTAAATAAAAACAGCTCCCTCTAAAAGGCGCCCAGGGGCTGTGTGTCAAAATATTACTTGTTTCCCCCTACTACAAGGCAAAGAAGAATAATAGCACAAAATTTGGAAACTTCTGTATATGGATTATGAAGTCTACTGTTTGAAGGAGTTGAAAATTTTTATTTCAAATAAGTTCCACTATAATACATTTGGGAGGCTCATTTAGGTACTTAATGAGCGAAAGCACTGATTGGGATAGATGTTTTTATTGCTACCTCACTAGTAAGAAACAGAAAATTTTATAACTGTGTTTATGACATACTTATGGTGTTTATATGTCTCTCTGTGTAATTAGTATGCATGTATTTAATTAGTATGTATGTACATGTTATGTATATTATGTATACTATTAGCATGTGCATATACTATGTACAATTAGCATTTATTTAATTAGTACATGTGTATATTATGTATATTATATATGTATGTTATATGTATACTATGTATGTGTATATTATGTATACTATTAGTACATATGTATACTATGTATAGTTAGTACATATTTATTTGATTAGTATGTGTGTATATTATGTATATGTTATGTGTATTCTGTGTATGTATATTTATGTATATTAGTGTGCATTTCTGTGTATAATTATGTAGTTAGTACAGTATTAATAGTATGTATTAGTAAATGCTTTGCCCAGTAATATACATTGAGTACCTTATTTAATCCTCACAATTAGGAGGTAGCTATTGTTATTTCCTCCGTTTTTAGGAACTGATAGAACTGTTTCTAGCAGTGTCCTTGCTCTTAACCCAAAGAACATATACTAAAATGTTAACAGTGCATATATTTGGGAGGAGGATAACAGTTGATTAAAATATGCTTTTCTGGATGTTAAATTTTCTACAGTGAACATATACTACTTCTGTAATAGGAACCTGCTCCCCGCTCCCACCAATAAATGCCATAAAGAAACAATCATTCTAGTTTCATAACTGACTGAAAATGTAGTGCTGTAATGGAAAAATGTCAACATTAAACTCTAATAGGCAAGCGGCTGTTTCTCTCCAGCAGGAGCAAGCTACAGGCAGAGGTACCCACAGACAGAGGGACCCACACCTCTTCCTCAAAGGACTGGTCGTGGAACAGGGGTGCACCATCTTGGAACTCCCCACCCGTCGGTGTTTTGTGGAGATGCATGCAAGTGTGTCAGACGCACAGACCAGGGGAGATGTGAGAGCTGGTGAGGGAGCATGTGCTTTGGGGGTCCAAGGAGTGGTGATTTGGGGGAGCACCCTCCTTTCCATGCAGAAAAACTGCGCTATGGGATAACAGCAGAAAGATTCCACCCCAGGGCGTTAGCACTCAGTGTTTAGCGCCCCCCCACCCCCCAAGGACAGCCCTCCTGGTTTGGTGAGCCCACCCTGGACTCTACACCAGTGGCTCCCCCTAGTGGCTGGAAAAGCATTTTCTGAGCCATGCTGAGGCTTTGCAAAGCCTTCAGGCTCGCACAACCCAGCCATGAACAAACTGCCTTGCTCCTCCCACAACCTCAGTGATGGTGGAGATCAAGAAACCCTCTGGGAGCTTCAGGGTCTCAACTCAAGCTTGGGGCACTCAAGTACTCCACCTGGGAGACCCCAGTCTACTATGGGCACAAAAGAACATCTTGGCAGGTGACTCTTTCATACAGACATCAACCCATGACAGGAAGAACAACTCTATAGCACATGCTAGCATTGCCCAACTCAAGCAAACAGGGTGTGGCTGATTCGTATTCACAAGTACTCCCCCCCCCCCCATATCGAGGATTAATCTGCGGGACCTAACACAATTCACAATTCACACTGCTGGGAAGAGGTGAAGACAGCAGGAGGCAACCTGAGAGGATCATCAGACCTGCTGGAACACCCACAGGCAACTCAGGACCAGCACTCTTCTCCCTGGCATGGTCCAGCATTGATCTTTGAGGACCCGGGGAAAGTCCCGCAAGCCAGGCCCAGTACCCTCAGGACTGGATCAAGAGGCCAGATGAGAAGGAATCAGCAAAAGAACTCCGGAAGTATGAAAAATCAGAGTGAAAGGTCACCTCCAAAAGGAAACAACAGCTTTTTACCAATGGATACCAATCAAAATGAAAATATTGAAGTGACAGAAAAAGAATTCCAAATTTGGATTATAAGGAAGCTCAAGGAAATACAAGAGAAAATGGAAAACCAACACAAAGAAACCATAAGAATAATACAGGAAATGAATGAAAAATTCACTAAAAAAATCAGATTTTTAAATAAAATCAAATAGACCTTCTGGAAATGAAAAATTCACTCAAGGAAATACAAAACACGTGGAAAGTTTTAAGAATAGACTAGACCAGGCAGAAGAAAGAATCTCAGAGCTTGAAGACAACACCTTTGAATTAAACAAGTTGGTCAAAGATAAAGAACAGAGAAATAAGAGGAATGAACAAAGCCTACAAGAAATATGGGATTATGTAAAGATGCCAAATTTAAGAATTATAGGAATCCCTGAGGATGAAGAAGAAAACACACAAGGGCTGGAAAACCTATTTAAGGGAATAATTGAGGAAAACTTCCCTGATCTTCTTAGAAATTTAGATATCCAGGTACAAGAAACTCAATGAACTCCTGGGAGATTCATTGCAAACAGGTAATCACCATGACACAGAGTCATCAGACTGGCCAAAGTTAATATGAAGGAGGAACTCCTGCAAGTTGTAAGGTGAAAAAATTAGGTAACTTACAAAGGAAAACCCATCAGACTAACTGCAGACTTCTCAACTGAGACCTTACAAGCCAGAAGGGATTGGGTCCCCATCCTCAGTCTTCTTAAACAGAATGATGGCCAGCCTAGAATTTTGTATCCTGCAAAACTAAGTTTCTTGTATAAGGGTGAAATAAAGACCTTTTCAGACAAGCACACACTGAGAGGATTTGTCAAGACCAGACTGGCCCTACAGGAAGTACTCAGCTCTCCATTATACATTGATCAGCACAATAGACACCTGCCAGTGTAAAATCACACAAAAGCTAAAGCTCAAGAGCCCATACATAATAATAGCTCAAGAAGTAAAACAGAGTAATAAGCGTCTACCCAACAGGATGAACAGAAATGTATCCAACTTATCCATTTGTTCAATAAATGTGAATGGCTTGAATTCCCCCCTCAAGAGACATAAGCTGGCTAAATGGATAAAATATATAAGCCAAGTATCTGCTATCTCCAGGAAACACATCTAACCCACAAGGACTCATTTAGACTCAAGTGAAGGGATGGAAAAAAATATTTCGTTCAAATGGATATCAAAGCAGGTGTAGACATTCTCAAATCAGATAACGTAGACTTCAAATCAACAATAGTAAAGAAAGACAAAGATGGGCATTATATTATGGTAAAGAGAGCAATTCAACAAGAAGACATAACAATCCTAAATATTTATGCACCTAACACAGGTGCATCCAGATTCATAAAGCAAACCCTACTAGATCTAAGCAAAGTGAAAAACAACAGCATAGTAATAGCTGGGGATTTCAACACCCCACTGACGGAACTAGACAGATCCTCCAAGCAGAAAATAAACAAAGAAACACTGGACTTAAACAGGACTCTAGATGGAAAATTTAGCTGGGGGAAAATGTGTATTTTTTCACCTTAACAAAGATTGTTCCATCTCACTGTACTTTAT
Source organism: Eulemur rufifrons (assembly GCF_041146395.1). Lineage (NCBI taxonomy): Eukaryota > Metazoa > Chordata > Mammalia > Primates > Lemuridae > Eulemur > Eulemur rufifrons. The sequence goes on along the minus strand of NC_090983.1, from coordinate 32,404,239 downwards.
TTAGCTAACCAACTCAAAACTACTTTGTACAAAAACAAAATTTCTACTCTTCTTATTTCCCCCTCATAGAATCAATATGAATTCCAAATCAAATTAGAACTCAAAAGATATTTTCATTCTATATACAAACAGTAAATTTTAACTCTTCATCTAATAAAAAGCTATAATAATATTATTAACTAATATTCTGTGTAATGCTTTATATGATACAAATGATAGTCACATGTTTTATCTCATTTAGACCTTGCAATAACTCTGTGGATTAGAAAGGGTAACTATAAGAAGGTATTATTATCCGCCTCCTTTTGTTTGTAAAATGAAGGTCAAAGAATAAATTGACTCTCTACCCTCATAAGGATCTGTTCTGTAAAATTTGGATTTAGTCAAAAGGTCACACTCAAGGATCCAGAAGGCCACATGTGGCCCTAAGGCTGCAGGTTCCCCACCCCTGGCTGGACTTCAAGCTCCCTGGAGACTGGGGCCATATCTGAAATGTCAGTGCAGCTGTATCTACAGCCTCCCCCGGCCCCCACCACAGATCACATAGTAGGTGCTAAACAAATATTTGAATGAATGAAATCCAGGGCCTTACTCTTAGTTGTGTCTTCTACCCATTGACCTCTAGTTCTGGCCAGCTGAAATGTAACCTTTTTCTTGCATTCCTCAGTTAGGACTGTCTTCTTATTCACCACCCTTAAAAGAGGTTGGATGCAAAAGTGGAGGAGCTTCAGAGAACCATTTAAGCATTTGCATGTGTGCACATGTGTAGTAAAATACGTATAACAAAGTTCATTATTGAAATTATACAATTCAATGGCATTTAGTACATTCGCAATGTTATGCAACTCTCACCACTATCCAATTCCAGAACATTTTCATCACCCCCAAAATGAAACCCATACCCATGAAGTGGTCACTTCCCAATCCCCTATCCCCTCAGCCGCTGGTAGCCACTAAGCTGCTTTCTGTCTCTATGGATTTGCCACTTCTGAATATTTCGTATAGACTCACACAGTATATGGCCTTTTGTGTCTGACTTCTTTAACTTAGCATAATGTTTTTGAGGTTCATCCACGTTGTAGCATTTCTCAGTATTTCATTCCTTTTCATGGCTGAATAAGAGTCCATTGGGTGAATATACCATTTAAACATTTTCTTTTTATTTTGAGATGGGGTCTCACTCTGTTGCCCAGGCTAAATTGTAGTGGTGTCATCATATAGCCCACTGCAACCTCAAACTCCCGGGTTCAAGCCATCCTCCTACCTCAGTCTCCTGAGTAGCTGGGACAATAGGCGTGCACCATCACCATCACGCCCAGCTAATTTTTCTATTTTTTGTAGAGATGGGGTCTCACTCTATTGCTCAGGCTGGTCTCAAACTCCTGTCCTCTAGCGATCCTCCTGCCTCAGCCTCCCAAAGTGGTGAGATTACAGGCATGAGCCACCACACCCAGCCCATTTAAGGATTTTTTTCAAGGTGGAGAATGTGTCTTAGTAAGAAGAGAGGTTTGACTAGGGAAGAGGATGCTCAAGCTTGACATCACTTGGACCCTCTCACTTAAAAAGAGTTTGCTTTAGGAAGAGGCGAGGAGTTATTCTCCATGTCTGTGGAGGACAAAATGAAAGCACATCAGTGAATAGGGGGCAGAAGAAATTGCTGACTGAGCTTCAGGGAGAACTTCCCGATGATCTGGGCAGTTAAACCAGGAAGGCACCACTGAGGGGAAGCTGTAGAATCAGAATCACCGACCTTGAGAAAGAGAAGGGTCATCTCTTCACTCCAGGTGAGTATTTGTGGGCCACTTAACCACCCCAAAAAGCAGGGCTATTCCAGGTGACATTTCAAAACCCTTCTCACACTGTAAATGTAGGACCATGAGAAGGAAAACTCAGAGGATTGAAAAATAAATCACAGAGGGTTTGTAAAGATACAAAACTGACCATTTAGGTAACTGCGTAAGTAGCTTAAAATTACATAAATTGGCTATAATGTTAGAAAGGAGCATGTGACATTTTGACAGAAAAGCAAATTAATTAATGGAATAAAACAGCAATTGATGGTATTGATTATAATTTATGGCACAAAGGAAAAGGTCATCTCATCTGCTGGATTTTATTTGGGTTAATGATAATTATGTTTAGTTCAAAAGAAATGAGACTAGTAATTGCAAGATAATGTCAGTTCTTCAGAGAACATCATTGTATGCCGAACAACAACAAAAAGAGGTAGAGGGAGTGAAAAGAAAGCCGTTATTATTTCCTTAATTTCAAACTCAAGTTAATATAAATTACCTGGAAGGAAAAATTATCTATGAAGATTTAAAATACTATAAACTCTCAAATCCTTAGCGTTAGGCATCTAAAGGAAACACCCAGCAGTGCTTTCAAACTAGTTTTAAGGCTTAATCCTTGTGTGCTTAAATAAACATTGCACACACAGACGAAGTGTGTGAAGCAGGCTCTGCTTTAAGAGGGGAAAGATTACATTTCTGTGTTTACCCAAGAGCTGACTAAAACATATTCCATTTGGCCGGGACACACAGAAATTAGTTTTAGAAACTGGAAAGGGAACTTTATGTCTTTTAACGTAACAGGCTGAATGTGGCGTATATTTTACAGATATCATGAGAAGTTTCTCTCTTCCACCTTTCCTGAGCCATCAAAGAGGTGATTGTGTGAAGGAAAAAGCACAGTAACATGTCACATTCCATTTACATCCATTTATCAAACCCAGGAAGAAGCCTTCGCACTTTCTGGACTAGTGAGCAGCACTGGACCAGCATAAAAAGCTGAGAAAGGGAGAATTTTCAAGGAAAACACACATTAAAAATGAGAACTCCCCCCAAATCATTTTTTTTGTACATGCTTTTACGTTTATGGACTTATAGTCTCAGAAGCCAGTTCAGGGTGGCAATGTGGCTTTTGGGGACATTGGGCACCTTTGCCTTCATGGCCCTCATCCTTCATTAAAAAGATATTTTAAATTATACTTTTAGGGGGACTGTGTTTGTATAGAGATGGCGATAATCCAGGCTGGATTCATTATCATATATTGGTTATTAATATATTCAATTGTTTCTTCTGATTTTAAAAGAAAGAAAAATTAAACCGTTTTCATGGCCCCTAGAAGTTTTGTGGGACATAACTCGGTGTCTCCCGTGCCTAATGGATACATCAGTCCTGAGGCAGGCAGTCAACAAATAGCTTGTATGGTGAGCAGAGATCTGAACTAGGCCCTGGGGGACCAGGAAGCCCTGTGAGATGTAACAGAAAATGCAGTCGGATTGAGGGAACTCACTCATTCATAGAGGGGTACGTTGCTGAGAATTGTTACAAGACAGTGGGAGGGACAGGGTGGGTGGGAGGGACAGATGGGGGTGAGGGTGAAGGGTGAGGAATGTGGAGGTAGCATATTAGGTAGGAAGTTATTGCTGCATCCAGATTAAAGTTTTAAGGGCCTGAGTAAGTTTGATGACATTGAAATGGTTAATTGAGAAGGTAACAGACTTGAGAAAAACGACACAAAGAACAAAGAAGGGGAAGAAGTCACCGATGATGCTGCGGTATTAGACGGCATCTTAGACCTCAATTCTTAAAGGTTTGATGGCACATTAGTATGATTTTCTCGGGTGTTGGCCTTCAATATTTCATTTAAAATGTTCTCTCTTTATTTCCTGTTCCCAGAAAAAGACAGAGCCAGACTTATAAGTATAATTAAAATGTGATTTCAGTTGAGCTATGTGACCACGTTTCCGTCTTGTTCTCAGCAGCCATCTCATTCCCCTCACCCCTGCCACTTTGTGTTTGTAAAAAATAGAAGTGAAGTTTAAAAGATTGGTTTAAATTCATGTTCTGGCCCTTTAAAATTGCTCCGGCTTGGTCAAAATATCTTTGTCACCCATCACGCTCCGGGCAGTTCCCTAGTAACAGGTACTGACCCATTTGAGTGGAAATTGAAATCAGCATTTCAATACTATTTTTGGTTTGGTTTCAAAGCCATGTACTCCTTCCTCTAAAACTGTCACCAATCACAGTGGTAGCTTGGAGTACTTTGGAATAACCTTCCAGATATTTTTAGTGTTTTCTCTGTGAAAATACCAATGTTCCAAAAGGAGACAAGAGTGGAAAATCCAGACCCAGAAGATGCTCAGAGATCTTGCAATATGACCAGTTACGTAGGGACTAATTCCCCAGACCCTGTATCAGGAAATTCATATATGATGAAGATGGTACATGTCATCAAAGAACTCACAGTCATTGCAGAAGAGAACCAAGCATGGAATGTGAAATCAGTTCTGTCCGGAAAGTATCCAGCCATTGTTAACATAACGAGAATGGTTTGCACAGCATGGAGGTAACCTGGCAGCCAAGGTGAGTGGACTGGGGTGCACATGCGTGAACAATGATGACTTCGCTGTGCTAGTCAGTGGGGCGCCAGACGCCATTGAGTGAGCATGTGTACTGTGTGGCCGTCACATTCAAAATGACTGAGCGAGTAGAGCAACAAATCTGCATCAAATTGTGTGTTAAGTTTGAACATTCCTCTGCGGAAACTATTCACATGATTCAGAAGGCTTTCAAGGGTAATGCAATGAGTGCGGTGCAAATAAAAGTGTGGCACAAACGCATCAAAGGTGGTTGAGAATCTGTTGAAAGTGATCCACATTCTGGAAGGCCTGCAACAAGCAGAACACTGGAGAATGCTGAACGTGTACAGGTTAGGGTAAGAGAGGCTGGGAGAACTGTGTGAGGTCCCAAGGTGCCTGTTTTGCAGGGGACTGAGGCATCATTGTCCTATGTACAACATTTCTTTTGTCCTATATCTTCTTCAATAAATGTCTCCATTTTTCATATTACATGGCTGGATACTTCCCAGACAGACCTCGTATGTATTACTGCTGGGATACACCTGGAATGCAGCAGGAACTCAGAAGAAGTTTGCTTAATAGCTGAGGGGGCAAGAAGAAAGTGATCCAGGAAGGTATACAAGGGAAGGCAGTGTTTAGGCAGAGACTTAGCCATGTTCCCAATATTCATTCCTTCCCTTATTAACATAATGCCAATTTTTATTCAGTGCAGCTGGGATTGTATTTCTCAGTCCCCCTAATGATCATGTGACTATGTTCTGACCAGTGAGAGGTAAATGGATATTTTGATGGGTTTGCCAGGAAGGCTCCTTAACAGAACTTCTCCTTTTTTCTTTCCCTTCCTCCTTCCTAACTGGAATGCGGATGTGATTGCTGGAGCTCTAGCAGCCATATTTGACCATTAGGTGAGCTTGATCCGTTAGGATCCAAGGACTATGGATGGCAGAGCAGAAAAATGTTAGAAATCTGCATTCCTAATGATCATGGTGCCCATGATACAGCTCTGGACTGCTTATCTCTGGACTCTGTATGTAAAAATATATAAACACATAAACCCATATATATTAGCTATTATTATTTTGAGTCTCCTTAATTTTAACCTATTTTGTGGCCATCGAACTAAGTTTTGAAGAATTTGTTAGAATCAACAAAGTGGATAAGAGGTAGAAGGGAAAAGCTTTGGCAAACCCACAGGAGCACCAAGGCACATGGAATACCGGGGACTGGCAGGTGGTAATGCCCGGCAATGAGGTTAGGAAGTAGAGCAGCTACTCTCTTTCAGGCTAGCTACCTCTACCAGTACGTCTAGTTTTTCAGTGGCCACACCGAATGTGTGGCCACACCTGAGGACTGCCACTTACTGGCTCCAGCGTGCAGGTGGGAGCCCTGGTCTTAACGAGATGGATAGCACCTGTGCAGTAATAGCAGGGAACGCGGTGAGGAAGGAGCAGAAGCCAGTAGAGGTGTAAATTCAGGATCTGTGCTCTGGGCAGGTTGATGTTGCCTGTTTTCCTTGAGAAAGAGGAGAGGGAACCTGGAAGAGACAGGTTTGAGGAGAGAAGAGGAAGTTTGAAACAGTTGCTGCTCATTTATGCCCTCGTGTATCCAGTTTTCCCTAATTAAAATGATTTCGTTTTAATTCCCCTCCTGCTCCTTGCTACCTGATCCAGAATCTGTTTTCATTCTCTAATATTGAATCTCCACTGCACAGGCTTCCTTGACCACTGGGATGAGCTCCCCTTTCTCTGGACACTTAGCCGGCACTGCCCCGTCATCATATACAGCTTTGCTTTGTGTTGTGTCGTGTCTATGATACCGTCAGTCATGATGCGAAAACAAGAAAAATGAAAAAGTAGGAAGGCTTTTAGAATACCCGGACCTATGAATACCTTGGATATTCAACCTCTAAGCAACTTTAACCTTTCCTCAACCGCATGATCAATCACTGTCTAGAAAAGTTATGACAATTCAGAGAATGCATATGAAGTGCTGAGCACTGTGCCGGGTACATAATAGGCATCTAATTAGTGGTGGCTTTTGGCCTTACCACTATAATATGTAGTGTACTCTTAGTAATTACTCTCAATTGAGGTCGATCCAGTGCCCAGGGTCTCTGTACATGGTAGTCCTAGACCAAGGTGTCCATCAATAGGAAGCTCCTTTCCACGGCCCCTTGATGCCTCAGTGACCATATCACCTGCTGGTCATGGAAGGATCCCATGGTTCATTCTGGTTTTAGACTAAGGGTTCTAAGGTCTGAGATGTTGAATGGAAGCTCCATGTGGGCAGGGACGGAGCCTACATATAGGCAGGGTCCAGCACAGTGAGAAACACAGAGGGGGTACTCAATGCATACTTATTTGTTCAATAAATGAAAAAATGAAATGAACGAATGGATGAATGAATGAAAGAGGACTTTCCTTTGGGAAAAAGCAGTTCCCTTTCCCTTCATTTCCACTTGGGTTACTGAAACATCCCCGCCCTCACAAAAATTAGTGCTTGTGTGCTTGAATCTTTACCTATGCAACTTAACTCCTCATTTATTTATTTTTGTCAATTTAGTTCTGACAGAACAGGTAGTAAAACGCAAAGGAAGATCTTTGGGGAAAACAGGATTCCTAAAACCTTTTTGAAAAGGCTCTCCAGTAGGCCAAGTGTAGATTCATTCAGCTCCTACCTGTGCTTCGGCAGGCGACAGAGACACAAAAACTGGGTCTGTGTTCTTGCTCCACAAAGCACCTGATTCATGAGACAGCTTTGCAGGAATTTAATTAGTGAAGGAATGTGCAAAGCTTAAGTGCTTCAGATGCCATTAACCATTGGGGAGGGGAGAAGGAGGGAGGGAAGCCTAACAGATGTTTGATTCAGCCTCGTTCCTGTGAAACAGATCGTTGCACACATCGTTTTTCTATTTGGGTAGCTCTTGGGTAAATCTGCTTAATGCTATTTCATTCTTTCAGGATCCTGGCTTCACATGTGTCCAGTTTAAAGCAAAGAGAAACGCACCTTCTGCCTCAGGAGGGGAAATAAGTGGATGTTTCTTTTTTTTAAATCTGGTTATTTTCAAGATTGCTTTTCTAAAGTCATTATTTCAACACATTGAGTGACTGTTGATCTGTGAGTTGAATCAACATGAATCTTTAGTTTTAGAAAGTTAAATTGTGGTCATTTTGTGAAGGAACTGCATGTTTTGGTTTTAATGGCTATAAGTGTTTAATAGCAATTGCCTCCCTTTAAATCTGATCACCATTTTGTGCACAGAAAAGTATTCTGTGAGGGTGTTAGCTTAAGTGGCCTGCCATCAGGACAGCTTCCGGTCTTGGGTTGGCAGTGAGGACCTTGGCTGGCCTCAGAGGCAGTGTTGCCAGTGTAGACGAGCCGGATGCTAACTAGCTGAAATGGACAGCGTTTGCTGCTCTTTCAACAAAACTAAAAACTGCCTTTTTACAGATAGGAACGAGCTACTAGATGTTGTCATAGAAATAAGGAATGCAAGAGTCTTGAGGCCATCTGATTTATCTTTCTACCAGCTCCTGTTTACAGACTATTTGTCAGTGCCCATTCCAAGTTCTTCTCTGTTGTGAACATCTCAGGATACCCAATTCGGGGTGGTAGAATTAGAAAGGGAAGAAAAAGATGCATACCAACTAGACTCGTTTTAAATTCCACATGTAGGTTCCAACCAACTTTTGAGTATTCTAAAGAGCAAGTTCCTAGAACTTTTTTGTGTGTGAAAGTGTTAGTGTAATGGTGCTCAGCAACTGATTGCTGGCAGGCCTAAATTACACTCTTTCAAAGCGTAACCACTCGATGATGTGAGATGAAAAAAAAGAAAATCAGCAAAGCAGGCTTCCTGTCTTGGTCTCCTTGATTTCTGGACCTCTCCACTCCAAACCCTTAGAAATTAACATTTAACTATCTCCAAGGTTGCTTTATACCCTTTTCTAAGTTTAACCATTCCCATACGTAACAGTGAATTCTCATGTAGAGTAATTGATACTAAGAATAAAAAAGTTTTCCAATATTTGGATGCAACACAAAATGTTTTGGACAGTCTGTAATGTTTCTTCGCACAGCCCTTCCCTTTCAATTTTTTTTATTGCATCATTTTTAAATTTACACATTCATTCAACCAACAGCTATTTGTTTTTTTTGTTTTTTTTTTTTTTAATTTTTTATCTTAAGTATTTATTTGTTTCCTGTAATGGTTAGACTAAGTTTTATCTCCTAAATTGGTGGCCTTTCTTTTTAAAGGTAAATTGAGCCCATTTACATTAATATTATAATTACTGACAAATGTTTATAGAATTAATGCATAAGTGAATGCCTTTTCAGACCTTTCACATCTAGTTTTTTTAACCTTAAGTTAATGTCCATATGAATGAGAGAGAAATGTAATCAGATATGCTTAGTTGATGATTTGACAATAACAATATGAATTAAATTGAACTGACTCTTATTTGCTCTTTTTTCTTTTTCTTTTTAATTATTATGAGTACATAATAGGTGCATATCTTTCTAGGGTTGCTCTTTTTTCTTTCAGTGAAAACACTATTTTCTTATGTTAGCTTTCTCTCAATCCCCTTACTAAGTGAAGACCTGAACTAGAACGAGATAGAGTTCCATTTGAAATTCAAACAAAGATATTCAGCTTTGACAACAGACTCATGGTAATATCATTTAACAAGATGAATTCAACGAGCATAAACAAATCCAAATGTTAAGGATTTCACCATTGCACAATCCCATGCCACAATCACTCATAACTTATAATCAATCAATTGCCTTCACATTTGGCAGTAACATCGTACAAATGAATTTGCTGATGATTAGCAAAAGTACAAAATGAACCCAAGGTCACTTAATCAAGAATAACAACAATAAAGAAACCCTAGGAATGCAGGTCAAGGCAAGAGGCTGCAGCTGGGCAGATATGATACCACTTGCCTAATTTTCATTTAGGAATTTGCTACAACAAATAAAATAAGTATCTCCTCTGAGTTACTAGAAAAGAAAACAACCAGGTATTACCTATCACCATTTGGTGACCATCAAATTAAAATATTTCCTAAATGAATGATTAAAATTTTAAAAGTCTTTAAAAAGAATATTAATCATTCTCATGTGTTCACAATAGCTCCATTTTTTATACTCACTATTTGCTTAAGTATTGCAATTTAGAAAATATGGCTTTTGACACATTAAAAGTTCTAAAACTGGGCACAGTGGCTGGCACCTATAATCCCAGCTACTAGGGAGGTTGAGGCCAGGAGTTCCAGATCAGCCTAGACAACACAGCAAGATCCTGTCTAAAAACAATTCTATAGGAAAAACTAAGATGTCTTTTAGTTTAAACAATTAGACAGAGCAACTTAATAAATTCAGTAAGAAGATGGGTTAGTCCAATTCAAGAAGTGTTTCCAAAATTCAGCCCCCACCTAGCTTCTTTTCAGGAGAAACTATACATCAACACAAATCTTTGATAACTTAACTTTTGGAGAAGAAAATAGAAAACTAAACCCACAGCATTATGGTTGTGTAAGATATTTCTTCCTCAGCATTAGGCAAAGAAGTGCTATTGTGCTCTTATATGCCATTTTATTTCAACAGATGATTCAACTGGTCTTGTAGATCTGATGACTGTTCAACATTCTTCTGAATAGCTTCTTGCTGGTACTGAAGATGTGTTGTTATTATTGCCATTTTCCTTAAACTATCTTCCGAGTGCAAGATGGCATCTTCCTGTAGTACCATGTTTCGAGCTGCCTGACCTAGCAGCTCGGAGCTCCGGGAGCCCTTCAGCACCTGCTTGGTGAGCGCGATCACGTCAGTACCACAGGTGTTCACCTTCTCCGTGAGAAGCCCCTTCACGGACTGACCAAACCGTGCTTGAGAATCTGGCGTTCCAGTCGCCATCACTTCAACTAGCGAACGCCTCCGCCCATTCAACCAACAGCTATTTGTTGAGTGTCTACTTTCTGTCAGACTCCAGAAAGATAAGGGAGAATAAGACACCATTTCTGCATTCATAGTGAAGTTGGCAAGCATTCCGAGAGAAAAAGGAGCTGAAGCAGGGCTGGAGCTACCTTCACAGGGGAAGTCACAGAGAGTTGTCAGGATCAGGGTCTCCATGTACAGTTGTGTTGGTGGTGCACTGATGGTGTTGCCCAGATAAAAGGGCCAGTGGGCTTTGCACCAACCTGAAAATGTCTCCAACTGGAGAAAGGAAGCCTTTTCTTAAATCTCTCAAAGGTATTATACGTGTTAGCAGTGAACCAGTCAGGATACATACATCTAACATCATACATTTGCTAACCATAGTTTTTAGGTAATTCCATTTCATATCTCTGTACTAAAATTTTTAAGTCTTCAAATTTTTATGTTATGCTTGCTAAGTTCAACATCCTGGAAACAAAAGGATGCAAGTCTCATAGAATTTGTAGACAGGTCTAGGGAATGAATAAATTAGTACATAACGGGGCAATTGGATTCGTTCCACCCTTTTAATACTGCATATGGGTGAAGAGCAGCTCCTCAGTCCCCGCCCTCAACTAGTATCAGAGAGAGCCAGCTGGTGAGGTTACCTGGGCAATTTGCTGAGTCTTTCAAAAAGGAAACAAAGCCAAATCACATTCAAACACATTACATTTTAAGTCAATAGAGACAGGTTAAAAAAAAAAAAAAACTTTAAAAAGAGCACAGCCTTTTAAGACTAAATCTTGAAGCAAACTGTCTCTCAGTAGACATGTTTTTATACCAATGTTTCCTGAACAATTGAAGAGCTGAGATAAGGCTACCTTCCTGGAAAAAGTTTTAAATATCAACAAATCAGGGTTTTGCTAGGGTTTTAATTTTTCAGTGTTTTAAAAATATTTAGCATCAATATTCTCTTGTTTTTTAATCCACAAATTTCTCTATTTTCTAGGAGATATTAGTTTGTGGGCCGTGGCTGTTTCAGGAAGGGCACCCAATGGGTAGTGAGGGATTACCGTATTCAGCACTGTAAGTGCAGATGGGCTCTGCTTGGTTTCGACTGTTGTTTGCCACTCTGTCTAAATAGTCTCAATTACTTATTGGAATGTTCTCTGGAAGGCAAATCCTGTGTCCGCAGACGTGCAGAGAAACGTTCTGGACCAACTCTGCCGAAGTAGGCGGGATCAGATTTGGACAACTGTAACCCAGGAGACTGGGAGCATTCCCACGGAGACCTGACAAAGGCAGGTCTGGTCCTCCGCTCACCCATCTCCCAGAGCACTGCTGCACACCTGGGCAAGTGGCCGGCTGCCCTCTCAGGAGGACCAACCAGGGATGGAGTCCTTGTGTCCCCTGCCTATTGTCTGGCTGTTTTTTTCTTTCTATCACTCTGGCATCTCCCTAATCTCTATCGAATGCTTAATTCATGTTCACTGATCTCCAATGCGACTTAGTAGAGAAATCAAAATTCAAAAATCATTGAAGGGAATCATATTCTCTTTTTAAAAACTATAGGGCTTTTGTGAAGGGATTCATTGTATGTGCTTTGGGGGGGTTCCATCCGATCTGCTATGTTTTAATACCATTGCCTCTGAGTAGCGAATACGGTTTCTTTAAAACCCATTATTCTCCCTACTGCGAGTTATAGAGAAGCATATCTTGCCCTCCCGTCTTTTCCAGGCAGGACCCTTGAAATTTATCCATAGAAGCTCCAAGTACATTGCTGTGTAGGGGACAAGGGCCTGTCTCATTCTCCATTAGGATTGTCAGGAATGATACTGCTACTGGCCAGCATCATTCTGTGACCCAGAGAAGTGGGCTACTCGGCCTCAAGCCTCAGAAGGCCACACACTTCAGTGCACTGTCCTCAAAGGAAAGCCCCCTCAAGTGTGTGAGCCTGGCTGGGGTGGGTAGTGCCATCTGAGTAGAGAACCAACCGTGAGGCCAGATGGAACCCACCGGCCCCATCTCCACCGTCCCCATCAGGGTGCTCTCCAACTCCCGATCCGCTCTGTGGGATCGAGCAGATGCCCTGAGGGGCTTCATGATTCTCACTTATGAGGATGTCCCAGCCCTTGGCCAGTTGGATTCTGGGATGGCCACCTGGCCAGCACATCACAGCCACTGGACTGTAAGGCATTTCCTTCACAGGATCATGCAAGACTGGGCCACAAGAATGGTGCTGACATACTGATCTGGGCTGACTTTCACTGATGTTGGACCCAGGACAAGATCAGGGTTCTGAGCCCTGGATGGTCCACTGCCCACCTTGGGCTTGAGTTGCATTTGTGGGTCCCTGTTGGCTCTCACCCATTTGGGTTCTGACCGTGGTGCCAGCCCGGTCTCCAGCACCCAAGGGAGGAAGGTGGCTCAGGTGTCCATTACCCTGCCTACCCCCTCCGCTGTGGGCACCAATGACAGTCACCCTACCCTCTTCACAGGCTCCATTCCTCCTGTCGGGCAGGCCCCCGAGAGTGGCTATCTCTGTGCTCCAAGAGCTTTGGAGATTGTTGCTCCATAGCCCCAGGAGGCTCTTCTGCTCGATGCACTCTCCTGCCTCCAGTCAGCACAATGACATCTTATTCTTCAGGGCTGGTCTTAATGAGGGACCAGCATGTGTTGCAGGAATAGGACTGTTCTTCCTGCTGAGAAGTAGCCCGAGACCCCCCCTTTCCCCCTGGTGATGGTGGACAGGACTGCAGTCAACACAGAGAGAGACCACACTCTAGAAATGCAGTGACTGCAGTGTAAAAAGAAATATTGCTCTACACCTACACTATGAAACTTCAAAAGGAAAATTTTACGTGACCAGAAAATGAATTATTGTTCACACTTTTCTGCATACTCTGGATAAGGCTTGCTTGGGCTTTTGGCCATCATCAACAAAGCACAGTAACAGCCTCCGGGAGGGCCACTGGGGCAGCATGGCAGGCTGCAGGTTGCACGATGCAGCATCATGAGTACGGCTGTGACCAGCATTAAATAGTTGGTGTTAGGGAACTGCAGAGGCCAACAGATGTGTGCTGCTTCGATCTGAACAGCTTCTAAAGAGCTGTAACCTTATGAGTAGTATCAGCATTGCTACTTTTACTCGTGGAGAAAGACATGAAATTAGCCAAGACCAGCACATTTGACAATAAAGAACATAAGGAGATGGTTCCTGGACTTGAACAGGAAAATATAGCATCCAGACACTATGAAGAATCTTCATGTGCACTGATTGGACTATGAAGAAATATGTAAGTACCTCTTCTCTGTCCATGATGTGAAATCCTCGCCACTAAATTACTACACCTTGCTTGCATGGGCCTCTGAGGTTTGAAATGTATTTTCATAATCAGATTGTTTATATAGATAAGGATCCCTCAGAAATATTTATCTGGATCCCACACAGTCTTGGAGCAGCCCTGCCTCTGGCTCATGCAGCTGGGGCATATTTTTGACTTTAACCCTCCAAAGTTTTCTTGGTATACTGATTCTCAGGACCCGCCTTAGGACCCCCTGAAGATGGTGATGAAGCCCCTGCTCTTCTGGGCCAGCAAGTTCCCCATTCACCTTTTTCTATCCCCAAAGAATGGACCTGCTCCCATGCTCATGGGATTTGCCTTAGTTGGTGCTTACATCTTATTACAGGGACTTGATTTGGGCTTTCCAGATTTTTAAATTACTTAATAATTCATTCAACAAAAACATTTACTCAGTTATTGCTATGTACTAAGAAATGCAATTGGCACAGTACTTACAAGATGAGTAAGACTTGGACTTGGTCTCTGTCCTCTCGGAGCTCACAATACGGTGGGGAGACAAGTCAGTAAACAATAAACAGGAGTTGTCGACAGACAGGTGCAGAGTATAGACTGAGGCCAGAGGGAGGACTGGGGGACTCTACACACAGAAAGTCCTGAGGAGGCTGCATAGAAGTCTCCTTAAACACACGTTTAAACTAAGCTTTGAAAGGTGAGTGGTGGACTCACCAAGTCAGATGGGAGGGAGGAAGGGAACGGGCAGTCGAGCTTTGGTGCGGAGGAGTAGATGGACTGGACTCCAAGCACGTGGTGCGTAGGGAAAACTGTAAGCAGGTTCCACGCGGCTGGGGTGCAGGGAGGGGCTCAGCGAAGGGTGAAGCTGGAGAGGTAGGAAGGACAAGATCACGGCAGGCTTAACATGGCAAGCTCAGGCATCTGGGCTTCAGACAGTGGGCAGTGGAGAACAGTGTTGGTGTGAGGGTACCAGGCACATATCTTATTTTGTTTTAGAAACGTAACTCGGAAGCAGTGTGGATTATGATCTGGGGAGAGACTGAGGGCAGGGGCAAGTTAGGAGCGTGTCCGGGTATGCAGTCCAGATGAATTGAGAATCTCAGGTTGCAGCCCCAGGGGAGGTAAGGGCCGGGTCGATGACCAGGAAATCCATGCGCATGTAGTAGTCGCCCATGACAACGGCAAGTGTCAGGATGGCTTATCTGTTAGAGATGTTTGGGCTGCAAGAAAACATGACTAATGGTGGGGTTTTTTCCTCTCCAGTAAGGAGTCTGGAAATAGAGGGCCACTGGCATTGGCTGAGAATCACAACTCTATCAGAGCTGGTGTTTCTGCTCTGGATATCGTGTAAGCATTCAAGGCAGGAAGAAGGGGAAAAGGCAGCACAGGCAGTCTCTGTCCCTCTGTCCCAGTTTCTTTCCATCCCAACTGTCCACTGTCTTCTGCCCTTGACCAAGAAAAGAAAAGGAGAGGAAGCAGTCTGTGCATTACCAGGGACGCCAGGAGGCAGGCAAAGCAGACGCCACACTGGGCACTCACATGCCTGCTGAACTTGCCCAGGGTTTGTTGGTGCCTTGTTGATACTCTGCTCTCCCTAGAAACTGAAAGTGCAGTAACAAGAGGCGCATATGTGAGGGAGTGTTTATGAGAGGGGCCTCACCCCCAGTGTAAGCAATAGAAGCTGTAAGCAAAGAGGCTGAGTCAACTTCCTCGGGGAACTTTATTAGGAGGGCAAAGTGACAGACTAGCAATGGCCACCAGCACTTTCCTTTGCCGTGTGCCAAGCGACAACACTAAATGGTTTACATACTTTTTCTCAACTAGTCTCAGACTTGAGGTAGATAGCATCACCCCATCTTGAATAAGAAAAACTGAAGCTCAGGGTGTTTTGATTGCCCAAGACAGCACAGCTAGCAAGTGGCAAGCCAGGAATCAAGCAGAGGCAGGTCAACTCCGAGTCTGCATGTGTGGTCAGCTGTCCTGGTGCTGCTGGGTACCATCTTGGCCCAGAAGAACCAGAGCTCAAAAGTCCATCACGAGCTGAAGCTTTGATGGCGGGGAAAATACTGCTAACCAGGCCAGGATCCTTCCTGACAATCTCCTTCATCTTAGCATCCTGTGCTCCCAGCTCAACAGCAGGATATAGGAAGCTCTCTGCACAGTTTAAGAGCAGAATGCTTTTCTCTTTTCCTTTACCTGAATCATCTGAATGATTTTTCCAAGTGTGCCCTGACCGCCGGCTCCTTTTCATTTCCTGTGAACAAACATCGGGGCCCCGACATGTGCTAAGTGCTGTGGGTCCACAGAGATGCAGGCTTGAACAACTCTCCTTGATTCCTGCATCTGCTGTCCGACACCAGAGAATCGTTCTGTTTGTTTTTCTGTTAAAGTCATGGCATTAGCGTTCACTCCCAACAGAACCTTTATAACATTTGTATATACTTAAAACCAGTATAAATGCTGTGTATAATAATAAGAGGGAGCTTGGAATTCTAAGTACTCTTCCTTAGAGAAAATTTTAAAGAGGGAAGGAAGAGATTTTTTTCCTTTTCTTTTCGTGGATCCTGAGTACATGGACAGAGCGCTTGGTGGGATTAAAGACACCAAAGGTTGAGCACAATAGCCTTTGGGGATAAGAAGATGAAGGAGGCGAGGTCTCTGCCCTGGTGAAGTCCTCCTTCCATGAGCAGCTACCTCTTCCTGGGTGCTGTCGGGGCCAGAGGACATGGCTCAGGCACTCAGACATTCCTCAAATCAACGCTGAATAATGGCCCTTAAAAAATGACAGTTGAATGCCTTTTCAAAGGAGATTATGAAACCCGTTTTGGCTGCCCGGAAGTAAAGGACATTTGCTTATCTCCAGAACTGTTTCACTACGGCTTTTCTGGAGGTGGGCATGTGATTTAGTGACCTCATAAATTCCTCTCCCGGCCCCTGGATTCCATAATTCTGTTTCCTCTGCAGCGGATGAAAAGCAACTGTAGCAAACCCCCTTGGCCTTCTTTGTGCTTTCCTACACTGTCATCTCCTTGGCTTTAGTGTGTACTGGTTGCCATGGAAATGGCAATGTCCTCGCTGTGGACAGAACTTAATCACAACCAAAAGGGTGAAGTAAAGTACATTTTTATCTTGGATTGAAATTTGTATCATGATTCATGAAATGGAAGAGAGCAAGTAGAAGAAGAAAGCAGGAGGCAAGGAGGAGAGGGAGGGGGAGGAAAGAGGGAGGAAGAAGGCGGGAGGTGGGGGCTGAAAATGATACCCTGGGTGTCTGCCTGAAGAAACTGAGCAGAGCCTGTCGGCTGAAACCCACTGTGTCCCCTCCTACGTGCCAGGCGGGGTCTGTTCCGGGTCCCACGCAGGCTCTGTACAGCTGGAGCTGAGGCTGGCGGGCGGGCTGCTGAGAGCTGGATGTGATCTGAGAGGCGTCTGTCCAGAGTGGCTCCTGCCCCTGTCAGGGATAAATCCCCTTAGGAACAGTTTTCAGCCGTGACACAGGTCCCACAGAGCGAGGTATCAGCTTAGACCATGGTGGACTAATATATTAGGGGGATATTTTGCTCAGATCCCTTTCAAGCCCCGGTGCTCTGGCACTTAGTAAACGCTTACTGAAGTTTCAAGCCTCCAGCGATGCTCGCACCTCCCTTTTCCAGGTCTCCTGGCCTGCTGACCCGTCACCTGAGCACCTAGCCTGTGCATCCACCTAGGAGCAGACCCAGGTCGGTGGGGTTTGAAGCCTGTATGATTTTAGACTCTCTTTAACAAAAAAGATACAAAATTATGAATGTAAAGTTAGGTACAAGGTTTTGAAAGGAGTTCACCCGATGAGGGACTTTGGCCTCATTAGCTTCATGGTAATTTGTCTCTGCATCTACTATCTAATTTAATCTTTAAAATAACACGAAGTGGTGTGTAATTATACTTTTAACAGATGGGAAAACTGAGGCTCTATGAGAATCATCAAAGTTTATTAAAAAATCACTACAAATTTACTAAACCAGTGGGCTCAGCTGTGACTCCTCGGGATGGGTAATTAGGGATAGATGGTTGGAGGGTGTCTCCGTAGCTGGATTTTTTGCATAAGCATCAGTGGTAACGTGCAGAATCAATCCCACTTCTCCAAACTGTGACTTTCATTTCCCCCCCAAATCCAAGCCAGCTGACAGAATTGGATTTCAGCTGTGGTTGGAGTGCTTGAGATGGTATCGCATATCTTGCTCGCAAATAATTGATTGGCTTCCTGCAATGCATTGTGTGCTCTCACCACAGCAGAGACGGAGACTGGGGCCGTCAATCGGACGGCTGGTTAACACGCACAGGCAGCCCGCATTCAGAGTTGCAGGAATGGAAATCAGGGCCAGCCTGAGAAACAGCTGGACAGGGCACTTTCTGCAGTCCTCCCAGTTGCACGGAGTCACGTGGATCCTGCCAGAAGGGCAATGGAACCAGCCTCTCCTTTCCCTTCATAGGATTAGCAATATTGTCCAATCTTTCATTTAAATCTAATCAATTTAAAATAGATATGTGCACAAACACACTCACATGCAGAGTACCTAAGTGCAGCTCTTCTTGTGTTTTCTTCAAAATGGTGGAAGCTCACATACATCAGGAAAGTTGGATACTTTCCCACCTCTCCCTCCCCAGACAATCACAGTGAGCACACGGTGAAGGGGCTATTTCGCATGGTGCCTTATAGCAAGTCAAGGACCAGCACCAGCAGGGTGCACCAGCAGGGACCCACCCAGGGCAGAGAGCAGGGGTGGGAATAGGAGATGCACCCCTGCAAGGAGGGAACTGGGTGGGAGGGACAGCTGGGACCCCTGACCAGAATCCAAATTCACATATTGCAGGAAGTGTTTGCATCTGAGGCATAAAACCTCCAATCCAAATCTATTCAACAAATCTTTCCTACAGGCTCCTGTATACAAAGCACTGTTCTAGGCCCCATGATGACAGCATAAGTTTATTGAGAGATTGCTAAGTGCCAGGCACTGGGCTAAGTGTGTTTGTATCTATGATGTAATTTAATCTATTATCAAATTTATTCTTACAACACCACCATGAGGAAGGAACAATGGTAGGTAACCATTTTTTTACAGAAATCTGTGGCTTCATGAGATTAAATCATTCTCAAGGTCATGGGATTAAATCATTCTCAAGGTCACCATGCTAGCCAACAGCAGAGTCAGGGTTCAAATCGAGTTCTGTCTGACCCTAGAATTATTGCTCCAAACCTTGATAAAATTTAGGGAGTGCTTACCATGTGCTAATCCTCATGCTAGCAATTTATGATTCATAGAGTCTCTTATTTGCCCTCCACACTTATCTGTAAGGTGTTTTTTTCCTGTCTTCAATGACTCTTTAATTTAGTCTTGGAAAGAATGGGGTAAATAGGAATGACATGTATGGTATATATATATATATCTCATTCATATATACATACATATATATGTACATACACCCATATATTTATATACATAGGTATATATATAAAACCTATAATACAAGTCAGAGTAAAATCAGCGTGAAAAGAAAGATTAAGAATTCACCAAATCAGTGGCTCTGGGATGGATTTTTGAAAACAGTTTGGATTTTCAACCCACTGAACTGGAGCAACAGGGCATTCCCCATGGAAGGACCCATGTGAACAGAGACAGCTGCCTGTTTGGGAAATGGCGTGTCTTCTCCGTGTGGTTTCACTGAAACATAGGTTGTGTGCAGGGGAGATTTGGCTGTGGGGTTGGACTGGCATTGACCACCAGATTGCAAAATTCTCAATGAATCTGGTAGACATGGGAGAAAGATCATCGGGTCACAGCTAAGCTTTAAAAAAGAAAACGCTGCAGCATTTGTAGGCCAGACAATGCACCAGTTTGCACAAGAGGTAACAAAAGGCCTGAGTTTGGGTGGGGATAAGGAGGAAGGAGGCTCATGTTAGTGTCGTGTCTGAAACATCCGACCTTATATCCAACCTCACACCACGCCCCTACTCACTCTGCACCAGGGTCTTTAACCCCAAGCCAGGGTCTCCCCCGCCGGGAGCCAAAAATCTCTGGGAGAGACTGTTTCTTTCAAACTGTTGACTCCCTGGAGAGCTAGGAGCCCTGCTGCCCACCTGGGGTGGTCCGTCTGTGTATTGGCTGCTGCTTCCCCACATCTGTGAGCCTGGGACCCTGAGGGCGGGAAGAGAATGGGAGAGCACAGAGCTTAGGGACTGGTTTCCCGGAGAGCACAGCAGAGTGTAGCCCACGGGTCTGGCAGGAATGTTGGCTGTTGTAGGACCCAAAATCTATATTTTGTAACACAACTGTTTCAGTTTTCTGTATTTCCTTTGTTGCCTTCCCTTTCATTCTCCCTTTGTGTTTTCTGTGGTGGTGCTTTTTAAAATGAAATGCCTTCTGAAAATTACTGCATGTCTCAGCTATGCCGAAAGAACATATGAAAAAGGGATTTTTTTTTTCCCCACTTGGATCTGAATTTTAAAGGTGGAGGAGCACAATGACTCAGGCCTGGGGTGGGAGCAGGTGGGAAGTGCAGTGAGAATTTAGGGAAGAGTCAGGAGTCAGGATGGGTTTATGCAGCTGTTCCTTCTGGCCCAGAGAGTCTCCCTCCAGTCCTCTTCTCCCGGAGGCTTTGGGTTTTGTTCGATTACCTTACTTCCGGATACAACACTGACTCTGAAGGACAAGAAGAGCTCCAGTGTGACTGCAGTGGTTTCCAGTCCTCCCTGGTCCATCACCCATGCCAGAGCGATGAATCTAAAAAGCAAACAGTATCCCATAACCCCAGAGTAAAATCTCTCCAGCCAAACCAACCCGATCTGATTCCCGTTTACCTTTTGGGCTCATCTGCACTGCATTTTATTTCCTGGCAATGCTGAACTGCTTTTTATCCTTCCTCCTCTCGACCTCCATAACATAAGCACACGCATGTGAGTTAATACACACACACACACACACACACAGATATTTCTTGCCTAGAGTGCTCACTCCCTCACGTGGAAGGACAAATCTTTCTCATCTCTTAAGCTTTAGGAGCCTCCCCTGACTTTATTCTGGCTGACTCAAATGCCTAACTTCCGCCGTCCTGTAATACCTGTAACACATCACTGCAATTGCACTTACCAACTTGTACCCGAATAATTTGTTCATAAGTCTACGTTCTGAACCAGAACGAGGGCCATGAGCTCCTTGCATGTAAAACTGAGTGCTACTCATGTTTGTATCACCGTGTCCAACAGAGACTTAGAGGTGCTCAATGAATGTCTGAAGAATGAGCAGACCCTGAAGATTATCTGACGTAGTGCTGCGTCCACGTAGTCCCAACTTTAACACAGAGACGTGATAATCATCTGCAAAAGGAGCAATAGCATCATACAGGGAGACTTTATACTCACTACCAAGCAAATAAAGATGAAAATCATATTAATTGTTTAAGTATGTGCTTCATTCGGAACCTCCAGTTGGGAGCTTTGAGCCCATTGGTTTTTTCTGTTTATTTACACATGGTAAAATCTGGTTTCCTGTTTGAAGAGAAAATGTTTTTCACAAAGCTTTATTAAAATGTTCAAACAGTCTCACAGACATCATATCACTCTCACAACACAACTCTTTAGTGTAAACAAATCAGAAATGCAAGGATTAAATTCCCCTTCAAGCATATGTGGGCTTAAAAAGAAAGAGCAACCGTGCTTGACAAAATAAGCTCTGAGCTTTATTGAACCTCTGTTTAGATGGAAGCTCAAGACCTTCCATCAACCAGAGAAGCATCTGGGGCCCACCGCGCTGACTGCAAGGAACCAGAGAGTGAGGGAGAAAACGCAGGGAAACAGATGAGCCCGGACAACCTTTTAAGCCGAATACTTTCTTCTTCTTTATGGTGAGAGAAAAAAGCTTGCATAGATGCCATTAGCACACCAGCTGGGCTGGGCACCCATTCTTGTTTTTCAAACAAAGAGGCTTAAAAGGCTGGACCCTCTGGTTACCAGTATATAATTCTCATCCACGTGGAAAAGGGAAAGCAGGATTTTTTGCTTATTTTAAAAGAAGCA
Source organism: Eulemur rufifrons (assembly GCF_041146395.1). Taxonomy (NCBI): domain Eukaryota; kingdom Metazoa; phylum Chordata; class Mammalia; order Primates; family Lemuridae; genus Eulemur; species Eulemur rufifrons. The sequence goes on along the minus strand of NC_090983.1, from coordinate 32,382,589 downwards.
ATAGTTTGGGAGTCTGAAATCAGGCACAGCAGGGAGAAAACAACTACACGTGTTTTCTCAGAAATGCAACAGTACGTGCATATTGAAGTGACTGGTGGTCGCTGTTGTAATGTTATCACCGTTTTTTCCTAAAGTGAACAACTGGGAAACAAACAATTGGGAAATTAGAAGATGGCTTTTCTTGCAACTCTCCCCTTCTGGGGGTCTAGACTGCTCTTGCTTATGTGTACAATAGATCCACTAACAAAGAAATTTTTGAAAGCACAGCACATATGCTCGTCTGTACATTCTGAAAACCACATGGGATTTTTCTACATTTTTAGCTTACTTTCAGAAGCCGAAGCTGTCATTAAGTAAAGGGAAAAGGCTGCTTTCAAGCATGAATCATTTTTCACAGACTTCATTAAAATAAAATAAACTTCTTTGCTAGTTAGTGAAAGGCAGTGGGGGAGGGTGGGGAAGGAAATTCTAACTCTCCCTTCTGTGCTGAAGATAAGGAAAGATGCTTCCATTCTTGCCATCTGAAAGAGGTGGAAGACAACACATCCACCCTAAAGATAAATAAAATGAAACACGAGGATGTCATTGGAGATAGACTAGCTCAGGGACTCAAAATGCATCAACAGCAGCAGCATGAACAGAATTTTGGTTATCTGATTCCAAGGCTAGTGCTTTGTCCCCTGGGTTTCAGGAAGCTTCCAAATTCAAGGGCCTTCTGGGGCCAGGTATAAGCAGTTTCCTACTTTATGCACAGCATATTTCAGAAAATGTTACCAAAATTGAAGGTGCAAAAATTAGACTAATACATTTTACGGGAGGTTCTCTTCTCAGATATATGAAATATAGTACTGTATCAATCTCAAATTATAATTTCTCCCCCCCACAAGTTTGACAATATACTTGAAATACTTTGTGCATCCCCTTTTAAATTTTAAAACATTTTGACCCATCAAAAACAATAATATGAAAACATGTATACCCACCATTCAGCTTAAGAAATAAGCTGAAGCCCCTGTGTACCTCTCATCTTCCACACTAGTGACTGCTCTCCGGAATTTGATGTTTATCATTTGTGTTTATTTGCTAGATACAGGCACTGTAACAGGCACTGTTCTAAGTACTTTACAAATATTAACTCATTGCCAATCCTTATAACAACCCAATGAGTTGGCTACCACAATTATCCTTATTTAACAAATGAAAAACTATGACCCAGAGAAGTTAAGTAACTTGCCTAAAGTTGCACAGGTAGCAAATTACAGAGCTGGAATACAGATCCAGGAGTCTGGGTCTTGAGTCTGTGCTATTAACTACCATGCTGTGCTGTCTCACACTATCTATCTATCTATCATCTATCTACCTATCTATCCATCCCTAAACAAAACCTACTTCTATTTCAGCGTCATCATAATGCCATCACTGTAGAGTAGGTATCTTTTTGCTTCATTTCTCTTGATATTATATTTATGAGATTCCCCCAAATTGCTGCAGGTAGTTCTAGCTCATTCATTTCATTTCTGGTTATTACACTACAGTGTGAACATACAGAAGTATCCATTTTAATATTAATGAACACTTACATGCTTCCAGAGTGTTTTTCTATTGCAAACACTGCTGTTATGAACATGGTTCCTTGTGCACACATGCTTTTTTTTCTCCAGGGTGTGTGTAGGTGTAGAATTGCTGTATCAAAGGGTGTGCTTATCTTCAGGTATTCCACATTTCACCAAATTATTCTCCAAAGAGGAGGCAATAATGCACACTCCTCCAGTAAATTAATTCCCATTTTCCCACATTATTTCCAAAACTAGGAATTGTTAAACTTTTAAAATTTTTGCCATCTTGTTTTAATTTGTATTTCCTTGATTGCCAGTTACATAGAATCTTTTCAGTGGGGTCTTCTGAGTAGCCTGTTCATATTTTTTCAATTGAATTGTTTTTTTCTTATTAATTTACAGAAGTTCTTTGTGTATTCTGCCTAATAACCTTTGTCCATTATACTTATTAGAAATATTTTCTCCCAGAGTGTTCTTGCAATGAATATCACAGACATGGGTGCTGAAGACTACTCAAAAAAGTGAATAAATACCTAGGAGTAGAATTTCTGGGTCATAAAGTAGGGTTTATGTTTAACTCTATGATTAATTTCTAAAGCGATTTCCAAATTGGTTGTAATATTTTAAGCTCTCACCAAAACGGTATAAGAATTCTAGTTGTTCCATATTCTTATCAGCATTTGGTGTGGTCATTCTTTTTAATATTAGCTATTCTAGTGGGTGTGTAGTGATATCTCATTGTAGTTTTAATTTGAATTTCCATGATGATTCAAGATGTACATTTTTCATTTGCTTCTTGGCCACTTGTGTATCTTCCTTCTGAAATGCCCGTTCAGATCTTTTGCCCACTTTAAAAAATTAGGTTGCTTGTCTTTTTATTATTGAGTAGGGGTAGTAGTTATCTATATATTCTAGACACAAGTTCTTTTAAGATATATATATATATATATATATATATATATGGAATCTTTTATCCCAGTATGTAGCTTGCCTATCCATGTTTCTTTTTGTTTGTTTGTTTTGTTTTATTGAACTGACTAGGAACAGAAATAAAATGTTAAATAGAATTAATGGTATTAGCTATCCTTTTCTCTTAGGAAAAATATGTCTAATCTTTCACCAATAAGTATGATGTTAGCTGTAGTTTTTTGTAGATGTCTTCCATCAGAGTGAAGAAATTCTCTTCTGATCCTAGTTTTCTGAGGGTTTTTTAAAAATCAGAAATGTAAGTTAAATTGCTTTCAAGTGTTTTCTTTGTTTTTATTAACGTGATTATATTATATTAATTTGAAGATTTACATTAATTAACTGTAGAATGTTAAACCAACCATGAATTCCTGGCATAAAGCCAACTTGGTTGTGAAGTATTTTCCTTTTCATATACTGCAGGATTAAATTTGCTAATATTTTCAAGGGATATTTACATTAATGTTCATGACACATATTGTATTCTCTTTCAACATCTTTTTCTGATTTTGCTATCAGGGTTATTGCTGGCCTCATAAATGAGTTGGAAATTGTTTCCTCCTCTCTATATTATAAAACTGTAAAATTATTTCTTCTATCTTAATTTTTGATAAAATTCTATAGTGAAGAAATCTGAGCCTGGTGTGCATTTGTTTTTAATTTATTAATTTAATTTGAATTTGTGACTATGTTTTTTTAATTACAAATTAAATCTAACGGCCACAGGGCTATTCAAATTTTCTTTCTTTTTGTATCTATTTTGGTAATATTTTTGTCTTTCAAGAAATTTTCCATTTCATATAAGTTGTCAAATTTGTTGGCATAAAATTCTTTATAATACTTTCTTATTGTCATTTTAATATTGATAGGATCTATAGTAATTATTCCTCTTTTATTCTTGATATTGGTAATTTGTTGTGGGGTTTTGATCAGTCTAGCTAGGGATTTTTCAATTTTATCAATCTTTCAAAGAATTTACTTTTTATTTTATTGATTTTTCTCTATTTGTAAGCTTATTTTATTTATCTCTGCTCTTACCTTTAGTAATTAATTTCTTCTGATTACTTTGGGTTTAATTTGCTTTTGTTCTTTTAGCTTTTTAAGTTGGTAACTTGGATCCGTTATTTTTAAAGATTTACCTTTTTCAAACAAGAGCATGAGCTATAAATTTCCCTTTAAACATTGCTATAACTGCAACCTACGAACTTTTGTATACTGTGCTTTTGTCATATCTCATTCAGTTCAAAATATTTTTCTAATTTTCTTTCACATTTTTCCTGCCCCAACTTATCTCTCTTCTCCATCTAATAGTGTCCCATATGTCATGAGGCTCTGTTTATTTCTGTATGCCTTCTTTTTTTTTCTTTCTGGGCTTCAGTTTGGATAGATTTTACTGCCTGTCTTCAAGTTCACTGACTTTTTTTCAGAAGTGTCCAGTCGGCAGATTAGTCCTATTCAATCAATATTTTGTTTTGGATATTGTATTTTTCAGTTCCACAATTTCTAACAAGTCTATTTTTAAATAGTTTCCCCTTCTCTATTAAGATTCCCTATTTGTTTCTTCAATAGGTTTATGTTTTCCTTTAAATCCTTGAACATATTTATAAAGTTCTTATCTATATTACTTCCATCATCCCTATAACTTCCAGGTCTGTTTATGTTAACTGATTTTCCTCCTAGTTAAGGGAACCATTTTCTTGCTTTTTCACATGTTTAGCAATTTGATTAGATATTGGACATTGTGAACGTTACATTGTTGAGTGTAAGGATTTTATTCTTTTTTTAGAGTGTTGGTTTTTGTGGGCGCAGGGATTTGGTTACTTGTAAATCTACTTGATAGTTTTAGGGCTTGGTATTAAGCTTTGTTAGGATGGATGTAGTGTAGCCTTTATGCTAGGTCCAGTTGAGCCCGTTTTGGGGCCTCTACCAAGTGCCCCAGTGAAGCCTGGCCATTCTGACTGCTTGGAACTCAAATGCCTCCTGACCTTTGGTGAGCTCCGTTAGTTGTTCAGCTCCCTAGTAGCTCCACAAGTATATCTTCCCTGTTTATCTTTCTTGCCCAGGCTTGTGGAGTCTCTGCATAGGCACAGCTTAATATTTGGCCAAAGACTCAGAGAATCTCCTGTGTAGACATCTAGGCCTGTTTTTGGCTGTAGCTCCTCCTCTTTGTCATTGTGCTCTGCAAATTCCAGCCACCTCAGGAGTCCTGACCCCGAATCTGTGTCTCTTGGAATCAGCAAGACTGTTGTGCTCTGTTTGAGCTTGATCTTCCTGTGACACAATCTGGAAAGTGCACCAGGCAGGTGATTGTGGGGCTCACCTCACTTCATTCTCTTTTCTCAGGGATCTTTTGTCCAACTTCTGAAAACAGTAATTAATATATTCCCCCAGTTTTATAGTTGTTTGTAATGAAAGCACTAATCTGGTGCTAATTATTCCATCATGGCCCAAGAGTTTTTAGTTTTTAATCATAAATGTGTTTTCAGTTTTATTGAATGCATTTTTTTACCTATCAAAATTATCTTGTGGCCTTTCTTCAATTTGTTATGGTGGTGAATTACTTTAATTACTTTAATAACATTTCTAATGATAAAATGTCCTCATATGCCTGGGATAAACCCAACTTGATAATGATTTTTTTTTAACACTTGCAGATTTATTTTGCACATGCTCTGTTTAGGGTATTTGCATGTATACTCAAAAATGAGATCAGCTTATATATTTTCTTTCTCATGCTGTTTTTGGTTTTGGTATCAAGATTATGCTAATTTTTTCTTTTTGCTTTTATTACTATTTTAATTGACACATAGTAATTATACATATTTATGGGGTAGAGTGTGATATTTCAATACATGTATACAATGGATAAGGATCAATTCAGGATAATTAGCATATCCATCACCTCAAACACTTATTTCTTTATGATGGGAGCAATCAAACTTCACTCTTCTAGCTATTCAAAATATACAATAAACTATTGTTAATTATAGTCAGCCTAAAACTTATTCCTCCTATGTAGTCATAATTTTGTATCTGTTAACTAACTTCTGGTTAAATCCCCTGACTTAGCCTCTAGTAAGCACTGTTCTACTCTCTACTTTTATGAGATCAAAGTTTTTAGCTTCCACATATGAGTGAGAACATTTGGTATTTGTCTTTCTGTGCCTGGCTTATTTCACTTAATATAATGTCCTCCAAACTCCTCCAAGTTGTTGCAGATGACAGGATTTCATTCGTATTTAGGGCTGAATAGTATTCCATGGTGTATATATACCACATTTTCTTTATCCATTTATTTGTTGATGGACACATGTTGATTCCAAATCTTGGCTATTGTAAATAGTGCTGTGCTAATATGCTGATCTTTTAAAAGATACGAGGGATATGTTAGTTTCCTTATTGCTGCTGTTAACAAATTTACCACAAGCTAGTGACCTAAAACATTTATTTACCTCGTAGTTCTGGAATTCAGAAGTACAAAATTAGTTTCACTGGCTGAGATTAAAGTGTCAGCAGCGCTGTGCTCACTCCAGAGGCTCTAGGAGAAAATCCATTGTTTTGCCTTTTCTGTCTTCTAGAGGTTGCCTGCATTCCTTGGCTCAGGGTTCACTGTTAGCCAACAATGGCATCACTCTGAGTTCTGCTTCTGTGGTCACACCTTCTCTCTCATGCTGACTCTCCTGCCTCCTTCTTTCACTTATAAAGACACTTGTTATTACATTGGACCCTCCTAGATAATTCAGAATAATTATCCAGCATATTATCCAGGATAATATTCCCATCTCAAGATGCCTAATCACATTTACAAAGTCCCTTTGCTAAGATAAATATTCACAGGTTCCAGGGATTACGATGGGGATATCTTGGGGCTGGGGGCATTATTCTTTTTACCACAAGAGGGAAGAACATTCCTCAATTTTGTTCTCTTTGGAAGATCTTATGTAAGATTGGAATTAGCTGTTCTTTGAATATCTGATAAAACTTACATGTAGGCCGGGCGCGGTGGCTCACGCCTGTAATCCTAGCACTCTGGGAGGCCGAGGCGGGTGGATCGCTCGAGGTCAGGAGTTCGAGACCAGCCTGAGCATAGAGCGAGACCCCGTCTCTACTAAAAATAGAAAGACATTATATGGACAACTAAAAATCTATATAGAAAAAATTAGCCGGGCATAGTGGCGCATGCCTGTAGTCCCAGCTACTCGGGAGGCTGAGGCAGTAGGATCGCTTAAGCCGAGGAGTCTGAGGTTGCTGTGAGCTAAGCTGACGCCACGGCACTCACTCTAGCCCGGGCAACAAAGTGAGACTCTGTCTCAACAAAAAAAAAAAAAAAAAAAACTTACATGTAAAATTATATGGAACATTTCTGTGGGTGGATTTTTAACAAAACATAGCCAAAGTATTAGTGTGTATGTATGTGTTTCAAAATAACTGTAACAATATTGTTACTAAGAATGTGATTATTTGATTATGTTTCCTTCATTCTTAGGTATTAGATATCAACCCCATTTTGTGATATAAATTGCTAATATTTTTCCTAATTTGTCAAAAGGACTTTGCTTGTGATGTAGATTTTTAAGAGGATTTTAAAATTATTTTATTTTGTATTGCAAAATATTTTTACTTTTTATCAAATGTATTGGTCTTTTCCCCTTATTGATTCTGATTTTCAAATTATAACTTAAGAAGAGTTTTCTCCATTCCCAAGTTATAAAGTCATTTATGCATGTTTTCTTCTAGTACTTTTATGGTTTTATTGTTTATCTGGCTCATTTGGATTTTTTGTGAAAAATGGATCTAATTTTGCCTTTTACAATGTAGTTATTTGGTTATAACAATACCTCTTATTTAAAATTCCATCTTTACTATTTAGATGTTTCTTTTATCATATACTAAATTTCCACATGTATTTGACTCAATTATTGAATCTTCTATTTGTTCACTGATGGACCTCTCTACTCATAAGCCAGTATCACGTAATTTTAAGCACAGGGGCATTACAATCAATTGTAATTCTACGCATTTGTTATTTAGTAGAAATACGCCTCCCCTATCATTGCTTTTCATTCAGAACATTTTTCTGGCTGTTCTTCTTTCTCGTTCTTCCAAGTGTACATTATAACTGGAGCCAGCTCCAGAAAAAAACACTCATGGTATTAGTATTTTTATGTGAACTATATTCAATTTATAAATTAAATAAAGAAAAATTTACTTCTTACAATCCCAAAACATGGTATGTTTGCTATTTTTTATGTCTACATTTTGATTATTAAGAAAAATTTTATAGTTTTTCTTACATATGGATCGGACATTTCTTATTATCTGTGCTTATGGTTGTTTTTATTTTGTTGTATTTTGTTTTGCTATTGTAAAATGGAGTCTTCTCTCTTATTATACTCTCTAACTGGTTATTGTTTGCATATATTAAAGTTATTGATTTATGTTTGTTGGTTTTCACAATTTATTTCTTTATTAAATTCTTTTATTGTTTATAATAGTTTTTCCATTGATTCCTTTGAGTTTTAGAGAGATAATCATATTGTCAACAAATAGAGATAGTTTTATCCCATTCTTTCCAATTCTTATGCCATTAATTGCATTGTTTGTACACTTTTTTATTTTTTTTATTTTTATTTTTTTTGGTGGAGACAGGGTTTCGCTTTGTTACCCAGGCTAGAGTGCAGTGGCATCATCAGAGTTCATAGCCTCACATGCCTGGGCTCAAGTGATCCCCCTGCCTCAGCCTCCTGAGTAGCTGGGACTATAGGTGTGTGCCACCATGCCTGGCTAATTTTTGTATTTTTTTTTTTTTTTTTTTGTAGAGATGGGGTCTCACTCTTGCTCTGGCTGGTCTCTAACTCCTGACCTCACATTCTTCAATTTTATTATTTTCCTTTACCTATGATTGCAGCATTAAATGATTTGTCCAATGAAGTTATAGATTTCTATTAAAAATGTCTATATTGGCCAGGTGTGGTGGCTCACGCCTGTAATCCTAGCACCTGGGAGGCTGAGGCAGGAGGATCACTCGAGGTCAGGAGTTTGAGACCAGCCTGAGCAAGAGCAAGACCCCGTCTCTACTAAAAAAAAATAGAAATACATTAGCTGGACAACTAAAAATATATAGAAAAAATTAGCTGGGCATGGTGGCGCATACCTGTAGTCCCAGCTACTATTGCTTAAGCCCAGGAGTTTGAGGTTGCTGTGAGTTAGGCTGACGCCATGGCACTCTAGCCAGGGCAAAAGACCGAGACTCTGTCTCAAAAAAAAAAAAGTCTATATTTATTTCAATTCTGTTAGATAGAATAGAGACCTGATCTTGTTATTATTAATAGTATCAACACTTTCGTGCCTATATTTCCTCTCATTTTAATAAAATAATAAGTGCAAAAGTGATAAACTATTCTAGCAATATCACAATCACTACTAAGTAGACAAAGAGGGCAAATGTAGTAAAAATGCTAATATTGGGCAACCTCATAGTATCTCCATGAGGTTGTCTCTTATGTGATCTTGTAGTAAAGGCAGATTCTCAAGTGGGAAAAGACCTTACTTACGAATATTAAAAATAGTGCAGATGAACACTATTAGGGTGATGGGCACATTTATAGCCCTGACTCAAGCCATTTATCAAAACAATCTGTACCCCCCCTAATATTTTGAAATAAAAAAACCAAAAAGAAAAAAATGCAGGTAAGTACAAGTGGCATAAGAGTTAGAATTTTTAGGAGTTGAAGACTACATCTTCTTTTACCCATCAAAGATTTCTGGGACAACCCTCTCCTTTAGATACAAGCAAATTATTAAAAACTACTAATGTAGATACATCTTTTTTTCTATTAAACATTTCACATTTAGTACTTGTGCATCCTTTCCCTATAAGCCTTCTTTTATTTCTCCTTCTACTAGAAGAGTGAGAATATGGCAGCAAAACTATACTATTCCCTCAAAAATATCAATTCTTTTCCTTCTAACTAACTGCTTTTAATTCTTCAGCTGGCCGCATCTGCTTTTGCTATCTACCAATAAGAATCGAGTCCAGACTTCCAGACTTCCTGTGAGCTTTCAATCCCCCTATTTAAGCAGAGGCTCTTGAAAACTATTGTTTTATTATGAAGTAATGTATACCAATAGTGAGAAATACAGATAGATGTGACATTCTTCTGTAATTCTATCATCCCAATATAAATGTTAACACTTTAAAGTACATTTTTCTATTTTAAAAATATATTGTTAACATTCATCAGGGGTCAGGCATGTGGGAGGGGTGAGAAGGGGTTGGGCAAACTCACACCTAAAGGGTGTGGTGTGAGCAAAGGCAATTTATGTAATCAAAGAGTTTGTAGCCTAGTAATATTCTCAAATAAAAAATATATATATAATGTTTTACAATGGTGGATGCATATGATTATACATTTGTCAAACCCATTGTATGCACAGCACTGAGAGTGAATCCTAATGTAAACTATGGCCTTTGGGCAATAATGAGGTGTGGATGTAGGTTCATCTGTTGTAACAAATGTACCACTCCTGTGTGGGATGTTGATAGTGCGGGAGAGGCCATAAGTGTGGGAGCAGAAGGCATAGGGGACCTCTGTACTTCTGCTCAATTTTGCTGTGAACCTAAAATTGCTCTAAAAAATAAAGTCTAAGTTAAAAATACAGTTGACCCATGAACAACACAGGTTTGAACTGCACAGATCCATTTATATGCAAATTTTCTGCCACCTCTGCCTCCCCTGAGACAGCAAGACCAACTCTTCCTCTTCCTCCTCCTCCTCCTCCTCCTTAGCCTACTCAACATGAAGACAAGGACGAAGACATTTGTGATGATCCACTTCCATTTAACAAATAGTAAATAAGTTTTCTCTTCTTTATGGTTTTCTTAATAACATTTTATTTTCTCTAGCTTACTTTATTGTAAGAATACACTATATAATACTTAGAACTTACAAAATAGGTGTTAATCAACTGTTATCGATAAGGCTTCTAGTCAACCATAGGCTGTTAATAGCTACGTTTTGGGAAGTCAAAAGTTATGTGCAGATTTTCGACTCCATGAAAGTCAATTCCCCAACTCCTGTGTTGTTCAAGGATCAATTATGTGTGTATATGTACATATGGGCAATCTCCCCTTTTCATTTATTAATACTATATATTGTATAGTTTTCTTTTTGATTGATATGTAATTTTTCACTTAAGTTTTCAATCTTTTATATTATAATTGAATGCCCTTATAACCAAATTTATAACTATTTCCTAGTTAAATCCATAGAAATAAAAGAAACGCACATTTTAAAAACCTTTTTGATAGTTATCATCTCTCATAAGGGCGTAATAAATATTTGTTGACTGAATGAATAAGAACTGGTGGCTATCTGGGGGAAGGAGTGAAGAGTCAGGGAGCTGGCTTTCACTGGTGAGGGGACTGATATTTGAGAGAAAGTGGGAGAGGGAAAATTCCTGTTTTTTTCAAACCACGCTCTGCCATCCCATCACCTAAAGAGATGCGGCAGCTCTCCGAGGGGAGGATCTCCGCATTAAGCAATTGTTGAAACACCTGAGTCATACCCCTGACCCCTTCCTCCTTTGAGACCACTGCCCGGTAGGACTTGAGATTCTATGATGGAATATATTGAAGAAGAAGGCACGTATGTTCAACTTTCTGAGGCAGGAAATTTGACTAAAATGAATTTCAGGGTTTCAGAATGAGGGTCAAACTAGCAGGGGTTAGCTCTCTGTGAACCCCCCTGGAGTAGGCGGAGGAGCTGGGCTTTAGTAGGGGTCAAGCCTCGGCTCAGTGAATTCTGGCTGGGCCACCGTCTTTGTGTATGCGACCACTGGACTCTTCCGAGCCTCAACGACATCTTCCATTCTAATCAGTTCGTGAGGACAAAGTGAATATGTGTGTCCAGCGCCTAGCACAACATCTGTCACACAGTAAATACTCACTAAATATGTAAACTCTCCCTATTTTATAAGCAGAATGCAGCAACAGTGGCAGCCTTATTAACCCCTTCCCCAGTCTCCGCCACCAGCTGTAGCTGCTCTTATGGGAACCTCCTCCATGACCCAACCAGAGCTCCCACGGGACGTGGCACTACAGACACGCGCCCCTTCTCAGATGTCTCCCACCACTACGACTCATTGCACCTTCTGCCAGCCACTATTGCCCGAGGGCCCCCACCTACCCTCTGTGCGCTACACCCACGATGGCCCAGGCCATCTAAAAGTTGCTACTTGCAGCAGCCCTGTTCCCTTGTCTCTGGGCTGGGCCTGGATATCTTCAGGCATTCCCAGTTAGAGCTGGAGCAATTTCCCACAGTCATCTATCTACACAGGGTGGGAGGTTGAGCTCATTGACCTTTGAGTTCTTTTGTGACAAGCAAGTTGATACAGTAGCAAGAAATCTCGACCTTAAACTCAGGATGCCTTTTTCCTAGTTCCCGTTTTGCCACAGTCTTGCTGGGGCCTTAGGCCTAGTCATTTCCCTTCTCTGTGCCTCAGTTTCTGAACATGTGAAAAGAAGAGGTCAGACTAGGTCAATCCCCTGGCTGAGCACTCATCATGTGCCAGCCCCTGTGCTATTCTCTGTACACATGATGGGGAGAAAACAGTGGCACGTGTGCATTCACAGTCTCACCCCCAGGGCTTTCTAGGGGTAAGGAAATACTCATGCCACAGACCCCTTAGCCCTTGGGGTGACCCAGCAAAGCCTGATCACTTTTGGACAGCAGACCCAGGGCTCTTTGACATAACATGGCGTGGTGATGGCAGTAGGGGGCAACTCGGCTTCTACGCAGTACACAGCATTCTCTCGTTTACCCCTCACAGCGCGTCTGCAAGCTTGGTATTTGTCTATCTTATATATAAGGAGAATGAGGCCCAGTGAGATTAAATAAGACACAAGGTTACCTACTTAGTAGATGTGATGTGATTTCGGAGCCTATCTCTAAATTGCAATACTTTCTGACTTAGTGTGCTGTATGTACAACAATCTCTAAGCTCTCTTCCCTCTTTGTGATTTTAAATAGGTTTTTTTGGGCCAGCCTGGGCATCTTTCCTAGTGTTGTTTTGATGGGAGAGCATGTTTAGATGTCCTAACCATTGACTTTCAAATAAAAATCTTTAAAAAAAAAAAACAAAACACCAGTTCCCCTAAATGTAACCTGCGTGTGTATTTGGTGTAAAACACAGCAAATAAAATCTTAGTCATTTTTAGCTACACTCCCAGCTACCCTCACTTTTGGTCTCCTGCCTTGTCCACTTCCCACTCTCAACAGTGACGTCTCAGTGGCTAGACCACTCCTGCCTCCTGGCCATGGCATGTCACCTTCCCCACAAGCCCATCCACTGCGTGGATATCATCGGTCATCAAAATCCAGTAGTTTTCCTTGAAAAATCCCTCAACATCTGTCCCTTCCTTCACAGTTTTACTGCCACCCCTCAGGCAGGCTGGTCTACCTTACACATGCCTATAAGTCCTGCCCCCTCCCTCCAGCTGGCCAGAGTGTGCTTCGGCACATCACATGGGACAGCAAGAACCAGGTCAGGAACAAGGGATGGGTTTCCAGGGACCTGAAGCCCTAGCAACTCCCATAAATATGAGGACAGAAATCACTGCAAACGGCAAAAAGTCTAGGGTGTCTATGATGCAAGCAGCTTTCTCACCTTGACCAAGGACAAAGGGAGTTTTCCAGGACCATTGAAACTGCGGTACAGCCTCAGAGCAGAGGAACTGCTGCAGTGCCCATCCTGGAGTGAAGAGAGAAACGTGCCTTGGGAGTGTCCGAGTTGCTCTCCAAATCTGAACCACTGCTGACCAACACATCTGGGACAGAAGCCAGCTCCGTTCAGCCGGCATGTTCATCCAACACAGATCTGGGGCAAGGAAAGGCACTGGGAACCGCGGGGAAGGGGATCTGAGTACTTTGTCACCCTTCACATTCTAGACTCTAAGAGGCCCAACCCTCCTTCAGTTTTTGCCTTGATCTCTGCAAGATTCCTTATGGCATGTCTTTTAACCCCTGCCCTCTTCTGAGTGGGCCTCTGTTCCTTGCTAACAAAAGAACCTGGCGGAACTGATTACTGATAAGCCACGGGGAGCAGCCCTCCTTCTCTCAGCACCGGAACCAGCACCACTGCTCTTGTGGGAGGTGGGTTTGAACCCCAGTCAGCTGCAGGGCAACCACAGCCTCTTAGCAGACTGTCCAGCACATAGATGTGTTGAATTAAATTACTAAAGCAAGGCAGGCAGAAGGATCACATTAAAAACACCCTGGAGCGTATATTCCCATGAGGTGCTGCCACTGTAGGCTTCCAGCAAACAGCAGCAGCTAACGTCTCCGCCTGGTAATAAGAAAAGAAGATAAGATGTTGAGAGGACTGGGAGGTCCCAAAACAGAGTCACATACAAGTCCCTTAAACGACAGACTTATGAATCACAAGACAGACAAGTAGGTCTTTTCAGACACATCCCTGGGTCATAGAGTCTCAGAACTGGAACGCACAGGGCAGGCGGGCAGGCAGGCACTCTCCATCCCCTAAGCTTAGCGGCAAATGTCGCTGACCAGGCACTCGTCTTTTCCAGGGAGCCCAGAAACAGCCTCAGACTCCTTCTCAACACAGCACTCCAGGAAGCTACTGCACATCAAAAGGTTGGCACTTGAGATCAAACTTACTTGCCATCCTTAATGTAACACACCCTCCTCATTTCAAAGGTTAGGAAATGAAAACCCAGTGACTTTTTACTGAGTTTTCCATACCGCATAGGTATTTGGTAAAAGAGCTCAAAGTAGAACTTAGATCTTTTGACTCCTTACCCAGTGCTTTTTCTAATAAACTCTCTCTGAGCCTTGAAATGCCCACTTTCAATAGTATCATCTTGGAAACTTACCAGCTTCCCCAGCACTTACGATTCAGATGATGTGTTATGAGAGGCCGTCTAGTATCCACCCCAAAACAGAGGCCGTGGAGGCCCAGAGTATCTCGCTATTCATGAATGGGTTTAACACCAGGGATAACCACTGCAGGGGAGAAATGGACTTGGGCATAATTCTCTTGTTGTTCCTATTTCCTGTCTTCTGCCTGTCTCATGATTTCCCTAGGAGTCTAGCAACTGAACCCAAATGACCACATAAATGGCAAATGACCAGGAGAGATAAATGCTGAAGCAAAACAGTAATGTTTTTTGGCATTTCATGATTGATTTCTGTTTTCTTGAGCTTTTTACCCTGTAACAAGAACATCTTTTGCATGTATTTTACTCTCTTTGATTGTTCACCTTCTCATAAGGGAAAAACAATCGTAATAAATCTTTTGCCTGTGTTGAACTCCATAGATTAAATTTTTACTGTGCTAATATACTATGTTGCCGAAAGAAGATAATTACATGATGAAATTAAGACATTTTGCAATTATACCTTGTAATATCATTAATTTCCAGATACACACAAATTATACCTACCTCAAGAAGAATAGTAATTTCCTTTGTTTCGCTCACAAAAGCAGGTAATAACAATCTTACTCCTGCAATTACTTTAGACAAATTTTTTAATTTGTTATCTTAGGCCTCTCAGAGCAGTAATGATACATTATCTCAAGTTTCAAGTTTTACTTTTATCATTGTATTGCTAATGATCTTTTAGATTGAAAATGCTGTTTTCTTTTTGAAAAAACATTGACACTCATGATATCTCTCTAGTCTCTTCATAATCTTGGGAGAGAAATCGTTAATGGTAATGAACAAATGGGCTTATTGAAAAGATTGTGCCATAGATGACTTGTCCCTATCTGTGCTGACACAAGAACTGTTTCATGTAAAACATAAATAGACAAAAAAAAAAAAATAAAAAAATAAATAGACAAAATTAATGGCACAGAACAAAAAAGCTTAAAGAACCATACCCATGAGCAGCTTATAAAGTTATTCGAATCTTTATTAGAATTTTGTATTCACAACACATCAATAAATATTATTGAGCACTTATTCCGTGAAAAGCACTATGTCAGGGAGTATAAGTGTCACTGGACCGTCTAAGAGCCCGTAGTCTAGCTAGAGAGTTAAGAATGAAGGAATCAGTGTGGCAGGACACGTGCAGATATAAAGGAGGGATTGCATTAGTAACTCAAGACTAATGACCAGATGAATCTTAAAGAAACGAATTCTGTGAAGTCAGAGGGAAGAAAGAACACAGGACTTGGGGAGTCAAGGAAGAGTTTCTGGGCAGGAAAAAAATGAACTAAGCTAAATGTAAGAGAAAAGGCCCCATGGCCACAGGGAAAAGTTGAACGTGATAAGCAGGCATTCTCCATGGCTCTATCCCTCATTCTCATCCACGTCTTTCCCACTACACTGAGACTCACTTTGCTTGGCCTCATTTTATTTCTCATTTCTGTTTCCTCTTTGCAAATCACTAACTTTCATGGGTTCAATTACTATATCTCTTAGGGAAACTCTTAAATACGAGTCTCCAGCTGGTCTACACCATCACAAAGATGAACATCACAAAGATGAACATCAGAAAAATTATGCTAAGTCAAAGAAGCCAGACACAAAAGGCCACATATTATATGATTCCATTTACGTAAAATATCCAGAATAGATAAATCCATAGAGACAGAAAGTAGATGTGTGGTTAATCGGGGCTGGGAAGATGGGGGGAAGGGGAGTGACTTATTAACAGGTATGGGTTTGAGGTGATAACAAAGTTCTGGAACTAGGTAATGGTGATGGTTGGACAACACTATGAATGCACTTAATGCTTCTAAATTGTACATATTAAAGTGATTAAAATTATAATTTTATGCTATGTGTATTTTTATCACAATAATAAAAAAAAATACATTCAAAGGGTGTTTTGAGAGAGTACTAGAGCGACTAGCAACCCTGCCCTAAGGGGAAGTGAAGCTGGGCTAGATGGGCGTGTTTGCAGTACACTTTTCCCGGATGCTTCTTGTCCCCGACAGGTGGCTTAATGCCTACCTGTCTGACTTGCAGCCAGGGGGTCCCTCATAGGAGAAACTTGTTTATACTGGAGGAAGCCCTTGCGGCTCCTGTCTGACCTGTGTCTAGTTTACGCCTGCCTGACCCTCACTCTGGTGCTGGGAGCCCGACCTTGTGTCCCCCCAGAGTGCTGGGGAAACCTGGTCCAGTGCAGCTTCTGGGTCTTCAGGCGGAAGGTGCAAATTCAAGACACCACCACGACAAGAAACAAGCGCAAAGATTTTTCCCTGACGATCCTGGGCAGAGAGGGCATGATGAGTTGGGAGAGCAGTCCTCTGTCTCCAGGGCCACGCCATGCAGGAGCGAAGAGCCAGACAGAAAGAGAAGCAGGCGGCAGCTGGCAGTATGTGCAAGGGCCCAGAGCATGCGTCATGTTAAGTTTGAGGGCAAATGCCCCAGTGGCCTGTTTAAAGGAAGCTGTGGGAAAGCAGGAAGCCCCATCTGCTAGAGGGAAATGACTCTAACCCTAAGTTCTTATGTCTGGCCACACCAGGGGGAGCCATTTGGGTGTCACTGTATTGAGGGTGACTGAGCCCTGCTTCTGGTATGAGAAAGTTAAGCTTGGATTCAAAACCGATGCTGAGGCAACATAAAATTATTATGTAAGAATTCACTACAGAGGGCTTGGGTGGCTTTTTCTATCATACTCATGGAGAATCGGAAAAAGCCAATTAATACAGCAAAAGATGGAGGAATTGAGCAGAGAGGAATACAAAGGCTGAGAACAGGGAAGAGAGGCTGCCCCGGTTTCTCCCGTCTCTCAGTCTCTTGGCTCAGGCCTCATGGGGCTTGGATGCGTTCCCAGCCTTAGACTTCTACACGCACGTCAAATTCTCTCTTTGCAATTCAGCAGTTTGAGTGGGCTTCCGTCACTGCCCCCAAAGAGCCCTGGGTTCCCCACCTTAGCTCCTTGAGGGCATGGCGTGTAGGGTAATTCATCTCCCTGTTTTTGTCCACAGGGCCCACATAGTCTAGTATCCGACTGTTTTTGTCCACAGGGCCCACATAGTCTAGTATCCGACACTTCACTGGCGGACAGGATATGTGTGTTAAAAAGAAAGATGGAAAAATATATTCAAAACCAACACAGGCAAAAAAAAAAAAAAATTGACCTAAGTAAAAACAGACCTAATGGAAGAATTTCTTCCCGCTTCTCATAATAATTTAAATCAGGTTGCTTGGTAACCATCTTCCTTAAAATGGTACATTTATTTTTTAAAAAAAACAGTGTTTTTATAAGAAGCTGTGGATTTCCAAGCCAGGTTTTATAACCTCATCCAGGCCCATATGTCTTTTTTCCAGGCCAAATTCCAACTGGCTTGCAGAGGCAAACGCACACTGAAGAGCAAGACAGAGAGCATTGAAGGTCAGGTCGACAGAGGAGGTTTTTCAGCGTAACAGTAATATCAAAAGGGTGCCTTAAAATGAAGAAAGATCTCAGTCCCCGTGCTGCATGTTTACTCTCTTGGAAAGGTAGCGGTGGATGGCATTTGCCAGGGCTGCCATGCCGGTGACTACACGGTGTGGAGTTGCCGTCAAGTCACATGAAGATGCGGCCAAGGAAGGGAGAAAGAAGCGCTTCATCATTTGGATTTAATATAAAAACTCTAAAGTCCTGAACAAAATGTAACCTAGGAGATGCAATCATTTAAAAGTTTTTTTTCATTTAATGCAATTTGGGTATCTGTTCTCCATTATACATCATAATCATCCTTATTATTACTTAATATTATATAATTACCACATTTGTAAGGTACTTATCAGTTTTTACTGACCATCTCCAAGAACAGGGATGCCTTGAATCAAAGAATGAAACAGTTATAATGGTGTTAGTTGTTTTTTAAAAAATTGTATCCATACCAATTTTTTGGTACCCTCGGGGCAAAAAGTGTATCTCATTGTGTTGTTTCTAGGTTATGGCGTTTTCCTCTGCTTGCTGCAGGACAGAGGCAGATACTGGACGGGAAAACACACCATCTCAAACATTCTACATCAGAGAACTCAAAAAGTCGAGTGAGCAATGCTCGATTGGAGTAATTAACAGAATAGTCCGTCTAAAGTTGAAGTGCCAGCAGGTAATCGCAGCCACATCTTGGTTATTGAGCTGTTTAAACGCAGTCATAGCATAATATTCTACTACAGCTGAAGAGCCCCTGACATTTTCTAGGTCCGCTTCCTGCGAAAATTCTTGTTCAGTCATTTTCCCTGGGGTTAAGATGGCTGGACAATGTCTCTTTGGAAACAAATATGAATTTCAATAAGACCCTAAAGAAACCCGTTTGAGGAGCTCAGCTGTGCTTGAGTTTGTCAGTTAATAATTTAGAAAACTTCTTCTTTCTGCTTAAAATCTCCCTAATTGCATGACAAGGAGGGACATGTCATAGGAGCTGACAGGCAGCATTCTGAGTCACCCATCCCTGATCCCCGTGTCCAGCTGAGGTGCATTTTCCCTTTTGCAGCATCACAACTTTGTGTGTGTGTGTGTGTGTGTGTGTGTGTGTGTGTTTAGAGTGAGCAATGAGATCACCTGCAAAGTAGAGTTATGCCAGGAAGCCCCAGCTCAGGGGCCACCATAGCCAGGGGAGCTCAGGCTGCCCCTCCCCAGGCCACCATACCTCACTCAGGCAGTCAGCAATGGCAGCAGCAGACTCCAGAGACGGGCAGGAACCTTTGATGGCCCAGCGATGCAGGAGCCACTCCGGGAGCTATTGTAGCCTGGCCCAGAGGTCACACACCAACCCTCAGACAAATGATTTTGGAACAGCCACTATCTGTTCAGAATGGAACCAGGCACTTTGGGGGATTCAGAGTCTTACAGTTTATGGCTCCTGTCCTCATATTGCTTACCATAGTAGCCACACCCAGATAGTAAAATTGGCCATACCTCACTGAATTCCTTTGCATGGACACTGTATTAGTCAAGACTCAAAACCACTTTCCCTATAACTGACAACAAATCGTTTCTTTTTTTTTTTTTTTAATTGATTTCAAAATATTAAGGCGGTACAAATGTTTTTGTTACATGGATAGATTTGTAACACTTGAGTCATGGCTATAAGTGTGCCCATCAACCAAATAGTGTTCATTGTACCCAGTGGGTACATTTTTGCCCATCTCCTCCTCCCCACTGCCTCTGGCTTGATTTCCAGTGAGTTTTACTTTCCTCTGGGACCCTGTGTGCCCATCAGTTAGTTCCAATTTATTAGAGAGTACATGTGTTTGTTTTTCCATTCTTGAGATACTTCACTGAGGATAATGGTCTCTAATTCCATCCAAATTGTTGCAAAAGGCATTAATTTATCTTTTTTTATGGCTGAGTAGTACTCCATGGTATACCTGTATGCATTTTGTTAATCCATTCATGAGATGATGGGAACAAACCATTTCTAATATGACAAAATGTCCTTAGGAGATGGGGATGGCAGTCTCAGTCCTACCCAGCTGTGTGACCACGGCCATGTCAACTTCTCAGGGTCTCTAGTCCTTTATTTGCAAAATGACAAACATACATCATCTCTCAGTTCCTTTTCAGCTCAAAATTCAGCATGAAGGGAAAGTTAAAGTCACTAATAGGTCAGTGAGGCATAAGGTGATAAAAAGGTATACTCGTTGGGTCTAGGCTTTTTAATTCAACAATTTACAGCACACTTTCATTTCACTAGAATTTAAACACTTGAGTACTTTATGGCTCATTCACGCTGCGGCACCCTCTGCGAGCCCGCTCCTGTGCTGTGAGTTGGAGATAAATGAAAGAGGCCTGACCCCTGCCTGTGGAGTGCTCGCCACCAGGGTGCGAGAAAGCCACACCAACCAGCAATCACAGCGCGTTGTGACATGGGTCCATCAGCACAGAACACGACGACGTCTGAGAGAAGCCTGAGAGAGAGGGAGAGAGCAACCAGGAGGGAGACAGAGACAGGGGCGTGGTGTCCACACGCACAGACAGCTGGGGGTGGTAGGCAGGGCTGCAGCCCAAAGATTGAGAAAATGGCTGGAGAGCAATAAGGCTGAAAAGGCTTAGAATAATTACTACTGGATACAATAAATTAAAAATCAGAAAATGCAAATAAAAACCACACAACGATATAACATTCTACTCTCAACACCCGGGCAACAGTTTTTAAGTTTGGCCATCCCAGGTATTGTCAAGAAAGTGGTTGAATTGAATCCCCTGTATGTTGTGTGTGGTGAGAGTATAAACTAGTGCAACTACTTTGTAAGATAGTTTTGACATAATCTCCTGTGACCCAGAAATTCTGGTCCATTCATCATGACATTGTGTGTAATCTCCAAAACCAGAAAACAACTCAGCTATCCTTTTATAGTAGGATAGATAGGCAATTTGTGGTACAGTCATAGAATGGGACTATACAGCAATAAAACAAACCAACTATAGCCATGTGTGACAATATGATGGTAAATCACAACCTAATGTTGAGGGGAAAAAGACACAAAAATGCATATAATATTATTCCATTTATATAAAGTTGAATAACAAGGGAAACTAAACTTCACTCTTTAGGAATGCATAATGAAAGTGGTAAATACATTTTCAAAATGAATATTATCAAAAAGGGTCTCTCTCTAGGGGAGAAAGGGGCCTGTGCTTTGGGAAAGGCAGCCTGGGAGTCCTGGGGGTGCGGCTGTGGTCTACCCGCTTAGGTGGTTTAATGGAGGGTTTTCTTTTCCTCAACATATGTTATATGGCATGATAAGAATATTAAATAAAAAAGAAAATGGACTCAAACAGGACAAAGAAAGAGGCAGAGGAGATAGCAAAGAAAAAGAAAAGAGAGAAGATTATTAACATGTACAAAGAAAGAGGCAGAGGAGACAGGAAAGAAAAAGAAAAGAGAGAAGATTATTAACGTGTACACTCGGCAGCCCCAATTATATTTGGGGTTATGGCCAGAGCGCCTTGGCCAAAAGATGCTCGGGAGGACTGGCTATGCCCATCTGAAGAATAGCTCGTTCTCTCATCTTCCAGTCCTGAGCATCAAGTGGGGTCTTTCTCCTTGGAGACCATAGCTAAGGAAGGAGGAAGAATGGCACGTACAGACTGCCCCTCACCTAGCGCTATGCCTCGAGGGCCTCCTTCACTTCTCCTGGGAGCCCCATTGCTGTGTTCCTGTGTCCCCTCGCCCTGCCACCGGAGTGTTAGGCTCTGGGGCCTGTTGCCAGGAAGACATCTCAACCTTTCCACTCAGTTCTCTGGCATCTGGGACAGCCCAACCATGGAGCCCAACGGCTCTTAATCACATTAAAGCCTTTTCACGTGTTTTCTCATTGGCTGCTTCAAACAGCCTCCAGATGTGGGTAGAGCCAGTGTTGCTATTTATTATTCATGGAAAATGAGAGGCACGAAGGAGTCATCCTGGGTCACACAGCTTGGACAAGAATGTGGGCCCCTAACTCTGAATCTCCTTCAAGATGCCTTCCGACAAGCTCCACACATCATCAGAGCGTGGGGTCCATGACCCGCACCCCAAGTTTTAGGGACTCTGTACCTTTGTAAGAGCCACCGAAAAGCCCAGAGATGCTATGGGGGAAAATATATTAACCACATATTAAAATACTGACAAAAAGATGGCACTCATCTCAAATTATGATCTTCCCAACTTTCCAGTTGAGTCTAAATATCTCAGCAGAGCCTGCACTCTTGGACAAGAACCATACATACTTTTTTCATTTCACAAAGCACTGAAGAAACAAAGGATTCGATGTCTCAAGGTTTTGGCCTTTCATTGTTTTATCTCAGAGGAAGGAGGAGAAAGTGAGAGATTCTCCTGTGTTTCAAAGATCTAATTTTTGGCGTGAAAGAATAAATGGCTCGGAGCTGGCCCCTTTGAAGCATGTGGTGACAAATGAAAAAGAAATGGACAAGTGAAAAATCAATATTTCTTTGCTATTATCTATCAATCCAGGGAAACCAGTTCCAAGTGTACATTTCTTTCACTGCTTCAGTTGCTTATAAATATCACACACTAATATCAAGACTGGGGACAAGTTTTTGTTGTGTGTTATAACATCACCTAGGAAATAGTTTAATGTTTAAAATTACTTTGTAGTGTGCTGATTTTTAAGAAAAATGTACCATGCTAAAATTGTTACTGGTAAAATAGATGTGTTGGCGAATGATCATTAGTGTTTCAAAATGACTCTTTGTTTTACAAAAGGATTCATTGATCCCAATCTTGCTCATAGCTCTCATACTACTCCGTGAAATTGGATTCAGTGTCCTCCCACAAAAGATGTCATTACAACCTCTTAGGACCCATCTATTGCATAAAGTGAGGACCATTTATATATTCATTTGAGTTACAAATTCAACAAAGCCCTTTTTAAAAATACTTCAGAAATTGTTCCATCACTTCCCTCTCTTTGAAATCTAAAACCAACTTGTGCTGTCACCAAAGAAAAAGAAATGAGAATATGGCCAGCCCAATGGTAGAATAAATGTCCCAAGTCATTTCAAGACATAAAAATCAACCTAGAATTTTTAATTATGATCAAATCATCATAATAAATTAAAAGGAGCTATAATAATAGGTTAAAAGGATAATTTTTCTAAGTTCTAGTAAATGTCTTCATTTAAGTTTATAATCTCCTTAAAATATCAGGCAGATTTGGGGCATTATATAGCTCTTATAGTCAATTTGGACAAAGTGGTGTCATGTTTTTGGATTTGAGCAAATATTCCACCTCGTTTTCTATGTGAGCAGAAAGCCTGTTACTTTGCCAAATCTGGCCTCTCCAAAACCATCCTCCAAAAAACCAGAAACAAAGCCACCTAGCATCTTTTCCTAAACACCAGGTTTAGTAAACGTGGAGCAGCTTTGTGGACATTTTTCATCACTGAATGACCTTAGGTAATTTCCTTCATCTCTCTGAATTTCAGCTTCCCTAGCCATAAAATGGCAATAATAATCAGGAACCTACCTCCTAAGAATGTTGTGAGAATAAAATAATATACAGAAAGCATTTAGCACATTCTCTAGAAAAAAATAGATGGCAGCTGTTGATTTTTGAGCTAGGAGTTAGAGAACATAGGGTCTACCACTAACTCCACCACAGCTAGCTTTGTGGCCTTGGTAAGGTTGACTCTCCACTCCCGCAGGTCTTGATCTCCTCATGGAAAATGCAGATCTTGTGGGGTCACTAACTGCCATTTGTACTCACAATATTCTGACGGAGTTTTTTCCACATCAACAATCAATTCTCCAACTCTCTGGACACCAAAGTTTTCCTACAATTCAATTCAATTCTGACACCAACCACCCAGAGTTAGCGCCGACCCCACCCACAGGTTAAGAGCTCAATCGCACAAGACCGTCCCCCACTTCACACTCCAGCGGCACATCCTGGGCTTCCTGCACTTCTGACTGACCGGCTGCAAATTGGGGTTCTCACAGCTCCCTTCTCAAGTTCGATAATTTGCTAGAATGGCTTACAGAACTCAGGAAGATGCTTCATTTACTGTTACCAGTTTATTATAAAGGACACATCTCAGGAACAGTCAAATGGAAGAGCTGCATAGGGCATGAGGGAGGGGCACAGAGCTTCCATCCCCCCCCCCTCCCATTGTGCCCACCAACCCACAAACTCCCCACACCCCATCATTTAGGGTTTCTATGGAGGTTCCATTACATAGGCATGATTGATTACACAGGCATGATCGATTAAATCATTGGCTGTTGATGATTGAACTCAATCTCCAGTCCTTCTCCCCTCCCACTTCCAGCCCTCTAATCACATGGCTGATGCCTCCGGCAACAGCCCCCATTCTGAAGCTATCTAGGGACCCACCAAGAGTCACCTTATTAGCATAAACTCAGGTATGGCTGAAAGGGCTTATTATGAATAACCAACGATGCTCCTCTCACCCCTATCACTCAGGAAATTACAAAGGTTTTAGGAGCTCTGTGCCAGGAAAAAAACCAAATATATATTTCTTATTATATCACAATATCACACTAACTCAAGGACCTTAGAGATAAGGCAAGGAATGCACACGAACAATGTTGGAAACTGTCATGAACTCTTCCTAACCTAAAGGCATTCAGATTCCAAATGTGTTAAACACACCAAGCCTGCCAAACCACACAGATACAGGTCTCACTCTGTGAATGAGTCGACAGTTTGCAACATCTGGTGGATACTCTAATATCCTTTGCAGCTCTGCCGTTCCCTTACTCTTCTTTTCCATGTTCCTCATTTTCCCAAAATCTACCCTATGTAGATAAACAGGGGCTCAACCCAAGGGGTAGATGATTTTTGATGCTGTCTCTAGAGTCCGAGCTGCCCTGTTCCCACATTTCCACCTCAAAAAAACACATATGTAACTGCCCCCCGCCCAACACACACACACACCGTTTCCTGAAACTACCACTTTGAGTGTGTATATTTTACACGAACTATGCACACATTCCTTACATCTCTCTGCAGAGCTGCCTCTCTGTGAGTGCTTGGGGAGAGAGACGGCATGCTTTGTATGTTCTGTTCGGCGCTCAGCTATCTGTGGACATTTAAGCCATGGTGATGAAAAAGTGTGCCAGTGCAAGTTCCCATTTAAATGTACCCCATTTCAGGCTTCTAGATTCTTCTTGGTTCCTTGAGCAAACAGTACAATCCTATTGCCTCGTAAGTCTATAGCAAATGAGGTGTGTTCCGAAGTGCTGAATTCTTTCCCCTCCTTTTGCTTTCCATTCAAGGTCTAGCTGATGCAGAATAATTCTTTAAAGCTGTCTTTTTTTTTTCTCTCCTGGATCATCCACAAACTACAAACAACATATAACAACACGGGGGCTCAGAATGCGCCAAGAACATCCTGTATCTACAGAAAGGAACAAAACACAAAGACTGAAGTGAGTTGCCTACTTCATGTTACTTGAGAAAAATTCTTTTGAGATCTCTTTCATTACCTCGGAAATGGAGGCAAATGCTTTAAGAAGGGCCATATAATACTCTGAAAGGCGCATTACCGCAGTGTGGTTATTAAGCCCGTGGAAAACAATGGGCTCCTCTGAAAGTATGTGGAACAATTGTGCCCCCTGAGAGTCATCTTCAATCAGAATGAAGTAAACTGGTTACTCCAGAGAGCAGAGCATGATAGATTAAGGCTTAGAATCCGTGGGGTTGAGGTCTCTTACCTCTGGCTCTTTCTGACACATTCTGTAGTCCAGCAGAGAACAGGTTGGGTCTTTCAAACGCTCTCTGGCTCCCAGCTATAACCGTAACATATGGGAATATGAGCTCAGCACATTGCTATGTTTTGCTTTCCTTAATCTTCCCGGTAAGACTAAATTCCAAGAGTGGGATTGCAAAAGGGAGGCAGACAGCTGAGAAACACAGCAGCCTGTGGCAGTGAAAGCTACAACACAACTTTGAAACTGAAGAATCATGAGAAATGCCCATGAGGAACCTGAAAGACACGGATGGTCCCTTTCCAAGGTGTGGGCACTCATTTGCCCCGTCCTGAGAAGTCAGGACAATCTAAGTGGATATGCACTCGGTTTATAGATTTGCAGGGAGATACTAAAATATGGCTCTCCTAATCTGATACAGGAAAATATCTGAGACTTGAATCAGCTCTACTTTTTTTTTTCTAATGTACTCTTTAATGCCATTTTCTTTTCTGTAACACATTTCTACAAGTCAAGCCAAGTCTGTCATTGGGAATGGCCTTGAAATAATTCTTTTTTCCTTTTTCCCTGTGGCGCTGAAAGTCCACGGTCAGCTGCACAGGCTGTTTAGTTAGTGGGGTTCTCAACGGCTCTGGACAAAACATAAAGAGTCTCCCTGCAGGCTGGGACTCTGGAATTCTGGATGGAAATCACGAGAGGGAAGAATAAACAATAGACAACGTACAGGAGCCACTGCTGTGGTGACTGCTGTGGCTTTATCGTTTTGGATTTGGAATACTAGCCCTGTATAGTCTAGTTAATTCCTCTGGTATTACTTTATGATTTGGGTAAGGAGGGCAGTAGAATAGACGGAGCAGAAAATTAAATATTTTGGGTCTGCGAAGGGGAAGAGCAGTGTGTCTAAACAGCAGGTTTCCCAGCCACACGGAGCTACATCACTTCCTGTGCTTGTGCGCGCAGCCCGAGAGCTCCAGATGCGGCAGAGAGCGCCTTCGCCCTCCTCCACTGTGAGCAGCACCTGCTGCAGAAAGACTGATGCTTTCTGAGGCCTACAGAACGAGGGCACTTGAACCTAAACCTGTATCGATATTGGACTACGAATACACATTTATTGATATCCAACAATTGTAGCTAGAATATTTTAATAAAGAATTCTGCTTTAACTTTTAAAAATCAATATTAATTGAATCATGTCTTCAGGATAAGCTCTGTGAGATGAGATAATTGAACTAAAAGGTACAAATGCCTTTATGTCTCTTTCAGCTCTCATTGCCAAATTGCATTCCATGAAGAAAATAGCAATGTACTGTGACCGGCCGGCTGAGTGTGAGCGCACCAATTTCTTTAGGACTTCGTCAGCACTGGATTTTCATTTCACTTTAAAGTAAATATAAAAAGGAATTTCAAAGTTCCTGTACTTTCACTGCAACTTAAAGTAGTTTAGAAGTAGTTTTATCTCATTAATTTATACCAATAGGAAGAACTTGGACTCCTTCATAACAGCATATCTTCCCTTCAAAGATCTAATTTTCTGTACTTGTGTAGTCGGTACTAAATTAGGCTATGGATTTAAAAATGAAGCATAGTATTGAAGCAATTATCCTTCTACTCTTGGCTCTATTTTAGGAACTAAAAAAGTACTGTTGCTAGAAGCAGTAATAACACTACTGCCACCAGGAGAACCAGCCATGAGTTCTAGACATTTCACTAATCAGCTGCATGGGTTTGGACAAGCACTTAACCTCTGCCCTCAGTTTTCTCTTCTGTAAAATAGAGATACCATTGCCCTATTATAGTCACAGAATTGTCTTAAAAATTGAGGGAAATAATAACTGTAAGAGTGCTTTGAAAAATAGCATTTATTAAAAACATTTTAACAAGTAATAAATGAATAATAATCACCAAAAATAACCCAGAAGTTTGTCAATATTTAAGTTACTATGTAGAAGAGTAAGAAGGTTCAGAATCTAAGAAAGAGAGTTTAAAATTTCTAGTAGAAAAAGATCATAAACAAAGCAACAATTCCATTACTTCCTACCCTCTTTGGATTTTTCTAAAAAGACAAGTAGTTTTCAACTAGATTTACGTATGGTATCATCTCCCTAAAGAAGATCAAATAAATGTGAATCAAATTTAATGTTTATCAATAAAAATCATCAAAATTAGCATATTTATACAGGAGGCACTGACAGATGAAATTCACAAATCTTTCCAAAACAGAAGTGTGTTTGGAAGCAGCTGAGGTGGCTCATATCATAAACTATAGGTACTTGATTTTCTGATGCTGTTGTAAATCATTATTTTTTGTTTTATTTTCTAATTGTTGCTAAAAATGACAATATGTTAAGAAGAGAAACTAAAGAAGCCTTAAATAAATGGAGGGATATTCCAAATTTATGGTTTGGACAATTCAAGATTATTAACATGTCAGTTCTCCCCGAACTGATCTATAGATTCAATGTAATTACAACCAAAATCCTATCAGGTTTGCATATGTGTGTATAAATTGGCAAGTTGATTCTAAAATGTATATGGAAATGCAAAGAGCAGGGAAGAGACAAGACAATTTGAAGAAGAAAACGTTGGAAGACTTACACCACAAGATTTCAAGATTTACTCTAAAGCTACGATAATTAAGACATGGTGGTATTGGTGCAAGGATAGACAAATGGACCCATGGAACAAAACAGAGACTTAGAGATAAACTCTCACGTGTACAGTCGCTTGATTAATGACAAAGGCAACACTGAAATTCAGTGAAAAAAAAATGATCATTGGAATAAATAGTGCTAGAGAAACTGGATATCCACATGTACAAAAGTCAACTTTGACCCCTATCTCACACCAGGTGCTAAAATTAGTTCAAGAGGGACCATAAACCTAAATGTGAAAACTAAAATAATCAAGCTTTTAAAAGAAAACATAGGAAGAATATCTTCATGAACTTGGGATAGGCAAAGATTTCTCAAACAGAACACAGAAAACACTGATGATTTTAAAAAAGAAATGATAAATTGGATTTTAATAAAATAGCTACTATTCACGAATAATCATCATTAATAAATAGGTAAGCCACAGACTGAGATGATAATTGTAATGTCTATATTAAGATACATATAATTATACATGTTATATTTATATACATTTATACAATTACATACATATATACATATATGCACATACAATTATAAATAATTAATACAAATTTATATATAAATCAAAGAACATGAAGAATATATAAAGAACCTTACAGATTCACAGTAAAAAAACCAAACAACCCAATTTAAAGTGGGAAAAGACTTGAACAGGTTTTTCTTGTTGCTCCTCACAAAAGAATGCCCAAATAACAAATAAACATAAGAAAAAATCAATATAACTTGCATCAGGGAATTACATATCCAAACTACAATGGAATACCACTACACATATGCCAGAATGGCTAAAATTGAAAAGACTGACAGTAACAATTGTTTTAAAAGATGACGAATGATTGGAACTCACATATATTACTTGTCGGAATGTAAATTGGTAGAACCACTTTGGAAAATATTTGGCATCATCTACTAAAGCTAAACGTATGTCTACACTATGTATGGTTCAGCAATTTCACTCCTAGCTCAAGGAAAAGTGTTTGAATATGTCTACCAAAAGACATGCACAGCTTTATTCATAATACCTAAAAACTCAAAACACCCAAATGTTCTTCAACAGTAAATGTATAAATGAATTGTGATATAATCATGTAACAGGATACTACGCAGCAAACAAGGACTAATTATACGTGCAACAACAGAGGGGACTCTCACAGACATTATATTGAGAAAAAGAAAAAAACTTTAGACACAGTACATACTGTATGGGTTCATGTGAATGAATTTCGAGAATGGACACAACTAATCTATGTTTATATTACATTAATAGAAGTTGAAATAGTAGTTTACTTTTGGGGAACTATTGATTGGGAAGCGGCATGAGGGAGCTTTCTAGGGTGAAGGAAATATTCTACATTTTCATCTGAGAACCTATTACAGGGATGCATACATATATAAAAGTTCATTGAACATATACTTGAGATATTTTTTTTCACTTTTTTTTTATTTCAGCTTATTATGGGGGTACAAAAGTTCAGGTTGCATACGTTGCCCATGTGCCGCCCATCCCCCCGTCAGAGCTCCAAGCGTGCCCATTCCCCAGACAGTGCATTTGTGTTACTAACTGCATATGAGTTATATTTTATTTAAAAAATAAAGAAAAAAAAAAAGGAAAGAAATGGTCCTTCACCTCAAAGTTATTAAAAGTGATCTCTTTTGAAATAGATTCTAGATTCTCGGTGTTGGAGGACACCTTAACGATCAGCCGTCTCATTTTATGATTGAATCCAAAGGGGAGTGACTGCCAGTGGGTACGGGTTTCTCATTGGGATGATGAAAATATTCTGGAATTAGATAGTGGTGAATAGACAGTTGTGTGAATAAACTAAAAATCACAGAATTGTACAGTAAATTTTTCGTATGTGAATTGTATCTTAACTTTTTAAAATGAATGAATGAATAAATGAATAAATAAAAACCTAGGAGACAACTCAGGCTTTGTGAAATTATAACAAATACACATTCCCACAATGCTGTATCCACCATGAAATGGCAAAATACCACCATTCAGTTCCCACAGTTTCCCCGAACTAGGTCAAGAGGCGCCCAGCTGCACTGTCACTGATGACAATATCCAGCCATCAATATTGAAGCAGTGAGCCCACCCCAGAGCTCTGGCCACCGAGTCAGCATCCAGGGCCAAGAATGCAAAAGAATACCTGGCTGGTGCTGTAGCCAGTTCAGACAGCAACCACTTATCACCTGATTACAATTCTCTATAGCCCTAGAAATGTATAGGGGAAAAATTCACTCGGAACAAAAGATGTACGGGTGAGTTCTTTCTATAACAAGCCAGTCAAAGTCAAGTACAGCAAAAAAGGACATAATAACAAAAGAAAGAGAGAGGAGCACTTTGAACAAAAACGGCAAGCTCTTTTGATCTAGTTGTTTATGTCAGAAATCAATAGAGATGTTTTCTTTCATTTTGGAGAGTGAGAATTGGAATTTGTTGAAATTGGGTCTTGAGGCACTTACTTTTTTATTTTTTGGGGGGGTGGTTCTGGAACAATAGCACACATTCGATCCACCAGAAGCTCTGACCACTGGGGCAAAAATCGTAGCAATTGCGGTAATTCTACGCTCAAGCTCTCTGTTTTCAGGATTGTATAGAATAGGCTCAGAGGTGTTAATGGACAGTGCATGAAGAAGGGGCTTAAGACATTTATGGAAATATGTAAAATATTTTTCTTTAGTGAATGCTTGTTTCTGGAAATATCATTAAACTATGGTATTGACTGGAAGGTGTGAGAGAGAGAACACCATTATAAATTTCTCTGAGTGGGAACTTCATTTCAGAAACAGGAAATGATTCTGGTAAGTGAATGATCTTGAGATAAAACAGTTTTATGCAACCAACAAAAATTAGGGTAGTGGTGTGTGTTAGCTAGCTTTATACACTTTGTTTTAATTAAGGTCTGATTACCATGGCTGCTACTCATTTACCTAATAAGAGTGCTTTGATGTGTCAAGATGGGAGAATCCCAGGGCTGGAACTGTGGAGCCTGAGTATGAGAAGGAGAATGTCATGGTAACCTTCAGTGCATAGACTGTGAATTGCTGTAGGATTTTGCCTAAAGCCCCCATGAAATTCATGGCAAAGAGAGCATTGTGTTGAGCTATGGAATAAGATGCAGCTGTCCAATAATGCCTCTAAACAGGCTAGTGCAGCCTTCTGCATTCCCCTCTTGTGACTAAGAAAATTCTTCACCAAAATCTTAGGTCTGTAAAAGATTCTGTTTCCCCTGGAGCAAGCACTGTGATCCAATTTAAATGAGGACATTCAGAATTACCTTTCTTCCTGTACAGTGAAAGTTTATTTCCATGTTCTTCCATTTGAATGGACATAAAATTTGTAATAGATTTTTCTGGGTTGATGGGCCCTTCAGGCTGATCTGCAAGACAGTTCTAGATTGGGTCAGGACTACAAAGACAGAGAAAATATTTTTGCCAGTTGTAGCATGTGAAAAGCTCTGTCTAATGGAACTATTTACATTAGGCAACCCCTAATATGCCTATGTTTTTCTCCCCAAATCCCATCCCAGCCTCCCCTTACCCTTCACCCTTGGTCATCCTGAATTCTGGTGCTAAATCCCAAACTGTGCACAGGTATGTTCTCCATAACAGGCAAGTTTTGATAAATCTAAATGGAAAGTCTCAAGAGGAATTCTTCTGGTTTTAAAGTAGATGTAGGATTATGATGATACTTGCAGTAGAAAATGTTTTGTACAGTCCCACCCTCAGCTCCAAGGCAGTTCCCTCCCCCTGAGTTGCCATTATGAGCATCATTTGACCCTGACTTCTTGTCTACAGCTGATTGGGCTAGAGGCCAGCATCCTAGCTAAAATCAGTCATCTATGTGGGGGTCTGGGGACAACCTCAATTTTTTATTTTTAAATTTAATTTAATTTAATTTTTTGTAGAGATGGGGTCTCACTATATTGCCCAGGCTGGTCTCAAACTCTTGGCCTCAAGTGATCCTCCCACCTTAGCCTCACAGAGTGCTGGGATTATAGGTGTGAGTCACTATGCCCAACCAAACTCAATTTTTTTAAATCTGGAAAAGCTGCTATTTTGGGGATCCTTATACAACCTCTGCATCTAGAGTAGAAATTGGAATAGTGGGATTCTGAATGACAAGATACCATTGTTCAATTTCTCAGTGAAGACCTGGTTCCATGGCTATTTGTTTTCCAATATTTTCTAAACTTTTTCTGCATCTTTACAATAAACCACAGCATCCGGGGAGGAAAACAACCTTTTGTTAAATTTTTTTTATCTGAAGGAACTGGAACCTATCTCTGTTCCTTGTAACCTGATGAAGCCTAACAGGACAAGGAGTGTGATCAATGCCGTGCAGGCAGGGGTCACATCTAATTGTCTACCACTATATACACAAGGCCTAGCCTAGAGTAGGGGGCTTGATAAATATACATTAAATGAATGAACACTTGGTGGTAGCTTCTATTAATAAAAATTTTAGTATGACTCCTTTAATGTTTTAGAAAAGTAGAAGTTTATTTTCAAGATAAAATGAAGCAAAGACTGGGGACATTGTGCACAGCTGAGAGTGGATGTGAGACACCTTTCTGATGCCTGCGGCATTACAAGACAGTCTACACACTGACAAGCCAGGCAGTCTGCCCCTGTCACCTGCTCAGCTCCCAGACTTCAGGTTCACCTCCTTCTGGCAGGATGATAGATTTCTTCTTTGCAGGAATCATCCAAAGGGAAAATTCCTACAGATGCTGATACTGGGAAAATTCAGTGAAACATTCTTTTTTCCTGGGGAATCAACTCACAATGAAGCTCAGCAGTTGGAAAGTTTCATGTACATATCAAGTCCAAGAAGGCATAAGTGCCCCACTTGAAAATATGAGCAAACCAAGGACCACCAGACATCAGAAGAAAGCCACCAACATGAAAAGTCAGACAACAAACCATCACAAATCAGAAACAAAAACAAAAAGGAAGAATACACAATATGCAGGGAACAAAATAACAATTATTGATACCCAATAATGTAATTATTATCATCTGATAAAAGAAGATATTGAATCATGGAGCAAGAAGAGAGGCTATAGAGAAGAAACAATAAGTCTTTTTAAACACAATTAAAAGTTTTGTAAAATAGAGGAAATCTCACAGAAAGAATCAGGACAAAGAAATAGAAAATAAATAAGAAATGAAATAAAAATTAGAGTCTAGTTCAGGAAGTCAAATATCCAATTGATAAAGATATCAGAAAGAAAGGACAGAGAAAACAGAAGGGAGGGAATTACCAAGAAAATAATTTAAGAACATTTCCCAGAAATGAAAGCTATGAGTTTGCAAGCTGAAAAGTCTCATTGAATAGGCAGCATAATTAAAGATACAAGGTCCACTCTAAAATTTATAGTTATGCAATTTCAAAATATCAAAGATAGAAGTGAAGATCCTAAAAGCCACTTGAGAGAAAAATGAAAAGGAAACATGAATAACATTGATGTTCAATTGCTGAAAAGCAACAGTGGAAGTCAGAAGACAATGGAAGCAATGGACTTGAAATTCAGAGAAAAAATGTTTCCAACTTAGAATTCTATAACCAGCTAACCTACAAATCAAGAAATCATGAAGGTAAAATAAGGACATTTTCACATATACAAGTTCGCAAAAGTTTTTATCTTTCATTCACTCTTTCTCAAAAAACTATCAGCAGTTGTCTGTGCTCCACCGTAATGAGGGAAGTCATGGGATCCAGCAGTTGGGATCTGGCCTCGGAGAGCGAGAAGTCAAGTGCCAGGACAACAACTGTACAGCCCCCTAGAGTGCCACAGTTCAGATCAGGACAGGAGTCTGAAGGATTCCAAAAACAGTGTCTCTAAAAATGCAGCTGGAGCTAATGGAGTTACACAGTTCCTTATTAGAGAGTTTAGGAAGCATTTAGTGACAAACACATTTAAAAGCCAAGGCAATTATAATATTAATTCTGGAAAATCAGAAAATTGAACTAGAAAGTAGTAAATGTGGCTTAATGTGGATAATATTTATAACTCATAGTAATGTAAATATTGAATATTGGTTTGATCAAAGATTGCGATAAAATGTTATTAGAATGAAGAGAAAGGGAAACTGAGATCGTGTCTAGCAGCATTCTTCATAATAACTCCAAACTAGAAACAATCCAAGTGTTTGCCAACTGGTGAATGAAAATACAAAATATGTTATATCCACACGATGAATCCTGTTCAGCAATAAATGGTAACAAACTACTGATACATGCAACAATACGTATGAACTTCTCAAAACATTATGCTAAGTGAACAAAGCCAGACACAAAAGACTTCATGTTGCATGATTTCATGTGTATGAAATTTCCAAAAAGGCAAGTCTAGAAAGACACAAAGTAGAAAAATTGTTGCCTTGGCTGGAAATGGGGGTAGGGACTGAATGCAAAGGGGCCTGAGGGAACTTTTGGGGATGATGGAAATGTTCTAAAACTGAGCTGTGGTGATGACTGCAGAACTCTATAAATTTACTAAAAATTATTGAACTGCATATATATAATAGGTGAATTTTATGGTATGTAAATTATACCTCAATAAAGCTGTTAAACAAACAAAAAAAAGACCCTCTAAGTCATCATTTTACTCATTTTTCATGAATAATTCACCAAGAAGTTTTTTTGGCTCTACGCTGAACTCAAATCCCAAATCCATCCATTTGTCTGCACCTCCACAGCCGTCTCCCCAGACTGCCACTGCCATCTTTCGTCTTGCTTGTTACGACCTTCCTGGAGCTCCCCCAGCTCTCCCCTCATCCCCACCCATGCCGTTCTCCACCAACAGCAGGACAGAGCTTCTTAGAGCACACAACAGCCTGGCACACCCCATGGAAGCCTTCAGTGAGCACTCACTGCACTGGGAAAACAACCCAACCTCCTTACCTGGACTTGTCATCGGGCCCTGTGTGTCTGTTTCTCACATGATTCCCTGCCCTTCCCTGTTTCACCCTCTCTTCTTAACCTCCAGCCCAGCCCGCCTGCTTTCAGTTTCTCCAATGTCCCAAACTCCCTCTAACAGAACCTTGCACACACGTGTTCCTCTCTGCCTGCAGATCTCCCCTTTGCTCTGCCTGGCTGGCTACTGCCCGTCCCTGCCATCAGCCTACACCCCTCCTCTCTTGGAGAACTTCCCTGCCCACCTCTCTGGGGTAGGCCACTCTCCCATTGTTGCATCTCAGCCCTACGCTTGCTTCCTCCATGGTAGTCACTGCCATTCACAATAATTGCATTTATTTCTTTGTGTGCTTGTTTTGTGTTTGTGGATCTCACTTGTTAAGGACTTCATGAAGGAAGAAGGCAGAGTCAGGGACTGCGTCTGTCTAGGTTACCATTATCCCCAGCACCCGTCAGAGAGCAGAGTGCATCCTGCACCCCAGTGAATAAATGAACATCCAAATGGTACAGTGTAGAAGCGTCCTGCACTACATCCTGAGCTCTGCTTCCCACTTGCTGTGTGACCTCAGGTTACTGACTCAACTTCTCTGACTCTCCATTTCCTCCTCTATAAACTGGGGATGCAACTGGCCACCTCCTAGTTTTGGTGTGTGGAATCAATTACATCACACATGTAAGAATAAATGTAGTAAAAGAGAAAGCACAGTGCCTGGCACATTGTAAGGGATATGATAAGCACCATTAATATTAAAATTTCTACATAGCCATCCTACATAACTTTGAAACCACCTTGCTGCTTATTCACTATATTGTCATGGAAATCAACATCACTATTTCCATTTTTAATCATGTATCTAGGACATGAGGCTATACATTAATCTAGGTGAAGGTTCTTAAACTCTAAATATTGTCAACCTTGCCAAATTAGTCTGTCTGAAAGGGTAATTTCAGTTAAAATGAAAAGCTATTCAATTGATGTTCAGCTGATCATTGGGAAGAATTAATTGGAGTTCGTAAAGAATTCTTACTTAATGAGTTTCATCAATATGGTGTAGTGTTTTACTTGTCTTATTAACAGATGTAGCTTAGAGGCTGGGATGGTCTCCTGTGGGGAACATTTAGGCCTCCTGCAAATGCACGGATAGTTCTGGGGCTCAGGTTCTCCACCACGGGGGTGAGTCCTGCAGCCTGTAGGGCAGTGGTTCTCAAACTTAGTTGTGTCAAAATCACGTGGAAGGCTTAAAAACTCAGCTTGCCCCAGAGTTTCTGATTCAGAAGGTCTGGTGTGGGGTCTGAAGATTTCCATCTCTACATTTCTAACAAACTCCCAGGTGATCCTGGGATTATATCCCAGGTGATGCTGCTCGTGTGGGGGCTGCAGTCTGAGAACATAAGAGTCTAGGAGTGACTAGCAGGGAGCTGGCGCTCTGGGAACTACAGGGCTACCCAATAACAATGTCCAGCAGGATAACCCTAAAACGTTCATTCATTCAACAAGTATTTTCTGAAGGTCCAATTGGGAAAACAGAACAGGAATAATTTAGTTACCAGGAATTAGTTATACAGGCGATGAATGAGCTGAGTAGCCAAGAGGGACGGTGAGGCAGCCCAGAGAATAGGAGCAGGAGGAAATCACTACCACTCCTAGACCTCTGGCACAGTAGGAGTGGGGAGTGTTGCTGGAATTCAGAGGCAGGGGCCCCTGGGGAAGCTGGAAGCACAGTGGGCCTGTCTGGTGGAAGTGGAACCACAGAGGAGATGCAGTTGCTGCAGAGGATGCTGCCCTGGGCAGGCAGCAAAGGAGGGACAGAAGCCCCTCGTTTCTCTGCACCCACCTCAGACTCTCCCTACATGCCCACACACACACACATACACACACGCATAGAGCAGAGACTGGGTCTGAGGGCAGACAGGCACAGGGCCTCCCAGAGGGTCTACAAAATAGCTAGTGTGGGTGAAGCAGTCATGGTCCCTGCCTTCATTGACCTTCCACTCTGAATGATTGTGTGGAGCCTCCCAGCCCTGTAGGACACTGCTCTCTAGAGAAGTGTAATGGGCACCCCCTCCCCTCCCCTGTGTATGTTGAAATCTAAGCCCCATTGTGTTGGTGTTTGGAGGTAGAGCCTTTGGGCAGTGATTAGGTCATGAGAGTGGAGCTCTCATGAATGGGATTAGTGCCCTAACAAGAGGCCAGAGAGCTACTTCTCTTTTTTTTCTGCCACGTGAGGATACAAGGAGAAGTCCACAGTCTGCAATCCAGAAGACTCTTACCAGAACCTGACCTTGCTGGCATCCTGACCTCAGACTTCCACCTTCTAGAACCGTCAGAATTAAGTTTCTGTTGTTGATAAGCCACCCAGTCTATGATATTTTCTTATAGCAGCACAAACGAACTAAGACAGTAAGTATTTAGGTAAGTTGATTATGTCACTTTATAAAGATATGAAAAGTAAATTTATCTACAAGAGAAGCTAGGCTTTAAAATGATTGAAATTATAATTATAACATAATACATTTTTGTTTGTCCATTTAGGAAAAAAGTTATAGAAATAAATATTTTTTTCTTTTGCCCAAATAACTTTGTATGGAATTAATGTTTTGAAATGGAAAAGCTCCCAAAGTGACAGTGGTTATCTTTTGAATTTCAGAATATCGTTACTATCATGTAAGTTACATTAAAATCAATAGGAGCCGAAGGTGTGTATTGAGGGGAAAGGAATGGATTCCTCACTGAGCTTTTGTTGGGGACTGCAGTTGTGCTGAGAAATGGAATTTTAGGTATGATGCATAATCAAGCATGAATTAATAGCATGGCAGAGTGGGGTCTACAATCAAAATGTGACTATCTTTCACAGCTCAAGTGC
This sequence comes from Eulemur rufifrons, assembly GCF_041146395.1. Classification (NCBI taxonomy): domain Eukaryota; kingdom Metazoa; phylum Chordata; class Mammalia; order Primates; family Lemuridae; genus Eulemur; species Eulemur rufifrons. Next base: position 32,344,473 of record NC_090983.1, on the reverse strand, counting down.
TCTGCTCTGCTCCACATCCTAGAATTAAGCACTTAAATCATATATCTTCAAGTTCTTGCCCAAAAAAAAAAAACCACCCTGTATTTCTCCCGTAAGCCTGATTTTTTTGGGGGGAGGGGGGAGAGGGTGGGTGGGTGGCAGTATTACAGAACTGTTCCTTTGAATGCTGTTCATATGGAATGCATTTGAATGACATTGACATTTGGAGGAAAAGATTCTGTGAGGATATGAGATAACAGCAGACCTGTTTGCTGGCTATAGTCATATGGTAATGATATCAGCTTTGCCGGGAAAAATGACAGCATAAAATCCAGCTGATTTGCCTAGACAAAATGACATGAAATTGCATGTATTTGTCTAGAGTATTATGGTAATAGCATTAGAAGAATAGATTCCTGCTTCTTGGAGAACGAATAATTGGGAGGCATAGTTCATACCCAGTATATCATTGTAGCAATAAACAAGTGTCAGGAAACATCTTGTCTTTCTTTAGGATTAGATGTTACTGAGTAGCTTATTTAGGGTGATGGCATATTTTCTTCACAATTCTCAAATCTTAAGTGGACCATCTATACATCTTACCTCAAGGTCATCAACTGAGTTTATCTTATCTTTGTGGAAATAACAAAGTAGTGTCTATTAGTAACAGAACATTTTATTCTTCTGACAAGATTGAGTCAGTGCTAGTTTGCATGCACAGGTGTGCTTCTCAATGATAAAATAAACGTATTCCTGAAAAGGTGCTTGTGAGTTGAGTCATTTTCCTATTGGCTTATATTATCTTGTCAAAGATGTTATATCTTCTTTCCAGGTTGAACTTTAATTCACTTCTAACACTTTAACTTTCAGTTTCACTTTATTCCTGCAATCTTTCCAAAAAGTTTTCATATTAATGTTGGTAATCTTAAAGACACAAACATAGGCAGGAACTTCACAACGTGGAGAATCCTTTAATTCAGAAAAATAACTGTTTTTTTTTTTTTTTTTTCCTTGACGGCAGGCATTCCTGTAAATAATAAACACATGTACCTTTTATTGCAGAAGTTAAATCCAGCAAACGTGTATTGACCGTGTAATGTTCTCTGTGCTGGCAGGCACTGAGTCCCTGAGAACCCCATTCTACCCAGGAGAACACGATGCAGTCACAGGCATTTCTCAATCGCCATCACTGAAAGAACTGTTCTTTTGGGCTGCTAGGAAAAGGTCAATATTCTGATGCTTTTAGCATTCTGCTTCTTTTCTTTCTAAAGAAAAAATGACGAGGGACTACTAAATGGGACATCCATATGTACAAAATCTCATATCCATTGTTATCATATATTATATAATCAAGCACTGAAAGTGCTTATCTACAGCCTGCAATTCTCAGCAATCGAGAGTCACATTACTTTCTCTTTTTTCTCTTCTTTCATTGCTTAGTAGATATTTTTCCACTACACAACCTATTACGTAATAGACTTTAGATTGTGGAGTCATATAAATCTAGGTTTGAATTTTATCTCTGACATCTACTAACCATATGACCTGCCGGCGCCTCAATTTTCTTCACCTTTAAAATGGATTTATTGAGCACGATCTCGTAGGGCTGGAGCAAAGATTAGCAATAATGTATGGCAAGTAGCTAGCACAGCACATGCAGTAGATAACTCATTTGTTGTATCTATGGCATCATAATCATATTCTTCCTCTTTATCATCATCATCATCTTCATTAGAGTTAGTTATTGATATCCCTTTATTACCACTTGATTTGGAGACCCGTAACTTCAGGATCTAGTACAATCTCAGGCATAGCAGCACTCAACAATTGTTCATAGAAAGAAGCCAGAGGTAAAAATTGAGCATGTTAATTATACATCTGTGAACTCCAGATTCCTGAAGCCCCACCAGCCTAGGGATTCAAAATAATACACAATTACTGACTCTTACACACCTGTTCACACAGCACCCTCGTCTCCTAAAATATGCTTCTTGAACATTTCTGTGTGTCTCCAGGGTTATCTCCTATGTGCATAGAAAGAAGCTTCATCCCAGAGGGCTCCTCCTCCAGTGTCACCCGGCAATGCACCAAAGCCCTGAGGTACCGAGCTGTAGGACAGGTGACGCAAAGGGGTGTGGAGGTGGCTTTTTCCATTTGGCATTGGTCCCATTAGAGTAACCAATGTTACTGCCACTGGCACGGGGCTCGGGAAGGAGCAGAGACACAGCTCTGTGCCATGTTCAAAATCAGCCCCCTTCCCTGGCCGAGGCTCTGTGCATCAGGTCTAGAGCCCGGCTTCCTTCCCGTAGGATGAATTATCTTCAGGAGGCAGCTCAGCCCCTCATGAAAATAGGTGTTGCTCATGTCTGCCCCAGACATGCTAGGACGCATCTCACAGTCTCTAGCTCTTCTCCTGCAGTGGACGCAATATTGGTTCAAGTTACAACGCCTGCTATGTAGCTAAATGCTGGTTTACTCTGCAATGGTGGCAACCCACACTTGCAGAAAAAAGTTCATTTATTGTTTCCTTCTAACATTAATGAGGGTGTTTTATGGGAGACCTAAAGTTTCTTTTTAGGAGGCTGTGTGAGAGGACACACAGCCCAGCACAAGACCAAAACACATCCATTCACACTTACCACAGGACTCCAGGGCCTGCCAGACTGCCCTAGTTTCAGAGCCGCTTCTAGGAAAGTTTGTAGGCAAAGCAGAAATCACTCTCATACAAGTCTGGCACCGGGAACCACAGGGTTAACCCTCTGTCACCACGTACTGAGAGCCAGGTGGCAGGACAGGCACAAGTCAGGACTGGCCCCTTTATCAATCAGGTATCAGCTAATTACCAGAGCTCTGCAGGAGCCTGGAGAACCCAGAGGCACTGGGGAGTATTTGCAGCTGCTGAAGGGAACAGGCCTTGAAGACCAGCGCCCCAGCTGAGGCCGAGCATTAAGAGGAAAATCTGGGTCAATGGCTAGAGGAGAGCCTGGGAGAGAACCAGCTTGGAGGAAGCACACTTATACCAACAAACGGCTGCAGTCGTCAAGTTCCTAGGCGCTGAATAATAATAAGGAGGGGGGTTTAGCGAGGGTGATGACTAATGGCCCCTCGATTTCCTGCTGATGCCTGCAGTTTTGTGTCATTTTGTTTTTATGTTAATTTATGCACACAGGATTAGAATGTAGCATTATGTGGTCATTTAATTTAATTGAAGTATGGAACTTCATGGGCCCAGTTTTGCATTTCCCTTATAGATTTCAGTGATTTTTATCTTTAGCATTTAATCTTCCCCCCAGATCACCATTCCTAATGGCAATAATAATACATTTACACTTGCATCCCACTTTTCCTTCTAGGAGCTCAAAGCATGTCATGGCCCATTACCCCCACAAGAGCTCTGCAAGGCAAATGCCAGGGATGATTTTAAGCACTTTCCTTAGGTTTAACATACATAAAAAGGTGCAGCCTTTATCATAGAGATAAGTTCCCAGCCATTTAAATTACCTTTGAATGCAGTGAGAAGGTTTGCTTATGCATGAGGCTTCCACTGTGCTCTGTGATTTTCAGACCTCAGAAATACATGACCTTTAAGCCTGACAGCACAGCTCCCAGTGCATGTAACTTATTAGGGAGTTTTCATTGATCATGCCGCCCCCTTCTCTTGAGGAATGTAGTGTTTGTGTCACACTGCCTGGAAAAACTGCCAAAGGGCCAGGGGAAGCACTGATCAAGAAGTGGAAAGGAGAATACAGGGTGAGTGAACTCACCCTTTAAAAAGCCACAACAGTGGGAATGTCACTGGTGAATACAGATGAACCCAAGGGGCACCCTGAGTCGGAAAGACTCGCTGGATCCATTCATGCTCTTTCCGAAGAGCCACGCAAGTATCCACGTGGAGACGCTGGCATTCGGCACTGTTTCTTCTAAAGACCCAAAGAAGAGGGCAGAGCCGCAGCATATTCTACTGTGGCATTAACAGAGAAGGACCAGATCACCAGCCTGGTGGAGAAAGCCCTTCCCTGTGTCTGGAATAAGGGCCATGGAAAGAGAAGAAGTAGAAGTGTGGCCGTGTCACATCTGCATTGCCCTGAAGGACCAGCGAAGTAGCTGGGCTTTATTTCTCACTAGACCATCAGAGCAAACACCGTCTGGCCCGGGTCTTCTGTGGATTGCAAGATTCTGCGCTGGCAGCCTGACAGTGTTTACTGCGGCAGAGGAGGAGGTACAGGAGAGGTAGGGTCTGGAGCAATAGCCAGAGATCTGCCCACAGATCCTGCCTGCTGACTCGCAGAGCTTTAGCCCCAACTGGGGTGCTGCAATTCAGTTCTGGCAGTAACCACCCAGAGTCAGTGCAGACCCCACAGGCTAAGGGGCCAGTCTTCCACAAGATTGTCCCCACTTCAGATGCCAGCCACAGCTGGGGTCCCCAGGCCACCTGCACTTCTGATCAACCGGCTACAGCTCTAGGGTGGTTCCTATGACCCTCCTTGGGTTCAATAATTCCCTAAAATGATTCACAAAACTCAGGAAAGTGCTGCATATATACATATATATATATATATATATATATATATATATGCATATAAATAAATAATTACAATTTTATTATAAAAAATACAAATCAGACCAGCCAAAAGTAGAGATGTATAGGGCAAGGGCTGGGAGGGTCCTGAACACAGAGCTTCTGTGTTCTCTCCTTATGGAATCAGGATGTGTCACCCTCCAGGGACATCATTGTGTTTACCAATCAGGAAGCTCCACTGAGCTTCAGTTGTCCAGAGTTTTTTTTGTTGGGATCACCTTTCATAGGTATGATTTGATTACATCATTGGTCATAGGATGTAACTCAATCTCTAGCTCTCCCCACCCCCCCCTCCCCCTCCGCATAGCTTGGTGTGGCTCAGAGTGTCAACCCTCTCACTGAGATTGGTCTTTCTAGCGACCAATCCCCATCCTGAAGCCACCTAGGGGGTCACTATGAGTCATCCTATTAGCATAAACTCAGGTGGGGCCCAGGGGGCTCATGAATAACAAGACATTCTATCACTCTGCAAATTCCAAGGGATCTAGAAGCTCTGTGCCAGGAACCTGGGGCAAAGACCAGACAAATGTCTTGTTACCCAATAAGAGCTTCTGAATCGGGAAGCAGGGAAAGTGACACACATATTCCCAAACTGGAAATTCATAGAGCCCCAAGGGAGAGAGTGTAGAGAATGAATCTTTGAAACTAAAGTTTTAGAGAATACTCATGGTTTGAGGCTAGGAGAAGAAAGACATTTAGCTTACTTATTAAAATATTTGGATTGTACCATTTTTTAGTTTGAGACTTGATTGTCTCAGTGAGCTATTGATGAGTAGCCTTCTTTAATTCTTCCAACACTGACAAATTAACACCTTGACCTATATTCTCATTGCCTTTACTTACTTAGTTTGCAGCTTTTTCTGTTGTTTTAAATCTGTGGAAATATTGTATATCCGGTCAAAATTCTGGTACATACCTATGTTGGCAATTCTGTGAAAGATCCTCTTAAAGCACTTTGCTGAGGTTTTCACAATCGGGTGACACTAATGCAGTTAGGCATATGACATGTACCACAAGTAAGATATTCCAAATTATGAGTACATGCATTTGAAATATCTATAAGGCACATAAACTGGGTGTGACTTTTCACCACAGTTGGGTTTGCAAGAACTGTCATATTATTTTATTTTATTTAAATCTGACTCAGAAACCCCCTGTGCTGACCCCAGAGTAGAGAATTTTTATTCTTGCTCATTACTGAGCCTTTTTCTTCACTCCCCACCCCCAGAGTTATTACAACAAAATATCTGGGAAGCCATCCCCATCTCCGCTCCATACTAGCAACTCTTGAAAAATCCACTGCCAGAGGCCACGTGAGCACTGAAATCCAGGGCCTTTATTGGAGAAATACAAATGAAAGCCCTAAGAGATACCACTACACGCCTATTATAGTGGCTGTAACAGAAAATACGGAGGGTACCAAGTGCTGCTGAGGGTGCAGAAAGACGAGGACCCTCAGACATTGCTGGTAGGAGTGTAAAATGGTACAGCAACTCTCGGAAATAGTGTGCAGTTTTTTATGAAGTTAAACACATTCTTACCACATGACCCAGCAATGCCACACCTGGGTATTTACCCTCGGTAAACGAAATCTCATATTCGCACAAAACCCTGCTCATGAATGTTCATAGCAGCTTTATTGGTGACAGTCAAAAGCTGGAAACAGCCCAAGTGTCCTTCAACAGGTGAAAGGATAAACAGACCATGGTACACCCATACCAAGGAATGCTACTCTCCAGCCATAAAAAGGAACGAACTATCCACACTTGCAACCTGAATGAATCGCAGACATGCTGAGTGAGAGAAGCCAGTCTCCAAAACACACACACTGTATTGCTGCGTTTATTTCACATTCTCCCAGAGACAAAACCACAGTGATAGAAAACAAATCAGCAGTTTCCAGGGGTTACGAGGTGGGGGCAGCTGTGACTACAAAGTGTTAACATGCGGGTTTTGGTGCGTGATGGAACTGATCTGTATCCTGCTTACATGAATCTATACATGTGTTAAAGTTATAGATACGTACAAGAGAAAAAAGTTGATTTTACTGTATTATGATTTTACAAAGAAATTATTTTTTAAAAATTTAATCTGAGGGCTTGCTCCTTCTATGTCAAGTTTGGGTGCAAAACTCTACAGGTTCCGGGGCTCCAGTGCCTGGGGTCCAGTCTCCTGGGCGCGGAGGGCATTCTCCTTAAAGAACTTGCCACCTCCCCCCGGGAACAAGAGAGACCAGGGACCCTGCCTGGTTTTCTAGAATGTTCACCCTCTCTCTCACATTTTTTTGCCTACTTCTCTCTAATCTCTTCCTTGTCAGGGGACACACTTGCTTAGCACTCTCAAGACTTTCAGGAAAGCCAGAAAGAGCAGTCGTTTCAAGCACTTTCTGCTTTCAGCTCTTCAAATACCCCCGAGGCAAGAAGTATTAATACAAGTGCCTTGACCCCTTTCTAGGAAACAGGGAAGGGGAAATAAAGAGACTAAAACATAAATGGTACTCATTCTTGCTGAATTTTTTAGGAGCAAAAACAAACCCAAGTTAATACCTTAGAAAATTACTCTACTGCTCAAGCAACAAAGGGAAAAATTTGCTTAGGCCCCGGTTGTTCTGGCTCCTGTAGTCAATGAAACCATAAGGTATGGGAAACAGGAGCTAAAGGCATTGTGCATGACCCAGAACTGTGTGTATGCATGTGTGTGTGAATTGGCAAAGGGGACAAGAGGCAACCGAAGGGGAGATAGGCAGGGACAAGTGTCCCGAGAGCTCCCGTTCCTAACTCTGTAAACGAGACAGCTCACCTACCAGGAATGAAAACACCAGCCCTCCTGAAAGCTAATTCTAAAGCTGCATCTCTGGCCTACTGGTAGGAAGGGGGCCAGCAAGTGCCCTGGGCAGACCAAGACCAGGATCTGCCATGAGACTGAAGACACGTAAGATGGCAAATGGCCAAGAGAGGAATTGACCAGGGCTGCAGCTTCGGTTGTGCCCTATACAAAGGCATCCGATGGGAGGCACAGGTGAGACTGAAATCTAACCCACACTCTGCTTTCCAAGCCACGAGTCTTATAATATTGAAATGTTTCTATAGCTTGGCAATTCAATATAAAATTTTAAAAATTTAAAAATGCTTTAGAAAGATTTCATATATTCTAGTTGAATTAGAATCATTAAGCACTAAAGATAGCCAGCCCTAAACTTTCTGAAAACCAAGAAGAAAAGAAAAATTCCATTGAAACCTGTACCTCCTAATTATTCCATGAAAGAAAATCTTTGAGCTATTGTATAGAGGCAAGCTTTATACCAGAAATAAATATGACTGGATCCTATTAAGGGGGCTTTGGGAAAGATAGTAGACGATGTTGTTGATTACAGTTTTGCAAAATACACACAGGTATTCTTCAAATGAAGATTTCCTGCAGCTACCTTCTAAAAAAGCCAACATAAGGTACAAAGATATTAATAATATAATCTGGATATATCACTTTCTGAATTAATATTAAGACAACATGCAGAAAATTCAACGTTCAATGGGCCATTAACACTTGGAATTTTCAAAGTATTCAGAAATCTACATGCACACTAAACACTTGCAGGACAGTTCTCTGGGTAGTCTCAAACTGATCCAGTTCTTCCCCGCTTCCTTACTTGTAGTTCTCGAGAATGACTGTAGAAATGTGCTAGAAATGCAATGTCCTGAGATAAGGTTGGATCGACTGGAAAAGCCCGGGGCTCTGTTCCTGTCCCTCCTAGCACAGGATGTCCTATAATACTTTAGCCCAGCAAGTCCAGTAGCCCTGGAGTATTAAACCCAAGGTGGGCTGCTTTTCCAGATCCTTCAGCTGCAGTGCCAGTGGGGCACACGCAGATGAAATTCCATCTGCCCTGCTCAGCTTTCCTGAGCCTTGAGGGACTGGCTCATCATGAATCCTAGGCTTCTACTGTCCCTCACTGCCTACCTGTTAAGTAACCTATCTGTAAGTAATAAAGTTGCTTTGTTTAACCTGTGGGCAAGTGTTCTATCTCACTGGACTCATAAAGTGAGAAAGTTGGCACAGCCCAAGGTGCCATGGGCGAGTCATTTAGACTCCTCCTCTCATATTGATATTGCACAGTGAACCTGTTTCACAGCACTGTCTATGGATCGAACAAATAAAAGAAAAATTCCCATCACATGAGATTCTTTTGACTTTATAAAAGAAATCATAATACATCATCATCTATATAGTATTTCATTCCAGCCAAGAATGTATAACCTGAATCTAATCATGAATCCAATCAGACAAACTAAATACAAGAAACATTCTATTAAAAGTGGAGGGGGAAACTATAGTCTTCAAAAAATGTTATTTTTATAAAATACAAAGAAAGGCTGTAAAAGTGTTCCGAGTTAAAGGAGAGATGACAACCAAATGCAACACCTTATGCTAGCCTGACTGGAAGGGGGAAACGTGCTACAAAGGGCATTGTTGGATCTACTAACTATGGATATAGATTAGATTAAATGTATTGCATCAATGTTAAATTTACTGAGGTTGATAATTGTTCTGTGGTTTTACATAAGAATATCCCCCATTCTTAGGAAACACACACTGAAATGTTAAAGGATTAAAGGTCATGATGTGTATAACATCTTTAAATCGTTCATAAAAATATTACACTGGGAAAGAGAAACAACATAAATGATAAAGTAAATGAGGTAAAATGTTCATAATAAATGAATCTGAGTAGTGAGTATAGTTCCTTATTTTCTTATTCTTGCAAACTTTCTATAAGTTTAAAATTATTTCCACAGAAAATAATATTTGTTAAAAAATATTATTTTAAAAATGGAGTCCTACTGTCCAAAAAGATTGGGAAACACAAACTTCAAAGTGTGAGTAGTTAACATGTTCCCAATGGGAGCCTTCTCTAGGTGGATCACAGTAAATTATAGATGGCTAAATTCTGAAGAGTGTCTAAGGATTGATGATCTTCATTGCTAATTAGAAAATGACCCATACTATTTAGCTAGCAGTCAGGTAGCATTCAGCTATGAGAATTTGGAGCCTCCCATTCTTGGATCATCAACTCACTTTTTCAAGGAGGTGGGTCCCTGGAACACCTAGGGACACACAGCCTCAGGCACAGAATTTAGAAAGATTTTTAAAGTTCTACATTTCAAAGGAAAATCTCATCTGCTTATAAATGTAGATTGACAAATGAAATCAGTCTTCTTTCCATGTTTTTATCTTAAGCAATAATTCTATGCTGGCTCTTCAAAGAGTCCGTGATCAATTCTGATGGGCAAGGAATATTAACATGAGTGTCGAGAAGGTGGATCTGGCATTTGAGATTTTGATGAATTGAGAGTGCCACCAACAGAACATCAAACTCAAATCAGACGGGGGGTCATTAATCCCATTAAAGTAAATCCCTCTTCAGCATAATCTACTTGGCCTCCTAAACACTAAGGGGATATATCTGAATTGGGCTAAGAAATGTCAAACCATATGTCCAGAGATGAGACCCTCACGCTGTAAGAGCATTGTAGACTATGACTTACCTTTTGTCACATCTTCAGAATTGTACATCATGTCCCAAGCTAAATCTGGTTCTCCCCAAAGGAGAAGTAGGTAGGGAAGAGGAAGAGATTCTGTATCATGTTACTTCCTGAGAATTCTTTCATTAATCTTTGCTCTGAAGGTGCCTTTGAATGGCTCTTGGTGCAATGAATAATGTTCACACACAATCTTTTCTGTCAAACATTTTACTCACTCTAAAGTCTGCCGACAGTTTGGGAGCAGTGTCTTTTGCTATTATGTTTTCCAATTGGCTTTCTATTGTCACTTCAAGAAGTGTGAAAACACCTGATTTATGAGAGCCTGGCTTAGAAAGTGTCATTTCCATTGCTTCCTTAGTAACTGCCTCAAATAAGCAGAGGAGGGCAATTCGGCTGAACTTGCTCTGAGAAGCTTTAGGTTTAATTTATACATTGGACAGAGCTCTCTGACTCATTGAAATTCCACTTAATGCATCCTCAGAAAACACCTGGAAGACGAGAAAAACAAAGCTACAGTATACACGACCCTATAGTTAAGGCAACAGCTATGTGTTTGTTAATACAGTCTCAAAGCAGATTCCTGTTTCTTTCCCCCCTTCACTTTTAGAACATATGCAGAACAGAATTTCAACAACTCAGAAACTATACTACAGTTAGTAATTAGGCCAGTTTCTCAAAGGTACTTTAATCTTCTTATTTCTTTAAGAACCTGTCTATAGTTTATCTATGTTACGTCTGATATATTTTCTTCAATAACCCCATTTATGGGGGATAGCTTAAAAGTCAGCAGCCAAGAACTGACAGTTTGCAAAGAGAGGAGGTTTAATTCAATACATGCAGGCACCAGAGTCTCTTAGAAGATGACTAGTGCCAAGAAATTTGGAAGGTCATTAAGTGGAATATCTGCAGTGCAGTATCTTTTGAACCTTTTTAATAGGTAAGGAGGAACACTTATGCATGAAGTTATGGGGCTCATTGTACACTTGTCCTCAAAGCTGTCAGTCAGCTGCATGGTTCTAAGACAGGTTTTGCAAATGAAGGCTCACACCAAGCTGAACAAGCAATTTGGAAGCTCCCCTCAGCCTGAACTGGGGAGCATTTCTTAGAGACTGCTTCTCAAACTTTAATATGCGTACAAATAACCCAGGGAGATTGTTATTATACAATGCAGATTCAGAAAGTCAGGGGTAGGTCCTGAAGCTGTGTAATTCTAACAGCCTTCCAGGTGACGCTGATGCTCCTGGTGCATTCTCTACACTTAGAGTGGCAAGGGCTTCGAGAACAGTGTTTCCCAAGTTTCTTTGCACATGTGGAAACAAGGACTGGAGAAGTGGGGTTTATGCAATTCTGCTACTGTGCTGATAGGTGCTCTTTAGATTCATCCTCCATATTCATTCATATTTTTTTTCTGTCCCCTACAGAATGGTCTCCCTGTAAAAAGTGAAGAAACGCAAGCAAGAATTCAAAGACTTTATTTGAATCATGGAGATAATGGTCTGATGATTTACTTTTACCTTAGAGACCTGATTTTTTTGGTAGGGGGTGGGTTCCAGCTTTTAATCTAAATACAACGGCATGCAAATAGTAATTCAGAGATGTGAGCAGCAAAACTTGCATATGAGAATGACTTTTCTGTGCTCTGATTTTATTCTCAAATGAATAATGAGGCCAGTGGGGAAATGCCAGGTTTTGCCATAATTTAGACTATTGTTTCCACGTGTGGAAGTTGAGTTAGGCTTCTCTATTTGCTGCGTTTGTTGCTCCCTTTTCCTTATTTCCTTAGGGCAATGTATACGTCCGTAGAGGCCCGGATCACACCACATGGATGTGTTAGGGATGCTAAATTTGAAAACAACTCAGAGACTTTTGAGATTTTCAAGGAATGTTTTTGCAGTTCTGGGTGTTCTTCTTTAGCCTTCTCAGACATTTTTCATCTGCTGCATTTGGAGTGTGTTAATATATGAATTCCCACCAGCCGAACAGCTCATACTAAGTGGGTATGTATACTAGTGATGCGTTTGGGGGAGGGGGGTGGCCAAAGCCTGAGATGGTGGGACCCCAAATGGTCAGCATCGAAGTCACAATGTCATGGTTATAAACCAACACTGACTTACAACCTCATAATACTTTGTAAAGTTTATATGTTCTTTTGTTGTGTGTTTTGATCCTGAGAGTAAAATACAAAAGTTGAAAATGGCAGCCCCTCTTTACTGCCTCAATTCTAGCATAGCAGGGTGTTGGGAGTTATCAGAGATTATAAAATCTTGGAACTACAGACAATACCCATTACAGCTAAACTAGCTAAACTTACAGAGTTACCCGCATGAAGATCAGCTTATTAAATACTTATTTGTATAGCACTGATTTACCTTGGGCCAGAAAAAAAAAAAAAAAAAAAAAAGACTTCTCTTTTCCCCAGATAATATGTAATTAATAGTAACAAGAATTAAGATTCATTGAAAGTTTACCATGAATAAGGCACTGTTCATATTTAATATAATGCAATCCTCACACCACCCTATGTAGTATAGACTATTATTAGCTCCGTTTCACAGATGAGGAATTTGAGATTTAAATAAGCCATCCACTCAGCTTGTAACTGGTGGAACCAAGACTTAAATATAGACAGACTGACCCCAGAGGCTGTGTTCCTAACCAGGAAGCTAAATCATCTTCACTTTGGAAGAAAGGTTGAGACCTATCTAGTTGGCAATAAACAAAGGATATGCCTTACACTTGCTTAGGAGTTTATAATTTTCACCAAAGCCTGCCCCTGGAAGCTCTAAACCCTTAAAATAACATTGTTTCTAGAGCTCAGAGCTTGACAACATCAGAATGTACTCCAGCTAATTTTTTTAACATCTCAGAGTACTTTCTACATCTTTTTTTTTGTGTTCTGACAGGAAAATATCCCAGATTCTTGAAAAAGGACAACTGTGTGAAACCTGATCAACATTCATTCATTCATTCCCCACCACCACTACTGCCCTACCAAGATTGGGCTTGTGAACAATACCTGTGACTCCAACATTGCTAAAGCTAATGGCCACTTATCAGTTCTCAGCTTGCTTGACCTCATCACTTGACATTGCTGGTCATTCCTTCCTCCTTGAAATACTGTCTTCAATTGCCTTCCAGGAAACCATACCTTCCTGGTCTATCTTTTGGGCTGCACTGTTTCAATCTCTGTGGCTGGTTCCTTTCATCTCCCTGCCCCCCAAACATCAGAGTGCTTGGACCTCTTCTCTTTCTTCAATCATGTTATTGGTGATCTCAACCAATCTCAAGGCTCAGCACTCTTAAATTTATGTCTCCAGCTCTATACCTTTTCCTTGAGTGCCAGCCCTGTGCATCCAACAGCCTGCTCTTAGAGGTCTAATGGGCATCTCAAACTTACTATGCCCAAAACTGAACTCATGCATTTTCCCCTTGGATTCTCTCCTTTAGCAGTCTTCTCTGTCTCGTAAGTGGCAACTCTATTCTTCCAGTTGTTGAGGGAAACCTTGCAGTCATTCTCTTTCTCTGACTCATGATAGCCAACCTATCACAATATCTCTACCTTAAAAAATATATGCTAAATATCTGTTGACTCTATCTTCAAAATATACCCAAATGCAACCTGTCTTATCATTCCTATTGTTACCATCCTAGTACAATTTTCTCTTCTTGATTAGAAAATTATCCTCCTGTCTGGTCTCCATGTTCCCACCCTTGCTGCCTACAGTCAATTCTGAATATAGCAGTTGTGTAAATGTAAGTCAGAGCATACACCATCCCACTCTAAACCTTCCAATTGCTTCCTACTTCACTCAGAGGAAAGGCCAAATCCTTCTAATAGCCTACAAACAGCTACACAATCTTTACTTTCCCAGAAACCCACCTCCTAACTGTTCCTGGTATAAACCACGCACACATGCCCTTCCCATTAGGTGACTTTGGGTGACTTTGTGGTCACCTTTTCCCCCTCCTTAAATAATCTTCCACTAGATATTGTCATAGTTCCCTTATCTCCTTTAGGTTTTTCCATCAATGTCACCTTCTCAGTATGGCCTTCTGTTCCTATTACTTTTGTAGCATAACAAATAGCCTCAAAATTTAGTGGTAAAAACCACAACCATTTTTATATTCTCAAGGATTCTCTGGGTCAGGAATTCAGAAAGGGCACAGTGAGAAGGGCTGAAGATGACATGACAGCTGGGAGTTGAAGGCTCACTCACTCACAAGTCTAGCAATTGATGTTTCATGACAGCTGGTGGCTCAACCAGTGCACCTATATGTGGCCTCTCTATGTAGCTGCTTGGGCTTCCTCACAACATGGTGACTGGGTTCCCAGAGTGTATGCCAAACATCACCGGGTGGATGCTGTGTCACCTTTTATGACCTAGCCTCAGAAGTAACACAGTATCTCTTTCACCACAATCATGAACTCATCTAGGTGTAAGGAGAGGAACGTAGACTGTCCCCCATCTAATGGGAGGAGTATAAAAGTTACATTGTAAGAAAAGCATGTGGGATAGGAGATATCATGGCAGCCACCTCTAGAAAATGCAATCTGGCACACCTTCCCTGCTCACATTGCCTTAAATTGCAGCTATTCTCTGCCCTCTGCCTCTTCCACCTCAAAATTCTCTGTCCTCATTCTTTTATTTTCCCTATAACATTGGTATTATAATAGTTTCCTATTGCTGTTGTCACAGATTACCACAAACTTAGTGGCTTAAAACAACACAAATTATTTTCTTAAAGTTCTGGAAGTCAGAAGTCTGAAGTCAGTTTTACTGAGCTAAAATCAAGGTGTACACAGGGCGGCATCCTTTCTATAGGTTGTGGGGGGAATTCATTTCCAGCCTTTTTCAGCTTCTGTTAGCTGCCTGCATTCCTTGGCTAATGGGACCATCACTCTGACCTCCACTTCCATTATCACATCTCCTCTCTGACTTTGACCCTTCTGTTTCCTTCTCACAAAGACCCTAGTGATTACACTGGGCCCACCTGGATAATCTGGGTAATCTCTCCACCTCAAAATCCTTATTTCAGTTATATCTGTAAAGTCTCTTTTGCTAAGTAAGGTAACATATTCACAGGTTACAGGGATGAGGATGTGGAAGTGTTTGGAGGTCATTACTCAGCCTACCAGAGCACTTCTCACCATTGGACACATTACATATTCTACGTGTTTGTTTATGTACTGTTCAGTGGAATACAACCTCCATCAGAGAAAAGATTTTTCCATTTTGTTTTTTTGCTGTATCCCATGAGCCTAGAACAGACCCTGGCACATGTTAAGAACTCAGTACATATTTGTCAAAGAATTATTTTCTTGTGAAATAAATGATTCCACAGACATTACTGAATGCCTACTATGTGCTGGATAATGCGCGTAAATTGAAGCCACCTTGTTAAAACTTATTTTCCTGAGACTTCTAAACACCTTGTGCCCATAAAGAAAACCACATGTGTAGTTCAAAAAAGCATAAAGTCAAGGGTCTAGCCTATAACCACAATAATGTTTTTTTCATTTCTTTTTGGACATTGTGCAAAAAAGTTTTTGTCTCTATTATAACAAGTAAACAGCTTGAGTCTCTGTCATCTCCCTACCCCAGTCACTTGTCCTAAATAAGTAGGGGAGACATGGGAGAAGGAGGAGGATTCAGACCCTGGGTCTTAATTACCTGCACAGGATTTGGTCACTGTTAATCATTCAGATCTTAATTGAGCTGTACTTTGGCCATGCTTAGAGTTTTGCTTCCATAACACTCTATAATATTTCTCCAGACAGTACACAAATAAAAATGGCTTGTATTGTAACTTTGAATCTCCTGATTCTTTCTCAATCAAGCCAGATGTGTGGAAATGTGTGTGTGTGTGTATTTAGACACTGATCCATATGCTTGCACGGATGTGAATTCTGTGACCTTCTTTTCTTTCTTTTCCTTGATGATTTGTACACACAACCTCATAAGGCAAATCTCATAATTAAGTTGGATCTGATTCAACCATGAATTTTTCAAAAGACTGTAATCCTCATGGTTTCCATGTCCATTTAAGAAACAATGCAGTCACATATGTCCACAAATGTGCCTCATAGAATACTGCCCTTATCAATTTTGTTTTGGAGCATGAGCCAAATTGGACTTATTTGTATTCATTTCATGTGAAATGCTTTGGCCTGTTACCGAACATCACACAGAAACCAGAATCTCAAAATAAAATAAAATAAGAAGCAAATACTGTCTTCTGTGTTAACTAGAGTTAGATAATATACGGTGAAGGAAGCAAAGAGTAGTTAAGAGTTTAGTTTCTCTTTAAGCCTCAGTATTCTCAACTGTGAAGTGGGCACACTAAAAGCTTCTTGGCCTCTATAAACTTGACTTTTTTACTCATAAAATCAGGATGATAATCATAATACCTACTTCACAGAGAGATGGAGGATGAAATTAGTTTCAGATGTAAAGTTCCTACTTAAATATCTGTTGCTTCGTAAACATTCGATATATTTAAAACATTATTTTTATATATTCATAGAATAGGTAAGTTCTAGACATTTGATTTGCATTAACTAATTGGTAGCTATCTTTTTATTTTATTTATTTATTTATTTTAAGATAAAGTCTCAATCTGTCACCCTGGCTAGAGTACAGTGGTCTCATCATAGCTCACTGCAACCTCAAACTTCTGGGCTCAAGCAATCCTCCTGCCGCAGCCTCCCAAGTAGCTGGGACTACAGGCATGCGCCACCATACCCGGCTACATTTTTCTATTGTTTTTTGTAGAGACAGAGGTCTCACTCCTGCTCAGGCTGGTCTCAAACTCCTGACCTCAAACGATCTTCCCATCTCGGCCTCCCAAAGTGCTAAGATTTACAGGCATGAACCACCATGCCCAGCTAGCTATTAACAATTTTTTAAACAATTTTTTAGAGCAGTTTTAGATTCACAGCAAAATTAAGAGAAAGGTACAAAGATTTCCCATATACCTCCTGCCCCTACACACGCACAGCCTTCCCCTTTATCAGCATCCTCACCAGAGTGGCACATTTGTTACAACTGATAAACCTACATTGACACATCATAATCACCCAAAGTCCATAGTTGACATTAGGGTTCACTCTTGGTCTTGTATATTCTATGGGTTTGGACACATGTGTAATGACATGTATCCACCATTATAGCAGCACACAGAGTCGTGTCCATGACCTAAAAATCCTCTGTGCACCTCCTGGTCATCCTTACCCACAGCTCACCGCCCAACTCCTGGAAACCATGGAGCTTTTCACTGTCTCCACAGTTTTGGCTTCTCTGCAATTTCATATAGTTGGAATCATATAGTATGTAGCATCTTCAGATTGGCTTCTTTTACTTAGTAATCTGCATTTAAGGTTTTTCTATGTCTTTTCATGATTTGATAGCTCATCTCTTTTTAGTGCTGAATACTGTTTCATTGTCTGCATGTAGGACACTACATCTATCCATTCACCTACTGAAGGACATCTTGATTGCTCCCATAGCTGTTACTTTTCAAAGCAGAAAGGACTCCTCTAGCTGAAAAACTAAAGAACCACTTATACAGTGTGATTTCAGAAGCCTAAGAATGTTCTGTTTACCCTCAGGAGGTTCTCTTCCACTTTGAAATAAAGCCCGCTGTTTCTCCAATAAAGCTTCATTGATCTGGCTTAAAATGTTAAAATGAAAATACTCCTAGGAGAAATATTACTTTAAGCATCATTATCTATTTACACTTGAGAATGAGTTGAGTTTTACATCTTGTTCTGAGAAATTTCCCCAGAGATTGAGGGGAAAAAGCATGAGCTAACTGGCAGCGAGGAAAACAACTTCACCTGCTCCACAATTATAAATAACTTATATGAATATCAAATTTAATGACATCTATAATGTTTTGGTTTCAGTGCATATCCCCACAACTCTCTCCTAATACCTCAACTGAGTGATCAAGCCATAGATAGGCAAAAATTCTATTAATTGGCCTTCTTTGGACATTGAAATTATTAATATTTCATTAGTTTTAAACACTTTTCAAAGGAGAGTAATTACTACTTTTGGAGGGCATTTACTCATTGTAAATTTCATGGGTAGAAATAAAGTTTAGGATAAAAACCAGACATTCTTGCTTGCTCCTGTTTCTCCCTCTCTCCTGACGTTGCCAGGCACCTGAAATCTACCCGTCTCTTCCACACGGCACCCCAGTGGATCTGCCACTAGCTTTACTGGAGGAAGCAGAAAGATGGAACAAAAGCCGCAGGGGACAATGAAGACAACTGTCTATTGAGGAGAAAGTGAAAATTTCACTCAGCTAGGAATCAAAGACTGAGGCTCTTGGTCCAGCTCTTCTACAAATAAGCTAACCCTGGCAAATCGCTTCCATTCTCTTGGTCCTCGGTTTCCCCCATTGGCAAAATGAGGACTGGATAAGATAATTTGCAAGACAAGTCCTCTAGTTCTAAGGTTCTATTGTTACCTCTTGACAGTCTTATGCTAAACTAAATACCAGGTACTGTTAGTTTCTAAGATTTCATGCCCAGCTGGACTATAAGGTCCATTGGCCAGGACACTGGTTCTCCCCAAGCCCCTGGGACAGCCATCTTTCACTGTCTACACACAGCAAAGACAGGAAAGTTGGTGTCCAATGACCCCAGCCTCTCCTTTTCTTCCCCAGGGTCATCCTGGTGGACAACTCGGGAATCCTAAGCCTTGCTTGCACAAGTTATCTACATTCTCTGAGCATTAATTTCATTTTTTATAAGTCATTGGGCTTACAGAGAGAATTAGTTTACATAATGTATACAACTTACCTAGCATAGTGCCTGGCATATATTGGCAATTTTCTCTTCTTTTTGACTTCATCGCCCTGTGTTTTTAAAATTCGAATTCTTCCTCCACATTAAAAGGAAGGAAATGATTTGGTGAGACTGAAACTCATTTATACTGTATGACGGTTCCCCCAGGCTCCTGTGGGCTTGAGCCTTTTATCTCTGACTGTGACTGCTTTGACTCCTCTACAAAGGATGCGAGCATGTGGGCTGCAGGTGGGAGGCAGGGTTCCCTTGCTAAACTGGGACAGCTCTCTCGATTCCGAGCTCAAGCTTCCTCAAAGTCAGTTCCTGAGTCTACCTGCATTTTTCCTAGGAAGTCAGTGAGTTGGAAATGCCTGAGTCAGAAATAACAGCAAATCTTCACCAGCTCCCTTCACCACGTGCCAAAAAAGGCAACCGTCTGGGCTCCCTCGAGAAGCAGTGGCAGCTGCGGGAGGTTCTTGCCTGGGAACTGGTGGTGTGGAGGATGAGCTGCTGGCATCAGGGGTTGTTTGCACTGATTCCTCCACCCCCTCCAGCTGGCTACAGGAGTCTGGGTGAGGGACAGGTGGAGAGAAGAGGGCTAGAGCCAGGAGCAGCTGGACTCTTGCACAGATCCCACAGAAAAGGCTGTTCCGAGATCTGAGCACTTGGGCTCAATCCAGGGAACTCACTGCCCGCGGCTGCCTGCGGCCCCCAGAAGACAGTCCAAACCCTTCACATGGTATCCGGGGCCCTTCCCAACACAGCTGCCACCCAGCTTCCTCTCCCACTACTTCCCCGACGTCAGCTTCTCATCATCTCCTGAGCAGCCTCCATGTCTCCACGCTCCTCTCAATCTGGAAGGCCCTTCTTCCCTTTTCTTTACTGAAAACTCCAGCACAGCCCCTAGGACCCCTCTCAGGCTTGCATCCTCTGCACAGGCCATGCTGTCTCTGCCCCAGGCCTCTAGAGTAGTCTTACCTCCATGGGGACGTTTCCCCAGTTATCTCACAGCTGTCTACCGACACGGCTTGCTCCTCGCTAGGGCAGGAGCTACTTGAGAACAGGGCCCTGACCGCCAGCGCCCAGCCTGTGCTGGGCACAGGGCAGGTGCTCAATGAACACCTCTTGAGCGGATATTGAGCCCCAGTTGCAAAGGAATAAAAAAAGAGAACTTGGTCTTCCCCTCAGTGTGACCATGAGTGTGGCCAAGAGGACCGAGTGGTTCACAGCATCAAGGACACGATCAACACTGGCACCCATCAGAGACTATGGGAGGACTAACCAAAGATAAAAACTAGAAATGCAACTCAACTGTTTAAAAAGAATACTCACCTTAGTCACTTTCTTCCATGATCAAAATAGTTTTTCCTTGCCCATGTTTAAAATCTTTCTATCGTGGTAGCAGAATCACATCCTCAGCACTCACTCTGTTCCTCCTTATCGTTCTAATCCTAGGGAAGCGGCTGGGAGAAAAAAATTATCACACACTGATGGATTCAGAACTCTGTCACAAAATGGACATCAGAACAGCCAGCTGAGGGGCATTTTTCTCTGTAATATATTAAACATACAATAGTATTTCCTAGATTCTCTACCCATTTTCCCCCATCCATGGAGGAATTCCAAATCTAATTATAGACATTCGTGGGAACTGCATTCACTGACGCCTACTCACCATGTAGTACAGTAACTATGGTATTATGTACACCACTGCATGTGTGAGAGTCACCATGCTGCAAGCTCCATTGCATCATCACATTAAACTCTACAAAAGCACAGTCGGTCTTCAGCAAGTCTGCCCACTCTGCATAGTGGTCCATTCACAGAGGAGGGTTATCTGCTCACACTTTGCAAAAACTGGTCAGAGCCTTGGTGAGAGTTATTTTTGATACCTCTTCTGCACCCTTCACAACACCAAGCCCTGTGCTTCATGGCCACCTTGGAAGACTTCAAAACATCTGCAGAAACAGTCTACTAGTTGAGAGGATGTGGAGCTCATTAGAATACGTCAGGAGCAAGCAGAGCACTTGGTGGCCGAGGTGCCTTTGGAAAACTCCCCAGGACTTCTAATATGGCAGGGGCCTTTGGATAATTATTTCAAGAGACATGTGATTTTAATTTGTTACCTTTGGACCTTCCACATACTGCTAAAATAACAATTCTGCCATTAGGGCCTTCGGTCTAGGTAGGAGAAATTTCACTTGGAGCAAATTTCCTGATATGGGGAGAAGAGGGGCAGAGCCCGGTAATGGAAAGATCCTATGGGAGACAGTCCCAGTTCTGTCACTAACCGGGGATTTTGGACATCTCCCCTCTGGGCTCCCTGCTCTGTAAGAGGCACTTCATTAGCCTTAAGCTGCCCGTCTCCTGGGAGTGCCAAGAACAGCAAAAGGGACCGGGGAGGTGAAGGCCACGAGACAGATACTGGGCCAGGCTGGGAGAGTACCGCGGCAAGAATGAGCTAGTGTTCATGTGTAGCCCCTGCCGCAGCTACGTGAGGATCAGAGGTTTGCTGAGGGAAGAGAAGGGACAAGGACCTAAATGCCATGGGGAAGATTCACTGACCTAAAGGTCACCTCCTAAGTTTGCCAGCACAGCATCACCTGCCTGTCACCCTCAGCCCTTCTAGGCCTTCTGGATCTTCCCTCAGAGATATCTCTTCCTGACCTGTGCTGCAAGTGATCGTCCGGCATCTCTGGGCAGCTAAGGAAAGGGAACTTGTAAAGTTGCCTCTGCGTGAATAGGCTCGGATGATGGGGTGGGAGCAGCTCGGTGTGGCCGATGGCTTCATTAGGTAGGCCTGAGACGGGAGTGGAACCCCCAGTTACAGGGAGGACACGTTCCCCAAAAGCCCTGTGTTAACTACAAACATATCACCAGAGAAAGTAAGTCTGGGGGAGCTGGGGGCTGAGGGGTAAGGACGGGCAGCCACCGAGGTGTGTGGCTCAGGTCTCCTTTCAGGGAACCTGCCCAGAGCCTGCGGTGAGCTCACTGCCGCAGCGGCAGTGCTGGCGGGGGGAGGCCAGTCTTCCCAGGATGCTTGGGCCAGTGACTGAGCACGGCAGCCATCCTCGGCTGGGTGCAGCTCACCACTGGACGGGCCAGGTGTCCTCAGAGTGGCACTGTGGGCGACGCTGTCCCTATCCCATCCTCCCTCCTTCCTCATCCCCTCTCACAGGCTGCAGAACCACTTTAGGGCCGAAGCCGCTCCCTACCCTCTCTGGTGATCTCTCCCCTTTATCTTTCACAGGCCTTTCCCCCCAAACCACTCACACTTCCAACTCCGTTTTGATGTCTGCTTCCCAGAGGACCTGAACTGACCCCAGGTATATGCCCAAGATAGAAGTTTATTTCATCTTTAAAAGGTTAATTTTTGACTCAAAACACAGGTCTGTAATGTTTTACCCACAATTTAAAACCCCCAAAATCTCTGAAAACACCAAAACTCGAACTGACCCTATATGAAGCTATTTTCAGCCTATGGTTATTCTACTTGAGTCATACACCTTATTATGGAAATATTAACATGCTTAATATGCCACTCCAAAGTGAGTGCCACTCCAAACTCTGCTGGGCATGTGATATGCAGTATAGGCCCTGTATGAGCTCTCTGAATTATGAACAATATCTGACTCTGAGTTTTGAATGAGGGATTGTGGACCTGTACCAGAATTGAGGTCTGTTCTCCAGGAACCACACATCGCTCCCTCGTTCTCATGCCCTCGTGTGGTCGTCTCCCTGTGAATCTGGGTGTGTTACCAACGGAATGTGGCAGAAATGATGCTGTGCCAGTTCTGAACCTAGGCCTTCAGAAACCCTAGCAGCTTCTACCTTCGTACTTTTAGACAATCTGAGCCACCAAGAAATCTGGCTACCCTGGTGGACAGACCACATGGAGAAGCGAAGTGGACAGAGAGAGGTCCCAAGACTACTTGAGGAGGGGAGGCCTTGCCATGCCAGTGTCCCATCTGAGTCAACGTTTCTGGCCATCACCACCCCGGAGCCAGACATATCACTTCTGCCATCTCAGATGTTCCAGCTCCTGCCACCTGACTGAAAGTTGCATGAGAGACCCCAAGTGAGACCAGCCTAAGGCCCGTCCAACTGAACCCCAGTTGACTCACAGAATCGTGAGAAATCATAAATCACTGTTGGTTTAAGTCACTGAGTATTGTGGCGATTGTTATATGGCAGAAGATAGCTGAAACATTTGTACTAAAACCTTCGCTCACAAAGAGTGAAGGATCACAGAAGAGGAAAGACACCAAAAGCTGATACCAAAGATGTGTCATGATAACAGCTTCCACTAACTGCCATGTGTGTGCCTGGTGCTGTGCTTACATATATTATCTCAGGGAAACCTAAAAAGAAAGCTTTATTATCTCCATTTTACAGAAGAGGAAATTGATGCTAAGAGGGGTCTATAATTTGTCCAAGGTTTTCAGCTAGTCTCCAATAGAGCTAAGATTCACACCTAGAAATTTTCTATAAAATTGACCCTGGCCACTTCCCAGATCTTTGTGCCCCAGTGGAAATTAATCCTCTTTATGATGAACGTGGGTTCTCTCTGCTATCCTGCATCTAATCAACCAAGGATTGCACCTCAACTTCCCTCTGAGGACCAACCACTGCACTCTTTGCATGTGCTTTGGTTGGAGTTCTGTCCCTATGATCTTAGCCTCAGCTTATAAGCACATCCCATTCCCTAAGACACAGTTCAGGCAGGGGCAGGGTTAGGGACAGTGAGATTTGCTGGGAAAATACTCTCCCCTTTCCGTACTAGACTCAATACAAAGGAGTATGTCCCCTATACCTGCTCTTCCATCTCGTGAGGTTTTTCCTTCTAGGCCCGTTGCATCCTTAGTTTCTTTGAGCACATCCTTTGCCCCTTGCTTAAAACACCCTCCCTCCACCTTCTCATTTCGTCCAACTATTTCTCATATTCAAAACTCAATTCATGTCTCCTCCTGATTCAGCCCGACCTAGTCCCAGTCCCCTCCCCTCAGATGAGGACCTAAGTTAGCAATCCCTGCTTTGTGCCTCTGTTGTCACTATAACATACTGAGTTACATCACCAATCATTTTGCTATGTCACTTCTCGTTTATCTGCCCGTCTTTTCTACCATTCTGCAAATTCCTCAAGGCCCATGGCATATCCTAACCATCTTTGCATCCTTATCGCCTTGCATGATGCTCAGTCCATCAATGGTAACATTAAATTAAATGAATATGTGAACGAATGAACAATAGTAGGGTTCTCATGACCTCCTTCATCTTGCGTAGTTTTCCCCATAGGATTTAATAGCAGCAAATAACCAGGGAAAATCCAAGTTCCGGTCTTGGCTTTCCAGGTCCTCCAGGTTGTTGATGGCTGGCACTGGCAGATGTGAGGGCTGAACTGTTCGTTACTATTGGGTTTGGGGGACAATAAATAACATCTTCTTCCATGCAACTGAGAGCTGAGAAACAAGAGCAAGAACGTGAGGATTAAAATATTGGTTTCATCACAGTTAAAAATCAACTGGAGAATATGACTTTAATTCGGTGGCTAAGTTGGGCTTTTATATGCTCTCTCTTATAGGCAGGGCTTGAGTCTGCAGAGCAAACCATTGGTTCAGAATTGCTGCCTCCCCCAGCTTCATGGCAGAGAGAAGAGAAACAAACTACCCTTTGGTGTCTGCAACATTTTAAGAGTTTTGATCCCACGTTCAGGAAACATGGACCAATAGATGTTAATTCCTTGCAAACCCAACCAATCACACATCCACCCCTCCTCTCATGTGGAGAAGTCAAAAGGGGCCCAGGGAAGAGACCTGAGTGTTACCTAGAGGAAGCCCTTCCTGGAATCATGAAACCAGGGACACGCATGTGCATTTTGTGAAAGGACACATAGAAATCAGGGCCTTGGGGGCCCAGGAAGCTGGTGGTATGTTCACAGAGAAGCACATGTGTGCTTGTTTCTTTGTTGGAGGGAACAACCAGTGAAGCTGAAATCATGAAGTGCCTGTATGAGTACTTGAAAACACTGATTAGAAATTTAAAAACCGTGCATTTAGTCCACTTGAGCAATCATATTTATGGCATGTAGAATAACAATCCTCTTTGCTAACATACCCAATGACGTTTCTAAAACATGAACAATTATAGTGTTCTTCAGTTTACTTGAATATGTCGTAATTTCTTGTTTTTAATGGGAAATGCTGAAATGTTATATTATAATGTTCAGGCTGAAATAAATTTTTTACATTGTTTAGAAAACTTGTGGGGCAAAGTACAACCCTGGCTTACCTCCTATTATAGCTTAAAATGCAGCATGTAGTTGACTGATTTTCCCATTGCAGGCTCAACTTTCCTCTTAGGTTACAAATAGGGAGAAAGTTGAATTATGTTTGAAAAGGAACTGGCTCTGAAGACTAGCATTCAAGTGTAAATACGGTTGAGACATCTAACTTCCCTGGAACTCAGTCCCCTCGTCCCCATCTGTAAAATGGGACTATTAGAATACCTACATCTCTGGGTTGAAATAAAGATTAAATGGGACAAAGTGCATAGAAGTCTACAGGACAATAGGCATTGAACTAGGTGCTTGATAAATGTTTTTAAAAGTAGTCAGCAAGTCATCCCATGACTATTGTAACGTTACCATAGCCAGGGAGCCAAGGGGTGCTGGGGAAGTCTGATTTCACGTTGCTGGAGTTCCGCCCTGATGTAGGCTTATCCCTGTGAGCACAGCACAGCTACTGGTGTGGAGCTGCAGAAACACCAAGGCTGACACTTGGAAAGAGTAAGAAGAAAAAAAATAAAAAGCATTTCAAAGGCTTCTCTCTTAATCCATGCACTAGGAGCATGGGACTGGAATTGATCTAGTGATATGGGTACAGACACACTCAGGACTCAAGGACAAATGGATGATGGGGACTTTGGGGAGGCAAGTCTTTTCTTGTAGTGCATATGCGTTAGCCAATAGCTACACGAAGTAAGAAATCATTCATTCCAGACTGAACACCATAATATGGCATTTCAGCATTTTTCATTAAATAGTCAAGTATGCATATTCAAGGACGCCAAGAGCTACATGTGTAACTCAGGCTGCGGTATCCCTGTTATACAGCCCAAGCGACAGGAATATCAGATAAGAGATGATCTGAAGGAATAATCATTGCCTATTTGAAAGTTTTCTATAACCATTTTTTATTAAAATTATGTACTAAATTTGAAGTTTCTTAAGAGCAGGAATTATATTTTTTAACCATTGCAACTTCCTTAGCACCTGCCTACAATGGCCTAGAAGAATCTCAATACATATTGAATTAATATAAATAAAATAAGTAGGCTTTTAAGTACAATAGATACCAAATTGTTTTCTATATTTTTCTGCGTCCTATAAAAGAAAATGAGGTGTAAAATACACGTGGCATTTCTGACTAAATGTAATTTTTTTTTTCAAACAATGAATACTCTCCTCCCTATGTAGCTGTTTCTTGATAGTGAGGTTGACACAGCCGGAGAGGCAGGCTGACCGATTCAGATTGCCGGGAAATCACTTCGGATGTTGTGGGCACGCCCGGAATTTCCCAGCGCTGTATCCAGTGTCTCACCTGCTCTGGCTGGGACTGGCCACCGCCCCTGCCTTCTCTTGCTTTCCTAAACATGGCAAGGATTTTATCATTGGGTATATGTCTGCTTCCTCCATTAGAAAGGACAATGCAGCTCATAAAAGGTGATCAAAATATTTCCTCAAATAAAACAGTTTTAGATGAAAAAAGAAAGAACTAATAACTTTTCCTCTTCGCCTGCGCTCAGAAGTGTCAGAAAGAAAGACAGTTACAGTACTCTAACATTTTACCATTAGAAAAAATGCCCCATTCTGCCAGCAGTGCAAGGTTTACTGTCTAATGTCACAAAAGAGAATAATTATACTCTACCACCTTGTTTTTCTTCGAGATAAACCGATACCAGAGCTACACAGCTCAGCCCTGAAAAATTCTGAAATGAACAGCATGGGAAGTGGATCACCTGTGAGCAGAAGTGGGGCCGAGACGGTTTACTAAACGTTAAGTATTCTTTCGTTTAATTTCCTCCAGGATTTATGATGGCAAAGCCACCATAAAGTTTTATTTCCCCGGACATTCTCTGAAGCACTCCAGGTATCAGCGCTACGGAATTGCCTCTAGGATTTGTTTGTTGCAGCTTCCACACGAACTCTCTTTCTGTGCTGTGGTTCACGGCCAGTGCCTCGCTCTCATGTCACAATGACCCCAAGTCGGAGCTGGATAGCCTGAACCTCACCGAGCCAACACAAACAGCGTCCTCCCAGGGAAATTCATGCATTTATTAACTAGAGAAAAAGGAATACCATTTTTAACCATCTGTCTCGGAAGCCCCTGAATGATTTCTATAAGACACAGATAACAGGAGAAAATCCAAGAAGCAAGCAGGAGACAGGTAGATAGAATCTACTCAGAACAGCTAAAATGAGACTGAGAACAATACGGAGCTTTGATTGATAAGGTGATTTAAAAATTAAAAGAGGGGAGTCTATCTGTGAGCTGAATGCCAGTTACTAGAGATTGATGGATGGCATGAGTCTTCTTCTCTTTGTGGCATTTCAGATAAAGACGTGTTTTCTTTTAGAGAGGATCTTTATAAGACAATTGCTCGACTAGGAGGGAGCACGTGTGTGTGTGTGTGTGTGTGTGTATGCACGCGAGTGCACGCGAGCACTGCAGCATTTCAGAGCAGGGCTCTGTACCTAGAATCCAAGGCTGCTCCATAGCTTTGCAAGCTGTCTGTACTTTCCACAGCTTGTACATAGATAACGTACTTGAAAAGCATCTCTCCTGGATGAGCCTTCATTTCCAGTTGTGTCTCTGCACCCTGTGGTAGCCAGCATGATTAAGGAAAAAGTGATTGTGTGAACCTCCAAATCCATCTGTCATGTCAGTGGCATTGGAGAGCCTCACTGAAAAATTAGCCTCCTCCTTCCCCCAACTTGTATTTTCCCATCCTCGAGACAATACGGGAAGCTCTTAGCTGGGAGGGAAGGGAACAAAGGGGCAAGGAATTCAATAAAAAAAAGAGATCCTAGGCAAAATGAAATATTGTTTCTCCATCTGTATTGCTCTTTCTCTCCAGTCCGCCAGAGTGTTAACCACTTGTCTGCTGCACCATGAGACATGATCATTTCTAGGATTTTCCTGCCAAAGACTAAAGTCTTTGAAATATCAAGGATGTCCAGTGTGGTAATCAAGAACACAAGAGGCTAAACTGGACATAAAAATGACAGGCAAAGTATGAAAAAATACCTGTAATTCTTACATCTTTGGAATTTTCTTAGTATACCTGCTTAATTAACTGCACATAGAGGCTCAAAGACTTACTGGATGTTTTCATATTCTCTGTGTACACTTGAAAACTTCCTAAGACTGTACACAAAATGGTATTTATGTGTACATTTTTCTAGAGAGAGGATCCATAGTGAGCATAAGTATTTTTAAAGGGTTTATGACCCACAAAGTTAAAAGGCACTGCAATAAAGTGTGTACTACTTAACAATTTTCTGTTTCCTTTCTCGATTGTAGAGGATACATTTTCTGTCATTGGGGATTGGCGGTTGAGAGACAAATTCTATCTATGAAATGTTTACTTGGGCCAAGACAAAGAAAACACAAGTAAACTAGAAAACAAATGCTGAATTAAAAGACAAAAGAGGATATGGTGAAGGACATTAGATTTATAAGGACATTTGTTGTTTATTTCATATTTGCAATTCAGACTCAGGCAAAACATACAAAATGCAGTGTATGGTTTTTTGTTATTTTTTAAACTATCCTTTTAAAATTTTTCTTTTTAATTTCCTCTTATTTTAATTATTGAGAGAAAAAGATGTATTTGGACTAATGAACTCATTTAATTTAAAAGTACTACATTTAAAGAAAGTTAATTAAAATAGGAAAATTGTAGAGTAGTAAAGTTGTTTCGGGTAAGGGGCTTTTTATGAAAAGAGTTACCAATATAGCTTGCTATAGGCAGGCTGGCTTGCAGTCATTGAAATTTTTAATCTGTGTACATTCATCTTAACCTGAATATTTCCTAAAAGCTTAAATTATCAGAGTTCATAGATGTATTTTAAAATAGAGTATATTAGCTACAATAAATATAGAAGCTGTTTGGGGCAAGAAAGATACTCTCAAGTATTGGGATTAAAGGAAAGAAGGTCTCTTGTCAAGAACTGAACTCTAATATTGATTCATCATCTATCAGAGTAGAGATATGCCAAATAAGTTTAAAGAGACCA
Source organism: Eulemur rufifrons (assembly GCF_041146395.1). NCBI lineage: Eukaryota > Metazoa > Chordata > Mammalia > Primates > Lemuridae > Eulemur > Eulemur rufifrons. The sequence continues at coordinate 32,315,284 of NC_090983.1, read as the reverse complement.
AAAACAATCCTTCATGATCAAAACACTCACCAGCCTGGAAATAGATGGTAGTAACATCCACAACCTGACAAAGGGCATCTGTGAAAAACCAAAACTAACCTCACAGTTAGTGTGAAACACGAAAAGCTTTAGCTGTCCTCCTAAGAACAAGACCAGGGATGTCTACTCTTGCCACTTCTATTCAGCACTATACTAGAGATTCTAGCCGGGGCAGTTAGTCAGAAAAAGGAATAAAAAGCATCCAAATTAGAAAGGAAGAGGTATAGATATCTCTATTCACATATAATCTTGTATGTAGAAAATCCTAAGTAATTCACAAAAAAAAACTATTGGAACTAATAAATGAGTTCAGCAAGATTGCAGGATACAAGGCCGGGCGCGGTGGCTCACGCCTGTAATCCTAGCCCTCTGGGAGGCCGAGGTGGGCGGATCATTTGAGCTCAGGAGTTCGAGACCAGCATGAGCAAGAGCGAGACCCCATCTCTACTAAAAATAGAAAGAAATTATATAGACAGCTAAAAATATATATAGAAAAAATTAGCCGGGCATGGTGGCACATGCCTGTAGTCCCAGCTACTCGGGAGGCTGAGGCAGGAGGATTGCTTGAGCCCAGGAGTTTGAGGTTGCTGTGAGCTAGGCTGACGCCACGGCACTCACTCTAGCCTGGGCAACAGAGTGAGACTCTGTCTCAAAAAAAAAAAAAAAAAAAAAAAGATTGCAGGATACAAAATCAATACAGAAAAATCAATTATATTTCTTACAGTAGCAGTGAACAAACTTAAAATGAAATTAAGAAAACAATTCCGTTTATAATAGCACCAAAAAGAATCAAATATTTAGCAATAAATTTAACAAAAGTAGTCCAATGCTTATACTCTGAAAACTATAAAACAAGACCTAAATATTGGGAAATATGTCCCATGTTCATGGGTCAGAAGACATAATATTCTTAAGATGGCAATATTGTTCAAACTGGTCTTCAGAGTCAACACAATCCCTATCAAAATTCCAGTTTCGTCTTTTTTTTTTTTTTTTGCAGAAATTGACAAGTTGATTCTAAAATTAATATGGAGATGAAAGGACCAGTACAGCCAAAACAACCTTGAAAGTGAAGAACAAAGTTGGAGGACTTGTACTTCCTTATTTCAAAATTGACTGTAAAGCTACAGTGATCCAAATAGTTGACATTGGCATAACAATAATAATCAAGTAGGTCAATAAAATAGAATTGAGAATTCAGAAATAAACCCTTACATTTATAGTCAGTTGATTTTCAACAAGGATGCCAAGACAATATAATGGAGGAAAGAATAGTCTTTTCAACAAATAGTGTTTGGACAACTGGATATCCATATGCAAAAGAATGGAGTTGAAACTGTACCTCATACCATTCAAAAATTAACTCAAATGGATCATAGACCTAAATGTAAAAGCTAAAATAATAAAACTCTTACAAGAAAAATAGTTGTAAATTTTCATGACCTTGAATTAAAAAATGATTTCTTAGATAAAACAACAAGAGCATAAGCAATAAAAAAAAGGTACATGAACTGGACTTCATCAAAATTAAAAACTTTTGTGTATTAAAGGACCCTATCAAGAAAGTCAACAGAAACCCACAGAATGGGAGAAAATATTTGCAAGTCACATATCCAAAAAAAATCTAACATCTAGTTCTTAATGAACTGAGTCCATCAATGAAAAGACAAACAACCATTTAAAAAATAAACAAAAGACTTGATAGACATTTCTCCAAAGATGTATACAAATGGCCAATAACCACAAGAAAATAAAAAGCTCTACATCACTAGTGATTAGTGAAACACAAATTAAAACTACAATAAGACAACACCACTCCACACTTACTAGGATGGCTAAAATTAAAAAGACATAAAAAATGTTAATAAGGATGTCGAGAAATTGAAACACTTATACATTGCTGGTGGGATTGTAACATGAGGCAGCCATTTCGGAAAGAGTTTGGCAGTTCCTCAAGTTGTTAGACATAGTTACCACATGACCCTGCATTTCCACTATGTATAGATCCAAGAGAAGAGAAAACATATGTACACACAAAACCATGTACACAAACGTTTATGGCAGCATAATTCATAGTAGCCAAAAAATAGAAGCAATGTAAACATCCATCAAATGATAAAAGACAAAATGTGGTCTATCCTTTTAATGGGCTATTATTTGACCATAAAAAGGAATGAACTGCTGATCATGCCACAACATGAGTGAACCTTGAAAACATTATGCTAAGTGAAAGAAATCTGTCACAAAAGATCACATATTGTATGATTTCATTTATATGAAATGTCCAAACTAGGCAAGTTCATAGAGACAGAAAGAGTAGTGGTTTCTAGGGACGGGGGAAGGGGAAATGTAGAGCAACTGCTAATGGGTTCAGAATTTCTCTTTGGGGTGATGAAATTGTTCTGAAATTAGATTTGGTGATGCATGCACAACCCTATGATATACTAAAAACTATGAAATTGTATATTTTTTAAAAATGAGGAGAGTCCAAAAAGTTCTCAGGTAGCTAAACTGTAACCCAGTTGAAGATATTAAGGTTTTAACATATTTTAAAAATGAAATCTTAGCTTACTGGGTTGTACAATAAATAAAAACATTAATGTATTGGCAATGAAAGTCTGTATGTTAGTCAGAAGTCTATTGATAGCTATCTGTTGGATTATTTATTCTAGTTCTTCACTCCCTTGGATAATAAGACTATAAGATCAAACTATAGAAAACTGCCGTTTTGGGCCGGGCGCGGTGGCTCACGCCTGTAATCCTAGCACTCTGGGAGGCCGAGGTGGGCGGATCGTTTGAGCTCAGGAGTTCGAGACCAGCCTGAGCAAGAGCGAGACCCCATCTCTACTAAAAATAGAAAGAAATTATATGGACAGCTAAAAATATATATAGAAAAAATTAGCCGGGCATGGTGGTGCATGCCTGTAGTCCCAGCTACTCGGGAGGCTGAGACAGGAGGATCCCTTGAGCTCAGGAGTTTGAGGTTGCTGTGAGCTAGGCTGACGCCACGGCACTCACTCTAGCTTGGGCAACCGAGTGAGACTCTGTCTCAAAAAAAAAAAAAAAAAAAAAAAAAAAGAAAACTGCCGTTTTGGCTTAAGTAAAAAATGGTCAAATCTAAGAATTTTTTGTGGTTTAACCTAATACACTCATGCCTTTTGCCATGTAACTTTGCAGTGTCCTCCCACCGGAGGTGGGGTGTTCTTCCTCATCCCTTTCATGCTGGGCATGTGACTTGCTTTGTTTGGTATATGAAACGTTAGTAAATGTTGCAAGCAGAGAGTTGAAATGTGCTTGTGTGGTTTGGCTTGTGCACAACTCTTCACCATGGGAAGAACATTCCCTGGATGGTCACTAGTCCAACGTAGACGAGATGCATATAGAGCAGACCTGGAGTTAACCCACAGCCTGAAGCCGACTTGGAGCCTAAAGCCGAGCCGCCTACCCCACAGAAACTGCACTTCTGTCTACCTGCAGACTCATGAATATGAAAATAATTATTTTAGTTGTAAGCCAGTGAAGTTTTGAAATTGTTAGTAGTTAGTGGGCTATAGCTAACTAATATATCATCTACTCAATTAACAAGGGGAGAGCAATTGAAACAAAAGAAGACGGTGTCTGTCCAGGCAATTTTCAAAGGCAATGGAGACTTGTTAAACAAACTTGAACAGATGAATTTCCTGGTCTCAGTAAAGAGGAGAGAGAGGTGGGCAGAGTGCAGCAGACACTCCAAGCAGTATACAACAAACAGCTCGAAAACTGGTCTTGGATATTTGATTAAGTATCATACTAAAGGGAAAGGTGACAAATATCACTTTTTTTTAACATTTCCCAATTTTGACCAAGGTTTGTGTTGAAGCCTGGGCTTTAATCTGAATTTTCATAAACGGGAGAAATTGAGGAAAGAAGGTTTGATTACAAGCAAGGGCATTATGTTAGTTATGATTGTAACATGCTGAGGAGCAAATACTTGGATTCTATATTGCTTTCATTTACTCTGAATTTTATGCTAAGTATTTTTCACTTGTGCAAGTCCTGGAGTTGAAAACAGAGTTTCAGAAATGAAACCATAATTAATTGAAGTTGTTGGAAAATGTATAATCAAGGGCTCATGCATTTATTTATGTCAACTATTCCAAAGAAAATTGCTAGTAAGTCTTACCAACTGTCATCTGCTTGTCCTCTTTCATATCCTGGGGTAAACTATGACAATAATAACCTCCATTCTCTCTAATCATAACAGTAGTGGCTGTTTATTAAATGCTTACCATGTACCAAGGACTCTGCTAGGCACTTCTCAGACATTATATTTAGTTCTCACAATGACACTGAAAGACAAACATTATTATCCCCATTTTAAAGGTGAGGAAACTGTGACCCAGAAAGATTGAGTAACTTCAATAGTATCACATAGCTAGTAAGAGACGGAGCTAGAATTTGAACCTAGGTCTAACTATAATCCTATTTGATGTTGAGCAAACATCAATTTAAACTGGAGGTTTAGTTAATGAAATAAAAACGTTCTATCCGTGGAGATTTAGGTACTGGCATAGAAAAAGAACCTTATTATAAAGTAGTCTCAATTATCCTATCTATGGATCAAAATCTATAACATAGACTCTTGAGAAAAATTACCATAAAGTGCCAGTTTGATCTAGATTTTACATATCTTTTTTTGCCTGAACATTTAATTTATTTTCAGTTCAGTTACTTCCTGTGTCCTTATCACGTGTTCATCACAGACCCTTGGGATTGTTTTTGAAGAAACATTAGTCTAAATAAAAATTCCAATCTTTGCCTATGTCTCTGAAAAATATAGTTATAGGATATGAACACAGAATCCTTAATAGCTTTTTAAAATCCTGTATCCCCTGGGAGCCTCTTACACTCAACCCCAGAAAATTTTCTCTCTCTCTTTCTCTCTCTCCCTCCATGCCCCCCTCCCTTCCCCCAACTCCTTTTCAGCCCGTCAGGTTTGGGTCCTGCCTCGCTCTAGACAACACCTCCTGCCTCCACATTTCCACACAGCTCCCAGAGCACTTGCTTAACCTAACCGGCCCCATGGGGAATTTAGGGCCTCTTTCTTCATCAACAGCTGTTCTGAGGCTTTGGGCTATTCAAAGCCTCACTTTTCCCTCTCCTCTTATTTCATTCCACCTTACAAAGTTCCAAAAGATCAAACTGACCCAGAACTCTCTTCAGAAAGGTGGAGGGTGGCTGAGTGGGCAACCCCAGAATACCTCTGGCAAAGAGGGCAGGGAAGAGAACAACCAAACAAAGGCTGACACCGCCCTGACCCCCCATATTAATACTATTTGCCCATAACATGCTGTGTTCGTTTCTTAATGCTGCTGTAATAACTACCTCGAATTTAGTAGTTTAAACAATGCAAATCTGTTACCTTGTAGCTCTGTAGGTCAGAAGCCCTGGAGTGCGGGTTCTGCAGGGCTATGGTCATGGCGGCACACTGTAGTGCTTGCTGGAGAGTCCATTTCCTTCTTTGTGGATGTTGTTTATGGGCAGAATTCAGTTCCTTGCAGTTGTAGGACTAAGATTCCCTCCCGTTTCCTTGCTGGCCTCCAGCGGAGCACCATTCCCACCTTCTGGAGGCTGCCACGTTCCTTGGCACGGGTCCCATTCTTCCATCTTTAAAGCCAGCAACTGGCAGGTCGAGTCCCTCTCAGGCTTTGAATCCTTCCTCATTCTTCTTCCATCTCCTCTCTCTACCCCATCTGGAAAGGTTCTCTGCTTTCAAGAACTCATGTGATTAGATTGGGCCCACCCACATAATCCAGAATAAGCTCCCTATTTCCAGGTCCGTACTCTTAATGACATCTACAAAGTCCCCATTGTCATGTGAAGTAACATATCTGCAGGTTCTTGGGATTTCTGCATGGATATCTTTGAGGGGACATTGTCCTGCCTAACACATTGTGGGAAATCTCCTTGGTCATTTTATAGATGGAAAAGCAGAGGTCATGAGGGCATTGCATTGAACTGGACATCCCACTATGATATAGGCTAAACCAAGGGTTGGGTTACACTAATTTTATACCTCTCAACCTACTGTATACCCTCAATGCACAGATGATCCCTGTGGAAAGATCAAATAATATAATAATATATATAGTATAATATAATAATGAAAGTCATATGACAACTGTGTTTTCTGGCTTGTCCACCAAATGTTTTTATTAGGCTGCATATATTTAGAATATTTTCAAGTAAGTAGTATAAGAAAATATATAAGTTAGAAAATGTATGTACTTAGAAAAAACAACTTAAAAATAAGTAACTGTGATCAAAAACAGGAAAGCCTGGTTTATGTTTTTAATAGGCCACCTTTCTGTAAGATTTGGTGATTTTTTTTCCTACAAGTTCTCTTCACAATGCTTTTCTAAGAAAATCACATTTTCCTACAACATCCTCCCTAAATGTCCTGAATTGGCTAGGTTGAGATAATTCAAGAGTCCCCAGCCACCATCACACCAGAATATCACATTTTGCTTTATCTCCTCTGCTGAAGATGGGACATTTTAAAACATGCAGCTAAGTGGGAGGCTTGTCCAGAGGAGGTGGGGCAGGGAACATTCCTGTTTATTTCATTACTTTTCGGAGTAGCAACTGCTGATGCATTATGCTCTCTAGGAAAATCAGAAGCCCAGATTACATCAGGTAATTGCAACATGCAGAAACCAAGCAGGGTACACACACACAGGCTGCCAGAAGCAACTATGATTAAATTATCAACGATAAACAGGTCAAGAAGAAAAACATAAAGCAAACTACAGCACCAAAGCCAAGCAAGATATCACCACACAATCAAAAGATAATAAGAAGCAAAGCACATGGGAACAGGAGGTGTGGCCTGAAGATAAGACAAGAGGCTTTACAGGTTGTGGGACAGTTTGTGATGGCTCTAAGACCTTTATCAAAATAAATGTTGTCTCCGAAGGCTTGCCAGCAGATGGAAGGAAATGCCACAGTGCACGTCGTGTTGTAGAAATCATCACGAGAGCGTTTTGTGCTGTGTTCTTTGCTTTGTATTTTCATCCCACCTGCCAGAACTTTCTATGTATGCTTTTTCTTTTTCTTCAGAAGAGAGCAGGAGAGTCATGATGGGCAGTTTATAAAAATGTGGGGCTAAATTTACATAGTCATTCAATGACTGTCATGTACCATGATGCTCATGGAGTACAATTAAGAGAGTCTAATTTGAATGAAAATCTGTTCTTTTAGTTTCATGTCATATACAATATCACTACAAACTCATCTACATAGCCTATTATAATGCATACTTTTATACTACTATAGCCTTCACTTAATCAGTCCTCCACGAGCTAATCAGCTCAAATACTGTTACAAGTGGTATAATGCATGCAATTATGCTTAATTCAACTTCTAAACATGGAGGTGAAAGATCAGATTCAACCAAATAGGCTTATCAGGAATTCATGAATTGATAATCATGATTAATGGGAAATCACAGTGCAAAACTTGTTTTAATTCACCTGTTCATGTAACTTGTGTTACAGAAAAATGTGAACTTTCCTCCAGAGCAAACAAAGAATGACTATCAAATGAATTTCAGCCCCAGGGTAAGAAATGTGCATCTACTATTTCAAGGATAATCTCTAATGACAGAAATCAGTGTGGCTAAGTAAGGATTTTAGCTTTGAAAATATCCTGACCTTGACTCACTGAAAGAGAAATGATTGCTCAGAAACACCATCTCCAGCTATCACTAATAAGGATTGGAAGGGGAGATTTACGTCTAACAGGATAAATTGAACTGCTTGTCTCTGGAGTTCCTCAGAGTACTACAGAGTTGTGCTATTTTTGAAAAGTGGTCTTTGAAATTTACTGCATTAGGGTTTGTGTTCCCCTAACTATGAACCACTTACTTATAAGAGCCTCAGAATACTGACCTGTAATTGATTCATTTATTAAAATAGTATTTATTGAACAAATATTATGTGGCAGAACCTACACGAAGTATTCGAGATAAATATGAGGAGTAAAAGAAGTCTTATCCCTGAGAAATTCACGGTCCAGTGGAGAAGATAGTACAAGGAAACTGAAATAAGGGATGCAACATGGGGAGACCTTGAGAAACGGCTCACTGGTGTATTATTCTGTTACTGTTCTGCTACAATGAGTTAACCAGCAAAGAATAAAATATGTACCATCACAATGTCAGTATTGCGCCTCTGAAAGGTTTGGGTTTCCCTTCCTGACTTTCCACGGGGGGAAATAAACATCTTTTGTGCCCCTGGCTGGAATGAAAGGGGTTAAAAAACCAGATTATGCCAGCCATGGAGGAGTTGGGGCTGGTGTTCTGGGTTAAAGTGGGAGCCTGGCCCAACCCCAGGTGGCAGCTTCCCCCAAACTGAAAGTAGATGATGATTTGGAAGTTCTTGAGAGAGGCAGGGATGTACCCTACTTACGTGCAGGACCCAGAAGGGACCGATGGTCCAGATGATGGGATGGATGTGGGATGCTTATGGAAGCCAGACATCTAAGTGCTAGGCTAGGGTCTCTGTCACCAAGCCTCATCCAGAGAGAGGACTCCTGTGAAGCACATCTCTGAGCTCACCCCCAAGCAGGGGAGCAATGCACACAGAAAACGAGGATCCACATTGGGCAATGCAATGAGCCGATGTTAACCCCATTGTCTGGGAACCACTCCTGCTCAGAAATCCTCTGCAATCCCGTGCAGAGGGAGCTCTGCAAACATGTCTGAGATTGAATTTATTGCCTGGTGAATCCATTGTTGGGGAGCAAATCCATACCAAGTGTTGCAAATTAGATGCCTACAGGTACAACAGGCACTACAAAGAAATCTAGTGATGAAGTGCATCTGGTTTGACAAGGTAAACTGGAAACTACCTGCCTTCTAAAGAGAGCAACTGTTACACACCTCCAACTGCACAGGGCCATGTGGAAATGCTGGTAGAGTGTAGTGATAGCTTTGATTTTTCTAATTTGTTTTCAAGAGAAGCTGGATTTTTATCTACAACTTCATGAATTTTAAATGTTGGCAACCAATTCAAATTTTAAAATATTAAGTAGATGAAATGAAATTCATCTGCCAACTGGTCATTTTCAGTCTATAAGAAAATAAGATATTTTCTTATAGGGCTACAAGAACAATAAAAAAATAAAATTAAAAGTACGGGAAGTTGTAGGGGATGGGTAGAGAGGTTAGATTTTGAGATGAGACTAGGGGCATGGATGAGACTCCTGGTAAGATGTGAGATATCAGAGACAAGAGAAAAGATGGATCCTCAGAATCTGTAAGTTTGCTTATCTGTTTCTCTCAACCAATGTTCATTATGTACCTCCTATATGTCAGGCACTATGTCAAAGATGGTACAGATGCGAGGGGGGAAAGTAGTCCCTGCACTCAAAAAACATATTGTCTAGTGGTTAGATACCAGAGGGATTAAAATATCTACCAGAAAAAAAAAAATTCACAGGGTAAAAGAGAGTGTCCAAGGCAGAAGGAACAGCACATGGGAAGGCCAGACATGAACATGGCAAGGTGTCTCAGCAGAGCCCAAGGAAGTCTTTATGCCTGGAAGATAGAGTTCAAGGGCAAGTGGTGAGAGGAAGATAGAGAGGCTGGCAGGGGCCAGAGCCTGGAGAGCCCCACGCAGAGGTCCTGCACAGGAGTTTGTACTAATCCTAGAGGAAATGGAAAATTCATCAAGGATTTTATGCAAGAGTCCCATGATCAGATTTGAATATTTAAAGCTCACTCAAGGTTAGCATATGAGACATAGAATGGAAGACCAAGTGTGAGGCAGTGGCTATAATTCATTCAGGGGAGAAATAAAGGCCAGGTAGAGCAGAAAGAAGTGAGGTAAGAGAATGGATTCAAGAGACATTTGGGACATGGGAGGAAGATCAAAGGCAATTGATAAGAAGTAGAGAACAGAGGAGATGGAGGATTTAAATGTAAACTCCCTGGGGTTCTGGCGTGGGCGCTGGGTAATGATGGGGCCATTCCCTGAAAAAGTAAACTCTGGTGTATATTTTAAAAGCAGTTTAGGGGAAAAGTTTATTTGTTTTGCCCTGGCACATTAAATTTATAATGCAAAGTGGAGATGTCTAACATGTAATTGGTACATGGGCCATGAACTTGAGAGTTGCACTTTTGGTGCCGTCAGCACATAGCTGAGAGTAGAGTACATTGCCTGTACAGTTTAGGGAAAGAAGAATAGACAGCCAAGAGAAGACCCCTTAGGACTACTAATATTTCAAGAATAAGTAGAAAAAGAAAGATTGCAAGGATGTGTGAGAAGAAATAGTTAGAGAGGTAAAAGAAAAATTGATGATTGTAGCTAAAAGGTAGGAGAAGAGAATTTTTGAAAAAAAGAGAGCAAAGCAACAACTGAAAAATGTCCTTAAGATTTTACAAAATGTAAGAATTGGGGATTTTGGCAAGAAAAAATTCAGAAGCCTGGAGGTCCAATGAAAACAGCAAATGCAGACAATTCTTTAAAAGGTTTGGTTGTGAGACCCACAAATAGGCAAAACAATCTTGAGCAAAAAGAACAAAGCTGGAGACATCACATGCCCTGATTTCAAAACATATTACAAAGAGACCGTAATCAAAACAGCATGGTCCTGGATAAAAACAGACACATTGACCAGTGAATTAGGACAGAGAGCTCAGAAATAAACCCACACATTTACCATAAACTGAATTTTGACAAAGGTGTCAACAAGACACAATGGGGAAAGGGCAATTTCTTCAATAAATGGTGTTGGATAAACTAGATATCCTCATGCAAAGAATGAAATTAGGCCCTTATCTTAAACCATATACAAAAATCAACTCAAAGTGAATGAAAGGCTTAAATATAAGACCTGGAACTTTTAAACTACTAAGAGAAAACATAGGGAAAAAGCTACACAACATGGGATTCCAAAAGCACAGGCAACAAAAGCAAAAATAGACAAATGGGATGGCATCAAATTAAAAAAGATCTGCACAGCAAAGAAAACAAATAACAAGGTGAAAATATAACCCATAGGATGGGAAAAAATATTTGCAAAGCATATATCTGATGAAAGGTTAATATTCCAAAATATATAAGGAACTCAAATGACTCAATAGCAAGAAAACAGATAATCTGATTAAAAAATGGGCAAAGGACCTGCACAAACATTTCTCAAAATAAGACATACAAATGACCAATACGTACATGAAAAAAAGCTCAGCATCACTAATCATTAAGGAAATGAAAGTCAAAACCACAATGAGTTATCACCTCACACCTTTTAGAATGGCTTTTATCAAAAAGATGAAAGATCACTATTGGAGAGAATGCAGAGAAAAGGGAATTTTTTTATGTTGTTGGTGGGATACAGCCATTACAGAAAACAGTATGGAGGTTCCTCAAAAACCTAAAACTAGAACTACCATATAACCCAATAATTCCAAATCTGGGTATATATCCAAAGAGACAGAAATCATTATGTTGAAGGGATATCTGCACCTCCATGTTTATTGCAGCACCATTCACAACGCCAAGATATGGACATGACCTAAGCAACCATCAGTGAGTGAATGGATAAAGAAAGTGTGGTATATTGTACATACAATGGAATACTATTCAGCCATAAAAAAGAATGAAATCATGCTATTTGCAGCAACATGAGTGGAACTGGAGGTCATTATCTTAAGTGAATAAGTCAGCACAGAAAGACAAATTCTGCATGATCTTACCTGTATGTGGAATCTAATAAAGTTGAACTCATAGAAGTAGAGAGTAGAATGGTGATTACCAGAGCCTGGTGGGAGGGTGCATGGGGAAAGAGGGAATGAGGAGTTGTAGATCAAAGGGTAGGAAGTTTCAGATAGACAGGAGGAATAGACTTTGAGATCTATTGCATAGCAGAATGACTATACTCAGTAATAATTTATTGTAGATTTCAAAATAACTAAGAGTAAATTTCAAATGTCTCACTATAAAAAGTGAGAGCTAGTGAGGTGAGTATATGTTAATTAACTCTATTTAATCATAATACAATACATACATATATCAAAACTTCTAATATACCTCATAAATATATGTAATTATAATTTGTCAATCAGAAATAATACTAATAAATTTTAAAAATTACATTAAGAATTTAAAGTTTGATTGTGAGTAGGAAGGGTGAGATTGTTTGGACCTTGGCAGAAAGGAGGCATGGCTCTAAGCCAGCAGTCCCCAACCTTTTTGGCACCAGGGACCGGTTTCGTGGAAGACAATTTTTCCATGGTGGGGGGTGTGGGGGAGATGGTTTTGGGATGATTCAAGTGCATTACATTTATTCTGCAAACTTCTCTGCTAATGATAATCTGTATTTGCAGCCACTCCCCAGTGCTAGCATCACCACCTCAGCTCCACCTCAGATCATCAGGCATTAGATTCTCAAAAGGAGCCTGCAACCCAGATCCCTCACATGAGCAGTTTACAGTAGGGTTCGTGCTCCTGTGAGAATCTAATGCTGCTGCTGATCTGACAGGAGGCTGAGGTTATGCGGTGATGCAAGTGATGGGGAGCAGCTGTAAACATAGATGAAGCTTCACTTGCTCACTGCCACCCTGCCGTTCACCTCCCGCTATGCTTTAAGGAAAGGGATGTGTGTGTGTGTTTGTGCATGCATCTATGTAGTAAGAGACTTGAGCTCATCTAGATGGAGATGGGAAAAGGAACCAGTCAAGAAGGACATACTTGGAAATATAAGAACGTAAGAGAATGATAGTTGGAGCCAGCCCCAGGAAGTGGTAGGGAAGGGGATCCAAACAATACTACAGGGAGTGTGGGCATTTCCCCTAGTGCAAGAGATGCAAGTATGTTGTAGATTTGGAGGCAGACTAAAAGAAATTTCATTCTCACATCTCTTTTCTTGTGAAAAGTGTAAGGGAAGAAGATGGGGAACTGGAGGTTGGAAGGGACTGGGCAAGGCTTTAAATAGTAGTTTTTGTGGAGAATGAGGCAGAGAAACAGAATTTCTGATGGGTCTAGGAGCCCGGTTGAAATTGGTGCCCATAAATGTGTGGTGACACAGATCCACTGAACTGGGACGTTTTCTTCAGCAGAGCTCAGTAGCCCACATTACGGGCTATGGGAACCACGAGGACAATCAGCAGAGAGAGATGGGGCTGGGGGAGTGGTTGAAATAGAGGTCTACATTGATAATATTATTATAATTTAAAAACTATTATTAACACTTACACAATGTTTTCTATGTGCCAAGCAACATTCTAAGCACTTCATATAAATAACTCACAACAAACATGTGAGGGTAGTACCAGAAGTTTGCTCATTTTATAGGTAAAGAAACTAAAACACAGAAAAGTTAATTAACTTGCCCAAGGTCACAGCTAAAAACTGACGAGTCAAGATTTGAACCCACACAGTCTGACTCTAGAGCTCATGTTTGTAACCATATGAGATCTGTCTCTATCTTTTGTCTCTTGGCATCTCTTTCTGACATCCAGGGACAGACATTCCTTTCTACTCAATGGGAAAAAGAATGAGCCAGACTTGCTACATTATGACATGTGCATATGCAGATGTAGCCCAGAAATAGGAAGCAAAACTGGGAAGTTTTCAACTCTATTTTTCTTTATTCTAAAATACCTAAATCAGACATAAGGCAGGGTGTTCATTCCATCCCAGGGCTGGGAAGCGCACTTCGTTAAAACCTAGCATGTATGACACTTAGAGGAGCACCCACCTCGACCCATACACGTGATGGTGCTGGAGGGTATAGAACTGTCAACCTGGTGAGGCTTCAGGACAATCAGGAAGGATCGCTGTCCCCCCAGCTTCCCCCTTTGCTCCCTGACACCCTAAATCCCTAGTGGAGGCTTATGCCTTTGCATCCAGTTAAAGCACACACACTCTATGGGAGCTCTTAACCCAATGAGCCATTTACACCTCAGTGTGAAAGTTTTTTTCTGAACTCAGCCTGTAATGGATAGAAAGAGTTACAGATAATGAGATCATGAAAGGGAAACAAAAGAGAAGTGTAGAATGGTCAAAACACTTTGCCTGCTTAAAATTTTATCTTCCAGCTGATGGTGATCATAGAGTTTAGCTATATTTATAGAACAGATTGAAGTGTGCAGACCAACTCCAGGTCTTAATCTGGACTGTGTCCTAAATTGGATGAGTTTTCAGAACAGATGTATTTTCAATGTCTTTAAGTTGATGGAATCTTGCTTGTTTATTTTTTTAATCACAGATATTATACATACTATAGCATTTCTCATAAAGTATAGTGTCTTTGTGATTGTGTAGAAACCGCCAGCTGTATAGAAATACCTCATTAATGACAAAAACAAAGCAAGTTTTTCATGTTTCTTTTGATCTAACAATGGAGGGACTCATCACACTCTGGTGCCTCATGTGCTTACAATGGACTGTGTAACTTGGGCATTTTCTTACCATTCTTAAACACTTCCCTCCTCCTAGCACTTGTCCAGGTGCTCAGATTTCTTTCCAAAGCCACAAAATACAATATGGGTTGAACATCTGGCTCATAAAAGTCCTTTTGAAGGCAAAGCAGAGTGCCTCTCTGGTCAGAGAAAGATGATGGAAGAAAGCTATGCAGGATGGCTCTGCCAGATATTGCTGGGGGCTCATCTTGCTCATTGCAAACCTGGAAAGTTATCGTCCTTCCTGAATACTTAGTGATTAGGAAGTATTCACAAACCAAGCATTCACACAGAGAAAAGGGAGAGCAAACATCCCTATTCTCTAAACGTGCCGTCCAGAGAGGTGTAACAAGTATTTCATGCAAACTGCGCAGCCGGCTTTCTGGGAAGTTGTTTTTGATACAGTAACCATCTAAAAGATAAAAGTGCTTAATGGCAAAAATATAAAGCTCAGGAAGCAAGGAAAAAGCCGTTGAGGCCACCCACATGGAAGAATGATGAAAAGAATCTATATTTGATAAACCTTAAATGACTTGTTGAACTAGAGGCTAAAATATAATAGAAGTTTCTGCTTTCGCTTCACATTTCATGTAGGTGCAATGGATTTTGTTCAGCCATCCATGCGCCGGCTGCCGCAAGCCCTCTGAGAGCAAGAATCTTGTCTGTCTTGATCAACACTGGGTCTCTTTTGCCTGATACAAGGCTCTACACTAATTGGATCCCAAATAATTTGTTGAATGCTTTATATATTCAATATTACCTAGCCTAAACCATTTAATACATTGCCTGTGAAGTGTTTGCCAAAAATACATGTATGAAATATGTTATTACTAAAATTTGACCCCCAAATAGCTTGTTAAATGTAATTTTTTTCCTTAGCTTTGTCTATATTTTAATGGATACACCCAATTTACCTCTTCTATTCCAAAAGAAACAAAAAGATGTTTTCCTCTAGGCAAAGCCTCCAGAAGGATGTATTGCCTCCAGAATTATTAAGTAAATCTCTACCATGTTGAGTTGAAATGCTGAACACCGAATTTAGCTAGAAAAGAAAAACTGTTGTTTCAATAATTAAAAGGATGAAAAACCAAGCCCGGGCACCCATTGCCCAATAAAGCTCCAAGATGTGTAGCAAACACATATTGAACAGGCACAGAGCCTGAGAAAAATCCAATAGCATCCACCTTCAGAACAAGCTAGTCTCACAATTATCAAGTGACCAGTGCTTACCTCTCTGTTATTTAGTGCAATCAAGTACAAAGGCACCTCTGAAACACCAAGACGCTTCCTCAATGGCTCACCATAGCCTTTGACTCTGCCCTCAGGAATTGTCAGAGGGACGGACATTAACAGATGTCTCTTACTCTGCTTCAGTAACTTTGCAAAGACACCACAAAGCACAGAGTTCTTGGTTTCGTTCTTTCTCTCTCTCTTCCTTTCCTTCCTCTCTCCCTCTTTCCTTCCTTCTATTTTTTCTGTTTATTTTAATGATTCAAGGATTAAAACTATGCAGGAAAAAAAAAACTGTACAGGAAGCAGGGAACATACCAAAAAAAAAAAAAAAAAAAAAAAGAAGAAGAAGAAGAAGAAGAAGAAGAAGAAAACTTGAAAAGAGTTTAATAAGGGGCTATCACTAACAGCAAAATCACAAGGGATAGGGCAGTACCCAGTACCCAGGCTCGAATCCATGGGTCTCATCAGCCCAGGCCTGGGGCAGGGAAGAGGGGAATGTGAGACAGGGTGAGCTGTGTGGCGAGGGCCTCCTGACAGGAGCTGAGACCTTCCATTAGCTTTCAGAGACCACCCCCCAAGAAGGCAGCCAGTGGAATAAATACCTCTTCCCCTCAGTTTTCTTCTAGTACATCTCGTTGACCTAACCCAACTGGTGGAGGGCAAAGGAACCTGTCAGCATGTTCAGTGCAGGTCTGACCCCAATGCCCATATTAGGGCAGAAAGGGACAGAGAGTGGGTCTGGAGGGGTAAACAGAAGACACCCAGCAAAGCAGCACTACACCTCAGTCCCGAAGTTTGATTTCTAGCTTGATATAATTAAGATGTCTTGGAGCCCATTATTTCCCTCTCTCAATTGGATTTCAAACATTTTTTATTCTTCTGTCTGCTGACTATATGGCCTATTTTACTTTAATTTCATAGACCTTGATTGCTTACTTTCAAACTCCATGACTATTTCAAAAGTCACAAACCAAAGTGATCATTTAGAAAACCAGTCTGGTATTTACTATCAGACAGACAATGATGGGTATTCAAATATTCACTGTTAGGAATTTAAATATCTAGGGTTTATTTTAAAACACACATACACAAATACACACACACACACACACACACACAGACACACATAGTTTTGGAGCCTACGCTAAAAGAGTAAAGACTAAAATCCCTCAGTCAGAAGCCAGGCTAAAATGCTAGTTCAGTTAAAGTTAACCACATAATCAATTCTGTGCTAAAATTTATCCAAAGCAGCTTATACTCTTTATGCAACAAGATCTTGAATCTGCAACGATACATGGAATTCAAACTTGGAAACCATAAAGAGCATTTTACTTGCAAAGTTTTTACCTTGGCCACCTCTCTTTCCTGCTCCAATACCATCACGTGGGCAGAAACTCTGCTCCCCTCCATGAGCTCTCACCCTCATAGGATTATAATAACATTCCTACCAGCTTGGACTTTCTGTGAGAACCATCAGCTGATAGTATCCAGCCAGAAAATCATAAGGATTGGTTTTAAAATATAAATTACTTTGAATCTCAAATGGGTCATTTTTCAAGCATTTGTACGAATGGATTTTCAATCAAAACACCATGTCCTTCAGGCTGGCTGTTTTGGATACCATAGTTTCCAAGAGGAAAAGTAATCATGGTAGATCAAACACCTAGCCAAGCACACCTCTCCAGCACTTCATATCCAAAGCAGCCACTGCCACTGTGGAAGGCAGATGCCAGTGGATGCCTCAAGACAAGTGGACGTAAATACATGGAGATACTTGAAGAGCAGACATTTGACATTATCTGTTAATTTGCTCCGCATATCTATACTCAAGCCAGAGTTTCTTGAAAGTAATTTAAGAACTGTCTAGTCCACAAAAATACCAGGAAAGGTGAGTGGCTGGCTTTTTAACACAGACATGTATTACCAACTGTAGGCTTTAGTTACGTAGCACTTAGAATTAAAGCTACTTTCGATGCCTCCATGTTTGGTCAGGAATGCCTTTATGATAATGATTCTAAATATCTCCTGTGATTATACTTTGTTCTTGTTGAACCTTACATGTTGTGTTAAATATTCCTTGGTATCTACTCTTGCTCTTTAAGTCATATGGCAAACTTTACTCAAAAGCAATACAATTCTGACCTGCCAATACACTGGCTTAATTTTCAAGTCATTTTTTTTTTTTGTCCTCTGTCTATTCATTTGACCCATTTATCAGGAAATCAAACAAAAAGCATTTTTTAATTCCTACCAGGTACAACATGATGTCATAAAAAGAAAATGAACCTTGGAGAGGGTGCCTGGTAGGAACCCTTCAGTCCAGACAAGCAGCCAGCCCTGGGGACCCACATGGAGGGCTCTGGGGAAAAGTACCCAACTGCATTCCTCTCCCTCCCTCTACTTGGCTCCAATTCCATTTTATCCACTTATCAGTTATGTGGTCTTAGACAAATCTGTTAGCCTCTCTTAACCTTGAAATATTTTTTTTGCACATTTGGGAGGGTGATAATAAAAACCTATTCCACTACATTGCTGTAATGATTAAATGAAAATGTAAATCTTGTAGGATGCCACTTGTAATACTTATTAAATAAACATTAGTTCCCTCACATTCCTTTTCCCTCCCTTCTCCAGTTTATTGAGGCTTTACTCTCAGGTAAAAGCAGCATTTACAAACATGCGGGGAATCACAGTATTTTATCTTCCAAATGGATTCTAAAGGTTAAATCCCCTCCCTTCCAAACGGGAAAACTCTTTCCATCCTACATTTGCTTCTAATATGCAGAACTCATTTTAAAAATAAGGTTACTCATTCTGCTCTTATATATAACTTTAATTATTAAAAATTATTTCTCATTTTGAACAGACATTTATCTTTAGGAAACATCTGTCCATTGGCTATACATACAATGTTTAACTCTGCTATGGCATGGAAATCCTTCTGGGTTCAGAGTGAGATGTGGGGCTTAGGACACTGGATAGCTTTGTGACATTAAATAAATTAATTAACCAAATTCCCTGAGTCTTAATCAATCTAGGAAATGGCAGCAGTAGCACCTGCCGCACCTCCTCCCGGGGCCTTAGGGGCTCTACCTGACCGCTCAGCCATGCTCTTTCCCCGACCATGCTTCCACATTTCCTTGCATAACAGCACCTCAGTTCTTTTAGCAGTTTTCATCTGAAAGTTTTAAAGGACAAGGAAATATTTATAACAGAAACTCTTGAAGAAAAATGCCCATAAAGAAGTACTGTCAGGCAAGGGCCTTCCAGACAAAGGGCAGCATGCAAAAAGTTGTGAACATGAGAATGAGTGCTCATGACAAAGAGGAGATGGTCCCAATATTACTAAAGAACAGCATGCCCTACCGAGAGTGATTTAGGAAAGACCTTCAGGTCCATCTAAGGAGTTTAAATGAGATACAATATAAAACAAGGAAGTTTTAAAGGTTTTGAAGCTAGAGAGGGGGCATAATAAAAGGGACATTTAAGGAGAAGAAACCAACCTGAGGGATGGGAAATATGGAAGCCTAGAGGTAGAGATGCCAAATATATATTGGACAGTAACACGTGCATGAGCTGGCGAGGGCCTGCACTGGGGTGGCAATCATGGCAGAAGCAGATAAATACATTCAAGAGACAGTTGGAGGGAACAGTTGACAGGATGTCCCCTTGACATGGGGGACAGAGAACAAGAGGATGTGTTAAAGATAACTCTTGAGATTTCACATCCACATGTCTGGGATAATGGTGGTGACTTTGACCAGAGGCTGGAAGGGTGTGAGAGAAAGAGACTTTTGTGGCATCCAGAACAGAGAGAGCAATTTCAGAGCCACCTGGAAGTGGTAACAGGCACAGGGGAGGTAAAGCCTTACTGGTGCTGCAGCTCTCACAGACACACTGGAGCAGATGGCCCAGTTTGGTTCTTGGGCCACCACCAATCTGGTTTATTCCTTTTTGTCATCTTTGGGTCATCGTCCTTTTCCTGTATCTCCATCATTACACTTACACTGCAGTTTATGACTCTGTGTGATATCACAGTCATTTATGTACACCTTGTCCTCTCTCTACCAGACTATAAGCTTTTTCAGAGACAGGATTCACGTCTAACTCTTCCTGGTATCCTTCAGTGTGTCTAGAAAAGTGTTTACACACAGTAGGTGCAAATTAACATTTTAGCAAAGGAGTATGCATGTGATTCAGGAGCCTGAACTGGCCACATACTTAAAGAGATCTTGTGCTGAAAATGCAAACCAGGCAAGACGGCATTGTCAGATTGGTTTGACACCTGCCACCTCTACTCCAGGCACACAGCAATGTGAGATAACGTATGAAAAGACAGAGCTCAAAAACAAAACCAAAAATGTTCTCAAATAAAAATGAAGCAGTAAGGAAAGCAGGAAGCCAGGAGTGAAGCCACAGGCCTGCAGAGCTCCAGCTACACAAGCAGGTAGGGGCAGCTGGAGGCCACCCCTGCACCCCTGCACCCCTGCACCCCTGCACTGTAACAGGGCAGAAAGGCAAAGAGCATGAGCGGTGTTCCTTTTCCATACTGCTCCAGAACAAGCCAGCCTGACACTTAGTGGTATAAAGCAACAACCATCTTACTATGCTCATGGATTCCATGGGTTAGGAATTTAGAAAGGGCAAAGTCGGCTCTTCGCTGCTCCATCGTGTCTGGGGCCTCAGCGGGGATGACTCTAAGGACTGAGAGTGACTTTAATGCTGGTGGCCAGAACAGCTGGGACTGGAGAATCCATTTCCAAGGTGGGTTCTTTACTCACATGTCAAGCTGAGCTGGGATGGATGAAGAACTGTCTCAACTGGGAGTGTAAACCTCACTAGAAAATAAGGAAATGCAGAAAGAAATGAAAACAGACACACAAAAGAACAAGTGTTGGTAAGAATGTAGGAAAATAGGATAGACCACTGTTGGAAGTGTGGATTAGTCTAATTCCTTGGAGAGGAATTTAGGAATATCTAGTGCAATTGAAGGTTCACATCCCTTGTAACTCAGCAATTCCATTTCTAGGCTAAAACGTTAGAATTTTTCTTTCTCTTACAAGGACGTTCACTGTATTATAGAGACATTGTTTTATAGGAAACAACCACAACATCTCAATGGCATTCAAGAGAAAACATTTATTGAGTTTGTGCATCTGGGGGTTGGCTGGAGGTTAGCTGATTTGGGTGGCCCTACTGATCTCAGCTGGGATGTTCACGCCCATGTTGGGACCAGCTGATCCAGGCTGAAGTCAGGCAGGCAGCACAGCTCTGTCCCCTGTGGCTCACCCTGTGGGTCTGGGGAGTGGCCCAGACATGTTCTGCTCACGACAATGGCAGAGACTGGAAAGCACCAGCCCAGTCACATAGGTATTGCTTCAGCCTTTGGGCACATCATGCCTGCTAACACTTCATGGGCCAAAGCAAGTTACATGGCCAAACCCAAAGTCAAGGGACAGGAAGATGGATCTAGCAAGAGGAACCGCACAGTCACATGGTAAAGGATGTGGACACAGGGAGCAGTGAAGAATCGAGGCTGTTACTGCAATCTGCCACCCTCACTGGAGAAAGACGCATAACAAGACAGATGAAGGTGATGTAAGCATTCAACAAAAAAGAAAATGGGTAAATAGATTGTGGGGTTTTCCTCCATTGAAGTACTATATAGCCATGAAAATGAATAAACCAGCCTGCGTCAACATGTATAAACCTGAAAAACAAATGTTGATTGAAAAACAAGCAAGTTACAAAAGGAAATGTAGAGCATAAAACCATTCATGAGGGGCTTTTAAACCAGGCCATAGTATGTATTAATTATGAAATGTCCGATTTCCTTAAGTACTAAGTTTGACAGTGGATATCTCTGACATTTCTCTTTGACACTTCTTGTTTTATTTTTATTGTGAAGGTACATCCTTGGTCTTGTAAACACACATTTTGGCTTGTGATTATCTTTCACTTTTTTAGAGCAATTTTTGTGAAACCATGGATAAGTCAAAAATTCATGTTATTTTCGAATATGAATTCCGTCATGGAACCAATGCAGTGCAGACAGCTCAAAATAACAACAAAGTGTTTGGGAAGGATGTAGCTAATGAACACACACTACATCGATGGTTTGGGAAGTTCTGTTCTGGTGATTTTAATTGTGAAAATGAGCCACGTGTGCCATCTAAGACCAACGCGGATAAAGATGAGCTGAAAGCTGTAGTGGAAGCTAATCCATCTTAACCTATGTGTGAATTAGCAGCAAGGTTTAACATTACTATTCCAATAATATTGGACCATTTAAAACAAATCATCAAGGTAAAGAAGCTGGATAGGTGGGGTCTGCATAAATTAAATGAGCATCACAAGAGAAATTGTCTCAAAGCTTGCCTTTCTTTGCTGTCACAGACATAAAGGTGAACCATTTCTACACTGTATTGTTACAAGTGGTGAAAAATGGATTCTTTTTGACAATCACAAGCATTCAGCACAATGGCTGGATAAAGATGAAGTGCCAAAACACAGTCCAAAACTGAATATTCTTCAAAAAAGCTAATGGTGTCTGTTTGGTGGTCCAGCACTGGTATTATCCATTACAGCTTCTTGAAACCTGGTCAATTGATTATAGCGGATGTCTACTGCAACCAACTGGATGAAATGATGAGGATACTTGTGATTAAGCAGCCGAGATTGGTCAACAGAGACAGGCCAATCTTCTTGCAAAACAACGCTCGACCACATGTCCCACAAACCACAGCAGCTGGACTTGGAAACTCTCTGTCATCTACCAGAATATCACCAGAACTTGCACCAACTGACTACCACTCCTTGCAGGCTTTGGACCTCTTCTTGCAAGGAAAAATATTGAATTGTCAACAAGCTGTGGAAAACACCTTTTGTGATTTCATCGCCACTCACTCTCCAGCCTTCTTCACTCCTGGCATAAACAAGCTACCATTAAGATGGCAAAACTGTGTCAATAGTTTAGGCACATACTCTGATTAATTGTACTGCTTGTTTGAGATATAATAAAGAACACTTTTAATTCAAAATCAGACATTTCATATTTAATGACCTAATATTATTCATGGATATATATGCACATATAGTAAAAGTGTAAAACATAGATAAGAAAGATACACCTAAGCCTAAGGCGGTGATTACCTCACGGAGGGAGATAAAGAGGACTTCAGCAGTATCCGTGAAATTTCATTTCCTAATATAAAAGATATGGACCAAATATGGGAAAATAGGGTCATCTGATAAATCTGAATGCTGAATCACATAGATGTTTTTTATATTAGTCTAGAGGTTTGGTGAGAAAAGAGTAACACAGAGCCAAACAAATAACTTTTGGCCCTAGAGCAGAAAAGATTGCTACAAAACTGCAGGAGGTTCTGTCCACGCTGTCTGCCTACCCCACGCCCTGTCTATATGTTGAAACTGCTCCAGATATGGATGCAAAGGAAATTAGACAAAAAGGAATTACCAAGAATGAGCAAACTCCATTCCATCTCCTTCTGGTCACTTGTGGGCTTTGGTTTTAAATCCCAGACACACAAAGTATTGCTTGTTTTTATGATAGGTTTAGCTGTTTCATGAGTCAGCAAATCAGGTTACGGGGACACAGAATCAAGGTGCCTTTGCGGGGAGGACTGAGCTTAGAGGCAGTTATTTCACTCACCTTTTTTTTTTCCCTTTTTAAATTAAACTTTTATCAGCACATCTCACAGTCTCTTTTCCTCCTAAGGGAAATGAAAAGGACTATTATGGAAAGAAAATAACACCCAAATTTTGTTAGCAAACATTAGGAAAATTTTCAATCATGGCAAGGAAAAACTGCCAGATGGCCTGGAAGTAAATAATAGTGCGTGTGGGGGATGGGAGGCAGGACGACTACAAAGCTCTCTACTTCAAACATGTGAGTAAAGCAAAAGCCATAAAAAGAACATTGATTTTTAAGTACTATAAGGTTGGATACTTCTTTTTTTAGCAGAGTTAAATTTACTGTCATTCTCTTTTTACTGTGGCATTTCACTCTAAAAATGTTGTTTTTGAATTGAAAAATGTACATGCATATGAAAAAGCATATAAAAATTGTACAATTATAACATAAGTTTTCTAGATGGCCTTTGCTGTGGATTTATGGGTGGCTGTGTTAATATGTATTAATGGTAAACAGATGACACGTCTTTGAAATAGCTGCTTAATTGAAGAAAATGGGATTTTGGATGCAAAGCCACAAAAGGGCTAGCTAGCATATTTTCCAGAGGCGCTCAGCCTGAAATGAATGTCCTTGCCAATTTGCAACATTGCGTTCAACATTAATCTGAATGGGTTTTCTATGGAATAAGTTTAGAGTTATTATCTGTGATTTCGAAGTTGCTTATGGTGGTTATTAATAAGGGGAAAGTCTTCCTTCCCTCCTCTTATTCTCCTTTGTAGTTACTTATTAAATCGTTCCACTTCCAAAGTCCATCCTGCACTTTTCCACTCCTCTGCTTCTCCACGGCCACCCCCTCCCACCCTCCTCCAAGCCACCCTCCTCTCCCACATGACAATGAGAGCAATGGCTCCCCAGCTCGTCTCCCTGGAGCCATTCTGGCTTCCTCTCTCTAGCTATTCTCCGTACAGCAGCAAGAACAACCATTATAAAATATAAATCTGATCATACAATTCTCCTTTGAAAAAAAATCTTTTCTTCACTTGCTTCCTATTGCCCCTAATAGCCTCACTATGACCTACAAAATTCCACCTCTTTGCTTAGGACTCCAGGCCCTGTTCCTACCACTCCCTCTTCTCCAGTACTCCTGCCATTGTGTGGTTTTTATTTTCAAGTCAAAAGATTCTGCGAACTTTGTTACGCCCCCATCTGAGGAAATGTCACCCCCTCGCTTCTCTCTCCCCAGAGACCGCCACTTGCAACAATTTCAGCTCCTTCTTTGGGACTTTGCCCACATTTCTCTAAATGCCGTGCTTTTAAGGCTACTTTTATTTTTGTTGTAAGCAGATCCCACCGAGCCCTTGCTGGGGAAGATGGGAATTCTCCTCTTACACTGCTCTCCTGTGTCCTCCCCAGCACCCCTTCCCAACCCCTGTCTCCCAGGACAGTCATCCCATCGCTGTGGTTAGAGCGATACCCCGTGTTTACGTTATTTTGGTTGTGTAAACATTTTTAGTGCTGAGCCACGTAGAATCACAGGTTACTCTTTCTTTCCTGAATAACTTATTTTCCCCGAGAGTTAATTGTCATTATTTTTCAACTGGCTTGCTTATCTTATCACCAAATCAACCCTAAACTCTCCCTCAGGTGTATAAATGTCTTCTGCATACATTTAAACAATGAGGTGCATGTCAATTTTTATCTTCTTAAAGAAACCAGCCTCACCCAGACTTCTGCATCTGGTGAGCAGCTGTCATCCCAGGGTCTGCCTTTGTTATCATTTTAGCGGAATTTTAGAGGGAAGCCAAGTAGGTATTGTGTCCCATTTGCCGTCTTTACCCAAACTTCCTTCTTTCAGATCCATTCTAACCTACCTCAGGGCCTTTACACCTGCTGGTTATGCTTCCTCCAATCTCTTCCTGGTCTTTGTCTAATTTCTGCTCATCCTTCAGATCTGAGCTTAAAGTTCACCCCTTCAGAGGCATCCCCTGGTTTCCCAATCAGTCATCCTTGCTCTCCTCTTTCATAATGTCCTACCCTTTTCCCTGGTAGTGTTAGCATAGCACAGTAATAACTTGAAATATTCATTTTGGGTTTTTTTCCTCCACAACTTACATATGACCTTTTCCCTAATTAGACACATCCATTTATTGAAGGACACATAGGATTTTTATGGAGGGAGTGACAAGAGCAAGAAATACTTAACGTTCAGTCTTTCAACTTCCAATAAAGGCTCATGAGGACTAAAAGGGCAGGTCGGGGAGGACAGAGATGGAAAGAGGGGATGATGCTGTAACCTGAGCGGAGACCCTGGCGACCAGGGAAAGAAGGAAAGCGCAGTGGGCGTCAGGAGACCACCAGGTCCTAACCTTGGTCAGCACCAGGGAGCCCTGGGAGACAGCAGCGGCACTGTGGACAGGGGTGGCCCTTAAAACATTCACTCGTGTGTAAACCTATATATGCATCAAAAATTCAGAACATATTCCCTCTCATTGTCTAAATTATCTAAACTAAATATAGTATAAAACTGCTTATCATGAAGAACACATTGTAGCACAAGTCATTCATTAACTCCTTCTAACCATTTCCAAAGCACTGTTGGGTTAAAGAAATTGGTGGGTGTGATCTCGTGTTTGATACAGCTGTAGCTATCTGAGGAAGATTCTCCGGGTGCCCCGTGCCACGTCCTCTGGGCCCCTCTGATCTCAGCTGCGGCTGAGTCGGTCAGTTCCCACGCGCACAGCCAGCGTCCCAGGCCAGTGCCTGTCGTCTCTTCCCCTGCCTGCCCCAGGGCCCTCTCGGAAGCCGCAGGGCCTCACCCAGCCCTTGCACAGGCACAGCGTGGAAGTGCCGAGGCACGAACATCTCGGGGACAACCTCAAATCGTGGTGAACCAGTGTCACTGGAAAACAGTGGCCCGTATTCCCACCTTGGGCAAGACAGGTTTGGGGTGCGTTCTACATGGCTCCTCACAGAGTCCCCAGTGGGATCAGGCCTCAGCTGCCCATAGGGAAAACCTGCGCACTGATATCCCATTTGGTGGCCTCTCTTCCTTCCCCATGTTATTCTTCCCACCCCTCAGTCCTGCGTAGTGGGATCACCTTCCACACACGCTGCACCCAGGTCCCTGTCTCGGGCTCCGCTTTGGGGAGAAATGAAAACTAGGTTGCGCTCTAGATTATTGCCCACCTGAGTCATGGCTTGACAGTGGGAACTGCAGCCTTTTCAGTGACCCCCCACGGTGAGAGTCATTAGATGACTGGGGGGTCCGGGGTACTGAAGCGCTGGCTCCTGAGCTGTCCCTACTCAGCCCAGCTGTGCCCACTGCTCTCCAGGCCTCTGCTCCTCTCTTGTCAGCCTGTCTCATCCTGTAGGGCAGACCAGCCAGAGGGCATGGAGAGAGGAGGAGGGGAGAACTCAGGGAGGGACAGACGAGGAGCCTAGTCAGAAGATGGAACACGGGTGGAGGGAAGAACAGCATGAATAGAAGAGGTGAAAGCAAAGAAAACACACATGGCGATTATGGACAACTAGGCAATGCTGGTCGCCTGGCATCACCAAGGGCCATGTGGGGCTCAAGCTGACGCTTGCTCCACATGCTGCTCTGGTGGGCACAAGAGTGGGCAGGCATAGAGAGAATTAGCGAATGGGCCAGTCCCTCTGCTCGGAGACCAGATGCAGGGAAGAGGAGGTGACAGAGAGAGAACTCACAGTGTCACTTTCTAGGGCAGTGGCTTCCTGGTCATCAAATAGGGCTCTAGACAGACCTGTTCCGGGATAGCTGCCCCCAACCAAAGGATAAGGGGCCAGATAAAACAAAGGTTACCAACCTATCAGAAGGATGCGCCCTAACCAATTCCGGTCTCTGCAACTCTTCGACCTCTCCCTGGACCCAGGTCCTGCTTCTCCCCCTGGGCAGAGTTGGGCATAACTCTTTGGGACATGCAGAGGAAGTCCTCCTCAGTGGCTGCGCAGTGCTCCCACCTCTACCAAGACTTTAGAAACTGGAGGCAAATTTCCAACACCCGAAATAAATACCCTAAAGTCCACAGAAGGTTCCACAGATCTGCACTCTAAGTTCCAAAACCATAAAAGTCTCAATTTCTGCAATAAATCCACATGCCCTGGAATGTATATTATTTATTTAATTTTACTGCATGTTGCAGTTACTCTTCTATTATTTCCCAGCCAGTATACAAATACTTCCATATCTTCATAACTAGTGCAGCCATATCAATGCACCTGTGGAATGTCAGTCCTGCCTGGGGACTTTTATCTCCAGAGTAGACTCCCCATCCACTGTTACCTGCACAAGCCTCTGGCTAATTGAAGCAGATCACCTGTCCATCCCTAAGACTTTGTCAGGCCTCATCCAAACTTCAGCTTACTCCACCACCCTCTCCTCTTCCAGAAATAGAGGTCAGAGCCTTGTTTCAGTTTTCTGCTTCTGTGTAATAAGTCACCCCCAAACTCTTAGCTTAAAATAAACATTTAGTATTTTTAGTGCTTCTGTGGGTTGACTGGTCTCAGCTGGGTGGATGTCACTCGGGGTCTCTCATGGGGTTGCAGTAGAATGCCAGCGGGGGCTGGTGTCACCCAAAGGCTTGACTGGGTGGGACATCCAAGACGGCTTCTTCACCTGCATGTCTATTCCCTGGCCTGGAATGGTGGGAACAGCCTGAGGTCGTCCAGGCATTTCTCTCAACATGTGGCCTCTCCACAAAGCTAGTTCGGGCTCTCTTACAGCATGGCGGACTCAGACAGGTGGCTGGCTTATCTCAGAGTGAGCCTTCCAAGAGACAAGGTGCAAGTCTTCTTCTGACCTGGTTTAGGAAGCCACACAGTGAAACCTCTGCCATAAACTCTTGGTTGCAAGCAAGTTACAGTTTAGCCAGATTTACCATGAGAGGATGACTATAAAAGTCTCAATCCTGGGAAGTACAATTCACTGGAGGCTACCTACCACCGGCTTGGATATTTAGAGGGAGTGTGGTAGGGAGAAAAGGTAGTTGGATAGGACCAGACAATAGTAAAACCCACCCACTTTGCTTAAATATATATTTATTTGTTGATCATTTGTTTGATTAATTCTGTTGAGACCAGAGGTGGCTGGTTTACTTTCTGAGAAGGGCCAGTTAATCAATGTTTTAGGCTCTGCAGTCCGTGCGGTGCCCGTCAGGCTTACTCAGCTCTGCCAGCGTAGAGTTTTCACACCAGAAACAACCTGTGAATGGCGGGTGTGGCCGTGCAAAGCGAAGCTTTGCTATGATCACCGAAACTTAAATGTCTTATCATTTTCACGTTTCATATCATTCTTCTTTTGGTTATTTTTTCAACCATTTACAAATGTAAAAATCATTCTTATCTTCAGAGGTGGAGTGAAGACAGGCGGCAGGCCGGGTTTGGCCCATGGGCTGGGCCCACGGGCTGCAGTTTGCCAGCTCCTGGTCTAGACTAAGTTCCGTAACGCAGGGACCGTGTCTGCCTTGTCCACTCTTATGAAACCTGTATTTAGTACATCACAGCAGTGCTCAATAAATATTTATTGGATGAATGAATGCTTGATTTATAAACAAATTATAAAACCCTGAAGTAAGAATTTCTCTGAAAAGCCTTTAGTGTTCATCTCGACATCCAATCTCGCCACTTAAAACCTAAGTCCAAATTACATTTGCAGCCTTATTGGCATTTTTCTGGAAATATAGCAGTATCAGTACACCCAAGTCTCACTTACCCATGCTAAATGTGCCCAGAGTACCTTGAATAATCTGAAACTTCAATACTAAAGAGTGATGGAGGTTTATTGCCTTCTCAGCTCCTCAGAGAGATGAAGTGCAGGCCATGAATCAGTGGTTTCATAACTCCTGAGCCACACATTGCTATTAAAGTGCTAGTAATATGACACCGTAGGATCCTAGAATTGCCAAAAGTTGTCCTGGCGACTCGTGGTCAAATCCCCTCATTTCCCAGCCGTCCTCCATCCCGGCTTGGAGACCCAAACCACAGGCCCTGTTGCCAAACCAGTGGTCTTCCCTTTTTGTGCTCCAAGCTGCTCCTCCCCCAGCCTCCTTGTTTCTATTAATGGCACCAGTAGTCCCGAGGCTCAAAACTGGGATTTCCTTTTTCCTCTCTTTCTCCCTCATTATCCCATCTTCTCATTAGTGCAGGCCCAATTTAGATCCTGATAATTCCTTTCTGACTAATAAAGTCTCCTATTCTCTCCTCCCAGCCCCCAGAGACTCTTCCACCTCCAGCATAGCCTACCCTGAACCAGGAGTAGCTTTCAAAGAACACTTAATAGTTAGTTTCTTGTTTTATAATCATCTGAGTAGCAGTTTTCTTAAAGTACAGCTCTGACCATTGTCACTTACCTGATCTAAAACCTTTGGTGGCTGCATGTTGCCAACCAGATTAGACAACCTCCTTGGTCTTACATTCAGGGGATCCTAACCCAACTTTCTAGCCTCATGCCTCATAGAGGGCCTATGTTTTTGGTAAAGTAGAAGAGACTGCTTATCGCCCAATATTTGTGTTTCTCTTCCTCCTTAGAAATAGCTTGGCTTTTACGTAGGCACAGGGCCGCTGCATTCCCCAGTTTCCCTTGCAGTGAGGCATGTCCACTTGACAAAGTTCTGGCTAGTGGGAAAAAAGCAAAACTACCATGTGAGTCTCGTGGGAGGTATCCTTAAATTGTAGGGGGTGTCCCCTTTCACATATGAAAGGCCTGGCAGAATGTGGACGTGATGCTGGAGCTTCGGCTGCCCTTCTGGCCACGAACATAGGAACCAACCGTTAAGGACGGCATCCCAGAATGAGAGAGCGAGCCTGGGGCCTTGATGGTCACAGTCATCCTACCAACCCTGAATGCCAACCTCTGGACTCCTTCGTGTGGGAGAAAGATAAATGCCTAACTTACTTAAGCCTCAGTTATCCTGTCACCTGTTCTACTGTTTTGTTTTACCACATGCCGCCAAACCTCATTTTAATTGATACCAGGGGCTTTTCCTCAATTTCTCGGAACAAGGTGTTCTTGCCCCCTGACCTTTCTGTTCTCAATGTTCCTTCTGCCAGCTGTATCCCCTGCCTCTTTTGTCCCCATTCCTTTCTGCTACGTGTATCTCTGCTCTGCCATCTACCCATTGTCAAGGCCCCTCTCCAGTGTCTTCCAGATGAGGACTTCCTAACCCTAGAGCCTCCCACTCCTTAGATTCCCCCAGCACTTTAACTCCCTGATGCAACATCGTCCCTCGTAGTGGTCATCGCTAAACCAGTCTTACCTCACCATCCTCCTCTTGCATGCGAGGGCAGACGGCCCCTGAAGCACCATGGTGTACACATAGTAAGTGTTTGTTGGGACACATTTTGACTGTCACTCTAGCTCACAGCAGTTCTCCCCTCTTTGGGAAATGCCACTGCCCCATGGTTCCTCCTGCTGCCACTACTGTTTTCCTATATGGCTGCCCCTGGCCGTGGCTGACTGGACCAGTGATGGACACCCTTCTCCCCGCTGACCTAGAGAGTCTCTCTGGTGAGAATTGGAAGTAGAACTCTGAGGCAGCCATGTTTCACCACGAGGGCTGGAGAATGATAACGTCTGTCTGCAGTGTGAGAGGAGACAAATAAGAAACGGAGAGAGGTTCTGACGACTTTCTAGCTTCTGGGCTCAGCTGTCCTAGAAGTCAGAATGTGTTCCTGCACTTGAGTTCTAGGAGACACCTTTGCTTCTTATTATAACAAGTATCCACTTTTAATTTAAGCTAATTCTAGCTGACTATTGCTCCTTGAAACCAAAAGGTTAATATATATTTGTGGAATTTTATTTAACTGACCTTGTCAGAGGGTCATAGATTGTTTAGTGGCAAAGCAAAGGATCCCTTCAGCTGTATCAATTTGCCGGAACAACCACATGGGTTAAGAACTTCATGTGCTTCCTTTTCTTTCTCCCTTGCTCCCAGTTGTACCACCTTTTGGCTTTCTGGGACATTTGTTGTCTGTGGTATTCATGTGACATCTACCATTCACTCACTCCCTTATTTTTGTCAGTATCCGTGAGTATGTAGCTCCCAAACTACAGTGGCAATGAGTGGAATATGGCCCTATCCTACTTGTCCTCCTGCCTCCAAAAGCTCAGTAAATCCACTGGAATGTTAGTTGGGAATAACTGGAACTATCACAGGCCAATTTTTGTTATCTTAATCACATCAATTTAATTTAATCTTTACCAAGATTGAGTTTATTTGGAAACTGAAATCCACAGATAGAAAGAAAGGGAGAAAATTCTGTATTATCTTTACCACCTAAAACTCCTGACCCCCAAAAGAAGGAAAAACTAGAAGTGAGTATGTTGAAGAAAAATAAATTACAATAAGTGAATAACTTTAGCCTTTAATATGAAATTCACTCTCAAGTGTGTTGTGCAATGGAACACGTATTCTTCTGTTTTCTGTGCTCAGCAGACAGCTGGAAACCCACACAGGATGCCAAAACTATGTGACCTACATTTGCAGTTAAACGGCATTTGCTAAAAGGAAATCAAAGATTCAGAATCTTTCAGTTTGAATTTTTTTTGAGAGTGTTGTAGGTACTGGATAAGGGGGTAATGGATGCATTTCTTTTTTTTTTTTTTTCCATTCAGGTGTTTAAATCCATGTTAATCTGCTTTTCCATTCTTTAAAAACAAACAAACAACTTTCATTAGAACTTTTTTGGGGTATAAAATATTCATCTATTGAAAGTTTAACTAATGTACCATATTTCTGCATCTTTGGAATGAAGGTAAAATTTGAAATAAACTGAACTTTTTGTTTTCTGGTTTACATCTCCTTCTGTAGCTAAAATAAATAAACCTAAATAATAAACATTGCAGTCAGATTCATTTTCTCCTCATGCAAATGGTCTGTGAGTACATTTTCAGGAGTCAAGAGCAAATGTTTAAAGGGACATTCCACATTCCCATGGGATTCCCTGAATGAGCCTACTCAGATCCAGCAACTAGCTCCTTATCATCGGTATCAAGTTCATTTTGAAAATTGTGGTAACCAAGGTTGGGGGCCGAGCATCTTCTCTGAGGCCTGGTCTGGGAGGGATTTCCCTGAGAAATCAAGGTCTGTTCTGGACCAAAGTGCTCATACTCTCTGAACCTTAAGCCCCAGATAGAGCAAACGCAGCCTCAACCTGAAGTGACTGCACATCTTTGCAGACTTTGGGGTTGATTCTCAACTCTTTGAGAGCCTTGTATTTCCCCAAATTTCCAGGGGAAATTGACAGACTATTCCTACAGGTATCACTTGTGTCCGGAATGTCTTTCCCACTCTTCCTTATTTGTATTCCTTCCCTCTGCCCCATCCCACTGACCTGTAGAGATAGATCCACCTCAAAGATCATTTCTTTGAGGAAGTCTTTACCAACCAACCAAAATTAATCATTCTCCTCCCAGTGCTACCCACAGCTCTGTATCTGCAGTACTTGCAAATCACATTCCTAAGGGATTCTGTCCCCTTCCCCAGGGGCATGCTCTTCCCCAGCCCTCTCTCCCAGCATGTGACCTCCCTCTGGGCTGTAAGCCCTATTTCACTCCTCTTTTCACCCTCAGCACCTACCCAGTTGGAGCTTGACAGGGTGGCAGAGTAAAAGCGAGTGAGTTGCCTTGCTGCATCCATCATGCACTCTCTCTCCATATCTCCCCTGGCTCTTTCTCTTATGCCTATAAGTGTGCTCAAATATCTTTAAAAACTATCCATAGTAAAGGATTTTAGCTCGTTGAATAAATAAGAATCCCTGGGTTCACAATGATATGAATAATTGGATAAATGGAGGAGAATGGAAAAAGCTCTTGCTTGTCTTATGAAGTCAATTTATAAACGTAGAAGGGATGATGAATTCAGAAAATCAACATTTGGTAACAAACATAATAATAATTGATTCAGGCAAGAATTATCAATAGATTCTATAACTAGGGGGTAAAAATATGAGGAGAAACAGGACATTTATATAATCTCAAAATATCTCCCCATAAGATTCTTATTAATTAACAAAGAGAAAAACAGTAACCTAGCAAATATCACTTTGTCCAAATGACCAAAGTGACCAGTACCGGAACAAATCCACACCACGTGCCTCCTGATATCATGCACTAAGAAAGACACAGCGTCACTTCTACAGCATTCCTGCCATAAATGCAGCCAGAATCTAATCACGAGGAAACATCGGACTAATCTAAAGGAAGGGACATCCTACAAAATAGCTGGCCTATTCTCTTCAAAAATGCTAATACTTCATGAAATATGAAGAAAGACTGATTCCAGATTAAAGAGATGTGATGTTTGAGGGCAACACATAATCTGGAATGTTCTTGTGCAGTACAGGACACTATTGGAACAAATGGTGAAATCTGAATAAGATCTGTTGATTAGGTACTAGTATTCTGTCAGTATTAACTTCCTGATCTTGGTCATTACATTATAGATACGTAAATGAATATTGTTGCTTCTTAGGAGGAAATACACCAAAGTATGAGTGTTAAAACAGCATCATATCTGTGACTTACTCTCAACCAGTTCACAAAAAAATAATGGGAGAGAGAGAGAAAGAGAAATAAAGCAAATATGAAAATGTATAAAAACATAGGTATAGGAATTATTTACATTATTAGAAGTTTTCTGAATCTAAAATTCTGTCAAAATATAAAGTAAAAAGAAAAAATAAACACCACAACCAGCCACCCAAACTTGCCTTTCCTCGCCCTCTAACCAAGGTTCTTAAGGGTACGGCTGCCAGTCTGCCCTCCTCATTGACTTTTATCCACTGCAATCCATCATCCTATCCATCACCCAACTGAAATGATCTTGATATAATCTCCAGTGATCTCAGTGCTGCCAAATCCAATAATATTTTCCTGCCCTCTCCTACTTTCTTCTCTGCAGCATTTGACACTCTCTTTGCTTTGTTTTCAGAAGCTCAGCTCTTAAACACAGCTTATTTATGACCTTTCTCTCACCTAACCTCTAGTTTCTCTCCCACCATTCCCCACAAGGATTCTTCTTACTACTATTTGACGTGTACTACTATTTATATATGTCTCTTTCCACGCTTCTCATTTTCTTAGATTGCTCTCATCTTCAATTGGCAAACAACAACTCATCCATCAATTGTCAGCTCTCATGTCACCTCCTTTGAGAAGTCTTCTTGGAATGTCCTGTTGAATTTTGATAGTAGTTACATCCTGTGATTCCTCTCCATAGCACTTAGCACCATATAACAGAGTTGTCAATTTCCTTACCTGTCTCCCCACGATATAATTCTGAAGGACAGAGACCGTGGCTGCTTCATCTTAGTACTCTCGGCACCTAGCACAGCTCCTGGCACAAACTAGACACTCAATGATTGGATGCCTAATTGATTGACCCAGAAACATGTTGGATCTGAAAACAGAATCTGGTTTCTTATTTCTAGACTTCAAAGAGCAAAAATTTATTCTAAAACAAGATGTTATAGTAAAGAGAATACATTACTTTTGGTTTTGTTCTGTTTTGTTTTAAGTAGGTATATTTCATTGTTATGGCTATTTAGCACACTTAGACTATAATACCATTTGTGCTACCACTGTTTGGCTCCTATAATAACAGACCAAAATGAGTCTGTACAGCAGACTTTTTCTTGATTTGCAGGTCTTCTCATGCCTAATGCTAGTTCTCTTTCTCTTTATGCCCTAGTTTCCTAGTGGTTTCCATTTTGTAGAGAAAATGAAGTTCGGCATAGGGCATAAAATGTGTTCATTAACCTTATAGCAGCTTCAAGATGATGCTTAAATGATGGCTTTATTCTCCTGGAAAAAAAATTTTGTTGAATTGTTGGAACAAAATGAAACTCTGGAAGAGTCTTACAAGAGAAATGCTTTATTTTTTTCCCCCATAAGATTTATTTCAGAGACCAGCATTCATAATAACTCCTCTCAACTATAAAACAACTGAAATGCAGCTTATATCTAAAAGCATGAAGTTGAAGTTAGAAGTGACACGTTAAGCCCTTGACATAGAGTTTATATCAGGTGGAATGTTATGAAATACCAAACTCAGTGTTTCTATTGTTTTTTTTAATTTTTATTTTTAATTGTTATGGTTATACAGTAGTTGTATATATTTGTGAGGTACATTTAACGTATTTATTTTTTATTTCAGAGTATTACGGGAGTACAAACACTTTGGTTATATAAATTGCCTTTGTACTGCCCATGTCAGAGCTATATATTTGACAGTAAAAAAACAATCATTACTTTCTTTTTGGATGCTTATTAGGAAAGGTACATTCAGAGATAAAGTTGGCCTGGAGTCTACTTTTATTGGGTTGGAGTTGGTATCCTTCTAGACTTTTGCTTCCTCTGTAACCTTAAGGAAAACATGGCTTCAGCGCAGTGTGGTTTTGTGGAATTGGATTTGGATTTGGAGTTGGATAGGCATTCTGGAAGGATTGTAAATTAAGAAAGCACATAAAAATCTCAGCAAACTGGGAGGGAGGAGGATTGCTAGGAATTCAGGGATTTTTCTCAAAGACTCTTTTTTCACACACCCGAAAGTTAAACTCAAATGCCGCCCTTGTGCAATGCTCTACACACAGGGAGATTCAGTATTTGGTGATGATGGTGGTTCAGAATACAGACAGATTGGACAATGCAAAACTAGGAGTGTAACAGAGCAATCCTCTCTGTGCCACGAGAGCACAAGAAGGAGAAAAGGTGACAACAGGACTAATGTGAAAAATTAAGCATTTGAAAACTAATTTTCCAAAGAGAGTACAAAAAACATAGGAGAACATCCTGCCAGACATATGTCAGGGATGAGGGATATAAACATGTGTGAAAGGTATGATATTTTCAAGTCACTAACTCAAGTGAGCACAAAGGTAGTTTATTTTTCACTGACAAATCAGCTTCTGTCTGTTTAATGGCATAATCCTTAATTTAGTCATTTCCAGATAAAATTAGTTGTTTCAAGGTCCATTTGCAGATAGTTTCCTTCTCCTCCTTCCCGTCTCTGGGTAGTGGACACTACCATGGCAGTGGTAGTGGGAGGACAGTGAGGGGTCTGGCCTGTGCTGGCATCTGCTAAGGTGACTAATCAGTGGCTTGGGTTCTCAGGCATGGCTACTCCTCGTGTCAGCAGTAAGACAAGTCTTGCCTTCGATCCACATACTCTGTGACCTCCTCGTCCAGATATGCAAGCCTGTTGTCATCCATTTGCAGGGAAAATTCTAAGAATTTGGAAAATCATGGGAACCCTTTCCTCTATCCCATGTTCACAGATCCCCAAACAAGAATTCCATTGTTCCCTTTGAGGGGACAATTTCATTGTTCCTCTGAGTAGTTCAAGAGTATCTTCTCAGGGAAACTTCTGAAAGACCCTTCAACATTCAATTCTCTAGTTTTCCCTCCAACTCATACCTCTACACCCCTGGCATGGCTTGGAGAAATATTTTTCTAATATAAAAGGAGGGGCAGGAAAATCTCTCTACCTTTCCCCTGAATCTCAGTTTCATCTTTTTTAAACTTAAAAGACAAAATGTTGATGTTTTAACTGTGCCTTGGGCATGATACGCACATGTTTGGTGGCTTGACCAGAGGATATCAGGGTTCAAGAAAAGAAATTCAGTGAAATCCAGGGTGAGAATGGAAATACTTTGATTACTAAATCAAACACTAAATCACTAAATCAAAAGAGTATCTCAGTAAATGTTCTCAAGGAATTTACAGCTTCCTAGAGGAAATAGACCTTTCACCAACAGGTATGAGAAAAGCTTTCAGGTCTGTGTTAGATACATGTATGTAAGGAGGTCATTGGAGTTCAAACAGGAGGGATGGTAAATTCTATCTGGAGAGGGGGTGGAATGAAAAGTTTCCTGGAGAAAATGGCCCTAAAATAAAATGTAAAAGGTGAGTACAATTCCCACTGGTGATGAGGTAGGATAAAGCTATTCTGGGCAGAAGAAAGAAAATGAGGAAAATCTGAAGGCTTTGTCCAAGATGGGTCCTATTTTGAAACAGATATATTGAAATCTTCTATTATAGTTTTTATGAAGTTCTGGACTTTCTAATGAATTTTGCTTCAGCTACATATTTTCTAGTTTGTTTGTTGTATAGTGGCTTATAAGTATTATAGCTTCTTCATAAATTATATCTTCTACTATTGAATAATTTGCTACATTGTCCTATTTAACCCTTTTTACCTTAAATTCCTGCTTGTCTGAATTTAATATTGTCCTTCTTTCTTTTATCTTGTCCTTTGTTTCTTTATGTCCTCCTCTTTTTTCATTTTAAATAATTGCCTGGGATCTCCTCCCTCATTCCTTTATTTTTACCCTTCATTTTAAGTGACTCTCTTGTAACCAGCACATAACTGAGTTTTGTTTTGGTCCCAATTTGATAGTCTCTGTTTTCTAATGGGAAAATTTCATTTGTTCCTATGTACTGCAATGATCACTGATATAATTGATTGTATTCCTTTATCTTATGTTATATTTATATTTATTTTCTATTTTTCTTTCTTTTCTTTTCTCTTGTTTTTCATGCTTTGATCCAATTATTTTCACTTCATTTTCCCCCTTGTGAGTTCACAATGTTTTTCTTCTCCATTAAATTGCTACCTCTTTTTCCCTCTTCTCATCATTACTTACCTATGTGATTTTTATTATTTAAAAACTAGATACTAGTTCCCCAACATGATATTCTATTTCCCCGTTGATAGACTCTCTTTCCATTCTATTTCTTTTCTAGCTCAATAGAATGTGACCTTTGGAATACTCACCCATTATGCTCTCCCATCCCTAGTTGCTAGTCTTGATTCTACAACTTAACACTTTAAATCTTGGGCTGTTTTTGAATTGTATCTGAAATGTGCATTGAAGAGTTTTAAATATAGATTGAAATGTTCAAATTTGTATTTTTAAAAGCACACTGTAGCTTTGGTGGAGAAGCCTGGATAGGAGGCAGATAGATTTTATAGCTCACATTTTCAGATCATCCATATGACACAAGCATTAATGAATTATGTGCAAAAACATGTATATTGTTTCCAGTGACAGCCATACTTTTATATTATATCATAAAATAATATAATATATAATAATACATTATAATAATATACAATAATATAAGACAAAATATTGTTTCCAGTGACAGGCATCCTTTACTTTTTGTGCTTTACAAATATTCTCTCATAAACCACATAAAAAAGTAGCAGATAAGCTAGGAGCAACTAGTGGAAATTTAGATGATGATGGGATCGTGAACTGAGGACTTAATTTTCTGATCCTTATCTTTAACTTTCAGACTGCCATCAGCTTAGCTCTGTAGCAAAGCGAAATCCGAGTAGTCAAAGAGAAAAGCCCTGGTCTAGAAAGAGATTTAAATGAAATATCTAATTCTACTTCTCTTTTCTATGGTTTTGCCTTGTTTTCATGGGAAACTATATTTAAGGAAAACTTGCAATATATTTTCCTCATACAAGTGCTGCTTCCTTTAACATCCTGTGACTACTAAATCTGATGTCACAACATCTCAGGATTAATTATTGCAAAGGACAGCAGTGATAGTAACAATATCCAATGTATATTGAATAACTGTCCTGTGCCCAACATTGTTCTAAGTGCTTTATATGGATATTGTGAAATTGTATAAGAATCCTCAAAACACAAGTATTTCAATTCAAGGTAATTAAAATACACTGTGCCTAATGTTCTTTGTTGGAATGTAGCCTAATGAAATAATTGAGAATATGGAAAATGCAATTTGCATGATTATGATATTACTCAGAATATGAAACCGCAGGGAAATAGTTAAGTAAAATATGGCAAATCCACCTGATGAAATATTAGTTGTACATGTAAATGATCTCACGACTCATGCTTTTTGTGGTTATCTCTTTAATACCCAACTGCCCTTTTAGGATGTATATTTTCTTCACTACTATATTCTGGGTGCTGCATAGTATCTATACATAATTGGTATTTAATTTCTAATTGTTAAATTATTAAATAAGCCATATAGAAATAGAAAAACTACTTGTAACCAAATATTAAGTAAAATAAGGAAGAAGATCACAATAGTGAGTTTACACCTGTATAACATATGTCTATGATAAAGACTAGAGTAGAATATTTAGAATGATCACTTCCCTATGGGGTGAGGTTATAAAATTTACTTTGTACTATTTTTACAATATGGAAATTGTAACAGGAGTCTAAATGGGATTTTCCAGTCTGAGTTAAGGCTGAGAACAATAGCTGCTAAGTGCTCACAT
This sequence comes from Eulemur rufifrons, assembly GCF_041146395.1. NCBI lineage: Eukaryota > Metazoa > Chordata > Mammalia > Primates > Lemuridae > Eulemur > Eulemur rufifrons. Next base: position 32,275,629 of record NC_090983.1, on the reverse strand, counting down.
GTTCTCATGAAGGTTCCAAACCGTCTGTGTATGACTCCCAGGCCCTTCTTCTAATTCTAGTCTCATCATACATTAGACAAGGTGAGAGGAGGGTGGCGGGAGAGAAAATTTCTTTGGAGAGATTTGTTAGAATGCTATGCTTTCCCCAGCCACCTTCAAAGGACGGTTCAGAAATTACCTCTCAGGGAGCTTAATGTGGGTCCATGAACTTTGAAGGGCATAAACCCATACCTGACCTTTCCTCAGACAGGTCCACAGTGAGGGCTGTGAGCAGAGAGCTACAGTGGAAGTAGTCTGCACTTCCAGAGTCTGGCAAGCCAAATAATCCTGGGGTTTCACGTAGAACAGAGTGGACATCACAAAAGGACATCACAGCCCCAGGATCTGCGAGACGTGTCTACCAGAAGTAGGCACTGCTGAGCCTCCGCACTGCACGAGTGCATATGGGATATGATGGCACCGAGGGGTGAGCCCCACGTGATAAGGGATGGGTGCCATGGAAAAATTGAAGAGACAGGGGTCACCAAAGAATCATGGAATCTACAAAAGTGCCCCATGAGAGAACCATCACTTAGATCACAGAGCCAGGTAGCAAGAAATAAGAAGAGAAAAAGCAGTCCCATTGTCTCTTCCTTTCCCCTCTGCAAGTATTCAAGCATGGGTCAGGTGACACTACTGAGGCCAGGGGCAAAGCTCTAAATTGCATGAGAGATTGGAAATTTTGACCCGGATTAAGCTGTATTTTTTTTTTAATTGAGACAATATCTCACTGTGTTGCCCAGGCTGGACTTGATCTCCTGGGTTCAAGCAAACCTCCCTCCTCGGCCTCCCAAGCAGCTGGGACTACAGGTGTGTGCCACTGCACCCAGCTAGCTGGACTTTTTAATATCTGAGAATAACACTGTTTGTTAATATATAAAAGTGGCTGGAAAAAAGTGATGAGGTCTGCCTTAGATATCTTTGAATGATGGAGAAAGGAGAACAGGCAGAGCAGTTTTGAAATATTGTGGTATGAGAAAAAAGCTATTTCACCACTCCACAGACTCTAGCTTATTCATTAGACTGGTTCTATTGCACATAAGAAAAAAAAATGCTTTTTTCCTATTTAATTTTATGTGTGTGTGTCTATGCCTACGCACACACATACATATATACTTCATGAGAAATTGTGTTTCTTAAAGACAAACACAAAAGTAATAGGCATCTCAATTATAAAGAACAGAAACAGAAAAGTCTATGGTAAATCTCGATATAAAAAGTTCGTATAAAAGTAGGGGCTAAAGAAAAAATTACAGTCACCAAGTATTTATTAGTTTCCTGTGCTAATGCTCTGTTTGTCTCTCCAGACCTGTTGTCCACGTCTTTCCTGTCCTCTGAGTCCCAGGAGGCTGACCTCCATGCCCCATGCTCTGCCCCTTGCCCTTGGCTGAGGGCAGCCAATTAGAGGTGTTAGTGGTAGATGAGCGAGGAGAGTGATGCTGGGATACTTAGTCCCTGACCCTCCCACCCTCTGCCAGGCCAAGGGTTCGACAGTTGTTGCCTTCCCCTAGATTCCTCTGGGTTCCTTTGTGTCCTCAGCTTTTCTCAGAGGTTCCTCTTTCGAGGATTCGGTTTGCACTGGATCTTGGTGACATCACTCACTTCCCTCTCAGGGGTAGGGTGCTGGTGGCTTCCTGCTCATTCCCGGGTGCCCCACCTTTCCTTGTTGGTTTCTTGTTCTGCCCACACCTCTTTAAAGAGAACCTTTCTAAACTGTCCTTCAAGCCTGGTGAGTGGACCTTCTGGTTCTTTAGGAGAGTCTAATAAAACAGTCCCTATCCTGAAGATCTCTTACTATTATTCACAGGGAGGAGGCAAGGGAATTCTCTCCAGAGAATTTTCTTGCAGTTAATGATGCATGAGTTTGTTGATGGCCCAGCCTGATATTAGGCACTGCAAAGGGGGCAATGGAGGGAGGAGATTCCTGTTAGAATAAGAGTGAGCTTGGAATCCAACATTTACTGACAAAGTAATGCCCAAGGAAGAATAATTCCCACCCTAAGTGTTTCATAGGATTGTTATGGGAAGAAAAGAAGACACTGTACATGACAGTATTTTGCATATCAGGCATCATCAGCATCTTTCCAGAGTTTTACAAGGAAGCATCCACAGTGCCTGGGCTTTGATTGTTCTCTAGCAAAGAGGGAAGGCTAACTCTTGGTGGGTAGCACTCAAAATACAGGTGAGAGTCAGGGTGCAGTGGCTCACACCTGTAACCCTAGCACTCTGGGAGGCAGAGGCAGGAGGATTACTTGAACTCAGGAGTTCAAGACCAGCCTGAGCAAAAGCAAGACCCCATCTCTACTAAAAATAGAAAAAATTAGCAAGACATGGTGGTGAGCACCTATAGTACCACACACTCAGGAGGCTGAGGCAGGAGGATCGCTTGAGCCCAGGAGTTTGAGGTTGCAGTGAACTATGATGATGCTACTACCGCACTCTACCCAGGGTAACAGAATGAGACTCTGTCTCAAAAAAAAAAAAAAAAAAAAAAAAAAAATACAGGTGAGATAGTGGCCATGGGAAAAATGCTCTCATCATGAACTTCTGTCTGAAAGGGAAGGAAGAGATAAAAAGGGTAAGAGGAAGAAATGTCACCTGGATGCCAGAGACTCCAGCCTTTAACAGGCACTCCTAAAGCCTCTCCCTGCACAGACCCTCAATCCTTGTTTCTAAAACTAACAAGACTCAGCCATAGCTTTACCTTTGCCATATTCCTTCCAGCCTTTGCATGATTTCTTACTCTCCTAGATTGCTCACTACTTCCAGACCTCATAGAAGCCACAAGATATAAAATTATCTGATGTAGACAATGCACGTGTGTGCATTTTGTGGACTGTAGGAAGCCACTTAGGCAGACTGGTTCAGACAGAGAGAGCTTCACAAGGCATGCTGCCTGCTGAGGCTGTGTCATTGCCATTCAAAAGCTCTACACTGTTCTGAAATTCAAACACCACAGCCTTATTCCTCCTTCGACAATCAAGAATGGCAAAAACAATATTAAGTAGCAGTACCTGAACATTAGTTTGCTGGCATTACATACTTATTAATGAGCCTTTTAAAACATGTACATATTTTTAAACCACTCAGAAATTTTAAAATGCTTGTGCTATTGAGGCTAGTTGGACATATTAATTTACCATTGCGATAAACTCAATTGATTCTATTTTATGTCTTAATATTTGAGAATCAATACATGCCAGCAAAGAGTTTGCTAACTTTTAATTTGCCCTTTAATTTTGAATCTATGTAGTTCTTAAGAAAGAAATGTAATATATTGGTTTGAAATTTGGTTCAATGAAAAATCAGCTCCCTCTGGGCAGCAACTTTAAATTAATCATCAGTACATTTATTGAGCCACCACTAAAGGTCTGAATCTCTGTTACTTGGGTGGTGGCCTGTCACTAAGCAGCCTTTTGCTGCAAAGTGGGGAAAAGATGCTCATACGTGGGGGATGAGTGGAATGCTTCCAGAACGGAATGAACTTTTCTGAAGGTTTGTATTGAGTACATATACTTATATGATGAGGAAGATAAATAATAAGGCTGTTTTGAAAAAGCAGAATAACTGAAGAAGACAAGTAAAATTGTTGGCCCTGTCCATCACTATCCTTTTCTTCTCTCTTGGTACTTCTTTCCCTTCTAATTTCTCCCCAAGATCTCTAACTTTTTATGCCATAAACAAAAACCAATGAAATCTTTATTTAGGAAACCATTTAGCTAACTTGTCCACATTATATGCCATTTCTTTAAAAGAAATCTATTTATCCAACAAACGTGTAATATTCAAGGAGGTAACACATACAAAGCACATGTAGTATGTTAACTGCTCAATAAGTGTAAGTTACATGATGAAGATAGTCATCTCGATGATGATTTGCCAAGCATTGTGCTAACTGCGAAGACTATTTGTGAACAAAAAGATATGATCTTGCCCTTAAGTGCCTTCCTTTCTGGTTGAGCAAGACAGAAAAAACACAAAAAACAAGGAAGATAGCAACAGTGTGCTAAATGCTATGAAGGAAACAATTGAGGTGTTCTGATAGAAAAACTGGGAAAGTAGTTTTTATAGGATTGAGTCTTAGATAAAGGTTTGAACCAATGGATCTGAGGTCACTTCCTTTTGTTAAAATACCCTGCCTAAATACACACACACACACACACACACACACACACAAAATTTGAAACTAACTCTCTTAATTTAAGACATTTGTTTATACCTCTTTTTTTTTTTGCAGAGAGACCTCCGGGCAGAGCCTCTAAGCCCGCAGTGCAGGGACACCACTGAGGTCCTGTTTATACCTCTCAAGAGTAGCGGGCACCTGCCCCTCTCTTCTCTCCGACAGCACGTGGTTGCATCTATGTTTACTAACTTTGTTCATCAAGAGCAGAAGGCAGTCTATGGAATCATTTTCTGGGGCTGGGGGAGGAGCACAAGAATCACTCTTCCCCAGTGAAGAAACTGAGAGGGCAGAAATAACAAACTCTGAATAGCATCTATTGTTCCAACGCCTTCCTACAATTAGTCATTGAATTCATTTTTTTTCCTGAGTGTAATCTAATTACTAAATAGTTTAGAGGAAATCCTAATGAGGTAAGGGTACTGGTTAAATGGGGAAGGCAAATTAGACTTTGAAGTACAACCCCAAAACCTGATTTTTTTTGTTTTGTTTTGTTTCTTTGCAAGCATGATGTTTTTGCGTAATTTAATTGGCTCATTTCTCATTTTTTGTCATCTCTTTCTTGTTTCCTAGCCAAGGGGCAGAACACTGTACTTCGTGCCATTGTTTTAACCTCTATCAAAGCCCTTATTATGCATACCCTGTCATAAGTAATATCAAAATCCATAATCCTTACCTTCAACTGAGTTAAATATAATTGGGCCTAAAACAACCAATTACGTCCTCCATTCAGCTGCTGTGTAAGGAGAAGAATGCAATTTCCCAGGAGGAAATAGGAACACCCTTACTCTATAAAATACTTTCAAAGGAATTTTATAATTGTCCATATTCCCTGCCAGGCCCATCTCCCACTGCCCCTCCCCAAGCACAGGAGATTCCTGTCATGCCATCTTACTGTTCCCGAAACACACCCTTATGGCCTCCCTGTGAGTGCTTTTGCTCCTTGTTTCTTCTGTAAGGAATGCCTTTCTCCTCCCTGCGATTCCCCTTCTGAAATCCTACTCATCCTGCCAAGCCCAGCCCAGATGTCACCTCCTTAAAGCCTCCCTGGACCCCAACATTATTCCTCCCCCTTTTCTGCCGCTGTTATGTCTCCCATCTCTTCTCTCATCGTGCCTGATTTTATAGGTGTTTGTGGTCTCTACTGTTTCACTTTCTACGTTGTAAATTCTTTAAGGGCAGGAATTTTGAAATGTATTTCTATATCCCTTTGGCCCCTCACGTGGTGCCTTTGGCCTAGCAAATATTCCACAATTGTTTTTAATGGATGAATAATCACCCGTCTACGTATTGTATCCATCGTGGTTCTCTTAGCTTCAGAATCTTTGTGAAGGTAGAATAGTTTTTTTCTCCCCCACAAAAGAAATACTAATAGATATTTTTTTCTACTCACATTTATAGGAAAATATAAAGCCTTGTACAGAGGAAGAGGCTAATGTTGGCTTTTTTTTTTTCCCCTGCAGCAATTCCATGTCTATAAAACCATTTTCCTCTAATCATTGCAATGAACATGTAATGTGCCCTGGTAAACACTCGTGTCTGAGGCGAACCTTTCCTAATGGAGTCGGCTCTCCAGCAAGGAATTTTCATTAAACAGTGCACTGTGCTGGGAGCTACATTATGTATGCGCACGGCCAGGAGCTTAACTCTTTTATCGGCACTTCTAAGATGGTTTCCGCGTAGTACTATTTTCTACCTCTTTAAGTATTGAATATGAAGACAATTTTGGCATATGTTTATTAGGGTGCCAATTTCCTTCTAATTAATTCCAGATTTTATCTCTTAGAGAGAATGCCCAGACCACGTGGACCCACAGTTCCCAAAGTGGGAACAATGTGGACACTGGAGTTACTGAATCAAAGAATGCCCCTCTCCCTCCCTGATATTGGGAAGTAACTTTTAGCACACACACAAAATAAATGATTCTAGAATACTTCATCAGTTGTAGGAACAGAGCAGAGCATTTTCACATGTGTTGGGCTGATCACCAAATTAGATTAGCTCTACAATGAACGGCATTTTTCTCTATGAGCAAGTCTAAGTGAGAAGCCCCAATTATAAGCACATTTGCAAGAAGCTCCGAGCCTTCAGCCACCCTTTTTGGACCCCCTAGACCCTTCCTGTGGCGGCTGACTGGGTTACCTCCAGTTCTAGCTATTAAATTTTCAGACAAGCCCTGATCATGCTCTTGAGAATGGATCCAGTGACTGTTTTGGTTCGTCCCCCACAAGATGTGTCCTGAGACGAAGCCCGGTGGTGGCAGCTCCAGACTGCCAGCAGAGGCCCACCTCTCAGTGGTGCCGGGGGGGCCCGGTGACACCACAGAACACTGCAGACGTTTTCCCTCTGAGCCTGAGACTTCACTGTGTCCAAAAATAACTAGACAGGCTGGTTTGGATCTAGGAAACTTTTTGGCTCATAGACATATTTAATAATGGAAACACTGGTCCAAAATTTCCTACGGAGACCTCTGCTTTGGAAATGGTTTTATTTATACATAGCTACAAAAATACCATTTCTGAAATAGTTATGTGGGGCCCAGTATTTAATCGTTTTGTGACTTCTGGAAAAGTTCTTTCAACTGGTAAAATCAAAAGCTCTTCTGTTTTTCTTCAGCAACCACTTCTAAAAGCGTAACCAAGACTACCAAAAAAAAAAAAAAAAAATACAAGTAAAACAGAGCTCATTCATCCACTTATGATTTGATGCTTCATTGATAAGGACTTTTTTTTCCCTGAAAGTCTGGGTGCATTTTGTTCTTTTTTGTTTTTCAGATATTAGCCTATAGTCAAGCAGACAAAAATGGTTGTGGATATTTTTCTTTCATTTAATGCTTAACAATGTTGTGTGTATCGTCATTATGCTGCTTAAAATAAGTGTCATAATTCTTATAAGAATTCCCTTGGAATTATAAGAATTCCCTGGAAAACCTTGCAAAATATTTAAATCTCATTAAATCCAAAAGTGCTTTTGTAAAAATCAGCAGAATGTGAACCACTCCGTTTTTCACTTTCTCACACCATGTTAATTGACTCAAAGCTCAGGTCCACTGTTACTGCTCCATCACTGGATGAAAAAAAGTAGGCATTTTCCTGCAGCAAAGACAGCAGGGGCTGGAGACCAAACCAGGAGAAGCAGTAAGAGATCTTCATTCATTAGACCTTTATTACCGTCCAGGCCGGTGCTGGAAATACGCCAGCAAATAAGACTCAGCTTTTTGGAAGCTTAGGAGAGAAACAGATTTGGACTTTAAAGTTGTGCAATTGAGGTGCTGGCTCTGCTAGTACTGGTATAAACTTTAAAATACTACCTTTCACAAAAGCCTTATTTTCTCATCTGCAAAATGGGGCGATTAATTCTCGCTTTCCTACCCCCGGGTTGTTGGTAGAATCCAGTGACGTGTTATACGTAAAAGTACTTTGTAAACTACAAAGGATTAGAGAAACACAAAATAGGACTTAAAAAAAGAGAAATGGAGTAAGCTATTTTAAGATTAAAACTACTATGATTTTGTCTAGGTTCTGGAATGTATTATTTTTTATTTTTCTAATTGTTTTCCTAGTTGCTATTCAGAGGCTATCGTGGCAGCAGAAGCCGTTTCTATGTATCTTCCTGAGAGTTTTGGTCAAGAGGATTATCAAAAGGCAAAACTACTGGACGCGTGTGCTCACACCTCTTTAACACATAGGACTGGCATACAGGACCTCTTAACAGTGATGTAGGACCCCCCACCTGCCAACCCGGTGCTGTGTGACGTGTTTCCTCCAGAGCACTCTCTCCAGCTGCTGGGTGTCTCTGGGTCAGGAACACTGGCATGACAAGCAGATGTTCCAACATGTGTCACAGCTCAAACACAAGAGAAGTTTATTCCTTGTTCATGTGAAGACCAAAATAGGCATTCCTGAAGGGCAGAGGCTGTTCTCTATGTAGTGTTTGCAGTACCAGGCCAGTTCCACCTTCTGGCTCCACCATCTTCAACCCAGAGCCCCCAAGGTCATAAAATTTGTTTGCATGGAGCCAACAGAAAGGGAAGAAGAGAGCAAGGAACTCTCCTGAACCACTTTCTCCTGGCAGTGATTATCACTTCTACTTACAGTCCATGAGCAAGAACTCATCCTACAGTCCCATCTTCTTATAGGAGGAGCTTGGAGTTACAGTCCCTGGGTGCACAGCCACTTCATAATATGCAAGGGGATATCATGAATGTTGGTGGATAGTTTGTTTGCAGTCTCGCCACAAAATTACTAACACAAAAAGCCTAAGGAATGCCAGAGCTGGAGGGCACCTAGACATCATCTATTTCAGCATTTCTCAGATATTTTTGACTGACCTACAGAATGGAATAAATTTTACTTCATAACCCAGTACACTATGTGTGTGTGGCATCTGAAACAAAAATTACATAAAATAATGTTTCTCCTCCTATGCATAATACAATGATACTTTCTACTCTCTAATTCCATTCTGTTTAATTTCTTATTTTTTATCACTGGTTTTGATGCGCTAACTTGATTTCTCAACCTACTATTGGGTTGTGGCCCACACTTAGGTCTAGCTCATCGCTTTAGATATGGCTTTAGATATGACGTTCTGAGAGGCTACATGACAAACATGAGGTCACAGAGAGTTGACAGCAGTCTTGGGCCCATACCTAGGAGCACTGGCCATTAGCCCAAAGGTTTTTGTTTTATACAATACATGTTTTCTAGTTAAATTTTAGATACAAGTATCTTTGCTGAAAACATTTTAATATATATGATGTAGGCAAGTGCTTACCTGCAAATTATTGTTTAATAACATATTATTCCCTAAATCTATATAGTTTTGAAATTTGAAGATGACCACCTATAAAAATATCAACAGTGGTTTATAAATATTTAGGTAGTTTGAATCTTGAGTTAGTTGAAAAACAGGAATTCAATTTTGTTTTCCCTTTTCTACGTCTGTCTTAATACTGAACTCAATTTTCTCTTAAAAATATTTAAATACTAAAAAGTTTTTGCCTCAGAAATTCTAAACTTACTTTTAAATATCCACCCTTAAAAAAAACCTTCTAAATACACAGGTATGCAAAACATTAAAATGATATGTGTGCTGCTTTCTTTTCTCACAATGTTATTTTCAAATTATAGAGTCTCTTAGAATGTCTAACTAAAGAATGGCATTTGGAGACTGAATAGCACCATCCTTATCAGAAACAAAGCCATCCTGATGCTGAAGGAAGAATGATTATTAAGAATCAAAAACATCTCTGAAATGAATATACCCTTTTTAAATTCAGGTGTATTTTTATTTTTCTTACAGGGCTTATGATGTTCTTATGATATCTTGCCAACATTTTTTATTAACAAGATTGTGTGAAAAAAATGCTTTTTTGAGTACACATCATACATTTTCCTAAAAGAATTGTACTGCACAGGGTATTAATATCATAAATAGTGAGTGTTTATTTGTACGAGGAAGCTTCTCAGTGTGGGTTCCAGCTGGCTAGGTGAGTGTTTACTTGACTGAAAAATCCACTCTGTGGGCACAATCATGTCATTATGCCGTAGGGGTGGGATGGGAGAGGAATTTAGGGAAACGACTCTAGGAAAGATTCCCATCATTTTCTTGAAGTTACCAGAAATTGGCTTATAATCCTGGAATTTGACTTAATTCCTGGTGGCATCAGTGTTGTATCGAGTTGTAGAAGAGAAGAGTGAAGGTGACAATGTGGACTTTGGGCTCAAACAGACGTGATCCCAAATCCTTGCTCTCCCCCTTACTACCCAGGTAACTGGGCAATTTGCTTAACCTCCTCAAATCCTCGATTAACTCATCTGTAAAACTCCCATTACAGGCTTTTATGAGGATTAAATGAGATAATGCCTATAAAGTACTTGGGGAAATGTCTGGTACATGGAAAATGTACAATAAATGCAATTATTAAATTAAATTTTAGGACCCAAAAAGAAACTTCACTAGTAACTATGAGGCTAATTTTTTTTTTAATCACTCATGAACATATGCCCTTGGGCTAGAGAAGCATTATTATTTTTATAAAACTCCATATTTATTTAAAAGGGCCTCTACAGGCTGAATTTGGTTCTCTCTAAAATTAAACAGAAAGACCCTTTGCTGACATCATGTGACAAAATAATACAGCAGAGTAATACACATTTGGGCAGAAAGAGCTGCATCATTGGTCTGATGGAGCAAGGTGCGTGTCACACTCCAGTGGGTCACTCGCTCAAATGAGCCTCCCGTGGCCATTCTCTATTGATCGCTTGCTGGCCCTGTATCCCTGACAAGAAACACTCTTTGGGGCTTTACTGGATTTCAGCACCACAAACCTCAACAGAGTCACACTTCCCGGTTTGGTGATTTGATGCAATTAAAGGTAAATCTCTCTACACTGTTAAAGAATCGAGAGAACCAGGCAACATTAAATAAATTCATGTTATCCTAGCTTATCTTTAAAGGTAGAGAATTGAGACAATTATCTAGATAATCCACAAGTCACTCTCCCTCTCAGAGAAGGAAATCGGGGCTTTTCATCTGCATGGCTTCCTTGCTGTTGTCTGGCTGATGAAATCTGGGTTCTTTCGCTGGCTCTTAAGCCATTTAAATCTTACAGATTTAGGAACGTGTGAATTTCAAAAATTATTTCCTATTTAAATGAATGACTTATTTTGAGTGAAGACTTAATCTATTAAACACCTATATGAAAGCGCGATCTTTTCTGCATTTGGGGGAACTCTCTTTTTTTACTTTAAGGACAAAATAAGAGCAATTGAATATTTGTTAGTAAATTTTAATTTTCACATCATAAAACATTAGATTGCCCCCATGAAAATACTTTATTTCCAAAGCAATCAGGAAGTGCTTGCTTAATGCCATGACAATTAAAATAACAGCTTTAACTGTTCTGCTCACTGCTCTATCCCTAGCACCTAGAGCTGTACCAGGCACATACTTGGTTCTGAATAAATACTAGCTGAATATAATAATCTGTTAAATTGATCTTAGACATCTTATTGTATTAAAAACCATAATTTTAAATAAAATTTTCTATAAGGTCATATGGAATCAAAATATAAATTTTGATTAACTTAAAATCAAATCATTAACATAAGACTATGAGAATAACTTTTATTGGTTGTCACGCATTTTTCAAGAGTCAGAAGCATAAAATTGAATACAATGATCAGCCATATTCCTTTACACAAATAGATCTTTGATTCTTAAAGTTCAAAGTGAAAACCATCAGGCACTATAAACGATTTTGGTCAACTGAAACTATTCCTCTGCTCCAGCAACTGCTCCAACGAACAGAATTTTCCTGTTTGCAGTTTTCAGCTGGCAGATGAGAAATGCATGAAGCTTTATCCAAATGGAAAACTCAGTCATTCTTGGTAAAGTAGAGGAAAAAAAAACTGTCAGCTCTAAGAATTTGTCACTAGGGAGGGAGACTATTAAGCTGATGCAACTTGCTTCTTTGAACAGGAACAAAGCATAGAGGGAGTAACTTCTGATTTTCTCATCAGAATCTCTCATCAGAAATCTCTTAACTGGACTCTCATCACTATTATCTTTTCTCATCATTCTCTGGTTCTCCTGTGCCACACACAGTCACCCACCATACACACACACACACACACACACACGCACACACTCACACACTCACATGCAGTGGTTTCTGGGACTTCCTTGATGGAACTGGAAGGACGATTCCCTCCCACCTACCACTGCAGCCAGTCCTGCCCCACCGGGGGTTCACGGAGGAGAGGTGAGGCCAGCGTGGCTTTCATGACAGTCCTTCTGGGTCAGCTCTCCCCTCACACACACACCCCCTCCTCCAGCCTTCACGTTGCGTGGGAAAATGCGCACTGCCGATGACTGCAGGGGCCCCCCTGGGAGGAAAAGCGGTGTTTACACAATTATTACTGAGCTGGAGTCCAAACTCTTTATTGTTTCAGTTGTCTGTTTTGTTTTAAAGCACAGAGAGATGGTTGGGAACTACTTTGGAAACCAATCAAAAGAAGAAGCGACATGGACTAATACGGTGGTTCCCAGACCATTCGGGTTTCATGGACCAGTAATACGTCAAAAAAAAAGGTTGAGGAACTAAGAAACAGTTACCAATGTTCATTTTGCCAAGTCAGACTTTAAAACAATACCAAGTCTTATTGTCCACTACCACCAGTTCTTTATAAAAGGGGCAAACTTTAATACCAAAAAGTAGAAAGAACATAATCTCAGAATAAAGGCCTATTCTTCCCAAGAAAGAGGATGGTTAGTAACCTTGAACAACAGACAGAGAGTGGGAGAGAACGAGTGTCAGAGGCTCCATGGTGTGCCCAGATCTCAGATGCCCCTTTCTGGTTCTCTGTCCCTTCCCGGAGCGTCTGTGCTTAGCCTAGCATCTGATCGCTCCCTCCAGCAGTTTCCCCAGATGACGGCCCTCGGGCTTCCAGGCCTGTGGCCGGCCTGACAGTGCTGGAGGATGAAAGCCGCGCCCCCCTCAGAGGTCAACTTCTGAGCGGTAATTGACGCTCCAGAGCTCCCAGCATGCTCCGGCTGAGACCGGGATTTCCCCTGGAGTCCTGCCGGCGCTTGGCTTCTTTCCCACCCTTGTCCTGTTTCCCCCGCTCCCTTGCTGGTTTCTCCTGGGAGCCATTCCTGAGTATTTCACTTGCACATAAATCCTGGTGTCAGGGTTGACTTCTTGGAAACCTGGCCAAAGGCAGATGGGTCAAAATGTCCTCCCAGATTGGCGTCAGTCTATTCACGGCCTTTGAGGGACAGGCTAGAGAAGAGACTTGGACAAAAAGGCCTGGGTTCCAGTCCAAGCTTCACCGCCAACCAGATGTTTGACGTTGGCCACCTCACAAGACCCTCAGCTTTGCCTGTCCACTCATGTCGCAGGGTGGGTGCCCAGGAGGGTATGGAGTGAGGGTGAAGTCGGAGGGCAGTTCCATAAACACAGGTAAGGAAAAATAGAGCTTCTTTAGCTCCTAGAGCTGATCTGGTCTTTGTTGTAAGCCTCTGCCCCACTGTATAATGGAGGACAACATAAAATTCCAGCCTAATTAACAAAGTCTCATCAATAATTTAAATACTGTCTTTGGATGAATGCTATTCTTTCAGATTTCCTACTCTTTTCAGGGCTGACATCCCAGAGAACCTAGGGAGGGTACATTGCCTCCGAGGGACAGGAGAAAGGAGGGCCTCCGAGCTGTGCGTGCAGGCCTCAGACCTGTCCACCGGCTCCCCGGTCCCTCTGTCCGGGCTGCTGGGCCCTGCTGGCCCTGGGTTCATGGCCCTAGGGCTCATGAACGGGCATCAGATCCCTCGGCTTGATCAGGGCACAGCCCACTCCCTCTGCTCTCTGAACACCCCAAGAATTTCCTGGCATTAGGGCTTCCTGAGGTTTGGCTGTGACTGCCATTTATGCCCACCCTGGAAGGCACTTTGTACTCCCTGCCACAGGCACTATGTGCCTGCTGTGGTGACTCCCTCTGGCAGGCTTCCCAGCTACAGTCTCAGTCCCCATACACTCCTCCGCAGACCATGAAGGACATTCGGGTCACAGGACACCACACAAAAGCAGAGGCATGCTAGCGCAGCCTCCCTCTCTGCCCAGCCTTCCTCTCTGCCCAGCCTCCCTCTCTGCCCAGCCACACTGTGACACCACTTTGTGAGTAGTGCAGGGCGTTACTGCAAGGAGGCGTCCTCCTAGAGTCCCGAACAGGAGAGAGGCAGACATCCCTGTCTTTAGGCTTTGCCCTAAACTTATCCATAATGTGTCACCCTTCTGGGATTTCTCTAAAGGGGAAAGGGCAGGACTCATAATTCATGCTTCTCTTACCTCCGTCTCTTTCTTCTCCCTACAATCCACTGAAAACCAGAGGAATAAGCTTTCTTTTCTTTTTTTTCCCTCTCAGGTTAGCCAAGGTTAGCCCTTGTTATAAAAGGGCCACCATGTACAGTTGTACAGACTGTGGCCTCCACAAGAATGCCCCGATAAGACAGCAGGTAGGACTTGAAATTCAGCCTGTCCCTCTGCTTACCCAGCCACCCCAGCCCTGGCACTGGGCTCTATCTACTTAGAATAAGATCTTTTTTTAAATTTGCACAAAGGCACTGTGAGGGCTAGCAGCAGCTCTGGTCATATCCATTCTCTTCTGAAGGCATTACCCACCCACTTCCCCAGAGCTATAATGGCTATCAAAGAACACGATTTACATCAGAGAGGAATGATGTACATGTTGCGTAATATTTTCAAAATAGGATCCACATTCCAGATGCCACAGCACTTTGAGACTGAAGGGTTTTGGTGGTCAGCTAATCAGCAAGTACCTGCTCTGCTTCTGCCATGAATTCAGTGCAGGCCCAGGCTGGGGGTGGGTGCAGCAGGGGTGTAAGTCAGGACCCCTAGAGAAGGAAAACTGAAATGAGCTCCAGGGAGCAATGCTGGAAAGCACGTGGTCAGGCACCAGCCGAGCAGTGCGGGCCTCAGTCCTGCGGAGCTTCGGGGTGGACACAGGCCACGAGGTCTGGAGCACCCGGAGGAGGCTGGCACCTTAGTCTGGGCGGCAGGTGGAGTGGCCCTGCTGACCCCTCAAGTATGGCATAATGCTGGTTCTTGTGCCAGAAATCCTCATCTACCTTAGGCATTTTCCTATCCTATCTACTTCCAATACCTTAAAAAAAAAAAAAAAAAAAAAAAAGTGAAGGAAACTAGGCTTCCTGAGGTGGCTGCTCTCCATATACACCCAGAACAGGAAGGTCCCTGAGCCCCTCCAGTGGGGAAAGCAGACGCCGACACAGATTTCAACTCGATTTGTTTTTCCTGGTCAGAAGAAATTCAAACACGATTACTAAAGTAAAACTTTAAGTGGGAAAAACAGCAATGCTGAGCCAGTGTGGGTCTAGTTCCACCTGTTCAACGTGACATAGACCTGCCTTTAGTTTGTGTCCCCCGCCCCCACCTTCTCAGAAGCCACAGGGGCGTCTACAGAAACTCAATCTGGCCCAAGATATGGATGTCTGAGCCGTTGTGGCCAGGCCTCCTTCATTTAACCCGGATATATCCCACAGGCTTCAAGGCTCATGCATTTGAATGGCTCCCTGATACACCTGTTGGTTGCTCAGAGGCAATTTGTGCCATTCCCCGCAATCAGTTCACTGAGAGGTGGGTTTGCAATCAGCATAATGGTCCTCCAAAATCTCACAGAACAAGGAAAGGTCAGGCCATGTAATTGAAGAGGCTGCGGATTTGGAAGATTCACAGGAACTGATGAATGACTTGTTTTTAGTGAATTAGGGCTCATATCTACTTTTTTCCTGTAAATAAATTTATTTCTAAATCTATGTCATATCTATAAATATTACAGGTTGTTTTTAATGAAGTCAGAGAGAGAGAGAAAGGAGAATAAAATGCTTTGCTCTTAAGGATGATAAAAAGGTGTATTTATGGCCCTTCTCAAAAGATGCTTTTGGGTGTTTTTTGTTCTCCTGTATTTATGAGAATAGATGCACTATGGAAAAAAATGTAATACATAAATTCTAGTTATATTAGCATAAAAATGAAAAGTAATCACAGGAAATGATTACAGTATAAGTATGCTTATAAATTCAATGTTTTCCTTTGTAAAAGATGCAGTGCATGATTTCTAGTGGAAAAAAAATAACATGTTTATTTCATATCTTAAGATGGCCTTTTTTAATATAAAAATGGAAAAAATACCCAGGATGCTTAATGTGAGTTAATATAATTACAATTAGTCTGAACAACTCTCCCTACTGCTCTGAAGCACTCACTAACATTTAACAGAAATGCCAAGTCTGATGGGCTGTAAGATGAGAATAGTAATATTCATACTTATCCTTCCCATCCCACAGGGTTGTTCTGGAAGACAAAATGAGCCAGTAGTATGTGTAATGGGGTCCAACCCTGCACCCACAGAGGGACTTTTGTTTCCATCTATCACAGCTCTCTGGTTGTCAAAAGCCAACATCATCTGTACGTGGGATGAGGGGTTTGAGTGTCTGGGGTCATTGAAAAGGATTAGCATCCATACTAGAGAGTTCGGACAGAGCCTGGCAAAGCCTCAGAGATGTGCCCGGTGTCTTCCCATGGGCAATGCACCCCCCTGTGCAGGCAAACTGTGGAGGGAAGAAATATCCCCAGGGTTCTTGAGGCAACAGCTGACATGACTCCTGCTGCAAGCTGTCCCCCCATGCCACCTCGCCGTGTGACACGGAGAGGAAATAAAAGATCAGTATTTCAGGGTTCCATCTAGAAAAAGATTTACATTTTGTCACCTCAACTTCTTCCTCTGCCCGACTTCACAAGTGACCTTGGTTTGTTGCCGGCCAGTTTCCAGGTTGCCATGAGGCAGAGTCGGGCCAAGGGACAGGAGAAAGATGGGAGCGGAAGGACGAGGGGCCGTGGGGAGGAGCCCCGGAGACCAGGGCTGAGCCAAGAGAAGAGAGCTGAGGAGAAGGCAGAGGGAGCACTGAAAGGAGAAGCCCTTGATCTGTGGGTGTTTGAGGACACCAGAGAGGAAGAGAGCCCCTCAGAAAGGTGATTATAGGCTGTGAACCGAATCGTAAAGTAAAACTGTAGAATAACTAGAAGATAAAAGTTCTTTCAGAAACACAGTTAAAGACGTGAATGACTTATTGATTATTGCCTTTGGATGCTAGACTGTGTTTCTCTGGATGCCACACTAAGTGACACTGGGCTCTGTGAAGCTGTGGTGTTTACTCAGGTGTTTATTCAGGCTGTCTAGCCAGGGGGTCCTTTGGTGGCCTCTACATTATCAGGATGATACCATCTCACTGACAAAACTCAGACAACAAATCCAGTGCGATGTTAGTAATGAGGCCCACCTCATGTGCCTCAAGAATTCTTACAACAACAACAACTAGAAACTCTTTCAGATCCACACAATGATGTGGAAGGTAAAAGATTCTGCTTTCCACATAAAAGTGAGGGTTTCTCAGGATACACAAGATAGGTGAGTGAAAATTAATATGTGAGTCATGAGTCTTATTTATTTCCAGGTACAACTACAGATTGTTTTTTTTTTTTTACTTTAGCTGAGTCATTCTTTATAATTCACTCAAAGATGTTGTAAGAGAATAAATTAGATTAATGTTTGTATCTGTAACAATTGTGCCATAATGAACATTTTAACAAAATGAGCAATATTATTGCTCAGGGTTCTGGGCACCCCATGGTTCAGTCAAATTGACATATAACACTAACCATCACTAGCCAGATGCAGTGGCAGGTGCCTGTAGTCCAGCTACTTAGGAGGCTGAGGAGGGAGGATGGCTTAAGTCCAGGGGTTCGAGGCTGCAGTGAACTATGATGGCGCCACTGCACTCTAGCCTGGGCAACAGAGCGGGCCCCATCTCTTAAAAAAAAATTAACCATCACAGCTGGGTTGATAAAATTATAAACAAACCCATATTTTTATTCTATAGAATGTAATGTGAGATATGTCTGTGCTCGTTAGCCTGAGAACCAGCCAGGATTTCATCTTTTTGGGCAAGGGCATGCCTGAAGTTGAGGGACTCCCCTCACAGATGTTTTCCTGCCCGCAGCATCTCTTCTGAAGGGCCAGTCTTCCCTTGAGTTGAAGGGCATGGAGAGCAAGTGTGGAATCAGCAGTAGGCTGGGAGCAGGAGGGCGCAGGACACGGCAGGACCCTATGGGAGCTGTGCGGGTTGCCCAAAGAGGCTTCTAGCTGGGTGCCTCCCTGGAGCACACCCACGGAAACCACTTCTTTCCACCCAAAACTCCCCAGACCTCTTACCTTCATACCAGGGATCTAACTGGACATCCTTTTGGGGATGTACAGCTAAGGAGACTTCCAGACTGCTCAAAGAGGAACATGTTGAGCTCATGTGTCTGCCCCAGAGAGGCGATTTCTCTGCTTTGCTTTGTCTCTTAGCGTCCATTTTGTTTTGCAACCAGAAATCCATAACGGTTTAAAACCATGTCAGAGCCACACCATCCCTCTCCTACATTAGAGTGTCCCCACTCCTCCCAGGGCCTCGTCAGGCAGTGTGTGCCGCGCATCCAGACGAGGAGTCCTTAAAACTTCTTTATAATAATGATTTACAAGTAACTCATTACCTCCTCACCAGCCAAAAATATTCACTTCTCCAGGGCATATCTACATGACAGTAAGAAAGAATTAACTGCTTTACAAGGAAATATGTGTTAATATCTTTTCACGGAAACTGGTTTGACGAACGGATAGTTCTGCCCCGACTCTTCGATGGGTGTGTTTTTAATTGATTAATTCTCATAACAAACAAGACTCTGGCTTGCTCACTTGTTGCCCAGTCCTCAGGCTAGAACGAATTTCTCTCCCCTTTCTTCCCTGAGCATGTATCTGTATCTCTCTTCTGGATTATAGGCCTTGTGGTATAATTATTTAGGTACGTATATTTCTCACTATGTTGGAAGCTCCTTGATCTTTGTGTGGTTCATCTTTATACTCTGCACAGCACTTAGTACGGTGCTTTGCTTTTGGTAAGCTCTCTATGAACATCTCTATAAACAATGCAATGATGATGTGTATTTGCCATGCAGCAGCCATTAGATACCCAGCATTGTGCTATCCCCGTGAAGGGACATGGTCCCCAACAAGGAGGGACATTTGCAACAACATGGATGAACCTGAGGAAATTATGCTAAGTGAAATAAGCCAGACTCTAAAAGAAAAATACTGTAGGATCTACTTATATGCATAATCTTTAAAAAAAAAAAAAAGTTGTGCTTGCTTTGGCAGCACATATACTAAAAAAATTGGAACAATACAGAGAAGATTAGCAGGGCCCCTGTGCAAGGATGACATGCAAATGCGTGAAGCGTTCCATATTTTAATTAAAAAAAAAAGTTGAGTAAATAGAAACAGCCTAGCACGGTGGTTACCATCGGCAGGGAGGGGGAAGAAATTAGAAGAAGTAGGTCAAAAGTTACAAATTTACAGTTAGATTGGATGAATAATTCTAGAGATCTAATGTACAGCATGAGGATTATAGTTCATAATATTGTATTACATACTGAAAATTTGCTAAGAAAATAGACTTTAGTTGCTCTTAACACACACAAAAGTTAACTATGAAACAAATTTGTTTGGTTATAGTAATGATTTCACTGATTATATGTATATCAAAATAACATGTTGTATACCTTAAATATATATAGTAAAAAATGTTTACAATAAGTAAAATAAAATCACGCTAGTGAGATGATAGTAACTTATACACAGAACAACCAGACATTACATACAGAGGCTGTTAGTGAGCTACCTTCTGCTTCAGTTAGTATCTTCTCCAGTTAGTGCAAAGACAAATACTAGAAATTGTTCAAAATAAGGGACACAATATTACATAATACATGATTTCTGTAAATATTACTGCAGTGAATTAATAAATACCAATTTATGTGTAGAAAAATAAGGTAGTAAATATAGCTAAACTAATAGGATAATTCTATTTTAGTAAAAACCATATCCTTTAAGAATGAGGATCTTACACTGATTTTAAAGTTCATTTGTAAGATAAACAAGCAAAAATAGCAGGAAAAAAACCTTCTTAAAAGTTCATATGCATTAAAAAA
Source organism: Eulemur rufifrons (assembly GCF_041146395.1). NCBI lineage: Eukaryota > Metazoa > Chordata > Mammalia > Primates > Lemuridae > Eulemur > Eulemur rufifrons. The sequence goes on along the minus strand of NC_090983.1, from coordinate 32,255,782 downwards.
ACAAGCAAGTATAGCAGGGAAAAACTTTCAGAAAAAGAATAAATTGTGCATGGGAGGGTAGTATTAACAGATATTAAAATATATTATGAAGCCTCTGTAATTAAAACTGTGTAGTATTGGTACATGAAGAGAGGCACAGACCAATGGAAAGGAATAGAAAATGAAGAAATAGACTTAGTTGCATATAAGAATATAAAGTTTGACAAACTTAACATATAAAATCAGTGAGGGAAAAATGTACATTTTAGTAAATGGTAAGGCATAAATGGAGAATTACAAGGATTAATATAAAATTGGATCCATTCCTCACACTATATACCAGGATATATCCCAGATGGATAAAAGCCTTAAATGTAAAAAGTAAAATCATATAATAACTAGAAGAAAACAACATTAGTGAATTTATAATCTGGGAGTGAAAAACTTTCCTAACTAGAACTCAAATACCTAGAAACAATAAGGAAAAAGGATTAATGTATTTGACTGTATATAATAAAAGAAACTTCTACATGACAAAATATACCATAAGCAAAGTATAAAAACAAATAAACTTGGGAAAAGCACATTCCTAACATATTTGATGATATAAAGAAATCATTGTCAAATTTTTAGGTGTGATCCTGCTCTTGTGGTTATGTTTTTGAAAACTAGTCTTTATAAGAGATACTTATTCAAATATTTATGAATGAAATAATATGTTACCTTGAATTTGCTTCAAAATAACCAAGAGGCAAGAGGAAATGATAGATAAAATTAGATAGACCATAAATTGGAAATTGTTGAAGGTAGGTGATAGGTACGTAAAGGCCCATTATACCATTCTCTCTCCTTTTTCATATATTTGAAATTTTTCCTACTTAAAAATAAAATATTTTTGAAAGAACTATATAAAGCACATAATTAGCCTTCAATAAATGTCAGCTCCTCTTATTACAGTCATGATCAATGCACATGTGAACATGAATAGAATCTGAACACAGTCTCATACTTTTGGCCTAGTAAGTCCTTATTTATTATATTTTTTAAAAAGTAAAGCCACCATCTCTATTATCATGGATGACTAGATGTTCTGAGGGACTCTTCTATTGCAAAACAACTAAATCCTACTGAAGACTCACTCTGAGACACGACTGGTTTCAAAGAGATAGAGGATGTGTTCAGAGATCCTTCCCTGTGTTCCTCCAAAAACTCACCTGAGAGTGGAGTTTCCAAGAGCTGGGGCAGCTGGAAGGAGCAGGTCTACCAGAGGCTGGTTGGACAATAGCATTGTCCACTGTGACAAAAGTAAAAAGAACCTTAGACTCTCTGGGCTAGCAGAGCCCTTCAGGGAGACTGAAGTGGTCTCAGGTATCGAGACCTTTGGTCAACAGCAGAAGCAAATCAAATGTGGGGAAAACTTTTCCAATCCTCAATTTAGCTCTCTCTAATTAAAACCAAGCAATGAACTCACAATCAATGATCAACAAACCCACCCAAATGCAGACCACTCTGACTAAGAGTTGACAGAAACAACAACAAAAACAAAAATCAAACAAACCAAACAAAAACAACAGATATGGACCCTTGCGGGCCTAGACATTGGAACTCAGAGAATATATTAAATGGGAGAGTGATGTATAAAATGTATAATATGATAAAAGACTCAATCACAGATATGACCCATTAGTAAAAGACTGTGAGGAAATAAATAGACAAATTTAATTTTTAACTAAAATCTTTGGAAATGCAAAATAAAATTTTGAAATAGAAGTCTTAAAGAGTATAGCATCAGTTTTACCCTTTGAAGAAAAGACAAACAGTGCACTGGAAGAGATCAATGAAAAAAATTACTGAAACTGCAGCACAAAGTAACAAGGAAAAGGTGAAAAGATATGAAAGATAGGAAGAGAGATAGGAATAATATATATTTGATCAGAATCCCAGAAAAAAAGCACAGAATGAAATGAAAAAAGATAATACTTAAAGAGATAATGGCTCTCGAAATTCCCAGAATTAATGAAAATCATGAGTCTACAGATATAGGAAGAAAAATTTATGCCAAGCACAATAAATGAAAAGAAACCGATGCCGTCGGAGTGAGACCGCACGTCACAGGTTGGGTGTCTGAAAGCAGAGGCTGAGGCAGGGTATTTATTAAGGATCAACGCCTGTGAAAGGGCAGAGGGAGAAGTTCAGCTGCATCGCAGGCACAGAGCCTAGGCCAACTCCAAGCGGAGCCCGGACATGTATACGACCTGTCAGAGTTGTCCTGCAGTGGGGCCAGATAATTAGGCCTTTAGACCCCTGCCAAGGTCAATCACTTGATGTGGACCAACCCAGGATGGGCATACTCTTGGACTAAGTCTCTCTGTGTTCTTGAGGCAATCACAGTTGGGGACTATCAGCTGAAACCACTCCCAGCACCTGCTACCAAAATGTCCTTATGGAAAAGGAATCTGGGCAGGCATCTCTAAATCCACCCAGTCCACCTCTTGCACCACTCAAATCCACTTTTTTACATGTGTTCAGCTCTTTCAGGATTGCAGTGTGCCTATCTTTCTGAAGGAGACCTAGGCTGATTAACGACTATACCCCTGCAGCTGTTCATAGGGCTGCAACGAACACCCATCCTCTCCCTCCTCCACCATTCATTCTAGATTTCCCTCACCCTGAGCTATCAGTTCTGCTGTCTTGGTGACCAACACCCTGGTGTGACCCAGACTGTCTGTGATGTCATCATGCCTTTCTCAGGCTGAGGTTGCTGTGCTTACCCATTTGCCAACAGAAATGGGCAAAGGACCTAAGTGGATCACTTGAGTGATGCAAATATTTCTCTCTGCTCCCATTGTATAACAGCAGCCCTTCCTCTTCCTTTAATTTTGAGGGCATATCCCATACACCTGACCACAGGAACTTGATAATGGTTACTCTGTGGCAGATCTCTGGATCTTCATGCTGTTTATCTTCCACCCTCTGGGGCACATGTGTCTTAACTGAAGCTTCCAGTCACATCTTGCTCATCCAGTCCGATTAGCATAATATCACTGATGTACTGAACTGATGTGAAGTGGACTCACAGGTGGTCCAGATCGCTCCAGACTGTTCCATGATGGAGGGCATAAAGGAACATAGCACAGGGGCAACACTGGAAGTGTATAGTGTATCATCGTCCATTCCACATGAGTGTGAACTCTTTCCAGTCCTCTATTTGATCAGAACAGAAGGAACATATTCACCAGATTAGTAGCTGCATATGAGGTATCTGAGGCCATGTCAATCTGCTGTAGCAAAGATGCCAGAACAGGCACAGGAGCCACACTCAGAGCTACTGCTTGGCTGGGTTTGTGGTAGTCTACTGTCTCCCTCCGGAATCTGGTTTCTGCACAGGCCAGACTGGCACCTCCCACCTACCCATCATCCTTTAGGTCAGTGGCTGGCAAACTATGGACTGACCTGTTTCTGTAAGTAAAATTTTGTTGGAACACAGCCATGCCCATTTGTTTATGTATCACCCATGGCTACAAGAGTAGTTGCAACAGAGCCCGGGGATCTAGCCCAGAGGTCCCCAACCTATGGTGAGCTGTAAAATTATTTCACTATATATTACAATTAATAATAATAATAGAAATAAAGTGAACAATAAATGTAATGCTCTTAGCTCATCCCAAAATCATACCCGCCTCCCCCGTCCGTGGAAAAATTGTCTTCCATGAAAACGGTCCCTGGTGCCTAAAAGGTTGGGGACCGCTGCTAGCCCACAAGCCTGACTATTTATCACCTGGCCTTTTCAGAGAAAGTTTGCCAACCCTACGTCAGCTCCTCAAAGGTGGTGTTAGTCTCCGCTAACCATCCTTCCTCCAGAACTGTTGTTCTTGACTCGCTGTCATGGCAGACGGAGGAGCAGTTTCCACAGACTTCTCCTCACCTTCCCCAAAGGCAAAAGACCCAACATGGGGATTATTCCCAACTGCCGTGTGCAGGAATTTTAACTGTACGTTCTGGGACCGAAGAAGTGAACATGGACCGTGTGAGTCTATGTCCCAGGGCCCTACTGTCAGTTAACTTTGGCAGGACTTCATTCATTCCCTGGCACCCGTGTGCTCCACGCCAACAGGCTGTGATGACACCTCTACCCACTAGCCCTTGCGATATTCAGGTATTCCCCTTTTCCATGTCTACAGCTATCCGAGTAAAGGGCCAGAGGTCTCTGGGGAAGCTGTGGGGGATCATTACCGCATACACTTGTCCTGCTGTTGCGTGGTTCTTCCTCCTGGGTGCCTGGCCTTATCTTTAGCTTCTGGGTTCTAGGTTTGAAAACTGGCACAGGTTTGGGGAAAAAAGCAAGGGACTTTTTATCTAGGCAACTGCACTTAGTCTCCTGGTCATTATCTCTGATTTGTTCTGAAGATACAAGCCGAGCAGTGCCCTTGTCAGCTGTATATCTAGCTTGCATCTCAGAACATCATGTTCCGTTAACCATCTCTGTGAGCCTCTGTAAGGTCTGCTGCCTCGGCTGCCACTCATTACAATCAGTGTCCACCTGGCCTCTGCTGTGTCAGCGTCCTGTCATGTTGTTATCAGCAAGCCTAGGTCTGTACTGACTTCTCCTACTCCAGCTCTGGACTACAAAGCACAGCCACCACTGAATATTTAGTGATGCATGTCACTCCTGCCCCAGAAGTTCCTTGTGGCCTTGTTAACAGCGCATCCTCTGGGCATTCCCACAGAACATAACCTTCTGGAGAGCCTTCCAGCCTACTTCACCAGGCCTTTCGTGGCTCCCTTCACTGTCTGCCACGGCAATTTGGGCATTTCAACTTCATGTGGACGGCCACTTTTTCCATGTTTCTGGGAGCCACTCTAATGGCAAATGGGCACCATCTCTGGAGGTCTTTGCCATGGTATTAAATCCTATATCTTGGGAGAGTGATCTCAAATCAATACATTCTCTCCTACTCAATCTTATGTTCCTGTCGCCCAGATCCAGCTCCTTCAGAATCTCACCCCATGCAAATCTCCTTGTTCCTACCATTGCATGCTGGCTAGGTCTTGCAGCCCCTTTGGGGCATAATCCCTTTCTTCCCCCATCAGTCCCCTAATGTTCCCCAGTGGGTGAATGCTGCAACTGAACCTTAATTATAGGCAGAGTAGTTAGAAGGGAAGGTAGGGGCAGACTCTGAAGGGGTACATGTTGTCATGTGGTGGAGAGGCCTCTAAATTTTCTCAAGAAAGAGGAGTGTGTTAATTCTTAATAGGGAGGAGTGGGACACTTCTGAAGATTCAGAGGGTTCAGGAGTCTGGGCACTCAAAATGTTAGAGGTGACTCACCCAGATGTCTGCATCCCAAAAGTGGAGTCCACTTTTCCCCAAACAGGACCTGACCTTGGCATAACGGATCTGCCTCTGTCAGATGTTTAGCTTTCCCCAGAGCTTGGTCCCTTACGTCCTGGACCTGGTCTTCCGCTTTCTCTGTCTTCTGCTGTAGGAGATGAGATCCCCTTCGTAAAATACTGAGAAAGCCCTTTGGTTTTCGTTCTTAGCTTTTCAGTCACTTATTAGCCACTTACAGCTTTTCATCATCTTTTTCCAGGGCATCAACTGTGCCACCTAATCCCGTTGCCCTTAGCATTATTCTTTCTCCACATACTTCTCAGCTGCCTGAAATGTCACACCAGCTAATGTAGTACACACCGTCAGTACAGCATCCCAATTCACCTCTGGTGAGAACGGTAACCTCTGGACTGCCACTTTGTGCCAGCTGCTACATGGACTCCTCCTACCACGGTGATGGAGGCCCCATTGCCACGAGGGAGGTATGTGGTCCAGCCCCATAACCTCATCTTATCACCCATTTTCTCAGACCACTCCTAGTACCAGCTGTCTCAGGTTGAGTTACCTCTGCAGGAGAAATGGGGGCTACATAAAGGAGGAGCAAATAGGTTTATGGAAATTACAAATAATGTTCCAGTTCTTTGGTGGGGTGGCAGATTTGCTGTTGCTTATTATATTACCTGGTAATTTACACATAATCTTTTAGGTATATCTAATGAAATTTTTAAAAGACAAGTCAAAAAAATAAGTTGTTTATTAATTATTTATATTGTATAACACCTTATGCTACGATAATTAGAAAATTGTGAAAAAGCATTACTACAATTAAAAATTTCCTTTTAGGCTTCTAATACTTTAAACCAGTTTATCTGCTTTCTGTTGTTAAAAGTATACATTGTCTGTTAGAATTAACTGAGAATAGCGGTAGTTCATTATCTTTGCCAATTTTTATTGCAATTTTGCCATGATAATTCATTTTGAGTAGAAATGACTCAATTATCTTTTAATAAATATAGTCTGCTTTAGCTTTTAACCAATTAATATTTTAAGTTTCCACTTTGAGGTATAGAGATTGATAAATCTCTATAAGAAATCCTGATCTTAATAGGGTTCTGAGATAACATTCTCGGTGTTATAAAGGTTAGTTTCATAGTTCAAGCTCTAATACATTGTTTGTGCTGATATTGCTTCATTACATTTCATCTTTCCATAAACTTTGTTGCAATATTAACGTAATGATTCTCAATTCTTTGCATGATGGAATCCTTAAATATTGATAAGATTTTGCAGAGGCTAGAGTTATCAACTAAAATCTTGGGTGACTTTTTTGTTTTCTAAGCAAGAGAGTAAATGATCATATCTATGTCTTACAAAAATATATCTGGCTATTATGTGGATAATGAATGAGAAAGAAGGAAGCAGGAAGGGAAGGAGAAGAGCCACTGGGGACTCTTGTCAAATTCCAGGTGAAAAATAGTAAGTGTCTGAATCAGACAGTGACAGCAATAATGGAGACGTAGAATGGAACAAAGGAACTTTTTGGGTATATCCTAGGTTAGGATTTGGTGATCGATTAGATAGAAAGGACAGGAACTAGTCAAAGGTGACTCAAGTTTCTAATCAAGTGGCCTGGGTGGAAATGACACCATCACCACAGATTAGTAATCAAGGATCAATCAATAGGTTCAGCAGGAAAAAGATTAACTCAAGTTTTAGCCATGTTGATTGTGAGAGGTCTGTAGGTCATGGAGGGAGAGCCAGCAGGGATTATCAAGCAAGGACAATTGCCAACTTTAAGATTGCCATTGTAAGATTTTTATTATTATTATTATATTTAAAAACTTCTTCTCTGCCATTATCTCAGTTATATCTTTGCTATTTCCCTAGGGGAAACTGGAGAGCGGACAGATTTCCCAGACCTATGGGAAGGAAGAAAAGAGACAGCCTGAGCTAGAAGCAACCCTGGGCCAATCCTAGTATCATGTGCAGATCCACAGAGGCTTAACATGGAACTAAATTTTTCTCCCTATTATTATAGATTTTAGTCTTTTTAGAGTACAAAATATTTTCAAAACTATCACAAGTCCAATTCTTTATAAGTTTGCAATATACAGCTCATGCTAGAAATGAATGATTCTATACTGACAACCACACAATCCATAATTCCCATTTGGTGAACATAAATATAATCAATATATAACAACAGGTCTACCAAATATCAATACACAGCAATAAGCCAACCGGTCCTTTTATAAATAGGATGTATAAAGCATTAGCCGCAGGCCCACTCTGGACTTTTATTTTTAGTTGAGCTTAGTTGACCTTAAAATAGATTTGCAGTGGGGGAAATGTAAAACTTCCTCAAATATAGTACTACTTAATTCAGCCAAGGAGGGGAGGACTGTGTCTTTGGAGAGAATTTTTCCATTCTAGTAACTATAAAATAAGGTCTAATACTAAGCTATTTTTCTGAAATTTACATGTTCCAGTGAAGTTTATGAATGTGTCTTTGAGCTTAATAAAAATGCCACTAACTAGTATGCCCCCTCAAAGCTGTTCTCAAGCCAGGGATTAGTTTTTTTAGCTTCTACTCTCAGGCTGATTGTTGTTTTACTTTGACAGCTACCCCTACAATTTGGTTATGATGCCACCAGAGGGTGATAAAAAATATTGTGAACAAACCATAAAGGTTTTGCCCTAGAAATGCAAGAGTGGTAGCAATTAATTGATTAACAGATATGTCTTCTCCACCAGTCATTTTAGCTTTCGTAGTCACAACAGCACAAATGTATTCTTGTGGGCAAGTCTTAAGTAAATGAATTTTATCTTCTGGGCCCTTGACTTCCCATTCAACCCGTTGCCACCTTAGATACTTCTCCCATTTCCTGGTTTACCTATCAGAACCTGCCTCTGCTCCTTCCACAATAACCAAATATTATGGGCCAAGTCTCTCAAATATTATTTCAGTTATTCCTCATATCAATCTGCAAAGTAGGTATTTTTATTATGCTTTCACTGAAGATAGTACTACCAGAGGAAACTGAGAATCTGAGAGATTAAATAATTTGCCTGAGTGTATTACTCGAGGATCTCCAGAGAAATATAGATGTATATATGTAGAGAGAGAGAGAGAGAGAGAAAGAGAGAGATTTATTATGATGCATTGACTCACACTATTAGGAAAGCCAGTGGTGTAGCTCAGTCCGAGTCTGAAGGCCTGAGAACCAGGGGAGCCAGTGATGTGAATCCCAGTCCACGGGCAGGGGAAGACCAAAGTCCCAGCTCAAGCCCAAAGGGAGGAAACAAAAGAAAAGAATTCCTGCTTCCTCTGCCTTTTGTTCTATTCAGGCTCTCAAGGACTGGATGATGCCCACCCACACTGGGGAGGGCAACCTGCTTTACTGAGGCCACCAACTCAGATGCTAATCTCATCCAGAAACACCCTCACAGACACACCAGAAACAGTGTTTAATCTGGGCACCCCATGGCCCACTCAAATTGACATATAAAATTAACCATCACACTGAGGTAATCCAACTTATTAAAAATTTTATTAAAAATTAGAAATCTTAAAATCAGGCCTAACTCTAAAACGTCAGCCATTACAGTATGCTGATGTCATATGTTACCTGCGTAGACTCGCCCAAGGTCTGTAGCTAAAGGAAATCCTCTAGAAAAAATGAAATTGCTGGTATGGAAGAGTTTGGAAGAACTAGAAGTTCTCAGAGGATGTAGATTCTTTAGCTATTGGATCTACCTGGCCCCCAAATGATAATGTTGGCCTATTTGACTCAATTCAACAAACAATAATTTAGGCAGAAACAAACATAAATGAAACCAAATTCTACCTCCTAAGAAGCTCATATTCCTCTGCATCTTTGTCTACGAGGCATCACTGAATGGTATGCTATCCTAACATAAGAATTTGGTTTAGCTGGGTATGGTGGCCCACCTGTGTAGTCCCAGCTATGTGGAAGGCTGAGGGGGAAGGATTCGAGCCCAGGAATTTGAGTCCAGTCTGGGCAACATAGTGAGACCTCAGCTCTAAAATTAATTCATTAATTAATTTAATTAAAATAAAAGAATTTGGCTTAACAAAGACAGCAACAACCTAAGGTTTATTAGGTATAGGTTAGTACATGACTTATTTGGACTTATCCCAAGCCCATAGACAGAGCATCATCTATTGCCTTGAATGATAGACGAAGAGTGTGGGTAGAAAGAAAGAGCAGTTGTTAATCTCCTATTTATTTTTAAGACCATCAGAGTTTTAGGGATCACTTGTATGTTATAGTGGGCATTCTTTTCATTTATTATCATCCTTTCCTTGAAGAACCCACACCCATTTCATACATGGTGATATCCTGATGGAGATATTAATCACACAGTCCCACCTGTGTCCATAAGAGTGGACACATGACTCAGTTTATCCAATCATGTCTTTCAAGGCACAGTAATTGGTCCAGAGATGTACAGGTTCTCCAAGTAAAGCCAATCAGAGGCCATTTCTGGGAATGATGTACAGACCCCACAGAAGAAGCTATTTTTTCTACTGTGATTTCTAACCAAGTACTATGTGAAACTTGCCCACCATATGGAAAGAGTATGCAGGTAGAATAAAGACAAGCAACGTGAAGAGATAGAAAGAGTTGCAGAACTCTGATGACATCATTTGAACTCTTGGATATATTTCTTAGACTTTCAGGGACACGAGAAACACACACACATAAGCAAAACATTTTATATGTATCCATCTGGTTTTTTGTTTCACGTAACTGGAAGTTTAAGAAGCAGTATTAGAAGTTAGGTTGAAAGTATAAGTTAAGTTGAATTTCTGTTGATTAGAACAGAGTCCTGACTTTTAAAAAAACAATCCATGTTATCCTTAAACTTTGCTGGTCATCAGTTAATGAAGCTGCTTCCCTAAATATCTGATGGCAAAGCACAAAGTAGAGGGCCTCGTGCAGATCTGCTCTTCATTTGCTATGCCCCATAAAAACAGCTGTCTCGGGTATGAGTTCACTGTGCTCCCAGGTCTCTTTGGAAGGATTTGGAGCAATCGCTGCCACTTTCAGGCAGTACCAAGGATGTTGCTGAGAGCAGCATCTGTGGAATCCTAAGTATCCCAGGCAGCCTTCACCTCCCTATTAGCAATTTAAGCAGTTTTGCCATCAAGTCTTGGGACTTGACCCTTTTTCTTTGCTCTGGCTCTCTGCAGATGCTGAGCAATGAATTGAGATCACTTATCTAAGGTTTCTACCTCCACAAAGAGCAATATTTTAGCTCATTCTTGTTAGCGATGAATAAATAGACTTCCACCTATGAATAATCTTGAAATAAGCATTTTGTGGGCCCTCACTGACCTTTGTTAAATCAGTAAGTCATTAATCAATTTCAATTACCTGGCACGATGAGACGAAGAGGTCTGAAAACTATTGCCATGGCTGATATGTGGTCTATGGTCCCTGAGTCTAAAATTTGGTTACTTAAAACTCATGCAAAAATAGCTAAGGTTTCAGCCTCATAAGCTCTGATAATTTACCACTAAAAATAAGCATGTGCTCAAGAGACAACTACTATGTAAACATTCTCTGAAAGATTTTTCAGCATCGGCATACAGAAGCTGCCATCCTATACCCAGGGAAGCTGAGGGCACGACACACAAAGAATGCTTTATCTTTGGGGGAGCCGGCATCTGCTGAGCATGAAGGAAAAGCAGGACAAAGAGCTGCTTCTCTTGTTTACGCAGAGAAATGAAACGTGATTCGTTGTTTTGTCTTAAGCAATTGCACGTTTACTGTTCCACAACTGTGCTAAATATTGGAGCTTGCCTTTCATCAGAAGCTTGAGGCCTATCCTTAGCATCAGTGTTGGGCTACAATGTACTCCTTGAGCAGCAGAGATGTTCAACGCACCTGGTTCTCATAAAGTACCCTGGGCCATGGCCAGCTTACTACTTGGCACTTAGTAGGTGCTTAATAAATTGAATTTCTTGCCCATCTTTCCATTCATACTGTTTTGCCTTACTTTTAGCAAATATGATTTGTAAAAATCAGAACTATATGACAGGTAAATGGGGACATGAATATTGTAAAATCAAAGGACCTTTTCCTTTGCCTCGAAAATATTTTATTATAAATCGCAAATCCCCTCATTTGGGTGTATTTAAACAATTTACATACAACTTCTCCATGAAACTTTTTGTATGTGAAAAAGAGGGCACACATTTGTACATGGCATATTTGCCCCCACCAGGATTTGCAAAGTGAGGGCTAGAAGAAGAATTGACTGAAAGAATAGTTGTTTTGTGAGGTGGGAAGTTAAAACTATTTAACTTAAAATTAGGTTTGGGGATTATCTGAGGTCTTCAAATATTCATACAAATTGTGTTCTTCATTATCATGGGGTAAATAGGAGAGACTGGGCAGTGTGTGTGAATTTACTGTGTTGTGACAGGAAAGTCTCCAGAATCATCAATTCATGGATTTATGGGTTTTGAATATGAATTTTTGCCATCGATCATACACTCATCATGATGGTGAGTTGCTTTTGCCGACCTGTCTGAGACACAGAAACTTCTGCCAAGATGAGAAGGAATGGGAATGACATGTGGGGGGGGAAGAAAGGCATGCCACTTGATACCCTACTTTCTCGGCTTGTTTGGAAGTCTGAAAGCCTGAGCCTGCCCCCAGTACAGGTCAGACATCCCAGGACGGACCAGCCTCCCAGTCGAGCCCCGCTCCTCACCTGCCCACCCCTGTCCCTTAGCCTGCCTGGTTATGCACATCCATACTAGATGACGTATCCAGGCCTGAATCTGAGTGTCTCTATGGGCGTCTTTTTAAATTTAGGCAGATGGTTTAGTTTCTTTTCTCATATTTTGAGTTTGTTTATGGTTTCATGATTTTATATAATTACACATAACATTATCTAAGAAGGAGTGAGGTTTCTCATGGTTCCTAATTATAATACCTAGGGACTGATTCTTCCTTTCAGCATCTACAAAAAGATAATTGATATTTCTGGCTACCAGATAGCTCCTTTCCATTCTTGCTCCTCCAAATCAGAATTTATGAAGACCATCATCTATTTCTAGTGCCCAGTAAGTCTCATAGAGGGGACTAAATGTCAGAAACTCAGAATTTTGGAAACAGTTCTGTGACTAACTCCATAGGCTTGAGTATGTCCTGGACACCAGGATCTTTGTGATGGTTAATTTTATGTGCCAACTTGGGCAGGCCGGGGTGCCCAGACGTGGTGCCCATTACTCTGAATGTTTCTATGAGGGTGTTTTTGAATCAGTGGACTTTGCATAAAGCAGATTGCCCTCCAGAATGTGGGTGGGCCTCATCCAATCAGATGAAGACCTGAAAAAACCAAAAATACTGACTTACTAAATTAAGAGTTTATTCTGCAGCAGACAGTCAGCCTTTGGTCAGCCTCTCTCTATATATATAGAGAGAGAAGGAGAGAGAGATGATAGATGATAGATAGATAGCTTTTCTAGAGATCACTGAGATAAACTGATCCATTCCACAGACATCACAGCTGGTATGATGAACTAAAGAAATAATAATATGTGCAAAAGAAGTTTGAAATAAGTAAAGCACTGAACAAATATAAGGATTTATTTCAGTAAACCATGAACTTGAGAATTTATAGTGAAAATCAGCAACTGACTTAAGGTTGAGCAATTAGAAATTTCTTCTTGTGAAAGCCTCCCTTCCGTGAATTTTATGGTCTCTTGGCTGTCGTCCCACGTCATATTTTTTGCTCAGAGTCACAGATAACCAATGAATATTTTCACACCACAAGTTAACCACCTTTTCAACTTTGCTCAAGCTTAATCTCCTTTACAGGGAAGTCATTTTTCCCTTGTGTATATAAACAATTGCTTTCTTTGTTATATGTTTGCTTCTTTTACCAGAGATACAACATTATCAGTGAGGAACAGAAGACCAGGAGAATCGATGGGCCAAGAGGGTCTTCCCTTTACCTCATAACCAGCCCTGGACCTGAAAACTATCCTCAATCCAGCCTTGTAGCTTGATGTTCCATGTGTACATATTGACATCTTTCTCTCCTGTAGCTGACAAGGTGTGCTAAACCCTTGAATGCCAAGAGTTGACTGCAAAATGCATCTTTGTTTTCCCACCCAACTTGGCTCTTTCGTTGCTAATGCCATTCTGTCCACTGGGACTCCGTACCCTGCTTAATCATTTGTTTATGAAAACCTTTGTCCCCGTACCCACCACCACTTGCCTCCATTCGTAGGTCCTTCCCCCATCCTACTTCCTCCCTGACCCCTGCCTCCAACTAAGAAGCCTGGCACAGATTTGCCAGATCAGCCTGGCCCCTGTGGCCTTTCTTGGTCTATGCTGTTCCATTTTAGTTCAATTCCAAGTTCCCACAAGAAGCTAGACCAGTTGTTTTATTTTTATGATATTTAAAGTAAATTATTTAAATTCTGGCAAACTTTTTGATATTTTCTACTGTATTAAAATCTTCAATATTATTTTCTTTTGAGCTTGGTAAGCAATCTTTTTATTTTTCCTTATAATACAGAAAAGTACACAATCATAAGTCTACAGCTCGATGAATTTTCACAAAGCAAACATACCTGGGGTGTAGCCAGCACCCAGATTAAAAGATAGAACGTTATCAGCACCTGAGAAACCCCCTTTGTATGCCCTTCCGGTCATTGCCTCTCCCTAAAGGTAAGCGCTATCGTGACTTGCCTGTTTTTTAACTTTATGGAAATGAAATCAGATAGTACTGCAGTGGCCATGGGTGTGTGCCACTGCAGCGGAGAACCTGCAGCGAGGAGTGCAGTGAGCCCGCAGCCTCTAGCTACTGCACCATCAGGATCTGCTGCAGAATTTACACAAGACCGAGGTCTCCCCAGGCTGCCCCCAGCCAATGACTGGGCATGATGGGAGCACTAGGGCCGAGCTATTGCTGCCCAGCAAGGAACCCCCTCCTGGACAACTTTGCTCTAGGGATCCCCAACAGTCTGGCCACGACTTTCTTAGAGTTACCTTTCAGTCTGAGACTCTTCCTACCCAATCATCCTTCCCCCCCTTCTCCTCTCACAGGTGTCAGACTGATACTGTCCCGGGAAAATTCTCACTCTCCCTGCCTCTATCTACTGCCTCCCCCTTTATTTTTTAATAATACAATTCTTGGCCCTCAATTTCCTCTTGGTGTCTGCTTCCTAGAGGATCTGCACTGATCCAAGTTTCGTGTATCTAGCTTCTTTCACTTAAACTTATTACATGAGATTCACCTATGAGCAGTCCTTTTATTTAAAAGTCCAATTACGCACCAATAAGGCTATTAAAAATCTCTTGATATATATGTTAAAATTTTATAACCCACTGTAGTCTCTTTTTCATCTTTGTGATTAAATCTACCCTACCAACTGCCAGCCTCCTCGAGCCTCAGTCAAATCCCTGCTAAGATCTAGCACAGACTGAAGTGCATGTCTGATAAGAACATGGCCCAGAACCAGCTCAAAAACGATCAACTGCTCACTCATTTGCATAATGAACGTTAAGCTCTACATGTTCCAGGCGTCAGGAGGGTGCCCCTTGGCATGTCAGATAAATTCCAAATTCCCTAGCCTGGCGACCCACAGTATGGTTCCAGTCGGTCTGCCTTTTCACGTGCATCTTCACATACCCTGAAATTCACTCTTGAACATGTATGTTCCCCCATTTCAAAGATTCTTTAAAACTTCCCACTTGTACTAATCCAAACCTCAAGGCAGGTCTGAAATCGCTCCCTGTTTGCACACGCAAAGTCAGAGCCAAGCTTCGCCTTCAGCCCTAATGCAGCATTTGTGAATCTGGTACTACTGGAAAAAGGCCTTAGGCTATGATGGGGAAAGCTCTGGGCTGAGAACTTAGAGCAGAGTTCAGGACCCTGTTCTTCCACTTACTCTTTGTGATTTGAACAAGTCACTTAATCTTTCTGAGTCTCATTTGTACAATAAAGAGATCAAACTAGATTGATCTAAAGTCCCTCATGGCCCTGTTGAAAACTCCAACCTAAATGATTAAACAGAGAAGCCGAGAGAGTACTGGTGCACTCGGCTGCATAATGAGCCACAGCATGTACTTAATGGTTCAGTTACTTTCATTTTGTCATTTGCTAGGATATAATCTTCTGGGCTGCCTTTCCCCAAATACTGGATAACCCTGCTCTCCATCTTGTACCTATTCTGTGGGTATTTCAGGCACTTTCATTTCCTGTATTTGAGTCTGGAATCTTTGAGACCCCTAATTTCAAGTTGGAAAGGGATAAAATTGGCCCTGCATTTATGAATTTAGAAGAGCTAAACATTCTGTAATCCATTTGAGTTATAAACATGTACACGCGCACACACACACATAAAATCCAAACAATGTCATTAATATGTAACAGCTGCTGTGCATATTAACATCTTTGATTTTAACTTATAGGTTTACACAATTGAATCTTTATAACATTTTGTATGTGGGTCTAAAAATTTTAATTGTAAGAAGCAAAATATTCAGGATTCTATGACTGCAGAATTAGTCATTTCAAAATATACTTTTGGTTTTGAATTTCTGCCAATGATCTAAAAATAGCTAAAGAAGTTTTTTGCTTATATTTTAAATATGAATTCCTTTTGACTTGATCATCTGTAATCTGAGGCTTCTAGTTTTCCTCTGAATTGAATACTATGCCTGAATTTGTAATACCTGAAAATAGAAGTTAAAACTGTAAGCACGAATAACATATGCACAAATATACTCAAGTTAAAATGTTTACTATTTAATCCTAGCACCCTGGGAGGCCGAGTCAGTAGAATTACTTGAGCTCAGGAGTTCAAGACCAGCCTGAGCAAAAGCCAGACCCTGTCTCTACTAAAAAAAGAGAAAAAATTAACCAGGTGCTAATTTTGTGGGGTGTACCTGTAGTCATAGCTACTCAGGAGGCTGAGGCAGGAGGATTTCTTGAGCCCAGGAGTTTGAGGTTGCAGTGAGCTATGATGACACCACTACACTTTACCCAGGGTGACAAAGTGAGACTCTGTTTCAAAAGAGAAAAACCCAACCCATACAGTTATTACAATATTTAAAAATTTAATTAATTAAAAATGTTTACTATTAATATATGTAATTTTGTAATACTTTAAGCACTTAATAGTACTTAAAAGATTTTGTCTTCATATAGCTCTATGTGCCCTGGAGTTTTAAGTCCATTTTCCAAGCATATTTTCTTGCTGTTTTAAAAATGGTTAGAATAAGCCTAGATAAATATGTGACTAGAAATTTAATAAGTCTCTTTAAGTTTAATAAAGGACAGGGGAAAAAGGAAACTAATAACTAATATTTATTATGTTCATATGTGTTAACTTGTATGCTAGGTACTGTCATATATTCTCTCATTTAATTATGGACAAAAAAGCTTAGAGTAAAATAAAGGAAAACTATAAATGAACTTTGAAAATTTAACAGAAGTGTGAAGATTTTACTGAATTCATGCAGATTTTTTCCAATGCCTACTTTAAGTTCAAATTGATAATGAGCATTTATTTGAACTCCCTAAAGACATCACCTCTGGTGTATAATTAAAATGAAACCTCCTGAGCTTACCTTAATTAACTAAAAATGAGTTCAGCATTTTGACCCTTCTATTTCTCCTATTCTGTCACGTTAGTATAATATTAAAATTACATTTTACTCAGTCTGTCTTTGTTCAGCTTATTTTCTAGGAAATCTGAGAACAGATCTGCATTAGTTGTGATATGTTCTTCATTGAGTTTTGCAAAAATGAATTTCATTTGTATTTAATATACTTCACTGACATAAAGTAAGACATTTTTAGGTTACTTCTAATTCAAGTTTTCAATTGTTAATGAATCTGTAGCAAAAATAGCAATTTTTTAAAAAATAATGGCACTTAAAAAGATGCATTTGTACCTCTAAAGTGTACTGAAATTGTCCAAGCATGTTATAATAAAATAGAAATTACTGGAGGGGGGGAAAGATCTTTTATTCTGATTTACAATGAATAGTCACTAAGACAAAAGATTTTTAAAAATCTGTCCTTGTTTAAAAAAACAAAAACCCTATAAAAGCCCTGCCCCTTCCAGGAGCAATTTGTAGAAGGTACAGTATAAGAAGGCATGCTTCAATTATGCATGAATAGAAAAACATGGATAAAGCGTTTGGGGGAGTTGCCACATACTATTTTAGTTCACTGAAGTGGAAATTTAATAAATGGGACTCAAGTGACTTAAAAGAGCCATATTATTAATAATAGTTATAAACATTTGGGAGCAAAGAACCATCACATTAGTTTCTCATTTGATTTGCACAACAGCCCAGTAAGTTCTGTCATTATTGCCATTCCCTTTTTATAGGCAATAATGATATTCCAGGCAGGCCAAGATAAGAATGTCCCCAGTAACTGATTTTGAATTCCCTGTTGGCTCCCTTTTCCAAGAGGTTTCATTGGAAGCATCAGATATACATGATTATTTACTTTTGCTATATCTGATCTACATTCAACTCCTGTTAGCTTAGTCGAACTCAAGAGAGTGTATAGATTTTAGCCTAGCACTTTCCAAACATTAACCTGTATAAGAATCACCTACAGAACTTGTTAAAACACAGACTTTCAGGTCCAAGCCCCAAACAAAGATTCTGATCCAGAATTTGCATTTTAACAAGTTCTCAGGTGATGCTCCTGCTGCCAGTCCATGGTCTACTCTTCGATTAATTCTGTTATAGACTATTGGTTTTAATTAATGTAGTGCCCAATAAAAGAACAGACTGCTAAAGCCACAAGGAGATCACCAGCAGGTCAGCAATAAAGACTTTAATGCTAACAGGGCCAGCTGGCATGACTATGAGCTGTCCAACTCTAGAGCTGCTATCCCTAAGCCCCAGGCTGCGGTCCAGTACTGGTCTGTGGCCATTAGGAAACTGGCTGCACATCACTGCCTGAGCTCCACACCACAGCCCCCTTACCCACGACACCCCCACCCTCACCCCCAGTCCGTGGAAAAATTGTCTTCCATGAAACCAGTCCCTGATGCCAAAAAGCTTGAAGACCACTGCTCTAAAGGGTATTATTCACATAGTCTACAACCTGCACAACTTTCCACTGCATCCTTAAGTGGTAAGTGTATTGTTCCAGGAGCAGGAGTGGGAGGGGAAGAGGCAGAGAAGGGAAGGAAACAGTATTGGTTTGACCATGGGGTTTTGGATATTTCCCAGATCCAGGAATATGACCATAGTCTGTCTAGTTATGTTGATATGGGGTCAGAAAGTTTATCTAAAGAGAAAACCTGAGATCAGCTTTGGAAGTCAGGGATTTGGGGAGACTTGAAGTTCATGTAGATCCAGGGGACAAAGGGCATCACAAAGTTGGGGAGAAAATCATTCAATCTATTTCTGCCCAGAACACTCAGTGATTTTGATGGATCAGGCTCCTGGCAGCATCAGGGGACAGTACCATGGCACCATCAATGAGGATACTAACAGCAGAGGCAGCGTAAAAATGCCTCCTCTGAGTGACCGGCAAACAACTGTCTCCCTCACAAAAACTAAGCAGCCATGACATACCACCTGGGGTCTGGGGCAGGGGGTGGAATGGAAAGGGGGATCTTTATGGAGACTCCAGTGGGGAATGGGGCTAAGATCTGGGAGAACGCAGGTAGGGCATATAAAGCTTTGCCAAATATTATTAATAACACAACCTCTTTCATGCTCAAAGGCTGGTGAGTTCTGAGGACACCTATAGGAAAGAAATAAAAAATACCAGCAATCTCAAGAATACAGATTGCAAGCATTCCCTTTTGTAATAGGGATATCTTCATTATTTTACTATTAGTCACACACCAGGAGCAATTTGCTTTTCTAATTGATCTCTGCTGCTCATAAACCACCACTTCCGCTACCACTTCAGTTTGTCATCAGGTTATGACATCTGACCCAAACCCACACCCTGTGAGTGCGAGAGCGCCAGGTGATCAGGCTTGGCTCAGCTCCGGTCCACTGAATTGTAGAGACGTTCTCTCCTCCCCCCAGCACTCCCTCCATGGCCCATGGAGTAGGAATGTTTACCTTTTTGAAAGTAATGGGGAGAGAGTATCTGTTCTCATTCCACCTCCTCCCCAGAGGAGTGACATATCTAACTGATGAATTTGGGGAAAGGAAATAAATTGTCCCTAGCTTAGTTCTTTCTGTATTTGATATGGCTAGACCTCAGGGGAAAAAATTCTCCTTGTTTGCTCCCCATGAGGGAGAATCCTACAGTTGTGTGGTGCTAACCTAGTTCAAAACCATTTGGCTGCTGTTTCATGCCACATTCTCCCACCAGGCTCCCAACAAGAAACAGATGGAACATTCAAATTAGGATAATTTGAGGAGGGTGTGTTTTCAAAGGGACTGCCTGCAAAGATGGGAGCAGAGTATAGGAAAAGAACAGGAAATGGTACCAGGAGAGAGCTGGTAATAGCAGAGGGCAGGGAGAAATTACCAGAACCCAGAAGTAGAGAATCATGTAGGAAAGGTCACCTTGAGAGGTCTTCAGAATGCAGAGCAGTGACCTTTGGTCAAGGGATACAGCTAGCCTGAGGCAATTCCATAGAAAGGAAGTCAGGAAGATAGATACCCTAATGTCACTCTTCATTCCGCACATCTTCCACCAGGGCTTCCTATTGGCTGAATCCAACCAGAAGCCAAGGGCCCAAGTGCCCACTGATATAGTCATAAGATATGCTATGGGGACCCACAGCCATCACCTGGCACTGCCTATTGCCATGCATGCCTACTCAATGGCTTCCAACTGAAAGCACCTGCAACTCTTCACCTGATGCATTTCTTAAGCCAGTAAATTCTACACAAAATTTGATCTGCACACAGAGCAGCTAAAAGTACTGGACAGGTAGTGAATTCTAAGAGCACCACTCACTCAACCAGTGACGGATAGGAGTTGGAGGATAATTACCCCAGCCCCTTGATCCTCGGGGGTAATTCCAAGGTGCATTCTACACTATCTCCCAGAGTTTGCAGCAGGGTTGAGCTCCACTGTCCACAGTGGCAGTGCTTGATATCACATCCTTTCTGAGACTTCTTCCCTTCCCCTGTTTCACTTCCCCATTGCCCTACCTAGATTTCTAAGTATCACCTTCCAAATAAACTATTATATTCAAGTCCTTGACTCAGGGTCTGCTGTGGGTGCACCCAAACTATGAGAGTAGAACAAACAGGGCAAAAGAATCAATAAATATCAGTCTATAACAATCTAAGCATATTATTTAGAAACATGGAAAATGATGCCAGAAGAAACAAGTAAAACAATTCAAAGTAATTGGCTTTGGGGGGCAGGGAGGATTTGGGATAGGGCTGGGGATACAGGTGGGTAGGGAACTGCTGGTGTGTCTTAAAACTTTGCAGTATTATTTGATTATTGGATATATTAGGTTATTAAGTATGGGAATGTCCAATATCCTTAAGTACTAAGTTTGGCAGTTGATACCTCTGACATTTCACTTTGACACTCCTTTTATTGTGAAGGTACATCATCAGTCTTTCAAACACACATTTTGGCTTGCGATTATCTTCCAATTTTTTTTTTAACAGCAATTTTTGTGAAACCATGGATAAGTCAAAAATTCGTGTAATTGTCAAATATGAGTTTCGTTGTGAAACCAATACAGCACAAATAGCACGAAATATCGCCAAAGTGTTTGGGAAGGATGTGCCTAATGAACGCACAGTACATTGATGGTTTGAGATGTTACATTCTGGTGATTTTAATCTTGAAAATGAGCCATGTGGGTGACTTGAGACCAAGGTGGATAATGATGAGCTGAAAGATATAGTGGAAGCAAATCCATCTCAACCTACGCGTGAATTAGCAGCAAGGTTTGACGTTATTATTCCAATAATATTGGACCATTTGAAACAAATGGGCAAGGTAAAGAAGCTGGATAGATGGGTACTACATGAATTAAAGAAGTGTCAGAAGAGAAATCATCTCAAACTTTACCTTCTTTGCTGTCACAACATAAAGGCGAACCATTTCTATACTGTATTGTTATGTGTGAGGAAAAATGGATTATTTTTGACAATTGGAAGCATTTGGCACAATGGTTGAATAAAGATGAAGTGCTGAAACACACTCCAAAACTGAATATTCATCAAAAAAGTTAATGGTGTCTGTTTGGTGGGACAGTGCTAGTATCCACTACAGCTTCATGAAACCTGGCCAATCGATTACAGTGGATGTCTACTGCAACCAACTGGATGAAATGATGAGGATGCTTGTGATTAAGCCACTGAGATTGGTCAATAAAGACAGGCCAATCCTCTTGCCAGACAGCATGTTGCAGAAAACAACACTGCTCAAACTACACAGCTGGATTGGAAACTCTCTGTCATCCAGTATATCCCCCAGACCTTGCACCAACTGACTACCACTTCTTCCAGGCTTTGGACCACTTCTTGTAGGGAGAAATATTCAATTCTCAACAGGCTGTGGAAAACACCTTTTGCGATACCATCACCACTCACTCTTAGGCTTCTTCACTGCTGGGATAAAAAAATCTACCATTAAGATGGCAAAACTGTGTTGATAGCTTAGGCGCATACTTTGATTAATTGTATTGCTTCTTGTTTGAGATATAATAAACTAAACTTTTGTTCAAAATCAGACATTTCATATTTAATGACCTAATATGTACACATATTTCTTTTATGAAAATAAAAGATAATATTAAAATATGCTTACTTGCAGAATAGGAGCAGCAAGGGAATAAAAGGCAAATAAAGAAATACAGGCTAATTAAGCTGGAGGAGGAAGGAAATTTCCTTGAGAGAAAGGTGACCTTAGTGGTCAGGCTAGAAAAAAGATATGAAGAGAAAAATAAGGTAGTGGAGGCCAAACTTAATCTACTCAATATGGAATGGGAGATGGAACTGAGTCTAACTGCTCATAAATGTGGGAGTATAAAGCAGGGTGTTGTCTTAATCATTACTACCCCTTGAAAGGCAAATGGGGCTCAAAAGAAATGTAAAAGAGAAAGACTCAAGATCTCAGAGGGCAAACTGGAATGGCATCCCTTGAGAGAATTCAGGTGCAAGAAGCACCGAACAACATTCCCTTAAAGTCATAGATAGGATGTCCATAAAAACACAAGCTGGGAAGTGTACCCTGGAGAATGGAATGGCTCTACTAAGTAGTAACAGAAGACCTGCACAGCTTTGAGAGGAAATGATAAAGAAGATCAACATGGACTATGAAAAACATTATTAGGTGGGTAAATTTCATGGTGACCCAGTTAGTTAGCAGGAATCCAGATATTGCTTATCCTGTGAGAGAACCCACTCCCAAAATTTATAAAATCAAAAGATTCTGCTTCTAGGAATGGCTGAAGAAGCTCCTATCAGACCACAGATAGCTAATAACTCTAGGAAAAATATAATAGCACAAGAATCTGAAGACATAGATCTAGAACAAAAGAGGGTGGATTTTGGAAAGGAGTAGCACTTGGAAGAAGAGGATGGCATAGAGTGAGTTTCCCACTTTCATGGCTTTGCAGGGTTTAGCTACAGTTGGCACCACGCAGAGCAGCTAGAACTCTGACAGAAAACCCAAAGTTATTCTGCCATGAATAACCAGAAGACAAGAGTGTGGGGAAATTCAGCTGCAAGAAAATAAGACAATTATCCCAGAAAGTATGTAGAAAGCTCCAACTAACTCTACACAAATCTCTGCCTGTCCCCTGAAATCTAGGTAAGGACAAAATAACCGAACTGAGATTTCAACTTCCTTCTGAGAAACAGAGTTTGACATTTGAGTCTAACCAAGTTTATTGCCTAACCAAACCCAAATGTGAAAAACAAAAAAATGCATTATCAATACTCTTCAAAGAAATTTAATACAATCCAGTCTCTACAACATAATAATCACAATGTCTAGGATACAATCCCAAATACCCAACATGTAAAAACTAGGAAATTGGGACTCATTCTGAAGAGAAACAACAATCAATATAGACCAAACTCTAAATGATTCAAATAGTGGAATTAGCAGACAAGAGTTTTAAAGCAACTATTAAAAACTATGGTCAATGAGGGCGAGAAAAATATGCTTAAAATGAATAAAAAGAGATCTCAGAAGAAAAGCAGAAACTATCAAAGTATCAAATGGAAATTCTAGAACCAAAAAGTAAAATGCTTGAAATAAAAAATTCACTGTGTGGGGCATAATGCAGATGACAGAGGAAAGAGTTAGAGAATCTGAAGAAAGATCAAAAGAAATTATCCAATCTAAAGAATGGACAGCCAAAGGAGAAAGGGAGAAAGGAAGAGAAAAATAAGGGAAGGAAGGGAGGAAGGAAGGAGGTAGGGATGGAGGGAGAAAGGGAGGGAAGGAAGGAAGGAAGGAAGAGAGAGAAAAAGAGAAAAAGAAAGATAAAGAAAGAAAGAAAAGGAAAGGTTGGTTGATTAAAGGACAGAAACTCAGGGACCTGAGAGACAGTATCAAAATGTCTAACACATTTATAATTGGAGTCTCAGAGGAGAGAATGATGAAGAAAATAATATTTGAAGAAATCATGGTCAAAACTTTTCCAAATTTGGTAAAAGTCTTAAATTTACAGATTAAAGAAGTTTAGCAAAATCCACAGTCGATAACTATGAAGAAAACCATGCCTAGCACATGGTAATCAAACTGCTAAAAACCAAAAATAAACAATCTTAAAAAGCAGCCCGAGAAAAAATACATTTCCTCCAGGCTATTTTAACTTCTTATCTGAAACAATGGAGGCCACAAGACCATGTGGAATGACATTTTTAAAGTGCTAAAAAAAAAAAAAAGAAAAAAATTGTATATCCAGAGAAAATTCTCTTCAAGAATAAGGACGAAATAAAGAGTAAATAAATAAAGATAGACTTTTAAAAAGAAACCGATTATTTTTAAAGAAGAGAAACTAATAAGAGGATTCATCATCAGAAGCTTTGTGTTACAAGAAATACAAAGAACATTCTTCAGGCTGGAGGGAAATGATACTAGATGGAAACTTTGATCCTCAGGAAGAAACAAAAAGATTGGAAATGAGCTGGGTAATTATAAAAGAAAGGGTTTTCTTTTTCCTCTTCAACCTTAAAAATGCACACAGCTTGGGATTATAATATATGGAGATACAGTAAATATGGCAACTATGGCATAAAGGACAAGTGGAGTAAATGAACCTCTATGGAAGTAACGTTTCTACATTTTACATAAAATGGTAAATAACAACTCTAAGTGGATCATAAAAAGTTAAGGATAGATATTGTAATTCCTAGAGTAATTAGTAAAAGTATAATGCAAAGAATTAAACAGCCAATTGATCAATTGAAATGAAATTTTAAAACATATTCAATTGAGTCAAAAGAAGGCATAAAAGAAGAAATAGAGAAACAAATTGACAGAAATGCATACCAAAATGGTAGATAGAAATCCAACCATATCAATAAAAGCAATTCAAAAGTCAAGGGAGTCTCTTCAACAAATGGCATTGGAATAACTGGATATCCATATAGGGATAAAAAGAAAAAAATCCTTTTGACCCTTAGCTCACATTGTACACAACAATTAACAAAACTTAAATATAAAAACTAAAACCATAATGCTTTTAGAAGAGAACTTAGGAGAACAGCTTCATAACTTGATGACATGCAACATTTTCTTAGGACACAAAAGCAATAACTGATTGGGGAAAAATGATAAATTTATAAGGGTGTAATCAGGACATAGAGGAACCAAAAGAGATAGTGCCACACTGGAGCTGGTAACAGCAGAGGGCAGGGAGAGTTTACCAGAACCTAGAAGGAGAGAATCACGGAGTAGGCTGTGATCTGCAGAATGTGATCTGATACCAAAGGCGGCCAGCCTGAGCAACCCCATATGTAGCGGGCAGGGGAATAAATAGCCTAGGAGCACTCTCTCTGTCTCTCCCATCTCTCACTAGGCTTCTCTCTTGACTGAATCCAGCCAGAAGCCAAGGGCAAGGAAGCGGCTTGATATAGTTGCAGGAGACACTGTTGCCCCCGCCCCCATCACCTTGGCATTTACATTCCCATGTTAAATTTGTCAGAATCACCTTTCAACATTTTTGTTATATGATCACATAGGAACTGCCAACAGGATCATTCCAGTAGTTTCTATAGACACGATTAGATCCCTGCCAACTCGCAGCTTCCTGGCTCCTTCAGCTCTCTCACGCCTCTCTTGGTAAGTTCAGGGATTCTAGAAAGCATACTGTCTTGGACAGGCTATATACATGGTGCCCAACAGACTCTCTTCTGAGAAAGCTCTTGAGTGACTGCCACACCCACACCTACTGCTGAAGACTTCCTTATCCCTCTTCACCAGGCTTTGCAACAACTGATCTTATCCTAGCCAGGGTAGAGAGAACCAGGCAGACACCTATGTGTTTGCCATTGATGTTTGAAAGGGATTGTCTGTTTGGCACATGTTATGCCCTGGAATTGTAACTGACTGGTTGAACCAAAATTTGACTGTGAGAGAGAGAGAGAGTATAAGATGCCCAGATAATTGGTTGCAGTTGGAGCAGTGAGCAGCTAAATTGTCAACATAGCAGAGCACTAGAATAGGATTAGACACCAATTTCTGAGGAGATTAATAAAAAATAGATTTGCTAAAGCTCAACTGTTTCTTGAGCCAATTTTCAATTCTTAATGAGACCTGCTGAGGCTTCCTGATATAACCTAATAGACCCAAGGAAATCAGAACAGATCTCAGTTCCTTGCAACCTTAAAAAGCCCAACTGTATCTTTCTTTCTGTTAAGTGACAAGCCTAAAAGAAAAAGGAAACATATTACGTCACACGATTGAATAGTCTTGAAGTGTTCAGGCAAAGTTGGCCCAGCAGCTCAATGGCATCACCAAGGACTTTTCTCATTGTCTGTCCTTCTTGCCATCTGCAGTGTTGGCTTCATTTCCAGGTTCCAAATAGAAGCTCTTCTCTTACCGTAGCAGCAATTCCAGCCCTTACGATTTTACAATCCACTGTTTGGAGGAATAGAGAAGAAATTTCTGACAGTTTCTGCACAGATTTTGAGATTCACTCTCATTGAATCAACTTAGGTCACGTTCCCATCCATGAACCAATCTTAGGGGCCAGGAATACTGAAAGAGCTAATTTGTCAATGTTCCACACCTGAAGCTAAAGGTGGGCTAGACGTCTATGAAACTACATGGGTACCCAAAGACATTGGGGGCCATGGGGGACGAGACAGAAGAGAATGGATACTTGGAGGTAACACGTATGTCCAGATATGTCCACTACTTAGCCTTGATGGCTACCGAAAGAGAGTGCTCTGCAAGCACTGATTTAACAAACCCCACCATTCACTATTAGAAAGCTCTTTGTTGGCTGAGCACGGTGGATCACGCCTGTAATCCTAGCACTCTGGGAGGCCAAGGTGGGAGGATGGCTTGAGGTCAGGAGTTCGAGACCAGCCTGAGCAAGAGTGAGACCCCATGCCTACTAAAAATAGAAAAAATTAGTGGTGCATTGGTGGTGCATGCCTGTAGTCCCAGCTACTAGGGAGGCTGAGGCAGGAGGATTGCTTGAGCCCAGGAGTTGGAGGTTGCTGTGAGCGAGGCTGATGCCACAGCACTCTAGACCAGGCAACAGAGCAAGACTCTGTCTCAAAAACAAAAAAGGAAGCTCTTTGCCTAAGCCTTGGTCCTCCACTAACAAGCCAATATCTCTGTCAAGATAACACATTTAGACATAATCATCCTTCCTGGGCAGCTTTAGATGTGAGGAAGGGAGAGAGCAATTGAAAGTATGAGAGCCTTGGGTAGCTAGGAATGAGAAGAAACTACCAGAACGGGAAGTAGAGAAGAGACTTGGGATGCTAATGACAAGTGTGTCTCATTAAAAATGTTCCCAAGTGTGGATACTTCCCAGGGCCAACGATAAGGTACCTCTGGGCTGAACTGAGCAGGCAGAGAATGTTCTGCCATCTCTGGCCTAAGAGTGGCTTCAGAACTTTACTGACCACTCCAGATATTTGAGACATTTTCAGTTAAAGTCTGGTGGGCCACTCTAAAGAGGGAAGAGGGGTTTATTCCAGGACTTCTTTCTCTAGTAAATTGAAATTTAAAAAGATCTGTCATCCTCTTCCCTTTTCCTACTAAAATGCACAGACATACAAAAAATGTTAAAGGTATTCTATTCTTGCTAAGGTCAGAATTTATACAGAAGAGATGCTTCATGCAGTAATTCTGAGGGTTCCCTAATGTACCAATTCAGAGTTAGGAACATTTTAAGGAGGTATCAATTAGGCACGTTCATCCTTAGTTCATACCTACCCTGCCTCCCATTGTTCTCCCACCTCAAGCCCCTCCCTCCCAAGGCCCAGGAGCTATGTGGATCAAAGCAAGCTTATAGAACTCAAATTGGATAAGCTGGTAAGCAAATGGGACAGGGGAACCAAAAATGTTGATTTACTGCTTTACTACAAAAATAAGAAAGTTAAAGAGATGCTTCAAAAATAGAATAAAGTAGAGAATATGTTTTTAGAAATTAGGCAAGCAATTAGTTTGGGCTGTTGGCACATTAACTTTGAATACAAAATTTTTAAAATAAAAGCTTCTACTGATTTGCAACAAGAACAGACTTTCTTATAATTTGTTTAAATTTGTAAGTGTTTCAACAAATTAAAATATCCATATACAAAACAATAAACTTCAATCCATACCTCCCACCATATACAAAAATTAACTCAAAATAGATCATAGACCTATGTGTAAAATCTACAATTACAAAATATCTGGAAGAAAACACAGGAGAAAATATTTGTGACCTTTGGTTAGGCCAAAATTTCTTGGATATGATACCAAAAGCACAATCCATAAAAGAACAAATTGGACTTCATCAAATTAAAAACTTCTGCTCTTCAAAAGACATGGTTAAAAGAATGAACAGATAAGCCACAGACAGGGAGAAAGTATTTGAAAATCATATATCTAATAGAGAACTTTCATTCAGAATACATAAAGAACTCTCAAAACTCAATAAGAAAATAACATTTTTTAAAAATGTCCAAAAGAAATGAAGGGGCACTTCAAAGAAGATGTAGAGATGGCAATAAGTACACAACAAGATGCTCAGCATAATTAGTCATTGGGAAAAATGCAAATTAAAATCTCAGTGAGATACAATTTCACACCTATTAGAATGGTTAAAATTTAAATGACTGACCATATCAAGTATTGGTGAGGATATCGGGGAACAGAATGCTCAGACTACTAGTGTGAATGTAAAATAGTACAACTTGGGAAAACGTCAGGCAGTTTCTTATAAAGGTAAACATACACCTACCATATAGTACAGTCATTCCATTCTTACTTATTTACCCAAGAGAAGGGAAAGCATTTCTGCAAATGTTCATAGTAACTTTATTTGTAATAACTAAAAATTGGAAACAAAAGTCTCCCATCAGCAAGTGAACGAATAAGTAAACTGAGATATGGCAATGCAATAGTGTTCCACTCAGCAATAAAAACGAATGAACTATTGATACACAAAATATGTGGATGAATCTGAAAATAATTATGCTGAGTAAAAGAAGTGATCCCCTCCCAAAGAGTACATAAGGTATGCCTCCATTTGTATAAAATTATATAAAATGTAAAGTAATCAATACTAACAGAAACTAGATCAGTGTTTGTCTGGCAGTGGGGGGGGGGGGGCGGGGGTTGGGGCCTGGTGTGGAAAAGGATGGACATGAGGAAGGGATTACAAAGGAACACAAAGAGAAAATTTGGGGGTGTTATGATTATGTTCCCTATCTTGATTGTGGTGAAAATTTAAAAGGCATATACATGTCAAAACTTATCAACCTGTGCTCTTTAAATATGTGTGATTTATTGTATGTCAATCATACCTCAGTAAAATATTAAACAAATAAATAAAATTAAAGTATATATTTGTTGAAAATATCCAGCCATGTTGTCATTTGACAATATTTGCTGAATGCCTCTGTGTACTATTTTTAAAAGGTATGAGATATACACCCTGCACTCCAAAGGCTTTCAAAATCATTGGAAAGTTCGAATGTTGAACTTGTGAGGTTGGAGCTGTGTGGGGGACAGAAGGATGTAGATTTAGGATACATAAGTTTACAGCTAAGGACAGATTTGTGAGCTGTAGATATCGATATTGGAGTTACAGGATCCACAGAGTTAGTGAAATAACTTGCATGAAAGAAGTGTCTAGAAATAGATTATAGACTGAGAAGTGAAAAGAACTGACGACAGAACACTAGAAACACCAACATTTAAGAGGCAGGAGGAGGAAGAGAAGTCAGTGTGAGACTGCAAAGAGGCACTCTGAGAGTTTGGTTGAGAACTCGAAGTGCTAGCAGAAGGAGTAGAGCATTCTCAAAAGGAGGACAGTGTCAAATGACTCACGGAGGCTACGGAAGATAAGGAGTGAACAATGTCAGCTGCATTTGGCAATTAGGTCTTCAGTGACCTTGGTGACAGCTCTTTTCATGTCATCACAGAGAGGAAGCCAGACACCAATGTGCTAATATTCTTGCTTTGCACGTTGGCTATTGTAAAGGAGGCAGAAAAGAATAGCTGGACATTTGAATCATTCCTTCTCAGACAGGACATTACCGCACACCATAGCATGGAAAAGACGATGTTCGTGTGTCTAGACTTCTCTCATTTCTCTGCTTTTTCTTTTCCCTAGGTGAACACAACCATAGACTCCTAATTTTGATCAGAATTTGTGGCAGTCGTCACTCCATTATTCTTTCTCTCCTTCACTCAAGCCCCCGGGCCTCTTATTTCTTTCTAGCACCATCTCTCCCCTTCGAGCCTCTAGAAAGAGTGGTCCATGCCCACTATCTCCACTTCCTCACACTCTCTCCTCCCCTCATCATCTGCAGGCATCCAGAAATCTGGTCTTGATATGAAGGGGGTGGTTTGGAGTGCCAGATTGGGGTCTGCTACAGAGTTTGCAGCCAAATGCTGATTGATTTTCCAGAGGTTAGCTACACTGAAATGTCTCTGAAATCTTAGCTTCTCTGTGTCCACTGCAGCTGATGCAGTTCACTCTTTGGTATAATGACTTTGAGTTCTCAACCAGGCTCTCAGATTGCTTCTTTTCAATCTCACACTGACCTCTTTTCCTTCTCCTGCCTCTCAAATGTTGGTGTTTCTAGTGTTCTGTCATCAGTTCTTTTCATTCTTCAGTCTATAATCTATTTCTAGACACTTCTTTCATGCAAGTTATTTCACTAACTCTGTGTATCCTGCAACTCCAATATTGATATCTACAGCTCACAATCTGTCCTTAGCTCTAAATGTCCCGGTTCCCTCCCCTGAGATGGCCCTTTTTGCACACAGCTGCAGGCACTTGACTGCTGACTGTAGGCCTTCTGCTCTCCTGCCCATGGCTTATTGGCAAGAGGGAAGGCTTGCTAGGAGGCTCTGGGGTTTGGATTTAAATAGTTCTCTCTTTCGGTGAACTAGGCTTTGAGTGGTGCTGCTAGTCCGGCTTTTGTCTTATGTCCTAGTCTAGTCTTATGCTTCTTCCTCCTTCCTTGTACTAGAATTCTTGAAACAAAATCCCCATCTCTACTTCTTATTCCTAGTGCCTGACCTGTCAGATGGCTATGTCAGACAGGAATTTCAATTGGCTGCTTGTAACCAAAATAGGGGCTAACAATGTCTTAAATAAGACAAAAGTTTTTCTCTCACACAAAAAACATTCAGAGGAAGATAGTCCATGGCTGCTATGATGGCTTCTCAGGAGTCAGGGACCAAGATTCTGTCTTTCTTTCTGGAACACCATCCTTAGCACTGGTTTCTATTGTCAAGGTTGCCTCACGGCCCAAATTGTCTGTTGAAGCTCCAGCCACCAGTGTTGTGTTCCAAGGGAAAAGCAGGAGAAAGGAGAAGGGGTGAGGGAAGCCACAAAGCAGCTAATTGTCCTCTTTTTACAGAACTTTCCAGAAAGTTTCACCTAGCAACTTCCACTTATATTTCATTGGCTAAAAATTAGTCATATGGTCAAATCTTGCACTGGCCAAATATAAGCAGGCTTCTAAGTGAGAGGGAAAGAGTGGACTTGGGGTAGATAGCTAGAAGTCTCTGGCAGAGTTGCTCAGTTTAGAAATTTCCCATTCTCATTATATCCTCTCTCCTTCCCTGAACCAATATCCTTTCTTGTCTGTCTGACTTGATACCTGCTGATGGACTTCTATAATCTGAGTGCCTGCTGAATCCTCATGTGGGTCTCCAAATACTCTCTCCTTCTAAAGTTTCTATTGCTGTGCTGTATTGACATAATTATTTAAATTGCTTGATTACTCTTCATTGGCCTTCCATGCTGTTGGCCCCAGACTTGGACTCCTTGCCTATGAATTCCTGGCAAACAGTACTTTCCAGTATTGCCAGAAATGCTTGCAGTTCCCCTAGGGAGGGGGAGATGAGCATATTGCATAAGAGGTAAGTGTAGAAAGGGGGCAATGACAATTAGTCACCAGGTCAGACACAAACACATCTGGTCTGGGGCAAGCAGATCCTTACCCTGCTTGAACTGCAACATTTTCCTCCCTTCTCCTTTGTCTAATCAGTCATCATTTCTAGAATATGCCCTGTACCTAAGACCTGCATTCCCAGTTTGATAACTAGATTGCAACTTCCATAAATTTTTCCTCTTTGTGGCCTTGTTGGCTCAGAATCATTCTCTGGCTGCAAGTCTTCATTCTTCGACTTCATCTTAGAAATTCTGTTTTCTTGACTTTCTCCTTCACCTGGGCTGTCAGACATCCATTCTCATTAATGGCATTTCCAGTCTCTACCCTGAGACTGCTGATAAACAAGTGTGTTTGTTTCTGGAGGTTAACAGGAACAGGCTCATATTGGTTAGGAAAGGCAATTGTTAAAAATAAAAATAATTATAAAAAATAACTTGTTAAAGGACTGGTAGCTTGAAATCGTCCATGATTAGGAGTATTCACAACGTGCAAATCAGCAAACACCACTAATCAGGGCTTTCCTTTTCCCTGAAAGGTGACTTACCAGCTCACCAACACTTGTTTCTCCCATAATTGCCCTGTCTGCATGCACACACACACACCAGAGGTTTCTCATCCCAGATCCTCATCACTTCAGTCTACCTTAGCCTTCAGCCACAGACAGCCCTTCTACTCTAAGCTATATTCAGTGATTCAGTCAGGTTTTAGTGTGAAAATGTCAGTTCTTGACGTGCCCACGGCCGAAGAATGACCAGACATGCCAAAGTTAGGCAAGCACGAAAATGAGGTTTATTGAGGAAAAAAAGACAGGATTACAGGGCAAGAGCAAGATACAGGTTTACAGAGCATGATACATACGTCACAGATGACAACCGGACCCACTGTCGCAGCAAAGGGAGAGCCAAAGGAAGGGCACAAAAAACACTTGGTTATGGTCTGCATCTTGTTTTATAGTGACCAGATTGGGACCTCTCTCTTGGTTCAGAGGTCACCATGGAACCACTTTGATTGGACAGTTGGGAGTCACATGACCTGAGTCTTAACTACAAACGCAGGTTGTTCTAGGTCATTTCCAGACTTTACCGACCCATGCAGCTTGGCCCATGGACTAGAGTCCTCTGCATTCTTTTGCAGCTGGCACGCCAAGTTCTGATTGGCAGATTCGTAGGGTATTCCCTCCTCCCCCAGGTATGGAGAATTAGGGTTGGGCAGGACCAAGATGGGGGCAACAGCATCCACTTTCATCCCTAGGAGACCCGGAATCCCTCACTATCTACCTAACAATTAGACATTGTGGCTTCTATCTTAAAAAAATTCACTTCTAACATTTGATAATGGAGTACATATTTTGAAAATTCATTCTGGACCCTAAAAAGACTTTTCCAAAACTGCTGACCATACTATTTGAGAACTGCTAATGGAGTCCATCTGTCTGTCTTCAGAACATGTATAATCATATGGAGAAATCACTTGTGGGGAGAAATCTATATCCTTAAAAATGATGTTTCAGTAGCAGGAATTCA
Organism: Eulemur rufifrons; assembly: GCF_041146395.1. NCBI lineage: Eukaryota > Metazoa > Chordata > Mammalia > Primates > Lemuridae > Eulemur > Eulemur rufifrons. Next base: position 32,222,391 of record NC_090983.1, on the reverse strand, counting down.
TCTCTCAGCATCAGAGATGATTCATCACAGAATATTAACTTCTGTGAAGTTAATATTAAGAAGAAGAGGACCAATTAATTATTGCAGATATTTCAGAAAGCCTGGTGCAGACTGTGCAATGATAAAGCTGCATGTGACAACCAAAATATCAAATTGCTTTGTCTTTGGCAGGAATTACATCAGTTCAGATCATGCTGTTACCTCAGGTATCGATCAGGATCTCTGTTACATGTCTTTGATTAACAACAATGAAAAATGAATTAATTATTATTATTGCAGTATTTTGGTAAATGAAATCATTCAAAACATGGAAGGAAAAATAATAAAAAGGATGATAGAAGCCTGGAAACCATTAGAGTAAGAATTTTTAAAGGGCATGCCAATTTTTGATTACATAGGAGCTAACATTTCTTTGCTTAAAAAACATGTAAAGGTTGCTAATATTACAGTGACTAGAGCCCACGCTGGGGAGACAGACTGCCTAGGTTCTTACTAGAGCTTTACCATTTACCAGCTCTGTGATCTGGGGCAGTTACTTAATCTCTCTGTGCCTTAGTTTTCTCATATATACAATGGAAGTGAAAGCACCTACCTTATATGATTACTGTGAAACTAAAATGAAATAACACATAAACTGCTTAGAACAGTGGCTGGCATTCAGTAAATAATTAATGAATATTTGCTCTAATTTTCATGATTGATGCTATTTTTGGAGCACTTACAATGTGCCAGGATGTGTGCTACATGCTTTATGTCCAATCTTCTGTAATCCTATCAGGTAGGTAGCAATATTAAGTCCACTCTGTGAGTGAGGAAACTGACCCTCAGTGAAATGATGTAATTTTTCCAAGGTCTTATGGCTAGTAAGTGTGGAAGAACTTGGCTCACTACATTTTAGGAGACTTCATTTAAATGATAAAAAGATGTAAAACCACAGCTTGTACTGGAATCCCAAACATCCCGATATTTATTATTCTACTGGGAAATTCTTACTTCACAGTCAACTGAACCCTCACATGGTGTAGCATAAACTATTCTTGTTCTGTCTTCAGCAGAGACAGAAAAGCTCGTCAGTATCCTTGTGTTTTCATTTGAAGACTCTTATTAAGTCGCCCTTCTGACTTGTCTTCTCCAAGTTTTACAAACACACAGTTCCCATAGGTCTTCCTCATGAATCCTATTTGTTAACCACAGAATAAGAATCTCCACAAAAGTATTTCCACTTTCTCTTACAGCAATTTTTAAATTAGACTATTTAGACTTCACAGGGGTAAGTCTAGATGCACTTATATTTAGTTGTGCAATCAGGAAGACAAATGGCAGTGTGGAATGGTGTTCTTCAAATACGAATATTGTATTGTTGTTTATTCCTTCACCTTGTCTGGGCCAGGCCCTGTGTTAGACACTAGGAACAAATGACGCAGTCCCTGATCACGGGGAGTGCATAAGTTTCATGAAGGAGGTAAATGTGCAATTATCTAATTATTATGATAAAGCAATTCAAAAGAATCAACAGGATCATGGGGGATAATACCCTGGAATGTGAAGGCAGTGGGGTCTGATCAAGAATCCTAGGTAACCAGCCAGACGCCCTAGCTCTAATCCCACTTTTACTATTAATTATTATGCCATCTGTTATGGGTCAAATTGTGTCCTCTCAAAAAAGATCTGCTTGAGTCCTAACTCCAGTATTTCTGAATGTAACCTTATTTGGATGTCTAGTCTTTAAAATGAAATCATTAGGGTGGGCCCTAATCCAATATGACTGGTGTCCTATAAAAAGGGGGAGATTTGGACATAGAGACAGACATGTATAGTGGAAAGACAATGTGAAGAGACACAGGGAGAACATGGCTATCGATAAGCCATGGAAAGAGACCTGGCACAGATCCTACCTTCACAGCTCTCAGAAGGAACCCACCCTGTCAACAGCTTGATCTTGGACATTCAGCCTCCAGAACTGAGAGACAATAAATTCCTGTTATTGTTAGCCACACAGTTTGTGATATTCTGTTATGACAACCCTAGCAAAGTAAGATACATCTCAGTGTCATAAGTATACCCCACATCTCAGGTTCCACTCTAGGCAAGGCCAGTCAGTCCTACATTTGGGAAGATTTGGGTAAAAGCACTCAGAGCACAACCAACCAGAAACGTACCCACATCTGCCTTTGGCTCATTCTTAGGCTGTGGCCCAGAAGAATCCAAAGGTTTCCTTTAAATAGTAAGTTTGGGCTACAACAGGACCCCCTAAACCTCCTTCGTGTGACATCCAAAAGCAGCACCAGTAGTTCTTTATTTATAAGGTAAATGAAAAACAAAAATTTTAGAGTACAAGCTATACTCAATGGATAAAACTTTATGTTAACAGGTCACCAAGGCACTACTTAAAATAAATGGTTAATAAATATGCAGGATGTTCTATCTCACTAGTAGTCAGATTTGTGACAAAACTTCTCCTAGTAAACAGAAGATGCTAATACAGTTGACTTGAACAGCACAGGGGTTGGGGAACTGACCCGCTGCCCAGCTGACAATTCACATATAACTTCTGACTCCCCAAAAACTTAACTGCAAATAGCCTACTGTTAACTAGAAGCCTTAACAATAACAGAAACAGATGACTAATATTTATTTTGTATGTTATATGTATTATATACTGTATTCTGACAATAAAGTAAGCTAGAAACAAGGAAATGTTATTAAGAAAATCATAAGGAAGAGAAAATATATTTATTATTCATTAAGTGGAAGTGGATCATCACAAAGGTCTTCATCCTCATCATCTTCACATCAAGTAGGCTGAAGAGGGGAAGAAAAAGGAGGGGTTGGTCTTGCTGTCTGAGGGGTGGCAAAGGTGGCAGAGGCAGAGGAGATGGACGGGGAGGCAGGAGAGGCAGGCACAGTGCAAATTTATTGAAAAAAATCTACATGTAAGTGGACTCACACAGTTCAAACCCACGTTGTTCAAGGGTCAACTGTACACAGCAGACAACAAAGATGTGCATCCTGAGTAAGTGATATACTCTACTATTCACCTAGAACATACAACTGGGGCCACCTGTCTTCATATTGGCACAACTAAGGTTGATTGAACTCAGACTTAGCTTCCTAGAATACACAGTGACATGTAATGTTTAAAACCCCCCGAATCTATTAAGTATATGTTCATTTCCGGTAACACTTCTGAGAAAAGGTTTTTAACCTAAAACGTCTGAAGCAGTGAAAAGATAAGCTAATATCTAGCTCCTGTATTGACTGAGCAAGTTCAGCCAAAGTACATTGTTTGGGTTTTTCTTTCCAACACGTTTCACCCTCAGGCCAGTAAGGTCATATTTTCTCTTCTCAACGCAAGTCTTCCCCTTTTTTGGAAAATTTCCAAGCAGAACCCTGGTTCCGGGTCATAACAACATGACTGGCCGCACTGGAACACCACAGGAGTGAGTCACTCCTTTGGATTTGCCTCAGCAGGTGCTCAACACGTCTTTGCTCCTCTGCCGAGTCATCCACAACCCCTTGGCCTTCGCCAGTGTCCACAACGGACTTTTCTTTTAGTCCCTCTTGCCTTCCATCCTTTTACTTTACATAAAATACTATCATTATAAAAACGACATACAAGGAAAGAAAACAAGTGTACAAAGTTAAAAGCGGAAGTCTTCTCACTTTCATGCTCACCCTGAGAGTTCCCAGGGTGAACAGCCTCCTTCAGGAGCCATAGATTTCCACCCTCCCTCCTTGCAGTTTAGAGCTCAGACTGTACACAGTGTTCTGACTTGCTCTTGTCACTCAAAAATGCATCGTGGACGCTCTTCCATGTCAACACATGCATACCTCTCCCATTTTTAGACGGTTATTTATTATTCCACAGTGTAGATGTGCCCAACTTATGTAACCATTCCTCTATTTGTAAGTGTGGATGTGTGGGCCAAAATTTTTTGGCTCTTACAAAAAACACTACAATAGACATATATGTCTATTGATACATAAATATAATAAATAATTATAACAATGATTATTAATTAAATAATTAATAATTATGATACATATAATTTTGCACACTTAGTATTTCTTTAGGAGAGATTACTTGTAGTGGAAAAGCACAAAGGATATATGCCTTTTTAATATTTATAAGTACTGCAAATTGCTTTCCAAAAATGTTTATTAATTCACACTTCAGTTAGTTAAGTATGAAAGTTCCTGTTTCTTATATACACTCACAAACACTTGATATTAAAACTTTTTTTTTTGCCAATCTGATAAGTAAAAAATGCTATCTTATTTTTATTTACACTCCAATCATTGGTGAGGTTGAGTAAGTTTTAATATGCTTATTAGCACCAATTCCTGCTTTTGAGAATTGTCTCTTCATATCCTTTCTCCATTTTCTTATTTTGCTGCTTCTCTTTTTCATATTGATTTTCTAGCAGCTGTTTGTTATTACACATATTAACCCTTTCCTGTGGTGTATATATGCTGCATATATTTTCTCCCATTAGGTAACATTGTTTATGGTATAGAAATGTTAAAATTTTCGTAGTCATATGTGTTTAATCTTTTCTGTAATAGCTTCTGGCATTTATGCCATGGTATTTCTACCATTGTTACAGTATTACAAAGATAACCAATATTATAAAAGATTCTCTTATATTTTCTTTTAGTCTTTTATAGTTTTTTATGTTTAGATTATTAATCCATCTGGATTTTTTTTCTGAAATATGGACTAAGATAGTGTATTAGTTATGCTTATAACTCAACAAAAGGGTTTTTTGCTCAGATAACAATCCATTGTGCATGTTCAGCAAGTAGACAATACAGGGAGACTCAGAGACCCGGGCTCCTTCCATCTTATTTCTACCCTCCTCTAGGTAAGGGCTCAGCAAAGTTCTGCCCACAGGCCACATCAAGCCCACTGCCTGTTTTTGTAAATAAAGTATTATTGGAACATAGCCATGCCCATTTGTTTACACAGCGCTTATGGCTGCTTTCTCATAAAATAGCAGAAATGAGTAGTTATGATGGAGACCGTATGACTCACAAAGCCTAAAATATTTACTATATGGCCTTTTATAGAAAAAGTTTGCTGACTCCTGCTTTGAAGTCTCAAGGCCCTTAGTTTCCACATGGCAGATGGGGAAGAGAGATCACGTCTTTCCATGGGTGGAGGCTGGCAGCAGAGTACAAACTTTTCATCGATACTCCACTGGTCGGAACTCAGTCTCCTGGACTCACCTAACAAATTGGGAAGCTAGAAAACGTAAATTAGTTGTGCACCCAGGAAGAAAGGGAATGATCAGCCATTCTCTGCCAGGGTGTACCCTGCAATTATCCGTTTCTTTCTTCCTATTTTTAATCAGAATAGGCTAGATAACAGAAACAACCCTCTAAATCTCAGTTGCTTAGAACACAAAGGTTTATTTCCTGATCATACTACATGTCCATCAAGGCTCAGCAGGGATGGCATTGCTCAGTGTTGTCATTCACTCCAGTCTAATGGAGTGGCCACCACCATGCACATTGATGTGGCAGTACCGGGAGGAAAAGAGAATGTGGTGACATGTGCACCAGCTCTTAACTTCTGTCCCAAAGTGATACTCATCACCTCTGTCCACCTTCCACTAGCTGAAGCAACTTGCAGGGCTATACTATACTTCAGTCAAGTGGAGAAGTACAATCACACCATGTGCTTTGAAAGGAAGCAGAGCTGAAATATTTGTGAACAGCTCCAATGGAGAGCAACTCATACACACAGAACACAGTCATCCCCTCCCTAAGAGAGATAACGCAGATTCCATTCAGTCACTGCACCTAGTCAAAGTCCAGGAAGCCTAGATGGAAAACATCCTCCCCATCTGGTCTGAATATTGCCTAGTGATCTGGAGCTTAGCAACTAAAATCACTCCCTGTCCCCACCACTTATTCAGGCATCAAAATTCTAATAAAGTCACAATAGATCATGGCCTAAAACAGGCTTCCAGGATCTGAGCTACTTCTATGAAATGTGAACCCTGCTCTGAATGACCATGCTGAGAGAACCAGGAGCCTGGCACGATGTAGGGGTGGAAAGAAGGGAACGTGGCATTTTGCAGAAATCAATACTACAAGAAAAGAGTCAACCTTATTGAAAGATCTGGCATTGTTCCTCTCTGCTTACAGTTAAGTGCCTTGAATAAAGGGTGTAGGTGATGATAGGGAGAAAATCAGTAAACATAGATTAAAATACCTAGATGGAAATGTTAGAAAATATAAACAAACATACTTTCTTCATCCCTCAGAAAATGTTTGCTCTTGTGGTTTTTGTTTGCTGAAGAAAAAATCATTCACTTTTCTACTTGGTTTAGACAATAGTAAAATGACACTAAAGGATCATAATCATACAGAATCATTAGAGGAACAGTGTCATACCAGCATTAGTTAGAAAACCTCTGGATCAAAATTTCAATGTAATTTTTCAAATAAACTTTCAATATCTGGTGAAAACACCAATATATATCTTTTGTAGTCTATGTCTTTGGATTTTTATATCTCCATGTAATAACAGGAATGTAATTAATATGTTTTTAAAATCATTTATGCTTAACTCATCAAAATGCATTGTTAGTTATTTGATGTGCATGAAGCTTTTACATACGTTTCAATAAGCATTTTAAATCCTCTCTCCCAGAAGCAGTTTTCATTTTTTTCCAGAAAAAAATAAATTTGAACAGCAAGAGGTTCAATTTTGATTCGAAACTCGCTATCTATAAAACTTTTAACAGTCTGATTTCTTTTGCTGGGCCCCTCTGCTTACTCTTGAAAGATGTAATTGTTTTCCTCAGAATTACTTTTTATTTGTCATGGGCAAGGCCTCCATTCCCAGCAGAGAATTAGTTTTTAGTCTAGTTTGTGGTATAGTGGCTACCAGTACACTCCGATTCTTGTTTTTGTCAATTCACTGCTTTAACATCTTTGCTCTCAATACACAGAGCAAGTTATTCTTACAGCCACTACCTACAGTACTTAGCAGGAAACAGCCCTCAAATATGAAAGACCATATATGGGCTTCTGAAAATCCTTTCTTCCCTCTGGTCATATTCAGTTCTTAAAAGCATTTTTCTATCAGGCTTCACTAAGCAAGTCAGATTTGGAGTCCTGGGAAGATTACAAAGTGGTAGAAGAAAGAAACGAAGGCTGATTTCGATGTTACTTCCAAAGCTCTTCCTAGAAAAGCAGTACTTCACTATTGATTTTGGAGTTCTAATTATGAAGGAAACCTCCCCCATACTTAAATAAATTGTTTTTCCAGAGGACCTAAAAAGTGCATCAAATTTTAAGTCAACTTGCTACAAGTTACCTATTACACCTGAATTTATTGAGCAATAGGATGATGTTTGTCTTTTACATGTAGTATGGTTTCTAGAAGCAAGCTTTCCTACCTGTGGCACAGGTGGGGCCAGACCATCTAGGTTCAAATCTTTCGTCCGTCACTTATTAGCTAAAAACCTCAGCAAGTTATTTAACCTCTTTGTGCCTAAGTTTCTTTATCTGTTAAAAAAAAAAAAAGGACAAAAATATTACCTACCTGAAGGGGTTGTTGGCAGGATTAAATGAGCTATTGCTTATACAGCACTAGCAAATGTTTGTTAAATAAATTCTATGATTCACACATCAGTCCAGGGTGACTACAAGGTAGCAAGAACAACAACTAGTCATATAAGAAAATGAGTTTCTTTCCTTTTAGCTCCTTTCTTCCTAACTACGGCTGTGCTTTGTCAACAGCGGTACGTTATGTTAGCAGATTTGAACTTTACCCGAAAGATGTTTGTATTTTATTTCAAATTATGAATTCCTGAACATCGGGTGATACATGATTCTGCTGTACACTTGGGGGCCCATGAGAGTCGGGAGCTTGAGAAGCATAAACGACTCTGGTCTGATATTTGTAAAGAGCTTTGACATCCAAGAAGCCACTGAGAAACAGTTACTGGTATTGAGAAAAAGGGAAGCTAAGAAGTCACCCTTCAAAAAAAAAAAAAAAAAAAAAAAAGCAAAGCTGAATTGGAAAGCTGCCTGCATTTCACTCTACTGCCTGTGGAAGAGGAGTGTTATCTAAAGTGCTTCCATCATGAATAATGATTGAGAAACTGCCTTTACTCTCCCGACTCCTGTACTCCCAGGCAGCCACCTATGTGTAACTTGGTTACTGCCTCAGGTCAGCGCCAGTGTGGAGGCCAGCAGCGGAGGGGAGGGGGCCGAACACTCCGGGGTGGCCGGGTTTCCAAGGTCAGCCCCAGCCCCAGCCCCAGCACTTTTTCCGAGCCTGATTTTTCAGGTCGTTTCCGAATGGGCTCTCTTTGTTTACATTCTGAGCTTGGCTCATCCCCAGAAGGCATTACTACAATCTAAAAGGAGAAGCATCTTGCATTTGTAAACAGTGCCGGGGGAGCGAAGTTCATTTTCCCGGGCAGGGGAGGATGATTCTCTTGCAACACGTGCTGGTGGTGACAAAATCTTTCAGTGACCGGGGGACTTTCAGTGAAGCGGAGGTTTGGGGAGAGGCGAGAAGGTTGGTGTGGGGCAAGCAAGCAAAGTGCGGAAGCAGTACGGGGATTCTTCTAGAAAGTGGGGTGGGAAAGGAGCTAGGGAGGGCGTGTGGAGGGAAGGGATCTGTGTCAGAACGTGCGTGTGAGCGGATACAAAACCCGAGAGAGGCGTGAGCAGCGCTGTGTGTGCGAGCGGGAGCGAGGGGCGCCGGCTCGGGGTGTGTGCGCCTGGTGAGTGACACTGAGGGGCGGGCTGGCCGGCGGGCCGGCGGGCGGGGGCAGCCTGCGAGGGGCGGGAGTGTCCCTGCGTGGAGCGGCCGAGCCGGAGTTGTGTCAGTGAAGGAATCCAGTCCGGGGGCCGAGCCGGCTGCGCCCTCCGCCGCGAGCGCCGGCAGCGCGGGGCGAGCTCGGGACGGCGCGCGGCCCAGGCAGCGGCTCCCGCTCGGCCAGCCCTCCGCGCCGCAGGGGCCGCCACCGCCGCCGCGCCTCCACTGGCGACCGCGCCTCCGGCCGGGGACAGAGCGGCCGGCGATCGGCACAGAGGTAAGCCTGGGATCCCCGCCGCCGCTGCCGCCGGGACCCCCTCGGCGCCCGCTGGCCGGGCCCGGGACGCGGGGCGCGGGCGGACGCGGCGGGCCTAAGCGGCCGGGACGGAGACTCGGGCCGGCGGCGCGTTCCGCAGCCCGGCTGCCCAGCCCCCGCTGCCTCCCGGGGCGCTGGGTGTGGCCCGCGCTCGGCGCCAACGCGGACTGGCGGCGCGGACCGGACGCGGAGGTCGCCGTCCTTCCTTTCTCTGGCCGGCGCGGGCGATCGGAAGGAGGCGGTGGCTCGGACGCACATTTGCGCGCCCTGGGCGAGCGTGTGGCCGCCGCGCTCCGACGTGGACCCGCCCGCCCCGGATCTGAATCGCCCGCGGCCGCGGTCTCTCTCCTGCCGTCCTCCCGCGCGGGCGCCCCATCCCGTCTCAAACCCGAGTGAGCCCCACCGCCGCCCGCCGCCCTCTGGCTCCGATCCGCGGAGCTGCCCGTCCGCGTCAGCCGGGACCATCCCGCCCATAGCTCCCGGCCGGGTGCGGGGGCCGCGCGCCCCGGAAACTCGCGCCCCTCGGCGCCCGTCCCCAGGTCCCCGAGCGTTCGCGTACACGCTGCGATGGCAGGCGCGGGTGACAGGAGTAAACGCCGAGCGCCCCGGCCGCGGGACGAAGTGGTTGTGCCGCCGCATCTGGGCGGGTGGACCACGGAGTCCGCAGGCGGCGGACCGGAGCCGAAGCCTGGGCTGTTTCCGAGGCGCGGAGAGGGTTATTCCCGTTCTCTGGACACGCTTGACTTTGGCGTGTCTGGGAAGACTGCCCTGCTCGCTCGCACTCTGCTCCGTGGTTCACGCTTTCTGCAGTCGCAGGGGGTGAAGGGCCGACACTTTACCTGGACGGGGATGCGACCGAAACCTCCCATCTTCGGGAGTGGAGGGTTTCCAGTTATCCAGGTGGGGTGGGGTGGGGAGTTTGCTGTGTGTGTTCGTGAACTTCATGTGCTTTTCAGTTTTCAGCAATCCTGATTTTAGCGGATGTCAAGGTTTTGGAGACCTGACGCTTTCATTAAAGATTCTTTCTGTACAGCATTTTCCTTTGAGTTTATTACGTGGTTTGCAGCTTAAGAACTAGTGAAAACCATTGAACTTAAAACACAGCCTCTTTCCTCACATAAAATGTTATGTGTAATATTTTCATCTGCTTATTTAAAAAATTTAAAACATCAAAGTATTTACCAACCCACCCTCACAAACCCATAGACTTTAAGGAAAAATGACTCCGAAATTTTAGAGCCTGTACAAAGTGGTTTTATGCCAGTATTTGAAAGAATAAGGTGTTGTGACATTTATTACATCGTTTTAGTTTGTCTTAAGGAAACGATTCATTGCCGCTCTGATTGAGTTTGTTTTCCAGAGATTAAGCAGATGTGTAATATGGCAGGGAAAAGAAAGGACAGGAAGTCAAAATCGCTTCATTCTGAAAAAAAGACTATTCAAGTAACAAAACCAATTATTTTGAAAGGCACTGAAAATAAAGTACAAAGTTGCCTTCTGGATATAGTATTTTATAGGCCTTATGAAATTGTGTTACTTAACCAGAAAGCAATGTGTTGTTAGACGGGAGCAGTTTTATCTAGTAACTGTGTTTAAAAATATCTGTGTATGATAATATTTGTTGGATTTTAAATGGGGAAAAATCAACTTTGGGAATGATCTTCTATTTGGACAAGGCAAATACTGCTGTCTCTAATTGGAGTTTTGGAATAAACTCAAGCTGTGTTAAAACCTATTTTATGAAGGAGCAGAACAGAAAACATGTCAAATTCTGTATGTGTGGCTTTAAATACACACACACACACACACACACACACACTGGCACAAACTAGAGACTAGCCTCAGAAGATAATTTGCATAAAAATACAATCACTTGAATGCAGAGACTATTTAAGAGGTTAGTAAAAACTGAACATCTGGGAAAGAAGTGTATTAATTGGCAATTTTCTTTCTTTAATCTTTGAAAATATTAAATGATTTCCTAAGAATCAACTTAGTTTAATGTGCTCATTTAGACAAGCAAAATGATCAAGACTCCTTTTGTATTCATTTTGTTTTAGGGAGCCTCCCTGGTGAAAATCTTCAATTGATGGTTTCTCTGCTTGCACTGATTTTCCAAGAGGCCATTGTGAATAGAGGTTATCTGAGAGCTTGTGAAGCTGCTCTGCCACACCAGTAATGATCAGGGAAAGAAAATACTTAGGCTGCACCATTGCAGTCTTTTGAAGCACTGCCAATCTGCAGCATGTTATAGATTGCCTTGGCCATGTAAATGATAGCACTTTCCATCAGAAGTTAAGCTTTAGAAATATCTCACTTTTGGTCCTCATTTTTGTCAGTTTCTCAGTCTGTGATCAGAAAACTGTGCTAACATTCACGGTGAATGATTCATTATTGGCTGTGTGTTGGAAGTGCATAGGTGGTCTTCATTCTGTTACCTTTATACAGCTCTAATCAGTATCTTATGAGGTGAGCCGGCATAAGAACTTCTGGTTACATCTGCTAAGATGAAAGAAGTTGAGGTTGCTCATGGTAAGATGTTGGTTACTACCACCTGTCTTGCCATGTGACAAAAATGGAGTGTGTTTTGTAAGCATTTGTACTGCTCAGGCACTGCTCCACAGTGCTGCTTTCCTACTCATCTTCTGTAACACTTTTACTATTATTTGACTCTGATAATGAAATCATATATTCATCATAATTTCTGTACACAGAACAGTAGCTTTTACAAGCATGACACAGGACACGGAGGTAGATATATAGACAGATGTACGTGATTGGGTTTATTTATTGATCTCTGAATGGTTGTACATTTTTCAGCTAATCAATTCATTCCATCACTGTTCCACCTTAGAGTGTACTCACACAATTAAAACATGATTTTTATGATACAGTTAAAAACCCAGTAAACATAATTATAGAAGAAAAACAAACCTTCCTTTTTCTTCCCTTTTTTGAAGTAGTCTGCTATGAAGGTGTTATTTCCTTGACACATCAAAATGGCTAATTTGGAATTGTGATGCTTGTTATGTAAATAGGCCATATGTTGAATCTCTACAGAAGTTTATTCGTTCAGTGTTGTGGTAATGAATAGGATCCCCTAAGTACCACAGCTGAGAAAAATAGTCTGTGAAGATGTATTTCTCTCTCCTACTTATATCATTTTTGTTATTTTTGTTTAGTAGCTAATATTTTTATTTTCTAATAAAAATTCTTAAATGTGATTGTTATCTGTCCTTAAACATCATACGGATCTTTATTTCTAGTACCGATCAACTCCATTCCCATTTATCCACTTCGTTAATTAATAGACTGTTCATGGTGAACGTCCTGCTGTCAGGCTAAAGGCTACACGCCTGATAACAAACCTTTCATATTCTTTGCTAAACTTGTTCCTTTTATGATGAAAAGACTTTCCTTTTCTTGCTACTTTTAGCATTCTCTTCATCACTCAGACTGGAGATCTAGGAACCATCCCTGACCCTTCTCACTCTTACTCTCACTGTGAAATTGGGCAACAAGTCGTGTTAACTCTTCCTTTGTAAGTTTCTCTGAGCCAGTCCCTGCCTTTCCTTTTCATTCTTCACTCTCCCTCTTAGATCCCAGGCCCTCGGCCATCACTGTTTCCTAGGATGATTATAGTCTGCATGTTGGTCTCTCTGTAATTGAGTTTCCCCATTCTGCACACTTCCACCACATCAGCCTTCCTAAAGCTCTTCTCCTTAGAACTCTTCTGCAAGGATTGTCTCTCAGAAATGCTGTGTTGAACTCCAGTTTCTCTGATTCTAAAGCTAGTGCTCTTTGCAATCGTGCAAATGCTTTCCGTGGCCTCCCCCATTGCCCAATCTCTCAACCTGGTTTTAATGTAACTCAAGGTCTTGCCCCGGATTAACTCACCAAGTTTATTTTCTGCTTCTTCCCAACATGAACCTTCTGTTTCTACTAGTTGGATCTCACTGCTCTTCTAAAATGACATGCTCATTTTCACTTATACCCTGTTGTTCATGCTCTGCCTTTTAGAATGCCTTTTCCTTTTTTCTCTGACCTAACCACATTCTTGAAGTTCAAGTCTGCCTGCCCTGATCGTGTTACTGTCATTGCTTTCTTCTGCCCTTTTGTCTGCATGGTTCCTTTAGACCATCAGACTCTCTTACACTGTCGTATGCTTCATTCTTGCTTTCTCAACTAGGTTGTGAGTTCCTTGAGGGCACTGGTGTACCTTATACTCTATCTTTGAACCCTCAACAGGCCCTTGGTCATGGCAAGCACTTGATAAATATACCTGTAAAATGAATAAACTATAAGGGTGAATTTTTTTAAATGATGGGCTTAGATATAGACCCTATACTGCTCACCATTGGATCCCCAGGGCCTAGCTCACAGTCTGACACCTAGTCATGACCTCAATAAATATTTGTTAGCATAGAAATTAATGTTGACATTGGGTAGAAGGGACAAGCATTTGAAGGAGGCATCTGTCAAGGAGTTTTTTCCCATTTTTCTTCAGTGGTTCTAATCAGCTTCTCCATTCATCAGCTGTGAGAATTCTGAGGACTCGGCATTTCCCAGAGTTGAGATAATGATGGAGCCTGGCAGTTGTGAGTTGGAATTAAGAAGCCTGTAGTTATTTTAAGGTGGAGTGATGGGTCCCAGTAGTGAGCAAAAATAAAAGCAGTCAGGCTTTATGCCAGTATTTCATACATAAAACAATTAGGCTAAAGTTATCAGTTATATAAAATTTCAGCTAATAGGCCCTAAAATTTCAGACCGTATTGCAGAACTGCTCAACCTTTTCATTTAAAAGCATCCTTGTAAATTAAAAAAAAAAAAAAAAATTAATGTGGGGGATCCACCTGAGGGTGAAAGATGATGTGGGGAGGAGTCTGCCACATTGTAATCAGGACAAAATCTAATTGCTTAGTAAGACTTGCTTTGTACAAGGCTGGGAAGGAGTTTATAGTCCAGCAGGAGAAATAACAAATGAATCCCAGAAACAAAGGTCTAACAGAGCTCACAAGAGAAAATTTCCTTCTGTTGGGGGGTGAAGAGTACTACAGTGACAGTTGTTTCAGCTGATTATTGGAAGGATTTGGGTAAGATTTTAGTAGCTATTATTGGGATTATAAGGATGGGGGAAGGGTGACAGGGGTGAATTCCAGAGTTTTTTGACTCTAGCGTCAATACTCTTACACTGCCACTCCTTCTAAACTGAAACCCAGCTAGGACTGCCCTGGGCACTGGTGGTCTACAGTGTTCAATAATGGAACCTAAAGGATATACAGATACCTGCAATAATTACGTGTGGTGCCAAGTGCTGAACTAACTATGACATAAAGCGCGAAATGAATCTTGGAAGCAGTATAACCAGTGTGTTCCTGGGTAGCATCCAGCTCACTTAGAATGCTCACAAAGGCCTCTTGCATTATGGCAATGCCACTGGAAGTTGACACTTTCACAGTAATGTAAAAATGAGAGGTCTTTCCCAGATTGTGTTCCCAAGCAGCCAGCAGTCTGTGAGATACTCGGCCCAGTGCACCTAGCAGACCTGAGTAAGGCAGTAAACATACCATTAATATAGAACCCTCATTCTGTTCTGTGGAACTACTCCGATGGACCGTAAAACTAGGACCAATGGGTACAAGTTTCAGGAAGATAGATTTGGGGTCAATATAAGGAAGGTTGCTCTATTATGGATCGTGTTATTTCAGGAGGTTAAATGTATGTAAGCATAGCCTACACTGGCTATATCTTATTTAATTACATGCATTTTCTCCTTTCATCCTCAAAACAGTGCTGTGAAATATATACTCTTATTATGCCCATTTTACTGAAGAGCAAAACTGAAACTGAGAAAGGTAGAGTAGCTCGTAATTTGTAGAGCAGGTATCAAGCCCAGACAGTTTGAGAGCAGAAACTGCACATGCACTGTGATGAGGAAAAGATACAAACATTGGGTGGCCATTTGGATTTTAAGGTCCCTTCCTAACACTGAGTCATTTCTTTAATTCTCCTTAGGGGTCAAGATGCCAGTTGTTGCAAAGCACTAAATTCATTGTTAGAGGCACCCAATTCCTAGAGATTCAGAACAAAGTGAATCCAATCACCACCATCATCATCATCATTGTCATAGTTATCACTTATTGACCATCCCATTTAAACCTCACAGGGATAGGGTAGGGATTATGTACCCTTGTAAGAAGGGGACACCAAAGCTCAGGGAAGTTAAATAACTTGATCCAATCTGCAGAATTAGTAAGTGACAGATGAACCTGTTTGGGTGTCTGACACTGAACCCCCTGCTTTTTTTTTTTACACCACCCTGTAAAGTAAGGCATAGTGATATTGAAAATATTTACCTATCAGTTCTGCACAGACACCAACCAGTCAGAAAGGCCACCTATGAACAGCCACTGTTGGCTCTACAGGAGGTGAGTATTGTCCGAGGTGAGGTTTAGAAGTCCGAAGATGTGTGGAAGACTTGGAAAGGTACCAAGACCACAGATTTGGAGCTCTGGTGACTTCTTCCTGTGTTCAGCTGATTTTATACATGAAACGTAGTACTATTAAAGAAAGAAAAAGCCTCCATGTGTAATTATATTGCATTTATGTTTCTAATTAAGGAAAAACAGTTTTGCAGTGGTGATGTTCTATCTTCTCTATAAATGGCAGCTCTTCTTCCCACTCCTTTCTCCCTTTCCCTTCTTCCTGTCTGAGCCTAATCCTTCTAGATGCCATCAACTCTTGCTTCCTCAGGGACCTGGCTCCATTATCTCTTCTTCAGGGTCTCAACCATCTTTTTCTTTTAGCACATAAGTATGCATAAGTCTTTCATCCTTTATAAAAACAGAACAAGATAGACAAATCCCTGTGGTCCCTTCTCCTGGTCTGGTTATGTTCCATCTCATTCCTGGACTTAGCAGGCAGCTTCTTAAACACAGGTCCTCATGCATGTCCTGCACCTCCTCCTCCCTTCATCTCCAGCCCCCTGCGGTCCTGGCCTCTCCTTATGGCTGCCTCTGTTCTTCAAGCCACTAGATCTATTGTCCAGGATTCTCCTTTCTTTCTTGACCTTTGCGTGACATTTGGCATTATTGACTGTGCTCTGCTCCTTGAAATGTTGCCCACCTGTTTTCTGAGTCATCCCTCCCCCTCAGTCTTTTTTCCTGTCACCCAACTCCTCTGTTCTGGACTTCTCTTTAGGGTCCTCTCCTTCTAAACCTCAGCATTCCCTAGAGTTCAGCCTTTAGCTCTCTACTCCCTCTTCACATTTGCCCTGGAGCAGCTCCTCTACGGTTTTCTGCTGCCACCTAAATGCCATTGGTTCCACTGGAAATTTGTATCTCCAACCCTTAACTCTTACCTGACACCTACTCCAGGCACCTAAAACTCAATAAGCTCAAAACATCACTTACCCATCTCCAAATCAGCATATTCTGTGTTCTCTATCTCAATGAATGAAACCTGCTTCACCAACTTAAAAATTTAGAAGTTGTTCTAATTTCTCTCTTTTGCTCAACCCCTACATTTTATTGGCCACCAAGCCCTGTAGAGACTGTATTCTCAAACTCTCTTGAATGTGCTCTTTCCTCTCTCTACCATTCCCATCATTGCTGCGATGGTTCCAGCCCTCATCCTTTCTCTGGGGGGGTTGTTGCAGTAGCCTCACAACTGGTCTCGCTGCCTTGTACCTGGCCTGCCTCCAACCCAGTCCCCACATGGCTGCCTTGCTAGAAGGCAGATCTGATCACGATTCTTCACTGCTTAAGGTCCTTCTGCAGAGTTTCTGAATCTCTAGGTTAAAATCTAAGCTCCTTAGCATGGCACGAAAGCTTCTTTGTAATCTGGGCCTTCCCTTCAGGTGTGTGTCAAAGTGTCCTCTAATGATCCTGGTCCCCGTTGTCTACCCCTGCCTGTAGCATCCCCACTAAAGGAAGTGAGTTATAGGAAAGAAATGACGGAAGGATGGGAACAGAGAAGAGATTACGGGACTGTGCTGTCCAGTACTGTAGCATTAGCTGCACGTGGCTGATGAGCTAGTCCAAGTTGAGATGTGCTGTAAGTGTAAAATACACCATGGGTTTGAAGACTTTATGTGAAAAAAATGTAAACTACCTCATGTGACAAATTTTAATATTGATTACACGTTAAAACAATAATGTTTTAGATACTGTGGTTTAAATAAAATATATTATTAAAGTTAATTTCATATATTTGTTTTTACCTTTTTTTTAAACATGGTTATTAGAAAATTTAAAATGACTTGTGTGGCTCACATTGGAGTTTGATTAGACAGTGTTGTTATAGAACATCTCCTCATTCCGAGGAGATGCGTCCTCTGTGAGCCAAGCCTATGAGCTGTTTGAATGATTAAGTCAACCCTATTGGTATTGAGAAGCAGCAGTTGCTCAGTTTCTTAAATCCAGAGGTATAAAGTGTTTTGGATAAGAATCAGGATGGGAGAGCCAGATTCTGAGGTGCTGCAGCCAGGAGTCATGCATACCATGTGCACAGGGTGGAAAGCACTATGAAAGCACGTTGGTCCCCCGGGCCTACCCAGTCTCCATCAGGAGTGGGAAGCAGGAATTCTTGTGGTGTGGCAGAGGGAGCATTTAAGATAGACAGAAAGTGCAAAAGAAGGGAAAGTGGAGTCACATTCCCTGGATACCTCCTACTTGTGAGGTACCAGGTGAAACACTGAGACCCAGGTCTCTGAGGTCCCCTTTCCTGCCACTGCGCCTGTCACTAGGAAGTGAGCTAAGTCCCCGCCCTCCTGCCATTCAGCTCTAGGACCCTGAGCAAGTTAATGAATCCATGAGTCTCGAGTCTCAATAACATGCACATCATACAATCATCATGCGTCAAACAAAACAATGTGTGAAAAAACTAAGTGCTCTACAGAAGTTAGTTATGCCTTAAGACACCGAGGGCAGCTATCTGTGGATCAGTTGGCCCAAAAGGGCATATGGGCTGCCAGAAAGACGTGTAAGGTAGTGTGTTGTGCCCTAGGAAATATGCAGAGCTTTATGTGTTCACAGTGGAGAAGCCAACCCCTGATAGGAAACCAGAGCTTATTGAGTTGGAGCAGCAGGGAGAAACTCTCTTGGAGGAAGTGATGGGAAGATAGCATGACTGTCAAGAGAAAAGTCCAGTGGGATTCAATTCCAGTGAAGTCTGATAGGCAGTGTGACTCAGTGTCTTCTCCAGTGGTGGTCTGCATGCTGTATTCTGTTGAATGCTTTGGTTCTGAGAAGAACTTCCCTTCTGTGTTTCAACCTGGACAGCTGTTTGTATTTGCTTTACATAGTAAGCATTTGTATAAGATTTTGTTACGGGGAGAGGTTCTTATGCTAAAAATAAAAGTTGGAAAGTCATACATTTATAGAAAGTGGCCTGAAAGGAGTGGTGACCACCCTGGTGTGGTTACTTCTCCATGTTTGCATGACTCAGGACGAGTTTTGACCCTCTGCAGAGGGAATACAGCTCCCTTTCATCTGAACCTTAGTGACTCACCCTTGGACTGACCAGGCAGTTTACCCAGGTGGCCCTCACACAGCTTCTTGGGTAACCAAGTTTTCATTTGTGCACCGGGCTCCTATATTCCCAAGTCCTGACTTTGAGTTTGTGTGTAGGAATCCCAGATCTTTGTGGGTAAGGGTCCTCCCATGTCTTTTTAAGCCTTCTTGGGACAATATTGTTGTTCCTGAGCTATAGGCCATAGGGTTGGGTCGCTGCTACTCCCTTCTAGGCATCTTCAATACTGACACCTACCAGCAATGGTCAGGAAACTAAATAGATATTTGTGGAATTGAATGACTGGCCTGGATACTGGCTGTTCCTTGGTTCCAGACCCCTGACACCAAACATTGTTTATTAATTGGCTGCCTCATTGGTCTCCGGGTCCCATTTGTACCATATGTGCAACGTGAAAGGAGAAAGGGGAAGGCAACTCTAGGGCTGATTTTCTTAAATTATGACACGTCTGTGTCTTTGTCTCCACTGGGAGGGTTGGTCTTATGTGTGGATTGGAAAGGTGGCTGCCTTTGGGGTGTGATTTCAGAATCCATACTGTTGCAAAGGGCACTTCAAATGTCAACAATTTCCCTTTCTTGCTTTCTAATATGTGCAAGTGTACATCATAAAAACTCTATTCTCCTAAGCCCAGGATGGTTTAGAAGAAAAAGAAGACAAACTTTGGCACTTGAACGACCTGATTTTGACTCATGCAATTGCTGTCTATATGAATTTGAGCAAGTTATTTAATCTTCCTGAACCTCAGTTTTCTCATGTGTGAAGTGAAATTAATAATACCAGTTTTGTTATGATTTTGTTATGACTAAATAAGATAAAATACAAAATTCCCAGCACCAGGACTTAAAATGCAAATACTATGGAAGGGGTAATTTAAATTTATTAGACCTATACTCCTTAGGTTGAATACTTTTATAGACCCTTCCCTGAGACTGATAAGGAAGAAGATATGAAATCTGGGTCAAGGGGCCCAGATTTTACCCAACCAAGAGTGAAAAAAGTACCAGAAGGAAGTTGCCTTCACATTTTGCTTAAGTCCAGTCCTGCCTATTGGTTTGCATTTGTGAAAATATTCATTTGAGATTATGGATACAGCATGAAGCCATGGAAAACAGACATGTTTACATCCTCTGCCAGGATAGCATAACAATTAACAAAGCAGGTTTTTGAATCTCTGAATAGTCAGGTGCACTGCCACCAAAATAAACTTTTATTTCTATTCTTTGCTGATAAATTACAGATAAAGAAAGCCACTAAAATACCCTGAAAAGGAAGATTCATATACAAATTAGACACCAGGGACAGATTTTTCACACTTATTTTGTTGGAGCCATTCTTTCCTTAACTGTGGGTGTTTGGGAAGTTCTTTTGTTGTAGCTTTTGTTGCTTACAAGAAGAGGGAAAAAGCTTTAGCATTCTACGGAAAGAATGATTTTGATTGGAGGCAATGTTGTTCTCAGTGTGGGCTGACTTTCATGTATTATAATGATAGCTAATACATAACCGAGAAAACCCATTTTTTGAAGTGCCGTAAACAGCAGTGAAACAGTCTGATCTGACATACTGCCACATCTGATCGACAAGTGTTTATTGTAGGAATGTGGGCAGTCCTATAATTTTTAAAGGAGAAAATGGAAGATATCATGCTGGCTACTGGGACTGCATATGTCCTGATCTGGCAGGTCTTTGTCTTTTCTCATTTATTTCCCCTGTGAAATCTGAATGGTGGGTTCAGTGCATGCACGGGGCTTCCAGTGACTTCCTCGGCTCTCGGTTGGTCACCCCACTGTAATACCGTAGCCTTGAGTGTCATATCAAAATCATGAACACTAAGGAGAAAATGTAAATCTACTGCCTCAAAAATTAAAAATAACGGCATTTAAAAATGTTACTTAGTGCTGGCTTGTGGCACTGAATATACAAACTCATTTATTGTTCTGGTCGTCCCTAAGCAAGAACTGTCTCAGCTGCAGTGGATGAGATCAACTAAGGTTTCCATGGCAACAGTAATTTATAATTTCCAAACTTTTGTAGAATTTCACCTTCTGGACTCTTCTGGGTTGCATTTAAATGTTCGGTTTTTTTCTCATTTATTAAAGTGAGGCATATTTCGGTATTGCTTACAATAAGTATGCTAGGAGTATCTTCTTGAGTTACTGAGAAGAAATTAAAAGTGTCTGCAATGCTCCTAGATCTTTTTTATTTTCTTTTTTTGAGACAGAGTCACTCTGTCACCCTGGATAGAGTGCCATGGCGTCAGCCTAGCTCACAGCAACCTCAAACTCCTGGGCTCAAGCGATCCTCCTGCCTCAGCCTCCCGACTAGCTGGGACTACAGGTACATGCCACCATGCCCGGCTAATTTTTCTATTTTTTGTAGAGATGGGGGTCTCGCCCTTGTTCAGGCTGGTCTCGAACTTCTGAGCTCAAGCAGTCCTCCTGCCTTGGCCTCCCAGAATGCTAGGATTACAGGCATGAGCCACTGTGATCAGCCAACACTCCTAGATCGTAAGCCCCTTTAGATTTGGACTTTGTCTGACTTGTGGTTGGACCAATACTCATTATTAAGCACAAGTGAACAAAAATATTTTTAGAACCTCTTCCTCATGGTGCACTGAAGTCTGTCTCCCCACAGCTTCCCTTTGGTCTTCCATCCACCCTTTGGAATGCCACAGAAATAAACGTGAACCTTCTGTGTGGTAGCTCTTCAAATACAGCGATTGTATCTCCTGGAAGCTGTCTCCTTTCAGGGTTATGTGGTCCTGGTTCTCTTAATTGATCTTTCTCATCCTGTTAACACGTTTCTGGGTGCCCACCACTCTGCCTGTGCCGTCCTAGTGATGAGGCATCTTGAACACAACATCTGCTCCTGAGTGCTCGGAACAGTAGAAAACATAGGGTTACTATTATCTCCCTCCGTCAGGGCACCCTTGTTTTATTAATCTAGTCAAATATTTTGTTGGCCTTCTTTGTAAATCAGGAGCAGCACATTGTTAGTTCATATATGAAGTCAAATAAAACTTCCAACTCTTTTTTCTTAACAATTGCTACAAAGCCACATCTCCCTTGCTAGCTACTTGAGCAGTTTCATGTGTGCCTGTTTAGAGGACTTTACATTGATCCTTGTTAAATTTTCCCTTTCTGTCAAATTATTTTTCCTCTTTATCAAGATAGTTTTGAATTCTAATTTTCTAATTCAATTTATTAGTGATACCTTTTCACTTATTTGTCAGTTGCGTATTTGAATATGGTACTTTCTCTGTCGTTGATAAAAATGTTCATTAAGACAGGCCAAAGATAGAGCCCTGTGACTTTCCACAAGAGACTTCTTGAGATCAATACATGAATTTTGTTAATTTTTTTTTTAAGTTAGTTTGATAATCTTTCACGTATAGTCTGGGAAAGACTTAGTCAAATGCCTTAGTAATGCAGTCATTGTTGGCCCACTTATTGTCACTCATAGAACCCTTATTATGAAGAACAAGATCCATTTGGAGTAACTTTTAGATTGCAGTAATTTTTCTACTGAAGAATTTACTGAAAATCCTATCTAAATAAACTTATTTTTAATTTCTCTTAAAAGAAAAAAGTAATTTTGTAAAATAAAATCTCACCTATCATTTGCATTCATATGCACTTGTCTGGTTGAAAGGAATAGCTATTTAGTACCTCATTCAGCTCTTTTTATGGAATCATTGCTCTTAAAACAAATTGGTAGGGTGACAGGAAATTACTCCTTAGGTGTCACTCCAACACATCGTTATATTCACGCCTCCTGGGTAGACACTCATCAGGCTGAGGCATGTCCAAACAGTGTGCTGGCGCCTACATAAATGGCTCCATGACAGTATCACTAACATGACCATGACAGAGAATACACTGATGGCATTATGTCACTAATGGATGTGTTTTCTCTGAGCAGAAAATTCTGTATTATTTGAAAAGAGGTTTTTTTTTTTTTTGCCCCTCACACAAATTCTTTGACTTTTTATATTAATGTCAAATATCTGTCAAATAACACATACGATGCTTTCTGTACTATATTTTGTTGTATTCATGTACAAAATAGTTTTTTAAAACATGTCTTTTGCCTTGGACTAGAGAAAAAAAAAATAACTTAAAAGAATAGTAGCCCTGAGAAACCCAACTCTATAATAAGTCAAGGAATAAATTATTGCTTCATAAAAATACTCGTATTTATGCAGTAATTTATATTTTTCAGAGTGTACACACATTTTCCTTTTTGAAAAAAATTTTCTTATTGTAGTAACAATGCATATTCATTGAATTTGGAAAATACAGAAATGGATAAAAAATAAAGGCTAAAATTTCACTACCCAGAGATTGTCACCATTAGCATTTGATATGTTTTCCTTCCCTGTGTACATTTTTGTGTGATTGTAAGTGTATGTGCATGCATATATTTGTGCGCTTTAAACTAGCCTCAAGGGAGACATGGGAAATTTGTACTGAAGAATCAGTGTGACCTAGTAGTTAAAAGTGCTTTGGAAGCAGACACTTTGGGATTCAAGTCCTGGCTATACTACTTATGTAGTGACTGTAAATGGCTTAAACTCTCAAAACCTCAATTTCTACTTCTATAAAATAGGGATAATAGTAGCATGCCCCTAATAAGTTTATTGCAAGAAGTAATGAGATAATGCATATAAAGTATGTAGCATGGTTCTATATGCTCAGTAAGTGTGAACTTTGATTATTATTTATACAAGTTTTCTTTTCTACTATTTTCACTTAAATTCTAGGGTAAATTTTTCCTGGTTATAAAATATTATTTGAAAAATATTTGGAATGATTACATAAATTTCAATATATGAATATACCTTAATGTTGGCATTTATTTATAATTAAACCATTTCCATTTCTTTGCTGTCTGTCATAAAGAGCACTCCAGCTAATGTCCTTTACATTATTTTTTGTGCGTGGAGAACAGATTCAAAATGAATTACTAACAGCATTTTATGGAGAGGCAGAAAAAAAACCTAACAATTCTTAATGTGCCAGGCTATATGCTAGGTTCTTTACAGCAAAATTCTCATTTAACTTTCACAGCCCCTTTGAGGTAAGTCTGTTTCTGCCCCCCCCATTTTTCAGATGAGACAGCTCGGAGGGGAGGAAAGTAGTTCATGCAAGGTCATAGAGATAGTAGTGGTAGAGATGGTATTCGAAGCCAGTTGTCTGATTTCAAAGCTTAAGCTTTTTTCATTCTGGCATGTAGTTCATGCCTATCTCTTTGAGGCTGGCAGAATGAATAGTTACCATTGTGCTTTCTATAAAATGTCACTTGGTGCCAGGTAAAAGAACACTTGGCTGGAATACTTGGCTTAGTATAGTACCTCTTGCGTGTATATGTTCTTATATATTTTGGAACCAAGCCTCATTAAAATAAGGTGTTAACTAAAGCATTGATATGATTATTTGATGAAAAGAAGCCTCAGGGAAGAAAATACTTATTTAGTCAAAACTATAAAACTCTTTGTTTAAGTTGTATGGGCTAGGCCAGAATTACTTATCTCCCTAGGAAACAGAGTATTTCGTATACATCAGTTTAGGAATTAAGCAATAGTAACACCCTAAGTAAACTGATGCTGTCAAAGGAATTGTACATTTCATTATTTGTATATTAGGAGACGCATGGAAACCAATCTTTAGCCTCAGCTGTAAGATGATACATCAGCAAAGAGCTGTAATAATTAGTATAGGTGTAAGTGTAAGGGAGATATAAAATATACAGGGATAAACCCCCAAAGAATTATTTGGTGCACTGACAGGTTGTCTTTAGAAAGTCAGCCATTTGGAACATTTCTCTTGGCAGCTCTGAAGTCTGACTTACAGGGTGTAGTGTGGCAGCCAATTTTGTAGGAAAAATGCATAATTAATGTGAAGATCAAGGTACAGGTATTGCCAGTCAGTACCTAACACACAGTTTCTTAGAACAAAGGAACAATTGAAGTTGTCTTTTAATAGGATAATCCTGGTTTGTCATTTTATAGGTTTCGATTCTTAGTAAAAATGGGGGAAAAAAGTAGTAATATTTTACATCCAAAAGGTACTTTGTTGCAGAGTTTATAACTAGCTATTGTCTAGTAAAGAAAGCTGTCTTTGGTTTTTGAATTCTTGAATTTTTGTAGTCCTTGAGCTTGCACATTTTTGTCTTAGGATTGTTTCACTTTTTCTTTAGTCATTTTAGATCTTGCAAGGGAGAAACAGTGTCAGTCATGGCCCAATAGCTAAAAAGGTTTTGGATCTTGACAGAACATGATGACCAACTTGGCCAGTTGATAACTGTTTCCCTCATGGTGGGAGGGGCCCAACAAGTTAAATTGGAGCTCTCTACACAACTAGTGAGTAGTTGGAAATGTGAACAGAGACTTAGACATAGGATCTACACATAGGATCCAAGACGTGGCTTCATTGCGTACCCCAGGCAAAGAGCTTTACTGTCTCTGAGCCTTAGCTCCTTCAGCTCGCAAATGGAGACATGACTGCTACATAGACAAAGGTCATCTGGAGGATCAAATGTATTGAGCAAGCCATTTGGCTAACTCTAAAATTGTTTCATTATTCATTTCTAAGTTATTAATTAAGGACCACAGGCCATCCCACTCTAAGAGGAGCTAATTTATCGTTTAAAATATTTTCAAATGAAGAATGTGAATATTTGTAAAATATACCACTCCTTGATCTAATCTCGCCAAACCCCTCTAACTCTTTGCTTATACTTTATCCAATATTAACGGACAGGCCCTTTCTCTGCCCTGGAACCCTCTGGTGCCTAGCTTAGAATCTCTCAAAGCCTAGATGCTCATTCCCAGGGCATAGTCCTCTGATGGGGAGGTGGGACCCTTTGGCTTCAATAGGTGGTTCCTTTGAACACAATAAAGGGATTTATAGAAATAGGCATTTAAATCTATTATGTCATTCCAAGATAGAAGCAAAACTGGTATATTTGATGCATATTTTAGCTTTTGATTAAAAAAGCCTCAAAGAAAAAGACTATAAGGTAGAAAAAATATAATAAGATTGCATTATAGAAAATTATAGGAAACTCTTTGATCATTAAAGTAATCATACTGTTGGAGGGGAGAAGGAAAGGGAATGAGAAGTTAGGAGCTTCGAGGGGGGTAGTGTCCATGCAGGCTTTTAGGAAGTCTCTCTTGGGTCTTCCCCCAGCCTGGTTATGTAGTTAAGGGCTCAGAAACTGCTTCCCATCTCGCTGCAAGAGTAAATCCCAACCCTGGGGCTGCACTTATTCCCTTTCCCTGGGCTGCCATGGGCTAACCTTCCTGGCTGTTACTGCTTACCAGATAGTCATAGTGGGTGGCCCTTTCAGTCCTTTGGTAGGATGGGCTTTGCTCACTGGTCACCCTTGCTTGGGCTGTACTCTAGGACGTTGAAGGTGTTTCAGGCAACTAATGATTGAAATGTCTGTGTGGAGTTCTCCAGGGATGAGAATGTGTGAGCTATGTGCTGGACATTTTAGACAAGCCTCTGTGACTACTTAGCAGTAGAGAGCCAACCAACTGGTCCCAGGATTCCCTGAGCATGCTAGGTGCTAAGGGCTAACTAACCTTGCTTGCTATTCTCATTTTGAGTCAATTTCTAAATTTTATATTCTGAATTTTTCTCCTTTGCTTTGGTACCAAAGCATTCATTTAGCTCATTTCCTGCGTGTCTACTCTGCACTAGGCACTGTGAGAGGAACAAAGAGGAATCAGACGTGGAAAAGGAAAGAACGTGCATACCTTAGGTAAAAAGCAAGATGTGCTTCCAGAGTTGAGAGAAGGGAGAGCTTAAGTATGCAATGATTTTTTTCCTGCTCTATTTTCTACAATAATTTGTACTACATAAAAATCTATACTAATATTCCTTTATGTAGCAAATCCCATTATAATGAAAATCCCTATTATCTGTGATGTGGGCAAGCATCAGTTGAACACAGTTCCAATACAGCAGAAGACTTTGGACCGTCCCTTGGAGTGAGCTGAAATGGGATTTGACCTATATATCAAGCTTTTCATGGTTTTGATATTTTTCATTTCCACATGTCAACAAATACCTGACTTGATATTAAAGCCAGTTAAATCAATATTTCTTGCTGTAGTCAAGGTACAGCAACATATATCCAAGGGCAACATATCCCCAACAGCCATATTTTGTTGATTACATATATTTTTATCATAAACCTAACTGATTGAACTACCTTCAGATGAATAGGTTGAAAATATCAACATAGCTACCATAAAAAAGAGAAAAGCCAGAGAACCTATAATCTTGACCCTTACCGTGCATTTAAGCAATTCCATAATTTATTTTGCTTGCTTTAATCATAAGGAATGGCAACATGGAAGAGATCTTGATTGTGGTAGCTGTGGTTTCTGTCTCTATCCCTAAATAGGTCTGCTTTAATCCTTGTCTCAGCTCCCATCCCAGCCAGAGGATTTCTGAGCAGGTCCCAGTGACTAAAGTAACACGTATAAGTAAACCCAAGAATCTAATAATCTAATAATTGTAATAGAAAGGAGAATGGGGTAGAAGCCCATTTCTACTTACACTTTTTCTGGACTTTTAACTGTTAGAACACTTCTGGAAGTTACCTGGTACAAACTTATAGTATTTATGCAAACAAATGAACAAACTGAAGCATCAGTTTATAAACACCAACAAATTTACTGTTTGTTATCAGAAAAGCCTAATTTATCATCCCTGTGTTCTTTGACTAGATGAGTGACTGCCATTTATTGGGATCCTATTTTGTGCTAAGCACTTAAAATATCTCACCCCTAATAGGCAAAATGGTGCTTCAATGCATGTGTTATTATCCCCTTTTATGGATAAAGACATGCGAGACTTGAGCTGCTGAGTAACTTATCAAAGGGCACTGAGGTAGAAAGGGTACAATCTGGGATTTGAACCCTTGTCTGATTCTAAAGCCTTTTCACTTTTTAGTACATTAAGCTGTTTTCTGTATCATGAAATTGAAGAAATTTTTTTTTTCAAATTGTTAAAGTAACACACTATAGAAAGTTTAGAAAGTAGAGAAAATTATAAAAAAGAAGAAAATCACCCATGATCCTTTACCCCAGGGATAATCACTACTAAAATTTCAATTGTTTTCTTTCCAGGCTTAAGAAAACTATAATTTATATATCCAAATAAGTATTGCACCTCAAAGTTGTCATCATTGACGTTTATGAACGTACTCTGGCAATGTTGCCATTGCATAAGACATTTTTGGAATCCCTTTCAGAGGCAATTTAGGAACCAAATTTTCTTTTTTTTTTTTTTTTTGAGACAGAGTCTCACTCTGTTGCCCAGGCTAGAGTGAGTGCCGTGGCGTCAGCCTAGCTCACAGCAACCTCAAACTCCTGAGCTCAAGGGATCCTCCTGTCTCAGCCTCCCGAGTAGCTAGGACTACAGGCATGCACCACCATGCCCGGCTAATTTTTTCTATATATATATTTTTAGCTGTCCATATAATTTCTTTCTATTTTTAGTAGAGATGGGGTCTCGCTCTTGCTCAGGCTGGTCTCGAACTCCTGAGCTCAAACGATCCGCCCACCTCGGCCTCCCAGAGTGCTAGGATTACAGGCGTGAGCCACCGCGCCCGGCCAGGAACCAAATTTTCTATAGACTTTCATGCACAGAGTACTTTGGTAGAAACACAGCAAAGACAGTACATCTGTTACCTGAAAACGTATCAAAATAATGCATGATATGTTTGACCATTTTGTGCCTTTTAAAATTATATGCTGCAAACATTTAATCATTTTGTAAACGATATCATCATTGCTGTTTCTAAGAACCATAAACATCTTGTGCTGATTTCTGTTGAATTGAGGGATGGAATTTACCAAAATCCTGCTTCTTCCTATGTCAAAGATTGATGGATATTTTGGGGCATGTCTAAAAGTCTTTATTAAAAATTAAATCCATGAATGTTTAATATCTCATTTGACAACTCATGTTATTTATTACTTTGTCAACCTAACAGTGTTTGCCTTTTGTGGTGCATAAAGAAAATCAGAAAATTGTTTTTGTCAAAAGTTTGAAAAGCGTATTTTAAAATCAATTCCCTTTTAATGGAAGTGTTACATTCACTAAATTATTACCCTCCAAGGAGTTTTTGTGAAAGCAAACATATCAAAGTGTGATCTTTAAATAAATTCAGTGGCATCTTGTGTAGAAGTAAATGTTTTCCGTAGAAGTAGGCACATGCACACTCACTCACACACATACACACACACACAGAAGGAAAGCTTGCTATCAATTGAAAGTATGGCATTGGTATACTGTATGTCAAGAAATTCAAGTAGTTCTGTTACCAGCTGAGTTCTCGTCTCTTCAGTGTCTTGCATACAATGCTATTAACTTTTAGAAAACCAACCCAACTTCCAACCCAAGCATCCCATGGTTGTCTGGTTTCTGCTTTATTTTTCACATTCTTATCCTCCCCATCAGCTTAGCATGACACCCTGCCCCTTCCCAGACTGTGGACCCCTGGGACACATGGACCCTGGAATTTGGATTGGTGCAGACTGGGGCAGACCGAGCGTGTGTAGTTGTCCTTAGGGCTGCATTCTTCCCTTGTGTCCTGATTGCCAAGATTTCATGTGATGAGGATTTGTCCTGCTTCACAGAGCTAATTACAAAGTGCAGGCTGTGCCGTGTGTTGAGATCCTTGGCAGTAGTCACGGTGCCTGACTTTGTGTTCAGGAAATCTTTGTTGGGTGCATTAGGGGTTATAATATACTCTCTCAAAAGTGGACCGCTGGGAGAAAAAGTTAGTCTGAAAGAAAGTCAGAGTTGTAGATTAGAATCTCAGGGCTTAGGAGCCACTAGGTCAATCCTCTCATTTAAAGATGAAACCCAGAGAGGTCAGCTGACTTGGAGAAGGCCACCCAGAGAGCTGGTGGCAGAGCCAGGTACAGCATCCCATTCCCTGAGGCCCTGCCCAGTTCTTTCCAGCACATGCCTTGCTACTATTCTCCAGTCTTTCCATGAAGAAAGTCTTTTCATGGAGAGAGTCTTTCCATGGAGAGAGTCTTCCCATGGAGAGAGTCTTTCTGACTCTGTGGGATCAGTGACCAGAGCATTTGAATTCTCACGGTGCTCACAGAGCTTTCGAGACACAGGGATTCTTAAGACACACTTGAAGTGGTGGGTGAGTGAGTGAGTGAGTGGTTGGTTGACTTATGACCTTGGCACCCATCTCTCTGCCTAGGTGGTTACTGGCTGAATGGTGAGTTCTGTAGGGTTGTGTGTATAATTATGGGCCATCTCTTGGAGAGGAGAATATCATAACAACAACAATAGTTAACGTTTACGTTTAATAGATTGGATGGGGTATCATTGTGGTGAACAATCCAGGCTGTAGGACTGGAGTGCCACAGTTAGAATCCCAGCTCTGCCACCTACCCTGGTATAGTTTCATGAGGCAGGTAATTTGGCCTCTCTGTGCCTCATTTTCTGAAATCTGTAAATGCCAGTGATACCATGGCCTACCTCAGAGTATTGAAGGAATTAGCCCACATGACGCCCTAGAACAATGCTGGGCACTTTCTAAGCAAGCAATAAATGTTAGCTATTGTTGTTGTTATTAAAATATCACCATTATATCCTAAGCAGTGTGCCAAATGCCTTGCATATATTATGTACCATGTAGTCAACAACTTTGTGAGGAAAGTACTATTATTATCCTCATTTAACAGTTGAGTAAACTGAGGCACGGAGAGGTTACTCCACCTACTCAAGGTCACATTGCCATTAAGGCATGGGTGAGGCCTGACTCCCTGTCTGTCTGTCTCCAGACCCTGTGCTTGGATGTGGATGAGATGGGAAATGGGTGGTGTGGCTGCCAATGTGAGACCTGCCTGACCTCCCAAATTTCCTTTTTTCCTAGAGCACTCCAGAGCCCAGGCTGCTTCTAGGAGCATCTCTGTGGATTCCCAGGTGAGTAGAGACGGTTCTTCCTTCTCTGTGGCCTGCTCCTGCCCGCATGGCCAGCTGTCCCTGCACCTGCAGCTGACTCCTGGGGGGCCCGTCACAGCCTTTCGGTTGAGCCGACTCTCAGGGTGTCAGCACCAGAGTTCTCTTTCACAGTGTGTAGACTGAGGTAACTCCTCACAGGACAGTGGGTCTAGTGGGCCTGAGGACTCCTCGCCTACCCACATCCCCTGCATCGACATTTCTGTGGGTATCTTTAGAGTAGTTTCATGCAGGTAAAATACTTAGAAGTACCAAAAAAAAAAAAAAAAAAGAAAGAAAAACAACAATAGACATTCTTGTGATTTAGAAAAGAATTATGGTTAAGAGTGGTGGGTTGTAAAGCCAGACTGCCTGGCTTTCCTGCCTCGCAGTGATAGCCATTTTTGAGATTGTTGTCTTTCCTGCTGAAGAATGTGCTTCCCTGACTCTAGAACTGGTCCCCAACCCTGGGCGGTGGACCAGGACCAGTCTGTGGGCTGTTAGGAACTGGGCTGTTAGCACAGCAGGAGGTGAGCAGCGGGCTGGGGAGGGAAGCTTCGTCCTGCTCCTGCTGCCCAATAGTTATGCGGTCGTCGCATGTCGCTGACCCCTCTGAGTCTCGGTTTCCTTCTCTCTGTGATGCCGATAATTATACCCATCTTGCACAGCTGGTAAGATGTTTCAAGCTCATGTATGTAAAGTTAACCCACACAACATTGACATTCAGTAAAATGGTAACTGTTATTGTTATCAGTTATTGGTATTTGAATGGATACGTTGAAAGCATCTGCTGGACAGAAAGCACGTTGTTGTTTCAGGTTCATACTTTCCCTGAAATATTTTTATTTTTCCCTCCAGCAGTCTTGTTTAAATTAATTTACTTAACAAGCTGTATATTCCTTGTGAAAAGATCATCCTTGGTCCAGACCCTGTCAAATGATCATAAATTACAAATTGAGGTACTCCAAATTTATGAGGTCTTACGGCCTCCTGGATATTTCTATTAATGTTAATCCAAACTTGATTCTTTCTCCATAAATCCACACCTTCAGTGGTCAAGTGACTGCTGTAACTTTTTAAAGAGCCATTAACATTGGTGGGAGTTGGTTGTTTTCTATGAATGGAACACCCTATTTTACTTCCTTATATCTGAGTCACCATAGAAAACACCTTCCCTATAGTTGTTTCACAGAGAATTATTATGAAAACAACTAGTAACTAGTTGATTTTCTCTTTGTTTCTCTGTCTCTCTGTGTCTGTCTGTTTCCAAACAAATTAGCACGCTCACATGTGGGTGTGCACACACACGCACATACACACACATACCCAGCTTAGATTTTCTTTTGATTAGGCAACTGAAGAGTTACTGTGTAAATTCTGGCAGCCTCCTACCCATCAGACAAGCAAGGACACAATCAATTCCTGTTTTCTTGAAACGTACACCAAATAATCAGAAACTCTGATTATTCTGCTGGAAGGCAACAGCTTGATGGAAAGATGTACCAATTGAAAACAATTCTGATCACAGTTTTGTCAGGAGAATGAGCTGCCTCCAGCTGTCTGTCACTAATCATATTAGAGATGGAAAGCAGGAATGTTTTGGCCTGCAAAAGATTAATCGCGTGTTGGGCCGAACAGTGACATTAGACATCCCTTCTGTAACTGGTCTTGCCAGTTGGTAGTAGTCTGAAACATATGCCACATGAGCACACTTAAGGAATTTTCTAATTACAGCTCAAAGGCTTTACTTTTATCTTTTTATACTTGTACTGCAGACATCACTGATTGAAATGATTTCTCCCTCAGCATAATCCTATTGCCAGCAGTTATGAAAGACTGGGAAGATGGTAAATGAAACCCACAATGACTGAAGAGGTGTCTGAATTCAATTAGGAAGAGGCCTGTCCCATGTGGACACATAAGCCATATAAATCCATTTTAATTGTGAGCTGTGGTACTTATCTGGTCATGTTTATTTTGGATGCAAGTGCCAAAGCTGGATTTAGACCAGAACTCACAGATCTTCGAGTTCTAATGACTAATTTGGGTACCTATTGAATCCCTTAATTTATTTCTTAATTAGTTCTCCCAGAACTAGAGAGTTGCTTGGTTACAATCATTTTCACAAATTTCTCATAAATCAAAACAAACGTATATAGATTTTTTCCCTTATGAATCACACATTTTGCCTCATCTTAAAGAATTATTCTTGTTGTTATCAAAATAACAACAACAATGCCAACAGCAACAAAACTAACATTTTTCAAGGTGGTATAGGGAATATAGACTGAAGCTCCAGGAAGAATGGTTTTGAATCCCAAATCAACTACTTATAGCCGTGGGACCTTGGTCAAAGTACTTTCCCTCTCTGTGCCTGAGTTTCTTCTTATAAAATAGGAAGAATGATAGCACCTACCTCATCACGTTGTTTTGATGATTAAACTAACGCAAAGTATCATATATGTGAGCTGATATGTGGAAAGTGCTTGGCACAGTGGTGTTAGTTATTATGTTTGTTATCATAAGACAATGGTGGACCACTGAGCATATTTTGCTGGTGCCACAGTATTGTCACCTAAGTATGTCCCATATCTGCATCCATTTGGAGAGCACTCATAGTGGGAATGAAAACATTGCAGACTCTGAATTTGGAATTAATCTCTGTCATTTGTACTTGTTCTCCTTAGCTTGGCTACAGAAATAACATTTTTGGTTTGATCAGTGTTAACTTGAAACCCGTTTGGTGCAAAATTGCTTTACAGTTTAAATGAACATTTAGTTCTCTCAGTTTATGCAATATTGGCCTTCATTAATAGAAAAAATATGATTATAATATATAAAAAGTGTGTGTGTATGAGAGAGAGAGAGAATGGAGGAGAGAGAAACAAAGATTTGGGGAAATGGGCTTCAATAAATTCACTGGAAATTTTCAAACTATTTTTAACAGAATAAAATGTATTTATTGTCATGATTCAGATTTAGTGAATGTCTATTGAAAGATAAATGTAGTCAGTTAATGAACTTTTCTCATGGCTGCATAAGAGTAGTTGATATTAAAATTGATTGCCAGGAGATGCACTGGAATTACTTTCCCTGAGGTTGTTTTTTTAAAAACTAAGTTAGCTACTCTGTGTGTATGTCTAATCTTGAAAAATCTATTATATATTCATGTGCACCCAGAGATATGTGAAAAATGTTCTCTATCAATAGTAGAATAGATGAATATATTGTGGTGTAATCATATTTTGGAATATTATACAGCAGTGAAATAATGAACTAGAGCTACACACAATAACATTGATGTATCCTACAGACACAATGTTCAAAGGAAGAAGATACAAAAGAATACATACCAAGCTTATTACATTTGTATAAAGTCTGAAAACAGACAAAAGTAAACTCTATTGCTAAGGTGTGCATATGTAAGTGGCTGAAACTATAAAGAAAAGCAAGGAGCTTATTACTGAAAGAATTGGGTATCAGGATAGTGATTACCTCTAAGAGAGGGTAGGGCTTCTGGGGGTGCTGGCAATATTGCTGGTAGTGACATGGGCAGTATGCAGCCAAACATGAATTTTTAATCCACTTTTCTGTTTATGAATTATAGTTAATAATTTAAAAAGATAAGCACATGAATCAACTGCCTCTTTGGCCTGGGTTGGTTCATCCTTTGTCCTGCATAGTTTTAGGCCTAGAGATTTCTGTGATTGTAACTGGCTCTTAGAAGTAAACTACTGCCTCACTGAATGGCAAAGTGGTCTCCAAATTGGGATCTGCACCCCAGGGAATTCTTGAGAAGATTCCTTTGGGTGGGAAAAGAAATCAATTAGAACTTGTGTTTACATTCATTTTGCTGTCATGAAGCATTATAATTGATGGTGACTGTATTGATGTCGGCACCATCCTGAGGCCACATGTGGGGTGGTCAGTTATCAACTGGAGGAGAGGTGAGGTCTCCTGAGGAAAGAGTGGGAGCCCTGCCCAGGGGCTTCACAGTGGCTCCCCCTTGGTTATTTTGTGAAATATATTATGCCTGGTTATCTAGATTTACAAATTCTATATTTTTAGTTTTAACAAACCCTCACCAGTGAGCAGACTCTTGAAAGATTCTGCAAAGAATTCTCATGAATTGAAGATCATTTTAATATTGTAAGCAACAAGAGAATGACAAAGCTTTGCATGAACTCTTTGTCAGTCACATTATGAGCTGATCACAGTGACCATCAGATCAAATCTGGCAAGAAGCTTGCCACCAAAATTTTAAATGATCCTGGAAGACATATGGGTTTAGAACCACTATGGTTAATCTTGAACTTCATCCTGTGTGTATTGATGTTAAGGTATCATTATTAGCAAATATTACATCAGTTCTTTCATCCTTCTTTCCTATTTTTGTTCATGTTTTATAAGGTATATAACATATTAATTCAATAATATGTGTATGTTAATTGTAAACAAACAACAAAACATATATTGGGTGCAAAACATGTGTGATGAAAATATCTTGGATACCACTGCTATGTAGTTCAAAAACTACTTGTTGTGAATAGTTAAAATGTGTAGAAGAGTCTGCATACCACAGACAAGTCATCATACCATTAAAGAACCTTAATTTTTCTCTCTTATGACCCTATTAAAGTGTATTTGAATATATTGCAGCCATTTCTAAATAGATATGTACTACCTTTCCTCACACCAAATGTATATCTGATACGTAGCATTTGTTCTACCCTAGATCAAGCACTTATAATATTTCAAGAATAGAAGTGATTTAAATGTTCATATGTCTGAAAAAAATCAATGAATCTCTTCCAAAACAAGTTAAACATTGCTTTCAATAATGTCCCTGACAAGTCATAAATAGATAGTGTATTATTCCCCTTTGGATCATTCATTATAAGGCTATGAAGAGTGCCGAAATTCCTTGTTTTTCAAGCACATATACATATGAAATAAACAAATTTTATATTGTTCACGCTCAGTGAAATTTTCTTTCTGTAAAAAGAAAATTTCTTTCTTAGAAAATGCATAGTGCTGAAAAGACAGATATGGTAATAACAATCATTATTTTACTTAGCCTCCATTTTCCAAAGTGCTGAGTTATAAAGCAATCTATAGTTCATACTTTTTAACCAGCTCTCAATATATTATAACCCAGTGGCTCACATTGGTGATGAAAATGATTTATTATTCGTCAGATTTTAAGCACTAACCCATGAAATGTTAAACTTCTATTGGCAGCTGTTGTCCGAGGCTTTGCAGGTGTCCTGACTAATGCTTTGAAAGACCAGTATTAGCAATAAATCACAGCATACAAAATTTTTCAGTAAAGCAGTGGAAAGGATTTTGCATTCTGGGTCTTCTAAGCTTTGGTATTTGGAAGTTAGTTACATGGGAAATTAAAGTAAAGGGGTAAAACATTCTCAGGCTTTAACCCTTGAACTTGCGGCCAGCTATAGTCAATAGCAAAAGCATCTTGGTAGCTTTGTTCTCCTAACCCTCAGATTTCTTAGCTATGGGAACTGACAGAGTGCCAAGTATAGGCCTAATTGCATTCCTTGTTACTGAGAAAAAAAATCTCAAAGGAATTTTCCTTTTCTTTCAAAGGGATACCTGAGCATGAACATTTTCTGGGATAGCAAAATTGTTTATAAGACTTTTGCAAAACTTTCTGAAAAGAGAGCTTGAAGAGGGCCCTGGCAGCCAATTAAGAGGCATGCATGGCTTACCTAAAGCAGTAAAGAGTTAGGGAGACAAAATCAAAAAAGTGGGAGAGATGTGCCTTTGTCCTCTAAGAGCTTGCTCACTCTCTGATTAACAAGCTGATGGTCTCTCTTCTTTTTCCTTCTCTATGGTCTGCTCAAAGATTTAGCAAGATAGTACATGACATATTCATCTAGCCCCACAATAGACCACCGACTACGTTCTGCTTTGTTCACTGTATTCCCAGTGCTGTGCCTACTGCCTAGTACATAAGAGATGTTCACTTGGTATTTGTTGACAAAATGAATATATTCAAGTAGATCTTTCTGTGATGTACATATTGGCAATTAATTTATCGGGTCAGATATACTCTGGACCAGATCATCTCTAATCAAGGAATTAGTAGCTAACTTTAGTAGATTGAGATCTTCCACTACATGGAGTTTACAATGTAGTAAACTCCATACAGTGAGGAAACAGGTAACTGAGTGAATAAACAAAAGAGTTATAACTAGTGATAAGGGCACAAAAGACCTGAACAAGGTGAGTTCTGTGATGTAGACTAAGGGTTTGGAGACACCAAAGCCTGGAACAATCTGAAAACCCAGAGGTATCAAAGGAATTGATACAACCTTTCAGAAGGCTTAATGTACTCCAGAAGTTAGCATATCCAATGAAAGCATTCTTCTTATCATGGCTTTTCTTAATGCACATAGATTTGCAGAGTTCTTATCATACCAACAGTATCAGTTTCTACTTCGTAGAATTTTGCTTTTGACACATCAGTTGTTTGGCACTAGTGCCAAGGCCAAGAGGTAGCTCTCTACTTCACTTCCCTTCTTCTCCAAGCTGCAACTTCTCTCCCAAAGCCATGCAGCTGTCTCCCAAATGTGCACTGTCAGTCACATAGGGAACCAGATGACCAACAGAGGGTGGATCAGCACAAGTTTATCATCAAAGCTGAAAGAGAGAAAAAAAGAGAACCTCAAAGCGAATGCCCTGCT
Organism: Eulemur rufifrons; assembly: GCF_041146395.1. Taxonomy (NCBI): domain Eukaryota; kingdom Metazoa; phylum Chordata; class Mammalia; order Primates; family Lemuridae; genus Eulemur; species Eulemur rufifrons. The sequence goes on along the minus strand of NC_090983.1, from coordinate 32,185,071 downwards.
GACCGTGGGCCAGAAGTGTTACCTTGTATCTTAAGGACAGAACATTTAATAAAGATTTGGGTACAAAGTACACATCACACCTCAGGTGTGCTGAACTATGTTAACCAGAAAACTGTTCCTTAGGGTTTACAACTTCCCCTTTTTCCTAAATTAAAAAATGCTAATGTGAACTGTTGACTTTCAGCAACACATGTTATTATTGTATATAGGGCAAAGAGTAAATAAGACACTTGCCTTATGAAATAACAGTTCATTTTAACTCAGCAAGCTGGAAGTAATTTTAGCTTTTTTCTTCTTTTCGTGCTTTTTTATGGAAATAGGCCACACTCATTTTTATCCCACCATTCTTCATAACCTTATAGCCTGCTTCCTGTTTATGCTTTTAAGAACTGTTTTTAAAGACCCTTAAGGGATATTCTTTAATACATTCCTTTTGAAAATAATTATTCATCTATAGTACCCCTTAGAATGTCTGAGGGTTTGGAAATATAGAAACTTCTTAATGAGATATGTTTAATGGTCTATGCAGAGTATCGAAATGTTTACACCTGGTTTAGTTAACATAAATTGTATTTAATTAGTCATTCTGGAAAAGAAATAGGTATTTTAGAATAAATTCAGTACCTAAAACCCACCATTTGCTTTTTATGTGTAATATTCATAGACAAAATTTTATGAGTAGTATATATAGATTAAAAAAAACATGTTTGTAGTAACATAAAATCTATTCTTATGGACTTCTAGAAATAATATGAAGAACCTGTCTTGTTGGGCAATGCAAAACATCCATGTGAACCAGAAGATCACTTTAATAAAATTCTTTGTAAACTGTAAAGTGCTATACTAATGAAAAGTAATCATGTTATTGTTACTTTTACATTTGTGACATGCAGAACTTCTGGGCTGAATGGCAGTCCATAACTTTTTGTTTAAATGCTGAATATGTTCAAAGATTTCCTTTTTCACATGTAACCCTTGTGTCAGGGGTGCCCTGGGTTCCTTAGTTGGGTTCTTGCACACTGCACTTGACTTCTGAACCCTCCAGACTACAGTTGTGCCTTCATGTGATGTTTCACATGATGCTTTAGAAGGTGTCATTTCTAGGAAGGAACCTCGACCCGTGTCACATCTGCAATCTATAGTAGGTGACTAAGAGCCCCACTGTGGCCATCTCCCCAGTCCTTCATGTGCATTAGAAAAGGACTGAAAAATCACTAGTTCCTGGTCTTGTGTGGTCTCTAATTTGGGCCTCTGAGAATTCCTCTCCATGACACTCTTCATGCTTGCTAGCTTTGGTCTCTTCTTGAGGCTGATACTTGTTTTGTAGTTCTTCTGGACACCTGCAGTTTTTTCTGCAAATCTTGTGTCCTGGTGGATCTCTTTGTTCCTCCTTGTTCCCCTGACACCACATTCTCCACACGTCAGCCTCTTTTTTGCCTTCACTGCTACAAGAGACCAGAAACAAGGAAATTTGTCCTGGTAATATTCCGCTGCTGATTTTCCACTGCCCTCTTCCCTGGGCAAAGCGCTCCCAAGTCGCCAGCTGCATCTTTGTTCTGCACTCCTTTCAGAAAGCTCACGTGGAGTGGTGCAGGGGGCGGCGGGAGGGCGGGGAGGCACAGCCCTCTCTCCGCAGAGTGCTCCTCGGGAGAAGTGCTGCATTGTCCCCACCAAGGACCCGGCCATGGGAAACAGACTCCCTGACGGTCACCATGGGTTACACAAATCTTACTTCCATTTAGCTTGACCTTTCATTGTGCTCTGAAATGATTGAAAATACTTACATCGTGTACAGTATTTTTCTGGAAACAAAAATAAATGGGGTTCTTTTAAGAAGGCACACTTGAACTTTTGCCCTTGCTCTTCCTTTTTGAGTCATTATATCCAATTCAAGGTTTCCTTTTATCATATATTTTTCTTTTGTGAGAAATAGTTAATTTCTCTACTGATAAAATTATGAATCACAGAAGCAATGTAATTGTTGAAGATAAGGATAGCTCATGTGGCCTTAAAATACTTAGCTCTGGGAGTTCAGTCTTGCCAGCATTTCTTAAGCGCTTACCATGTGCACGTACGTGTCATTGGCAGACTGACTTCTTAATTCTATAACTGCTTTAGTGCATTAACCCAACCAATCCTCACAACAGCCCTATGAGCTGAGTAACATCATCATTTGTCCGTGTTTTACAGAAGTAAACACAGAGGCAGAGAGAGGTTAAGAATTGGTTAAGAGGTTAAGGTTAATTGTCACATAATTAACTGTGGGCAGGACCTGGATTTGAACCTGGGCAGTCTGACTTCCGTGCCCACTGAACTAATTGCTTAAATGACTCAGGTGCATCATGTGACCTCTGGGAGCTTAAGCTCCTCGTCTCTGAAATGGGACTAGTGACACCTACCTTACTAAACTGTGAGGATCAAGTAAAATAATTACTTGAAAGGGCTCAGTAAATTGTGAAGTACTAAAGCATAAGGTTTAAGTCTGGGCGAAATGTTGACATGGTATTTTTTTATTAGTCAGGTGAGTCTTGTTGAGTTTGGCCCTTGCTGCCTGGAGGTACTGCTGGTTCAGATGAAAAATTGTTTTTCTTGAGGTTATCTTGAAATCACAGAAAACTTCAGGTTTCACAATGAAAATGACCCTTTTCTTTCAAAGTGGTAGCATTTGGAAGCAGTTAGAACATAGGCCAGACTCACTATAATATTTTTAATATGCCAAGTAAGTTCAGTATCATTGTCTCCCTTTTACTCCAATCTCCCATTAATGTTGCACTTGACACCCTGTCCCTTTTTTCTAAATCATGCAAAATAAATTTTCTTCCCAGTGTCTATTCAGCACATACCATGGACTTGTCATTAACTGCCCTTTAATGTGCAATACTGGTTCTGGGACCATATCTGTCGCCTGCACAGGGCCCTGAAACAAGAGATATTGGGCAAGGTTTAGGCCAATGGAAGAGAGGTGGAAAACAAGTCTAAAGATGAGGATTTAGAAAGGCCACAGACCAAAATAACCATGCTTCAAAATGTGGGACGGGAGACCAGAGCCAGAGCTGCAGAGAGGTCTGCTGGGTGGTGTAGGCAGAGTAGGAGGACCTGGGAAGAAAGAGGAAGAGGACACTAAGAAGGACAAGCCAAACAGGAGACTGGTTGTTTCCTCACGGGTAGTGCACTGGAGAGCGAAGCTTTCATCCTCCTCTGAAGCTGGGCCTGCCTTCCCTGCTCTGGGGCTCCTCTGTGTTTTAGGGTCTGACACCTTCACTTCTCATTATGCTCTCACCAGCTCTTACAGTCTCATGGGGGGAAGTGGGTATGTGGGGGAAGTACATCGCCCAAAGGCTTGACTTTTTGTGATTCTTTGGAGCTTTTGTGCATCCTAGAAATTGAGTCTTTCCTGGTGTTTTATGGGACTGGTATCATATACTCAGGGTCAACCTGTTTGGGAGGTCTTCTAAGCAGGGTTTGTGATCATAATGAGTTATGTTTTTCTTCTTTTCTGGACAAGAACAATGTCCTTGCCATACAGTCTCCAAAAATAGCAAGCAGTTATGATGGAAGACTATCCTTATGTTAGGAAAGAAGTTGGCAGTCTCAATGATGTGAAAATATCCAATTTAGAAAACATGTTTAAAAGGAAAAGCTGCTGTAAGTCCTTTTTGGAATCAGGTGGAATATATGTGAATAAATAAAAAATTTCAAAGAAAATGTGTAGTCTGACAATATATTCCACTTTCTGTTTTTAGTCTTACAGGTACTTGTTGATTTTGCCTAAACTTCGGATGTAATTTCTATCACTTCATTAAAATGTTACACTGTAACCTGATTCTTGCATCTAATTGGGAGCATAACTTGGGTGAAGATTTCCCAGCTGATGCACGTAATCAGAGCACTACAATAGTGTTGTTAGGGACTAAGCGTTTCGAATGTCTTTAAGAATATTGGTAAGTGTATAAGAAGAGTACTTAACACAGGGGAGGGAGAAAAGAAATCAAGTCCCAGAGAAAGAGCCAAAATGGAATGTATAAATAGGGAGTATCTAGTATAAAGTCATCTACTTGATCGAGGTGTCTGGAGTTAACCTTCATTAGAATTATAGAGATCAGCACAGCTATCACACTTGACCGATTCACTTGTGCCTGTACAGTTTCTCTTCATGCAGTGCTAAACTGCTCAAAGCATTTGATGGGTAATTCAAGTAAACTAAAGTATAGGACTCCCTTTCTATAGGACAGTTTGGCAATTTGTTTTTGTTTTTAATCCCTTAAAATATGTTCACCGTTTTGCCACGAATTTTATTTCTAGGAATTTATACTAAGAAAATCATTAAGGATATGTGCAAAGGTTTTAGCCACGAAGATATTCACTGAAGCATTGTTTATAATAAAGTAAATAGGAAATTACTTAAATATCCAACAATATTAGATTAGTTAAATATGTTATGAATATTCTGTTACAATCACACAATAAAATACTGCTCAACCACTATAGATGATGTTGTAGATAAATATTGATAATGAAAAAAGTTTATGATATATGGTTAATTGATAAAATATTGCAACGAACAAATAGGCACAGTGTGATTACATTTTTGTCAATATATGTATATATATTCTTAGAAAATGACCCACAAATATATTTAAGAGTTTTTAAAGTAGGTCTCTGGGTAGTAATTTATGGGCATTTAAAATGTTCTTCTATTTTATCTATGTCTTTTAATTTTTCTACTCTTAACATATACTGCTTTCATAATAAGAAAGAAACAACAGAGGTTATTTTTTACTGAAAAAAGAAAAATATGTGAATCAAACCATATGAAAGTGACTGACCCTGGATGATGGAGAGACTTCATATGATGCTTTTCAGCTGAATTTATTTGTAAACATATTTCAGCTGAACATGTGTGCTATGATTTTAAGAACAGTAACTGCTTTTTAGTACACTAGATTTAGCAGAGATTATTAACTTTCTTCCCAGTCTTCCTACTCTGCCCTGCAAAATGAAGGAACTCAACTTATTAAGCCAGCTCTGGGGTTTCTTCCTACTCCCAAATCCCAGGTCTACCCTTTCTAGGTTTACCCAGAGAAACTGCTGAGTGGGGAAGTCCCTGCATTTCTCATATTTATAAGCTGCCAAGTGATGAAAATATATTAATAAGAAGGACTCGTATTATTTGTAGTACATTCAAACTCACCTCCTCTGAAACAGTATCCTTGATCTTCTGCTCCTTTAAAGAGAGACCTTCAAAAGACCTACTTTTTCTATCACTTGTTGATTACGCTAGTGCTTAGCTTTTTTGGAGAGCTTATGGTGAGGGTTACAGAGCTGAGAGCTGCTTACTGGTTCAGGGGAACTTGAGCTGTGGGTGGGAGGCAGTTGAAGCAAATTGTAACAAAGAAGTCACTGCCATCAGAAGATAAAGTTCCCACCAGCTGTTAAACCCCGACAGCCTCTCAGCCTCTTCCTTTTGTATCAAGGAGCCCTCTGTCCACATCCCCTGGACCTGGTTCAGCTCAGTGAGGCAAGATGTCATATATTGTTCCTCATTAATCGCCCATGGCAGATGTTATGGTATTACAACCAATTTCTACGACCTCTCTATGAAAAACAGAATTTCACAATGACTTCACAATGACTGTGGAGGTAAATTAGAGTACACACCTGGCAGACTGACTTCCTAATTCTGTAAATTCTGCATGGACGCTAGTGGAAAGATGATTGCTCCATGAGTTAGGAAACCCATATTTTGGTCGTGGCTCTGCCACAAACTTGTTGGGGAACATTAGAAAGATGACCCAGTCTTTTTAGGTCCAAGTTTTTCTCAGTAAAGTGCAGAGGTTGAATTTGGTAGTTTTCAAGCTTCCTCTCAGTTCTGAACTTGTACGATGATGATCAACACGGATCATTTATTGTGGCCTCCATAACTCAAGGCCGGAGGTAGAGCATCCGTTAACAATCCATTTCTCTGACTCCCCTGCCACTTCTCTCTCTTAGCCAAATAAACCATTGTTTTCTTGTTTATCGTCCTTTTCTCATGCCACACTCAGTAATTTCGGAGAGAACCTTATTTTGGCATTCTCTATATCCTCTCTAATGTATGCTGTGTTTTTGTGACTAGTGAAGAAAATTCTTAAAAGCAGCTGCTTCCATTATTCTGTGGTTTTAAAAGCGATCCCCTGAGAACTAAATGTCAATTCAAAGATTTCTACATTTGTTATCATCTCTAACCTAACCTGTAGAAGTCTGAGGAATAATTTGAAACAGAAAGATTCCTGCCTGGAGATAGCAGGCTCATAAATATGTAGTTTGATTTATCCTTATAATTTAGGAAGAAATTAGGATTTTTAACGTTTTTAACATTTTTTCAGTATCTAAATTGAATATGCAAAATTGAGCTGCTGTACATACTTACAAATCCTGCATTTTTAATTGTAGATATATTATTTTTAAATTGAATAATTTCAAATGAAGCTACTGCAACATAGAAGTCAGGTTATTGACTAATGAAAGATTTCACAAATCAAATGCTTGTGTGTTTTAACTTGATCTCTAATTTATAGACACTGAAATATGTCATTGCTCCTTTACATATGTCCAATATCTGTTTTCTCTACTAAGCACAGAAAAACCAACACAAACAGGCCACAAAAGAGACCACTAATTTCCCACCCTGTGCCCATTTTTCCCTTCTTTCTTAGTAACACACCCTGATTTTATTCAAGAGGGTGATGTGCCTAGCTGAAAGATTGCGTTTCTTAGCCTCCTTTGCAGTTAGGGGTGGCCAACCCAGAAATTGTCAGGTAGGACTTTCAGGAAACCTCTTCAATGGGGGTTGACAGATGGCCACGTGGTCACAGATGGCTGAGGCAACTGTAATCTTATCATCCTCTTCATTCAAGCCCAGCAAAAAAAAGAAAGTCCCACTGCCTAACGGCTTAAACAAAGCCCCAGATTGGCTTGTCATTGGCCTGATTGTCCATTTTGGGTTGTACTGGACCCATATCTGAGACACATGGAATGACATACTGAGGGGTCTATCCTAGGTCATATAACCACCCCAGGGGCCCGATTGGAGACGGCTTCACTGGATCCCCCAAAACAAAGTAGGGCTTCTGTGGCTAGAGAAGTGGGAGTGGATGGATACTAGGTGATCTATCCCACCAAGTTTTCCAGTCTCGTCTATGAGTTATTGTGGTCTAGTAATCCAGTAAGCTGATCATTGGGTTTGCGAAGTTGCATGAACAATGATTTGGTCACTGGATTCATTTATAGTAAGTGAAATTGAAGGCTCAAGGCCATACCATTAATCCAGATTAGCTGTCAAAATACATATATTTTAGTTTTCCAAAGTAATCTCTTACAATAAGCCACATAACTTCCCTTTGCATTATTACCTTATATATGGATATGGCCCTCTAAAATGGTAGAATCAAGTTTGCCAAAAAGAATTTTTTTCAACCCATAGCAACTGTACTTTCCATATAGCTTGCTAATGTAGCAGAGGACGTTGTTTCTGAACATAAAGTTGTATAACAAGTTAGAGCTAAATGAAATTTAAAATGACTTGTAATAAACCCTGAAAAAGTGGTGCTTTAAAATAGTAATGTCAGCAGGCTATTATGTAACCATAATACTAGTGTTCTGAGTTTAGATGGAGGAGTTACAGGGCAGCAACAAAAAATATTGTTGCTCTGAGTGAACATGTAAAAGTGATTTTGAAGTGATTTGCTGCAGATGCATGTTGGGACATGGTAAGCAACAAGATAGATGATTATGGCCACAGTTCTGAAAACGTTCAGATGTCCTTCAATTAGCTTTGGGCAAGACTGCTTCTTACAGAAGCCAGTATTGATTTTTCAGAATGCCTCCTAGCTTTCAGCAGAAGGGCTGATCATGGCAATCCTTTGAAGCCATAGGAAATGTCACTGGAGGGCAAACTGCAGAAAGTCTCCCTGCAGTGGCCAGGGACTGGCTCTCTGGGCTGAGGCTGACAGGGACTAGGTGGAGGTGAGGCAGCAAAGTGGAATGGTAGACAGTATGGGCTCTGCCGTGAGAGGGACCTATGTCTGACACTGGCGCCGCCACCTATACCCTTGAAAAGAAGGAAGAATATTCAGTTTTTCACTCTTTTCTTTATCCCTGAGTTGCATTAAGCAAAAAAACCATGTGTGAGTGTGAAGAAGTTCAGTTTGGGTTGGCTCCACTCCTTCCTGATGGTGTTATTGCTTTGTTATGTGAAAAAATGGAGAGTTAGTATTGGCACATCGTAGGTGCTTTTAGCTAGTTTGGGATCTGTCCTGTATTTTGGGTGTAAGTTCATTTAAAATAGCCTTTTTTGGAAGGATAATGTCATTGCATCACATCCAAGAATGGCAGCCACTTGCTGAGGGAGCAGAAGGACCCCCAGAAGTTAGTAAAGCCTCAGGCCTGCTAACAGGTCTCTGATGGCACCATGTCAGAGACCGCTGACTTTCTGTCTGTCATTTGGGGCCTTCTGGGAACAGTGTCTCAACATCTCAGAATAGCAGGACACTAGGACCGTGATCCTTCAGCTTACAAATGAGACAACTGAGGCCCTAGAGGGGAAAAATGACTCAAAGGTCACATCAAGAGTCAAAGACACAGGCAGGAACTAAACCCAAGGTTCCTGATGCCCAGGTCAGGGGAAATAACGACTCTAGCCATTGGAGTGGACTGCTTATCCTCGAAACTTCTGGTCTCCTGTTAAGTTCCAGTCTTGTCCAACCACTGAAGGAAGGGATTCATACCTTTCAGCAAATTTAATTTGTTGGAGGCCACCTCCCACCCCCAAAATGTCAAAATCTAAAAGTCTTTCTATTGTAGCTGCTCAATTTCTCAGGAACGAAATCCATATCTCCCGCCTTGGCATCTAAGAGTAGCCATTGCCCCAGGCTGTCAAATGGTGGAAGGACTGGAGGCCTCACTGTGAGCACCCAGACTTCCTCCTCAGCCCCTTGTTTCCAGCCTGGTGCCTCAGCCCATGCCTGGAGCCTCCAGCCTCTTGGGTTCAGTTTTCTTAGAGAATAAACCACCCATGTCACACAGGGCTGAGGAGGGATGGCTGCCTGGGTGCCGTGAGTGGGGTGGATCTGTCACCCCCTGAGTCTTCCTGGGGTTCTCTGGGGGTGAAACGGCTGCTTCTCCTTTGTGTTCCTGTCTGTGGGGCTCTCCTGAATGGAGCTGCTGCTCCCCTGCCTGCTGTCGTTCAGAGCGGCTGTGTTGGACCTCAGCTACTTGTGTCTCCTCCCCCATCTGTCGTCCTTTGGACTAATAACTTTTTTAAAATTTCTTTCTCACCATCCTACTGGGTTTTGGAAGAAAACAGAGTCCAGCACAGAGTTAACCCTACCCCTAATTGGCAATAGCCATTTTTTGGGTATATTGTTCAGTATTTCATCTCTCTAAATACAAATCTCTAATGTGGACCTCTAACCAGCGCTGAGTGAAGTCCATTTTTTCTTTGTTTTTGGAGTGTTGAGGACCTTGGCCTTCAGCAATACAGAGAATGGGTAAAGGAAATCTCCAGTCTCATGTGTGAGGAGTTACCCTCCGCGAAGATCACACCATATGTTCAGTCACTGCCAAGAACCTTCTGAAAAACAAATCTCCTCAGGTTTTATGTTATCACCAAGAATTAACCTCACAGCATGGTTCACCATCATGTTTATGAAAGTGTTTTGAAAATGACATGTACCACTATGAAATCAATGGTGGAAATCAGTGAGAACTCTGAGGGAGAGACGGATTTGTATGTTCCTTCTGTAGCTGAGCACTTGCTGGGAGGGAGTGCCAAACGTCTCTGTGTTTGTGTTTTTAGATGCAGTAACCAGCAGTAGAAAGCTTTCCTCCAAGTGTGTAAGTAACGGGAATGCAGAGAAATAAATGTTTGCTAAGTGAATAAACTTAATGTATGGTAGAAGATTTTGTGACTACAGCAACATGTTTGCAGTAAAAACATTCGAAATTGAGACATTTCTCAAAATCCTGAGAAATTAAAATTAAATAAATGGCACATATTTTATTTTGCCAGGGACTAAACTTTTCCATAAAAAAAAATAAATATATTACTTTGTCAGTAACTTTTCTCTAACACCTGATGTATTTTAGTTAATACTACATTATTCCTGGTGTTCTGACATGCATAATTGTTATCAAAGGGATTTGTCTAATATAGTATTCAGAATTGGTGACTGATTTACGTAGCCTTAAACTGAAAGATGGGGCATTAAAATTTCTATATTCACTCCTCCCCCCAATAGTGAGGGATTATAGATGGAGTTTTTATTTTGATACAACTACAGATCAGCCTTGTAAAAGCATAGCTAACAATAAGGTAGACTTTGGTTTAAGGTTGCCATGTTGGATTCTAGAAGTATCTGAGGTTTTTGGTTTAAATACCCTCCCCCTTGAGATAGTTCTTTAAGAGAGTGGAAGCCCCATGTGCCATTTCAGTTCCATCCTGTCCCATCCCAGTTTTATCCATTAATTGTTCAATTAATGGTTGCTTTTTATTGCCTTTTAATGGATTCTAAGAATGTTGTTGCATCTCTCCTCCAGCCTGTTTGGCTACCTTTCTGACTTGGGTAGTTTCCCATTTCAGTGTACATCTCAGTTTCATGTTTACTTGTTTAAAGAAAGAACCAGAGACTGATGGGTTTTTGTGTCCCACCTCTTGGGTTTCGTAGATGCCCGGTGGGACAAATGCCTCGTGGTTTACAACCAAAGAGAGGTGCGTGCTGCATTTGTATTCCGAGTTTGTTTTCTTGTGTGAGCAAAACTGGCAATTTAAGGATGATAGAAAAAGGTATAAACTTAAAGACAAAAAATGAGTTTTTGCAAGCTCTCTATAAAATACAAAAACATTTTTGTTTTGAGACCACCATATAGCCAGCAGAAGTTAAAAAAAAAAAAAAGAAAGAAAGAAAAAAGGCAAACAAGCAGTATTTTTCTCTCTCTTTTAAACATTATCCCCAATAACTGGCTTAACTAGTTTTCCCACTGTATTGATCAGCTGCTCTGGCCTTGTGCAGACGCAGCTCGGAATGCTCTTGAGACTCTGCTGCTTTTTTTTTTTAAACTCTTGGCTTTAAAATAGCTGGATTTAATGGCAGGGGGCCTCAGCCTCTGTTCCTGAAGGCTCTTTTCCTCCCTCCCCCTTGGAGAGGGAAGCATGATTAATTTCTCCCCTTCCCTTTTGATTACAGGAAAAATCAGGTACACAGGTAGTCAGCGCCAGCACACCTGGATTCCGAGTTCATCTCCCCAGACAATTGCTCCCTTGTTCATTAGTCTCATGGGCCAGGGGAACAGAGAAGGTGAAAGGGTAATGAATTCCTCTAGGTGGTGATAAGAGCTACATTCCGAGAGGATTAACAGCACAATGGAGCCGAAGAGGATTCCTCCTGTATGAGGGAGAAAATGAGAAAGCGGGGGAGGGGAACACCCGCATCGACACACAAACACAGCCACACAGTGAACTTGTTAGTGTGTTCTCAAAGCCACATTCCAATTTTGGCTGCCAAAGTCTAAGCTACTCTGACAAGAGCATCTCCGTGTTACACATGATGCGTGCATTCTTTAAAAGGCTTGGGAGCTTGCTTGCTGTTATTCTGAGGAAGGATATTCTTTGGTGGCAGGATTACATCTGGCCTCTATCAAGTACCTCCTTGATCAAAGCACAGAATAATTTTCAAAATACCTTGATTTCAGACTTTTCAACCTAGAGGAGCAAAGGAGAGGGAATGAAAAAGTCCATGTAATCTGTTAATCACATCTGAGAACAGTTCTGGAAATGGAAATTTGGCCCCATTTAAACTTTCCTAAAACAGCATGATCACTGCGTTGAAAATTGGGATCTTGATTGTGCAACCCAAGTGGAGGTCCCTTGTATGTGTTTTGACGGATATATTTGGTGAAATTTAAAGGCAGTATCATTCCTGTCTGCTAATCAAGGGCCAGAACCAACCCACACACATCTGCCTAGCTATTCCTCACTGCCTGTTATGAAAATAAACCTCTCATTTTTTCAAAAGAAGTCACTACCCCTAAAGCTGAAAACAAGGAGAGCAAACAAATGTGGTCCCTGGATATTTTCACCTTCTTCGAACCCTTCACCATCCCCTACCCGCAACAGCTGTGATACTCCAAATTTTCAAACTTGAAATCTAACCACCCTTAGTCTTGCCACATACCCTCTTTGACAAACAAGTTTGACTTAGTTTAGCTTATTCCTAAAAAAAAAAAATTCTGAAGGTGTTTGCCACTCAGACCCGTTGTCCTTGAGAAGTAAACATATAATCAATTCTCGTTGAAGCAGTGACTTTTACAAGTACTGTGCTATGGTCTAAAACAGAAATATGCACCACTATTGTAGGAAACTGCAGCTTTTAGATTTTCTTGGCAGAACTTTGGTCCTCTCTTTAAGTGAGAAGAGAACATTCCACAAATACCATAGTGAGCCTTCAGTTAAGATGTCCAATCCGTGTTTTGCATGGCAGTGTCCATTGGAAATACATACTCTTGATGTCTGTACAGGCTTAGTGAAGTTAAACATTTCCTGAGTGAGTTTGTTTTTGACAGGAGTCACTTCAGGAAAGCATGTTGGAGCAAACCTAAGCTTAGCTAACCATGAATGATTATTTCCCTGTGTCCATAATATTAACAATATGAGTCATTAGCCCAGACCCTGTCATTTATCCCAAAGAGGAAATGATGCATTGGCCAAGACCATGAATTTTAGTAAAGGCTCTCTGTTCTTAGCAGAAAAGGATGTTGATGTTCCTTACCTTGTACCATGAGATGACTAGCTTTCCCATGTGATCCTGGAGGTGGAGCCTTAGGTCCTGGGCAGCATATCTAGCCCTAGTAAAGAGTCACGTTCAGCCTTCCCACTTACCAGCTGTATTCTCATGTCTCTGAAGCCCTCACCAGTGCAGGAGGCTTGTTATTGCCAAGGATTCTTGTTATTGTCCTTTCTTTCCATTTTGGGGGATAGTTTGTAGAAAGTACCGGCTGCAGATGTATTTTAAAGTGCTTTCTGGGCTACATGAGAAAATACTTTTCAATTTATGAGAAAATAGCCATGAGTTTGTTAGTTATTTGCTGTGACTGAACAAACCAGATTTTAGCAACAAAGGCAGTACCTTTGACATCTTGCCAGGGTTGTGTTTCGTAGCTAAACATGACATTTAGGAAATGTCAACTGTGAATGACTTTTTTTTTAATTGTAGTAAAGTGTGGTTGGCTATAGGTACAATCCCTGACTTACAAGAACTTGACAAACGAGTTTCCAGTGGACATAAAAGGCCACCCTTCCTCCATCTCTCCTTTCAGCACCCCTTTCATTTCCCCTCCTGGCTCTGCCCTCCCCCCACCCCGTCTCGCTGGGTGCCAGAGCCACTTCAGCAGTGCTGCGGAGACGCCTGTGGAAAAACTGGGCCCTTCTGGAAAACCCCCGGTTTCTAAAGTGGAAGAAGCAGCTGTGCAAAATAGACACGACTGGGGAACCAACATAGCTCCTGGGCAGGACCCGGTGGGCTCCCCAATGTTTACTCAAATGGGGTGTGATTCTTCTTACGTTGATTCATTTCGATTTAAAAACATCCTTTTTAAAAATCTGGATGTCTGTGAGAGAGGCAAGGAAAACAGCCTCCATTCACTGATGCATTCACAAGAATTGGGTCATGCTATGGTGACCACACTCACAAACATACAGACCTCGTATGTGTTTAGTGATTTATCTTTCACTGTTTACAAAAGGTTTCCACACACGTTTGGTTTTCACAGCTGCTTTACAAATGGTGAAGCTAGGACTTAGAGAACTTGAAATATTTGAGCTGCTGAAAGCAGGACTAGAAGTTACAAATTTAAATTCTGAAATGAGCTCTCCTTTTGTTCCATATTCCTTCTGTATGTGGGGATGTTATGCAGGCATGTGTAGGTGTGTACACATACATCTCTACCTTTTTAAATAGTGAAGCAAACACATTTGCAGGTGATTAGCAGACAGTATAATTCAGGGAATTTCAAACTGTCTCTGACTTCAATATTCTGCTATTTTATAAGATCCTTATTCCTGGAAGGTGAAAATTAGATGACTGAGTCCTATTTCATAAGGATATAAAGACATTGCTTCTTTATTTCCAGTTCTTTAGAGATTGAGATTACTGTGTGTGCCTGTAAAACACACTTAAAACCTGAATGTTAAGATTTTACAACTTAACTGAGAAGTATCTCAATGATTGATTAAATAATTAATAAATTTCATGAATTATATTCTTGTTCACAGGCCTAAGCTCAGCACTAATAGCATATTTACATCTGTGGTTTTGAATTACTTCTTTGAATTAACAGTCAGTGCATTCTTCTAAGTGGGTATTATTTGTATCTACAAAATGTATTGGAATTACATACCAGAAAGCTAGGCTCATCATTCATGTGATAACCTTTCTGATCAAGGCCTAAATAACACAGTTCTGAAACTGAAAGTGATTAATATGCATAAAAGCACATTATACAGGTCTATTTATAGTAATAATAATGATGGCTCCAAACAGAATGTCTCACTGGCAGTGAACATACAATGGGAACATCATAAGAGATGAACTAGTGCCATTTTCTGAGATAGAAAATTCTCACATTTTACATAAAGCCAGAAGTAAAAAATGGTTCCAAGAAAAAAACATGTGTTAAGAATTATAAGTGTTTAGCTTAGAAGGAGGGAAAAAATGGGTTATCACAAACATTGCTTTTTTTCCTCCCAAAATATAGAAACAGTTTCCATTCTCTAACTCCATGATGTCATACTGTGAAGAAGACATAGAGAAGGAAATGGAATTGTGCAAATGAATGATAAACTGGTTATCAATTAGATTAATAGGAAATGGAAATCTGAAGACGGCTTTGTAAATAACTAATAAAGGTTTATGAATCATGGATGTCTTAGTCCATTTTGTGTCACTGTAATAGAATACCTGAAACTGGGTAAACAATAGAGATTTATTTGGCTAATAGTTCTAGAGGCTGGGAAGTATGGCGCCAACATCTGGTCAGAGCCTTCGTGCTATATCCCCTGATGGAAGGCAGAAGGGCAGGAGAGCAAGGAGGGCTGACCTCACTTTTATAACAAAGCCACTCTTGAGATAACTAACCCACTCCAGCAATAATGACATCAATCTATTTATGAGGGCAGGGTCTTGATCATCGATCACCTCTCATAGGCCCCAGCTTCCAACTCTGCCACACTGGGGAGATTAAGTTTCCAACACAGGAACTTTGGGGGACACATTCAAACTATAGCAATGGAATTATTATTTTCTAGGATCTAGATGAACTTTGTTTATGATTAAAATGGTGTAAAGTTATACCTGAATATTTTCTTGAGAACTCAAACATCATTATCCAACAGTCTTCGCTGATGTTGAATTTTGGTCTTTTCACCTTTATTTGGGGGCCAGTTGCTTTGGACATGTGTTTATCCTTCTAATCTGCCTCTCTATAATAGGTTACTGCATTCCTGATGGTCCTTTCATTGGCAATAGCTGTAGAATTATGCTTTGGGCTGTGCTGCAGTCCTTAGCATTGCTGGCTCAGTGAGGCCACTGAGGAATAAAGCCAAACTCTGTGTCATTAAAAGGCTCTCCTCCTTCAAACATTGGCAGAAGTTTGGAGGCTCTTACTTTCAGCCCAACCTGTCACTTTCTTTGGAGACAGGTCAGTAGTTACAAAGACTATCGATTTCTGCCTTTTGAAAAACCTGGAGGGGGGAAAAGCAACTATACAACTGATGTGATTTTTTTTGTTGTCATTGTTAAGTGGCTCTTTCCTGAGTTTAAACAGGATTTGAAAAGCCACCCCATCCAAAATTACTTTTTCCATATTCTCATACACCTTGGCTAAATTTTAAAGTGCATGTTGTATTTTATATAATGAAAATAGGGAAACTTTATTCCCATTCCACAGGAAGTGACAAGTGGAGTGACTTGGTTTAGATCAATTTACATTCAAGCAGACCATCATGATGTTACCCGTGAAACAGCACTGGATTGTGAAGTCTTTATAGTTAATTTTAGAGCATCCATATAGGTACAGGAGCAGTACCTGTCTCAAAGTGTATTGGAGACATTGTCTTTGAGAGATGACAAGGATAATCAGTTTGACTTCATAGCTGAAGGCGCCTAAGCACACACAGCCTAGAAGAGACTTGCCTGAGACAAGGAAACTGCCCTGATGTTAAGCAGCCAATCTTCTGTCACTTGCCAAACATTTCTGCTACAGAGTCATGTTCTGAAATTTTCATGAACCAACTAGACAAAAAAAAACTGTGTGGTCTGGATAAAATAATATCTGCCTAAAAGGAAAGAAGTGAAGTTAGCCAGAAGGCCAGATGGCAGATGTATTTTCTGCAGAACTCTATTTGGAAAGTGAGCTTTATATAATTTTTGGTCATTTCTTACCATCTTAGGAGACCATTTTCAGAATAAGTCATTGAGGGATCTAGCACACAGGTTTCAAAAAGTGAACTGCACAGATGCAGGCACAGCAGATAACTTGATCACGGAATTATAGCTAGTTGATGAAAACGCTTAGATTTTTTTCTTCCAGCATTGTTATGACCTACTCCTTGATTCCATCTCATTTATCATTCATTTGGCTAAATTATCCCAGAGCTAAACTCTATACCTAATAATATCATGGAGTTTACATATAGGAAAAAATCTAGCTAAAAATGTACATGAACTTATTATTGGTCTTTATCTTGTGGTTGACCAGATTGTTCACTCACATGCAGAAAACCAGCAATTGTTCACTGTATAAACACAAAGGTGAAGTTTCCTTTTTTTTTTCCCAAGGCAAAGTGCCATTTCTAAATTGCATCTTCTGGCAAACTTAGTAATAACCTGAGCACTTGAAGACTTAGTCCATCTTCCATGTTTAATAATTTTTCTTTGAGGTTGTAGGGTGAGCCCCAAGCTTTTAAATAGGAGTAAAGAAACATCAACTCACATGGAGGTTACTTAGCGTAGCAAAGCAGGATAGAGGGAAACTTTAAGAAATCAACGAGGGCTGTTCATTTCCCTGATGGTAGGATCATCTCTAGGCATATTTGGTTTCTTCTCTTTCTATCTCCATAGCTTACTGGTTACTGGGTTACTAATTGACTTTTAGTTTCATCCTTTCTTCTGTATTATCACCTTTATCACTCTAGTCAGGATGGTCTCATCCCAGACCCTTCTGAGCTGCTCTAATGAAATCCAAATAGTTTTTCCATCCAATATGCCTCCTAACCCAAGTCTAACCTTCATAAAACATTGATATCATGATGATTTTTATGTCTTAAAAATGTTCAACGGTTTCAAATTTTGTTCTACAACAAATCAAATCCAGATTTCTAAACCTGGATTTCATGGTCCAGGGTCACGTGCCACTTTCTTTCTTCTCTCTCTCCAGTGACCAACTTGATTTCCTGCTACTGTACAATATGTTGGTGCTCAAGTCAGTGTGATGAAAGCCAACTTCTATCCCACTTCTATGATAAGCTTGTTCTTGGAATAAAGTATTCCAAGAGAAGTCTCACTTGGCACGCTCCTCCCTTTTCCCTTCTAGCTCTGCAAATTCTACCCATTCAGCAACTGTTGGCTCAGTCCTCACCTTCTCCTTCCAGTTCAATTCCACACATACATACCGAGCATCTGCCATTACGCTGAAAGTCACCTTACAGTGCATGGTGAGGAGTGCAAGGCTGTGAACCAGGGCCCTTCCTGTACTGCTGAGTCTGTCTGTACTGCTACACACCTCTAGATCCTTGTCTTTTGAACTTCCACAGTACTTAACATCTAGCTCAGTGGGATTCAAAGTGAAGAGCTCAAAATAATCCACTAAGGTGCAGGAAGATACTGGAACTTATATTGACATATTTTCATATCTTTTCAAATTTCCATTTTAGAGTATTTTTATAAAGTATATAATATATTAATATAGAAGTGCATGTTTAACATTTGCAAATAAGTAGCATGTATATGTTCCACGTTCAACAATTATAACTAGTGGAGTGAAGGATCAAAAAATATATAAATCCTCAAATTTGGAATATTTTCACTGAGGCTTTAGGAGGTCAGCAAATAGGCCCACCCAAATCCATTCATTCTATCCTTGAAAAATTGTTCACTAATCTCCTGCAGTGTTCCAGACAGTGTTGAGACATAGGAAAGTCAGGCAAGAAAAGATTGCAGTGTCAGCTTTATTGCTGAGAAAGGCTCACTAGGATATGTGGCTTTAGATCAGGGCCAGGATGGTTTGCTGATACTTTGCCTTGCATTAAGCAGACCCAGTCACAGGTAAAGTGGGAGATTACATTCTTTTCTACCTCTTTGCTCCCCAACCAGAGCCTGCACCGAAAGTTTACTACATGGCCAAGAACAGGTGAGAAGAGCACCCTCTTTGCAGGCAGGCAGAAGGATCCTAACAGTGTGGAGTGTGTTCTGCTGATTCTTTCAAATGCACCTTTGAGATGAGTCACTCCTCTTTGGGGAAGGGGAGGCAGGTAGGTGGTCAGCAGTGTCCTCGTAATATGAGATTTCCTCCTAATAAATAAGCCACTGTTGTCTTGGCTTTTTATCACCCCCTCATAAGCTTCTCTGTTGTTTCAAGTGTATCTCCCTAAAAAAGAGCACTCTTTTCTCTTTTACCAAAAGAACTAGCAAAACACTAACACTCATTGAGGGATGAGTAGATTGTATATTTTAAGATGTATCTGTACTGAGCCCTGGGGGTTGATGCCATTATGTGGCCCCTCCCCAGATTTCATCATCTGATTCCCAATGCTATGACAGAACAGAACAAGGCTCTGTGTGTATGCATGTGTTTAATAAAAATGGCATAGCTGTTAATCGTAACTGGATACATTGTGAAATTCCTTTCCTAGTTCCATCCCCCTATTCCCCATCTCATACATACACACACACACACACACACACACGCACGCACGCACACACACTCTTCCTACCATCAAATTTTGCAGTCTGTAGCATACTATAGAATGGAAGACATAGGTCAAGGCATGTGGTCATGAGAAACAAAGCTTGTTCCATCTAATTTCTTATAAGCACAGACTTATTTAGTGTCTTGAGAGAGAGAAGGAGGAGGAGAAAGAAAAGGAGAAGGAGGAAGAGGAGGGGAATGGGAGAGGAGGGAGGAAGAGAGGAGGGGGAAGGGAGGAGGAGGCATTACAAGCACATCTAGTGCCAGAAAGCCCTGGTCCCTGGATGAGGGACAGTGTTGAGTTTATCTCCTCCATCCTCACTCCTTCTTGCCTGCCCTTGTAGGGCAGAAGTCTAACATGACATTCTGGAAAATTAAAATCTATCCAATTTTTAAATATCTACAGAGAAAGAGATTTCAAAACCTCCCTCAATGACTAAAATGACTTAACCACAGGCTCAGAGAACATTTTTCTCCAAATTATCAAGGCTTTCTTGCCACAATGGAAAATGGTTTCCTTTTCATTGTGGAAAGGACAGTTCATCACCATCCTTTTATCTGATAGAGTGATATTAAGTGGACCACTAGATTTAGGACTGAATAAGCCAGTCCTATGTCATTATACATCTATTTTTGTGCATACACCTCTCTGCATCCTCTGAAATTTTCCACATCCCACTTTAGTTGTGGAAACTAAATAAAAGTACTGTTTGATGATTTCTGTATGGTTCTCTGTGTTCATCCCAAATATTCACCTTGAAAGAAAAACGATAATGTTAATTCAAAGTCAGTTCTTTACCTGTCCATTCTGATTTCTTCAGAGTGTTAGGACATTGAAATCTTCTTAATCCAAAGATGTGAATGCTGGAAATTTCAGAGAGGTCAGTGCAGGAAATTTTTGTATTAAGTAGTAGTTATGTTACCAATTTGACTGCTGTGATAAAATGCAAAGAACAGTGGCTTAAAAATGCAAAAGTTTTTTGTAACTTTCTAAAGTTACTATGTAAGCATACCGGCTGATGGGGGAGCTCCACAGTGTTGGGGACCAGTCCTCCTATCTTGTTGCCCTGATGTCCTCCCAGTGATGGGGACCAGTCTTCCTATCTTGTTGCCCTTGCCATCCTCACTTTATGGCTTCCATTTCAAGTTCTTGTTATTCTTCAGCTGGCAAGAGTTGGGCAAAAGGAAGTAGAAAGCACACCCCTTCCTCTTAGAAGTACAACCCAGAAGTTGTGCATATCACTTCCTTTGGCCAGAGCTCAGCTACACGAATCTGCCAGATTGCAAGGGAGGCTAGAAACTATGGTCTTTAGCTGGGTGATTGTGTGCCCAGGTAGAAGGAAAGAATGGATACTGGGGGCAATGGTTTGCCCTGCCTCTGGCTTTGTAGAGCCAGCTTGAGAAGTGCATTTTGACCCTGAGTTCAGTGAGGGAACTAGTAAACAGAGTAGAAAATACCTAAAGATATAAAGAAGGAGAAAATCTTGCTTTGCAATTGAAGCTTGGTGGTGTCACTTTGTAGATCTCAGACTTCTGGTTCGATGATAAGATACACTTTTTCTCCTACTGGAAAAGAAGTTGAAGCTTAGCTCCCAAGAATATCTTTTGCTATGGTACAGTTGAATTAATGCACATTTTCTAGGTAGTTTTCAGACTAAATAGGTTCAGTATAAAACCGAGATCCCAGCTTTGCATGGTCACTGTGATTTTAGGCCACAGAAGCCTTGCCATCTATTGTCCCTCGGTCCAGATGGTCCTGTTAGTCTAAGTTGTTACTACACTTTTCTGAAAGGGGCAGTAATGTATATATGAGGCCTGTAATGATAAAAATTAAACTTTTTAAATGCTAGTGAGCAAAAGATTTAAGTTTTTTAAAAAATTGTACTACTACCCATTGTAAAATCTGCATTGGTTTATGAATGTCTACTCTAGGAAAAAGACATTTTGCTAATTATCCATTCTCCATCTGGGACATTTGTTTACTTGATTAGCCAAGCGCTTTTCTCTGTTAGTGTCCACATTCATCTTTTTCAGCTGTAACCCTGGTTTTCATCTCAACCCGACAAGACCAACCTGGATTTTGACTGTCACACTGATTTTTATCTACTTAAACTGCTAGGAGCAAAATCCGATTGTGTTCCTGGCTTTCATTATTGAGAAAAGTAATAAAAACCATGGCAGAATTAGATCAAGGACATCCATTATTTTAACCAGGAACAAAAAATAAATATATAGCTCTACCTAAGTATTGGATTAATTTAAGTATACAGGGGATGTTAAAAATTACATTTAAAATATGTTTCATAGCTAGTCATTTGTTTGATATACAAATGTTAACATTTCTAGTGTCTGTTGTAGAAATAATATAATACTGAAAATGCTCATTTGCTGAGTGCTTAGTACGTACCTTCCCTACAGCAATTTCTGTGGCCAAAGCTTAAGCCTTGGATCAGTCTCACCCAAACTGCATGGCTGGCACACAGCAGAGGAAGGAAAATTGGGGAACTTTTGGTAGAAGATAAAACAATAAGTGTTAACTTCAGTATTATTATTCCTGTTTGAATAAATCATGCCTTCGCAACAGTGATGATATTGTCCCCAACGGGTTGAAAAAATTAGATATGTGGCTGAGGTCAGAGTCAGAGGGAGATGCTATGGAAGAATGGTCAGAGGGATGGGACGTTGCTGGCTTTGGAGGTGGAGGAAAGAGGACAAGAGTAAAGGAATATGGTTATGTGGGTGGCCTCTAGCATCTGGAAAAGGCAAGGAGACAGATCCTTCTTGAGAGCTTTCAGAAAGGACCATGTTGGACTTCTGATCTGCAGAATTGCAAGATAATACATTTGTGTTGTTTAAGCCACTCAATTTGTGCTGATTTGTTACAGCAGCACTAGAAAACGAATACTTGGTTTCCTCTCCTGATCAATGAGGAGAATAGAATGATCACCGGTTTGTTGTAAGCACTAAATAAGATCATTTGTGAGAAGTACTTAGTTTGGGGAACACAGTGATATACTGTGGTCTTGCCAGTGTTCAGATGAGCAAGACTTGCGCTCTGAGCAGCCCATGTTTAGGTTGCCGATGGGCTTCTTTCTTTGATTATGTCAACGGCAATAGTCAAGACTTATACTGGCCTTGCCGCTTTAAGGGGAATTTGAAGTCTCTTCTCAGATTCATCATGCATTGATTTTATATTTCAGCTCTGAGGAAATGTTTTTATTTCATTTGTTGCCAAGTTGTGGGGAGTTTCTTCTAGTGCCTCCTATGTACCATCAATTCATAGGTCCTTCCTCAACGCAATTCTCCTTCTCTTCTCTTCCCCTCTTCTGCCCTGACTGGAGAAAGGTCTGAAGGCTTGGCGACATCTGCAGAGTGGTGGGGGAGGGAGTTCCCAGCAGAGAGGAGAGAAGGGCCAGCAGCCAGCCACCCAAGTCAGGGAGGGGAAGTCCCAGGCGGGCTGCAGTTCCAGAGCGAGGCATTCCATTCAGGCCTGACTGGGCTGGGAAGAATGGACTCACTGTATTGTTTTCTGTGTTTTGGTTTGATTGGGTTGGGTTTTTTAATGATCAAGAAAGTCCCTCTCAAAAAGAGAATCTTCACATTCATTAACTTGCTTCAGGTCAATTAACTCAGTTAGGTAAAGCCTGATATCAATGACGTGAATGTCACAGGTCTTTGTTGAGTCGGTTACATTCACAGAGAACAGCTTTTGCATTATCACAGGAAAAGAAACCAACAGAATTATATTCCTACACATACATAGTGCTATACCTGTACCTATAGTGTATATTGTATTCCCATACCTACATAGTGCTGACACTGTGGATTTACTTACATTATCTTTTAGTCCTCACAACATCACTATGAAATAGATATTATTACTTCCATTTCCTACTGAGGAAGGGGGAGTATCCTCACAACATCACTACGAAATAGATCAAGAGATGTTATTGCCCCCATTTACAGCCAAAGAACCCGGGGCTCACGGAGGGGGGCAGCAGTACTGGTTTGGCTGGGATGGCAGCACCGGGTGACTCTGCAGGACCTCTCAGCTGAGGCCATGCTGCAAAGCCTGGTTTTTGATCTTCAAAGTCCAAACACTGGACTCTCTCTATGAACTCAGAGATGATCAGACTCTACAGTGATATACTCAAGCTAACAAAGTTTTAGTGCGGATAATGGATTAACCGGAAACCTTATGTCTTTATTCTTAGGATGTTTCTTTCTGAAGATCATGTTCTTCCCCCTTTCTTCCCTCTTCACCAAACAGCATTACCTGGCTACCTCAGGGCCCACCTTAGACCTAACAGCCACCTGGAACCTTTCCTTGACCCTCCTAATCTTTGTTATTTGCCCCCTCCCCACCCCCAACTCAAAGTGCTCTAACAGAACTTTGCACTTCTCTATAATAGCTTATGGTGAATTGTTTTCTGTTCACTTGTCTGGTAACCCTCATCGGAATCAAAGTTCCTTGAGGCCAGGGCCCCTATTTCATTCACTATTCTTCTAGCTCGTACTTGGCACAAGTCTGTGTATATAGGAGATGCTCCACAAAATTTCCTTGAATGCATAAGTGAAGAATGGAAGCCCTATGTTCAAGTCCTTGGCCTGCCACTTTCTAATTGTGTTAGTTTTAACAAGTTCCTTATACACTTAGGGCCTTAGTTTCCTCATTTATAAAAAGAGAAATTGCATTAAGGTGATAGGAAGTTCTTTTCAAATATGAACATACTGGGATTCTAGTGCAACTCATTTGCTGTCCAGGAACCAAAAATCAGTAACGATTTTTGCAAGTGATATGTTGGGAGCATTGCCAATTTCTTGGGTGTGGATTAATTATTTTACTCCATCCACTTACATATATTAACGATCAACAGATTCATACCTGTTTTTGTGTTGCTATTTCTGTCCTTGACCCTAGAGTTTGTTCACTACAGGATACCCTCTTCATTTAGACTGATTGGTACATTCTAAAGGAGACTTTTGAGGCTTAGAGAATAATAAATTCTGTTTATGTCTACTTGTTTTCATCTGTTTTTACCTAGAGGGAGTTAATGAAATCTTTTGTTGTACTAAGAATTTCAAGTGAAGATGATTAAATAAACTATTATATGAGAACAGCAGTATCAAAGAAGAAAAAGCAATCTACAAATATTGCTGATTATTCATGGACTTGAGTTGGTAATAGGCATTATACCATATATTAACTGTGTGAAATATCTGATACGAAAATAAAAGGAAAAAGCAAACTACTAACATGCCAGCAGTAAAAGTGTGAAATGTCAATTGTAAATAATTACAATAGCTCCCTCATGGTGGCTGCTCATTTAACTCCGTGATGGGGGGATCCATGTGACACTGCAAGATTGTATTAGATGCTTATGCATTTTGGAGTTTGCTGCCTTCTACGTTCCTAAAGCTTATTACCATAGGAATCAAAATCTTACCATGTTTCAGGTACTCTTTGCTAGTAAATTAAACACACTAAGATATTTCATTAATGTGTAGTTTATTACACAGAAGTAGTAATTTACTAAGAGTTTCTATAGGTACAATTAATTTTTCTTAAAATTTGCTCAATGTTTTCTGGTGACCATCTCTAATTGAAGACTCTAAAATAGACTAAACATTTTTCAAAAATTACTTCTTAACCTTACTGCAAAGTCTTAATGTTATTGAAAAGATATTCCTGACAGGGTAAAACATCAGTATTCTAAGTAAACTCACTGCAAATAAAATTTAGTCTGTATTTAATGAAATCTTTTCTTGCCCAGTGCAGAATTTCTTTTATCTTTGAGCAAAAACTGTTTAGCCTATTAGTTTATAGGCTAATTAGCATTAAGTTGGGGTTCCCCCCCCTTTATTTCTTTCCATTACTTTCATGCCTTATTGCTTATTTAGCAATCCTCGATGATCTCTGACCTGCTGATGCAGCAAAGCCCACTTCCAGGTCAGGTGGCCATGACCTCGCGTGTGGACAGAACATGGTCTTTCAGCAACACACCAGGAAAACAGCAATGACAAATGGATTTGTTGTTTCTCTGCGGATAAGTCATTCTGAGCTCAAATCACAGTCAGTGAAAATTACTTGATGATTTAAATTCTTAGTACAAAAACCTTGATGAAAATTTATACCTTTCAAGATAATAAGAGTTTATCTTTATTTTATATTGAAAATAAATTGTAGTGGTTTGTTTTGGTTATAGATGCATTTGATTATAGATGTCTTAAATGACTTTGTAAAAAGTAGATTAAAGAAATTAAGAAAGTAATGCCCATATTTACATGTCCTAGTATTGAATGTAAATTCAAATTTTTATGCTCCATGTGGGATATATGGATATATAAATGAAAGTTCAAATCCTAAAACTTACTGGTCATGTTGATGATCAACTGAATAATATTATAAATTTGGCTATATTCTTTAAAAATGTTATTTATTTCCATGTTCAGATTTAGGATTCTTAATTGGTGGATGGTAAGGGATGTAGTTTATAAACAATATAGTATTTTGTTCAATAGTTCTGATTTTTAAATTACTATACTTAACTTGATATTTAAAATAGCATTATAAGAAAATAAGAAACTTTTTAATATCAAAAAGTTGAGAAACCTGGTTTTAACTGATGTGCCCTAAAAAACGGTTGAAAAATGGCAGGGTTTGTAACAGAGCAGGAACAGAAGGAAAATGAGCTTTTTCACTGGAATGGTGCAGTGGGTTGTTCCCAGGGAGCAGAAATCCAGAACTTGTAGGGGAGGCAGAGGTACACGGATCCAAAAACCCAAGGGAGGACACACACTTGGGAAATTAAAAAGAAGAAGGAAAAAATGCAGTGCTGAGAATAGTTCCTTGCACATAGTAGACATTCAATAAACAGTTTGGGTGAATAAATGAACTAGACCACTCAGCCATATTAAGCACTGGTGTAATTTACTTCTGGTAGAGTGTACAGAAATGACACAGAGGTGGCAAGAAGCAGTGATGAGAGACTTAAGCTATTTGGGCATCTGCTAGATAGAAGTAGAAGGAACCTTTATCCATTTATTTAGTAAATATGTACTGAGTGTCTGCTATGTGCCAGGCATTTGGAAGATTGTGACCACGTCATTTTAGCTTTTGTGATAACCAAGGAGCAGATGACAGATATAGCAGACATGTATTACAGACTTTAGGAGGGAAATTCCAAATATTTCAGAAAAGTAGAAGATATGATTCTATAGCCTGATACTCTGAAAGAGAACATAACTAAGAGATGAGAAACCCAACCCCTAAGTTCATATTAGGGCCCTTTCTATATACTCCCAAAGCTCCTCAAACACCTTCACAAAGCCAGTATTGTGCTGCATCATAATTGCCTTTGTTCTCTTCTGCATTTATTGTGAAGCTTTATGCTCCAGGAGGGCAGGTTGCATCTATCATGTTTATTTTTGTGTCCCCAGCAAATACAACAGTATCTGGCATATAGCTGATACACAATAAATTTTATATATAATATATATGTATATTTTATATATATGATTTATAAAATATATTTTATATATTTCCCACCTGGTAAGGATAGCACAAAATATATTTTATATATATGATATGTATATATATTTTATAAATCATGTATACTATATATAAAATTAAAGAATCAATGAAATTCTGATAATATAATCATGAATATTTTTCCAAATTATGAGATAACACACACATCCTCTCACACACACATGCTGCATGTGTACACACACTCCAAGTCTAACACTCCATGATTCTTTGAATGATTAGAATTAGAAGTTTGATAGTTCTAAAAAATGAGGACGAGAGATGGCGATGGCTGCAAAGGACATGCTCCAATTAACACAAAATATAAAAGACCATTTAAAAAAGAATGCAAGGACAGGCAAAAACCAAGAACAAATACCAAGGCGGGAGAGATAATCCCATTGGATGGTATCAGGAAGCCTAGAGTCCAGGGTAAACTAAAGTATGTAAAAAATTATAAAAACAAAAGAGACTTAATAAAACTGGTAAGGAATAATTCTATAGAAAATAAAGGTGACAAAATAAGCCAGATATGGGAAACTGAAACTCTTGTAATGTCAAGTGAGTTTTATCCATTTTTTAATATTGATATAGTTATAATTTCTGTCAAGACTGGAATACTATTTTATTTTTTTATTATAGAAATTTGTTTTACTTTTGCAAAGAAAAGAACAAGAAAGAGATAATATCTCTGATGAGAAAACAAAGGGCTATTCATCTCTTCTTACTCTTGCCTTTTAATCAAGGATACTGATTTCCCACCTGGCAAGGGTAGCCCAAAATGTGAATGAGAGGGAATGAGGCCCGGCAGCGTAATACTAGATCCCGAGTCCCTCGGCGTGGATTGGGGCCTCCTGGCCTAGACTGCGTCTGCAGGCCCCACATACCAGTGATTCTCACTGCAGTCAGTTATCTTGGGAGAATTTCAGAGAATGGAGAAAGCCCTAAAGCCTGGAGATTGACAAAAAGGCAAAACATAAAATTCCAGCAAAATTCTAGAATTTCTTCTGAAAACAGCATATTCAGGAAAGGAAATGAAAATCATTAGGCGCCAAGAAGTCAAGCAGAACTAAGTGATTTTCCTGTTCAGCAGAATCAATGGAATGCAAAGTGAAGAAATGTGGTAGATATGGGGGATATGAATTTCATCAAGGCAGTTTTCACAATATCTCGGGATTTCATTGTGGATCTAATGGAGAACTAAAAACTGAATAACAGAATAAATAGTTAAATGGATTCGCAACTGGGTTTGTGTAACCAAACCCAAAGAGTGCTAAAGAATGGGCCAATGTGATTGCAGAGGGTGACCTGTATTGACACTACTTCTGTTCTAGTCTAGATCTCTCTTTATCAATGACATGAATGATGATGAGTTTGATGAAAACAGTAGAAATAAATGACATTTATTGAATTCGTATGCCTCAAACACTGTTCTATTCTATATGTATTAGTTTATTTAATCTTCATAACAGTCCGATGCAGTTGATACTCCTTTATCCCTACTTTATAAATGAGTAAATTGCAGCACAGAGAATTTAATTACCTCAAGGTCACGTAATCCCTAGTGGCAGAGCTGAAATTCAAGCCCAGACTGTCTACTTAATGGCACAAGTGGCATAAATGATATCCTTTAATTTGTGAACGACCAAAGTGAAATGGACTAGAGTGGAAAGTTACAGATTTGGTACCCAAAAGAACCCTAACAGACTTGAAATATCAGCTGAATTAATAAGACAACATTTATTTGAGCCAAATATAAACTCATGCACTTGAGTTTTAAAAAAAATCAACTGCAAAAGTAAAGATTAGGGAAATGGGACTCAGTGATGGATCATATGAGAAAGTCTTGGGGGTTTTAATTGGCTGTCGGCTCATTATGACCAATGCATAGTGTGATGTGATTATCAACAAAATGCAATCTTAGGCTGCGTTTAAAAAAGAATAAAGCCACAGAATGAAAATATGTGTGTATGTATATGTGTGTGTATATCTATATATCTATATCTATCTATCTATCTATATATATATACATATCAGGGTGAGAAGACACATCAGGAATGCATACACTCTCAAAAATAAAGTTCACAAGGTTTGACAAGACAAAATGTCTTATCCACAAACTAATTTAGGGATTATAAAGTCCTTTCCAACTCTAATATCCTTCCATTCTATGAATAATTCGTACAGAACAGAGAAAGCACACTTAAGATGAATCTGAGAGTTTTGGAAGAGCGGTCAGACTGAAGGAATGTCTGAAGGCAGAACTAGCACGTTCATGGGAAGTTACAGGAAGGCAGCTGACTGAGTTTCCGCAAAGGGTTTACTCACAAGTAGTCCTGTGCAGAAGCAGCTCTCTGAGGAGGCACGGAATTCCCATTGTGGAATCTGTTCGGGCAGAGGCTAGACAGCCACTTAATGAGAATGTTGGTGAGAATATAAAAGGAAAAAGAGGGACCTCTTGGTGACTTGTAACCCCAGGGTTCCAGAAGAGTAAAAATTTACTAGATGTTGGTGCAGCTTCCGTGTTGAAGCTGTACCAACTTACAGGACTGTGGGTAAGTTAGGACCAGGAAATGCTTTCTATGGGAGCTGTTGGATTGAGTTACGAACCAAATCAAACACAAAAATCTGTTAGACAGAAGGTGTTTATGCCTTCCTGGCGACAGCTTCTTTAGATTGTGCTTCACATGGTAAGTCACACATTGTTTTCTAACAGAGCCATATATCTGAGGCAGTTCTGGCCCCACCTACAGCAAGGCAGGCACTTTCCATGACCGTCTCAGACTCCCAGGCACAGAAAGCCCAAAGGAACTCACTGGCTTCTGGAACTATGCCTCGGGCATATCAGCTGGCCTTGACTTGGTTTCAGTTTTTGTTTCAAGCTTTCAGACAACACGTGACTAAGACAGAAGGAGACCACTCTAGATGCCTCATGGGAAACTTAGGGTAAAGACTGAGGAGAGACTACAGAAACGAAATGTCTCCACTTTTGGAATTCTGGAGTTACAAGGCAAAGGTCCCCCATCTTCCTGAACTGGAAATGAATCCCCTCTCCAGCATCCCTGTGAAGTGGCCATCCAGCCTCTGCTTGAACGAGTTCTGTGATGGGAAACTCACTACCTCTCACGACAGCTTCTCCTGCGCTTTAAAGGCACCGGATAGAACAGAAAGGGAAGGGAACATAAGGAGATAGCATGGTAAGGAAAGGGTGAGGAAGAACATGGCAAATGGTCTGGGAAAGGATATTCCACGGTGATTTGTCCTCACTAAGAAGTATGGAACAAAATTTAAGGCACTGAGAAAACATTGTTCTTCCTTCCCATTGATAATTTTCCTTCCCCTTTTGGCTTTTTTTTTTTTTTCCAAGCCAGCTTTATACTTACGATTCTGGATCTTATGAATACTAAGATGTCTCAACTGGAATGAACCTGCGAGGTAATTTTCATACTACGTATTGCGTTTATTTGCATGGAACCAAAACAGTGGCACTAGCCTAACAGAATGAGCACCAGCTTGGGAGTCAGTTTGAGAGGTCTCAGTCCCAGCCTTGCTCTTGACAGGCTCTGGGACCTTATCCTTAACACAGAAGCCTTAGTTTCCTCATATATAACATGGAGATAATATCTACCTGGCAGGAGCATTGTGAATACTCAGTGAAATAGCGAGAAAGAGATAACCAGCCCATGTGGTGCCTGAGGGGGGTTTGTTTGGTTTGTTCACTGTTGTATCCCTAGCACCTAGGACAGTGCCTGAGTGTTTGCTAAATGAATAATGAATGGATGAATGAATGAATGGATGCAGTCGGTAAATGATAGCTATTGCTAAAGGCATGGCTGAGCTTTCCGACATGAGACGTCTTTGTAAAGCAAGAGGCCGATTATTCAGAGGTTTGAAGAAGGAGAATGCTTTGTCATAGTTAAATCAATTTTTAACCATTGTGCAGCATGACTTTCAGATCCTTCAAAAGCCAACGAATACTGTGACTGTTATGTAGTCTTTGTAGTCTTTCCTCAGTCCCTACCCCATGTTCTCCATGAGGCATCTAGAGTGGTCTCATTCTGTCTAGTCATGTGTTGTTCGAAAGCTTGAAATGAAAAATGCAACCAAGTTAAGTCTGGTGGGTAGCCATTCAGAAACAGACACAAACATAGATTAATTTTCTAAGACATTTTCCCCTCTTATACTTCCTCATGTTTTTAAGAGAAGCATTTAGTAAAACAAACAAATGTCTTTCAGTGTCTGGTTATCTCTTTCTCAAGATTGAGTTTGATAAATTACATAATATTAGCTGTTGGTCATCTTCCAGGATATAAAACCAGGTAAAAATAAAACCAAATGAAATCTTAAATATAATTTATGAGTAGCTTTCCTAAAGTGAAGTGTAACTGAGCTATATAGCTTTTATTTGTTTTGGAGCACTTTAATATTTTTCAGATTAAAGCATATGTTTTTGCAAAGCTAAAAAAACAAAAAGTCAAGTTGCATCAAATAGAAATTATTGTTTAAAAAAAAATCCCATTTTCCATTCAGTGTTTCAAGAATAATGGATTCAGAACTGTGTAACCAAAAATGACAATGGGGTGGGAGGGAGAGTTGGGACAGGGTGGGATAAGAAAGAACTCTCCAATTTGCTAAAAGAGAAACGAAACAAGGGTGTTACCTCTTGCTGCATTATGAGCAGGACAAGTGTATAATTGAAACCACACCATATAACACCTTCTCGCATGCTGCCTTCTGATGTCATCTAATTGCTTACTGCCTGCTAATCTTATCTCCCTGCAGGAGCCAATCTTAAAATTATACTGCGTTATAATTAACTAAACATATTGCATCTAGCAGAGATGCATAGTGGACCCCCAGTAAATATTTATTAATTGGCTTCTGTGCACTAAGCAGGTGGGGCTTCTCTCAGGCTTCACTCGAGTCACTTGTTGTTCTGCCAGAGAGGTTTTACCTTTGCTCTTCCTCTTTACCTGAAATGCCATTCAAATCCATCAAAGCGGTGCAAAAGAGCCCCTCCTCTCTAAAGCCCTTTCTGATTAAACTCGCCTAAGCTAAAGCCATCTCACTCCTCCAGAAACCACTTTGTGCACACAGTGGTAGTCATTTCCGAATGATTTGTTTAATATTTGGTTACATTCTTACTTCTCTTGGTTTTGCCACCCCATTCCCCACAACATACAGCCCCCAAGAATAGGCATTGAGTCTTAGTTCTCATAGGCACATACACACGGGCACCCTCTACCACATGCAGCTTCCAGCCCATGGGGAGCACATTCAAAGGACATGTTCCATAGTTGGATAATGAAATTGTTAACATTATTGAAAAAAAAAAAAAACAGACAACGCTGATTGCTTATCTCTGTTAATCTGCCAAGAATGGGCATAAATAGAATAAAGGCTGTGAGAGGTGGACCTGTTTCATCAAACAAGTGATCAAAACCTAATACATTTACACCCCAAACTTGCTGTAAGGTAGATTAAATGAATAAAAAAGTCTTCCAAAGGGAAATAATATATGGTATTGTGTTTAGTTGAGAGACTTGTACAATATTTGAGCTACTGTACAAAAACCAGTTTTGATTCATTCAATCTTTAGAAAAATGATTTGGAAGATATTAAAGTATGTATTGCTAAGACTTATAGGCCATCGTAAACATCTGGTACTTTCCAAACTTCACCCAATGTGAGTTGAGCCACAGGGCAGGCCGGAGCTCAGTGCAAAGTAGAGAGGATGTGTGTCTGCACTCAGGCCTCTTCTGCCGTGAACTAACGGGGTGGACGAGGCAGGCCGTAAGAAGGTTTATGAAGGGCTCATAAAGTGCATATTGGTGCCAACAGCAATAAAAGTCCATACCTATGTTAACGTTACATGGGTATGTATTGGTGAGGTTAGTGGTTAAGTGTGTTTAGTATTGGGTGAAAATGAATTATTTTTTGTTTTCTTGTACTCCATGGAAAAATAAATTTCGGTCTTTCTTTTTTGGACATTAGTGTAGGCTTTGATGGAGAGGAACTAGAAGACTAGTCTAGTGACTTGAATATCCCGAGTAGAAGGCTCCGCAGTAAGAAGAAATGAAATAAGTGGAGGATGTTGGGGAAGTTACCTGGTTAGAGAGATGAGATACATGGGGGCCAATAAGGGAAGTGTGGAGGGCTTTGGTGCTCGTGATTAGACCTTGACTCTGATGATGACTAAAAGACATTGCAGGATGGAGATGGTGGGAAGGAGAGTAGGGAATGGGCTAGAGGGTGTGTGAAGTGTTGTGGCTAGAACAGTGTTTGACAATGCTGGTTTTAAGGGTGGCGTTTAAAGTGTTAACTTGTTCCTAGTGGTTAAAAACTGGGGAATAAGTGATTATGAATTCATTGCAACCAAGAAAGGAAGATTAAATGAGAGGACATTTATTCCTCTTTTCTCACGTCTTTATTGAACGCTTAGCTTGTCAAAGGCATTGTACCTGGGACTTTGGAAAAGAGACAGACTCAGTGGAATTTATCAGAAGTAGATTTTTTTAAAAGGAAGGAATTCTTTTTGTAATTTATTAAATCTATTAGGCCGGGCGCGGTGGCTCACGCCTGTAATCCTAGCACTCTGGGAGGCCGAGGTGGGTGGATCGTTTGAGCTCAGGAGTTCGAGACCAGCCTGAGCAAGAGCGAGACCTCATCTCTACTAAAAACAGAACGAAATTATATGGACAGCTAAAAATATATATAGAAAAAATTAGCCGGGCATGGTGGTGCCTGCCTGTAGTCCCAGCTACTCGGGAGGCTGAGACAGGAGGATCGCTTGAGCTCAGGAGTTTGAGGTTGCTGTGAGCTAGGCTGACGCCACGGCACTCACTCTAGCCTGGGCAACAGAGTGAGACTCTGTCTCAAAAAAAAAATAAATAAATAAATAAATAAATCTATTAAAGTCTTGTATAATTGAAGTACTTTAAAAGTATTTATTAATTTTCCCATTACAGCATATTTCAGGTGACAAATCCCTATTTTTTATTCCAGTTAGAAATTGAAAGAAAATTTACTAAGACAGTAAATATGACCTCTAGAATTTTGAGCATATCATAAAGTGATCAAAATGAGTTTTTATTATCTGTCACTGCATAAGAATAAACTCAAGGGCATTAAAATCATATTAATTCTCTCTTTTATCCATCTTGATACAATTACCTGAACGTCAAAATGTGTGGAAGAAGGTTTAGTGATTTTTAGATTGTTCCCTAATTAGCTCTACGACTTTATTTGAATTTTGCTCTTTTGATGATATAACTGTTTACTGTCCTCTAAAGACAAGTACTTTAGCTGTGAACTTGGTCATGAAAACACCAAGCACATCTGATAGCCACAAGGCAGGAAACTGTGACCTCACATGGGTTTCCCATCCACTCTGCAGGGAAGAGGCACCGTAGTAGTGGATTTGCTTCTGTAAGTGTTGCAATTTTGAGGGCGTGGAAAACAAATGACCTCGTGGACACAGACAGAGCGCTGAGAGTTCATATGCCCTTTGCAGTGTTGCAATCAGACCTTGGCCTTGGGCCACCGTCCCCTCCTTCTGGAGTCACCCTAGCTCTCCCATCAGCGTCAGCGGGGGTGGGGAGGAAAGGGTGTAGCCACCTGAGGGCACTTTGTGGTCAGAAGGTCAGGTTTCATGGGCCAGCTCCGTGACTGGCTCAGTGCATGACCGTAACCTTGCAAGCCTTAGATTCTCACCTGTAAAATGAGGACAGTGGGAAAGCACCACATAGGCTATAGGGGAATCTATTTATATCCTTTTACAGCGCTTTTATAGCACTTGCTGTGTGCCAGGCACTGTTGTAATCACTTTATAAATATGAACTCATTTCATTCTCCCTATCACCCTACAAGGTAGTTACTATCATTATCCCCATTATACTGACGAGGAAGCAGAGACAGAGAGAGATCAGGTAACTTGCTCAAATCCCAAAACTAGTAAGAGGTAGAGCTGGGATTCAATCTTGCTAAATTGTAATTACTTAATTTCTACCGTAAGAACATAAGGAAGAATCTGTATAGCAGAAAATAGGCAGTGTTTCCTCTTTGTGATTATTTGAGGACCCAGGATACTGTGGTTGGTGACAGAAGCACCTGGCTATACATGCCTCCGCCACAGGGCCGGCAGGAGCAGCTCTCTAGGCCGACTTCCTGCATGTGGTCAGCTAGATGGGCTCTGATGGGGGGACCCATGAGACCTGATCCTAAAGAGAAATAGAGCCTCTCCAAGAACGCGTACAGTGTATGGGTTTGTTTTCTACAAATCAAACCAGGGAACAGACAGCATGTAAAAGGCTGACTGGTGTGTAGGTAGAAACCCTTCTCAGCTCTGCCCCAGATGCTGTCCCGCCTCACGCTCCTCACGCCGGCTTTTCTCTGGTAAAGACCGAACAAACACCACAGCTAGAATTTCGTTCCTTTGGGCGAGAGCATGACCCCCAGTAAAATGTATAGCCCTGGACATGATTTGTACATTTTTTCATTTAGTGCAAGATTAGCTAACAGAAGATTCAAGTCAGGTCTAGAACCAGGAACTAGTTTTAGAACAGGGAGATGGCTTCAGGGTGCAGTGCTAGGAATGTTTGCTAGTTGATTAATGTGCCTGTACTGGCATCACCCCGAAGATGAGAAGCCCTCAGCAGACAATCACACCCAGAGGCTGACCTTTGGAATGATGACTATGATCCCAGCCCTTACTGTCTCCCAGCCCAGGGGCAGTCAGTGTAAAAGGTTGCAAGTTCAGTCTTACAGCTGTGCTTTCCCGGGATGAGAAGAATGAAGAACGGGGCATTCGCTAACGGGGCACTGAAGGCAAGAACATTGGGCAGTTTTTACAAAAAGGAAACTAGCCGACTCTCAGAAGGTGAGTCCCTCCGTGCCTCAGGGGGCCAAGGCCACCTGCCCACTGCTGATTACTCAGCCACACCCAAGATCCTGCCACTACTCCGGGTTTCTGGCTCTGCCTGCGTCACTGGTGAGATGCCTTACTGGTCGCAGTAAAAGCAAGTTGATAAAGGTGGCCAGTTGGGGAACAGAGCTTATCTGCCTGCTGAGAAGGCCGGTAGCTCCCGACTGTGCGCAGAGAGCCCCGATTTGGAACACCAGGAAACCTTAAAAAGTGAGTTGAGGCTGCTTTTGTTGGGAAGCCTTAGGGAGAACAGAAATGTGTGGGGAAGAGGAGAAGGGGGCTGCTGGAAGTTGAGGTGCTGCCCTAGCTCCCTGCTACCTTCCCACCGGAGGCCAGCGCACTCAGGGCAGTGAGAAAATCATTAAATGCTTACTAGGAGAGTGCTGATTTAGTGAGGTAGGAATATTGTGAGTTTGTTGGAACTGAGGTTTTTGAAACCAGAATATGCTCTGAAGAGATGATGGGTTCTTGTACCAGGTGTTTATTCCATGACAAACGAGCCAGCTTCCCAGAGTTAGCTGTAAACATACAGCTTTTGTTTGCCAGGTTTAGTTAGGGGTTCTCTTTGCCAGTCCAGAGTTATAATGCAGAACCACAATCCATATTTTCTTTGGAGATGAATATGCAATGTTGTCCTTAAAAAGATGCTATAAAAAGTTTAAAAAGCATACAGTCCACCCCCACCCCCGCTAACAGCAAGCCTCCCTCTAACACTGCATTGTGCCTGCATCTCTGGGATGAGACTTCCAAGCTGGGTGGACCACAGCCCCAGCATTGCTCTGCCCAGAATTTTGAGCCAGGTTAATTCCGATCCAATTTCTTTAGTCCTCACTCTAATTTCCCTCCCCACCCCCTAGTCTGGCTCTCTTCTGTGTTTTTGTGTACATATCTGTCTCTGTTTTTGATCTGTAAAAGCTCCTTTGGGGCCAAGAGCTCTGAGCTAGGAGATCCAAGTTCAAATCTCAGCTCAGCACGTAACAGCTGTGTGACTTGAGTAAGTGGCTTACTTCTCTATGCTTCCATTTCCTTTTTCTATAAAATGGAGACAAGAACACAAGTATACACTCTGTAGGGCTATTCTGAGAATTAAATGAATTAATACTTGGAAAGTGCTTAGAGCAGTGCTGGGTATACAGTCAGAGCTCATAAGTGTTAGTTTTCACTGTTGCCAGCGTTCCCCACAGAGCCCGGTGCATCGGCAGTGTTTAATGAATGTTTGTCAAGTAATAAGAAAAAGCATCTCCTTCTGTAGGAATTGCCCACAGCTAGTTGAAGAGAGAAGAGAAAAGAGAGGAGGGAAGGGAAAGCATGTTATTAATATTTCTTTTTTAATATTCGTGCAGTTTGTGGTAGGGTACTTGGTGTTCCAGGGTGGAGTGTGAACAACTGTGCTTGATCTTTTGTCCAAACCCTTCTGGGATTTGGGATTTGCTCAACGGGCTGTGTAGCGGGGATGGGGAAGCAAACCAGTGTGATTTGCAGGCAGAGAGCCTATTAAGGCGTGCTTGGAGAGGGTGGCATTTATTCTTCTGAACCTCTTCTCTGCTTCACATAATGCGGACCACTTCACCTTTCCTGAGGCGTCTCTGAGGACGGGCATATTTTAAAGACTTGAGCTTACATCATCGCATCTTAAAAGAACTGAGCATAATTGAGTTGCTGATACAAGTGGGTACTTGCACCAGGTCCAGGTTGCCCACATCTCTATGGAAACACATGTTTGCTTTAAAGCCCTGCAATCAGAAGCAGATCCTTATAGGAGCCAGCGTCGGGTCACGTTTAGAAAAAGGCATTTATTTATATTCTCAAGCCGTCAGAGACCTATGAAATGAAATAATTTCAAATTAAATAGAAAAACCATGGCGTAGATGAATGCTAATAACGCCTGCCGTGCGCCCTCCTCCCCCTGTGCTTGCACTGCCTGAGATCTGCTGCATTTATTTTAGCTGTCCTTTGCTCTTTTGTGCCCATTTGCATTCTGCTGCCGTGGGGAGGTGGCTTGGCACTTTATGCAAAAATGGTTAATCTTCATTCATAAGCATTTGCCAGTACTAAAATGGAAAATTCAAAGCTGGGCCTACCATAAAGTGTGCTTTGTGCTCCTCTCTGTCATATCTCTGTACGTGTGGCACATACAACGGTGAGCACAATGCAGGTGACTCTGCCTCCTACACAAGCACCAGGGCTGTTGAGTGAAGATGTTCTCCCATAAAGGTCTAAAACTTGCATCAGCACATCTTGCCCCAGATCTGCTCAAGTGATATTCTAAGTGATTGGAAGCTTTTATCTGCTCTGAAAGCAGGCCTTTTCAAATAAGTATTGACTGTTAATGACCTGTTTAAATAAAACATTCAATTTTCTTTCTTCCCCCTACAAAGAACTTAGTAGGCAGTGACATTTCTAAACCAAAGGCTAACCCTGCTTTTCAAAAGAGGCTGAGCCAGAGCTTTTAAATGTGAAATTTTTTTCTGACATTTGCCCTTAAAATGCTTTTTCAGTGAAGTTGTTCTAACAGTGGGTTGAATACATTGAAATGTCTTTGAATAAAAATGCAACCTTGAGGGTTTTTTTTTCCCTCAAAATTAAACAAAAAAACAATCTAAGTAAGTATCTTCATATGAAATTCATATTTCAGTCACCACTCTCTGGTTCATTGTTGATGTGTCCTCATTCTTTATAATTAAAGCAACTC
Source organism: Eulemur rufifrons (assembly GCF_041146395.1). Taxonomy (NCBI): domain Eukaryota; kingdom Metazoa; phylum Chordata; class Mammalia; order Primates; family Lemuridae; genus Eulemur; species Eulemur rufifrons. The sequence continues at coordinate 32,146,932 of NC_090983.1, read as the reverse complement.
TCCTCTAAGGAACAGAACTATGGGAATTAAACTACAGAGAAAAAGAGCAAAAGCACTTGGAATATGAGACCTCAGTAATTACAAGGCCAGATAAGGAACGGCAAAGGATCGAGGGAAAGGAATAAGGCACAAAACGGGAGAGAGAATATTAGGCAATTGAAAAGTTAAGCGACAGAAAACCTAATATTAAATTTAGACAAAGTCCCAATTTTATAGAAGTCTAAAGGAAAAACTTTAGACAAATTAAATTGAACAGTTTAATTGAGCAATGAACAATTTATGAACAGGGCAGGGTCGATAACATTTATGGACAGAAAAAGGAAAGTGACATAAGGACAAGGGAAGTGAGGTACAGAAACTGCTGAGTTGGTTACAACCTGGCATTTGCCTTATTTGAAGAGTTGGCTGCCTGTGGTTGGCTGGAAGTTGGTGATTGGTACAAGAGTAGGTTATGGTCTGTTTAGACCTCCAGTTAGGTTGCAGTTCACTAGATTTCCCCAGTCTATTGACATTAAATCATACCCTTTTTGTTCGATCATGTTGCTACATGACTGTAGAAATTAAACCTAAACATAAAAATAGATAATTTTCTCTATATGTTTGAGTTTTCATTCTAAAGACTCCCACATGCATATTAAATAAATGTATAAGCCTTCTCTGAGGATATCTGCACACACTTCCCGCACACAAGATCAGTCCTGATCAGTCCCTCTGAGGCAGCCACAAGAAAATGTCTTGGGATCTACGTGATCATAGCATTGTCAAGACAAAAATCAGGTACATAGATGCTTTAATTAATTTATGATGAAGAAGCAGTTAAGCATAGACCTGGATGTCATGGAGTCCCTGGGCAGCATCATAGCAAGAAGAAACAATCTGTTGGCCGAGTGCCCACTTAATGCAGCTCTTTGCACCTCACCTGAGGTAGGAAGCTGGAGGAAAACAGCCGTTTCTTTATAGCAAGTGCATGCCTGCCCATTCCTGTGTGGGTTGAGTGGTTTTGCCCTGCATATCTTGTGCCCTGCATATGTACAAGGCGTACATCACAGGCCTGCCCGGCCTGAGACGGCAGGAGCCTCGGCAACGGTGTTCTCCTCCTTGTGGAGTTCTTACTGCCATTCGGAGACAGTGGGCTTGTTTATGATGGTTCTGGGGTACAGTGAGCCATGGACCCCAGAGTCAGACTGCCTAGGTTTGAGTCCTGGCCCTGCCGCTTTGACTGCGAGACCTGAGTTAGTTACTAAATCTCTGTGCCTCAGTTTCCACACGTATAACTTGGGGATAATCATAATTTCTACTCCTAGGATTGTGAGGGTAAAATGGAAAAATGTCAAGCACCAAGCAGAGTGCTTGGTACATTTAAGTTCTCCATAAGTGTGCTAATGATTATTACTATGTTGGCGAAAAGACCATTCCTTAATAACATAATGTGTAGGACACAGGCCCCCCATTTATCTATCTCGATGGAGAATCTGTTTCTTGCGGGCCCCTTCTTTATGTTCCCAGGATGGAGGCCCTAGTGGATCTGTGCCTCTGAATACCCTGCGGGGAGCCCGGACCCCCAAAGCATCTGGTGCACTGTCAGGGGCGGAGTATTTGCATTTCTGACAAGTTCCCAGGCGAAGCTGCCACTGCTCATCTGGGAACCACACTTTAGAAACCGCTGCTCTAGGACAGCATTTTCCAGTGGAAATATGATAGGAGCCACACATGCAGTTGTAAATGTCCTCGCAGTCACATTAAAAAAATGAAAAGAAATGGATGAAATTAATTTTAATATTTTATTTAACCCACTCTATGAAATACTATTATTTCAACATATAATTGATATAAAAATATTAATGAAACAGTTACATCGCTTTCTTCATACTACGTCTTGGAAATCCAGGATGTATTTTACACTTCCAGCACATTCTAGCTCAGACTAGCCACACGCAAATCTGGCTTTGCATGAAAATAACCCGGGGAGTTGCTCGCTGTTTTCTGTCCTGACTCCCCCGCATCAACTGACATTGGAGCCCAGAAATCTCTTTTTCCAGAGCTTCTCAAATGAGTCTGATGATCCGCCAGAAAGTGAAGTTGATCCCAATCTCCATCAGCATGGTCATTGTCTCCCTCTAAGCCGTACGCCAAGACATTTGGCATTTATCTATCCCCTTCAGCTTACATTGTGACCATATATGAAACACTTTATTAAACAGCCGCCAGTATGTAGTATCATTTTTATGTTTTTACAAATCCTGGGAAAACTTGGCATACATGGCCTTGAAGAAAATTTATAAAACATTACTTTAAATTTTTTCTTGTATGTCCTCTGGTTTCTGAAATCCAATTCAAGCAAAGTGATGTAATACCTGAGAACAGGAAAGTAAATGTAAGAGCAGTAATAGATTTCAGAGAAACAAAAGTGAAACTTTATTACTGGCAATGCAATAAAATATGAGGGAAAGTGGAGACAGGAAAGTCAGAAAGCAATCTGGCATTTCAATACATTGTTATAACTTTCCATGTCTTATATGATTACAGGAGAAACATAAATATATATTGTTTAAACTTGGAGTTTGGTAATAGGTCAGATTTGTGATTCATATTAAACATCATTATATGGTATCAATTAGAAATGCCAAAGCAAACGTATTTGCCAGAATTTCTAGTATTCAAGTTTATTTTTCATAAAAATATTTATCTTATTATAAGCTAATAAATTTTCTGACCGGCATTAATGCATGTTCAGTAAGATCCTTGCTCAGTGGGTAGTTCAGTCTGATATAACTTTGTGCTTGAAGTGCTTGGTGGTAACCATATTTGTGGTTTATTAATTTTATGCTGGAGAAGTGTATAGATGATATATTAAACTGGTGAAATTCTTTTCTTTGTGATTGATGTCTTTCCCTGATAAGTTTTAACAATTTCTCTGATATTTATTTTTTTCTAGGATATATGTAAAAATTAGATGACATCTATGTATGTTTGTAATGCTATCACTGAAATCTAAATTGTAATTTTTAGGAAAAAAGTTTTAAAACAGTGCCTAAGCTATTGAAATGTTGCACCAATATCAAGACTTATATTTCTGGGTATCTTAATTTTGTATTGATTAATTGATACGCGCAGAACATGTATCCATGGATTTGAATAGTTAGCCATTAGTAATTGGTCTGTTTCAAGAACAGTCTTAAGTGATAATAGGAATTAGAAATCAAGTTCTTTCTCAGGAAGTCAGAGATCCCTATACTTTTCTTATAGATTTAAGACTCTTGTGATCAACACATGTTAAGGTCTGAGCATTCAGTCTTGTATAGCAGTAATATGCTACCAAGCATGATGACCAAGTGAGATATGAAGGAATTAGAAAGGTGTGTTTTCCCCAAACATCTATTACTTACTGTAGGGCCTAAAAATCACAGCATTACAGGCTTCTCCGGCTAACCTAGGTGTCTGCCACTTGGAGGGTAAAGCTTCATGGTGCTGAACCCTGGGCCTGTCATGTGGGTGCAGGTGAAAATATATTGAAAATTCCTTAACTATCTGAGTTAAACAATTAAGATTCAGATTAAGTTGAGGTGACTGGCAAGATAAGAGTTCATAGCAGAAAACAGAACCCCCCCCAAAATAGGGGCACAGCACAGTTTCACTTTCATAGGGAAGGGGAAGTCAGCGCAGGAAAGGTAATGAGTGCGTGAGGCCCTGCAGGTGCAAGAAGTGCTTCTGAATATTCTGGAGAGACTGTTGTCAGTTGGACAGTGCAGACGCTCAGTGAGGACCTTTGGGGCCCACTACAAACCAACCAGGCCTCTTCCACAGTTTCCCTAGTGTGTGTCCTTAGGAGAACCCGACTGGACTGTCTAGCCACTTAACCTCATAATTCTTTAAGGCAAACCAAATTTATGATCTGTTTAGATTATAACCCTTTGAGTAGTTTCCATAACTGGAGCTGTGGCCACTTTCCCAATCCCTCTGTGACACAACAGCCAGCAGGAAGCCGTGACATGGAGAGGGCACTGGACCCCACCTGGAAGGCAGGGCCTGTAGAGGAAGCCTTCCACGTGGAAACAACAACTAAGAAAGTAAAATGGGGAAAGAACTGGTCCCTACAATTATTTTTATCTTATCTTCCATCTGAGAAACCTATAGTAGTCCCCTTCTACTCTTATAGCCAGCATTTTTCTTCCACAAAAACATAATGTTGTGCTTAATCTTACTGGTATCAGTACCAAAGAAGAGTCTTTCCTTGAGTTAGACTTTGAGGTCAAAGAGAAAGGTAATTGCCAATGAGGTGTATGTGTGTCATTTTGTCCTGTGAATACAGCTTACCATCCAGTGCCTCCACTTCCTCAGATCTCAGAAATTTTCTGTCTTCAATGGAATTCCTCCCTGATTGCCCTGTGGATTATAACATTCAGCTTTAGAAAATGCTACACGCTCAAATCCTAGACATCAAAGTCCGAATACAAAAACAAAACAAAACCTTTTTCTGTTAGATCTCACACATCTTTAGTGGCAAAATTAGATGTGTCCAGAAGACTCAGCTGGTCTGGTCTAACGAAAGGCATTGTGGCTCACAGGTTCATCCTGAAAGGGCATCGGCTTCAGCTGCCACCATTCGATGGTTCACGGTTCCATAGGTTACCTCTCCCTTTATCTCTCGCTCACGCGCACACATGCATGCACTGTCACACACTGTGTGTTTACACAATGCCAAAACTTTCATTTGAATAAGAAAATCAACCATCTGGAAGTCTTCAGGTATCATGATTGCAGATCATCTTGCAGGCATTGTGATGACTGACCAGAGGTTCTACTTTTCATCCATGGCTTATAAACAAAACACTATTATTTGTTCTGTTGCCTCACACACCATCTCTGTTCACTGTAAGAGATAATCAGAAAATCATCCTGTCTTTTACTAGTAACTTTCAGGGGCAGGAATAAGTGAGAATAAAATTCAGATGTTACTTGTCAGCTAGAATTACTTACTTCCTCCTGTATGCGAAGTCAGAGGATATAGAATGTACCATTTGGAAGAAATGGGACGTGTTTTCAATAGGATGGACACTTTTGCAGAGCGTATGGGAAGAGCTGCCTTACTGGAAGCTAATAGACAGGGTCTCTCCTGCTGGAGTGCCCAAATGCAACATGTAAGAGCTAGTATCACTTGGAAACTTCTAAAAATAAAGTCTTACTGTTTCTAATATTTGATAATATGTCTATGTGGATTCCTATTTGAATCAGTAATTTCAGTGGTAACAGAGTTAACATTGCATATTGCCAAGCTTTCATCCTAAAACCAGCTAAGATAATGGATCTGAATTTATGTTTTAAGACTTAGGGCCGGGCGCGGTGGCTCACGCCTGTAATCCTAGCACTCTGGGAGGCCGAGGCGGGTGGATCGCTCAAGGTCAGGAGTTCTAGACCAGCCTGAGCAAGAGCGAGACCCCGTCTCTACTAAAAATAGAAAGAAATTATCTGGCCAACTAAAATATATATAGAAAAAAAAAAATTAGCCGGGCATGGTGGCGCATGCCTGTAGTCCCAGCTACTCGGGAGGCTGAGGCAGTAGGATTGCTTGAGCTCAGGAGTTTGAGGTTGCTGTGAGCTAGGCTGATGCCACGGCACTCACTCTAGCCTGGGCAACAAAGCGACACTCTGTCTCAAAAAAAAAAAAAGACTTAGGTAGGTGTAAAAGAAAATAGTGGGGAGAAACCAGAGAATTTTTGCAAGTTATTCCTAACACGTATCAACTCTGGAGGTGGGGACACTCTTTATAACAAAAGACAAAAAATATATAAGACAGTGTTTCTTGTTCTTGATTGACAAAAAGCATTCAACATGCAAATAGGCAGTATATATTGATATCTTGGCCTGACAAGCTGCTAATTTCTGAAGCAATCTGTGCACGCATTTAAGTCATTTATTCTCTATTTCAAAAAGATTGAAACTATTAGAGACTTAGGATATGTCTTCCATAATAATGGTGAATGATTTTGACCAGATAAAGGAAAAGAAAATCCACAGCTTGATGTTAGAAACACAGACCTTCTCGGAGTGGGCCACTTCACAAAGAGGACTGGACACCAAAGGCAGAAAACCAAAAGAGTTTAGGGAAACAGAAGGCTTATGGGCAGTTTTTTAAAAATGTTTTTAAAATTTTTTATTTTTAATTTTTAATTATTATGAGTACATAATTGTATATCTTTATAGGGTACATGTGATGTATTGATACAGGCATACAATGCAATTAATCAAATCAGGGTCATTGGACTGTCCATCACCTCAAGCATTTATCATTTGTGTTAGGAACATTCCAATTCTACTGTTTTAGTTATTATAAAGTAAGCCCTGTCTTATTGTTGATTATAGTCACTTTGTTGTGCTATCAAATGTTGTTCATTCTATCTACCTAACTAGATTTTTGTATCCATTAACCATTCACACTTTATCTCCCTCTCTCCTACCCTTTTTATGGGCAGTTTTAAGGGTCCATTTGAAACTGGAGATCATGAATTTATGGTATAATTAAAAATTATGATGAAGGTACATACATATTGACCTGGAAGGTTGTTTCTGATATGTTGGTAGGTGAAAAAGCAAGTTTAAAAACTGTCATGGGGCAGGGGAGTTGGCAATTTCAGATAGGGTGGTCAGGGAAGTCTTCTCGGAGGAGGTGGTACTCACGCTGAGATAAAGACTACAGGAAAGAAACAACCCTGCAAACATCTGAAGTCAGAGCATTCCAGATAGAGAGAACAGTTACAAAAAGCGTTTCTTACGTGTAAACTTGGAACATTTCTCCTGTTTCTCTCTGTAGTGCTTGGTATTGTTATATACATGTAGGAGACACTCAATAAATGTTAAAGTACCTACGCGCTGTGAGGATTGCAATGACTATGCCTAGTTAAAATGGGTACAGTTTCCCTCCTCTCACTGCTTTTGACCCCTTTCTTTTACATAATAAGAAGAAAAACAGTTTGAGTACATCCCCATCTGTCTTTATCATTTTTCATTTCAATATAGCAATGAATAAAAGATTTTACATTGTCTTGCAGAGTTATCATAATATGCTTTTAGAACATATCTAAGTCAAATGCTTAGCTTGAAAGTATTTTTACATTCTGAAATGGTATTTATGATTATGACTGAATGAAATTGTTTGCTATATCAGAAGGGAGCATAAATATAACACATCAAGAAATCAATTTTAAAACTTTAAAGTTAATCTTTTTTTCTCCTTTATAGGGCTTATTCCATTAGAAGCAAGATGGCTGAACTCAATACTCATGTGAATGTCAAGGAAAAGGTAAGATCAAGTTGTATGTTGGCTGACAAAAACTCTACACTGGGTAATATAGTCCCTAGTTGGTAAAAACTCACTTACAATGAAAGAAAGGAAAATGGTTTTGGGGGATACATAGTAAGTTTGCTATAGTAGAAAACTGTTTAGCAGAAAGAGTCATGAGTAGCATTTACTGAATGTATTTTAAGCATGTTATGTTCATTCTCATTTTCTCTTGGCCATAATGCCATGAAGTAAATACTGTTGTTATTTCCATTTTACAGGGGTGGAAACTGAGAAACAGGGAAGTTAAGTAAATTGGCTGAGTTCATGTAGCTAGTAAGAAACAGAGCTGGGACTTGAGCCCAGGCAGTGTGGCATTCTACAGTTCGCACTCTTAACCACCATGCCGGGTTGCATCTAAGAGCCATTATATTACCTCTTCAGAAATGGACTCGTGGGAATACGCAGTGTGTTCCCTGGTGGCTGTGCTGTGTAGCCTGTAGAGTTTCTTTCAAACCTGAGAGTTCCTGACCCTGAAAATCCCCCTTCCTCATCATTTGTTGGAGAGACTGATTACCCTTCCAATCCCTCCCAAGTCTGAGATGCTTTCTCCACTGAGGGTCAGAATCCCTCACCTGCCACATACACCACCTTGTACTGTTAGCTCTTAAGGATCATAAACCACAGAACAACCCAGTCATCTGGCACCACAGGAGCTGGGGCCCCAGGGGTGGTTTGCCCGTGGCTGTGCAGGCGAGAGGGAGAGCCAGCACTGTGCTGGTGCCTCCTTCCGAGGGGCCACCCCCAGCTGCCCCTGGACTGTAAACCACCTGAGGGCAGGAGTGTGTCTTTCATCTCTTTGTATTCCCAAAAATACAGAGTGAAAGATGAGAGAAGTAACGATGGAGTCCTTAGTATTTTTTTCTTTCATTTAGCAAAGATGTACTAGGCCCAACCACTGTTCTAGATGCTGGGGATATGGCACTGAACGTGTAGATGAGGCTTCTGCTCTCGTGGGACTCACATTTTAGGGCAGAGAACAAACACTAGAATACGCAAATGAACACAATAATTTCAAACAGGGGTAACTGCTATGGGGAAAACACAGCAGGGGTGTGACAGAGGGGAGGCAAGGGAAGGTGCTGCTTTACGTGGGTGGTCAGGGAAGCCATCTGGAGGAGGCGGCATTCGGCTGAGATAAAGACTGCAGGAAAGAAACAGCCACACTATGGAAGTGGTCAGGGTGGCTAGAGTGTGGCAGGCAGAGGGGATGCTGATGGAAGTTGAGGTCGAGGGATACTGCGTAGAATGCTGGCTCTTACCTGGGTCCGTGGGCCTCTGAGGGATCTGTGAGTGGGATCCCAGGTTCATGAACTTGGATGGAAACAAATACATTTTTATCTTCAAATATACAAGCATATTTTTATCTTCACTAACATCTAGATGGAATTTAGCATTTCCTTCAGTCCTGAATGTAGGCAAAGGGAAAAAAACCCGCAGTAATAGCATATGACTTTCACAACTGGAAATCAGATATTTTCATATCAAATTACATTTGTTGCAGATATCCTGAAATGTTGTTTGTTCATCGCTACTTAAAATTACTGTCGTTACAGAACCTGACACTATATTGTGTGATTTGATGTGTTAATAGAGACACACATATATTACTGTAGTGTAAGTTTTGTTTTTTATTAGTATTTTAAGTGTATTTCAATATGAGTGGTTTCCTTTGTAATAATATGTCTTTTATTGCATCAATTTTAAAACATTATTCTGAGAAGGACCCTGTAGGCTTCACCAGTAGGCTTCACCAGACTGCCAAAGGGGGTCCATGTACCGAAAGGTTTAGAACCCACGAGAGAGCCATGTAAGGCTATATTTGAAAGGTCTGAGTAAGCTGTTGGAAGGTTTCAAGCAGGAGCAAGCATGACTTGATCTGACATGTTTTTAACAGCTCACCCTGGTTCTATCAGTGACTATGCTACATGTTTTATAACTCTTCATATTAAATAACTTTCCTATTTGATGAAGTCACTGAGGCTTGAGGTCAAACTCGACTTGGTCAAAGTCAAACTCTCAAGAAATGTGCAGGAGCAGGGATTCAGACTCAGCTGTGTCTGGTTGTAAAGGCTATGCCCATTCTACACATTGCTACTTCTCAAGGTTTACCACCAAGATATCCCCAGGGCACAGAAGAACAAACCTGTTACCCCAGTTCTGGGGATGTGGTCAAAACTAAGTTCCACCAACATACAATTTCTTTGGAGTATTATATGTTATCTTAAAAATTGATGCAAATTTTTTATCCATTGTATTCCACATGTTTTTTGATATGAAATGGTTTTAACTTTATGATATTGTGAAATATATATTTGGTTTTCACATACAGCTCCTTATCTCCAAAATGATAAATGTTTTTTTGTATGTAAATGATTTGACCTCTGGATGATGGGGGCTCCTGGATAGCCTCTGGATGGGGGCTGGGAACCAAACAGATGACTAGAGAGTTGAAATTTTCAGTTTCACCCCCAAAACTCCAGGGAAGAGAGAGGAGATAAAGGCTAAGCTGATCACCAGTGGCCAATGATGTGATAAATCATGCTTACGTATGAAGCCTCCATAAAAACCCAAAAGGACTGGATGCAGATGAGCTGAATGTGTGGAGGTTTCTGGAGGGGGCGATGAGCCTAGAGAGGTCATGGAAGCTTCCAGCCCCTTCTCACATACCTTGTTCTGTGCATCTCTCTCTATCTGGTGCTCATCCATAACCTTGATAGTATCCTTTACAATGAACCAGTAAACACAAGAAAGCGTTTCCCTGAGTTCTGTGGGCTGCTCTAGCCAATTACAGATGGACCCAATTTATGATGGTTTGACTTAAGATTTTTTGACTTTGTGATGGTGCAAAAGCCATAGGCATTCAGATGGGGAAGCAACCCCAACAGATGTCAAAGAGCATCTACAGTGGAACCCACGGAGGGGGTTGTGGGAACCCCTAATTTATCGCTGGTTAGTCAAAAGTATAAGTGACAACCTACTATAGTTGTCCCTCAGAATCCAAGGGAGCTTGGTTCCAGGACCATTAGGAATACCAAAATCCACAGATGCTCAAGGACCTTATATAAAATGGTATAGTATTTGCATATAATCTACCGATATCCTCTGGTATACTTCAAATATCTCTAGATTACTTATGATATCCAATACAGTGTAAATTCTATGTAAATAGTTGTATTGTTTGTATTGCTTTTTATTGTTGTATTGTTATTTTTTATTGGGTTTTTCCCTAATATTTTTGATCCTTGATTGGCTGAATGCACAGATGTGGAAGCTGAGGATATGGAGGGCCGGCTGTACCTGTGTCTGATGTGGGACTGTGCTCCCAACCTGTGGGGACTGACGCTGTCTCCAGGTAGATAGTATTGGAATTGAGTTAAATTAGAAGACACCCGGCTGGTGTCTGCTGAAGAATCCAACGCTAAAGGGTTGTTCTCTGGGGAGAAATCCCCACGCATTTTGGTGACCACAGGTCACAGCAGTATTCTGTGTTGTGAGAGTATAGTATGAGAAAGTGAGTTTGTTTTTTTCCTGTATCTTTACAAACTTATTGACCATTGAGTAAACAATAGCAGAAAGATGTGCTCTTTTTATTCCTTCATATGGCTTTATACAGTCCCTGATTCCTAGTCATGTACTCAAGTGAGAATATGTATTCCCCAATCTGAGAAGCTAGGCTGGGCACCACAGTGCTGACCAAAGATTGGCCCCTTTCCAAATGTCCGTTGATGGATGTCTAGAACAACTCCTCAAGTTGGATCATGAGAAGGAAAAGCACTTTCAAGAATCAGACTCAGCAATTGATCCCTGCCGAGCACGGCCAGTGGACAGACTAATATGGTAGGCTCAGCAGTTAACATTAGAGTGTCTTACTCAGAAGAGAGGTGGCGTCAAGCCAATAAGGGGAAATAGGCTGATCTGTCAGCACGCAGACCGCAGAGGTTCAGTGTGAACACTCCATGCTTTGGCTGAGGCGCCGTGTTCATCCACTTGTCATGAGCGGTGTCAGATACTCACATGAAGATTAACAGTAGATGGTGTTTTCCCATCACACCTCAGTAACTTATCCAAGTGTTGGCACTATTTTGAAAGACGATGATGTGTAAGTTGTAAATATTATCAATCTGCATGACAATGAAAGTAGAACTCCTTCTGACTCAATTAGTGAATTCCATCTTCCCATGTCGAAAGGTTAATAGATTTCTCAACTCCATAAAATAAATCATAACAAACAACTGAAAATTCTGATCATTTATAATTTTACATTGATTTATTTTAGTACACTTACTTCCTTTAGTTATTAGCTTTTATGGCCTTTTTATGATTAGTCTGTTTCTCAAATCTGTCACACAGAGCAGTGACATTTCAGTTCTGAAAATTAAGAATAACAACAACTGTTATGTCTTAGATTGTAAGCTTTTAGAGATCAGAGAACAGATCTATGTAGTGTTTTTGATACAATGTCTAGTCAAGCACTGTGGGAAATTACTTAGTAGTAAGTCTTATGATAGAAATGAGCTCATTGGTTATCGCTTGTGGGTCCACTGTTGGATGAATTGAATCGGAGTAGGTGCTTTGGTGAGGAAGTAATTTAATTTCTGTCCTCATGCAGCTTTTAGTCCAGACAAGCAACTAGTAACTTAAGATATTCCAGACAACTGAAACTTAAAATTGACACTCTTTTTAACTGTTTTATTTTAAAATGTCTTTATGTTGTTGGATTGAAACTATAAGGATTTAAATTGGGAGTATGGTTGGAGTCAAAGTTCAACCTCCTTAGTGTGGCACACACCCCGTGCACGAGCAGACCCCAGTCTCTCTGTACAGCTTCATACACCACCACATCCTCACGCGCCCCCTCAGCCCAGCCGTCCTGGACTTGGCGGCGCCTGCTCCATGCCTTTGCAAGGGCAGTTTCCTCTGTCTGGGAGGTGCTCCAGGGATCCAGCCCTCCTTGTAGGAACTGTTTCAGACATCTCCTTTCTCCTTCCTCCTGCCCTGCCTGAATTATTTGCCCTTCCTCTGTTCTCCATCTTGTGCTTCAGTAGGGTTCTCTGCGTTCTCCATCACAGCTGTGATTCCAAGTAGTGCAATTGTTAGTTGTCTCTGTCTCCGCATGTGAGACTGTGTGCTCCTTGGAGGAAGGACTGGGCCTCACTATTGCTATCCTTGGGTTCAATACACAGTTGACCCAGAGTTAGAGTTAGATAACTGAATGAATAATGAATGAATGAACATGCCTGCTTGAATAGTTAAGTTCTTTAGAGACTACATTTTCCGTTCACAATATTTTGCAAAATCTCAATCCTTCTTGAAAAATGAAATGTAGGTTAATGGAAATGTCATCTCATTTTAGTACTCTCTTTGCTATTAAATAAAGCATTTTTAAATTGCCTCTAAAAACAGAACTTAAGTTGACTACCTGTAGTTCTGCAGAAAAGTAGCCTCTTTACCAGATGATTATCAATTACAGATGGTCTTGGGTAGGTTTTACAATAACAAATGAGGTCCTTTCATGAGTAACCAGTAATATATCGCTGCACCAAAATAAATAAATGAAATCAAAGGGAGAAAAAAATCCCCAAATCTCACTTTATTAAGGAGCAATATCAGAACAAAATCTTTGGGCTAATCAGGGATCTTATATTTCAGGCGTCCTCACTTTTTACACCTCTTCTCTCAAGGATGTATTTTTTTTTAAGAACTTCAACCCTAGAAATTCATTGATGGGTTAAACATAGGGCTCAGTAGTGACCATTAGATTATTTATTATGTGAAATATTTGGGTACCAAGCTAAAATATATTTACAAATTTTTAAATGTAATTCTCAACCAAATAAGAAAGGATTATTAGAACTGGTATAGACAAAATAGAATTTTTTGTCAGATATTTTTCATGCATTATTATAAATCAGTTTGAATAGACTGTAAGTCAGCCAGTAAAACTTGGTGATGGAAAGTAAAGGGGATCCTTGTCGGTAAAAGGGGTTAGTATTTGCCGACTGTCCTGTTATGGACTAATAATTAATTCTAATGAGTGATCCCTAAGCCACCCTAGGGAATCTAGTGTACTTAGGAAGTGATCTCCAACAAAGTAAGGTTGTGGAAAGAGAATGGAGTTTGGAGACAGACGTCAGAGATTATTACCTCTTCAATTACTAGTTGAGCATCGTGGAATAAGTGACTTTACTTTTCTGGGCCTCAGTTTCCTAATCTTTAGATTGGATGTGTTAATAAAACCTACCTCACTGAGTCATCAAATACAATAATAAATGTGGAGCTGCTTTATGAGCTGTTAGTAATATAAGCTATAAGGGATCTGGGGGAGCTCGTCTGTTTATTGTACAATTAAAAAATGGAAAAGGAGCTCTAGTTAATTAACATTTTTATTTGGAACTCAAAATATAAATTCTCATAGAACCAAGATTGGAAAAGAAAAAATTAAAAGCACAAATGAGAAAAAGAACATAAAAGTGGACTTGACTTTTTCAAACTTTTATAGCTATTGCTGAGCCTCACAAAAAGTAAGTGAGACTAGACAATATGATGCTATGGAAATGGGCAATAGCTCAGTATATAATATCATTGCTGAGCTGTGCCACTTATGGGGAATAGCTTTTAGAGCTGTTAAAGTTACAGAGGTAAATTGGGTTGTAAACAATAATCATATAGAATCATTAAAATGAGGAAGAGGAATAGAAAAGGGGAGAAGAGTCTTGTCCAGAGAGGTTTCATCTTAAGCATTTCTGCAGATGGTCACAATAGAAAGCGTTCATGTCTCAGTGTCCAGGCATCTGTCCACAGTAGATGGGCAGATGTTTTATTATCTTATAATAAATTTATACTGTTTTATTATTTTTTCCTGTGACTGTCTTGATCTATGTTTTATAGAGTACTGAAATATAGTTCAAATCTTTATGTGAGTAGAGTATGGTCAGAAAAATCCCAAGCATTTGATTAAAGAGATTTTAACAGGATCAGAGAGCAAGCAAGTACACAGAAGAAACCCATCATCATGCAACTTTTTAAAATATTAACTCTGTTTACTAGAGAACTCATTTCATGGGATCTGAGACAAGCTTTAATGCTATGTAGTTGTTTTGAAAGACCAAACCACGCAAGCTTTGGAGCAAATTTTAATTCCATAATTTTGCGGGAGTGTTTAAGTCCATTTAGCCACACGCTTGGATTCAGACAGCAAGAACACAAAGCCACACAGCTTTCGGATTTCACTATGGACAGGTTCTTGTCATCATTTTCTCACAGGAAAGGATCATTAAATTTCCCTTTCAAAGAAAGGAGAAACATTGACAATAGTTGTTGCCTAATGCTTATGTACAGAACTGCTGTTACTGTTGCCTGGCAACTAGGAGAGATTTGACAGGGAGTCTAAAGGAACTGAATGAATAAATGGAAATGTCAGCATCAGTTTCAGGGGATAAGAAGAAATTTACTATTGTAGGATTAGCATCACATTGCTTTTTCCAAGCTACATGATTGGAATTCACAGTGTTTCTGTTCTGCTTCTCCTGCCCCCCACCCCTCTCAGCCTTGAATCGTAGCCCCTTTTGCACTGCGGTTGAGAGGTGTATATATAAGATAGATGGTTAATGCTGAAGGATACAAGAGCATGTCAAAAGTGAAATCCATTGGCGGCAGGAAAAAGTAACCTCTGTTGGCAATCCTTTGGGATTTATAGCTACTTTACCAACATTCTTGTTATTTCTCACAATGATCCTTCATATTAAATTACTCAATTTTTACAGATAAAAAAATGACTAGTTTGCAACAATGGTTTCTTCTCTCCTGACCTTGCACACTGAAAATCTGTTCAGATAGAAAGATACACAGACAGACAGAAAGATACATGGGTAGATTTCGCACTTAGAAGTATGCTGCTCTGTATTATTGTTAAAACCACTTTTTCTCTGTAAGTCACTTCTCCACAACTTGATTACAAGCTCCTAATGGACTTTTGATTTGTGTACTTAATAGCTCCTGTAATAGTAATATCATAAATTTTATGCCCCCAAAATATTTGCTAATTAAGCAATATTCAGTTAAATAATTTAGCCAATATTTCTATAATGGTCATTCTCAATTCGTAAGGACGGAGGAGAAGAATATGGGACATGCCTCCCTGGATTGGGGCAACTATTAGGATGTCAGTGAGGAAAAGACAGGTACAATTAGAAAAAAAAAACAAAAACATTTCTGTTCATTTGAGTCCTCAAGAAGCAGATACCAAGATGAAATGAAATGAAATGGGCTTAGAAGAGATGCGTTGGCGGGGAGCAGGCGGGAGGAGGCTAGTGTTTGTAAAAGGCCAAGGGGACTAAGCCGGTACAGGCAGGAAGTCTTCCACTTCCATGCAGGTCTGACATCTGTGAAAGGTGAGGGACCCAGATGCAGTGGCACACGCCTGCAATCCCAGGGACTTGGTGGACTGAGGTGGCTGAGGCGGGAGGATAGTTTGAGGCCAGGAGTTGGAGGATGCAGTGAGCTATGATTGTGCTACTGCGCTCCAGCCTGGGTGACGGAGTGAGACCTTCTCTCTAAGAAAAGAAGACGAAGGGAAAATAGTGTAGAAAGAGTCTCAAACTCGCAACAAAGTGTTAAGAAAGCGTCTGCAGGCTGATGGGCAGTGTTCAGGCCAAAGTTGCCCACTGGAGGACTCCTGAGCCCCTCAGAAGTGAGTATATGCCAGCGCCTCCCTGCGTCAGGTTTGACCGGGAGCACCTGGGGTGGGGGCAGTGTGGCTGGGGTGTACAGGCACTGGTGGCCCACAGGGGCGGCAGCGGGGCCGTCACTCAGCCGAGCTCCATTCCACCCCAGATTTCTGTAGCTGTTATACTTTGAGAGTATAACAAAGTTTTATACATATTTTAAAAAGAAATTGAAATACCTAGTTTGGAATTTCATCATATGAGAAAAGCATGAAATTTTTATGTTTATTAAAAAGGATAAATAAAAACTTGAGAACCACTTTTCTAAAGTAATTAGCAAATTAAAATGCAAACTCTAGAATTTCCCTGCCCTCAGCAAGCTGAGTGAGCCATACTGCCATTGGTCTGGGGAATTTTCTCCATTCCTAGGGTAAACAATGATTTAGTAATCTTACTTTCTATTAAAAGTATACTCTGTTTCTGACCACATTGAAAGTAACAAAGGGACATGTTAATTCTACTGAAAAACTGTGTCCTTCTGTACGTTGTGTCAACTCTCTTGGTTTTAGTATCTTTATCTGCCAAATGAGGGGATTCATGTAGATGATCTCCAAGATCCTTTCCAGCTCTAACATGGGATGAATCCATGGTCTTTCCCACCTTGTAGGCACCGTGTGAGACCAGAAAAGGGGACGGTGCTGCAGATCAGAGAACCTTAGTGCCAGCCTGAGTCTTGACATGAATTGGCTGCCTCGGTTTGAAGTTAGTGCATAACCTCTCTGTACTTTAGTTTCTTACAAAATAAAGGAACTTCATTAAACCATCTCCGAGGTCCATTTATTGTTCCCTGGCATAGCATTTCTGTCGTCAGGATCCTTCAGAACTCTGCTTCCCAATCCTTGAACATAATTATCAGTAAGAATGTATTGAAATGATTGAGGATCAGTTGCATAACCTAAAGTTAATGTCTGTCTTTTTTTTTACTGTGTTAAGAACACTGAACACGAGATTTACTCCCTGAAATTTTTAAGTGCTCAATACCGTATCGTTAGGCACCATGCCTCGAGAGCTGATTTAATCTTGCGTAGCTGAAACTTTATACCCATTGAGCTGCAACTCCCCATTCCCTCCTCCTTGCAGGCCCCGGAAACCACCATTCTACTCTCTGCTTTTATGAGTTTGCCTATTTTAGATGCTTCGTGTGAGTGGAATCGTGCAGGAATCGTGCAGTGTTATTCCTGTCACTGCCTTATTTCGCTTACCATAATGTCCTCGGTGTTCATCCACATCGTCATGCCACACACTGCAGGATTTCCTTCCTTTTTGGTGGAATACTGTGCTAGTGTATGTACACACCGATTCTCTTTATCCACTTATCCATCGATGGACAATTGCTAGTGGTCTTTAAAATTTTTATTGGCTCAAATTGTAATTTTAGGAATCCAACTAAGGCTGAATGAACAAACTAGTTTTAATTCTTTTTAATGCCTTTAGAGGAAAAGCAAACAAACAAACATAAAATCATCGGGAAAACAAGATCTGGTTATTCAGATGATAATTTTGACTGATGTTTAAGCCAGTGTGCTTTTTTAAAATTGATCAAACTTGTTAGAATAAAAAATGGTATGTGGGTGAACAAATAAACTCCTTCTAAAAAGGGAGAGTGTTCCTAGTTCCCATGCTGTTTAGATGAGCTGCTTCCCCCACGCCACAGTGAAGAAACATCCAAGGTTAATATAATTTAGAGATTCACCTAACTCCCTTATTCTGGTATTGACTAAAGGATAATTAACTCCTTTATTCTGGTATTGATTAAAAAATCATAGTGACTTATACTTTTATGGCACCCTTTATTGGGCAAGTTCTGCGAATGAGCAGGAAAAAAGAAAACTCACAGGGAGTGTGGATGTCAATAATTACCATTTTCCTCCCCAAGTGGAGACCTTAAATTCCAAAGAAAATGAGAGAAAAGATTTTACCAAATATTTTAAGTTAGAAGCAAAAGCTATCCCCTATCTCTTAGCAATCTATGATTTCCATTATATTTCTCACTCATGGTTCTCAAGTCTGGATGGATATTAGGGTCATTGGGAAGACTTAAAAAAGAAAAAAAAAAAAAGAAAGAAAGGCAAAGTCCCAGATTTGATTGTCTGGGGTGGGGCCCAGGTGTAGGTATGTTTTAAACACTCAGCAGGTGATTCCAGTTTGCAGCCCAGGTTGAGACCGCTGTTTGATGCTGACATATTACGGGAAGCTCAGCACTTGTCCTCAGAGGCTGCATAGGAAGAATGAGAACAAGTGGTTTGGGAAGGAGGAAAGAAAAGTCTTATTACTTGCCCTGGAAAGGAGGAAAAATGGTAGACCTTCTGTCTCAAAATCCAAATTTCCTGAACATAAGCAGAAATACAGAGCTTTTAGAGGGAGGGTCCCTCAGTTCTAGGCTGCTGTGGTTAACTATTGTAATTGTCCCATCTCTGCCAAAGACAAAGCCTATGACCTCTGCCAGCTGCCCACCTGGGGGGCTGGAGCTGCTTGGGATGGCTGAGTTATCTCTTTTAACAAAGAACTTAACCTGCCTCAGGGATGAAGGCCGGGATGCAGTTCTCAAAGAGTGGGAGAGGTTTTAAAGAGACAGTAAATTTTTGCCTTTTTTTTTTTTTCCAGACTATTCCCCCTGTTACATATTACCCACTCTAAATTTTACGCTTCCATATCTATGGGAGGAGGGATGACTACTCTGTTACAACAGTGCTTAAATGTCTATCCCTGGCTGAGTTCTTCCCTGGAACTCCAGATGCGTAGATTCAGCTGCTTCCTGGGTGCCAGACATGATGTCTCACAGGCTCCTCAGAGAGTAAAGCTGATCCCCGCAGGTACAGTGCTCTGTCTCCACCACGGCTCCCTCCTTGGGGGTGACCCCACCAGCCACATAGATGCTCAAGCCAGAAACCCAGAGTTATCCACCTTCCTCCGTCTTCCTCATTCCTTGCATCTAGTTAAACACTAATCAGTTGTTTCCTCCCAAGTCATTTGTGAGTCCTTCTCTACACTGCCCCATCTCAGTCCCTTTTCTCTCCCCCAGACGCTGTGTTAGAATCCTAACCAGCATCCATTTGATCTCCTCCAGCTCATGCACAAAGAAACCAGAATGACCTTAAATACAAAAATATGATGCTCCTTCCATAAGGGCCCTGATGCACCCTCAGAATAAGACTCAGAATAATAATGTGGCTTGCAGAGCCTTGCCCACTTTGCCCCATGCCTTTTTCTCCAGCTTCATCCACAGTGTCCCTCCTCTTCACACTTAGTGCTCCAACCATGTGGGCTTCCAGTCCTTTGAGCATGCTTTTCTAGTCAGTCGGCCCTGTTCATTCATAGATGTTGTACCCTCTTCCTAGAACACTGCATCTCTTCTCCCATTCCCCTCACCTAATACAGTGCTACTAACCGTCACTCTCAGTTGAAACCAACTTCAGTCCTCGGAGGGGGCTTCCCTGACTCTCTAGATTAGGATGGGTCCCCCATTAGAGACTTCATCAAACATCTGCCTCCTTAGATTATAAATCCAAGGCAAGTCAGGGAATGTATCTGTCACTGCCTGCAGTCTGGCTTTGGAGTCTGTACATTATGACTGATTGAAGGAATGAATAAACAAATGATCAGTATCAACTTTGAGGGAAGTTCCTGTGGTAATGCTCTGGCCTCTGTACTTGGTTCTTGCCTATACAAAATTCAAATCAACCAATCTTCTAAGACATAGAAGATGTCAACTAATTTTTAAATGATACAAATTGGAAGGAATGGCTTATGCATTCCTGTTTGTGGTGGCAAAATGCAAGGTTCCAAAAGGTAACAGCTGGCTGGAGTGATGAGTCAGAACTCACATATTGAAATTTAACAAAGATGCATGTAAAATCCTACCCTTGTGTTTTAGTCATTGCACAAGTATAGGACAGGCACATTTGTCACAGAAACAATCTAGGGAGAGTTAGTAGCAAGGAAGCTCCATTTGAGCTAGTGATTAACATGGCTCCGAACAGTGCTAATGCCATCTTAGATTCCTTTAATGGGTAAATGGGGCCTAACCAAGGCACCACAGGTCCCACAGTCCTGTGCTCTCATCCAGCCACTCTGGAATGTGCTTCTGTTATAGGATCACATTTTAATAGGATACACTCAGAAGAGCTTGACCAGACAGTAAAAAATTTGGAAGCACAGTTTATGAAAAATTCCATAAATATGAAATTCTGGGGAACAGTTTGGTTCTTTTAAAAAAGTAAAGGGCTGGTCTGTAGAAAACGAGGTTATACTTACACACCAGAAGGCAGCACTCGGACCAAGGATTAGCAATATCTAGCATCCTCTCTCTCGCCACGTCCTTCTTATCAACCTCTCTGATCCTCTCACTCTCTTTAACACCTGTTCTTTGTCCCTATGGGGTCGCTCGTCCCTTAGCCTCTCTCTGGACTCCCAGTTCATCCCCCCACTTTGCAGACCACAGATGCTTTCTTCAGCTGCCTTAGTGATACTCGGCCCCACTGAGCCCCGGGATGTATCACTGTGTCTCTTACAGTTTGTAATGTTGGGTCGTTCCTTTCCTTTGCTCCTCCTTCTGGCTTGTTGAAAATTGCCAGGGAAAGCCACACTGATCAGCACCGTGACTGATGTGTGCTGTCCCGCATCATGTGTGACAGATGTGTGCTGTCCCGCATCATGGACCTTCAGGCTGCTCGACATTCTTTCATTCATTGAATGAAATAGCCATTTCCTATCTCGCTCCCCTAAGGGCAGCTCTAAACCTTTATCCACTTTTTAAACTCCAAAGCAAACTCAAAAACTCACTCAGAGGAATGATTTCCATAAATTTTCCTCTTTACAATCTCAATTTTTTTTTGCTGCATCTTTATTCTCCTTTTCTGTCCTTCTCTCCTGTCTCAGAATTCTTAGAAAGAGAAAAAGAAGCATCTCTCCTCCTTTCCAAAACTTGCTTTTCCACATGGGTTTTGATACCATTTTCTCTCATTTCCTCTGGGACCTTGTTTCATAATTTATCTCCTCTCTTTCCCTCTTTAAATTCTTTCTCATTCCTGGCTCCTTCCCTCCCTCCATCAGTGAACATGCTCAAGCACTTTGGGAAGATTAATTGTGCAGTGATTGTCTTAAGATGGATTGGAGAGAGGAGAAACCATCCAGAGAATCCAATTAGGAGGCTTGTTTCAGAGTCCAGGTAAAAGATAAAGTGAACCTGTTCAGGTTCATGAAAGAAAGAATTCAGGACAGGTGAGATTCAGAGAAGACTTTGTTATCAGAATGACATGGTTGCTATTTATGACTTTCCCTTATTTTTCCTACTGTTTGTCAGCTCCCTGGGGGCAAAGATGGTATCAGATTCATCTTACTTTCTATCACAAAATCTGGCTGGAATGAGTGAATAGCTAGAATTGGCCCAAACCTTTGTTGGGGGAAGAGAGCTGCCATCTGGAAGGTATGTTTTTTAAAAAGAGGATAGTTGGTGACATAGGGAAGGGCATCTTCCTATTAGGAAGAAGGAAGAAAGGAGTAGACTTCTGTTCCTCCAAGTGTGGTCCCTTATGTTACTTCTCCACTGCTGCGGTAACAAATCCCCTCAAACTTAGTGGCTTAAAACAACACAAATTTATTTTCTTACAGTTCTGGAGGTCAGAAGTCGGAATAGGTCTCACTGGGCTCAAATCAAAGTGTCATCAGGGCTGCATTCCTGAGCTTTAGGGGAGAATTCTCTTTCCTGCCTTTTCTACCTGTTAGGAGCTGCCTGCATTCCTTAGCTCACGGCCCCCTTTTATCTTCAAACCCAGCATGGCTGCTCAGGGCTTTCTCACATTGCATCACTCTCATGCTGACTCTCTTTTGCCTCCACCCAATTATAAGGATCCTTGTGATTGTACTGGGCCCACTGAGATAATCCAGGATGATACCCCATCTCAAGATTAGCTGATTAGCAACCTTAATTCCATCTGCAAACTCAATTCGCCACAAAACCTAATATGTTCACAGGTCCCAGGGAATGAGGGCATGGACATCTTTGGGGGCATTATGCTGCCTATCATATCCCTGGATAAGCAGTGTCTCTATCACCTGGGAGCTTATTAGAAATGCAGAATTCAGCACCACCACCACCCACCGCTGAATCAGAATATGCATTCTGACCAGATCCCCAGGCATTTTTAATGTATCTTAAAGTTTGAGAAGCCACTACTAGACTATCTCTAATATCCTCTCCACTTTAAACTTCCCATGCCATGATTCTGTGAAAACTACATTTTTTTTCCATCTTCAAATCTTCATTATTCTTTCTAATCCTGGTTTCCTGCCAAAAAAAAAGTTAATTTTTGTTCATACCTCTGGTGTTAATTCCCCAAAAGTCAGCCAAGTAGAACATGACAACACCTCGTGCATATTTTTTGCTGGCAGGAAGTAGATGTTGGAAAAGGCAATTAAATTAGGGAATTAGCCATGATGCAAAGGTACTGGTCCGCAAAGCGTATTTTCTTCCCCCAAGAAGATTTGTAGGAGAACTGCCTTCATTAGCGTGTAGATAATATTAGTGGCCCAGCAAGTGAAGCAAAACATACACAGATGAGGTGTTTTTAAGGCATCTCTGAATGGGTCAGTGTTTGAGAAATGTGACCAAAGCTGATTATAAAATTCCTTTCAAAGTTGCAGGAATGGCAAACCCATAAATAACTCTGGTTCTTGTTGGTGTGAGAAGGAGGTTGCTGGCTGTCTGATTGCTGTCCTTATTTAGGGATGAGATTAAGCTCACCTCCAAGATTGCAAGTTCCTCAAGGCAAGAGCCAGCCATATGCTGTGCCTGGCACCTAGGAGGCACTCCGTACATTTTGGGCTCGAATCCATTAAGCTTTTTAATATTGTGTAATACTTTATGTTGAATTAGAGATGCACTAAGAAAAATGGATAAATAAAGCCCAAATATGTGAACAACCGTCTTTCTTGCCTCCCTGCTTCCTTTTACTCATGTGGTCAGTCATTCATCCATTTGACAAACTTTTATGAATTGTCTGCTGAATGCCACCCATTGTCCTAAACCCTGTGGATGTCAAAACACACTTCCCTGTCATTCAGGGGGCAAGTAGTCACATGAGTAAATGAGGATGGTAACATCGGTGCTGGAAGAGGTGTGTATGCGAGGCTCCGGGGCCTCTCTTCTCCCATCTGCCATTCACATTCTAATTGGACTTTTCTTTAAAATCTTCCGTTTCTCACCTTTGCCAATTGGATTAATTATTTGGCTTTATTTATTTTTGTTTCCAGCTCCAGCTACTAATGTTGCCTCCAGGCACTCGATACTTGCTCTAGAAAATGAAACCCTCACAAACTAGTGCAAGTAAAAAAAAAAAGACAGTTATAAAGGTTTGGCAAGGTCTCCTGGGACTTCAGGAAAAGTTAAAGAAGCAGGAAAGAGAGAAAATGAGTCAGCTCTGACACCAGCCCCTTTTCATCTCCACTCCGGTTTCTCTCTCTGTGTTGACTAGTTCAGGCTCCCAAGGCAGAGAGTCTGGTTGGCCCACTTTGTCTTTCTAGCCAGGCCACTTCCTGACCACTGGGATGCATCGTCACTGTATTCTGATTGCTTCCTTCATAGCACTCACTTAGCATGAATTGCAATTAGAGATTTTTTTAATTTACTTCCTTCTCTAGGTTTGGCAGTGACCATATGGTTTGTTACTGCCGTACCCGCTACTAGTGCAGTACCTGATCATAGTAGACATTTAGCAAATAATGAAATGAAAGAATAAGAGGAGGACAGAAGCACATGTTAGCCACCCTAAAGATGGACTTCTTTATGGTACCTGTGGGAGGCACCAGTGGAGGCAGAGTCTTAGGTCCAGTGACCTTTTAGCAAGGCTATGGAGGAAGGAGGTTCCCTAAGAAGGGGGGAGCACAGGGCAATCTTACCCAAATAAGTCTTGACCAATACTTGAGCCATGTGGTCTTTCAGTCTCAAAGCCACACCTAGAGAGGCCCTTTTCCTTTGTGGCCCAATGCAAATGCTCACACTTTTTTCTTTTAAAAATTTATTGAGCAGCTAATATATGCCAAATTCTGTCAGACATTTTACATGCATCATCATCTCTTTCTGTTTTACAGGGACTCTAGCAGATAATATCCTCATTTTACAGCTACGGAACCAAGTTTCAAAGATTTAAGTAGTTCACCCGAGGTCATAGAGCTAGCGTGTGGCAGAGCCAAGATTAGAACATAGGTCTGTTTAATTCCAGAGCTCTTTCCACGACATTTGGCTCTCTCCTCTATAAAGTATTCTCCCCTACTCGGGCAAACTTAATTGCCTCCTTCTCTGTAGTACCACAGTACCTTGTTCATAAAGAGAGTGCAGTACTTATTACATACTTTTATGATAGACGTTTCTGGCTCCACTGCTAGACTGTGCCTCCTTAGAGCAGAACTATATCTGGGTCTTCTTTGTATCCTCAGTTCCTGTCACTTAGTGGGGCTCAACCAATGTCTGTCTGCTGAGCTGTGCTTTGGAAGGATAGACAGGCAGTTAACTGAGCTTTTTCACATTTTTTAAACTCCAAAAAATACCATTAGTACCTTGTTATATAGAAGTAAAATTGTAAGAATTTAAAGTCTCATAAATCTTCTTCCAATCTCTGTTACTGAAGTTTAAAGAGCACATATATGTTCTACCCGTATACCGCTTAGACACATCACAGTCAGTGAGAGCAGCCCCCTGTTACTGTGGATGGTAGATACAGAGTGCTGGGGTGGGCCCTGTCCACACGCACTGCTGGAGGCTTCCTTTGGCTCAAAGCAACAGCCTAGCATGGCTATAAGTTGGCATTCTCTCCCCGGATAAGTATTTATTACATAACTACTACAGGAACCATATTAGTCACTCGGGGGTGGGCATGGTGATTATCCAAAAATGACAGACGAGGATTCTGCTCTCACATTGCTTACTATCTAGGAGACACAACATGCCCACAAATACATGGGCTATAAAGGAAAAGGTGCTAAGGTTTAAAAGACACCTACAGACAAAGCACTATGGGAGTTGAGTCAGGGATGACTTCCAGCAGAGAGGATCAAGGAGGACCTCATGGAACACATGGCATCTCTGCTGGCATGTAAGATTCAGACAAACAGACACATCTCAGGTCCAGGGAGCCGTCAGGGACAGATGCAGGGTGTGGGGAGGGGAGGTAAACTGGGCCTGAGGAGCTTGGCTGTGAAGGGGTAGAGTGGGGGGGACATTTGGAAAGCAAGTTGGAGCCCAATTGCTGATGGTCTTGAATTTCACTTTATTCTTAAATTCTTAGGGAAGGGAGTAAAATAGTCATGATGATATTAATACTTCAGAAAGAGCAGCCACCTCAGAATGAATTTGCAGGGGAGAGTCAGAAGCAGAGAGAGCAGTTATTTTATGGTTATTTGATAATGCTTGTTCTTTGCTGAATCACACAGCTGTGTAGGTGGATTGAAAACTTTGGTCAGAACCATGTTTGAAACTCCAATGCAGTTGAAATGGCTCATTGGGAAGCCAAGAAGAATTTCTAAGCAGTCATCACACACAGGCCCTCAAAATTCACAGTGTGAATGAAGAAATCTGTTAACAGCTCCTAAACCAGACAACTGGGGTACAGGGGAGGTAGGTTAATGGGGGAAGTGTCCATAGGAGTCACAGCGCCTGGCTGCCTGCTTAGTGCACGCGAGCAGAACTGGGCAGAGCCTGCGCAGCCAGATAGGGAAGCCCCAGAGAGAGGAGAGAATCGAGGTTAAAACGCTCGAAAGGTAACATCAAAACAACGTGCTATTTCTAGATAGCAAATTGACTTTGCCAAACCAGATTGAAATTAGTAGAAGCAAAACAGGGGAACGTAATTTCGGAAAGGTAGAGCAGTTGCTAAATGAACCGCTAACTAGCAGTCTTGATTGTCCCTCAACAGCCAGAGCGGGCCCCTGATGGGACCACTCGGTTTATGGCGTGAGAGTCCTGCAGGGGTGCACTCCAGTGCAGCTTCAGACAGTGGCTTAGGTGTGAAGAAGCTGCAGCAGCCGGCACACCCGCCCGAGCTGTGGCAATGGAGCAAAGGCTGTGCCTGTGAAGCTGTGCCAGAGAACAGCCTCTGCAAAACAGCCGCTGCGGGCGTGAATTTTATGAGTTCTCCGTATGCAAACTACCATTAGTCACGCATTGATTGATCCATTCCTCCGGGAGCATCCATCCTCAGAAGCTTCATTTCCAACTGCAGAGGCAGCCCTGCAGCACAACCTCACTATAACACACACTGCTTTGGTCATCCTCGCCTTGTGTTTGGAGCTGCTTCATAATGAGGGCTGTTTTAGATGAACAGGCTCAACCCTTTAGGATTCTGCTGAGTCATGAATAGTGACACAGTGAGGGTCCTGTATTTTTATGTGCACGTAGAAGTGCACACGATTTCTCCATCTTTCTCAAAGCCATTTCCATAGGAAAATAAGTGTAGTGAATTTATAAATAACAAGGTTGAGAAACAATGCTGCTCTTTTCACATTAGCCAAGCCCAGTGATTAAAGCAGACACAGAGGTTGGCCCAGAAATTCACTAGAATTCAACATTACTGTATAATATCCAAGATAGGCAGAAACTGTTTTTTTCTTTTTCTTTCTTTTTTTTTCATTTCTGTAAAACTTGGAATGCATGTCTTAATTAGATATCTTCCTCTGGGAATTGTATCCAATATTTAGCTAGATTTGATATCAGGACTCAGTTATGGACAATTTTCTAAGGATACATTCAAAACTAGGATATATAAAATAACAAGAACAGAAAATGTTTTCTGTGCACATCTGGCCATGGTTATGTTTTTTTTTTTTTTTCTTTTAAAGGAAGATAGTCAAGAGCAGTATAAACATCTAAAAAGGAAGTGTCTCTACAAGCAGTGGTTTATTTTGTGTTTTGCCTTAATGTAATAAAATGTATTGTGTTTTGCAGGGGAGGGATTGGAAGCAGGAGAGCAATTATTTTATGTTTATTCCATAATTCTGGGTCTTCACTATTCACACAGCTATGTAGGTGGATTGAAAACTTTGGTCTAATGTAACTGTAATGTAGTTAATATAATTAATAACTAAGCATTGTATTATTTAGAAGGGCATGCCTGATGTGGTAATCATGACAGTGATTATTAGGAAATTTTGTATAATATGAGCTGAACCATGATGGCTTGAAATGCTAGATTTTATTTAAAAGAACAATATTAGAAGGGTAACATGTAATTTTTATGCTAACTCCAATGCACTGGTAACTATGAGGAAAATATTATTTATTGTTGGACATACTCTGTTAATGACCTTCCTGGGCTGGATGTGGGGGTTTTGCTTTTGTTTTTGTTCTCCCCATCTTGGCTGGCTGAGGGATGCTCAGGAGACCCACACCATGTGCACAGCCTCACAGCCCTTGCAGGATCCAGTCCCCACCCACTTCTGGCCCCATCGTGTACTCTAGAAGCCTTGCCCTCTGCCCCTCCGAACTCACCTCCAGCTGTTCTTCATCTGTGCCTGGCTCCTCACTCATGCTGTTCCCTCTTCCCAAAATGCCCTTCCCCTTCCCCTCCCACCATCTCCTCTCACTCGTCCTCCAGGTCTCAGCATATCACATAAAGTCACGTGTCCCTCTGACACAATTTTATAGCACTTACACACAAAGTATATTTATTTTGTGTGATCCTTTGATCAGTGTGTGTATCCCCTTCTAGTCTCTGAATTCCAGAAAGCATGGTGTCTCGTCAAACAATAGGCATCAAAAAATATTCACTGAACTGGATTTTTAAAGAGAGTACAGAGAAAAAGTGAGAAAGAACTTAGATTTGAAGAAGTTAATTTTTTAATGGAGGCTAAAAGAATTAAGAACCATAAAATGTGAGAATAGAAAATAACCAAAGGAATCTTGAATCATTTATACACAAATATATATATTATATTAGAGTCCTCGGTAAAACTCACATATTTAGCATTTATAAATGTCAAGATCCGAAACCAGCTTTCTCATCTATAGGGTCAGCACCTCTGCAAGTCATATACCCATAGCTTATGCTGCTTTCTCATTACAACCTTAAGACTCATATACAGATCTATACGGAGTAGGCTGCCTATTTTCTAACATAATCGGGAAATAGGCTTTACTGCTCAAATAAATGTTCAGGTCAATAACATCACATTACACATACTGTACCCATATAATCCATATTCCATGAATCCAATTACACTAAACTGCATTTGACTCTAAAACTCACTGGTCATTATTTAACCACTGAGGAAAACATGTAAAGAATGTACAGTGCTTTAATGATCGCTTACCTTTGTACCATGCAGTACTCTAGTATTTTTCAGTAGCAGCTTCAGTAATCCCTTTGATAGAAAACTGGGTGAGCCAGATTTCTCTAAAATAGATAACAGCATTCTGTAGTAACTGCAAATTCTATGAGATAAAAGTCAATTAGTTCTAATAGGCTAGAAGAAAGAATACATGCTAAATTTGACTAAGAAATGGATATAGGTCACTAAACATTGAATATAAGCTTTAACCTGTTGAAATCCTTAACTCATACATATATTTACTTTTACTATTTTATTTAGTTATTTTTTAATTTTTGGTACAAAACATCCTACAGTGCATAGTTTTAAAATTTGAAATGTTTGATTTTCAGAAGTGTGAGAACATTTTCTGTGAGATGGCTAAGACATTGTATTTTAAAAATACAATGCCCCACATTTTTGTATCTGTATAAACATTAATGGAGTTTCATGGCACACTTCTGTGACCCCAGAGATGTCTGTTTCTACTGGGCAGATAGAGAAGCTGAGGCATGAGGCTATTTCTGTATGGCTTCTAAAGATACCCCCTGAGCCAGTGGAAAGGAAGCCTGAGACAGAAAAAGATTCTGTGTCCTCAATGAAAACACATCTTGTATGCATCTGTAGTCTTGGGGGAGGGTAGACTGCAAAACCAGAGTTGGCTTTTCACACTTACTCCTACAGCCCTACAAGGAGATCTTTGTAAAAATGTGTACACAAATAAAGTGGGTATCAAGGTGATCACCAGGATGAATTTCACTGGTCTGCAATGCCTTGAGTATGCCTGATGGCAACAAGATGGATTAGTTGGCTTTTCAGGGCCTTTCTAACAGTTGTAATTCTATCCAGGGGATGATTTATAGATAAAAGTATTTAAAAGTGTTAACTTTTCTTTTTCTTTTCTTTTCCTTTACAGATATATGCAGTCAGATCAGTTGTTCCCAACAAAAGCAATAATGAAATAGTCCTGGTGCTACAACAATTTGACTTTAATGTGGATAAAGCCGTGCAAGCCTTTGTGGATGGTGGGTATACATGTCCCCTGGAGCCGAAGATGTTGGAACTAAATATTCCATAGAGTCCGTATTTTTTCATTAAATGAACTGAATATCAGTTACCAATGCTTTAGTTCTCATAAAAATATGCTAGGTTTTAAAAACACACGGTCATACTCAGTAAGAGCAGAATTTGGAAGTTCTTTTGCCCTCATTTGAAATGAAAGGGATTGTGGATAGTTTTCAAAGAATGCTGGTTATCGTGCTTCTAATTTCCTTGTCCACCAGTCCCTCCAACTTGTTCTTAAACATCCTTTATTTGGTGATGTCCTTGTTAATAGAGGATAATGTACTTCATTCCTGACCCAGAATGCCTTCTCACTTCTTCAGTCAGTGTAATTCTACTTGGCTGTATGACTGGAATCCTTGTCCTTGATGCTTATGTAGTCTAGAGGATTGGTTTATCTTTTAATATTATTATTTTATGATTTTTAAATTGCCTAATTAATCAAGAATATCTACCTTGAAAACCTTTTTGCTTCTTGAAAAAAAACATGTATTGTTTAGACAGTCCATTGCCAGGGATATCATAG
The DNA here is from genome assembly GCF_041146395.1 of Eulemur rufifrons. Taxonomy (NCBI): domain Eukaryota; kingdom Metazoa; phylum Chordata; class Mammalia; order Primates; family Lemuridae; genus Eulemur; species Eulemur rufifrons. The sequence continues at coordinate 32,116,985 of NC_090983.1, read as the reverse complement.
AATCTAAAGTCTCAGGAATATGTTTATCCTATAAATTTACAGCTTAATGCTTTAGACTACCTATCAATTATGGGGAAATTCTCCTCTCCTAATCAAATTAAACAAGTGTCAGTTTTGAACAAAGATCTCTTACCTGTCCTTAGTTATCATATGTCTTCTGTCCTGGTATCAGTTTCTATTTTGTAAATTTGGACTAGCTAAATATAATCTGACAAATAAGGTCTGAGAAGACCTGCCAGCACATTTCTCAGTTGTATCCTATTAATATTTACACTTTATTTGTCAAGGACAGTTTTGATTTACTTATCTTCCTAGAAGTAGAATAACCTTCTTGAGTTTCTACAAGTATAATTGCATTTCAGGGCAAGATCTTGGAACCAAGCAACATGCTTACATTCTGATATCAGCAGTCAAGGGTTAGTATCCTAACTGAACTGACAAATGATTATCATTCAAAATAGACCTGCAAGCAAATTCACAGCACATAACTTTTTTCACTGTTTTCCCCTGCTTTGTATACTAACAGAGAATCTTTAGTCATAGGGAAAAAATAGTAGAGAATGCAATACTAATCTGACTTTGCAACATTAGGTACAATTTGTCTCAGAAAATTTTTGGAAATATGCATATCCTGGCCCAGCTAAATTCTCTTTTCAGGTTTCACTTGCCAACATCACTTGCATGGAAAAAAGCTTTAGGAACGGAAAAAGGTTATTATCCCCATTCCTTCCTACCCGTACTTGGATTGAGGCCCCCATGTTCCCCACCGTGAAAGTTTTTATTGCAGAATGACCTTGATGAGATGCACAGACTCGCAATAACTGATGGACTGTCATCGAATCTGTTTGTATTTAAATAGAGCACCTAGCTTTTCCTTGAAATGTTCACCTTGTCAATGTTGAGATCTCATTAATAAAACTCATTGATTACTGAGAATCCTCCTATCATTTTGGTTGGGGATGAATAGGAAAACTTGTTTAAAAACCACTGAGTGTAAAAAATATTTGTTAGGAGTCATTTATGAGGTGTATGCAAAGCACTGTTTCCAAGTAGCTAAAAAAAAAACTCCAAGTAGTTTCAGTATAATTAAAATTTAATAATAACAGTTTCAAAATTCTCTGTAAATATGGGTATTTCTTCTTCAGAATTACTCTCTAAAGCTCCTTGTCCAAATTATAAATAGAATTTATATCAAAATATGAAAATTAGAGGACTAATTGAATATTGCAGTTCTGAAAGCAGTAAGCAACGCACCACCTTCTTCTGATTAAAAAGAACAGTATTTAACATTTTTTAAAATTTAATTTTATTTAGAAAACTGAAGCTTAGCTATAAGAACTACCCTAATTATTGTTAACCACTAGAGTGATTTACCAAAAAACCTAATGAAAGTGACTCTCTAAAGTTATTCAAAAGAAAAATACTATGAAACATTAAATCTCTTAGCAAATTAGAGAAAGACCAGCCCAGTTAATAAAAAGTCTAAATTATAGCTTACTCCTAGGTGCAGTCTTATTATTTCAAGTACATGTAACTCAAATAAGTCTAAGAGAGGCATTGGATTGGAAACTTTAAATAGATAGGAATAATTAGCCTGTCTAAACATTAGGCAAAGCCGTATGGCCTTCTGCTTCTCTAAGAGTGACAGCAGACTCAATAATTGGGACCCTACTAATTTGAAATCTGTTATAAAGACCAGCCTGAAGTTTATCTTTTGTTTAACCAACACACTCCTTGTAGAGAGCTATTAGTATAATAAGATTGTATGAGAATGCTTAAAATTGCTCAAAGACTACATTTAAGAGGTATCTTCTTTCAGTAGTACTGTACCTATTTATTTGGAAACAGCTGATGTACTCATTACCAATATACTTGTTCTTGAAATTACCTCTGTCACATTTGGAATGAATCAATTAACTTTGTTAGACTGTGTGGAAACACTGATTGTAGCTGACCAGTAATAAAACATTTCTTTAAAAATATTTTATAATTGAATCAGGTTAAGTTTTTCCTCTGGGTCAGTGCAGTTCCATATATGTATGTGAATGGGATGGACAGAACCTGGGACGCAACTCTCCATTTAGTGAACTTCTTAGATTTCAAGGTGGAAGGCTTGTAAAGACCACATCACATCCCTATCCACAGTGCCTCGAGAGAAACCCACATCATATAATCTGTCTTCCTCATCCCCCTGCAAGTTGTGAACATAATGAGTAGGAGCAGAAAAAGGAATGGAAGGGCCAAAAGAAAGCTATGATTAATAATATTCAGAATCCCATGTTTGGTTCAGAAGATTATAGGTATCTTTATTCATATATCAAACAGAATAATTTTAATTCTACCTATGGCAATGAAGCTATCAGAAAATTCTGAAGATATATTTCATTTTCCCTAAGACAATATAATGATAAAATAGTAAGCTTCATGTAGTGGGGCTTAATACTTCGATAAAACCAAGATCACGCAGTGAATTAAATGAAAATCTGGGAAATAAAAAATGAAACTGGCATTTTTATTAAGGTAGGATGTATCAAAACAAATGAAAAAGCCAAAAAAAAAAAAAAATTGCTACCAAGATGGAAAGACAGGGATGAATTTTGTGTGGTGTTTTATTATGTGAATGCTTGTTGAAGATTCTTTGTCTTTGTCTAGGCAGTGCAATTCAAGTTCTAAAAGAATGGAATATGACAGGAAAAAAGAAGGTAAGATTAATATTGGTTTTAAGTTAGTAAAATCTTCAATCAAAATCTTCATAGTTGTTATCATTTAACAAAGCTGCCAATTTTATACTTCTTTCAAATATGTTAATATATACACCCAGAAAGCTTCCAAATTCGTGACTCTCTTAAATTACCAGCCATTGTCTCTGCTAATGCCCTTATTTTCTGTTCGGTGTTTTTAACTACCAGGTGTGCTTAAGAAGTTCCAGAGTTGTTTTTCTTTTTAAGTATTAAGGGGAGCCCAGCCAGAGAATTTAAAGGATTCAAAACATGAACTTGCCTGAACATATCTAGTAGCACAAAGAAAAAAATCAAGGAGTGTTTTAAAGATGGCAGAAAAGCTCTAGATCTATTTTCACATGTGTTTCCACCTGAAAGAATTTCTCCAAGGCTGCCCCGAGATACTTTTTGGGTTGAATTCTATGGTAGATCTTTAATAAAAGAAGAAAAGAAAATGCCTTAGAACCATAAGTAAGGGGCCTTCTTGAGCACCAGTGTACTGCTCCTTAGAACAGAGGGAAGGAGATTTTACTCGGTCTCACTCGAATTATTTTGCTTTCTTGTCTAGTCACAAAGAGTCTGTGACTTCTGGGCACATGTGAGGTGTGCTTGTGCACACGCTAGCAAAACTCTACTGTTCTTTTCAAAGTAACCCTCCCACCCGTGCCCACCACGACACGGTAAGGCCCTGTGTTTGGGCCCTGCCAGGATTCAGTGCACCAGTCTACCTTTTCCTGTGAGGAAGATCACAGGCCTGTGAAATGCGTTTGGAACAAACAAAAAATGCAGTATTACTTTCATAAAATCCCAAGATTACTGGAATTGTCCCTTCCCCTTTTTTCTCCTCCTCGTTTCACATAGAACGGGAAGAATCGTGAGATTTTTATAACCTCTGTATACCACCATCTTTGACAACCTCTGCTTGTCTTTAATCATAGTTTCCCAGGCTTCTGTGTGAGCTGAAGTTGATTTGCAAGTGATTTAAAGGCAGTATTTATACTTACATAGAAAAACTTCAAATGTGTGGTTTGGGTGTTAAATTTCTCTGATGGGGAAAAGAAGAGCAGACAGAAGCTGCAGACCCAGCTCTTTACTGAGTCTCCCTCTTGGAGGTTCAGAAGGAAGATGGGCCCCCCAGCCCAGCAGATGTGGACTGTGAAAATCAGAAGCCACTGGGGGTTGCTGGGGAGCAGGTGCCGTGGGCCCTTTGTTTCACCCCTGGACGCACATCGCTCTCCTGGAGGGGCCATGATTATGGGTTTGGAAGGAAAAGAAAAGGAGTAGGGAGGAGAATTGAGAAGGCAAAACTGTTTCTTTGTATTTCTTTTCTAAATGTACTGAAGGACAAAGCCAGGGTGATGTTCACCTGCACAAACCGATTCAGCGGGTGGGGCAGGATCTTCCTGATGGGTCGGTGTCTGTTCTGATTGGCCGGGGCCTGTGCCATACCACTTGTTGAGTACATCAGATATCAACTGGGTACAAAAACACGTCAAGTAAAGCACACAACATAATTAGGAGGCACATCTTCTTAATTTCCTTGACATTATTATTTACCATTAAAGCATTTTAGGGGAGATATAGTAAAACCCTACTTTTAGTCCCCTGTGATACTAGGGTCTAAAAAATTTCAATTGCATAAAATGCAGTGTTGTGTTATTTCAAAGTAAATAAAATGAAGCCTTATAATGCTGTTCAGCTAGCAGCCAGGAGGTCCAGGGGTCCAGCTGCACAATCCAAAGCCAGGTGGACTCACATCAGTTTGGCGTTACCTTGGAGCAGTTGTCTGCTCCAGCTTCAATATGGGGGGATGATTATGGATCCCGTGGCTACCTGGGACCTCCTGGACCAGGGCAGCAATTCCAGGAATCTCCTGGTTGGTTTGGGGCCTTCTCCATCCTCATTTGCCTGCCTTTCCCTCCCAGTCGTCCCTTTTGCCCCCTGTCCTCCCCAGACGGTGGGGACCTCAGTGTGCTCCTGACTCCTCCAGCCCCGTCACCACTTTAAGAAATGAGAGCTGTTCCCCAATGACACAATAAATCAATTCAAGTTTTCTCAGGATGGATATCACAAGACTTCACTGTATCACCATTCATGTATGTGGAGCCTCAAGTTGCTCAAATAATGTGTCAGCTATTTAAGCCATTCCTTGTTATTTTTTCCTCTTAATGGAGCCTTTTTGTTTACTGTTTATGAAAGTTTATAGATCTTATTGGAAGAAAGAAGATATGTAAATTAATTTGGATGGTTATTAAAGACATAGGTGTCTTTACCCATTCTAAGAGCCAGGACCCACAAAAGATCTTACTTTCATCTCTCAGATTCACCTTGTATTTATTTCAAGGGTCTGAGCTTGAATTATTCATATTACTTTCTCATTTGTTTCTCATTCTAGAACAACAAAAGAAAAAGAAGCAAGTCTAAGCAGCACCAAGGCAACAAAGATGCTAAAGACAAGGCGGAGAGGCCTGAAGCAGGGCCCCTGCAGCCGCAAGCGCCACAGATACAAAACGGCCACGTGAATGGCTGCGAGAAAGACAGCTCATCCACTGACTCTGCCAACGAGAAACCAGCGCTGATCCCTCGTGAGAAAAAGATCTCGATACTCGAGGAACCCTCAAAGGCACTTCGTGGGGTCACAGGTCAGTGATGCTTAAGTAAAGTTGCGTAGGAAGGCACAGCGGAAACGAATGCACAGGGAGCTCCTCGGGGCAGTCGTTGACACTGTTGATATTGTTGGAAACGAAAGGTTGTTCTTCTGCAGGGTGCACGGCAAAGGAGGGGGCAGAGTAGGGTGGAACAGGGCCAAAGAATAAACGCTCCGTCTAGCCCTGCACTAGATCAGAGGTTTTTTAAATGGAAATTCTACTTTAATGAAACGTTCTATATAGACACCTTTGCTGGAATTCACCGGGAGTAAGGGAAGGATAATCACTGACAAAAGGAAATGCCATAAAATGTTTTCCTTTAGCAAGAGTAGACCAGATTGTTGTAACTCCTGGTATTTTGTATATGATATGACAAAACATAATCCTTTAGGGTGTTAGAATCTGGAATGTTAATTTTTTGTGCTGCCGCTATACATTAATTAATCTATGAAAGGCTACTTCTTAATCCACTGTTTGACCTAGGGTGCATCATTTCTTCTCTATGGTCTCATTTCCTTTCTGAAAAATAAGGATACTACACTGAAATGTACTAGATCAACGGTTCTCAATACTCTCTGACCCAATGCCCCATTTTATAGTAAATCCTAAAATAAAATTTATACGTAATATAACCTACCTAGAAACAAAATTTCAATAAAGTAAAAATATAAGAAGTTCAGGAATAACTATTAATACAATAGAAAGCCTTAAAAAGTGGCCAGATGTTCACATCCACTTATAATGAGTCACTTTGCAATTAAAAGAAGACAGTAGTTAACTGGCTATTCTGGACACTGTTTCTTTGTGTTTGACTTGTGCAGTAAGAGCTCAGTAAGTATATTTATATGTGTACATGGAAGCACTGTGAATGCAGCTGCTATAAATGCAGACCAAGGCGGGGTGGTGGGTGTCAGCTCCAACACTATGGCTGCTAGTGTGGTTGGCTGTGTAATTTTCCACATAGAGAAAAGCTCTTAGCCATGGTCTGAACACTCTTAGGAAGATGTCCTAAGGAAATGCCATCTGCCCTTTATTTACACAATAGCTGAATCCTGGAAATCTAAGTAAATCCTGGAAATCCATAGTAAAACTGTCTAGGCTCACATACTTATATTTTTTTTAAACAATCATGAGTTGTGCAGGAGGACATGAGAAGGTTCAGGACACAGGGCAATTCTCTGTTTTGCAGGACATTCCTGAGATTATATGTCATGTGGCATCCCCCCGACACACACATATACAATCACTTTCATAAGTTTTAAAATCGCTCCCTCAGGTTTTCAGAATGCCCCCTAAGAGGTGGTAGATCTCTTTGTAAGAACCACTATGCCAGCTGATCCCCAAAGTCCTTCTTTTAGTTCTAAAATCCTGAGTTTATTGAATCAGTGGCTTTTTAAACTCCTCTCATATTCAAAGCGGTGTGCTAGCTGCCACCGTAGATTTAGAGAAGGCTGTGGTATGGTCTAGACCCTGAGGGAATCGCATTGTGATATACTCAAAGGGAAGGCTATGGACTTCCTGGCGAGTTTAAGGTTTGGAGAAGAGAGTGCCACATCTAACAAGTGATCCAGGGAGATTTCCTGGGAGCAATGGGTGTTGAAGGCTCAAAAGACTCGAGGTGGTAGAAGGGACTTAGAGGGTTAGAGAGAAGTAAGAAGAACTTTTGTCAGCACCCTCATACATTGCATACCTGCTGTATACGAGGCCGTGCCATCCTCTGACAAACCAATGAACAAGACACCATCTGTGCCTAGGAAGAGTTCGGTATAGCAGAAGAGACAGAGATGCAAACAGAAAATCTGTTTTGGTACATGGTGACATGTACCAAATCAGGGATACAGTGAGGAGGCATTAGATAACTGACACACTGGTAAGTTCTTAAATTGCTCACAGTCAAAGCACATTAATTATTTTCCAGAAACACATTTCCTAACAGCTCCATTAATAGTGTCGTAATTCAGGTCATCATTATTTACTGTACGATGGTTTCTTAAAGCCAAACAATAATAATAGCAAAAATAACCTATTTCATTTTGAATCCAAATTCTCCAGGAACTTTTTAATTCAATTTTTACTATGTCTACAATTTTGAGAATGTTTTGATTTATAGTCAGAGCAAGAGAAAGAAAAATAATCGAGCAGCAGATTCCCAACTTTACTTGTTATTGCTTTCATGTGAATTACTTTCAAAATCTAATTACTCAAGTTGCTGTCTTGATATCAATCATAGACTAAAAGCCTAGTATGTATATATTTTCATTTGTTTATAATTTATGCCTTCTTCCTAAAACAATGTCAGTAACTCTATCAAGAATATGACATTAGAGTAAGCGCAATGTAGAAGGGCTTCACTTCACAGTGGATAGCTGCCTTGAAAAGTTCAAGACCAACCAGGGGAGTTCTTCATGCAAGGGGCTTCTGTAAACCCTAACATGAAACTTTCTGTGCAGAATCCTTTATTGCACCAAGAGCCATCCCAGCATCCCTTCCATTTAGTGTGAAGGCATTGAGGTATGTCAGTAGTATTTGTTTTTGTTTTTTTAAATTCCTGATCAAGTCAAAGTATTATTTGTTAATGTCACTAATTCAGTACAAATCTCTGCACTTCATGTAAATTTTTCTGTTAAAGAATAAATGATGGTAATAGAAGGTTATTAGATGTTTTTTGCAAAAGGATGGGAATCGTCCTTGTTGACCATTAATTTCAGTAGTAGCCTGGTTGTTATGATCATAAGTTTTAAAATGAGTTTATAACTGCAGTGGTTCCCCCTTATCCTTGGGGGATATGTTCCAAGACCTCCAGTGGATGCCTGAAACCACCTACACTATGTTTTCTCCTATGTATACATACCTATGATAAAGTTTAATTAATAAATTAGGTACAGTAAGAGATTAATAATAACTGACAATAAATAGAACAGTTGTAGCAATATATTATAATAAAAATTGTGTGAATGTGTGTGATCTCTTTCTCTCTGAAAATATCTCACTGTACTGTACTCATCCTTCTTCTTATTCTTGTAATGATACAAGATGGTAAAATGCCTGCATGATGAGATACCATGACTGTCGATCTGATAACCAAGACGGCCACTAATAGGCAGGTAGTATACAGTGTGGACACTCTGGACAAATGGGTGATTGATGTGCTGGGTGGGCAGAGCGGGATAGGACAAAATGTCATCACACCGCCCAGGACAGTGCGAGATTTAAAACTTATGAATTATTTATTTCTGGAATTTTCCATTTAATATTTTTGGAACTTCATGGACCATGGGTAACTGAAACTTCAGATAAGGAAGGGCTACTGTAGTTAGGTTTTCCTTCCCAAAGATAATGAAGGTTCATCGGGAAGTTGATGCCAAAACTATCAAATGGCTTTAAGATGCTTCTTGGATCTATCGGACATCCTGAGACTTCTAATAGATATTTCACAGATCAGTGTTATGCCTTGGACACTCTGCATCCCCCATTTTGAGTACACCATTGGAACTAGTCAGGATGAGTGTGAGACTTTATAGTTGTCTCTTCACTTTATACCTGAGAAAAAAAGGGAGGCTTCTGGGTTGAGAAGCTGAGAGGATGACCCTGTTTAACTCTCTGTAGTTTGCAAAAGCCTGGCTCAAATCCATGTAATTTTATGCACGTGGTAGAGAGTTACTGCAAATACCAAGGGCTCCCTAACTCCTACAAAAATGTATAATTGAAAAATTAGAAAAAAGTAATAATAACAAAGTCATATAATGATATTCTGTACTTGAGTGGGTTCACAGTATGAGCCTAAAAGAAATCTCCAGGCTACTGATAGTGGAGCATTTATCAAGCTCTGCAATAATGAAACTGGCTCAACAAAGCCTGCCCTGAATGCCCCACTGGGCAGGAGGCTGGGAACATGGGCGATGCATGTTTTATCTTTTTATAACACCTTGACATTCACAATCTCTCTTTTTGAAAGTCTTAAACAGAATCATTTTCTGGTAGGGGAAAAGTTAGCTCTAAGATATATGCAGGTGGTTCAGGGGTGTTAGTGTGACTTCCTCCATGAAAAATAACCACCAAAAGCATCATCATTTCAGGCTGTAAATATAGCACTGTCAAGTGGGACAATGCTGTGTGTCAGCATATAGCTTAGAAGTTTAGGAGTATGTTTTAAGCCTGAGAGTAGTGTTTTTCTGCATTTCTGAATTTTTAGTACCAGCTCAAATTGGCTCTTATACTTAATCCAATCAAAATCATCCTGGGTTCAAATACAAAGTCGGGCAAGGAGCAGATCAAAATTTATTTTTACCAAAAGAAGGGCCAAGGATGTTGTGTTTGGAAGGCCTTGTCTAAATACCTACAGCACATTATGACCTTAGCATCCAATTTTCCCAGATGTTCCTCCTGCTCTTTGTTTCCTGAGGCTCATATTAGTAAAATATATAGGTGCTTGTTCCCATGTAGGCCAGAATAGGAACTCCGAGTCCTCTATTGTCTTCCTTCCGCTGGACACAATGCCCACTGGATAGGAAAGGAGCAGGACTGTGGGCCACCCACAGCTGCATGAGACAAGCCCTGGGGCAGGGCTTTCCCATTCTGCAGTTCCTCTTGGCGGCCCCAGCAGCCGTCCTGTGCAGCCCCTCATCCTGTAGAGCACCCTGGGAAGCACGTCCTCTGGCCCCTGTTGCTTGTCTCAAACAGAAGGCTCCCTGCTGTGTTTGCCGACCTTCACATGCGGACTTTGCAGCCTGCCCTGTTACGTAGAGCAGGAGCAGCCCTGTCGTGCTGCCTTTACAACGCAGATTCTGTGCTCCAGCGTGGCACTAGCACAGGCTGCTTGCCTGTCCTCAAAGCGAAGAGAACCCAATGTGAGACACAGAGCCCTGGTATTTTAGGATGTTACTTGCGTGTCCCTCATTTGTGCTTCCCGTAACAACAGCATTAACAACAACCAAAGAACACCCCTCCACCGCTTCACAATATTTTTATAGTGTGAGGTTCCCCTCGGGGTTTCCAAGCAGATTTTTTTCACGTTTTTCATGCATGTGGCCCTAGCCTCAAGATTACATCCCCTGCTTCTCTAAGCCCTATATTGGACCAGAGGATTAGAAAAGATCAACAAGAAGAAAGCAGATAGCTTAAAACTTTAATCATAAAGCCAAACGTGTATGTTCTAGGATTGCAGCAGTGCCAGCTCTCAAATGGAAGCAATATAATGTCATAACTAAGAACCAGGGCTTTAGCATTAGACCTGTTTGGATTCAAATCTTGGCCTCATCACTTATTATTAGGTATGTGACTCTGGACGCATTAACCAGTCTGTGTCTCACTTTCCTCATCTGCACAATAAAAACTAGAACTCCACTTTGCAAGATTGTGGTGAGCAGTAAATAAGATATGTAAAGCGATTAGCACAGCATCTGGTGTAGAGTAAACCCTCATATCATTTATTTATCCATTGAGTAAATATCTTAAAGCATCTAACATGTATGAGGAATTCTTCTACAGGAAATGAACAAGACAAAGTTTTTGCTCTCATGGAGTTTACATTCTTTTGGGGGTAGGGAGAAGAGATGGACCCTAAGCCAGAATACAACTAAGTTACCAACATAATTATAGATCATAATAAATGTTATATAGGCCATGTGTAAAAGGGCAACTGAGGACTCTGTGTGTGCAGCAACTTCAGATAAGGTCCTACTGTGACATAAGTGTCTGGAGAGGTGACATTTAAGCTGAGATCCAGAGGCTTCAATTTAGGTTCTCTCACACCAGGTTATAGTGATCTGAACAGCCAATGTTTCATTTAAACTTCAGGTTTGGTGTCTCATGCCTGTAATCCTATCACTCTGGGAGGCCGAGGAGGGAGGATAGTTTGAGCTCAGGAGTTCAAGACCAGCCTGAGCAAGAGCCAGACCCTGTCTCTACTAAAAATAGAAAGAAATTATCTGGACAACTAAAAATATATACAAAAAATAAGCCAGGTATGGTGGCACATGCCTGTAGGCCCAGCTACTCGGGAGGCTGAGGCAGGAGGACTGCTTGAGCCCAGGAGTTTGAGGTTGCTGTGACGCCACAGTACTCTAGCCCGGGCAACAGAATGAGATTCTGTCTCAAAAAACAAACAAAAAAAACCTTAGCTGAAGCCCTTGTAGAATTATAACCATAGGTTTTTACTATTTTTTAAAATGAGTGATATAATACTTTACTAATACATTTAGCTGGTGTTAAGTACTATTATATGAACTTGCATTTTTAAAGTTTTTATTTTATAGCAGATAATTACCATTCGCACTCCTCTTGAATTATTATTTTAGCATCTAAATACTTGGCATTAACTCCCATTTATAGTTCTGTGTGGCTCAGCCTCAACCTCAGCCTCAACCGTGTCTGAACTGTTCAGGGCATATTAAGAGCAGCCTGAGATTACATTTCCAGTAACTTAGAGCCCTGCTTCCTTTCTCTGTGGATGACAAAGCAGAAGGAGGCAGAGAGACACTGGATGTAGTGACATGAGGGCAGAGAAAACATAAAACCCCTCAGGTATTTTTCTGTCACCAGGGCAGAGTGACACCCAGAGCCCTTCTCTTTCTCATTCAAAAACTACTTCTGCTGCAACTATACAGCAAAAACACAAAACTGCTCATCTCTGAATAGCTGATACCTTTGTAACTTCCCACCCACACTTCGTTATTGTGATTTCAGTTACAAATGGACTTAATTAAATGGAATACATTCCTTACAAAGATCAAAGAGTTTCAAAAAAATTTTTTAATATTTTTGAACAAAAATTTAAATGACTCTATTAAAATGCAATGAAAATTAAACCTGTTTTGCAGGGAAATAAGACAGTGAAACAAATCGAGTTAGCAGGCCTATCTTGCATCATTGGCAACTTAATCCATTGACTTTATTATCTATTACCTTTTAGTATAAATAAACCTATAAAGGTATTAATGACATATGAGATCTTGTAAATACAATGTAAACAAAGCTAAAAGATTGATTGCAATCAGTAAGTCACCAGCTTCATGTCCTCTGACCTGCTCAAGCTTCACAGGATTTGAATGAGATAATAAAGTCTATCTGTATTTGATAAAGAAATTACGAAGAGGCAGAACTGACATGATGTCTGCTGCATAAACCTATCTGTTTTGTCTCTGTTCCAAAGTTATTGGTTCCCCTGAATAATTGCTAATCACCCTGTCATGTAGAGATAGAAGAATGATGAAACTTGCAAATCAAGGTATATGTAACTGTCATGTGAAAAGAGTTTTCTTGAGGCTTCTGCACTAGACCATTATTCTGTAACATCTTAATAGAGTTATCTTTACTCACTGCCCCCATTTCTTCACCTCTCTCTCACTCGTCACCTGTTGGTTATGGTTCACAGCCCCGTCTCTCCAGAGAAACTGCTCCCTCTCAGTGTGCCAGTGGCCTCCGTGTTACTGAATCCAGAGAGCATTTTTCAACCCTCACTTTATCTTTTCCTTTCAGCAGTACTCAGCGTTGTTGACCACTCTACCCTTAACCTCTGTCTTTTCCCTTTGGTTTCTACAACATGGCACTCTCCTAATTTTCCCCCTCTGTCTTTATTGCTTCATGTCTGTTCCCTTTGAGGGTCATTCTTCTTTACCTGGCTGTTCAGTTGTTGAAGCTCATCAAGGCTTGATTGGTCCCAAGTCCTTCATCATCTAAAGCTATACTCTCTCTTTAGATCCTTTCAACCATGCCCAAGCTTTAATCATGTAAGATGGCTCACAAACTCATCTTCGCAGCCCAGGCTTATACTCTGAACTCCAGAGTCTTATTTGACATTTTAATGTACTTCAATAAACTCATGCTCAAAATAAACTCATGGTTTCGCTTCCCAGTCTTGGCTGTCTTTAGTGTTCCTGACCCTAGTGCACCATTTATGCAATTGTGCAAGCCAGAAATCTGGGCATTAGTCACAACATCTCCCTCTCTCTCACCCGCCTCATCCAGCCCATCACCACGTGCTGTTGATTCTCATTTCCATGTATTTCTAGAATCCATCCATTCTCACGGACTCTACCTCTGCCATCCCGCTGAAACCGCCATCCTCACTTGCCTGTGCTGCTGCAGTGGTTCACTCATTCATTCATCTCCGAGCTACCCTTGTTCCTCTGTAAATCATTCTCTATCCTGTAATCTTTTCAAAACACAGATCTGACCACTTGTGATAAAGACCAAAAGCTTGCCCTGGCCTGCTGGCCCAGCAGAGTCTGGCCACTGCCTCCTGCTCCAGCCCCACTGCAAGGCGCGCCCCTTCTTGCTCTCTCTGTTCTAGCCATATTGGTCTCCTGAGCTCAGCCCCTCATACCGGCCGTGGGTATCCGTCAAGGTCAAGTCAGGAGACAGAAGCCATACTGGTTATTTGAATGGGAGAAATGTGACATAAAGAATTGTTAACTAAAACAATGGGAGCTGATTAACTACTAAAAGGGGTAAATGAGGACCCTAAGATGTCTAGACATGGCAACTGAGCAGTTATTATCTATTTCTATATTGAGGAAAATTAGACAATAAAGAAACTAAGGACTGGGAGAAGCCACCAACCCGAGACTAAGATTCTGACCTCATCCCAGAAGTTGTGTGGTTACGAGAGGAACGTGCCGCCTTGTGGTGGCAAAGAGACTTGTCAAAGGGCGTGGGTGAGCTGTTTTCAAGAGGCTGAGGCTGCCTGAGGGTGTGGATAGGCGGGAGCTGCTCCCAGCCACTGCTAGTGGTGGGAGAGGAGGGAGGGCAACATGGCATTTCTTTATCAGTTTTTTTCTGGATAGAACTACTTTACAATATTTAAGTTACTTGTCATCAGGTGATGTGCTTTACTGAAATTGCATGTGTATAGGGGACCAGGAAACCATCTTAACTCAATGGACTAAAAGAATTATTTTAGGTCTACTCTATATTTAATACATTCCTTGAAGTTAGATTTGAATTCTATGCTGCATACTTCATTCTACTTAAAAGTACATCAAGCTTTCACTAAAAAGTAAAAACTAAAGAGAAAAAAGAGTTTTCAGAAACTTTCATATTTGAATATATACCTGGCTGTACATATGTTATGAAAATCTTTGAATCCAAGTTCATATATTACTCCCAAGCAGAGAGTTTGTTTGCTTCAGTGCTGTTAACAAAAGCAACCAGCACAGTTCATTGATTGTGTGAAATAAATCAAATCAAAGACAAGTATGTATATTGATACCAAGATTCAGTGACAAGAAAGTTGATAGTTTTTCATGTTGGCAAGAGTTAAATGTGACAACAATTACACATATCCCAGCTGAGTGTAAATGGGCACAACTTGACTGAAAAATAATTTGGCAAAGCATATCAAGAACTTTGCAAGAAAAAGAAAGGCATGAATTTATATCTTCTTCATCACAAACCCCATGAATTTATAGTAAAAGAAATTTTAAATGTAGAAATCCATAATAATGAAGAAAATGAACAAGAGGGCATTGATTTCTGTAAGAGGGAAAGTAGATGGAAGAGGATTGACTGATGAATGAGAGTATGGGAAGCTGCAGCATAGAATGCAGAGGGGGAGGGAGCTTTGGCTGGGAAGAGGATGACTGCCCAGCAGGAACTGGGGAAGCTCTAGATTCAGCAGAGAGGATTGAGAGCAAGCTTAAGAAGAGAGGTATAAAGCAGGGAAATTAAATGAAAGTATTTTAAGGAACAATCTACTAGCCCCTTCCCACCTCTTCTACCCCGCAACTTCTTCTGTTAGATACCTAACATTTATCTTTAAGGCAAAACAGGAAGACTAAAAGTCAGCCAAGACGGGGAAGGGAGATCATCAGTTTGTTTTGAGCAATAGGATGTGGTAATGCGCTGGATGTGGGGGGTGAAAGAGGGGAGATGTTGTGACTGATGCCCAAATTTCTGTCTTGCACAATTGCATAGATGGTACATTAGGATCAGGAACACTAAAAGACAGCCAAGACCAGGAAGGGAGATCGTGAGTTTGTTTTGAGCAAAATAGGGGAAGGGAGTGGAGAGTGATCTACTGCTACTTTAGTAACCTGTAGAACTAAAGTCAAAACTCTTTGGAGGAAAATAAAAAGATATAGAGTTCTTCAATGTATCATCCACAATGGTCAGTACCCAATTTAAAAAATTAGTAGACATGGCAAGAAGCAGGAAAATGTAACCTATAATGAAGAGAAAGATTAGTCATTAGAAACAGACCATTGATAATCCAGAAGCTGGAATTAGCAGACAAGGATTGCTGATTATAAATATGTTAAGAATTATACAGAAAAAAAAAAAGATGGATATAATAGATTAGGAGAAGGAGAATTTCAGGTGAGGAAAAGAAAGAAATGGAAACCAGAGAACTAAAAATTAGTACACTATCTGATTTTTTTTTTAAGTCATCAGATGTGCTTCACATAGTTTGGACATTAAAGAAGAAAGGATCGATCAACTTGAAGACAGGTCAAAAGAAACTATTCAAACTGAAGAACAGAGAGGAAAAAATAAAAAATTAAAAGATTAAAACAAACAAACAAACCCAGGGTCTCAATGACTTAAGGGAGAGTATCAAGCAGTGTCACATATGTGTATTTGGAGTCTCAGAAGGTGAACAAAGAGGAAATGAGGAAATAATAGCCAAAGATTTTCCAAATGGGGACGAAAAACAACTACCCACATATCCAAGAAGTTCAGCAAAATCCAAGCAGGATAAATCATAAGAAATCACATCATAGTCAAGCTACTGGAAGTCAAAAATGAAGAGAAAATCTTAAAAGCAGCCAGAGGAGTGAAAAAGGCACATTGTAAACAGAAGAACAACAATAAGAAAGAATAAATGTTGACCTGTCATCAAAACAGTATACACGAGAAGACAATAGAATGAAATCTATAATGTAATGGGGGGGAAACTGCCAATACAGAACTGTATATCTAGAGAAAATATCCTTCAAAAATGAATGTAAAACAAAGATATTTTCATATAAAAGCTGAAAGAATTCATCACTAGCAGATTTGCATCAGAAAACAAGCTAAAGGATGTTCTTTAGATTGAAAGTAAATTTTAGATTGAAATTTGAATCTCCTGGAAGAAATGAAAAACACTGAAATAGTAAATATATGGATAAAATATTTTTTTCTTTTCTTAATTTGTCTAAAAGACAAATGACTGGTTAAGGCAAAAATTATAATGTATTGTGGGGTTTACAACAAATGTAAAAGTGAAATGTATATGCCCATAAGTGTACAATTGACAGAAGTGGCTAAGTAGAATATTATAATATTGTATGGGTTCTTACATTATATATGAAGCAGCACAATATTGACTCAAAGGACACTGTGACGAATTAATGATACAATCTTGTAATCCTTAGAAGAACCTCTAAAATAAAAAATGAAAAAAAATTTTTAGAATAAGATATAACTCAAAATAGTAAATATAATCCAATAATACCAATAATTGCATTAAATGTAAATGGACTAAAATATAAATTAGTAGTGATTGTACATTGTAGACCACCAATCTCATGCTCCTTATGTTTTATATTAGTGTTATCCAACAGAAATATAATGCAAGCTACATATATAATTTCATATTCTCTAGTAGCTACATTTAAAAAGTATAAAGAAACAAGTGATAATTCTTTATTTTTAAGTCTTCAAATTTCAGTGTATATTTTACACTTACAGCATATCTCAATTTGAACAAGCCACATTTCAAGTGTTCAGTAGCGATGTGGGGCTAGTGGGCACCTTACAGGACAGTGCAGGTTTATGTGAATCAGCTCCCATTGAGCTACTGTCTATTGCAGTTTATAGATGGATTCCAGAGAAACAGAGAACTGATGGTACTTCTGGCCCATAATGTTAGAGGAAAGTCGCTATATCCGGGAAAGAACTCCCATTATTCTATTGCTGGAAGTATCAAGATTTGCGGTCAAGGTGGACCTAATTCTGCTATAGCTATATGGCTCTCCATCAGTTTTCATCTGAAAGAGATCCAGAGTTTTGCTGTATTTGGAGACAGATCTGTTTAGCTAGTGTGCAAATATATCCAAGTGGTCTTTGAGAATTTTAAACCTTTCCAGTGTTCAATGATTCCACCAATAATGAGACAGCTTATCAGGACCCCCAAAAAATACTGCTACTTGCATTTCTCAATTAATATTTGTTGGATGAATGATGAAATGAACCCATAGTCCATGTATGAGATCTCTGATACTCAAAATATTTTCAGCTCTGGGTTAATGAGTCCATGCTCATTTGCATGCTTGTCTTTCATTTACAATTCTTTTGCATTTCAACAAAATAATTTTCCCCTATATTCTAAGGTCTCTTAAGCTATAATGTAAGTCCCCTTATTTTCAAGAATATGACTAATTTACTACACTATGCACAGAGAGCTGTGTTTTAAATTCTCAATTTATGATGTCTCATCAAGACTGAATCTCAACTGGGATTTAAAGAGGGAGTGAGTTAGAACCAGCTTGGACTTAATCACTGTTTAAACACAAACATTTATAGATTCATTATAAAATTAGTTTTTCATCTTTTACAGTGGCGTTTCTCCGGGTGGCTGGTACCACCTATTTCCACTTTATCAAAATCACCTGGGGAGCAGCATCCTGGGCCCACTACAGCATTGGGATCCCTGGAGGTGGTGTTTGGGAATTTGCATGTGTAATGAGTACCAAGGGAGACTCCTTTCACGTGAAAGTTTGGCAGCCACTGCCCTGCAGTGAAGTTCCACTTTAGCATTACTAAAGATAAAATTTGAATCTCTTTTATTACTAGAGGAAATGCTATTTTCAGTACTTACTTTGTTTACTACTTTGCTGAACATGTACATTGTGTACTGTAAGTAAATTTTTAAGGGTACTCATCATTCAGCTCACAAAAAGTATGTTGTGCTCTCTTGATATATGTAATACCTTATGAATGATGGATTCAACTAGAGTCAAATTATATTGATCATAAATGGGCTAATGGCTAAAATCAAGTTGGTTAGGACTCAGATCATATTCTTTTGTACTTTCCTTGAGTGTAGTCTCTAATATTTGTGTCAATGTCAGGAAAGGCGTTCATTATTTCTTTTTTTTTCCATGAAATCATTTTGAGTGTACCTTAATTCAATCATAATTCTACAGAAAGCCATTGAGCCAGACACAAGTACTGGGGCTTCAAAAATGAATTGGACTCAGTGTCTGCTCTCGACAAGGTCTTGGCCTCTGCAGGGCAGGGGTGAGGGGCAGTCATGGAAGCCTTATGTTAAAATATAATGTGTGAAGTTTTTATGAGGCACCATGGGAGTAGAGAGAAGCGGGGATAGGCGTGATCATCTGAAAAGGGGGTTGGGCTTCACCAAGATGACTGTGCTCTGTTTGAGTGCAAGCCAGAAAAGTGAAGACTTTCCCACAAGGTCATCCAGGACATGGGGAATGTCAGAACTTGGGTCTCCCTGATCCAAACTGCACTCTTCGAGCTTTCTCCAAGAACCAGGCCTTCAAAAGCACACTGGCCTCCCTTTTCTCACGCCCAAATCTCTCTGGTAGTAAGATGTTAAGGGTGATACATTTCATTTTCGGGCCACTAAGGTGCCATTTAATTTACTCCAGCAATAACTAAATAGGAACCTGCCTTTAAAAGATGCCAAAAGCAACATGCTGCTAATTTATTGCCACATCTATTAAAGCTCCAGAGAGAATCTGACTCCCTGGATTTTAAATATAGTTGAGATATTTCCTGATTTAAGCCCTCCATAAATTAGATGCAGTGATTATAGTACCTGTTGTCACTTCATTCTTGCCCCATCTCCAGTCACTCCTCTGCCTTCATTAATTCAGAATAAAATACCACAAGACATTAATGTAGCACTTGGAGATAGGAGGGCTACGTTTTTATAGCCTCAATATGAAATCATACTTAAAGACTCCTAAGCCTTTACTAGAATAGGTGGGGGAAAACCCTGCTTATCTCCTATAAGCCCCTTAATAACCTTCCTGGATAGTTTTGGGTGAAGAAACTGAGGCTCAGAGATGTGCAGTGGCTGGCCCAGGGTCACTCTGCAAGTGATTACCAGAGCTGAAACATGCCCAGGGCTTCTAACTCTAAGTACAAGGCTCTTTCTAGTATATCCTCTAATCTTCCGGGGATTGTATTAAAACAGTTTCTTGACGGTTTGCAATGAAAGGCTTTATTGCCAGCATGTAAACAAAAACAAAAATCTTGGCATCCCTCATCACTTTATCATCAGTGTTTTTAGTTTATCACTTCACAGTCATTATTTGGTGTTTTCTTACAGAAGGCAACAGACTACTGCAACAGAAACTGTCCTTAGATGGGAACCCCAAACCTATACATGGAACAACAGAGAGGTCAGATGGCCTACAGTGGTCAGCTGAGCAGCCTTGTAACCCAAGCAAGCCTAAGGCAAAAACATCTCCTGTTAAGTCCAATGCCCCCGCAGCTCATCTTGAAATAAAGCCAGATGAGTTGGCAAAGAAAAGAGGTAAAGTGATTTCTTTTGCACAAATGATTCAACATATATTGCACACACAGAGAAGTGCCAGAATGACAGAACTTTCCAAAAGATGCTGCTTAGTGAAGAGAGATGCACATGAAATTGCATTTCTTTCTGTGACCCACATAGATTGAAAAGCAGATGTGATTCCTCCCGTGTAATCAAAGGTCTTGAATATTTAAGTGGAATTACATCCCCTTTCTCTGCCCCTCTGTGGCCATTCTTCTCTTTGTAGGGATGGATAAACAAATACCTTCTCCCCTAATGTCTTATAAAGCAAGTGTTCATACAGGAGCTCTTTTAAAAATGTGAATGCTGAAAGAGACTAATGTTTCCTTTATATATACACTTTCTTGACTTGCATTGAATGAAGATGAGCCTGGAAGCTGGCCTGTGTTCTTTGGATATGGTCTTCCCCATGTAAATTCAATTCTATGTTAGAACTCTCAATGTAACACTGCAAAAGTGTTTTATATTTGACATGCTGGATTTTTATGATTTTTTGAGCTTTGATATACTTGATACATAACTGGTATTAAAAAAGAAAGGGGCTAAATCACTTCCTTTTTGATTCCCAGAAGATTGAGTAATGTTCTTCCCATTCCGCCTCAGTTGTATCTGATTTCCTTGGCTTTGGTTTGATAGACTTTCTCACTTTTCTTGAGGGGGATTTCTTTCTTCTAAGAAACATGCTCTTATTGGGATAAATACAATCTGCTTATTTGCCATGCACTATCTGTAGACCCTGGTGACAGTTTCAGGAAATCAGGCGAGATGGGCACCCACAGAGCTGCTGCTGTAATTACAGGCCTGGCTCAGGGTGACGGGGCCAGCGCCAGCATACCTGGCACTGACGCGCCATCCTCCCTCTAGCTCATTTGTACCTCTCCCGATCTCTGTGTCATTTTCTTGTTCCAAAAGCCCTGCTGGCTTTTAACCACACAAAGTGGTGTTTATAGAGAGAGCCAGCAGCACAAATGGTCTTTAGACATATCAGATTCTAAGACGCTGCCGTTTGTGATAGAACATAATGATCAGAGCCTCTTTCCAAAGAGCACAGGAGACAAGCGTACCCCACATGGCCCAGCCAGAGACCCCACTGGCGAAATCGTAGCAGTCTCAGGTGCCATACGAACCACTCACTCTGGGTTATAAACATCCTCCTGACAGAACTCTTTTTTTTTTCATTGAAAAACCAAAGATCCAGTGCTTCTTATGGTTGGTTTAAAAAAAAGAGAGAAGAAAAAAAGATGAATCTCTTATTGGTAGGTTAGTTGCTTTGTTTTGTTGTTTAGCTTACAATAAAGGATAAAGTGGTCAAGTTAACAATTTTTTTTCTTAACATCAATTTTAGGCCCAAATATTGAGAAATCAGTGAAGGATTTGCAACGCTGCACTGTTTCTCTAACTAGATATCGCGTCATGATCAAGGAAGAAGTGGATAGTTCCGTGAAGAAGATCAAAGCTGCCTTTGCGGAATTACATAACTGGTGAGTTATTTGACTTAGGAACTATAAATTTATGGTGCTTGAGCTGTTCAGATAGGTAAAAGCATCAGATGGAAAATGTTATTTATTTAATACATAAACATGACAGAATAACTCTCCAGCAGATTTTTTAAAGCCTGCAGGCAGAAGCATATATCTTGGGAATAAAAAAGCAGATAAAATATTTGGATAAAAAGAAACCTGATAGACATAGTTCATTAGAGTTTAATGTTGGCCCAAAAGTATATGAATGATATAGAACACACCTTCAAAAATAATATTTTTGACAAATCCCTGGAAGGCTAATATCATGAGTGCTATGAACCAAACAAAATATTTTGCAACATTATAATTATCAAATAGGAAAAATTCCCTTAACAAAACTCAGAAACATCTTATGTAAGCTTAGTGATAGAAGCCCATTCTTGGGTATCTTTAAGACCAGAATTAAGAAATGGTTCATTAATATGGTATTGGTCACTGTGCCCTGCCCTGAAACTGATTCTGATGAAAGACATTTCTTTAAGCCCTGTACATTTGCTCACGTCCACAGTTGAAATTAAATATCTGTTAGTAAAGGTTTAGTTATTATCAGTAGAAAAATGTTCTTGGTGTATCAGGTAGGACTCTTTCAGTTTCAAGTGACACGAACCAAGTCACACTAGTGAAAGAGAAAAGAGAATTTATTGGCTGAAGTACGGGAAAATTCCAGAAGGTTCCTTCAGGCAAATTTGGTTCTAAACCCAAATTATGTTCTCAGGACTCAGTTTCTCTCTCTCTCTCTCCCTTTTCCCCCATCCCTCTCTCAGTGTCTCCCACAATCTCCTTGTTCTGCTTATTCCTGGCTTCATTCTCTCCATGAGGCAGCAAAGGTGACCTCCCCCCAACCTCCTGTGGCTCCCAATTTACATCATCCTTAGTCCCTAAGATCTGAGAGAGCTTTGTCTCCCTAGTCCCAGCAAAAGTCCAAGGCATCATTCCATTGGCTGGGTTCGGTCCCATATCTGTCCCCAAACCAGTCACTCTGGCAAGAGGGACAGAATCTTCCCAGCAGCCAGGCAGGGATCGCGCGCTGACCACAGAGTTAGCAGCTGGGTGAACCGCACCTCAGTCACAGACGCACTGCGAGTGGAGGCGCCATGGTTCCCCAGAGGAAGGTCGAGGCGCTAACACCAAAAGAGAGAGAGGACATGTAGGAGAAAGGAAGCACACATCTGCAGTGCCCAGGCTCATGGAGCACGTGCCCTGTATTTCACTGGCTTCCCACGATTCTAGAACTCGATCACATCTTCTGCATATTTTTCCTATTCCAAGTCCTTACTTTGACATTGATGTGCTTTTTAGCAGAAACTGTGGAGTTGTGTAAAACTAAGGATTAAGCTGAACACTAGCCTAATGTAAAATTCATGAATTTGAAACCGGCTGCTACATATAAGATCCTAAGGGTGCAGAAGACACCAGGAACTTGAGAGAAAATCATCTCCTTCAGTTGCCATCCAGCCCCTCGCAGGCACTCTGAGGCCACGTGTCATTTACTTCCCTACCCTCGTGGTGGCTTCTGGCTGTCACTGGATCCCTTCTCTGTTTGATCAGGTTATAACCTAACAAATTATTCAAAGCAACTCCAAGAATATGTTTGAGTACTTAGAGAAGTTAAAGATGCTGCACAAATGAAAGGTGCTATTATTATTGTTATTTTATAGTTCTATGACTTTTCCAATCCATTCTTAACGCAAGTTACCCCACCACTTGTAAGTACACCCAACTTCCAGGCCTGTTCTCTAGAGCCAGGGTCAGGAGACTTTATCTCTGCGGGGCCAGCTAGTAAATAGCTTGAGCACTACGGGCTTACGGTGTCTGTGTAACCGCCCAGCTCTGCTACTGCTGCAAGAGGCAGCCCTGGATAATGCAGAAATGCAGTGGGCCACATTCGGCTCGTGGGGCTTGTATTAAATAGTCTGCCAACCCCTGCCTGAAGGCATTAGTTAGCTGCTCAGAGAAGACCACTCTGTCTTATTCTTTTGCATTTTAGAATCAACCCGTCCTCTGGCCTCTGTACACCTTCCATCTGAGTGACTCACACACTAATTGACAAAGTGTAGCAATGACCTCAAATTACCTCTCTCCTCCAGCTGCTCTGAGTACTTCTTATTTTATTTTATTTCTTAGTAAAATGAACATCACATGGGTCACAAGACATCTTGAGATTTATAACAGATTCTTTGAGTGTTTTACTCCTCAAGAGCCGAAAGCGTGGAGCCAGGAAAGCCAGCACCCAAGGAAGTTGTATGTCTTTCCTCTGCTTGTAATTCACATTGGGTTTTACACTGATGGAAGGGATCACTCCTGAATGAGCTCTGCCAAGCTATGCTGCTGTTTAAAAGCCACTTACTTAACACAATGGCACTTTTCCCTGAAACTGAAGAAGAAAACATTTAGATCAACCATTTTGGGTATGCTGTTGCTATAAAGTGAATAAACACCAGCACTTGTTTTCTGATCTAACCCTTAATAAAAAATGATCCCACAATAATTGCATAAATATTAACTTAAAAATAAAACCAGTGTACTTTTTTTAAGTCAACCATTTACATGCATGTCTGCCAAATGGAAAAACTGTGCCTCAGTTCCAAATAAGCCTGCAGCCTAGCAAACGTGGTGCTGTACTTGAGTAAAGCCTCCCTCTTGTTTTCCAAGGGGGAGAAAACGATGAATTTTAGGGATTGTGGTGCTCTTGAAAATTGTTTTAAAATGAAGCTTTCGTATTGATGGTGCAATCATGTACTTTAAGCATTAGCGAGAACTCTGAATGTAGTGCCACTCATTTTAGTACAATTGTAACCTCAGTATTACATCGTAAGGTCAATCTAGATGTGGAGGACATGGGTGTACATATTCCATGTCCAGGTCCCCTTCTCCTTTCCTAACTTTGGGCCACCCAACACTCTTAACCCTAAAGTACTCAGCAGGTGTTGTGCATAGTTTAGAAATGGAAACTCTCAGATAAAAGATTCTGAACATTCACTTTGCTACCAAAGTGCCAGCTTAAGGATGTGAGTCCTACTTGACTAAATTCCACAAAAAAATACTGTTGGAATTCATGAGAGTGATGATTGCAGGAGGCTGGGAGAAAGCTGCTGTTTTACACATCCTCAATACCAAGTGAGCACATGTCAAGGCAAAACGAGCTAAATGATCATCTTCCCTAGGCTGTGAAGAATACTCTGTTCAATACAGTTATTGAAAAAAAACTATGAAGTAGCTAAAATACAAAATCAAACCTGGTGTTTAACCAGGACACAGTTACATGAGGCTACCTGACCATAACATAGAGCGTTCTCATTTTCCCAGAAGGAACTGGGGGTTTGAGAGGAGAACAAAGAGGACACGATGCTCTCACAATATGTAGTAACGAAAGCAAATTTTGCGACCTGAGCATCTATGCGAAAAGTCACATCAGGAGCTAACATGAAACAGCTGGTTTCCCTTCAGTATGATTGGCCTCCTACCACAACTGGAAAATATTCATCCTTTGGAATCATAGATGCCAGATTTAATTGCTTTGTATGCAAACTAGTCTAGCTTCTCGTCGCAAATCTCTGAGTGTGTGTCCAAGTTGATCGTGAAGGCTTAAAATGAGCAATAAAACATTAAATTCAAAAAAAAAACATTGAGGAAGGAGAATAATACTTGATAGTTCTGCCATATGCTGGGGGGAAAAGTGTTTCAAAATAGAGCTGTAAAAATTCTGTTAGGTGCTATCGTCAATCTAACATCTAATTAAAAGCTCTCTGAGAGAAAATGGAAGACGATAATGAGCCAGTGGGGTAGCGGGTGCTGGGGTGGGGACGGGGTGAAGGCCTTGCAGAGAATGAGGTCTGGAGGGGGCAATCCTTTTAGGCTGCTTTGCTTTCAAATAGGAAAGGGAAATCAGTCAAAGCACGTGTTCTGTATAAAGGGGCCAGAAGTTCCTATACTTCGTGTTTATTTTTTCCAGAAGCATTTCCACGTCTGGCCCAAGCAGAATTTGAAAGTAGGTCAGGAGTTCCAGCTCCCCCCACCCTGAACCCTTGCCCACTTCCCCTTCCTCTGCCAGCTTTCCCTCATCTTGGAGTCTCCTCCTCCACAGCCAAGACAGGGAGGACCTCCTGGTGCCTCCTGCTTGGGGCGGTGAGGCCAGGGCTCCTCACCGTGACACTACGGTGATGGGCACTTAGAATGGCATCTCCATGTCCTTTTTCCTTTCTTGTTGTCATTGAAACTCATTTGTCTTGTGTAACTACTAGCTCATCCTTTTGATGACCATGTGTCCTCCTCCCAAAGTGACATATTTGCATGCTAACAAATGCTCTCTTGAGACTCTTTTCCCCAGCCAAAAGAAGAATGCTAAAAGTGCAAATTTCAGGCCAAGGAAAAAGCTATTTTGAGATAAGTTTATCTTTCATATCTCTCAAATCCCTCTCATCTGCTACTGAAGCCCTGCTGGTAGCCAAGCAAAACCATGCACAGATTACCAGGGTGATCAACAGGGTGGCCACACACATACACCAGATATCATCACTGTGACGTTTTAAATATTGTGCCCTATTTCTAGGCTGTGAGCTTGAGATGGCTCCCAAATGGGAAATTGCCAGTGGGGCTGTTGCATTTCAGAGCAACCTATGTTTTTTTTTGTTTTTTTTTTTGAGACAGAGTCTCACTCTGTTGCCCAGGCTAGAGTGAGTGCCGTGGCGTCAGCCTAGCTCACAGCAACCTCAGACTCCTGAGCTCAAGCCATCCTCCTGTCTCAGCCTCCCGAGTAGCTGGGACTACAGGCATGCACCACCATGCCCGGCTAATTTTTTCTCTATATGTTTTTAGCTGTCCATATAATTTTTTTCTATTTTTAGTAGAGATGGGGTCTCATTCTTGCTCAGGCTGGTCTCGAACTCCTGAGCTCAAACGATCCGCCCACCTCGGCCTCCCAGAGTGCTAGGATTACAGACGTGAGCCACTGCGCCCGGCCCAGAGCAACCTATGTGACAGTCTTTCCCATATCCCCACTTTGCTGCTCCTTGGATGCGCAAATAATATAAAACTGTTGAAACATACGTCCTTGGAGCTACTTTAGTTTGAGTCCAAAAAAGACCATTTTTCTTCACTTTTGCAGGTTTATCACAGCTGATTTTTGCCATGCTTCCCTCCACACTGTGCTCCAAATTTTAGCTGCTTTTGTATGATACCTGGCTCTCCAAACTGTGATAAAAGCCTGGTTTTACTGTGTCCTTTGGGTTTTTTATTTGTCCTCTTTGTGAATAACTTAACATTGAAAGATGATGCCTGTAAGTTAATATTTACTTCTTTCCATACCAAAGTATATGTGTATACGCTGTAATTAAAAACTCTTAGAGCTTTGTGGTCATCCCTTGCCTAAGTGCCAGCCCCAGAGATACTCTAATTCCACTGGCCTGGAATGGTCCCAAGAATAGACTTAAAAAAAAAAAAAAAAAAAAAAAAAAAAAAAACCAAGTGATTCTCTTGACTTCTGTGGTTGAAAGCTGCCGGTGGAGGGTCCTGCAAAGGGAGTGATGTGTCTGGGGCCAGAGCAGTGGTTCTCAACGGGAAGAATTTGCCCCCCAGGAAATGGCTGGTCTGGAAATAATTTTGGTTGTCGCAACCACAGGGAGAGAGTGCCACAGTCATCTAGTAGGTAGAGGCCAGGGATGCTGCTAGCCATTTTAGAATGCACAGGACAGTCCCTCCCACCTCTCCCATAACCAAAATTCTCTGCCCCAAGATGTCAGTAGTGCCGGGAGAGCCTGGGCGATAGGAAAACGAGAGGAAGAGTGCGTCCTCAGTCCCGCTGCAAGCGCTCTGCTGTAGCTCCTTGGGAGACGCCTCCCTGCAAAACACCCCTGAGTATCTGTCTGCCCCTCGGTTGCCCCCTAAGCCACCTCTGAAGATATGAGAGAGGGAATTTCCTTTCCGATCACTTACATGCTATAGTGCCTTCTCTTTCCATATCAATGCAGTAGGAATTTTTTTTTTCCTGAAACATAAATCCTCTAGCTGCACATTTTAAAGGTCAAATTATATTTTTGCCTCATTGAGATCAGAAAAACAATTATTATTGATGTGAAGAAAATTGAGGACTTTGCTTTTTTGTCTGTTTTTCATTACTGAATTCAACTCAGTCTTTAGAAGAAAATGGAAAAATTAAGAACTGAAGGTTGTAGCTAATAAGAGGCAGTCACTTTCGTTAGCCATTCAGTTCTTACCTGAGTCTTTTTCTCATTTTGCAATAAAACCACATATCACAGTGGGAACCAGGATTAGGATGAAGACCTGAGGCATGTAAAGATAAATACAGTAGGGAATTGTTCCATTAAATGTGTGTTTGAGGGTTATTCTTCTTTGGCGTCAGCGGGGCAGCAATATTACTTGGTGTTCCTGGGCATACCTGGCATCTGTCCAACTACTGTGAGGCCAGTGACATACTCAGGTGTGCCAGCCCTTGTGCTATTTAAATGGAACGAAACAGAAGGGATTTTTGCATATCTTTATGGTGCAGTAGTGGTTGAACAAATATTTTTTGGCCATTTAGTTACTCTCTCTTAATTAGAAGAATCATTGGAATTGTGGAACACTATACACTTTAATAGGTAAGTATAGGAAAAATATGTATTAGATGAAACAAAATAGATGTCACAAAATAGATGCCATGACAACAAGCAAACTTGATTTTTGAGTTCAGTCACATGGAGGGTGTTGATATAAGCATGAGTAATGAGTAGAGATTCCATTATAAAACCAATGTAGCTGAAACAGAAAACACTCCTAGCGTATACACTAGAATTGAGAGTATCTGGAGTAGTATAGCTGTACCGTAATAAAATGTAATAAAACAGCAAGGCATGTTTATAATGGGATTATCAGTAGGAGAGCTGACTTCAGGAGACTTTTCAGCCACTTGGTATTGTTACATAATAATTTTACAAAGCTTTCAATTCCCTATTTAATTATCAGGAATATGTTAAAGGATTACTAGATTTTGCCGGCTTCTAAACTAAACATGTAATGAACACAGAAAATCAAGAGTTTGGGTTGTATGTTTTTGTTTTTGTTTTATTTTTTAATAAAATCAAGAGTTTGGATTGTATTTTTTAAACGTTTTATTTTAAAAGAATTTTAATAAAAGATCTTTATGTCCCTCAGCTCTGGAAATGAATACAATCTTTTCATTGATCAAAACCTGTACAAACAAGACTTTCTGACTAATCTATTTCCTTCTCATCAAATGGTTTTTCTAAATTCCCACCTGCTTGTGACTTGTACAAAGCACCATGCAAAGAAAATTAAACAAACTTGTTCCTTCTCCCCACACCCAATATTCGATACTATGCCAGAATATTAAAAGAACACATTGTATGGGGATGAGCGTCCACTTTCAAAGGAAACCAAGAGATAGTAATGAAAGAGGCTAATAAATATATTTATGCCTCCAGAGAGCCCTTTGTGTGGTTTTTCTTGCTGTCTAGGTGACAAATTGCCCAAAATGACTCCTTTTCCTCACTCTGCACCAGTCCAATAAACAGAAATAAGCTCCGGGATCCATTCTGAAATTGTGAAAAGGGCAAATACCATATAACATGGGGAAACTCAAGGTTCCTGTGACTTTGTGACTAAGGCAAGTCCCCACGGTACAGTGTGTTTCAAATCTTGCCTCATTTGTGAATACATGTCTTTCTAAATAGGTATAGCTCACTCTTTGGAGGTGAAAGCTTCTCTTTTCCTATTTTCTTTCCTCCCTGAGGTTTTTCTCTGCAATAGATGTTTCCCAAGGGCCCCTGCAAGGACTGAATGAATCAGTTGACAGTGAAGGAAGAGCAGGTTGATAAATACAAAAAGCACTGAACTGGCCTTTTCAGTTTAGGTACAGTCCCCAGGAAACCAGCATAAATAGTGCCTTGTATTAATAGCCTTCCTGAGCTACACGTGTGGATCACCTCCATACGTTATAGCAGCCACACACTTGGCGGCGGACGTCAGCTTTGCTGGCACTGCAGCCTTCTTTGCAGAATAACAGACCCACAATAAGAGCTGGAGGACATGAAGTTGCTTTTGATTTCAGCTGGAAATCTAAAGAGATTTCTAATTTTTTTCAGCAAATGAAAGCTACCAATCAACCAGCCTGGTAACGTGATTCTAAAAAGGAATTTTGAGTTTTTCCCTGGAATAGAAATATAAAAAGGAATTAAGCAAATTGTTCTACCTACACATTTCCATAGGGTACTAGAGTATGATCTTTTTCTTTTAATTTACAGCATAATCCATTTTTACTGGAAAAATAAGATGAATTAGTTCTTATATATTAGTATAAATATTATATAAAATACATTATAATATTAAAAAGCGAGATGGCCTAGGTCACAGTTTCATTATAGATCTTAGGGCTTATTTCTATTTATTGAACTGGTACAGTGAGACTAAGGATTCATTTTGGGCCATTCGTCAGCTAAGACGGCAACAAATCATATGGAAAGGCTGCACCTGAAGTCAACATAATAGAATTCCTTATACATGTATTACATTATTCTTCCAGTGACTATAAACTCTTGATTCTTATGGCCATATTCTAATAAAAGCCACATTTTCAAGGTTTATTAACCACTTAAATTAGGAGACGTGGAGGGTAGAGTTAGACACAATAGGGTTTAAATCTCATCTCCACATATTCTAGCTCTGACACTGGTTGAGTTTTTTAACTCCTACTCAGCTATCATTTTCTAGAAGTTTAGTGAAAATTTGTATTGTACAAGCTAATACATTTATCAGGTCATGCTAGAAAATCACTAGTCTGGTTCATGATACATGGTTCATTAAGGATGGTTCTCTTCCCTTCCAGAGTAGCATTTAGGAAATTTCTTTTCCTCTACCCCAAGATACTGGGAAGAAGTTGTCCTTCAACTTTCTGTTTATTTAGCATGCAGTGGATCCCAGCTTTGACATACAGATATTTCAACATAACTTTCACTGTTGTTTATTGTCTGTTGGAGAGAAAAGTAAGACAAAGGGATCTCCGGTTGTGAATGGCCACAGTTGCCACCAAAACAGCTCTCCGTCCCCTTTCACATCTTGCCGTGCCTCTCTACCGCTCTCTTCCCTTTTCTTTATTCATCCATTTAATGGGTCGATGAATGTGTGCCAGGCAGGTACTTTTCAAATTTTCTCATGCACAAGGGCCCATTCCCAGAGATTCTGATTCCATGGGTGAGGGGTGGGGCCCAAGAATCTCATTTAATGAGTCCAGTGAGTACGAATGTGTGTGTCTGGGGACCACACTTGAAGAAGCACTGCCCAAAAGACAGAGGAATGAAGACAATCTTCTTCCTAAGAAAGCTCAAGGTCTAGTGGGTGCAGACAGAAGCAAGCTGGAAAGGAGCTGTGTGTTGGGGAGGGAAAAGTCAGCCCTCCCTGGCTCCATCGCAGAGGTGACATTTGAGCTGGATGGAGAAGGGAGAAAGAAGATTCCACACAGAAAAAATGACACAAGGAACCAGAAGCGCGGAAGACCATGATGTGCTCTGGGAGGAGTACATTCCCTGGGTCTCACTCCATCTATAAATGAAGTTTGAGCACATCCCTCAAATCAGAAAATTCATTTATAAATTATGTGTGTGTGCTACTATTATTCTATATACTAAAGATTAGAAAAATCTACTTCTTGGAATAAAAAATGAGTACATAAAATTTAAATATTTAATAAACTTTGGAAGCCTGAGCTGGGGAGGGCCTCACGAGGGCAGTGGGGAAAGAGCCTTGTGGCCCGAAACAAGAGCACATCCCCTCGCCTTTTCACATGACGGCCAAGGAAGTCAGGAGCCTGCCTTGAGTCGGACGTGAGCCAGCATCTCTGGTACTTCTCGTGCCACACCAGTCTCTTCCAGTTCCTAAGTTATTCGTGTTCAGCAACGATGATGGCTTCTGCAGAGGCCCCTTCTCCCTCAGGTTTTTTGGGAAGGAAATACAGCAGAGTGTTCGGAGTGGCTGGCTCTATTTTGTGTACGAGACAAAAGGGGCTTTGCCTTATTTTGTTTCATTTTGAAATGTGTTTCATTTTATCCTGCTTTCTATATTTTCCAGTTTTTTTAAATGAGTATGTAAAATGACGTAAAAAGTGCAGAATGTTAACTCAATTCCTTAAATGGTATCCTTGTGCTATGAGACCATTAGCATCCGCAGACAGAATAGTTCTGCTTTTTCTTTCCACAGGTGGTAGCTTAAAAAGGTAGCAGTGGGGGGAGGAGTCATATCATTTTTATAGTTATAGAAACTGAAATTCAGTTAAGCTACTTTTCTGAATAGTGATCTCCCTGGAAAGAGACCAAACTAAGTAGTAATCGGTAAAGATAAAAAAAATTCTAGTATTAAGCAAAGTCATATGTAAAATTCTAAATGGAGGTATACGAGGAATACAGATTTTTCAGTTGAACATTTGGTGTTGTGGGATTTATAGACTTTACAGGATTTTGCAATTCTGTCATCTTAAGAATTCCAAGAAGAAAAAGGAATCCTTGTGGTTTTTTTTTTTTAATTAACTATGTCCTTTTTGAAGAACTCCAGAATTTTATAAGTGTTGGGAGCTAGTCCTTACACTAAATCTGCATGTTTCATTCCAGAAGAGCACCTCAGACAGTACAAAGGACTATTCATTAGTGTGGTTTCAAATCATTGTACGATTCCAATATAAAATATGCAGACTAAGAGGTGTTAATACAATGTATTCCCTCTGATAAAATAAATAGAAATAAAATGGGCTCAGCCTGATCGGCAGTTGAGTGCGGTTGTTGACGTTCGTTGACGTTCGTTGACAGATTTTTCCTTTGCTTTTTGTGTTGAGCGTGGTCCGTGCTAGGAGACACCGCTACTTTCCTTCCCTTATAGTCACAATCAGTAGGCAGCTTTTCAAAGGGCTGTCCCCTAACCCCAGTCTACATGCTACAGACATGTATATTGAATTTTGTATGTTTACCAGATAACATCGTGGAATTAGGAAATCTTTAGAAAGATCAATTTTTCAACACTGCTGCATTCAGAAAAAAATTCTATTATTATTTTCCAGTTGTAAAACCTAAATGTAAAAATGTACAGAGTGGAAGGTGATAGACCCAGGAGTCCTAGCACTGTAGCAATAAGTAAGCAAACAAACATAGTAGCCAAGGACTTGATAATGAGCCCAGGGTTAAGGCAGAGACAGCGGAAGAGGAAAGCTAAGTGCGAGAGACATTTCTGGGGTAGACTTCATGTGGAAAGGGAAGGAAAAGGAGTCTGGGATACTGGGTGAGGGGTGACACCGGTAACCCCCACACAGAGTACAGGAGAGGGGACAGGATGAGGAGCAGAACAGAAAGGAAGAACCAGGAGTTGGCAGTATGCAAGAGCGTGGGCACCGTTTGCAGGGGCTGCAGCTCCTCCTGACCCTGGGATATAGAACCACACACAGTCTTAATGCATTTGTGGCCTTGTGGCCGTCAAGCCAGGGAAGAAGCTTTGTGGACAGCTGCAATGGTTCAGAAATGGGTGAACTGAAACCCCTGACTAGTTTTGCCCTTGGCCCAAGAACTGCTGGTAATACTTGGGGAGCTGAACTACAAAGGGTCGGTGCCCAGGGGAACAGAACAATACCCCTTAAGTGTACAAAGGAAGTTTTCGTACCCTCCACCTAGTGGGCAGATCCTCTCATCGGGTGGAAGGGACACACCTCCTCCCTCCTGCTGGCTACTGCAGGGCAGAGGTAGCTCCCAGCTCAAGGCCCACAGGGTGGGCACTGTGGGCTGTCAGGAGCCCAGCTGGCCTTCCTCCGAGCGGTTGGTCCCAGTTCTTACTCCTATGCAACAATAAGGGGCAGAGCCCACTGTGGGGAGAAATGTCTTCTTTTTTTTTTTTTTTTTTTTTTTTGAGACAGAGTCTCACTCTGTTGCCCAGGCTAGAGTGAGTGCCGTGGCATCGGCCTAGCTCACAGCAACCTCAAACTCCTAAGCTCAAGGGATCCTCCTGTCTCAGCCTCCCGAGTAGCTGGGACTACAGGCATGCACCACCATGCCCGGCTAATTTTTTTTTTTGTATATATATTTTTAGCTGTCCATATAATTTCTTTCTATTTTTAGTAGAGATGGGGTCTCGCTCTTGCTCAGGCTGGTCTCGAACTCCTGAGCTCAAACGATCCGCCCACCTCGGCCTCCCAGAGAGCTAGGATTACAGGCGTGAGCCACCGCGCCCGGCCGAGAAATGTCTTCTTACCACTCTTTTCTCTTTAGTGAAAGAAATGGAAATCCTTCGTGCAGGGAAGCCTGGCTTTAGGGCTTATCGCTCATTTGCATGCTTTACCTGTTTGGTTGAGGCCAGAAAGGTTGGAACGTGCCATTAGCATCCCTTCTCCCCAGCACCTTCCTCCTTCTCTTTCTGTGTAATGGGGCTGGGAAATCCAGGCTCTTGTTCCCGCGGCCCTGCTGCAGCTTCTGTCTCCTTCCTGACATGATGAGTTCAGGAAGGTGACGAGTTAAGGAAGCTCCAGCGGAAGCGCTTTATCCACAAGAAGGTCCTGAAGCAAAGTTGTGTGGGATGGGCAGTGTCTCTCAGTCCAGTCTGCCCCAGGCAAATGCCGTGGCCATGGAGCGTGGCCTCGTTTTAACTCTTTAGCATCTGACGCTGGCTGCTGTTACAGATTGATTTCTGTAAATTCTGTTTGAAATTCTGCTTTCATTCCTCCAAACACACCTGCAGGTTCTCTCTCCAGCTTGTCAGCCACTGAGGGCCTGTGGCCGCCTCCCTGTCACGTACCTTTCTTGTGAAGAACACTGGGTTGGATGTGGCCCATCCAAGCTCCCAAGCTTGTCTCTCAATGCCTTAGTCTCCAAATTTAAAGACAGTCTTCACAGTGCAGAAAACGATAAATGTACTACTACTAAAGAGCCTTTCTGGCTCTTTTCATTATTATTACTATTATTAGTCCCTTATAGAAAGGAATTAAGATGGCAGAAACTTTTATAAAAAGACACTTTATCTCTGTGATTAACTATATAACAAACTGTGAAGTCTTTGCCATGGTAATCTCCTTCTCCTTATGTCTTATTGCTTTGATAATAAAAAGCTTTTTTATGGCAACACAATAAAATTTTACTATCCAGACAGTTTGGATAAAATGAGAAGAGATGGTTTTGGAACGATAAGGGCACATCTGAAACAGGTGAGGTCAGCGTGGGGTTCATGTGAGCTGTTCACGTAGAACATGTTCGATGTGCCTTAAGTCTGGTGCCTGCCCAGGGCTTTACCCAACCATGTGGAGAACTTTTAGTGCCCAGTGAAAAGCCAAGTAAAGAGTTATGTATTTCTGTCAAGTACTGAGGAGCACTGTTGAAAAGCCAAAACATTCAAAACTTAGAATTTCAAATGATTAGTCGTAGAAGCACAAATTTCAATAATTAAACCACCACAGTATGCAAACTACCTGTTTTGATTCTGAGCAAAACCCTGTGTGTTTGGTGAATATTGTTATACTTTTATTCATAATCTTATGTCTCAAATGATTAGATTCTGTCAGTGGCCACAATTGTATAAATTTTTGCATAAACATGATTTATGCACAAGCATTACAATGTACTAGTTAAGAAGTTTCATTATTGTTATGCTGTAGAAAAAGGAATATGCTAGGTGGGGAACCTGTGGCCTTGGGGCCACATGCGGCCTTCTGGATCCTTGAGTGCGGCCTTTTGACTGAATGTAAATTTTGCAGGACAAATCCTTTTAATAAGAAAAGACCTGAAAGAAGACTCAGAGTTAATGAGATGAAGAAAGGCGAGGTTGCAGAGGAGAGCTGTTTTCAAGGCAGAGGGAAGGGCATGTGCCAAGGCCCCTGTAGCAAGGAGAGAGCATCCCTCACACCTCCTGGGGTGTCACGAAGCGTAAATAAGATCATTCCAGTAAGGCACCCGCATGCTACCTAATGTGCCCAGCCCACAGGACACACTGAGAAAGTGTTAGTTATGGTCAGCTCTCACTTTGAGGCAATTGAGGGCTGATAAGTGTCTACACGGGTGCACCTTGAAAGCAAGTGTGTGACTTTTCCGCTTCCCCACTAGGAATGTGGTCCATGACACTGTCTGTGATTCTTCTGTGACTCCTCCACTGTCTGATGTCATCCCTCTCAAAGGAACTCCCTCCACCCCCAGATGCGATAGCTCCATACCAGGGTCTTGCCAAGCACCTCTGTCCTTATCCAGGCTGTAGAGTTGTTTGTCATCAAGCAACACTTCGGACGGAGCATATCTCTGTCCTGGCACCTCTAAGATTCCACAGGACCTGCGAATGGCTCCAATGAAATTACTCTTGAAGCTCGATGTGACACAGCCAGGCAGCCCAGGCTTTGTGGGCATTTGGGAGGTTTTCGACACAGTCCTTCCTCTTTGACCCTTCTTTTAGTCCGGCACTCAGCTTGATGTAGGGCTGGCTCCTCGCTGTCTGACAGCCTGCCAGGGACAGGCTGGCCTTCCCGGCGTCATCCTCCGCGTCCACTCCCCACAGTGATTCTTCCCTTGACAGCAAAGCCCAAGTGACCCGCAGGTCCACCTCACTGAGATTCTTGAGGGAGGGTCCAGTTTACATGCCTAGGCTGGCCTCTGATCTCGGTCTCCCTCAGTTCGTCAGCGCAGAGCAGGTCCTGACTCGGCAGAGAGCGCTGGCTTGCCACCGTGCACAGGCGTTTGGGAGCGGTTATACGGAGATAGCAGCGCTGGAGTCACTAAGACACTCGAGGTCGATCTTTGTTGAAATACCCAGAGGAACGGAAGCATGGTTTGATGCCAACTTCACAGGCTTTTCCCCATCCTCAAGTGTGTGCATAAGCAGATTAGCAGTCTATTGTGTAAACCTTCATCCCTCCCATTGCTAGCCCAGGAGTCCTGCACTGACTGTTGCATGAATACCCAGCTTTGTGTAATGTGTGTCACACCTGGAGATATGTATTATGCCCCAAATGTCCATCTTGTAAACTCTCGGGGCACAAAATTGTGCTAACAAATTTAATCAACAGAAATGTTACCGTGATCTTGTAGCTGATAAAGAAATTAGCAAAGGCCCTTCCGCACACAGGCTGCGGGAATCCCAGCCTCCGGGCTGCATGCTGTGATGCTGTCTGCTCCTCCCCCACCCGCTGGACATCTGAGGACAGGCCAAACTTGTGTCACCAGCACTTATTTCCCTGAGTTGTGTGCTGTGCTGCTCTCAAAACCTGAGGACTCTGTTTAGAAGCCTTCTAGTTGATTGGGGGAGGGGCATCCTAATCTCTTCTTCTTGCCATCACCATTTTCTTCCCTCTCTGTGTTTTTCACTGTTTCCCCAGTGAGTCTGGGCAGGGCCTCTCACATTCTCCTCAGCTCTCCCAAGAAGAATGTAGGCTCCACAAGGATGGAAGGAATCTTTATTTTTTTAAAACCCCAACCCCCAAACCCTTGCCTTGCACATGGCAGGCACTCAGCAAATCATGGTTGAATGAGCGAATGCTTTGTCATTCTTCCCATTTCTAGTCCTCTCTGCGCCATATTCCTGGATAACCATCCCAAACCTCACGCAGCCCTGCCTCGCTCTGCTGTGGAGAATGGAGCACAGGTTACCTGCAAGTGTCACGTGACCTGTAGCTCCACCACCACGTGGCCCACGGGTCAGCTGGGGTCGCCCAGCCCATTACACTCCAAGTGAGTTGTGTGGCCTCCTGTTCCACAGCCTGTAGAAGTCCAAACCCCCTCAGACCTGTGCTGGTTCTGGGGGTGGAGGTGGGGGTTCACGTTCTCACACTCACTCTGCCTTCAGGCTGTGCCTCTTCCCATCTGTCCAGCCTTGCGTTGACCAGGCGTGAAGCCCAGCCGCTTCCTCAGTTTCCATGTGAGTGCACCCGCACATGTTCAAACCATTCATGCCGAGCAAAGCGGAGCTGTGGCATCCCAAGCGCGGCTCAGAGCACTCCCCACGTATGACACCCTCTCCCAGAAGCTCTCTTGCCCACCCCACCACTGGAGGTTCCTCCCAGGGCCTTCACTCTACACAGCTTCCAAGCTTCCTGCTGAATCTTCTCTCTTCTCTCCCATTTCTGTAGGGGGTAAAAATCCAGAACATTTTCTTAGGCAGAGTAGCTGAACCATATAGTTGTGGTTTGGGCTCCTGATTCCAAATCTCTAGGCGCTCACATTATCTCCCTACTAGCTTGTCTATTAGCCTTTGTTTTCCTAAACTAAGATGGAAATGTCCCCTTTAAGAAGGTTGCAAAAAAAATTTTAAAAACACACGCACACTTGCCTCTATTATGGCTACATTTGTTAACTTGACACAGAAGCTAAATATACCTTGTCATCACAGGAGCACAAAGCCTATTGACCCAACCCAGCATTTCATACAATTACCAGATATACACTGGTTGATGCATAGTCTCTGAAAATATATGCAAGAAACTTGTAGCATTGCAGACCTCCAGGGAGGGGAACTGAGTAAGCTGGGGCAGAGATGGAATAAAGACTTCTTTCTCACCATACACCTTTCTGTGTCATGCATTTCCTATATTTAAAACACATTGACATCATACCTGTGTAATGTCAATAAATAAGGTACAGGTGTCCTGATGTGCTGGTTACGCCAAAGTGATCATATCCGGTGACCTGAAGCCATGTGCGTCATGGGGATAGCTGCTGGACGAGGCTCAGAGCCCAGTTCTGGAGAATTTGCCATTCATTGCACACAGCAGTTCTTTCCACCAGGATTTCCTGGTTGGGAAGAGCTGAGCTTCTCGGCACACAGTTCTTACTCTCCAAGCAATTAGATTACACCATCTCGCCGGCGAGCCCCCAAACTGCTAGAGATATATCCCAGAAATCACTTGTGACCTTGACAAATATTGCAAAATTCATAAGGGGAAATGAATTTTCAACACACTTTAAATTTAAAAGTACATCTGATGGAGAAATAAAAGTCCATTTGATGGAACAATAAGGAGTAATAAGGATGATAACTGCAGTGTATTGAAGCACGTTAAATAAGAGTTCATAATTAAACAATGCAAACCAATAAAAAACTTTTCATTGATTACCTTTGAATGATACTGAGGAACCAACTGTCATTTTGAAAATGAATAAAAGGAGAGAACCAAGCATTTATCCTGCCTTACCTATACAAACTGTACTTTATGATAACCAGATAGTTGATAAGGAAAGTTTCTCTGTATGGAAGAATTCCAGTAAATAAATGAAGAAGGAGTGACAGAATTTGAATATCTCAATTTTTCAAACCCTATTAATCTAGGCAATGATTATCAGTGGCTGCTAACATCATAAAAAAGATAGACCCTTAGTATCTCCTATAAATTTGTGATTAGATGTAGACATTTGATTAGATTCAGGTTTTTTCAGGAGGAATACTTTGTTATGTCATTATGTTTGTGCTGATGGAAGTATACAACATAAAGTGTTCCGGAAAAAAAAAAATCAAATCTGAATTTAATCAAATTTCTACACCTAATGACAAATTTATAGGAAATACAAAAGAACACATTGAATAACACTGTGGAGATATAATCAGTGAAATTCAGACCTAAGACAAATAACCTGATCTTTTCAACAAGTCAAGTAAGTTGCAAAGGAGATGAGAAGACAGATGAAAGGAACCTGTGGATTAAAACAGGTTGAAGAGACAACCAACGAAATGCAATGAACAGGCCTTATTTAGGTCCTGGTTTAAACAAACTGTTAAAAAAAGATTTATGGGACAGTTGGAGAAATTTGAATACTGTGTAGATAACTAGTAACGTGAAATCATTGTGACTGTTTGTAGGTGTTATGGTAAATAATCTGGTTCTGGTCACCTGAAAGTCCTTATGTTTTAGAGATATATATCAAAATATGTGTGGTGGAAATAAAAGAGCCCCTGACGTCTGTGCTCACCCACCAGTAGGGTTCTCCCCAGGCTTTCCACCCCGCACAGCTCCCAGCCTCTTTGCTGGCTCCTCTCTCTTCACTCCTCCCCCCGTAAAAATCTGTGAAAGGATCTGTCAGGAATGTCATGATGCTTCTGGGAGGGGAGCTAGGGGACCAGGGGTCAGGATGGGATTGGAGAGAAACTTCATGCAGGTAATACCTTCTCAAAGGACTAAAAGATAAATGAACTATAACAGGAAAAAGTTCATTAGAACCTTGAGATGCGTCTTTGGGAGAGTGAGAAATGCAGACCCCTGGCAGAGCATGCGGGTGGGTTGACCCAGACCGTGTGTCTCCAAGTATGGTCCCAGGACCATCTGCATCAGAACTGGGCCCACCCCCACTCCCTCCCCGACAGAACCCTGAGGATGGAGCACAGAGACATTCGGGAACTATAATCTTTGATGACCTAAGTGCCAGCTTGTCAAATACTTATTACATTGGTTTGAAACTTTGGAATGTATAGGGCAAAAATACCCCCAAATTTAAATTCAAAGCAGCACAGTTCTGAGTCTGAACGACTTTTTTTTTAGATTTGTTGACAATGATTTAATCAGCAGATGTCCCTATGTAAGCCTTGGGAACATCTCTTCCATGTTGCCTCATTTTTGGAGAGGCAGAGTGTGCTGCTGGCATTGTAGCATAGAAATATTTATGGTAATTTTGTATTTTGTTTAATGAAAATAATTTTTCTTTTACTTCCAGTGCTTATTAAAAGTTTATCTTTGATTAAGCATTCTTTGCTTTTGTTTTTGTTTTTGTTTTTCCCCAGCATCATTGACAAAGAAGTTTCATTAATGGCAGAAATGGATAAAGTTAAAGAAGAAGCCAGTAAGTAGACACATGGTTGTTTGATTAGGAGCCTCCCAGTCAGAAGCAATCCACAGTCAGATGACACTGATACTGGATTCTGAGTGGGGTCCAAAAATTCCCACTGAGATCCTGGCTCATGAGTTCTGTTACCTCAGATGTGTCACTTAGCCCTGGAAACCTCAGTTATGTCATCTGGCAAAAGGACAGAGTGGTAGCAGCCACCGTGTAGAGCTGAGTGCATGGCAGAATGGGCACTCAGTACATTGTATGTGTCGGTTGAGTTTTTTAAAGTCCAAGGGACCTTCTGTGCACATAAAGAATTTATAGTTAATTGGGTTTAAAATGACACTGAATCTAGTATTTAATCTTAAGACATTAGTTTTTAAGCCTTTGCAACTTATAAATCTTGCTATATTATTTATATAGTCATTTTTACTTGTTTTTTTTAGGTTCAATTAACTCAAGTTTATCAAATTAAATTTTCCTAAGAAATTAGTCCCATTTGAAACTTAATTACTTAAATTCCCCTCAACATTTTTAATTATATATATATATAAATTTAATACATATGATTTCTTAAGCACTTCAGATGCCTGACAAGGCAAACTCACAAACCTAACAAGCAAAGTATTCCTGAGCTTTTAAGCAACTCTTACAAGATTAAAAATTCAAACCTGGAGATCTATTAAACAATGTTTTCTTAAAATACTCCAATTCTGTTCACAAACTTCATTAGATATGCTGACACCTGCCAACTTAAAACTGCAAAAGAAAACCAATTCAGTGGTTTCAATTGAAATCACAAGTCAGATTGCTTAATGTACCAAATTCTCTCTTTAAATAATGAACACCCTCAAATTAACTTTCTAAATTTAACACAAAATATCAACATTCTGGGTTTACTTTATTTTCTCTATGTTTATTTCTAAATCTTTCCACTGTAGGAAAGTTACTTGAGTAGTAGAGATTTACCATCTTACATAGGCTGATGGAAATGTCGACAGAGACAAGATTACTTAGATTCAACATCAAGCCACCCATGGACATGCTGAGTCCTCTCTTATTTTTCAATTCAGTCTATATGTTAATAAGATCCCTGAGACCATATTTTTCAGCTGGGATTTAGTTTTACATTCATTGTCTCCTTGGCATTTTAAATTCTTCATCCTACCCAGATTTTATCCCATGAATTGGATAAATGGTAGTGTGTGCCCCCAACCAGATTCCAGCTAAATCCCTTTGCCTTTGACTGCGGTATCTTCCTTTTTACCTGAATGAAACATCAGACCAAATTCTTCATTCTTTTTTATTTTTCTTGTCTGGACCTAAGCCATAATAAAAATGTCATTTTAAGGAAAATAGCTATCATTATTTTTGTTACACAATTTTCAAAATAAGTTTAAATAACATTTTACAATCCAAAAACACAGCAAGTTTTATTAAATGAAACTAATGTGATCCAGGGTGATGCTGTGGACAATTTAGGTAGTTACACAATCTCTTTGATTGTGAAATTATTTTATTCTTATGAAATTTATTGGTATCTTCAGCAAAAGTGGATTATACACATGACTTGGGATTGTCCCTCTTTCTCAGGTATAGCTTATTTCAGTTTCACGTCCTAATGATAAAAATGCTAACAACCAACACAGACACAAATGGTTCTCTGGCACCAAAATAGAAAGTCACTAGCACATCACTTTCTCAGAGATTAACAAAGGACCTCAGGTTGCATGTACTCATTCTTTCTTCTTCAGACAACAATGTTAGGTGCCAAGACCTGTGGAATTTGTAGCATCTCTGGAGAGTATCTCCAATTTTAAAACTCATGAAATCAGTAAACACTCACTGTGGGCTTCCTTATGT
This sequence comes from Eulemur rufifrons, assembly GCF_041146395.1. Lineage (NCBI taxonomy): Eukaryota > Metazoa > Chordata > Mammalia > Primates > Lemuridae > Eulemur > Eulemur rufifrons. The sequence goes on along the minus strand of NC_090983.1, from coordinate 32,074,958 downwards.
ATTTAGCACTGTTAGAGACCAGGATAAACAGCAAACGGATAAATGTGGAGCCTGCATTCCCCAAACTGCTAGATTGGCCGGCAGGGTTCACCTAACTTCAGTAATTGGTGCTGCAGGTCCTGGTTTTAGAACTGCTCTCAGCCCTGGGAAAGCCAATTGCATGCCTTGGAGGCAACTAGAACAGAGTCCAAATCCCAAATCCAAGCTCCTCCAACACTGGCTGTGTGATCTTGAATCATTTTGTTGACTTCCCAAAGTCTGAGGTTCCTTAGCACACAGTGCCTGACACAATATGTGTGCAAAAAAGTAAATAGGTTAGTCCAAGCCCCTCATATTGCAGTCAAAAAATGGAGGTTCTACTGTATCCTTCAAATGACATGCCTGCCAGCACTACATCTTCTCCACAGATAGAAGGAACTATGGAATTTCTCGCCACTGAGCTATAGAACTGTCTTCACAACCACCATCTTGAACTTGCTTCTCTGTGTGTATTTTTCACACTTTCCATTTCCAGTATAAACCATATTTCCTGAATTATAACATCAGCTTCTACATGGCACCTAACACATGCTGGAAAGACTGTAGCCTTCATAAATACTTGTTAAACGAACTATTTAATCAGTTCAGTGTCTATAGACTGGAATCCAATGTTAGTGAACACTAATGTAATTGCAAAAAAGAGGAAGTATATTCTAGATGAACAGATCTCACTTTATAGATATTTATAATTAGCATTTTTGAGTATACTATACTAAGCACTTTACATATGTTATTCCATTTAGTTCCACAGTCACCCTACAAGGTGTGTATAGTTACTACATTTTACAGATTTTACAGATGAAGAAACTAAGCATGTTGTAGTGCTCGGGTCTCAAACTTTATCTGTCTACCCAGCGAAGCCAAGGCCCAGGTAGGCACTTCTTAGAATGTCAAGTTTATTAGAGATATGGGAAGAAAACATTATTTTGTATTAATGAGAACACAAATATATTATGAAGCAGAATGCAAAATTCATGAGAATTTTTAAGGAATAAAAAGGATTTCAAAGAATTTTTGTGCTTATAGAGCCACTTCTCCAGCTCCTGGCCTTCCCGGATTTTAAGTACACTTTCTGCTGAGGAATATTATTTGAGGAGCCTTAATGTGTTCCATGGTTTAAATAATATGAGCAAGTTTCCAATGTGTTCCAGAAACTTGAAGGAATTTATAAATTCTATTGAGAAAATAGATTTCAGCATAGCAGATACTATTTATAAAAATAGGCCGGGCGCGGTGGCTCACGCCTGTAATCCTAGCACTCTGGGAGGCCGAGGCGGGTGGATTGCTCAAGGTCAGGAGTTCGAGACCAGCCTGAGCGAGACCCCGTCTCTACTAAAAATAGAAAGACATTATATGGACAACTAAAAATCTATATAGAAAAAATTAGCCGGGCATAGTGGCGCATGCCTGTAGTCCCAGCTACTTGGGAGGCTGAGGCAGTAGGATCGCTTAAGCCGAGGAGTCTGAGGTTGCTGTGAGCTAAGCTGACGCCACGGCACTCACTCTAGCCTGGGCAACAAAGTGAGACTCTGTCTCAACAAAAAAAAATAAAAAAATAAAAAAATAAAAAAATAAAAAAAAAATAAATAAAAATACATAAATAATATGAATTAGGTCCCGAATGCAGTGAAAACCTAAAGCTGTATGGAACTATTTCCCTCTGCAGATTTCTGAAAGGACGATGCTTTCAAAAGATACTTATTATTCTATTTTAAATTACAGGATCAATGAATCTTAAGATCTGATCTGTTTTTGTTTTTGGTTTCTGTGATTGATGTTTTTGAGGTGAAAATGTTCGCCTCCAAAGAATATTGGCTTTAGATCTCAAGTTTTAAGGCTTTTTTCATAATGAAAGGCTTTGAAATGTTAATGAGACTATATGTAAAATGAATCCCAACACTTGCTGATGCAAAGTATTCATTTCCATGCACATTTGCATGAGCGTAAAACTCGGAATTTATTGGTGATCTTGCACCTGCATTCCTATTTTAGGGCCCATTTATATCTATTTCTACAAAATCTTTTGTTTGGTATGAATGCCCAAGTTCTACTTAATCAAAAAGAACAATGACCCCTAATTGTTACCAGTCCCACAAATGATCCACTAAGAAAAGTCAGATCTGCTTAACTGTGTAGTCACTCAGGGTCTGCTGACCCTTTCCTAACTACTTGCCAAGTCTGGGCCTTCAGAATTTATGTTTTATTTTACTTTGCCATCTTCCCACTCAAATCGTTTTCTCATACTACAGACTTTAGTCCTATCCATATGTTGAATTATAACGGCAAATAAATAAATAACCATTCAAAAGTATGGATCCTAGACAGTCTTAAGTGGCCCCTGTAGAAAAGGAACTTTCACCCTCCTTTAGTTATTCCTTTTAAGTAATGTATTCATTCATTCACTGACTTCCTCATTCCGCAAGTGTATTGGACACCCTTTGTGTACCAGTACTACATGTCATGGACACAAAGAACTGCATGGTTCATTCTGCCCCATCATCCCACGAGTGACTGGAGATGCTTAGAGGGGCCAGGCAGGTAACATTAATGCACCAAGCGGGCCAGGTGGAGACTGTAGCACACTGGGCACCAGGCTCCATCTACAAATGGCAGTGGCTCCTCGGCTTTAGCCAGCTGGTGCCACCTAGGAATTCTAGCCAATGTGGCCATAAATTCCAGTATTTTAAGAGATGCCAAAAATTCAGCTTTCAAATGGAATGTTCTCATTTTTAATGTAGGCAAATAATTTGTAAAAGTAATATGTGGACCAAGCAAGACGTATGTGCTCTGGCCACATACATGGTGGGGAAGAGGAGCCCCAGGGAAGTAGCTATGATTAGCATAGTTTGGCAGATGATTTTAGATTATGAGTTTTGACTATTTTATTGACTTCTCAACATGGATATCAGCATAAAAAGATAATGTCTCTCAGTCTATCTGAAAAATAGTTTATGGTTTGCAAGAAATCCTAACACTTGGTTGATTCTGTACTTCTTTTTGGGGTTTTCAGATGACTGGTTTTTGACATTTTATAAATTAAGAACTCTTAAAATCAGAAATCATGTTGTTTGACTCTGCGTGTGTGTTGTGAATCTGGTCTAATAAAGCAGGTGATTCTTGTTCAGCCAGGAATGGAACATGAGTTCTACATGCATGTCATCTTAGAGGGCTTCTCTTTTCTTATAACTCAAAATGCTTGTCCAGAAGAAATGAAGGCAATTCGTATATGATTTGAATTAGAGAGCTACAAGTCTGTCTATCAAAAGATCAAACTTCATACTTAAATCTCATATGTTTACATTCATTGTTTATATTCATTGTTTCTGAGTCCCATAATCTTTTGGAAAACACATGCACACACACACATACACACATACACAAATTAACCTGTGGGCTACTACCTCTATTTGAACCTTTAGTTCTTTTGACAGATGTGTGAAAATGCGGAGCCAGAGAACTCCCTGGTGTCTTCGCTACATGCGCAGATGCTAAAGATTGCACATGAATCCAGTTCAAGCTGGCTTGACTCATTCTCGAAAATTTTCCATTGGGGAGACTTAAAACAAAGACCTAAGACACTCTGGTCTGAAACTTCTCTGTCTTTGCAAAATGGAAACATATCTGCAGTACATCAAAAGCAGAGACACTTTGCAGCTCACACAAAAAAAAACCTAATAAAATAAAACTTTTATATCAAATTCCAATAACACAGCTAGTTGCCCTAAGTGAGTATGTGTTGAAGTTCAGAAGGTTTTTTGCTGTTAGAATTTAATAGTGTAGCACATACAGAATGATTTTTACTTAGTGGACTCCCTATCTTTGCAATATCATTCAGATAGGATCTAAATAAGTATCTTTTTTCAGAGATAGATGTTCCAAGTAACTCACAAATTTTGAAAGTTTAAAGTAAGTAAGTGAGATCAGACACTAATGGAGAGAATGAAGAGTGTGGGTGGACAATCAATCGGAAGGGACTGTGTTTGGTGTGGCGATTGGTGGATAGGGACATGAGGAAATGAGTTGTTGGAAATGGGCACCAAGGGTGAACCCGCCTCGGTGACCAACTCAGAAAACATAGTCATGGTCCAACAAAGTGATTGGTCTGTGGAGGGAGAACTGTCTCCAAGAAATTAGGTCATTTAATATGTTTAAATCTCTGGCCCTAATGTGTTATTCCTTCTTTTTTGGCAGTGGAAATCCTGACTGCTCGTCAGAAGAAAGCAGAAGAACTAAAGAGACTTACTGATCTAGCCAGTCAGATGGCAGAGATGCAGCTGGCCGAACTCAGGGCAGAAATTAAGGTCAGTTCTAAAATATCACAGCCTCAACCCGGAGCCAGAGACCTGATCTCCATTATGTTTGTTTTGCATCCACAGAGTGCTGCTCTCTGAGGACCTAACATCATACACCCAGCTCTCTCCCACGGGGTTGAAATAGAGAATACAAAAGGGTGAAGAACCACCTAATCACTGTATTTAAGCATAATGTGGTTTGAAGGGATATATTATTACAAAGGAGAGGTACAAGCTATTTTCTTCACCAGTAGAGACTGACCCAAATAAAATGTGCTCAACCATGAATTATAGCTGGGATGGGGGATATTATTTTCACACTATGTAATTTATATGTATGTACATAAACACATACACAGGTACGTAAACACATGCTGAGTATGAACTTAGTGTAACGGTAAGGATTATAAAGCATGCAGTCCATGGAGACCTCTTTCCTATATCCTTTTCTAGCTTAGTTGCCTTTTTATTAGGAATACCCCCCTCAAATATGTATTTGTTAGATTTCTGCAATTGCAAGCAACAGAAACTGACCCTGGCTAGTCTCAAGAACAAGTAGAATTTGAAAGAATGTGAGTGTAACTCACCAAAGCAGAAGGGGACCTGAAGACCCAGGTCTACAATTAGACAGAAACCGAGATGGGTCGGGTAACGTAGGAAGCAAGAATCACAAGACACTCTCTTCAGGGCACCACTGGAGTGCGTGACCCCTGGACATCGTCAGCCCTTGTGCCACCCACTTGATCAGATCCCCAAGGGAGAGACTCTGATTGGCCTCCACCAGGGTCACATCCATCATCTGGCCCAGACAGGGTGTGACATCTTGATTGACAGACCCTCCAAGACTGTGGATCTTCAACACTGCATTGGGGTACAGTTACCAGCAGGGGAAATGGCTACCAGGACGGCAAGAACAAGTATTTACAACAAAATGGGAGGATGAAGTTTATGAATTCCCTTTTTTCACCTAGTATAATAAACACACACACACACACACACACACACACACACACACGCACACGCGCACATGCCCTCCAGCTCCTGGGAAACTAGAGTGGTTGCAAGACTCAGCTGCCGCTAGCTTTAGAAGTAAGATTGTCTGCTCACCCAGGCATACAACTGGTTGGGAATGATGGAAAGTGGCAAGTGACTTTTCAGTCCCCTCCCTCCTGTTAAGCATGAAAGGGGCACTGTGGGGAAGGGACCCCCCAAGAGTGCAGAGAGCTCTAGGTCTTTCCCTCTCCCCTGTCTGGTCTGGCCTTGGTTGCTTCCAACCAGCCAATTGCAATGGCCTCCTAACTGGTCTTTCTGCCTCCGCTGTCTCCCTCCAGCTTTGTCCTCCACCAAGACCAGAGTTATACCCCAAAGCAGGTCTGGCCTCCCCCAGTATGAGCAACCCTTCCCCTCAGAACAAAATCCACAACTGAACTTCAATATATATTCCAACTTGCATCTCCCCCTGCAAAGCTCCCAGCTTGTCAGAACATCAAGTGAGGAATATGAAATTGCCAGCTTCCTGGTCTGTTGAAATCAACTCATCTTTCAAGTTTCATTTCTGCCTATCAAAATCCCACTCATCATAAAATGGTCAGTGGCACAGGCTTTGGAGTGAAATAGTCCGACGGCAGAATTTTCTACTTCTGTGACCTTGGATAAATGACGTATTCTCTTAGATTCTTAGAACCTCAATTCCCTGATCTGTAAAATAGAGATAATAATAGTAATGACTTCATAATAATGTGATCAGGTGAAAATGAGATTATCTGTTAAGAATTTGGTCACTGTCTGGTAAGTGTTCAATAATTTTTTTAATGTTCCAGCTCAAATGTTCCCTTTTACGTAGCTGTTTCCCCACTTCCCAAAGTAAGAAATAATTTCTTCCTCTTTTATATTCCTGAAACACCAACTGCATTTTACCTTGTATTGTACTTCATGGTATGTGTTTCCCTTGCCATGTGCTGAACTCCCTGGTAGACTCAAGGAGGGACTGAGTCATAGTTATTTCTGTATTTCTCACTCTGTCATCTACACATAGATCTTAATTTTAAATGAATTGAGAAATAATCTCTTTTCCCCTTTCTTTAACAGCCCTTGAAATTCTGCCATTCAAGATAATATTTTCTAGACACTTAAGGCTTTGGGGATTTTTCTGGTTCCCTGTTAAAATACGGATAGGTGTCTAGGAAGAATGGTGTGTTTTTTCTGGACGGGTAATACCTTAGCAGGCACTTGGCCAAACTAGGAAGCCCCTGCCAGAATGCAACCCAGAAAATTCCTAGAAGGAGGGTGATAGGTGCTGCAAGGTCAAATAGATGAGTCAGACACACATTTTGTCTAAGCCCAGACAGGAGAAAGACAGGACCCTCACATGTTCCCTGCACAAGGAGGTGAGCATGCCCCAGGCAGGTCAGAACCAAGGCTGACTGATGGAACCTCACAGTGCCAGGCTAGAATGATCCCACCGGGCCAGCGCCGTCATCGGGCACCCGGAGACCTGAGTGAATGAATCCGTAATTGTGGGGCTCCTGCTTCACTTCTCTCCCCTCCAGCACTTTGTCAGCGAGCGTAAATATGACGAAGAGCTCGGGAAGGCTGCCCGATTCTCCTGTGACATCGAACAGCTGAAGGCCCAAATCATGCTCTGCGGAGAAAGTAAGTTTTGCATACTTGCTAAATAATTCTGTGTGAGTAAGCTTGGTGCTGTTTGGAGTTGATACCAGGAATGTCAGGTGTGCAGTCTCCCCAGGGGGCTAAAGTGAGGTCTAAAGAGATTTAATGATCTATGCTCATGACACAAGTCACTAGAAATGTCAAGATTTGAACTTAAAGTCTTCAAATGCCACTGCCCATCAGTAAATCTCCAGGATTTATTAAGCGGAACAGAACAGGTCAACTGGTTTATTATACCTTTTGCAAACTTTTCTTAAACACCGTCACATAAACTGCCTCTCGGATTTCAAACAGCCTGGGTTCTACAGGAACACGTTAGGCAGAGAGCGAGTCTCCCTAATAAGCCTGGGAACAATCAGCTATTGTTGTGCAGGGCCCAGCTGTTGTGCCCGCGCTGCTGCAGTGCCCTAAGCCTCAGCCCTGGGTTCCCTACGCTGAGCGAGGTCTGCAGATAATGAGAGACTTCGCTCAGCCATTAGCTTTAGTCTTGTTCCCTATTAAGCCTTAATTAGAGCAGCTAATGTGCAACAAAATTGGCCAATATTTTTCCCCCTCCACCAGCCCACCCACGAGGGGAAGGAGACCAAGTACTAAAGTGGCTTTAAGGATGGCCACAAGGAGGAAGGAGAACTAGTGAGGGACATGGGCAGTCTGCAGCCTTGGAGCCAGCCGAACATTAAGATTTGGCTGCATTTTGTATTATAATATAATTAACTGTACGATACTACATACTTAAATAGTAATACCATTGGCTTTTATCACTTCGCAATCTATGGTAGACATTTTTCCATGTTAATATATTTAACTGATAATTTGCTCAAATATAATTGACATAACCAGTCCTCTGATTGTGGCATTTAGGTTCTTTGTAGTTTTTTACCATGAAAGTAACACTGCTGTGAGCGTCCTTGTTCACACATCTTTGGCAATTATCTGATTTTCTGACTGCCCTTCTCTGAAATTATTTTCTTTTTATTCCTGTGTGCGCCTTCCTTTATGAAAGAATCTCCCTATTTGCCACTCTCTGTCCCCAGCTTTTGCCCCATGTCTGAGAAAGCAGAGTCTGGTTCCCAGCTGGAATTGTCCCTGCCATCCTAGTTTCCGTTCAGCCTGCCGACCAGCAAGACACTGGTGCCGAGCGCCTCTCCATCAGCCCTCCCAGGGCGGGGTGGGAGGTGCCCCTTCGCCCACTGTTCTCCAGGGCACCCCAAGTGCCATCTAGTGGGAGAAACTGTCCCTCACCAAATCACAACTGTCCACTGCGGAAGGCAACCCCGCATGTTTGGGACAATAATCCTCCAGAGGCCCTTTCCTTCTTGGCTTTGTTGAGCACGTTGAGAGCCCACAGCTACTGAACCAGAAGTAGTGGTCTCTGAGCTGTAGGAAATAATGACCCCATGAAACTGAATCTGGTGAGCAAGAAGAGGTACAGAAACCCCCCCCCCCCCCCCAGTCATGCCTGGACAGCCCCCAACTTGCTGTCCCGCCTTACCTATACAATGAAGGGACTGGAGCTATGTCCCTGTCTTTTCCATTTCTAATGTTTTGTGGTCCCTACTGGTCACTCCTGATCCTCTAGCAGAACCCTGGGATTAAGTCTGATCCAACAAAGGGAGCAAAGAAAATTGCTTTTAAAAATTGAAGACAATTTTAAGATTCAGAGAAAGGCCTTGCTGTCCAGTCCAGCCTGGCAGCCAGATTTTGGTGAACTGTGAGGGCCGGGTATGGCCTTATCCTTGAATTGATTTCCTTTGGCCCCGGTGCAGCAGCATCACGTAGAAATCATCCCATCAGAAACCAGCACTTTCAAAACCAGCTGGCATGGTAATAACAAACGCTGAACAGACCGGCCTGAGCCCTGAGCCCCGACAGGGGTCTGCCTGATCAGCCTGTTGCCTGCGGCATTGGGAGTGGGGCCCGTCTGCAACGAGGCTGCAGGAAACGGGGCTGATGGACGGCTGGACGATGTAGCTCCAGCGGAGCACACAAGATGCCTTAGGGGCTGGCAGGCCTGGCCCTATGACCAGGGGATATGCATAACCCCGAGTGACAGAATTCCTAACACCCAATAGCACCCATTCCCGTGCTCTCAGAACTTCGTGGTTCTGAAAGGCCAGGGTGTCCGCATAGCTCCTGGTCTTTCTGTGTCTCTGCAGCACCGACTGGCCTAGGGGTCTGATCAGGACGGGGAGGATGGGTTTGGTGATGGAGAACCTACAAAGCAGAGAGCATTTGCAGACGTGGCCAGAAAGGGAACCTCAGGTCTCATTATCTCTCTTCCCTTGGTGGTTCTTGACCTAAAGAATAATATTTAAGTTGCTCAGCTATGTCTTATTTCCTACAAATGTCTCCCAACTCGGGTGATTATGCTGTCATCACAGTTCAGTGATTCCCACAGGAGAAACTGGGTGGTCTCTAAGTGCCAAGGTGCCCTTTCAAGTGTCAACTTTCAAAAAAGAAACTTTTCTGAGTGTTTTTATGGCACTCTGTCAGTTTCTTCATCTCCCAGCATTTCCTAATGGGCTCCTGAGGCAGCAGCGTGCGAGAGGCGACCTGTAACACCAAGCACTTTCTTGTTGCAGTTACACATCCAAAGAACAACTATTCTTCAAGAACTCCCTGCAGCTCCTTGCTGCCTCTGCTGAATGCTCATGCAGCAACCTCTGGGAAACAGAGTAACTTTACCAGAAAATCATCCAATCACAACAGGCCCTCTGAGGGCAAAGCTGCAAACCCCAAGATGGTGAGCAGCCTTCCCAGCACTGCCGACCCCTCTCACCAGGCCATGCCAGCTAACAAGCAGGTAAGCTGCTCCGGGGAGGTCACCTAATGCTGCCTGCAGGGGTCCCGCAGACACTGGGTGCATGGTGCTGGGGAAGCAGCCACCTGTTTCTAGAGGAAGGAAACAGCAACTGCTAGATGCTGAGCTTCCTAGGGGCACACCCAGGCTCCCCCACCCCAGCAACCCTGCCTGGCTGGCCCCACAGGAGCTGCCCTGGTCCATCCAGCCCACACCTCACGGGTGCTTGCCCGCGTGGACGAAGTGGCCTGTGTGCACCCTCAAACAGCACTGGCAGAGGCCACCCAACAGAAACGGCTCTTCTCGTATCCCTGAGGCCACCATCCCCAGGTCCCATAGCGCCCCATGCATAGAAAGAACCCACACAGACTCAGGAGCAAGATTCAGAACCTGGTCACTGAAACTAGTAATGAGAGGAAACCTGGCATTTGTTTTATAAGATCTTTTAATTCCCACTTATGTTTAGTCTATCAATAAGAGACCAAAGTTAGTGCAAACTTCTCTTCTCTTGAGATTTCAGGAAAGAAAATACATTTCAAAATGGCATCATTCATTCTTATCTACTATGACCTCTGGAAAGGTTTCCAAAGGACAATCTTCCTTCTCTCCTGCTTCTCCACTGTACCTTTGGGAGGTGATTTCCTCCTTCTCGTTGGAGAATTAACAGGAAATGGAATCAGATGATATGGAAGTTGCACGTGCTATAAAGTCACCTTTCATGATAAGAAAAAGACCCTTTTTTTCTTTTTAGTATTTTAAAATGCTGGTTTTCTAACAAGTGCCCTGTTGGGTTTTGTTGTCTTGGTTTTTTAGAATTCCCATTAATGGCACTGGCAGGCACTTCGCTGGCCGTGAATGTCTTCATGGGCTTTAAAACAGCACTTTAACAAGGAGGATTTCATAGACTCATCGATTAAAGATCATTCACAGCTTTTGTCCTTTGTTCATTATTAAACACCATGCTAAAATTAAGTCTAAAATTTAGTCTTAGAGTTTCCTTTTCACAATTTCTTTAAAAACAAACGAGGCCAAATTAAATGCTATCTATGTAGATACTTTTTCAGCTCACTGTTTTAGCATTTTAGGTGATGGCTCATTTAAGGTGAAATACACTCAAATATCTAAGTCAGAACACTGTAGACCCAGGCAAGGAGGGCCCTTCGGCTGGCCCTGAGCTTAAGAGTGACCCTTCCAGCCCTCCCCCAGCCAGGGCCTGCCCCACAGAGCGAGGAGTCAGTGAGACCCAGGAGACACGACCACCAGAATCTGCACTCTCCCTTCTAGAGGACGCTCCAAGTACTCGAGATCCTGGAATTCTATTCCTAAGGGATCTGAAGCCCACTCACAGCGTCTGTTAGGACCACTTCCCTGGGTCCATCATCCAGAGGGCAGACCACATTGACACTTTGCACACCCATAAGTCCAAAGGGTGGTTTGTGGGAGTGGGGGCAAAGCGTAGGTGTGCGGGTGGGAATGTCCACTGTCCCATGTGCAAGGACCCCTCACGGTGTGGGGGGAGCCAGAGGTAGGAAGACAGTATTCGGACGTAGGGCATGTGGGCCTGCATTTGTACTCTTGCCCTGGGCCCTGAGTTATTGGGGGTTGGGCCCTAAACCTATACCATCCAGTCACAGTGCACAAATTAAGAACTTTACATATATGTAACTCATGAAAGTACATGTTTTAATAGTTTGATTTTCAAAAAAGGTCTGTGTTTATTTAACAACCTACTTATGAATCTTGACAAGAGATAGTACATGAAGTAGGAATGGCTCCACCATTACCCAACTATAGACCTTGGGCAAATCCCTTAAATGCAGTATCCTCAACAGTAAAATGAGGCAGATATTGGCAGGTACCATCAAGGCCGACTGTGGTGCTAAATGAGGGAATGCATGCCAAAGCACCTCCCTGGGTGCCTGGCACACTGTAAGCGCTCAGTGGGTCCTGGCTATTATTGACCTCAAGGAGTTCAGAGAGCGTTTCCTTGCAGAGGGACAGACAGGTTTAATCCATTGCTTCCCTCTTTCTCATCTATTTATGTTTTTGGCTACTGATTTGTTGAAAGAGTGATTTCTCAGAATGAGGCTTCAAAATTTATATCTTTAGAACTGCAAAAAGTTTAGAACTAATGACCTCTGTGGAATTACTCCTTACCTCCACCCCCCACCACGGTCCCCCAGATACACTTCATCCGTGTATTTGCCAAAGATAATATTTCTGAACTATCATGATATTTGTTTTGAAATAAATTAGAAAAACTGCTTTAGAGAAGAAAATTTATACAGAATTTTACTTTTTTCTTCATGTTTTTAATTAGAATTCTTGTTACATAGTCTATACAGAATGTCTCAGAACTTTTCATGGTAGAGAATCATCATTTCCCTGCCCCTGTGTTACATTTCATTGTGCTATATTTGAAGCATACTTTGTGGGTTTTATTTGGCCCAGTTTTTGAATTGTCTGTCTTATGCTTCTGTAACCTCTTTCAGCATCAGTAATTTCCTTACAGTTCCATTTACAAGACAGTCCACTATTCTTTAAGATTAAGGATTTTATCTGCCTGACCTCATTTTCATGTTTTCATATTCTTCTTAGGTGTGTAAAAAGCTCACTTGTGGCCTAGAGATTTGGTTTCCCTGATGTCTACTGGTGTCATCTGTGGTTTGCTGGCATCTGATACTTATCTCCTTTCTTTTTTGGTAGAATGGGTCTTCCAGCCAAAGACGAAGATTTAACCCACAGTATCATAACAACAGGCTAAATGGGCCTGCCAAGGCCCAGGGCAGTGGCAACGAGGCTGATCCGATGGGGAAGGGCAGCAGCCGCCACGAACACAGAAGACAGCCGCACAACGGCTTCCGTCCCAAAAACAAAGGCAGCACCAAAAATCAAGAGGCCCCCTTGGGGACAAAGAACCCTGAGGCCCCAGCCCATTCTGAAAAGCCCCGGAGAAGGCAGCACCCGGCAGACGCCTCCGAGGCCAGGCCCTTCCGGGGTAACGTCGGGAGGGTTTCACAGTGCAACCTCTGCCCCACGAGAATAGAAGTTTCCACAGATGCCACGGTTCTCTCAGTCCCGGCTGTGACGTTGGTGGCCTGAGCTAGCAGAGAAAAGAGCAGTTTTCACTCATTTTGGTTCCCTGCCCGAGGTGCTGACCCAATTCGCTGCCAAAAGAGAGTCAATCAGAATATACAATTCCTGTATGGTTGTGTCATCCTCTCTTTAATCATTTTTACTAATTCTAATAATCAGCTCTAGCTTGCTTCATAACTTTCATGGCTTTGCTTGATCTGTCGACGCTTTCTCTCATCAAGACTTTGCAGCATTTTAGCCAGGCAGTATTTACTCATTTGTTAGGAAAATCAAGATGTGGCTGAAGATCAGAGGCTCAGTTAGCAACCTATGTCGTAGCGGTGATGTCAGTCCGTTGATCGTCTTTAGAGAGTTAATGTTAAAAAAAAAAAAAAAAGAATTCTTAATGATGAGACAAACGTGATCTGCTGAGGACACATGCGCTTTTGTAGAATTTAACATCTGGTGTTTTTCTGAAAAATATATATATACATATATTGCTTTATTTGAAACAAATTAAAATATGCTGCATTTGACACCTGGCTTGTTGCTTTTGTTGATACCCACCTTGTTATTGAGTGTACTGTGTAGTACTTTCAAGAAAACTTCAGAGACTGGAAGTTGAGGCTCAAAGGTCTGTACTAAACTGTTTCCCTTGGGACAAGTACCCTTTCAGAAAAAATAGTGTCCTTTCAGTTGGGTTACACACAGATTGGATAGATGGATACTCACCCCAATCATCTTAGACACCACGTGGCAGTTGGGAACCTTGGTTGCAAGTAACATAAACCTTGGATCAGCCTAGCTTAATAAAGAGAATTTATTGGTTCAGTGAGTGCAAAGTCCAGTTGGGTCCAATTTGATCAGGGTTACAGCTGATTTCTCTTGATTACCTCAGATCTCCCTTCCTCCTTAGGTTGACATTGTATTCAGAATGGTGGCAAATGGCCGGCTGGCTCCTAGGACTCAAGTCTCTTTCCCCACAGTGTCCAGAAGAAAAAAGTTGTCCAGGTAGCTTCTACCTGAAGCAAGTATCTTTCTCAGAAGTCCCAGCAAAGAGTTGGACCCAACCACTCTTAACCTTGACTCATTCCCTCATGTTGCTCTTGGGATTAAGAAAGTGCAAACACATTCCTAAGCACACAGCAAACACTCCCAGTTTACTGAAAGGAAACAAAAGAGTGCTATAAAGTGTTAAGACCTGATTACATTTTTCCCCAGTTTCTTGCCTTTTTTATAGACCCTGGGCATGAGAGCATTTACTAATTTACATTTTGAATTGCTTGTAGGCCTTTCCCTAAACCAGTCATCCAAGTGGGATGTACTACTTAGCATAGACTCATCAGAGCCCGCCCCTGGAGCTGAGGTGTGGGCAGCTCCCAGGAGCACCTGGGCTGTACAGAGAAGAGCCCCAGGAAGGGAGATGGATACTGGGTGGCCCACACACCAAGTAGCCCCAATTCCCCTGCCGTTGACTGCAGGACAGTGCAGCCTGGGTGCTGCTTCCATTGCACTAACGTGTCCTACCGATTTGTTGGTTACTTTCAAGTGCAAATGCTTATTCTCAGCTCAACATGAACATTTTTCCTGGCAACCCAGGTTCACTGATTCTCTTCCACAAAGCAGCCCAGAGCAGCTGAGCCTGCAAGCCACGCAAGCATCTGTTTCTTCTTTTGCCAAGTAGAGGAGGATGTTTGCTCTCTCTGTAGAGAGCTTTCTGAGGTCTCTGGGTGTACCCAGAGATTTAATAGGAATTCAAAATGTTAAGTCACATTCCAGGAAGGAAGGAAGAGTTGTTCGTTCAAATAAGAAAGATAAATGTTCAGGACTGCAGTCCCTGTTTACGCCATCTGAGGCCCTGAATTTATCTATTACAAGACAGAAGGATTTTACACAATTTTTGTGTAGTAATTTTTGCTCTCACCACTGAAAAATGTCAGTTCAAATGTGACAGCTTTAAGGATGAGTCAAATAATTCTTGCAACATGGAGTTGCCAGGTCAAGAGTGCACCTGCCTTTGTCAGAGTTGAACTCAACCATTCTTAACCTTGACTCACTCCGTCATGTTGCTCTTGGGGTTAAGAAAGCTCAAACACATTCCTAAGCACATAGCAAACACTCCCAGTTCACTGAAAAGAAACAAAAGAATGCTAAAAATTATTAAGACCTGATTACATTTTTCCCTAGTTTTTTGCCTTTTGTATACACCCTGGGCATGTGAGCATTTGCTAATTTGCATTTTTGAAATGGTGATTTTGGTATTTTAGTGCCAATGTCAGGGCATTTAAATATTATATTACATATCTTCATCTGTTCTGATGGAACCATTGGTGTAATCCTAGAAAACGGGGTCGTATTCTGCTATTCTTTGAAAATATTTTCAACTCCTTTAAAAAAAATCCAAGGGCTGTGAACACTCTAATCACTCAGCTTAATGTATAATAGTCAAAAGAATAGATTCTCTCATAAATATTTGCCTAGGAGAGGTTAAAACAGTTAAATACCCATGAAGATTGAATAACTTTAAAACTCACCTACATTGTACCACATGGACCTTTCACCAAGATTCATCTGTGAAATCCAAACCTCCCTGTTGGGTTCCCAATTACGTTCCAAATTTACATTTCATTTGAGAATCTCTATATACTCCAGCTCTGTCCTGTTGATCCTACCCTAGAAGTGCTTAATGCAGCAAGACACAGAAAGTTAAACACAAGTCACTGCAAAATTCACTCTCAAGGGGCTATACAATAGTTTGGAGAAAGGAACTAGAAACACAACACATCCAATTTAAAGCTCAGTTCACTAGCAGTTCAATTCTGCTGGCATCAGAAAAGATTCTAATTATACATTCTTAGGAAAGCAACATCAAATGAGGTTAATGGGGAAGGTTACCAGACTAGAAGCAGTTTTTTTGCTAAAGTAACAGACTTGGGAATTCTGACTCCCTGAAAACCCAGATTTAAAGCTCAGTCTTGATTTAGCAGGGAGAAGTGAGGACCAAGGGCCTGCCTAGTTCTCTTCCTAGACCAATTACCCCAAGCCGGTCTGCAACCAGATAGGGAGATGCCTGAATTCCACACTACCTTTGACAAAGAGCTTCCTCCTCCCTCCCTCCCTCCTTTTGTACGCTGCACCCAACGCTGCCTGTTTGTGAGTGCCCTCGTGTGTCTGGAGATGGTAAAATTTCATTTCTCAACAAATATTCCAGTGACAGCATCTATGAAATCTCTAACGGCACTTTTTTTTTTTAACTGTACTTGTTTCAGAGACTGTACCTAAAATTCAAGCATTGGTGGGGCAGGACCCCAGATTGCCCCTGGGTACTAACAATGAAGCCAAAGAATGAGCCGGTCACCCGTTGTTAAATTTCATAAGCAAACTGCAAACTATAAAATAGCAAAAGACCGAAAAAAAAAAAAAAAAAGATAATCCAACTAATACATTGCTCCAGCATTTTCCCAAAAGTACTGAGTCATCTTAATTGCTCTAATTTTGTGAGAAAAATTAGAAAGAATTGCTAAGTCCCGGTGATTCTCGTGTTAATTAGCTAGGAATTTGAAGCACAGTTTTAATACTATTCTTTACAAGCCATTACAAGGAATTTTTTTTTTCATGCTTTTGCTTTTTTCCAACAAGCCTTTATAAATCCTAAGAAAGTTTTCTGTCTGTTCTTAGATTCAAGGAACCAGGGCCCCAATCCTTGGAGGCAGATCAGCCAAAACCAGCATTTAATCTCATGATAGCAGCCCTGCGGGCAAAGGCTCTCCCGTCTGGATCCAGTCATTCTGGCTGGGAAACACACAAGTTTGCTCTCAGCACACAAGGTTCCTACAGACTTTTTATGACTAATTTTCAGAAGCCCGTTTGTCTGTGATCTGTGCTTTTTCCCACAGCTCAGTGGAGCCCCGTTGCTACCACTAAGTTCGAGTTTCATCAGAAGAATTGCCACACACAACTGTTACAAAACAATAAATAAATTCTAAAGCAAACTTATATGTCTGAGAAAGTATGTAGATTTCTGGCAAAAAAAAAAAAAAAAAATTATTCCAGAACCATGACTGCGACAGTAACCAAACTGCTACAGAAAAATAACTGTAAAAAAGCGTTTCTTGTCAAAAACAGAGAACTATCTTATTTTTAACCTCAGATAGTTAAATTTGAATTAGATTTAACTATTCCTAGTCTTTTGAGAGAACAGACAATTTTTGTAAATTACCACCACTGTGAAATAAGCCAGCCAATAATGTCATTACCCTTCTGCCAATGCCTGACACATAGTAGGCGCTTCATAAATACTGATTGAAAGGAGGAGAGAGAAGATATGAATGAGTGAGCAACTCCAATACCTCCAGAACATGCTGACTCTAAATGGCTTGTGCAAAACAATTCAGTAAGACGATTCTAGGGGAGATGAGAAGAGAGAGCAGAGCCGCTAAAGAGAGAGCGACCCTCAGAGGCCTCCCGCCTGGATTCAAGTCCAGGCTCCGCCACCTACTGGCTGTGTAAACTTGGGCAAGTTTCTAAACATCTCATTACCTTGGTTTCTCCATGGAAAAATGGGGCAGGTAACCATGCCTACCTCACAGGGTTGTTATAAGGATTGGATAAGTTAATATCCGCAAAGCATTTGGAATAATGCCCGGCATTTTATATGGGTTCCAGGCAGGAGAAAGTAACCACAGAGTAATTTAATGGGGAAGCTTTATAAATTTATGTGGGGAAAATAGATCAATAGAAATAATGAGTAACAGGGGAATCGCTACTAAGGGGTAAGAATGCTAAAGAATGCAGGAATAGCAGATACAGGGAACAGTCACTACCAGAGGTAAGGCAGAGTGCCCAAGGAAGGAACAAGTTTGAAAGAGCCTCCCCCCACCCTCGAGGCTGATTCAGACCTTGCTGGGAAGGGTGTGGCTGTGGCCCACGGGGGCAGAGCAGCTCACTGAGGTGCTGCAGGCTGGAAGTGGCAAGAAAGAAGCCACCCACAGAGCCCTGGAAACACCAGGGAGCTTCCCTCAGAGGTGCTGACCGACTCGCCAGGAATGCACCTGCCAGGTGCCACTGAACTCACTGGGAATCTAGCTGGGGCTCCAGCAAAACTCCCCAGGAAGCCACCCATACTGGCGGTGTTGAATTATCTGGGGACCCAGCAGGACCCACTGAACAGGAATCTGCACTAGGCAGTGCTTGCTGAAGGTGAAGGCCACCGGGTGTCCCCCACCCAGACCAAGCACTGCAAGAGCAAGAACACAGGGACACACACCAAACCAGGAAGCAAAGGCCTCTTGTCCTGCAGTGTCCCTTCAGTAACAAAGCTTCACATCATACCAGCTGACAAGAGAGAAGTATTTCCAGGGTCCAGCTCCAATCTCACAATGAGGGCAATAAAGAGTGGATTTGGAAGTGAGAGGCAGTGAGTTGGTAACTAGCACACCCCCAGAGAGCACTGTGAGGGTATCTGATCAATATAACCACTATTAATAGCTATGCAGCATACAGAAGACTCTAAGTTCTATCTAGCTGTTCTCTGGGAACAGGAGGAGGCCTCGCACAGTGCTTAGGGGCCTGGACTCTGGAGTAAGATGACACAGATGTGAGTCCTGACTTTGCCTCTTGCTGCATCTATGCAGCTCACCTAACTCCTCTGTGCTTCAGGTTCCCCACTGGTAACATGGGGCTGATTATACACACCTACATCATAAGTTAGTGTAGTAAATAAGTTAATGTACAAAGTGCTTAGAAGCATACATCTTGGTTTTTATTAGGTAGTTGCTTGGCAACAACGGCAAACAAAAATGTTTCAAACACTATGCTAAAACCAGAAATGTAACTGGGAGCTAAAAGGACAGATTTTTGCACTGGCAGGCCTGAGCCATCCTTCCTTTGTTATCACACTCTCCCTGGGTTCCCGCGGCTCCACTCCTGCCTGCGGCCCAACTCCAGCATTCTCCTACTCACCCACAGCCCCCAGTGAGGACAGCAGTTACTGCTCTAAGTCACCCAACTAGAGCAATGGTTCTCAGCTGGGGACCATTGATACACCTCTCCTCTCTCCAGGAGACTTTTGGAAAAGTCTGGGATATTTTTGATTGTCACATCTGGGGCAGGGGATGCTGGCCAGGGACGCTGCTAAACATACTATAACGCACAGTATAATCCTGACAATAAAGAATTATCTGGGGTCCAAATGTCAGTAACGCCACTGGTGAGAAACCCTGATCTAGAAGATATGAAGGATTTGTATAAAGGGAACAGAGACAGAGTAGAGAGTGAGGACATGTAGCCTTGATTCCTCCAGCAATGCTGGGTTCTTGACTGGTTCAGCCCAGAATACCAGCTCCAGACTGACCTGTAGCCGGGGTCTAAATGTACAATTTCCAACGTCCTTGCACCACGAGCGTTATCAACACAGAAACTGACTTCCCAGGTCTTCCACACCAAGAGAATGGAGGATGAATTCTTGAAAGAGCTATTATTGAAGCAGAAATGTGCAAAATTTTAAGAAATCTTGGCAGAAAGTAGCAATATTTGTCTTTTTCCCAACTTTAGCAAATATACCTTTTCTTTCCCTCACATGCTTTCTGTTTAAAACAAGTTTCTCTTCTAAGCCCCAGGCCCCCAAATTCATACCTGGAGCTCAGCAGAATTTTACTAAGGCAATGAGGGTTTCAAGGTGAAAGAAACAAATGAAAAGTATGAAAAGCAACATTAAAAAATGAAAAGCTGTTAAATAAACAAGTAGGGCAGAATACTGACTGACAGTTACTATAAAATTCTATTTGTCTTAGCCACAGCCTACATCAGAAACCATTTAGCTGGCAAATATGAAATGTGTATGAGCTGAGGCAACACATGCGAACAGAGAAAAATTAGCTTTTCTGTAACAATGTAAACCATGTGTGTCTTATGAGGCTGACAGGACTATAAGTGAAAATGGCCCCTTTGAGACTGCACCACCAACCAAATTCCATGAGCATGAAATTCTGGAAACAGCTGGAAACCAATTTTTTTTTCCTGTTAGCTATTCATGATGTTTCTTTTTTTGGCTATCCTACAAGCTTGAAACCCTGCATACTAACTGCAGCCCTCAACAAAAAATCACTCATCCACTGCTCGCTGACTGAGGAATCAGCAACTTGTTGACAGTCTTCAAGGAAGAGTTTCAGCATATGGGACAATGACAGTGTTTTTCATAATTAAAAAGTTCCTAGTTAATTTACGAATACACACACGTAAATCTTTCAAAAACACTTTTCATTTGCTATAGAAGCTCTTTCCCTTTGTTTTATTAAGTTCATACTTTCCATTTAGTATCTAAGCAGTATCCTGCCAAATGTAGATTAAAGCTATTCAAAGAGATTACAGGTATGGGGCAATCCTTTATAAGGCAACCTCATATTCATAGAACATTAGCATTCTTCCCTTTACAGAACAATTTACTGCCACGGGCCTTTGTGCACATTGAAAATGCTATGTAAATCAAAAGCTTTCTATGAACGATTTCTCAGATAAAGCCAATGTGCTCGTACGTTAATTTCTTCTTTACAAATCAAGGTATAGCTGAATAATAATTATGCTGTATTGAAACATGGACTGGAAAGTCAGTCAACTAGTTTTGCAATGTCAGCTGTTGCTAAGGAGGGAACGGCATTCAATCTGTGAATGAAAAGGAAATTGCATCAGCAAAGGAGATGCACTGAAGCAGGAGGGGAGAGGCCAGACTGCCGCTTTCCTCTCTCAAGAGTCAGGAAGCATTGGCCATGAACTTCTTGGGGATCTGCTGATGCATGTCTCTGAATTACTGTAAACAGCTTAAGTTACATAACTACTATGGTCATTACCAACAGCGATTGTGGTCATTAGCGATATTCACTCTACTAAGGAACTTTCACAAGCACCTCTTTTGTTCTCCTGACAGTATAAACTCCACAAGGTCAGAAACCAGTTTCCACACCCCATGAAGATTGCTACCAGATAAATTTTCTAAAATAATTTGGAGGCAGGGGATTGCCCTCAACTGTTGAGAAATTTATGAAAGGCCTACTGTGTACCAGGCCCTACTGTTAGCGAAGCGACAGAGTCCTTGTCTAGTATGAGACAGACAAGTAATCTAATATTTTAATACTTTCCTGCTCAAAAACCTCAAATATTAAGCAAATTCATAGACTTTTATGTTTACTTTCTCCCTCTAGCTTTTATGTTAGTCAGAGTGATGCTGTGTTATTCTGCAGAAATCAGATTACAGGGCCAAAATGTGTGTGTGTGTGTGTGTGTGTGTGTGTGCACGCACCCATGTGAGAGAGAGAGCTCTCTATCACATAACATTAACTTTTCTGAACCTCATTTGCTTGGTCTCTGCAATTTGGGAAAGACTACCTTCATCATGGTATTGTTCTGAAAATAAAAAGCAAGGAATAACATATATGAAAATACTTTATAAACTGTAATACAAGGCAATATAAACAAAAGAAATCCTTCGGTAGGTCCCCACTGCCAGCCTTGGGCTCTCCATGACACAACTAACCAGTTTTAGTCAGGGCAAACCAGTTTTCAACACAGATTACCTGAAAGAGTGCAGTCAATTACCTTTTTTATATGAGCACTACTTAAATATCCTACTTACCATTAAGAATTTCTGTGTCCCCTGATCCAACTGCATAAACCTTCTTCTCAAATCACTATTTACAAAGCTTTCCTTTTTTTTCCTTATTTTCCCAGGAAGGGCAATGGGTTATGATGAGTTACCAACTCTCTTATGTTTGCAGAGTCTGCTATTAAGAAAAAAATTTTTCATGCAAAATTAAGTTAATCCACAGGGAACCACACCCAAATAATGTTCATGTTCCAGGAACATTCCGAACTTGACTTAGACTCCTGATACCCACAAGGGATCAGTTGCCGCTCCCCAGCTCAGCTGCACCAGCCTCCAGAGATTACCCAAAGTCACTCCCCTTATAAAGACTATGTATGCTAAATAGATTTCCTTTAAACTACTTACTGCGAAGAAATGGAGGATGTCAGGTGAATCACCCACGATTGATCTTCAATGTGTTTCCTTTCTAGATAAATGTTTATTATGTATAAAGTACATGTTATATATGTTTGCTAGTATTCTTACATGAATCAGCAACTCAAAATGTCCTAGATCAATGGTACTAATAATGTCCAGATTGGTAGTTCTAAAAATTAACTAGGTTTTTCAGTTTTAGAAGGCCTGGATTCTCTATAATAACATTTTTCAAAGGTGACTGAATTATTTTACATATTCCACAGGATAATGTCATTAGAGATCTTCAAATAATCACTTTTTCTAGCCAAATAAACCACCTATTTAAAAAGTTGCTAGTAGATGGATGGGTATCCAAAATTGGTTTAACCATTTCATACATTACCTGGACAAGAAGGCAATTCTGTAGCAGGAACAGATAAACCATATAAACTAACAAGCTTTCAAACTACTAAAGGACTCCAGAGCTTAAGTAAGTATGGTCGAAGAAAATGCCACTTTTTTATGGAAAAGTTTTACTTTATTTTGTAAAAAGCAATGCTTTGAGTAAATTTACTTTACTCTTTCAAAGCAATGCAAATACAATGATAAGCATTCGAGTAAAAAGTACCACGCCTTATGAACTCATCTTTTAAAACACTGAAGGTATACTGCTCACTGAAAGCAGAAATATGTGATCCAATTACAAAACATAACACTTAAGAATAAACACACACAACTGAATAGTCATGAAAAAATAGAGAATTAATAAAAAATATTCTGTTTAAAAATATTAAATTCAAGTTATATGGAAATTTTATGCATAAAAAATCATATGTCTAATCAGAAGGACTCTTCAATGGTCATTTCTGAAAAACAAATACTAACTTTAGTTAAAAAGTTAAACTTTTAACTTTTTTCAAAGTACTTTCAAAACTTCACTATTCAAATTAAAATAAGATATTTTAACAATTTATTCCAAAGGCATGTTGTATAGTTCTTATTCCGAAAGATCTCCTTGTGGTATACATAAGTCAGTCTGCTAACAGAAAAGAGTAAGAAAAGCCAATCTAGGAAAGAAAATGGTTTAATTAAGTGAGAGTCCAAGTATGATCTCAATGTAGTGTCTTTTTTCCCTCCCCATCATTTCTATTCATGTTCGAGAGGGAGAGTAACTTATAGGTAGTTCACCTTGATCTACATTTTCTCTCTGGGCTGTGATATAGTAGAGGGAGGCACTACGTCACCCTCTCCAGTTCACCAGACAGGAATATCTATGCCCAAACCTCATGCCTATCCCCGGGCTGCAATAAGTAACATTTATTTCAGCAACAAAGTGGACTTCTCTAGTGATTATTTTACTGTACTATTTTGTCGCCTTAACACAAATTAACCATTAAAAAAACGAAAACCGGAAATTCAAACTGTCCATGGACAAATAATCATTTAAAAATTGGGAAAATGAGAAGTAAATATAGCCCCAACCACTTAAAGTCACCCCTCCTTATGTTTATACTTAAAACCCTAAGTATAAAAACAGAAGCGTTCCCCTCTACTGCATCAAGAAACAATGTCCCTCCTTTGTATCGAACGCGTTGGGAGCTTTGGAAGACAGACAGAAGTTTCAAGGCCACCACTCTTATCCATTAGACTCATCTTTCCCGTTCTCAGTCTGCACACGCACAGTGCTGGAAGCTTCGGGGGCAGGTGGCTGGGGACAGCAGGCCTGCCTGGAAGCCGCCACCATGCACAGGGGAGTCCTCTTCAGCTTTATCACTCGGTGGGGTGTTGGCTTCTTGTCAGAGAGCAACACCTTTGCTGGGGGCAGGTCTGTGCCTCCATTCTCTGCACTTCCGGCCCCACAGGGAGCCTGTGAACACCCAGCTGCCTCCGTGTCCACAGGGGACGTGGCCTTTGGGGGCTCAGAGTGCTGAGCTGCCTTTCCGCCGCTGCCGCCTTGAAACCGGTTTGTCACCGGCCGAGCCGAGGCCTGGACTGCACTGGCTGAAGACACCCTGACTGAAGCTGAGTTCTTGACTTTAATCTGGGTACTTGTGGAAGGGCCCAGAAATCTGACTGGCTTAGGACCAGTCTTACAGTTCACACCTTCTTCTTCCTCTTCACTGAACGTTATCAGCCGCCTAGAAATACAGAAGCATGTCATTTGCGGCACTTACAGGTTTAGTGACTAATGAAAACATCTCCATAGTTTACCTTCAGAGCTAACAAAAAGGCTTTTGTTACGAATTAGAGTCAAGAGGTTTATAGGTACCTTATCTCTCATCTCCCACCAAGGTCAATATGCAAATTAGTAAGGTGACAAAAGATTGTTTCACTCTGAACACAAACTGTGTATTAATAAAAGCACACATAATGTTAATACCAGCAAGTTAAAATTTGGAGTGTTACACAAGAATTATACAAAATTTGGAGTGTTACACAAGATATATCAAACCGGTTCCCAAGAATCCCAGTGTCACCCAGAGGATAACCAGCAACATCCCAAGCTGTTTTTCCCAGAACTGCAGTTACAAGAGATACACTGAAGAAAAAAAGGATTTGAGAAATGCTGCTGCATAATTTTTTCTCCTCTTGGAGCCTTAAAATCCATGTTATATTAAAGGTTATGAGAAGGCCCATACTAAAGACATCTCTTTAACTTTGTTAGATCTGTATTTCCCGATCATTCTGTAGTGAAACCTTTGACAGCCAGTAAAGTCTGCATTCTTTGGACTTTCTGGGGACTGTTAGAATGGTCGAAGCCATGGTGCAGCTGGATGTGTTTTGAATCTGAGAAGTATTAGACAAACCTCCAAAGATTCCTAAACTGAGTTTACCATTCATTATAAAAAGCCTAAAGGGTGAACATTTTTTAAAACGACCTTAAAACTGTCAAATAACCATCATCAAAACCCTGCCTGCTCCTTCCATTGTTTCAACCAGCTTCACTTCTGAGGCCCACCCCTTCGAACACCAAGGGTGCTGGCGATCCTCCAAGTCCACTCCCTCGAAGGGCCACACAGCATGGGGGTGCTGTTGGAGGCAATTATAACACAGTGAACTCCCATTCTTGCAAATGGCATCATAACAGCATGGTTATCTGAAAATTGCCATATGCAGCAAAGAATGCAAAGACAGTATGTTCAACCCTAAAACTCTACTGAACACTTTCTCTGGTGAGTCAGATGGCTCCTCGGGACCTCACAAGTGCTTCTCAGCCATCATCATCATTATCCTGTCAATGCATCAAAAATGATGCTTCTTAAAATCCCAGAGAGAGAACTAACACAGAGGAGAGTCTCCACCAGCCATTCCTGCCTGCTCTGTTTTCGGTCTACATCTTCTACTAGAATTTATACTGAAGTTTCTAGACATTGGCACTATTACCATGTTGGTCACATAATTCCTTGTTGTGTTCTAGGATGTTTAGTAGCATCCCTGGCCTCTACCCACGAAATGCCAGTAGCTTGCCCTGCCACCAGCCCTCCCACAGTGTGACAACTAAAAATGTCTCCAAATGTTGTCAAATATCCACTTAGAGATAAAATCACCCCCTGCTGAGAACCACTGCTCTTGACTCAAATAATATTTGCTAACTTTAGGTTCAAAAGGCAAAATAAATAATGATAAATAACAATAATAAAAAAAATTATGGCCTTTAAGAAATAAGATCTGTTTTGACAAAAGATGATTAACTACTAAAAACTGAATAAGCCTTTCTACATTTCTGTGAAAGATCCAAAGAGCAAAAGTAAGAAAGTAGTCTGAAATTCCATAGAGGCACTGAATCAAATTTTAGATGATCAAAAAATCAGAACATCTGACGGCCATGAATAAAACTGATACCATAGGCCGGGCGCGGTGGCTCACGCCTGTAATCCTAGCACTCTGGGAGGCCGAGGCGGGTGGATCGCTCAAGGTCAGGAGTTCGAGACCAGCCTGAGCAAGAGCGAGACCCCGTCTCTACTAAAAATAGAAAGAAATTATATGGCCAACTAAAATATATATAGAAAAAATTAGCCGGGCATGGTGGCGCATGCCTGTAGTCCCAGCTACTCGGGAGGCTGAGGCAGTAGGATCGCTTAAGCCCAGGAGTTTGAGGTTGCTGTGAGCTAGGCTGACGCCACGGCACTCACTCTAGCCAGGGCAACAAAGTGACACTCTGTCTCCAAAAAAAAAAAAAAAAAAAAAAAAACTGATACCATAAAAGAAATATGATTTTTTAAAATATTTTACATTTTAATTAATTAATTTATTTATTTTTAGAGATGGGGTCTCACTCTGTCACCCAGCCTGGAGTGCACTGTTACAAGCATAGCTCAGTGCAGCCTCAAACTCCTGGGCTCAAGTGATCCTCCTGCCTCAGCCTCCAGAGTCATTGGGTCTACAGGCATGGGCCACCACACTCAGCTAACTTTTTTTCAGTTTTTGGAGATGGAGTCTCATGCTGCGCTGGTCTGAAACTTCTGGACTCAAGTGATCCTCCCACCTCAGGCCCCCGAATTCCAGGGATTACAGGCATGAGCCACCCCACCCAGTAAAAATATTATTTTAAGTGTATTTAAAACACAGTGAAAGACACAGACATGGAAATTATTAATGCTAATAATTTCATGGAACACAAAAGAACCTATTAAATAAAAATGCTATTTGTGGCAATAGGAAAGAGAAAGGAATTCAGAAAAAGCCATAAGAAATTTCAAGTCTGAATAGATTTTTTGACTACTGCCAATAAAGCCTGGGATTCCACTTTTGTGGGGAAAAAATACCACAGTATTCCCACTGTGTCCACCAGTATTTTTAAAATCACACTTTCCCAATAAGAACATACGACACATGCAGTTTTGGAGAATTATTCCCACTTTTTACATAGCTTTGGTAACTTTATATTTATCAAGATCTATGTACTGATGGTAAGGCAAAATATTTATCTACATGATTAATAAGCTTAGTGAGGTCAAGAACTATTATTATTCACTGTCCCTTCATAAAGGCAGTAAAAACATGGGTCAAAAACAAAACAAAACAAATAATCAACAGAGCACAGGTGACCTCTTTCGAATCGGAGCCATATGACGCAGACTTCCAAGCAAAGGCCGCTCTTCTAGAGTCCAGCACTCTATCAGCTCGTGAGGCACCCGCCAATAGCTGACACCTGCAAGACAAGATGACTTACTTAGGAGAGCCACTGTCCACTGCAAAATGTTAAGCAACACTGTTTCACCTAACACTGGCCAGAAAGAGTGTGAAGTTCATGCCTCCCATTTAACCAGGGAGGTGTGCACAACACCAGCTGAGACTGCCTGGGTCTCAATCTACGACTCTCACTCACTAAGCATGTGACTTGGGAAAGTTATTTCTGGGCCTAAATTTTCTTATCTGTGAAATGATGACAATAACAGTATGTACCTCCCGGGATTGTTGTGATGATTAAATGAGTTAATAAATGCAAAGCACTTAGAACAGGGTCTGGCACAGACTAAGAACTCAAAAAACGTTAGTACCTTTGTCATCAGTGGCAGTGCAGGGAGCAGTATCAGCACTGACCGTGGGGGTGATAACACTCGCCCTGTCTGCTTCACTGGGTTGCTGTGACCATCAAATCAGGGAAATGTGAACCACTCTGTAAACGGCAACCACTATGCAAATATGAGATATCACTACCCTGTAAGCACTTTTTCAAACAAGAATAATCTGAGCTAACGTGTCAGGCCAAAATCCCAGTCAAATTCATTTTAAGTTTTCAATCTGATGTTTCTGACTGAACGCTGAAAAATATATTCTTATAAGCCTTAAGAACATTATTCTAAGTGAAAGAAGCCAAACAGAAAATGTCGTATATTATATTAATCCATTTATATGAAACATCCAGAGAAGGTAAATCCATTGAAACAGAAAGCAGACAGGTGGTCGCCAGGGGCTGCAGGAGAGTGGGAAGTAACTGCTTAATGGGGATGGGGGTTCCTTCTGGGGTGATGAAAATGCTTTGCAACTAGACAGAGGCCATGGCTGCACAACTTTTTGAATGTAGTAAATGCCACTGAAACATATTCTTTAAACTAGTTAATTCTATGTTATGTGAATTTCACCTCAATTTTTTTAAAAAACCCATAAATATCATATACAGAGATACCTGAAAAAAAGCTCAAAGAACTGTGTTGAATAAAAATTGTTTGGCATTAAAAAAAAAAAAAGAGTAATCTTGTAAGTCCCAAGAATGGATTTGGTGTCTTTATCATTTAAGTTCTGGCAAAATAACCAATTTAGCAAGCTGGGCATGTAAATTATTATATATAATAGATATGTTCAATACTCAAAGAACTCTATGAACTTCATTTTAAGACAATAACTTTCTGGAACTACTAAACCATATTCCAAAACCTACACATGCTATAAAAACATTCCCAAATCTGGTCCATTAAGTTTGCCATTTTTAAAAGTCAGGTTTGTTAAGATATAATTTATATAAAATAAAATTCACCCCTTCAGGTACACAGTTCAATTTATTATATATAGTCATGTACCAATAGCCATAATCAAGATATAGACCATTTCTATCACACCCAAAAGTTCCCTCATACCTCTTTGTATTAATGCCTTCCCCTCCATCCCTAGTTTTGCCTTCTCTAAAATGTCATATATATGGAATCATACAATATGCAGCCTTTTGTATCTGGCTTCTTTAGCATGATGCTTTAAAGATTCATCCATGTTGACATATGCATCAGTGATCATTCCCTTCACTGTTGAGTAGTATTCCATCGCATGGATACACTGCAACTTGTTTAAATAACTTTCTTTTTTATTCCTGCCTGTAAAATAATTCATGCTCATTGTAAAAAAATCTGGACATTATAGAAAGTATATGTAAAAAAATCAAAATTGCTCCTAATCTGATGACCAGGAATCATGGGTCAGGACAGATTGATATATTTCATTCCAGTCTTTTTTCTATTCCTATGACATGTACATAATTGAAAACATTTTACATTTAATTTTGTTTCCTGCTTTTTATCATTTTTATAAGTTTATTAAATTGTGCTTTCTTTCAGTTATATAGAATAAAAACGAATTATAAATTGTAAAAAGAAATTTCCTACAGAAATAAATTTGGAAAATTGATATACTTGGTTGTGATCAACTATTTTCTAATTGTTATTTTAATCTATGTAGCCATGGTAAAATGATATCATGGAAATCTAAACCATCATGGAAATTACCAAATCTAAACACATTACTCTGTAAGTCAGATTATCTCATATCCATGAAATAAAAGTGGTCAGCAATGAGGCTTTTTACTACTTCAGTAATGCACAGACTTGGATAAAATATATGAGCCAAGAGTCATCTTCTGACTTAACTTTGCCTTTTTTACCAAATTCTGAATAGAGTTGAAGAGAGCTTCCAGTGGAGGGCATATCTTGTAATTGCCAAAATAAATTAGAATCTATTAACTTTCAGTTTGATGCCTCCTTGGTTCTAAAACATTTATAGTTAGGTGTCACTGGTTAATTATCTTTTCTGACATCAACTTTTTTTATCTGTAAAATGAAGGCAGAATAATAGTCATAATAAAACTTACTTGTTTTAGAGTATTACATTGAAAATTCTACTGAAAAGTAAAAAGAACCGTGCAATTTTGAGTTACTATTATTTTGCAATAGATTTTATAAACACACACACATACTCCCAAGCATGCACTATCTTTTTTTTTTTTTTGCAAAGCTTTTGCTTTTACAAACACGTGTATTAATTCTTACTATAGATATTGCTTTATTCCACATTTGAAAGTAGATGTCACAGGCCACAGACTAATTCAAGGGACCTTATTTTTTTTTAAACAGTGCAGCATCTGGTCTTCTGGCAGAAAATTCAAACAATGTTGTTGGCAGCTACAGGGTTATTCCTTGGCGAGCCTGTTAATAGATTGTGGAGTTTATTTGCACGCTTAGCCACCATTATTCTGTGGTGCATGTTTTTCATCCCATGTATTTTCTATGTTGGCTACACATATTGGGTTTTTAAAAATTAGTTTTACAACTGAAAAAAAATCTTAATGATTCATATTTTATGGCCAGCTAATGTAAGTTATTTTATTCCAATTGAATATAATTTTTATCTTATCATTGACTATTTTTGATTTGTTAATATTTCTTCTGTAATTTTAAACCTCCATATCTTCTCATATTACTACTAACTTTTCACTGCTAATATTTCTTAATTTTTCTTTCTCTAATATTTCTAATTTAATTCTGAGGCAATTCCCCAAGAAATTTTCAGAAAAAGTATTAAGGAGGGATAATGTGGGCTCTTATGAGGGACTATTTTCTAGATTACTATTATTATTATCATCATGGTTATTTTACATTACACAATAATTTATATTTGCATATCTACTGAGAAAATTAAATTATTTATATGAAAGTACAGTAACTCAGTGCCTTAGTTTATTTTCTGTTGCTTATAATAGAATACCTGAAACTTGGTATTTTATAATGAAATTTCTTATAGTTCTAGAAGTTGGAATGCCCAAGTTCAAGGGGGCACATCTCATGAGGGCCTTTTTGCCGGTAGGGATTCTCTGCAGAGTGCTGAGGCAGCACCGAGCACCACATGTGAGGGGGCTTAATGTATTAACTTCTATCATTTCTTATTTTATCGTCAGCATGTACCTATATAAAAATTATTCAAGGGCCAGGCGCAGTGGCTTATACCTGTAATCCCAACACTTTGGGAGGCTAAGGCAGGAAGATCACTTGTGGCCAGCAGTTCAAGACCAGCTTGGTCAACATAGCGAGACCCCGTCTCTACAAAAAATAAAAAAATTAGCTGGGCATGGTGGCTCATGCCTGCAGTCCCAGCTACTCAGGAGGCTGAGGCAGGAGGATCACTTGAGCCCAGGAGTTTGAGGCTGCAGTGAGCTATGATCACACCACTGAACTCCAGCCCAGGTGACAGCGAAAGACCCTGTATCTAACCCCACACACATACACACACACACACACACACACACACACAAAAGCTATTCAAAATAATGGTCATAGTTTTATTATATTCTATCCCATGGATGTGCCAAAATGTATTTAACCCTCAATCATTAGACATTTAAATTGTTTTTGTTTTGTCCCTATTATACATAATGCCTAATAAAATATCTCTGTTCATAAGCCTTTGTCTGCATTTGATTATGTCCTTTAGATTCCTAAAGTAGAATTACTAGATCAAAGAATATGCAGTTTTCATAGTACTGATGTGACCTGACAAGCTATTTTGCGAAGAAGTTAGATCAATTTTTACTCCTGCCAAGAATGCATGAGAGATCTTTACTAATCTGATATATAAAAATGGTTTTAACTTAATATATATTTAATGAATAAATAATGAGAGTGAACTTCTTGCTACATGTTTATTTCTTTTTCTGGGCATTTTATGGTCATGAACCTTGTACTTTTTTGGTAGTAGGGGTTGAGTTGCTTTTCTGATCAATTTAAATAAACTCTCTCAATGTTAAGGATATTTTGTCCAGTTAATGTAAAATTAATTATCCTAGTTTTTTATTAGTCTTTTATTTATAATTTTTTGTTTTAAAGTAAATACTTTAAATATTATATAACCAAATTGATACATTTGTCTTTATGATTTATTTTGAATTTATAATTTCTCTCCCTATGAAGAAATAAGTTATTTGCTTAAATTTTCTCTTAGTTTATTATAGTTTCTTTTTTCATTCATAAATTCACCTGAGGTTATTTTGATAAATGATTTGAGGTTAAAATTTTATTTTTCTTCCCAAGCATATTTCTCAATTACTTATTAAATGATCTATCCTTTTTCTACTAATATATAATCCTTTTTTATCACATAGTATTTTTATTCTCCTAACTTTATTAGAGTTTACCCTTGATCTCTGCTGTATTCTTACACCAGAAAGACATATTTTTTACTGTCATAGGTCTACAGCATGTTTTACTATCAGTTAGACACATCCCCCTAATTACTTCTATTTCCCAAAAAAGTTCTTGTTTGTTTTACCTGTTTTTTCTTTCAGAGGAATTTTAGAATCATTTTCTCAATATTCCCAAAGAGTTCCATTAATGTTCTGATAGACCCATAATTTAATCTGAGAAGAACTTCATAATATTTAGATTTCCCATTCAAGGTCATGGTATGTCTCACCACTACCTTCAGGTCTTTTTTATAGATGGATGGATGGATGGATGGACAGATAGATAAATACATTTTAGAAGTTTTCTTCATGAAACATCCAAGCATTTCTTCAGTAATCTGAAGCACAGTTATTTTATGTTTTGTTTATTGCTATTGTGAATGAGATTTTCCCGTATAATTTCTAATTAATTTATCATAGGTAAGCTGCTGCTCTGTGTCTACTTATATTCTATCTAGCTGGTTTAGTCTATTAAACTTAGCACATAAAATACTTTAAGTTTATTCTTTTGGGTTTTCTAAGAAGACATTGTCTACAAATAACATGACTGTCTTTTCCCTTCCAATAGTTTTTTCTTCACTTACTTCTGTTTCCTGTCTTACGGATTTCCACAGGCCTTCCAGAACTTCATTAAATTACAATGATGCTTTGGAAAAAGTTAAAATAAGTCACATGCTTTGTAAAAAGTCAGTGATCCCAGTTTTCTGCTTCAGCTTCCTAAGTCAGAAGGAGGAGGAAGCTACTCCTGAAGCCTCGAGAGGCACAAACGGAGACACAGAGAACACCACAGGGTTTGTTCTTCAACTTGAGTGTAAGTGCCTCAAAGTAAATGAAATCTAAAATAATAAAGACATCATCCTGCCTCCTTGAGAAGTATGATCGGAAAGGAAAAAGGAGGCAAAGTGAAAGGGGCAAAATTGAGGAGTGGAAACAGGGCTGGTGCTAGCACTGCCTGAAGGAAGAACAGCCATTGCAGAGCTTTTAAAAGCCTCTTCCTCTCCTTTCACTGAACCTTGTATGACTGGCAGTCTGTCTTTACTAGCTTTTAAGATCATCTGAGGATGGGATGTGTCTTATTTATCTCTGGGCCCAATTTTAGGACTTCTTATAGTACTTTGCCCCAACAGGCATGTAATACATGCTTGCTAATTAAGAAAAAAAAATACTTAGGCATAGAACAGTTAACCCTCTGTGATACTTAAGCAAGTGGCATGGCCTTTCTCACTCAGTTTCCTCATCTATAAAATAGGAATGGTAAATAGTATACAGGATTGTGTTAGGACTAAAAGATACTGAATGTAAACCACTTACCACACTGGGTATGAAACAGCATTATTATTATAAACTCTCACTAAGCAGCTTGATAAAAATGATCAATTTTCAAAGTGTGCATTTAAAGATTATTTTAATTGTTTTATAAGGACTCTTTAGACATCTTCCCAGCATTATTTTTGTTTTCTCTTCCTTTTCTTGATTACATTAATTTAGAAGTATTCTTAGGACAATGCATCATAGGTACTAAATGAACTCTTGTTTAATTGAACTCAATAAGCATAACAGAAGCATATTTGAGGTTACTGAATTATAAACTACTAATAATATCTAGCAACTCTTTGTAAGTAAATTGCCTCAATATTACCATGAAATGACAAATACCTTGACACACTTGCAAAAATACTTTTTCAAAAAAAGAAATGCAGTATTTGAGCTTACTTTGTTTTATTAAGGAGGGGTCCACCCGCTTCCATGAAATGAAAGAATTACACTGTACCTTTTCCTTCCCAAGCATCAAAGGCATCCATCATTTTCTTCAACTCGGCTACTGAATAATAGCTCCAAATGTACTGAACGTTATTTCCCGCCTCTCTAGAAATATTGCGAAAAGTAATGAAACTATACTATCCAGGTATGAATGTGTGTACATATACACAACTAATATACATTCAGTAAGTGCTTGTTAATTAAGGGAAAAAATATATAGGTTTTGAGTAGTTGTTCTGTGACCCTTAAGCATATATATGCACATATATTAATATACATATACACACTGTATCATACACTAACCTACATTTGATCTCTTTACCATGGTAAAGCATTTGTTAATTCCACAATATAGACCATGTAGACAAATCAACACATCTTTAAAATCAAGTTTTTTAAACAAATCAGCTAATTACAATAAACTTAGAAAAGATTCAACTTTGACTAAAACTTTTCTAGCATTATATCAGGCACCTACACATCTTATATAAAAGCATCCCTGCCTATAGAGAATTCAGAAACTGATGACATACTTCATCATCTAAAAAGCAAGCTTATACGGTCATGCTTTAGTCACTAATATGTGACCCAATCCAGTTTCCCAGAGAATTTTTTTAAAAAGTTTGCTAAGTGAATTGACCAGTGTAAATATAATAAGATTACAGGGAAAATATTAAGAGAATAACCCTCAAGAATTTATCATGTTCAAGTCACAGAATTCTAAAGGAACCAGGGAACTTCATCATTTCTCAGAAGAAGACACCGAGGTGCAGGCTGGCTCTGGGTCACTCTATGGGCCTGCTGACCTGTAGGCCAGTGCTTCTATGGCCTAGGGAAGATACCAGGCATGTGGCTTTCCTTTTCTTTTTGTTAAAGCCTCTCAGGGGACTCCGATGCACCCTCCCAGTTGAGAACCACTGTACTAAATCATGTAGATGGCCTGTGGCTTACATATACTGCATGTGAAATGGTCTTAATTATAATCTCATGAAGCAGGCCTATCTCAACAGCTACTGTCTACTACCCTCTGTCTACTGCCCTGTCTACTGAGAGGTATTGATGATGGTCCTTTTTAGTCAAGCACAATACTCCATGCAGTAAACCTCTTAGAAGAGATCAAGATTTTATTTTGTTCCTTTTCACATTTAAAATGCAGACATACCTTTTAAAAATGCTTTTACTGTGAATTCTTCCTCCTAGCTGCTTATCAATAGCATCTGTTCCATCAGTTTTGGTGGCATACACACCAATAATTCTACTCTCGCAGCTTGCACCAGATGTGTTAAGATAGTGGAGAACCCAAACTGTTGGTTTATTGCAAACTAAACCATATGAATCACAGAAGTCTGTTAAAGCCTGAAGCAAAAATATATATAAAATTTGAATTTAATTCCAGAATAAAATAAAAATGAATTTGCTCTATTACCTTCATGTACAGCTATAATTTCAGTCAGTCATAAGGGAAATAAAAAGATTATAAATTTCAGCTTAGTCTTTATGCCCTTAAAAACCAGACACTCATTTTTTTAATTAATTGGGGCGGGGGGAAGATAATCACAAAAGTACTACCCAAACTCCAACACCTTTTCATCTATAGAATCCTTTTCCACATGGAAATTCCATTTTATTTTCTCCTCTTTTAGCCTGCCAACATCACTTCTAATTTTATAATCTTCATATAATAATTAAAAGTTAGACCTTTTCTTTTCTCTTTAGAATATTTTCCCCAAAATTTCCCATTTGACTTAATTTTCCTTTTATTTTCTACTTACTAGCCCATGACTGATCCTTATTTTTAACTCCAAATTTCAATCTTGGATTAACCAGATTAACTTCTTCTTTTGCACTGAACAATATGAATATATGAACTCAATATATACTGTCTGAACTCATTTGGCATTTATCCACCTATTCATTCATTCACTTGAATATTAAGTTACTACTCTGTGCTGAGTTCTCTTGGAAAAATATTTTTCTTAGATGCCCAAAGGTGCTAACAGCAGATATAATACTTTCAATAAGACAAACACAGGTAATGAAGCTTTTCAAGTCATGTACAGATCTTTCAAATGTGATTTAAAATAAAAGCAGCTTTAAAAAAAATTTACTGATCTCAAAGTGAATTAATCAAACGAATGCTTTAATTTAGTAACAAACTGCTACATTCACTAAATCAGGTAAGACATTTTGTTATTTATCATGGCTACTTTTTAAAAAATCATTTTAGTAAACAACATGATACCCTGTATCCTCACATAGTATAATATTTCTCTTAATTTAAAAAGAACGAGGGACAGAATAGTTCTATTAAAAAAAACATCAAAAAGTGTTAAAACTTTAATGAGGAATATAAACTCAATAAAACTTTGAAAGGCAATGTAATATACTTTCCTAGAATTTGGGCCTTAAAAAAATGAGTAGTAGTAATTAAGAAACATGTCTTCAAAAATTACAAAAACTGGGCCGGGCGCGGTGGCTCACGCCTGTAATCCTAGCACTCTGGGAGGCCGAGGCGGGTGGATCGCTCAAGGTCAGGAGTTCGAGACCAGCCTGAGCGAGAGCGAGACCCCGTCTCTACTAAAAATAGAAAGAAATTATATGGACAGCTAAAAATATATATAGAAAAATTAGCCGGGCATGGTGGCACATGCCTGTAGTCCCAGCTACTCGGGAGGCTGAGGCAGGAGGATTGCTTGAGCCCAGGAGTTTGAGGTTGCTGTGAGCTAGGCTGACGCCACGGCACTCACTCTAGCCTGGGCAACAAAGTGAGACTCTGTCTCAAAAAAAAAAAAAAAAATTACAAAAACTGTTTGGTTTATATGACAACACAGCTATGCAAAATAATATTGCTTTGTGCATAATAAATATAGATATATTTTAAAACTTAAGAAAATGCCAAGACCTTTTTAAGTTCTATATTTGACCTTAAAGAATATGTCTCCATTTCATTGGCCAAGTGGTCAGACAGGCTGTATGGATAAGGGATGCCAAAGTAATCGGCCTCTTCCTGTAGGGCCACACGAGTTTGCTCATCTGTAGGAATCTGAACTTCTCCATGAAGATAATCCAAAAGGTATTTAAATAGATGTCCATCATGGTCAATAACACAAGCCCCTAGAAAACATTCAGTTCAAAAATGATTGCAAAGATTCATATGATGATCAATAAAATTTCAACAACTCAAACTAGGTCTGAGGACCTCTACAATTAGAAATACTTCTTTCTCACAAGAAGGTTAATATCCAGTGTTCAAAGAGGTTCAATTAATCTAACTAAGCCAGACTTTTAGTTCTTCATTCAAACAGCGGATATGATATACCAGCAACGCTCAGCTTACAAATAGGTGATATCCTAAAACTGAATTTGAGTGAACCGTGTGGGAAAACCACCTGTATTTCTATAACAATGCATGTAAGTCTGAATGCAAACATGTATCACCAGGGTCTCCATGTTTGGTTGTGTGGGTGTATTGTGTGTACCATTGCCAGGCCAAGGGGATGAGTGAGGCTGAAATCAAGCCCATACTCTGTGCACCAAGCCATACACCCTGGCATGGAACTGCATCTTCCTGGATAAAGGGCACCCTTTTCAAATTTGCACAAAGAGGTTGTATGAGTTAGTAGTGAACTTTTATATTCTCACCCACTATGTAGGAAAATATATTCTGAGATCCATTTGGAACTTAGGATGCAATGACCGTATTCCCACTATGGCCACTGCAAAAGCCAAGGACCCAGACTGCATGTAGAAACAGAAGCTTACCCATAACCTCAGACCATGACATGCATAGGAACTGCTCACTAAGGAGGGCATGTGGGGTGCTCGTCACTATGTTCACTGTTGCAAATCAGCAACACCATAAGCCTGGGGTTCCTACCTGCAGGTATGCCATATGTTTGAAACTGTTGTGTTAGTTCCTTTGTACTGTGAGAACCTAAACTTTAAAAAAGAAGAAATGCTATGCTAGCACTACTCTGTAATAAAAGATTTGTCTTAGACAATTTTTTTAAAAACCTTCTGCATAGGGTTACTCAATAATTCCTTTTCTTCCTTGATTAGCTTAGAAAAGGGAATAAGAAGGTAAAACTTGGGGGCACAAAAGAAACTCAATCGCTGCCTACTATCTTTTCCTCAGTAAACCTTTCTTTCTGCCCAGGTGACATCAAGCCCTGGGCACCAGCCATCAGTGATTTTTTCCATTCTTTCAGCTGCCATTTAGCTGGCAAAGCAATGTCCCAACACTGGGGTTATTAATAGAACAGCCCCCTATGTTCAAGACTCCTCAATTCTTCTAACACAAAACCAAGAGTGGGCCCTGGGGCTCACAGATAGTGCAAAAAGCCTCCCTTGTGTTGATGAAGTTTCTTTACAACCAGCAGTAGGTTCAGTGAGTCCCACAGCACTTCAAGCAGACAGCAGACCCAGAACCCTACCCACATGACTTACAGTTTCTTCTGAAACACCAATTTTTGGTCCTCTGCCACTGAGGGACTCGTGGTATCACTGCACTTTTTCTCAGCCGTGCATGTCAGCCCACACAACAAGACTACACAGCTAGGCTAGGTGCCAAGTATACACTAATTCTACACTGATGACAACTGCTCTGTGAGGTATAGGGGCAGCTGCTTTGTCCAGAGAAATACATTTTCTAACTTGAAGAACACAGAGAGAAGCTCGTCTATTTAATCAGCCTCAATACCTTCACCTGTGAAGCCACATGACAGTAACGACTTTCAAAATGTAGTTAATCCCCATAATTAGGTCATGACTGCCTTTATGCACTCTCTCTTCTTTGTGAACTTTTAGAAGCAGTATCACAGGTTTTCAAACTGGTATTTAATCTCTCCATGTAGTAATGAATCTCCATACAGTCCTAATGATTTCAGTAATCAGTATACTAATCTAGTATGTTCTGTTGTAATTAGGAAAATCAAAAGGAATTTAAACTGGACTCCTATGTTAATGAATATTCATAATCATGCTTCCAGACTTTAGACATTTACCTGACTCATCTGTTTTTAGAGGAAAGCGACCACTGAACATAGACGCCAACATAGAGTCTCTAAAGCGGCACAAGGACTCACGCCGGGCTGTGTAAATACAGCCACCCACGTTCAGTCGAAGAACATCTAGCACCTCTTCTGCCTTGTGGCCTTCCATTGCTTCCCCAGACACCTGAATGTCAGCCAAACAACACTTTCAGAAACTTCCAAACAATGGCGGTCCCGGTCCCCCTCTGTAAGAACAAAGGACAATCGTCCCTGACATTTCCAACGACACATGAAATAGATAATAAGTACATTACAATGTGATTGA
Source organism: Eulemur rufifrons (assembly GCF_041146395.1). NCBI lineage: Eukaryota > Metazoa > Chordata > Mammalia > Primates > Lemuridae > Eulemur > Eulemur rufifrons. The sequence goes on along the minus strand of NC_090983.1, from coordinate 32,036,070 downwards.
AAATAAATTCCTCAGTACTAGAAATATGGAACTGAAGGATTTTATACAATATGAATTCGATAAATAAAAATAACAAGATAAGCTGAGAAGTTGGAAAACATTGCCTCAGAGGATTTGTAAAAGGTAATAAACTACAACCAACCCAATCCTAGCTGCTGAAATGACTGTTGAAAAAATTAAACATGATGAGGTATGGTCTGTCACACATCAGAGAAAGGTGAGGCGAGCTCATGCTCCTCAGCATTCACGTATCTCTTTAACTGCGGGCAGTGTGAGGGAGCCACGCAGAATGCAGAGGAGGCCCGGGACAGCATGGCGTTGAGCTGCTGGGCTTTCTCACTGACTAGCTCTGGGATCTTGGGCAGTTACTATTTCTCTTCTTGCTTCCTCACCCATAAAATGGAGGCAGCGATGGTGCCTATCTCAAAAGGACTATCAGAGGAATAATTAACAGAACATATAAAAAGCATTTAGAACAGCCTCTGGCTCAGAGTAAGTATTCAATAAATGATAAATATTATGCATAATGATATAAATTTTACCATAACGTGTATACTGAGGAACTTGATATTGACTCTGGAGATTTAAAGAAACAAAAGAGCAGAAATTAACAATGATAATTGTAACTCTTAAGTTAGGTAATTAAGGAATATATAATTTATCAACTGAGATTAGAACTCTATGTATACCAGTAGCCGGGATGGTCCGGAACTACAAATAACCCCTCCAGATCATCTGGCTTCTTCACTCTAAGATGGCTGAAGCTCTGGGGAAGTTTTAGGGGTTTGATTTCTTAATCCATTCTAGAGATTGCTGAACCGCAGGTGATACTGTGGCGTTTCTATGGAACCCAAACCAATACTGTGATGAAAAAGCTACTCCCAACATTGAGACTCTGCAGTTATCTACCCATTTCACAGCAAGTTTAAAATGACTGCCAAACGGCTCAATGACATCCATGTCAACTCACTCTTATTCAGTGATCAACTAAGATCCTTTTGTAGATACTGCAATTCAGCCAGTTTCCAACAAAATGAGAGAAACAGACCCCTAGAATCCGGGGAAGACCATGTATATAGAACACGGTCAGTGAACAGAAACCATTTATGGACTAGAGGGCTAGCCTTCCAAAACCACTTATCAATGTGACTTCTTGCACTGCCTAGAAGTCCTGGAAGCCTCACTCCAAAGATCCATGAGAACTACCTCTGAGACATATGGCCCCAATTACCAGCTCCCTGGAATACTATCTATCCTTCAGTGCCCGGGGCAAACCTCACTTCTTGCATGACCTTCCCAAGTACCCCACCCCCACCCCCAGGTAGACTCCTTGCACAAGTCTACTAAAATACTTCATATTTCTGTCCACATTTTATTCCACTTGCTTAATCCCTCCTTTTTGATCTGTAAGCCACAGAAGGCAGGGCCTGTGTACCTCTTACTAATTCCCATTGACTGAATGCTTACTCTGTCTCAGCCACTGTGAGAGACACTTGACAGACATTACCTAATTCACACAAAAGCCCTACTGGGTAGGAATCACTGTCCCTGTTGACAGATGAGGACACTGGGGTAAAAAATAGAGTGATCTGTACAGGGACCACACTAGGGCTGCCTGCTAGCAGGTGGTGGAGCCAACCCCAATCCACCTCAGCAGGACCAACGCCAAGTTCTTGCTGCTCACCCCACACTGCCTCCTTCGGCCCTGTGGGCCACTGTGGCTCCTGACCCAGGCCCTTCACTAAGCATCTGCCCCTCTGAAGACTTGGGGGCTACAGGAACACAGCAGCACCCCATTCCAAGGATTTAAGAGCTACTCCTCCCCCTTCCCCAGTCAGTCTCTCCTGAGGAAGAGGTGCATCACCGTTGCAAGGCCAGACCTGTGGTGACACTCCCCAGGCTCCACCCTCAAATGCACCACTTAGGCTCCCTGTTATGTGGAAAGTGCCCGGCCCTGGCCCTCGGGTGCAGTGTCCCCCAAAGTGCGGTCCTATGACCACCTGCATCAAAACCATCAGGAACGCTCAGGAAAATGCAGACACCCAGGCCACAGCACCGAGAATCTGGTTCAGAAACTCTGAGGAGGGGTCGGGATCCGCCTGCGATGCCCACTTTGAGCAACACTACTCAAGGGGCTCACACTCCTCTTCCAAAGCAGGAAGAAAGGAGAAGAGCTGAGGAGCTGCAAAGCCCTGCTGAGGTCTCCCGCGGCCCGGGGACCTGGAATCGGCCCGGAGCCTGAGCCTGCAGCCCGGGGCGCCCGTGGATCAGCGCGGCCCGGACCCTTCCTCCGGGAGCCCCGCCGCCTCCCGGGCCCGCGGCCCACCGGCGCCCGCTCTTCCGCGCCGGCGGGGCGGGGCGGCGACCTCCCCGACTGACCTGCGGCCCGCCCGGCCCTCTGCGCGGCCGCCGGACGCCGCTGGGCCGACACGGAAATGAGCGGCTCCTCAGCTGCTGGGCAACTCGTGGCACAGGGCGGCCCCAGCGGCGCCCCCGTGCGGCCGGCCCGGCGGCGGCGGCGGCGGCGGCAGCGGCGGCGGCGGAACGGAGGCCACGCCCCGGGCACGCCGCGCCACGCCCCAGCACTGGCCCCGCCCCTGAGGGCCGCCTCGGGATTGGCTGGGGTTTGCGGGAGGAACAGGAAAGATCCCTCAGAGAAGGTCGGCGCCGGTCTCGTTCGTTCAGAGTCTGCTTTTACAGATGAAGAAAAGAAACAAGCCACAGAAGTTGCGATTGTCCAGTGTCACTAAATAATGACTAGAGTTAGGATGTTAGGTGTTCTCACCCCTGGGTCAGGGCCCATCCTTCCAAACAAGGTTGCTCCAACGCCAAGGTGTACGACTATATTGCAGTTGGATACGTCCATGTGAAAAGTGTCTGCAGTTCCCAGAGCTCAATTCAGTCTGTGTGACAGTCCTGTAAAGGGTGACATTTTAATTCCCATTACAGCAAGAAAAATTGAGGTGGGAGCAAACATTTATTGAACACTTTTGTACACCTAACCCTGTGCTAAGGCCTTGAATGCATTGCTTAATTTTTCTCTTAAAGATAACTCTAAAAGAGTTCTTTCGGTTTCCAGCTGCATCCTACCTTGTGTTGCTATCTTAAGATGCATAAAACACAGTCCTGTCTTCAAAGTGCTTCCCCAGAGTCAATAATATTTGGCTCCAAATTCCTCTGACTGGATCTTAGAAGGGAATAAGCCAATGAGAGGTAAGTCCATCTACTCCCTCAGATGTTAATAGTCTTGGGAGAGAGGAAAGGTTTGTTCAACCTGTAATTATCAAGCACTAGCTACAGAGCAGGCACTGAGAGCAGAGGACCGAACAAGACAAACAATAGGGATCCATGGACCTTACAATCTATTAATACTATAGCAGTCAGAAAACTTTTTCTGTAAATATTTTAGGCTTTGTGGGCCATACACAACTACTCAACTCTGCTGTTGTAGTGTGAAAGCAGGCATAGACAAAACATAAAGGAATGAACATTGCTGTGTTCCAGCTTTATTTATGGACATTGAAATTCAGATTTCACATAATTTTCATGTGTCATGAAATAATCTTTCAAAATGGCTTTTTTCAAACATTTAAATATGTAAAAACATTTTTAGATCATGGGCCATAAAAAAACAAATAGTGGTCCCTATGCCATCATTTGCCTACCCCTGTTCAAGTGGGAGAAGCAGACACTAAGCAAAATAGTTATAGATAGTGATAACTGCTTGGAAGGAAGGAGTCAGGACAATGTTGGGTGGAGGAGTCCTCACTGATGAGGGGACACTTCGGTTGAGAGCTAAGGGTGAGAATGAGCCCACCTTCTGAAGGTATTTTAGGAGGAAAGGTATTTTAGGAAGAAGGGACAGCAAGTGGAAAGGCCCTGAGGCAGGAAAGGACTTGGCAATTTGTAGGAAGGGAAAAGACACTAGTATCTGAAGCTTGGTGAGCATCAAGACAAAGTGAGATGAGATGAGGTTGAAGAGAATGGCAGGAGCCAGATTGGAAAGCTTCGTGTGGCTGTAGTAGGAGTTTAAATTTCACTCTAAGGATATGGGAAGCTGTTGAGAGGTTTTAAGCAGGAAAGTGACATGGCAGATTTACTATTAAAAAAAAAATCACTCTGACTACTGTGGTGATAATGGATTGGAGAGGTGTGAGATGGAAGTAGGTGACTGCTGCAATAATCCAGGAGAGAAATGTCATAGTTTCTCCTTGAGTGGTGATGGCAATAAAGAGAAGTAGATGGATGCAAGAGATAGAAATGACATAAAATTTGCTGATGGATCAAATATGATGTGTTAGTTTGAGTCTTCTCAGAAGCAGACAATGATATCAGTTTAAAAACATGCAAAAGATTTACTGGACCGAACACCTATGAGGGAACAATAGGGAGGCATCTGAGGGGAACTGGGAAAGACTTTAGACAATTTCAGTTCCTGTGGAGGACAGGAAAGGAAGGGTAGGAAGAGTTGTACATATGTTGCAGTTCTAACAAAGCTTCAGCACAGCCAATGGGGAGTCTGCAAGCCAAAGTTACCCATCAGAAGAGTCCTGTGTCTCCCAGAAATGGATCTGCCTTAGTCTCCCTGTGCACTCACTCAGTTGCTGGCTGGGAACAGTCGGTGGGAAATACAGCCTAAAACCTGGTGATGGATGTCTGAGCACAGCAGCGGGGGCCATCAGTCAACAGTGCTCCTTGCAACTGTAGATCTGAAAGGTGCATTTTCATGGATGCCACACATGAGAAATAAGGGAAGAGGGGAAATGCAATACTACCTCTAAATTGTTCACTTGAACAACCGAATGATGGTGAATTTACTGAGATAGTGAATTATGGGAGAGGAATAGGTTTGAGGGAAGAGATCAGAAGGTATATTTTTTACTACTAAGATTCAGATGTTTAACAGACATCCAAGTAGAGAGATCAAATAGCAATTGAATAAATCTGGCACTCAGGAGTGACGTTCTGTGCTAAAGTTGTAAATTTGGAAGGTGTAAGTATTTACAACCATGGAACTGAATGAAATCATCAATGGAGAGGGCAGATAAATCAGAAGATACAGGATGAAGCACTGACTCCAACACTTAGAAGTCAGGCTTAGAAAGGGGAGCCAGAAGGGAGGAGGGGAGCCAGGGGCGTATGGAATTATAGGAACCAAGAGAGCAAAGGGTCATTGATGTCAAATGCCACTAAGAGATCACAGGTCCATTAGATTTGGTAATGTGGGAGTTCTTGGTGACCTTGACAAGAGCAATGCAGTTTCAATGCTGTGGTGAGGCTGCAAACACAGATAAAAGTGGGTTGGAGCATGAACAGGAGATGGGTGACTGGATATAACTCTTTACAGAAGACTTTATTATAAAGAGAAGTAGAGAAGTGGGGCAGTAGTTGAAATGGGATAAGGGGTCAAGGGAAGGAGTTTTAGGATGAGAGTCACTAGAGCAGGTTATGCTGAAGGGAATAATCCAGTACATGGGTAGGGATTGCTGAGGCAGGACAGGGAGGGAACAACTGAAGGAATGAAATACTTGCAAAGGAAAGGGACACTGGAGCCAGAGCACAAGTGGAGGAATTTCTGTTTGGAAGAGCAGAAATGGAAAGTAAAACAGAGAAGATAGATTTAAGTCCAGGTAAGTTGGTAGATGTCACAGAGGGAAAACGAGGAAATTGTGATCAGATAGCTTCTACATTCTCAATTTAGTTTAAAGCAAGGGCAGGGGCTGAGAGTAAAGGAGATGCGGGGTGGAAGAGATTTGAAGAAGGAGGATGAAATATGCATTATTTATCTTGGGAATTGAAAAGTGAACTTTCTACAGAAATGTGATAGGCTTACCAAGAAGGGATGAGTGTCCATTTGAAGATTATAATCATTACAACATAGATGACAAACCAGTCATCCTAGTTATATGATTTTCATCCAGCAACATTCAACAGTTTCAGTGCAGTTGCTGAGAAAGTAGATAACTGGGCTCAACCAGGGCTGGGATTGAGCCAAGTAGTATGATGCAAGGAGAGAGAGAGAAGAGAGTTGAAGATATCTGTAAGTGGTTGACTATTGTAATATGGACTCTACACTGGGTAAGGAGGGAAATCAATATATGAATGCGATGATGCGTAGTAAAAAGGTAGCGAGGTTAACGGATTTGAGATCTCAGTGGGGTTGAGGAATTATTCAAATAGGTATACTAGAGTAAGTGAACTGGAAGGATTGAAGGTAGTGGTCAGAGAGTATAACACTTGAATTCAGGATTTCAGAGGTAATTCAATGACTATAATGCCCAGGTTCTTGACTGAGATAGGCTGGAAGAAAAGTTAGTGGAGGTGAAAAGTTTAAAGAAATGGCAAATCAGGTTGTAAGATGAGTTAGCCCCATAAATACAAAGTTAACAAGAATGGAGTGGATGGAGAGAAAAAGATGTTCAAACAGAAGCCAATGTCGTCAATAACTGATAATTGGAAGAGTCTTAGAAAACTACATTGAGAGAAGGAGAGATCCTCTGTCTGGGTGTGTGTGTAAAGTTAAAATTACCTAGGGCTTAGAAAGACAGAGGAGGAAAAATTGTTTGGAAGTGCTAATGAAAAAAAAGAAGACACCCAGCCCCACCTCCTGGCTCTGGTATATGTGGGGAGTAGAAGGAAAAGTGGTTTCCACTCAAGAAGGCTACAGAGGAAGAAGGACCTCTAGGAACAGACAAGTTTCAGTAATAACTTTTTAAAAGGTGACAGTAACATTTAAAAGGGAATTTTAGAGGGCTCTGTGGAGGTGTTTGGGAGTAATGGGAAAAGTGGGGAATTGGCTCAGAATAGTGGACATACAAGCAATATGGGGATGGGGCCAGGTGACAGTGGACAACTTCGGGAATTGGGACTGCTGGGGTGATTACAGTTAACAGAAGTCTAGGCAGACCAAGAAAAGTGCTAATGCTCTGTTAATCCAAGGCCAGATATTTAGCTCAATAGCATTGGTGTAACCCCACCCTCTGGCTGCTCCCAATTGTTTGACGGACTGAGGGAAGGGAAGGGGCTTACAAGAAACCAAAGCATCAGGAAAACTCTCGGGAGACTAGGCCCTCCTGCAGCTCTCCTGGAAGTAAAGAATAACCCAGCTCTGATGCATGGGAGCTTGAAGGGAAGGGAGAGAGAAAACAGCGTATAAATCAGAGCCCAGTTCACAGACCTGATTAGCTTCAAGGCTGCCCTCCACTTCTGGCTCTCTCGAAGGTGGGAGACATAGACGCTTGTCATGGTTAAGGAGAAACAAATAACTTTGTGACTATCGTCCAGGAAAAGGTTCCCAAACTATAAATACATTCTTCCCTCAAATCCCGGACAAGGTACGGGAGAATGAAGGTGCTGGTTGCTTCTTTGGTCACAAAACCTAGAAGAGTTGAAACAGTTTTCTTTTAAAAATGCCTGATGTAGAGCATGCAACTCCACCACAATAACACTGGCAGGAGAATTTCTGAATAGCCCAGGTAATGGCAGCCATAGCAGCATAAATCTGAATCTCCCAACTCATTATCCAAAAACCATACCACAGAAATACACAATAAAAAGAACAAATAAAACTACATGAAACCAATGCTGCCTGCTTAACTAAAAGAGAATACCCAAATTTCAAAGTATCTGTAAATAGAAAATAAATACCAAATCTCAGCAAGCTGTGTCCCAAGCTCCTGCCACAAACTTTCACAGAGATAAAGAGCAGTCTGGAGAAAACGAATGGACGAAAGTAGAGGAGAGCTACTGATGTGCCTAAGATTTATCTAAGGTAACCACACACATACACAAACAGAAAGTCCATCCTATATGCTAAAATATTGGAAAAGATTCCTAGCAGATAAGAGCACTTACTATATTTATTTTATTAAAGTATACATGATTCATGGTAGCAGTCTATGAGAAGCATTATTTCCGGAGGTAACAGAAGGTAAAAAGTAATGGAGAGACATCCTTTAGAGCTTGGTGAAGAGGAAAAGAAGTAAAAAGAAACATTAGGGTCAAGTAAGGCAAATGAGTTTCAAAGCTTTAAAAATATGAAATCTTTAGCTACACACACTCACGTGCATGCATGTGCACATACAAGAACCATCCATCAAGAAATGTATTTCACTGCAGAAGACACCCTTGAACTTGGAATCTTACAAACCACATCAAATCTTTGAAATGAATAGGTGATATGTGAGGGTTCTACAGAAAAACAGAACCAATTATATAGATATACATATATTATAGATATAGATATATAGATATAAGGCATTGGCTCACATGATTATGAAGGCTGAACAGTCCCATGATCTGCTTTCTGCAAGATGGAGACCATGAAAGCCAGTGGTATAGTTCTAAGGCCTGAGAGACATAGAGCGAACTGAACAAATTCCAATCTGAGTCTGAATATCTGAGAACCAGGAGCCCCGAAGGCAGGCGAAGATTGCTATGCCAGCTCAGTAGTCAGGCAGAGAGCCAGCTGATCTTCCCGTCTTCTACTTTTGTGTTCTGTGCAGACCTTTAGTGAATTGTGTGGTGCCCACCAACATTGGGAAGGTCAACCTGCTTTCTTAGTCTACTGATTTAGATGCAAATCTCTTCCAGAAATACTCTCACAGACACATCTAGAAATAATATTTAACCAGATATCTGAGCATCCCATGACCCAGTCAAGTTGACACATAAATGAACTATCACAGGTAAAAACAGAGTAAATATATGCAAAACTATTATAGGAAGAAAACAGAAAACAAAACCACTTTAGCTGATGAAAAATTCTCCCCTCCCCCAAAAGAACTAAAAGCAGAAGAAAACTGTGATATAAACTCCAAAGTGAAGTAAATATCCTCAAAGAAGCATTTGAAGGTATGAAAAAACACCATGAACTGGTAAAATAGTAAAATAGAAATGGACAAAAAACAAGAAGAAATAAAAAGAGAGGGGGTTTAATCCAAGAAAAAATATAAGAAAAAGATAAAAATTAGGACAAATTGCAAGTTTCCAAGGAAAAATAGAATCAATAAGGCATTGAAAATGGTAGGAAAATAACCAACATAGTGAAAAGGAGATACAAAATTAAAAGTAATTGGGCTCAGAGAGAAGTAATTGAAATCGAAGACAGGCGAAGAAGAAACAACATAAGAATAATTGTAATCCCTAAAGGATATAAACAAAATAACAAACAGAACTAATATTTAAGACCATAAAAAAACCAAACATTTTTCAGGATATAAAAGAAATATAAATCTATGTACTGAAATGACCCATCAATTACATGGGAAAATTCACCCAGACGTATCAACTCCAAGACATAGGCAAGTAAAATTATTAGACTTCAAAGATAAACAAAAAAGTCTCCAAGAGCTCCAGGCAAAAAAAAAATCAAGAAAGGAAAAGAGAATTAGACTGACAAAGGACTGCTCTAAAACAACACACAAGCAAGGCAACAATGGAAAGCAGTTTTAAAAACTCGAGGAAGGCGGGGCATGGTGGCTCATGCCTGTAATCCTAGCACTCTGGTAGGCCGAGGCAGGAGGATAGTTTGAGGTTAGGAGTTCGAAACCTGCCTGAGCAAGAGCAAGAGCAACAGCAAGACCCCATCTCTACTAAAAATAGAAAAAATTAGCCAGGCATGGTGGAGAGTGCCTGTAGTCCCAGCTACTGGGGAGGCTGAGGTAGGATGATTTCTTGAGCCCAGGAGTTTGAGGTTGCTGTGAGCTAGGCTGATGCCAGGACACTCTAGCCCAGGCAGGTGGCAGAGCAAAACTCTGTCTCAAAAAACAAACACTTCTCCCACTTTCTGAAGAGGCCCAGGCAGAGATTGCCTCTCACTCAGAAGTCAAAAAAAAAAAAAGCCAGATTCAGGCTGTTCAGGACTCCCTTTCAGCTAGGCAGCAGCTAGCTAGCTCCCTTGTGGCATATGATTCAGGCTTGACTAGTCAGACATACCCAGCTCAGGTCTAGCAACAGGAGCTAGTGATGCCCAGCTGCAGGGATGGGGGAACTGCAGCATAGACACGTTTTCCAGAGGCAGCAGCAGTGGTGGTCCCAAGGGCAGCATCTAGTACCACTGTTGGCTCTGTAAGATCAGCAGCAGCATCCTCACAGTGCTGTTTAGGTAGCATGGCTGTGGTAAGGTCCTTGTCTGCTGCCAAGGCCCTCTTGTTTTCCAAGCTTGTACTGCTATCCTGCCGAGAAATGCTTTAAACCACACAATGTCCTTTTCTGCTTCTATCAGCCTGGGTTAATTTTTCTTGGTGCAATTCAACCTGCCAGACTGGTACAGATGATCAGATCAGATGGTTTAATAAAACGTTAAGTACAGGATTTCTACTTTGTTTTATTGGCTTATTGATTTGCAGTGTCTTTTACTTGGCTCCTGCTCAGGGCCTGTTTTTCTTGGATGATTTTTCTTTTAGTAATGCTGATATGTTAAAGAGGATTTTTTTTTTTCCTTCCCTTCTCCTTTTCGGTGTGGGGGATTGTGGGTCAGGATAATCAAATTTTAATTGACCAAAATCTACACTTAGGTAGAAAAAATTAGGCAATTAATGAGTACAGAATAAAGGAAAACAGAGGGAGAGCACAAATCAGTGCTTTGTGCAGGAGAGTATCACAATAGGACTGTGAACTCATTTAACTGGTTTGTTTTATAGATAAGGAACTTGCAATAAGGAATCACACACGTAATAGCTGAGCCACAATTAACTGTATCTCCAGACTTCTAATCCAGGGTTTCTGCCTCTATCCATTATGCCCAGAGGCAAAAGGCAAATGACTAAAAAGCCAGCTGAGATCAGATTAAATTCAGCCCAATTAATTATACTTTTTAGGTTTATGGTTCTATATGATAAGAATTTACATTTCAGGAGTTTTTTACAATTTACAAAGCAGCTATATCCTCTCAACTGCTCTGAGATAAGACAGCACTTTTTTAAAAAGGAGGTGTTGGTATTCAAGCCTTTATACACTTTTTATCATCTCCTACCTCTGACTTTTCTGTCTCCCTTTTCTATTTGTTTTGGTTTTGAAGTTGTAGCTACAAAATGAGTCATTTGGGAAGAAAGCAATATTATTGTGTTGGAACAAAAGGGCCTGCTGATTGGAGCCATCATAAAAATATATTGGATGTTGTTATTAACCTCCATTTTACAAATGAGGAAACAGAAGCCCAGAGAGATTAAGTGGCTTGGCCAAGATTAAATAACCATTAAATGGCACAGCCATTACAAGGTTCATTTAAAGAAATATATAACATGCATTGAGCATTTAATGTGTCAGGCTGAGTAAACAAGATGTAGGATATAGTGCTAGTTAACTCCTAGGTAACCAGAAATTTCTATAACAGTATATTATATTCTAAACCACTATTATTGAAATTTTTATTTTACCATACTCTCTAATTTTAGTAGCTTGGCTAATCAGTAAATACTTTTCTCTTTACACAAGATTCATGTAATCAGATCTGTTTGGAGACTGATCTTGAAATATATTGGAATAAAAGGTCTTAACGCAGAAGCATGTGTTTTGAATCATTTGTCTAGATTCTCTAAAGTAAAATGGAAAGTTATGATTCTCACATGTCCCCAAATGAACAAAAAATTGATAAGAATGTTAAGTTGACTGAATTACTATTTAATCAATTATTACAACCTGATTTAACAAGCTATTTTCATTTTCAGTCTAATGGCATACAAAGAGGAACTTTATCTTATGTATATCGTTTCTCCAAATTCTGTGTATAAATTATGAAAGTCTTTTGTGAAAGAAAACTAAGCGAATTGACATGGAACATGAAGTGAATAAAACATTTTTAAAATGTAGTTGTCCATAATGGAAAATGCCATTCTAATATATGCAGCTAAAAAAAAACCAGTGGTACAAGACCCAAATATTAATGAAATCCAGGGTTTTCAACAAAATGTCATTGCTGCTTTTCCCTCATAAAGTTAAAAGAAAAATGGGGACGGCTTTTAAGTAAAAACTTAATAAAAGTGCTGGCTTCACAACTGGATACAACACAAGAATACAGAAGAAATAATAAGATGTGGGCAGGCAGTCTCACAGCAATGTCATAAACATAAGCCTTCTAAAGACTTAAGGTGGCTGTCAAGCCTTTTAGACATCTGATTGGTAACGGCTGTTTTGTCAGAGGCGCGTTTTCTTTTCATCAAGGCTTCAGGACACAGCCGACAGCCGCCTGCTCAAGGCCGGAGGATGCCCCTTTCTCACAGGCCGCGACGCCCCTAGCTCACCTGGCCAAGCCCCCTCCAACCCCCGCAGCGGGCTCCCGCCCCTTCCGCCTCCCACTTCCTGACGACCACGCTCCTTTGCGCCGCCTTCTAGGGACCTGATTGGCTGATGTACTAACCGCTAACTGCTGCTGCGGAGTTTAAACCCGAGCCGCAGTGGCGGCTCCGCGCCGAGCTCTGGGAGCTGGGTGGTGGTCCCCCACGCTCAGAGAAGGGTAAGTCAGTGACCTGTGACATTTGGTGTGGCCGCCCCTTGTCTGCCAGACAAGGACCGCCACCTTTCTGGAGCCGGACCTCTCGGCGCTGTCCGCCGCGGTCTCCGGCCTGTCCTCCGCCCTCCCAGATCCCGGACCGCAGGCCCTTCTCGGGCTCTGAGGGGTTGTTTGGCGGAGTTGCTGTTTTTGATCTGAGTCGCTGCCTTTTGTCTCCGCGATTTGAGCGCCCGGCTGGGCGAGGGGGATTAGAAGGTCAGTTCTTTCAGGGAAAGGATTTCTGTCTTTTTGACTGCTCTACTCCCTGCTTCTAGAATTGTTTCTAGCTCATTATGAGCGCTCAGTAAATATCTGGGAATGAATGTTCGGGTCTGCTTGCTGCAGTTCTTGAAGAAGCCCTCTCCTTTAGATAACTCGTTTATAAGAGAGACTGGCTGAAGACGAAGGCGTGATGGAAAATGGGGGAGAACTTAGAACCTTAAAGTCTTCTTGATGTACAGATAGGATTTTAGTAGAGTATAGGGACGATGATTTTTCTAGGTAAAGGATCTAATTCAGGAGATTTGGATGTGGAACTGAATATTTCATATTTAGAGGTAGCTGATGCTGGTAGAGATAGAGGTAGATAGAGGTAGAGATGCTGGCCGGAAAAGAGCTACAGAATTAGTAATAAATAGGTGATATTATTGAGTACTGACTATGTTCCGTATCACTGTACATACATTGGCTCATTTATTCCCTATGAGAAGATGTCCTTATTTTCTATAATTTTATAAGTCTGGAAATTGAGATTTAGAGATCTTAGGATCACATACTAGGATATGTTGAAACTGGGGCTCCAGCATAGTTATAACCACTATCTATAATGCCTTGGTGTCTACATGGTAAATCGCCCTGAAACAGTACTCCGAAGGCCTGGTCCTGGCTCCATAAGTGCCACTTGGTGAGGTCGTTAATATGAGGAGTGATGGCAGTGTTAAGCAAGACTCCCTGATTTCTGGCATAGACATTTGGATGGGTGATTGATAGTGCCATTTATTAAGTTAGGGAAGTGGATAAGAACCAGCTTATTGGGGAGGGCAGTTCAGCTGTGGTTTCCTAATTAGCAAAATGAGATTTGATATTCTGACTGGATTTTTTGGGAGATGGACTAGGTTTCTATGTTAGAATCCCTTTTAAGTGTGTGAGATGCAACAATTTGCATGGAATTTCTGTGTGTTCGTATATTCTACTGGCTGTGGACTAGATAGTGATCTTTGATTTTAAAATTTCTTTTTGGCAAAACTTTTAGAAGAATCTTTGAGCCTTAATGTTAAAAGGTTCCTAGTTCAGTTTCTTCCCCACTGTAGCAATTTTTTCTAAAATCATCTTTTCGTTATTTGTCTGACATCTTCCAACATCTGCTCAACACTTTCAAAGGAGACCCATTCCAAGATTGGGTAATTTTTACTCTCAGAAAATTCTTCTATTCATCCATAGTCACTTCTTCAACAAAAGTTTATGCAGCAGCTGCTGTACGATAGGCACTGTTATGGGCACTAAGATACAGAAGCAAACTTGACAAAAATCCATGCCCCTGTTGAACTTACATTTTATAACTAGAAGGAGAAAACAGACAATAAATAAATAAAACAATATGATTTTATGTTAGACATTGATAAGTTAATGGAGGAAAATAAAACAGGAAGAGGAAATGGGGACAGGTGTGTAATTTTAAGTAGTTTGGACTGAGAAGGCTCACTAAGAAAGTGACATTTAAGCAAAGACTTGAAGAAAATGAGCAAGCCCTGTGGTCATTTGAAGGAAGAATTGAAACAAACGAAAAAAGGAATACAAAGGTTCTGCGTTGTGAGCACCTCAAGGTGGCCAATGTGGCTGGAGCTTAGCAATCAAGAGGAAAAGTAGTGAAAAGGTCAGAAAGATGCACTGATAGGGAATTGGGAAAGGGAGAAGTGTCAAATTGTGTAGTACTTTATAGGCCATTGTAAAGATTGAGTGAGGTGGAAAGCCACTGGAGGGTTTTTTCACACAGGAGTGACACGAATTTACTTAAGTTTTAAAAGGCTCATTTGGTTGCTAGGCTGAGAATAGATGGGGGATGGTTAAAAAATGGAAGCAGGAACACTGTTTAGGTAGCTATAGCAATAATGTACATGAGGGAGAATGGCAACTTGGATCAGAGTGGTAGAAGTCCACATAGTGGTAAGTGTCCCATGTGGATATGTTGTGAAAGCTGGGCCAGCATGATTGATGATGGAGTAGATGTGGGCTGTGAAAGAAAGAGAAGTTTCTGACCTGACCAACTGGAAGGATGGAGTTGACATTAAGTGAGATGGGGAGAACATGGTAGAGCAGGTTTGGGGTGGGGGAAGTTTAGGACATGTTAAATTTAAGATGCATGGTAGACATCCAAGTTGGAGATGAGGAGTAGGCAGTTGGATGAATAATTCTGGAGTTCAAGGAAGATGTCTGGATTGAGAATATAAATTTGAGAATCACTAGCATTTAGATTTAAAAGCCAGGACACTGGCTGATAGCCCCAGGGAAAATATATATATGTGTGTGCGTGTGTGTGTGTGTGTGTGTGTGTGTGTGTATAAAAATAGAAAAGAGATGAGGCCCAAGGACTGAGATCTGGTGCCCTCCAGAGGTAAAAGGTTAGAGATGAAGAATAACCAACAAAAGAGACTGAGAAGAAGTGGTCTGTGAAGCAAGAGAAAACCCACAGGAATGTGCTGTTTTGGAAGCCAAGTGAAGAAACTGTTTCAAAAAGAGGGAGTGATCTGACGTTAAATGCTCACAGATCAAATAAAGGAGAACTGGACCTAGACCACTGTACTTGATTCAACAAAATGGTAATTTAGTGACCTTACTGAACAGTTTCCATAGAGTAGTGGTGAGAGCAAAAATTTCTTTTTAGTGGATCAGGAGAGACTGGGAGATGATTTGGGGACAGCAAGTATGAACAACTCTAAAGGAGTTTTGCTATAAAGGGAAGCAGAGAAATAGAGGGTAATGGCATTCCAGCATCAGGGACCATTTCTATTTTCTTATTGTTCAGTTTTCATGCATTTACACACGCTTTTCTTTCTTCCTGGAATACCCTTCCTAATCTTGATGCCTGACAAGTTCTTAGATTTTAAGACTTATTCATTCAACAAATATTTATTTAGTTCATATCACTCGCCATGCACTATTTTATCAGCTGGGATATACATCAGTGAATACAACAGATAAAAATACATAACCTCATGGAATTTAAATTCTAGTTGAGGAAGACAGCCGATGAGAAAATTCTATAGTATGTTAGTGAGCTAAATGCTACGGAAAAAAATTGAAAAATGTACGAGTGATCAGACTTGCTAGGGGAAGGAACTACAGTTTTAAATGACCTCACTGAGAAGTTGACATTTGAACAAAGATTTGAAGGAGAGTGAATGACCATTTGTATATCTGGAAGAAGTTTCTGAACAGAAAGTATTTATTCTAAATGGAGAATAACCGATACAAAGGCCGTGAGGCTGATTAATGCCTGGCATATGCCAGGAACAGATCTTGGTGGCCAGTGTGGTGGGAGGGGAATGAGCTAGGGGGAGAAAAGGAGGAGTTCAAATGAGAGAAATGGAAAGAAGAGCAGATGGTGGAGACTTCTGGACCATTGTAAGCACCTTGGAGAGAAGTGGGAAACATCATCATAGAGCTTTAGCAGTGGAAGTAGGGAGACAAAGGCTGTTGCAAAATTTCAGATAAGACATGATAGTGCCTTGGACTAGGTTGGTAGCAGTGGACATACTGGGAAGTGGTCAGATTATAAATATATTGTGATGGTAAACTGGGATGTGAGAGAGGTTTTTGGCTGAGGGATGGAGTTGTCATTAACTGAAGTGGGAAAGGCTCTGAGTGAAGCAGGTTTGTTACTGGGAAAACTCAACTCAACTCGGCACTTGTCCTGGAGGCCACATCAGAAGAAAAGTGGTTTAAGGAGAAGGAAATGCCATCATCCTAATAATAAGCAGAAATAGGGAGCTTTTAAAGGGAGGCCATTCAGCATCTGGCAATTGCTGTTCAACTGCATTTGATGATTCTGATCTGTCCCATCTCCTGTAGCACAAATAACAAAAGACTTACCCTGCCCCTCTCAACCACTGGCCTGAGCCAGGGCTGCAGGTTTTAGTTCTCAAAAAGGAGTGGAGGATGTTTTAAAGAGACAAAGAATAATTTTTCCATTTTTTTTTTCAGGCCATTCCATCTGTTACAGTTTGAAGCAGGTTAAATCTGATGCATCTGTTTTAGTCAAGTAGAATTGTGGAGTAGAAAGTTGAATATGTGAATCCGGGGAAGAGATCCAAACTGCGGACACAAATATGGGCACCTACGTGGTATTTTAAGCCATGAAACTGTGAAATCACCAAAGGGAGGAGTGTAGATGGAGAGAGGTCTAAGGAGAGAACCTGTTATACATTGGAAGAACCTTTAAAAGAGACTGAAAAGGAGCAGATAGTTAGTATTAGGGTGGAAAGGCTAGTAAGTGCTCATGGTGTGGGTGGAGGAAGATTTCTCATGCAGAAATTAAGATATAAAAGTAAAAAGTCTATTTTACCCTTTAGAAGGACAGAGAGAATGAGAGAGAGAGAGAGAAAAGGGAGGAGGGGAAGAGAGCAGTGAGATGGCATCGCATCCCAAAGAAAAAGAAGGGAGATGCCAGCAGCCATATTAGCGGGCAGTCTCCAGACGTCAAGTTGGCCGTCATTCTTGCTTCTTCTGTTCCTGGAGACTTGGTTTTCTCTGAGATGTAGTCAGGCCAATCACAGGGGATGTGATTTTTGCCTCTGAGGTATGGTTTTGGGCAGGAAAGAAGGCCTGGAGTTTACCTCCCTGTTGTCTGGTCCGGGAGCTTCTCAGGAACACCTTTAGGCTATATAGAAACAAATTCTAAAGGCTGTGAGCTGGTGAACCTAAAGACAAAGATTTATATTTCCTTTCTGGGCTCTTTTCAGGTGTTTTTGAAAACAGAGTGCCAGCAACAGCAAAGAGTAGGGAGAGCTCAAGATTGATCTTTAGCTGTTATTAGAAAATTACAGGATTAGATATTTTCCTGTTATTTCAGCAAGGCCATCCTTACATTTAGGTAGGAAAAAAACCCAGGAGTATGGTGTTCTGGAAGCCAAGGAAAGATCATTTTTGAGGACGGAGAAATTGACGATATCTAATGCTGCTGATCAAGTTAGAAGAGGTCTGAGAACTGACCATTAGATTTAGCAGCGTGGAGGTTCTTAGAGACCTTGCAAAAGCAGTTTTGGTGGAATAGTTGGAATGAAAGCCAGATTAAGGTAAGTTTATGAGAGAATTGGAAACTTGAGTATGGATAGTTCTTTTAAGGAGTTGTGTGTAAAGGTCTGCAGAGAATTGGAGTGGTAGCCTGAGGAAGAAGAGGGAACAAAAGAGAGTTCTTCAAGGTGAGGGAAATAGCAGTATGTTTCTGTGTTAATGAGAATGATCCAGTGGAGAAGAAAAAAATTGATGATGTAGAGGAGAGAATCGTTGGACTGATGTCTGTGAGGAGGCAGGAAGACATGGGATCCAGTGCACAGCATCCTTATCTAAGTAAAGCAAATTTGGCCTTAGGAACACAGTTTATCCATAACAACAGGAGAGAAGGTGATTGTAATGGGAGTTTGGGGAAAGTTCTCTACGGTTTGCTTCACTGTTTTCAGAGAGAATAACAGTGAGACAGAATGTGAAATTATCAAGGAATAGAGGAGTGACCCAGGGGTTGGTAGTTGACAATAGCAATGAGGGATAATAACATTATAGTTCAGACTAGGAATTTTTAGGGAGGAGAGAGGACAAATGGTTTGCAAGCATGAATGTGGTGCAACCTCTAGGAGGGCTGTGGGAGAAAAAACAGCCCCTGCCTGACAGGACTGCAGGCAAATCTATGTCCTCAGGGGAGAGGCTGGTTTAAGAAGAGGAAGGGAACATTCAGAGAAGAGATTAAAGCTATAGAGGTTTCATTGATAATGGAGTGAGTTCCAGAAGACTTCACCAGTTGCACAAGGGTGAGATGGAAACTATGTTCATTTCCTCTGGCTGAGGTAACAAATTACCATAAAAACAACAGAATTTTATTTTCTCACAGTTCTGGAGGTCAGAAGTCTAAACTCAATATCAGTGAGCTGAAATCAAGGTGTTGCCAGGCTGCACTCTCTGGATGCTCTAGGGGAGAATCTGTTCCTTGCCTCTTTCAGCTTCTGGTAGCTGCAGGCAGTCCTTGGCTTTTGCTGCATCCAATCTCTGCTCTTTCCTGTAAGGGCACTCATGATGGTATTTACGGCCTACCTGGATAATCCAAGATAATCTCCCCATTACAAGATCGTCAACTTAATCAAATCAGCAATGACCCTTTTTCCACATAAGGTTTAGAATTACAGGGACCTGATATCTTTGGGGGCCATTTTTCAGCCTACCACAGGACCAAATGAAGAATGTGCAGAGCTGCAGGGGGATTACAGTGAGGGAGATGAGGGTGACCTTGGGAGTCTGGGGCTTCTCCTTGTGATTGACATGGAGAATGTAGTGAGATTAGTCCTATGGACTCAAGGCAGGTAGTGGTAGAGAGGCTGAGTATTGGGGGTTAGGTAGGTGCAGGTAACAGGGTTTTTTTTAGATCTCTGCAGATGGAGGCAAGAAGACTTGGGAGGGAATGGAGACTGGGAGGTTGGTCTTATCCAAGCACATGGCTCAACATCAATTACACCCTCTCAGTGAAACTTTTTCTGATTTTTTTTTTTCCTCTGCCCAGGCAGAGATAACCATTTCTATGCGTTGTGTATTATAGCCATTATTCTTGTGATACTATAATGTAACGATTCCTTTATCTTCCTGTTTCCGTAACAGGCCATAAATCCAATAGACAGATAAGTTTAAGATTTCCTGCCACTCTCTTCTGTATTTCCATTATACTCTATGCATATCACTCTTGGTTACTTCTTGCATTGTATCAAAACAGTGTCTATACCTACATTGTACTGTGCATTCCATGAGAGCAGAGACCATAACCTGCCATCTAATGCTATGCCTAGCACCTATCACATAGATGATTAATATAGGTGTGAATGAAAAAATAGTCATTTACCTTTTTGGATTATACTTTAAACCACTTTTGATGACATTCATACTTTTAGATTTTATACAAAAGGTTATACATATACTTAATGAAAAAATTCATGGCTTGTGCCTATAGTCCCAGCTACTTGGGAGGCTGAGGTGGGAGGGTAGGAGGATCACTTGAGGCCAGGAGTTCATGACCAGCCAGGGCGATACAGCAAAGACCCCATTTCTAAAAAAAAAAATAATCAAATAAATAAAATCAAAGTATATTGTTAAGTCGTGATTGTTACTTTTTAGAATGTATTTATCAATTGTCCTTTTTTTCTTTTATTAATCAATACTACAATTTCTTTCTTTTTTCTTTCACTTTAGTGATGGAGTGCCCAGTGATGGAAACTGGCTCACGTTTTACCACTGGAATTAAGAGACATGTGAAAGACAAAAGAATTTCAAAGACTGCTAGTTTGAATGTTTCTCTTGCTTCAAAAATCAAAACAAAAATAATAAGTAAGTGCCACTGATTTTTTTTTTTTTTTTTAAGTACATTCACATTTTTACTTTTCTCTGGACAATTGATGTATTTACTACCTTATTTTATCAAGTACAGAAAATTATTAAAATGGCTATTTTGTTAACTGATGCTTTTTTTTTCTCTTTGATCCTTCATATCTCCTTCAACTTCTATTAGTTGGGTGGTTTTGATGAGTTACCCTCGGGGGTGAAAACCGAATTTTTAGCAGAGAGGTTAGGGTAGCCAAGACAGCTACGTCCTACAGTGCAAAAAAAAAAAAAAAAAAAAAAAACCAATGTGGGCTTTTCTGGAGAAGAGCTAAAAAGAGTAGCAGATTGTCCTGGCATGCTGTAGTGACTGGATGATGGGTAACCCAAAGGTAGTTGACCCAGATTGGATACTGTAGAGGGGGATTTTACATAGCTAATGTTTATCATGAGGGCACTGATCTCTTTGGAAATGGAAGTTCATGAATTCTGGAGTTAAAGTGTCCGAAGGGCAAAGAAAGGAGGTAGGAAAACTCTGTAAGATAAATTTTTGTTACTTCTGAAAATTACCTGAATGGTTCATACCCATCTTAGCAGGAGTGGGGGAAGTATCCTTGTAGTAACATTTCCTGCTGATATAGCTCCTATGAAGGATAATTGGGTGTGTCTTATGAAATAACCAAGCCTCCTGAGTGTCTGTAAATCATCATGTTGCTCCTACCCAGGTCTCTTGTGTCTTAGACCACCCCCTGCAGTGGCTATTGCCTGCTCCCTTTGGCAAGACCATGGCACACACCCTATTAAGAAAGAATATGCTGAGTTTGAGGAGTACAACAGGAAAATGCTATGGCCCTTTATTTTTTGAAAATCCTAAATGGATTCTTGTCTGTTTTCCATTTATTATGTTGAGGATGGCTGTCTGAACTACTCTCTCTGTGCCAAAGATAAAGTACTTTTTTGGACCCTGTTTTTTAGATTCCCAAATTTTCCTTGGGTACTTAAAAATATTATTAAATTTTATAAAACTAATTCAGAAGTCTAGCAGGTGGGAGGGGGAGGAGGCGATGGGTAAATTCACACCTAAGAGGTACAGTACACACTATGTGGGTGGTGGACACACTTATAACTTTGACTCAAGTGCTACAAAAGCAGTCTAGGTAACCAAAGTGTTTGTACCTCCGTAATATTCTGAAATTTAAAAAAATTTATATTAAAAAAATGTGTTATCTATAAAAAATAATTTATGATAACAAAAGAAAGTCTGATGATTCAGTTACAAACTATACACAAATGCCCCACAAATAAAACATCTATAAATTTAAAAAAACATCTTATTTTACATATGCTATACATTTATTCAGTGGAATATGTTATTACATAGTGACATGTAAATCAAAATTATGAAAATATAATTAGGCTTTAAGTATAAGGGAAAACACTATGTTTAAGTTGAGCTTTACCAAGGAATTCACAATGTAATTTCTTTGCTGCCAACAGAAAAGCATTTCAAGAGTGATTTAAATCATACTTACATAGTACTTTTAAAGAGAAGAGATCAAGTTTAGATTGTAATAGATGCCTAGAAATAAGAGGTAGGATATTTTAGATGGAGGTAAAAGGTCCCACAAAGCTTAAATGATGTAACAGTACAATAAGTACGCTCACTTTCACTCAAAGTTTAAAAAGTAGACTTTGGGAGCAGTAATTGATTTATTCAGTTCTGGAGCCACAGAAACTGGCTTTAAAGTTTTCATAGATTGGCTACTCTGATTCCTATAGGACATCTCAGAAGAGCTGCAGAATCGGCTTTATTCTATTTCCTAGTCAAAGGTAGGAAGGAAGGTAGAGCAACATGTATCAAGATTTAGTTTTTGTAACTGATCTGTTAATAATTATCTAGAATGTTGTGTCTGTGCTATGGTCCTCTTATTCCTAACTCTGTTTATACATATTCTGCACTCCTCACAACTTTTTTATTCTTCATCTTCTATCTAGCTTTTATTTTTTCATATCCAAAGTCTGGGTATATTTTTTTCAAAACTACATCTGTATTGTTATTCTCTTCTTTTCCAACCTTCAGTTAAAATATGTAAAGTAAAATGCATTTTGTCTAAAATAGTTTTACTAAGGAATATGAAAATTTATTAAGGTATACTATCAGTTCAATATTAATTCATTTAAATATCTTTTTACAGACAATTCTTCTATTTTCAAAATCTCTTTAAAGCACAACAACAGGGCATTAGCTCAGGCTCTTAGTCGAGAAAAAGAGAATTCTCGAAGAATTACAACTGAAAAGATGCTATTGCAAAAAGAAGTAGAGAAACTGAATTTTGAGAACACATATCTTCGCATGAAGCTAAATAACTTGGTATGGAATCTGTATTACTTTTGAATTCTAAATTATAGCTTAAATCTTTTAGCTATATTATTATTAATGCTCAAGCTCTAAAAATTTTTTTTAGATCTTCAATGGTGAAAAATTATTGAAAGTCAGTATGCCATGTAAATCTATGTTAAAGGATAAACTGTTAATGGGTAATAAAATGAGTGTCTTAAGTCATTTTAAATGTATGCTTGTGTGCTGAGCAAAGCAGTATAATACCTTGATCAACATTTGCTTGCTTATCATAAGCAAGGCTTGGTACATTAATACATTTTTAAAAGGTAGGAATAATTCTTCCAGTGTATTGACAGGAGGAGAGTTCCGAGTGTTTGTATTCTCCTTAAATCTCAGCATTTTATTGGCTACAAGCCAAACAGAATGAAGACAATAGTTGTTGCTTTTCCTTACAACTGTAACTCTGTCCATAGATAGGGCAGTGAAAGCCATGATCAGCTAGACTGCAACTATAGATTTAGATCCAAAATGAGTAGAACTTAATTTAAAATGGAAAAATGACCAACTGTACTTGAGGATTAAATTCCTATGGCTGACAAACTATATTCTCTTGTCATGTGATATTTTATTGAGAAGATAGAAAAATGTTTGTGGGAAAATTTATAATTGGTAGTTCAAAAGCATTTAAAGTGTGTGTGTGTGTGTGTGTGTCTGTGTGTATGTCTGTGGCTATTTGGATCACACCTTTTTAGCTCAAAGTGATCTTGATTTTTAGCTTACCATGATTTCAATTATTTTCTAATTTTTCTCACATTGATGGTGTTCATAATTGCATGGTGTGATAATAAACTCCAAGCTTTAACTGTTTACAAGGGGTCTTTATTTTACATCTACAGAATAAGAAGCTTTTAGAAACAGAAGCTGTCATGAACAATAATTTGATAACTGCAATTGAAATGAGCAGTCTTTCTGATGTAAGTAGAATTTATATGTAAGTAGTGTCATTTTTTAGATTACCAAGGATAATTGAGACTAAATAGCATCAAGGTTAGAGATTCATATTTCAAACTTTGTGCAAAAGAATGATGATAATATCAATTAACTGGCTAACAGCAAGCATATTATCATTTTGTTAATTGGTTATTGAAATTATTATATAAAAATTAGGTTTTTATTTAAAAACAGTATTAGCTCAGTGGACTATACTGGCCCCTAAACAGACTTAGAAACTTGAAGACATTAATAGAAAAGTAGCATTTCAAATAGGAAAGAATTTGTATTATTTCTTTAAAAGAAAATGGACCCAAGTCCATCCTATTTGGGGAAAAAAATAAAGGCATATCCTACTTTATACCATTCTCTAAAATAGATTCTAGATGGATTCTAATATAAAAAAGGAAATCATACAAGATAAGAAGAAAATACATATGAATTTAAGTTAGATAGGAGAGGCTTTTCTATACCTGGAAGCAAAGATAGAAACCATAAAGCTATGGATGGATTTTCCTCAGAAAAAAATTTTCAGAAAGTTAAAAGCCATAAAAATAAAAGATAAATTGCAAACTGAGAAAATCATTTAACATATGGCAGACAAAGCATTAATATTATCAATAGTTGTAAAAGGCTCTTATAATCTAGCACAAAGAGAATAAAATCGGTAGCAAAATCAGAAAGGAAGAAGGACCAAATGTTAGTGAAATTAACCCAAGTATTTAAATAGGAAAAATGTGTTGTGAAGGATAGTTAATGAGAAGGCAAAATATATGTAATATATGAACTAAAGAAAGAATAATGAAGTCTCTTTTTTTTTTTTTTTTTTTGAGACAGGGTCTCATTATGTTGTCCACAGGCTAGAGTGGGCTAGAGTACAGTGGCATCATCATAGCTTACTATAATTTCCAACTCCTGAGCTCAAAGGATCCTCTTGCCTCAGCCTCCCAAGTAGCTGGGACTACAGGCATGTGTCGCCACACCAAGCAAATTTTTCTATATTTTGTAGAAACGGGGTCTCACAATGTTGCTCAGGCTGGGCTTGAACTCCTGGCCCCTATTGATCCTTCCACCTTGGCCTCTCAAAGTGCTAGGATTATAGGCCTGAGCCACTGCGCCGGGCCTGAAGTCTCAATTTTAGATAAATTCCTTGATAGATTCTGGAGGCAGGTTAGTGCTTCAAAGCCTGTCTTTTAAATGGGATTGCCTATATTTATTAAATAGATCCCAATTTTGTTACTTCCTGGTTCTGTGACCTTGGACTTAAGCTCTTTGGACATTAGTTTTCTCATCTGTAAGGCATGGGTAATGGTAGTATATCTACAAAGAGTTATTGTAAGAGTTAAATGTGGCTAGCATGTGTTCTGATGATAGAATAAAATAAATGTTATTTCTTTCTTATCATATGTCTAAAAGTCACTTATAAGGCTTTTTATTGAATTTAAATGCAGTCTTTGTGATAAGAAGGTGTGCTCTTTCAACCATGTGGTTAATATTTAGCTCCTTTGTCAGAATTTTTATGAAAGCTAGCCAAAGAATGTGTACTTTATGATCTAACTTAATCCACATTTAGATCTTCATCTAAAGGATTTGTGTAAATGTCCCTATGGAGTAATGTTCACAGGAGGTGTGGCTAGCTGCTAGCATTATAAATGTGATATCTAGGATGAGTGACCAGGGGTGTGCTTTATACATATTTAGCACTCTTTAAGGAGAAGAGATGCTTTCACTGGGGTGGGGGGGGGGAAGAGTCAGGGAGAGGGCTCTGTTTTGCTTGCAGGACAGAATTGAATTGCCCTGAATAAATTGCTAAGAGGGGAATGTGATAACAGCAGTGGAGAGTGCAGAGTCAGTACAGGAATTGACTTGGAGAGTGAGAGAAAGAAGCTAGTTTGGTGTAGTGTGGGAGTGTCATCACCAGTACCCCAAGGAACTTTGGAGGACAGATACCCCTAAAAAAGGTTGCTCAACTGTTTGTTTAGAGTTAATGTGATATAAACAACCTCCACTGATTCTTTAAAAAATCTTTTAGTAAAGTCAACATTGTTCTCAAATGCTATTTGTGTGGGTCTCCTTGGAAAAACCCAAAGAGGGCTGTGATTAGCATCTAGATTAAGGAAAAGCAGAAAACGGAGAGCAGCTGGATGCAGAAGCTGGAGGAAGAAAGCACAGCATACAGTCTTGGTATGAAGAGGTTGGAGTGGAAGGGGGAAAGTAGTAAATGAGGAGGGAGAAATAACAAGAGTTTCAGTGATCACATCAGGCAATAGGTGACATGAGAAGCCATTGGAGAGTTTGAAGCAGAGACATTATTATTATTTAATAGACTAACTTTTGCATATCAAGTTTTGTAATTCCTTTTCTCTAGGTATTTGGTGGGGAGGGTGATGTGTCATGTAGACGTGGTTTTAACATCACAACCATATAGAAAAGTGTAGAATGAAGTTTCACACATGCTTTTGTCCTTCCTCCAGCTACTTTCTTCTCCATTCTCTCTTCTCCCTACACTTAATGCATCATGCAGATAACTTCTTACATTTCTTTATATAAAAACAAATAACAATTATAAATATTTTCTTAATTTCTTTCTTACACAAAAGATAGCTTACTATACCAACTATTCTATGCCTTACTTTTTATGTGACATATTTTGGGGATCTCTCCATGTGAGTGCTTCCTCATTCGTTTTTAGAGCTGCTTAGAATAGATCTAGAATGGACTGCTGCTATGTTAAACTAGACTCCTGTTAGACATGTGGGATGTCTTTTGCTGTTGCCTTGACATTAGAGTAGAATGCCTTTCCTTCTTGCATCATTAATTTTTTTCCTCCCTCCTGAATTATTCTCATCAGGATGCAAAAATGTAATCTCTTATCTTAAAAACAAAAACAAAAACAAAAAACCTCTTACTCTGCTTACCTCCCAGGTACTATCTCAGTTTTCTCCTTGCCTTTATGACAGTTCTATGAGAGAGTTGTTCCCACTTTCTCTGGTTTCTCTCAGACCCATTCCAGTTGGTTTTCACCACCACTCCACTAAGCTGCTCTTCTGAAAGTCACCATTGATGTCTGTGTTGCAAAAACCCACAGATAATTGTTGGTTCTTACGTCAACCTTCACATGACTTTCAGGATACCACACTCTCCTAAGTCTCTTTATACCTTTCTGGCTATTCTTTTTCAGTCTGTTCGCTATTAATAGTTCCTTTTTATTTTCCTGACTGCTAAGTTTTGGGAGTGCCCAAGGACTCTGTTCTTGAACTTTTCTTTTCTATTTACATTCATTCCCCCTAAATGATTTCATTCTGTCTTACGGTTTTAATTACTGCTTTATACTGATGACTCCCAAATTTGCCTATCTAGCTTGGCCGTCTTCTCTGAACTCCAGACAATACACTATTGAATTACCTACTTGGCACCTGTTTGGTGTCTCAGAGCCATCTCAAGTTTCACATTTGCCACCAAACCAGTTCCTTTTGAGGTTTTCATTGAAGTAATTACAATTCTATTTTCCTATCTTTTCTTCACACCCCATTTCTGATCCTTTAACAAATCCTTTGAGCTCTTCCTTCAAAGCCAGTCTAGATTCTACCATTTGTCATGTCCCTCTTTCACCACCCATGTCCAAGGCACCATTATATCTTACCTAAATATTGTAAAAGCATGTGAACTTGGCCTTCTCTGTATTCTTTTCTCATTATAGTAGGCAGAGTGAGCCTGTTAAAATGTTAGTTTGTGCTTCAAACTCTCCAGTGGCTTCTCATGTCACCTATTGCCTGATTTGATTTGAACACTGAAACTCTTGTTATTTCTCCCTCCTCATTTGCTACTTTTCCCCTTCTTCCACTCTGACGTCTTCAGAGCACAGTCCTCTTCCTGCTGCCTCAAACACAAACTTTCCCTGCAGTGCCTTTGTACACTTCCTTCACTTGGCAAGTTCTCTTCCTTCAATGGTTGACTCAAAAGTCACTTCAGTGAATCCTTCCCCGGC
Organism: Eulemur rufifrons; assembly: GCF_041146395.1. Lineage (NCBI taxonomy): Eukaryota > Metazoa > Chordata > Mammalia > Primates > Lemuridae > Eulemur > Eulemur rufifrons. The sequence continues at coordinate 32,008,692 of NC_090983.1, read as the reverse complement.
AACTCTATAAATTTAAACATGTTCCCACCTTTGCCCCTACTTTTCATATCCTGCTTTTCTTGCTTTAATTTTTCTTTTTAGCACTTAACACTATATAACATATGATTTTGTTTATTGTTCATACCATTGGAATGTAAGCTCCTTGAGTATAGGGATTTTCCTCTATACTAGAATAATGTCTAGAATGTGGTAAAATGCAATAAATATGCTTAAAATGTTAAATAGTGTTTCCCCAATAAGAATGATGCTTTTTTTGCTTTTTTAAATAAAAGAGTGAGGTATGTATTTTTCCTGTAATTCCTCTGTTATTTAGCTTTTAAAATAAAAATAATGCTAAATAATGTAAAATAATTTTTTAGTATGATAATGATCATATGGTCTTTCTTTTTAGGTGTCTCAATATGATTATTTTTGTAGCTTTCCTAATTTTACATTTTTGGAATAAAGTTCAGATATGATTTATTGTTCTTTTAACGTGCTAGTGAATTCCTTTTTGCCGGTGTTTTGTTGAGGATCTTTCTATTGTTATTCATAAGGGAAGTCTCTTTGAAGTCTTCTTTCTATACAGTGTTTAGCCATTGATAAAAATGTTCTATATACTAAGCAAAGAAAAAGAATTTGGATGTTTTCCTTTTTCTGTGATCTGGAAAAGTGATATAGTATTAGACTTATTTTTCTTTAAAGGTGGAATTCTTCTGTCAAACCATCTGGACCTGGGACTTTTTTGGTGGGAGTGGTAGTAGCTCTTTGTTAACTTTATTTCTTCTATGGATATTGGTCTGCTTAGGAGACTTTCTTTCTTCCATGGTGAGTTTTATTAAATTATCTTTCCTTAGAAAATTATCTCTTTCATCCAAGTTTTTAAACTGATTTTTACAAAATTGACCAAAGTAGTCTGTCATTATTTTTTTATTTTTGCCTGTGTTGTATTTTGCCAGTTGACTCATTTTGTGTATTTGGACTTTTCTCTGTCTTGTTTTCACAATGTTAGCTTGTTGCAGTTTTTCTATTTTATTTTGTTCTTTTAGAAGAACCATCTTCTAAATTTAATTTTGAATTCTAATTTGGTGTTCCAAACTTAATGATTTTTGCTTTTATCTCTAGTAAGTCCTTCTACTTTTCTGTGGTTTGTTTTATAGTTACTTTTCTGACTTTGAGTCAATGCTTACTTACTGTCTTTATTTTTCATTCTTTCTTAACTCTGTAGGTAAGATGTCATTTCTCTCTCACTGCTTTCAAATCTTTTGTATTATATTTAGTTTTGAGAATTTTGACTTTGATGTGGTTTTTTGGCATGAATTGCTTTGGGTTTATCCTTTTAGGGATTCATTCAGCCTCTTGAATCTGTAGGTCGATGTGTTTGCCAAGTTTGGGACACTTTCAACTATTATTTCTCCAAATACGTTTCTAGCCCTGTCCTCTTTCTCCTTTCCTTTTAGGACTCTGATGACATGAATGTTGTATCTTTTGCTATAGTCCTACAAACCTCTGATTCTCTGTTAATTTTTTCAGTCTCTTTTCTATTTTGTATAGTTTGGATAATTTCTGTTCTGTTTTCAGGTTCACTAATTTCCCCCCCTCTGTCCTCTCTGTTTTGTTGTCAAGCTCACTGGATTTTTTATTTTATTTGGTTATGATATTTTTTCAGTTTTAAATTTCCATTTGGTTCTTTATATCTTCTGTTTAGTTGCCAGCACTTTCTATTTTTTTTATTTGTTTTAAGCATATTAGTAATTATTTGTTGAAGCATTTTATGATGATTGCTTTAAAATTCTTGTTGGATAATTGCAACATTTGTGTCATCTTGGTGTTGGTGTCTGTTGATTCTTTTCTCATTCAAATTTAGAGTTTTCTGATTTTTGGTGTGAATGATTTTTGATTGTATCTTAGACATACTGGGTCTATTATCTTATGAAGCATCGGATCTTATTTAAATCTTCTGTTTTAGCAGACCTCCTTTGACACTACACTGGTAATAAGGGGAGATGCTGCCAACTGCCAAGTGGGGGTTAAAATTTAGACTCCCCATTCAGCTTCTGTTGATACTTGATGAGTGGGGCTGGGAGTTTGGGCTGATTTTCCCCTGGCTGAAATAGGGAGGCATACTTCCTTCCTTTCATGACCTCCACTGACACCAGGCTGAAGGGGAGAATGAGGGCAGGGATTGTTACCACCGAAGAATGGTGAAAATTCTAGTTCTCCATTAGACCTCTTCTGTCACCACCATTGAGGAGACAGAGGGGGGACTCCTTCTTATCACCAAGTGGGAATGTATAATGTATACATTTTATTTTCTGTATATTAAGATGTTTTGACATCTTTAAAAACTTTATTGGCTGAAAAGGCACTGCCCTTCCCAGGGCTAAGCAATTATTAGAGATAATATGGGCTCAGCAAGGAGCATGCCATTTGTTTTAGTCCATTTTCTGCAGCTATAACAGAATATCAGACTGGGCAGTTAATAAAGAACAGAGATTTATTTGGTTCACAGTTCTGAGGCTCAGAAGTCCAAGAGCATAGCATTGGCATCTGGTAAGGGTTAAACCCGTTCATGAGGGCAGAGCCCTCGTGACCTAATCCCCTCTTAAAGGTCCCACCCCTTAATACCATCACAGTGGCAATTAAATTTCAGTGTCAATTTTGGAGGAGATATTCAAACCATAGCACCTTTGATATGCAAACTAACCAATCCAGAGCCATACCTCCTCTATCTGGCCCTTACATCTCAGAAGGCAATATTCTTCTGTTCTGATCATCCCTAGGCTAGGCACTAGACAACTAGGGACCTCTCCATCTCCTCTTAATGGCCACACCTGACTGACCATCTCATAAAAAGAATATGAAACAGGATGTAAGTCCAGATATGTCCTCCACTGACGTCACTGGATGGGGAGGTGCTCTTTACGGCTAGGCTGTCCCATGCCTCTTCTGACAATACCCCTGGTTTAGAGGAGAGTTGCCTTGCAAGTATGGAAGTCTGAGCTCCCCATTTGGCCTTTGGGCCTTTGTCAAAAATTGACTGACCAAGTGTGTGTGGGTCCATTTCTGTATTCTGTTCTATTTAATTGATATATTTGTCTATCTTTATGCTAATACTATACCGTCTCAATTACTGTAACCCTCTAACATCTTTCTTCTTTTTCAAAGTGGCTTTGGCTATTCCAGGTCTTTTTTATTTCCATATGCATTTTAACATCAGCTTGTTAATTTGGTCATGCCCCTGTTTCTATTACAGCTTAGCTCTGTAATAGAAAAACATGGTTGTATGTTGCCTGATTTTCTGGTCATTATTAAATAATTAAAATACGTTTGTGTCAGAAAATTTAGAAAATATAGATAAGCAAAAACATAAAAGATGTATTAAAATCACCCAGACTTTGAATTTTTAAAAGCCATTCAAAGTATGTATTATAAAATCCAGTCATATATTACATAATACATATGTAGACTTGAACGTATTGCATATATAAGTAGAGATATTGTATATGCGTGGGTATATGCATATGCAACAGTCACCAACCTTTTTGGCACCAGGGACCAGTTTCATGGAAGACAATTTTTCCATGGACGAGGGGGGCAGAGCTCAGGCAGTGACGTGAGGGATGGGGAGCGGCTCTGTATACAGATGAAGCTAGCGCTGGCTTGCCCAGCACTCACCTCTTGCTGTGTGTCCGGTTCCTAAGTTTCATGGAAGACAATTTTTCCACAGGACAGGGCGGGGGGTGTGGGGAGGCAGAGCTCAGGCTGTGATGTGCGGCCTGGTTCTTAACAGGCCACGGACTGGTACTTGGGGGTTGGGGACCATAGCACATAATTTATTCATGTGCATAGAAGAATGTTTGGAAGGTCGTGTACCAAAATACTGGTAGTTATTATCTTTGGTTGGGATGATTAAGGATGAACTGTGTTTTAACCTTATCATCACATTATTCTCATTAAATATTGAAGGCTAATTAATGTAAGAATTGTTCTTTTACTATAGATATTCTATAATTTGGTACTTCAAAAACAAACATGATTTAATGAGGTTAGAAACTTTTTTTCTTTGTATTTTCTTTGTTCTTTTCAAAAATAGTTCCATCAGAGTTCCTTTCTACTGCCAGCTAGCAAGAAGAAACGGATTAGTAAACAGTGCAAGTTGATGCGTCTTCCATTTGCAAGGTAAATATGGGCTTGAATTACGCCGGTTCAGAGTACATAGATTTTATATAACACAGTGTTTGTGTGCATTGTACAATGTTCAGGATTCATCAGCCTGTAGTTGCCTATTAAGGTGGGAATGAAGTGGTACAGGTTGTGTCTCCAGGACTCCAAGGAAACTTACCTTCAATTCAATAACCAAGTTCATCTGTAGTGTCCCACTACTTTTCATTTTCTTTTTTTTTTTTTCTTTTCCTCCAGGTCACCACTGGCCCCATCTTGTTTTTTGCTGGGTATATCAGATGACTGTTTCTACCTTTATTATCTTGTGTACCTGCCCCAAGCTTTAAAGTTAACTGTCATCTTTGTTATTCTCTTGTCCAAAATTCTCATTTTTCAATTAATTTGATTATAAGTCATAGAAAGCACAGTATTTCAAAACTATCATTATAGGGGTCAATCATTGAGGCCCAGAGAGGTGAAATGACTGAGCTAATTAATATCATTAACCAAAATTCTTTTGTCTCTTTTAGACAGTGTTCTTTCTGTTGTACAACTTATAGGTTTAATGCTTATACTTAAGTGCACAAGTAAATGCACTTATATATTGAAATGCTGTGTGTACCATAGTAAAAAATTCTTATATCTGCTAGGTCACTTTCTATTCATTCTAGTTTGTTCTGTTGATTTGCCTATTATGTGTACTGTTATCACTATAGTAAATTTTAATTGCTGTAGTTTTAAAATAGTAAATTTTGTCTTTTAGGTCCTTAGTTCTTTTTCAAAAATATATTGATTGTCATTATACACATACTGTTTCATATAGACATACAAATCAGGTGTCAACTTGCCTTCCAAAAAATTTTATTGTGTGTTTTTAGGTGAATTGTTGTTTGAAATATAATATACATGTCAACATGGTAGAATTTCACAAAGTGAACACTGTTGTATAACCAATACCTAGACAAAGAAACACAGTATATTACCAGTATCTCAGATAGTCCCTTGTGCCCCCTTTCTAGTCATTACCCAACACCCACCCAAAGATAAATAATATCCTGACATCTAACATCATAGATCAGTTAATTTTGCAAGGTTTTGAACTTCATATAATGAAAGCATATAACATATGTTTCATATCTCTGGTTTCTTTTGCTCAGCATTACATTTGTGAGATTCAGCCATATTTCTGTATGTAGTTGTAAATCATTCATTCTCCCCGATGTATAGTGTTCCATTGTAAGATTATGCCACAATTTTTTTCTTGTATTTTTTTATTTCAAAATATTATGGTGGTACAAATGTTGAGTTTACATATATTGCCTTTGCACCATCCAAGTCATAGCTACAAACATACCCATCCCCAGACAGTGCATACTGCACCCATTAGGTGTGAATTTACCCATCCCCTCCTCCCCATCCCTCCTGCCTGACACCCAATGAATGCTACTTGCATATGTGCACTTAAGTATTCATCAATAAGTACCAATTTGATAGTGAGTACATGTGGTGCTTGTTTGTCCATTCTTGTGATACTTCACTTAGAAGAATGGGCTCCAGCACCATCCAAGATAATACAAGCAGTTTTAGTTCACCATTGGTTTTTTGTGGCTGAGTAGTACTCCATGGTATACGTACACCACATTTTATTAATCCACTCATGTACTGATGGGCTCTTGGGTTGTTTCCACATCTTTGCAATTGTGAATTGTGCTGCTATAAACATTTGAATGCAGATGTCTTTACTATATGATGACTTTTTTTCCTTTGGGTAGGTACCCACTAGTGGGATTGCTGGATCAAAAGGTAGTTGTACTTTTAGTTCTTTGAGGTATTTCTATATTACTTTCCATAGAGGTTATACTAGTTTGCAGTCCCACCAGCAGTGCATGAGTGTTCCTATCTCTCCACATCCATGCTAACATTTGTTGTTTTGGGACTTTTTGATAAAAGTCATTCTCACTGGAGTTAAATGATATCTCATTGTTGTTTTGATTTGCATTTCCCTACTGATGAGAGATATTGAGCATTTTTTCATATATTTCTTGGCCATTAGTCTATCTTATTTTGAAAAGTTTCCATTCATGTCCTTTGCCCATTTTTTAATGGGGTTGTTGTATTTTTTCTTACTGATTTTCCTGAATTCTATATAGATTCTAGTTATCAGCCCTTCATCAGATGTATACCATGCAAATATTTTCTCCCATTATGTAGGTCGTCCATTTGCTCTAGTGATAGTTTCTTTGGCTGTGCAGAGGCTTTTTTAATTTGATCAGGTCCCATTTATTGATTTATTTTTGTTGTTGCTATGATTGCTTTTGGGGTCTTCTTCATAAATTCTTTGCCTAAGCCGATGTCTGTAAGAGTTTTTCCAACATTTTCTTCTAGAATTCTTATGTTTTCATGTCTTAGTAAAGTCTGTTATCCATCGTGAGTTGACTTTTGTGAGAGGTGAGAGGTGCAGATCATATTTCAGTCTTCTACATGTGACTATCCAGTTTTCCCAGCATCATTTAATGAATGGAGATTCTGTTCAATACTACAATTTATCTGTTCTTCTTACATTGAACATTTCATTGGTTTCCAGTTTTGGTCTATTACAAATAGGGCTGCCATGTATACGCCTTTTGATGAATGTGTGTACACATTGCTATGGGATAGAATTACTAGGAATATATATATAAATACTCCCAGTGACCTTGCTATTCTTATAGTTTGTTGGGGTGATTTTTTTGTACTTTCTATGAATATTATTATTTGTGAATAAGGAAGTTTTCTTCCCTCCGCCCTCATAATTTATAGACATTTTATTTATTTATTTTGGCTACCTTATTGCATTGGCTACTTCTTGTTCAATATTGAATAGAAGTAGCAACAGCAGGCATTCTTACTGTGTTCCCATTATTAAATATTATGGTTACTCTTAGGTTTTTGTAGATTCTCTTTATCAGATTAAGAGAGTTCTGTTGTAGTCATGTTTGCTGAGAGTTTTTTCATGAATCATTGTTGAATTTTATCAAATGCTTTTTCTGTCAGTATTGGGAAAATAATTTTTTTTCTTTTTTTTATTAATGTTATGACATTTTAATATTTTTTCTACTCATGTAATGAATTATAAGGATTGATATGTTTGAATGTTAAACCACCATTGCATTCCTTTAGTGAACGGTTACTGATGATATATCCTTTTGATATATCACAAAATTCTATTTGCTGGTTTTGTTTTTTTTTTTTTTTGAGACAGAGTCTCACTCTGTTGCCCGGGCTAGAGTGAGTGCTGTGGCGTCAGCCTAGCTCACAGCAACCTCAAACTCCTGGGCTTAAGCGATCCTACTGCCTCAGCCTCCCAAGTAGCTGGGACTACAGGCATGCGCCACGATGCCCGGCTAATTTTTTGTATATATATATTTTAGTTGTCCATATAATTTCTTTCTATTTTTAGTAGAGACGGGGTCTCACTCTTGCTCAGGGCTGGTCTTGAACTCCTGACCTCGAGCGATCCACCTGCCTCGGCCTCCCAGAGTGCTAGGATTACAGGCGTGAGCCACCGCGCCCGGCCTATTTGCTAGTTTTTAAAAGGATTTTTGATGTATGTTAATGATGAAAATGGTTTATAAGTTCTGTTTCTTGTAACGTATTTTTTTAGGTTTTTGTGTTTTTATTATACTAGTCATAGTAAATTAATTGATAAGTGTACTTCTTTTTTTGTTTCCTGGAAGTTTTTGTGTAAAATTGATATTTTTTCTTTAAATGTTTGGGAAAAGTTATCTGGGCCTGCAGTTTTCTTGTGGAAAGGTTTTTGATAACATCTCATTTCTTTAGTAGATATAAGAATATTCAGATTTTCCATTTCTTGTGTCAGATTTGTTAATTTTTTAAAAGAATTTAACCATTTCATCTAAAGTGTCAAATTATTGGCATAAAGTTCATAATAGCATCGAGTTACATGCTTAATGTGTATAAGATATGTAGTGATCTCCTTTTCTCATTATTGGTTATGTTTTATCACTTTTTTTATTAGCCTTGCTCTAGGGATTTATAAATTTTGTTTGTCTTTGCAAATGCCCAATTTAAGGGTTTGTTGTTTTTTTTTTGTTTGTTTAGTATATTTGTTTTCTGTTTCATCAATTCTGTCCTTATTTCTTTTCTTCTTTCTGTTTTGCTTTTGTTTTCTTTTCAATTTTATTATTATTACTCTTATTTATTTCTTGAGATAATTTAAATTATCTATTTTCAGCCTTTCTTTTTAAAAACAAGCATTTATGACTATTTTCCCATAAGTACTTGCTTTAGCTGTGTCTCAATTTTTTTTTTTTTTTTTTGATGGGTTCTTGCTATTATGCCAAGACTGGATTCAAACTCTTGGGCTCAAGCAATCCTCTCGCCTCAGCTTCCCAAGTAGGTGGGACTACAGGCTAGTGCCACCATGCCTGGCTTCACAATTTTTCATATGCCATATCTTTATTATTCAGTTCAAGATATTTTCTGTTCTGATTCATTCTTTGACACTATGGATCATTTACAAATGTATTATTTAATATTGAAGGAGTTGGAGGGGTTTTTTTTGGTACTTTTTGTTGTTGATTTCTAGCTTAATTCCGCTGTAATTAGAGAACATAGTTCAGATGATTTTAGTTTTTTGAAATTTATTGAGACTTGCATTAGGATACAGCTTGATCTAATTTGGTAAATATTTTAGGTGCACATGAAAAAATGTGCATTTTGCAATTGTTGAATGCAATATTCTATATATTTCAGTTGTGTCAAGTTTGTTAATTATATCATTCAGATCTTCTATATCTTTTCTGCTTCTTTTGTCTACTATCAGCTATTGAGAGTTGTTCATTAAAATCTACCAGTATGATTATGAATTTATTTATTTCACTTGCTTTATATATTTTAAAAAGCGGTTATTAAGTACACATACATTTAGGACTGATTTGTTTTACTGATGAATTGTTTTATCAATATGAAATATTTCTAGAAATGATTCCTGCTTTAAAGTCTGTTTTGTTTGGTATAGTATTTCTGTGATATATCTTTTTCTATACCTTTACTTTCAAATTCTTTTATATTTAAAATACATGTAGGTTCAGTCAGGTGTCATTTCATTGTCTCAGGCTACTATCTTTTCTGTTGAAAAATTAGCACCCTTTTTGCAAACTGAAGAAGTTCTTTTTTCCTCTGGTTTTCTGAGAGTTCTTATAATGAATTTGTATTAAATTTTGTCAAATGCTTTTTCTGTATTTGTGGAGAGAATCATAATTTTTCTCATTTGTTCTATCAGTACAGTGACTTCAGTTGACTTTCTAATGCCAACTTTGCATTCCTAGAATAAATTTCACTTGGTCATGGTGTATTACTCTTTCTGTATATTGCTGGGTTTGATTTGCTAATATTTTCCTTTAAAATGTCCTGTGTTCATGAGGGATATTGGTCTGTAATTTGTTCATTCATGTTGTAGCATATATTAGTATTTCATTCTTTTCTATGACTGAATAATATTTTATTGTATGGATTTAGCACTGTTTTTAATTTATTTATCAATTTACAGACACTTGTGTTGTTTCTACTTTTTGAGTTTTATGGTTGGATCTTAAATAAAAGGAACATAGAAAGAACTATCCATGCAATTTGCTAAATAATTTTTCAAAATACAAAATTCTTCATTTTATTCCCACTTGCCTTCAGGGTTCCATTAACTTCAAATGATGATGATGATGATGATGATGACAAAGAGAAAGTGCAGTGTGACAACAATATTAAATCAAAGACATCACCTGATATTCCCTCTTCGGTATCAACAAGACAACCTTTATCAACTCAATGTAATTTGGAAGTGTCATTTCTTAAAGAAAATAATCAGAATGTATGTGGTTTAGATGATTCAGAACATATTTCTTCTATTGTTGATGTACTTCCCAAAGGTGAGATTGTTTAAAAATTCATTTTGAGTATTAGTATTAAGTAGTTAGATTCATCAGATTTTCTTCCTGAGGGCAATGATGTATAAACATTTAATCAGTTAGACATCTTATGTTACAGATTTGCTAACTGCTACCATTTAAAACTGGTGGTGAAAATTTAATTTAAAAGTAAATATGCTGATAAGTGTCAAATCCACAGTGGCCTAATACTGTCACTTTGGAAGCAATATTTAAAAATGAACAGGTCTGATGAGCTTTTCTGGGTATCTTGGCTTATGACTTGAAAGATGCCATATATTTATATATTTAGTTTCACCCTCTCCTTTTCATAGATATGAAAATTGGGGGCCTACATAGGTAACCCAGTAACTTTTTAAAGGTTATAACCAATTAGTGATAAAGCAAAAACTTGAGCCTGGGTAATGATTAAGCAAGAAAGAGTAATGGCACTTACATTTTATTTACATGGTGATGTTACTAAATAATAATCCTGTGGTGTAGTCTATGGTGCTTATGAATTTGTCATAGATTTTCAAATTAGGATATGGGACCATAACTATATTGAATTTATTGTTTTGAGTTAGGGTCTGGTTCTGTTGCCTAGGCTAGAGTGCAGGGACATCATCATAGCTCACTGCAACCTCAAACTCCTGGGCTCAAGTGATCCTCCTGCCTCAGCCTTCTGAGTAGCTGGGACTACAGACATGTGCCACCATGCCCAACTAATTTTTAAAATTTTTTTGTAGAGACGGGGGTCTCACTTTGTTGCCCAGGCTGGTCTCAAACTCCTGGCCTTAAGTGATTTTTCTGTCTTTGGCCTCCCAAAGTGCTCGTATCAAGGCATGAGCCATTGTGCCCAGCTATTTTATGGAATTTAGAGCTTAGAATTATTTTTCCTTTCTGGAGATGTGTGTGTGTGTTTGTGTGTATACACACACAAAAAAATATAAAATTTATATAAACTTTAGCTGCCTACTGATAGCCTTTTGATAGTAATCCTTATCAGAGTTACCATTGTTATTTGGCTTCATTTGCTGGCCTCCATCCATTCTAGAAATGTATGTTAATGGCTCTACTGTTGGCTGTACTCTACTTTTGGAACTGAGGTAGTGAATTCTCAGTATATATTTTCCATAGATACAAATGTAAAATGTGACTTATTTAGAGTAACTTAGTACTTATTTCTGAATTTTGTTTTTCTTCTTTTTAATAGAAAGCCATTATCACTCAGATCAAAGTCCCAAGAGTTCTCTAATGAGTGAGATGAGAAATGCCTCACCTATAGGCCATGGATGGGAACCATCTGCTAGTAAAGTGACTGAAAGAAAGAAGCGTGGGTCATCTTGGGAGTCAAATAATCTTTCTGCAGACATTCCCTGTGTGACAGATTTAGGTCAACAACAGATTTCAAGCCCAGAATTAAATAGAAATAATGAGATAAATGATCATATTAACAAAAAGAATACTACAATGCAAAGAAATAAACAGTATCTTCCTGGCTTATCTTCTGAGTTTCCTGCTGAATCTAATGCAGGGTATGTGAATCAAGTTCAGGATAATGATGACTTTCAGTTGCAGAAAACTGTGTACGATGCTGACATGGATTTAACTGCTAGTGAAGTAAGCAAAATTGTGACAGTTTCAACAGGCACTAAAAATAAAAGTAATAAAAAAACAAAGGAGTGTGGAACAAAAACTTTCAGAAAAGTGAAAGATTCAAGATCTGACAAAAGGAGAGAAAGATCAAAGAGACAATTTGAAAATAGTTCAGATGTGGATATTGAAGAAAAGATTGAAAACGGACCAGAAAGAAGATCTGTTGTCCTGGATGGCAAAAGGGATTCAGAAGATCCAGATTTTATTTTCAATACCAAACAGCTGGCCCAGGCTGACATCCTGGAGAAAATAACCCTTCATAATAACTTTGATCAAGATGACAGGCAAAATACACAGTGTAATAAAAAAAAGAAAAGAAAACGTGTAAGAAATAAGCAAGAGGAAACATACTCCTTCTCCCAAAGTTCAGATAAATTCCGGCAGGAGAGTAAATTTGATATGGGTCAGAATTCCCTAACTTGTAATAAAAGTAAAGCTTCTAGACAGACATTTGTGATTCATAAATTAGAAAAAGATAACTTATTCCCAAACCAAAAGGATAAAGTAACCATTTCTGAAAACTTAGAAGTCACAAATGAATTTCAAACAGCCAATCTTTCCTCCAAAGTTAATGGAAATTTATATGATCATGAGACCCAGAATATGTTGGATTTGAATGAGTATATCAATGATATGCGACCTGCTGAGCAAAATGAATCAAAAATAAATAAGCTTAGGAAGAAAGTAAGTCGGAAGACAGAAATAATTTCTGGAATGAACCAAATATATGAGGATAATGATAAAGATGTTCATGGCCCAAAAAAAGGTAATGTTTTCTTACAAACCCAAGAGGATAAAGAAACTATCTCTGGAAACCTAGAAGTTGCAAATGAGTTTCAGATACCTTCTGTTTTCACCAGAGATAATGGTGATTGTGAAGCCCAGGATGTATTGGGTTTGCAACAACAGATCACTGATGTATACCCTGTTCAGCAAAATGAATCAAAAGTTAATAAGAAGATTAGGCAGAAAGTAAATCGGAAGACAGAAATAATTTCTGAAGTGAATCATTTAGATAACAACAAAAGTGAGCATTGTCCAGTAAAGGGTAACTCTTTCTTTCTAACCCAAAAGGACAAAGCAATCATCCCTAGAAACCCAGAAGACTCAAGCGAGTTTCAAACACCTGCTTTTTCTACCAAAGATAGTGGAAACCTATGTGGTTATCAGACTCAGCATGTTTTGGGGGTGAAAAAGCATGTCCATGATATGCAACCTGCTTGTCAGAATGATTCAAAAATAGATAAGAAGCTTAAACAAAAGGTATTTCGAAAAACAGAAATAATTTCTGAAATCAATCAAATATATGAGAATGACGACAAAAGTGTGCATGACCGAGAGAAAGGTAACTTCTATTCTCCAACCCAAAATGATAAAGAAACCATTTCTGAAAACCTACAAGTCACAAATGAATTTCAAACAGCTGATTTTCCCACCAAAGATAATGGAAATTTATGTTATTATGAGACCCAGAATATATTGGATTCGAAAAAGCATGTCACTGATACACAACCTGCTGAGCAAAATGAATCAAAAATAAATAAGAAGCTTAGGCATAAAGTAAATCGGAAGACAGAAATAATTTCTGAAATGAACCACATATGTGAGAATAATGATAAAGGTATGGATGGCCAAGAAAGCTATACAAGAGATCTTGATTTCAAAATAAATAAGTGTAAACAAAGACTTCAATGCCAAGGCATTATCGGTGGATACTCCATGGAAATCAATAGTAATGAAAAGGAAAGTTGTGGGCAAATTTCAGATCCTTACCAACTAGTTAAAAAATGTAAGAAAGAATCATCAGGCAAGGCAAAGAACATTTTGACTAAAGGTAAGAACAAATCTGTTTTGCAGTTAACAGATTCTTTAGAGATACCGATCTCCTTAGAAGCTGATTTAAAACATAATACTAGTGAAGCAGATTCTGATCCAGGAAACCCAATTGAAATACATAACACTCAGAAGCAAAGAACTACAACTCTGAATAAAAAACGAGAAATCCACTTTGTGGAAGTGATAAAAGAAGGAGAGTGCCAGGTCAAAAAAGTAAATAAAATGACATCCAAATCAAAAACAAGGAAAACCTTCATAGATCCTTCTCCAGAGGGCCATGAAGTAATACTTGACACCGTTCAGGGAAAGTCAGTTGACTCTGATCAAGCTGATAAGGAAAACAATGTGGAGAATGAGAAAATGGTCAGAATTAAGCCAGACTTTTACACAGAGATGTTTAAATCTTTATCTCAGATATATTCACCTAACACACACGATTCTTCCTCTGACAATGTTCGTGAAGGTTTAGTACCTTTGAGTATTTCTTCTAGTAAAAATCTGATAATAAGAGAAAATTTTGACCTGGAGTGTTCACCAAGCTTTCAAGTAAGTGGTGATATGCATGAGAAGATGAACAAGATGAAATTTAATGTCAACCAGAGAGCACAAAAATCAGGAATAGGTAGGTCAATAACCTAAAGTGATAAAATCTTAGAAGTGTTATCTTTTAAGATTTTTTTCATTTATTAAATATTTTCTACTATAACTGATATTTTTATGGAATTTTAAAATATATAGCTGTGTAGCATTTATGATCTGTAGAAACAGCATGAAGGAATCTAAAGAAAGGTTAATACTTTGGGAAGATAACAGTGAAAGAATCTTGGACATTTACAGCCTAAAAATCTGATTTGGCCTTTACCACAAAGTTAGGCAGTTAATTTCCTTTTTCTTGTTATTTGAAAGAAATAGAATGTTTCAAATGTATATATAATAATGAATTGCACTGCTTTTGTTTTACCAGACGTGATTGCAAGTTTCTTAAGGGTGGGAATCCTACTCCATTCAGCAGCAAATATTTAATGTGATCAAAGCATTATTCTGGGTGTTGTAGAGGACTGAAAAATAAATAATACCAGCCCCCTTTCCTCAGAATACATATATGTAAAAGTAAAAAACACAGTGGTGAAATGTGGTAAATGATTACTTAATAAAAGCACATATACTATGCTAAGGGATGTCATAGGGAGTAATTTTGACTAGCGGAATCTGCAAAGGCATCATTAAACAGGTAACTCTTAGGCCCTAAAGCAGCAGTCCCCAACGTTTTTGGCACCAACAACCTGTTTCGTGGAAGACAATTTTTTCATGTGGGGGAGGGGACAGAGCTCTGCCGCCCTGTCTCCTAACCCCCATGGCCCAAGGGTTGGGAACCGCAGCCCTAAAGGATAAGTAAGATTGTTACCTGTAGTGTTTACTTTTTATATTCTTCTAGTTATTAAAATAATACTCATTGCAGAAAGTAGAGAATCAGAAAAAGGGCAGGGAAAATATCACCTGAAAGAATTGCAGTCACCCTTTTACCATGTGCATGCAGAATACAGACCTGAATCTATGGACTTTTAAATATATATTTGAACTCATGCTACATATAACATTATTTATCCCACTTTTCCCCCTTAATATTGAATCCTAAGGATGCTCTTTTACCACTAGAGGCCGAGGCAGGCAGATTGTTTGAGCTCAGGAGTTCGACACCAGCCTGAGCAAGAGCGAGACCCCGTCTCTACTAAAAATAGAAAGAAATTAGCTGGACAACTAAAAATATATAGAAAAAATTAGCCGGGCATGGTGGCGCATGCCTGTAGTCCCAGCTACTCTGGAGGCTGAGGCAGGAAGAACGTTTAAGCCCAGGAGTTTGAGGTTGCTGTGAGCTAGGCTGATGCCACGGCACTCTAGCCCGGGCAACAGAGCGAGACTCTGTCTCAAAAAAAAAAAGAAAAAAAAAAAAAATTAAAATTTTTACTGGGAGCCTAACATTTCAATATATATACGTAGAACACTAGGACTTTGATGGATAAGGCTATTCCAGTTAAAAAGCACACTGAAGCAAAAGAATTACAAAGGCCTAGAGTTGCAGGCTATTGTTAGAAGACTGGTGAAACAGCTTTCATCTCTGCTGTTCACAGTGCCTTTCACACTGTGGCAATCAGTGGCATATACGTCGAATGTGCAATAATTTGTGTGCTCTGTGAAAAGAGTTGAATTATGAGGAATTTTTGTCAGCCTGTATGTGATTTCAGAATAAAAAGGTTGCAGGCTATTTTGATAGTTTGTTTCAAATTTTAGTCTCTGTCCTCTAAAAATTGAATTGTTTTAAAATTTACTGCAATGATTTGCAAACTACTATATAGCCCATATCTATTTCCATCTGTGTATACTTTTATGAGTATTTGTGAAAAATAATATTCTTTTCAGGTGATAGACCGTTACAGGACTTGACAAATACCAGGTTTGTTTCAAATAACACTGCTGAACCTGCAAATAAGTCAGAAGATCTATCGTCAGAGCTGCGAAGCAGAAGAAGAAAGTGTACTCCTCTCCATTTCAAAGAGCCAAGTCTCAAAGGGTAAGTATTTCAGTGATATTAAAGTGATTTTAGTATGCTGTTATGAAATATATACTTTAAAAAATTCCTTCCTGAATTAGTATTTAAATGCTTTTGAAAATCAATAAAACATGTAACAACCATAGTATGATTTGGGTAAGATTTGAGGAAATGTATTCTTTAAACAGGCTTTTATGTGTGTGTGTGTGTATGTGTCTGAATTTAAATTGGTTTAATTTTATTTGGTTCCCAGTTCTGCTACTATCATTTTTTAAATTGTAGCTTGATAATTATAATTTTTAAAATTTGTTCCCTATGATTTGCAAACTACTATTTTCCATATATATTATCCCCATTTATTTATCTTCTACTTTGTTCCCTGGAAAAATTCAAAGTAGTTTATATGTGCTTTACTCTCAAAGAATAACAGTCCTTTTTCTTTTCTTTTATAAATTTCAAATGTACTCCAACAAAGAGAAAAGTACCCTCCAATTTATCCATTTCTCAGATTCAACAGTTATCAAGTTTGCCATATATGCTTCATTTATCCTTTTTGTTGCAGTAGTGTTTACAGTCATAAATATGAAGTCATTTAATTCCTGAAACACTTTTGTATATATCTCTAAAAAATAAGAACTTCTTAACAAAGTTCTTAGCAAAACCAGACACAATTATCACATCTAATAAAAA
This sequence comes from Eulemur rufifrons, assembly GCF_041146395.1. Classification (NCBI taxonomy): domain Eukaryota; kingdom Metazoa; phylum Chordata; class Mammalia; order Primates; family Lemuridae; genus Eulemur; species Eulemur rufifrons. Next base: position 31,991,895 of record NC_090983.1, on the reverse strand, counting down.
AGATAATTCTGACAGGTATTTTAAAACAATAACCAGCAGATGGCAATAATACACGGGAGGGTGAAAGAGAAGCAAATTGAAAGTGAAATAAAGGACCAAGGGGCTTTTCTTTTCTCTCTCTTTCTTTCTTTCTTTCTTCCCTTATCCTTTCCCTTTTTATCTCTCTCTTTTTCTTTCTTATCTTTCTTTTTCTCTTTCTTTCTTTCCTTCTTTTCTTTCTTTCTTCCCTTTCCCTTTCTCTCTCTCTCTTTTTTTCCTTTCTTTTCTTTCTTTTTCTCTTTCTTTCTTTCTTTCTCTCTCTCTCTTTTTCTTTCTTTCTTTCTTTTTCTTTCAACAGCTTTATTTTTTTTTTTTTAATTTAATTTTTTTTTTTTTTTGAGACAGAATCTCACTCTATTGCCTGGGCTAGAGTGCCGTGGCGTCAGCCTAGCTCACGGCAACCTCAAACTCCTGGGCTCAGGTGATCCTCCTACCTCAGCCTCCCGAGTAGCTGGGACTACAGGCATGCGCCACCATGCCCGGCTAATTTTTTCTCTCTCTCTATATATATATTTTTTAGCTGTCCAAATCATTTCTTTTCTATTTTTAGTAGAGACGGGGTCTCACTCTTGCTCAGGCTGGTCTCGAACTCCTGACCTCGAGCAAGCCTCCTGCCTCAGCCTCCCAGAATGCAACAGCTTTATTGAGATATAGTTCATATACTATGTATTTCACCCATTAAAAGTATACAATTCAGTGGTTTTTAGTATATTCACAGATATATGCAACCATTACCTCTAGTCAATTTTAGAAGATTTCTTCACCTCAAAAGGAAACCCTGTACATCTTTTAGTTATCACCTCCTACCCCACAGTTCTAGGCAACCCCTAACCTACTTTTTGTCCCTGTAGATTTCCCTGTTTCATATGAATGGAATCATATAACACGTGGTCTTTTTAACCAGTTTCTTTCACCTAGCATGTTTTAAAGGTTCATCTATGTTGCAGCATGTATCAGTACTTCATTCCTTTTATGACTGAATAATATTTCATTATATAGATATACCATATTTGTCTGTTAATGGACATTTGTCTCATTTTCATCTTTTGGCTAGTATGAATAATGCTGCTGTAGACATTCGTGTGCAAGTTTTTGCGTATATGTATGTTTTTATTTTCGTGGGTATATGCCTAGGATTAAAATTGTTGGGTCATGTGGTATAACTCTATGTTCAATCATTTGAGGAACTACCAGACTGTTTCCAAAGCTGCTGTACCATTTTACATTCTCACCAATGGTGTGTGAGATATTTAGTTTTTCCCTATCCTCACTAATACCTGTTTTTATATGACTTTCTAATTCTAGCCATCCTAGTGGGTATGAAGTGGTACCTCATTATGACTTTGATTTGCCTTTCCCTGATGACTAATGATGTTCAGTATCTTTTTGTGTATTTACTAGCCAGTTGCATATCTTCCTCGGGAAAATGGTTGTTAAGATCCTTTGCCGTTTTTTCAACTGGGTTATTTGTGTATTTATTAAGTTGTAAGTTAAACTTTTAATTTTGAGCAAATTTTAGACTTTTAGCAAAGTTGTAAAAATAGTACAAGATTTCCCATATGCTCTTCACCTAGCTTTCCCTAATTTTTTTTTTTTTTTTTTTTTTCCTGAGATAGGGTCTCTTTCTGTTGCCCTGGCTAGAGTGAGTGCAGTGACATCATCATAGCATCACAGCTCACTGCAACCTCAGACTTTTGGGCTCAAGTGATTCTCCTGCCTCAGCCTCCCAAGTAGCTCGACTACAGGCGCACACCACCACGCCTGGCTGATTTTTCTATTTTTTTGTAGAAACAGGGTCTCACTATGTTGCTCAAGCTGGTCTCGGACTCCTGGCCTCAAGTAGTCCTCCCACCTCAGCCTTCCAAATAGCTAGGATTTACAGGCATGAGCCACCACACCTGGCGCCTAATTTTAATGTCTTACCCACAAGACAATGATCAAAACTAGAAAATTAGCATTGGTACAATACTACAGTTAAACTGTAGACTTCCACTAACATCCTTTTCTATTTTAGACTTCTATCCAGAGTCCCACATTGCATTTAGTTGTTGTTTCTCCTAAGCAGCCTCCAATCTGTGGCAGTTCTTCAGTTTTTTCTTTTCTTTTATGCCTTTAACATCTTTGAAGACTATTGGTCAGTTATTTTGTAAAATATCCCTCAATTTAAGTTTGTCTGATGTTTTCTCATGATTACAATGTAGTTGTGCATTTTTGGCAAAAAATTCCACAGAAATGCTATGTCCTTCTCCTTGCATCATATCCAGGCTTCATCATGTTAATATGTTTCATTATTAGTAGTGTTAACTTTGCTCACTTGGTTAAGGTGGTGTCTGCTGAGTTGTTTCACTGTAAAGTTACAATCTTTTACTTTATAGTTAATAAACATTGGGGGCGATACTTTGAATCTATGTATTTTGTTTCTCAAACTTTCACCTAGTAATTTTAGCATTTATTGGTGGATCTTTCCTGCAACAATTACTACCGTGGTTACTAATAGTAAGTTTCTATTTCTCTTCTTCCTTGTATATTAATTGGAATTCTACTGTAAGGAAGAGTTGTCCCTTCTCCTTCTATTTATTTATATCAGTATGGGCTCATGGATATGGATTTTGCTCTATAGATGAAAATCCAGTACTATCAATATTTATTTTGTTGCTCAGATTATTCCAAATTTGACCATTAGGAGTTCTTTTAGGTTGTCTTCTGTGTCCTTTCCACAAGACTTTGTACTATTTTGAGCACTTCCTTACTTTCTAACAAACAAGACATTCCAGGTTCATCTTAATGTTTTTTCCTGCCCCAATCCCAGAACTAAACACTTGATTGAGAAGCCTAGTTACCTTAATTGGAGAATTGTGTTTAAAAGCCAAGATCTGAGCACAAGGTATGTTCGTGTCTTATATTGTATTGTATTAGTTATCTATTACTGCAGAACAATATTATCATAAACCTAGTGGCTTAAAGTAGCAGTCTGGACACAGCTTAGTTGGGTGCCCTGCTTAGGGTCTTACAAAGCCTCACTAAAGATGTCATCTAGTCTGGTTCTCATTTGGAGGCTAAACTGGGGAAGAATCTGCTTCTAAAGTCACACAGGATGTTGGGAGAATTCATTTCCTTGTTGTTATGAGACAGAGGGCTTCAGCTTCTTGCTGTCAACTAGAGGCTGTCCTTAGCTCCTTGCCACCTGAGCTTCCCTCCCAAAATGGCCACTTCCATCAAAGCTAGCTATGGAGAGAGTCTCTAGAGTAAATCCTCTAGTAAGATGGAGTCTTATATGAGGAAGTGTCATCTCAGAAATGAGACATCTCGTCACCTTTGCCATACTCCATTTGTTAGATGCACGTTCACAGCTCCTGCCCATACTCAAGGGGAAGGGACTATACAAGAGCATGAACACCAGTACGCTGGGTTCATGGGGGGCTCCTCCTGAGAGTCTGTCTACCATGGTTGTTGTTGCTCTTAGACACTCTCAGCAGGCAGAGCTGGGAAACATGTATGTGTAGTAACTCACACATACAACACTTTCATATTTCTGTATCTCTCTGTATATATTGTAAAAACCATGAGTTTATACTAATACCTCTGATTCCAGTCTAATTCCACAGCATTCATTTTAGCTTTCCCCTTTTGCTTTTTAGTAATTTTTTTCTCCATCAATGAGATACTTGGCTCTCTTTATCTATGAACTATTTACTTCTTTGTCCAATTCTAGTATACACATAAAGTAGTTTCAAGAATGCTAACCCATATCCCTGTGAGAGACATTTACTAACTAGATTATAGCATTTAGGCAGTTCTTCTTTGTCTCAGTTTAGTTCTTTTCTTCTCCAAACCCTTCAGTGTAGTTATGTTATTCAGTTATTCATTTGTTATTGTTTGTATTCCATTATTCTCCTCCTACATTTTGAGAGGTTTTATTTGTTTACTTTTGGAGTTTGTGAAACATTTTCAGGTTGTATAAGTGAGAACTAAACAAAATGGTATATGCTGAGAAGTGTCAACTGCTTCCTCATCTCTGCTACCCTGTTTTCATTACCTCTTCTTTCTATCCCGTTTTGACCTACCTGTGGGTAACTAACCAGTTTTTTAAATTTCTGGTTTATCCTTCCTGTACTTATTTTATACAAATAAGCAGATATATGTATATCTCCTTTTTCCTTAACATAAAGGTAGCATAGTGTGGCTACTTTGTTGAGCTTTACTTTTCATTTAACAGTGTGTTCTAGAAATCACTTCATGTCGATTCATAGAGATTTTTCTCATTCTTTTTTTGCAGCTGGATAATACTTCATTGTGCCTAAATATATATAGTTTATTCAATCATATTCTTATATATGTACTTTTAGGTTGTTTCTAATATTTTGCAATTATAAAAATACTACATTGAACAATCTTGTGCATTTATATTTTTATATTGTTGGGGGTGTATCTTCAGGGTAAATTTCTAAGAGTGAGATTGCAGGGTTGAAAAATAAGCACATATGTAGTTGTCTTAGATATTGCCACACTTCCCTACAGAGACTTGTACCAACAGGCACTCCCACCAGCAGCAGCAGTCCCCAGCCTTTTTGGCACCAGGGACCAGTTTCATACAAGACAAGGCAATTTTTCCATGGATGGAAGGGGACGGGGGGTTGGGGGGAGGGTTGGGGAGGCAAAACTCAGGCGGTAATGCCAGTTCCTAACAGGCCACAGCCTAGGGGTTGGGGACCACAGTGTTAGAGCACACATTTTCCACAGCATCATCAACAGAACATGTTGTCATATGTTTAGTTTTTGCCAGTGATAGGTGAGAAATAGTATCCCAATGTTGTAATTTGCATTTCCCTATGAGTCTGAACATTTTTTTCATATGCTTGAGGTGCATTATATCATTTTTTGGTCTGTTCATGTCTTTTTCCTATTTGTCATTTGGATTTTGGTCCTTTGTCCCTCAGTAATTAAGAAATTTTATATATATATATATATATATATATATATATGTGATATCAGCTCTTTGTGGTATATGTTACCAATATTTTTTCTAGTTTGATTGTCTTTTGACTTTATGATGCTTTTAATTAACCATGCAAAAAGTTTATTTTTATGTAGTCAGATTTACCCATCTTTTTGTTTTATCCTTTTTGAATTTTGAGTCATAGTTAGAAAGCTTTTCCCTGTAGTATGGTTAAATAGGAATTCACCCATATTTTCTTCTAGTATTTTTATAGTTTCATTTCTTACATAAATCCCTAGTCCATTTGGAATTTTTTTCTTGTTGTGGTATAAAATATGGATCTAATTTTATCTTTTTTTCCAAATGGCTACCCATTTGTCCGAGCACCATTTATTTATTCCAGAATTCAACTTTATCTAAAATATTTGTGATTTTCTATACTAAATTTCTATATGTATTTTTGGGTGGTCTAATTCTGGATTTAATATATTGCAATGGTCCACTTGTTTATTGTAGAGGCTTTATTGTAGTATGTTTTAATGTCTGGTAGGGCCAGAATTTTCTCATAGTTTATCTTTTTCCTTGTTTCCCTAGCTATTCTTTAATGTTTGTTTTTCCATATGAACTTCTGTGCAGTATTGGCCTGTCTAGCTCAGGGTTTCATAATCTCAGCATTGTTGATATTTTGGGCTAGATATTTCTTCGTTGTGGGAGGTTGTCCTGTGTCTTGTAGTATGTTTAGCAGTATTCCTGACCTCCATCCACTAGATGTCGGTAGCATCCTCCCATTTATAACAACCATAAAAGTCTCCAGATGTTGCAAAGTGTCAACTGGGAGGCAAAATCACCCTGAGTTGAAAACTACTAGTCTAGCTTATTATTTTTATTGAGATTGCACTGAATTTATACATTAGTTTAGGAAATTAATCTTTATAATACTGAATTCTGTACAACAATGGGGATATCTATTTGTTTATGTCTTTTTTTATGTCTTTTAGAAGTGTTTTAAAGTTTTACTTACATAGGCTTTACACATATTTTGCTAAATTTAGTTATAAGTATTTAGCTTTGTTGCTATTGTAAATGGACGTGTAAATCACACCCAGTGTTATTCATGTATATCAAAACTGTTCACATTTGTGTAAGTTTATATCTTGCTACTTAGCTAAATACTTTTATTCTCTTATCTCACTGATTCTCTGGAGTTTTCCAAGTGTACTGTCATATCATCTGAAAACAGAGATAATTTTACTCCTTCCTTACCCATTTGTATGCCTCTAATTGTTTTCTCTTGTCTAATTGCATTGGTTAATACCACTAGTACAATGTTGAATAGTAGCAGGAATAGTAGGCATGCTTGTCTTGTTCCTGATTTTGGTAGAAATTATTCTATTATCTCTTCATTAAACAAGATACTTACTTTAGGATTGAGGTATGTATATGTAATTTATCACATTATGAAAGTGTCTCTGAATGCCTGTTGAGTGTTTTTATCATGGGTGAGTATTGGATTTTGTCAATGGCTTGTTCAGCATCTATGGAGATTATCATATGCTTTATCTCCTTTAAATTTATTAACATGGTGTCTAATGATGAGTTTCCTAATACTGAACTAGTCTTGCATTCCTGAAATAAATTCCACTTGGTCATGATGTATGTTTTTCATAACGTGATGGATTGTATTTGCTAAAATTTTTTGTTTAGAATTTTTATGTCAATATTCACAACTGACATAGGTCTATAGTTATCTTTCTTTGAATTATCTTTATCTGACTTAGGTGTAATATTACAGTTGCTGTATTAGGGGAATCTAGAAGGTCTCCTTCTTGGTTCCCTTAATGAAATAATTCATAAAGCATTATAACGTACATATTTACCATAATATATTATATATAATTTGTAGAACATTGAGAGTGTCTGGATTTTGAAGGTTTAGTAGGATCTCCCTCTGAAACTGGATCTGGTTTTTTTTTGTGAAGTAATTCCTTAATAACTTTGTCTATTTCTTTTGTAAAAATTGTTCTGTTTAAACTTTCTTGTTCTAATGCACTCACTATAGGTTATTTGTATTTCCACAGGAAATTATCTGTTTCATCTAGGCTTTCAAATTTATTTGCATAAAAGTCTATGACAGTATCTCTTATGAATTGGACATGTAAATGAATTCTAAATATCTTTTCTTTCAATGATTATTTCACCTTTGTCATTTATTATTTCTTGTTTTTGCGCTTTTTCTCTTTTTTTCCCTTGATCAAGTTAGGTAGTGGTTTGTCTATTTATTAACTTTTCCAAAGAATCAGGACTTTGATTTACTAGTTATATCTATTTTCTGTTCTCTACTTTATTAATTCCTGCTTTATAGTTATTATTTCCTTCTTTGTGTTTTCTTTTGATTTACTTTGTCCTTTTTCTAGTTTTTGGAGCTGAGAATTCAATTTATTATTTTTATTCTTTAATTTACATGGTAAAAATGTTTAGTACAGTTCATTTTTCTCTGATCAATTCTTTAAATGCACCTCACAGATTCTGATATACAGTGTTTTCATTGTCATTTTAAAATTTCTTTTTTTACTTGGAAGTTATTTATTGGAAGGTTTTAAAATTTCTAGGTAGGGCAGGCACAGTGGTTCATGCCTGTAATCCCAGCACTTTATGAAGCCAAGGCAGGAGGATCAGTTGAGGCCAGGAGTTTGAGACCAGCCTGAACACTATAACAAGACCCTGTCTCTATAAAAAATTTAAAAAAAATAGCTGGGCATGGTGGCCTGCACTTGTAGTCTCAGCTACTCAGGAGGCTGAGGGCGGAGGATTACTTAAGCCCAGGAATTTGAGGCTACAGTGAGCTACCATCACGCTACTATACTCCAACAAGGGCAACAAAGCAAGACTCTATCTCAGAATAAAGTAAAGTAAAATTTTCAGATAGATGGGCCATTCTATTTTTTTGTTTTGTAAATTCTAGTTTTATTGTGGTCAGAGATTGTTTATTGTAGTATTTCTACTTTATGGAGGTTGCCAGTGTTTCCTTTGTGACCTAATACATGATCAGCTTTTGTAACTGTTCTGGGAGCACTTGAATAGTGTTCCCCATAATCAGGGTGTGAAGTGTGATATATAGCCATAAGACTGTGTTGATTATGTTGCTTAGATCTTCTGTCTCCTTACTTATTTTTTATCCACTTGATCTGTCGTCTTGTACTGAGAGTGGTATGTTAAAATCTATTATGTATTCCTATCTCTCCACATACCTCCTGTAGCTTTTGCTTCAGAAAGGTCGTGGTTCTGTTTTTTGCTGCATAAATATTATAATTACTATATAAGTTCATTGTGGGTGGTGGCCTTTACTATTACACATTTCTGAATTTGCCACATTCTATGCTCTGGCACTTAAGTGATAAAGACTCTAAAAACATATTTATGTTCCCTTCCTGATAACTCCTGCCATTCCTATCATCATTGCCTATGGTGATCATTCCATAACAGCAAGCAGCTTCAATCGGGATCTATTTTTACAGGAGCTGCCAGAAGCTGTGATATACCTGCTGCATACCCTTTCCAATCCAAAAAGAAGGAGAAAAGAAAGTGGCAGCTGGGTGGTCATCACTCAGTATTTGTACTGAATGTTCATTGTGATTTTTCGTTTTAAAACATTTACCAGCTAAGCTGTTTAGCAAAAAAATCTGCATGCACAGATCTAAACTAAAATAGGACACTATTTCATTTTGCTATAATTAGGTTAGAATAGGTAACTCTTTTGAAAGGATTACATAAATTCTATCTGATTACCTAAGGCATGAATATCATATTGGCTCACAAGAAAGAAAGAGACCTTTCCATTTAATCTTTTAGACCTTTTTAATTTGGGACCATGTGCATGTATTTCATCCAAAAACACATATATATACACACACATATATATATAAAATGTAAAGAATAAATACAACTCTGCTTCTTACAACATGGTATACTAGTTGCATGGATCAGCACTCTTACTGAAAAGATAAAATTACTGGATAAAATACTAAAAGGCAAAAAAACTTGAATGCATCTATTGTCTGTCAGAAGCAAATGCAAATATTTTCTAGGGAGTCCTTCTTCATCTCACATCTTAACATATTTTCCACAGCCAAAGTTCCAAAGGAAATGAACAGCTAGCTCACAGTTAAGAAAAATACTACACGTGCAAGGGAACAAGGTACCAGCAGAAACAGCTGTTAGGAGAATCATATACAGAATATATTAAATAAAATAAGTATGTCTGATGTTTCAATAAAGGAGAGGCTTGAAAATGAATAAAGATGTTGAGTTGAAAAAAAGCAAATCACAGAAAAACACCTACAGTATTATTCCATTGATATAAAGGTCAAATGTAAATAAAACCAAACAATATACTTTTTAGGAGTGCAATACACAGGTGGTAAAAACTATAAAGAAAAGCAAAGAAGGATAATTGTTACTTTCTGGGGAGGAGAGGGACGTGACCACAAGGAAATACACTGGAAGTTTCTGAGATGTGGTAATACCTTATTTTTTAACTCGGGTGATAGGAACATGAGCATGTATCTTATTGTTTTTAAATTGTACATTTTCATGTATTGTTGGATGTGTGCTACATTTCTTAATAAAAAGGAAATATGTAGTAAAGCATGCAATGTGTAAAATCTATGTTTATTAATTTTTCTCAAATCTTATAATTCCCACTATTGTAGATATTTCAAATATATAGCAAAGCTTGTGGTTTAAGGAAACTGCTTTTCTACTGGTATGATGCAACAATTTTCTTCTCCCTGCTTCACAGCAAATACTAGTTTCGTGTTGTTATTATTAATCTTCCTTTTTTTCTACTTTGCAGCAAAATGAGAAGATGAGGTGAATTTATGGATTCTGGTTTTTCTGAATTCTCAAAGCATAATGAGTCAAAATAGAAACATAACTAGGATCAAGAAGATGAAACGTTTGATGAAAATTTGCTTTTTTTCCTCTTTGGCCTTTTCATGGAGGGTTGATTTGTCCCTTCTTGTGTTTAGATATATGTGCATAAAATAGCACATGTATCTTTAGATACATGTGCATAAAATAGGACATATGTCTAAATTTTGTAATATTAAACTTTAAAATCATTTTGGTCATCGCCTAACATCTTCCTGGTTATATAAGCTGCTTTCTACCTAATATCCTTTAACCAAACAATAGTTATTAACCTTTTAACCAAATAAACTGCATTAATAAATACTTTTGCATTGGTTATCTTGTATACCAAGCTATCTTGTTTTGTTCTGTTTTTAAACCATTCACTATGTGAGCATCTAAAAGGTTTTAAAAGTCACATCCTACCCTGGCTAGTTTTCTCTTACCCTTCATTCTTCTACTCTCAGAAATACTTGTGTTAAGGTGTCAGTTTTTGTATTACTTCCATTGTATGTAATCCGATGACTTGGGGGAGGGATTAATCTTTTAAGTTCCTTTGAATTTGGTTTTTATAACTAAAAAGATCACTTACTATTCTAGTAATAAGAAGTAATAAATCCTGTTCATATCTGAGATTGATATATAGCTTATCATATGAAAATTACTAGTAAAACTTTATGCTGCCTAGATAGAAAAGCTTTCTTAGACAATATCAGACTACTGAAGGGGTGGGCCCAGAAATCTCCATTCAACAAACACTTCAGGTAAGCCTAGGACAGATTTTTCTAGTTCTGCACTTTGAGAGACTGCCGTAGGGGTACAGGGTACCACAGAACTTATTCATAATATTAAAGATGACATTTCCAACTGCTAAGGTAGAACAGCCACCCAACAATGTCAGTTGAATGGAGGCTAGAAGCTTTATTAAAGTAACAGTCTATGCGGTGGTTAAGAGCTTGACACTCTGACAGTCTTTGTTCTCTTTCCTGAACTATTATTTTAAGACTTTGGGCTCCTAGAGTCACTCTGGTATTATATTTTTGTTCCTATTATTTCTTTCTATTTTTTCTTTCTGTAAGAGTTTTCTTTTTTCTGTTGCCATGCAATTATTTTTTATTTTTTATAGTCATATGTATCAACCTTTTCCTTGACTATTGCTGGAATTTGGTCACAGTAAGAAAAAATTTTCCTACTCCCAGGTTCTAAAAACATTTACCAGTGGTTTCATTTATTTTTTAAATTTCTAATTCATGTGGAATTTGTTTATTATGTGGTGTGAAGTATGAATGCAATTTTGACCTTTTTTCCAAATGATTCTCTATTAACTAAAAAGTCCTGCTTTCCACTATTTTGAAATGCTACCTTTTAATGTTGTATTTCCATGTGCACTTAAATTTATTTTTTGATTTTCTGCTGTCTTCTAGTCTGTGTGTCTTTTTATGCCCAATACCATATGTTTTAAATTACAGAGAGAAGAGTTTGAAAGTTTTCCTTATATAGGTTTTGCACATTTCTTGATAAATTTATGCCTAGTTTATCTTTTTTCTTAGTAGTATAAATGAGGTCTTCTCTTTGATTTTCTCTCCTAATTACTGTTTGCATATATAAAGACTATTGATTTCTGTATGTTAATTACTAAACTGTTTTTGTTTGTAATACTTTTTTCCAGACATAACTCCTGAAAACCACACTATTTTTACCTCTTTTTTCAATTTTTATGCTTCCCATTGCTTTCTCTTATCTTATTGCATGGCTACTACTTTAAGTAAAATGTTAAATAGTGGGAATAGTGAGTATCCTCGTCTCATTCCTGATTTTTTATGGGAACACCTCTGGTTTTAATTCATTAAGGAAGATGGTGGCTTTTGGCCTGGTTATGTATATTTATAATCACATTAAAGTATAATCTATCAATTATTATTTGAGTGCCTTTTTGTTTTTATTTATTTTCAGAGTCTTGCTCTGTCGCCCAGGCTGGAGTGGGGTGGCGTGATCATAGCCCACTATAACCTCAAACTCCTGGGCACAAGCAATCCTCCTGCCTCAGCCTCCCTAGTAGCTAGGACTACAGGAATGCACCACTACACCTGGCTGATTTTTTTATTTTTATTTTTTGTAGAGATGAGGTTTCACTATGATGCCCAGACTGGTCTCCAACTCCTGACCTTAAGCCATCCTCCTGCCTCAGCCTTCCAAAGTACTGAGATTATAGGCATGAGCCACCATGCCCAGCCTGAGTGCTTTTTTCGAAAAATTATGAGTGGGTGTTGAATTTCAACAAATGACTTTTGGCATTGATAGTGATTGTGTAGTTAGGGTCCAGCCAAGGGACAGAAGCCACAACAATTAATTGTTAACCATATATAATAAAGAAATGAAAAAAGAATTGGAAAGGCAGAAGGGACCACTAGTGTATCATAAAGGAAGTAAATATGGGAAGCACCCACCACCTCCAGGGCTGAAGGAACAAAGGGAAAAAGAGTGAACTTGCTGAATTGTAAAGGCTTGGAGGAAGAGTTTCAGGACCTGGGACACTGCAACTGGTTGGGGCCGGTTTCCCATAAAGGCTATGATGAGACTGGTCTGATAAGATGGAGCCAGCTGTGAGTACTGAAGTCAATTGTTGCTGCCAGGGTGAACCATTTCTGTGGTTATGCTGATAGGAACAAAGCACTTTTCTCCTTTCTCCTCTATACTTCCAGTTTGCCTATAACATCCTCTACCTGGTAGAGACTAAAAGGAAGGCTGGCAAAGAAGAAAGCTGATTTGCAAAGTCCTGGCTTTAAAGGGAAACGGAGAAGTATGGATTTGAAGCTGAGACACAATAGCTTAATAATCAGCACAAAAATCTATCAACGTGATACGCTACATAGATTTGCTGATACCAAAGCATTCTTGTTTTCATGGAACAAATCCGCCTTTTTAATGTGTGCTAGCTGTTGTCTCAACTCAGCCCATCTCTCTATACATTGCTATATGATGCTAGGACTGAAAAATATTTTTTTCTTTCCAAGCTGACTTCTTTTTAGCTCCTGTCAATAGGGGGCACTTGAAGGGGATGGAAAATCAGAGTGAAAAGCAACTCACTCCTTCCTGTTTGCTTGCTCTTCTTGTCAGTGTCATCAAAGTAATGGCACTTTACCCAGCAGGAGCAGTAGGTTAAGGCACCAGTTGGTTTTAGCACTTCTAGAACCAGCCACATTATGCTCTCTTGGAGGTAACAGCACTAGTTGGATTGTGCCCTTCATCAGAGGCTGCAGGTCTACCTTTTCAAGGAGGCTTTTTCAGGCCCCTGAGGTATAAGCACCATCTTTGCTGGACCCCATTCTTAAAGGTCTGAGTTCTGACTTCTGGAAGCCCTTTTCCTAGCTCCTGAGATATTAACAGTGGCTCCTTCAGGTCTCCTCCAAGTTTCTCCGGTCTAATAATCCCAGCGTCTTCCCTAACGTATGCACACTTACCCCAGTTGGTGTCTATACATTGCTGAAAGAATGCAAAATGAAACAAGCCTTATTAGAAAAGATTTTGGCAATATTCAATAAAATTACATATGCATTTATCATTTGCTCCTGCAGTCCTACTTTTAGGAAACTATACCAACATTCCTCTTGTAAAAATACAAAACTTGCACTATGGCATGGTTTGTAATAACAATAACAAAAAAGAACAACCAGTGTACCATCAATAGGGGACAGTTTATTTGAAAGCAACCTAGAATGAAAATAATTTTCTATTAGGTTGGTGACAGAGACACTTGACCTTAGAAAAAGTATTTTGAATTTACATCTTCAATAGAATGTAATCTTTTAATCTTTATTAAAAGAACTACAAAGAAATCTTAAACTTTCACTCACTAGTCTTATTGCTACTGTAGTAGTGTGTGGTTATTTTGAAATACATCTACGGACAGGATAAAGCAATTATGTTAAGGTTTTAGAACCAAGATTGTTGGCCTAGAGGAAAGGGATACAACTATAATCCAAGAAGATTTTTTAAAACCTCTGTAATCTAAAAATTTAATTAGAAATATCAGTGTGAATATGTGCTTTTTGTCACCCTTCTTTTTAAAATTTTGTATTTCCTAGTGCTGCCCCCTAAAAATGTGTAAAAACAATGACAACTCATTGGCAATGAGCACCTCTAGCACCCAGATTATGGTTTCTAAATACTTATTACCCATTTTAACATACTGACTGCCACACTAGAAAAAAGAAATTCCTTGGGGCCACAGTGTTTTGTTATGAAAATAGAATAAAAATTTCAAAAATAAAATGATCCTTTCTAATTTAATGAAAAATGTGGAGGGTTTTTTTACTGTTTTCTGTGTATAAGTTATATAATTTGAAAAATAGTTCTCGCGGCTCTCAAGGTGAAGAGACATGAGTTACATATGCTTCATGAGGCCCTGGGCTCAAAACTAGTGTGAGTTAAATACGACTCACATGGCAGTTAATGTGTTAAGGAACCTGGGACAGGTTAGGAAGTCTGGGACAGGATATAGACAAGGTGAGCCGGAGGCATTTTTATTGTGCCACAAACCAAGGAAATTATCAAAAACTAATGCAAGCATATCAAAAGGACACAGTTTCCAATTTGAAGGTGCTTCCATTGGCCTAAGATGAGACAAACAGCATCTTGAAGAATGATGATTACAACTGATGAAAACACATTAACTATAGGAAAAGTCTTAAATTCATAATGATAAGGGGGGAGAGAAAGTAAAACATTGGATACTACTGGAAGTAACTCAATACTCTGAACATTTATAATTTAAGGGAAAGTAATACAAACTTATCTTGCCTTTCTGGTATGAATTTAATTTGTGAATAGTCAATAGCTCTACTGAAGGACAGAGTTCTAGCCAAGAGGATCCCAGAAGAAATGCTAGAATTAGAAAAATTGCAGCACCCCAATAAAATTACTGTTCAGGCAGTGCTCAACAATGGATGTGAAACCATTAGGTGAAATTGTTGTTGGAGAAATTCATTATGAAGGGAAACTGAATCCACTGATCAATCTTAGCATTATTAAGAATGAAACAACCAGACTTCATGGCAACCAAGAATACTATGAAGTATTCTTGACCCCCTCCAAAAACAAGTTGACCCTGAATTTAATCAGAGCTTTAGATCTAATGTTTAGTGTATAGAAAATAAGTAGGAGAGAAGAACAAATAACACCGGAGAGAAGCAATCAGCCACATTCAAAATGTGGTTCATTTCAATAGGACAACAGGCCTGGTTTCTTCTTGGACATGTTGAGATTTGTTTTAAAAAAAGGGGGGGAGTGGGTGAGGAAACTTCTAGATTAAAAGAGACTGAAGACGGCCGGGCGCGGTGGCTCACGCCTGTAATCCTAGCACTCTGGGAGGCCGAGGTGGGCGGATCGTTTGAGCTCAGAAGTTCGAGACCAGCCTGAGCAAGAGCGAGACCCCATCTCTACTAAAAATAGAAAGAAATTATATGGACAGCTAAAAATATATATAGAAAAAAAATTAGCCGGGCATGGTGGTGCATGCCTGTAGTCCCAGCTACTCGGGAGGCTGAGACAGGAGGATCGCTTGAGCTCAGGAGTTTGAGGTTGCTGTGAGCTAGGCTAACGCCACGGCACTCACTCTAGCCTGGGCAACAGAGTGAGACTCTGTCTCAAAAAAAAAAAAAGAGACTGAAGACAACACAAGCAAATACATTGAGCAGCCCTGTTGGATTCAAAGAAATCAAGAGTAAAAGACATTTTTTAGACACAGAAATGGCATTGTGTCTGAGTAATAAAATGTGTGTGTTTTTAATGTGTACTGAAGTATTTAGGAGTAAAATAATGTGTCTGGGATTGGCTTAAAAGTACTGCAGAAAAATGAGGGAGTGTGGCAAAATGTTGAATCGTTAAAGTTTAGTAAGGGGTGGGTTGATGCTAGTTGTATGCTTCATTTTAATGTACAAATTTTGGAAAATCTCACAATAAAATTTTGTGTTTACATAAATGAAATGACATGGGAAAATATTCTAGGTATGTTAAAATGAAGTCTGGAAAATAACTAGTTTAATCCCATTTGAATTTTTAAAAGTGTAGTGCAGATTTCAAAAATGTAAAGATGAACCCAAAAGCTTAAGAGTGGTAAATCTTAAATTGTGGGCTTACAGGTGATTTTTATTTTTATGCTTTTCAGTATTTTCCAAGTTTTACTTTTTAAAACAGTTTTCCAAGATGTTTAACATCTGTTGGTATTTACGAGATAAACTGCAAAGAGTGATAAAACATTTTTTAAAAGTTTATTTCTATATCAAGGTAGCTCTTGATTTTAAAAATAAACTTGAATAATTATTTCTAAAACTCTCAAGAAGTTGTAAAACCATTCGTTGTCCTTAAGATCCTCTCCTGCAGAGCAGAGGACAGAACTGCAGCAGCTGGGGGGCGGGGGGGGGAGGTCTTATCATTTAGCTGGAAAGCCACTGAAAGCATGCAATAACGTAGGATCACCAAAGCGATGGATCTGCCAAGCCGCAAAAGAGTGTGGCACAGACGCTAAGCGCCACAGGCTGGGAGACGAAGGGGTCGTCTTCACCTTCGCCTATGGACTGCAGCCCCCACAGAGCGTCCACGCACATACCAGATCCCGGGAAGAGTTTTCCCGGCAAGGAGCTCGGGAACATTAGGACTTAATCAAGACTTTCTCCGTCGAGGGGGTGGGTTGGACTTTCGGCTCCGCAAGCCCCGCCCCACTCGTCGGGTCGCGCGGCCTAGTCCCTGCGTCTGCGACTCCTCGGAGCCGCCGCCTCCGCGCTGGCCCTGGGACTGACCCCCGCCGTCGGGCCCGCCACCATGGACCCGACTCCCGAGCTGCTCTTCTACGTGAACGGCCGCAAGGTGAGCGCGCCCGCGGGGCTGCCGCGGCCGGCGAGCGCAGGGACCAGCTCCCGCCCCGTCCCTCATCCCTTCCGCGCCCGCCACTAGGGCTGATGCGCGACCCCACCCCGGGCTTACTCGCTGAAAGCCAGGTCTGCCTCTGCGTCCTCACCGCCACCTCTGGGGCAGGGAAAGGACGTGTTTGGGGGGACTGTCCTGGATCTCCAGGCCCCCACCTTCCTAATGGTCCCTTTCCGTCTCCTTCCAAGGCTCTCAGGCTGATACCACCCTCCCCCCTACACAAGAAGGAGAAAGAGCTCTTCTTACCACCAAAGCCAGCGCTCCCAGTGCCCTCCTGCAGGCTCCCGGCCAATAACGGGAACATCTCCCAGCAGGCTGAGAGCAACCTAAGGAGGGCTGAGCCTCAACGCTCAGGGTGTGTTCGGATGAGCAGGGAGCAATTTAGAGTCGGGACAGAACCTTAGAGATGAACTAATTCAAACCACCCTCATCGTTTCTCAGATGAAAAAATTGTGACTGCAAAGTCACAGCTAGTTCCTGGTAGAGCTGAATCAAAGCCAGGCTGTGCGGACCCTACGGTCCTCCTGGGATCCACTGCCGGGCTCACTCCGCAATCCTCGGGGACAGTTCCAGGCAGTGTCCAATGTCTGGGGCCGGCAAAGCCCCGCGGGATGCGGGCATCAGCTCTGCTCACTCTAATGTTGTCCCAGCATATTGACACCTTTGAAGGGGGAAACAGGCAGGAAGGTTAAAGAGCTAACAACTGAGCAAGGACTGTGATAACGCCTTTCCATGGTGCCGGTGCTGGTTCATGTGGAGCACCTGTGACCCCTGCTTCTGGCTGGGGGCACCCAGGACACTTGCCCTGGCTGCCCCCAGCTGCCTCCCCAGGAAGCTAACCAAGGTTAAGCAGCAGGCCCCTCACTTGTGCGACCTGCTCTAGGCCCTGAGCCTAATTTCACATGTATGGTTTTCTATTAATTTTTTAAAGAGGAGCCCTCAAATTGTACAAGTTCTAGCTCCCATAAAAGCTTTGCCCCTGCTGCCTGGGTTCCACTCTGGGTAAGGTGAGCTCGTTTTTCCTGATCTATAATGGGGGCCATTAGGACCCCTCACAAGACTGCTGTGAGGGTGAAATATAACAGGGTGACATGATTGACATTATGTCATTTTTTCTTCTTTTGCACGACAGAATGGTATAGTAAAACTGGCTTTTTTTTTAGACAAACAAGGGTTCAATTCCAGCTGTAACTCTCATTGAGACAACCTAACCTCTCAGAGGCTCAATTCCTCTGTTAGAAGGGGCCAATACTACCCACTTCATACAGAGTGATCACGAGTGTTCAATCCGTGTAAGGGCCGGTATATGCCAGGCAGCGTTGCAGGCCCCTGAGACAGCAGAGCACAGACTTGGCGGAGTCCCTGCTGGCATGGCGTTCATGTTGTGCGGGGGAGACAGCAAGCATAGAAATAAATACTTAATGTATAATATATAATGTATAAACGTATAATGTCAGGCAGTGGTAAGTGCTGATATAAAAAATAAAGCAAAGTGAGGGGACCGAGAGTGGGTAGGAGCTGATATTTTAGATGAGAGGGATGTTTTGGCCCCTCTGAAAGGGTGACATTTGAGCAACCACTGGGAGGCAGTGAGGAGCAAGCCGTACACACACCTGGGGACAGAGCCTTCCAGGCAGAGGGAGTGGCGGGGACAAAGGCCCCAAAATGGGAGGATTTCTGTGTGCTCAGGGGACAGGTTGGGGGGCTGGACACATGGCCAGGGGCCAGATTACTAGGGCTTTGGAGGTGACAGTAAGGGTCTTGGTTAAATGAAGAAACAGGTGTTTTGAGTCTAACAGCTTCTCCCCGGTTCTCCCTCCCCTACTTCCAAACAAACTGCATTGGGATTTCTAACATAATGGCCAACAACAGTCTGCACTCTATTGATTTTTAAAATTAAATAAGCTGGTTCTTATCTATCAGCCCACTTTGTTTGTGGGCCAAATATCCTGTTATCATTTGTAAAGTGTACTCTAGAGATATTTATTGACTTACTTTTTTAAATTACTCCATTCAAAGAAATTGTGTCACCCTTTCCCATTTCTTCTCCTCCCTTCCAAATTCTGAAGCAGCATGTGCTTCAATACTGGTAAGCAAGCCTGAATGCTACGTGGCAAGAATTAGAATAAATTTTCCAGTTCAGAGAGTGACGGTCTGTTGAGAAAATGTGAGAGAGAAACCACCAGAGAAGAGGGGTCTTGAAGTCAAACATGAACTCTGTAACTAAAAACTAGCCTTTGAAAAGGAAGCTTGGAAGCCACTTAGGAGACAGTAGGTGACGTGATTGGTCTTTGGTCTGTACTTTTTGCAAAATCTCCCCAGGTCACCAAAATATGTCATCAGGCAGGAGCTAAGACCATGTGGAGGCAAGAACAGTGCACATTGGTCAGAACCGTAGTTGTAGAGACACTTCTGGAATCTTATTCGCTCCACTAAGGGCCCAAAAGAACAGGTGACCCATTTAACATGGATTTTAAGAGAAGAGGGGCCCATGAATAAATTATACCATAGATGCCACATTCTGACCTCAATTTAGGAACTGAAGCGTGTCATTCCGTGAGGCTGTGAGGTGTAGTGATCAAAGGTGTGGGTTTGGGAACTAGTCAGGCATGCGTTTGAATCCTGTGCTGTCTGTTCTGCCACCTGGCAGTCCAGGGCCTCAGGCAAGGTACTTAATATCTCTCAGCCTCAGTTTTCTCCTCTGCAAAGCAGAGCTAATAACAGAAACTTATCTTCTGGAATTGGAGTGAAGATTAAATTCCATGGACAGTGGTTAGCAAGGTGCTTTTACACAGTTAACACTTAATATGTGGAAATGATTGTTAATATCTGGACCAGAAAATAATCTCCTTCATTAGTAGAGCCAGAACTTGCTTAGAAGTGTCAAGAAGGCTAGGAAATAGTCATTGAACATTATTTGCTACATGGGCTTAGGGTCTTAGTATTATGTAGGAATCTGGAGAAAGCTGTTCATTGGCTGGTGTTTCCTGGGGTCTTTGGTCTACTGAGCTGCTGAAATGGCTACAGTGATTCAGAGAATGGGGTTGGCGGGGGCCACCGTAGAGGCAGCTTAGGCAGGAAGAACCAACAAGCAAAGTAAATTTTAAAGCAATCTGAGCTCAGGCAGAAGTGTCCTCATGGCTGTCCCCTCTGGCCTCCTTGTCTGCTCTGAGGCTGCTGTGGGTTATTCTTCTTTGCTAACCGTGGCCCACAGCATACACCTCTTTCTTCCCTCTTCTTCTACCTCTCAGCCTTGTCCTTTCACATGTACCTGTATCTCATCCTTCTTTTCTATTCTTTTCCCCCCTTTCTCTCTCTTCCTTTCTCTTCTTTCTGCCTCTGTCTTGGATCTGGGCCAGGTCCCCTCAGGCACTAGTCACCAGCCGTGCACAAAAGAAAATGATTTCTTAACCTTGTGCAATGTGAACTTGGACTCTCCCAAAAGGGCTGGCAGAGATCCAGAGGGACAGATTCCGCCTTTGCAACACCCAAGGCTATACTGAGATGAGTATGTGCAGCGACCCTGACCTGAGAACTGTCATCATCTCTCCAGTCCAGAGTCAACAAGAATAACTCTGTCTCCATCCCCTCTGTACCTCCCAGTCACTATCTTAGTGTGACCTTCCTGCTTCACTCCCAGAGCTGCCAGGACAGGGTGCAGGTCCCTGTTTCCACTTCAAATATGATCTCAACCAAATCAAGAAAAATAAACACATTTCAAGCCAGTGGCACTTTGAACCAGAACTCCAATCTCTTGAAACATCTCCTGGAACAAATAAACAGACAGCTAAGCCCTGCTTCTTCCATTAATTCCTTCCCAAAGTATGTAAATATTCCCCAAGCATAAAATGCTATTCTTTACTCTCTGTCCATTAAAACTGGGCTTCTGTGATTTGCCGTCATATCTGGGGACAGAGGTTGTGAGGCTGGGCCAGAAGCTTTATGTTATTATCTGAGATCCATTTCCTCTCTCTTTTTCTTCTGCTGTCATTAATGTGTTGCCTCATGGTCTAAGATGACTGCTGGAGTTCTAGCCATTTCGTCCCTATTTCAGGCAGGCAGCAGGAAGGGATAGACAACCAACAGTTTCTACCACCAGTAACTTCTCTGTTTTTCTTTCTTTTCTTCTGTTCAGATGCCCCAGTCTGTGAGAAATCATTCCTCCCTTCTTGGTGTTCTCATAGCAAATTGTACACATCACATTCAAGTCATTCATTTAATTAGTTAACATTTATTACATCCTTATGGTATATCCCCAGCACAGAGCTCAGAGTTTGACAGAGAGAACAGAAGATGGTTTCTCTCAGGATTGAGATAGGCTTACACACACACAAATAATTATGACACAGAGTAAAACGTGACATAAAAGAAGGGAAAGGACATTGGCCATGGAAACACAGAGGAGAATGGTCACTTGAAGCTGGGGACTGGGAAAAGGTGTATTAGGTGACAGCACTCTGCCCAGGGAACATTTGAGCAGGGCAGGGAATGACAAAATTCTGCCAAGTAGAGAAGAAAGGGACCTTTAAGACAGAAAGAAGCCTGTATGCAGATGTGGTGAAGGTGAAAATCCATGCGCTGCTGGGATCAGCCAGTTCTTCCATATGATCTGAGTTCAAGATACATGGAGATAATGGGGCAGTTTATTAAAGCGCCTGGCCAAGGAATTTGAACTTCTTCTTGTACCCCAGGAATGCTTGGATTGAATTCACCTAAGACACACTCAGTGTACTCGTTTAAAATGTACATTTTCTGGTTCCCTGTCCCAGAAGTCCTGGTTCCATAGAGATTTCATTTTAACAAGCATCCCGGTGATTTGGGAATTCCGAGCATGACAGTTTGGCAGGCAGGAGTGGTGTTAAATTTAGGCAGATATTGAGATGACTTGGATTTTGGAGTGTTCACTCTGGAAGTGGTGCAGAGGGCAGTATCGTGAGTGGCAGGGGTGGAGGCTGGGAGACCTGTTAGGCAGCTGTTAATATTATAATCATTCAGGCAAGTGTTGATATAGGCTCATTCCAGGTAGTGACAGTAGAAGAGAGGGTGTTTAGCAAATTATTTTAGGAGTGGAAGTGGAAGAACTTGGTGACATTGATTGTGTGGATTGAAAGAAAGAAAAAGTTGAAAATAGCTCAGGTTTTTAAACTTAGATAACCCAGCAGATAGTGAGGCCATGAAACAGGTTAGAGGAAAGAAGGAAGGAGTACGTTTGGGAAATGAAATAAAGAGTTCCATTTGAGGCCCAGTTAAGTTGAAGATGCCTGGGAGGTACCCTACTTTTTTTCTTATATCGTAGTATGTGTACACACACTCACGCACATGCTCGTATCTCTTTTCATGTTGCAGACTTTCGTAGGGCACAGATCTGACCTTGGCAACTGGCACATGCCTCACCTTTCCTTGCATGTGGACACTTAGAAATGAGGGTGAGGAGGCAGCCATGGATGAAGCACATGCCTCTCCTCACCTGCTTCCCAGGAGGGCAAATTACTTACTATAATACGGTGAAAGATGAATTCGGCTTCTGAAATTCTGAAGCAAATTGTGCTTCTATATGTTCTGTGAATTTAAAAGTAACCCAGAACTTTTAATCAAAAAGGAGAAAACATGATCACCTTGGAAAACATAACCAATCACGGCGTCCTGATCGTGCCGTCCACAGGTGCCACTGTGCTGCCGGCCTGCTCCCGTGAACTTGCCCGCTGTGTCCTTGCTGCACAGCTTTGCAGCACGTGGCACACACGTTTTACCTTCTCCTTTGTTTCTTGGATTTGGGGGACAAGGTTCGTTGTGGTCTCTTTCTGGAAGCTGTAATTATTTGAACATGATAAACAAGTCTTTTTTTAAAAAAATCAACTATCAGTTTCTCAGAGGCTATTCTATTCCAAAAGCTTCTCTCTCTGTCTCACTTTCTCTCTTTCTCTATCCACTCTACTCTGTTTTGCTAACGTCTTTTCTCTCACTTGCTTCTGACTCTCTAGGAAAAGCTGGACAGGAGTCATCGGTGTTCCCATTAGTAGACACAATCACTGCCTTAGAGAACAGAGCTAATTCAGAACTAAGGACAGGGGTACAATTGTTGGGGGGGCTCAAGATTACACTTAAGAGAGGTGATCTGAGTATCACAGTTGTTCCATAAACATGAAATCAACTTGAAAATACGAGTAGAAGGATTAATGAAAGTGCATTTCCCTCAAATTAGCATGTTCCTACCAGTGTGAATTTCCCACTAGCTCTGTCAATTTTGTGTGCCTAACTCATTTTCTCTATGGTATAGGTGATAGAAAGAAATGCTGATCCTGAAATGATGCTGTTACCGTATCTGAGGAAGAAGCGTATCCTTTGCTTTGTGTGTGTGTGTGTGTGTGTGTGTGTGTATTTGTGTGTGTGTATGTGTATGTATAGCTCTTATGTCCTCATCAAATGATATGTCAAATGTCTTTTTAGAAACATGCTGAGACATATTCCCTACTATAATGGTTTTATGTTTATCTTTGAGGAAGTTCTGCATCTTAGTTTTTTTTTTTTTTTTTTTTTTTTTTTTGAGACAGAGTCTCACTCTGTTGCCCAGGCTAGAGTGAGTGCCGTGGCGTCAGCCTAGCTCACAGCAACCTCAAACTCCTGGGCTCAAGCGATCCTCCTGTCTCAGCCTCCCGAGTAGCTGGGACTACAGGCATGTGCCACCATGCCCGGCTAATTTTTTCTATATATATATATATTTTTTAGCTGTCCATATAATTTCTTTCTATTTTTTAGTAGAGATGGGGTCTCGCTCTTGCTCAGGCTGGTCTTGAACTCCTGAGCTCAAACGATCCGCCCACCTCGGCCTCCCAGAGTGCTAGGATTACAGGCGTGAGCCACCGCGCCCGGCCTGCATCTTAGTTTTATAGACAGTACACAATTGTGGCTGTCAGAAGAACCAAGTTCTTTCTAATGTCTGTATAAAATGGAGAAACTAGCAATGGAAACTAAAGCAATAGATGTTTAAAGAGCTTAATTAAGCATCTCTTAGAATTAAAAGCAGCAATATTTACACTCTATTTTCAAGGACTAACCATCATGCCCATTAGAAAAAAGAGAGCACAGAAATCACCTAAAATGAAAGTAAAAGAAAAATGGAGAAATTAAACCTGAAAATGTTACCCTAGCAAAACTTCCTAAATAAAAGCCATCTTAGGAATGGATTTTTAGCTTGCTGTGCGTGAACACCAGTGAGCTTCCAGAGGTCAGTAGACCCCTCTAAACCATATACAAAATTATGCGACAGTGGGAGTTTGTACATTTTCCCCAGGAAGAGTGAAATTCCCCAAAGAGTACACAACTCCAAAGCATCAATAACTACTTTTCAGAAGCATGAGGGTGGAAACATACTCCTGAAACATACTCATGGAAGTCATTCAAGATCTTTGGACATAAAATCAAAGAACACTGCCTTCCAGGTTATCCACAGTACCTATGTATACTATGTAAAGTTTGGTTCACTGTGAGTGACTGAAAACCCCAAAAAGTAGTGAATAAGATAGAACATAGAAGTTTCTTTCTTTCTCACTGTGTTAGTTCAGGTTCTCTAGGAAGCAGATACCAAAAATGGATTAAACGTGCAAAGGTTTTATTAGGAGAAATGCCTGCGTGAAAGGAAATAGGAAGGGAGTCGGAGAAGGCTTACGGAGCCGTTAGACCACAGTACAAGTCTGACACTGGAAAAGAAGAGAGGGAGAGAAGGTTGAATGGAAGGGCCCTAGACTTCTGGTCAGTCTAAGGCATGTTCTTCAAAACCACTGGGGCTACTTGGCCAGGACTTCATCTCTCCATAGCTCTGAGCCATTGGCGGGGGGCAGCCATGGGAGGCACGGCCTTAATGAAAACCAAGGCAATCGATTTCCGAGTGTAGCAGATGGGTCTCTCAGTCAGTTACCCTCCATGTTCAAAGGGCTCTGTAAGACATGTTTGCATGGCCGTCATACTCACATAAGGGAAACCCAGAGTTAGGTGGATCAGGGCCAGTAAAGCAGTGTCACGACATTGTCAGGGAGCCAAGCTCCACCCTCCTCAGCATGCACCTTTCTCCTCAGCAGTGGGAGATGACTAACTGAGGTCCAGACAGCAAATATAAATGATCCAACAAATAGGAAGAAGTAATTGGCAAAGAAGGGGGCACCCCTCTCCTTCTGAGGACACTCCCCTCCTGGAAGTCATGCACAACACTTACATTAGGTCATTAAGTATGGAATGTCCGATTTCCTTAAGTGCTAAGTTTGACAGTTGATATCTTTGACATTGTCACTTTGACACTTCTTGTTTTATTTTTAAGGTACATCCTCATTATTTCAAACACATGGTTTTTGGCTTGTGATTATCTTTCAAATCTTTTTTTAGAGTAACTTTTGTAAAACCATGGATAAGTCAAAATTCTTGTTATTTTTGAATATGAGTTCCATCGTGGAACTGATGCTGCACAGATAGCTTGAAACATCAGTGAAGTGTTTGGGAAAGATGTGGCTAATGAACACACAGTACGTTGATGGTTCCAGAAGTTCTGTTCTGGTGATTTTAATCTCGAAATAAGCCATATGGGCAACCTGAGACCAAGGTGGATAATAAGCAAAAAGCTGTAGTGGAAGCAAATCCATCTCAACCTATACATGAATTAGCAGCAAGGTTTGATGTTACTATTCCAACAATATTGGATTATTTGACACAAATCACCAAGGTAAAGAAGCTGGATAGATGGGTACCACATGAATTAAACAAGTGTCAGAAGAGAAATCATCTCAAACCTTGCCTTCTTCGCTGTCATGACATAAAGGCAAACCGTTTCTACACTGTATTGTTACATGTGATGAAAAATGATTCTTTCTGACAATCACAAGCATTTGGCACAATGGTTGGATAAAGATGAAGTGCTGAAACACAGCCCCAAACCAAATATTCATCACAAAAAGCTAATTGTGTCTGTTTGGTGGTCCAGTGCTGGTATTATCCACTACAGCTTAGTGAAACCTGGTCAGTTGATTACAGCAGATGTCTACTGCAACCAATTGGATGAAATGATGAGAATGCTTTCAATTAAGCAGCCGATATTGGTCAATAGAGATAGGCCAATCCTCTTGTAAGACCATATGTTGCAAAAAACAACTCTGCTCAAACTACAGAGGCTGGCCTTGGAAAATCTCTGTCATCCACTGTATTCACCAGACCTTGCACCAACTGACTACCACTTCTTCCAGGCTTTGGACCACTTCTTGCAAGGAAAAATATTCAATTCTCAACAAGCTGTGGACAACACCTTTCGAGATTTCATCACCATTCACTCTCCAGGCTTCTTCCCTGCTACATAAATAACCTACTGTTAAGATAGCAAAACTATGTCTATAGTTTAGGCACATACTTTGATTAATTGTATTGCTTCTTATTTGAGATATAATAAACCAAACTTTGATTCGAAATTGGACATTTCATATTTAATGATCTAATATGTACATCCCATTAGCCAATATTGTTAATGACCTATCTAGCTGCAGAGGAGGTTGGAAAAATGTATTATTTATTCTGGACAGCCACATGTGTGGCTAAAAGTTGGGGTTTCTATTACTAAGGAATAATGAGAGAATAGATATTAGGAAACAGCTAGTAGTTTCTTCCACTGAAAGGCAGAGAAATATGACAAACATGGCTAATATGACACAAATATTTCTAGAATTATTTATCATAATAAACAGACACAGATAAGGATGAGAACAAATGTGTAATATATTCATACCTTCAAATACTCAAGCCCTTACATGGGTAGACTCTTCCTTTTTTAGTTTGGCCCTATTTTTGGTAACCTGAGGTTCAATTGTTTCCAAAAGGAGGGCACAAGATACAACACATAAGAGGAAATCAAGAATTTACAAGATTATAGCTGGTATCATGGCAGACATACAGATGTCGTTTGATGAATATGTACTGAACTTGACTATACTTTTAAGAGTCTGTGATGGTGCTGTCTCCTAAGGTCAGGGCTATTCTAAGGAAGGAATTACGGAACACATGATCTTTAACCATGCTCCTTCCAGTTCGACTCACAGGAACTAAGTACGGCTGTGGAGGGGGAGGCTGCGGTGCCTGCACAGTGATGATATCACGACACAACCCCACCACCAAGAAGATAAGGTACCTTGCTGCACAGTCCACCTATAGTTGGATGTTTTGCACTTTATTTCATTCCTTCATTTAGTAAATATGTATTGAGTACCTGCTAAGTGAAAGGAACTGTAGCACTGGGGGTACAATAGTGAACAAGACAGACATGGTCCCAGAAATATGAATGGGTTGGGGAAAATATGTACCATCAGTGAGGACAACATACAGTCAAAGAATCCCCTGTCAAATTGAAAGGCTGCCTGACTCCCTGTGCTGTCTGGAGAGGAAAGGCCGGCTAAAATCGCAGTGGAGGATAATGCCATCATCACACTCCTATATTACTCTCACAGCCTCCTAACTTACCTCCTGGCTCCCATCTAGTGCACTCTCCATGCATCAACAGAGAGATCTGTTTCGAGTATAAATCAGATCAAATCACTCTTCTACTTAAACATCACCAATGGCTTCCCATGTTTAATACCTCTTTATGTTTGGTGTTTATCCTTCTTCAGGTTTGCCAAGTTTCTTGGATCTGTGGGTTGATGTATTCTGTCAGCTTTGGAAACTTCTCACGGCAGTCTCTTCAAATATTTGTTCTGTGCCATGCTCTTTCTCTCTTCCCTCTCCTCCGGAACTTCAATTATGTGCATGTTAGACCATTTGCATCATTTCACAGATCTCAACTGAGGGCTAAGGACCTTAGCACTGGTGAAGTTTCAGGTATCTGCCTGTGTTCCGCAGCCAGACCACCTGCTTTCTGCACTCTGAGAGAGGCCTCCCTGCTTTACAGCCTGGCTCCCAGCTTTTTAGGTCCCTGGGGAGTTCCCTTTGCCCTCCTATCTCCCCTTCCATGCTTTGGGAGATCTCTCACAGCCGTGCCACCCTGTCTTTAGCCTCTAGGGTAGTGACTACCGTATACTCTGTGAAGCCTGAGTGCCTAGGGTTCTCTTTCAGTTCTCCCATCTGTCCCCTAACCTTCTTTTTTTAAGGGCCAAAGTGCCTGGAGAGTTTCTTTCAGCTCTCCTTGCCCACCCATTTTTGGGGAACTACCCCCAGCACTCAGTGATCCCTGGTGGGGAAGACATTGGCGCTAATGCCGGCCAGCTTTGGGTTTGACTCTGTTGTATCAGCCCACATGCAACCATTAAGTTTGTTGAAAGTTGGTCTGGTTTCTCCTTTTTCCCCATCTAAGGCAGGTTCCTCCTTCTTCCATTTCAGGAAGAGAACAACTGTGATATAATGGAGTTTAGCTCATTTATTTATACAGTTTAGCTGATAAAGTTTTTTTATGTACTCAGTATCTGATGAGTTTTTTAAAAATTATGATTATGTGGCTCGTATGACTTATTTTGCTTTTTGGAATAAGAGCGACAATTTCTGTATCTAAATTGAAAATGGCTGTGTGTGTTCCTTCATTTGGATATACGAAAACCAATCCCCAAATAGTGTTCACTGAGATTATTTTTAGTTTTCATTATTATGAGAAACATGTAAATGAATGTTCCTATAGATATATTTATATTTATGTTCATGTCTGTGGCTATTTCCCTGTGATACATCCATGCAGGTGGAATTGCAGAGTAAAAGACAGTGTGCGTCTTCAAGGTTTTTATGTCTTTCAGTGAAATGTCTCCCAGAAGAGCTTGCGGAGAATTTAACTGCCATTCTTATAAGCAGTATATGAGTCCCACTTTCTCAAGCCTTTGCTACCAAGGGATATTACAATTTTTAAAAAATTTGTCATTTTCCTTGATAAATTGCTTAATTTGAGTCCTTCTTAATTTTTGAGGTTGAACATTTGTTTCACATATTTATTGGCCATTTGTGGCCTATTTGGCAAATGAGAACATTTTAAGAGTCATTTTGAATTGGACATTTTCTAGCAGTGGTTCTGTGAGATTGAGGAGCTCTATATTCCACACCCTACTTCTTCTGAAGCACAATATCGCATTCACTTTATCACCTGACCAACCCCTGACCCAGCATCTTCCTGGAAGATAGAATAATTCCTAGGTGGATGGGTGGTTGCATGTGACCAGAGAATGTCAGCCACCCCGCCACCCCCTCCACCACCTTATTCAAGAAGAAAAACTATTGAAGTTAGTGGAAACTGTTCTGAAATTAGAATTAGGAGGCTTAATTTTAATCCTGCCTCTGACACTGCATCTGTGACCCTGAGTAAATTACCCTGATCCTCAGATTTTATGTAATAATACTTCTGCAAAATGGGTGCAGGCTAAGGAAAAAATGTGTATGCAAAGGCCGGGGATGTGATACAAACCTGCCGTAGTGGAGGTGCCCAGTGAATGCTTGTCCCCTTTCCCCCTGGATACAAGGTAATTTGCAATTCATGCTTCTCTTTTGCATTCTGAAGACATTACCCAGCCAACGCCTGTCTGATCCCCATCTGTTCTTTGCACGGTGCCGC
This sequence comes from Eulemur rufifrons, assembly GCF_041146395.1. Classification (NCBI taxonomy): domain Eukaryota; kingdom Metazoa; phylum Chordata; class Mammalia; order Primates; family Lemuridae; genus Eulemur; species Eulemur rufifrons. The sequence goes on along the minus strand of NC_090983.1, from coordinate 31,962,535 downwards.
CGTCACCACAGTAGAAGGCATAGGAAGCACCAAGACCAGAATCCATCCTGTTCAGGTGAGGATGTGCCTCTTCCTTAAGGGTCTTTGTGCCTCCAAAACCATTAATGACCTTATGAGTCCCCAAGATTAAGAGAGCACAGCAGTCTGGGCCCTGCTGCTCGGGCCCTGCTAACACATAAAGCCCAGCTGGGGCCAGGAGTGAAGCCTGGGATACCGGGAAATGTGAGTGTTTGTGACTAACTTCTTGGAAAAATGCTTTTGGAAGACTACAAGACTTTCTCTTTTCCAAGAAAACCCTGACGTCTCTGGGTTTGTTTTCTGTGTTCTAATTAGATGGGACCTGTCCATCTTACATCTTCCAAACTCAGAGAGAAACAAGAGCCATGTGCATTGAGGGACATAACTTTCTTTTTTTTTTTTTTTTAATAAGGTGAGAAATAACATGATCTTAAAAATGAATGAACATCTCAGCTACCAAAACGATTTATCAAACTTAGGACTTGTACAGAAGACAGACGGTAGGAATTGTCAATGAATTTTGAGGCTTTTTCTCCCAAAGCGGCACCTTGTTAGAGCTTTTGCCACAAGAGAAAAGACACCTTGAGACTCCTGACTCTTTAAATTATGTATACATTGCCCCTAAAAATGCCGTCACTGCTTGTTTTTATCTGAGTTAATGAGGGTCACTTATGAGGAGAAGTAGAAGAGAAAAACGATAGGAGCAACATAGAAAATGGCAAAACTTCAAGTTCTTTAGATTTGAAGGGATCTTGGCTTTGATTTATTTTCCATGAAACCTCATTCCCTAGAGGGAGAGAATTCTGCTCGGTACCCTTGTGAGACTTGGCCATATGCAGGCGTGCAAACACCCTTTCATTCCCTAACTGGTGCTGAGCTCCCATCAGCTTCCAAAATGGACTTGCACCTTGGAACTTAGACTCTAGAGAGAAAATGCTCAGGGCGACAAGTCATGGAAGAAATAAAAGAAATATTTCCTTCTCTTTTTTTTATTTCTCAATTTGCGTGTAATTTGGTTCGTTTCTCTGAAGGACTTCCTTTATCTCAATAATTCAGAACCTCAACTGCACGTTGAAACTACCTGAGAATCTTTAAAAGATGTATACCTGTGGCCCACCCCTAGTGACTTGGTCAGTTGATTTGGGGTGCTGCTTGGGCCCTTGAATTCTGGAAGCTCTCAAGGTGATTGTAAACTCTGCCTTCAGTGAAGCTCTAAAGCTGATGGGGTCAAACATCACAACAACCCATCCCCAGAGTGGAAGGCACCTGGGGTGAGAAGGGCTTTCAGGGACTTCTTGTTCAACTTTAATGTGCAAATTGCCTAGGATCTTGTTAAAATGTAGGCTCTGACTCAATCAGTCTGGGGTGGGGCCCAAGATTCTGCTTTTCTCACCTTTCTGTGCTTCCAGGAGAGGATCGCCAAGTGTCATGGCACCCAGTGTGGATTCTGTACTCCTGGGATGGTGATGTCCATCTACACACTGCTCAGGAACCACCCAGAGCCCACTCTGGATCAGTTAACTGATGCTCTTGGTGGTAGGTTATGTGTGTGTGTGTGTGTGTGTGTGTGTATTTTTAAATAATGATGATGATGATGATGACAGCTAATAATAGCTACCTACTATGTTCTGCACACTGTTTTAAATGCTATTTGAAGATTATCTCCTTTAATCCTCACAATAACTTTATAAGATAGGTACCATTATTATGCCCATTTCATAGATGGAGAAACTGAGGTTTGGAGAGAGTACTTTTGTTCAAAGTTATACCACCAATAAGTAGAAGAGTTGATTTGTTCAGATCAGGATCCATACCAGACCCACACATTGCATTTGGCTGATATATTTCTGAAGTCTCTTTTAGTCTGTAAGAGTCCCCTCCCTTTTTTGTTGTTTGCTTGTTTCTGTAATCATGAAAAGGCCAGTTTTTCATTTACTCTTGGAAAGAGTCCTTGGCAAGAGTCCTGTTGTCTCCACACACTGCTGTTGCCACACTCTCCTGTAGAGCGGGTGCTATCAGGGTCATGGGAAGTATTAGAGGGCTGCCAGTGAATACAGCATGAAGTTGAAGTGACTGAGGTCTTGTGGTGATACTTGTTTCAAAGAGCTGTCTCTATCCACTCTAGAGCCACTGTATCAAGTTCGAGAGCTCAGTGTATGTGTGTGTATTGCGGGGGCCTCATCAACAAGAGTCTAAACAATTTTTAAAAATGGTAGCCTCTCAAATCCCATTTCTGCTGGAACTCTCATGGCTCTATTTGTCTTTGCCTCCTGCCCCCTGAGGACCTCATTTCTCTGCTAGTGAACGTGGGTCTAAAGCGCATGTGTACACCTCCTCTGCAACACTGTTCCAGGGAGAACCAGAGCAAGTGGAAGCAGGAGGGAGAGACAGCACGTAACTGTCTTCTGCCTGCTTTCCTGTAGGTCTTACCGTGCATTTATTTCATGACTGTTTATGCTGTGAAGAAGTGACAAAGGGTTCACAAATTTTAGGGTACCTAAGATATATAATACATGGGGAATTTATGAATAACGAAGATTCCTGGGACACACCCCCAGATAGCTTGACTAAGTGGCCTTGTTTTGTAAGTAAGACCTCAGATTTGGGGGTGGATGAAGAACACAAGACCTCTGTGAGTGAAACACTGGCCTAATAATGTATCGTTGTTGACCGTGAGCAATGAGAGTCAGAAAATATGATTAAGTATTGAGTTTATTCAAACACAAAGTTTGTGGATGACCACCTGGGAAAGACAGACTCCAGAGGAATGGAGTCAGTGTTCCCAAGTGGGGAAGTTAAGGTTTCACTTACACGGGCAGAAACAGAGAAGTTCGGCATTTTCCATACAAGGCCAATCCATATGTTACAGTGATTTGATTGTCTACAGCTTGCTGCACTCAAGGAAGGTTGCTTTAACATTCTGTGAGGGGGAGTAATGATCTAAAGGGGTCCTATCTCTGAGGGTATTGGGTGGTTTCTAATCATTTACAGGAAAAAGCAGAAGTTGCAACTGCATGACTCAGGCCACATGTTATATTTCTCTGAAGGCTCAAAATAATTTAAAGTTCCAACAGCTTCAAGTTTGAATTCCTTAATTTCACACTCTCAATAAACTGTGTGCCCAACTGCTTCCAAAGTTGAATAACTACCTTTGCTGCTGTATAATGACTTTGATCTTTCTTTTCTTTCTTTTTTTTTTTTGCCTTTGATCTGTCAAGTGAAGCTTAGCACTCTCTCCCTCTCTCTTTTTTTCCAATAAATTGTTAACTGCCATAGCATTAAAAATGAGGACTTTTTTTTCTCTTAAAAAACGAAGGAAATCCTGCCATTTTCAACAACATATATTAACCTGGAGGACATTATGCTAAGTGAAATAAGCCAGACACAGAAGAGCAAATATTATGTGATCCCACTTATATGAAGAATCTAAAGTAGCCAAACTCATAGAAGCATAGAGTAGAATGGTGGTTACCAGGGGATGGAGAAGGGAAAACAAGGAGGTACAGGTGACCCTTAAACAACATGGGTCCAAACTGTGTGAGTCCACTTATACGCACGCAGCTTTTGTTCAACCAAAAGTGGATCAAAAATATAGTTGTCGTGTATATAGAAGACCAACTTTTTTGTAAATGCAGGTTCCACAGGGCCCACTGCTGGACCTGAGTGTGTGTGGATTTGGTTTCTGTGGGCAGTCCTGGAACCAATCCCTTGCATATACCAAGGGGCAATCGTATTGGTCAAAGGATACAAAGTTTCAGTTACGCAGGCTGAGTAAGTCCTAGAGATCTACCGCACAGCCTACCGTCCATGGTTAACAATACTGTATTGTAAACTTAAACATTTGCTAAGAGGGTAGATGTTATATTAAGTGTTCTGATCACTAAATAAGTGAGTAAATAAATAAATAGCAGGAGGAAACTTAGAGGTGATAGATATGTTTACAGCATTGACCGTGGTGATGGTTTCATGGGTACATACTTATCTCCAAACACATCAAGTTGGATACATTAAATATGTCCAGCTTTTTGTACATCAATAATACCTCAATAAGGTGGCTTTTGCTTTTTTTAAAGTGAAGCTTAAATCTTGAATGTGCCTGTAGGGAAAGTTTTTGGCTTGAAATCGTTGCGGTGTTTGAGCACCTTTTATAAGCAGAGGGCATAAAAACTGTTTACAGAAAAGTACAAATGGCTGAACTGTTAAAATCTGCCTCGAGACTGTCAACTAAATATCCCGTGTTGGGGATGAAAAAAATCTGACTTTGTGGATTAGGTGGACTGAAATGTCAAGCAGAGTTTTCTTCTAGGATAGGGTCCCTATTTCCATCCTGCGTTTGGCAGGCTGTGCCTCTGGGTCACTTGATTAACAGAGCTTGTTTATTCCCCTTCAGGTAACCTGTGCCGTTGCACTGGCTACAGGCCCATAATTGATGCATGCAAGACTTTCTGTAAAGTAAGTAGAAAGGAACACATGGTTGAGTATATTTTTCCCTCAATGGAACTAAACAGTAGGGGTTGTCAGGTGTGATTATGGGGACAGCCATTGTTACTAATACAGGGCTACTTCTTATCTCGGTCTGTGACTGCTGTTTTATTTGACCTTGGCCTGGTCACATAATGAGCACTGAAGCCTTTTGACACTGACTGTGGATCACTGCTCCAAGAGGTCTTCCCTGACCTATTTGTCAGGTCCCCTGTCCTGCCCCTCCTGCAGCCCCGTGCATGTATGATGTGCACACGTGCACAGTGTGGCACAATTGTCCGTCTGCTTTTCTGTCTCTTCACGAGATTATGGGCTGCTTAACAGCAGAGGCTGTACATTTCCAGGGCCGGTCACTGTACACTCACTGGGTAACTGCTCAATCAATACTTATTGAATGGATAAATAAACAAACAATATCGAAGTGAAGGACATAAGATTGCCCTTTGGAAGTTAAACTGTGAAATCAGTACATCACAGATAAGAACACACCGATGATAATAACAATACTTGTTAATATTTTGTGTTAATATTTGAAATATTAAAATTAATATTAATAATCATTGTCAATATTTAATATTTATTGCTATGTGCCAGGCTCAGTTATAAGATCATTATATATTTTAACTTGTTTAGTAATCACTGCTCTTCAAAATTTCCTATAAGCTCAGGTTTTTTATTAGCGTTAGTTTGGCTGTTTAAGTACAAACGGCTCTTTCCAGGTATCTAACAATATTGATTGTGATTATGGTAGTCACCTGCTTTATTTTCTACTTAGTAGAATCAGCAATAAATTCCTAGTGATTTGTTTTTTTTGCCCACTAGTCTTCTGGCTGCTGTCAAAGTAAAGAAAATGGGATTTGCTGTTTGGATCAAGGAATAAATGGATTACCAGAATTTGAGGAAGGAAATAAGGTCAGTGAAATGTAAAGTTTTTATAAGGTTTTCTCAGGACATGAGCAGTAGCTGACTTACTCTCAGGGAGAATAAGTGGCTACCCAATTGGACTAATTTCAGGTGTGTCATCGTGTCCCCTCTTCCATTCTCACTCTATTTCTATAAAGAAAATTTTTTATCCTAGCAACTTTGTCCCTCAGTCCAGATATTATTCCCATTTAAATACAGCTATCTATAGCAGAGAAAGCACATTGATCCCTTAGTGCCTCTTAGTTTTTAAAGAACAGTCTTCAAGTCTTTTTTCAAAAGCCAGAAGCAAAGTGAGATGTCAGGGAAGTGAAATACCAGGCGGAGCGAGTAGTGATGGGAGCAGTTCAGGGAACTGTGCATGTTCCCAGCTGTGTCTGTGCCACTGCCTGGCTCCTCTGCTGTCCCCCAATTCCAGAGAGAGGGCAGGGAGCTGAGGGGTCCAGAGGCCAGTCGACATCTGTGCTGAGCTGCTGGTAACCAGATCTGTGTTCATGCCCTTGGTTTGCAGCTCAGGGATTATGTCTGACTGTCCATCATCTTCTGACCTTATTCCACAAAGGATTTTACAGTAAAGTTGCCTGATGACAATAACTCCTGATACCTTCTCTTTTTAAGATGAGTCCAAAACTCTTCTCAGAAGAGGAGTTTCTGCCACTGGATCCAACCCAGGAACTGATCTTTCCTCCCGAGCTAATGGTAAGTCCAGCGACATTGAGCTCATCCTAGAGGAATTGATGGTGAAATGTCAGGAAGGGCATTTGCTTATGGATTCTCTCAAAAGTTGGCAAATAGGTAAGACCCATCTGTCATCCTTATCGCAAAGTCTGGAGAGTATGGACTGAGGAGGAGGTAGAGGAATGAGGGTGGAGTCACCAGGAGGGGACAGATGGGTTGACTGTAAGAAGCAGCAGATAGTGTTAATATCTATGAAGTCAGGAAACCATGTGTGTCAGTGTAGACATGTTTTCTACTTTCAGTTTTGCTGAAGTTTATTCTTCCATAGAATGATTTGACAAAATTAAGCATGTTATATTTTTTAACATTAAAAGTTCCTTGGAGACATGAGGGCACCAAAGGGAGATACCTGGAGCAGACACTAGAAGTAGAGCACCATTACACTTTTATCCTCAACTCTCATTCTTTGGAAAGCTCTACCTTTGGGTCACTTTTATTTTTCAGAGGACTTGTATTTCCTTTGTCTGTTTGTACAGTGACAGAGCCGAAACAGGTGGAAATGTTATCCCAAGGCACCTAGACTCCCTATTGCTTTTTCAATAGATCATGGCTGACAAACAACCACAAAGGACCAGGGTTTTCGGTGGTGAGAGAATGACATGGATTTCCCCAGTGACCCTGCAGGGACTTCTGGAAGCTAAATTCAAGTATCCCCAGGCCCCTGTTGTCATGGGAAATACCTCTGTGGGTATGTAGAACCCCGGGGACTTCTTATGGGGAAACTGAGGAAAAGGGTTTGGGGGGAAATAAACTTCATATATGTGTGTTCTCAGGAAAAGCAGTCTGAAATAGCATTTGTAATCCTTTGGACTTGATTTCCTCAGCATTGCTCAAGAGACTTTGTAACTATTCATTAAATAAATAAAGCCCTCTTGCCCCACATTGGCGCCGTGTGCAGAGTTGCACCAGAGGGGCTTGCTCCATAGCAAACCAGCAGCAGCAGTGCCAGCGACAGCGGTCCTGTCTTTCCATCTGGGCACTCTCTGGGCCTCATGTTTAATGGCTCTTTGTTTCCTCTCTCAATGGTGTCCCAACGGGCAGAATATGTTTTACTTAAACTGCAGTTACAAGGTCTTCCTGTTGTGTCCAGTGGAGGCTCAGTTTGGCTGCCCACCTCTTTGAGTAGCCCCTAGAATCGTCCCAAGGAGAATTTTGAGTACACCATATGGCCCAAGTTTTAAGGCTGACAAGTGTAAGGAAAATCCATTCAGCCATTCTCTCCGTATGTGATTTGGTAATAACCAGATGGATAGAAAGATACATAATTTTTTTTACATTTAAAAACATCAGTTTAATCGTAATTTCAGAATTAAAAAGGCAGTTAGCTGCTTTATTCTACTCTTATTTTTTTCAAATCCTTTAGGGCCCGAAGTAAAATTTAAAGGCGTCTTTCACCCAGTTATAATTTCTCCTGATAGAATTGAAGAACTGAGTGTTGTAAACCATGCAAATAATGGTGAGTTCTTAAATCCCTGTTTTCTTAGTTAAAATGCATTAATCAATGTATTTACCTTTCCCAGCAGACTATCAGAAAAAGAATTATTCCTAATTATAATATACAGAGAGATTATCTTCTTATAAAAGTGATAACATCCTGGGTACAATGAACACTACCTGGGTGATGGGCACACTTATAACCCTGACTCAAACATAACAAAATTGATGTAACCAAAAACATTTGTACTCCTGTAATATTTTGAAATAATAAAAAAATAAAAAATAAACCTAAACAAACAAATAAATAAATGCAGAAAACAAAACAAAAAACATTCTGTGTGGGGGGTTGTCAGGGAAGAATTCTTTGAAGTTACATTAGGCACTAATTGTCTGAATAGCCAGATTTTTACTGAAGAACTTTGTCTGCAATTTCAGAGAAATGCAATACTATTCAAAGAAGCATATTGTGCTAAGTGCTGGATAGAAGATAAAGATGAACAGAGCACAGTCTTTGTGCTCCAGAAGCACAGTAGCCAGCAAAGCAGGTTTATTTATTAAGCAGCTTACAGAATGGTTTTTCCCTCTCTGTAGAGGAAATTTATTTAATAGCAATGATGGGAAAAAATATAAATGCGGGTTTAGAGTACAGCCTCTGAAATCTAATTCTTGAAAATGACATATGTTAGCTATAAGATCTTAGTCAAGTTGCTTAACTCTCAGTTTGTTCATCTGTGAAATGGGGCTATTAATATCTTATAGGTTTGTTCAGATTCTAGGACATTACCTAAAGCACCCAGCTTAGTGCTTGATAGAGTGAGTGATCAAAGAATTTAGCCTCCAACACCTCTACCCACCTCCACCTCCATCACCACCTCCACCTCCATCACCACCACCTCCATCACCACCAGCTCAACACTATCACCTTCATCACCACCGCCACCTCCATCACCATCATCTCCATCACCACCTCCATCAAAACTACCACCATCACCACCACTACCTTTATCACCACCACCCCATCAACACCATCACCACCACCTCCATCACTACCACCACTACCACCTCCACCAATAAGCAGGGAGGCACGTATCTGGTATAAAGATTTTATGTCTGTAGCATTGGTCTAATGGACATTTTCAGATTAGCATTGATTGCATTGCGTTATTTACAAATGACTTCATTTCAGAGCTGACTCTGGGTGCTGGCCTCAGCCTGGCCCAGGTGAAGAACATTCTGGCTGATGTGGTCCAGAAGCTTCCAGAGGAGAAGACACAGATATACCGTGCTCTCTTGAAGCATTTAGGAACTCTGGCTGGATCCCAGATCAGGAACATGGCTGTATGTATTTGATGACAGCGAACTCTGGTATGAGTCCCTTGGGTGACTGTCACTGATGAATCATGGTATTTTCATTCATTTTGGAACAGACAAAAAGAATTGTTCTCCAAAGCCTTGTTAATCCTTACTTTAGCACTGTGTTTTTATAATTACATAACTGATATGAAAATAACTCCTTCTTTTAAAAAAGTCTTTAGGGGGACATGTCATGAGCAGACATCTAGATTCAGATCTGAATCCCCTCCTGGCTGTGGGAAACTGCACCCTCAACTTGCTGTCAAGAGGTAAGTGACAGCTCCTACTTGGGGATTACGGAATCCGTTCCTCCTACCCCTGTGTCTGTCTGCGTAGGCAGGGAGTCCAGTTTTGAAAATAACTATTCCCTATAATATCAATAATTCTCTCTGCCTTTCTGGATGCTGGAAAGTTGGTCAGTCTGGTCTTAATACCACACACTCTTGATCTCCTCATCTGTTTTTTTTTTTCAGACTTTGTGCTAGATATTTTCTCATACTGGTCACCATACATTTAATATGCTTGTATTGGTTAATGTCCAGATATGATTTCATTATTGGAGGGAACTATAAGCTATTGAGAACTATCAGGCCCCTTTGTTGAGGACACTCTCCAGATGGTACAAGACCATTGTGGTGCCCACATTAGGCTTTGGGCTCAAACTTAATTTGTCATTGGTGGAAGCCTATAGGTCTTTTTTAGATGAACAATGGTTTGGCCTCATTCTGTATTTATATACTTGATTTTTGTTTTTGGAACTAAGTCCAGAATATTTAATTTGTATCTCTTATTCCAACTTGTTCAACAATTATTAGAAAGTTCTAATTGGTCTTCTATAAATTTTTTTTAGTTTAAAAACATGGACTAGCTTTCTATTACCTGCATTGTTAAATACCTACTGCTTATATTATCTAAACCACAAAATTATCTTAAGAAGGAAGATTTCCATTCAGAATTTTCATAGGTAACATCCCTTTAAAAAGTCATACCATAAGAAACAGGTTTTGTGATGTGAATATAGACATCAAAAGCTTCTTAGTTTGGGGTTTTGTACATAGCAAAGCAGCTCCCTTGCTGCAATCTATTGAAAGTCAGTCCCCAACACAAGGGTTTGTAAAAAAAAAAAACAAAAGCTTCTCAGCCTTCATCCCCAAATCATATGTTGTTATAGTTTTAAACTGTTCTTCCTCCCAATATATTGATTAAAGTACTGATTAGGTGCTGGAAAAAGATGTAAACAAATGAAACAACACCTATTACACAAATTCATTAAAGGCAATTTATTTGTTCACTACTGTACCTAGTAGGGTTCTTAGTTATAAACAATAAATACTTGTTGATTGACTTGATCAAAATATCAAGAGAAATATTACTATCTTCTCCCTACTTGTAAAGCTCTAAGTGAATTGTCCTGTTAAGGAAGAGGACTGCTAAGTTCCTGTTGTACCTAAAATTCTGGGTTACTCTGTTTGGTATTTTTATCTACAAGCAACCAACGAAGACAATAAATAAATACATAAATAAATGAAGCCTAGACTGGAAGAAACATTGCAAGTTGCAATGGTAAAGATTTGTTAAGCACAGGAAGAGCATTTCTTTCCCTAAGCAACCAGTTTCCTCAGGTATTTGGTAGAATTATTTCCCATGTGTTAGAAGTTTATTTAATAGACCACAGATTCCAGGGAAAGTGTCATTTCTTTCCACAGAAGGAGAACGACACATTCCTTTAAATGAGCAGTTTCTCAGCAAGTGCCCCGATGCAGATCTCAAGCCTCAAGAAATCTTGATCTCAGTGAGCATCCCCCACTCAAGGAAGGTGAGAATGTCACACTGTCAATTTCCAGGTGTTACCCGTGAGCCTTGCTTGTTTATTCCAGCACATGGTGGGTTAAGAAAAAGTGTCCAGTGTTTACAGAGGAGATAAAAGCTCAACTTCAAGAGATAGTATGAGATCATTATTTTAAGAGGACTTGTGAATAGTTACCTTTACTTGTGTTACGCACACCCCTCTCATTCCTAAAATCAGGAGACCTTTCTAAATAAGACATGAAGAATATACCATTATCTATGTCTTGGGGTTTGAAAGAGGTTAATGAAATACATTTGCTATCCAACTTAGTGGAAACAAGAGTTTGGCATCAGATAGACTCAGGTTTGAGTCCTGCTGTCAAGACCTACACTACTTACCGCATCACTCTGACCTTTAGATTCCTCATCTGTAAAATGAGAATAAGCAAGCCTGCCTCAGAGGATATATCCGTTTGCCAGGGCTGCCGTAGCAAAGAACCACACAGAGTTACTTGCTTTCCTGAAGTTCTGGAGGCTGGAGGTCTAATGTCAGGGTGTGGGCAGGCTTGGTTTCTTCTGAGGCCTCTGGCACCAGCTTGTAGATGGCCATCTTCTCCCTGCCTTCAAGCGGTCTTCCCTCTGTACGAGTCTGTGTCCGGATTTCCTCTTCTTGTAAGGGCACCAACAATTTTGGATCAGGGCCACCCTCATGACCTCATTGTAACTTTAGCTCTTTAAACACCCTATGTCCAAATATAGTCATATTCTGAAATACTGGAGGTTAGGACTTCAACATATGAATTTGGAGGGGGACGCAGTTCAGCTCAAAACAGAGGATGTGACAAAGATCAAATGAGGCAACATACACAAACTGCCTAGTGCACAGTTGTCACTTTTTCTTTCAGTGGGAATTCGTGTCAGCCTTCCGACAAGCCCAGCGGCAACAAAATGCGCTAGCGATAGTCAATTCGGGCATGAGAGTTTTCTTTGGAGAAGGGGATGGCATCATTAGAGAGTTATCCATTTTCTATGGAGGCGTTGGTGCAACCACCGTTTGTGCCAACAATTCCTGCCAGAAGCTCATAGGAAGGTAAGGCATTGGGTCCTTAGACTCCAGTTAACGGAGTAGCCCTTTCGTGGTGAGATGTAACTATAAGAAGAAAAATGCTTATTAGTACTTTTGTAGTTAACGGCATAGAATTCCAATACGATTTTTATGATTATTTCTATGTCTTGATTTTGTTGAATTCTGAAATAGGCAGCATAGTCTGTGTGTGCGTGTGTATGAGAAAGAGAGAGAGAGCCCATCTCCCAGTAGTACAAATTTGTGTTCTATGTTGCGGGAGAATAATTTATCATGATAAAAAATAAATTATGTGAGTTTGTTCTATGATAATTTGCTAAATGCATTTGCTTACTGGATTTCCTATTTCTATAGATAATACTAATAGATAATATCTCTTGAGCATTTAGTCGGTATCAGCTGCCTTTTCTGGACAAATAACAGGAAGAGTGGTTAAAAGCATGAGCTTTAGGACTTGAGTGATCCAGGCTGCCTAGTCCAAATCTCAGTTCAACCTCTGTTAACTTCCTGATCTCTGCCAGCTTTCTTAAGCTCGTGGTTCCTGGGGTTCCTTAGCTGTGAGAGACGGATGATCGTACCTACCCATAGGGCAGTTGAGAGGATGGAATGAGTGAATACATAGCAGTACGAGATACTTAAAGCAGAACCTGGCATGCAGCCAATGTCCTAGTCATATGAGGGTCAGTAACTCCTGGGCTAAGGACTTTACACCAGCATCACTTATTTCTCAAGATGCCTCCATGAGGTGAGTTCTGCTGTCATTCGCCTTTTACAGATGAGGACGTGTGAGACCTGGGCCAGACACCTGGGGAGTGGTGGGCGGTCTTGAACTTGGGTTGCCTGACTCCGGAGCTTGCACTGTTATTTCCTGTATTAAACTGTGGCGATTTGTCTTACATGCAAGCTGAACCTGTGAGCTCTGAGTCCTGTCAGGCCAGGAGTCTCCTCTTTTGACTCTGCAGGCCCTGGAATGAGGAGATGCTGGATGCAGCGTGCAGGCTGGTTCTGGACGAAGTCTGGCTTCCAGGCTCAGCTCCAGGTGGGAAGGTTGAGTTCAAGAGGACGCTTATCGTCAGTTTCCTCTTCAAGTTCTACCTGGAGGTGTCACGGATTTTGAAGAGGATGGTAAGTGGAACTGGTCATGTAGTACTGCAGTCCCCAGCTCGTGGGCCACAGACTAGTGCCAGTCCGTGGCCTGTTAGGGACCCGGCTGCAGAGCTCCACCCCACCCCACGCCTCCATCCGTGGAAAAATTGTCTTCCAGGAAGCCAGTCCCTGGTGCCAAAAAGGTTGGGGATGACTGCTATAGTAACACCCCAGTACTGGGGCTATGGCGACACCCAAAGTGAAGGCAACAGCCCCTGCTGAATAGCTGTAGAGCACAAACGACAACCCAAATTAGAAACACCTGGCCTTGCTGGGGGCCTCCCTCAGCCTGTCTGCGGGTGGGCGTGAGTTTGGGGAAGGATTGTAAGTAGAGCAGAGAGTTGCACAGGATTTTGTTTAACACCATTCAGTTGTTTGTTTCTGGCCTGTTCTTCTAGATAATGTTCAGAAAATTTGCTAATGATTTGAGTGTGTTTCCCTCAGTAATGCATTTCTTCCTCTTGAGGTTTTACCTTCATGCTCAGGTTTTCCTTCATGTGTCTGGCTTTCTTCTCTGGGTTAGGCTTCATTTCTCTCACCCATAAGATGCTGATGGCAGCTGCTGCACAAGACTGTTGTGAAATGTGTCACTGCAGGAAAAGGGCTTAATATGGTTCCCAGTGCTTCAGGCACTGCTCAGTCATAGTCTTAACAGTGGTAATAACCCAGGCATTCTTTTGTCTGGTCTCCCTAGTGACAAACGATTAGAGCTGCAAGATTGTTGTCTAGGGAGGATACAACTGAAATTCATTCTCTGAATGAATTTACTAGACCCAAAGGGAACTTGAACCTTACTGGCCTCTTTAAGCCCATGCTGCAGCCAGCCAACCAAGCTAGACTAGAGGCCAAGAACACGCTTCACGTGGTATAGACATCAGTATGATTGCTTTAAATAAGAAACACAAAGTCCTCTCTTATCATAGGCTTTGAGGGTGTCTTCTCATTGCGGATGGGAACAACTGAGAACCAGAAAGAAAGGTTGTATCAAAATTTTGAGAATGGAAGCTTGAAATCATATATAAGTGACGTATTATCATCAGGTAACCAAAAGTGAGAAAATAAAGCCAATTGTAGTGCAAACTAAGACAACTTCTTGCTGAATAAAGTGATACAATTTAAAACTTTCACCTTATAGTCTTATACATTCCATTCAACTTCCCCTCTTTAAAAATAATAGCCTTTGTTGGTTTTATTTTCTATCAAAATTATTTAAATCATAAAAAATAACCATCAAGTATATTGTTTAAAGTACCAAGACCCGAATGACCCATTTCCCTCCGTCCTAAGGAGTGTTTTTCCTGGAGGTTGGGAGGCTCCTCCTGCGGGTGCAGCCTCTGCATTCTTGTCCCTCCCCAGCCGGCTGGTCGGTACAGGGTGGAGTGTAATGCCCGTCAGCAGTGCCAGCAGTGCCGTGCTTCGGCTCTGACTTTCTGCTAGCTTAAGTGTTCTCTTCCTTTCCATTTAATTTACTTAGCTCCTATCTTCCTGTTGTTTTGGTTTGTACAACACAATCATTCAAGAAAGCGTGCGAGAGAATCATAAGAAACAAAGAGGTAGCGAAAGTCGGTCGTCTACTGTGTTCACGCGGCCGTTGGTAATGTGTGGGCGCGTGCCCGTCCCTTGCAGAGCGCGTCCTTGAGTCAGGGAGCTGCTTGCGCTTGCAAGGTGCTGGACAGGGTGAGCACTGCGAAGCACGTGTTGGACTTCAGAGTAGAATGCCTGCTAGGCATCATGCTAGCCTCCCTTCTAAGACCATTTCGGCACATTTTAAACCATTGTAAATATCCGCCATGGTTCTGTTTTTCAGGACCCGGTTCACTATCCTAGCCCTGCAGACGAGTATGAGAGTGCTTTAGAAGATCTTCATTCCAAACATCACTGGAACACAATAAAGTACCAGGTTAGTGGCATTTTTAAAAGAAATTCAGAGTCCGGGCTATAGAGCCTTGGCCTGGACATTCCCCCTGTCTCTCGGTGATTCTCAGACTTTATCAACCCAAGCTCCCTTTCGCAAACTCACAGCTTCCTTTAGTGTTAATTAAAATTTCAGAATCAATGAAGAATTCTAACTAAACACAGATCTAGCTGTGGTAATTTTAAAGAAAAATACTGATTTTGGTCTTAAAGGCCACATGCTTTGTACTGTGGCCTCACACCACCCACGTGCACAAGTTGCCCAACTCAGCACGTGCTTCCTGCCCTTGGCACCGTGGAGGTCAGAGCGGGTTCTGTGGCAGGGCCGTGGGCTGCCTTGATTTTATTTCTAAAGCAGCAGAAGACACAGCCCCTGGAGGTTGATAAAAATGCACTAATGCTTTTTAAAAGAGCCGCCAATTTGTTTTGTTTGAATTATCTCCACATTCCCCCAACCCCTACTCTCCAAGTGGTTTTTCTGTGAATCAAACTAAAGTTCTAAGAGCTGCTTGTAAGCTCTCATAATGAAAGCTGGCTATTAGAAAGGACAGAATTCCTCTTAACTATCAAATGGAATTTTCTGCCATAAGATCATAAAAATACTGCCCAAAGTCATCCTATTGGTAAACTGGATAAGATTTGGTTTTTTTTTTTTTTTTATTTCATCTTGTTATGGGGGATACAGAATTGCAGGTTACATACGTTGCCCATGTACCGCCTTTCCCCGCAAGTCAGAGCTCCAGGCGTGTCTGTTCCCCAGGTAGTGCGCGTTGCACCCATCATGTAGGTATATATCCCTCCCTTCTCCACCCCCCCCTTCCCGAGTCAGCACCTTCAAGTGTTGATTTGGTTGTTTTTATTGAAATTATTATCAAGAAACATGACCTTGAGGGTGTTATTAAGTCAACAACATGAAGAGGCTTTTAAACTCATTAGGTCACTGAATCTGTTGTTATAGTTATAAAACCTTACAGTATGTTGTAATGAACATTGAAGTTGATGTATACCCCTCAGGGTTTTAGGTTTGATATGTTTAAAAATTCAAATACACACAGCTCCTTTGAAAGTGATCATTTTGAAAATTAAAAACGCTACATCTTCCCTGGTGTTCTCTAAAATGTGGCAACTGAAACCTGCCTTGACAGTGGTATAAACTTCAGAAAGGAACAGCAACAACAAATTAATGCACACTCAGATCATCCAAGGAAAACTGAAAATCTTCACATAGTAGATGATCTTGAGCAAGAGTTTATTATTGATTGCAAGAAAAAGTTTGGGATAGAGTGTGTCTCCCATACAGAGGAGTTTTGTTTTTGTTTGCCTATGGTTTTTCACATACGCATACGAGTATCCACATTGCTAGAGTGTCATTAGCACTCACCATAAGCATTTTTCCCCTAAATCAATTCATTTGCTTTGAAAGCATTTTGATACAGCTTCAAGTAACCGCCAGTTTGAGGAAACAACATTCTTTCTTCCGTAGTGTCTTTCGCCACATGCTGAGCAGAAGCAAGTGATCACCTATAGTCTCTTCCCTTCTGTCATATGATGTTAGCGGGGCATTGTGGGGCTCATCTCAAAGGAAGAGTCCCTCCCTGATCCAGGGTGGAGGGTGGGCCTAGGAACTGCAGCGAGGGCAGTGGATGGTATGGGAAGGGAAGGCGTCCACAGCTTTTCCCAGACCTCACGCTGGCCGACCTGACTGTATGCCCCCCAGTCTTCCAGAGAAAGCCCCTGGGAATCTGGCCTCAGCCCAGGACCAAATGCAATGCTGACACAAGAGTTATGGGTGACGTTGCCACCAAGGCTTAGCAGGCAGCTCCTCAGACACAGCCTTCGCTCTGACCTCTGAGCTTGGCTTCTGTCGTGTCTTTTATCCCACTATCCTTCTTTCTTCATACCTCCAATTCTTCTCACAATATCCACCCAGCTAGGAAAGCCGACAATTCTCTTCCTATTTGAAATATCAGGATAGACATTATGTTGGTGAATCTCCACTTCGGTTAATGAAACACATTTAGGGTACTTACAGAACCAGTAGAAAGATGTTTTACTCCATGGGTCTCTAAGAAAGAGGAACATTAGTGAGTCATTACTCAAATTGCAGGTCCCTTTGGCTTTATTCTCCACCAGGATTGTCTATTTCTTAGACTTCCTCACTCAAAATAGGAAAATATTCTGGTTGAAGTCAGATCCTCAATATTTTTTACAAACATAGTGATGATGTCATCATACTCTTCTGTAAAATATTATATGTGCCATGCTTCTATATAAACATAAAATAATTTGGATAATAAAATGTAAAGAAATACATGAACATTAGCAAGAGGACATAAATTTATATTATCAGGAAGAATGATTTAAATTCATTTACTTACACAAATGGAATTTCCATTAGAGATGCTTGAGGTCTATATTCAAAAAATTTGAAAAAAATAAAAACAGCATCATGACTCTATGTACCACTTTGCCTATTGAATTACTGCAATATGTTTATTGTCCTGGTGTTATTATTAATAGTGAGTGCTTTCATTCTCAAAAGTACTCTGGTTTGGTTGTAAATTATGCATCTACCCTTTTCTGGGAGACGTTCATAATATGATTATTCCTACTTTCTCTGTAGAACTATAAAAAGTATACTTTGGTTATTTGTTAAACAGAATGTAGACCCAGAGCAGCTTCCTCGAGACCCTGTTGGCCACCCCATCATGCATCTGTCTGGTGTGAAGCACACCACGGGAGAAGCCATTTACTGCGACGACATGCCTGCCGTGGACCGGGAACTTTTCTTGACTTTTGTAACTAGTTCAAGAGCTCATGCTAAGATTGTGTAAGTGGTAAAGTTCTTACCCAGTAGGCATAAATGATTGCCCTTTTATCTAAGTTACATTTGTGAAAAGTAATGGTATGAACAGGGTAAGTGATTTGTTGGCAATATCCAATGCAGACCACAGATGAAATGGGATTAAAATGTAGGATTTACTATAATTTGTGATTTCATAAAGTAACTTCTTTGTCCCAGGAATTTTCTCCCAGTTGTCTGGCAAAGAACTACTAGAGCAGCTATTTGACATGTCTTACCTCTCTCATATCTTATTCTCCAATTACCTGTGCTCTTGGGTGGTACGGCTGCTCTAACGAGCTTTGCTGCATGTGTTATCACCTAGGTCTATTGACCTGTCAGAAGCTCTCAGCCTGCCAGGCGTGGTGGACATCATGACTGCGGAACATCTTAGTGGTGTAAACTCCTTCTTCTTTTACTCCAGACCTGAGACATTTCTGGCGACAGATAAGGTACTGCATTTTTGCTTTCTGTTTGAAAAATAACTTCCTCAGTTAATGTTCCTTCATATTTTCTTAAAAATGGCATCTAATTTGGCATATAATAAAAGATTTCAGTATTCTTTGAATGCTTATTATAAAACTCTATATTCTAATATTGAATGAATTCAAATACATTCATTTTCCATAAAATAAAGAAGTTGACTAGTTATGTAAGAGATACTTTAGGCCATACACAGTGGCTCATGCCCATAATCCCATTGCTTTGGGAGGCTGAGGCAGGAGGATCACTTGAGGCCAGAAGTTCAAGTCCAGCCTGGATAACATAGTGAGTCCCTGTCTTTAAAAAAAATTTAAAAAGTAGCTGGGTGTAGTGGTGTGCGCCTAGCTACTCGGGGGAGTCTGAGGCAGGAGGATCACTTGAGCCCAGGAGTTTGAGGAGTTTGAGGTTACAGTGAGCTATGATGGGACCACACACTCCAGCCTGGGTGACAGAGCAAGACCTTGTCTCTTTAAAAAAAAAAAAAAAAAATTATTTTGTACATACATACACACTTTGGTGTTTTATATTTTCTAGCAACAATATAGTATGCTGTTAACAAGTATGAAAGAATAAATGAGGAGAGATTAGTGATAACTTTTATTACCAAACCTCTTCGCTGAGAATCCCTTGCTATTGCCCCAGTCTCAGTATGTCCCAAGTTCAAGTCTGAGTTCCAGTGGTATGTCCACCATGAAGCCTTTCCTTATCCTTTAATCCAGAAATTCTCTCTCCCTCTCTGAACTTATTCTGACTCATTCATTCATGCTGCCATGTATTCAGGGGCCTTTTTAAAGTGAGCATCTATTTTGTCTGGTCACCATGGCTGAACAAGATACTTGTGGTCCCTACCCTCATACAGCTTACAGTCTAGAGAAGAAACAATGTGGGCCTTTTATGCACTTTCTACCTTGCATTAACCTTGTTTATTTCTATGTGTTATATATTTCCCCTACCTAGTGTAATTCCTTGAATGAGCACCCATGTCTGATTTCTCTGTGTGTTCCCCGCACTGCCTCCCATGTAGCAGGGTAAATGAGTAGAGGCACAGTGATAATGTTGTTGCCATTTGAAAGTTACAAGTGATTAAAACTTTGGCTACTGTATCTCAAGTTATCAGAAAATGCAGCAAGAACAGCAGTCAGCAGGTTTTCTGCATAACTTAGACTTCTCAGTTCAGTGTTTACCCAAAAGAGCTTCATAATTTGAAACAGTCCCTACCTTTGGCGCTCCCTGGCGGATACAGTCGATAAAAATGAAAGCTTAATGACTGAGAGTTTGAACTCAAGGTTGAAACTCCCCCAAGACAGGGCTGTGTAGCACTGGCAGGGACAATGAGAATTATGACCTTTGCATAAATGTTAACTAAAGAAGTAAAACTGGTCCCAGCTGCACCATAGTGCCTGCTCTCTGAGGTGTGCTGATGGGGATTGTAAGCATCCCAGGGGCCACGTCTATGTGCTAGTCACAGGGGCAAAACCAAGCGTCTGTGGAGAGCAAAGAACAGCACCATAGACAGTGTCGAACAGCACCAAAGGCAATCATTGCCTGTATAGGTTTAATTCCTTTTCAAACATTCATTTAAAATTCACTTTATGCCTTAAAAAAAATCTTGTCATTGTAGAAATTGTAAACATACACAAAAGTAAAGAATAGTACAATGAACCCCACACAGATCTATCACCCAGCTTCAAAAATTATCAACATGTTGCCATTCTTGTTTCTTTTCTCTTTCCACTGCTCCCCACATCCACCCCCAATGAACATACTTTTTTGTGTGTTCTAGGTTTAACATTTTTAATATTATTTTTTTTTCTGATGATAAAACTACTATATGCTCATTGTGGAAAAGACATAATAGTTTAAAGTAGATTTTTAAAATGAGTGATTAAGTTTGAATTGTGAATCACAGTATAGGGTCAGAGAGAGAACTCAACAGCAATGGTGGCTTCCTCCAGTCCAGACTGTTTTACCTTTCTTGAGATTTAAGTTCCCCCTGCCCCACATCGAACTTTCTGCCCTGGTCCCTGTGTGAACTGCTTGGTCCAGCTCTCCCACCTGCAGGGGAATGATGCTGGCTGCCAGCCCCCTGGGAAAGGGGATGCCAGAACAGCCCTGATTGTGGCGTGGTGTGGCAGCCACACGTCAAACCGTGGGACAGGCTCTCACAGGCCAGCTGGCCCTCAGGCAGCCCCATTGGCTTGGCCTGGAGCCTAAGTCAGCTGTCCTGAAGACAGCATCACTGCCACCCCTCTGCAGCCATCGCTGCCGATGATACAGCACGAGGCTCTCAACCTCCCCCAGTGCCTGGAGTCACTGTGGTTATAGTCGTGAACAGATGTGAAGGGGCCACATCTGTGTGTATCTAGCCCTGTGCTAGGAGGAAGGAAGAAAATGAACAAAAGAGAAGACCTGGTGCCTGCCCTCCCTGACCACAAAGGTCTTTCTGTGTCGTAGGTATTTTGTGTGGGCCAGCTTGTCTGTGCCGTGATCGCAGATTCAGAGGTTCAGGCAAAGCGAGCTGCTAAGCGAGTGAAGATCGTCTATCAAGACTTGGAGCCATTGATCCTAACAATCGAGGTAATGAGTTCAATGGTGGTGCCAATTCCAGGGCCAGAGGAACAGATATCAGTGGTATATCACTTAAAATGCTTTTGGCTACTGTAGCAGGAAAATATGACTCAAAGTGGCTTCCCAAGCACAGGCGCCTTATTGGCCCCAAACTGTATCAGCATGAGCCACTTCCTCAAGGACCTGATGTCTTTCTGCCTCTGCTCTTTGCTGCCACAGGACGGGCTTTATCCCCATGGCAACCAGGACAACCTGGGCTTCCTTGTTCATGTCCTGTGGTAAAGAGGAACATTATCACCCCAGCATTCCAAGCACAAGTCCTGGGACCCCACCTCATTTAGCCACTTAGGTCACATGTCCAACTTTGAGCTAATGACTGGAGGAGCTGTTGGTTACTACTGGGGGTGGGGGTCAGATGTCTCTGAAATCTGCAGGCTGTGGAGTGCAGGAGACTCAAACAGAAACCTGAGCTCTGTTTGGAAAGGGCAAGGTGAGCCAGCAACGTCCAGGACAGTGGGTCCACCCTGCAACTCTGTGTTCTCCGTCACCCAGGCTCTTGCAGGCCCAGAGTGAGGACCAGCAAGATGTCCTATGAAGTGAATATCAGAGAAACTATTTTTAGATTTTTTAAATGCATATCTTAAATGAGTATGAGACATAGATCATACGATGCCTACAGGCATTCTGGCAACTTAAACAAATTGGAGAATTGCATTTTTTATCTTGATTTTTAGAAAGGAGTTGGAAATTTATAACGGCTATAAGACATCTCTGTAAAGTGATAGGGTGTCCTTCTGCGTACATTCCACTAGTGCTTATAATTCACTGAGTGATGAAAGGATGAAAGTTGGGAAAGCGGCAGGAGTAGATTGGGCTCAGCACACACAGACTCCGTGAGCTCTGGGAACAGCGTTAGCTCCACCACATAGTGCAGACATGGTTCTCTAGGTGATGAGCATGGCCTGGGGCAGAAAAAGAGGAAGTGACTCAGACAAGATTAGCCTCTCCGGGAGAACTTGGCCTTGAGGGTGTTTCCTGCCATGCTGCTCTGTGCTTGGGAACATGGAGTTTGTTCCTGGGAAATTTTATTAATATTTTAAAATTAAAATAAAATCATATCAAGAAGACAAAAATATAGAAGTTTAGTTGCAGTCCAAGTATGATTAGACCTCCCAAATTTTCCTGCCAGTTTCAAATTCAGACATTCTGTTCCCTTCTCAGATCCTTTTCATTCATATGTTGCCTGCTGCTCTTGCTTACTTTATATAGTCCTTCCCCAAAATTTTGCTGTAGAGTTAAAATTGCTTCTTAGCAAGAAATTATTTACATAATGCTTCATCAAAAATTTTGTTTGTAATTCTTTGCCCAATATCAGGGACTAGATATCCACCCTTCTTCCCTCCCCTAACCTTTCAGCCAAATGAAAGTCCCAGAGAGCAAATTGATACCACTCTGTCCTTGCCCTCCCCAGCTCCAACCAGCAGATCCTTAATTGGCTGCCAGAGAATGCCAGCATCAAATACCAACCTTTGGCATTGCGGAAAAGAGTTACCACACGTTTGATCAGAGATTAAGCTCTCCAAGATCCATCAACTGGATTAGAGTGGATTGAATCAAAGCTTATAGCAGGGAAATATGCCCATCTCCCTACACATCGCAGTTCTTTCATCACTTTCCTGACTAAGAAATATTCAGGAAATTGGCTCGAAGTTACTCAAAGAGCAAGCAGCAAGTGAAGTTGAACAAGATTGAACTTTTAAAAGTAGGATTTATAAAACTTGGCTTCTTTTTTTCAACCTGGAGTATCTTAGTCTTAGATTAATAAGAAAAGCATAAGAGTTGATTCCAGCATGACCAGAGCTAGCACCTCGCAGAGCTCACTACGTGGTTGACAGGGTTCTAGGTTGGTTTCATACATTAACTCACTAAATACTCACAGAAGTCTTATTATTCCCATTCTGATGAGGATACGACAAGACAGGGCTACCCAATGTCACAGAGCTAGGCAGTCACAGAAACAAGCAACAAGCGCTCTATCAAAAAAAACCTGGGCCCCGCAGGTGGTGAGAACCAGCCAACCCAGTTTTCGGATGGAGGGAATGGCAATAGCACATCCCTGTAAGGCATGTTGGTTGATAGGTCTAGATGCCTACTGGTGTAGACCAGAGGGAACCAGAGTTAGGAGACTCCCCAACTGCCAGGAGACTGGAATTTCATGGATGGACAAAAAGCCATGTAGATAATGCTAGCTGGAGCTGGCTATCTCATTTGACAGTGGACACACGGATATCAGCAAGACAAATTCCCTGGGGTAGGTAAGAAAACCAACCTACATTACTATAGCTACATCCCTGATTGTGTGTACCACTGTGCCCCTTCACTGTGCACCCAGGGGAAGCAGCAGGAGCCCGCGTTTAGGAGGATTTGTGGCACCCAGACAGGGCTTGTCTGGAATCTTACTTCCAGGGCCGCAGGTCCCAGGTGCTCACCTGCTCTGTGCAAATGAAGTGCTCATGCCCCCAAAGGGGGGGTGTGGGGCGAGCAGGCAGAGCCACCGTGGTCCCAATCACTGGATGTCTTCAGCTAGCATTTACTGAGTGCTTACTGTATGCCATGTAAGTTCTTTACGTGTCTCCTTTCATCTTCTCCACAACCCTATTGGAGCTATATGCACAACTGTTACTGCCATTTAGCAGGTGAGGCTAAGAGAGGTGAGGTAACAGGCCCACAGTCAAACAGCTAGTAAACGGAGAAAAGGAGCTTAACACTGAACCCCTGTGCTACGTGGCCTTGGTTGCATAAAATGAGTTGTGGAGTGAAGAGAATAAACTGCCCGGAAAATATTAGCACCATTCTGGGATTAGGTGCCAGGTTTTTCCTGAGCATACTCAGTTTCTTTGGACTCCATGGCACATTTGCCTTTGCTCCTTGGGGAGTCTCTCTAAGCCCAATTCTTAGCTCAGCTCACGGGGGTCATGCTGGACGTTCATGGATTCCAGAGCCAGGGGCCTGGCTGCCACCCAAGGGCTGGACCTCCTGCCTAGGATGCCTCTCTTTTCCATTCTCTTTCCAGGAAGCTATACAACACAATTCTTTCTTCAAGCCAGAAAGGAAACTGGAATATGGAAATGTTGATGAAGCATTTAAAGTGGTTGATCAAATTCTTGAAGGTAAAGAAATGGTGGGAGGGAAGCAACGCTGGAAGCTTCCTAAGCGTGTCCAGGTTAACGCCCCTTTGCCTTCTCAGAAACAGGCACCTCATTCACAAGTGCGTTTCCCTAGGAGCCAGGGGCAGGCAGACTGGGCGGCGAGACCTTGCCCTTGGCAGCCCCCGCATGCACTGACCACCTGCCCTGCCAAGGCGAGGGCTGTTAAAGATGTCATCTCCTTTCCCGTTCACGACCACCCTGCAAGAGGGTGTTATTATCCCAGTCCCACGGGTCAGGAAGCCAAGGCTCAGAGTGATTATGCAGTGTGACCAAGCTCACACACCAGCTAAGTTGGTCATTAAATTGATATCCTTTTTTAGGATTTCCAAATCCAGTGCTGCTTTCTCTTTCATCCTTTCTCTCTCTGGTTCTCTCTCCCTCCCTTCATTCCTTCTCTGCTTTCTGCTTTCTCCTTCCCTTCCTTGCCTCCTCCCTTTCTCCTTCCCTCCTCTTCTTCCAGCCTCCTTTCCTTTATGTATCTGTGTAAGTAAAATTAAATTTGCCTCTTAGAAATTGGTTAAGTATAATTTTCCAATGAGAATTTCACAGCTTTTTACTTTGAAATAATTTTGAGCTTACAGAAAATCTGTAGAAACATTAAAGAAACTCACATTCCCCAATCTGATGGGGAAAAGTGTAACATTTTTCTACACTTGCTTTATCATTCTGTGTGTGTGTGTGTGTGTGTGTGTGTGTGTGTGTTGGAAGCATTGGGAGAGAGAGAGAGAGAGATACACATGTTTTTTCTGAACCATTTGAGAGGTAAGTTGCAAACATAATGTCTCTTTACCCCTAAATAGTCAGTGGTTGTTTCCTAAGAACAAGAACATTATCTTACATAAACACACAGTTATCAAAATCAGAACATTAACATCCACACAATACTATTATTTAATCTGCAGATCTTATTCAAATTTTGCCGGTTGTCTCAATAATGTCCTTTATAGCAAAAAAAAAAAAAAAAAAAAAGATTTATCACAGGGCTTAAATTACCCATGCTTTTCTTCACTGTGCTCTGCAGCTGTCCCTGCTGTGAAAGCTGTCCCCAGAGCCTGCCTCCCAAGATCCCTGATTTCCCCAGGCGTGCTGGGTGGGAGGGGGCAGTCTGTGCCACATCTCAGAGCAAAGAAGTCTGTTGGCGTTGTCTGTCTTTAAGTGAATTTCCAGGATAATGGCCCTTAGCACATGTTAGAAATTCCCATCTCCTTAATTTTTCTCTCCAGCCCTGATCCCAAGCACAGGAAGAGTCCTGGGTACAGAGCCAGAGCTGTGTAATGTGTAATCGCTCAGCCCAGCTGCTTGAGTTCGAAGCCCATCACGTCCCTTAGCTCCATAGCTGTGTCAAACCTGAAGCTAGTCAGGGTTGACCGGGTAATGTCATCTAGAAGCTATAGGAAAGACACCTTGTACTTGTCACCCACCAATTTTTCTTGGCATCCTGTCTTATTAGCTGTGTGATCTTGGCACGGCACTTCTCAGGGCTCAGTTTCCTTGTTTTAAAATTATATAAGTAAAATAAAAACAGTCTTAAAGGTGCATTATGAAATTGTAAGAGATAATCATGTGTGTTTGGCACACAGTAAGAGATCAATAACCATGAACAACAATTATTATTAGATTTTGATGATTCCATTGTTCTCTTGAAAACGCTATTAGTGAGTGCTAACACGTTGGCAGGTGTTCCTTTATCAGGCCAATGTTTCCAAGATTTTCTCATTATAAGAATCACTGAGGATATTTATGAGACCTGAAGTTCCCTGTGTCCATTTTTAGAATTCTGGAACATCCAAGACAACCCAGGAATCTGTTTTAACAAATTTTCCATGTGATTCTTGGGGTTAATAAAATGTGGCAAGCACTGAAAGGTGAGTTTGATTTATGGAAGTGGAGAAGAAAGGGGGGGCTACACTTCTAGCACAGAGGGTCCATGGCATGAGCATCTTGTAAATAACAATATTTAGGGGATTCCTCTTCATGTTTAGTTCTTGCCATAATATTAGTAAGTTTTTCTGTGAGAATTCAACTGTTGTATTTTTCCTTGACATCTTACTTCATTATTTAATTCAATTGGGTGATCTGTTCAGTCTGTCTCTTAACTTAAATTTTAACTTGTTTCTCCCCATACCCTATTGATAAGTATAAAAGTGATATAGAAATCCTTAAAACTTTTCAGTTTCCATCCTCTTGACTCACTAGTTTGAGTCTATTTTTTTTCTTTCTCTGCTATTGTCATTTGAGTTAAGAATTTTTGACGACTTATTGCAATGAGAGGTAACAGGAAGTAACAATCATAGCACTATCATAACAACACTTTGTCCCTTTTGAAAATAGGTGTTTCCAGAAAAAAATGTTTAAAAGATAAAATACGTGGAGAATTATATCAAGTCTTAAAATGTGTTCTTGGAGAAAGTTATGTGATTGTTGTTGTTTTCCCCATTGTGAAGATATATTTCAGCCCTACCTAATCCCAGTGCCTGTTAAGATCACCACTTACAAACGAGCCAGCTGCGGCCAGAGAGGCTATGTGATTGACCAGGATCGCATCTCAGTTTCCCAACTCTGAAATTGGTGTTCTTTCCTCTACATTATCCTGCTTCTCATTTATCTCTTTAAAATTCTGTTAGCTGGGATGGGCTTTACACTGGAGAGCGCAGATGACAATCTCTTTAGCAGGATTTGTAAGAGACCTGGGGAGTCCTGAAACTGAGATTATTTTCCCCACAACCTGTCCTGTTGGGCATGGTGCAGACAGACACTTTCATATCTTAGTAGCTTTTGGGCTTTAAGGGCCTCTTATTAAAATGTAAATATGCCTGGAGGAATCACTCCTAAACTCATAGTGGGATAACATTTTATCTCAAGGATTAGTTGATCAAATTGGTTTCCAACCGAGAGAGTTGAGAGCAACAGCCTAGGGCGAAGAGGGGGCACCGAGGTGGGGGCTGCAGGAGTGGGCAGTGCAGTGGAACAGGGCTCTAAACCGTTGCCTACTTTGCAGGTTTCAGTAGAAACAACTCTACCTAACATTTTTTCAGCTCTGTATATTATAAATAAAGTAAATATGTAACAAAATAAATTCTTATTGGACAGGCAGAATCAGTAATACTGCAAGCCATGAATTTGAGCCTAGTGACAACAACATGGGTTTTCAGACTTTGCTAAAAGCTAAAATTGAAGTTAAGATATGAGCTCTTGAAATTTAATGTTTATATCTTATAAGTGAAGCAGAATCTATCTGTTCATTCTTCTGTGCTCTTTATTCAGATTTCGGATAAGATAACGAAATCCAGACTCCAGTACAAAATACTTCTTCAGGAATCTCCCTCAAACAATTTGCAAATCACTATTATTGGGTACATTTTGAAGTTTTGAAAGTTCTACCTTCCACCTAACACAATGGTTGATCATAGTTGTATTGTTTGTTCCCTCTGTTTTTCTTCCCCACTTACCCCGCCTTCCTGTGGGTTGCAACATTTTTAGAATTTCATTTTGATTTCCCTATAGTGTTGTTGAGTGTATCTCCTTGTATAGATTTTTTTTTAGTATAATGACATATAATAAAATTTATATATATAAAATATCCCACTGGTATCAACATTTTACCAGTTCAAGTAAAGTGTAGAAACCTTACCTCCCTTTATGTCCTTTTACTCTACTCTCCCCTATTTATAATATGATTGATAATCATCTTAAATGTTTTTTCTACATACATTGAGAACCTCATGAAGCAATGTTATAATTTTGCTTGAAACACAATTTAGAAAACTCAAGAGGAGAAGAAAAGTCTTTACCTCTATTTTTGTTCTTTCTGTTGTTCTTTCTTTCTGATGTTCCAAGATTTCTTTTTTTTTTTTTATAATAATTCCCTGTCTGTTTCAATAGCTTCCCTTTGCCATTATTTTAGAATAGGTCTGTTGAAAACAAACTCTCTTAGTTTTCCTTCATCTGAGATTTCTTTTGATTTATTTTTCATTCTTGAAGGATATTTTCACTGGATATGGAATTCTGAGTTGACGGGTCTTTTAGCAATAGAAAATTTTTACACTACTTCCTCTGGCCTCCATGCTCTCTGGTGAGTAATCTGCTGTCTTTCAAAGTGCTCTCTCCCTATAGATGAGGTAGTGTTTCTCTCTTGATACTTTCAAGACGGTGTCTTTGTCTTTCTGAAGTTTGACTGTGATGTCTCCTGGCATGTATTTCTTTGAATTTATCCTATTGCATTGCTCAGCTTCTTGAATCAGTAGGCTTGTGTCTTTTGCCAAGTTTGGGAAATTTTTAGCCATTGTTTTTTCAAATACTGGACTTCAGTGACACAAATATTAAATCTATCTTTTATTATAGACACACAGGTTCCTGAGGCTCAGTCTATTTCTTTCCAGGCTATTTTTCCCTCTTATTCAGGTTTGTTGATTTCTATTTTTCTGTGTTCTTGTCCACTAATAATATCCTCTTTTCTCCCTATTCTATTGTTCAGCCCATCCATTGAGCTTTGAAATTTTTTCTTGTTGTATTTCTCAATTTTAAAATTTCCATTTGATTCTTTTTTTATATACTTTCTATTTCTTTGCAAAGACTTTCTATTTTTTCATTTGTTTCAGGTGTTCCTATAATTGCTCAATGAAGCATTTTTATGATGGCTGCTTTAAAATCCTTGTCAGATAATTCCAACATCTGTGTCATCTCAGTGTTGGCATCTGTTGATTTCTTTTCTCATTGACGTTGAGAGTTTCCTGATTCTTGGTATGAAGAGTAATATTTGAACATTTTGGATATTATGTTATAAGGCTCTGGATCTTATGTAAATCTTCTATTTTACTAGAATCTTCTGTTTCTCCAGACTATTCTAACCCCTTGCTGGTGGGGAAGAAGGGGGTAATACCTTGTTACTGCCAGTTGGAGGTTAGGAGTCCAGGCTCCCCAAGTGGTCTCCACTGGCACCGCCCCAGCAGAGGGGTTGGGACACCTCATGGCAGCCTGATGAGGGTGGAAAGTATAGGTTTCCTACTTAACTTTTACAGGTGGAAGTTGGGTTGCAGTCTTTTTCTGTGGTGTTTGGCTAGAGTAGAGTGTTTATTGCCTAAAAATTTTTCATCTTCCTCGGCTTCCCCTTTTCTGGTCTTTTGGCTAGAAAGAGTAAATTTTTTTTTTCTGTCTTTGCCTATTGGTGTTTTTAGATTGCTGGCTTTTCTAGAACTAAGTCTGGAATCTATGAGGCAAACAACAACAGCAAAACCCACTGAACTCACTGTGTGTCTTTCCTTGGGTCCTGAAGTCTCTACCAGGTCTGCCTTCTTCTCTTTACCTTTCAGAGTCTTCTTGTATTTGTTTTATATATAATATTCAGGATTTTCAGCTGTATATAACAGGAAGAACAGGGAGAAGTACATCTATTTAATCTTCTCCTGGAACTGGAAGTCTCCTTGCCATAGTATTTTGACTCCAGAAAGTCGCACATGTTTTCCTAGGGCTCTAGGACCTAGCATATTGGCAGACAATAACAGATTCCGGCAGGACCCTACTTCAAATCCACAAGTATACTGAAAGCTAAGCATTGCTATTTGCGACCCTTCACCGTGCAGCGTGCTGGCCCAGCAGAAGCACTGTCAGTGGGATTTCTGCACAATGAGACAACAGCTGGGGGACACCACCTGTACTTTCTGGTTGCTTCCTCAACTTTCATGTATTTTCCTATAACAGGTGAAATATATATGGGAGGTCAAGAACATTTTTATATGGAAACCCAAAGCATGCTTGTTGTTCCCAAAGGAGAGGACCAAGAAATGGATGTCTATGTGTCCACACAGTTTCCCAAATACATACAGGTAACATGAGGCCACTGTGGAGGGGACATGGTTTCTGCCAGAAAAATGTACAAAGAGCAATTAGAGATAAAAATGTTCTTTCTTCAGGAACTGAAGAAATACTGAGTATTAGTAGCCATACTGATTTGGGTATTAATAGCCATATGATTTCAGAGCTTTTAGAAGAGTATTATTAAAGTAGGGGCCTTTTGTTGGAGGTTCTGTAACTATAAAACCAATTGTGGAATCAGCAGGTCTCTTTTGCTCTGCTTTTGGCACTGTTAACACAAAAGAGAAAAGAGGAAGGCCTGCCCCCCAGAGCTTATGCTACCTCACTGATACGAAGCAGTTAGGAAATAGTATTGGGAAAAGAAGTAGCCAGGTGCTAAATCAGCTAAGTGAAAATGTACATGGGTGTAGAAATGAAGAGAAAAGAGAGTTTGCTGAGGCTAGAACCACCTAGGTAGACCCATGAAGAAGAAGTTTTAAGTCTGGATTCATGGTAAGAATGATGCTTGTCTACATTGTAGGAGAAGAGAGGCCATTTCGAGGCAAATCCACGGCAAGATCAAATGCCACTCATTCATGTATTCACTCATGCTTCTGCAAACATTTGTTGCCTGTGTCCTGTATCCCAGGCAACACGCGTGAAAGGAAGAAGGAATGGCACCGTGACTACCTGAGCTGGAATGGAGGGTGCCTTACAGGGAGGCTAGGTTTAAGCACCAGGGGGAAAGTAAGGGAAGCAAAGCAAAGCGCTCTTGATTCAGTAGGTCATAAGGAGCCAGTGCCGTTACCAGAGGATAGGAATGTGAGGATCTGGAGAATTGCCTTGTAGAAGGTGGGCACAAAGTAGGGTCAGATGGCCTCTTTTCTGGGCCTATTCTGCTATTCACTCCCTGTGTGATGGTGGGCCCTCACTTCAACCATCTTGGGCTCCCTATCTATAAAAATTGGTTGTTAAGATTAAGTGACCTCCAAACATTATGATGGCAAGAAAGAGCATCCAGGGAAGACCAACTGGTCAACTTTAGCAGTAATCCAAATGGGAGGTGAGAAGTGCTCATTCTCCTGGGAGATGGTAGAATGTAAGGAAAAGACCCAAGTTGGGAGAGCCTTGGAAGGCCACAAAATCTCACTGCTTTAGGAAACATGTCCCTCATGTGAAAAAAGGACACTTTGGGTGTGGTTCATAGGGAAGATACAAAAAAGTATTAGCACAAAATCCAGTATCTCACTGGTAGTGAAGAGATACTTGATATTAATAATAGTTTTGGCAATGTCCTTATAGCCAGATGTTGCTGAGAGCAGCTGGGGATGCCTGCCAAGGTTAGACATTGTCCTATTATTTAGCATAGCCACCCAGTTTGGGCATCATGTACAGCATCTTGGAATAAAAATGTGCAGTGGCTGTCACACCCCCACTTCAGGGGACAATTTCTTTTTGTTAAGGTCATGGGTGTGACAATGATAGTCACAATTGTGTCCTTGCTGAAGATGAGTCAAATTAATCAGAACTGTTACTGTTCACAGGACATAGTTGCCTCAATCTTGAAGCTCCCAGCCAACAAGGTCATGTGTCATGTAAGGCGTGTTGGTGGGGCGTTTGGAGGGAAGGTGATCAAGACTGGTGTCATGGCAGCTGTCACCGCATTTGCCGCAAACAAGTATGTGGAGAAAATCTGCTAAATATCCTACAAAATAAAATGAAATCATGCTGAAAGCTCTCAATATCAGGATTAATGAAGAAGAATCTGGGCCAAGATTATTTAAAATCACATATAACATACAAACATAAGCAAGCTGTCAGCTTATTATAAGCTACTTGTCTTATATTGTCAATCTATATCCATAAGAATCAAAGTAAGAATCAATTACTTTAGACATGACTTCCTTTACTTAGAAGAAAGAAATATATATATATACACATACACATATATATATACACACACACACATATATATATATGAGAGAATCAATTACTGAAAAGAATGAAAGCCACAGAAAAAATATTACCTGGAATACCTGGAAAGTAGACAGAAACAGGTCCTGAATGGGTAGGGGTTACTTGTCCTTAGCACCTGTTGGACTGACCTATATATGTATAGGTCATTTATATGACCTTTTGGACCATATATATATAGTCTTGCTTTAAATAGAGACTTTGCTTCTGTTATGTTTACATTAATTTATATTGTTATTTTCCTTTGAGTATCTTAAAACATCATCATAGGAAATGGTCTTTGGAGCAGGCACACCTAGGAGGCTTAATTTCTTTGCTGAGTAATATAGGTCAGTTCCAGCAAAAAGACCTGGATTCCAGATCTGTCCTATCAGGGAGCACTTGGCAGTTAGCATCTTCATTTGTGCCAGTTTAAAATGTGGCCTTGGAAACATTTGCCCATAGCAGAGGTAGTTATCACAGTGGGAATACCCCCAGAGCAATATCCTGGAGACTTGAGCATCCAAGAACCTCCCTCCCACAAGTAGCAAATGCCAGGCATCATGCCCTAACCCAAAGGGAGGGGAGGCCACCTGGTATGACTGAGATCAGCAGAAGCTGGGTGTGTAGGGTAGTTCTGTGGTTCTGTGATGCATGTGGGCATCACTCAGCTCCACTCAGGCTCTCATCAGGAGTTATATAAACCCCAGATAATACCTACTTGGTAAAAAAGTTTACTTCTCTTGCTTTTTTGCTATTTTAGACATGGTCGTGCAGTCCGCTGCATTCTGGAACGAGGAGAAGACATGTTAATAACTGGAGGCCGCCACCCTTACCTTGGAAAGTACAAAGTGAGTAGAAGAAGAAGGTGTGGGGGAAGGATTTGTGTTGCAAACACAACATTCCATCAAGGCAGGGGGCAGTGTTTGGCTACTTTCTAATGGGGAATGACTAGGAGCAAATCAACACGTCATCTAACTTTCTATTCCTTGTGCTGACTGTTTAATCACTGACTGATTCAATGAAGCTTTCCTGCTTTGCTCAAAGATACCAGTTTAAGAAAAAATACTAGCTGGTATTGGCTGTTACAGAGTGAATAATTTGAAAACATGAGGATATATGTCTATGAAAGTAAATCTGATAACCATGCTTATTCCCACATGTAAAAGAGGTGAAAATAGAATAATCCCCATAATAATAGTGTTATGTGAAATAGCAATTATTTGCAGGTGTGTTCTTCATTTTTCAATACATTATGGATATTTTTGTAAAAAGGGTCCCAGAAATTTCTAGGAAAATTTTCATAGTAGAATGTAATTATACTTTTGCTTTATAAAATATAATTTTACTTGTCACAGTAGGCTAACTGCTCTAAAAAATAACTAAAAACTCTCAGGGACTGAGACATTAAAAAGTAGACAAAAGACCTGAACAGAAGCTTTTCAAAAGAAGATAGACTTATGGCCAATAAACATGAAAAAATGCTCAACATCTCTAATCGTCAGGGAAATGCAAATCAAAACCACAATGAGATATCACCTAACTCCAGTGAGAATGGTTTTTATCAATAAGTCCCAAAACAACAGTTGCTGGTGTGGATATGGAGGGAAAGGAACATTATACACCCTTGGTGGGACTGCAAACTAGTGCAACCTCTATGGAAAACAGTATGGAGATACCTCAAAGAACTAAAAGTAGACCTACTATTTGATCCAGCAATCCCACTACTGGGTATTTACCCAAAGGAAAAGAAGTCATTTTATCAAAAAGACACCTATACTCGAATGTTTATTGCAGCCCAATTCACAATTGCAAAGATGTGCAATCAACACAGGTGTGCATCAATTCATGACTGGATTAACAAAATGTGGTATGTGTGTACCATGGGGTACTACTCAGCCATGAAGAAGGATGACTTAATGCCTTTTGCAATGATTTGGATGGAACTGGAGACCATTATCCTAAGTGAAGTATCTAAAGAATTGAAAAACTAACTCCACATGTAGTCACTATTAAATTGGAACTAACTGAAGAGAACACATGTGCTTAGAGGGAAGTAAAACTTAATGGAAATCAAACAGAGGGGAGGGAAGAGGTGGGGATGGGTGAAAACCTACCTAACGGGTACAATGAATACTATCTGGGTGACAGGCACACTTAGAACCATGACTCAAGCATTATAAAAGTGATCCATGTAACCAAAAATATGTATACCCTTATAATATTAATACTTTGAAATTAAAAAAAATGAAAACATAATCTCAAGTTAAGAGATGAAGCACACATGGTAAAACCATGGGGAAAGATGAATATGAGTCATAGTATATCCATGAGTCTTCTTAAAGAAGGTGAAACATAAATGTCCCTTCAAGAATGAGTATGCAGAAAGAAGGCATGCCAGATGGTGGGAATAGTGACAGCAAAATCACAGAAGTGGAATGACATGGCATGTCTGGGAGGGGCAGGAGTGAAGGGAGAGGGGGAATGGCTACAGAGTGCTTCCTGGAGGGTAGCGAAAGAGGATAGGTTGGTTTAGGTGGAGCCTGACTGAGAGGGGCCTGGAGTCACTTGCTCTCATAAGAAATACTGAGACTGAGTAGTTCCTTGATCAGTCTAGTGCCATATCTAAACACGGGTGCTTTGGGGAGGGAAATAGGATGGCCTGGGGAGAAGAGAGGATGGAGGCAGGTGGACCAGCGGTGGCAGCGGATGCATTCAGACATGAAGCCATTGGGGTCTGAGATAGGATGGTAAGATGTAGAAGAGATGAGTCCAAGAGCCATTGTAGTGTAAAATAAAAAAGGATTTGGTGAAAAGTTTGGCAAAATACAATGGAGAACACAACCACAAACATTACTTGGAGAGTTCTAGAAGAAACAGACAAGTTGGAAAGAGGAACCAATCTGGAAGGACAGTGATGAGCTTGTTTGTGTAAGTGTTGGGGAAGAAGTGACAACAGGACTTTAAAGCAGAAATGTCATTCACCACCACGGGACTTTGTTAAAAGGACTGGGTTATAGTGATAGAAGCCATCATCACAGGGTGATTAAAACTATGAGAAAATAATGTTTTCTGATGGAGAGTAGTATGAGGATAGGAGACAATATTTGTAATAGTCATACTAATAATTTATATTGAGAACACTTGCTATGTTTCAGACACTTGCCCATAATTTTCTGTGCATTACCTTATTTATTTCCATTTCACAGATAGTGAAATAAGTTACATAGCTTGCCTAAAATTACAGCACTAGTCATATATCCAAGACATCACAGCCAAATCCAATGTCATGAAGCTTTTCCCTATGTGTGGAGGGTTCACAAGGGGCAAAGTAGACTTGAGAGAGGCTTGCTCCTGGCACCAGTACCAAAGGCCAGTTCTCCTCCCCCAGGCTGGATTCATGAATGACGGCAGAATCTTGGCCCTGGACATGGAGCATTATAGCAATGGAGGCGCCACCCTGGACGAGTCATTATTTGTAAGTGTTTTAAGAAGCAAGTTCACATTCCTGAAAGAGTGTTACATAAAATGATTTCACTCAGAAAATGTTCAATAGTTAAGTAATATTTAATTATGAAAGTATAACAGTCATTATTGCAGGGGTAGGCACGTGTTACTGGCGCCCACAGCGTGAGCCCAGAGGTGTTGGCGGAGTCTACATCTGTGTGTCATCTCCATGTTTCCCTCTAAGTATTCAGAGCTTTTCCCACACGCGAACATGAGACCAGGCTTTCTCAGCTTTGGCCCTACTGACATTCTGGACTGGGTGACTCTTTATTTTGGGGGCTGTCCTGTGCTTTGCAGGATGTTTAGCAGCATCTTTGGCTTCTGCTCCGTGGATGTCAATGACACCGCCACCCCCAAGTCCTTAACAACCAAAAATGTCTCCTCCAGACATTGCCGAATGTCCCCAGGAGGCAGGTATTGTCCCTGGTTAAGGACCAATGCATTAGACCCAATGCCAAAATATTTTTTTCCATTTTCTCTGTTTTCTAGGATATTATATTCATTACATTCTGTAGACCCAGTGCTTAGAGCCTATGAATATTTCAAAGGCTTCTGTAAATGTTTGAAATCTGAAAAAAAATGCATTAACTCTAAAATATGAAAAGAAAAAAATAAGTACTTCAAAAGAAAAATTATTCAAATACTTAAAGATTATTTTACAGCAAACATTCAGGGTGTGAGTATATTTAGCTTGTTTGATGTGATGTAGAGGGACTGCCATTTCCAGCCGGGTTTGGGTCTGAGTCTTAGGCTGGGGAGACAGGTACAGGCTTATCACATCAACTCTGGATTTCTCCAGGTGATAGAAATGGGAATTCTGAAAATGGACAACGCTTACAAGTTCCCCAACCTGCGCTGCCGGGCTTGGGCATGCAGAACCAACCTTCCATCCAACACGGCGTTTCGCGGGTTTGGCTTTCCTCAGGCGGGGCTGATCACCGAATCCTGTATCACGGAAGTTGCAGCCAAATGTGGTCTGTCCCCTGAGAAGGTAATACTAAATTAGTCTCGCACACAAAAGACTGAGAATTCAGAGGTGGGGGGCCTTTGGCGGTCATTCAGGTTGACAAATTTAAGATCCTGGGGGGCAAATGATTGGCTCCAGGTAACCCAGCTGACTAGTTAATATAAAGCCAGGGCTCCAAAGTTCAGTGACCTTTGTCTCACTCAAAATCCTTCTCAAAAATCCTGGAAACTGAGGAGCACTGGCTCCTCAGACGAGTGAGCACTGGCTTCTCACCTGGTTAGTGACAGGCCTCCATCGATTGAGGGCATAACCACTACCAACAATTCCACTAAGCCCCTCATTCCCTGCCTCCCTAACGTCTCAGCAAGCTGGGAAAAAGTTGGTCATTTTAGTTATTCAAATGGTCTCCTTTCAGTTCTTTAAGTCTCAGCCCCAACTTCATTCATTAACAAGGAGATTTCCCTCCCTGGGGCCTCTTCCACCCCAGACCCTGCAGTGGAGTTAGGGTGGGGAGAGGTGGTGAGCTCTCTCTCACCCCTGCTCCTCCCCTGTGCCTTCTGCTGTGATGTCCGTGCAGGGAGGAAGAGGAGGAGGACCAGGGAAAACAGACAGCCTCTCCTCATGTGACGTCTCCCAGGGAGCTCGCAGTCCTCTCTTTGGTTCCATGTAGCCACTTTTCAAGTATGTTGTCTGTGGCTCCATTTCTGTCAGCTCTTCCAGAAATTGAAGTCCCTGATGAGAGTCAGTTAACTCTCCACTGACCTTCAGTGGGCACCTCACGTAGCAGTCCTTGGAAGGCCCCAGTCCCCATTCATCTACCTTCTTCCCCCCATTAGACTTTATGGCCGTAGGTAGGAGCCACCTTCCTTATGTCTCTTGGACTTGGTTTGGGGTGGGGGGTCCTTGCCCCTCCCTTCCTGGCCGTCTTACCACAGCCTCTCTCCCAATGTCCTGCCACATTTGGTAGCAGTAGGGAGGAGAAGCATGTGAAGCGCTCTCCTCATCCCCAGGGAAGCTGGAGGAGAGAATAGCCTCTTACCATCACTGCTTTCCCAAAACAGCACAGCTCTCTAATTTCTAGTCTTTCTCTTACAAAATGACCTGAGAATTTTTTAGAGTATGTGTCTGTAATGGCCCCGTCAGCCTGGGGAGGAGGCTGGCCACAGCCGCTGAGAGTTTTCTCCTGAGAATGTGTGATACTTGGGTTCTTTTACTCAGTGCTTCAGACATCCTAGGATAGAATCTTTTAATTTTTTCTTCATCCTAGATATTGGTTATGTTTAAGCAAACTTTCACATTTGCATGTTTTGGAGGTGAGTGGTCTTATCTGGCCACAGCATCTGAACAATCCAAATCATGTGGCCTGGATGACCTTTCAACAGATGTTCCCAACATAGCCGGAATTAGGAGTCTGTGGTGTACCTGGACTGTGTCGAGTCCCATAGGAATATAGGGGAAGGATCCCTTCCTTTGAATTTGCATGACAGCAGCGTAGAAAGCATTTAAGTAAGTGCTAACATATTTGATAGAGGCTCCAAGTAAAGGAAGAGGAGAACGCTGTGTGTGGGGAAAGGCCTCCACAGGACTAAGTAGGACTCAGCTTGGAGCTTGTAGGATGGGCAGAATTTGACCAAGAGGACAGTGAATAGGCGAGACTACATCTGCTGGGCTCCCTGTACCCCTACTTTAATCTTCTTTTCTTCCATAGGTCCGAACGATAAACATGTACAAGGACATTGATCAAACACCCTACAAACAAGAGATTAATGCCAAGAACCTGATCAAGTGCTGGACAGAATGTATGGCCATGTCTTCCTTCTCGCTAAGGAAAAAAGCTGTGGAAAAATTCAACACGGAGAATTACTGGAAGAAGAAAGGGCTGGCCATAGTCCCCCTGAAGTTTCCTGTCGGCCTTGGCTCAGTCGCTGCTGGTCAGGTCAGTTCTCCAAACACAGGTGGGAACACACCCAGAAGTGGCCCAGACAAAACAAAAGATATTGAGGAAACTTTTCCTTAAGTCAGGTTAGCCATGGGGATGCAGGACCCAGCTGTTAAACTTCTTGCAAGTTGTGCTTAGTCAAGCCAGCTTTATTCTGGAGGAGACAAGAGCTCCTCAGCCCACATCCCCACAGTTGGTGAAAAACATTCCTGCTGGGAAACTGGGGGACTTGAGGTTTGCTCCTGGCAATAAGCAGTGGAGCCAACTTGCTCTGGGCCCGGATGGCTCATGTGGAAAGTAAGAGTGCAGGACCGACGCTCTCCACGACTCTAGTCTGGTGATTCTGTGTCGCTGGGCTGTGAAATAGAAACGGAAGCTGCAAGGCATATGGCGCCCCACTCCTTTTGGGTGGGTTGGGTTGGGGTAAACTAAAGCCAGAAAAGTAAATCACTTCAATAACTTTTTAACACAATTTTCAGAGTTTGTTCATCTCATAGCTGTTAAAAATTTAAAGGGGAGGACTGGGAACTTCTTTTGTAGTTTATTTTCTTTATTGGATTAAATAAATGCCCTTGCTCTGTTGCTAAATCCCAGTTGCTGTTTCCACCTCTTCATTCATGAGTGAAACTTACCCCTGACGGCTGGTGAGGGACCGTGCTGTTCTGGCTCACGGTGCAGTAGTGATGGGGGACCCCTATTCATTTTCCTACATATATGTATTCTTGTATGTACAGATAAGCCAGAGGAGCCCTCACAATTGGTGTCACTCCTCTTTGCAGGATTCATGCCTTCGGCCGAGCCATGAGGAAGGCACGGCAGGCGTGTTGCCTGATCTCAGAAGAGCAGCGAATGGGGGGAGCAGGGAGAGGAGCATTAGTGTGGATGTCATATGTTGAAACCGGAGCTGAGGAGGCCAGGAAAAGTGGGGGTGGGGGTCCTCTCACATTCCTGAATCCATCTGTTCACCTAACTTTCCTAGTTGAGCCTTGGAGTAGCTTAGAACGTTTGCATGCAGCTTTGATTGTAGGCAGGGGTGGGTCAGAGAAGTAGTGTTATAAAGGATGATCTTATTGCAGCCTTCTCATTCCTTGCCTGCTTGTGATGGCAGAAAATGACACAGAGCCATTTAGTCATCGGCACACAATTTACTCAGATGCAAGAGACAAAGGGCTATGGGTGAGGAACTAAGGCAAAAACAAGGTTATTAATGAATGACAAGAAAGTGAAACAGCCACATTGCTGATATGGAGAAAGTCTTAGTGGAATGGATAGAAGATCAAATCAGCCACAACATTCCCTTAAACCAAAGCCGCCTTCTGGATGAGCAAAGAAAGTGGTTTCTTGAGATGGAGTCTACTCCTGTGAATCTGCTGTGAGCATTGTTGAAATAACAACAAAAGATTCAGACTATCACATTAACTTAGTTGATAAAGCAGAGGCAGGTTTTGAGAGGGTTGACTCCAGTTTTGAAAAAAGTTCTACTGTGGGTGAAATTATATCAAACAGCATCACATGCCACAGAGAAATCTTTCATGACAGGAAGAGCCAATCAATGCAGCAAACTTCACTGTTGTTTTATTTTAAGAAGTTGACACAGCCACCTCAACCTTCAGCAGCCACCACCCTGATCAGTCAGCAGCCACCAACATTGAGACAAGACCCTCCACCAGCAAAAAGATTATGATCATTGAAGGCTCGGATGATTGTTAGCATTTTTTTAGCAATAAAGTATTTTTAAATGAAGATATATATATTTTTAGACATATGCTATTGTATTAGACTATAGTACAGTGTAAATGTAAAGCATACTTAATAGACTACAGTGTAGTGTAAACATAACTTTTATATGCACTGGGAAACCAAAAACCTTGTGTGACTCACTTTGTAGTGAAACTCACTTTATTGCCACGATCTGGAACCAGACTTGCAGTCTCCCCAAGGTATGCCTGTGCTTAATTCCTGCTCTGAGAACACTAAAGGGCACGGACAGTCCCTAATTAGCCTCTGTGTTTCCAGTGCCTTACCACAGAGCATGGCACAGAGTAGGAACTCAAACATCTGAATGGCTGAGACATTTGGGGAATCTGTGCGATTAAAGCTAACTTCTCACCAATACCAGTAGTTGTTGCTTGAAGATTTAAATTTCCCCGACTAAGCCCTCTATTCATGTTGGAGAACCATCTGCTCCAGCACTCCAGTTGTGCCGATTTTGTAGATGAAGCTTTGCAGAATTATCTTTTGTAGTTCTAACAATGAGCCATCCGGTGGTGCCACTTAACTAAACTGAATTTGATATTTTAAATGGCCCGAGGAGATTGCAGCATCACATGGAACAAATTACTCAGCAGTCTTTGATAGAAATGCTGCCCTGGACACGCAGGCTGAGTGCTGTCACCAGCAGGGTCACACAATGTAGGAAATGTACAATCCACTATAATTGTAGCTCAATCAAATGTGCCAAGTCCAACTATGAATTACACCCACTTTCTGCAGAGCCAAGGAGGCCAGATGCAGAGTCTACAAGCTTAAACAAGAGATCGAAAGGCTATGCTATTGCAAATTCACTTATCAAACATTTATTGAGCACCTACCACAGGCGAGACACTATGTTCCATTCCAAGAAATGCCTCTGGACATAGTCCTTCCTTTCCGGGGACTCACATTCTAGCCAAGTTCAATGATGTGCCACAGAATGGGGCCCAGGAGCTACTGTCGCAGCTGGCATTACCTGGCATCTAACGCACAACCCTACGGCCGCCAGCTCTGGGCTCTGTGTAGAGGAAAGCTACTCCTCATCTTTATTCTTTTGAGAATAAATGGCCAGGAGCCCAAGACGGTGTTTCCAGGAGTCACGTGTCAACAGGCAGTAAAACATGCTCTGCTGCATCTTCCCAAGGCCTTTGGGTGTGAGTGTTATGGCTACTGTGCCTTCTTCAAGATTCTAAGAGTCTCCTTTGGGCTGCGAATATATGTGCCTTTGTCCTAAGAGAAAGCACCCTGATGTCTCTGTTTGCCAGCACATCTCTACTTTACACCCGCTGCCCAAGTAAACGGAGCCCACTTTCCCTGTCAAAATTGTCTTATTTGGAACAATAGAGACTTCTGGTTGTCATTCACTAGGGTAATGAACCTTTGGATAAAGAGGCAGTTTTCCAAGTGTGGTCCACAGTCCATAGATGGCTGTGAAGGCCCTTCTTGTGGGCAGAGAATTTATGGAGGAATACAGAACTTTCCTTGGGTTTATCTGGTGATTGACATGTAATTCCATCCAGTTTTACTTATGACCAGGGTTGCTTACAAGTAATCTAAGTGGGTAATTAAGGCTTACTAAAATTTTAGGTTTATTAAGTGGAAATGAGCTTGTTACTAGAATTTTCCGAAGACCCTGCCATTAAATCATAGATTATTATGCCACTGTGCATAAAAACTTAAATGTTAAGAAACCTAGCTGACAGAGCTTTAAGTGACCCCTGGCTTACCCAGATCACATCCATGAGGTTGGCACTTCCCAGCTGAAGAGCTGCAGAGCTTGCCTTGCAGGCTGTCCTGGACTGCAGTGGAACCACGCAGAGGCATCTTCTCTAGGACCATATGCTATTGATGTTGTCTTATTAATATATTGGAGGCTCAAAGCGGAGAAACCATCCTGTGTTCTGCAGCCCTCT
The DNA here is from genome assembly GCF_041146395.1 of Eulemur rufifrons. Taxonomy (NCBI): domain Eukaryota; kingdom Metazoa; phylum Chordata; class Mammalia; order Primates; family Lemuridae; genus Eulemur; species Eulemur rufifrons. Next base: position 31,920,731 of record NC_090983.1, on the reverse strand, counting down.
GGGATATCTCCGTACTCTAGTTTAGCACAGGCAGATTTGCAAGAAGGCACATTCTTGTTAATCGTAAAACATGTTTAGCTTAGAGTCTGGATGTTTCTTATTGCAGGAGCTTCTCATGCTGTTGGCAGGCCGGTTCCTTCTGGATCCTTGTGAGGCACTATACAGTTAAATACGATTACTTCCAAGTTCCCTTTCCACTCCAGAGCTCTGTAATTCTGTACCAAGATGATTTAGGGTGGGCTTAGCTCATTTTGCAGCAAAAAAAAATTAATGTCTATCCATCCCATCTTATTTGGATGTTTATTTTCACTCCTCTGCAACACACCTCCAGCTATGGGATTATGTGTGCACACAAACAGTTATTCTCCCTCTCGCTCAACCTGTCTCTACTTAACTTTGCATTAAGCCCCCCTCCTCCAAAGAGAAACCTAAAATGTTGCTCCACTCTGGGCTGGGGAGAGAGGGGTTCTTAGAGGCACCAATGTGCTCAGATGTCCTAGTTAGGAAATAGTAGCTTAAGGAACATAGTCTTGCCATAGACTCAAAGCCACCTAGGGGCAACATGGCCTCTCATGGGGTGACCACAAGGCAGTGCTAGCCCAGTATTGCCCTGGCTCTGCTCGGTGCTCTCAGGGAAATGGGAAAAGCATCTCTGTGGTTTGGTTGTTGTTGTTGTTGTTTGTTTGTTTTTGGCAGAAGCTAGGGGGATGGAAAGGAAGGGGTCATTTCCAAGGAAAATGTTTTAATTGACATGATATGTGATAATATCATCAGAAAGCTCATGGATACTGTTTTCATCTTTTCTGCTTAGGCTGCTGCCCTGGTTCACATTTACTTAGATGGTTCTGTGCTGGTCACCCATGGTGGAATTGAAATGGGGCAGGGCGTCCACACTAAAATGATTCAGGTAAGATTGCAAATAACTGGATTAAGTTGGGTGTGTGCTTATAGATATGCTCATAAGAGAAAAACTATCAGTGTATATTTTCCATTCCAACATAAAGGATAGGATTTAGTTTTGACTACTTAAGCTGTTAAGCTATTAGCAGAAACTGAGAAAACAAGCCAATTTTGTAACTGAACTTCCTAAAAGAATGTGTCAGAAGAATCTCCAGTTGTTTCATTGCTAAAGAAGGTTGTGTGTTTATTGCTGCTTTCTTTTAGATATACTAACAATAAAGCTGTCTTTTTCGAATTTTGTTAGGCAATAAAATGATGTCTAAATTCTGATGTATTGCATTATTTCTTAACCTTTTCATATTAAGGGCCCCAAACAATTGATAATATAAATTATATTTGGTATTTCTAGTCAAATTTTACCAGTTTTCTTTTGGCTCACTTATTTCAGATTAATTTTAAGCTACTGTTTGTATATTAATCATAACAGTAACGTTATAGATTATAAAACATTTGGAAGAGGAAGAAAAAATTTTTTAAAAAGACCTTACACAAATCCACCCCTTAGAATAAACACCATTTGGGATCTTTCCATCTTGTCTTTTTTTCTTTTTCAACAAATTGCTAGCATGCTTTTATATAATTTTGTATCCTGATTTTTTCCCACTGATCCTTATATAGAGTAAACACTTCCCCCTGTCATTAAGAATCCTTTACAATCATGATTTCTAATGGCTGCATGTGGATGTATGTATAATTTAATCATTCCCCAACCGTTGAACACTTTAGTGAATATTTTTGTACATTAACCTGTGATCGTATCAGTGTTTGTTTTCTCAAAATAGATTCCCAGAAGTAGAATTACTTGGTCACAGGGTGTGATTATTTAAAATTATTTGACACACATCATCAGATTGTTTTCCAGAAAGTATCCATCTCTTTATACCCCTAACCAACACTGCATGTTATAGACTGTTGAAAATTTTAGATAATTTGATAGGTAAATGAAAGCATTTCATTATTACTTTAACATTATTCTGGGTATAGAGATGTTGAGTGTGTGTTTTATTTTATGTTAATTTGAGAATTGTCTAGTCACACCTTTTCCCATGTGGAGGGTGAGATTTCAGTGTTTTCCTTATTGGACCACCAGAGACCTTCGCGTTCTAAGCCTGTGCACTCTGTGCAGACGCTCTGAGAACCAAGCGTTATGGAAGGGCCCTATATGCCTGTGTGCTTGTAGAAGTTGTAGGTAAACACTATTAAACTATGCTGCTAGCAGGAAAGAGGAGAATTTTGGATGTCAGCTAAAGTTAGCCATATGATTTTGCTCTCTAGTACTAACAGTAAAGGAAGAATAAAGCAACCAGCTAAGTTGTTGTGTTGGCACATGGCCCGTGGCACCATCTCCTTCTTCTGTGACCCATGTATTCATGCTGCTGCTTTTCCAAAGCCATCGCCCTCTTCCATGAGAAGCGCTCTATTCCTGGAGCAACTCCACAAACGTGGATAGGAGATAGACATCTCCTGTCATTGATAAAGTTGTCTTTGCTAGCATTTTGCAGAATGTGGTGGTAGGAGAGATCTCGAAGGCGTTGATTCCATGATGTGAAAACTTGAATGAAGCATTTCTTCCTGCCTTGGCCTGAGGCCTCACCTCCTCTTTCTGATGCTATTGCATATGAGAAAGTCAAAGAAAAAGAAAATGTGTTTAGGACTTGGAGTCCAGACTAGCTACAGGGTTTTTAGAAAAGAGAAACTGGAGGAATTTGTGGTCCTGCTCTCTTGTCCATATCGTGCATATGAGGGCTTTACACACGTGCTACCACCTGGGCATGTGCACAAGTCTATGACTGATCAAAGTATTTGAAAAGAAACTCTCTCCTAAAATCCAGGTGGCCAGCCGTGAATTAAGAATGCCGATGTCAAACATCCACCTGCGTGAGACAAGCACAGAAACTGTCCCCAATGCAAATGTCTCTGGAGGGTCTGTGGTGGCGGATCTCAACGGGTTGGCAGTAAAGGTAACAATCACTGCAGTGGCGTCCAAATCATTAGCCCTTGTGAGGGCCAAATACGTGGGTGGAGCTCAGAAGATATTGAGCGTTAATCCATCTCTTATCTCCTTCCCCCAGTCTCAGGCTCAGTCAGGGGTGCAGCACCCAGCAGCTCCTGTGCTGGAAATGCCACCTCTTTTTCTCCCTCACTCCTGACTTCTCACTGGTCAGCAAGTCCTTTCAGTTCTACACAAAGATGTCCCTGTGTCTTTCCACTTCTATATTACGTTAATATCACTTTGAGTCAGACGCCCACCCCTCGCCAGGGCCATCGCAAGACTTCTGTCTCTCCACCCCAACTTCCTCACCTTCCACTCTGCTTTCCACTAAATCTGATCGTGCATGTTTGAAAATAGCGGCCAGTGGTGCCAACAGTTTTTCTAAGTCCTGACTTCTTAGCATGGCTTACAACGCCAGCTCAGACACACACACACACACACACACACACACACACACACAGATGAAACCTTTCACATCCACCTTCTTACAGGATTGGTCTCTTATCCATGTTCCTTCTTAGATGAGCCTATGGAATGACACATACCATGTTGTTTCAAAATTTGTGTTTGCATGAAATTATGCTCATAATTTTAATTAAAAAATAATCCCTAGGATGCTTGTCAAACTCTTCTAAAACGCCTTGAACCCATCATCAGCAAGAATCCTGGAGGAACTTGGAAGGATTGGGTGAGACTCACTGGTTCTCTGTGTTTTATGTTAGAAAAAAGGGGGGGGAGGGGAGAGTGAGAGAAATATGTGTGAATTAAATAGCTGCAGAAAGGGCACATGAAAAGGTACCGCTGTTGCATAATGATAAATCAGAGGCCCTTTGGCTCTCGGCATGTGGAAATCCTATCACCATGTGGTAGAAGAACTCTTCCACCTGAGAAAATTTTCTATTAGAGAAAAAGATGGTTCTTCTGCCAGAACTCCTATTTTAGGCTAGAATTACTTAATGCTTCTTCATACAGAACCTAAGTATTTTCTGGATAATAGCTGTAAATCTGCTTGTTCTCTTTTTTGGGGTTCCACTATTCCTAACATAGAAAAACAATATTAACATCATTCTACGAAAGTAAAAATCATGTAAGCACTCATTAAGAACTAGGAAACCAAGCCATTGGGTATGTGTTCATCCAGTAGTAGATGCTCAGTGGAATGGAAATATTTAGCTTCTTCCTTTTATCTACTTACAATCTATTAGGAAGGGAAGAAACATATTCTAAAGCCAACTAGCAAACTTTTCCAAGTAATAGCTTATAAAGTACCAGATGATGTGGAACAAATATCCATAAAAACTGGGAGCATGTGTCATGTGGACTATTCTAGAATGTCAGGTTTTGCAACATTAAAAGCACAGCTCTGGGGGAAATAATATTTGGGGAGTCCCACTTAGAAATGGTTCTTGCTATTCTATAGAGTAAGGACTCATTATTTATAATGTGTATTTATGGGAGCTCTCAACCCTTTCTGGGCATATTTGTTTCTGCCCTCTGCGCTGTGCTGCCTGAGCCCAAAAGGCTGAGTCAGTCTGAAGACAGCTGGAGAGAGACACAGTGCAGAGAATCGGTCCTCCGCCTGCCCACTTTCTGCTGCAATGACTGCACTTCTCACCTTTTTTTCTTAGACTTGGGGACTTGGACCTAATCCCCATTTTTCTGTATAGTAGTCAACTGTGTGCATTACAGAGTCAGGAGAACTTTTGGTGTAAATGGTGCAATTTAGCAAAATTATTCCCCTCAGCTGAAACTGTTATGGATACCCGAAAATAAAATGAAACATCTAACTGATCATTGTTTTCTGCAATGTCCCATGTTAGTAGCAGAGTCTTTCCAGATGACTGAGTGGATTTCTTCATAAGTAGAACATACGTTGATGACTTTAGCCTAGTCTATAAGCACAACATACCACGCAGGCAGTTATTACCATTGTATGCATTGGACAAATGCTGTGGCTGCAAGCAGTGAACAACAAGTGCCCGTAGGATGGAGAATGCTGAAAGGAACAAATTAATCTTGGTCCTTCTTCATTATTACTGCTGATAGCTTTATTTAACATGTAGTCAAATTAAAATTGGAGTCTTGATGATTCTTTCTTTAGCCATCCTCAGTGCATTGTGTTATGCTCTTCCTTCATAGGCTCAGACCGCTTTTGATGAAAGCATTAGTCTTTCGGCTGTTGGATACTTCAGGTAAACTGTCCTTTTAGTCACATGCTGTGGAAAATAACAGCGGTATCTTCAGGAGTTTCAGTTTTGTTTGCCATTTTGGCAAAAGTTGATTTTATACCTTCTATGTACCCATCATTATAAAGATTTAATATTATCTGCTAGCTAATCCAACTGTCCAGAAAGACTTTTGCTAGGAAAACTAGGCACACAAATGAAATTCAACTGAATTGATGATTCAAATCACACTGGACAGTATTATAGGGCTCTCTGGGGTCAATACTTTGAATCCACAGCAGTGGCTGACTTTTTGTTGAAAACACAATCTATCCCTTAAGTTAAGAAACAAAGGTGGGGGGGGTGCAAATTAAACCCATAAGATAGGTACCATCTTACACCTTCAGGATTGGCAAAAAAATTGACAATAACCATGTGACATCAAGATGTGAAACAACAGGAACTCACTTAATTTGGAAACCATTTTATGAAATTATTTTGCTAGAGAATGAAAGCCATCAGAGAGCAGGGTGATACGGCATCTTATGTGGTTTGGACACTTTGCCAGTTGTCATGGGCGTCCTGGGCACTGGCTGGCTCTTGGAACAAGCATTGGAAATGTTCTTAACAGCCCACTCCAGGCTGGGGGGAGCAGAGGAGAGAGGGTAGAGTCCTGGCAAGCTGCTGCTTCTCTCTTACCACTGACATGTGTCTGATGTCCTTAAAGAGCAGCTGGGAACAGAGCAGGCCGTGGAGCCCAACAGTGAGAGATCAGAGTAGCAGCAAAGGATGAGAGCCGGGGACCTCGCCCCTCACACACAAGGTTGTTTTCTGAAGCCAGAAAGATAGACAAAGCAGGCGAGTCCTTGAAATAGGCTTTGGTGATACAGGTTGAAGTCCCCAAACCTGATGACAGTAGGGTTACATGACCCAACATTAGCCAAAAGCAATAAGATGGCTGATCATGAAGTCAGCAGCTCACCCCCAAAAGTAAGGAATCATCGGCCAGGAGTAATGGGTGTGTTTATCAGACAAAGCAAGTTAAATAAGGAAGAACTAAATATTTATTTATTCAACACACTTACTGAGCATGTGTTATGTGCTGGCATATCATTGTACAAGCATATTCCTCTGGTTTGCACAACTCATATGGGTCTGTGTAATCATCATAGTTTGTGATTGGGGACTTGATCACTTAACACCACTCTTCAATCATCCTGTTTCCTCCAGGGGTTATGAGTCGAATATGAACTGGGAGGAAGGTGAAGGACATCCCTTCGAATACTTTGTGTATGGAGCTGCCTGTTCCGAGGTTGAAATAGACTGCCTGACGGGGGCTCATAAGGTCAGTTCCAACCAGAAAGGTCTTCAAGTTGCACTTTAGATGCACCTACATTCCACAGATGCCACCTCTCTGAGGACAGATGGGTGTGGGACAGCACCATGCACTTGGCCTACAGGTGATTTCTCTCGATTACCAAGAGAAAATGCTCAGTGTTTGCCTTGGCGGTTTGGTTGCTTCCAGTGGAAAACAACTGGTGGTCTCTCTTCTTTATTTACCTCGCCCTTTTAAATGGAATCAGGAAGGAAACTACTTCAAGAGAGAAACACAGCCTAATGGGGGCTTCCATGTAGACTGGTGGCACAACCAGCAATCCTGACCTCTTGTGAGAAGTGCCAAACTGTGACATTCTTGAAGAATTTCATAGGCATCCATATTCCACTAACAAGCACCAAGAGCCAGCCCAGGATGGGCAGTGGACAGTTTTTGATATCTTTTACTTTTAGGTCTTGCCTTTTAGGTCATTTAAGAGCATGCTTATGCTTTTAAGGGATGCCATGAAGAGATGCATACACAGATTCACACACACACACACACACACACACAAACACACACACACACAACTCAGAGACCAAGTCGTAGTGTCAGATTTATTCTCTCTCTGCTCTGAAACTGCAAAACCTAGAACACCGTATGACAGTTTGAAGACTTTTTGTTATTACATCCTGAACTCTATGGTTCAGTAAACATCACTCAGCCAGTTGTACTCTGGGTGCTGGGCTGTAGTCTAGCCACGAAGTTTTGCAACAAGAATGATGAGGGCCATAGATGTTATTTTTTGCTGTGTCATATGGTGTGAATTAAACTCAATCTGTTGCATCACCCAGCTTGAATTAAAATCAAGTAAATATTTTTTCTTCTATTATGTCCAAGAAAAAAAAAAACAGTGCTTAAGCTGGTTAAGAATATTGGCATAACTTTGAAAGTTTTACATAATAAACTTAGTCACATAATAAAATCTTTGTTGCTTCTTCTCCTGAAATAATGTGCCCCAAAGAAAGGTTTTACACCAAAGCTAGCCTGGCAGGAACTGTTTCTCAGTTTCAAATTATCTTCATTAAAATAAACATTTTAACTTTTTTTTTATTACTAGAACCTCAGAACAGACATTGTCATGGATGTTGGCTGCAGTATAAACCCAGCCCTTGACGTAGGCCAGGTATGTGTGACTCATGTGCCTTGCTTTCCTGTTTGTAAAAGCCAAATTTGATGTGGGGTCTGCAGGGGAGCGTTCTGTCAGGTTTATTCATCCTCTTATATTTCTGCCCCTTTAGTCAAACTTTCCATTCAGGCCAGCTGCAGAACTCAAAGTTCTTACTGTTTAAAAAGGGGAAGGAAAAAAGGTGTTTTTAGGTACTTTTTGAAGAAACATACAGTCTGCAATTGGGAACCTGAGTGAGGCAAGACCAAGCCTCAAGGTGACCGGGGAGCCCCGACTTTTGGGGTACGGGTAGAGTTCGTGCTGAAGGCTGAGCCTTCGCCATAAGGCGGGCTGCAGCTTCAAGGAGCTTAAGGTTATGTTGGGACAACAAACCTCAAATAATCAGAGTAGTAGCTATTGATAGGCAGCCTGTGGGCTGAATTCTACCCACAGACATTTTAAAATTTAAATTTGAAATAATTGACAAGGTTGGAAAATCACAAATATGAAGCTTCTCTTGCAAACAGAAAACTTGCCAGGGGGGGACCTGCATTTCCATAGGGCACAAGTCGGTTAGCTGCACCTTTAGAGAGTCACACACTCTCCAGTGACACAGGACCCACCTGGCATCATCACACACTTGCTTTACCTGCCTCAGAGCGTAATCTCACGTCCTCGCCAGTCATGTCACTGTGCCGTCTGAGACTGGGAAGAATCTAGGCGATGGAGAAGTCAAAAGAGGCTTCAGGGAAGACGTGGGTGTGGACCAGGATGTCAAGGAAAGAACAAGAAACACCGTTCTGGGTGGAGAAAGAGTGAAGGCAATCAACCAAAAGAAAGGCATGAAAGTCAGCGCAGGAGCTCACCGCCTATGTGCAGTGAGGCCAGCACGGATGACGGTGGCGAGGGCCTGTGTGGGAGGAGAGGGCCTGAGGCAGAGGCAGGGAGCAGACGAGGCCTGGGGGAGGCCCTCCCTCCAGAGACAGGACTTAACTTAGTGGGAGGAGGTGACTTGGCCGGGAAGTGGCCTGGAGTTTTAGGAACACTCATCTTTACCTCCGAGTCCAGAGACGTGAGGCCGGCCAGCTTGGGAGCGAGGAGGTGGGATGAGATGACGGGATTCCAGCTTCCGCTAGTGCGCTGGGGTCTGCGGACACATAGTCAGAGGGTTTCATCTGCCTCACAGGCAGAAAAACAGGGCATTTGGGCTACAGGCTCTGGGAGGACTCCTCTCAAGCTGTCATTTCAATGGCCAAACCAAGACTAGAACCCAGGTCATTGGACTTTGAACTTAGCACTGCATGGGATGTTTAGAAATGCTTTTAGGTAAACTTTCAGCGACAGGCTCCAAGACACCCTGAAAAACCTGCGTGAATTGTAATTTAAAAATTCCAATGAAAAGCATCAAGTTGAAATGCTACTTACTGTTAACTGTATTTTCTCATACATGGTAATTCTCCTTTTTTTTTTTTTTTTTTTTTTTTTTTTTGGCTCAGATCGAAGGCGCGTTTATTCAAGGCATGGGGCTTTATACCATAGAGGAACTGGATTATTCTCCTCAGGGCCTTCTGTACACTCGTGGTCCAAGCCAATATAAAATTCCTGCCATCTGTGACATTCCCATGGAATTGCACATTTCTTTCTTGCCTCCATCTCAGAACTCGAATACCCTGTATTCGTCTAAGGTAAGCTGTGCTCCGGGAACAAATGCACGTTTACCTGATGCCTGCGGGGCGGCAGGAGGGCTACATCCTTCTCGTGGTTGGTATTTTTACCAGGACTACAGAAGAAAAATCCCTATGAAACATTTTAATTATAAAGTAATTTAAAAACATAAAAAAAATTGAATATTCCAAATCCTGGAGACTAACAGGAACTACTGTTGCCATCAGATTATATCTGATTTATCATCTTGCAATAATTATCTTTATGCTTATATGAGGCTTTTTGTATTTGGGATTCTTTCCTTAGGCTAGATTTCTAAGAATGGGAATACTGGGTCAAAATATGAAATAACTTTTAAAAAAATTTACATAGTATATGGTATTATATGCATGTACACTACATATGTGCATATACATATGTACACATACATACATAGTGAGAGAAAGAGAGTCACAGTCTACTGGGCTTGTTTCCCTGCCAGGGTCTGGGAGAGTCCGGGGTGTTCCTGGGCTGCTCCGTGTTCTTCGCTCTCCGTGACGCGGTGAGTGCAGCCCGGCAGGAGAGAGGCCTGTCTGGGCCCGTGAGGCTCAGTAGCCCGCTGACCCCAGAGAAGATTAGGATGGCCTGTGAGGACAAGTTCACAAAAATGGTACGTTCTGCCCAGTGGAAAAAACAATTACAAAATTCTGAATTTGGGGCCCCTGTCCTTGTGGTAAAGTTTTGTTAACCCACCGCTGTTGTCTCCATGGAAGAAAAGGTGACAGGAATGCTGGGGGCATTTGAGCAGGAGAAGAGCAGAATGGCCCTTGAACGTGAGCCCCTGGGGTTGCGTTTCTTCATCGGCCTGGCCCTGCCTGCAGGGGGCCTCCGTTCTCTACCACTCAACGGCAGAAGGTTCATTCCCATTAGTTGTATGTTCCTCTCTTGTTCTGTTCCCTTCCGAGGACATCCTGGTCAGGAATAGAAGTTCAGAAAGTGTGCCCTGAACCCAGGACACCCAGGCCAAGAATATGGGCCCCTCCGACGGTCTGCCTCCACCCTGACCCCAAACACCACCGGGAAAGTGGATCACAGGAATCCCTCAGACAACAGCCCCCCTGCCAAGCAGACATCTCAGCCCTCCTGTTTTCAGTGACCGGATTTTTAATTATGGGAGGAAGTCAAGCTCTTCACAGTTATTCCCTGATTCTAAGAAAGCTGTTCCTTACATTGAAAGCCCCTTCTACACTCCTCCCACGCTGGCTCTTTGTGGCATCGTTCATGGCTCTCCATGGGCCGCCGCCAGCCACCCCTTCCACGCTGGGGAAACAGAGACCAACTCCACGCTTCATGAGGCCCCCTTCCTGCATGAGACCATAACCCTGTAGCCGCCCCATCTCTCCTGGATCCCTCCGCAGGTCACAGCTGCTGTTCCCTGACCTCTCAGGGTCCGGTTGCCCTCTGGTGGTTTTTAGCCTATTTTATGTTCTGCTATTTTTCACCTAAGTCACAAACATTTTCCAAATAGCGAATATCCAAATTTATTCTTTTATCCTAGATTCCAAGAGATGAACCTGGATCCTATGTGCCTTGGAACGCACCCATATGAATCAAATACAAACTTCTGGAGAAAATGGGGTGACTCTTCCCACATGGCAAACTATTCAGTCTCTATGCTCTAAGATGCCGGATCCGAAAGACAGATTTTCACAGTTCAGAAATCATCCCACAGAGTGTTGCTTTTATATGAAGCTGATTTGAAATGTTCCATTTAGATTTGATAGATACACTTAAGCAATTTATAAATCATTTTAAATGGTATAAACACTAATTGGTTTCCTCCAGGGTGATAGTCTCCATTACTCTGTCCCTTAGATCCATCCAGCTAAATGGAATAGATGATGACTTGTGTGTGACTCATATTTGGCTTGTATCCACCAACAGAAATTATACCGTCTAGTGAAAGGCAATTTTCTAAATAATTCTATTATTAGTATGAACTATAAAGTTGTCATTTTTTTCTAATTTGTCCTTTTCTGCTATCACCCTCTTTTTCTTGTCAGGATAAATATAGACACTGTACCTAAAAATTCTGTGGGATCAAAGAAAAAATAGAAAATTGGACTTTATGAAAGCTAAAAAAACTAACAAAGTTTGTGCTTTAAAAGATACTATGAAGAAATTGAGAAGAAACCCACAGAATAGGAGAAAATATTTGTAAATCGTATATCTGATAAAGGTCTTGTATCCTGAATACATAAAGAACTTTTATAACTCAACAATAAAAAGACAAATAACTCAATTTAAAAATGGGTAAAGAAATTGCTGGATCATATGGTAGTTCTATTTTTAGGTTTTACCCTAAATACCCTGACTTGATCATTACACATTCTATGCATGTAAGAAAATATTACACGTACCCCATAAATATGTACAAATACTATGAATCAATAAAAATTTTTTAAATGAGCAAAGGAATTGAGTAGACATTTCTCCAAAAAGAGATATAAATGACCAATAAGCACATGAAAAGATGCTCAAACTCATTGGTCATTAAGGAAATGCAAATCAAAATCACAACGAGACACCATTTCACACACACTAGGGTGGTTATAATCAAAATGATAGACAGTAGTAAGTGTTGGCAAGGATGTGGAGAAACTGGAAACTTCTTCATTCCTGGGGGGCATGTAGAATGGGGTAGACACTGTGGAAAACAGTTTGGCAGTTCCTCAAAATGTTAAACATAGTTAACATAGAAGTTAAACATAGACTTACCATATTCTTAGGTATATACCCAAGAGAAATGAAAACATGTTCACACAAAAACTTGTCCACAAATGTTCATAGCATTATTCATAATATCAAAAAGTAGAAACAACCCAACTGATAAAATGCAATAAACAAAATGTGATATAGCCATACAAGGGAATTTTATTCAGTCATGGGAAAAAATAAAGTACCATTACATGTTATAACATGGACAAACCTCAAAAACATTACCTAGATGAAAGAAGCCAGACACAGAAGGCCACATATTGTATGATTCCATCTATACAAAACGTCCAGAATAGGCAAATTCAGAAAGATAGAAAGTAGATTAATGGAGAGGGGACTGCTAATGGGTATGAAATTTTGGGGTGATAAAAATGTTCTAGAATTGGTGGTAATGATTGTACAATGTCAGTATACTAAAACAACTGAATTGTATACTTTATAAATGTGAGTTTTATGGTATGTGAATTATACCTCAATTTTTTAAAAGAAGCATCTGTGGAAAGAAACAGAAAACTTGAGAAAGGTTGAGAAGTTGTGAGAATCATGAAAAATCGACCCCTACGGCATTCGGAGACATGGAAACCTCACAGGGAGGCTAAGCAAGACATAGTCACAGAGAAACTCGACTTCCATTAATGGTAGCGCAAGCACCCGCACTGAGCTATAAGGCACCAGAGACTTAAGATATGATATCTTCTCCCTGTCACACCCTCAGCATGGAGACTGTTGTCCCAGGGCACGGTTAAGACTATAATAGTTCTTTAGTGGCCTCAGACTAATGACTAAGGTCATTCTTGTTATGGTTACATGGGTCTCTCCCTTTAGATAACAGATTTTCTCATTAATACCACAAATATTTATGGAGCATCTCTGTGCCAGGCACTGTTCTAGGCATTTGGGATAGATCAGTAAACAAAATAGAGATCCCTGTCCTTGGGAAGATCCTATTCTGGTTGGGGAGACAGATAAAATAAAAAATGTAATAAGGGAATTAGAGAGTATGACTGATGTTGGTGAGGGCTAGGGGGAAAGTAGAAGTTGAGCAGGTTATTCATGGCTGATAGAGAGTAGGTTGCAGCTGGACTAGGTTAGGGAAGGGCTGCCACGGTGACAGTGTGAGCTGAGCAGGTATGGGGAGGAAGTGTGTTCCAGGAGAGGACACTAGAGCACAGTCACTCCAGGAGGGCTGGAAGGCATGCCGGGGAGAGGAATGGGCCCAGCCTGCCTGGGGGACAGCAGTGGGGCCCCCGCGTACCACGTGTCTGGCGCAGGGTCAGGGAGTGGGCAGTCACGTGGGGCCTTGAGGCCATTGTCAGGACTTGGGCTTTTCACCTGAGCAAAGGCAGAGCAGAGGAGCAACGTGAACTTAGTAATAACTTCTGTTGTGGAGGATCACCCTGGATGCCATATTGACGCAGGTCGTGGGAGGCAAGGGCAGAGGGTAGACATAGTGCTCTGCCTTCTCCCTCTCTCTTTCGGGGGTGCCTCCTTTTCGTCCCTTTGCCAACTCCTCCCCCTCCATCCTGCCTCTGTGGATGCTGGAATTCCTGCCAGCATCCTCGCAGCCATGGGTCCTTGTTTCCCATCGTGTCACATGCTCCCTGGCGGGTGACCTGCTTTACTCCCTGCTGGGGAAGACTCTCTTGCTCGAGCTTTAGCTCTATAAACCCAACTCGCGCTTGTTATTGCCACTTGAATGTCTGAAAGGCCCCTCAGACTTTATGTGTCCCAAACACATCTCCTTGGCAGTACAGCCATCCACAGGCTACTAAAGCCAGAAACGAGGGAATGATCTGAAACGCTCTGTGCTTTCGTGCACCACACATTCAGGCACGAAACCCTGTCAGTCCCACCTCGAGACAGTTCCTGAATCCGCCTCTCCCTCGCTTTATTTCCATGGCTGCTGTTATTCCAAGCCACCTTCCTTCCTCCCCTGACAGTTACAATAGCCCCCTTCTGATTTCCCTGCATTCATTTTGCTTCCCTTCCAAACCGTTCTCCTTCTTGAAGCCACAGTCGTATGTGAATACTTGTGGACACAGACACACACCTGTGCACACACAATGTGATCATGTTACACCCTTGCCTAAAACCCTTCAGTGGCTTCCTGTTCATCTCGCCGCAGCCTTTGCCTGTGTCCTCTGCCTGGAAGGTGCTATTGCTTCCACCCCACTTTGGTCTGACTGCTACTGTGTAGTTACATGCGCAAAAGTTAACCTGAGGATCTTGTTAAAATGCAAGACATAAAGTCCTGCAAGCCCAGAGGCAATAAGGTAAGATGAAAGTGGAGCATCCAGAACCAAGGCCCGGCAGGAATGGAAGAAGAAGCAGGCTGCGTGAGCAGGTGACGCAGATCCCGCCACCCACCACTGCTGCTTCAGCATCTCTCCCTCAGCTCCACCTGGAGCTCCTGGGCAGAGTGGAGGGTCCCTTAAGACAAGCTGATGGAGAAGGGAAAAGTCTGAGCTTGGTTCACAAGTAGGTTGGCTCCATATGCAGGTACAAGCCAGATACGCACAGTGTCTGCACTACAGCCCCTTTAAGAGGTGGCGAGGGAAAGTCTTCCCGATGGGTAGAGCTTTGGGAAGCACACCTGCTTAACCACTTTATGTGAAAAACAGAAGTGGCCCAAGGTTAGAACATACACGGAGCAGCAAAATGTTTGGCCAGCTGGCCAGGGGCCTGGGAGGGGAAAGGCTGCGCACCAGACTGCGTGCATGGGCACATGGAGTGGGCACCACGTGTGAAGATTGTCATATCACAGGTTAACACCCACAGAAAGCTCCTGCCGTGAAAGAGTTGCTAAACAACCAAGTGGACAAAATGACATGGCCATTTGACGTTAGCCAGCCTCTGTCATTGGTCACTTCAGTGCTGACACAATGGGTGTGAGAAGAGTCACAGTGGCCCAGATGAGGTCGTGCATGGGCCCAACGGCATGGACTCCTGCTCACCACACAGCTACTGAATGTCCAGTCTGCCCAACACAGAGCAAAGCTAGTCCTCAACTTGGCACCCTCTCCCCAGGAGACCAACTGGCCATTTGGTGGCAAGCTGACTACATTGAACCTTTTCCACGCTGGAAGGAGCAGTGATTCATTTTAACAGAAATAGATACATTTTATGGGTAAAGGTTTGCCTTTCCTCCCTCCAGGGCCTTAGCCATCACCGCTATCAAAGTGCTTACGCAGTATTAAATCCACCGTCATAAGATCCCATGTAACATCATGTCAGACCAATTTACAGCAAAGTAAGGAGATCCACTTTATGGAAGGGTGGGAGTCAGTGCGTGACCATGAAACCCACTGGCCACATCACATACTGCACCACTCAGAAGTGACTGATCTAACAGGGCCATGCAATGCCAGCAAGGCCATGGGGGCTCCCTCCTCCAGGGCACAGATACTCAAAATTGAGGGCTCTATTTGATGCTATGTCCCTGGTGGGCAATTAACAGACTTGCAGAAAATAGTTGGGCTTTTATAGTGTAGTTAATACTCATTGTGTATAATAAAAGTCTTCAGATAGAGAAAGTCAAAGCTCTAATAGGAAAAAATAGTCAAAGGACAGAAGAATAAATAGAAATATTCTCTAAATGTGTAGCTAGGCTATCGCCTCACGAAAGAAGAGAAATGTCAACTATGAACTGTTGTTTTTCCCACACACTGGCAAACAGGATAGTTTGGGTAATACTCGGAGCTGGAGAAGGCGTGGGAGGCACACTCTCATACATGATTCACATGTTAAGGCTCACGTTTTAGAGGCAATTTAGTCAGATCCAGCGTTGTGCATACCCTTCAACCCAGAAATGCCAATTCTGGGAATTTGTCCGACATAAATATTTGCCCAAATGTGCAAAGATGATGTCCAAGAATTTTCATTGCAATATTATTTGTAATACTGAAAAAAATTAACATAAATGAATAGGAGACTGTTTAACAAATTATGGCAATAATAAAAATAACCTTTACTGAGAGCTTGCTATGTGCCAGGCACTGTTCTAAGCACTTTGCATGTACGAGCTGATTTAATCCTCAGAGCAACGCTGAGGGAGATACTATTCTGTCCGTTTCACAGGTAAAGCAATTGAGGCACAGAGAACCTAAGTAAATTGAAAAAAAGCAGATTTTGAAATACCGTGAATAGTTTGGTTTCACTTCTTAGAAACTAACAAAAATAATGCACATGTGTATGTATATATTCATATGTGCACGGGAAAATTCTGTATGGATACACGGGGATCTGGGAATAGTTAACTCTGAAGAGTAAATGTTCGGATGAAGGATTTGCATTTTTTGCTTTATGTACTTTTGCGTTGTTCAATTTTTTTTAAAAAAAATAAGCCTTCTTTTTGCAATTTAAAAACAACTTAGGAAAAAATACATTTAACACCAAGACACTCACCCAAATGCAGCACGTTTGCATGATTCAGTTCCGTGTCACTGACTAAAGTGGGTTCTTGTTGCTGGCCATAAGGAGAAAGTTGATTCCAGTGGGCTGCTCTCGGGACAGGGAGAAACGTGCATTACGTGAGAGCTAAACTGAGATTAAAGTTCCAGGTTGTCTTAAGGTAGGAGGAAAGTGGGGGGAATAAGAGTGTTGGGAGCACAGACAGGATTCGATTGGAGGAGCACACTCAGAGAGCAGGTCCAACTCCCCACCCCCCGGGGGGGCTGCCCTCACCCGGCTGTTTACCCGCCTCCAGGGAGCACCTCCGCAAGACCGCAAGTCCAGCAGGTGGACACAGCAGCAGGTGCTTTCAATACAATTTCACAAGATTCAGCCAATTATTTTGGCAAAATGTCTCATTCAAAGGAGTCAGACCAACTTGTTTACTTTGTAAATGGAAGGAAAACAAGTTTTCTACATTGTCTTTACTGAATTCACATAGAGAAAGGAATCACGGTAGAAGGGATCTTTTATTAACCTTTGCCAAAAAGATATGAGGTTCAGGTGACTGGTGTGTGAGCCGCCAATTTGCTATATGACTGGGACAAATCTGTATCTGTAGTTGTCCGGGGTGGGGGCAGGAGGAGAGACAGAGAGAAGGAAAGGAAGAAAGGCGGGAGGGAGAGAGAGACAGGCAAAGACAGAGAATCTCTGTAATGATGCAGAAGACATTAAGATTACTAAATGCAAAGCCCTCGACATACCGAAGTCTTCAGCCCACCTTCTGTAACTGCATCGGTCTTCATCTGAGCGTCAGGTGTTGACCCTCTTTCCTCAGATCTTCATCTCTCTCTCCCTCTCCACTTCCTCCCACAGCCCTGACTCCTCACACCTCCGTGCCACCACCGAGGCCGCCCCATACAGACACCCCCAAATTAAGAGTCTAAAAACTTCAGATCATTTGCAAATAATCATAAAATGTTTGACCAGCAAAAATGGAAGAGAAGTAACGCTAGAAAGCCAGGAATACACTTCACAGTTTACATTTTAACCCCTTGCTCCTTTAAGCAGGGTTTCTTAAATCGTTTAAGAGAATGGGCCAAATAATTTTCCGGTCCCACTTTGTTCTGAGTTCTTGAGATTTAGCTAAGGCATAATCCATGACTGGAATGCGCTCTTTGCTTCTCACTGTCCTTGGCACAGTGCCCAATGTGCAACCCAATATCCTTGTTTTCAGCACCACTGGCCAAGAAGAAGAGGTAGTCCAAGTTGAAACTGAGCATACTGGTACTGTGTGCTGCGTGCTCCACACACAGCCATGAAAAGAGACGAGGGCTCAGGGTGGCTGTGTAATGGCCCGAGACCCCTCAACTAACATGCAGTAGAGGGACCTGGGCTGTCATCTGTCTGCCCCCAGAGCATGTGTTCTTTCCACTGCTCCACACTGCCTCCCCTCAGGGGATGGCAACTCTTCCAACATCCCCTTACTAAAGGGAGGTGCTAGTGGGTCGTGCGAATGTTTTCCTGTGGATGCTGAAAGAATGCTACTTGCCTACTGCTGCCAAGGTCTTTGTTACTTAACTTTTCAAATGTGAGTGAAAAACAAACAAAGGGTATGCTTTGCAGGTGGTGATGAGCATTAAACCCTAATTCAACTCTCCACTTCTTTTATTCAACTATGAAGGCAAAGATTTTTTAAAGTGTATAGCTACTCAATATTTCATAACTTTTTATTATTTTCCCAAAACCAGTGTTGTCTTAGAATGCAAATTCTTGTTGGTTATCCTCTGAAACAAAGCCAAACATTTGTCCAGCAGAAATAGAGCCAAATACAATACAGTGTTTTATGTAATTTCATAATTGCCAAGAGTGATGTTTGGTCAAGCCAGGCAAATAAGATCAACAAACATATTCTAAATGATTCTTACTATTCAGAAACAATGAATCGCAGGAAAATGGCCTCAACCTGTAGAATTAATGTCCTCTGCTCGGGTCATTGAGAGGAATTCAGACCCTGAAGCAAATTTATTGTTCTATCTGAGAAAGAAATCCTATCCTTTTGTTTGTTTGGGAAAGCAAAGCAAATAAAAAAAAAAAAAACCCTGTGGAAACTGCAATTTCTCTTGCAGTAATAGAACTTCCTTCTATCAGGCTTCATTACAAACGTTTTGATTGTGCATAGGAATAGGCTACAGTAGGCGGCTTGTCTTGCAAATGGAATGGTATATGACCGTGGTTCCTAAATCTAAGCAAGGATAATGATCACCTGGGGATCTTGTTTAAAATATGGATTTTTACAGCCCTACTCCCGGAGACCCTGAGGCACTGTGAGAAAGATTAATTCACAGGGACCCTTGGCCTCTTTATCTGTATCACAGTTAGCTGAGCTTCCTGCCTCGGTCTCCAGGGCCAGCTGCCGGGCCAGCTATGAGCACGTGATCCTTGCCCGCTCCACCCCCGCGTGGAACCCAGGGCAGACCCTGGGGAGCCAGAGTTCCAGCGCTGAGCCCCACAGTGTGTCTGACCAGTCTGCCTCCTGCAGGCTGTTCTGATCCCCAAACGTCAATCACAGAGTGAGGACCGGCGCCCCCTGGAGGCTGGGCCCTGCGGCAGGTTTAGAGACCGGAAAACACAGCTACACTTGCAACCAGGCGAGATGACACGCAGCATCCAGAGGGCAGCCCTGGCAGACACTGACTGAAAGTTTGGGCATTTTGTGGCTGATTCACCAGGCCCCTCCCAACCACCTGCCTGAGGCAGGGATGCAGGCTTCAGTTCTCAGAAAGAGTGGAGGAAATTTTAAAGACAGAAAACATCTTTTTTTTTCCCCCAGGCCATTCTCTCTGTTACATATTCCCCACTCTCATTTCTACACTTCCTTGTCTATGGGAGGAGGAGCGACTACCCTGTTACAACTTCAGGCCGTTTCATTACTTCAGGGGGGAATTCTCCCTCCAGGAATGCTTTGGATCCTACCACAAAGACATGGAAAGGGGATGATTCACGTTTATTTTGGTTCCTATAATAAAATGGGAAAAACAAGGGTGCATAGTCTATGTTTCCTTTGTGTAAATAGCCATGCTGCTAATTGTAGCCAGAAAAAATAATTTTGTGACCTGTATGTTTTAATTTGGCCTTTGTTGCTATGTAATAGTCTTTTATCACGATTATAAATGTTGAGTATCCTCCAAACTGAGTTATAAACCTTTGGAAGCAAGGATTATTTCTTGTTCTAAAAATACCTTTCCACACCACAAGGAATTTGTGTTCCGTAACAGTTGTTGGCAAACCTGTGAGTCAAAGGCCAGAGGGGAGGAATATCACTGCCTTGTTGGTCTTCCTGCCCCCAGGAAGTCCCTCAGGACATCACAGCACACAGCTGGGTGTGTTAGTCTCAGGGCCAAGTTTTTATAGGATTTTTTTTTTAACTCAGGTACTGAACATTCATTAGTAAAATTTTCCAGAAGTGAATGAAACACCAGGTACCCGCCTAGGTCAGAACAAAAGTTAAGAAGTGGAAAAGCTGGAGCTGTCTTTATGGAGAGAACCCTTGACAATAAATCCCTCAAATTGAAATTCCCTTCAGGGCAAGGGGCAAGTGGTAGCAGAATGAGGAGATAACAAAATAAAAGCGTGTAATCCCTATGTCTGTGGTCTTGGGGGAATTCAAACTGTGCCCTTGAAGCAATGCACTGGGTTGATCTTGGGGACCTCCGTTCCCAACTACCTCAATGGAATATTTGCCCAGAAGCCTCCCCGGGCATTTTAAATGTGCACAGTCATAGCGCTTCCAGCTGTTACCCCTCTACCTGTACCAATCAGAAGCCACTATTTCATTTCTGAGAGCTTCCTGCCCCTAAACTTTCAAGCTAGAACCCTGTGTTCTTTGCTTTGGGGAAGGATTGCTAAAGGCCACAGCACCCAGTGTGGGTTCTGCACCCCAGGAATGGTGATGAGCTTCCACAGAGGAACCACCCGGAACCCTCTACAGAGCAGTTCATGGAAACCTTGAAGGTTAAGTCACTAACCTCTTAAATCGTAGAAGAGTATTGTCCCTAACAAGAGAAGGAAGATGCTAGAGCATTTTTATCCAAGCAATTAGGCCAAACTGCTACACAAAGATTGGTTTTTTGGTCTTTAGGATTCACTCCTGTTGAGTAGTGTTGGCAAAAATTATCCGTTCCTATATAGCAGGAGGGGAAACTGAGGCAAACAGCCAGAAAGTAAAGTAAATTTTCCATATGACTATTACATTCTTGGCCCTGTATCAGTTGCTTCTGGTAATTTTAGTGTGACATATTTTTGGGTAGCATATGCTTATTGAAACAGTCTTTGCATCAGTGTCATTGATGCAATTGCAATATTATTGGTGTTTGGAAACATTAGGACTTTAAAATCTTTTAATTATGTGCTTAGACCTAACGAAAAGAAGCAGTGACCTTTTGGTTTTTTATTTGTTGTTGTGGCTGTAGCTGCTGAAGTTGTTACGGAAGTATTATTAATGCTTATGAAATCATAGACTTAGGAATTAAGGAAAAAATCACTTACGGCTCATAAACTCGCATTTAATTAAAATGCCTTAAGACTTTTAAAATGGCATTTCCCCTTTTTTGTCCTTTTGCAAACTGTTTTATTCCTATAAAATTTCATATATGCATTCTATCCTGTCAAGATACTTTTTGAATTTTATTCTGTTATTTGCAAGTCAATCTGATAAACATTGCCTTCTATCTTTATGTAAGTCACTGACTAAAATATTGAATGGAATAAACCAAGCAGAGAGCTATGAGAAAATTGATCGACACGGAACTGCTGTTTAATCAAGTACAGCTCCTTCTGCGGCATCGTGCATTTTCTGACAACCCTCCCTCCTGTCCTCAGAAGCACGCAGGTGTGTCGAGTGCCTGGTGAAATCCCCATGCGCTGTGTCTACAGCACTGATCAGAGTCTCAGTCTAGAATTCTTACCCCAAGAGGGAATGAAGCTGGTTTTCTTGAGCATCCAATCTCCTCTTAGGAACCACTGCTTCTTGGCCCTGTAGTTAATAATCCACTCCAGAATAGATCTAGAACATCTCCTGAGAACGAAGTCAACCACACCTCATAGCCATCTTTTTGAAACCCAGGATCAGTGGTTGCTTGTCTCCAGTATTCTAGCACCACTTGGCTGCATCGTGATGTCTCAAAAAGATTACAGACATGGTTTCACGACCGCCTCTATGAATTATTTCAAGGTCATGGGACATAATTCACCGTGATCAATCTGACTCATTGAACCGATTTAAACAGGCTGAGCTCCCTCCTAAAATAGCCACATGTCTTGGGCTTCAAGTCTTTTTAACTATGCTTGTCTGATGTTTTTAGTTCACCAAGCATTCATTTGTGAGAAATATGCAAGCAAAAATAGAAATGTGGTTCTGCCTTCTCTCCAGCTTCACTGAGCAGGGTATTTGTTCTCTGTTTGATACGGAAGAGGCAGGATTTGAACTCCCATAAGCTGGTTGCAGACTCCCTGTCCTTAACCACCTCATTGAATTTATTTATTTTCCCAAGACTATCTTTCTTATTATTTTCTTGGAGAATTACCAGAACCTCCTTTATTATTATTCTTTTACCCCAATATAACTAGTGTCTACTTTGGTTTCATATTTTGTAGTATCATATATGTATGTTTTTAGTCTCCCAGCTTAGTTCTTTCTTTAATTTATTCATTCACCCTTCTGTGAGCATTAATTGAGTGCCTACTGTGTTGTGAGCAGTAAGCCAAGGGTCCTTATTCTTAGGGAGAACCAATCCTGACCAGGGGTTCTGATTCAGGGTCAATTGATGTCTTTAAGGAGTCCACAAACCCACAAAATTTTTGCAAAGTGTTGTATGTACATTCACATGTGATTTTGAGGGTCTACATGAGAACCCCTGGTTGAAAACGACACAGAAACCAGGCTAACAAAGTGATATCCTGATGAGATCTAGGAGCCATGCTCCCAAACATGCTTTTCCAATCTTTATTAGAGATGCTACCTCTGTGTCAGGGTCAGTCTTTCCAATATTATAAGACATTTTAATACTGTCTAGTGCTGTCAAGAACTACAAAAGGTCGGGGACTTTACCCTACTTACAAGCTAACAGGTGGGCCTGCGGCAGTTTGATGGCTGCTGACAGGAGACACAGAACAGACTCCTGGGTCAGAAGCAAAGGACTTATTACTCACAGCATTAGCACAGCTCGAGTGGTAGCATGGGGGCAGGCCCTGCCCTAATTGTCCCCAGGTGATGTGAAGAGGGCAGCTGATGCCTGCATGTGCAATGAGTTGCATTACAGGAAAGAAACCCTGAACTTCAGCAGCTCAAACCTTTTATAATGGATGCTAAGTCTCTCAGAAGATAACATCATCTTTTTTACCCGGGACAGTGAGCCTTCCTGCTCACTCCTGTGTAGGAAGACACTGTCTTTATCTTCCGAGGGAGGCTGTTGGCTACACAAACATCCTTGAAAAGATGGTCTTGAACAAAAGCCTCTGCTCACAAGATGTGCATATCTCTAACATGTGACTTGGACCCCTTATAGAGATTTCCTCTGTCCTGAGTCCTTTCTCTTCACTGGTTTCCTGTTCTGTACCCTTCCCAAGAGTGAACCCCAGAAATGTATCCTAAATGTCTTCTGATAACGTAAGTTCAATCTATTAGAAAAACTGCCGGGATTTTTTAATATGATATTTTGGGCAGGGGTGATGGGAGATCTAGCTGTGAATAAAGGAGACATGTCAAGGGCAGAGAAGTGGCCTTTGGGTTGTAACATTGTGCATTTCCTTCTACCCAGGTAACCTATGCCACTGTGCTGGAGACAGACGCATTGCGGGGAGTGGGGAAAGTTTCAGTCCTGTGCGTGGGGAACAACGGATAGCCCTGAGCCAGCAGCTCTGGATTGAATGGCAAAGCAATCTGCCCATTACGGGGGATTGGTTTTCAAGGAAAGCACAATACTGTGTATTAGAGAAAAATGGTTTACCATTTTGCCCATCTCAGTGAGGGTAACTGGGTTTTTCCTCAGAAATATAGACAGTTAGTACCTTAATGGCTTTTTTGAAGCTGACGTTTATAAAATAGCATATTGTGAGTGAAAACAAATTAAGCCATCTTCCTAACATCTTGCTTTGTGATGGGGAAAAACAGACAAGAGTCTGTTTCTCATACTGTCATTTCAGCAGCACTCTTCGTTGAGTCACGGCCAAAGTGAACCATTTTTGTGAAATAAATGCCTCTGTCCTCTCTGAATGTGATTCCATCTTTGATTAGTACTAACGGTAAATGGGGAAGAAGGAGAAACCATTTCATCTTTCATGTGTAGAATCCATAGCCACTCAGCAACCTGCCACCACCATAGAGCTTTCGTTTCAGACCCTCTGCCGACCCCCTCCACATCCCCTCTCTGGAGAAAGCATGCACTCTTTCTCCACACTCTCGCACAGAACACTCCTGACACAGGATGTGTGGCTTTTTTCCACACCAAGCAATTCTCCGCCTCTCCAGACACCAGCTGGGTGTCCTACAATTTAATTTAATTCTGATACTCTCTCCCTGTCAGATCCCACAAATTCAGGGTTTAGCCTCACAAGATGCCCCACTTCAGTTGCTGATCTAAAGTCTGGGATTCCAGCGTTTCTGACCAACCAGTTATAAATTGGAGATTCTTGCAACCTCCTCCTTTGGTTCAATAATTTGCTAGAATGGCTGATAGAACTCAGGGAAACCCTTTACTTGTGTTTACTGGTTTATTACAAAGGATATTATAAAAGATACAGATGAACAGTCAGATGACAACGTACAATAGAGAAGGTCTGGAAGAATCCTGAGTGCAGGAGCTCCGTCTCCATGGAGTTGAGAAGCATCGTCCTCCCGGCACGCAGATGTATTCACCAACCCAGGACTTCATAAATCTTCTTGTTCAAGAGTTTTTATAGACCTTAATCTCCACATCCCCCTGCCCCTAGAGGTAGGTGGGTGGGGCTGAAAGTTCCAACTTGACCAGCCCCCTACTGAGACTATCAAGGGGACCCACCCAGGTCACCTCATTAGCATAAACTCTGGTGTGATCAAAAGGGGCTCATTATGAATAACAAAAGATATTCCTGTCACTCAGGAAATTCCAACGGTTTTAGAGTTCTGGGCAAAGACCAAATATTTTTCATTATACCACTCTTCCCCCTAAAACCGTACAGTAAATAGCTAAGAAACTATATGAATCACTAATTTAAAAAATACAGTCTTTTTCTTGGAAATTTATAAACTTATAAACTGCAGAAATTATGTATACTGAGCTGTTTTGGACTCCTATGTTGTTAAAATAATGTGGAAAAGTGAGAAAGAGTTAAGATGATGACAAAGAAGACATGCAAGGAAATACAGTCACATGCCACATAATGACATTTCAGTCAATGACAGATGGCATATACAACAGTAGTCCCATAAGATTATGATGCTGTATTTTTACTGTACCTTTTCTATGCTTAGATATAATTGGATATGCAAATACTTACCATTGTGTTACAGTTGTCTACAGTATTCAATGCAGTAACACACTGTACAGGTTTGTAGCCCAGGAGCAATAGGCTGTGCCACGAAGCCTAGGAATGCAGTAGGCCATGCCATCTAGGTTTGTGTAAGTACATTCTGTGATGTTTGCATAATGAGATAGCCTAATGATGCCTTTCTCAGAACATATCTCTATTGTTAAGCAACATATGACTGTATGTCTAAAGGAAAGATTGAAAAATGAAGACTACAAAGCTATGTAAACAAAATTGACATGAATAATCCATGTAACACATTTATTATTTTGCCCAGCAGTTATAATTATTATTGTCACTATCTATCTGAGCTGGAGAAATAAAACAAGTTACAATAAGATCTATTTATTTATTTGTTCATTCATTTTTCAATTCAATTCGTTCATTCATTATTTGAAATCATGTGTTATAGAATCTAGGTACCTTCCATCACCACCTACACACTCGGCCCTCTGTATCTGTGAGTTCCCTACTTGTAGATTCAACCAACCACAGATCAAAAATATTTTTAAAAAATAACAATAATAATATAGCAATAAAAATTCTACAAATGAAAACTATACAATATAATAACTATTTACATCTCCTTTACATTGTATTAAATATTTTAAGTAATCTAGACATGATTTAAAGTATAGAGGCGAATGTGTGTAGCTTTTATGCAAATACCATGCCATTTTATATAAAATACTTTAGCATCCTAGAATTTTGGTATCTGTCAGGAGTCCTAGAACCAATCCCCTTTGGATACTGAGGGAATGACTATATTTTTTTTTTTTTCAGTTTCCTCATGGATTTAAAGATTATTTGATCTGGCAAAGAACTAATATCCAGAATCTACAAAGAACTCAAACAAATCAACAGGAAAAAACAAACAACCCCATCAAAGAGTGGGCAAAAGACTTGAACAGAAGTTTTTCTAAGGAAGATAGACAAATGGCCAACAAACATGAAAAAATGCTCAACATCATTAATCATCAGGGAAATACAAAGAAAAATGACAATGAGATACCACCTTACCGCTATCAGAATGGTCATTAATAAAAAGTCAAAAAACAATAGATGCTGGCGTGGATGCAGAGAGGAAGGAACACTTATACACTGTTGGTGGGACTGCAAATTAGTACAACCTGTATGGAAAACAGTATGTATGGAAATTCCTCAAAGAAATAAAGGCAGACCTACCATTCAATCCAGCAATCCCACTGCTAAGTATCTACCCAAAGGAAATGAAGTCATTTTACCAAAAAGACACCTAAGCCTAAATGTTTATTGCAGCACAATTCACAATTGCAAAGATGTGGAATCAACCAAAGTGCCCTTCAATTCATGAGTGGATAAAGAAAATGAGGTATATATTATATACAACATAGAGTACTACTCAGTCATAAAAAGGAATGAAATAATGTCATTTGCAGCAATATGAATGGAACTGGAGACCATTATCCTAAGTGAAGTATCTCAGAAATGGAAAACAAACATTTTCACTAATAAGTGGGAGCTATTAATAATAGATGGGTACACATTGGCACAAAGCGATATAAAGGACATGAGAAAACAAGAAGGGGGGAGGGTGAGAGAGCAGGTGTGGGATAAAACTTACCTACTGGGTACAATGAACACTATTCTGGTGATGGAGACACCAAAGCCCTGACTTAAGCATTATATTATACAAGATATCCATGTAACAAAAATATTTGCACCTCCTTAATTAATATTTTGAAATAAAAAAGTAAAGATTATTTGAATTTATTTAATTAGTTAGATCATTGGGCCAGATAAGCACAAAGAAAGGACCTGTGCCAGATGACCAGGCTGAAATAGATGGAGGGGCCATAGATTTAACAGAAGGAAAAATTCTCCAATGGAGACCAATCCCTGCATCTTGGTGGCAACCTGGTGGATATTATTTCATTAATAATTTAGGAGGCTCCAGGGACTCCAGGCCTTTCAGCCCTTCCTGGGGCAGCCTGTTCTCTACTCATCTCTCTGGAAAGGTTCTTTTAAGGATTAAATGCCTTAATATATAGGAAGCACTGAGCACAATGCCCAGACTATGGTGGACAATCAGGAAATTGTAGTTATTAAGAATAATTAGAGAGAATATAACATTGTGTTTTATAAACATGAACTCCATTATCAGAATGCATAGCTTCAAATTCTGATTTCATTATTCTCTATATAGCTATAAAGCTATATAATTTGATAAATTATGTAACTTTTCTAAGCCTTGTTTCCTTACTCTCTTCAGCAACTATCTACCCGCTTCACCTCCCCGCAAAGTAGCAACCAATCTCGTTGAGTTCCCATTAGAACTGGTAAACTTGTCATTGGTGGTCCCTCCTGGAACTGTACCAGGAGGTACAGTTGAGTCAGAGTTGGATTCAGAGGCTCTGGACAGATCTGTTAGAAAGCCATCTCTCACTGAGAGCCGAGACCTGCTGTCCCGTCACTTCCACGAATGAGACAGCGCTGGGTAAATCTGTCCCTCACCTGTGAGATAGCCCTTCACACGATGCAGCCACTCTCACCGCCTCCTCTTCTCCACTCGGCCGCCTTGCCTTCTTTCTAGCCACGTTCTTTTCATGCCCTTTCTTCACTTGATGTCTCATCCATCCCTGAGACTCCAGGTGACATCTCCATAAATGTTTCCCAATCCATTTCTGCATCTGCTCTCTTTCCTGGCCCTGCCCCCACACACCTGGTCCTGAGTTCATCGTAACCCCCACCTGGCTCTGCCCTCTCTCTCCTGACTTCCATATTGATGCTAGCAGTGCCATCACTTTTGCTTTCTCCCCTCCAGAACCAAAGCCTCACCATTCTTATGTGTGTGTATCAGCCCAAAAGCTCTTCTGTCCCATTTCCTCTGCACTTACACGTCTTCATTGACACTGCAGTTATTGCAACAAATTCCCTACCACGCTGCCTGCCTTCCAACACTTCCCATACACACTAACTCATGGCAGGTCCCCAAATTTCCCAGAATTGTTTAGGAAGTTTTTAAAAAATGTGTGATTGCCTGAGATTTCCCTTAGTTTGGCTGGATTAGAACTTCCTGTGGTATGGCCCAGGAATAGCTCTGAACTTTTACAAACCTCCCCGGGTGACGGTTGCAGCCAGTCTGCAGGCCTGAAATTGGAAACCACTGCATACCATAGTCAAATTAATCTCCCAGAAATGCTGAGTGGCTCCCACTGGCCCCAGAACACTGTCTGGAATCTGAGGCCTGCTTTGAAGACTTCCGCCAACCCTGTCTGACCTGCCTCCTAGCACCTCCCAGCTGTAGCCAAGAGGATCTGCTTGACTCCTTTATACACCCTGAGAACAGCCTCCCATGGGAATCTGGGTTGCTCCACTCCCTGCTCTCTCTCCTCCTCCCGGAAGCCTCTACAGCCACTTGCCCCAGACCTCCTGGGGAGCTTGCTGGGGGTGCCACTCCTGGACTCGGGGCTTCTGCTACCCCTCCCGAGGTGCATCTTTCTGCAGCTGGGCCCAGTGCCAGGCACAGAGCAGCTGCCTAACAGCTGGGGTTTCCCGCTGCTCCCCTGCCCCTGCCTTCTCCAGCCGGAGTACAGCTGCAGGGCTTCTCTGTGCCCCCAGCGCCCTGGGAACCTGGGACCCAGTCCAGGCCCATCCAACGGGACAAACTCAATACTTGGCTGTTACGGATCATAATATTTATCAACCCTGACTTTGTTTTTACTGAAAAGACTATAAAACATTAATTTTTTTTTCCTTTAGGCTTGCACTAAATTGTATGAAGAAGAATTTCAGCCCTTGGAGCCAACCCAAGAACTTATATTTCCATCTGAACTAATGGTTATGTTCCCTTTCTCCTGGTTTGTTTCTGATTTTGTGCCAACTGTGGGGAAATAAACAGTCCATCAGCCCATCCCCAGCCGTGCCTCCACCGGTGTTGGCCCCCACGGGTGCCCTCGCTCCACTCTCACCCTCCGGAAGCTGCGAAAGGCATTTCTTTCCCCAGACTTTGTTCCTGGATGGATCTGCCCTGTCCCTGGTCTTTTTAAGTTAATGGAACTCCTCAGCCCTGTGTGCTGAGCAGGCCGGTCAGGATTCTGGCCAGCGATGTCTCTATGAAGACCCGGCCAGCAATGTCTCTATGAAGACCCGAGGGAAATCCAGGAGGCAAGCTGCAGGCGGTGAGGGCGGGCGCAGGCTTCCTGCCTCCTGTGATCAGGTAGCCGACACCGGTTTAGAGCATTTGACTCCTCCTTTTCTTTTGTTTTTTAACTGTCCCTCTAGCCATTCCTTGGAATCATTTGTATTTGTTTCACAAACTTCTATTAGGAGAGTCCCAAATATCAGGCACCGAACTAGGCACTTGGGATACAGAAAAGACAAACCACCTGCCCCTGTGGTGCTCACAATCCAATGAGGAGATGGACGGACGTCAGCAACAATTAGCAACAGAACTCGGAGAGGGTTAGAAATGGGACTCGTGAGTAGGTCCGGGGAGCGCAGCAGAGAGCAGGAGGTGGGAGAGGGAGGGCATGCACAGAGGCTTCTCCAAAGAGTCTGGCTTGAGCTAAACCTTGAATTACAAATACATGTTATCAGAATATGGGAAAGAAGAGTAAACAGGACACAGAGCAGGAATTCCAAGCACAGTAAAAATCATGTGCGTTGGCCTGTGGCTTTGCAGAATGTGGAACTTTTAGGAAAAACAAGCAATTCCACATGTGAGGCTGGAAAGGGAAGTGGAGACCAGATCCTGATGGGCCTTCGAAGCGGATCTGACAGATGTGAATTTCTTGCAAGGGTAATGGGAAGCCACTGAAGTACCTTGAGTCTTTTCATATTTACAACTTTGAAAGATCCCTCTGGTATGAAGAAAAGGTCAGAAGGGGCCAGTGAATGCACAGTGCCAGGGGGTTACCACGGCAGCCCAGAGAAGGGACAATGGCATCCGGGATCACAATGCTGGTGGTGGACATGGAGAGAAGGGGGCGGATGGGAGAAATGTTTAAGAGGCAAAACCACTAGGGCCTCGTGGTAGATTTGGCAGAGAAGGGTGGCAAGAAAGAGGAACAGGAGTGACTCCTACACTCACAGTTTGCACAATGAGAGGCTGAGCTAGGGATACTGGAGAGGAGCCACCTTTCGGGGACAAAGCAGGAATTTGGATTTTCATATACTGGAAATCCAAAGGGGAGTGTCAAGTAGGGAGTTGGAAGCTCATTGGAGAGGTCAGTGGGCTCAAAGCCATGGGTACTGATGGGAGCATAGCTGAGCAGAGGCCCTGGGTCTAGGCCAGCAGGAATTCTGAAGGCTGAGGAACGGGTATTAGAACGAGTAGATGCAGGAGATTGAGAAGAAGCTACCAAGGGGGCACAAAAGTGACAGACTGGGGCATCTGGAAGCAGTGGATGAGAATGCTTTAAGAAGGAGAGAGTGGTCAAATGCAGCAAGTGTTCAGCGATCAAGTAGGGAGAGACATGAAAACAGTGATGCCGATGTCACCGTTAACCTTCACAAAGGCAGCAAGGAGTGTGTTGAGGAGAGAGTGGGAGGGAAGGAATGGAGACAGCAATGCCAAAATGCGCAAAGTTGGTGGAGGGAGAGAAAATGGAAAGGGCAGTAGCTGGAAGGGGCTGGGGAGGAAGAGCTCGGAGTTTGCCTTCCTTGTTAGTGGAAGGGGCTTGTATGTGCTTAAATGCTGACGGGAAGAATACAAGTAAAAGGACATGCTGAATAATTACAAGATGGAAGGGGCGAAGTTTAAAGCCTTCTCTATTTTTCTGGAAACTCTCACTAAATCAGTCTTTCCAAGTCTGGGGAGGAAGCCCCTGGGCTCCCGAGACTCTGTCCTTCCCCTGGGACGTATTTTCATGGCCAGTCAAGATGCCTACTCACCAGGCTGTGAGCTCAAGTTCCCCCTGTGAAGGAAGGGTCGAGTGACATAGTCACAGTGGTGTCACTATTACCTAGCACCGTGATTCTCAAGTTTTTGGTCTCAGAACTGCTTATACCCTTAAAAATTATTAAGGATCCTAAAGAGCTTTTGTTTACATAGGTTATATCTATTGACATTTGTAGCATTTGACATTGAAGCTGGGAAATATTTTAAACATTTATTTACTCGTTTATTCGTTCATTTTAAAGTAACAAGAGTAAACCCAATTGCACATTAGCGCAAATAACATTGTTCACGAAGAGTTATATATTTTTCTGAAGAAAAATCAGTGAGGGCTGGGTGTGGTGGCTCATGCCTATAAACCCAGCAGTCTGGGAGGCCAAGGCGGGTGGATCGCTCAAGGTCAGGAGTTCGAGACCAGCCTGAGCAAGAGCGAGACCTCGTCTCTACTAAAAATAGAAATTATCTGGCCAACTAAAAATATATATAGAAAAAATTAGTTGGGCATGGTGGCGCATGCCTGTAGTCCCAGTTACTCTGGAGGCTGAGGCAGGAAGAACGT
The DNA here is from genome assembly GCF_041146395.1 of Eulemur rufifrons. Taxonomy (NCBI): domain Eukaryota; kingdom Metazoa; phylum Chordata; class Mammalia; order Primates; family Lemuridae; genus Eulemur; species Eulemur rufifrons. The sequence continues at coordinate 31,889,317 of NC_090983.1, read as the reverse complement.
TTAAGCCCAGGAGTTTGAGGCTGCTGTGAGCTAGGCTGACGCCACGGCACTCACTCTAGCCTGGGCAACAGAGAGGGACTCAGTTCTCAAAAAAAAAAAAAAGAAAGAAAGAAAGAAAGATAGATCAATGAGAAGAGTGGCACTGTTTCACATTTTTATAAATCTCCTTAATATTGGCTCTAAAGAAGGCAGTTAGATTCACGTATCCTCTTCTGCATTCGGCCAGTTGCAACATGAGAAAATATAAATCATGCAGCCTTTGTAAAACTCCTCTGTACTCATGAGAGAATGAGAAGAAAAAATGCAAATAATATCTTTCATTACAAAATAGTTTTGACCTTGGGACTCCTGAAAGGGTTTCAGGGACCCCCAGGAATCCCCAGATTATACTTTGAGAAGCACTGGCCAAACCTGATGACAGGAACACACAAACTATTTCATTAATCAGTTTTAATCCATTCTCAGGGACTCCCATCTACTTGCCATCCTTTCCAACAAAATGCATAACTTAAAGCAACATTTACAGAATCTTTATGAGAAAGCAATTCCCATTTAGCCAATCTGCCTTTAATTACTGCTCAATTTTCAGCAGCTTCCACCATGATTTCTGCTCAATGTTGAAATTATTCAGAGTCAAATGATCCATTAAGACATGGAAATTCCACCAAAAGATCTGCCCTTTTGATGGCTCCCACAAAGAACAAAATACTTTTGCATAAAATAACTTTGCAAGGATATCATCAAAGTTAATTTCAAACAAATGAAATGATTCACACTTGAGAAATGTTTCCCTTGTTTATTATTAACCAGTAGAAATTGTTTAAACCATGCTTCTTCCAGATGCATGGAGCTGTTTCCGTTCCAGAGGACTCCAGGCAAGAAGCCCGGTGCCCTTGGGGTCATGGTCCTGTTCACATTAACCATCTGTGTCACCTCCGCCAGGTCACGTCCCTGTTCTGGGCCTCACTGTTTTTTTCTTCTGTAAATCCACACCAGGTTCTCAAATTTACTCATGTGAAGAAATAATCAGAAGTCAAGGGCTTTTCCTTGAATGTCATATTCTTTGCTGAACACCATAAAATAGTGGCAAATTTCATTAGACTTTGTGGAATTAGGAACAATTTTAGACTTAGAAAATATTACTTTGTTAGATGATCCCTGTACCGAATCAAAACCAGGAGGAGCACAGAAGTCCATTAAAAAGGAAAAGAAGAAAAAGGAAAAGAAGAAAAAGGAAAAGAAAAAGTCTGCCCAATCAAGCATGATCAGCTATTAGCAAATTACCCTCACAAATATTAACTTTACACGTGTTCATTGCATCTTATTGTCAGCTCCAAACAGCCATTGGTTTTAGAGGAATAGAGGAGAAGAAACCTTTTAAAAAAATTGTGCCCATTAACTCCTCTGCTAATTGAGAAAAGTCCAGTTTTCAACTGTGAAACCCCTCAATCTTGCTTGGGAAACCATAATGGTCTGTGACAGGAAGGTCCCCTCTGGCTTTAACCAGCTTAGCAGTCTCTGCTTATTTCTGCTGTTAACAAACAGCTAGGCTTACTGCATAGTTCAGTGTTCTCTGAGAGCCAAAAGAGCTTTCTATATCATCTAGTCAAATCCCTAATTTTCAGATAAAGCAAGCCAGGCCTAGAGAGGTTCCAGGGTCTTCCCAAATTCCCATGTTACTTTCATTCTACATGCTTGCCTGACAAGGAATGGCACACAGCCCCCAAGGCAGGTATGGTTAATCCTCTGCTGATGTTCTAGCATCATTTGTAGCTTAGTCAATAATCATATCTTTGCTTGGGAATTTGACATTAGAAATCTCATCCCTGGTACCTATGATTCTGTTTGTTTATAAGTTAAGTTTTTTGTTTTTGTTTTTGTTTTTGTTTTTACAGATTGAGTATCACTCTGTCTCCCAGGCTGGAGTGCAGTGGCACCATTGTTGCTCTCTGCTGCCTAGAACTCCTGGGATCAAGCAATCCTCCTGCCTCAGCCTCCTGAGTAGCTGGGACTACAGGTACTTGCCACCACACCCAGCTATTGTTTTTACTTTTTAGAGACAGGGTCTTGCCCAGGCTGGGTCTCAAGTAATCCTCCCACCTCAGCTTCCAGAGTCACTGGGATTATAGGTGTGAGCCACATAAGTTAAGATTTAGTTCTTTTTAAGCTTTAAGAGATGGAAAAACAAATATGCGAAGCTGCGAATTTAATTATGAATTGATTAAGCCACCGTTCTATAAGTTTCTGTCTTTGCTTTGTTATCCATGGTAGGTTCCATTCATTCTTGTTCCCTTTGTGAGCTGTAAGGAAGTTTACGTGTTTTGTCATTGGCATCAACTTAAGTCTGCATTTATCTAATGCAGAGAATGGCAGAAGATCCCCAAAAGAAAGTTCTGGTTTTCCATGGGAAAAGAACTACCTGGATCATCCCAGGAACCCTAAAAGACCTTCTGGGACTGAAAATGAAGCACCCCAATGCTCCTTTGTAATGGGGAACACGTCCCACAGTGGGTAGCAAAGATGCCTCAGTTCCCAATTCCTATGTTGAAAAGCTAAATTAGTGAAACGATATATAAGTTGTAGCATCTACTCACAAATCAAAATACATACCTGGTAATTCAAACTCATCCCCTTTGTCCAGCTAATGGCCAACATGTTATATAATTAATATCTCTGGCCTCTAAGGAGCAATTTGGCCTCTCCTTCCAACTCTAGAATGCAATTAAATTTTTCTGAAGTCAAAATTTCATTCTTTTAAGCATCAGTAAATAGTAAAACAGATGTTTTTCTCACTCAGTCCTAGAGTGAAGAAATCTGCAGATGGTTTACTGCCTGGGTCAGACTCAGTTCAAACATAGGGGAAATTACTGAGGAGAAAAACGAGCCTCATTTGCCAGAGTTTTACTTCACTTTATTTATTAGAGCCAGCAATTATCACTTCGAAGTCATAGTGTGATTTGCAACATGAAATCTAGCTGGCTTCTTTCCCACTAATGATAATTCTTCTATCTTTTAGGGCCTGATATGAAGTTCAAAGAAATTTTCCATCCAATTATTATCTTTCCTGCAAGGATTTTGGACTTATTTACAGTGACTTAAAAGAAGATGTGTTCTCATTTATTGTAACAGAGTCCTTATGTTGCAGATGGTTCTGCTAAAGAAAGCTCAGGCTATTTGACACTAACCAAATCACAGGAACTTGTGGCTGGAGGAAATCATATTTGACACTGCAATACTGAGCCACACCTGATCTTTTGAAAATACTATCTCCTAGACTCGGAAAATTCTGGTAAAGACTGTACATCCTCTCTTGAGACTCAATTTTCTGCACAGAGCCAGGGATCAACAAATGTTTGTTGATTCACCCAGAAATTCCTGCAGCTCTAACTACCGCCATTACTCAAGGAGTGCTTAGCTTTGTTCTTCTGCCAGCCGCAGATGGGCACAGCTGCCACGTTCTCTGTTAGACAGCCAGCCTCATTGTCACAGAGCAGAGCATTTCTCCAGGTATTCCTTTAGTGTTCCCTTCTCCGGCTCCACAGAACCAATTTTCTTGTCTGTCCCAAAGCTACCCAACAAGGGGAGGCATGAATTTCGCCCCCCCACAATTTAGGACTCAATTCTTTAGATCAACATGTGAAAAGTACAGGTGGGATAAAAGTCATTTTAAACACTCATTTGTTTGTTAATTTTATAGTTATTAGGCCTTTACCACGTGCTAGCTGCTGGGCTACCCACAGTAGATCAAGCCTCCTGAAAAAGACATGATTTCTTCTCTAGGAACTAATAGCATTTTGGGAAAGATAAATGTATAAAGAGATAATTATAGACCACTGTAATAAGTGTGATATTTGACATTAATATTTTCCTTTATCATCAGTGGAAATTCCTCCACAATCTAAGGATGCTTTCAAAATTGCACTATTTTTGGATTATCCCAGTTACAGCTATTTTAAATTTTTTAATTGAGGATAATCTGGGATTTTTAAGGACAGAAAATCTAAAAATACCCATTTAAAATGCTACATACATTCATTTTAAAGCTGTATGTAAAGTTGGAAGCATTATGTAAAATACCTTGTGATTTTTATCCTCTTAACACTTTTCTCTGTCTTTTCTGTTAAGAAATCTGTTTGACTTTGATAATAAGAAAAAAATAGTTTTTAAAAAAATGTTGCTATCTTGTAGAAATGTACTAGTACAATAAGAGCATGCATGATGCTAGGGAAACTTCTACCTAAAACATCCTTTTATGTCATTTTATAGTCTTTTGAATAACGGGAAAATTGCAGTTTATACACACACACACACACACACACACACACACACACACAAACACCCCGTCTGCTGGTGTTGCTGATTTCACCTGTGGTTTCAACACTGCGGAGTCACCTTCATGGTTCTGGCTCTTATCTGAGAAATTAGTTCATTCTCTCAATCTTTATTTTGCTTTTGAACTTAGATCATCTTGCAGTAAACATTTCTTGAACATCCTTTGAAGTCTAAATAAATATTTGTTTTATAGTCTCAAAGGGCAAAGACCTCTATTTGCAAGTGTTCAACGCTGAATTATAGCCATGTTAAAACAGGTCGGATAAGTTTATGTCCTGAGCTCACAGCGTACTAAAGAGCCATAGAGAGATGGGCATATGGGCAGTTATCTTCTTTCTGGATGAATCAATTCTTAGACTCCTGAGCTGGGATCCCTGTTCTAAGTTAGCATAGTTGGTAAGCAAGACAGATCCTTGTTGAAGAAAATTCTACCCCAAAATGAATTCATCAGTCATATCTATTTATGCAAATGAAAATCAAACCATCCTTAATCAAATGGTCTCAGCTTCAAGAAATACTACAAGCAAATCTTATTAAAATGATAGTCACAAAGCCTTTTACAAGAGCATTTGCTGTCCAACTTCCCAAAATTAAAGCGTGAGCTCCCTCTGCTGGTTGAGTTCATGTTTGTTGATGAAACAGAATCTAAATACATTTGTACATTGTCTAGGAAGCCATTATGTTCTTAGAAACATAAGCAATTATGACTATATAAATATTTTTTCAAACTTTTTTCCATGCCTGTAATACAAACTGGAATGTGGCGTGGCATGGAAAGGTAAAGAAAAGCAGTTTACAAGGTGGAGATTCATTAGTTGTGATTTTTCAGTTTCCTAACGAGTTTCCCAAGCACAGCTGCTGGCGTGGCAATGCTTTGTAATCACCGTGATGGATTCGCAGCAGGTGTTTGCAAGCCCCTGCGCTCACGCCTACCCTGTTTCCCCGCCTTGGTTCTTCAAAGCACTTATCACATCTGAAATTACAGTACTTGTGTATTCATTTGTCTGGTGGTGGCTGTCTTCCCCTGTGAGAATGTTGACTTCCTGACAAAGAAGACCTTGTCTGTGCTCCCAGCTCCTAGAATAGTGCCTGGCACACAGTAGGTGCTCAGAAACATTTGTTCAATGGGCGGAGGGAGGGGGAAGAGCAATCAGGCAGGTCAGCATTTACTTACAGTGTCACTTGGGATTATGGTTTAACTAGAGAACCATGTAGTGGCAATCACATGGAACTGCGTCCAAATTTAGTAGGAAATGAGAGAAATGGGAGAACTGAGGAAGGTGCAGTGGAAGAGGTGTGGAATTCAAGCTCAACCTTAAAGACGGGGCGGGCTGAGTGAGGTTAGACACGGAAACAAGCACAGTGCTAGGCGCTGGGGACACAGTGATTTAAAGAAAAAGGCATGGGCCTCATGAAGCTCACAGTCTGATGGTGATGACAGATATCAAACAAATAACCGCACGAATTAAATGCAAAACGGCAATTGTGACAAGGGTTACAAAGGAGTGGAACATGATATTTATTAGAGCAGGTAACAGGGTGACCCAACCTCATCGGGCAGTTAGGGAAGGCTTCTCCTGGCCGGATCAAAGCCAGTGGGAGTGACCAGGTAAAGAGGGTGGGAACCGCCCAGGTGAAGCGCCAGAGACTGCAAACAGCTGTGAGCAGAGAGTGAGGGGGAGCAGGGAGAGGCCACCCAGCACCTGGGGAGGGGACACGCTCTTGATCCTTAGAGCAGAGAGCAATGCACCATGGCCCAATGGTTTTGATTACCTTTCGGGCATTCTGGATTATTTTTACTGCCTTTTCCCTACTTTTCTGCATTGACAACGTGGTCTGCAATGAGAGAGTGTTACTGTAATAATCAGGAAAATAGAGCATTTGTGAAAAAGAATGGTGGCATTATAGGCCCACTCTGGCTTTCTTCCCTACTTTCCCTCTTCTTTTCCAGGTTTGCAGAAAATTAATGAAGGTGTCTCCCTTTCAGGGCTGATCCTGGGTGCCGGCCTCAGCCTGGCCCAGGTGAGGGACATCCTGGCTTAGTGGTCCCCGGGCTCCCAGAGGAGAAGACGCAGATATGCTGTGCCCTCTTGAAACACCTGAGAACCCTGGCTGGACAACAGGCCAGGAACATGGCAGTGTGTTTTCTGCACCCACCATCTGGGTGTGGGTACTTCAGTGAGGAAAGGTTGTATCATTCACTATTTCTACCATGTGCTGCTGTATCCGTCATTGTTCTTCACACGGCTGCATCATAGACTGCCTGATTTGAGACCCTGGTAGATAAGCCACTTAAAGGGCCAGGTTTTAAGCGGGGGAGATGCTGCCTTCCTGGTTCACCACCTGTGATGCGGATCTTGTCCACAATCATCTGTTGAGGATATCTCCAGTCCCGAAAGGTCCATCTTTAACAGCTCGCAAAGGGGTTCTTGAACTTGTTATCTTACAAAGACAACTAATGGGTTCATTGAGAATAACCGAGCTGATCACAAATATGAATGAGAACCACACAATTTATGCAACCTTTTAATGTCATTCTATATTGTAACAACTACCATATATAATACATAGATATAAAATATTAATATTAACTCTAATCATAATATACACATAAATAACTATAAACTATTAATATCAATGATGCACAGCAGCATTACCCTTGTTAACCCTCAATCTCTCTGTATAAAAGGATTATTGGATTGTTGCTGTGATCTGGTCTACACCCTCCTCTTTGATTGCTGTGGCTTTGTGTTTCTGCGGGCCTCTTCTGCGGGCTGCCCGCATTAGAATGGTTTTATCTTTACAGGAGGGCGTTTAATGAGCAAGGGCAATCTCAGTCATTCTAACTGCAATTTATTGTTCAAAGTCAATTCTTCAATGATGGAATCCTCAGCCTTGGCCTTTCCCAGGAGACAGCTTTCCGCAGCCCCCCAGACCGAGGGCTTGTTAGTGTGTGTTGCCCACAGCCCATCTCTCCTCTGCTCCCTTTTGCACCTGGATCTCTCATCACGATGTCAGCTCCCTGCTCCTTGGATCTGTGCTGCAGCCGGGAGAAGGGTTTTAATAATGGTGTCCCGGCTGAGAGGAGATCAACTTTCCCCACGCTACAGATGTCACTGTCTCAGGGATGCTGCCTGGTCCCCTCTTTCACAGCCTCTCTGCCTCAGCTCCCACCTCACCCCACAGCTCACCCCACACACCCCTCGCCCCCTTTCCCTTCCAGACGCACTTGACTACCCCCACCCACCCTCCACCAACTGCAAACACCGGAGGTGACTCTGCTTAACCATTTCTTATCTATTATCATGCAAGCTGCACGTGCATAGTTTCAGAGTAAATTCTTCATACAAAAATCATCATTTGAGTCCCTTCCTAATCAGAAATTAGAAGTGGGTAGCATTAAAGTGATTTTCATTATCTGTCTTCAGAGTTTCTGTTTTGTCGATAAATAAAGGGATTAGTGATTCCTCTAAAACATTTTAGGATTTGCAAGAAAATCTCTTATTCTTGCTGGCATTTGTTATTCTAATTGCCGAGATAGATTGAAAATATATGTCAGTCTCTGTTTAATTCAGCACTGACAATAAAAGTTCTAGGGTTGCTGATTCACATTTCCTTTAGTCCTTGGGCAGTCATATTGGTAGCCGACCTTCAACTTCTGATCTCAGCCCTGTTTCGGGTGTAGGCAATTGCATCCTCAACGTTGCTTCAAAAGGTGAGCTACTGAATTCCCTTAGAAGTGCCGATGTCAGCTTTATAAACGTGTTGAACACAGCATTGTAGGATAGTATGAACCCCTTATTGGATTCAGCCATTAGATGGATACAGTGCTAACTTTTTTCATTTTGCTGTGGATAAAACTGAAAGCACAGACATCATGAAGACAGTAGGTGAAAATGAGACATTTTAGGTAATACGGAAGCATCAGTAAAAACATCTCACCTTGTCTTTCTTCTTATCTGCTCACCATCAAAAGACAGAACACTTGCAGTTGATTAGTGTTATAGCAAGACTATCATGTCACGGAGCATAGAGTTTTACTTTCATAGCTTTATGACTTACTTTTTGTCTTGGACTTATATGTTAGGGTTCTAAAGAGATCGTTTATGTTTTTAAAAATGTATACTTCGATACTCGGAAGGAAAACGAACTTTTGCTACTCTCCCACACCACTCAGCACAGAACACTTGTGACACCAGATGTGGGGATGGGTTCCTCACATGCCAAGCAATTCTCTAGTGGACACCAACTGAATTTAACTGGATTCTCACATTATCTACCTGGAGATAGCATCAGATCCTACAGGTTGAGGGCTCAGTCCTACTAGACTGCCCCCCACTTTAGATGCCAATTGCAAGTTCAGTCCTCCTGAACTTCTGGCCGACAGGTTATAAATTGGGGGTTCCTGTGCCCCCCTCCTTGGGATTGACTAATTTGCTGGAGTGGCTCACAGAACGCAGGGAAAGACCACTCATAGTTACCCATTTGTTATAAAGGACATTACAAAGGGGACAGATGAACAGTCGATGGAAGAGATACACAGGGTGAGGCGTGTAGGAAGGGGCCAGAGCTTGCATGTCCTCTCCAGACATGCCACCCTCCAGGCATCTCCATGTGTTCAGCTATCTGGAAGCTCATCTGAACTCTATCGTTTTGGGCTTTCATGGAAGTTGCACTAGGTAGGCATGACTGATTACCTCATTGATCTTTGGTGATCAACTTAACCCCCAGAGGCTGGGGGTAGGGCTGAACGTTCTACCCCTTTAATCATATGGTTGGTTTCCCCGACAACCATCCTTGATTCTGAGACTACCCAGAAGCCCACCAAGAGTCACTTCACTGGAACAGAAGATGCTCCTATCAGGAAACTCCAAGGAATGTGGGAGCTCTGTGTCAGATGCTCCTATCACTCAGGAAATGACAAGGGACATAGGAGTTCTGCGTCAGGAACTGGGGGTCGAAGACCAAATATTAGAACAAAAGATTCTCCTGGCGCCCCTGCTGACAAAGGTTTTAGGAGCTCTCTGTCAGGAACCAGGAACAGAGACCAATATGTGTGTTTCTTATTATTTCACAATATCACAGTACCTTTTATGAGAAAATTTATAACTATACTGAAAAGCACAGAAGGGGATTTGTGAGGATCACATGATATCTTGCATGGTGCCAAGGGCCTACTGAATATAAAACATCTAATTTTATACTGACCTTGTCAGGTAAATTTATTTGAAAGGAAAGTTCCAGCAGGACCAGCCTGGGGAAGTGGCCCCCATGTGGTGAAACAAAAGACAAAACAGAACACTTCTTGGTTTACAGACTACACGAGAAAAATCAGTGTCTTTTTTCCGCTTGACTTTTGACCAAAAAATGTATTAGCTCATTTGGCCCCCTGCCTCATGCATCAGGCTGGCTCCCGAATGTCTGTTTCCTCTTACTGAGAATCAAACCCACCTTCAGAGGATAAAGATTTATCACCCGCGAGGCCGTGAGCTCTGAAAGAACATCCCCCAAAGAGGCCCCACAATGTCGTGAGGAGGACAGCTCTGCTGAGATAAATGTGTAGTCTCTCCCAAGGCGGCCATTTCAAAAAGAGTAACATTTATGTGTGTGTCTGTGTTTTAGGATCTTGGTTTAAAATATCACCTGACTTTAAGGTTGTTTCATTTATTGATGTTACTGTTGTCATTTGTATTTCGTTTGTCGATGTCACTGGTCTCGTGAGTAATATACCTGTGCTTGTCACCACCACTCTCCAGATAGTTCAGCTCTTCAAACTCGCTCACATGCTCTCCCCCTCAGCACACCCCTCTGTCTGTCATCGTCACCACATTCACCCACTGATTCCAGTCATCCTGCCCTGTAAGTCACACACGTAACCTTGGGAGAGTGTTTCTCAAAACCTGGAAGAGTTCTGCTCTGTTAGCACAAGGAGACTGTTTTTCCAAGACAGGGTCCCAGATACATCTGGAAACAACCAGAACATGGGATAGTCACAACATTATGTATGGCTATCTTTCAGCTTAATTTTAATTTTGGAATGTACTTTTAAAATAAGAATACTACTGCGTTTAAAAAAGTATAAAGCAGTTTCAATAGTATATGGTACATTTAAATGAAATGATATTTTTTTTCCTAACAGAAGGAATGCAGAAAACTCCTTTAAATGATCATTTTCTTGCTGGAGCAACAAAAGCAAGCCTTAAGCCAGAACAAGTCCTAGTTTCTGAGGTTTCTTTTGTTCTGTTTTTTTTGTGTGTTTTTTTATTGCAAGAGAGGCCTGCCCCCCACCTCATGCTACCCTACCCCCAGAGGGCTCCTAGTGCTGCTGCCCCTAGTTTCTGTTTTTATTCCTGGCTCTAAAAAGGTATGAGATTATAAAGTTTATAGTGTCCACTTCCATATGTTTCCTTTTAGTTGCTTTATTTTTAACTTAAACTAAATTAAGCATAATAAAAAATAGAATTTGTAGCAAATACTTTATACATGCCTATGTGCAAACAATAATAACAGATTAGTATCTATCTGTTTCATTAGAGAACTTCAGGACATTTCATTGGTTTCTTAATCTTGGTATTCAAAAGCTCTAAAAACCTAGGATCCCTGGAATAACAAATCATATAATTAAAAGAGACCAATAACCTTATTGAATAGGTGAAGAGATTTGAGGTCAAAGGAGTTTAATTATTTCAACAAAGTTTCACTGTGAATGGGTGGTAGAGCAGGACAAAAACCCACCACCAGCCTGATGAGTTAAGTAGAACAAAGAATAATTTATTTATTTTTTATTTTAAAAAATTAGTTAATTAATTATTTGAGACAGGTTCTCTCTGTGTCACCCAGGCTGGAGCGCAGTGGCAGGATCACAGCTCACTGCAGCCTAGAACTCCTGGGCTCAAGCCATCCTCCTGCCTCAGCCTCCTGAGTAGCTGGGACTACAGGCGCACCGATACCACACCAGGCTAATTTTTTAAACTTTTTGTAGAGACAGGGTCTAACTATATTGTCTAGGCTGGTCTCACACTCCTGGGCTCAAGTTATCCTCCCGCCTCTGCCTCCCAAAGTGCTGGGATTACAGGCGTGACCCACCATGCCTGGCCAAGAATAATTTATAAAATCTTTCATTTTTGCCTCAGTATCCAAGATCAATGTTTTCTTCAAATTAATAAGAACTTCAGAGACATGCACAAGGAACCAAATGAGTTCTGATCCTACTAAAATACAGTCACCATATGAGCATTTCATGTATTAATTGATGGGTGAAAGATGGCTTTGACTTGCTCTTTGTTTAATGGCAATGTTTGTTTGCCGGTTAGAAACCGGGACAAATGTGGATGTTACTATGTATCTCAGTTGCTGAGCTCCAGATCAGTTCAACCAATAATTGAGCACCGATGCCATTGCCAGAACACTGGCAAGAAGAGCAGCACACTTGTTTTGTTAACATCTTCCTCTAATATAATTCACTGGTTCGATCTTTACTAAAAGTCTGCTGAGCACCAAGGACAGATAAATAATCACCATGATTTACCAAAAATATTGCTAGATGTTTCCTGTCCCCCAGTGATTATATATTGAATGTTTAGCTACAATTAAGAGATATGGTTGAATATAAATTAGGAGAAGAATAAAATTAAACAAAGATTCACTGTTGATAACTTGCCATTGATCAACAAAATCCAACAGGCAGAGTTTCTGCTCGTTGATTTTAGGGATTCCAGGACTTCAGGAAAATTTGCTGATGAAAAAGGAGAGGATGTTCTGAGAACAGAGCATATTCCAGGCTCATGAGTTTTCAGAAGAGTGTCTATAGCAACGAATGGGTGATTTTGAAGCAAACGAAGAAGCAGGTGCTATACCTTATCACCCACGTAGGGTTCTTGCCCCCCTGCAAAGTTTAACCTAAATCAGTTCACAGACAAATAATCAGGGGCTCAGTGGCTCACACCTGTAACCCCAGCACTTTGGTAGGCTGAGGTGGGAAATGGGAGGATCACTTGAGGCCAGGAGTTTGACACCAGCCTGGGAAACATAGCAAGACCCCATATCTACAAAAAATAATACTAATAAAAAATAAGAAATTAAGATACATGTTTTTAAAAAAAGAAAGAATCAGATAAACCCAAACTAAGGAACAGTCTGCAAAACAACTAGTCAACGACTCTCAAAAATGTCAGTGTCATGAAAGACAAAAAAAGGCTGGAGAACTTTTCTAGAGTAAAGGAGCTGAGAGAACTAAGAAGATAACACTTTCATGGCTCTCATGGGGGAACCATAAAGGTCTTATTTGTATAACTGGACAAAAATGAATATGAATGTATGTTAAATAACAGTATTGTTTCAACATTCATTAATAAGTCTCATTATCATGACAGCAATGTTGAGTTTATACAGGAGAAAGCCCTTGTATTTTAGGAGTTACATATCAAAATACTTGGAGATGAAGTGTCGTGATGTCAATGATTACCTGTCAAATGATTCAGCTAAAATTCTATGCGTGTGTGTGTGTGTGTGTGTGTATGTGTGTGTATGTGTATGTGTGTCGCTAGCTAAAGTGACAGTGAGTGTATGTGGTGTACTGTTAACCATTGGTAAATCGGTGAATCTAGGTGAAGGGTATATAGGTATTTATTATACTGTCTTTGAGACTTTTCTATAGGTTTGAAATTTTTCAAAACAAAAAGTCCTTCCCTTGTTGTATGCCAGCGGGAGCTTGTGTCACACAGGCCCCAAACTGCCCTGGTGATTGTGAATGCTGGAATGAGAGTCCTTTTCAAAGATGGCACCAACACCATCGTGGACTTCAGTGTCTGATATGGAGGAGTTGGGCCCACTGCAGTCAGTGCAAATAAGTCCTGTCAGCAGCTTACTGGAAGGTGATTTATGCACTTAGACCTCATACCAAATAAAGCCTGTCACCCCTTGCATAGTCACAAGCATGGTTATCCAAGGGGGAGGCCTGTGTCTCTTCTCTATAGGATTGTAGGGTAAGTGTATGAGATTATTAAGCAAGATTTTAAATAAAACAGTGTGCACATGGGCCCAGTTGTGTGCTATAATATTCCTATGTAAAAAAATAGATTTTATCAACCTTTGTTTTTTTTAAATTAACTTTCTGGTAAATATTACATACCTGTTTTTCCCTTACTGTACTAAATTGGTTGGATTTTTTTTTTATGTATCTAGAAGTTGGATGAAGGAATGTTAAATGAAGCTTGCAGGCTATTTCTAGATGAAACACCCTTCTGGAGTCTGTCCCTGGAGGAATGATGCGATACCAAAGAACTCTCACAATCAATTTCCTCTTCAAATTCTACTTAAATGTTTCACAGCAGTTAAAGATGAGGGTAAAGATGTGTGTGTCTTCAGAATGTCCTGGGGAAGAGAGTTGGTTCCAGGGGCTTCCAGCCTCTCTCGGACTGGGAAGCTTAAAGAAGCACCACATGTTGACCCACCTACAGTTCTGTTTTCACGTTATTTTTCTGAGGTCCCTTATAGGAGGAAACCCAAAGGGCTCCTTTAATTCATATAAACTTCCCCACAGCAATGAAAATAAAAATCTGAAGACCATGCAGCAATGTAGATTTTAGAAATGTTTTTGTCGGCTAGGCTCACTGGGAGGCTGAGGTGGGAGGATCACTTGAGGTCAGGAGTTCAAGAACAGCCTGAGCAAGAGTGAGACCCCCATCTCTACTAAAAATAGAAAAAATTAGCCAGATGTGGTGGCGCATGCCTGTAGCCCCAGCTACTTGAGAGGCTGAGGCAGGAGAATTGCTTGAGCCCAGGAGATTGAGGTTGCTGTGAGCTAGGCTGATGCCACGGCACTCTAACCTGGGCAACAAAACAAGACTGTGTCTCAGAATAAAAAATGTTTTTATGTGAAGCAACTATACCTTCTTAATTAATATTATAATTTCTATTAAAATAATGAAAGCATCTTTACTTCAGGATACCAGTGGATATTCTGACATCTTCAAGAAACTCTTAAATGTTCTGGAAGAATTCCCTTTGACCAAACCTCAGGGATACAGTCATACAAGTTCAGTACATTTTCTGGAAGAACACAACAGCCGAGTCTAGCTGCAACTGTCTTTAGATGTAGCTTTGCTTTTTAATTTCAAATTGCTAGCATAGTGTCAGCTTTTGGGAAGGGATCAGCTATGGAAAAGCTCCATCACAAGCAACACTCAGAAAAGACAATGGAATAACAGTTTCCATTTATAACAGCAACCAAAAAAATCAATCTCTAGGAATAAAATCAACAAGAAATGTGCAGGGTCTACATGAAGAGAACTTTTAAACTCTACTGGTGAACTTTTTAAAAATAGACTTAAATAAAGGGAAAGACATAGGCCTTAGCTAGGAAGACCCAAAATGTAACAATATCAATTTTCTCTTGATCTATAAATTAGATACATTCCCAATCAATATACCAACAGAATCTTTTGGGAACTTGATTTTAAAGTTTATCTAGAAATATAAAAATAGACATTTTTCCAAAATAAGAATAGTAATGAAGGAAAACTAGCCCTATATAATATTGAAATAGTTTATATATCTTTAGTAATTAAACGTTATAGGTTCTGATACAGGAAGACACAAATAGGCCAGAACAGGGCAGTCCAGAAATAGACCAGAAAATGAGGCATCATTAGAAACAAAAATGCATTTCACATTAGTGTAATAAAATGGAGTATTTATGAAAGAATATTGGTACAACTAGCAAGCCATTTTAAAAACAAAGAAAAAATCATAAAACTGTACTTCTATTTCCCACCTTATGATGAAGATAAATTCCAGATTGATTAAAGTTGTAAACCTTAAAAACTAAAGGGGTAAAATTACTGGGTAAAAATATGCATGAATTTTTTTCAAAATCCATAGCCTGAGGAACATGAAACCCAGAAGTCATAGGAAAAGACTGATAAATTTGACTATATGAAAGAGAAAAACCTTAGAACAAAATATAAATAAGAAACATATTTACATCAAAAAATTTTATAAATCAATAAGAAAAAAATAAAAATAGCAAAGTATACGCACTAGCAGATAACTGGGAAAATAAATACCAACCATTAAACTATATTGAGCTTCACTCAGAATTTCGCTGCAAGTTAAAGCAGCAACAAGATACCATTTTCACTTATCAGACTGGCAACCGCTTAAAATTTTGATGATACCCAGGATGGATTAAATTTGAAAAATTTTCTTCGACAAGCATACTCTCTCATAATAAAATTACTGGAACCGAGTGGCATATTCTTGAAAGTGGCCGGGGCTACAGGGGCCCAGCAGCAGGGGGCAGCAGAGACCTCCTCTGCCCGCCTGTATCTCGAGCGTCCGTTTTACAAAAGTAGACACTGACCTGGAATCTAAGGGGACAGAGCGCAGCAAAGGGGAGACGTATTATCAGTTCTTGTCATCTCCTTAGAGACAGCGTGAGATCAGGCCAGCACGTGCACGTCCCACACACGAGCGAGCGAGGGGCCTGGCTGTCCCACTTGTCAGAGCCCAGGGGACAACAGCACCTCCACGCCAGGTGCTCACTGAGTTGGGCGGTCCCCTCTCCTCAGGAAGCTGGCACTTAAAGAGCTGGTGCTCAAAGTCTGGATTTTTCACTGAGTCCTTTCCAGTCACTAACCTAGGCAAAGGAGAGCAAGGAATCTAGGAAACTGCCAGAAATTCTCATTTGCATTTCTAAGCAAACGCCCAGCAGCTGTAGTCATTTCAGCGCATTGCTATGGGGTTGGAAATGAGGTGAGGTTGGGTGGAGAAGATGAACCGTAAAATGGGAAGGAGTGCAAAGGACAGGTTGGCCCAGCTCCCTGCCTTCTCTGAGGGACACTTGGGCATCGCAGTGGCAGGCTCCCTTTCCAGTTGGTCGCCCCCGGCTCTTTCCCTCTCTGTGGACCCTTTCCCCCTGTGGTCCTCTCTGCCCTCCCCTGAGTCTCTCATCTCGGACTTTCCTGTGCTTCCCTGTCCCTGCCATGGGACTCCAGTTTGCACCAGTGAAGGGGTGGCCTCTCCAGACACGCGTCCCCAGCTCCCACTGAAGAAGTCAGCTGGACCCAGCGTGGCCGGCTGTGAAGATGGACGCCTCTGCACTTACCCAGCAATGCAGACTGGTTTTCAGGGAGCATCACAGCACCTTTTCCTGGATGTCCTCTGGGGTCAGGGTCTGCCCTGTCACATACAAAGCCATCTTTAGACGTGCTCAGGAAGGTAGGCCCTTTACTGGGTACAGAGTTAGGGGAAAAATGACCTGACAAATCAATGTAGACTTCATGTATACACACACGTGCGTACTTGTGTGCTTTTTTGCTCTTTCTTATTATAAAAATAAAACATGTCGTTTAATGGACATTTGACAAATACAGAAGAACATAAAAAAGAAAATAAAAATCTTATATAAACCTACTACTCATATATGACAATTGTCAAAGTATTTTTAAAATACTATATTAAAAACTTGCTTCTCATACAAATCTTAAGTAAACATATGTCAAAGATTTACCTAACTCATTAATGAGGGAACCAGCAGAATGACAAAACTGAATGAGAGTGCATTTGAGAGACTGAATATATAGGCACTCAAAGAATGATGAAGAAGGTTGCTTGTTTAGGTAAAAAACCGGTTAATATCCTATGGGGACTAACTGTAACCTTTGAGGTTGTCTTTTCTACAGGGTAGAAATAATTTTATTCTCAACTGGAGAAAAAAAAATCTGTGTTATTATGTAATTTCACAGAGTCTAGGCCCTAATCAATAGTAAATAATGAGTTAAACAAAGGAACCTTCCCCTAGATGATAAGATAACCATTGAATGGGTTTGCTAGACTGTGTTCCAATATGACTTTGAAAGGACATGTAGTCATTCTTTTGTTGTTTTTCCAAGTTTTGGATAATATTTCTTAAATCACTATTAAAATTTTAATAGATTTCTTTCTAATCTTAAGAGTTATTAGGGTGTATATAAATATATAAATAAATAAAACATATATTTTTATAAAGCAAGGATCATATTTTATATATCTTACATTGTTCTTTTTTCACTTGATAGTATATCATGAACAATTTTTCCATGTCACTAAATATTTTTCAAAATGGGATTTTTTTAATGTGTATGTGTTTCTTTTATTCAAATGGACATGCTCTAATTTATTTACCCAATTCCCATTGTTGGGAACAATTAATATGTCAGTGAATACTCTAGTACATAAATCTGCACACATTTCCAAGTATGTCCTATGGACAAATTTTTAGCAGTGGAGTTTTGGTCTATTTTTTAGGCTCTTAAAACTGTGGCCTTTAGAAAGATTGTTTCAGTGCACACTCTCAAAAACTGGGTGTGAAGGCACTCATTTCATCACATCCTTACCAACATTGAGTATTATATATTCTGATCTTTGAAGATTTGGAGAAAAATTGTATCATGTTATTTTGATTAGCATCACTTTAATTATTAATGATGTTACACATTTTTCAGATGTTTACTGGCCATTTATAACATTTATAGTTATGTCTTTATGCTGATAAAAATGAACACTAAAGACAGACTCGAAGCACAAAAATGTAACTAAAGGGTACCTGGAAGACTGTGGGAAATGTGAGGGAAAGGATTCTGCAGCTGACCTCTGTGGCTGGAAGGAGAAGGACCTGTGGTCATGTGCACGTGACCCCTTGTGACCCCAGGCTAAGCCACTGCTGCGCACCCAGGACTACCAGGGAGAGAGGACAGAGCAGTGTCCAGATCAGCGCCTGGTTCTCCCATTGATCTGCCATAGCTGGGTTGGTTGTTGGTCCAAGAGGGTTTCTGCCAAGATGGCAGAAAAGAACCTGTTGTTTGGAAAATTGGTGTTCATCCCAGGATCATGAGGAGACAACTTGAAGGGACAGGAGTATTCACGACGTCACTTTGGTTACACAAAGGCAACACTACAGGAATCACAGAAACTTCAAACTTCAGAGGGTTTAGAAATTCCCAAATTACTCAGAGGAAGCCCAAGGAATAGCTGTGACCACACTTAGACACTGAGAGTTAGGCACTGAAAGAACAAAAAATGCTCTAAAATGACATCTTTTAAGAAACAGTGACAGCAGAGGAACTTCTTAAACATACAGACAGCTTCCACACTGCCTCATTTATTATGGAAAATTAAGAAGTTCATAGCATCCTACTCTTTCCTGAGAGTGGTTCTCCTCTTTGTGTCTTACTTGTATAGTCAAGGGATGGCAATTTTTCCTGGAACATCCCTCAACCCTGACCCCAAAAATCTTAAATCACTTAAAGTTGTGATTGTATTTTTTTCTCTCCAGAGCCGGCTGCCCAATCTGTTTTACTCTTGAACGTGGGAACATGTTGATAACTAGAAACGCCACCCACTACTTGGGAAGTCTAAGGTGAGCAGATAGAAAAGTCACTAGACGCAACCTAAATTCAGTGATTCACCAACTTGTAGTTTCAAACATCTGCAGAGCTCTCTGCTCACCCCCACACTGTGACTGCTGTACCTTTTCTCAAGTCCTGGCATTGCACCTTGTGACGGTTGAGTCACTGCCCATAAATAAAAGGGAACCTTAATGTAGGGAACGAGGGAAAGGCTGAGAGAGCAAGATGAAGTCTGAGCAGAGCTGTGGCATTGGAAGATCTTCCTGTTTCTAGGGCCTTTGGGATACAGATGTGTTAGAATTTGGAGAGACACTTGTCCCAACTTGAGTCGTCCTGCGCAGTTGTACTTTAGCTATAGAAAGCTCCGGCCTCGCTGAAGGATATTCTTCTGGCAATCTCAGCCCTGTGGGATAGAGCCTGGAATCTAGAAGGGGGCAGAAAATACTGCTAAGAATCTAAAATAAGCATCGCAGAACTCCAGCACCAAACCCCAGGGATTTTAGTCGACTGTAACTTACAAGCTGGGTGGCTCCTCCCCCTGCTGTGGACCAGAAGCAAAGCTCTGCTGGGATATCACTTCCCTGGGAGCCCAGACTCCCTGTAGAGTCAGCTTGCTCCTTCAGCACCATAATTACCATAATTGCTGTAATTACCATGTGTGTTCCCAGTGCCAGGTGCTGACTCTGCCTCCTGGGTGCCTGGTGCAACCTTCTAGCCTTGAACAACTCATTCCAAATCAAATGACAGGTGACAAGCCTGGCTCTCTGTCAGATGACTGGCTTCTTACAAGGGGAAGGTTCCTGTTTTTGCATGTATTTTCCTAGTATCTAGCACATGCAAGACACATAGATGATGCTCAGTGAATCCATGCCGAAAGGAAGTGTGTGATGGCCAACATTATAAAGGGGGTGGTCAGGCAGAAAGAGGGTCAAATACGCCTGCTTTCCTTGGAGAGATCGCTCTTTCAACAGATGAATAACCTGTTCAGGGTCCTTTAATAGAACCTACCAGGGAGTATCAATTGAGTTAACTAGAGCAGTGAGCAGATTGAGAACTGTGCCGTTAAAATTCAGTGTGCTTAGTCTGAAGAAGAAAAGAGCTCAAGGTGCAGGGGCCACCCTCAGGAGACAGGACGTGCCCCAGGGAGAAGGACTGCACTCTTGGATGCTTAAAACAAAGCAAAGCACAGCGACTGGTCCACTCAGGACGGAATCTCCCACCCCTCCTATGTCACTCCTTTCCCCTCCCGGCGGCCTCTGAGCTGGGGCTCACTAGACATTGGATACCCTCCCTCCCCTCCTCACGTCTTGACAGCTCCCGTTGCCACAGCAGAGCTCCTGACACATCCTCAGCTTCCTGGGGCCGGGTTAGGCAGCCCAATCCCCGCCAGCCAGTCCAGGACGCTGCCCCTCTACAAACTTCTGAAGAGCATGGAAAGAGGGAGCAAAGCCATTCACTGCTCTGAGGGAGGCACAGGCGGGTCCCTAGCACGTGACAGCAGCCAGCGCTGAGCTGAGGCTGCCGGATGCTGTTCCTGCCAACAGGAAGGGATGCGCTGGTCCAGCTTTCAAACGGTTTCACCATGACCCCAAAACTACATTTTATGACGGGACCCAGCGTACGGGCGCACACACACACACACACACACACATGCACACACACGCACACTCACTGAAACTAAAGCCCACAGGACAACAATCACTACCACTGCTACACAGCATACACTGACACTTCCTCCGCCCTCCCTGCCCCTGTCCTCTCGGGCCCTCCTCTCCCCTTCCCTTCCCTTCTCTTCTATTTATTATCTTAGATATGTGGACCCTGACTGAATCCATCAATTTCACGATTCTGTAATGCGTCACGATGGACAGTTGGTATTTCTGCAGAGGTGGCCAGAGGACCCCCGAGTGGAGCCCAGAGTTGCTGGTTAACACGCAGACCCCTGAGACTCACCCAGACGCCTGAAGCTGAATTTTTAGGGTTGTTTGGGACCCTGGTATAAGTTCCAGAAGGAAGCCTGCACTGCAAGAGTTTTGGAGCAGATGACCTCTAGAGTTCTTTCCAACTCCAAAGACAGGGATTTACTGAGCCCCTACTATATACAAAGCATTATGCTAAGAGTTACAGGAGATGCAGAGAAATCTAATACACAGCACCTGTCCTGCTGGAGAGACAGCATGTGCACGTGGAGACAGTTAAATAACATCTTCATCGTCATCTGGTAGCTCATGATGAACAGCCAGAGAGGGGCCAAGCACACGATGCCCCGAGTCCAGAAGATGGGGACCTGTGTGCTGTGGTACACGGCAGTCAGAAAAACCCCATTACGTGTTAATTAACAAAAGTAAAGTTCTAATGCACTGCCATGTTTTTCCACTAATAGCCATAATAGAGACAACTATAACAATAATAAATAGTTGACATTAATTGAGCTATTTAATTGCTTGCAACATGTGGCTTCATGTGACTTCTCTTTTGGTGTTGGCAACAGCCCATGAGTAGAAAACGGTTCTCAGAGTGTGGCCGTTGGACCAGCAGCATCACTGTCACCTGGGAATTTGTTAGAAATGGACATTTCGGGCCCAGGCAGACTAAATCGAAAGTCTGAGGTGGGGCCCAGCAGTCAGAGTTTTAACAAGCTCTCTAGATGACCCTGATGAACCAGTGGGTAAAGTAATGGTTTTGTCTCCGTTGTTGCACATGGGGACACTGACGCCCAGAAAGGTGGAGTGGGCTGCCTAGGGTCATTCGGCTAGTAAATGGGGGAGCAGAGGTGGAACCCCAGCAGCCCTGCTCCCTCGCCCACACTTACCAGGAGTGGAGGGGACTCCCACTTGCACTCTTCCAGTGCCCAGGATGTCACGCTTGGGCCTCGCATGCTCACAGAAGTAAACGTTGTTTACTGTTCACAGATTGGCTCGATGAACATCGGGAAAGTTGAGGCAGCAGACACTGACTATCACATCAGTGGAGGCTGTGCACCAGATGATTCCGAAATGGCATGTAACTTACAAAAACATCTGGGGTTCCAGTTATTTGTGATGATAGATCAAATGTGAGCTTGGTTTCTTAGAGTATAGGTTTAGGTCTGTTGTGTCCACCAGCCCATGCCCACTTTGCATGCAGTGCAAATTGTGAGCCAGATGACTCACGCAGCTTCCAGATCCTACCACCTTCCTTCTGTGAGGTGACAGGGAGCTGCTGACCCTGCAGCTTTGAGGCACTTGTCGAGTAGAGCGCCCGACGATCACTTTCCATTTGCTGCACCCTAGTCACAGCGTGTCCCTTTGATGAATGCCTCAGGTTGCCCCCCAGAAAACTCCCACAGAGCAGAGTTCAGTCATGCCTCCCTCTCTTCTTCCCGACGCCCTCACCCTAGGCAAGGCCAGTGGCGGCCAGGGAAGAACATGATTGGCCTCTGGAAGGAGGGCCGAGGTTTGGGCCTGTCCCAGGCAAATCTCTCTTCTGCTTATGCCAAGGAGCACCTCTTCCCTGCACACTGCCAGCATCTCCTCTCCTGCCAGAGCCCGGCCCTGACCTAGGCACCCGTCCAGCCCAGCTGCCTCGTGCTCCAAAAGTCACACCTCGGCCCTCCCACGGCCCCTTTCACTGACTGTCTAATCCGTGGACAATAGGTATGAAGACATCACTGGCCTATTTACCTTTCTCCGCAATGTTTCTGCCTATTCTAGAAACTTCAAAACTCATCTTTTTTCTGCCTGCTCATCTCATCAGAGGGAGGCCCCACCTGGTACCTTTGCTTTCTACTGAGCCCTCGGCTAGAAACCCACGGCCCACTCTGCTTTTGGGTGGGATTTTTATGACCCACTTATCCACAGTTTTATGAGATGTAAAGTTATTTTTAATTCTCAAAACAGATGTATTAAAATTTAATAACAAATATGTATATAATGCCTTGAAGGAGAAGAAGCTGTCCTGAGATCCAGCAAACAGTAGTTTGTCCTAATCCACATTCCGGAAGGACTGCACCTGTCTGGCAGAGCTGTTCCTTCGCTCTTTTTTCCGCCTGGAGCCAGACCCAGTCACTCGGGAGAGTCATTCTGTGCTGTCCGTACCAAAATGCCTTGGTGGGGTCGTTATCAGAAACCTTGGGCCTTGCTTAACTCTCATGTTTTAAGTATGCAGGGAAAAACATGGAAAAGATCCCAAGAAATATTAAAGAAATTGAAGTTGCCAGCCTAAAGGGAAAAAAAAACTCTAAGGGTCCATATTCTGATAACATTTTTTGGGTGTCAGGAAATTTTAAAAAAAGCTAACATTACACAGAGAACATTAATCAGTTTAAATTGTAGAAATATCTTTTATCTACCATATAAATATAGACATATACATGTAAAATGCATAAAGTTAAAATGAAGTAGTCACTCAAGTAGGTGGCCTGGGAACTCGTGGGATTCTTCTCTGTGGTGGCTGAGAATTGAGTAGAGACACACGTCTCAGAGGGCTGGCATTTCTCCTGCCTGGACAGGGAATTTGGTTAGTGCCTACTTAAGGTGGCATCAATCCAGAGTTCATGATTTTAACCCATTTGTCATCTTGGAACACTTTTCAGGTAATAGAATATGCTTTGCACAAACTAGAAAATGTTCATAAGATTCCCAACCTGTGTCTGAGGCCGAGCCTGCAAGACCAATTTGCTGTCCAATACAGCCTTCCGGGGGTTCGGTTTTCCCCAGGGAGCATTTGTAACAGAGACCCAGATGACAGCTGTGGCAGCCGAATGCCACCAGCCACCAGAGAGGGTAACAGGGTCTAATCATCTAAAAAAGGTCTTTGGAGAAAAGCACAGTCTTTCAAATGTCAAAATCACATTGTCTCTTAAATGCCTAATTTATTTTCAATGTATTCTTTCACACTGATTCCACAATAGTTTACAGCTAATCTCTATCACGGACTCCCTCCCTGGGGATCTTGTTGTGAAATTTCACGTTTTCATCCACCAGCTCGGAGAGTTAAAAATGAACAAACCAACTGACGGGACAATCCTCAAGCAAGAATTTGACCCAAAGACTCTGATACGATGCTGGGAGAAATGTATGGAAAATTCTTCACACTGAAGCAGGAAAAACGCTGCAGAGGAATTTAACCAGCAGAGCTATTGGAAGAAGAGATGAATCGCTGGTACCCCCATGAAATAATCACTTGGTGATAAAATTCTCATTTTATCACCAAGTAATTTTCTGAAATGCTTGTAAGTCCAAAAAAATTGTTTCCAAGGGCTTATCGTAAGAGATACTAATTTTTAGAAAATAACCTAGTAACTTGAGGTTTCGGTCCTGGTTTGGCAGATTTGTTTCTTTTGCTCTATCAGCGAAGATGCTATGGTGGATGAACAATTGCTGATAACAAAAAAAGCCTTTAAGGAAAACCAATATTAAAAGCACCACAGTTGTAATGTGCAGATCCTTGTGAGGACTGCCTTAAATCACAATCCCATTTAACATCTCTTGTCATACTTTTGTGTAACCCTTAAGCATTGCTTCCGAGTGGCTTCCCTGACCCTGAACACCTACGCCACACCACCCACTCTTGACCCTCAACTCATTATAGTCCTATTATGCCAAAACTTATTATTGCCCTTCAAGGCTCCTCACTTCAGGCTATAAACTAAGCCCTTGTCTTAGTCATGTCTTTATTCCTCCCAGCACAAGGCATAACTGTCCAGATGAAATGATGGATGGATGGGAGGATGATGGATGGGTGATGGGTGGGTGAATGCATTGTCACATGAATGAGAAAGTGAAACAATTGCTTTGTGAGTAATGGGTCTTCCTTTGTAATTTCTTTGAAATTGCTCTACAAGTTCTAGCAAAATAAGCTTGGACTGTGTGGTCCTTTCTGCAAAGGCGTAGTGGAATCATTGGAAAACTACAGAGAAGACATCAGCATTTCTGCCAGTGATTCGTTGTTGTTGTCTGTAGATTTTCCAGATACATTTTACTTGGCAGTGTAGAAATAGCCAGATGCTAATAATGAATCTTTTAAAATCAGTGTCACTGAAATCAAGCCAAGACAGAGATCCCTGAAAGCTAACGTTAGTGGGATTTTTAGAACAATTTTTTATAAAAATTGAGTTTTGTAGGATTGTATGAAAAGATTGTTGGAACAAAAAGATTAAAAATATCCAAATATTCCTACGCTAAATGTCCATGGGCCCCTTGCCTAAGAGATGAGGGCCCCAGGCACTTCTCACGCTCCCAGCAGGCACTTTCCTGTGTGGCCCTGGGACGGGGACCAGCTCCAGCGCATCAACATGCCCCGAACTAGGCCATGTGTCTGCTTCAGCAACTGCACTGCAAATGCTCTGTTTGCATTTTGCCACTGGATGATTTGGAAACATAATCCTTACTTTGTAAATAAAGATTACTTTCAGCTGTTTAATTAACCACACCCAAAATTGCAACCATTAAGCTCAGGGAAGACAATGACTAAGGTAGGCCTTTTTTCAAATGAATATACACATATATTTTTTTAACACACCCTAAGTTGCCTCACTCTGATCTGCTTTTGAGTCACACACACCCTGTGCCCCAGAATATTCCCATCTACCTTTCTCAAAATTTATCTGACCAAGATTCTTTTTACTCAAGACATTCTCTGTTCTGCTCTTAAGAGAAGGCAACCTGAGGTCAGAGATTAATAAGTTGTACCCACCTAGTAAAATCTGTACCTTGACAAGGCATTTCTATAGGTGACGCCTAAATCTCCAGGTCTTCCCAGTTTAGGACCCAGCAACACCACGCAGAGCTCCATAGGACACGGGCTTGGACAAGGCCACTCCAAGCCTCATAAACACCTGACCACATAGATGGCTGCTTAGAGCACCTCCTTTCAAAGAAAATTATTCAAATATAGTTTTAGTGGTCAATACCTTTTCTCAGTGAAAAATAGCTTTATTGCTTTGTTGGTAATTATATCAATAATATGTGCTGATTGCTACTGTGAAAAAAATTTTAGTGATACAATAGGTTCAAAGCAAAACACTAGCTGGAAGCCCACCATGCAGAGCTGACTGCTGTCAGCATGTTGTTAATATCCTTTGCTACATGTCTCTAGGCATGTGCACGCGTGTCTATGTAATTTTACACAATTGGGATCATTTTACACGTGCTGTTTAGTTGTAGACACATTTTAAAAGAGTTTTCATTTTTGTTCTGTTTTGTTTTGTCAGGGGGAGGAGGATGTTGCCTTCCCCACCCGTCTCCCCCACCGGCAGGCACCAGGTCACCCATGTTAGCCTTTCCAGTGTGGATCCTTCCGTTCCCTTCTCCACGCTCACATAGTCACAAGCAAACACTCATGCACATATATGGAGCCTGGGTATATAATATCTTAATGTCTTTGTATGAAAATGTTCCTCTCATCTCCCACTTACTTTCCTCCCCGCCTAGTGAATAAGTAAATTGAAACAACTTAGTGTTAAGCTATGAGAAAACGCAGGGGCTTCAAGGGCATGGCGATGAGGTAGCAGGTGAGGTTGGCGTGTACAGTCTCTTTGCCTGCCTTGAAATTCCACTTAGCATATTCCCTCTCAAGTCGCCTCATCTGCTCTGAATCAAGAAAGATAAAACCCAGAGCTTGGTCAACCCAGTACACGTCATCACCAGACACCGTGTGTGTGGCTGGTGACGCCATCAGGGCAATGGGGCTGCCAACGGGGGACCTGCCGTAGGGAGGGCTGAGTTTGCAGCCTGCGTCTGTGCATTTTATGACCGTGTGACCTCACAGGTATCCAGTGCTCACCCTGGTCCCCCCATCTGCAAAATGGGAACAGCACAATAAATCTCACAGTGTTGCTGTGAGGATTAAATGAGCTAATACATGCAAAAGCACTTTTAGTAGTGAAGTGTGTTGGACAGTGCGGGGACAGTGCTCTATATACCATTTATTACATAAAATCCTCAGCAGAGTCTGAGGCAACATACCATATTCAAGCATGGTAATATTTCTGCAGTGAGAGTTCTTAAGAGACTGTGGATCTCACCTCCTCAGATGAGACTGGGTCAAGTTTCTCCAGTTTGGGGGATTCAGAATTGCAAGTGAGAGATTGTGGACTTATATTAGCATTATTCAATTTTTCATATAATAACTCAGTGTGTGTAAACAATGAGATTATGGACAAATAAGATTTTGTTTTTGATATTTTGCTGTATTTTCTTCTATAATTTTCTGCAAGTTTTTACCCCCTATGAGCAACTGAGAATACTACCCTCAGAGGAACAAGGAGAAAGAATTCACTAGGACAGAGTGTCGATCCCCACATGACAACGAAGGGCAAAGTGAGTCTGCAATCCGACGAATTCTACTATTTGTTAACAATTTGAGTCAAGTTGTTATTGCTTTGCAGAGTGGGAGAAGCAGAGTGAGGGGCTGTCCTTATCGAATCCAACCTTGTACTAGGACAGACTCTGGAAGGAGGACGGTGCCCGGCAGGCCAAGTGTGACTAGGCGATGCTGCTGGAAATGGCGAGAGGTCCCTGCCACAGCGTGTGACTAAATTCTAACAATAACATACACCTTTAGGCTTTTCTTTACCTCACGGTTTTCATGGAATGGCACCTTTGCTTCTCACAGGTGGCACACACCTTTGGATGAAAGCATTAGTCCCATGCCAATGAAACTGTGCCTTTATCTCAGTGGCTTTTGATATTTCATTTGTGACTGCCTCACTGAAAAGATTCATATTACAGATGACGGAAGAACAGATTCACAATTGTATTTGCAGGCTGCTGCTCTGGTTCGTATCCATGCAGATGGGTCTGTATTGATTGCTTGTGGCAGAGTTGGATTGGGACAAGGCATTAACACCAAAATGACACAAGTGAGAGAGATTTCAATTTTGCCACCAGCCCAAATTAGAGAGTATAAAATATGCCCAGACTCAGTACTATATCGCCTTTGGGCTTTGTGATACAATGACCAGAATTGCCCGTAGGGTCCCCAGGAGCTCATTCTGGATTACCCAGAAATGAGCCAACTGGGATTTGGGAAAAGGGCTTCACCTCCCTTCCTTAGAGGGAGGGGCTTCACCAAAACTCAGCCTCCCCGGGACCAGTGGCTCCCACCCTTAGCTGGAGCGGCTGTAACTTCTCAGGGACTCCAAAGCACAGGTGCTAGGCAGCCAGCATTCCCAGACGACGCCTGTACGGAATCAGCACCCCAAACTCCGACTTCCTGTGCCAGGCAACCTGTTCGTTCCCCCCCACACACCAAGTCCACTTTTTAATGCTCACTCTATAAAAGGGGGACTCCCCTCTCTAGAACGTGGCCCGTGCCCCACATCCAGCAGGCCTCTCTGTGGGTGATGAAAGGACAGGAAATCTGCACTTTCGCTTTGCAATATTCCCCTTCCCCAGTAAAGCCTACTTTAAACCCCTGCCATGTGGCATTGTGCCCCTGAAAAGGGGCATGTGTACCTTGAAAAATCTTTGACTCATTGTAGTACTCTAGGTTCATAATTTGGGAAAAGATTTTAAAGCCGGTTATTTTTTTAATTTGAAGTACAGAGGATAAACCCTTGGCATGGGTCCAACCGGGAGTGTCAGCTAAAAAGCAAGACATTTCTAAATTCTCCCCATCCTCTAAAAGCCCAATGCGTGCTGTGGGCCATAGCTGGAACTTTGGCTGGCTTTGCCGGCCGCACCCATCGAGTCCCCTCAGGAGCAGGTACACGCCAGGCCTCGGCCAGTCTCTCACTGCTTGGCAAGCTTTGCCCGCTTCTGAATGACCGCCCGGGCCTACCCTCCTCCAGGACAGCCTCCTTCTGGGTCAGACAGTTCCCTACACAAATAGAAACCAAGCTCAGAGCTGCCCAGGAACTTGCCGTGAAGGACAGCTGAAAAGGCCTTCATCTTAAAGAAAGAATGAGCCCACATAGGCAACAATTCAGAAGAGGCGAGAAGCCATCAGCCAGGACTGACATATGTTCCACCCATGGTGGATTTATTCAACCATGAGCCCTCGCATGAGTCAGGCACCAGGCCAGGCCTGAGGATACCGCAGTGAGCAGGACAGAGGTCCCACTCTGGGCTTCCCCAGCGGCCTACCAGCCGGCTGCCCCAAGGGTGGAAGGTGGGGTGACGCTTTCAGATGCTTTTCTAAATCAACTCAGGCCAGTGGTCAGCGTGCCCGCCCCCTCCCCACCCCCATGGTCTGGACGTCCTAGGGCATGTTTACTAAAAATCGTCTGTTCATTTTGTCTTCTCCACCCCCATGCAAGTCAGGGATGTTTCTGGGGTCCTCTGTGTCCTTGGCCATAACCGACACTATGGCTGCCGCTCCAAGGGCGAGGGGCCTGGCCCCGACTTTGACCATGAGCAGCCAGCCATGCGGAGCAGATTCAAACGGCCTTTGTGGATCGGTTTATGGACCTGGTCATCTTGTCTGTGAATTCTCTGCGACCTCAGTGATTCTCAATGCATATGTGGGCAATGGGCATATGTCGATTTAAATGTAAATTCACAGTCCCAACAAGTATAAATAAAAATCATCTATTTTGAATTTTCAAATAGGGAGCTATAGGATTTTTATATTTATCAAAAGGGAATATGGATTTTAAAGGATTAAGAAATGATCTTTCCCATCTGGACCCTGAAGAGGAGGCAGGTGGCCCAACTAACGATCCTCTCAGCTGCGCAGCAACCTTCAGCCACAAGCTTCCTTCACTTACGCCAGGTGTGCCGAACACAATCATCACTTCCTAAAAGCAGCATGACCTGGAAGAGTCTGGGAAGCCTGGCTGTGGCTCCAGCCCCGTGCCGTCCAATGCCATGGCCAGGAGCCACGTGCAGCTGTGGAGCCCTTGAAATGAGCCCAGGCCAAACTGGGACGTGCTGTGAGTGCAAAATACACACTGCAGGTCGAAATCGAGTTGCCTAAAAAGAATGTAAAGATACTTCATTAATAATTTTGCTTTGATAAGATGTTGAAATGATATTTTAGATACATTAATTCATCTCACATTTTACTTTTTTAATGTGGCTACTAGAAAATTTTAACTTTTATAGGTGGTGTCCACCTGCAGCTTACATCACATGTCTATTGGACAGTGCCTCTGTGGCCAGCCCCTACTGCGTCTCGACCTGAGGAAAAAAAGACAAAACTTAGAGGCATCGGCAGAAGGAAGAGATTTAGTGGCTGTGGGGAGCCGGGCAAGAAGATCAATCCTTTGATCAAAAAATAAATTTTCACAAGGTCCAGAATTTCAAAGTGCATACCAGCAAAGAAAGACAGGAGAGGAAGAGAAAAGGAAAAGGAAAAAAAAAAGAAGAGAAAAGAAGGGAAGGGAAAAGGAAGAGAAAGAAGGGGAGGGAAAGGGAAGGCATGAGGAACAGGAAGGGGAGAGGAAGAGGAAGGGGAGAACAGCAAAGGAAAGGAACCTCTAAACCTTACCCATCCCTCAAGTTTCTGGACCTGCCTGAACGTTCTCAGCGACCCCTGCCCAAATGCCCAGCCCGCATCATACTTGTCTGCTATTATATTTGCCTTCTCGACAACCTCATTCATCAGTTTGGTTCAGTTCAACAAGTACATTCCACGTGTCTGCTATGTGGGAGGCATCGTGCTGGGCTGAGGGACAACCACAGTGAAGCACACAAGTCCCTGCCCCAAGGAGTCCAAAGTCTAGTGGAGAGACAGACGTGGGAACAGGCGGTTACTGCACAAACCACCCGGTGCTGGGCACTGCACGCGGAGCAGCACAAAGAACCAAGAGCTGTTTAGTGTTTCCTGCCTCTGCCCCTGCTGGGCTGCAAGCTTGTCCAGGCAGGCAGCGCACTTCCTCCTCTTCCATCACTGGGCTGCGGCACTCATGAGATGCTGACCGACTGGAAAAGGTTGGAGTGATGCGGTGGCTTTGAAATGGGACGGCTGGGTTCAAGTCCCAGCTCTGCCACTTATTAGCTGCAAGTGTGACCGTGGGCAAGTTTTTGACATATCTGTACCTCAGCTTCCACATTCGTAAAATAGAGAAAATACCTACTAGTGTCCTTGTGAATATTAAATGAGCTTAACTTAGCTCTAAGAGTATTTAACGCAGTGCCAGCACATATTAAAAGCCAAATAAATGTTAGCGGTGATTATTAGGACAATTGTTATTCCCCAACCAGTCCTTTGTGTTTCTGGCCTTATGTTTTTCTGCTTTTCTTAGCCTATAGCACCATCACGGAGAAGAAGACTTCTGAGTCACAGGGGCAGAAGGAGCTAGGTGTCTGGGCTTTGGCAGGGACGCTATAAACACTACCCCATTATTCCAACTTGGTGTCAGCCAAAACTTCCATTGGCCACCAGACCTGTGCAAACCTCACTTGATTAAATAATAATGCATATTAAAATGCATATGAAAGACAGTACAGTTCTGTACTAAGAGTACATAAGGTATGTGGCAACCGATCAGTAACTGTATCATGGTGGCTTTGGGGGTTTAAACTGTTAGACTCATTCCTCTTTGGGACCAAAACTGAAGAGGGAGCAGAGAGCAAGCTGAGAGGCATAATTGCTCATATATGTATTCAACAAAGTTTTATGGAGCTAAAAAGTTGTGACCAGGCACTTAAGCGATGGCAAAAATAAATCAGACAGGGATCCACTCACATCACTTATAACTTAGTTTAATTATATACAGTCTTATAATGAAATCAAGGCAAGTAGAAAGTGTTGTACGAGACACAGTCCAAATGCAGTCTTACGGGAGGTGATAAGAAGGAGATGACATCTAGCTAATGAGCGTAATTTAGACAAGTAGACACAAAGGAAAATTCCAGGTGGAGGAAAGGGCAGAAATAAAGGTGTGGGCATCAGGACAGTAGCAGGTATGTCTCAGAACATAGACAACCTGGTTTGGCTGGAGAGTAGACTATGATGGGGAAAATCTGGAGATAAAAGCTAGAAAACTAGCCTGGACAAGATCATAAATACCCTTACATATAAGCTAAAGTTTTCAGGTTTTATTGTCAGCCACACAAGCCTTTGACAGTAATTTGATCAAGGAAATAACATAATCAGGAAGATTAATCTGGTAGATTGCATAACATGAATCACTATGGGAGAGAACAGTTGGGAAGCGACTGCAATAGTCAAGAGGTGACAAAGGCTCGAGTGAGAATACGCCGGAGGTGATGGGGAGGAAAGACAGATGAGGTGACAGCACCTGCGCCTGATTGGATGGGGTGGGCAGGCAAGGAGTCAAAGCTCAGGTGAGTGGGAAGACGGCGGTGCCCTTAACAGAAACGGGCAACACAGGAGGAGCCGGTTTCAAAGGGCAGGTGGCGAATTTGAGTTTAGATGTGTAGCTTGGTAGTCAGCCAAGGGGTTTATCCAACAGGAGGTTAATTCAGGTTGGCAAGAGGTCTGGACTGAAGACAGACTTATGAGTCATGAGTGCAAGTTAGTAATTAGAATGATAAGACTAGACGAAACTCACGAGAATGTGCAACTGCACAGAGGGAAGAAAGAGCAAGGGCTGGAGAGAAAGGGAAAAAGAGAAAACAAAGGAGGAAAGAGAGGAAGGTGTGAGCCAAGGGCAGCTCCAGGGGGAACACCAACTGGGAAGGCAGATCTGAGAGAAAGGAGTGGGAGGCAGGAGGCCCTGGACACAGGTGGGGTCCCAAGGCCCGGTGCACGCTCAGAGCAGGAGCCCACCTTCAGGCGGAGCCAGCCTCCTGCCTGGGGAAGGAGGTTGCCGTTAGACAGCAAGGTTTTGAAGGCCCTGAAACTTCCCCCATATATGCCCCACCCCCACCCCATACACACTTAAGACAAAACAAAACTCTCCTGGCTGGAAACCACACCATCCCTAACTCTGACATGGACCAAGGCACCCCAAGTCCTCTCCCAGCTCCCAGCAGTCCCTTGGTCGTCACCACGCCCCTAAGACAGGGCCGGGGTGCACTTCGCCTCCCCTCTGCTGCTGGGCACTGGCATGGATGACACCGTCCCAAACATGCAGACGAGCTTGTCACTGTGCAGGGATGAGGTCACCCAGGCAGGACCTCATCCTGAAGGGGAGCTGGCAGTATGACAGGGCTAGGAGGGGGAGGCCTTTCTTGAACATTAGGAAGAGAAGGTCACGAGAAATGAGTGGGTGGGCTGCGGGGACATCTTGCTGACTTTTACGAAAAAATGAGCACAGACTCAAACCGTGCCTGCCTGGGAGGCCACTGCGCCCAAACCTGATGAACCGCAGTTAACCCAGCACCGGTGCGAAGCACCTGGCCTTTTTGACCCAGGTTCTCTGGGTGCCCAAATTCCCCATCCCGCCCACAAATCCAAGCCACCAAATCCGAGCTTGCAAAGGCGTTGGCCACGCAGCGCCTCGAGGCCAAGGCGAATTACGGTTTGCCCTGAAGTAACCGCTGGGCTCAACCGACACTCCCCGCTTCCACGCGGAGACACGAATGCTTTGCTTTCTCAGATAAAGTCAGAGAGTACAGGGTCCCCTCCCGCCACCGCCCGTCGCAGACCGGCTCCGAAAGACCCCCTGCTGGGGAGGACCCCGCACCGCACCTGAAGGCCCCGGCGCACCTGCGGACGCGCAGGAAGGCGCTGGCGGTTGGATTGCCACAACGTTACCACCCTCACCGGGTGCCACCACCTCGTCGTCCCCGGGACGCAGGGGACCAGGGTGACAATGACGACCGACCAGCAGCTGCGACTCAGTTCTCCCTGCAGGAAAGCCTTGCAAAGAGCTCACTGGCCGGCTCCGAGACCCCTTCTCGTGCGAGTAGAGGTAGGGTGCAAACAGAGGAAGTTAAGCAAAATCTGTTTGGGCCACTCTGGCTGTTTTCTCCACTTGATTCGCTAGTTCTTGGGAAGCATCTGGGTAAGAAACAGAGATGGGAAGTTTTAAGAAATCCATTCTGCAAAGAGAAGTACCTTACATGGATTCAAATAACTTGATGTTTCTTTCTCCCACTTGGACTTTTCGAAAAAACTCAGAGTAAATCTCATTAAACAATTCATCTGTTTAACATAATGCAAATACAAATGGATGTATATTCTGCTTTCAGGAAAGGGATGATTTCTCATCTGCTGCCAGCTCTATGCAGGTGCAAGAGTTTAATGGAAGCAGACACCTGGCCTTGAAAGTGTAAGGAAGATACAATGTTGCCTTCCTCTAAACTCAGCAAGGACAAAACCACACCAATGTTCATTTAAAGATTATATAACCAGTAGTGTCGCCTCCCTGGGAATATTGGACAAAGTATTTCACTATTGCAGAAGGGCTGTCCTTGTTTTCAGAATATTGGTTTCCTATGCTCTGGACAGAACAAAGCAGTGGAGTTGGAGCAGGATATGGATAAAGAAGAACTTGGCGGGCACAGCCTGAGGGTGAGAAGGAGCTACCCAGGATGGTGAGTACACTGGTGTGGACTGGTTGAGTCAATTTGACACTACACTGTTAGAATTCTTTTTCTATCACAAGACAATGAGTCACTTGGCAGATCTGTATGTTTACCACCTTGAATAACCAGGGTCCAGATTACATTAATCCTCTTTAGATAGCAGCAGAAAATAAATTTGGAAAACTAGGTATCAAATCCTTGCTCTTGAAAAGTATCAAGAACAGCAAAATTCTGATCTTTGTGTGTCTGCTTATAACTTCCTATATATGAGGGGTCTTCAAGAAGTTCATGGAAAATGCATATTATGAAAAAATTATACATAGATTTCAAATTTTTTTTGCGCCAAAATAAACTCTTACTAACTTGTTATGACATGTCTGAACAGGATGTAGTTTGAGGCACTAAGGATTAAACATCAGTTTAGAAAGAGCCCCTATCAGAGCAACATGAATTCTGCTAAAATTGAAGCAAGAACAAACATCAAATTTATGGTAAAGCTTGGGTGGAAGAATGGTGAAATCACTGATACTTTATGAAAAATTTATGGGGACAATGCCCCAAAGAAATCATCAGTTTCCATATGGATAACTCATTTTGAGAATGGACGAGATGTAGCCCATAGCAACAGACCATCCACAGTATTTTTTGAGGGAAAAATTAATCTTGTTCATGCCCTAATTGAAGAGCATAGATGACCAGCAGCAGAAACAATAACCAACACCAAAGACATTCCAACTGGTTCAGCTTACACATTCTCACTGAGAAAGCTGAGCAAACTTTCCACTCAATGGGCACCAAAACCATTGAGCCCAGATCAGCTGCAGACAAGAGCAGGACTTTTCAAAGGAAAGTGGGAACAAGATCCTAAAGCATTTCTTTGAAGAATTGTAACAGGAGATGAAACTGGCTTTTCCGGTGTGATCCTGAGGACATAGCACAATCAAAGCAAGGGCTACCAAGAGGTGGAAATCAAAAGCAACAGCAGACCAGGAAAGAGCAATGGTCGTGGCAACAGTTTTTTGGGATGCTCAAGGCATTTTGCTTTTTGACTTTCTGGAGGGCCCAAGAATGATAACATCTGCTTATTGTGAGAGTATTTTAAGAAAGCCAATGCTTGGGCAGAAACAAACCTGGGAGAGCTTCACCAGAGAGTCCTTCTCCACCATGACAACGTTCCTGTTCATTCCTTTCATCAAACAAGGGCAATTTTTCAAGAGTTTCCATAGGAAATCATTAGGCATCCATGTGTAAATCTTTATATCCCTGATTTGGCTCCTTCTGGCTTCTTTTTGTTTCTTAATCTTAAAAAATCTTTAAAGGACACCCATTTTTCTTCAGTTAATAATGTAAAAAGACTGCATTGATGGGTTTAAATCCTGGGACCCTCAGCTTTTTAGAGATGAGCTAAATGGCTATGTCCACTTACAACAGTTTCTTGAAATTGATGGAGCTTATGTTGAAACATAAAGTTTATATTTTTTATTTTTATCTTTTAATTCCATTTTTCCATGAACTTTTTGAAGTCCCCTTGTGTATCACTAGAAAAGAAAAAACTGCCAATGATTGTTAGTTTTAAAATGCAGAAAACAGAGGATCTTATGAGCTGGAATTTTGCAAACTTGTTTTAACTGCTGTCAACCTAAATAACAAACAGAGAGAGGATCTCAGAAAGAAAAGATATTTATTTGGGATTATAAAGCATCGCAATGGGAATACACATGTCATAGTAAACTATGTGTGTATTCAGGGAAGTAAAGGAAGACAAGGGTTTTCAAGGGAAAAAATGAGGAGGATTACATAATTGTTTTGAAGTAATTATTCTTGCCTATAGATATCAATAACAAGGGTGATGCCAGTTGAAGTTTGGACAGGCAGTTGCTGGGCAGATGTCCTTGCAGAAGTATTTTCTTATGTGAGGTTGCAATGGCTTTCTTCAAGGTTGTGGTTTTAGTAGAGTCTTTTGTGATAGATTTTGATATTAGGCATGAGAAAGCCCAATATCTTGGCTCTTCTTGGCCTTTCTCAGCTCTCTTTGTCAGGGTTCTCTTAACATTAGTGACTCCATTTTGATTCTGACAACTTTTACATCTCTTTAAGTTTAATGAACCTCCCCCTGAACTAAGCCAAGGTCACTAATAATGAAAAAGACTCTCTGTGAATAACTGTTATTTATTATACCCCTTTGCATATATACAGAAAAGATGTTTTTTTAAAAAAAGAAAAGATTTAAAGCCAAACTTTCAAATTAATTATGCTATGAAGATAACATCTTATGCTTTTGGTTTATCATGAACAGACAAGTACTGAAAATAAAACTTACCTACAGTTACATATTTTTTTGTTTCTTTTTGTCATTAATTTCCAATTTCCATTGTGATCACAAATGATTATTTAAAGGGGAAGACAAGGAGAAAATGAAATCAGGAATACACTAGGGGAAAAAAACATAAGCATGAGACAGACATTAAAGAGTAAAGAAAAAAATAAGAAAACAAGGCACAAATGAAAAGAGGAAGTGAGGAGAAGTGGCTGGACAGAGCGGGATTGAGTGGGTCAGCCACTGGCTCGGCAGCAGGTTTGGACAGCTGAGTAGTGCACATGATTGAGGCAGTGTGAGCAGCCCAGAAAGATCTGGGGGGGGAGATGCACCAGGGTAGTGGAAGAAGTGACCCTCAGAGACAGTCACCCTCAGAGAAACCCCCGCAGCTCCTTGGTTGCTATGTGTCTCATTTGATGTGCTCTGATGATTTGTTAGATTTAAAACTGGATCATGTTTTCCCTGTGTTATTCCTTGGTCCTTTAGTTTTGTGGGTGAATTTAATCACTTCAATGTCTTCTGTTAAATTGGAGGGATGGCTTTTAATATCAAAAATGTGCCAGGAGCCTGGGACCCCATTCTACTCCTATTATTTCCTTCATTCGACATCCATTTTTGAGTCCCTGTGATGACCAGCACTGTGCCATATGACAGGTACAAAGTCATCGACTTCTAAACATCTTATTTACGGCCATGTGTGTTTGGCAGTTCCCTTCTTGCCACTCCCACTTGAGAAAGAGTGAACAGCCAAGGTAGCAGTGACTTCTGAACCAGAAGAACATTTCGTAGCCCCACCATCTACCTGCAATACCCTACTTGCCAGGGGAGCAGGAGAGGCGATGGGTTTCCTGAGCCACTCATTAGCTCTTTCTTTCAATGGGAGTTGGGGGTGGTAGTTACCAAAGCTGCCCAGAAATTTCATGGCATTCACAAGTCCCCAGGGAGGCCCTGGTACCCACTAGTTACCAGCCAGGACACTGGAGCCAGGCTGCCTGGGTTTGAATCCCGGCTCTGTAGCTAGCGTATGATCTTGGGCAAGTTACTTAAACTTTTCTTGCCTCGGTTTTTCTGATCTATAAATGGGTTTATAATAGTACCTGCCTTGTTAGTTTGTTTTGAGGATTAAATGAGCTCATGCTTAGGACAGTGCCTGACACATTGTGAGCACTCAATAAAAATTAACTCTTATTATTGTTATTCCAGAATGCCGGTGTCCTCACGCACGCACAGCCATGGACGGTGCTGGCCCAGCAGAGAGAACGCAGCTACCCAAGAGAACACAGATACAGGATGCTAAAGTTAGACAGAGCTGGAGCACCACACATTCCTTTTTATTAAAAAGGAAAACAGGCATGCAGAAATTTGCAAAGCAAATTGGAGAGAAGCCGAGACTTCAGAAAAAATCAATTGATAGAGATTGGACACTTAAAGACTTTTTCTTCAGCAAGTACATAAGCAAAAACTCAGACCTGTCTGTGAAGAGTGTGAAGGGCCCTGAAATAACACAGTGGGACCTTGGAGCAGGGACTCAGAGCAACATGGACCCCCCAGAAGAGGATCCAGGAAGAACACAGACTGTTCTGTCAGCCACACTGCTGAGGTTCATTATCAGTTCTTCAATGAGGAAGAACAGGAAACTGACAGCAAAACACTCTAAAATCTTTAGTATAAAGTTGTCATTACACTTTGGATTTGGTTTTTCTTTTTTAAAAAATCCGTTTGTGTTTAGAAAGTCATACATGAAGTCAGTCTTGTGCAGGACATTGGAGACACATGGTGAACTAGACAGATACAGACCCTCTCCTCATGGAGTTTAGGATCCAACAGGAGAGACTGACATTACATAAGTCATCACACAAATGTCACTGCAAGCTTAGCAAGTGCTAAGAAGAAAAATGAAGGGGTCAGTGAAGATTATGTCAGGGAACTTTCAGATTTGGGAGTCAGAGGCAGCTCCTTTAAGAGAGCAACAGTGGTGCTGCGCCAGGAAAGATAAGGGAGCATTAGCCAGGGAAAGAGCTGCAGCTGCAGCAGGTGGCGCCAGGAAGCGCCTGCTTAAGGCTCAGGGTGTGGGCAGTGTGGGCTGTGGTCGGGGAACCGGGAGCACCCATGCTGGGAGCACCTTCAGTGGGTGAGCCCAGAGCGGGGCGAGGGCCAGCTGCCCAGACCATGTGGGCCACGATAGCATCTGTATATTCTCCCAAACACAGGACAAGTCACGGAAGGCATTTAGGCACATTAGTGATACATTCCATTTTGTTTTTTTAATGGATCATCCCAATTGCGTGTGGAAAATGAGTTTGAGGCACTAGAAAGGAAAAGAAAACTCTATCAGGGAGTTTTTCAACCTGGCCGTTAATCAAGGTCATAGTGAGCACGGCCAAATACAAAGTCCCCTTTGCTGTATGTATCACGTCTGTCTGCGTGCTCCCGGTTTGGTGCTACAAAATGGCACCAAACCACAGAAGAGATGGCCAAAGTAAAGTTTTCTAGCAGTAAAATTTTCAGTTGTACTAAATTTCATTGAACCAAAAGGTGTCGATAACACTTAGCCATATGGAAGCTGGTGAAAAGAATGAATGGGTTTGACCCACTGAACTAGGTAGCTGGGGATGTGACACTGAATGCTGAAGGGCCACCTGGATTCAGGACAATTGAGCAATAGCTAGAGGAACTAGGCAGGGGTTTTATTAAATGTAAAGTTGAAGCATTTGGCTTAGGTCTGTGGCTAAACAATACTGCAGATACTTCACCACTGAATTCAGCCTGCCCTGGTGGCAGCCGGCCCTGTGCTGGGGGAGGCAGTGCAGGACCTGGCCCGTTTAGAGGACAGTAGGGGGAGAGGGATTGCACTAGGACCTTCCCCGGCCCTCAACGCTTTCGCCTCTGGGGCCCTTTCCTCCCTAAAAAACAAATTGTATTTTACAGCTGCATTGGTTAAAAAAACACACACAAATATAATACAGGCTAATTTATATTCATTATTTTCTTCTGATTTTAAAAGAAAGGAAGACATTTTTGTGGACCCTAAAGGTGGGCACATCAGCCCTGCAGAGGGCAGACTGCGGAATCACGGGTGGGTGGGCACGGAGAGGACAGGGCACGGAGCGGGCACCATGCCTTCACTCTCATAGGCTCCTTCCCTATGCAAGCATGACCAGTTATCCCTCCAACAAAGTCCGCCAGCAACCCAGTAAACTTTCTGGCCCTAGGTGGGCCAGAATTCGTGTACCGACAGATTCATGTTCCCACAGATGTGTACTAAGCTGCACTAAGAGAAACAGTCTGGCAACCACAAGTAATGTAAATATGTTTCCCAACCTTTGTGTCCCTCAAAGAATGTTCATTGAAATCCAATGTATAACTCAACACAACGCTTCTAGAAAAGGCTGTTTCCACCTAATTCCCTCAAGCCCTGCAACTGCTCTTTCTCCAAACCCACCAAATTCTGCCGGGTTCTGCCTTGTCTGTCTCTCTTCCCCGCCTCTCTCTGTGCTCCTTTTGTTTCCTCTCCACCCCTCCGGGGCTTGTTCCCAAGTAAGGAGGCCACAGAGAGCAGTGGGGGAGGAAGACACACCCTCTCTGCGAGGGGGAGGGAGGAGGGAAGGCTAAGAATATGCTACCTCATCGGTCTTTGCACTGTCACAACTGCAAAAGCTTTAAAAAGTGACCTATTTTGTTACAGTGACAACACGGAATGTGCTGATAGAAATGCCCTTTGCTGAAACCGGCCGGTCAGAAGACCAGGAGGCAGTGAGCACAGTGGGTGGGGGGACGTGCTGGAGAGCCCGCCGGCTTCTCAGCCCAGCACACCCGTGGGGAACGCTTCAGGCCAACCCTGGGCGGAAGGAGAGCAGCCCCCCGCAGCCCTCCACGTGCAAGTTTGTTCCAGCTCCTGCAGTAGTAACTTGGTAGCAGAAGGCTATGGAATTCTCCGGCCACTTGGTGGCAGAACTGAGCCCCATTCTTAGAGATGAACCGGAATTCAGAAACACCAAAATCGAGTACAGATTGTAAAATATACGCAAAGGCAATGGAAATATTTGAGGAAAGCAGTACCCTTTAGGCGCTTCTGTCTCAAGGAGCCCCTTTTGTGTCTGAATGTTCTATTTGTTACACGTGGAGAAGCGATAAGCGCGTGTTTAAACAGCTGGTGCTTTTAGGCTGCAGGGCATGGAAACTACTGAGGCCCCAAGCTCCTAACATGACCTGCATGTCCAGAGAGGGTAAGGCTTCCCCGCCCAGACGGTGAGAAGTCTGTAGTTTTTATCTTTGGGCAAAGATGATCCAAGCCTGCTGATAATGCAAGAACTCAAGAAATGTCTAACTCCAAGGTATAATTGCTGATTTTCACATGCTAGGGGTGACCAGGTCGTCATCATATTATTACAAGTTTGAACAAAGAGCCCTAGGGCCCCGGCAGGATCTCTGTGCTGTTCAATCTTTCAGAACAGCTGGTGTTCCATATATACACATTTCTGTTCACCAGGGAGGCACTGCAGCTCCATCTGCTTGAAAATGCATCAAAAGAGCCTGGACTCAGAGTTGTCAACACATCTCAGGAAGGTCATTCTGGGTCTTCCTATGAAGCAGGTCCCATCAGTGGCAAGAAGAAGCCACCCCAGCCAGGGACTCAAAGGCATCCCGGGTCAGGACCTACAGTTTTTGAAAACTTGATGGGTAAATTGCCCTGACATTTAAAAGCTGTAATAGTTTCTATTTCACATGCAGTGGAAACTTTCATTACGCTGTTAGGGTAGAGTATTCCAGCATTCCAGGGAAACGGAATTATCTTCTATCTCACCCGGTGGTTGAGGAAACAACCCATTTTATATGTGGAATTATAAACAGCAATTTCACAGGGCACAGGCTCAGGTGTGCATATCTTTCCCTAGGTGCCTCTGAGCCCTCGTTTGTAAAATGAGGATAATATTCCTACCTCAGAGATTATCATGAAGATTAAATGAACTAGTGTAGGGAGGCATTTTGCCTGGCTTGAGTGCAGAATAAAGCTTAGCTATTACACAAAGTTAAACACACACACACACACACACACACACACATTTAAATTCAATCTCAAGCTCATGCCACCTGGCAGCAGAAACTCGGTCCTCCTCAACTGAGAGGAAAGCCAGCAATACAAGGTTCTCGTAGCAGCTTCAGAACAAATGGCCCTGGGACAGGACACTTGCCTTAGGTCTCCCTGTCTACCATGTTACCTGTCCTTGTTCTTGACATCCCTGCCACAAGTCTCAAAGGCCAGTTTTGAAACCCAGCCTGAGCATGACCTAGTTCTTTTCCTGTCCTCTGATCCTGCTCTGAAGATAGGCGGTGTGGGCTGCCCCCACTGGTGCCTAAAGAGTGAGGAAAGAAACACATCAGCTAACTGCCCAAAATTATCCCGCCACAGTAGGAAGATGACCTTTTCCCCAGCACATTACGATTCCCATGGAGTGTTTGCTTATATCATCTATAAGCTGATGATCCTTCAATTGGCATCTCCAGTCTGGACCCCTCTCTGACCTCCAGATTCCTAGATCCACCTGACACGTGTGCTTGGAAGTCAAACAGCGGCTTACACTGGGGGAGTCCTAGAGAGGACTTTGACTCCAT
Source organism: Eulemur rufifrons (assembly GCF_041146395.1). NCBI lineage: Eukaryota > Metazoa > Chordata > Mammalia > Primates > Lemuridae > Eulemur > Eulemur rufifrons. The sequence continues at coordinate 31,847,306 of NC_090983.1, read as the reverse complement.
CATCCCCTGTCTTCCCATCCCAGCCAGTTGCTCAAGCCAGAAAGCCAGGACTCATCTCCAAGTCCTCTCTTTCCTTTACCCTCCTCCTGTCTAATCTGTCAACTGGTCCAGTTGGACCTACATCCAAAAGTCACAGCATGTCTGTCCCCTTTTCTCTGTCTCTGTCACCACCACCCTACACCCTAGTCTAAGCCACCATCACCAGTAGCCCAAAGCACACAGAAATGGCTTCAGATCTAGTCTCCGTGCTGCCCTCCTACCAGCAATAATTCATTCTCCACACACTGGAATGCCCTACTGCGAATCACATCATGTGACGTCCTAGCTCAAAACCCTCTGATGGCTTCCCTTCCCACTAGAAGCCTCCAAGCCGCTTGTCCTGGCAACCGCCATCTCTCTGATTTTCTCTCACCACACCCTCCCCCACCCTCACACTCAGCCGTGCTGGCCTTCTTTCTGCTGTTCCCACACGCCAAGCATCTTCCTCAGGGCCGCCATGCTTGCTGCTCTTTCCCCGGCCCTTGTCTTGATGGCTTGCCCTTTATGACTTAGTGCGAATGCACTCCGTCACTGACTACCTGAAACTGAACTAGTCCCTTAAGTCACTTCTTATCATCTTATCCTGTCTATCACGTTGCTAACCATTTCCTGCAGTTACCTGTTACTCTAGTTGTTTATTATCCTGCCACATTAGAAACACATGGCTTTTTATACCTACTATTTTACAGTTCCCACAGAACACACACACACACACACACACCCCCTACCTAAACTCCATGGGAGCAAGGAACTTGTCAGGCAAAGATAAATATTTTTTAATGAATGAATTGTTTTTATTTGATATTCATATTCCTGTCACTCATTCCCTTGCATGTGTAACAATAAAATAAACTACTTTTAAATCTCTGAATAACAATATTCAATGATAAACTTCTTTGACTTTGTGCAAATGATTCCATCTGCTAAAAATGTCTTTTCTTTGTTTTTCTGATGAACTCCTATTCATCCTTCAAAACCCTGTTCAGGCAAGGAGCACTCATAGGGGATGAGGGTGGGAATTGTTGAGGCGGCAAGATGGGAGTGGCCGCCACATTGCCTAGTCGGTGAGGCTAGAACCAGGGACTTTAGGGAAGACTGGATTGGAATCTTTCCAGGTAAAATCCTGCTCTAGACCTGGAGCTCACTCTCTCCAGCAATAACTTTTCCAGAAAACCAAGAAGTCAGCCTCAATTATCTAGCAAACCACTCATCATCTTCACTTGCATGGTTTTTAGGCATCTCAAACTTAATATGTCCAAATAGGACTTAGGATGTAAAAGATAACCACATTCACCCAATTGCTCAGCCCAAAAGGTTGACCTCATCCTCACCCTTCTCTCCACCTCACACACATACCACATCCAACCTGCCAGCACATCTGGCCCCTTTCCTCCTCCCTCCCCCACCCTGCCCTGTCTCACACTTCATAATCTCTTGACTGTGCCACTGTCATGACTTCTAACTGTCTCTCTCACACTTTGCCCTCACCCTTCATTCTCCACCCAGCAGCCAATGCAGTCTTAGTTCTTGGCTGGGCTCAGTGCCTCACACCTGTAATCCCAGCACTTTGGGAAGCTGAGACTGGAAGATCACTTAGGGCCAGGAGCCTGGTCAATATACTGAGACTCGTATCTACAAAAAAATTTAAAAATTAATGCACACCTGTAGTCCCAGCTACTTAGGAGGCTGAGGTGGGAGGATCACTTGAGCCTAAGAGTTGGAGGCTGCGGTGAGTTATCATCATGCCACTCCACTCCAGCCTGGGCAACAGAGAGAGAGACTCTGTCACTCAAAAAAAAAAAAACAAAACTTTAGATCTTAGATCCTCCCACCCTCTGCTCAAAATCCTCCAATGGCTTCCCGTCATATTAATATTTAGAACCCTCTGCAAAACCTTACCAAGCCTACATGACCTGGCCACTAACTACTCCTCTGGCCTCATTTCCTACCACACTCCCATCTGCAGCACAGGAAGGAGCTTAAAGATACAGACTTGGGAGCAACTCTGCCACTCACTGGCTGAGTGATATTGGGCAAGTTGCTTAATGCCTCTGTGCCTCAGTTTCCTTATCTGTGAGGCAAAAGTGATGATGATAATACTTTGCTGAGCTGTTGTAGAATTAAAGGAGTCCTGAGAACAGCCTCCAGCCCCGTGGCAAGCCTATGCACATGCTAGTGGTTTTAAGTAATTTGATGTCTTGAACCCTTAAATTTGACAAAACAAGTGAGTACAAAAAAGATTAAGGAAGAGAATATAGTTGCAGGGTGTTATAGTCAAGTTTTAAAGACACATTTTGATGAAGTCTTTAGTATGTGCATGGTGGAATCTCCCTTTGCCCTTTCACACAAGAGAAACCTGAGAAAGAATTAAGGTCTCGTGAGTGTTGGTAGCATCAAACTGATTTATAAATTGGCTAGTTTCTGGTTTTGCCTTTTTTTTTTTAAAGTAATAGCCTGTTTAAAACTCACTTTTTATTATTGGTCCCTGACTTTAAACACATTTCCCTGGGGCAACCAGTCCTGGACTTCAAAGGGAGAATGAAGATGCTGTTCTTGACTCACTTATGGGAAGGAGAGAACCAGCACTGCCAAGAGCTGCTGGAAGGGCTCGTGGGCCGTGGGCAGGGCAGGTGAGCACCCTGGTTGGTGCTCCTGTCTGGCAGGGTGACTATAAATCGAGTCGCGTCAGGCTGCCGCTGTCAGCCTGGGCTTCCCCAGGGCTGATAGGCTTCCAAAGCGACTACTCTAACATACCTGCTCTTTAAAAGAACATAAAACAAAACAAGTCTATCACCGCAAACGCATTTTTTCTTGTCGTGATGCCTTCCCTTCCCAATTCTGATGAGCTGATTTTTTTTGTGAATGGACGAAAGGTGAGTGTACAACATGATTAATATGAATTTTATATACCAAGAATAAAAGCCAAGCTTTTTTCTTTTTTTTTTTTTTTTGCTATGTTGCCAGTTCTTATTTCCTTAACCTCTCTCTTCTTTTTTGAGTCATATACAGTGGTATGAACTTAAACATGGGTTGTTCGTCCAAGTTTTGGTGCAAAATTATTAAAGAGTGCAGGGGTTTTCTTTCTTTCTTTTCTTTTTTTTTTTTTTTTTTTTTTGCTTTTTATTTTTCTTTTGAATCAGCAACAAACTGTTTTATTTGTTATATTATGATGGGAGTGAATTCTGACAGCTGGGCACTTCAGGACACAGATGCGAAAAACTCACATCCCTCCTTTATTTGGATATAGCTCTACCTGAGTTCACCAGCGCTGTTTTAATAGAAGGTATATATAACATTGCGCATGATAATAGCGAAGAACTCTCAAATGATTTTGCTTGGCCTTGATAAATTCCCTCGGGTGAATCAATTCACCTAGAGGCTGCAGCGCCCCTGCCTGGACCGTGCAATAAGCAGGCTACTTTCCCCAGGACAGAAGACAGGAGGCGACCCCAGTGCTTAGCCTGAGCCAGGTGTTCTCAGCCCTGTGCTTTAAAAAGAAAAACAAATAAATGAAAAGTTTGAGGTGCTTAAAGTCAAAATGCATATCTAAATGTTTTTTTTTTTTTTTTTTTTTTTGAAACAGAGTCTCGCTCTGTTGCCCAGGCTAGAGTGAGTGCCGTGGCGTCAGCCTAGCTCACAGCAACCTCAAACTCCTGGGCTCAAGCAATCCTTCTGCCTCAGCCTCCCGAGTAGCTGGGACTACAGGCATGTGCCACCATGCCCGGCTAATTTTTTCTATATATTTTTAGTTGTCCATATAATTTCTTTCTATTTTTTAGTAGAGACGGGGTCTCGCTCTCGCTCAGGCTGGTCTCGAACTCCTGAGCTCAAAGGATCCGCCCGCCTCGGCCTCCCAGAGTGCTAGGATTACAGGCGTGAGCCACCGCGCCCGGCCTATATCTAAATGTTTGAGACAATTAGAGAAAAACTAGTAAAATAATAAAGTAGAAAATTATTTTAGAGTGTAACTTGTAGTGTTTTTGCTTCTCAAGCCTCGGTTATATTAGATGACTGATGTTCTTTCTGAAGGAGGAGATAAAACTTTAATAGAAGCAAAAATTCTTGGGAATTTTGCCTGTCGAATAACAAGAAAAGGTCATTTTTAGGAAACCTATGAACTAATAAAAAGGGAAAGAGAAAGAAAAGAACAAAGAAAGCCTGGGGTCAGTGACCTTGAATGACCTGAAGCCAACTGGAACATCAGGAAAATACTTGCTGGGTGACAGCTTGCAGTAATTCAAAGGCTAAGAACTTTTCTGAGTGTGAGGAAAAAGGCCTTTACTGCTTTGCCTTTGTTGATTAATAAAACTATGATCTTTAATAGTTTAATTTATTCTTTAGTATTGTATTATAATAATCATTCTCTCTCCAGGACTGACAACCTGAATTCAAAGCCAATATTTTTATTCCCTTCTCTTTTACAAATTTCTCAGACAAGTTACAAATGGCCACAGAGAGGAAAATATTCACAACTCTTTGAAGAAATTGTTTTTTGTTGTTGTTGTTGTTGTTGCTGTTGTTGTTTGAGACAGAGTCTTGCTCTGTTGCCCGGGCTACAGTGCTGTGGCATCAGCCTAGGTCACAGCAACCTTAAACTCCTGGGCTCAAGCGATCCTCCTGCCTCAGCCTCCTGGTAGCTGGGACTACAGACATGCGCCACCATGCCTGGCTAATTTTTTCTCTATATATTTTTAGTTGTCCAGCTAATTTCTTTCTATTTTTTTAGTAGAGATGGGGGTCTCGCTCTTGCTCAGGCTGGTCTCGAACTCCTGAGCTCAAACAATCCGCCCGCCTCAGCCTCCCAGAGTGCTAGGATTACAGGCATGAGCCACCATGCCTGGCCTGAAGAAATTGTTGTTGCTGTTTTTCTTTCCTTTCAACCGAGGGGCACAGGTTGAATAAAGCACACCCCTCCATCAATAGCACAACGCCACCGCCACAACCTAGACAAGGCTCCTCTTTTGTTTCATATTATTTTATTTTCATTGTCTGTCTTCTCTTTCTTTCTCTCCCCCATAGGCATCCTCTCTTGTGCATTTTAAATCTGTACTCTTTCCATCTACCTTCTATATAGTTATTTAGAAATGTAAATGTATCCTTAAAATACACACAGTGTGTGTGTGCGTTCTTAACTTACATAAATTATGCTGTGATTTTTAAATCTTTTTGTTTTTTTCATGACTCAGCGCTGGTTTTGAGATCTATCCATGTTGCTCTTTGAAAACCTGGCAAATCACCTCTAAATGCATAGTTGTCCAGGCTGCACGTACCCTTCCCTTGCCTACCCAGTACAGACAGGGTACTTCCAACTCCCCACTACCCCAAGACATGCTGCAGTGAGCATCCTGCCATGTGTCTCCTCACCGACACTGGAAGAGAATCTCTGTGTGAGAGTGCAGCCAAGTGACTTCACAGGTTCTGCCAGGTGACTTTCCAGAATGCCGCACAAGTTACATTTCCCACGGCTCACTGCCCAGCAGGTGCTGTTTCCTTGCCAACATATGGTATGCCAACGCTTGGTACAATCAGACTTTGTAACTTTTGCTGATCTGCTGGGTGTAAAGTGTTGTATCGTTGATTTTATTGGCATTTCTCTGATTACTAGTGAGCTTGCTCCTCTTTCCATATACTTACTAAAAAGGGATTCATTTCTTCAGCACAGCATTTTTCATATGATTACTGAAATATTTATTTTAAGTGGCTGGAAAATATTTATTTTAAGTGTCAGAATTGCAGTTGACAGCCAGCCTTTGATTAATTTCCCAAAGTCTAATCTTGCCTCTCTCCTTCTTCGTTTGGAACCTTGCCGTATTTGTGCTCTTTGGTCCTAAAGCATTGTCATGATTGAAGGGGACAGCATTAAATTGGGTGTTGCGCTGACTGGGCTGCTAAGGTGATTAGGGAACGTTCACTGTTTACCTGGAATGTTGTATCGGGTAAACCAGTGTCTTTCTAGCACTGCCCAGTGTCATCAGGCCACGCTCCCCTGCTGTGGGGGAGACAGGAAGGAGCCATAGTCGGCCTGGCTTGTCCATCATCATCCTCTATCCTCTGTCTGTTCCCACCTTGAAATAATTTCCACTGCCGCACAATTATGGCGTTAAAGGAAATATAACTCCGATGCTCTGTGTCTGCATCACCACTGTACTTGGTCCCCCACGCACAGTAAGACTTAGAGTGGAGGCGCGCTAAGCCCAGCTCTGGCTGAGTAAATCTTCTCAGGACCTGAAACTTGGAGATAGGAGGCATTGTAAAAAGAAGTAATGTGGTTTGCTGTCTGTTTCTGAGGTTGTAAAAACAAAAAGACACTTTTAGTAAAATTATGCGCTTTTGGTGGGAGGGAGTCAGTGTTGCTGGTCTTCCATGTAAGTTTCTCTCCAACTCACCTCCCTCATCTTGCCTGACCGTGCCCAGCAGAGGAACTGTCTGTGTCCCTCACGGCCGGGTAGGGCTGAGGCTTTCCCCTCGCGTGCCAGCTGCGGTCTCTTGGCAGTAGCAGCCTGGGGCTCCATGGGAGGGCCTCATGCGGACTCTGCTCGCCCCTCCCACACCGGCACCTCCATTTCACCGGGTGGGGGAAGGGTAGGGGACAGGTGGGGGACAGGAGTGGCTCCTTCATGACATATCAATTACTGGCAGAGGTAGGGAAGCAAAATCCCTTGTTTTGGGAAATCATCTCTGGCTAACCTTTTTTATGACTTTCTATGGCCATGAGTTAATGTGAGTCAATTTTGGAATCTACATATCTGTTCCCTACCTGGGCCCTTCCCAGGTAAGTCTGAGGGAAAACAATCCAGAATCTGTACTTGTCATATATATTGGGACATTCAGAGACACTGAAATCATGCTCCACTATTTCTTCAAAATTCTAGTTCCAAGTATTAGAAAAGGTTTTCTTTGTTCTTTTTTTCCCTGTAAAGCCACAGCCTATCAAAAACAGGCCCACAAACAATGGATAGAATTGCCGTAACACGTTGATATTATCTTCCTAAAATCCCTTCTCTCTTCATAATGTAGGTAACAGAGAAGAAAGCTGATCCCGAGGCAAATCTCCTGTTCTACCTGAGAAAAGTCCGTATCCTTTCATTTTACTGTAATCGATCTGGTTTGGGTGGTAAAACAGAACATGCTGGGACTTAGCAAGAAAGTCTATGTTTGTTCTAAATAAATGAACCTGTGTTTTATTTGCAGAGTCTAGTTTGAGTTCAGAGAATGCATCAAAACGTGTTTGATTCATGCACTATTTGCTGTATTTTTTACCTGAGCAAAACCAAAAGAATCATCCAGTGAACCGTGAGTGTGCTCGCTCTGGAAATAACTTTATGGCCTTTGAGGCCCAGGGTCACCCTGATGGTGATTTCATATTCAGGAGTGTTAGGCAGAAGCATCTAGCCAAACTTTTATCCAGCCAAATGTCCCGAAGTGCATGTCACTGACAATAGTGTCCCACAAGGACATTCCACTGACTTGTCCTACACCTTTTTGTAGTCCTCATCAGAGAGAATAAAGCTTTATAAATATACTTCAAAACTCCAAAGTGTAACTAATGTATTCCCAGCTCCTCACATCTGGTCTTGACTCCCCCACTCCTCTGAGACCATCAATATTTCTTCAGCAAATAGTTATTCAAGAAGAATTTCTTGGCCAAGGGCTCACACCTATAATCCCAGCACTTTGGGAGGCTGAGACAGGAAGATCACTTGAGGCCAGGAATTTGAGACCAGGCTGGGCAACATAGTAAGACCCCATCTCTATCAAAAAAATTAAAAATTAGTAGAGTATGGTGATACAATATATTGACACTGGTCTCTACAAAGAAAAACAAATTTTAAATTAACTGGAGGAGGTGGTGTACATTTGTAGTCCCAGCTACTCGGGAGGCTGAGGCAGGAAGCTCGCTTGAGCCCAGGACTTTGAGGCTGCAGTGAGCTATGACTGCACCACTATATTCCACCCTGGGCAACAGAACAAGACCTTGTCTCTTAAAAAAAAAAAAAAAAAAAAAAAAGAATTTCTTAAGTTTGGGTGAAGCTATAAAGGGGTAGTAGAGGGAGTGATTGTGGCAGTGGTTACACAAATCTGTACATAAGATAACATGGCATGAGCTGTACACACACATGTGAATGCATGTACGAGAGGCGAAATCTTAGTAAGTTCTGTCATCTAGCTATCAGTGCTGCACCAGTGTCAATTTCCTGGTTCTGATGTTGTACTATAGCCACGAGGGATGTCCTCAATCGGAGGAAGCTGGGTGATAGGCATATAGGACTGTCTGTACTATTTTGCAACTTTCTGTGAGAATGTATTTGAAATATATACTTATTTATATGTGCCAAGCACTTACGTTAGTCTGTCCCTGCTGCTTTGTTTTCTCTCCGGGCTCCACCTCTCACGACCCACACCCTTGCAGTCTGGTTTCCTACCCCTCACTTTACTGCCCTGCCCAGGACAGCCTCCTAACTCCCTGTCCCACACATTCCAGACAGGCCCCCTGGTCCTCCTCCCTCCCCTTTACTCCGTGTCAACATCTCGCCAGCACTCAGCAAGCCCTACCCCTCTCCTTTGCCGTCACTTCTAAACCACTACACACATCACTGTGCTCTCTCTAGACAGGCTAAAATGGAGACTTCACCTGGATTAGGAGCAAAATGAAAATTCACGGACTCCCAAGTGAACATGGCCAGAGCCAACCTTAGGCAAAATCGCCCCCGGCCTCTCATTTCCCCATCTCCCAGCACACCCCACATTCCTTTACGCTGCCTAATATAAATAAGTCGTTCTGGGTAAATAAGACTCATCTGGCACTTCCAGCTCCCCACTTTTGATCAGAGTCAACAGTTCTGGGATGGCGTGGGGAATGCTATTTTTAACTTGTTTCTCAAGTGGGTGGTTCTGATGAATGGCCAATATAAGGAATGAGTATTTGTGGATAAACACAGAATTTCTGTCAAAGTCACCTTCATGGACTGCCGTGGCCCCTTCCAAAGCCCCTGTATATTTCTTATATTCATAATTTTATATATTTTTTAAAGCAGGTCCTCCATATTGTAAAAACTTCAGGCTGCCACAAAAACCCCAATTTGCAGCTGAGTTGGTCCCTGGTTTAGGCATCATTCCCAGAGTGGGACACAGTCACACAAAGAGCAAAATTTGTTTGGAGGCATCCCCACCTCCCTTCTGTCATTCCACACCCTCCCTGCCCAGGTCACAGGACCCGTCAAGACCCACAGCCTCCCGCTGCGTTGCTGCACCCATCTCGGCTGCCTTGCCCAAACCTGCCCGGCGTAATCTTCCCCCAACACCTCTGAGTCTGGTTTTAAGCAATCTGACCTGCGGAACCAGATAATCCCACAGCTACTTAGGGCCAGGAGGGTGCAGCACGTTAGAGTTGCTTGATCTCCGTGAGATCCTGGCTGTAGGATAAAACCAGGAACATGGGATGTCTCAGAGGCACCCCTGACTGTTTGCCCTTCACATACCCTTCTTTGCAGCCCTGACATCTCTTGCACTTCTCAAAATAATTCTCACTTCATTTAGCATTTATCGCATTTTATCGAGCACCAGGTGCTCAGAAGTCATCTAGACCGACTCAGCTTCTGCCCTCGGTCTGGTGTGGGAGGCGGCCAGTGAAGTGGCAGATAGAGCAAGTGGCCAGGGCCGAGCTGGGGGTGCAGGGAAGGGCCCGCAAGCAGGGCTTGGGGAGGGAAGGAGCAGAGGAGGGGTGAGTACGCGTTTTGGGGGCAAACCAAAGGCTTGAGGTCAGCAGCATGGAGCCAGAGGCAAGAAAATATGGTTGCTTGTGAAAAACTGAAAGAAATTTATTCTGACAGATGTAAAGAGTTGGAGGTGGACGTGCTAGGATGTGACAAGAAAAGAAGGAAAAATAAGCAATAAGATAGATCCTTGAAGCAAAGGACCAAGTTTGACTCTGATGTCACATTCCCCGCCTGGCACAGAGGGACACAATAACTCATTGAGAATGACCAGATTCCAATACAAACTCCAGGTTCAACTGCACACGTTGGCTGCCCTGTTTAGTCTCAGAGAAACTTCTGGATATACTGTAGGGCTGTGTTTTGGGGCGCACTGAGAAAGCTCTTCCACGTAAAGGATCAAAACGCAAACTTCTGATGTATTGCTTGTATTTGACCTAAGTAGGGTTGGTGGATTTAGCATATAAAAATGCCATACACCCAGTTAGATTTGAATTTGAATGCATGGGACATACTTACACTTAAATATCATCTGATGCTTATCTGAAATTCAAGTTTAACCGAGAGTCCTATATTTTATGTGACAACCGTACCTAATTATGAACTTGAGGATGAGTGGGCAGAACATGGAAGTAACTGAGTCAGGCTCTTCTAGCAGGGGCAGAGGGAAGGGGCACTGAGCTAGCTGTGGGGGGTCCAGAGGACAGAACCACATCACAGAGCTGTTTTAAGGTCTGACAAAGTGAAAAGTGACCTCCATCTTTGAGCCAGACAGCAGAAATGTCTTTACTTGGAAATTTTAGGACCAAAAGCAGAAATGAAGGATTTCCTTGCCTTTCATGCTCTATTCAGTGGAGCCCTTTCACTAAAGGATGACCCACATTACTTTGAGCCCGTCCCAGAGCAGTCGTGAGCTCAGGCTGGGGACAAAAGACCAGCGCAGGGTGATGTGCAGCCCCTCTGGGCCTCGGCAGAGACTCTCAGCTCTTTGCTCTGACCCTGTGTTACCTCTGCAAGGGCAGCAATTTCCAAGATAAAAATTAATCTTAACCTCCACCCAAGCCAATTATAACCTCCACCCACGAAATCCTTTTTAAACTTCACCCAGAAAAGAGTTCTAAGCAAATTCTTGTAGAACCTAAAGCAGGGGATTTATGTAAGTTATTTGTTCTCCCTTTGTGAAAATATGCAATTATCTTACATGAAAAAAAGTACACAGTGATTGTTGACATTACTGGTTCAGGAGCCACAGTTATTAAATTAATATTCTCTAATCCCGTAAGAAGGTAAAAGCATGACATTGTCCTACCGGGGAAAGTTAAGCCTGGGAGGTGGGGCAGGGATTTTTTTCTAAGTCCTGCACACAAACCACCTCCCACCACCTCTAAAGCAGTAATGTTACACGGGTCCAGAATCCATTGTCCACAGCTCTGAATTCAGCAGGCTTTTTCATAACTCATTTGGATGCAAACCCTGACCTAAGCGGCATGAGGCTCTCTATAGTCTTAGTGTACCCTACTTAGTGTGAATATCTATATAGTTCACTACAGAGATGTTAATGTTTTCGATTACAAGGTGCTGCCCCAGACCCACTGGGAGTGCTATATTATTACTGTCCCAAAATCTAGGAAATTTTTAATTTAGAAATGCACCTGGACCCGAGGTTTTCAGATAAAGCATTGTGTATCTGTAAGGATTTCTTCTCACCTTTCATCATGAACTCATTTATAAGCAAAAAGCTGAAAAATCTCTCTAAGCAAGAAACTGGCCACCTTGGTTCAAGACTCAAGAGAATGTATTGCTTGTTATCAGTATTGGTGGGGGGAACAACGTAAAACCAAAGCAGCCTGGGCTTCTCTGACTCCCTTTTCCTTGACTCCCTTCCTTCAAGTCCGTCTCACGGGCACGAAATATGCCTGTGGAGGAGGAGGCTGCGGTGCCTGCACGGTGATGGTGTCACGATACAACCCCAAGACCAAGACCATCCAGTATCCTTTGTGTGGGTCTGGCCCCTGCTCTGGGCACACCTGGGGTGGGCGTAGCGCTTGCCTCCTCTCCTCCCCTCCTCTCTCCAGGTGTCTCCAGGCCTGCTGTCCCTCAACTTCCTGAACTCCAGATCTTCCCACAGACCCTCTTCCCATCGAAATATATCATCCTGCTTGCCAGTCTCTCAGGGCTGTGTTCTATTACCTTAAAAATACTTCCTTTGCTTTTGAGTCGGAGATTTCAGGGTAAGAGTCAGGTGAGAATGGCTTAATCCAAGAAGCAATAGTCCTAGTGGAAGATTCATGTCTTCAACAACACTAAGAAGAGTTGTTTGCCTGGAGGGGCTAAATGAGACCTTAAGTCACACTGCAGGATTGAGCCACCATCTCCTTGATCTAAAAAACGTAGATTTGCTCAGTGACTGCATGTGGTGGTGAAGGAGGAGCTGTCTAGGATGATTTTCAAGTTTTTGCCTTAGGGGACTGGGTGGTGCGGTTTACAAATTAGGGAACTTGGAAGAGGAGGAGCAGAGGAGGGAGAAGTGGTAAGTTTAGCTGTGGGGTAACTATGGGACACCTAAGAGGGACTGTCCAGCAGGCATCTAGATAGACGGGTCTGTTACTTAGAGAAGAGGTCTCATCCCAAGCTGTAACTTATTGGAAGTTATCAACGTAAATAATAACAATGATAATAAAAAAAATAACATTTATTGAATGCTTATTGTGTGCCAGGTACTATTCAAAGTAGCTCGCATATATTGTTATATTTCAGCCCCCTAAACAACTTCTAGATAAGCATGACTATCATTTACAGTTTTCAAAAGAGGAAACTGAGGCAAGTTAAGCAACTTGCTGGAGGTTTCACGGGCCAAGTCGTGGCAAAGGCAGGTTTTCAGCCAGGCCAGCTGGAAGGCGGAGGAGCCAAAGGAGAGCACATAAGTGCGGGACACTGTGGAGCGGCAGAAAGGGAAATGGGCAAAGAAAGAAGCCCACAAAGGAGCCCAACAGGGGGAGGCCAGAGACGGAGGAGGAACATGGAGAGGAGAAAGTTCCAAGAAGGTAGAAGTGGTGACTAGTGTGAAACACCAAGGCCTGGTCCAGGGCCACCGGAGTGCCCCCAGCGCAGTGTCAGCAGAAAGCCGGGGCTGGCAGTGTGGTCGGTCTGGGAGTGAGTGAGGATGAGGAGGCTGTGGACAGCTCGTGAAGAAACTTGACTGAGGAAGGAGAGAAAGTTGGGCCGTTGGTTTTTGGACATTTTTTAGCACAGCAAACACTTGAATTTATTTCTAAATGTGAGGGATTCAGGGAAATGAGAGGCTATTACAGAAAGGAAGAGAGTGGGGGATCGTTGATGATGGGACACATCCCCTTAGAGACAAGAGAGGATGGCATCTGGAGCATGGCAGGGGAGCAGGCAGGATCCCACACCCTCCGGGCCTTGAGTGGAGGTGAGACACTGCGGACATAAATGAGGGGCCGCAGGCTGAGGGTGCAGAGAGCCCATGCCTCTGTTCCCTGGCTGAGGCGCGTGGGCAAGGGAGCCGTGAGCACTGGGAGAGTCGCTGAGGGAAAAGGGAGAGGGGTAAGATCAAGAGGGAGCAAACCTTAAGGAGGAGGGAATTGCAGAGCATGAAAAACAAAGCTGTACCTGTTGCACGCGGTCACCTGGGGCCCACCCTAGTTCTGCACGCCAAGCACTCTTCCAGGGTCCCGCGCTGGTCAGCCGGGTGGCTTCAGCACTCTATCTGTTCAGGAGAGCCACATTCACGCTCTCAGCCTGGGGAGGAGAGGAGAGGAAATATTCCCCAGGAAAGGAACAATGTCCCATACCTGAAAGGAGAATGAAACTTCGCTCGAGTGGGGACCTGGACCCCATTCCCAACTGGTGACATGAGAACCTGGTGCTAACCGCGTCTGCCACATCATTGACACGTGCGCTAGTGTGGGAGAGACAGTCAAGACAAGGGCACAAAAACAGCACCTTGCACACTGGCCTGCACTGGAATCTCCTGAGGAGCTCTAAAAAGCGACTAACTGATCCCACCCAGGTATTCTGACTTAATCGGCCTAGGGCACAAGCAGAGTATCTGTATTTTTAAAAGTTTTCCACAATTGAGAATCATAGGGCAAAACTACCCGTATAGTTTCCTTATCTTTTTCCCTAGAATGAGAAAACAAAATGGACAATGAGGGTCTCTTGGAGGTCCTACACAAAAGAGTCTTCGTTATTCATTCTTTCTGTTTCTTTCTACCATTCTTCACAAGCCATATGTAAGTCCTTTCTTGGGCACACCCAGAAATTTATGGTTTTATATCTAGTCTGCTCTGTACTCTCAGGGAAATACGGTCTCACGACTCTCCTGAAATAACTGCTCTGACTCCCTGCACTGTGTTGCCCTCTCCATATGATTCCAATGTGTTCTCTTTACCTAATTCCATCATAGCCATTTTCCAGCTACTGCATGCCTGGTGCCCATCTGCTCTCTGTATGGGGCTGCTGTCACCACGGTGGAAGGTGTAGGAAGCATCAAAACCAGGATTCACCCAGTGCAGGTAAGAGCAGAAGGTGGTCTGGACCGGATGTTGGCATCCTCATAGGGATGCACTCCAATTAGGTCAACAACTTCGAACTCCTTTGTGCTTTTAAATTCTCATTTTGTAAGGTTTGGCTTCGTAGCTAGGGGTATGTTCAGAGATCTTTTCAAGATTCTTTCATTGATTGTAATATATCTTAACCCCAAGAGACCTTCTCAGCTCCATCCTTGCCCTAAACTAAAACAAGAACAATCCGGTCTGACAAGAGAAGAAAATGAGACAGGAAATCAGAAGTTTATAGAAGATACTAGTCTTCTATCCCATTTCAAAATTACTTAACTCTAATGGAGAGGCCAATTATGTGTACAAATACTCCCCCAAACGCTTTCCAAGTGTCTAACAAGTAACCGTATGCTACACTACAATAAAACACAAGTAAAACAACAGTGTTTACTAAAGTTTAGAGGACTTTTTAAAGAAATGACAATGTTGTTTTTCTATACTAGAATAGGAACTTCTGCAGGGGGTGAGTTTTAAAGGCAATGTATAGAAAGGAATTTATGAATAGCTATGTTTTCCCTTGAGATTGCTTGTCTCTGAAGGCTATTATTGGAACCTAGAGGCCAAGAGCTTTCTCTGACAATGTGTTACCTTTGATGGGTATTTGTTGATAGTGGAAGGCATTAATTAACTCATTTTACTGTCTAGGTCCTGGTTTCTTTGTGAAATAGAAAGTGTAATTTAGAGGAAAAAGCAAAATGCTCTGGAGTCAGGCTCATGGCAGTTTACCTCAACCCATTAATTGGGTGACTTTTTTACTTTTCTTAGTCTGTAAAATTAGGATGGTAACAGTGTCTACTTTACAGGATGGTGATGAGAGTAAACGAATAGTGTTTATCAGCCATAAGCTTAATGACTTCCTGTTCTCATTAAGCTCTCACCCCACACTTGTCTCATCACCGGCACAGGTATGAAGCACGGCAGGCTGCACTTGTCAGATTTCTTTCTCTCAAATCTTGACAGTGCAGATGCTGGATTTGTTCAGTAGTGCCTGCAATAGGCTTGTACTGGCTTGTGAAAACCGATCATTAAATTTTTAGGAATTGTGCAAGCCAGCCTGTAAACACAGCCATTATTAAAAGTTAAACTCGACCAACTTAACAGTTCAATAATTTATAAAATAATGCTAGCCATGGTGGAAGTATTTATACTAGGAACATTGGCAGAAGATATGAATCAGGGCTTTATTTTTCTGCCAGACTACCAGTTGTTAAAACATTCACCAGCACTTGTACAGCCAGGTTTCTATGCCACACCTGAAACAACTCGCCATCTAACAGGACATCTGACACAGCTGTATTTTCCTCCGCCATTCAAACAGTGTCTGTCCTTATCAGTTGAGCCACAGATGAAGTGTTTGGCTCTTACTTTAGGAGCCATGCTGTTGGAAAAATGTTTATTTGAAAACATTTGAATCACACTCAAGCCAGCCAGTTGAGCACCCTGTGAGAGGCACAGGGCTGACACCTACAGAGGGACCCGCAATCATGTCCCCCGTCTGCATCTGCATGACATAGGCTTTTTGTATAGAGTAGACACAGTAAATTGCCATTTCTCATTCTCTTTTTTATTATGTTTGTTTTGTTGTTTTAAGTGTATAAAGTTTTATGTGCATAAATTAAATATGTGACTAGCACAATACTACTAAATAGCACTACTAAATTTTCAAAGCTTTCATGTAGATTATGTCATTTAATCCATCAAAAATTTTATAATATAGATGGAGAGGGGGGTGACAGTGACTTGCCGGAGAATACGCTAAATGATTTGCAAACATTCATTTATTCTCATAACCATCCTGTAAAATAGATACCATTATCATCCTGATTTTAAAGATAAAGAAAAGTCAAGTAAGTCACCCAATGTCACTCAATTAATGAGGTGTAGTAAGGACCAAAACTCAATGACTCCAGAGCATTTTACTCTAAACTACGCTTCCTATTCCACAGATAAAGAGACCAGGATCTAGTGAATAAAGCGATTTAATTAATACCTGCCAGTAGGCTTTTCTTGAGGGCAAAAATCATATGCATATGATTTTAAGAAACAAAAGTGTTTTTCTTCCAGGGGACGTGTTTACCTTGAAAGTATTTCTGGAAAGCTAAATATATAAGCACCACTGCTTGCTGGTGTTCAAGGTAGGAAAGCAAAAGAGGTTTAAAGCATAAATGATGTGCTACTGTCTCCCAGGAAAGACTTGCCAAGTGCCATGGCACGCAGTGTGGATTCTGCAGCCCGGGGATGGTGATGTCCATCTACACACTGCTAAGGAACCACCCAGAGCCGACCCCTGAGCAGATAACCGAAGCTCTTGGAGGTGAGCCTTCTTGGCCCTCTGTGGGCAGGGCCCAGGGTAGGAAGTGCTCAGGTAACTAGAGAGGGCAGTCCCAGCCCACTGATAGAACCTGTGGCACAGGTTTGAGGCTCTAGGTACCTGGCCAACAGGTAGGCCTCCTTAGTATCTGTTTTGACTCAAGTCCTTTCCAGAAAGAGCTGTCTTTGTTTTAGTAGCAATGATGCCAGGAATTGAGGTATTACTGGTTTCATTACAAAACTTTTTCCCTTAGTGGAGCCCTTTGTCACTCTTCAAAGGCGTTGATATGGGCTGTTTCTAACATTTTTGATACAATCTTTTCCAAATGTAGAAATTTGAGTAATAGGAAATAATGAGATTTTGCTGTTTGTTTTTTAATTAATCTGTTAAAATCATTCATTAACTTTACTTAATAAAATTAATTTTGCAAAGAGAAAAGACCCTCAGATGCTTTACATTTTTATGTTCTGGTTGGGTTCATTGTATGTAATAAGGTGGCAGAGACCATAGACAATTATTAGTTATCACAAATAAGCTTAGTGAGCAATTCAATCTCCTATGACAAAATAGTTATCAGATTTAAATTAACACACTTTTCTACCAAAAAAAGCATGTTAACAAATGCAATTTTCTGTGACAAGTGTACCTACTTTCAAGATAACTCGTCACCGGTTCTTAGAAGAAAGCTGTTAAAGCAAACCTCTGAATAATTCAGGAAAGCTCTTTGTTCCTTTCAATAGACAGACCTAGACAGAAACTCAATTTTATGATGAAAAGGTGCAGAATAAAACTAAGTAAGAATTTGACTTGTGTTGCTATAACTGGTATGTAAATATTCTCTAATATTTTCCCTTATCACTCAACAACTTCTTCACTCAGAATTTTTTGGTTTCTCTTTAAGTGCAATTAAAACTTTGGCCTGTGGTTTCAGTTATAACTTTAACCAAATCTGAATGGTTTTGAATAATGGATAATCTTTGCTCAGTAGCGTAACCCACACTGATGAGGTATTTAGAGCTCTGAAAAGCAGAGACCTTATATTTTGCCATACTTTTTGTTTGTTTGAATATGGACAGGCAATCTTATAGAGATGGGTTATTTCCTTCCAGATTCTACCCTGTAATTCACGTAACAATTGTCAAAAGATGGTGTTGTCAAGTTTGGCTAAATGGATGAAGTAGATTACCTCATTCTAGGTGTAAATAACTTGAAGAGTATATTTTGGTACCCAATCCATTTAATTATTTCTTTTCTAGAATTATAAATGTTAGTCACACTGATAACCTTCATGTTCATAATATCTTAAGAAAAACAATGATATCAATAATATAAAATAAAGTTTAAAGAAATATAATTAGTGTAAGCATATAACTTCTTAAATAGTCAACTGGTATCAATCATTGCTTCACTTAATCTAGTCTTTTCCCTTCAAGGCTAAGGGAGTACAATAAAATTTTTGAATTTCTGTATTCTTTTTCCTTAGAATCAGAAGAATTTCTGTAATGGGTACTATTAGCTTTCCTTTGGTGGGCCTTTAGTGCGGCTTACAGGCTTAGCACTGACTGCGTCTAAGAACAAAAACAAAGCAAAAAGCCCTGACGCTGGCTCACACTAGCCTTTACTGTTTGCTTACAGTTTCATTGCCTCTTAAATGCTTCTACTTCATGCCATTCTAGACATTGCAGTTCCTTCTTCTGCTCTAAAGAAGAATTCTAAATTCACACACTTCTATGTTGTTTCTTCTTAGCAAAAAGAAAAGATAGATTAAGGTGTTAGCAACCATTCAGATGCATGCACTTTTTTCCTAAATTATTCTCATTCTAACTTAAAAAAAAGGAGTCTACATGTTACCCAAGTTTCTACATGACTAAGTTTCCACAACATTTTACTTATAGGTGTTTAAACCTGTCTAATCCTCACATATACATTGTTTCTGAAATTTTTAAACTGTAATTGAGCACAGTTGTACATTTACTTTTTAGTATAAAAATAATTAAAAATTAAGAAAAATGTCTAAAAAAAGACAAGGAAAAACTCATGCATAATTCTGCCACCAAGAGACAACCACTGTCAAATACTTCTGTATTCTTTCAATCTTTTGTGTGTATAAGTTTTGTTGCTTATTTTAAATGCTTGTGACTACTATATGATATATATAATTTTAAATTATACGAACAATTTTAAAGGTGTAACATGAGAATTTTCCCATGTTATTAAAACCTCTTCTTCAATATCATTTATACTGGCTATAAAATTTGAATATATTTTTTTAAAAGACAGTGGTTTCCCTCACCCTTTCCAGCATACTTTGGAATTTTTGACTGATTAAAACAATACCAGGTATTGGAACACCTGGTGTGCTGTTCTGGTGGGGGTTCAATAACACCTAAGTCAAGCCTTGCCTTCTCCAGGAGCTTGAGATCCAATGAGGGAGACACACATAAATACTTATGCTGGAGCATAAATGACCCTGCTCCAGCAGTGGATGATAGGTCTTCAGAAGGATCCAGAAAGTCAGAGGTACAGCTCTGGTTGGGGGGTTACAGCAGACCCCATGGAGAAGGAGGACTGGGGTCTTGAAGAATGGTCCCAGTTCCTCTTCTTGTAAGAGGGCATTTGAAAGAGGAGAGGTTGCATGAGAAAGGCTTGACGATGCGCCACACATGAGACATTATGGGGGTGGCAGGTACACGAGTTAGGATAGGGGCAGGAAATAAGGCAGGAAGGAGAAAAAAAAACTTTATGACATTTCAGGAAGAAAAGATCTATTCTTCACTCAATCTTAGCCAAAAGGAGCAATACCAGGTCTATTCTTGAAGAACGTCTCCCGGGGGAACATTTGTTCCAAAGAACAATCTTGCTGGTTTTAGGGAACAAAGAATCTAATGACTAATACAGTTATTCCACCGAAAACATGAAGCACAGATATGCAATCTATTTCTGTATTATTCCTTAAAACTTCATTGCTTCTTAATCAGGTAATTTGTGCCGCTGCACTGGATACCGACCAATTGTAGAAAGTGGAAAAACTTTCTGTGCGGTAAGTTTTTTAAAAAGAATATTAATTCTATTAACTTTAATATACAAATGAACCTTTGCATAAAATAATCATTGCACTCAATAATCTCTAACCTCACATTGAGCTTTCTAACCACTGAAAGTTGTTAAATGCCCTCTGTTGGTATTTTATTAAATAAACCCTTAGCATCTATCTTGTTATAGCCCTAAATTTGGCACTTTCCTGAAAAGTATAGGATATTGTCCCTGACTTCAAGAAATACATACTCTATTGAAGAAAATAGAACACAGAAATAATAAAAACATAGTTGAAAAGCTACATATTAAAAGCTCAATATATCCATATCCCATGCATATAAATTTTGAAGGAACATGGATTAAAGAGAGTTAATGAGTGGGAAGGAAAGAGACATAGAGGACTTATTGGAGAAGGGGAGTTTTGAGCTTGGTCCTAAAGGAAGTAATAGGAGTGAATGCCTGAAGAGAAGCCAGTAGAAAATTCCAAGTAAGAAAACGCATGGAAGTAGGAAAAAGAAAGCTGTCCAAGATCCAAGTAAGAAATTGATGTGACTGAAACATTGGAGAGTAAAAAGATACTGTTGGGGCTAAGGAATTCAGACTTAACGCTGATAACCACATGGAGACATTGTCTGTTTTCAAGCCAGGGGTAACACGATGAGAGCAGTATTTCAGAAGGAAAATTCTCAGCACTTGTTGGTAGGAAGAACCAGCCTCAGAAGATGTGGTGGGGAGAGAGAGAGAAGGCATGGACCAGTGCAATATCCCAGGCATGAGGAATGACGACGTAGGCAAGTGTGGCATATGCAGGGACAGAAAGATAACTTCCCAGAGGGGCATTGCCAGAATCATAACCCCAGACAGTGAAGGGTATGGAGAGAAAGGAATCCAAGTCACCTGCAAAGTTGAGAGATCCAGGAACAAAACAGGACAAAGACTGTTGGGAAAAAATGATTTAGTGTATGTGAGGGATGGGGGCAGGTAGTTTTGAAACATACTATTTTCAGAAAATTAAATATCAAGAGAAGACATACTTTTGAGGTTTCAGTTGGGGTGTTTTTCCAGCACCTTTTACGGTAAAAATTAATTTTATATAATTTTTCTTGATTAAAAACTACTCAAGGGACATCAGTTCTTTCAAAGTACTGTAAAGTGCTTGAAAAGATGTATTTTTATGCCAGTCATGAAGAACTTCAAGAAGTTTTACAAACTACAGGATGGTTTAACTTAAATAAAGTCCTGGGTAAGGTACTACTTATTTTGAACCATATGAATGGCCGATATCCTGACATTTTTGACCCACAAAAACAGCAACATCTTCATATGATTCAACCTAAAGCCACATGATTATTTTCCTTGAGACAATATACAAAGATATAGATTAAAGATAGATATTTTTACTCTCACTCACGCTGGGTCCCCACATTGAACCACCTATTACACTTATTATAGTTCCTTTACTGTGCAATTTGGATTGTCCCAAAATCCAAATCCCTTCTTTACTCCGTAGAAAATGACCTTACAAGTAAAAATATTGGCGGCCACTTTTGCAGCATTTCTTAAGTGTCAGACACCGTGTTGAACTTTCCTCATATTTAAAAATCTAACAAACGTGTTTGAGATGGATTTTATTATCCTAATTATCCTATGATCCTAATTTAACAAGCTCAAGCCAGCTCACATGTGGGAAAGCAGGAACTAGAACCCAGGTTCCCTTAACTCCATGTACGAAGCACAGTGTCTCCAAATGGCCACAAACCCTTGGGCAGTGTTGCACATTGAAAAGGGCAAACACGAATAATTATTCCGATAGTTACAATAACTGACAGATGGATTCAGGCCAAAACCATCTACTTTGGGTCTTCACGAAATGCCCTGAAAATTAAGGTTAAATGGTTTGGGCTTTAAACCCAAATAGTTCAGAATAACATCCAAATAAACTCAAGTTTTCAGTTTCTTTATATTTGTGTATAGACAGTCTTAAAGGCAGTTTGTCCTCCCAGGACTGGATTCAAGACAGGTGCTATCACACAGTTAAGATAAGAGCAGTCTGTTTGGGCTTTTTAAATCACCACATTATAACTCCACTCCATGTATCTCACTTCCAGTAGGAGACCCTGGCTGGCCAAGCTCTCCCACCTCTCCCTCCTCTGTCCTCCCCTGGGACTTGAGTGACACGTCTGCAAGCCTCTATCATGAGCATGGTTGTACACTCCCTGTAATTTTCTCTAACCGCTCAGTGACAGAGTAGCTTGTTATCCGCCCTGCCAGGTACCCTGGTAAGTGTTTAAAGAATTAAGAATTTGATTTAAACTGCATTACTTCCTAAGGAATCTACTGTTTGCCAAGTGAAAGGGTCAGGAAAATGTTGCCTGGATTCAGAAGAGAGGTCTTTTGCGAATAGACAGGAAAAAGTAAGTATCCGCTTTTTCCACTTCTGTTGGGATTGACTGAGAAAGACCCACATAGATTCAAATTTATTCCAGTTTTCTATTCCTTTCTGTGAGTGAAGTGTAAAATAAGTGAATACCAGACACAAACAGCCTTAAAGAGCTCCAAAAATCAGCCAGCCTGTGACATTCACAAGGCCGATCACCAGAGAAGGCTGTTTTCCTTCAGTACGACTTCCTGTGCCTTCATCTGGGGTTACCAACTCTCCCCCGACCCCACGAGCGCTCTGGGGGACTAAGCAGTGGTGCCCCTTCATGTTCACGGCAAAAAAGAAAATCTACAAATAATATCTGAGACCCAGCACAGAAGTTTAAAACCCAATTTCTGATGCCAAAGGAAGAAAACCAGAGTCCAAAGTATCTACTGGGGAAACCATCCCGTGGTCCTGGAGGGTGGGAAGAATCCCATTCGGGGGTGCCCTGTGCCTCTCCATTTTGTGTGGGGTGTGAGAGGTAGAGGCCCTGACTCCGGAGTCCCATACTTAATGATTTCTGCACCTTTCACAGTAACTCTGAAGTTCTGTCTGTATTTTGTTTTGTTGAGATATGTACCAAACTGTACAATGAAGATGAATTCCAGCCCTTCGATCCGTCCCAGGAGCCTATATTCCCTCCTGAGCTGATAGTAAGAAATTTCACTTTTGTTTTCTCATAACAGGATGTGGTATATGCCTTTTGTATTACACTGTGGAATTATCTAGTTTTAGACATTAAAAGTTGGAAATGTGTCCAGCACAATCGTGGAGAAATAGCCTATGTTTGGGGACCTGTTCAGCTGTCCTGTAAACAGTTCAAAGCAAACAGCTTTGAAGACTGGGGAGGCCAGGACCACAGAGATGCTGTCGTTCAACCCCCTCAGCTGAAGATTCTGAGGTCAGAGTGTCGGTGACTTGCCCAAGGCCACACAGCGACACTATGAGATGTTTTAAAGGCATCTTATCTTGTAAAACTGGTGAAGAATCAAATGAAACTTAGAATAATGGAATTGCACTATTCTTACAATTAGCCTCTGTAATTTCAGCTCAGTGTGAGAGAAAGAGGGGAGAGAATAGCATCAATAGTGTGTACGCCCACCGTGCCATTCCACGACCACGCCCTGGAGAGAGCACGGGAGAGAGATCATGCTCCTGGTTTCTCACGGGCTCAGTCCCCATGTACCCCACTGAGTGTGAGAACTTGGACCCTCCAAGTGTGAATCTACTGTTTAAAAATTATATCTATAGGTACAGATATGTATAGATGGAGGTATATATATATGTATATCTATGTATATATATCTACAGAGTTGTAAAAAAAATCAATTTACACTATACCTGGTGAATGACTTAAGGGATTTTTTCAAGGATAATTTTGCCTCTATGCAATTGTTTTCCTATAAAAAACCCTAATCCCCAAGCTGAGTCTCCTCTGAGTCATTGCGAGGGCAGAACTAGAGCAAGAAGCCTGGCACTGTAATTCCAGGCTGACCTTTCGTTAAACCAGGCTGCTCCCTCTTCACACACTCACTTCACAAACACAAATAGATTTTACCCTATGTCCAGTTGTGGATGGATGTTTATCATGATGTTTACTCAGTGGTGCCCACATGGATCTTGTCATTCGGGGTGGTCTGAAACAGACCACTCTTTCCTGGTCCCTAAAAGTTGAGTCTCCTCAGAAAGCTACAGTGACCAGCAAGCCACTTGGACACCACAGCAGTGGATCTATTCACGGCTTGTTGTTCAAGAGTCTTGCTTGAAAGCTTGTTGGCTTGGCTTCTCTGCAGAGAATGGCAGAAGATCCGAACAAGAGAAGGCTGACGTTTCAAGGGGAGAGGACTACTTGGATCGCCCCTGTGACCCTGAACGACCTTCTGGAGCTGAGAGCCAGTTTCCCCAAAGCCCCGCTTGTCATGGGGAACACTGCAGTGGGTAGGTGGCTGCCACATGGGTAGTCTTTAGTCTAGACTAGGTAACCTAAACATGTGTGTCTCTTTTTAAACTCTTCATAAATGCAATTCGTTTTTGTTAATCGTGCCTATGGTCCTTCGGAATGCTTTATTGTTTTGTTTTGCAAATGAATCATTTAAGTCACTGTTTTCACTCTAGCTCATTAGTAAGCAACATTTATTAGCATCCATTGTCTTCCTTTTCTAATTTTTCTAATAGTTTAAATGCTTTTCCCCTTCAGGACCCAGCATTAAATTCAGAAATGAGTTCCATCCAGTTTTCATATCTCCACTTGGGCTTTCAGAACTACATTTTGTGAAGACCACAGATGCTGGTAAGCACCTTCTTATTCAAATAACATGTACCCACTGCATGTTGGTGGGCCATTAGCAATCAACCACCTACACTGGGTGAATCTGAGCACTTCATAGCCTATCTGACTTTGTTTATTCATTTATTCATTCAAAGCCATTTACTGAGCACCTACTATGTGTCCTCTCTGCACTTTTTCAAACCGATCCCCTCAGCTGCGTCGCTGAGTACCACATTGCCATAGGCGCTACAAGGGTGTGAAGATGCCACACAGGTCAGCCAGGAATGGAGGGATTGACCGAATAGGAACACGTAAGACGTTTGCTGGTCAGTAGGAAAGGTTCTTGCCACACATACTCCCTCATTCACAAATCTGCTTGAGGCTAAAGTCACACCCACAGACGCTGACACGCTGAAATGTAGCTGTGAACAACAATCTTATTTTTACACTCTTTTCACAATTTACCATGTGCTTTCACATCTCTTATCTTGTGATCCTCAAAACAACCCTGGGAGGTAGACTTAGCTAGTAAGCTCGGTATCTGTCTTATCCTAGAGGGGACACAGAATCAAAGGGCTTAGACAACTTCCCCAAGACCATGCGGCTGTCAGCTAAGTCAGGACTAGGTCCTAGATCTCCATCCTCCTTCCACATAGTGCACTGCATAAGGCTTATCTCACCGGCCACTACCCACACTAAGCCTTTGAATGGATCGCAGGCCTAAACTCCTATAAAATAGGGTTCTCCCAGTGAGCAAACAGAAATCCAGTGGATAATTGACTGCTAACCTCTTTGACCTGCCAATCTTAAGTCAGTCTGCTCGTTCATTTTTCCCCCTTTGGAAAATCTACATCAACAGATTGGCAGGAAGGGATGGAGCAAGGGGAGGCCAGCCAGGTGCAGGAGAGGGCTGGCAGGGCGGTGTGGGGGGCATTGGTTAGGGTGTGATGGGGGTAGAGGGACCGGGGTGGGTGGAGCCTGCAGAACCAGATCAGTGTTTCTCACTCTTTTCTTCATTACCGCCCCTCTAAGGAGCAATAGACGTGGTTTCCCTAAGCATCCCTCCCTGAAGTTTCAATACAACAGATTAACTGTGTATCTGTTTATGTACAGAATGTGTATTGGTGCCTTATATATCTATAAAGAGTGAGATTTTTTCACTGCCTTGGGGGCAGTATTGTCCCCAGTGAGAATGCCTGCGGTAGATGACGTCACCACTGAAATAGTAGCACACCTGCAAAAGAAACTGACCTGAGGTACAGGCAGGTGTCTGTTCTTATCTTTTTGATAAGAGAGCAATAGGAAGAAATGGCTGGGGAAGAAAGGCAGATACGCAATACACATTTTGCAAGTCCATTTCCACTTAGGTTTAATGATCTTTAAAAAATATTATAGGACCATGGCTGGAATTTTCATATTTGATCGATTTATTCAGAAAAGTGAACTGGGAATAAATGAAGTAATGAACACCAGATATCTGTGGCTGCTACAGGCTAAAATGTCTGGCATGGACAACATCTACACGACTGACAAAAAGGATTTGGTACTTAGCATCTGGGAATAAAATAAATTGCCAGAAATATCTTTAATTATCTTTGGGTTTTGTCATTCTAAGTAAATATGAAAAGAGAAGATATATTTTAAAGGGAGTTTCCATGCAACCCTATCCTGTTCCAGTTCCCTGTAAGTTCATAGTCCACTGCTCTATTTTCAGGGGTGACAATCGGTGCGGGATACAGCCTGGCCCAGCTGAACGATGCCTTACGCTTTATCGTTTCCGAGCAACCGAAGGAAAAGACTAAGACCTGTCGAGCTCTCCTGAAGCACCTGAGGACACTTGCAGGAGCCCAGATTAGGAATATGGCCGTATGTTCTCTATTGTCTTATAAAATAAGTCACAGTTATAGGCAGTCACACAGTTCTATTCAGTTTCACAAATATTACTCTGAAGAAGAATCCAAAGTCAATGTTGGCCGGGCGAGGTGGCTCACGCCTGTAATCCTAGCACTCTGGGAGGCCGAGGTGGGCGGATCGTTTGAGCTCAGGAGTTCGAGACCAGCCTGAGCAAGAGCGAGACCCCATCTCTACTAAAATAGAAAGAAATTATATGGACAGCTAAAAATATATACAGAAAAATTTAGCCGGGCATGGTGGCACATGCCTGTAGTCCCAGCTACTCGGGAGGCTGAGACAGGAGGATCGCTTGAGTTCAGGAGTTTGAGGTTGCTGTGAGCTAGGCTGACGCCACGGCACTCACTCTAGCCTGGGCAACAGAGTGAGACTCTGTCTCAAAAAAAAAACAAAAAAAAAAAAACAAAGTCAATGTTGAACATGTCTATACAATATGAGTGTGAGTATGTGTGTGTCCAAGATAAGAGGTTTCACATTGTGTGTATATGTGTGTGTCCAAGGTGAGTGACACATGAGACACTAAGGTTATGGTACTGGAGTCAGAAGATCCTGGACAAGCCCCTTGGACCCCCTTAAGCCACTGTTTCTTCATTTTAAAAATTAAGATCCAGGGTCAGGGGAGGTGTTAGTCAAAGGGTACAAAGTTGTGGTTGGACAGGAGGAATAAGCTTTAGTGATCTATGGCACAATGTGGTGACCACAGTTGATAATAATGTGCTGTATATTTCAATATTGCTGAAAGAGTAGATTTTAAATATTCTCACCACAAAAAAATAAGTATGTGAGGTGATGGATATGTTAATTGGCTTCATTTAATCATTCCATAATATACACATGTATCATAATATCACATCATATCCCACAAATATAGACAATTATTTGTCAATTTAGAATTTTAAAAACAAAAATAAAAACTATGGGGAAAAAAACAGACACACAAAATAAAATTCACCCCAACGGACTGTCTCTAAGGTCCTGTCCAGCTCTAACAGTCTGTAAAATATGTCTTATCCATGGAATAATAAACAAGAGGCTACATTTCCAAAATACTCTTTTATGGCTGGTTCTCCTCTTAGAACTTTGCATCAAGGTCAAATTCTAGACATGTGTATCCCACATGCCCACTCTTGGATCCCCTCAGTTGTCTAGCTTATTGGGGTTTCCTTATTATTTAAGATTTAAGAACAATTGATTTGAACCTCTCCTCATTCCACACATGCTGGGCAGTTCAGCGGGATCTAGGGGCCCAGGGGACACGTCATTTCTCCTGATTGTCCCTGGCCCTGCTGCTGACTCTCAAAACCCACTGTGTATTCGCCTTCTGCATCTTCTGTTCCTTTTCGGAACCATGCTGCTCCTCTCCACATCAGCTTGTCCCTTAAGTCCTCCCGAGGCCCCCACTCTCTCTTCCAGGCCAATGCGTGAAGCAGCCTTTCCTGAAGGCCTGAGGAAACAGGTCTGGTCTCTCCACCCTCCCCCTTGGTGTTGAACGCTCTTCCTTCCCTTTGGCCATACCCGCCCTTCTCCCTAACCTGCCAGCTCCAGCCCCTAATTCCGTTCATTTCCCTTTTTGTCTGTCTTCATAGGCAAACATGCCTCTTGAGAAGTGCGTCTAAACAAAGACAAATGCAGACTACGGTCAATTCTCAAAGAAACTTTTCCTCCTCATTGCACGTGGAAGAGGAATATGTTCTCAAGCTATAAGTTTGGATGGGATCAGGAGTGGGAATCGTGCACAGTATGTTGTCTAATAAGGGAGGGGAACCTGCTGCCTCAAGGCCACATGTGGCCTCCAGATGCCCAAGCTCGGCCCCTCTACCGAATCCAAACTTCACAGAACAAATCCCTTTATTAAAAGAATTTGTTCTGTAAAATTTGGATTCGGTCAAAAGGCCGCACTCAAAGATCCAGAAGACCACATGTGGCCTATGTGTACATAAACTCTTATTTGTCAAGTAACTAACTGTAGCTTTTAAAATGTCATCTTTTCTCATTTAGACTTTAGGAGGACATGTGGTGAGCCGGCCTAATTATTCTGACCTAAACCCTATTTTAGCAGCAGGAAACGCTACCATCAATCTGATATCTAAAGGTAAGACTCCGGAGCCAAGCTTTAGGCATGTCATTTTGAACTTATCACTGTCACTGACGTAGCTCCTGACATGAACTAGGGGCCCAGCGTATCCAATTTAGACTCAGAGGTTGTGTTTCCCTACCACACACCTAAGGGCGAAGCTGTCTCAATTCTCCTGCTCTCCAGATGTTCTGCATCTCTCAGGTCAGATACTTCACTGCACCTGACAATTTTTCTTAAATGTTTGGCCACATGTATGAGCAAATTGCAGTATGAAAGTACTTGAAGAAAAAATTAATGGGAGATATCTCCGTGGTTTTAAAGGTTTATGGCATATTTCATTGCAGAGATTCTTTCATAAAGAGGGCAATTTTTCTTACAGGACTTTTTGTTTTAAACACAATCAAGTTTGTGGGGCATAGTATTCCTTTTCTCTTTATTCAAAAACATCATGAGTTTTGAGGAGGGAAAATGATTTAAACGTGAAGAAATAAAAACAAATACATATTATTCATAGGGCTGCGGATGTAAGATATTTTCTCCTTGGTTAAAATTACATTTAAAAATATTGTGGCTCAAATAAGAGAATATGGTAAAGTGTTTAAGGAAAATACATATATATATGTATATGTATATGTATATGTACAGCTGTGTGCCACATGACATTTCAGTCAACAAACCACATATACAATGGTAGTCCCATAAGATCATAATATCGCATTTTTACTGTACCTTTTCTATGTTTAGCTATGCCCAGATACACAGATACGTATGGCTGTGCTGCAGTTGCCTACAGCATTCAGTACAGTGACACGCTATACAGGTTTGTAGCCTGGAGCCACAGGCTGTACGACATAGCCTAGGTGTGCGGTAGGCTATGCCACTTGGGTTTGTGTAAGGACACTCTACTATGTGCACAAAACAAAAGCACCTAAGGGTGCATTTCTCAGAATGTATCCCCGTCACTAAGTGACCTGTGACTATCAGGAATCCCACCTGTGCCCCTAGATTGAGAACAGCTTCAAAGGTAATGTAAACATAACCTACATACATCATACATCGTGTCACTGGCTGCGTATTGTCCAATCTGATAAGCTCACCCTAATTGAGGTCATTTCTCTGACAGACGGACAACGGCAGATTCCTTTAAATGGCCCTTTCCTGGAGAGATCACCTGAGGCCAACCTGAAGTCGGAAGAGATTGTGCTGTCTGTTTCTATTCCCTACTCCGCTCAGGTGAGGGCCCCCCAGGGAAGCACCCCCACCGCGGCCTGTGCAGCGAGCCGCAGACGGGCTTCAGGGGCAGCGCTGTCCTCTCTGTTCTGAACCAACTGCTTTAGGGAGACTCGCTGGGCTGCTGCACAGGGAGGGGCAGAGTCCCAGGTGACCATTTGATTTGCTTTCGCATCAGGGCCACGTTATGACACTTATGGGCTCTGGGCAATTTTGCCTCTGTGGGTCCCTTCCTCCATAAAAAATTATATATATTAGCATATGTGATTGTGATGGTATACAGATGAATATAAGCCTGGCTGCATTCAGTGTTCTATATACATTACTGTATTCGTTTTTTCTTTTGACTGTAAAAGACATTAAAAGTAAGACATTTCCATGGGCCCCTAAAAGTATCCTGGGCCCTGTCTTTGTACCTAAAGGGTACATCAGCTCTGCAAAAGTAGAACCTTTCATGTGAGTTGAATTTTGGGTTTCAGAGAAATATGCATCTTAGCCAAGATTGAGTAAATCTAAAGTCCACCACATTCGGCTAATTTTTCTATTTTTTGTAGAGATGGTGTCTCACTCTTGCTCAGGCTGATCTTAAACTCCTGACCTCAAGCTATCGTCCCACCTCAGCCTCCCAGAGTGCTAGGATTACAGGCATGAGTCACCACACCTGCCCACCAGTTTTAGTTTAATCAAAAATATTTTATCCTGACATCCCTCCCCCACGCCCACGAAGACGCTGGCCACACAGAGAGGCTTTCCCACGCCATGGCAGTAATGTTCCACACTAATAATGCTAGTCAACCTACAATGACATGTTTGGACCTAGAAAGAACCTTGGAGACCATCTGGTCCAGTGGTTTTCAAGCTTTTTCTTTTTTTTAGTAGTATAATGCCTTATTCAATGAAATGTACATAGAACACCAAACTAAAAGACATAAAAGTGAAGCTGTGGTAGTTCAATCTCAGAGGCATCCTGTCTCCCAGTCTTCCCCTCATCCCACTCAGCAGCCCCAAAGGAACCGTCTCATCAAAACCAACCTCCTCATTTTAAAGAAAATTAAGGCCCAACAGTTTAAGTCCCTTGCCCAAGGCCACATGTGAGGATTAGGAGTTGAAAGGCAGAGAGCTTGGCAGGTAAGCACAGACTCCGGAGCCAGAGAGCTTAGGTTTGACCCCTGGCTCAGCCACTTACTGTGTGACCTTGTACGAGTTACTTAACCTCTCAGTGTCCTCATTATAAATTGGAAATGAGTGCAGTTGGTGTAAGGATTAAGTATTGGTACGTACAAAGCACATAGGGAGCACTCACATAGTCAACACCACGGGCAGTAACAGTGCCTATGTGATAACTTGTATCATTGACGTATCCTTTTCATTATAAATAATCATCGAAGTGTTGCTGTCTAGCAGACAGTGGAGATAAGTGCTAAATGTTCTGAGTGGTTTTCTATCCCCAGTGGCACTTTGTGTCAGGACTCCGGCTGGCCCAACGTCAGGAGAATGCCTTTGCCATTGTCAGTGCCGGGATGAGCGTGAAGTTTGAAGATGGCACAAACGTCATCAAAGAACTTCAAATGTTCTACGGAAGCATTGGCCCCACCGTTGTCTCTGCAAGCCAGAGCTGCAAGCAGCTCACTGGAAGGTATGTCATGGCACGTCCAGGACACGAAACTCAGGCCTTGCTAGGGTTCATTTTTTAATGAAAATAGCACTTGGGGGATTTTTTTCTGATTGTAAAAAAGTATATATGATCATCTAGAAAATTTAAGCTCTGCAGAAAAATATAAAGAAAGTGCAAAGCCACCCAAAAGCCAACCCCTTCAAGGCAGTGATTCTTTTATTGCAGGTTTCTGTAATAAGATTAATGCACAAATTACGTAGTTTGAGTATATCTTATCTTTACATTTTCACTTTTAATCAACCTGCATAATAAGTAAATGTCTCCAATACTGTGTCCTACGGCATCTGAAAATGTTCTTAAACAACATAAAGAAGATGAAATATTCAAAAAGCTTAAATGGCCTGCCTTCTGTCACTGTCATTTTTCCAGCATTTGAATAGTAAGTTTTTAAAATTCTTCCAACTAGTGCTTTTACAATACTTTTATCCACCCATACACAATTGTCAACAATTAAAACTTAACTTGAGTTTCTTTTCAGATACAAAAATAACTCTATGCTTCCAAAACAGTTACATAGAAACTTTTATTTAGGAAATACTTCACAACTATCTTCCATAATTCAGTTATTTGCCAAACATTTATTCAGCAAAGTGCGTGTGCCAGGCATTGGTCCAGTTGCTGGAAATATCACAGTGAACAAGATAGAAAAAGTCCCAGATCCAGGAAGCTTTGGTTTTAGTATTTTTTTTTTTTACCCAACCAAATTATTTGAGGTAAATCAACATTCCCAACCCATGAAGTTAAAAATAATAATAAAAGAGGACTTGGTCGGAAAAATCTGGAAACCAGTGCTTCAGAAACTAACGAAAGTTAGGTTTGTTCTGGGTGGGAACCTGAAAAGTATGTATAGGACGGAATGCGGCTAATGGAAAACTTAGGCTTGTGAAACAATTGCCACAGGAGTCTGGAGAGTCCAGAGGTTGTAAATCTAACTCTGACCACAGACAGCTGCCGAGCGCTGGCATTCCTATCCCCGCTGTTAAGGACAAAGCTACACCCATCCTACATCCCCCATCTCTGCAGGATGAGACCGATGCAGGGGTCCCAGAAACTGGTTGTTTGATTACAGAGGCTGTTCTGGCCCAGTTGCTCACTCCCCACTAAGAAATCCTGTGTAAAACCCAAGACTCCCCTCCCTCATGGTGGATGCTCTTTCGGCCTCCATCCATCTGCACCCAGATGCTCAAAATAAACAGCACTTTGCTGCACCTGAGGCCTCATGTGTCTCCCTCTCGGCTCCGTACCTAACAGAAAGCTAAAGAAATTTTTTGAGGATACTTTGTCTAGACTTCATAGGTGGACACAGACTGCTCTCCACCTTTCCTTGCCGTATCAGTTTGGCATCTGTCTTTGCCTCTTTCGGGAGATGTTTACATTCTTTCCTGCTAGGCAATGGGATGACCGAATGCTGAGTGACGCCTGCCGCTGGGTCCTGGATGAGCTTTACATTCCGCCAGCAGCGAAGGGCGGCATGGTGGAATACAAGCGAACCCTCATCATCAGCTTACTCTTCAAATTCTACCTCAAAGTGAGGCAAGGACTGAATAAAATGGTAAATGGCTTCTCTGTTAATCTTGGTGCCTTGACATTCCGGGCATGAGTCTGCACCTGGAAGACTTCCCCTGCCTGGTTATGATTATGCATTGAGGGTGCCTGGGCCGGCCCCTCGGGGGAGGGGGACTGGCCTCCAACTCCTCCTCCTGGGCCTGCTTTGTTGCTGTCCCACCCTCTCCCCTCCTTCACGCCTGGGCTGAGAAGGGGACAACCTTGTTATTCCATTTGCCCTCTAATCCGCATGACAAAGGCTAATATGCAATACCAGGCTGACCTACAGTATTGAAAAGCCTTTTCTGTAAGCAAACTTTAAAATCTTTTCATTTACCAAAGAAAATTTTCTTATGAAAATAATACTTTAATATTTAGAAAATGAGAATACCCAAAAAGGAGGAGAAAATCTTTTGTATTTCCATTACCCATAGATAACTACTATGAATATTTTGGTGTGTATCCTTCCAAACCCTTCATTATGGACATGTATGTGTATGTATAACTGTTTGGCATAGCTTGTTTATTTCACTTAGTAACATAAACATCTTTCAGTGCCATTAAATATTTTTCAGTAATAACATCAAGACATAATGATTGCATGGCATGTTTATGATTTGATGATTTGATCCATTCCTGATATTTGGGCACTTAAATTGTTTCTAGCTTTGTGTTCACTAGTCTTTTCTTACCTAACCTAGTTTAAAATAAGCAATGTTGGCTGGGCGTGGTGGCTCACGCCTGTAATCCTAGCACTCTGGGAGACCGAGGCGGGAGGATCGCTCAAGGTCAGGAGTTCGAGACCAGCCTGAGTAAGAGCAAGACCCCGTCTCTACTAAAAATAGAAGGAAATTAGCCAGACAACTAAAAATATATAGAAAAAAGCTAGCCGGGCATGGTGGCAGATACCTGTAGTCCCAGCTACTCAGGAGGCTGAGGCAGAAGGATTGCTTGAGCCCAGG
The DNA here is from genome assembly GCF_041146395.1 of Eulemur rufifrons. Taxonomy (NCBI): domain Eukaryota; kingdom Metazoa; phylum Chordata; class Mammalia; order Primates; family Lemuridae; genus Eulemur; species Eulemur rufifrons. The sequence continues at coordinate 31,813,533 of NC_090983.1, read as the reverse complement.
AGTTTGAGGTTGCTGTGAGCGAGGCTGACACCACAGCACTCTAGCCTGGACAACAGAGTGAGACTCTACCTCAGTAAATAAATAAATAAATAAGCAGTGTTCCTCAGATATGATCCATGATTGTGAATGTCCCCTTGATAAACCACAAGGTGATCCCAAAATGGCAGACAAATGATTCTACCAACATTTCTTTTATGATTGACAGCTTTGCTCTGTTAGTTCAGTTAGTCATTTTTTATTATTTTATTAACATTCATTATTACCATTTTTATTATATTCTATTATACACTATATACTCTACTATAAATTATATAACTTATTCAGTATATAGATATATAATCAGTAAATATTTAATAGATTGTATATATTCTTAAATATGTTTTTATTTTATATATTATACATTATTATATATTATCTTACATATTACATTCTATTTATTATATATTCTATCATTATAGAAGAATTCAAAATCAGAGAAGCAAAAATTTTTTAAATCAATTGTAATCCAATAATCTTACCACACCCACATTAAAATTTTAGAATACATAATTTTATATCTTTCTATTCTTTTTTTATAAAATATGGAATCATACGGTACATAAATTTTTATAATCCTTTTTCACTTAACTGTATTTCATGAACATTTCTCAATGTCAATAAATACATTCCTACAAAATCATTTTTCATGACTGCAGAATATCATATCTGGATGTATTAATGCCCAGTTTGTCTAGTAATCTCCCTGTCATTGGATATTTATCTTAATTCTAGTTTCTTCACTATGACAAATAATTTGCCATTGAACATCTTTGTAGATTAATCTTTGCCTGCTCTCTCAATTGTTCCTTTGGGATACATGCCCACAAGACTGGCCCAGATTTGAAAACACAGCCTCCACGTAGAAGGGTACATATTTCCACTCATTCAAAAGGAGACCTTGTCATGAAAGGAAGTCTTCACCTCCTGGAAATAACATTTACTTTTCTGGGCACATAAATCGATGCAGTTATTCTACAAATAACTGTTACTAGCCTAGGGAATGCAAGGCTCCAGGCTTTCTCCCAGCAGAATCAGCATCTAAGACCTGGGAAAATAGATTGGATGACTTTGTTTCTATATGTGTTTTTCCAAGGTACTCACTTAGATTGTAAAATTATATGAGAAATAATCTTCTTTTCAGGATCCCCAGAAGTTTCCCGATATCCCAGAAAAGTTCATGAGTGCTCTAGAAGATTTCCCCATAGGAACACCCCAAGGACTCCAGATGTTCCAGGTTGGTGGATAGGGCTTTCTGTGTTTTAATCTGTATATGCATTCAGATGTACGCATTTTGCATACACCTCCCTCTTTTCCATAACTCTATGTTCTATTACTCGTAAAGACAGTGTCTACGAAAGCCAGCCGATGTTGCCTATTGCTGTCCATACATGATTTGCTTGGTGTAGTTTCTGTGCTGTCACTCAAGGCTACACAAGAATTAGATTCTGAATCATTCTTCTCCACTATTTTCAGTTTTGTTGCCTAAAATTTCCTCCTTTTCTTGGCCAATGTCTGTCCTTGCTTTAAAACCTGACTCAAGATTTACTGTCTCTAGAAGCCTTCCCTGTTTTATGACAATTACCCTGAATGTTTTAGGATGTTTTCTTTTGAGGTGGAGGGGAAGGTTGTAACCAGAATATATCCCTTACCATAGTACTCAATGGATATTTGTTAACCTTGGCTCATGGATGTAGACACCTAGTTGCCTGTAGTTTTTTGTGGTGGTTGTTTTGTTTTGGTTTGGTTTTTTGCCTTGGGATTAAGCCAGATATATCAGACCCAATTTTCAGAGTGTGAGAATTTCTGGTGGCAAAGTAACTCACTTTGTTCCTTAACAGTGTGTGGATCCCTACCAACCCCCTCAAGACCCAGTTGGACACCCAGTGATGCACCAGTCGGCCATCAAGCATGCCACAGGAGAAGCTGTGTTTATTGACGACATGCCTCCCATCGACCAAGAGCTCTTCCTGGCTGTAGTCACCAGTACCAGAGCTCATGCAAAGATCATGTAAGGAAATAAAAGATGTTTCTATGTATTACTGAAATGCATTCACACTTTCACATTGAAACTGAGAGCTTATTATATATCTAAGTCAATTGAAAATATTCATTTTTCTCTTCTGAATGGGAATCAGTCACTTTTAAGCATGGTTATGAAAGAATCTATAACCAAGAGTTAGAACACCTGCCAAATGCTGGTATTTTTCAACATAGAATATTGCTTCATAATTTAGTTATGAGGTCCCTTGTGGCTTTTCCCTATGTTTGAGGAATCGTTTATATCATACATTGAACTTTAATATCTACCTTCAAACTTTCTCTCCTAGATCAATTGATATTTCAGAAGCCCTGGCACTTCCAGGGGTGGTTGATGTGATAACAGCAGAGGATGTTCCGGGAGATAATAGTCATCAAGGAGAGATTCTCTATGCACAGAATGAGGTGTGTGATTTGTGTGTGGCTTATTATCTTAATACTTTGCTGAAAATGCCAAAATGATTATTGGTTATGACTATGATATCCATGGGTTAGTGTTCATTCACAAAGATTTATTGGGAACCAATGACTCCACATCAGTGATTCTCAACTTCTCTTTTGAATCATGGATCCCTTTGAGATTCTGATAAAAGCCCTAAGTCATCTCAGGGAAGGCTTCTAAAAGGTCGTGGAAGTCATGGGAGCAAGATAGAGCATAGGACATTGAACGAACCAGCAGAATGTCGGGATAACTGGATCACTGTGTGTGCTGTGGTTATGGTGAGGAATGCAGCTAAAGACAGCCAGAAGGCAGATATTTAAAAACCAGATAATTAAGTTCTGTGTCGAACTTTTTGTGCCCCCTAAATCCTACTCAAGCCACTGTTTGAGTTTATTCTCATAGGTAGAAAACAATCTTTCTCTGGGTCACAAAAACCCAGTGGGTAAATGTAAGAATGTGGGAACAGTAATTCCTTTGTAATGATTCTATGTTTTAGCTAATTACAACATGTACCTTTTCTGCAGGTAATTTGTGTGGGTCAGATCGTCTGCACTGTGGCAGCTGACACCTATGCTCATGCAAAAGCAGCAGCTAAAAAAGTGAAGATCACTTATGAAGACATAGAACCGAAGATTATCACAATAGAGGTAGTTGGACCACTTTGTGTCTTCTAGACTGATTAGAGCAGTGTACTTCGGGCAGAATTCAACCCATAGAGTCATAAAATAGCATAAGTTGGGCTCCATCTATGCTCTGCTCAGTGTTGTCTATAGTTCTAGAGCGAAGGCTCCAGCAATGTGCACCTCAGGATGGAACACTGAGACCTTTCCTGCTAGACTCCTCCTTCCCAGCAGTGCTTCTGCAGGGACCCATAGGAATGAAGCATCCTGTGCCCACGTCCCCTGTGGCCTCTTGCCAAGGCATGGCCTAAAAATACAGATAAGCAACACCAGAGAAATGTCCTTATGACCTCACATACGAAACTACTCAGTGGGAAAATCTAGAGCACTGTGGAACTCATAAAAGTTGTAACATTTACTGTATTGGGTCATCTGTCTCCCTGTCCACTTACTACTTACGTGCAGACTCCAGACTACTTAGATTCACAATCTGACTCCGTCATTTAGTAATCTCTTACTAGCAACAAACGCTTTGGCAAATTACTTAAACTCCTCATACTTCAGTTTCCTCATCTGTAAAATAAATGGGAACCATAAAAGTACCTATACCAAAAGGTCATTGTGAGGTTTAAATGAGAAAATCCAAGTAAAATGCTTAGAATGGCACCTAGGACAGCGAATGCATTCAATAAGCGTTGGCTGCCATTTTTGTTTTAGCTGTTGTTATGAACAAGGGCAAGGATATGTTGTATTATGCTTTACATCCCCAATGCCTAGTGAAGCTCTAAACCTACAGTTGACTCTCAATAACAGGTGTTAGAAGATGGAGGGATGGAGGGATGGAGGGATGGAGGGATGGGTGGGTAGATGGATACATAAGCAATATGAACCCCCCCAAGTAGGATGCAGTCTTGAACATCCTCTTTGAGTCTCCTCTATTCTTCCCAACAGTTGCCAAGTTCACGTCTTTCCCTGTTATCCTTTAAATGCCCCTTAAGTCTGCCCCTTTCTGTCCACTCATTATCACTCCACCCTCCAGCCCAGTTCTCACCACCTTCTTGTCAAATTTACTATAGTAACCACTCAAAGAGGCTCTTGACTTCCATTTCAGCCCATCTATCTACCACGTTAACTTTTCTAAGCCACTAAGTTCATCAGATCACTGTTCCTACTCAACAGTGCCCCTTAGAGAAGGTTCAAACTCCTTAGTGCATAGTCTAGCCTCCATCCACCTTTCCAAACCCATCTTCTGCTGTTTCTTGGTAGAAAACTTGCACCCCAGCCAATCTAGCCTTGTCCTCCTTTTGGCCCCTCAGCTTGGTTTCAACCTCAAACTATTGTTTTATAATGTGTCATTGACTTAAATGATTCAGGATCCAACTGAGGTCACCTATACGAGGCCATTTCTGCGCACTCCAGGCCCCAGCAGCCCATTCCTTCTTGACCTCTCTTTACTCTGTTGTGTACCCCAGAGTTGACACCTAAATACCAAACTGCCTCAGATCGTCACTCAGCCATCTAGAGGTGGGACCATGTATACCCTTTTATGACCCTCAATTCTTCCCCAAAGCACTGAACAAAATTAGTGAGTTACCAACACCTGTAATCCATTTGCATCCACTCTCTGCTAACTCTTCATGCTCTCTGGCTCTGGGTATCTAGGTGTGTAAAGATCTGCTGAAGTAAGAGAAAGGAATTTTGATGGGGGACAAATGGCTTATTAGAATGCCAAAAATTTTTTTTGATTGGTTTGTTTTTTCATTGCAGCAAGCCATAGAGCACAATTCTTTTCTGTCTGTTGAGAAAAAAATCGAGCAAGGAAATGTGGAGCAAGCCTTTAAATATGTTGACCAAATCATCGAAGGTGAGTAGTCTTGGGCCAAAAAAGGAAGTTTCCGAAATTGAAGACTCTACTTTCAATCGTCTGGTTTGAGAAATACTGAAACTCTAAGGCAGTGCTTCTCTATCTAAGTGTGATTTTTAGATAATAATTTAAAATGCACGAGAAGTTTACAGCTTGGTGAGTTTTTATATATGTATAAACTTATGCAAATACGACCTCCATCAAAATATAGAACATTTCCAGCACCCCGCAAAACTTCCATATATCCTCTCTTAGTAACCACCCCCCCGCCAAGGTATTATTCCAACTTTTATCCCTGTAAATTAGTTTTGCCTCTTTTGAACTTCATATAATTGAAATCTTGCAGTATAACCTCTTTTGTGCCTACATCTTTTATTTAACATTATGTGTGGAAGAATCATCCATGTTGTTGTCTAGATTATTATTTCATTTTTATTGTTTGGCAGTATTCCATTGTACAAATATTCCACAATTTTTTTGTCCTTTCTACCATTGATGGACATTTGAGTTGTTTTCACTTTGGAGCCACTGTGCATAAAGTTTCTATAAATATTATTATGCTTGCCTTTTGGTGAACATAAGCACTTATTTCTAATAGAATATACCAAGGAATGGAATTGCTGAATAATAGCATATTTACATTTTATTTATTTTTTACGTTTATTTTTTTTTTATTTCAGCATATTATGGGGGTACAAATGTTTGGGTTACATATATTGCCTTTGCCCCACCCAAGTCAGAGCTTCAGGTGTGTCCATCCCCCAGACGGTGTGTACTACAACCATTAGGTGTGAATATACCCATCTTCTCTTCCCCACTCCTATCTGCCCAACACCCGATGAATGTTACTACTATATCATATTTACATTTTAGCTTTAGTAGTTAATTCCAAAATTTTTTTGACATGTACCAATTATACTACTATTAGCAATTAAGAGTTCCATTTTTTTCCTTTGTCATTCTCAGCCTTTTTAGTTTTATCTAATCTGATAGGTGTGTAGCAGTATCTTATGGTTTTAATTGGACTTCTTAGATAACTAATGATGTTAAATTCTTTTTATATGTGTATTGGTCATTGGGCTTTTATGAAATGTCTGTTCAAGTCTTTTGCCTGTTTTATAATTTCTTAAATTAGAAGTACTAATTATAATTAATTATAATGTAATAACTGTTAATTATTTACTAACAGATATATAGGAGGTTTCTTATTGTTTTTGATTGGTTACAAGTATTGCAAATATCTTCTCCCAGCCTGTGGGTGACCTTTTCACTCTCTTTATGGTGCCTTTTTATAAACAATTTTTTTATTTTAATGAAAGTCAATTTATCAGTCTTTTCTTTATAGTTGTGCTTTTGTGCGCATTGAAGAAATTTTTGTCTATCCAAAGGTCATGAAGTTATTCTTCTATGTTTTCTGTTAGAACCTTAATTGTTTTAGCTTTTGCATTTAGCTCTGTGATTCATCTTAAATTAATTTTTCGTATGGTATGAGATAGTGGTCAAGATTACATTTTTTTCATGTGGCTATTCAATTGACCCAGCACCATTTATTGAAGACTACCCTTTCCCTTACTGAATTGCAGTGCAACTTTTATTGTTTTTCAGGGGTTTATATATGTGTTCTGTTACTGAATTCTCTATTATATTTTATTAGTCTGTTTACCTACATTTATGCTAATACCACAGTGTCTTACTTGCTGTAACTTTATACTAAGTCTTGAAATCTGATAATTTGCTACTGTTTTTCCAATAGTACCTTAGCTATTATAGGTTCTTTGCATTTCCATATAAATTTATCACTAGTTTGTCAATTCCACCAAAAATAACTTGGTGGGGGTTTGATTGGGATTGCCTTGAAACAATATATCAATTTGAGAGAATTGAAACCTAAATAATATTAAGGATTCTAATACTGAACATGATAGACCTTGCCTTTTATCTAGGTTTTCTTTAATTTCTCAGTGTTTTTTCTGGTGTTCACTATAGAGATTTTGCACACTCTTCTTAATATTGATTCCTAGTATTTGATATTTTGTGATGCTATGGTAAATGATATTATTTTTACTTAATTTTCTACTTGTGTCTAGTGTATAAAAACACAATTTTTGTATATTGATTTTATATATAGCAAGTTTGCTAAATTCACTTACTAGTTTAATAGTCTTAGAGATTCTCTTGAATTTTCTATGTACATAATCTTGTCATGAGAGTTTTATTTATGTTTTCCAGTCCTTGATACTATTATTTGTGTTTTTGGTTTGTTGTGACTTAGGGCACTGGCTAAGACGTAGTTAGTATAATTTTTAAAAATAGCAATACCTAGATCACACCCCAAACCAATGGAATTAGAATTTTAGACTATCGGTCAGGGCATTAATATTATTTAAAAAGGTCTCACAAAATTCTAATGTGTGGCCAAAGTTGATAACCACATCTGTCTTTATTGAGACAGTCACTGTTGATTTTTCGTGAGAGAGTAGTAATTTTCACAGGATCTATTACCTACTTCTAAATAACTGGAATGAGAAGTGCTGTAAGCTTTTTTTTTTTTTTTATTAAAACCTAGGAGAAACCTTTAGAATACTTGTTTGTCAAAATCATTCTGTTTTGTTTTGTTTTATTTGAGACAGAGTCTTGCTCTGTTGCCCGGGCTAGAGTGCTATGGCGTCAGCCTAGCTCACAGCAACCTCAAACTCCTGGGCTTAAGCAATCCTTCTGCCTCAGCCTCCCAAGTACCTGGGATTACATGCATGTGCCACCATGCATGGCTAATTTTTCTATATATATATATTTTTAGCAGTCCATATAATTTCTTTCTATTTTTAGTAGAGACGGGGTCTCGCTCTTGCTCAGGCTGGTTTTGAACTCCTGACCTCAAGTGATCCTCCCACCTTGGCCTCCCAGAGTACTAGGATTACAGGCCAACATGATTCTGTTTAAGTAGAAAATGTAGACTGCCTTCCAATTATAAGAACAAATCACTACCTCAGAAGAGTAGTGAGATACAACCACTAAACACGAGAGGTGCTCAGAAGTTTGACATTATCTACTACTTATGCAGAACATTCATTACTTGTAATGGATTCTATTTAAAAAATTAAATGAGATTTTACAAAGACTATAAATTTGGGCCAAAGAGTATTTAATAGTAATATTATCAGCCAACAGTAGTCAAGTACTTACTGTGTCAGACACCATACTAAGCATTTTACATGCATCATGTGATTTAATCCTAATATCAACCCTAAGAGATTAGTATTATTAAACCTATTTTAAGCTACTAAGTATTTACTACTTACTATTTACCATGCAAGCAGAATAACTCTGAAAAGGAGCCTATCAGTGGCTTCATTTTTAAAACAAGGAAACTGAGGCTTATAAAAGTTTATAAGGGCCGGGCACGGTGGCTCACGCCTGTAATCCTAGCACTCTGGGAGGCCGAGGTGGGCGGATCGTTTGAGCTCAGGAGTTCGAGACCAGCCTGAGCAAGAGCGAGACCCCATCTCTACTAAAAATAGAAAGAAATTATATAGACAGCTAAATATATATATAGAAAAAATTAGCTGGGCATGGTGGCGCATGCCTGTAGTCCCAGCTACTCGGGAAGCTGAGGCAGGAGGATTGCTTGAGCCCAGGAGTTTGAGGTTGCTGTGAGCTAGGCTGACGCCACGGCACTCACGCTAGCCTGGGCAACAGAGTGAGACTCTGTCTCAAAAAGAAAAAAAAAAAAAAAGTTTATAAGGTTGATAAGACTGAGGTCTCATATCCAGTTAGCAGTAGAACCAGGAATGGAGCCCAGGACTGGCTGACCCTAAGGCCTTGCTCTAAGCAACATGGCATATTTTCTTTTAATTGTCATTGTTACCCAAAAGGCAGAAGATTAATGAGGTGCCATTCAAGATTTTACCATTTGGGATCTTTGCCATTTTGGATTTTGGCAATTGTGGGAGTTTAGACATTTGGCACAAGTGGGAAATTTGAAATGGGAAGGGAATTTGGGCAGGAACAACTAAGAGTCACAGAGCATGCCAACATGGAGAAATGTGGTGTAGTGATTAAGAGCGTGAAGTCTGGAGTCGAGCTGCCTAGGTTTGAATCCCAGCTCTGCTACTTACTACCTATGTGACCTTGGACAGCTTACTTAACCTTCCCCTGTCTCAGATGCCCATCTGGCAAAACAGATAATAATACATGCCTCATAGGATTGGTATGAGGATTAAATGAATTAATTGTCTATAAAGCACTAAGCCTTAGAAAAATACCTAGCATATTGTAAACCCTGTGTAATTAAGTAAATAAATTTGAGTTTAAAATATGCCAAAATAAAATATTATTTTGAGCTGAAGGCAATTAAGAAACAGCAGACATAGAAAAAAAGTTCTCTAACCTTCTCCCAATTTACCTAAAAGTGGGGCATAAATTTCCATTTGTAAAGGTGTTCCCTTTCCCCTCTGTTGTACCAGGATGGACAGAACAAGAGGCAACTCTAGAGTCTTAGCCCAGAGATGGCAGTGAGAGGAATCTGCATAACAAACCTCACTAATATAACCTTTATCTTGTATTAGTTTCCCCTAAATATTTATCTTCTCACAATTTACCACTCCTAGAAGCTCAAAACCCCTTTCCTTTGTCTTGTCCCTTCTCCACAAATTTATTGTCCTTTGTTAAAACGGTATAGAAGCTTCCAGGCCTGACTCACCACCTCTTTGAGGTTTACAGTTCATTGCTGTGAGCCTCCCCTTCATATCCAGGTGCAATAAACCTGTTTCTCCTGTTTAAAAAATTTCAAGTAAACCCTTTCTCTTGTTAAAAAATTTACAATAAAATTATGTTGATTTTAGCTTGAAGTCATATACACTCTGTAAGCAGACTTTTGGGGGGGGGGGTGGAGGGCATTTTTGCATGACTTGTATTCTATTGTCCCAAGAAATAATTTTAAATAATCGTTTGATTCTGGAAAACAATTCACTTGTTTTAACAGAACAGGGATTTTTCAGGTAGTTGTAAGGTGAAAACACTATCTTCAGATATTTAAACTAGGGCCAAATGTCCCTCTTGGTGTAGCCTACAAAAGATAAGGATATACTGAACAAGCTGAAAATCTCATGTATACCGGTAAGAGTAGGCTGGTTTTAGGGAAGGGAACAACCTCAGCTCCACCATTTTAAATCTGTATGTCCTTTAGCAAGTTATTTATTCTTCCTGTGACTCAATAATCCTCAACATCATCTAACAGAGGTACATATTTTCCCCCATTTTACAGCTGAGGAAACTGGGATTTAATAACTTGCCCAAATTCACTGAGCAAGGAGGTGGCTGCACTTGGGTATATAGTCAGATTAGTCTGTGCTCTCAAGTTCAGCACGTCACAGGTCTAGCCACCCACTTCACAGATGAGGAAACTGAGGCTAAGAGACGTTAAGTGAATTACCTAGGGTCACTCAGTTGGTTGAGCACCGAGCAGATTAGAAAAAGTGGCTTAATCAAATGATATAAAGTCCGTCTCTCCCCAAACTGAAGCCGCTCACTCTTTATAAGCAAAACTCCACCAAGAGCTCCCACATTGTAACTCATGATTAAACACTGCCCTGTGTTTATGCTTTACAGGTGAGGTCCACGTGGAAGGCCAGGAACATTTCTACATGGAAACGCAAACTATCCTGGCTATCCCAAAAAGAGAAGATAAAGAAATGGTGTTACATCTTGGAACGCAGTTTCCAACCCATGTGCAGGTAACAGGATAGCCTTGGAAAATGAGACTCCAGATGGTCGTGTGATGCGAGGCCTTTGCACCCAGGCCCTCTACTGTCAGGGCCTTTTGATCCCTCCCACTCCTATGCCTCGAACTCCCTGTACACTCGACATTAGCTAAAGTCCAGAATGAAGAAAATGGGGCAAAGGTGTCCTTAGAAGGGCAGACCTCTCAAAGTGATACGGTTTTGCTACCTTCCAAAAGACAGGGCAAGATTCATCTTTCCCTTACAATTGATATTGTAAAAAGTTAATCTCAGGAAAGTCAAAGCCTTAGTATTATACTTAAATTTCCCTTAGGGGTTCATTTGTATTGCTATTCTATATGAATGTTCTTGTGTATTGGTGGTACCTATGTAAAGCAATTGCCTTTCCAAGACGTTTTCAGCCCAGCTCAGTAAGTAGCATGTAAGTTCCAATCCTGTGCCAGTGGTTGAGGTATAAGGCATTGCCACACCCAGGAAAGTGAAGAAAATCCTCTGATATTCCCCTCTTCCAAAATATGGAGTTGTTGGTCCTAAAATAGTGCCAGGCACAGGAGGGTCTTTTAAAAATCATACTGGGGGAAGGAGTCATGACAATCATCACTGACAGGGAAAGCTGGAAGCTTCCTGGTGGAGCACAGGTGAGCTGACACCCTGAGGTCCTGAAGGGGTGGGGAGGCTCCATGGGAGAAGCAGCTGCCATTCAAGGCAAAATGAAAGGCCGAGGACATTGATTCTGAGCTGGGATGTGGCTGTGGCCTACACAGTTGCAAGTTTTGACATGGACAGAGGAGGCGATATGAGCTTTGCCCTTAAGCAGCTGTGTGCTCTCCAACAAGTCACTGAGTATCAATATACTTTTCTGCAAATTGAGGGAGGTGATAAAGATCACCTCTGAGGTCCCTTTTGGTAGGGGGTCTGTGACTCTGGGCTCCAATGGAGAATATGTATGTCCCAAAGTCACCAATGCCAACTATAACCAACAGCTCCTGGGTTGCAGTCAGCTGCAACACAGCAGGCATTTCCCTGGGGTCAGTAGGGCACTGCGTAGCCACAACCTGCCACAGCCCAGAATCTGGGGCAGCGTCAAAAGCAGGCCCAGTAACAGATTGGAGTAGACGTTTTTCCAAAGAAGATATATGAACCACTAATACATACTTGAATAGCTGTTCAGCTTGATTAGTCACTAGGGAAATGCAAATCAAAACCACAGTGAGATACTACTTCCAAACCCACTAGAATGGCTATAATCAAAAAGACAGGCAATAACAAGTATTGGCAAGGATGCAGATAAACTGAACCTTCATACATTGCTGGTGGGAATGAAAAATGGCACAGCCACTTTGGAAAACGGTTTGGCTGTTTATCAGGATGTTAAACATAGACTGAACATAAAACCCAGCAATTCCACAACTAAATATCTACCCAAGAGAAATGAAAACATATGTCCACAAAAAGACTTATGCACAAATGTCCATAGCAGCATGACTCATAATAACCAAAAGTAGAAACAACTCAATGTCCATCAACTGATGAATGGACAAACAAAATGTGATATATCCATGCAATGGAATATTATTTAGCCATAAAAAGGAATGGAATACTGATAATGTGCTACAACATGGATGAATCTTGAAAACATTATGCTAAGTGAAAGAAGCCAGTCACAAAAGACCACAAATTTTATGATTCCACTTATATGAAATGTCCAGAACAGGCAAATCTATAAAGACAGAAAGTAGATTAATAGTTGCCCAGTGCTGGGGGGTTGGAGGGAGATAAGGATGGATTGCTTAAAGTATACAAGGTTTCCCTGGGGATGCTGAAAATGTTCTGAAGTTAGATTATGATGATGGTTGCACAATTCTGTAAATCTAAAGTATTTGTTGAATTACTAAATTTCTTTCATGGGCAGAGTTTAAGGTGAACTATTAAATTGCACTTATATGGCTTTCTGGACTTACCTCTTGCAGGAATACGTGGCTGCAGCACTAAATGTCCCAAGGAGCAGAATTGCCTGCCACATGAAAAGAACTGGAGGAGCGTTTGGGGGGAAAGTGACCAAGCCTGCTCTGCTCGGAGCTGTCAGTGCTGTGGCTGCCAGCAAGTAAGAGTCAGCAGTCTGCGTAGCATTAGCATTAGCGCCACCCGAGTTCCGTCAGCCCCGCACCCCAGCTTTCAGCTCAGCTGAGGTTAGCGGAGTAAAAGGAAGGTCAAAACCCCAACCTTAAAAAAAAGACACATTTTATTATGAAATAAGCTGGGGGCTCTGCTGCTGCCTGGGAATATTCACATAGCTTCTGCATTGTGCAATTGGAATATCCAAACACTTGGAACAGCCGTGCCTTTTCAGAACCTTGTAACTACCGAAGTTCACCAAGATATACTCAGGACAAACTTAATTTCTCCCAGGCTACTGCTACAAAAAGAAAATCGTAAACATCTTAGCTCATGGGAACTTTCCAACAATGGAAAATGTCCTGAAAGTAGCAGGTTTGCTGGCACTGGGGACATTTTATGACAGGGAGTCTGAATGCAAGGAAGGTTGAGCATGACAGAGCATTGGGTGTCAACCCTCTCAGTCTCAACATCCCCATTATGGCAAATATTTTAATGCCCCTTGACTATATCAAAGTGAAATTCATAATTATACACATAATTACAAAATAATCATACAGTTCCTTAATATCATATAAAAAATAATTTATAACCTAATAATATCATTGCAATATATAAACTCTCAGATATAACTAAGCCAGAATAATAATAAATTTTTTTATTTCATAGGTTAAAATCTGTTAGTATTATTATTTTTTTTCATTATTTTAATTTCAAAATATTTTGGGGATACAAATGTTTTTGGTTACATGGATCACTTTTGTAATGCTTGCTTGAGTCAGTGTTATAAATGTGCCCAGCACCCAGATAGTGTTCATTGTACCTATTAGGTAGGTTTTCACCCATCCTCTCCTCCCCCCCACCCCCTGCTTGATTTACACTGAGTTTTCCTTTGCTCTGTGCACATGTGTGCCCATTGGTTATTTCCAATTTATTAACAAGTACATGTAGTATTTGTTTTTTCATTCTTGAGATATTTCACTTAGGATAATGGTCCCCAGTTCTATACAAACTCTTGCAAAAGGTATTAATACATCATTTTTATGGCTGAATAGTATTCCATGGTATACATATATCACATTTTGTTAATCCACTCATGAATTGATGGGCACTTGGGTTGATTCCACATCTTTGCAATCGTGAATTGTGTTGCAATAAACATTCAAGTGCAGGTGTTTTTTTGATAAAATAACTTCTTTTCCTTTGGGTAAATACCCAGTAGTGGGACTGCTGGATCAAATGGTTGATCTACTTTTAGTTCTTTGAGGAATCCCCATATTGCTTTCATACAGGTTGTACTAATTTGCAGTCCCACCAACAGTGTATAAATGTTCCTTTCTCTCTGCATCCATGCCAGCATCTACTGCTTTTGGACTTTTTTTAAATAAAAGCCATTCTAACTGGAGTACGGTGATATCTTGTTGTGGTTTTAATTTGCGTTTCTCTGATGATGACCATTTTTTCATATGTTTATTGGCCATTAGTCTATCTTCTTTTGAAAAGCTTCATGTCTTTTTCCCACTTTTTAATGGGGTTGTTTGGGTTTTTTTTCTTGCTGATTTGCTTGAGTTCTTTGTAGATCCTGGTTATTAGCACTTTATCAGATGTATAGCTTGTGAATATTTTCTACTATTCTGTAGGTTTTCTATTTGCTCTGTTGATTATTTCCTTAGCTGTGTGGGAGCTTTTTAACTTAATCAATCACCATTTATTTATATTTGTATGATCTTCTATCTAGAAAACCCCAAAGACTCAGCTAGGCATGGTGGCTCACACCTGTAATCCTAGCACTCTGGGAGGCCAAGGCGGGAGGATAGCTTGAGCTCAGGAGCTCAAGACCAGCCTGTGCAATACTTCAAACTATACTACAAAGCTATAGGAACCAAAACGGCATGGTACTGGCACAAAAATAGAGACATAGACCAATGGAAAATATAGAGAACCCAGATATAGAACCATCCACATATACCCAACTGATCTTTGACAAAGCAGACAACAATATGCCCTAGAGCAAAGAAGAGCTATGCAATAAATGGTGCTGAGAAAATCAGATAGGCACGTGCAGAAAAATGAAACAGGATCCATCTCTCTCAAAACACATGTGCAAAAACACATGAGAACAAAAATAAAGTCAAGATGGATGAAAGACTTAAAAATGTAATGCATGAAACCATAAGAATTCTAGAAGAAAACGTAGGAAAAACTCTTCTAGATAGCGGCCTAGGCAAAGAATTTATGAGTAAGACCCCAATGCCCATTACAGCAATAATATTTTTTTTAATTTTAATGTCCCATAAACTTCCAAAATGTTGCCTAAGGACTGTTATGACCCCCATTGAAAACCAATAAGCTAGATTATCTCTAGTCCCCTTCCCCCATCTCTATGTTTCTACAACTTTGTGAAGCATCCAGCATATTAACTGTATCACTTCCCATAGGACTGGCCGCCCAATCCGGTTTATCCTGGAGCGTGGAGATGACATGCTGATAACTGCTGGCCGACACCCACTCCTCGGGAAATATAAAGTGAGTGAGAGAAATGGTTCAGCAAACTGCCTAAGACACTGTCCAGTGTCAACCAACCAATACTAAAGACAACTACTACATTCCATCCCCTTTGAAAGGGATATTTGAATGCTGCCTAAAACGAGTCAGAACCTTCTGTCAGGATCATGTTCAACTTGGGCACCATCTTTACTATTCCTCTGGTCACTGGTGTATACAATCATGTGGGTAAGCTAAGTATGGATTGACAACCGTGATCAGAGGTATCTGTGTACAGCATGATTTGGTTGCAAAGGACTGTCGCAATGATTGTTTTACTTGTTATCACTTTGTAGATTGGATTCATGAACAACGGTGTGATCAAAGCTGCTGATGTTGAACATTACATCAATGGCGGGTGCACTCCTGATGAATCTGAGCTGGTAAGTAAGAAACATGCTTTTCCCAAAGGTTACCAGTGGAGCTATGTGTACCACACTTCATATGCATGAGTGTTTGTTGTACAAATCAGATAAATTCTGTGAAGGGGTCAAGTCAGGGATAAAATTCAGATAAGTGGTTTTGAATGTTTGACAGATGTTAAGTTTTGTTTTGTTTTGCTTTAATTCAGGTGTTGGAGTTCCTTGTGTTGAAATCTGAGAATGCGTATTATATTCCTAATTTCCGGTGCCGTGGCAGGGCGTGCAAAACAAATTTGCCATCCAACACTGCCTTCCGAGGATTTGGCTTCCCTCAGGCTACGGTGGTCGTTGAAGCTTACATAACTGCTGTGGCATCTCAATGTAACTTACTCCCTGAAAAGGTAATCAGTCGGAGTCCCCTAAACACTGAGAATACTGGTTCCAGTATATCTTGAGCACCTACGTAACGCATTATGTCAGCTTCTTTGTGGATTCAAAGAAATAAAGTGCATTATCTATGTTTCAGCTGATATTTGCTATGTGGTGAATTGACCACAAAACTTAGTGTCTTAAAACAATAGAGAGTATTTGTTATGATTCTGTGGGTCAGCTGGGCAGCTCCTCTGGTCTGGGCCAGCTCAATTGAATGCCTCAGTTCCAGAGTATCTCATCCTCCAGGCTAGCCCAGACTCCTTCTCATGGTGGTGGTCACAGGGTTCCCAAAAGCAGCAAGAATGTGGCAAGCCCTAATACACAAGCACTTTTCTAGTCTCCACCTGCCTCATATGTATGCATAGTCCTATTGGCCAAAGCAAGACACACGGCCAATCCCAGAATCTATTTATTCCCCACCCAGGGGAATAAATAGAGCGGAAAGATTACACACATTTGTACGAATATTTTACCACAATTCAGGACTTTGAGGAACTAATTTGAGAACAGTTAAGAATAAGGCAACGTTGTGTGGGAGTAAAAGGATTTTGAAATCAGGAGAATTTTGTCTCACCACTAACAAACTTGTAACAGGGCTACTAATAGTTGGGACCTCTCGGAGTTATTGTGAAGTTCACTAAGATAATACACTCTAGAGTCTCATGCATACAAAACGTTCAGTAGTAGTTTCTATTGTTGTTATTATTATGTTTATACATGTACACTTTCACTTGCATATTTATAGCCATTTAGATAGTTCGATATTTTTTTTTTCTTTAAAGACTTCAGGCATATAACAAAAACGCATGCTTCTCGCATGGAACAATCATCTATCCTTGAAATCCATTTTATTTTCTCATCTTTCAGGTTAAAGAAATAAACATGTATAAGAGAATTAGCAGAACAGCCCATAAGCAGACATTTAATCCAGAGCCCTTGCGAAGATGCTGGAAAGAATGTCTGGAGAAATCTTCCTTCTATGCTAGGAAACTGGCAGCAGAGGAATTTAACAAAAAGAATTACTGGAAGAAGAGGGGGCTTGCCGTAGTCCCCATGAAATTTACTGTTGGGATCCCCATGGCCTACTACAATCAGGTGAGACTGGGGGAGGTATCTTTCTATCCACAGCTCTTTTCCAAATGACTGGCTGCCCAGAAAAGGCAATCCTTTGCAGCCAGGGATGTTTCCCTCTGGGGAAGAGTGAAGAAACCGGGCAGTTTCCTTTAGCAGGAAATAGAGCGAGTGGGTTTAGGCAAGGGTTGGGGACCATGATGTCAGGGCAGACCTGGCAGGTCACCGCAGCAGAGACCTCAGAAAGCAATCAAGAGGCAAGTCCAGCTCAGGGGGTTCTGGCCTAGGGTAGCAGGGCCCCAAACATAGGTTTTGAGGGATGGGATCAAATTTCAAATCCATGAGAAAAACTAGGGGGTAACAAGAGGATCCCTTTCTCTCTTCCCTAGTGTCTTAGTGAAAGCAGTAGGGTCATTTGCAGACAGAGCTTGCAAAAACACATGAGAACAGACAGAGCTACATGATTCACACAGAAACTTGGTGTTACTATACTGGGGCTCAGTGACTCCTGGGCCTCCATTTTAGTTTCATTATTACCAGCTTTTTGTAGGGTTCCGTGTCTGATTCTGTCATTTAGTTTTTGTTTCTATCCCCATTAATTTCTGAAATGTCTCCATAACCAAAGCCAGGCAAAGGAAGGCATACAGGCCCCCTTCGTGGTGTGACTAAGGTCTGCCCAAGCTGTCTCTTACCAAAATTATCTCCTGTACACACCCTTCCTCAGAGTCCACTAACAAGGTAGGAAGGGCAATGAGAAGGAGGAAGGGGATGGCCAGAAGCACTGCACTACCTGGAGCAGGTGTGCATCTTTCCCCCAGGTAGTATTTCTCAAGCCAGAATAACACACAGATGCCCTTAAGGAGAAAATTCTCGTGGACTCTCAATGGTTGCTTAAATTATTTATTTTGATGTTATTTAACTGTGTATAACCATAAAACAAAGAATAAGCTTCTTTTAGCTCTTATGCCTTTATAAAACAAAACAAATTTTCAAACTAAGTAAAAATAATACTATAAATGCCAGTAGTATTCAAAATAGTGCCATTAATTTAATGTGGTGAATGATGTTGCTTTTCTAAAACTAAATCCTTACTCACAAAACGATGGTGGTCCTGGTTGCTGCTGCATCCTAAATGTCTCTGATGGTGTGATGACTGACTCACTGCCCCACCTCTTATCTCGAATATGCTCCATCAATTAATGTCATCCTACCTGGTGCTTAGACAACCATCAACCTAAAATCTAACATGGTACTGAAAGTACATGGCAATACTCGTTCATGCGTGGTCATGCATTACTCTTGTTAGATTGTCAAGGAGGCAAAAACACAAAGTTTAGACGTTCCTACAGAGGACTTAGTGATTCTGAGAATACAGTGTCATACCCAGAAGACTGAGAGAGATGAGTTAGTTGATATTTGCATGCTTAGTGGCAGGGGCACAAGCCTTAATCCGGAGGTAGGAGCCAAAGGGGTAGGTGCAGAATCCTGGGTCACGTGCCTGAGCACATGGTGGGGATCGCTCTCAAGAAAAATGCCTGCGACTTGCAGAACCACCCTGCATAGCCCAGCCTCCTCCCTCCTGTGGGTCTGGTCCCTAGAGCCACATGTGCATTCTGTGGATTCCTCAGTTAAAACAACCAGCTGCGGAGATGGACAACAGCAGTTAGTTTGAGGAGGCAGAATGGCGTGGTAGCCAAGAACACTGGACTCAAGTTAGGACTGTGGGTTCCAGCCCTGACTTTCCCACAAACTAGACATCTGGCTATGGCCAAGCCTCCCCTCTCTAGGCTTCTGTTCTCCCACGGGCAAAGTGAAGAATTTGGACTAAATGAGTGAATCCCAAACCTGGCTAATTATCGAAATCTCCTGGGAACTTTAAAAATGAGTATTTGGGCTCCACCATCAACCTGGCACTGAATTTCCAGAGTGGGGCGCAGACCCCTCCCCCATCATTATACTGAAAGATCAGTGTCTGGAAACCATTAAAACATCTCAAGGTTCTTCCGGTTCCTCTAAGTGTCCAGGAGAGGTCGTGCTTGTCAATTTACTCAGGTAGGTTCCATTTGCTTTAAAATTAATTTCCACGTCCAGGGAAGGAAGAATAATAAAATGTTGTGCAGGTTGGGGCTTTGGAGAGGCAGCTCCCAAGGCAACCACACAAGGCCAGGAGGCAGGAGACTGGTGGGAGGGAAGAGCAGCATGTTCGTCTGTCTACACTGATGGTTTTGAAGTCTCAAGTTTCTTGCAAGAGGTTATCTGTAGCCACCAATAATAGCTCTCTTCTCTAGAACAAAAAATGAGAGATTGGCTCAATGAAACAAAGCTGTTCATCCAGCAACCTTGGCTACACTCACAACAACATTTGGCTGCATCAGTTTCCAAATTGATGTTACAATTGTTTCCCCCCAGGCGGCTGCTCTAGTCCACATCTATCTGGATGGCTCTGTCTTGGTGACTCATGGTGGCTGTGAGCTGGGACAAGGCCTGCACACCAAAATTATTCAGGTAAGATAAGTGTCCATCTTCTCAAATGTGTTCATAGACGAGTATAGCATGTTACAATCAACTTAACAGCTATTTTCTTGTTAAGTAAAATAAATACCGTGACACTACGTGCATAAGTCAATTATAGGACTCATCCTGACTTCAGAAATGCAAACATGCAGGGGGATGAGGGCAACGGGTGTTAGGACTGAGGAAATACATTACATTATTCCTCCTGCACGCAAAATAACCAAGTCCATAGATCTCCTGAGAAGTGTTATTTGAATTTTCAAAGATAAAATACTTTTAAGCTTTATGGTGTTAACTTAAAATCATGGTATCCATAAATTTGGAGAGGAGAGCTTTATTTCGTACAAAGGGTTGCAGCCTGCAGGTTGGCCATCCTGTAGGCTTGGCAGGTGTTCCCCAGCAGAAACCAAAAGCAGGCACTTTGAAGGAGGAGGAGTGAGACAGGAATTTATGCTAACCGGGTTGGGTAAGTATACACATTCAACAGGTTACAGGAGGAGCTATGGATATTCACAAAGGAAGGACGCATGTGGCATGTGTTCGTAGTAAGCAAACATGCATCACTTTGGGGCGGAGAATTAACATTTAAATGCATTAAAATTAGACTCTATACGTCTGAAAGTGAAAGAGAGGACACAGATGCAACCTGTGTGAAGCCTCCGTAAACCAGCCAGAACCAGTCCACCGTTCATGGTCTCTTAGCAAGAGATGCTGGTCAGTTGTGTCAAAACTGCATAAAGGGAGGGGAGTCCAGCTGCAGCGTCAGGCAGTTGGTTGAAACCAGTGGTGGAGCAAGTCTCTGGAAAGGGCTGGTTTCTGTTAACCTCAGGAAGGAAAGTCTAATGTCAGTTAGTGAGGGAGACAGTGTAACGAGGCACGTCTGACCTCCCATCCCATCATGGCCAGGAATTCAGTTTTTAAGGTTTCTCTGGAGTCCCCTTGGCCAAGAGGGCATCCATTTAGTCAGTTGGGGAGCTGAGGATTTTATTTTTATTTCTCAATGGCAATTGCTCAAAGTAATCCTGTGTTCATTCAAATTCTCAATTAGAAATGAATGCATTTAATAAGATGAGAAATTATGCTCTTAAAATTTTCAGTCTACTTAGGAACATCACATGACTGGCCATTATGTGTGCTAATTCAAAAAAGTGTTTCTAATATTATCAAAAAAGCAAGAGATTCCTGCAATAGGAAATTTTCCCCTCTTTTTAATGTGAAATAAGAATTTGTTGAATATGACGTTTGAATCAAAAAAGTGCATGGGAAACAAAGCTTCTCTCCCAATGAGATATAGAGAGAAGATCCTCACTCTAAGAAAAAAATGTTATTAAGTAGTATTTACTAAATAGTATACTTGGAATTAGAAAAGCACAAAAATCTACAGGGCCTTCTTTGAACATATCTTTCTTCCTCCCAGCAAAATCCTTATGCCTGCAAAATGTCCAACAAAGTAAACATAATCTGTTAAATTGTCTGTAAACCATGAGGAAGAGATGAAGGTGAAACAGTAAGATCATGGTCTTGCGCTTGCCTGCACCTGTCCTACTAAATTAGATGTCCCACAGTGAACATCCTGCCACATGGCTTCCATGACACTGGTCTGAAAAAGAGCATAAATAGGCTCTGTGGTTGCCCACACGTCTCTCAAAAGGAGTGTGTCTTTTACAGTGCCATTTAAAGTCTTCAAATGCATCAGTCTACCTACAAACCCAGGATGCCAGCTTAAGTGTTTGTCTCTACAGTAGAACAGCCAGGTTTTATATTCAGTTCTAAAAAGAACGTAGAGGTTTTTGATTTGGCGGAGGGGCTTAAAGTCCATGAAACAAATATTTTTCTTCTGCTTCTGGCAGGTGGCTAGTCGAGAACTCAACATCCCCCAGTCCTACATACACCTGTCTGAAACAAGCACGACCACAGTGCCCAACGCCATCTTCACTGCAGGGTCAATGGGGACAGATATCAACGGAAAGGCCGTGCAGGTGACTTTGCTTTCGTTTCTCAGTCACTCCGTGATAGTGCTGGAAAGGACTTTGTCTCACCCCTTCTTTTAAGGAAGATGAAACTGAGGCCAAGAAAGGTCAAGTTCTAGGTCATTCAGCTAATTACTGGCAGAGATGAGTCAAGTTTCCTGAGGCTCCCATTTGGTGCTCCTTCTGTTGTACTGGGCTGTTCCTCACAATTAATGTGCTGTTGCCTGTGCAAACCTGCACTTTCAGCAACCTCCCTTTTCCTTAGGTAAGAAAATATCTCCCTTCTCTCATCCCAGCACACCAGAGCAAAGCAGGACAATCCCATCCTAGTTCCACGCAGGGCTTGGGCCAGGCAATCAACCTCTCTAGGAATCCCTTTCCTCTTCTGCAAAACTGGTGGTATAAATACCAGCCAGCTCATAGAATCAGGTAGGTTAAGAAGATTATGCAAGAAAGCCACAACCACAGCCTCCTTCCCCACCCCCAAACTCTAAAAAACTACTGATTGGTCATCATCAGCCACAGAAACCATCCCCACAAAATGACAAGCACCTGGATGGAAAGAAAAACATTTAGCCTGTCAAACGTGCCCACATATCATAGGAACCACAGCTCCCCAAAATATGCTCCTTGGCATAGTGGTCAATGAAATGATCAATGGGAAAAAAAGCATTCTGTAGTCAACAAATTTGGAAAATGTTGCATGCTTACTGCATTCCACTCATAGAAGCGTGTAAGACATGTCAGCCTATTAAAGTCTCTGAAAAGCCCTGCAGTAAAGAAACCTATTTAACTTTGTTTCACTCTGTGTTTTCCAAGTTTATTTAACCAAGAAAACGTTTTAATTAATATAACACTTCTTAACATCCTGTGGAACCAGTGCCCAAGAAAAACACTCTGGAAAATTCTAATTTTGATAAAATGTACAGATGATTGAGTTCATTTTTCACTTTTCATCCAGATGTTAATTGCCTCGCAAGCACAGTTTGCAAGGAGACACCCAATAAGCAATTAGACATAGTTTCAGGCATTGATAAGGTGAGACCACCAAAAAAAAAAAGAAGAAGAAGAAGAAGAAACAAGAACATTTTCGGAAAGATTTTCATATTTTTAAGATGATTTTTGATGGGTCATCATATGAAAATTCATAAGTGTGGGTGACTTCACATTTATTTTATTGATTCAATAGTGATTTAACAAACATTTACTGAGGCCCACTCTATGCCAGATCCTGTTCTAAGCACTAGGGGTGTAGCAATCAATGAAACAGAACAAAATCTCATTGAACTCACATTCAGACAGACAATAAATAAGTGTATGAAGCTGTTACTTTGAAGGAGCAGACTCCTACGAGTGCGCTTTTCTCCACCCATGGTTCAGGTTCCCTCTGTGGGCTTCTTCTTCCCTTCCCCGGAATATAATATACCCACAGTTTTATAATTACTCCAAGACCATTAAAAGCCCACTGATCACTTTTTTTCATGGAAATGATCTCATTTCAGTAATTAAAATGTTCAATCCAAAATTCTAAAATGCACTTCAAATTGGATTGTCTCTGCTGCTCCCCAGCTGGGCCCACAGGTAGAAATGGTCAGGTGCAGCTTCTCCCTGTTTCTGTCTCTGTACTTTCTTCACCGCCCCTCCACCGTCCTAGCCTACGTTCTATACCCTGTAGAGTCCGAAGATAGAACGGCATGAAGGTAAGAAGCAGAAAACGTCTTACTTGGCGGCATCAGTGAGATCTGGCCGTGTTACATCTGACTGCTTCCCCCATGAATGTCATTGTGAGCACCTCAGAACGTCCCTTCTGGACATCTTTGATGTGGGCAGTGCCTCTCCTGTGGCTTTAACCACTTGTGATCTGCCCCAGACCCACCCTGACAGCGGGAGGGCTGTATGGAGGGCAAGGTGGCCACGGCAGAGAGCGCAGACGGGAGCAAGGTAAAAGAAGAGGTGAGAAAGATAGCTGGGTGATGACCATTTTGAAGCTGGATAAAACACAGAAAGGAGGCTATTGTACTATTATCTCCACTTGCGTATATTGTAAAATTTTCTAAAATGCAAAGGAAGCTGGGAAAATTCATTCTGGCATTTGGAGCTTTAGTAGAGGGAAGCAATCCTATAGAAAAATATAAGGGGAGAGAATTCCCTCAAGAAAAGCATTCTGAAGATGACAAAAGAAAGACAAATGTTCACTGCAGTATCTCACTCTCTACATGGAAAATTATCGCAGGAGACCATGAAACTGTTGAGTCTGAAGTTATGCACAGAAGCATGGTGGTCAGGGCATGATAAAGGGCAGAGTGTCGATATTTGGACAGGAGCGGGAACTCCGGGACTTAGGTTTGCCTGAAATAGGCACTCTTTTGCAAGGCATCCACTTGTATTGAGGTCAGTGATTGAAAACTGAATGGACCAGCAAAGACAGATCTATGAAAACAAGGATTTCCCTGACACATAAAAAGCCATAAACCATTTCCCAGAAAGGGGATAATAAAAACGAAAGAACAGAAACCAAGAGGGGGCATGTAGGGTGTTCTGTGGCTGAGATGAGTAAGGGCAGAGATGCAGATGGTTTTGGATTTGAATTAAGAGTGGAAACCAAGCTGGGGTCCACTGATACCCAGGAGTCAGCAGGTATAATCTCAGGAGTCCAAGATTTCACCTTAATAATTTATTTTCACTTTAATGATAATCTTTTAAAAAATTAAAATAAGTACAGGTATATTTTGAAACCTCAGAATGACTAGAGTATTGCCATGAGACTCCTTGCCCACATTTGGGACCAAGAGTGTACTTTGTGGCAAAACAACAAGATAGGAGCAGAGATGGACTTCATACATAAATGATGCTTTCTTGCCTAGTGAAGAGCAGATGATGACAAGGCACAAAATGCAAATGTAAATCTAGTGGCAATTGAAATAAGAAGAGTGGGGAGAAAATTGATCCATCAACTAGCACACAATAGGCATGCCGAACTCAAACGCATTTGTGCCACAGTGATCAATACTTTCTCCACATTCCAAGCAGCAATTTTGCTTCAGAAAACAACATCGTCAATCAAGTAAATTCATGCTGTTATTTTGAGTTTTATTGGCATATAGATGGAAGTGCATGCTCTGACATTTTGTTTTTGTTGTATATTTATAAAGGAGCTGTAACTCTGAAGAGACTCTACGTAGCTTTATGTTAGCATATATTTAAACATTATAATAAAACAATTTTAAGTCAACACTGCAGGATCACAGAATGTTTTTCCCCTTGAAGAGATTCCATGCATTACTCAAGTTTAACAAACCTGCCCAGAGGACTCGGAAACAGGTTCACAAAACCGATGGTTTACATTTGAACTGATTTAAGTAGTTAACATTTCGCTATTCCCTATGTCCTTTATTCCTGACGTTATTTCAAATATTTATTTTTAGAATGCCTGCCAGATTCTTATGGCCCGTCTTCATCCTATCATCAGGAAAAACCCTAAAGGAAAATGGGAGGAGTGGGTGAGTGCTCTCCTTATTATCCCTGCCAGGCAAAGGCGACTACATCCAGGTGGAAAGCAGTCCTAGGTGCACGGGCTCATGGGTGGTGCCCATTCAAGAAACAAAGCATTTACTAGCATTTGCTTTGACTTTTCCAAAAGAATAAAAGGGATGTCTGTGTTCATTGAAACTCGACTTTATTTCAGAGCCTAACTCCTCACCATGCAGGATGGGCTCTAAAGTCAGACACACCTAGGGCTGCTGTCTCTGCAATGTCACCACTGGCCTGTCACTTACCCCATCTTAGTCCGCTGGGCTGTTGTAACAAAGTACCGTAAAATGGGTGGCTTACAAAGAACAGAAATTTATTTCTCACAGTTCTGGAGGCTGGAAGTCCAAGATCAAGGCACCAGCAGATTCAGTGTCTGGTGAGGGCCCCTCTCCTGGTTCCTGGATGGCGCCTCCTGGCTGTGTCCTTGCGTGGCAGCTCTCTGGGGCCTCTTTTACAAGGCACTAATCCCATTTAGGAGGGATCTGCCCTCATGACCTAATCGCCTTCCAAAGGCCCCAGAAAGGCCTCATACCATCACGTGGGGGTTAGGATTGCAACATCTGAATTTTGAGGGAGACACAAACATTCAAACAGTGCCTCAGGGCTTTGGTTATCTCACCTGTGCAATGGGGATAGTAGTACTCCTAAGATCAAAAGATCACTCTATTTTTAATAACAATTACTATTATTACCATTTTTATTACTGTTCCCCACCCTACCCAGTTTATTCCAGCAGGAAAGCTGACATAATCATATATCGAGACAGCCAAATTATTTGGGAGCAAAACAGGATAAAAATATATACATACACACCCTTCTCCCTAATTTAAAAACCTAAAAAGGGTGCAAAGTAATAAACTTCACACTGAAACCCCAAGAAACAAAGGGTCCCAGAGCACAGCTAGCAGCTGCCTTTGAGCACCGCCCTTGACAAGCATGACCTGCAGCTTGTAGCCAGGCACGAGTCTCGCTTAGGAAAATGTGGGCCCACAGCTTGGTGCGAACAAGAGGAGGCAAGCCCAGCGTGGGAGGCATTTTTCATTACTTGTCCTAAATTTATATTTCATTGTAATTAATCATCTCTTTCAGATTGCAAAAGCCTTTGAAGACTCCATCAGTCTCTCAGCGACTGGATATTTCAAGTAAAGGACGTTTTTACTCTGGCTTAAGTTACACTTGGTCAGAGGCGATATGTGCTCATCAGTCATCAGTCCGGAGAGTGCACGGAGCTCTGCTGGGCCTGGGGTTAACCCCTTGGTCGCGGGGCCATGGGGGTGGAGAAGGAGATGGGGGAGGGCCCGGCACTGGGGGACAGTCCAGAGCCTCCATGGGGCAGCCGCTGTCGGCCCCAGCTATCCACACACACCCGGACCCTTCCCAGCAACCTAGCGCTGGAGGGTAGGGCTCCGACACCAGTTGATCTTCTCCCCATGTCTGCTGTGGAAACGTGCAGCCGGACCACATGGTCCCCTCCAGGGAGAAGAGGGAGGCCTCCAGCCACTGGGTGGAGATGCTGCCTGCCGCCCCTGCAGCCCTGCGGGAGGACTTCCGCCCTGTGCATCTCCAGCACCCCACAGAGGGCGATCAGACCCCTAGCGGGGAGGTGCCTTTTCACTCTTCATTTCTCTTCTCAGAGGCTACCAGACAAATATGGACTGGGAGAGGGAGGAAGGCAATGCGTATCCGTATTTTGTTTATGGCGCGTGCTGTTCTGAGGTTGAAGTCGACTGTCTCACCGGGGCCCATAAGGTTAGGAGTGACATTTGTATTCACAGTGTAAACACAAACACTGTAAATAATAATCAATTGATCCTCCCAGGGGAAGAAACAGGGACAGATATATAATTTTAGTAAAAATCTATTTTAAATAAATAACATTTTGCATTCTGCATTTTTTCTTGGTGCAGCTCCTTAGGACCGACATCTTCATGGATGCTGCCTTCAGCATAAACCCAGCCGTGGACATTGGACAGGTGCGTGATCCCAGAGCCGCCCCCATGGGGACTTTTGGTCCACCCCATGTAGCAGCTATTCACTCAAAATACTATTCTCCAGCACCCTCCAAACCGTTCATACCTAGTGCAAGTATTCTGCAATATATTAATATATTATATGTTACACATGCACACACACATAAATTAAGTACTGAAAGAAAATTCAAGAAAAAGTTAAAGTTAACAATGGTTTCTCTGCTTGGCAATAATATATATGATGTATTCTACTTTATAATTCTCTGTGCTTCCTAATTTTTCTTCAGTGAGCATTAATATGTCCATTATTAGAACATTCTCAAGATACATAACGAAGTTACATTATTGTTCATATTAATATTGAATTTAAACAGACTGCACAATTTAGAGGAATTAAAAAAAGAAATGCTTAAACACAATTTTCTCCCTCTTGCTGAATTTAAATCTGATTTTTATCTCACAAATAAATAAAATTAACTCACCCAAAGTCTTTTTAAACTTGGAATTAAAACTTTTCCCACTGTTGATGTACCCTAGCTTTTTTTTCGGCCTTGTTACTCAAAGTGGGGCCAACAGCCTGGACGCATCAGCCCACCCTAGACCTGCTCACCCGCTCCCAGGTGAGGCCGAGGCAGCTGGTCCTTAGTCTGCACCTGAGTGGCAGTTTGGAGAGATTGAGTAGCTTGGCATCCAACCCTGGCAGACATATGGTGCATCCATCTGCCAATAGCTTCTTGCCATCCTGAGTGCTAAGAGATTGATTTACCTAGCCAGCTTGGCTGAGGGACTTTAAAAGGAGCAATTATATTGGTCCCTCAGTGTTTTCCCAAAGTGTGGTCCTCAGAGGCTGCCACAGAAGCACCTGTGGCACTTATGGGAAATATGGATTCCTGGGCCCAGTCCAGACCTGCTCCATCAAAACTTTGTTAGGCTGGGACTTGGAATCTGTACCCAAAATTGATCTTCAGCCTGAAAAGTTTGAGAACTACAGCTAGCCCCAGGCCCTGCTCCCCTCCCCTGCTCCTTCCCCCTGCTCCCAGCTAACTCTTGTGCCTCTTTATTGCTTAAGCAAAGGCAAAAAGGGGGATGTTATGATCAGAAAAGGAAAGAAACCAGAAGTGTGTTAGACTGAGTCTGTTGAGCTTTGATCTTTTCCTTTAGAGACAAGCATTGTTTTTTCCAAATTTAGCATTCAAATTTGCTTACCTATTTATTCCTAAATTTTGTGTTTCAATAAAATGCAAACTGTAACTCTCTAATTTTTATAACCTCCAGGCAAATATCCCCTTTAAAAGGGACCTTTTCCTAGAGCATAATGGTTTGCAAATAGAACTCAACATGCCTTGTAATAAATATAGTTATTTCTTCCAACCTCCCCTGTTTAACATTGATCTACTCTCCATAATAATTTATAAAGGAAAGTAAAGAAATCCAAACATTATAATAAACTGCAGTGTCCTGGCTGCATTTATTCTAGTTCATGTTCCTTTAATGTCGCTTCTTTTTCATCTACTTCAGCAGACATTTATGCAGCATCTACCTACCAGGCCAGACTTAGAACAGAATACAAGAAAGCGAGGCCTGAGTTGCTCATAAGCTAGTGAGAGAGAGGGTGAGAGCGAGAGGTGAACAAGGAAAATACCCTCCAAGTGCCACCACGACAGGGAGTGCATTCAAGGTGCAGTGAACCTGGAGGAAGCAGTGCCTAAATCCACCCAGGGAGTGGTGGGAGGGTCCAAAGGGCTCAGCTGGAGCACGGAGCATGAACAGGAGCTGGCCAGACGGACAAGCTGAGGTAGGAAGGAGTGAGGAGGGTCAGGAGAAACTGCATTTACAAAGACTTGGTGGTGAGGAAGGACCTAGTGAGTTTGGAGAATTACCAAGAACTTGGCAAATGTTGGATACCCAAGTGTGGGGTACCCAAGGATGAGGCCAGGCAAGGTGACGGGCATCAGTTCCTGAGGGACCCTCCGCAAGGCCCACAGCAGTGCTTTCAAGAATGGCGTACTGTGACTCAGAACTCCATTTTCATTCACACTGGAATTTTATTCAACCAATGTCATATACTTAGAACCTGTGAACTTTTTGGCTGCAGATTGAGGGGGCATTTATCCAAGGCATGGGATTATATACCACAGAAGAACTGAAATATTCCCCAGAAGGTGTGCTTTACTCTCGGGGTCCAGATGACTACAAAATTCCCACTGTCACGGAGATTCCAGAAGAGTTCTATGTCACTTTAGTGCATTCCCGAAATCCCATTGCCATCTACTCCTCCAAGGTAAGAACATAAGACCTCCGTATTAGTTGGCTAGGTCAGCCTTAACAAAATACCACAGATTGGGTGGTTCAAACAACAGAGATTCATTTTCTCACAGTTCTGGAGGCTGGAAGTCCAAGATCAAGGGGTTGGCATGTTGGTTTCTTCTGAGTCCTCTCTCCTCGGCTTGTGATGCCCATCTGTTCCCTCTCCCTGATCTTTCCTCTTGGTCCAGACTTCCTCTTCCTGTAAGGACCCAAGTCATATCGAATGGAGCCCAGCCAAATGACCTCATTTTAACTTAACCACATCTTTAACGACCTTCTCTCCAAATACAGTCACATTCTGAGGTTCTGGGAGTTAGGACTTCAACATATGAATTTGGAGGGGGACAGAATTCAACCCATAACAACCTCCCCTTTCAAGAAATTGTGAAACAATCCCCTGAATTTGCTCTCTCCTTTGAGTTGTAAATCCTGAAAGGTAGAAAAGGAAAAGAAAAGCAAGTTTGTGACAGAATGACACTCACTGACTCCAGACAGCAGAGTAGGGTCTTCATGCTTGAGAGAGATCGTGAAAGGAATTTGAATCAAACAAGAAGGGTCGATAAGGGGCTGCACCTCTTGGCTGGTGAGGCTGGGGGCCGCCCTGAGATGAGCTGACGTCACAAGCAAATCCTTCCACCCAGAGCTCTCTTTCCTGCACCCTCCCACCCGTCCTCCAGACTCCATTCCTACACACATGGCCTCTCTGCACCCTCCCCAAGTCAGAACGGGCTTTCAACCAACTTTCTCACTGACATTTTGCCCGGAGACACTGATACCTGAGGTGTTGGCCCCATGCTCCCTGGGGCATGTGGCCTTCAGCTAGCCCATAAAGACCTACAGCAAGCAAGTGTGCAAAAACACGACTTCCCCAATGTATGTTCTGTTCTGAGCCCACATCTGGCCAGACAGGAGGCAGCTTTAACCTCAGGTCTCCAGAGGATTTCCTCTTCCTAAGAGTAGGGTCAAGGTTGGAAAGAAGCCTGTATCTCCACTTCTGTACCAGCCTTTGTCCAGAGACATCTCTAAAGGCTGGCCTGGCACAGATACAATCCTGCCACTCAGGGTCTAGTCACCTCCCTGCCAGTTCTGCTCTAAATGGGGCACAAGGTTCCTCCACTCTCACCCCTCCCCTCCACTTCTAAGAAACCCCAGCAGCCCACATCTCTCCCCATATTTGCCTCAGAATAACCCAGGTTATTAACAACCAAAGCCTGAGGAAGTCTTTATCTGCTTTGAGCCCTTGTCCCATCCCTGCCCCAAGGACACAGATCACAGACCATACTACCTTGAAGAAAGAAGGAAGAAAAATCAGTCAAAACCGAAAAAGTCTTGACGAATCATTCAAAATATAATGCCACTGTACTGTGAATTCAAAAGCAACCAGCAGATGTCCGGGAAGTTGGCACACATGAAAAGAGGCCACCACCTCACTGTCTTTCAAGCTCCACTGCAAAGACTGTGGTTGTTTCATTCCGGTCTTGTGTTAAACGCAAATGGTCCGGAGCCAGAGTCGGAGTATCCTAGGGCACAAAGGGCTTTGATTTTCAGGACTTTACTGGGTGGGGAGCAGGAGTCTTTAGCTGCCCTGACATCCTGCTGTCCTGGGGCATTTCCACGAGCTTCTCCGAGGAGGACCCCGCACACAAATCCTCATGGGGGGAATTCGATGATGGCAATTCAAAAGCATTCCACTTTGAGGGTTGTAAAGCCGGAAGGAATGAGTGTGTGTGGGTGTATATGTGTGCATACACTAATTAGCCCTCGAAGACCCGCGCATTTCTGATAGCCTTTTGCGATTCTCTCAGGGATTGGGTGAGGCTGGAATGTTCATGGGATCCTCTGTGCTATTTGCCATATATGACGCAGTGGCAGCTGCCCGAAGAGAGAGGGGGCTAACCAAAACCTTCACCCTGAGCAGCCCAGCAACTCCTGAAGTGATCAGGATGACTTGTGTGGATCAGTTTACTGACATGGTAAGGGGGGTTCCTTTTGTAATCACCCCTCATGTGGACTTTCATTCTTGGTATGAATTTGATAACCATGACAAAATTACAAGGCAGGTTAATCTTTTTCAATGAAAATTCTCATTTTGCTTCCACTTGCCACTTCTTATATGCTTCAAAGCAGCTGCAAAGTGAGTGAGCCTCTTTAAATTATGGTTTAATTGTTTCAGACCCAAAATAAAAGCACACTCTTGGGCCAGTGTTAATAGCAAATGGACATGGTAGGTTGCTTCTTTAAACATTTTATCAAAATGCAGTTGATGTAGTATTAATATTTTGATTACTTCAATAACCAAATTATATTAACTGGATACTTGATCTGGTCAATTATGCAGAAAGTATAAGCAAACTAATAAAAATAATTTAAATGAATGCATCAAGTCACTGGGCACACATTGATATGCCTTGTAATCGCACAATAGAATACAGTTCCACTTTCCAGCTACTAAAAATATATCTAGAACTATCATTAGAGGGTATCTCTCTACTGAACTGCTTACTGCAGCCCAATAAGTCTTTCGTATAAAATTGGATTCCACTTTATGCCTTGGAAATTACAAGGCATCTGAGTAAGATGCAACCTATTCCAAACGTAAGAAGTTTTTCAGGATAAGGAGATTTATGACTCAAGGACTGAAACAAAAATTAAAATTATATAATTTTAGTAAGAATAAAATGGCATTAACTTGCTCTTTCTTAAAAAGCATAATTTGCCTTCTGAATGACAACATTTTTCGTATGATAACATTTTATTAACAACTATCTACCCTTTTTTGATCTTTTTTAGATTCCCAGAGATGACCCTTCAACATTTACACCTTGGTCCATCCGTGTGTCTTAATCCTGTGTTTTCTAGAAAATGAAAGAATATATGATTGATCTTAAAAGTCTCAGGCCAGAGAGAAATATAGGTTGGCTTCCAATTATCAAAGATAATTTTAACATCTTTAATGCTACAGTTTAGGTCACTGCATGATTATATTTTAGGATACAAATTTTCACCAAAAGGTAGAAGCTTAGAATCAAAAATTCAAATTTTAGTTTGCATTATCCTGAAATCTACATCATTATGATTTTAAAACATGGTAGAATTTTTATGAACCCAAACAACTCAAGAAAGACTACTCATGCTTTGGTCTTCAGAAATCTGCTCAAGATCCAGTAGAATCATCCACCCCACCCCACCCCCTGCCGCAAACTCTGAAGATTGGATTTCCCCAAAGCCAATGAGGTGCTGGCAATAATTGGCTCACCTGGGAAAATCCTGGATTTATAGTGTTTGCCAATTTCCATGGTGTAAATATTCCTACGTTGGCCAATTTCAAGCCACCAACTGAAGTCTCTGAGTGTGGAGTTGGAAAGAGATGCTCACAGGCAGTTCTTGTGAGTGGATAAGGCTGTCTCCAGCACTGCAAAGCCACCACAGTTCTCAGTTCCCACCACTCCCACATGGTCCATTTAGACGAGGCTTCAGGAAGCAACTATCCAAAGCCTCCTGGTCTTCACCTGCCAGGAGCCAGGTACATGATACAACTTCTTCCTCACCCAGGAGATCACACTGAGTATAACAACAATCTTAACTTACTCTTGAGTCCCTTGTTTTATCTTAGTGTCTGAAAGGTGAAATCAGAACCACCTTCCTTTTGCCATCAAAGAAGCACAAAATCCTGGAGTTCTTTTTCAGTTGTTTCTTAGCTATTTCACATTGCATTTTCCAAAGATGTTCGGTCCCACGTGAAGTTTGAAAACAAATTTTAAAACGAACTTTTGTATTGAAAACACAAATAAATACTTGTCAAGGATCTGTGTGCTAGATATTAAAGCTCTGCATTTATCAATAGTAATTTTGTGATAGAGAATAAAAGTGTGTAGAAATTGTTTATGTGTATATGAGACTAGGTTAGGAGAGAAGGCTGGTGGGAGAAAGGAAAGACCTCTTTCCAAAAAAAAAAAAAAAGACTCACTAGTCAATTTCTCTTATTCTAAGAAAAGCATGTGCGTGCCTGTGTGTTATGTATGTGTGGTGTGTGTATGTGTACATGTATCTTTAAATGTCTGTTTGAATGCACTCAATCTAGATTTCCTGGAACCTTACCCACGAGAACCTCATTGTGCCAGACAGAACAATAAAAATAGGGTCATTGGCATATTTTTCTAGCAATAAAATAGGAAGACACATTTATCACAACCATAAATTAATTACAAAAGTGTTATACTTCATAGACTATAGGGACACAGCCTCTAATATCACAGAAATTGCATTTTTGCAAAATAAATCTAATCATTTCAACAATATTTCATTAACTTGAAGAATTGGGATGGGGGATATATTTACAGAAGTAATACATTTTAAAGAATAGCAGGTTTCAAGCACATGATTAATATCTTAATGCCTTTAAAAATTAAATTGACAATTTGTAGTGTCTATTATATTACACACTTAACCCATGTTACTAATTTAGATAAATATCTATCATTGTCCAATTCTAAAGTGTTATTCCAGTGATAGCTGGGCTAAAAATACAAGATGCAATCTTTTTAACCAGTGGACTCAGTAATGATCAAGCAACCTTTTGATGATAAAAGCATGTGATCATTAACTCTGGGCAAAACTGCTAGTGCTTGCTCCTGGTGGAAACTTTTCATTACTGTTGCTTAATTGTGGGTTAAATCAAAGTTTATGAGAAGAGATATAATGTGTGGCAGTTGCTACACTTGCTGTGCTTCTCCTTTTGACTTAAAGTACCTGTGGTGAAGGATGTCCTACTTCTCCTGAGCCAAAAGTTTATGACAGAAGGGTTAGTATCACCTTACAAGAACTGGAAAAATGGAATTGAGCGAAGAGTAGTAGACATGGAGTTGGTATCTGCATAGTGCTTGAATCTGCAGACACTTGCATGCACTCAGGTTTTGGAAAAGGTCAGAAAGAGGGCTGAGACAGAAGGGCTTAGAGATTTATGTTGTTTCTTCTAAGGAAAAAATCTTTAAATCCTCTGCACTTAATACTTGCAATGACGTAAATTGGGCATATTCTGCACACTATCAGTACACACAGTATCGCAGGTGGAACTCTCCAGGCAGGCTGAGACAGAGTCTGGAGAGCAGGTTTCTCAGGGATTGACACCTGGCAGAGGAAGGGTGAAGAAGCAGAGTTAGGCAGAGGGAGACGTGGAACTGTGGTGCAGCCTGAGGAGCATCAAGAACCCAGCGAGGGGCCCTGGGAGCGAGCATTGTCCCAGAGTTGCCCTGCTTAGACTGAAATGTCCCCCCTGGATCACTGCAGTCTCTAATGGGGCTGCCATAAGAAGGGCGTGACCTTGAGGAAGGAGGCTGTCTGCTCTGAGGCTGTCCCTGCAGGTGCTGGTGGTGTGGACTCCACTCCCCACTGGGCCAAGTCCTTCCTCACAGGGGTCCTGACGGCCACTTCCTCACCTACCACACAGACCCATCAGAGCTATTCTTCCCGACTCCCTTGAGTTTATTAATATGCAAATCTTGCATTGGTATAAGTAGCAAAATCACATTTAGTTATACATTGGATGAATTTCCTTTATAGAAAAGAATAATTTTACATTCAAAGAAATACATAATTTACATTTTGTAACATTTCAATATTTTAAGTCAGCTCTTGCCCCAGAAGTTCCTCATTATATGTTTGCTGTATCCTTTTCTTACTTATTCAAATGTCTTTAATGAAATTCAGTTATTAGCATACTGTGTGCAAGTGCTGTTATTAATTACAGATAAAACTTCAGAGAACTCTCTTCCCTGAGTTCCACTATCTGGAATTGACACTAATCCAAAAAATTGACTTGCTCTGCATAAATAAATGATCGTGAGGAAATGTTCAAGAAAATGACTTTCTGCAGAGCACTAAAGCCCTGAGTTGACAAAAGATATGTCTGTAAGTAGCATTATAAGAAAATATAAATTTATCCCAGAATGTCATAAGAATGCCTTGGTGCCTATTTATTATCTAATATTTCCCAAAAATTATAATCAAAGAACTCTGGTGACCAGGTCAATCATTTAATTCACTTGCTAGGGAATATTACTATGAGACACTCCCTCTGTGGCATTGATTAAATTCATATGTGTACTGGGGTCTATTTTTAGAGTCTTTCATCACTTCCACTGATCTAGTTGTCTATCCTTATCCCAACACCATAACTAATATGAGTCACATGTCAAGCTGTCCCTCACTGTTGTTATTTTTCACATTCTTCTTAGCTATTTTGTTTCATGCCCTCAAAAATTTTCATTTTATTCAATTTCCCCTAACAACTTGGGTGGGATTCTAATTAGAATTATATTCAATTTATATATTAATTTTAATAGAATGTACTTCTTATATTAACTTTGCATCTGAGAACATTATATGTCTTTCCATTTATGTAGGTTTTGTTTCATTAGCACATTCCTATACTTTTCTGGAGAAGGACTAAATTTATTCTTAAGTATTCTATGTTTTGGAGCTACTGTGAATCAAATTTTTTCCACTTCCACTTTTGAGTGCTTATCTATATGGCAGTAAAAGCTATTAATTTTTTTAATATTTACATTATATCCAATCACTAGATCAAGCTTTCTGTGCCAATGTTTATATCAATTTATACCAGTTATTTCAGTTTTTCATTATTTTACTATATCTATTATAGCCTCCAAGGCAATGTTATACAATAATGGCAAGAAAAAGCATCCCTATCTAATCCCTGATTTTAATTGAATTTTTTAATTTACCTTTAAGGATAATATTGTTACTGGTATATTATCCCTTGACACATTGCTGGATTCTATTCACTAGTATTTTACTTAGAATTTCTCTATCTATATTCATAAGCAGGGCTCTGCTACAATTTTTTTGTACTCTCTGTGTTGTGTTTTGATATTAAAATGTTACTTGGTTTATAAGATGAATTAGGGAGAATTTACATTTATATATGCCAGGGAGAGTTTAAATAACATTGCCATTATCTTAATAATTACATAAAATTCATCTGTAAATTCATTTGTTCCTGGTGTGTTGTTCAATGATACGGTTTTAATCTTTTCCATTCTCTTCCTTTTTTTTAAACTAGTTAATGGTTAATTTTATATTATGTGACCCATATCACAATAAAAAAGTAACGAGGTAATAATTGTAAAACAGGTAGCAAAGACTTCCCTTCCTTAATAAGTTGTCTTATTGTTTACAACGGCATGTTATGGCTCTAACCCTTCTGTATTTTCATACTCTTATTTTTTCACTCTAAATGTTTCTCTCATAAATAGTATACAGTATATCTAAGTTTGTGTTTTTCCCTAATCCAATCTGCTAGTGGTTATCTTTAAATGGTAAAATTAATTTCATTCACATTTCTCATAATTAGTAAAAATTTTTGTATTTTACTTCATGCCTATTATATTTTACACATGTAACATATAATTTAAATTATATAAATATACAGAAAAAGCATCCCTATCTAATCCCTGATTTTAATTGAATTTTTTTTTACTTACCTTTAGGAATAATATTAGTTACTGGTATATATTGTGTATTTTATACCGTGGTTTCCTTTTTTTTCCTTTTCATTATTTTTGCTGGTGTTTTCCAGCTATGAGCAATTCCATTTCTTCTCTTGTTAATTTGGAAGTCAAACTTTACCACTAGTTGTTCATTTCCATTTACCTCCTCTAACAAACAGACACATATTTCTCTACCACTAGTTGAAAACAAGACATCAAACACTTCCCTCACAAAAATTTACTCTTCCCTGGCCTCCTGCTCTGTCTGTCCTCCTGTTTCCACCCCGTGCTCCAGGAAGATAATACTTAGGTAACTCTTCCTCTCGTCCACGCCCCTAGCAGTGCCCAGCCCTTAAGCTTTTACAGTTGCTATATGTTGTAGTTCTAGACTCTTTTTTTTTTTTGGAGACAGAATCTTGCTCTGTTGTCCGGGCTAGAGTGCCGTGGCATCAGCCCAGCTCACAGCAACCTCAAACCCCTGGGCTCAAGGGATCCTTCTTCCTCAGCCTCCCGAGTAGCTGGGACTACAGGCATGTGCCACCATGCCCGGCTAATTTTTTCTATATGTTTTTAGTTATCCAGATAACTTCTTTCTATTTTTTAGTAGAGATGGGGGTCTCCCTCTTGCTCAGGCTGGTCTCGAACTCCTGACCTCGAGTTATCCTCCGGCCTCGGCCTTCCAGAGTGCTGGGATTACAGGCATGAGCCACAGCGCCTGGCCTTAGTTCTAGATTCTTAATTGAATTTCCCTTGCATTATGACTTTTTATGATTTATATTACACATTCCCAAACAGCCTGCCCTTATCCATCTAGGCTTCCCTTCCTCTTCACCTTTCTTATCTGAGTTGGGTTTTATTTGATTTTTTTCCTCAGGTTGGGGGGGGGGGTCTTAGTCCGGGTGGGAAGTTTGCTCCACTTGCAGGGTCTCTCTCCATTGCCCTGTTTCCTCTCAGCGACCGGAGACACTCTCCTGCCCTCTCGTGTCCACAGTGGCAGCCGAGAAGTTTGGTGCCAATTGATTTCTTTTCCTCCATAAAAAACTTAATTTTTCAGCCTAGTACCTTGTAAGATAGTCCCTTTTTCCCTGGAGTCCAAAAGTGGTACCAGGGCCAGCACAGTGGCTCACACCTGTAATCCTGGCACTTTGGGAGGGTGAGGCAGGAGGATCGCTTGAGGCCAGGAGCTTGAGACCAGCTTCTTGGGTCTATATCAGTTTCCCAGGGCTCCTAACAAAGTACCATGCACTGGCTGGCTTAAAACAACAGAAAGCTATTCTCTCACAGTTCTGGAGTCTAGAAGTCTGAAATCAAAGCGTCAGCAGGGTCATGCTTCTTCTGAAGGCTCTAAGTAAGAATTCTTCCTTGCCTCCTCCTAGCCTACGGTAGTTACCAGCAATCCTTGGTGCTCCTTGGCTTGTGGATACATCACTCCCATCTCTGTCTCCATCCTCACGTGGCACCTTCCCTCCATGTGCCTGCCTTCAAATCTCCCTCTCCTTGTAAGGACACCAGTCATTAGACTTAGGGGCTACCCTAATCCAGTGTGACCTCATCTTAACATGATGACATTTACAAAGATCCCTCTTTCAAGTAACATCACACTGGGGACACAGTTCAACCCACACAGGCCCCCTTGAATGCTTTTTGATTTGGCAGCCAGCTGGACTTCAGCTTTGTTATTGGAGTATCCTAAGAGACACCAGCCACAGAGTTTAGAAGGCAAAATGATCCTAAGTCGCCCCACACTGCACACACACACCCACCTCCCCCACCCCAGCTCCACCCCCCCACCCCACCCCCCTGCGGCAGAGTAGAAGCAGGAAGGCTGCCAGGGCCCCACGGAGGCAAGTGGATGAAGACTCCCAGCCTTACGGCTCTCCTGACTCCTCACACTCGCCCAGCCTCAGGGGCAGGAAGGGCTCAGTAGACCCCTCGGCACGCGGACTGCCGTCCACACCAATGCCAGACTTTCTCTCCACGCCCCAGCCCCACCCCAAGGGCCAAGCTCTCCAGACTCGCAGGGTTTTGGGTGCTGATCTCCAGGCATTCCCCCAGCTAAGGGGGAGAGAACCCCTCTGCCACAGAGCCCAAGGCCCCAGTGGCACCCAGCTTCCCCTAAGTCCAGCAGCTTCCCAGCTCAACAGGGGCAGAAAGATGGGAGCTGGGAGGGGAAAGGAGGGGGCCTCACAGACAAAAGGCTGAGAACAAAAGGTCTGGAACACAGAGCCCCAGCTCTCAGAGTCCTAAAAGTCCCCACTGTCAGTCCGCTTACCTGTGTTCCATCTTTGGATTTTGAAAAACTCAAAACAGAAGGCAGCACCCCAGTGACATCAAAGCAGTGGCCAGTACTTTTCCATCGACATCAGTGAGCAGGATGTTACAGTTTTTTTTTCCAGAAATAAAGTTTGTTTGAATCGTTGGGGAAGGCTGTGCCCTGTCTAATATTAATTCTTCCATTGGGTAACAGGTTTTTCTATGGAAATCATAAGACCTTTACTAAAACAAACATACAAGCACCTGGGTCAATATATGTGGAATTTCTCTCACCTACCAGAAAAAAAAATCATTTAAAAGTGAAGAAATTTAATCTTTCGTTTTTATTAAAGAAGAAAAAAAGAAACGGGGGGGGCGGGGGAAGCAGCAGTTGCTTTTTTCCATGGTCTCGAGTAAGAATTGAGAGTCAGACTTGGCAGAGGCCACATCCCACCCTCTCGGTGTGGGCAACCTTCGTCCACTCTGAAGCAAGCTGTTTTCAAACTGAGCCCCCAGAGCACCGGGGCTTTCTCAAAAGAGGGAAAACCTGAGGGCTTCGGGCCTCTAGCCCAGTCCCCTCTGCTAGAGCAGCAGCTTATTTTGTTTCATTTGTTTACACCTGACAGGATTTCATTCCAAGTTTTCCCTGGCTCAAACGACATTGAAAAACACTTCTCTAAAGCCTTTCCGGGTCAATGGTCAGTTTCCCAGCAATTAATGCATTCGCTTCCCTAATCCAAAGTACTTTAATATCTTCCAAATCTAATACCATAATCCAACTTTAGTACTCTAACACCAGTCTTGTATTTTCAATGCTTGTGCTTTATGTTGACGCTGAAGGATTTATTCCAGTAACTATTTTGAAACACCATGATTCATGCTTTTTACCGTCCTTGGCAGCATCGCGCTCCTGTGGATGGTAACCGCATGCTCTTTGTGTTTACCAGCTGCCCTGTTTTATTTTTTAATTTTTTTTTCATTTTTTAGAAATTTCAGAATATTACAGCGGTATGAATGCTGTGGCTACATGAATTGCTTTTGTACAGTTTGAGTCAAAGTTGTAAGTGTGCTTATCACCAAATAGTGTGCATTGTACCCATTAGGTGTGTGTGATTTTACTCATCTCCTCCTTCCCCACCATCTGCTTGATTTCCAAGGAGTTTTACTTCCATATGTGCACATGAGTGTTGATCAATTAGTTCCAATTTAATAGTGAGTATATGTGGTGTTTGTTTTTCCATTCTTGTAATACGTCACTTAGGAGAATGGTCTCCAGTTCCATCCAGGTTGTTACAAAAGGTATTAGTTCACCCTTTTTCTTATAGCTGAGTAGTACTCTGTGGTATACATACACCACATTTTATTAATCCACTCATGTATTGATGGGCACTTGAGTTGGTTCCACATCTTTGCGATTGTGAATTGTGCTGCTATAAGCATTCAAGTGCTAGCTGCCCTCTTTTAAAGGGAAGAGTGAGACGGTGAACAGAGCGTGGACCCTTGGAAACAACCCCTGTGTTGTTTTCCCCTGAATGGGAGCTGGTATAAGAAGAGCCTGTGTCTCCCCAGCCTCCTTTCTCCTCCCCCCTGACTCCTCCTCCACTCCTAATTCTTGTGGCACCAACTCCTGCTCATCTTTCAGGCCTAATGTCCCTTCCTCTGGGAGGTCTTTTCTGATTCCTTTTCTTGTCCCCAAAATAAGACTAATTTCTCTCTTCTATGCCTGTCAGACGCATAAATGTTTAATTGCATGTTAATTGTCTTACTAAACCTTAAATGCCTCAGAGAAAGAAAACTCCCAGATCTTGTTCTCCACTATGCCACTTAGCAGAGTGCCTGGTGCAAGACAGAGGCTCAATTACTACTAGTCGGATGAATGAATGAATGAATGAACGAATCACTGAGGTCTCTTTCATTTAAAGTATTTCAGGTAATCAGTCAAGCATCAATTAACCCCTGCAGTAAATAAGAGGTCATTTATACTGAATATTGTGGGGGATACAACCAGCTAGTATAAACTTTAGGGTCTTACTACCTAATTGGAAAAATGAGACGCAAACACTGAAAAGATAATCAACTCATTAATGGCAGATAAGAAACTAGCTTCCTGGTTCCCGGTTTAATAAATGAAAAGTAAAGAAGCAAAGGGCTGGATCTGCAGGTGCTTTCAGAAGGCAGGGAGCGGAGAGGAGGGAGGTTGGGAGCTGCTTTCTGAGGGCAGAGGAAGAGGGAGGGAGGGTGGTCTCAGTGGGAAGGGGCAGGTCATTACCACTGCAGGGCGGGAGGACCTTCTCGACCCGTTCAACACACACTTACTGGGCTTTACTCTCTGGGAGGCACCATTCTAGGCCCTGGGATCCTGGAGTGAACTGAAAGCAATGTCCCTGCCCTCCTGGAGTTTATGTTCTAGCGGAGAAAGCAAATAACAAGAGAAGCAAGTATCTGAGTCAAGTAGCAATGGATGCTGTGGAGGATATGAAACAGGCTGGTGGGACAGAGAGCGATGAGGTGCCGCGTAAGACTGGGGGTCAGGGAAGAGCTCGGACCCAAATAACAGGAGGGCACCAGGCCCCGAGACAGGAAAGAATTTAGCATATTCAAGAAGCAGGAGGGGAGAACGTGGTTGAAGACACACTCAGAGAGGTGGGCACTGGGGAGGTGGGGGGCCGGGGGAGTGCTCGGTGCAATGGGAGACCATTGGAAAGTTATGGGTAAGGAAATGTCAGGTTCAAAGGTTTAAGCAGAAGGACAGTGAGAAGAGTAGTTTGGCTGGAGT
Source organism: Eulemur rufifrons (assembly GCF_041146395.1). Taxonomy (NCBI): domain Eukaryota; kingdom Metazoa; phylum Chordata; class Mammalia; order Primates; family Lemuridae; genus Eulemur; species Eulemur rufifrons. Next base: position 31,771,440 of record NC_090983.1, on the reverse strand, counting down.
GGGAGATTTTTTTTTTTTTTTTTAATTGATAAGCAAGAGAGTCAGGAACAGCTTGTGAAAGGCTTTGCATACTGGGCTCAGGAGTCTGGACCCCGTGTTCCAGGCCTCAGAGGGCCACTGGGAGCTTTTGCACAGGACTAATGTGATCAAAAATGTCCTGATATCTCCAGGAGTGACATGATCAAAAGCTGACCTGAGGGCCTACCTAATTCCAAGCGTGATCTCTCCAACTGCCCCTCTCACGAGCCTGTTGTAGATTTATTCATCAACCTTTCAACACATGTGAAACACCCACCTGCACACTCAAATACACGGGCACGTGCATAAACACTCATCTCCACTGGTGCCTGAAAACTGGGGTGCCCGAGGGCCTAGGCATTGAACTGTCAAGAAACTGGGGAGCCGTAACTCCCTTTGATCAGAGTAGCTCTGTGGTAAAAAAGGTTCTGACGCCACATCAGAAGATCTTCCTCAATTAGCCCAGTCAGGAGGGTGCCAGGGACTTGCTGTTTCTGGCCTGACACACCACTGCAGAGCGAGTGCTCCTCGTAAGACAAAGGGCTGACTGTGACGACCATGCCAGGGCTCCAAGAACTCATGGAGGAAGCGCTGGGGAGCAGAGAGGCCTAGTCTCATCTCTGAAACCAAACACGAAAGCAGCTCCCTGCTTCATTCATGCCTGAGGCCAAGTCCTGGGCATCACTTCAGCTGAAAGAATAAGAACTGCTTGGTCTTATCTGCAAATATCTAATCGGAGGTGTCCAGAAAGAACAAACATGATATTTTTCTTTTTATCAAGGATTCTGTCTCTATACTTTCCAGGTGTTACAAACCAGGAGATTGGGTTTTAGTTCCTGCTTTGCCACTGACTTCTGAGTGACTCTGAGCTTCTGAACTCACCTCCCTGGGCCTCAGTCTATTTACCTGCACAGTGGTTGCCTTGACTCGATCACTGTTCTCCAGTGGGACGATCCTGGGGGTGGGAAGGAAGTAGGAAGGCACCTCACATCTCCACGGTGACTAAAGCACAGACTGGACTTGACCATGTGATTTCTTATGAGGAGATGTTTCTGCAACTAGAGTAAGAAAAAAGCTGGGGAAAGTGGGAGGTCTCAGAAAGCTCACTTCTAAGTGTTGTTGAAAAAACGAAATCCCTCCAGAGTACATTCCTGGGGCTGAGGCAATGTGCAAAGTGGGTTTAAGCTTGGATTGTTGTTTATGATTTTCACACTGACACCCTCAAACTTCAGAGAAAGCAAGAGGAGGTGTGGGCTGTGTACTGAGCCAGCTACGAAGCCAGGATTGGTGGGAGACAGAGGGAGGCTCGAGTTAAGAGGCTGGGCCAGACAGGTGCTCTTGATTTAAAAAGCCACAAAGCAAGGAAATCTCCACCTCCTGCTGTCCTCTCTGAGGCTCCAGGTTGCCTCCTTCTACACAGGGAGAGATTCCAGCTGCTTGGACCTAAATATTTCCACTCCATTCTGTGCTGGTGCAAAGAGCATTCCCACCCAGAGCTGTAGGGGGAAACCTGTTTACAGGTGCGATGCCTTGCCCACCGCGATCGGATGAGCTGGTGTTCTTTGTGAACGGGAGGAAGGTAAGTGCTGGGCGTTCCTACCGCGGCTCCAGAGACAGCAGGAAACCAGTAGCTTGAGGGGCGCTCTTGTGGTCATTGGGCTGAACCCCCTCCAGTCAGGGGCAAGAAGCCAGGGGCTGGGGACCCATCCTAATTTGGCCCGTCCCCCACTCAACTAGAGCTCTGTGCCTGGGGACAGGGAGGAAGCGGGAAAGCACGTGCCTTGGTGTTGGATGAATCCACGTAACCTTGTACAAGTCACTTCGCCTCCCTGAGTCAGAGTCTCACCTTTGGAATCCACTCCTAGGGCGAGTGTAAAGGTGACAAGAAAGCTGCTTCCTTCGTTGGTTAGGAGCCCTAAGTGCTGCTCAGCACTGGGTGCTGGGCCTGATGCGTGGAAGCATTTTATCTGGTAACACATCTTGATCCTCAAATTCAGAAAGACAAGAGATGGAGCCTTTTTAGATTTTTATATTTATCAACTTACTTTTTTGTTGCTGTTGAATCCTCATTATTCAGAATCCTTTGAAATGTCATCACGGTTGATTGGAGTCCTCCTCTTTCCCTGGGTTGTAGCTAAGTTCCGTGGGGAACCTATGTGACAAGGGAAGGGCTCTCCGTTGCCAACGCCCCCTGCATCCTGCCCTCCAGTCCTCCCCGTCGACCCATGCAGGCCACTAGTTGCCCCTCAGCGCCCTCCCAAGGCCCTTGCTCTCCTGAGTCTCTGTCTCCCAAGGGAACCGTCCTGTAGCTCCCAAGGCACATGGCTTCTCTGGGGTCTGGCCACCTCTCTCCCAGGGACTCTCACCCCCTGATCCCCCAAACCTAACTGGGGTTGGTCATGTCCACCCCTCACCCTGGGGCTTGGCTGAACTCATTGTTCCCCCTCTGCCTCTCTCCCCTGTATCCAGTCTCCACAACAAGCAGCCACCATGTGTTCTTCCAAAACTCTCATTCGGGCGCGAGCCCTTCCTGGCTTGTTCCGCTGGCCCAGGCTGTGGAGACGCAAAGGCAGAGGCGGTGCCTTCCTCTCCCTTCTGCCCCGCACCCCTCTGAGTCGTGGGCCCCGCGCTGTAGCTGCAGCAGAGCAGGGAGTCAGTCAAGGGTTAGAAGAAATGCAAGTGGGTGTGTAGCCAAATAATGAAAATACTCTCCAAGCACATTCCAGTAAGAGTGTTTAAAGGACCTGCGGAGGGGTACGCGCAGGCAGAGAAGGGCTTCTTCCTTCGTTGGTTTGGACGCCCCTAGAGATTCAGAAAACAAGTGAATTTTAACATCTCAGCTTGGAAGCATCTTCTTGTAGTTTTTTATTCCTTGAGGTCTACAACAGTTTCTGTTTTGCTTCTGGGGAGAGAGGAAGAACCTAACATGGACAGCCCACTGTACCTTCCTCTCCTCTGATGCGACAGAATGGCTAGAAGTGCTGGCGGCACACCCTGTACCAAGCCGGAGCAAACACACAGAACAAGCAAATGGGAAGGGGGCACCAAAGCAGGTTCCTCGTGGTTTTTGAGTGCTACATCCTCCACTTTTCAAGGGGAGGGACTCTAGTGTCCTACCAGAGCCACCCTGGGTCCTGAGCTAGGACATCAAGGCTCACCACCCGGCCTTCTGCCATTCAGGGGATTGGCAGGCTCCAGGCCTCGCCCAGGTGACAGCAACTCTCCCCACCTCCTCCCTCTGCCACCAGTTGTTAAGAGCCCTGATGTTATCAAATGTGCTCCCTGCCAGAGGCGTCTCACAGGTGCCGGAAACCCTGCCCACCCAGCCTTCCTCCCTGCAGGACCCTTTGCTGCACATGCACCTGCGCACAACTCCCGGGCATGTTTACACAGCAGTGGTCCCGGCTCTGACCGTCTATGAGAGCATGGCTGTCACACTTGCTCTGTGAGTCTCCTGCCCTGTAAGTGTGTGTGAAAGTACTTTGGCCTCATAGCACAAAAAAACAGGTGCAGATGGAATCAGGCCTGTTAGACCCCAGTCGCTAAATGGAATAGGCCACAGCAGACACTGCCCTGGGTCATGGATACAAGCTCCGTAATAATCTCTCTTCTGCTTCCAACACAGGTGATAGAAAGGAATGTGGACCCCGAAGGGACCCTGCTGACCTTCTTACGAAAGAACTGGACCCTTTTTACCAAAGTCCTGGCTGTGTCTATGCGTGCCTTAGAACTTAGGCCAGCTGTGCCTGAGAACGCAGCAAATCTCTCCGTGCAAACAGTTGCCCCCTTGGCCCTTGCTCTCTCTTTGCTTTTGGCAGTGGTTTTAAGGATATTAGGTTAACTGGGTTGTTTTGGAGAGGATAAAGTTTCCCCCAGAGTTTCTTATATCTGATAATTGCTTCGCAGTGAAACGGAAGCTAAGCTCTTTGCTTCAGCACTAATTATTCCCTTGAGAGCTTTCCGAGCCCCCCACCCCACCCCACCGCCCGCCCAGGGCTGTTATGTAACAGAGGCTTGTGTGGCATGTGCCCTGCCCCTTCGTGAAACCATGTTCCCCAGATGCAGGGACAGCGTGTGTCAAAGGAACAGACTTCCTTTCCCTGCATCTGTTTCCTCACTGCACCATTTCACATTCTGAAATATAGATCTTCGTCCTGGCAAACATGTTTTAATTGGTAAATCTGATGATCTCTCAGAGAAGCCAAATAAATAAATAAATAAATGACAGAAATTATAAATTGATGAAATCAGCCTCTGGACAAGTCTTATTTAAAAGTCCACATGGTTGTGAATTATTAATATTGTCAATGTTTGAAAATTAGGAAATTTCATATTTTTAAAAAATCAAGATTTTTCAGCTTCTCTTGAAAAATGAGAACACAGCCATCCCTACACGGCGACGGCCTTGCTTAGAGCTGAGGAGGGACCATTCCTGGTCCCTTCTCTAAAGTGGAGCCGAGCTCCCCAGTCACACCCAGCCCACTTGATTCATTTACAGCACCCCTCTGGTAAGTGTCTGTGGTTTTGATTTGATTTGGGTGAACAAGCCTTGGGGTTAAAAACACACAAATAAAACTCAACAGATAATAGCAATGAAGAGTCGATGATTCTCAAATCTTTTTAGCCAACTTAGTTAATGACATCTAATCCCCTATATTGTGTGGAAATAAACCACAGTGAGGGAGAAGAATGGATAAAGAGAAGGGAGCTTTTCCAGACAGTTTGGGATTGAACCCCAGCCACACCAGAGCAGAGGGACACTCAAGGTGGCATCTGCCAGTAAGGACAGGAGAGTCCCCCAAAGTTTCGACAACCTGTGTTCAAATGCAATACAAATTACTGGGCAAAACTAGTAATACATTGAATTGTTAAGAATAACGTTTTTCTCTTCCAATCATATGATTGGAACCCAGAAAAAACAAATAAGAATTTCCTATGTGACATAAGATTTTTCAAAGGGCTTTTACACCCATTAGCCTACATACAAGATGCTTATAACAAGCCTGTGAAGATAAAGTAGGTATCACTCCTCCCCCTTTGTAAGTGAGAAAACAAGCAACTGAGAGGTTAGTCTTCCCAGTGTCTCACAGCTGATAAGATGTGCAGTGGCCTTTCCTGAGACCTGGAGGCAGGCGAATGCACCTCCTCCCAGCAAAGAAGACCTTCCTCAGTAGCCACACCTGGGGGAGGCAGCCGTACTGCATGCGAATGTCCGCCTTGGCATCTTTTCCTTGACCACCTCCTTCCAGTACGTCTCACAGGAACCAAGTACGCCTGCGGAAGAGGAGGCTGCGGCGCCTGCACCGTGATGGTGTCCAAGAATGACCCCGTGTCCAAGAAGATAAGGTATCCCACCCAGATGCCCAGATGCCAGAGGAGGACCTTGTTTCTTTGCCAGGCTTGTATTCTCATCTCACAAACAAGAAAGATTCTTGGATTCCTGCTGTCTCTGGATTTTAGATCCCTCTGAAAAATCTGATAAAAGCTGTGAGCCATCTACTCAGATAATAAATAAACCAACTGCATTTTCCATACCATTTTAGGGAGATCATGGACCTCCCAAGACCCAGCCATGCACCCCAGGTTAAGAAACTTCAATTTAGGTCAGCCATTCATTTTATAGACGAAGAAACTGAGTTTCAAAGAGATGACATGACTTGTTCAAGGTCATACAACTAGTAAGCTATAGAACAAGGACTCGAACCCACATTTTCTGACTCTGAAGCTAGTGATCTTTCTACTGTTGACTTCAGCCCTTAATTAGAGCCAGATCCTAGAACTTGGGCATCTCTCAAATCCCCTGGCCCAACAAATCAAGAGATGTCTTCAGAACACAGGCCATGCAACACTGTTGAATGACCTTACCCAGAAAGCTTAAAATTAGCCAGCAAAAAAATTCCCAAATGTGTATATATGGGTAAGAGACATAGATGTGCCTTTTGCTTGTTATGAGGTCAGTGTCCCCAAGAACACTAGTTCAAGTCCAACCACACTCCTAGTGGCATGAGTCTATTCCCATTGCTCCCAGGTGGGTCTGTTCTGAGCTTGGGAAGTTTTTCTGAAGTTCAGAATGCCCAGATTCACCTTAAGAATCCCCAGTTCCTACAGGCAGCACAGAATCTGCAGAGAGGACTCTAAATTCTTCTTCCCTGTCACCTCTCCAGTTCCCCACCTCCCAGGCTAAATGATAGGTTTCAGAGGTTTTCTGCTGCCCTTCTTGGTTCCAGGTTCCCCCAGGCGGCAGGACTGTGTTACTCCCCTGACTTTCCTTGTGTTTCTCCTGCAGACACTTCTCTGTCACTGCGTGCCTGGTGCCCATCTGCTCTCTGTATGGAGCTGCTGTCACCACGGTGGAAGGTATTGGAAGCATCAAAACCAGGATTCACCCAGTACAGGTAAGAGCCCATCCTAATTTTCTCATTTCCTAACTTTATCTTTTGACCACATGCTGTGCTGACTGCACTGCCTGAGGCTTCTAGGCTGTGATCAGGTAAGCAGAGGCTTGGGATGCATATTGATCTGAGTAATAACATTTGTTAAGTGGTTTAAAAGAAAGCTGGGAATCCATCCATATTTTATGAGATGAGATGATCACCTTTTTGCATACTTTTCCTACTTGAATGATAAGCAGGACTATTGGAATGTTGATTAATGCCTATTGGACTATGGTCTGGAATGGGTATTGTACAAAGAAAATTACACGTAGAATAAAATGTCTCTGAGGCTAACACAGTAAAGTTTAGGATTAGTCCCTGTGGTACAGAGGTCTTGGGAGTAAAATCAGAAGTGAGAGTGAAGGCTGGGAGTGGTGGCTCACGCCTGTAATCCTAGCACTCTGGAGGCTGAGGCGGGAGGATTGCTCGAGGTCAGGAGTTCAAGACCAGCCTGAGCAAGAGCGAGACCCTGTCTCTACTAAAAATATAAAGAAATGATCTGGACAGCTAAAAATATATATAGAAAAAAAAATTAACCAGGCATGGTGGCACATGCCTGTAGTCCCAGCTACTCAGGAGGCTGAGGCAGAAGGATTGCTTAAGCCCAGGAGTTTGAGGTTGCTGTGAGCTAGGCTGACGCCACGGCACTCTCGCCCAGGCAACAGAGGGAGACTCTGTCTCAAAAAAAAAAAAGAAGTGGGAGTGAGTGGCATCTAAAACCAACTTCACCAGAGCATCAAGATAATTGTGTCTCCAAATCTTAAGCTGAAGCTGGAACAAAGAGGTTGCATTTAAGAGTAATGTGGCATTCATTGGCAGAGAACACATCAATTCCTCTGTCATTGTCATAGGGGCTTGGAAGTCACAGGACAAGATCGATCAACATTGAGTCCTTCTAGGCAATAGCAACCCCGAGGGCCTCTGGGTTTAACCACATAAGAATCAATTCCAAGGGGGTCAGCAAACGCAAAGGACCCGGCAGAGTCTACTGGAGTCTAGTAGGAGATGAGAAAGTACTCACCGCAAGGTTGATAAATCTAAATCCTAGGATTACATTACATTCTGAAACCTATTAATAGAACAGGGCTTCCCAAAATTCAGTGCACTTAAGAATCACCTGGGGAACTGATTAAAGATGTAAATTCTGAGACTCAAGAGATTTGGAGCAGGGGACCCAGGTCCTGCATTTCCTACAATCCCCCCCCCTCCTCCCCCCTGCCCGGGGAAACCAATACTGCTGGTCCGTGGACTACACTTGAAATAGCAAGGATCCAGGACACAGACCAAACTCTTAAACCTTTAAAAGTAGAGCTCCCTTTGAGCCAACACAGAAGAAATTTAAAGAAGAAACCAAAGTGAGATCAACAATAGAGAGTCTCCAAGATAATCAGAAAGATTCTACCTCATAGACAGAACTAAGCTGTGCAAGATGTGGAGGTGTTCAAGGAAACTATTTTTGAAACTTATGCACATTCTCCCTCTAATTATCAATTTCTGGGGAATTCTCATTCTGGAAGTGGAAGCTGCATATTGCTAATTCCCAGTTAGAAGGGTTTGAGCACTTGACCTTGAGAAGTGATTACAATGATAGAATATAGCTTCTGAGTCACTTCCTCCAGGAGCAGCCTAGGCAAAGGGACACTAGCAGACTCTGATCAAGGGATGGTTTTACATCTGACAAGGGAGCCGCAGGCTGCGGAGCGTGGTGAGAGTTGGTGGGAGGAGGAAGGCAGGGCCATGACCATGTGTGTATCTTTCCAGGAGCGGATCGCCAAGAGCCATGGCACCCAGTGTGGCTTCTGCACCCCTGGGATGGTGATGTCCATGTACACGCTACTCAGGAACCACCCGCAGCCCTCAGAGGAGCAACTCATGGAAGCCCTGGGGGGTAAGTCTGACACGGAGAAAGCCCACCACCCCCCAAGGCCAGTGGGGAGTGTGTTCCTGGCTGCTCCGCACCACCCTCCACGTCATCCCAGCCCCCCCCCCCCCCCCGCAGGCCCCTGCTTCAGTTGCTATCAGAGCACGTGCCTGGCACGGCCTGTACAGAGCTAGCACAGTGCACATAGCCACCCCCCTCCTCTCCATCTAGGGGCTCATTTGGCTGCCTTTGTTGGGGACCTGTATTCGTTTCCTAGGGCTGCCCTGACAAAGTACCACAAACTGGTTGGCTTAAAACAACAGAAACGTATTCTCTCACAGTTCTGGAGGCTGTAATTCTGATGTCAAGGTGCCAGCAAGACCATACTCTCTGTGAAGCCTCTAGAGGAGGCCCCTTCCTTGCCTCTTCCTAGCTTCTGGGGGTGGACAGTAGTCCTTGGTGTTTCTTGGCCTGTAAATGCAGCACTCCAATCTGCTCTCATATCGTCACACGGCCTTCTTTTCCATATGTCTGTGTCCAAATTTCCCCCTTCTTATCGGACACGAGTCATTGGATTTGGCCCTAACTTAATCCAGCATAACTTCATCTTAACCTGATCACATCTGCAGAGACCTTATTTCCAAATAAGCTCATGTTCACAGGTTTCAGGGACACAATTCAACAGGGCCCTCCACAAATCAAAAGAATCCTTTACATTTTTATATAGGTTTAAGTTACTAAGAGGAGCTCATATACTATCCCTTTTGCAGAATCAATAAACATCAACTTGAGATGTCAATAATCCCTAAACAAGTCATCTGTCAGACACATGAATTCTTAGGTTGAGGTCTGACAGATGAGCACAGACACTCTCCTAATTTGCTCATCTGCCAGCTAATGGTGAGTCTCCCCCCACCCACCCCTTCTCTACTCCAGTACATAAATCAGATTAAGTCACCTAAAATCCCCACCTTCCATAGGTGCTTCTCCTATTTGAGGTCCTTCTGTGGCTCCTTAGGCCTAAAGCGAGGCCAGGCCTAACCTCCCTCAGGCATTCAGAGAAGCCCAACAACTGGCCTCCCTAATTCACACTTCCTCCTCCTCCAGGCAGCTCCCTGCAGCCAGCCTCCTCTGCACCCTGAGTACATCTCCCCCTCTGCACCTGCTCGTGCTGCTCTGAGCCCAGGACACCCTCCCCTGCTCCCCACCAATCCACAGCTCACTCCTCTTCAAGCCCACGCTTCTCTGTGAAGCCTTCACAGATGAACTCTGTTCCACACGGACGCTGCTCCACTCCCACCCTCCAGGCCTTCACCCTTGGACACCTGAGGTTCTCAAACTTTACCATGCAGAATTACCCACTGACCTCTTACATGCAGATTCCTGGCCCACCCCCAAGAGTCTCTGATTCAGGAGAATTGGAGCAGGGCCATGGGTCTGCATGTTTAACAAACACTTCCAGGAGACTCTGATGTAGTGACCTAAAAGGCGTGGAAGGGCACCACTGGCGAACTGTCCAAGGCACGGTACTTTGCTCATCTAGTGCCTTGGAAGTTGCCCATATTTTCCGTTTGAGGATCCCCACTGTCCAACCTAGTGTCTGAAACATGGCTGTTGTCAGTAGATACACATTGAATGAATAAATTAATAAATGGATGAAAGTGACCTCACCAGCTAGACATCATCTTTAGGACAGAAAATAAAACTGAAATTGAGGTGGTGGGGAGCATAATTACTAAGCAGAGGAAAAAAGCATTAGACGTTTTGGCAGATATTAAAATAACCTCAAAAATAAAAGCTGGGTTTATTTCAACTTTCAAAAGACACCGGAAAGCACAAAGCCTACCAACAACCACGCTTCCTCTCTGATTAGGTAACCTGTGCCGCTGCACTGGGTATCGGCCAATTCTCGAGAGTGGAAGGACCTTCTGCATGGTGAGTAGCTGACTGTGGGGACACCCACCGGGCAAGAATAACAGTGACAGCCGGTCAAGTCTAGGGACACAGGAAGTGAATGTTTTTAGACCATCTCAACAGACTGTAAGGGAGACCACGTGAGTTAGCTGCACTAACTGTCGAGATGGGGGAACATTACACCACCTTCCATGTTGTCCAGTCAAAGCCACAGAGGGAAGTCGGGCGATCTCACCAGCCATCCAGACGCCTCCCATGACCAGTTAAGTGAGGCATCTGGACAGGAGGGGTAAGAGGGCCCCAGCAAACCCAGGGAGACAAAGGGATGCAATGGGCTGGAGTCTGCTTTGGGGAGGCAAGGTTAGCTCCAGAATCCAGCCAGCTGCGAAGGTGGGAGCAGAAAAGAACCTGACATGCAGAGTGGGATCCGAAGCAGTCCCAGTAAAAGAGCGCAGGGAGTTTCTGCTATAAAATGGGGACGCTTCGCCGGGTTGCTGTGAAACCCAAGTGAGTCTTGCTTGGCACTTAGCAAGAGTTCAACAGTTATTGAGAGTGTTGTTGACACATGAATAGTGTTTGACATGGGGACCAGGCACGCACATCTGATGGCCCTCTGCTGAGGCCAGGATGGATGTAGGCAGTGCAGACCTCAGACCCCTCTCTGGTCCTCCTCCAGCTGTTCTCAGGATTCCCTGGGGCCAAGGTGACTTGCCCACCTGGAGCCTCACCTTTCTTCTAAATCATTCTCCATGTGTGGTCTTGACCCCACTCCTAGGCCAGACATAGCCTCTTTCCAGAGTCTATCTAGGGCAGATCATAACAGCCAGAGTCTGCACGCCTGGGTCGGAGGGTGGCCAAGGAGCAGCTGTTTGTGGAGGGAATGGACCAGGCTTGGCCATCCAGGCTGGGGGCTCACAGGGCCTTTGAGGCCTCTCACTGGTACAGCACAGAGCAGGGCAGGAGAGAGCGCAGCAGCCGAAGGCTGGGGCCTCTGTGCTCTTTGCCGCAGCTCCACAAACAGCAGAGGTGGGCCTACACGTAGACCAGCAGTGCGTCCCACACCCTAGATCCAGGCATGTCGCCCGTGCACACGTGTCCCAGACTTCTACAGCCACACCAGGGAGCCAAAGGTGACAAGCTGAGAAGTAAAATAAATAGCTCATAAGCCCAGCAAATTGCTGGTGTAAATGGAAAAGCACTTGTGAAATGCAAATAAAAGAGGTTAAAGGAAACTTCTTTCCTATGGATGTGGATGTTATGCACCTTTCCAGGCACACAGACTCTGGGAATAAAGGCAAAAATGTGCTCAGACGCCCTGCCCTAGAGCCAACAGGTCCCATGGGACTGTAATGGGAGAAGCAGCCCAGCCTCAGAGGGAAGGTGCAAGACCTATATGGACCAGGCCAAGAGAAGACTGGCTTTTTTCCAGTACTGTTCCCTAGTGGTCCCTTGCAGAAACTCTCAGAACCTTGAGTAGGAAGCGCTGCTTGCGTGGTCCAGGTGTTTTTGCTTCTTGGGCAGAATTAGAAAGGTGGCAGCTTGGGACACTTAAGCAGAGACAGAGAACTGAACTGTCAGAAGAACGTATTTTGCTAGATACTTAGGAGAAATATTTGAGGAAGAAGATACAAGAGGTAAGTTAGGAGGAAATGGGAACTGAAGTTACCAGCAAATGGAAACCTGCTTTAAAATTCATTGCCAACTCATCCCCAGACGGCCCAGGCAGATAGCAAATGTCTGGGAGATCTGGTTACCAAAATGGCTTCCTTTTCTCTTGTCTTCCTCTTCTTTTTCTTTTCTTGTTTCTTCTTTTTTTTTTTTTTTTTTTTTTTTTGCTTTTCCTTATTGTTCTAAAGGCCCTTATTCAATGTTGTTGAATTTTATATATGATACAGAGTGGATACATTGTTATTGCCCTAAAAAGCATCTCATAAATTAATTTTACCAGTAGGAATTAACCTTAAAAATGCATATGTGTTCACAAAGCTGTACATGTAATGAACAAAAACATTCATATATTATATACTATATAACTAGTACAATCCCAAATATATATTATGTCAAAATATCATCAGCAATGATAGTTTATTTCTTTTATACTTCTCTATATTCTATATTTTTTGTATATATTATATATTATATTATAAATTTTATATATTCTATATGTACCATTTTATTTAAAAAAATAGAACAAAAGAAGAAAGGTCTTGTGACTATCCCTGTTCCAACAAAGAAACTACAAGAAGTGGCTTAAAAAGTCTGAAACCTCATTTAAATTGCCAAACCTTTCAGGGCATATACCAATTTACCTACTAAAAAAGTTTTTAATCTAAGGCATTTCACCTTCTTAGGAGTCGGGTGGCTGTCAACAGAAGGGAACAGGGAAATGCTGCTTGGATCAGGGAGAAAATGCTGCGTCCCCACGTGGCAGGGAAAATGACGTGAGTCCCTTTGCTTACCTTGTCCTCTCACTGTGAGTGTTGCTTCGCGCTGCTCAGGGTTGCAGTTTCGTCTGTTAGTTTTAATGGTTGTTCCCCACTTTACTTACAACTGTCCAAAGTGCAGGCGTTCATCTGGGAGCGGAATAAGGTGGTGATCCAAAGCCCATACTCTGATTTTCCCCTCCATAGCCTGAAAGGCTGAAACAACAGAAAAACAAAACTGCTCAGGAAGAGAAAAAACACCTACCCCAACTGTGAATGAGGCCCATGCTCCAGTGGAAGGGACTTCTGTGCCTGCCCTGCTCACAGCCATCGTCCGTCAGTCTCCTGGGTAGAGACAGGGCACTGCCACTTCAGGAGCAGCCGTCCGATGTCATGCAGCGAGTCTGTGGCCCCCACAGCCAGGAAGGCCCCTCCTTAAACATTCCAGTCTCTGGCTTTGCTCTCTGAGAGATACCAGTTTCCAGGAGAGAGCCACCGCCAAATCCTTAAGGGATTTCAACTGAGAGAAGTTGAAATATAGGATGATATAGAGAATCAGCTCCCTGTGAGCCAGGAAATCTGAGAGCACAGAGCTGACCTGGGACAAACGCTGCCCACCCATCCTCTGCGGTATCTATTTCCATCACCCACCTTTTCCCCATTCTTGACTCCCACTGTCACCTTATCTGGGTGTGAAGAAAGTGCGCAATGGCACGGAGGGTGTTGCCCGAGGGGGGCGGGCTGCACCCCCCACAACCACTTCACAGAGGCAGTGGGATCAATACATCCCAAAATCGATTCTCAATATTGTGGTCTCTGGAATTAACTTGGGCAATGACTGGGCTCTAGGAGGCACCTGACTCACTTTAACTAAACTCAAAAGAACATGATATTTAAACCAGAATGTGCTCCAACATTCCTTTATAAAGAGAAACATGATTATAACGTCTTACCATCGCTGAGCCGCACAGGCCTTGGCTGTAGGGAAACACGATAGGAAGGCAAATTGTCGTGAGAAGGCTGCTTGGCGATCAGGGACACGGGCAGTCGCACAGTCTTAATGGGCAGCGTCACAGAAGACCCTGCGCTTCCTCCAGGGGGACCTGCTGGACGGCCAGGTGTCCTCCCCTGTGACTCCTCCTTCTCTTTAAGCTGTCAGTATCTTCCATTTGGTAACTATTAAGTCTTGGCCTAGGACCTGTTTAGGGAAACTTTTCATTTCTCGGCTTTGATTCATTATGTTTGTTTTACATTTTAATTCTCAGGCACAATCTTATTTCTAGGTTTTAGAGATATCCCAGCTACTGCCTATAGTTCTAATTCCAACCAACACAAAAACTGATCATTCATGTGCATTCACGTGGGCCTGTAATACCTCAATCTGTGGCCCTACTAAGAACTTTTACAAGTAAGTGTTCCTTCTGGAATCTAGGAAGATCTAAGACACAGAAAAAGAGGGGATGTATTAGACAAATGTCAGGTCATTTCACCTATTGTCAAAATTACCCTTCAAAATATAGATTATTATTTAAACTTTAGAGAGGTTAAGTATCGTTCCACTGGAGCCGAGCCAAGAGTGTGAACCCAGACCTGTCGGCCCCTGCTGTCCACAGATCCCCCTCTCCACTGCCCTCCCCTCCACCCGGCACCCCATGCTCCCCTCCCAGCTTTCCTCACTTCCTCAGGAACATTTTGTGGCAATAAATGCTTTCCAAAGCCAAAGCAGATCTGATTCAGACAAGATTACCATTTGGGTAACTTTTCACTGTGCTTTAGTTTCCTAATGGGTAAAATGCAGATAATTTACTTTCCTTATACAATTATCGTGGAGGTTAAATAAATTATTAATACATGGCAAAGCACTTGGAATGTAAGCACTCAATAAATGTTAACTTGTTATTAAAGTCAGATTGCGTGTGTGCATTGCCTGTGCGTGCACATGTGTGTTAAGTCATTTTTACTTAAACAACAGGACTTCTCAGAGCTGTTATTATGAATCCTGACTTGGCAGGGAGAGGATAGTGGCTGGGGCACAGTGGAGAGGATTTCTCTATCTTATTTAACCTCTGATAGTTTTTCATAAACTGTGTTGGTGTTTCCCAGAATATTCTTTGCAGTATCTCATAGAATACTCTTTTGGTATCACATTAGTGGCAAATCAGTATCTCTCTTACAATAAGATTCTTATTTTAAATTATTTGGTTTGAACTATTTCCCTGTATAAGGAGAGTGGGAAAGTTATCACTACATTCATCTTGCCTAATTCCTGTAAAGAATTACAACGCTGTTTCCCGCGGAGCTGGGCTGACACGGCCATCTGCTTCTTCCCTTTATAAAGATTTGCACGAAGTTATTTGCGAAAGAGGAGTTCCAGCCCATGGACCCTACCCAGGAGCTCGTATTTCCTCCAGAACTCTTGGTAAGATGAGTTGGGTGTTTTCTGTGCTTGTTTAAATATCATTAGTTTAAAACTCAGTTTTATATAACCACCCATTTTCCTGCCTGTGAAACTGTCAGATTGTGGAAGTGTTTGATCAGATCAAGGTGCCTGCTTCCTCCCCAGCTCGCCGAGCCCTGGGGGACCCCCTGGACACATCCCCTGACGCCTCAGCTGAGGCTGTTTTTTAAAATGATTTCCTCATTACTCTCATCATGCCATGTGGAACGTGTCGCCAGTGCCTGTGCAGGCGATACAGCATTGCTGTGCTTCTACCCATCTTTCCAGAGACGCCCGTGCATTGGCCCCAAGGAGCACTTCCAGGAGGGCTGCCTACTCCTCGTCCTCCCTTCCTTTCACATCTCCATCTTTCTTCATGGGCATCCAGCAGTCCCATTCTATAAAATGCCTACTTCTGAAGGGGTTCTGGTGTGTTTATTCATTATTCATTTATCCAACAAATATTTATCCGTTCAGCAACATGCCAGACCAGGGATGGGGAACCTTTTCATGTTGGAAGGCCACATTAATTTAGCTGTAATCAAATAAAGCCGCATTCAAGAAACTTCAATTAGATGTACTTAAAAATGTACAGTATGTTGTAAAAATATAACTACTGTGTACTTTATCGTTTCAAAAAATGAAACTATTTGTTAATTTTAAAGTTAACTAACCTTTTAATGGCTTTGTTGTCTCTGCTTTTCGTTGGAAAGCATTTGAATATTTGGTTGCAGCATGGAGGTCCACAGTTTCCGCTGATCCTCTAGATGGGTATTGGTCATTTGGGACCTTAAGGGCATCTTGATTTGGGTTAGGTAGGAGAATGCAGATTCACAGCAATAAGTGGTTGAAAAGCAAGAAAGCACTTTTTGGGCATGCTGCTGAAGGTGTGAGTATTCTTCATTTTTTCATATTTCAATTGGATCTTTCTTACCATCAGACAATAACTTTAAAATCTACTAAAAGCTCAATCAATTCCACCTGTAGTTCCTTTTTTTTTTTTTTTTTCTGTCTCACTTTGTTGCCCAGGCTAGAGTGAGTGCCATGGCGTCAGCCTAGCTCACAGCAACCTCAAACTCCTGGGCTCAAGCGATCCTCCTGCCTCAGCCTCCCGAGTAGCTGGGACTACAGGCATGCACCACCATGCCCGGCTAATTTTTCTATATATATATTTTTAGTTGTCCATATAATTTCTTTCTATTTTTAGTAGAGACGAGGTCTCGCTCTTGCTCAGGCTGGTCTCGAACTCCTGACCTTGAGCGATTCACCCGGCCTCCCAGAGTGCTAGGATTACAGGCGTGAGCCACTGCGCCCGGCCCACCTGTAGTTCTTTACGTGCCTTGATGATACCAACCAGGTGAGGCTAAAATGTTAATTTGAGTGTGATGTCATGATTCTCAAAGTCAGTGAACCTTTCATTGTATTCTCCAATTAATAGGTTTGTAACAGCTACGTATTCTTCAAATGATTTGAATATATCATCCTGCTCATCAATGACCTTTGCTAACTGGGGAAATTGTTCATCCAAAATTTCCTTTTGAAAAAGATTTGTTTTGAAAAAAGATAGCTTTTTTCAAAATGCTTGGATTTTTTGCCACATATCATCTATAGACTTAGTTTCATCCTTGCAAAGAAATATTCAAGTCGTTTTGATTTGACATGATATCACACAGAAATGCTGCATTCCTATAGAAATCTTCTTTCAATAATTTACATTGCTGATTCTGCCCTTCGTAAAATTTAATTATCTGTTCTTGCAGAGATAAAATTTTGGCTAACACCTGTCCCTGTGATGGCCAATGCACTTTAGAATGATATGGCAAATGCACACTTAATACCTCATCGCTCAACTTTAACATGTTACGAAACTGACGATGCTGTTGGCACCAGTATAGTTAACAATACTTATAACTTGTTGCAAAGTGTCACTTAAAATAGTAGCTTTAGCACAGAGATCTTGCTGATGCAAGATGCAATGAAAAGAAACGAGAGCATCTAGGTCTGTTAATGTTTTTTTATCTGTGCAATAAACCCTTCGTGTTTTCCTGTCATGGAAGATGTACCATCTGTACATACACTCACTAAATTTACCAAGTTCAGTCCAACTTCATAACATTTATTTTGAAAGTTGTTGAAGATACCTATTTCCTGTGTTCTGTTCCCAAGAGTGTCCAAAATGAGTAAGTCTTCACGGTAAAGAAAATCTTCTGTTATGACCCAAATGAAGTATAAAACCTGCACCAAGTCAGTAGTATCAGTTGATTCATCCGAAGTGATTGAATAATATATATTTTTCTTTTGAAGTATTGCACGAAGTTGTTCTGTTAAGTTGAAGGCTAATTCCTGCTGCCAATCAGTTATGATTGCCCTTGAAAGAGGTAGTTGTTTGTACTTTGAAATGTTATAGGAGTCTAAGCATCCTACAACTTTGACAATGCATTCTTTCACAATTTCTACATCACTGAATGGCTTCCCATTTTTTCCCGAGTATAAAAGCTATTCTATAAGCTGCTTCAGTGGCGTTATTTCCAGGTCTTATTGCTGCTTGAAAGAATTGTCTTTGCTTTTGCTTTTCATCTTTTAATTTCTGCAATACAACCTTTCATGCCTCTCCCTCTAATTTAAAATATTTGTGATCCTTATGAGTGTTATAATGCTGATGAGCATTGAATTTCTTTAATGTTGATATTGCAGCATCGCTAAGCAAGCAAATCATCTTATCTTCAGCAGAAACAAGATAGTATTGCAATTCCCAATCCTTATTTAAAAATCTGTTTTCTTCCTTCAGCATTTTCTTGGTTTTCTTTGACATGATGGGATATTAAGCAGACAGAATTAAAAAATACTGTTGAGCTGTGCAACTATTCACAAATTCTGCTTCAAACAGAAACACAGTGCACCATTCTCAAAAGCTGGTAACAGACTGGTGTAGTCAACCCCCTTAAACTCTCGCCAACCAGCCTGGTGCGGTAGTGGCATCAGTCAGGCAGGGGAAGTTAGAACTAAATCATGAGTGTAGGAGCCGTCAGCTTAGCCTTCATGGCTGACTCATGTTCTAATTGGGCTGGTCAATCTAGGAGGATTATTTCATTGAAACTTATTTTATTCTTTCATATTTTAAATATGTTCATTTTTTAAAAAACAAAAATATAAAAGACAAACAAAAATGTATTAATAAAAATAAAAGGATTTGTTCTGAAAAATTTGGATTTGGTCAAAAGGCCACATTTAAGAACCTAGAAGGCCACATGTGGCTTTACGGCCACACATTCCCCACCCCTCTGTCAGACTCTGTTCTAGGTACTGAATAGACAGCAGGGAAAAAACTAACAAAAAGACCTGCCCTCCAAGAGCTTGCACTCCGGTGAGAGAGAGACAGTTGGCAAAATAATAGATAAAAGACACAGTGTGTTAACAAGTAAGAAGTATTAAGGAAGAAAAAAACAAAACAGAGAAGGAGGATAGGATGCAGGGAGTTGCGATTTTAAATATTCTGGCCAGAGAAGACTTCTCTGAGAAGGTAATATTTGAAGAAAGTCTGGAAGGAAGCGAGGCAGCCCTCCTAGCTGAAAATGTAAGGAGGAGGAGCAAGTGCAAAGGTCCTGAGGGCGGGAGAACACCTGGCCTGATGAAGGGACAGAGCAGAGTCCAGCCTGGTGGGGCAGAGTGAGCGAGGGGTGGTCGGAGGGAGCTAGGGGGGCGGGGCGGGGGCAGGGGGCCATGCTGAGCTTAATGCTGCTCAGCCTTTACTCTGCGTGAGATGAGAAGCTGTTTGGGAGGCTGTTTGGGAGACAGAGGAAGCCGGACGTGCTCTTTTTGAAGTTGAGATGGGCTCGGTCTGGCTGCCGCATTGAGAGTGGCCTGCTGAGGGGAAGGCAGGAGCATCGAGCCCCATCCGGGGACTACTGCCATCCGGAGAGGTGGTGGCGGAGCCAGGCTGCACCAGGCTGCTGGGGTGGCGGTGGTGAGAAGAGAGTGGATTCTGGATATATTTTGGAAGAAAAGCCAACAAGATTTGCTGATGGGTGTGATATGGGTGTGGAAGAGAAAGAAGAATCAAAGCTGACGCGGGGCTTTGGACAGCTGCAAGGGTGAAGTGTGACGTCGCCATTTTCAGGGATGGGGACCACCTCCTGAGGAACAGAGAACTTTTCCTTTTGGGGTTCCTTTGAGGGGGCTTAGAAGGAGATTGGATATAAGAATCTCAGTTTTGGACAAATTAAATTTGAGATGCCTATTTCACAACTAAGAGGTAAAATTGAGTCCCCCAGATATGAGTTTGGATTTCAGAGGAAAAATCCAAGCTGAAAATATCAATTTAGGCGCATTAGTATAATTATGATTTTTAAAGCCATGAGACTACATTATGCTAAATCAATCCATACTGAATGATCAATGACAGGTGCCAGTTTATATTATCATTTTCCCCAAAAAAGCCAGCTAATTATAAAATTCAAGCATTAGCCAATGGGTGTAGTGAGTATCTTTGCAGGCAAACAGACCCCAGAACCCCTGGAATCTCTCTAGAAGTATCTGCCCCTGAGACCTTGTATAACCCAGGAGCACAGGTGTGCACACGAGCACATGTACTTACCATTTGCCCTTAGAGGATGGCCCAGAACCCGGAAAAACGAACGCTGACCTTTTATGGAGAGAGGGTTACCTGGATCTCGCCTGGGACCCTCAAGGATCTCCTGGAGCTGAAGGTGAAACACCCCAAAGCCCCTCTCATCCTGGGCAACACCTCCCTGGGTGAGTGATCACAACGGTTCTAGTTCCACTATTAATGCTGAGCCGAACTTCCTGTTCTCAGGCTACAAAAACTACTTCGAAGGGATGCAAACCTCATTCTTTGTAACAAAGCCAGTGGTCTCCAAAGCTGGATGTGCAGATGCACTGGTAGTGTGTGGGGCGATCCCTTGAGGTGTGGGGGGAAAGTATTAGAGGGTTTTTTTAATCATTTAATTTATCGTGTCCTTTTAAATTTTGTTTTTGTTAAATATTTAATGAACATAATGGATTTTTATAAAATATGTGTGCAGATATTAACAATACAGTGCACACTCATTTACCACCCACACCCACTTTAAGAGTGTGGGCTTCATCAAGAACTTTGAAGGCCCCGTGGGTCTTCCCTTCCTTCTCGAAGGTACTCATTAGCCTGAATTTTGTGCTGGTCAGTCTTTTCTTTATTTTTATAATTTTACCACATATTAATATATTTGATTCGCTAGACAATATGTCATTTAGTTTTACATACTTTTGAACTTCCTATAGACTGACACTGTATTATTTTTCTGCAATTTGCTTTGCTGATTCAAAATTCTTGACCTGAGATTCACCAATACTGTTGCATGTAGCTGTGCTGTATCTGTATCTGTTGCATGTAGCTGTATTGTACGAGTGTGGAACAATCTGCTCACCCATTCTATTGCTGAAACAGGGCTTGTTAAAACAGCTCCATCTGTTTCCAAGTTTTGGCTATTACACATATTCTATATGTCTCCTGGTGCCTATAGGCAAGAGTGTTTTAAGAGCTTGTCATCCTTTTTATTTCCTATTTTTACATAAATGTAGTGAGTATATAAGTAAATAAATACATATATTGGGAAAGCTCGCTCTATAAATTTACTTGGCAGGAGTGTGTGACCACTGCTTTCAAATCTATACATATTCATTGTCAATCTTTAAAGTTTGTAAATGAATATTTTTATGAGAAAATTTCAATGCAAA
This sequence comes from Eulemur rufifrons, assembly GCF_041146395.1. Classification (NCBI taxonomy): domain Eukaryota; kingdom Metazoa; phylum Chordata; class Mammalia; order Primates; family Lemuridae; genus Eulemur; species Eulemur rufifrons. The sequence goes on along the minus strand of NC_090983.1, from coordinate 31,750,620 downwards.
AAAAAAAGGGGGCATTTTCTCTTTCCTAACTGTCTCTAAAATATATTTACTCTTCAGGACCTGCAATGAAATCTCAAGGACAATTTCACCCAATTCTCCTCTCTCCTGCCCGGATCTCTGAGCTGACCATGGTGACTAAAACAAGTGAAGGTGAGTTCCTGGTGTCGATGAAGAAATGCCTGCACTAAACTTTCACTCACCAAATAACTCACAACCTCCTCATTCATTTACCTTGTCTGGCCTATTTCCAACTCCTCATCATTTTTCTAATGTGATGTTACACCTCCACCATGAAACTTTACTGTCAAAATATTTTCAAGAAATACGAAGTATCCAAATTATATCATTCAAGACTTTGCAGTCACTTGCAGAATGCTTGCCTATAAAATGCCATGATGCCCCAGAGACAATAAAATTGCAGTGTCACTTTGACAGGATGATAGCAAGAGAGAGCAGATGCTGTCCATCAGTGGGACAGTCAATTCCATGGCAGGGAGATGTTTGCAGGGGCAAAGTAGGAGAAATCACCTGGTGCTCACATGCTACTTGTCTCATGGGGACAATGATAGACAAAGACCTTGCTGGGCAAGCACCCCCAGTCACCGACCACACCCTGAAGAGCCTGCTAGTGCAGAGTATTTGTGCCAGGCAAGGTAGAGCTCATGAAGTAGGAAGAAAACATGCAGGTCTTGGCATTCAAGATGCATGGCAAACCCTCTAACAGAAGGAACCTTATTTCATTCCTTTTTCATCTGCCAAGCCCCTAGTTCTTATCTGCATGCATGTAAGTGCTCAGTCAATGGCTGATGGATGAATTAATGGAAAGATGAATGAATGAGTGGGTCAGAAACTTGAATGCAATGGGAGGCAGGGGTGATGATGACGTCCTTAACTTAAGCAACAGGGAGATTGGTTGACTGAACTGAAAGCTTAAGTGAAGATTGACTTGGTCACCATGCGTTTGTGGGAGTCCGTGGTGGAGAGAGGAGACCTGCCATGGCTGCATCACTGCTATCCAGGAGTCCCACCTTCCTGGCCTCTGACCATCATCAACCAAACTCAGACTGTGCTGCAGATCAGCGCGCCTGCCCGTGCCTGGCCCAACCCCTCCCGTTTGAGAGGGAAGCGACCCTTCCTAGGTTTTGCCCAGCACCGGGTTTCATAGCCTCAGTCTCGGGACAATTGAGGTAGCATGCCTGAATGCCATTTAGAAAAACAGAGCAATGTGCTTAGATTTAACAGAAAGCTTGGTGTTGGCAGAAGAGAGAGGAGAGGAAGAGGGACTAGTAGATTGGGCGTATAGACAACCAGTCCAAGCAGAGGTTACAGCAGGAGGCCCTGGCCCAACTCTTCACCCCAGGCATCATTTAGTTCCCCTGTTTTCAGACTTCTCTTGAGCATCACAACCTTGTCCTCAAACAACCCTTAAATAAATAAATGAAAATCAGCTGCTCAGTTTGAAGGAAAGACATCCCTCCCTGTCCCTGAGCCCCTATATCTATCTGTCCCTGAGAGGGCCCTTCACAGCACAATTCAAAATCCTCAGTATAGCCCAAGTCTCTCATCTTACAGATGAGGAAGCCAAGACGCAAAGGAACGTGGATGAGCCTGAGGTCCCCAAGCTGGCTGGTGGTCAGGTTACAAGGTCTCCCACTTTCAACTTGGCACCCATTTCATGGCTGCCCCTGCACCCCCCAGGCCCACCCCACAGTCCGTACTCTGGCTACTTGAATGGACTGCTCACTTTGGTCTCTGCAGCCAAAGTAGAGCCAGATTCTGACATCTGAGGAAACAAACAATGCACCTGCCTTTGGGCCTCTTAAACTTAAAGCGTGAGTACCCTCTAGTGGCTTCCAGGGAAGTTTCTGTGATTCTCAGTCTTTTCCTTAGGCCCAAGAGAGTGCAGGACGCTGGCAGGGGAGGGGTGCACTGGAGCCAGATGTGCCCCCTCCGCGACACTGGTGCCCCCAAGAAATAAATCTCTTCAACAGCTATAATTTTGACTTAAACGTTTGTTTAAATTTTGCTCTCATCCATACCATGTACATGTTGGGCTCTGCATCCATTTTACTTTTCAAAATCTTTAGTATAGTAAGTGCACCAGAAAGTCACTGCATGTTTATCCCATGGACCCATGAACTCTGAAAACCATGCAGTTAAAATGTAATGCCTAGGGCCGGGCGCGGTGGCTCACGCCTGTAATCCTAGCACTCTGGGAGGCCGAGGTGGGCAGATCGTTTGAGCTCAGGAGTTCGAGACCAGCCTGAGCAAGAGCGAGACCCCATCTCTACTAAAAATAGAAAGAAATTATATGGATAGCTAAAAATATATATAGAAAAAAAAAATTAGCCGGGCATGGTGGTGCATGCCTGTAGTCCCAGCTACTCGGGAGGCTGAGACAGGAGGATCGCTTGAGCTCAGGAGTTTGAGGTTGCTGTGAGCTAGGCTGACGCCACGGCACTCACTCTAGCCTGGGCAACAGAGTGAGACTCTGTCTCAAAAAAAAAAAAAAAATGTAATGCCCTTTCTCAGAATCAAAGTTGAAGCTCTTTCCAGCTGCACAAAAGCTAGGTTTTATGGCCAGAAATGGAATAAAACATGAATAGAAGAACTACAATAAATAGAATTTTCTCTGTGTGGCCTAGCACAAAATGTGTCCTGCCTAGCACAAAGTGCGGTGGTAATGTGAGCAATGGAAATAGGATTGTCTAGCTTCAAACTGAGTTTGAAATCTTAAGGGGACTCAGGCAATAGAGCAGACGGCTGGCATTTCACTCCCCTCTGGTGTGGGGCTGCCCTTTTCTACCTACGTCATGTAAGAGGCAGTGATGCTTGTCTGTGTAATGCTTCTGACCTTAATACTAATAGTAATAATAATTTTATGACTTCTTCTCTACTAATAAGGCTCTGGGTCTTCTCTTTAGGGAAAAAGAATTGTGTAACAGGAAACAAGCTTGATAAGGCCAGGATTTTTGCAGAAGTTGAGGGCCGGGCTCCAGTGGAAGCTGCGGGGCTAAGGAAACAACAACCATGGCTGATGGGTCTGAGATGGGCTCAGATCCCACGTCACCGAGCCCCTTTTAGGAGATGCTGAAACAGAGACAGGCTGAGACATTCCAGGGAGGAGGGACAGTTTAGCTGCTTGTGGGCAAGATTTGCTTGGCATAAGGATGACAAGGAGCAGTGAGTGGTTTCCCCCAACGGTTAAGTCAGCGGGGACGGTGGGGGTGTTGAGTATGCCGGCAGAGGTGGGAGAAGTATGGTGCCAAGTACATTTTTAATATTGATCAAACACAACTATGTGGGAGGGCGAAATAGTCTTGAAGATTAATCAACAAAAGAAAAATCAAATCCCAAACTGAGATATGATAAAAACAGACTAGCCCTACTAGTGCTGTCAAATCAAACTCCATGTGAATGTTTCATTCTGCAAACCCCAGGAAGAGAAGGCTTAATTTTAAAAGGCTGCCTAAGTCAGGTCCTGATGGTTTGGGTGGCTATTCACTTTTGAAGATTGATCTGAACCCTTTCATCTCTACTGAAGAGAAACCCTGAAGCTCACACTAATATCCTGCCAATCCTCATAAGTATAGCTGCAGCAGTTGTTAATATTTTGAGTTCCTTCCCTGCCAGGTGACAAATAGCATTGCCCCAGTCCTCCAGGATGCTCACTCATTGCTTCCTTGGCCCCTCTGTGGGAACCCCCAACTTCCTACTTCCAGCAATGCCCAGCATAACCACCCTTGCATGAGTATTCATTGCAAGGGACCAATGCCTCCCCCAAAACTGACTGTTGAAGATTTTGAGTATCAGGTGCAAAACCTGCAATCAAAGTATTACTGATTTTAGCCGGGCGTGGTGGCTCACGCCTGTAATCCTAGCACTCTGGGAGGCCTAGGCGGGAGGATTGTTTGAGCTCAGGAGTTTGAGACCAGCCTGAGAAAGAGCGAGACCCCGTCTCTACTAAAAATAGAAAGAAATTATATGGACAGCTAAAAATATATATAGAAAAAATTAGCCTGACATGGTGGCGCATGCCTGTAGTCCCAGCTACTTGGGAGACTGAGGCAGAAGGATTACTTGAGCCCAGGAGTTTGAGGTTGCTGTGAGCGAGGCTGACGCCATGGCACTCACTCTAGCCTGGGCAACAGAGCGAGACTCTGTCTCAAAAAAAAAAAAGCAAAGTATTACTGATTTTAGACAACAACCTAGGGAATTGAATGAACTTTGCCATTATTTTAATGCTGTCAGATTTATCCCCATTAATCACAAAGCAACTTTGCATAGCTTCACCAAGGTCGGTCAGGAGGGGGTCATAGAAAGTTCTAGTAGGGTCTGCCACCCGCAAGTTTCTACTGTCATTCCTTCTCTCTAGCTTCTATATCCTTGCATCTCTCCCAAGAAGAGCATGGGCCAGCCCAGGGTTTCTCAGCCCTCGCTGCACGGAAGGACCACCTGGGGAGCCTTTTTTAAAGCCCCAAGGATTCTGGCTTAATTGATCTTGGAGCGGGACATCTGTGCTGTTGGGGAGTTCCCAGTGGCTCTCCGTGCAGCCAACGTGGATGGTCACTGCACTAGCTGAACACTGAGGCCCTGGGCCCTGCCATGGTTACAATTCAGCTGCTCCTCTCATGTCACCAGTGAAAGCAATTTGCGTTCCAGGACTGACCATCGGTGCTGGCTGCAGCCTGGCCCAGATGAAGGACACCTTGGCTGAGAGGATATCTGAGCTGCCAGAGGAAAAAACTCAGACATACCGAGCCCTCCTGAAGCACCTGAAGAGTCTGGCAGGCGCGCAGATCCGGAATATGGCAGTACGTCCCCTGGTTTCAATCTTTTTCAATCATTTCACCTAGTTCTTAATCTCACTGAAACATTGGAATATGCATTGGCAGAATCAGTATGCAAAAAGATCTCAGCAGATTCAAAGAACAGGCACAATAAATAAATATTTAAACTTAACAGCCATTATTTAATCAAATATTAGAAGGGAACTCTAAATCAAGTTCAATTGAGTGGCTAAATAGCAACACAGGTGTGAAAAGGAGGGTCTGGTTTTGCCAATTTCATGGTAAGCTTGTCAAAGAACTTAATTTAGTCTTAGGCTGCATTTGTGAAAGTATAGTGTCTAAAACAAGGAGGGTAGCCTCCCCTACTCTGGACTGTTCAAAGCACGGCTGGAGAATAATGCCCAAGTCTGAGAAGCGTACTTTCAGGTCTGGCTGTTTTCAACCACAGAAGAAAACAGAAGAGACATAGTTAGCGTTTCAAAATACACGCGCTCCCTCTCCTACGTAGAGAAGCTGAGAGACAGAACGATTGAGCTGTAACTCTCTCTCCTCAGTCCGTAGGGGGACATATCACAAGCCGGCACAGCTACTCAGACCTCAGTGCAATCCTTGCTGTGGGTGGTGCCACCCTCAACCTCATCTCAGCAGGTAAGCTTTCTCAGAACGCTCGGAGCAGCTCCTGAAGACTCTCTGTCTTTTTTTTTTTTTTTTAAGGAATTGCTTTAAGTAAGAGCCCAGGTCCCTGACTTTCAACTCACCATGGGGAGTTCAGGCTCATGAGGGAAGGCACGCTGAGGCGGGGGCAACCGGTGCTTTCTTCTCAACCACACACATGCACACACATGCACACACGTGAGTACAACCTGGGACCACAGTTAGCCCACATGTTAGCTCACGTGTTTTGCTTGGCCAGTAAACACCAGAGTCATGCACAGAGGCTGGGGAGAGGGTGGGGTTGCAGTGAGCTCCCTGCCTGTGGCCTGAGGGGCAGCTCCCTGCTCCCTCCTCCTCTTCACAGGCCTCCCTCCACCAACGGGCAGTCTGAGGCCTCCCCACAGCACCCTCTAAGTCACCCCCACCCGGCTGCTGTGTAGGAAGCCACAAGTCTAGTGAGGACACACAGTGGACATGAGGACATCGTGGGTCTCTGGGGGAAGGGGGAGCAGGGATTGATTTTAATTGCTGGCTGAGAGGAACATTCCCTTGGGGCGGCTCCCCACTAAGCTACCCTTCCATCTCCCCTGGTGCCCAGGGCACTCACGCTGCCTCCGTCTGCTCCACGGATGCCAACGCCCCCCTTGACAGGGAGCTACCTGTGTGCCGGGCTGTGCTGGGCCCTTCACACAGCTAATCTCTAATCTGCTCCACCTCCTGCTGGGGTCGCTGGCAGAGGGAGGGATGGGTGTTGTCTTAGTCTATTTGTGCTGCTATAACAAAATATCTGAGACTGGGTAATTCATAAAGAACAGAAATCTATTTGCTCACAGTCCTGGAGGCTGGGAAGTCCGAGATCAAGGCGCCAGCATCTGATGAGGGCTGTCTTGCTGCGTCATCCCATGGCAGAAAGCAGAGGGACAAAGAGAGCAAGAGGGGGCCGAACTCCCCCTTTTATAACGGCGGAGTCCTCTTGGCCTAATCACCTCTCAAGGGTCCTATCTCTTAATACTGTCACAATGGCAATTAAATTTCAACATGAGTCTTGAAGGGGACAAAACATTCAAGCCATAGCAGCTGTGAACCTGTGGTCTGATGTCCCAGTGGACGTGCCTGCCTCTCCTCCCCAGCCCTAAAATGGACCTCCTATGGGTGACATGTCCCAGGCACCGGGATCACCAGGGGGAGATGGCAATCTCAGCCCCAGGTGGACTTCCAGAGTGTGTCCAAGCAGGAATGGCGTCCTGGGTGCCATCCCCCTCCCTGAGGTGCTTGCTGGCTAACACAACACAATCCCTCCTGGCTGGGAATTTAGACTTATAGAGAACAGACTTGGTGGCCCAGGAAAAGCGTTCATCCCCCCATGGCCCTCACTGTATATGGCTTCACATGAGACCACAAGGCCATTCGGGGGGAGGAATGGAAGGCTCACCCTGCTGTCTGAGTCAGGCTTTCTGCTCAGTCCCCCAAGCCTGTGGCCTGGGACAACCCCAGGTGACCCCAAAGTCCAGGAGAGGAGAAGCCAAGACTCTGGGGCACCAAGACAATGAGGATGGCCAGGTCTCCATCCAGGACCTTCCACTCCAGCAGCAGTAGGAGGAGGAGCGGCAGCAGCACTAGTGTTCTCCTCCTGGGGTGCTGGTCGTTACCATCTGCTGAAGGTTTCTGCCTCCCCGGCTCAGCCACAGCCATCTCCACCCCAGCACGGCCCCGGCTCCAGCAAGGACAGCCCACAGGCCTGGCAGCAGGACAGGGCCAGGCAGAGGCCAACGGGGGGCTGCTTTGGGGCACCCCTGCCTCCCTCACAGCTGCACCTACGTTCCAACCAGCACGGCCAGATTGTGCCAGGATCAGGGCCGGGCAGAGTCCCCAGACCGTACTCTGATCTCCTCACGGCACCTCCTGTGGCTCCACAAACCACTTCTCAAGGCCAGAGGGCACACTCTGATCACCAAGAGGTGACAGCTGGGCTAGAAGGAGACTTTGCGAATTGTTTATGTTGCTTTAAAGGTGTAAGTGTCTGTCTTAGGAGCTGACAAAAGCAGCGAGAACAAAAACAAATCCAACTATTCAAACTTGGTCAATAGCGGAAACAAGCTCTGACTTAGCTTCAGTTACGCCCTTAACGTGGGTTTTCACAGGTGACCATGAGCGTTGAGCGGGTTCTGTTTAGCTAACCAGCCTGCCCTGAAAGGTGAAAGCCGCACTTGCCTGGCAGGCCTGCGAGACCCAGGAGACCCCGCCACAGGGCTTGTGTGCTGAGAAGAGAAGGGTGGACGTCAGGAGGCAGCTGCCACCCCCTCCTGTGCAGGAACAGCGCCTGTGACTTTGCAACGGACTCAGACGTCTGCGTCGCTCTGCAGAGAAAAACCGGCCTTTGCTTCTCCACTGCCGACGTTCAGAAGTACAGAATAATCTCTCTTTTCTTGTTGTTACTACAGAAATGTCATTTTCTTCCACAGAAGGCACGCGGCAGATTCCTCTAGACGAGTATTTTCTTGCTGGCTTGGCAAGTGCGGACCTTAAGCCAGAGGAAATTTTGGAATCTGTGCATATCCCTCACTCTCGAAAAGTAAGAATTCCACTGGTTGCTTTCGACAGTTATTTTTCCCCTTTCATAACTGAGTACAGTCATCTTTAGAAATCTAAAAACAGATGGAAGGCTGCCCTGTAAACCTGTTTCCTCCCCCACCGTGGGCAGCCGAGCAAGCAGCTCCGGGGTGTGGCTGTGGGTTGTTGTGTCAGCTGTGGGGTGGGGCCTGTGGCGGGCCTGGGTCGTGGCCCTCGTGTCCGTGAGTTCAAGCTCTCTGGCTGTGGAATGGCGCTTCTCCACCTGACCCACAGGGAGACCGAGGTTGAGGCTCGGCCTCCCCACTGCCCACTCTAGCCGCCCCCAACAGTTCCTAGGGGCAGGACGGCCTCCAGATGTTTGCTAACCCAGGAGCCCTGGGGTTGACATGGCCACCCAGCCAACTACAGAGGTGGCCTTCTGTCCACACTCCCGGCACCGTGTGCCTCTCCCAAAGCTGTACCTGAATCCAAGAGGTCAGTCTTCCCAGAAAGGTGTTCAACACACACGCACACTCACAACAAGCAGGAGCCAGGAGGCAGCTGGGTTTTGGAGGAAGTCTTGCGTTAAGTTATGCTTTCAGCCATGTGTGGTCTTCATTAGTTTTTCCTTCAGAAGGAAAACTTTAAAATGTGTTCCCACTCAAATCTGTGTAAAGGCAACAGAAAAATGGGCAAGCTCAGACATGAGCACCCTTGGTGGCAGCGCAGATGGAACTGCACTTGGGGGCTCAGGCCGTTGTCATGGACCCCACCTGGGCACACCACAGGTCGAAGGGCCAGATGGGGCAGCCATTGCCCGTCCCCCCCCCCCCCCCCGAATCTCGCTGCTGACACAAGAGTCCCTAGTCAGCTGTTGGAAAGTTCTATCGGGCTCCCTTGTGAGCTTTGCCAAATGGAAAAGTGCTCATTTCCACAAACCAAGAAATGGGGTGGGTCTCTTTGTACTTTACGCAAACCACCTGTAAAAGCCCTCGTGTGAGGAGGGCTCCTCCACCTCACAGGAAAAAGGTCTGAAGACTGGAAGGAATGGCACCCGGAAATACACGTGCACAGAAATGTTTCCACAGCATTCTCTGCAGAGGGTCCTGGCCTCAGAGAGAAAGCGCAGGGTGGTTCCTGTTCCCTGAGGGTGCCAGAGCCTTGGGGACAGGCCTCGGGGAGGACGCCATGCTCACTTTGAACAAGAAGGCAGCCATGGTGTCCTGTAACTGTGCCACTGTTCTTTGGGTCCCTTTAGATTGAGTCTGAGTGATTAATTAGTGACACCAAGAAGCACACTCTTAGTTTTGACATAGCAGGTAACCCAAATGGTTTTCGTCTCCACAGTGGGAGTTTGTGTCAGCCTTCCGGCAGGCCCAGTGCCAGCAAAATGCCTTGGCCCACGTGAATGCCGGCATGCGAGTCCTTTTCAAAGAAGGCACAGACAGCATTGAGGCCCTGAGCATCGCCTTCGGAGGCGTTGGTGCTGCCACCGTCAGTGCGCCGAAGTCCTGCCAGCAGCTCCTCGGGAGGTAAGCAGAGCCCTGCACCTCAGGGGTGAAACTTGCCATTGAATAAAACAAATGGAAATTTGGCTCTGGCAAGTGTCGGGAAAGCCCTGAGAAGATGGAAACTCTCCGTGAAAATCACTGCTTGCTCTTTCTGTAATTTTGCTGAGTGAATTAAACCTTATTCAACTTCCATTAATTAGATGCCACTCTTTGGGTGAGGGATACAACAGAAATAGCCCAGGTCTGAGTTCAGCCAGCAGGTGAACTTTTCCCATCTGGCCGTTATGCCCTTATGCAGATCAGCTCCCCAGCAAACCCACACTGGGCAGGGTCCGAGTGGCGCCTGACACCCGCAGGGCTGGTGCACTCCTTTCTCCCTCTGCGAAGGCAGGATCCAAGTCTGAGTCCTGTCCAGTTCATAATGGAGTGGCCCTAAGGGACTATGTATTTAGTACCTGGTTCTAGCACGTCTGGCTCTGGAACGTGTCAGTGTTCATGGTGCAATGGAACAGGTTCCCTTCTCACCCTGCCATGACCCTGGGGCTACTTGAGGCAGCCTCCCCATGCCTTGGTTTCCCTAAGGGGCTTGATGAGGAGATTTCTAAGTTCCCTTCCAACTCACAAAAGGAAACTCTGGGGTCTCTAAAATGTCACCATCCTATATCTAGCTCATGCCACGCAATTGAGACTGCCCTTTAACTGGTTCCTTCCTGCTCCCGCCCTGCCAGGCGCTGGAACGAGCCGATGCTGGACGAGGCTTGCAGGCTGCTTCTGGACGAGGTTTCCCTCCCAGGCTCAGCTCCTGGTGGCCAGGTGGAATTCAAGAGGACCCTGGTAGTCAGCTTCCTCTTCAAATTCTACCTAGAGGTTTTGCAGGAGCTGAAGAAGCTAGTGAAGCTATTCTCTGTGGCTGTAAGTGCTCTGGTATATTATTACAGTTTCCTGGGGTTACTAAACAAAAAAACCACAGACCGGGTGACTTAAACAACAGAAATGGACTATCTCACAGTTCTGGGGTTAGAATCCTAGAATCCAGATTAAGTCGTCAGAAGGGTTGGTTCTTTCCAGGGCTGTGAGGGAGAATCTGTCCTAGGTCTCTCTTCTAGTTTCTGGTGGCTTTCCAGTGGTCTTTGGCATTCCTTGGTTTGTAGAAGTGTCACCCTGATCTCTGCCTTCACATGGAGTTCTCTCTGTGTGCACATCCGTGTCCAAATTTCCCTTTCTTATAAGGATGCTAGTCATATTGGATTAGGGCCCATTCTAACGATCTTATTTTAACTTGATTGCCTCTGTAGTAAAGGCCCTACCTTATTTGGATAAAGCCACATTCTGAGGTACTGAGAGGACTTCAATATAAAAATCTTAGAGGGACACAATTCAGCCCATGACATCTTGCTTTTATGTGCTCCTTGCAGCTGTGAGCTCACAGCTCTGCCACTGCCTTAGCAGCTGTGTGCAGCCTGTGCACAGACTCCTGCTCTCCCGTCCCTTGCTCTGAGTCAGGCCTTGTTCGTCCCCAGCCAGCCCTTCTCCGGGGTCCAGCCCTGAAGGGCTGCATGAGGCTCAGCAAGTTCACTGCCTGCCCTGAGCACCGAAACAGCACGGTGCCCCTGCCTCAGGTGTGCGATTGTTTTCTTTTAAAATCACCTTTATTGAAGTATAATTTACATATAATAAAATACTTCCATTTAAATTCAGCACATTTTGACAAATGTGTGTACCTGGGTAGCCACCACCCCATGCTAGGTCTACCACATTTCCATCAGCTCCAAGAGTACCCTGTGCCCTCTGTCACTGTCCCACCACTGCACAGACAACTGCTCCTCTGCTCTGTGGCACTGTGGATTCATGTTGTCTATCCTGGAATTTTATACTCCATATGAAATGCAAACTAAAATTTTATTTTTCAAAAAGACCAAAACTGATGTGTATGCTAAAATTTAAATAGCTTTCTGGATTTTTTGTTGTAAACTTCTGGATAAGCTAAGCAAATGAAAACATTCTCCGCCCCCCCCCTCCCGCCCCCTCCACTCCCCTGACCATGATTACAGCTCTCCCCCTACCTTGTACCCCCATTCCCCAACCACACCACCCCAATAGCCCACCATTCCTAAAGCATCTGATTTTCATTGTCGCAGACGAAGACCCTCGCCAGCTGCGTTCACCGGAGTAGTCCTTGCTGCGGTTTAATTTCTGAATCAAGACACTTGATGAGTTTCAGTGACACCCAGAGCAGCCTTCCCAATTCTACTGCTCTCCCAGAAAAGCTGGGAAAAAACAGGATTTGGGCCCTTTTGTATACAACAGACTCACGCTTATTCTGGGATGGCTTATCCAGCCATAGCCTCCTTGCTTCTCCTGCCTCTGCCCGGCTGGCTGGCAGGGCTCTCCCTCCTGGCAGGGCTCTCCCTCCTCGAGACCAGAGGATCAGATTCAAACCAGCCAGTCGGGTCCTCGTGACGGGGGTGGAGGACATGAAGCAGTCAAGGAAAGGGAGTCCTGGGAGGTAGTGTGGACGTTGGTTCTCTGGGCCTCCCTGGGTACATTAGCCAAGTCATTTTCACATAAACCAAAGCCCAGCTTCATCATAGACTAACCAGCTTATCTTTGTTGTTTTGACTCATCTCTCAGGACAGCCGGTGTCACCCTGACATTTCGGACCGATTCCTAAGCGCTCTAGAAGATTTCCCAGTCACAATACCCCAGGGAGTCCAAACGTATCAGGTCAGTGAGTTTAACTTAACCGAAACCTGCAAACCAGAGCTGTGTGAGCAAACAAGCTTTTCAGAGCTGTGATTTTCAGTCCTGACTTTCTGGTCCGTCCCAGCACATTGGCTCTTTGCTAAGGCTGAGTCGGGGAGACGCTGCCATCTGAGGACCCGCCTGAGCTGCCGCTAGATGGACCCAAGGCCAAACCATCTGACGCGTCTGCAGACTAATAATTATAGCCTCCTCAAAGTGATATTCTTTGGGCATTTTTTTAATATGTACTCAGAAGAGCCCTGAGCTGGAAGGTTCAGCTCCCAACCCTGATTGCAAATGTTTCCCCTCCAGTCAGCAAACGAGAGCCCTGCACGTAACTGAACTCACCATTTCTGGAAGGGCAGTTTAGAAGTTATTTATTCTTGCTAGAGCACACCCCTCCCCAACCCCACCTCCACACACACACACACACACACACACACACGCAAGCGTAGGCAGATCTTCCCTGAGGAAAGCTCCAGAATAAACACTTCCCCATCTCCTTATACTCCCAGTGATGATGTTGTGCCACTCACAGGGGCAGCCAGGACACCTTAACCTGGATCTGGTGGGACTCGCTGCCATCCCCCAGAGGCCCTGACCAAGGTGATACTCGGGCTCTGGCTTAGATTTTAAGCTCCCACCCTGGGAACTGTGTTCACTTTAGGCCTTGTCATAGGGTCACTTTCCATGTGGACAGGTTGACCACTGGAAAGGTAAGCAAACAGGACAGGGAGATGCTCTAGATCTCCAAGAAGGGAGTACACAGCACCACTGGAGAAAAGAAGATGCCAAAAGGAGAAGTTGGGGTGCCCCTTCACCCACTTCACCATTTGGAGGAAAGGTTGGCCCTATCCGAGGCATTGCCACATAGCTGGAATGACAATTCCCCATTCTGGTTACATCATCAAATTGTCACATTCATCGTCTGACCCACTCCAGGGCTTGCTGCCCTGGGCGGACCAGCCAATTTCTCAATTCTCAATCAGGAATGTTGGTGACTGGCCAGGCCACTTGTGAAAATTTAAAGTTTCTGGGGCAACCTGTCTTCCTCTGTAGAGTGTGGATCCTCAGCAACCTGCCCGAGACCCAGTTGGACGCCCCATAATGCACCTGTCAGGTCTGAAACATGCCACCGGTGAAGCCGTATTCTGCGATGACATCCCCGTGGTGGATAAAGAACTTTTCATGGTTTTGGTGACCAGTAGCAGGGCTCATGCAAAAATCATGTAAGTAAAGGAAAAGCTTTCAAAAGCCTTTCAAAAGCACACCTGGAGATTCCCTCAGAGGGATGTACTCATTCTCCTGCAATGTCCTAACCCTAACGAACCTGAACCGGAAAGAAGAAAGGAAAGGTCACCAGCCCCAGGAGGAGGAAGGGAGAGCATCTGGAAATGACTATCATGAAAGAGAGAGTGAAAATCACAGTCATGGGCTCCCTGCCCCCATCCTAACCTCACAAAACCACATCGCCCTGCGGCAGCCTCAGGCGTGGCTCAAAGGAGTAACTGTTGTAGGGCTGATACGCAGCTGGTGGTAAAACACCCACTTCCTTACTGCATGGTAAGCGGCTGTCCTAAGCTTCATGCCCCTCGCCACAGCCACAGGGCCCCTCCCCGCCAGCAGCCGCAGTGGTGCCTCCTGCCCCAGCAGGGGCTCTCCTGGCCCCTACTCAGTGGCAGGTCCATTGGGATTGGTCAGGGCCTAAGCTGGATTCATGGTCCCATATTTTTATTTTCAACCATGCTCTAGCCATCCCTCAGGTTTGATGCCCTTTCAAAGCTCGCTGATGTCTACTTCTTAAATATCTCTCTCTGTTCAGATCAGTTGACTTCTCTGAGGCCCTGGAACTGCCCGGGGTGGTCGATGTGATAACAGCTGAAGATGTTCCAGGCACCAATGGGGCCGAAGATGACAAACTGCTGGCTGTAGATGAGGTATGTAAGGGACACACTTTCCCAGATGACTCTATGCGGACAGTCACCGAGGCGCCACCACCTCCAGCCAGCTTCCCAGCGCTTCCTGCTGCCGGAGGTAGAAGTGCCAAGCCTTTGGATAAAGACGCCCCAAGATCTTTATTCAGCTCTACTCTTCTGGACTCAGGAAACAACACAGTGAAAGGAAACTTATGACAGAAAAGCGACAAGTCCTAGTTCTGCCACTGTGAGCTCTTGAGTCCATTTACCCTCATCTAAAGAGTAAATGCAAGGACCTGAGCTGTATCAGGATAGAACACTCTAGAAAGGAGAGTACAAAAAATATGGCCACTCCCTCTTACTGACTCCCTCCTTTCCTGGACCTCCCCGTTTCCTACCTCTCTTCACACACTCCATTTTTAATAAAGCTGCTCTTGCTGTCTCTGACCTTTTAATTCTAATTCAGCAATCACTGCTTGAGCACTTGATTTTGAAGCCAGGCTGCCTAGGCTCACGCTCCAGCTCTTCCCCTCACTAGCTGTGGGCTCTTGGTTCCCATCAGCTGTGGAAGGGGGAGAATCACAGCACCCACTGCCCTGTGTGGCTATGGGATTTCAGTGCCTCAGTGCGTGCAGAGTGCTCAGGGCGGGGCTTGGTGTGTAGAGGCTTTCAGGAAGGGTGAGCTGTCCTTGTCGCATCCCAGGGAGCCCCATGCAGACTGTCTCCCCTCCGGCCACAGAATGAATCACTGGTCTTTTGGTTGAACGTCAGATGAAGAGATTGGCTGTTGTTTAGGAGCTGTGTTAGTCTGCTCTGGCTGTCATAATAAAATGCCACAGACTAGGTGGCAACAGAAGTTTATCGTATCACAGCTCTGGAGGCTGAGTCCCGGATCGAGGTATTGGCATGTCTGGCTTCTCCGGAGGCCTCCTCTCCTGGCTGCAGGTGGCTGCCTTCTCACTGTGTCCTCACACACACAGCCTTTTCTCTGTGCGACAGCAGCCTTGGTGTCTTCTCGTAGGAACACCAGACATATTGGGGCAGGGCCTTACCCTTATGCCCTCATATAACCTTAACTACCTCTGCCAAGGCCCCGTCTCCCAATGCAGTCACACTGGGGGTTAATGCTTCAGCATATGACATTCTCCAAGGGACACAATTCAGCCCACAACAGGAGCCACGTTGTACAAAAAAATACTTTGCTTATCTTCAAACTCTAAAAGGATACCATGAAGGTGACGCACGTGAACCAAGCCCAACAGAGGACACAGTAGATTCAGGCTACGGCCAACCTCAGATCCACTCTGGGGCTTACGTTCACTGAGTTAAATGGCCAGTGGAACTGTCTGTCTTGTTTAAATTATTTTCTCAATAAAAAATTATTTTAATTGTTAGCCAAGCATGTGTAGTCGAATGTGGTTATTATTGCTCAACAATAACATCTAAGACACCAGCCACTGGTAAGGTTAAGCTGAGCCTATTCCCACCTAGAATTTTCTGCTTCATGTGTGTACTTTCCACAGGTACTTTGCGTGGGCCAGATCGTCTGTGCTGTGGTTGCAGAGACAGATGTACAAGCAAAGCGAGCAGTTGAAAAGATAAAGGTCACCTATGAAGACCTGGAGCCTGTAATCTTCACCATCCAGGTAAGCAGGGCTAGCCGGTCTCTCCCTAAGGCTGTAGAATCAAAAGTACTTTGTAAATATCTTAATGCAAGATAAATCCAGGGAACTAATATTTTCTTGTCACTGGCTTGCTCTAGAAAAATCAACTGTCTCTGGAAGATATTACTTGTATGCATTGAAATTATCTTTGGCTTCAAAGAACAGGAAAAAAAAAAAAACAGAATAGAAGTTTCTCTCTCACGTTCAAAAATCTAGCAGTGGTCAGTCCAGGGCTTCTATGGAGTTCTATGTGTCAGGGGTCCAGCTTCCTGTCTAGTCACTCCATCATGCATGGTTTCAATTCTCCAGGTCACATTTTGGTCCACAATGGCTACTGAAGCTCTGGCCATTAAGTCCACATTCCAGACAGCAGAGAGAATGAAATGATGAAGAAGGGTGTGCCCCCTCCCTTTAAGGACACTTCCCAGTCCTTAAAGGGAGGTATGTACATTGCATAACCATTCCTACATCTCTTTGGTTAGAACCTCATCACATTCCACACAGAACTGCAAGGGGAGCAGGGAAGGGCAGATTGTATTCCAGGTGGCCATGTATCCACTAAGAATTGGGGACTCTATTACTTGAGGAAGATGTAGTGGAATTTCACAGAACCTTCCATTCTTATTCCTAGGTCTAGATAATGGAATTCAAATGGTATTTCTAGGGAAGATAATGGAGTGAGAATAGAAAATTAAAATGTAGACTGGGGTTTGCAAGTTCCAATTCAGTAAGGGACAGGTTCAGCGTAAGCGAGTTGAAAAAAGCTTGCTTGTTTGTATGCATATGACAGACCCTAAAAACTGTTCAAAGGCTTTAGTGAACCATTTGAACATTTTGAAATATAACTAAAAGGTTTCTCAATCTACATTGCTCAATATTCAAAGTGTTTAAAAAAAAACTCCACGTGTTTCTTCATCTTTCTGCACCGAACCAACTCTGCTCTAAATTCCCATTTGCCAAGTTTGCAAGAGGCCTGGGCCATTTTTCTTGGCTCACTCCCCTTGTTGGGTTGCACTAGGTTCCTAATATGAGCTGTTGAGATTTCCATTGTAATCTCACCTTCCTCGAGGGGGAGATGGCACCCCGAGAACACACCCATGAAATAGTCTGGGACTCAGAATGGTGAGAGATCCAGAGTTCCCTCAGATCAGGACTTTCCAGAGTCAGCAAAAAAATTCTGTGAACAAAGGCAGGTAACAAAATAGTCATATAGACATATAGACCAATGCTGATGAATTCATCTGTTCACTCATTTATTTATATGATTTTATATGTGAGAGGCAGTGTAGGGTACTGGTTAAAAGCACAGGTCCCAGAGCCAAACCACCAGATTTGAATAGTAGCTGTGCCTCTTACTAGCTGCGTGACCTTAGACAAGTTACTTAACCTCTCTGTGCCATGGTTTCCTCATCTGTAGAATGGGGTAATAATAATACACACATACATCATCGGGTTGTCATAAGACTGAGTCAATATATGTAAAGCACTTAGAACAGTATGTGGCACATACCACTTACTAAATATAGCATGTTGTAATAAGATTATACTGTCTTATGACACATTTACAGTACGGCATATACTTCCCCATGTAAAAGATGACTTATTAAGATCTTAGGATAGCAGAAAATGAAAAATTCAACTATATTGTTCATTTTCTGTTGTTTTGAGAAATCAGGTACTCATCATTAGGCAAGATGTTTCTGAAAACCAAGCCTATGAACACTGCCTCCATCACTTATTTGCACTGTGATTTTAACGTCTCTGAGCCCAGTTTCTTCATCTAGGAGATGGAGATCATAAAAGAATTCATGTGAGAAGGCACGTAAATACACTGCTATTGTACCGTGCTTAACAAAGCAAGCACTCAATCAATATCAGCTGTTCCATTAGCATAATTAGAACGAACGGTTATGGAATCTGAGGCTACTGGAGTCTACAAATGCAGGAGACAGATGTCATTCTCAAGTACGGAAAAACACCTTGGGTCTAAAGGTTAAGCAAGGATCAGTTGTCGGTAAGTCAGTCCACAGAACCGCAGTCTTTATGTGTGAATCAGTTCATGTTATAGTCAGGAAAAAAAACAGAACAACAGGCTAGAAAGAGTCTTGCGAGATTATGCCAAATACCCAGAGAAATCAACAAAGTTCCTATGTCTAATGGGCTTTCTTGGCCCAGAGATGTGTAAGGACTTGTGTTTTCTCCCTCAACACAGCCTCAGTTTTTTCAGAGTCCTGAGTTAGAGGTTCTCATACACAAGCTACCTAAGTAATCTAACACACGTGTTTTCTTCGGGGAGAAGGTGAAAACAGAGGGCCCGAACCTCACCTGTAATGCGTTTGGTCTTATCACCTGTTTCGTGGAGATTCACATTGAAAATGAGAAATTAGTATTTATCATCCTAGACCATCCTGGTGTCCCCAGACCTCAATTCTGAACATAGCTTTCTTCTTAACATTTTGCTAATCCTTCTTGCCAGTCTTCTTCTCAAGTCTAGAACATTCCCTCTGACGTCTCCTCTCTGCAGCGAGCCTGCTGCTCTCGTACTCCCTTGCCTGTGTGGCACCTTTCAAGTGTCCCGGAGACAATGAGCTTCAGGAGTGTGCTGGCTTTTGTTTAAGAAAAAACTACCAGTAGAAGAAAAAGTAGGAAGGATTGGTTTTTGTGCTTTTTTTGTGCCTGTCATTCAGGATGCTATAAAACACAATTCATTCCTATGCCCTGAAAAAAAACTTGAACAAGGAAACATCGAGGAGGCATTTGAAAAAGTCGACCAAATTGTGGAAGGTAAGCTACTCAGGAAACTCTTTGCCTGAAGAGTTTATGAAACAGACACCAAGAGCATGTGATTTCCCCTCAGAAAGACCAACCTCTAAAGTCTTGGTGCTTTGCCAAATTTCTCTTTCTCTCAAATTGTGTGTGTGTGTGTGTGTGTGTGAGTGAGAGAGAGAGAGAGAGAGTGTGTTTATGTGTGTGTTGTGCTGTGTTTTGAGGTGGAGTTAAGTGGTAGGGAGCAATAGAATAAATGAAGAAAAATTCCTAAGATTTTAGTTAGTCAAGGACGGAGTAAGGAACAGAACTTGGCACTTTTAACTTGTTATCCTGTTAACTGTAGTCTCTGGTAACAGATTGCCACAGGACAAATGCCTGGTTGCTTGGTCAGGATAAATCCAGGCCAGCCGGTCCACGTCCTGATTGCTTTTAGTTTGTTTTTGTTTTTGTTTTGTTTTTTGAGGCAGAGTCCCGCTCTGTCACCCTGGCTAGAGTGCCGTGGTGTCAGCCTAGCTCACAGCAACCTCAAACTCCTGGGCTCAAGCAATCCTCCTGCCTCACCCTCCCAAATAGCTGAGACTACAGGTGTGCACCACCACACCCGGCTAATTTTTTCTATTTTTAGTAAAGATGAGGTCTCACTCTTACTCAAGCTGCTCTCCTGAGCTCACGCGATCCTCCTGCCTCAGCCTCCCAGAGAACTAGGATTACAGGCATGAGCCACCATGCCCAACCCTAATTGCTTTTGAATTCCCCAAAATGGTGGCTTTAACCAGCACACACTTTCAGGAGCTTCCTGTGCTTATGCTCAACAGGAGAGGTCCATGTTGGAGGACAGGAACATTTTTACATGGAAACACAGAGAGTGCTTGTTATTCCAAAGACAGAGGACAAAGAACTGGACATTTTTGTGTCGACACAGGATCCAGCCCACGTGCAGGTGAGGTCCAGGACCACCCTTCTCCACCCCCTAATTCCATGATGGCGGCCGATCCCCACAGACTCACAGTTGGGAGCCATTTTACCTCAGGAACTTAGAATCCGAGTGTTAGACATCCGTAGAGCTGCTAAGAGACCACAGAACCTTTTTATTTTTTCTAGTCTTGTCAAGTAAATTAAAGAACAGCCACAATCACTTTAGATCTAAAGAGTACATTCATTTACATCATGCTTAGATGAACTCTGTGATGGGATGACACCACTAAATTATTTCTTCACTTCATTTTTCTCTCAAATAATCATTATAGATAACCTTTAGAGTCAAGACATTATTTTCATTTGCCCGGTCACAAGCTCTAGGTTTTAGCTGCAAAGATATCATCTTCTTTAGTAGGTTGTCAGGAGTTTGCTGGTTTTCACCTCCTTGGGATTTTAGGTCTAGGCATTTGAGTAGGAATTCAACTTCTGACAGGAATCCAGGACTCTGATAGTTTTCCCTCCAGAAAATGCCATTTTTTCTGCTGGAAGGGCTGCTTTGTGAAGATTAACGATGTTTATAAACTAAATAAAGCCCTGCAAGATAGATTCAGACTATCTCCGTTGTTTTTACCAGTAGACTTGAATGAATACTGCTGTGATGTTGCGTTTCAGGAAACAAAAGCTTCCTTGCTATTGCATTCTCACGTGCCTTCCATTTTCTCACTTTTACAGAAAACAGTGTCCTCTACTTTAAACATCCCCCTCAACAGGATCACCTGTCATGTAAAACGAGTGGGTGGAGGATTTGGAGGGAAGGTAGGAAGGCCAGCTGTATTCGGGGCAATTGCAGCTGTGGGTGCTGTCAAGTAAGTGCGCTTGGGGACACGGAATGGTATAGAATGCACAGAGCTGAGGGCAAATCAGTGGCCTGAGAGTCACTTGGGCTGCCATCATAACCACCTGTATGTCCTCTTAGGCAATTCAGCCTCCGGTCTGTTTCTTTATAAAATGTAGCTAATAACACCTGCCTTCCCAGCCTTTTAGAGTTATTGCAAAGGTCAGATGTGCACAGCACTTTGAATTAGCTAGTATGCTATAAGACGGAACAGTGGTATCGTTCATTGAATATCTCCAGGGCTGGGGCTGCCCCGTTCCTGAGCTTCAGGGAAGGTGGCTCCTTGGGGTAGGGCAAGTCACCCCGCCCAAGTGGAGTGCTAAGGGGGATATTGCTCCTGAATTTCCCTTCCCACTCTCAGCCCCACAACAGAGTAGGGTGAGGAAAGAGAGGAGCTCTGTCCTCTGCCTCCCTGCACCTGGGCAGGGCCATCTCTGCACAATGGACAGATGACTCATTCTCAAAGACAGCTCCCAGCCAGCCTCCCCAGAAGGCTCACTCCTTTGCTGTTCATGCCTCAGCATCTGTGTTCACTTGGTGCTGGCTTTTCTGTCACTTGTTCATTTTCTATAGCTGTTTCTCTAGTAGCTTTTCAGAGCCCCAATCAGCCTGCAAAGCTCACAGGCCCTGCTTTCTTTGACAACTTTTGTGTAGCTCGGAGCTAGGTCCTGAAGCCCTCAGACACGTGTCTCAGTCCTCAGTGAGAGGTAGGAAAAAGCAGGAGCTGAATCCAGTCTCCAGTTCTTTCTCTCTGTTAACACCCAGTGGGGAACCAGTAAGGGACAATCAGTTCATTGAATTCCCACCAGGCTTCCTGCCTTTGAGACTTCTCAAGACTGAGTGCACATTCCAGTCATCTGGGGAAGAATTTACATCCCAATACCTAGGCTGCCCAGTACTGACCCAGATCAGCATTTTTAAAACTTCCCCAGTGGTTCCACTGTGCAGGCAAGTGTGGGAACCAGTGCCTTAAAACACAACCCTCCTTGGCACACAACTGTCATGCATTAAATGATCCCCAAAGCAGTATTCCCAGATCTCCTGAGAGCTCATAGACATTCCTGCTCTCCTAGATTAGCCCCACAGAATCAGGATTACCCAGGGAGGGACCTGGAAACCGTACATTTCACTGATGCTGCGAGTGTTCTCACCACTGAAGGCCAGGGAACCCTGAACTAGAATAGCAGTTTTCAAGATGGGCCTGAAGACACCTGCGTCAGAATCACCGAGCAAAGCACAGATTCTAACCCCCGCCCCCAACCCTACTGAATCAGAATCCCAGCATGAAGTCCCAGGAATATGCATTTTCACCAGTGCTCCAGATGATTCTTCTGCACTGCAAAGTTAGGAGCCTCTGCCCTAGAGATACAGAAAGGCTGACGCTCCTTGCCACCTGAGGGTCCAGCTTGACCAACATAGCAGCATTCATGGGTGCGACTGCTAAGCCAGACACCCCAGGATGAGTGTTTGGCCTTCTTTTTCCAGTAGTGTTATTAAGTTGCATTTATCCGTTCACATTCTTTCTCCTTTGTAACTTGTGGAGAAGATAATGCAAAATGGCTGAATCTGGGTGAAGGTCATATTTGAAGCCATAAGAATGCAACTTAACTGCATGTGACATTAATACCTTTAGTTATATCTCCAACCATTGACTAATAGACCACAGAGACAATAATTTGTCATACATTAATTCACATCCGTGCCTAGCATGTTGTATGCAATTATAAAATCGATATGGATGGATGGATGGATAAATGGGTGGGAGGGTTCTGGGATGGATGGGTAGATAAGTGGGTAATTGATGGGTGGGTAGATGGTCAAATGAGGAGATGGATAAATAGGTGGGTGAATGGGTAGACGGGTAGATAGATGGGACAGTGGATGGATGAGTGGGATGGATGGAAAATCTGACTAAGATTTGTTTTCTTTAGAACTGGTCGTCCCATTCGTCTTGTTCTTGATCGTGAAGATGATATGTTAATAACTGGGGGAAGACACCCATTATTTGGAAAATATAAAGTGAGTATTAAAGATGAAATTAGTAAAATACTTCATTTTATTCAAATGGCTTTGTCCTTTTCCATTATTTTGATTTTGCTAAATTCTAAAAACAATCTTAGCACTTAAAATATTAAATGAGGATGTGGTGTATTTGAATACTCATAACATTTTATAAAGAGCTTTTAATAAATCTAGTGTATAATTATGAATAAGTGTGATTATAAAAATACAATTTCAAGTAATGATAAAAACACTACTTGAAGGAATAAGGATTTATATTAGTGGTTCCTCAAAAAAAAAAAAAATGAAAGAAGCTACAAACATTGTTATATAAAAATTTCTTGGCTAGAAAAATCTTATTTTGCTGTAGAAATGTTTGGAAACAATTTGACTACTTTAATTGCAAAATCATTTTTTACAAGTGTTTCCATCAAGTGGTTATGAAAGTATTACAGAAGCTCTTTGCAGATAGGAAAAAAGAATCCACTAAGGAGTAACTTTAAAATTGTTTCAAACCACATTCACTGCATTTTTAGGTTATAATAATATAAACACTATTAAAAATACTTGCTGGCATCTAATTGGCAATAACATTACTTTTCAAATTTTGAGTTTTTAGGATCATTCTACTGTAATGTAACGCATATCAAATAGGCTTTATTTGGGAATTGTTTGTAGCATATACATAGATTTCCTATCTTACATTATTAAATTATTGTATTCCCTGTATTACTAAAGCCACAGCTTTCCACACCACAGCACAATTTTATTTTTTCAATGACATTAGTAATTTTATAATTATAATTTATAATAAAAATTTCTGATTTTTATAATTATTAGTCCCTTATGATAGGGGAATAGTTGGCCATTAAACTTTTTATTTCTGTTCAAATGCACAGAGATCAATAGTTGCAGCTGTTGTCATCGTTGAGAGCCACGAGCAATGCAGAGGCGCACTGCTGAGACTGGCACTTGCTGCTGTTAGGGTGGCTACCGTGTGCTTCGGTTTTGGCCTGGATCATAAATTCAGCTTTATATCACAGTTAGGAGACTGCTTTGTACTGATACTTATTATGGAGATTCTAGACTGTTAATATTTTTGTAATTACAGTAACATACAATATAACTGAAAAGAGGGAAATAGACTTTTTGAAAAATCCAAATTTTATCTTATTTTTAAAGAAAATTTCATTTACAGTATAATAATATATGTGTACATATACATATATATTGTCATTCAGAATAGCTAAAAAAGCTTTTCTTGATAATTCAGAATTATTTGTTAATTAGCATAATAGATATTTATGTGCAAATAGGCTCTTCTAAAATTCTTGAAAAGTTTACAGTAAATAGTTGAAGAATTCTCTCTGCTCCCTTATTTATGGTACTGTTTTGCTTTGCAGTCCTTTCTTCATGAAAAGTCAAAGGTAAACTTCAGCTTAGTATTTGTCAAAATTACCATAAATCCTGAATTTGTGGATTTTCCCAACTTCCCTGTAGTTTATTACCCAGTATTTCCCTTGGAGTAGATGATGATAGCCATACAGTCGCACAGTTCCTTCGGTTGTATTTATCCCTGTTTTCCGAAAGGCAAAGGGGCCAGCGCCAACCTTCTTTGGGTAGAACTACAATAGGGAGTGGGAATTTCTCTTCTCAATCTGAGCTGTGCAGACAAAAATGGTCTAAGTGGGTGGGATGGGAATGGCACCACTGGAAAATGCGAGCTGCCCTAGGCTCCTCCAAAACAGTACCGACAGCATGAGATTTGTTAGGGCCTGTAACGTGCTTGCAAAGCACCTTCGCCACCTCGCAAAGTGAGAGCAGCCACTCACGTGCATCCACTCACCCACCTTGGTTTCAGAAGCTTTCCTGTAACAAGATGCACTGCAACTCACTCCAACATGTTCTAGAGGCTTTTCCACAAGGGAGAAAACCACTGACTAAATTAGAAAGACAGTAAAAAGAGGAAGGAAATCTTCTAAGAATAAGGAAGAAGAGATGGCAAGGCGTGGTGGCTCACGCCTGTAATCCTAGCACTGTGGGAGGCCGAGGTGGGTGGATCGCTCGAGGTGAGGAGTTCGAGACCAGCCTGAGCAAGAGCAAGACCCTGT
Organism: Eulemur rufifrons; assembly: GCF_041146395.1. Classification (NCBI taxonomy): domain Eukaryota; kingdom Metazoa; phylum Chordata; class Mammalia; order Primates; family Lemuridae; genus Eulemur; species Eulemur rufifrons. Next base: position 31,726,099 of record NC_090983.1, on the reverse strand, counting down.
CTCTACTAAAAATAGAAAGAAATTAGCTGAACAACTAAAAATATATACAGAAAAAAATTAGCCAGGCATGGTGGCGCATTCCTGTCGTCCCAGCTACTCAGGAGGCTGAGACAGGAGGATTGCTTGAGCCCAGGAGTTTGAGGTTGCTGTGAGCTAGGCTGACGCCGCAGCACCCTAGCCCGGGCAACACAGCGAGACTCTGTCTCAAAAAAATAAATAAATAAAATTAATTAATTAATTAATGAAAAGAAGAAGAAGGAAGAGGGTGGCAATTATATGCCGGGAGACAAGCAAGGACTTCAAAGGATTTCACACTGACTGCGAAGGTAGAAAATCACAGGTTGAAAGGCAGGCGCTCGGCAGAGCTCAGGTCAGAAGAGGTGTCCCTCAGTCAAGCACTGACGGGGAAGAGCCAGGCGTGGTCCACCACAGAGCAAATGGCGGACAGAGTCTGGCTTCAGTCCTGCCCAGTAGGGAACTGAGCTGCGGCCTGAAGCTGGCATGCAAATTTTACCATCTCAGTAAAATGTCCATCGTTTGGTGGCAGGTGGGATTCATGAACAACGGGCGAATCAAAGCTCTGGACATCGAGTGCTACATTAACGGAGGATGCACACTGGATGACTCGGAGCTGGTACGTGGTCAGAAAGCAGCAATGTTTTTGATCATGAATGGAATTTCCTAAATCAGTTAAATTCTACAAGCGATTCAACTCTGTACTTGACTTCCAGAGAAGAAAAAAGTGGTGCCCAGTATATGTGACTATCTCCTTTTACTTTAGGTAACAGAATTTCTTATACTAAAGCTAGAAAATGCATATAAAATCTGCAACCTCAGGTTCCGGGGCCGTGCGTGCATGACGAATTTACCATCCAATACTGCCTTTCGCGGATTTGGCTTCCCACAAGGAACCCTGGTAACAGAGTCTTGCATCACAGCTGTGGCAGCCAAATGTGGCCTCCCGCCAGAAAAGGTAAGGTTGCAATCAAGTTCGTAATCAAGGCTGCTGAGGAATCAGACCCAGTGGGGAACCAACCACCTTGACCCGGGAAACACATGAGAAGAACCACACAGATTAGCCCTGGCTCAGAATTCAAACTCAATTAGGAGCTACCTAAAAGAACTCACCTCCCGCTATCTTACTCCTTCCCTCCTTATGCAAAGATTTCTCTTTCTTCTTATCTTTGCACAAAAATAATTACTGTTTTTGAAATGCAAACCACATTGAAGTAATCAAAATGAAAAGTGAATGCCCCTGTTTTTAACCCCCACATACCTGTTGGTCAAGGGCAGTCATTGTTAACAATTCCATGTTTACTGTGCTAACCCTTTTTCTATCTTTGGCCACCCATTTGTATTCATACACGCATACATAAACATTAACATATAACATATATGACACATATATAGTTATTTACCAACATGAGATCATAGCAAACATATTATTCTGCACCTTCCTTTTTCTACTCGACAACATGCCATGGCCATCTTTCCATGTCAGTAGAATCATCCACTTCATTCTCTTTCATGACTGAATAGTACTATGCAATATGGATATACCATAATTGATTTGGCCACTCTACTATTGATACACATTCTGGTTGTTACCCATTTTGGGCTTTTAAAATGATGGTGCAATAAACATGTTGGTACATATGTACCAAGGGTATGACTTTGCCCTATTGTGTACATTTACAGGATAAATTTACAGAAGTGTAATTGCTGGTGCACTTGGAAACTTTTGAGAGATACTGCCAAAGGAATACCCTCCAAAAATATTATTCTGCACAATATACTAGAAGGTGCACAGGAGTACATCATGCTCGGCCAGAGAGAGAGGCAGCTTCTGGAACTGAGATCACTGTTAACAGTCTTCTGCTCCTCACACATTCCAATCAGACCCCAGCCTCCTTTTTCCATTTCTATTCCCTCTTTCCCCAATATAAACCCTCTGCTCCAGCAAAGACTCTCCATGCTTTGTCCCTTGAATCCCTTTGTCCCTAAATTCAACAGAGACCTCCAGGTTTGTGATTTGTGATTGTCAAGGTACTTCCTACACACAAGGAAACACCTAATATTGTACAAGAGACATAACAGATTTCCTAAGAGAAGTCACGTAGAGTGTTCTGTGGGTATGTAGGAGGAAGGCATCACATTGGCAGGGGGGAGGGGAATCAGGAAGAACTTGCTGGAGAAGATGACACTTGAGATAGGCCTTGAAGAATGGTAGCCCAGAGTGTGGAAAGGTAACCCAGGCAAGGGGAACAGCATGAGCAAGGAGAGTCCATCTCTTCGTGGCTCAGGTTCTTCATCTGTAAAATGAGGACAAAGTGACACACCTCACAGAGTTCCCGCAAGAAACAAATGAGTTAACATTCACTAAAATATTTGTTTTAATAAACTAGATAGTATTATTCCGGTGTTGTTGCTAATAATAACAATTACTTTATTGTTATTAAAATATGATGGGGATAATAAAAAAGAACTCCTGGGCATATCTCAGAAGGTTCTCCTTCTTTGTCAAGTGTTGCAAGTTCCCAGGACATAAAACACATCCTACTCAAATAAATTTTTTAAAAGATTTACTCCTACATTCCAAAGGCAATTGGATAGCTTAGAGGAGATCTGCTATTATCTGCAATGTTATTCCTCTCTAGCAGAACAAATCTTCAGTTGTGATAATAAATCCTTTCTTTAACATACTGTCTGCCAGCTCTGCTCCACCCTCTGAACCTTGTAGGAAAAAAAAGAAAAATCTGCCTCCCTAGGCCCCTCCATCCACCACCTTTCACGGACTCATCCCTACGCACTACCCTCTGCTTCGAGTGGGGAGACCCCCTGACTGGTGCATTCATGAAGAAATGAAAAATAAACCCCATTATTTTTGTGAAAGCTCGTGCTGTCTAAAGAAAAAAATAGACCGTCTTCCCCCCACCAAAGTCTATGCTTTCGTGGAGGGGCTTTTCAAATCTCTACTTGGCAGTCAGTTTCTGTCTTACCATAACTATTGACTGGATTTCCCACCTGTTTCAGATTAGGGAGAAAAACATGTACAAAACGGTTGATAAAACTATCTACAAACAAGCATTCAGCCCTGAGACCCTGATAAGGTGCTGGAACGAATGTCTGGACAAGTCTTCCTTCCAGAGCAGAAGAATACAAGTGGAAGAGTTCAATAAGAAGAATTATTGGAAGAAGAAAGGCATTGCTATTATCCCCATGAAATTTTCAGTAGGCTTTGCCGCCACAAGCTACCATCAGGTAAGCCTCTCATATGGTGAGTAACTCTCAGGCCAGACACACTCCTGGCCCGATCAGCTTGTGTTGACTTTGAAAGAATATCTCATTTCTCAGAGCACTGAGCCCTTCCCTGCCAACACCTGGGAGAAACCTACAGAACTCTCCTGAGCCCCTCACCTGCCATCATTTTTAACATAGTGCAATAGAAAAAGGTCTCAATGGCAGGAAACAGCGCCAGCAAGCATGAGACCTGCAGCAGAACTGCCACGATGGAGCAACGCCCCTCCCGACTCCCTGCTATCCGAAAGGGAACAGGAACCTGGCAGCATACAGTGCTGTGCTTACTGAGCTCGGGGAGGATTGGGTTTCTCCCCGTCTGTGTCCCCAGACACCCGCAGCACTCCTTGGCATACCTCCTAAGTGTCAGGCAGGGAAGTCATTCCACGTTGCCCTGTCCAGCTGGCAGTTTCAAGCCACCTCTCCCAAGAATCTATGTCCAGTCCTGGTGGGGAAATGGGAGGAGGGTCCAGAAATCCTCCCAAATAAATTTGCAAAATGCAGAAGCAAGTCATGCACAGGCCCTATCCAGAAGGGAGGAGGAAGGGCAGCGTGTATATGAGTGTATCAGATACTGCAAGCACTGGGACAGACACGTCTTCCCTGCAGTCCCAGTAGGCATGGACAAGAAAGCTGTCTGGAAAACTATTTAGAAAACTGGGAATGGTTTTTGGCTCCCCATTACTGTCCACCAAAAGCAGAAAATCCAACAACTGGAAAATCATTAGATCTCGCTTGCGTGCATACCATTGAAAGCATCCTTCCACTGGAACCCAGCTACTGGCAGCCAATAGATTCCCTCTCCCTCCCTCCCTCACTCTATTTCCCTCCCTCCGTCTCTCTCACACACACACAAACTACACAGCTGCCTTGCCAAAGGAAACCCTTCTCAGGGAAGAAAGGGGTTGCCCCAAATCCCTAATCAACTGAAGTCAGGAGGACTTGAGAAATTCTTAGCCTTGCTATTTACTAGCTGTGTGACATTAAGCAAGTTATTTAACCTCTCTGAGCCTCAGCTTCCTCAACTATAAAATGAGACTAATAATAACTCTGTCTTAGGACTAATGAGGATTCCATGAGATAACGCAGAGCACTTGGCAGAGTTCCTGGAACACCCAGGACATCCCCCTTTGGCATCCTGAAGAGCTCCGCCATGCTGCCAGGGCTCTTGGTCCTCTGGTGGGGAGGTTGAGACTTCTAGGTCTCTGGGTCACATTCCTGCTCGGGTCCAGGACGCCAGCTTTATAAGCAGGCATGAGAATGTTCACTGTCTGCCTGTCAGCTGACCTGAATCAAAGGCAGGAGCACAGGAGACCCCGGAGAGCTGCCTGGGGCATTTCTCTCTGACACCAAATACTGTGTCTTCTCCAAAACAACTCTCTAACACCAACTGAGTGTCCAGCAGTCCAAGTTGATTCTCACACTGCCCAGAGTTAGCACACACTCGGCAGTCAAAGGCTGCCCCACAGGACTGTCCCCTGACTCAGACACCAGCCTCAGTGGAGTGCCGGCTACGCACACTTCTGCCTGGTCGGCTACTCATTTGCAGGTTTTCACTCCCCTTGTTCAGGTTGGACAATTTGCTAGGAAAGCACTTTACTTATGACTATTACCAGTTTATTATAAAGGACACAACTCAGGAACAGCCAGGTGGAAGCGCTGCACAGGGCAGGGTGTGGAGGAGGGACAAGGAGCTCCCACGCCCTCTGTAGACGCCACCGTCCCAGCTCCTGTGTGTGCTCACCAACACAGAAGCTCCCCAAACCCCATCATTTGGGGGTTTTATGGAGGTTTCATTCATGAGCACAGATGATTACATCATTGGCCATTAATGATTCAACATGATTTCTAGCTCAGCCCCCAAGGAGCTGGGGAGAGGGGCTGAAAGATCAACACGCACCCCTCCGAGCCCCCATGCTGGAGCTAGCTAGGTCCTCCCATGAGTCATCTCATTAGCAGACAGAAGACAGTAAGTTCCAAGGTTTTAGCAGCTCTGGACCAAGAACCAAAGACTAAATGTATACTTTTTATTATAACACACCTTCCTTTACCTATGTAGCCCTCCTCACCTAAACCCCAGCCTTCTCTGCCCTCCTCCACAGCAGCCAACTTTAAGTCTCCATTTGAACAGCCTCCAGCTTCCCCACCGAGTTCTAAATTATTAATAATACACCCAAGAATCACCTGGCTAGAAGGGTGTTATTCCAGGTCAGCTGATGACTCACAAAGCTGGAACACCTACTCTGTAAACTAACAGTGAGGACACTACCCTCAGAGGAAGTCCAGAGGCCCACAGGGAGCAAACGCTATTATTAGCACCTGCAAACTAGGACCCCCCCCCACCCTCCCCCAAGCCATCCCTGGGCCTCCGGGCGTCTCCAGACACAAGTGGACAGAAGTATTCATTCCTTCTCCTCCTGGAAGGAAAAATACCATCTTTCCATTTGTCCAGTTCCTCAGACATTTAAGTAAATGTCTCTGTGATTCAGTCTTGCTCCAAAGTTTTTACAGGACACAAAGATGAGCAAGACCAGGTGCCCTTCATCTGTGAGACTCTCGGAGAAGAGTGTGTCGCCTCTTACATTCATCTCCTGTAGCTGCTGTAACCAAGTACCACAAACCGGGTGGCTTAAAACAACAAATTAATTCTCTCACAGTTCTAGAGACTAGAAGTTCAAAATCAAGGGGTCAGCAGAGCCGTGCTTCCTCTGCAGGCTCCAGGCAAGACTCCCCCATTGCCTCTTCCAGCTTCTGGTGGCCCCTGGTATCCCTTGGCTTGTGGCAGCCTCACTGCAGTCACTGTGTCCACCTTCACGTGGCCGTCTTCCCTGGTGTCTTCACACGGCCTTCCTGTACGGACACCGGCTATTGAGCGTAGGGGCTCCTGACACAGTGTGATTTCATCTTCACTAATTGTATCTGCAAAGACAGCATAAGGTTGCGTTGTGAGGTTCCAGGTGGACAAGAATTCTGGAGGGGACACTATTCCACCCAGTACTTTCCATAAGAGCAAGTAAGGAGAAGAGGATAATTGAGCCTTCCTGGGTGGAGACGAGAAACGTTCAGGGAAGTTTTAACAGAACAGGGACTGAGGGGTGTGGGCCTGCAGTCTGGGCAGACAGGTAAGGAACAGGAGGAGGAACAGGCAGGGCAGAGAGACCTGTGTGGGCAAGAGCAGCAGGGGTGGGGATCTCAGAGGAGAGGCAGGAGGAGGCAGGGGTGGAGCTGGGGAAGCGCAAGAGACCAAATCCCAAAGGGCCAGTATGGCAATGAGGAGCAGGGCTTTCCCTTGCAGGCAACGGGGAGTTTTTGCCCACCTTGCCCACTGGCAAACCCCTCTCCCCTCTAGATTCCACTCAGCTGTCACTTTGGGGAACCCATCCTTGCGCAGCAAGAAGGGAGGACCTTTCCTCCCAGGTCTCCCAGGGCCCCTTATGCCACCCCAGTATCTCACTGATCATTCTGCACCACAGTGACTTGACTTCCGGCCTATCTTCCCGCTACACTGTGAGCTGCTCGAGGAAGAGCCACGCAGGTTCCTCTTTGCAAATCCAGAGCTGAGCGCAGGTGGGCACATATGACGTGCGAGTACTTAAAAACTAGTTTGAGGGCCAGCCAGTGATTTCAAGCAGGGGAGTGACTTTCAAATATTTGGAACCAATACTCACAACTCCTGAGTTATCCACAGGGGCTCCAACTAAAACCTGGAAGAACATTCTTCACACGTGACGTTTTGCACAAAACAGACCTAAGCTTCAGAATCCTATCAGGAAAGCTTGTGTCTCTGAGCCTCCCTACTCCCCGAGACTGGTGTTTCACTACCTCTTGTTTGGTATTGAACCTCACTCAATACTAGCTTGCACTGAGCCTCGCCTTCCGATTGTTCTCTAGGCAGCCGCACTTGTTCACATCTACACAGATGGGTCTGTGCTGGTCACGCATGGAGGCAACGAACTGGGACAAGGCATTCACACCAAGATGCTACAGGTAAAATCAATAAAATGAAGCCATTAGTCTCGCTATACATTGTTGACATGACTGAAACTTTTACCCTAAAAGATGACTCCCCTGTATTCAAACCCTGAAATCTTGACTGGTTGGATGAAAAGATTCTTGCATATTAAGCAGAATGGCTGAGGCGGCAGAAATCCCAGCACGTGCAGGTACTCCTGGAGCGTGGCCGGGGCTTAGGGACGGAGGTGGCTGTTAGTGAAACACCACTCAGGAGCCCGTGGAGCCCTGCAGTGGGTGCTCCCTGCAGGCAGAGCAACAGTAGGAGCTTCTCTGCTTTTCTCTTTGTAATGTCTAAATTTTAGACAACAATATTAGGTTGCTAGTGTTTTGTTTTGACAAGTAAGGACAAGTGTTTTATCAACTGTCATCATCCACAATTTTTAAAGGATATTTAACACACATACATATACAGAAAGAATTAAGAATGTAATCTCAGGAGAAAAAAGAAAAGTCTTTAAATGGAATAAATTTAACTTTATGACAAATTTATTAGATTGTACACATCTAAAGCACATCTGTAGCTTTACATTGTTTGCCCCTTGACTGATTTCGAATGCTATGCCTCTCACATTCCATAAATTTCTGAAAGACTCCTCAATTCAGGTACCTTTGAGCTCCATCCCCCTCCTTGTTCCCCACCTGCCACAGATAAAGGCACAAGACCCAGCTCTGGGCAGTCATACTTTCCAAACCTAACTGATTCAGGAGGAAGGTATGTGATTCAAACAAGGCCAATCAGAGTCCTTTCCTGGGACCAATGTACAATTGCTGAGAGAAAGGAACTATCTTTCCCCTGTGGTTGTGTAGATTCCATGCTGTGGGGCCAGGGGTCACCAAAGGCAATTCTGTGCCCTGGGCAAAGCCTGTCTACGTTGAAACTAACATGGCCATCACAGGAAGAAAACCAAATGTGAGAGGCTGAGAGAGGACCCTGTTGAGACAAGAAAGCCCCTAGATACAGACATGCCTGACACTAGCTTCATCTATCCTTCCCAATTATATGAACCAATAAATTCCCTTTGGCTTTTCATCAAGAAATAATAAAATTGGGCCGGGCGCGGTGGCTCACGCCTGTAATCCTAGCACTCTGGGAGGCCGAGGCGGGTGGATTGCTCAAGGTCAGGAGTTCGAGACCAGCCTGAGCGAGACCCCGTCTCTACTAAAAATAGAAAGACATTATATGGACACCTAAAAATCTATATAGAAAAAATTAGCCGGGCATAGTGGCGCATGCCTGTAGTCCCAGCTACTCGGGAGGCTGAGGCAGTAGGATCGCTTGAGCCCAGGAGTTTGAGGTTGCTGTGAGCTAAGCTGACGCCACGGCACTCACTCTAGCCTGGGCAACAAAGTGAGACTCTGTCTCAACAAAAAAAAAAAAAAAAAAGAAATAATAAAATTGTCCCTTTTTTCCCCATTTTGCATCTTTCTGGAGAAACTTCATGTTAAATGGCATTGGTCAGAAGATTGTCATTTGGGAGCAGGAACAGGTATATAACTATAGACATCTCAAGAAGGTGTTTTTGCAAAAACTAAAAGACAACAGCAGCCAAAATAATGCTTTTTTCTTTTCCTTCCTGCCTTCCCTTTCATTTCTTTCCTTTTCATTTCTTACTCTTTTATTTATTTCTTTTTCTTAGAGGCAAGGTCTCGCTATGTTGCCCAGGTTGGCCTCGAACCCCTGGCCTCAAGTCATCCTCCCACTTTGGCCTCCCAAAGTGCTGAGATTACGAGTGCACACCACTGTGCCCGGCCTTCATTTCTCCTTGATTAAATATCTTAACTTTCACATGGGTTTGCTAGAGAAACCGGAAGGAAAAGAACAGAAAAGAAAAAACTGATCAGCCAATGCTAGAGAAATATAAGCATGTGGGTACAGAAGAAAAGAGGGAGAAAGCTAAAGTTAAGATGGGATGAGAGTAAGAAAGAAGACAGGCCTTCCGGGTCATTCCAAGTTCCTCTTATCCTGATATCAACAGATTTCAGACCAAACTCTGAGTCACTCAATCTAATCTCGATCTCTCTCTCTCTCTCTTTTTCTTCCTGCCACTGCGGCTGCATCAGTGCCTGAAAATCTCAACTTGGCCTACTTCCTACACATGTAAAACTTAGAAAAAAGGAAATCTTTAATGTCCTAAATGCACTAAATTTGAAAAGAAGAACCACTGTGGAATATTACCAAGAAAACGCCTTAAAACTCAACAGGAGGCCCTACTAAAAAACAGTTTCGATGCTTATAAAGCACATTATTTAGGCTTAAAAGGATATCATGGATGTAATAAAAAAATAATTTGTATTATTTTAAAAAATAACGACTCAAATCTTCATAGAAGTCCTTGATGGACTTGAAAATACTTATTTTTCTCATAGGTGGCCAGCCGTGAATTAAAAATACCCATGTCCTATATGCACATCTGTGAAACAAGCACGGCAACAGTGCCGAATACAATTGCGACTGCAGCGTCCATCGGTGCAGATGTCAACGGCAGAGCTGTGCAGGTGATTCCCCTGCCTGTCTTCCCCTCGTGTGCTTTCCCCACACCTCTGGTTTTCTTAGCTGAATACAGGCAGAGCGATTGGCTGCAGAGAGGTCATCCATGTCACTCAATATAGCCTTGGGATAACCAAAATGTCAGGAGACTGTAGTAGTTGGAATCGGCTAAACTGAAGCCACAAATAGACCCATAATATCACGGTTCAAACACAACAAAAGTTCCTTTCTTGCACACGTACCAGTCCAGAGGAGTGTTTGGTCATTCAAGCACCCACATTGATGGGGGCTCCACCATCTTCAACATGTGGCATTTGAGGTTTCCCCAAGCATCATGTGAGTGAGTGTGGAAGAGACAGTGTGGAAGACCCTGGGCCAGACCTGGAAGTGATGCAAGTCACTTCCACTCATAATCCATTAGCAGAACCAGTGTCAGGCCATGTCTAACTGCAAGGGATGCTGGGAAGTGTAGAGTACTGCAAAGGCATAGGCCCAGCTGCTGTGAAAGAGGGGAGAACAGATTTTGGTGAACAAGCAGTCTCTGTTCCTGGGAAACACAGCAAGAAGAAATTTGGGTACCAAGTAATGCAGAGCTGTGCAGGTTTCCCTGGCACAAACACATTCCTGCAGACAGGTGGGCAGACAGAGCCCCAGCCAAGGAGGTACGGTACAATTAAAGCCTTGTCATCAATGGCTTTCTACCAGAGCACTCAGAGCTTGTTGCTGTACTTATTTTCTAACTGATGTTTTTAAAAAGTGCTAAATTTTCACTATCTCAGAATAGAATCATGACTTCATAATTCTTAATTCAAATATCTAATTGCATGTACTTTTGAGATAACATCTATTTGTCACATTTCTGTTACAAAGTGTTCACTTTTTCCATTGGGATGTTGTGGGAGCCACGTTTTCTCAGGACACTGCATTAATGCCACCAAGAAGAACCACTTTCAAATCAATCTGAATTTTGTGGAGATGTCTCTTAGGAGGTCAAAAAGCACAGACTTCTTTTTGCTCAGAACAAATGTGTGAGAAACCTCAAGTGCATGAGATCCAATCTAGGGTAGGATCGAACACAAGAGAGGAACAGCTCAATGTGTATGGGAGTTGTCAGCCCAAAATCAATGTTAATCCATCTTCCAGGGAATTGAATTTTAAGTTTCTGTTTTAAGGATGAGAAACTTTGTGGATCTAGGTTATGATAAAGTAAATTTAATTATCTTCTCATTCCACACCCAAAGCCCAGGGCTTCATTGCAGGGGTTTCACGGTGGGCAGATGGATGGACAGAGAGTTGAATATTTCAGACCCAAGGGGCTTCTGGCACATCATTGTTGCAGACTGGAAAGCACAAATTTGAATGAAAATAGAATGTTTATTCTATTTGTTTTAATGGCTGGAAAATATAAAAGAAGGTCTGTAAAAGTACAAAAGATGTAGAAAAAGAGAAGAAGAACCTGAATATTATAAGAAACAGGATCTGAGAGTAGAAATTCAGCTGAACCCATATTTTCACAGGAAGTGAACCAGGAAGGGAAAAAGCCCACCAGTGGCCGATACCACCCCCAAAAGCAGGGGGTGTGTTATCATCTCCGCATTCCCAATGTGTCAAGATCAGGCACTCCGTAGCAGTTGCTGACCAAATCCACGATCAATGAATATTCTTTCACACAAATCGTAACCACCAGGCTCTTCTCTAATGTGCCTTCTCTTCTTTAATACTTTAAGAATGCTTGTCAGATCCTTCTGAAACGCCTTGAGCCCATCATTAAGAAAAATCCGGAAGGTACATGGGAGGACTGGGTAAGTGTTCCACCTCATTTGTTACTAAAAATGAGAAAACAACCCAAACCCATGCTAAGAGAGCGCCATCCATGGCAGTGCACAGCCACCCTATGTAGAGACAGTTCCTCTAAGTGTCACAGGGATGGAGCATGCCCCATGTTGAGCAGATTTCTGCAAAAGGGCAGGATCTCCAAAGGTTGAGAAGGCTACTCCAGGATGTATACTAGGCATGTATGGAGAGAGCACACAGAAAACAGCAGCCACTGGGAGGAGGAATGGAAGTCTATGAAGAATACGCAGAGGTCTTACCCTCTGCTTAAGCAAGAAAGAAGAAAAGACTAAGCCTTCCTAAGCCAAGAAAAAAAAAATTTTTTTAAGGTGCTTTAGGTTGGGAGGAGGAAAATAAAAAGAACTAGTTGCTATTGAATATGTCTCAAGGGAAATTATTCACTTAATCCATTGTACAATATCCTATACATTTTTTCATTAGAATAATCATCTCACACTTACACACACACTTACTATAAAGTTCTAACATTTAGAAATAAAGCCCCAAATACCTTGTGCGCTAAGCCTCTATATCATGGATGTGTGGCAGGACTCTATTTTATATTTATTCAATCCAGACTTCTAAACTTGATCAGAAGGAACTTGTCAGTGTGCCAGCCAAAGAAAAATATTATGATGTGTTCTATTATTGATACCAAAGCACCAGCAACAAGGATGAGATGTCAATTTTATATAGAATATTTTCATTTTTACCTATCAGATGGTATATTTATTTCATTTTAACTAAATATGCCCATTCTGCAGATAGAAGCTGCATTTGAACAAAGAATCAGTCTCTCAGCCACTGGATACTTCAGGTAAAAATCACAACAATGTGTTGACCCCAGCATTCTGGGAGGCCGAGGCAGGAGGATCACGTGAGCTCAGGAGTTCGAGACCAGCCTGAGCAAGAGTGAGACCCCATTTCTATTAAAAATAGAAAAATTAGCCAGGCATTGTGGTGCACACCTGTAGTCCCAGCTAGTCGGGAGGCTGAGGCAGGAGAATCATTTGAGCCCCAGAGTTGGAGGTTGCTGTGAGCTACAATGATGGCATTGCACGCTACCCAGGGTGACAGAGTAAGACTGTCTCAAGAAAAAAATAAATAAAAAATAACGTGTTAACTTAGCTGAGAAAATATGAGGTAAACCAATCACTCTGAGCCCCAGTTCCCTCATTTGTAAAATAAGTTTCTATTATGAGACTGCTGAGGTCTCTTCCAGGCCCCAAATTCTATGATTTCACATAGGCTTTTCAGTTATATCCAAAGAAACATTAAATAATAAAAATACCTCTGTTGGGTTAAAAAAAAACACTTTGACTTACAACATCTAATCATTATTTACTACTTTTTATTGTGAGTAGTCAAAGGATATTATCATTAGAAATAACTTGCATCTCAATTTTACAAATCTCCCTCCCTTTATCATAAAACCTGTCTGTGTTGGAGCTCCTTGCCGGGTGGGAGGAGATGGGTAGGACGGTAATCACCAGTCGTCACTTACACAGTGTCAGTCCGTGGGAGGCCCTCAGGAAACGTGTTAAGAGGATGAATCACAGAGAGAAAAGCTGTCAAATTCAAGAAGCATGTGAAATTAGTTTTATGATCTAATGAAACAAGACACCCAACAACATTCACACACACACACACACACACACACACACACACACACGGCACTAAAGCAAATCTTCATGAAGAAAGAAGGAAAGAAGGAGGTAACAGCCCAGCCCAGGGCCCTGTACATGAGTTCTAGATTCCTGAGTTCGGTTGCCCAAGAAGAGAGCAAACCAGCCCTCTATCTGAATCCATCTTCCATTACAAATTAATGCATTGAATTACCAGCTCTGATTTTTGTACCAGCCCTGAATTTCCATCAGCTCCCTGTTCATTTGGCTAACACAACCTGTGGGGTCCCTCTGGGAACACTGACAAAAATCAATCGAGGTTCTCAATAGTCAGGCAGGGCCAAAGCTCAAACCCTAGACCATCAAGACACAGACACACCGTGAGGTTCGAGCCCCGTCTGCTGGCTTCTCCCTCTCTTTGACATCCTAACTGCAGCACAAGGAGTATCCTCTTTTTTTTTCATTTTTTTGTTAATTTTAAGGAGTATCCTCTTTAAAATGGAGGCAAATGATAACCAGCTAAGTTGTAAATACAATGTAGCCGTTTAAATGAGGTTAAAAGGCAATTAAAATGAACACCAATCAAATGAAATGCTATCATACAACTTTGGTAATTTTTACAATGAATCCACATTGTTTGCACTCCACCTCACCAGCTAAAGGCTTTCCTTCTTCCCTCAGGGGCTACAAAGCCTTCATGGACTGGGACAGGGGAGAGGGAGACCCGTTTCCATACTATGTCTATGGCGCCGCCTGTTCCGAGGTTGAAATTGACTGCCTGACAGGGGCTCACAAGGTAAGTCAAGTCTAACTCTCCTCTTGGCGAGTTAAAGCAGCAACCACAAAACTGTGTTGCACAGTACGTAGCCCAATTTCATCATGTGGTACCCACAACAAGAGCAGATCCTTTCAATTCCATGGGAGTGTTCAGAGATCTGGCCTTATCCTGAGTTTCCTCTTAAAAAAACAATGTAGTGGTCAAGAAGGAATTGCCCATGACAGCCTAAAATGTATTGAATTTCTTATTTCATTTCGGACAACAAAATCACTTTCCAAAGTTTTTCCCAGGAAAAGATTCTATTCCTAAAGGAAGGACAGGACAAGTTATCTAATCTAAAGGAATAAGTAATTTAGTAGTCTTCAGCAAACATTTTGAAAGCCTGTAGTTAATGTGCTAATGTTAAAGTCAATTATCCCAAGAGTACTTAATGACCCCTAAAGAAATAGATTTGGTGGGGGAGAGGGATGAAAACGATTTTTGTGTTTGCTATGTAATTGAGTATCCAAGAGACCACTTATTGGAAGCAGAGAGTCATACCCTTTTTTTCCTTTCTTTTGGTTTTCTTTTTTTTTAAAGACAAGATCTCTCTCTCTGTTGCTCAGGCTGAGTGTAGTGGCCCAATCATAGCTCACTGCAGCCTCAAACTCCTGGGCTCAAGCGATCCTCCTGCCTCAGCCTCCCAAGTAGCTGAGGGGACCACAGGCACACACCACCACGGCCAGCTTTTTTTTTTTTTTTTTTTTAATTTTTGTAGCAATGAGAACTTGCTATGTTGCCCAGGCTGGTCTCAACTCTTGGCCTGAAGCCATCCTCCCACCTTGGTCTCCCGAAGCACTGGGATTACAGGTGTGAGCTACCACACCAGCCAGGAGTCAGATTTAACCCAAAGTTAACTACTTGCACCATAGAGGATAAATGCATGAATATACCCCAGGTACCATTCTGGGAACAGAGAGATTATAGAAACTTCAAATAGCATATAGTATAACCCAAAGTATGGTAAATCATTAGGAAGTTTACACAATGCACCAATGAGACATCTAAATTCCATATACAAATTATTACAACATCACCTTGAGCCACTTTGCCCAAAAATATAAATGGTCAATTTGTATAGATACAGATTTATCAAATTAAAATACAAGCCAGCCAGTTAAATCTGAATTTCGGATAAATAACAAACAATTTTCTGGCATAAATATGTCCCATGCAATATTTGGGCCATACTTATTTTATCTGTCAATTCTACCTGAGGAACTCAGTATAAATCTCCCAAGAAACTAACTTCATGGGAATCTTCCTTAATGTATGGTGCCAGAAAAGTTAAAATTTCATCTTTCTGCACCTCCCAGTTTACATTTACAATTTAAGGTTCTGTAATTTCAGTATTACTTTGATGCCTTAGAATAGTTTATTCCTTGAAGAGGTAAAACATCTTCTAATTAAAGAGAAATTAAGTGACAGGCCTGTTGCTGCTGGCTGCTTGTGTTTGGTGAACCAAGCACCCGTGGATTCAGCGTGAGTGCACAGCCATCTCTTTCCACTGTCCGGCACCCGGAATGCCGAACAGAGCAGGTTTCAAGGCAAAAGTAAATTGAAGGCCCACTCTGAGGTGTGTCCAGTCTCCCTCCCTGTCGAGGCTGAAGATGGATGAAGGCCAGTCCCAATGCCCAGAGTAGGTTGTCCGAGAGGCCGAGGTTTGATCCAAAGGGCTGGATAGAAAGTAGGAGCCAAAGTAACGGGAACGATGATGTTATTAGAACAAGCCCTAGAAAATGGGGCAGAAGAAAAGCCCAGAGATATTCCTGAGATAGACTACAGGCATTTAGGGGCCTTCTGGGGCTCCCCAGCAACCTACATACCACATGCCTGGTGCAAAACAGAAGGGCCAGATTTGTGTGATGTTTCTCAGAAGAGGGAGTAGACGAGCAGTCAAAGGTGGTCTCAACATTTGCCCTAATACCTTCTACGATCTTACAAATCCTCAGACTCACACATGCCAGTGTGGCTACATGATTTTCTCAGAAAAAAGGGCAACAATACCACCTGCCTCAGATCATCATGAGAAATAGAGGAGCTCATGAATTATATTCAAACAACAAATCCAGGCTGAGAATCAGATGAAAAAACAGGCACAACAATTATTTACCAAGTGACTCACACAGACACACCAACATATCATGGACTTTGAAGTCACTTAAGAGGAGTCAAAACCGTGAATGCAAAGACCTTCCAGGGTCACTGACAGTCCTAGCACTAAATCTAAAGGGCCTAGCAGATGTCTTACCAGCTCTACTGTTCACCGGGTTCAACGATATTAACTGTTTTCAGGACCAAATCACTATAGATTGTTAATTAACCAGCAGGAGTTCTGGAATAACTGGATACCATTTGAATAAACCTGAAAATAATACTTTTTAATTCAAATATTTATGGTGAGGTAATTTTTGTGTTGGGCAGAAAATCAGAACAGACATCGTCATGGATGCATGTTGCAGCCTAAATCCGGCCATCGATATCGGGCAGGTAGGTGCTGGCCCACTCAGGTAGATTCCCCTTCCCGAAGGTGATTTTGGTGTAGGTAAAGGCCTTCTAAAAAGGATACAGCGTCACAAAGCTTGAAATTGTCCTCCTTCAGATTGAAGGATCGTTTATTCAGGGAATGGGCCTTTATACCACTGAAGAACTGAAATACTCCCCAGAAGGTGTCCTGTATTCTCGGAGCCCAGATGAGTACAAAATTCCAACCATCGCTGATGTCCCAGAGGAGTTCAATGTCTCCTTGTTGCCGTCGTCACAAACCCCACTAACCATCTATTCATCTAAGGTAAGCACCCAAACTACTGCTGCCCAGTGTAGTGGGTTGAGTAGCAGCGTGGAAAATGAAAGTAGGTGGACAAAATAATAAATAAATGTTAACAGTTATCAGGACCAAATCACTATAGACTGTTAGAATTTGGAGATGAATCACCTAGAGAAAACTGAAATTCGGAGAAGATAAATGTCGATGGCAACCATGGACCAAGGATGTTAATAATTTCCTCTTTCACTGAAAACTCTAAAATTTAGCAATAAGCTTTGCCTTCTTGATAGAATAACACTTTGACTTAGGACACTTAAGACTACAGTGTTAAACAGGATTGAAGGCACGATGCTACTGAGATCTCAGGAAGCAGTGGCAGTGTGGACAGAACCCTGGACGGAGGCCTCAGAAGACCTGGCTTCTGGCTCCAGCCCACCCATCCCTGCAGTCTTAGGCAAATCACTCACCTTTCAAGGGCTCAAGATTCTCAGCCACACCCAGAAATGAATCTAGAGCAGTAGGTCTCAACTTGCTCCCCCTCCCAGAGAACATGTGGCAGTGTCTAGAGACGTTTTTGGTTGTCACAATGTGGGGGGGGAGAGCAAGGGATGTTACCATTACTGGGTAGAGGCCAGGGATGCAACTAAACAGCCTTCGATGCACAAAGAAGCCCCCACAGCCAAGAATTACCTTTCACAAAATGTCAGTAGCATCAGAAAGTGAAGACATCAACCCTCAGTAATTGCTAAAGTAATGAAACTGCAATTAAAATAAAGGTCAGTATTTGTTTGCATCTCTGTATGCAAGTTACGTGAAAACCAGGCACAGTAAAAACTTCATCTAGGTGTGAAATGTATTGTGAAAGTTTTCTTTAAAATCTTTTGGGAGATTTCTTGCTAGTACCCAAAAATAAAGAAAGGGTCCATATACATTTGCAAGAATTTCATCATTTCCAAACTGGATCCCACTTTCAGCTCAAGAGCATCCTCTAGACGTGTGGTGGTGAGGTCAGGGTAAACTGGAAAGGAAGGACAAATAATGGGGCCTCTGAAATCTCACTGGACTGGAAATCACTCAAAGGGGAAAAGGCAGCTCAGAGCCTACAGGGAACAGCTTTCAGGTCACCAAGAGTGACAGGCAGATGGGACCCTTGAGTCCTTGCGGTTGTGGCCAGCCACTCACGGGCAGACCCGCAGGAAGATCACGGGTTGCAGGTCCCCCATGGAGTATAGTGTGTAATGGTAGCAGGGAGCTACCAGGAGCCAGGAGCTGTGCTTAGGTGCTTCTGCACTTCCTGACCCTCACAGCACCCTCACGGGCAGGTATCATAGCCCACACTTCACAAGGAAACAGAGGCTCAGAGAGATGGTCTCACTTACTGAGAGGAACATAGGGAGTAAGGGCCAGGTTCAGACTCACTCTTTCTAGCTCAGGGGTTGCAAATTGGTGGCCCAGTGGCTAAATCTAGCCTGAAGATGTATTTTCTTTGGCCAATGCAGTGTTTTTAAAAGTCAGGGAATTTTATATTAAAATAGAAATATCTAAATTTTCTTGAAAATTTGGATGATCTGATCACTTTGGCTGCATTCCTAGAAGGCAACAATTAGCTAAAACCAAAGAACAGCTGCCCCCTTTAGATAGGACATGGAGTATCTCTACTTCACCATAGTCCCCACTACTCCTTACTGTCCTTCATCTGCCTACATCATTCATTTACACTATCTGCCCATTCCTTGCAGATGATAGATTTTCAAACTTTCATCTGGTATCAAAATCTGTACTCTTTCTTCTAGAGTACCCTGTCACCCCTGACCCTGGAGTCATAATGAATCATTTCCTTTCTGCTGATGAAGCTGGCCAATTCAATCCACTGAATGTTCTTTACTAAATAGTGGACCCTCTCCTCACCACACCAAGATGCACATGCACACACACACACACACACACACACACCCCTTTCTTATAGAACAAAGATTTAACCCGACAGGATTAACGATCTGGGAAGTTCAGATGATATAAGGATTTTTTTAAAGATAACTTGAGCTTCAGTCAATAAGTCAGTCAACAAACATTTATTGA
The DNA here is from genome assembly GCF_041146395.1 of Eulemur rufifrons. Classification (NCBI taxonomy): domain Eukaryota; kingdom Metazoa; phylum Chordata; class Mammalia; order Primates; family Lemuridae; genus Eulemur; species Eulemur rufifrons. Next base: position 31,707,179 of record NC_090983.1, on the reverse strand, counting down.
GAACTTTTTATGTGCAAGACACTGTGCCATGAGTTGTAGATACAATAGTGAACAAGATCAGGCCCCTGTCCTCTAGTAGCTTGTAGTCTAGTATCGGAGCTTCTAAAACCCATGTGCTTTCTTGTAGGGCCTCGGGGAGTCTGGGATGTTCCTGGGGTCATCTGTGTTCTTTGCCATCGCTGATGCTGTGGCCACAGTACGCACAGAAAGAGACATAGCGGAAGACTTCACAGTGCAGAGCCCAGCAACGCCAGAATGGGTTCGAATGGCTTGTGCAGATCGGTTCACAGAAATGGTATGGAATTACTGTTTATTTTCCTAAAAGGTGATTTTCTATTTCCTGCTTGCTAGACCTCTTGGGTAAATTTATTACCTAACCTGTGTCTAGCTAATCAAATATAAAATAATTAAAACAAACCACACAAATATACCTTGTATATAAGCAGTAATTTCAACTTTTTAAAAAACATCTCCCCATGTGTTATTTGATTTGACTATCTCAGCAACCCTGAAGTATCATCCATGCTTCCAAAACTAATAACTAAATGGGAAGCAAATTGTGGTAAGTTTTCCCTCCCTCTACCCTACCTAAACCGTCCTGCCCTTCAACAAAAACAGACACACACACACACACACACACACACACACAAACCCACATGTCACGTAGCCATATTTGATGTTACTTTCCATGTTCCCTATACAAAGAGTACACGCAGACTGCCCATCATTTAGAAATAATGTGATCCCACTGACAGCTGCTGCCTTTCCACTCCATTCCCTGTCGTGCCAATGCCTCCCAGCCCAAGAGAGAGAGCACAACTGCACTTGGGCACACACGTGGCAATCCCAACTTGCTGAACGTTACAGATGAGCAACCTTCCAGAGGTCATTGAGTCCGGCCTTTGCCAATTTCCTAAAAGCATCCTAATTTAAATATTAAATAATAGTAGCAGCTAACATTGCCTGGGCACTGTACTAAACATTTTACACATAGTATCTCGTTAGTCATTACTGCAACTGTATCAGGTCACTACTCCTAGTTTCCTCATTGTACTGTTGAGTGAACTGAGGTGTAATAACCTGCCCAAGATCACACAGCTAGCAAGTGGAGGTTAAAATTCAACATCTGGCTTTGCTGTAGTATACTGCCTTCCAGAGAGAAAAGAATGGATTCTCTACTTCCTAAAAGGAAATTTATGTTTTCAAATTTTTATTAAAAGAAGCCCAAGTATTAACTGACCTCTTCAAAATAGCCAGCCATACAGTGAAAAAATAATATAGGAATGTTGATTAAAGGGAAGTGTTATAATTACTCATTTCCTTCCCCTACATGATCCTTGCCTCTTTCCATCTCCAAATTTAACTCAACAATATTTCTTGTACTCCAGTAATACCAATTACCCTGTGATTTCCCTCTAAGTCTTCTCCTAGTCATTGTTTCTGACACTACTCTGAGTCCACTGTCCACAGCAATTATACAATCACCTGCCTCTGGCCAGCTGCTCCTCAGATGAGCAGGGCCAGGGGACTGCACCCTCCACTCCAGGAACTCCTCTGTGCTGATTTTGGCCTGCAGAGCCATCCTCTGCCCACTCCCAACCATGCTTGTGGCACGGCCACTGTGGAATCATGTCATCTCATACCACGGAAGCAAAAGCATAAGCACTTCTCACCGTTAAGAAAATGTTCTCACTCACATTTTGCAATAATAAATATCCTTTACTGGAATGGGGCCAATTAGGGAAACTAAAAGACACAACACAGCAAAAAGATTCTTCTAATTTTTCTTTCTTGCCTGGGGTTAATGTTTTCAGTCTTGCAAAATGGCTTGGCTCCTGAAAAGAATTCCTTCATTTCCAAGATTTCAGGCTGTTTTTAATAGTGTGGTTGTCTGGCAAAGTTTCTCTTCCACATGCAATGGTAGGAAGTGACTCACTTTGATTTCATTTTCCATTTGGGACTCAGACCCTGGGTGACCTGGTCCACGTGACCAGACCATATTTTCTCCCAAGTCTGATGGTTGCTGGAAAAGACTAATTTAATATGACTTCATGGATATAAATCATCTACAATTTGTACATCCATCAATCAATTGCTCAGAGCCAATGCGAGAATAACCTCCCACTTTCTAAAATACTCATGAATGGATACGTGGTTTCTAAATATCAGATCATGTTACAATCTATATTTGATATTTTAAAGTTCATTTTAATAACACGTGTTACATTATGTCTTTATAAAAGTAACATGTGTCCATTATAGAACAATTAGAAAATACTGAAAATAATAAGATGAAAGTTAAAATCATCCATAATCCTACCAACCAGGACTAACTATAACCATTTTGGGTATGTATGTTCATGTGCACAAACAAACATGTTTGTATGTACAATATACCTTATTTGTATACTCATTTTATAAAGTTGGTTTAGCCCTGATATAAATGCTTGAAAATATTTGAACAGTACAATTGAGAGTGACTCTGTCGGGCCTTCATTCTCAGGAAATCTGGGTTGGGAAGATACTTTTCCCATGAAACATCTCTCAAAAAATAGTTGCCTAAATCCAAAAAGAAAATACCTGGCCAAACTCATCTGTCCTGCACACTCCCAATCTTCATTTGTAGCCAAAGGAATAAACTTGAGGGGTGGTGGCAGGGCAGAATGTTGAACTTCTTAATAATAGGCCCTTTGTTATTATATTAAGGGCACTTCAGACCATGTAGAAAGTGACCGTTTTTACCCTTCACACTTACCCTGACTCACACTATCCTCAGCCATTCCACTGCCCTCACTGACACGATGAGAATACAGCTCTCTACAAATCCTTGACAAGACTTCAATGATCCACACGTTACTTTGTTCTGGCCTCCAGATCCCCTCTCCTCAGCTGGTCCCCAAAACCGAGAGGACAACCAGAAGCCAGCTTTGAGTGAGGCCTCCCAAGGAGAGCAGAGAGGAGGAAGTTCTGATGCTTAGTTTAACAAGGAGGCCAAGAAACACACAAAACATAGATTCTTCTGCTATACCTGTTGCAGGAAATGGCAATACTCCTCCCATACACCCGTATAGAAACAAACAAGAAACCTAGGAATCCTCCTGGCGTTTCTCTCCTGTATACTCAGTAGCCAGCCCTTCACTGTGTCCTGCTCATTTTTACCTCCTAACGATCTCTTGACCACTCCATCTCCTCCCTTCTTAACCACTGTGCTATTCATTCATTCAACAAGCATGTGTTGAGTGTCCAATGTGTGCCAGGCATCGCTCTATAGAATACCGGTCGGGACATAGCAGTGAATGAAACAGAGACCCCTGCCACCGTGGAGTTACTTCCTAGTGACCCCAAGTCCAACTACCATCTCTCTAGCCTGGGTCAAAGTAGCCTCCTGCCGGGTCACCCCATACCCCCAGCAGCAGAGGCTTGTGACATGACAAAGCTGACTGTGTCACTCCACACACAAAGGCAAACAGCTCCCCTTTGCTCTTAGGACAGATAAAACTTCTTAACTTGCCTGACCAAGCCTATAAACATTCAGAGTCTGGCACAGAGGGCCCCACCCACCTCTACAGCCACACATGGTGCCCCACCCAGCGACCCTTGCCGCCTTCTGTCATTTCTCATTCGTATCAAGGACAGAGTTGCTCACTTCTGCTACAGGATCTCTGCCGTGCTCTTCCCTCTACTTGGAACCATCTTCCTTTCTTCAGCTGGTTAACCCCTACTCATCTTTCATATTTTACTGAAATCTAACAAGTTAATTTGATGCCTTCCTTTCTGCAGAGCTTGAGGCACAGGGAGGATAGCAGTGAGTCACACTCACAGGTCCCTTCTCTCAAGGCATTTACAGTCTAGCAGGCGAGAAAGACAAACAATGAATTATAAGTGCTTGGCTGACCCTGGGTTATCCCAGCAAGTCAATAGAAAACAAGTCTCCTAACTTTGCCTTAATCTTCTTAAAGTCAGAGAAGTCAGATGGGACCCCAACTTTGGTCACTCATCATGCAAGTGTTCATTCAGCTAACGTATTTAGGGAGCACCTTCCCAGTGCCAGGCACTGCTGGGGAACCAGAGCAATAGTGGTGAGCAAGACAATCTCTGCCAGCATGAAGCTTATATTCTGTTGGGGAAGCCAGACAGTAAACAAGTAAACAAACAATATAACTGCAGGTGGTGATGAATGCCATGAAGCAAAATAGAAAAGTAGGGGGCTAGAATGTGATGGAGAGATTGTTTTCGACTACTTTAAATAGTTTGTTAGAGAAGTTCTCTCTGGAGATGTTCACATTTGAGCCAAGTCCTGAGTGAAATGAGGGAGCAAGCACAAAGCTGGTAATGGTGCATTCCAGGCAGAGAGTAGTTAGTGCAAAGGCCCTGAGGCCATTTCAGCAGATTCAAAGTGGCTAGGGACTAAGTGGTCCTCAAAAGTAGCCTTCTTCTTAAGTGTCTGACTTGCCTCTCTAGTAGAAAAAAAACCTCACAATTGTTGTTCTCCCTGTCAGAGAGATAAAAGAAATAGAAACTTGTGGCCACACCACTTATCTTCACATCAGAAGGGTGAAACCTGGACAGTCCTTCTAAACAGCAGCTTTCCTGGCAACTGGCCTCTGCCACGTTCCAGGTCTACTTCTTCAGATCTTTAGGAAGTACAATTCGTTCATCACCTTAGGAACCACAGCAGGCTTCCTGAAGTTCTTATAGCCCGGCTGATCACACCAACCAATCTCTTTAAAGCATCTTCGAACAAATCTGAGCTCATATCAGAATTGACATTTTTATTTTTTTTTCATTGTTTTCTTTTCTTTTCTTTTTTTTTTTTTTTTTTTTTGAGACAAAGTCTTGCTCTGTTGCCCAGGCTAGAGTGCCGTGGCATCAGCCTAGCTCACAGCAACCTCCAACTCCTGAGCTCAAGCAATCCTCCTGCCTCAGCCTCCCAAGTAGCTGGGCCTACAGGCATGTGCCACCACGCCCAACTAGTTTTTTCTACTTTTAGTTGCCCAGCTAATTTCTTTCTATTTTTAGTAGAGACGGGTTCTCACTCTTGCTGAGGCTGGTCTCAAACTCCTGAGCTCAAGCAATCCTCCCGTCTTGGCCTCCCAGAGTTCTAGGATCACTGGCGTAAGCCACCATGCCCAACCCAGAATTGGCATTTTTAAATACATTTGCTCAAGCTACAACATAGGTTTTAACTGAAATATATGATGACTCACACTGGTATGTGATGCTGTACTGTGCAAAAAATACATATATTTTTTGAGAACCATAGATACTAACACTCTTTGTATTTGGCCTTTGAACACTGTTGTCAAAACACGATTTGTTCTGATGAGTAAGAATTTCAGGGGGTCAGAATGTCTGAGGACTAGAACATGAATATTGAAAAGTTCAAAACCTCCTCTTTTAATAACCTCCTTATAGCCATAAGGTAAATAACAGCCCACCCAGATCTATTTCTTAAACAGAAATGATGGTAAAACACTCAGTACTTTTCCCTTGGAATTAAATAAAATAATGCATGTAAAAAATACTGTGTAAATATGAGTCACTCTGTAAATATTAGAGTTAAGGTCATCACCCAAAACCCGTAGGTGTTAATGACCTTCTTCAAAATATGCCTCTCCCAAAGGGCTTAAAAAGTGTTTCCACATTAAGTGGACCTGCTGAGGGCAGAATAAACAATAACCCTTATAACAAGCAGCCTCATTTTCATGGGTAAATTGGCTTCACCAACAGGCAGGCATTGGTAAGAAACTTAGGGCATTTTTGTTACCAAAAAAACTTATACTGTTTGAATGAGCATTTACTACATCAAAAGGTTTTTTATATGTTTGGGTTTGGTTAACTTGGTCACAGAGCTGCTGACTTCTGTTTTTACAAATAGGCTGTTTCTCAGGTGGTGAATTTCTGGTGAGAACAGTGTTGCTGGTGAAGGTTTCTGCTCAGAGCCCGGCAGGGCAGCCTGGCTCAGCCAGACGGGGCCAGAAACATCATCTCTCTGTAATTTCCCTTTTGGTGATGGGAAAAAGAAAAAAAAAATGTACTTCTTGGAAAATGTGTTTTGTACAGTCATTTAAAATTCCACAAGAAAAAAAAAAGTAAATTTTCCTTAAACATATACAGAGATACATAATTAACACTTTCAAATGAGGACTTCTGCTCAGAAACAGTGATTTCATTTTTTAAAAAAAATCTTTTAGCATTTAGAAACATGAAGGGATTCACACCTTTAAAAATTAGAAAAATACTGCTTTGGAGAAGTTAGCAATAAAAAAGATTTTTTTTAATTGTGTTACCTTGTTATCTGCAGCAGCAAAAAGTATTTATTGAGTAACCACAAAAACATGGCATATGTAGGCTGCCATGGTGAGAGACCCTGTAAAAGCAATTAGCAGATTCAGCTTCCATCTCCTGGAAGGTAAAGTCAGACAACTCAGCTGAGAAACAGGTTTGTAAACAGGTTTCAGCTCACCCCACGTTCTGAAGGGGCAGCCTTGATAACGCTGACTCCTAAGGAATCTTTGCAACCACACGTGGCTAATGTCATGTGTTAGGCTGAGGCTTGCTTTTATAGTAACTTACTTAAGGTGGGAAAGTCCTTTTAATCTTAGATCAATACCAAATGGCCATGCCTGCTGTTCTTTGAGATTGGCAATGGGTAGTTTATTTTATTTTATTTTATTTTATTTTATTTTATTTTATTTGAGACAAGGTCTCGCTCTGTTCCTGGGCTAGAGAGTGCAGTGCCGTGCATCACAGCTGTGCATCACAGCTCACTGCAATCTCAAACTCCTGGACTCAAGTGATCCTCCTGCCTCAGGCTCCCAAGTAGCTGGGACTACAGGCACGTTCCACCATGCCTGGCTAATTTTTCCTTTTTTTTGTAGGGGCTGGGGTCTCACCATGTTGCTCAGGCTAGTCTTGAACACCTGGCTTCAAGTGATTCTCCCACCTCAGCCTCCTGAAGTGCAGCTAGGATTACAGGCATGAGGCACCACCGGCCCCAAATGACTAGTTTCTAAAGGCCTTCACCTCCCCTCCCCCAACCCTAATACAGTCTCCACCCGCCAACCCCCCTCCCTCTACAGCACTGCCTCTCTCACAGCCCCATGTCTTCCCCCCTCCCTGCTTCCTTTGCATTTCTAGATGCTAGACTCTGTGAGAGTTGCCAGCATTAAAAGTGCCACCTGTTCAGTTCAGTAAAAGGAGCCCTTCCTTCCAGATGGAGGAGGAGAGGCACGTGAACAGTTCACATGCTGTGGGCAGCCTGGTTTACCTACACTTCTCCCAGCTGGTTCATCCCCAAACAGTAGTCCCTCTAGGTGAAGCCTGCTCAACCCCGTATCCTGTGCACAACCTTGGATTTCTCTGAGCTGGAGGAGATGTACTGCAAGTCCTATAAGACTGCATTCTATTTCCTAGGGTTCACGTAACACAACGTGTAGAAACAAGCAGTCTCCAACCTGCTCAACTGAAATCTAAGCCACAGATAACTGGCAGGGCCTTAGGCTAGCACACACATGCCTCAGTCACGTGGATTCTTTGAGACAGAACACAGAAGCAGACTGCATGACCCAGGGCAGACTACTCAGCGTGGAGTCTCCCATGGTGTCTTCCTCAGAATGCTGAACCTATTGTCCTGTTCCCATGAGACACACATGCAGACATGTATGCACACATGTACACAGGTATGCACACATGTACACATACACGCGAGTACACACAAATAGACAGGCATCTACACACCCTTAACCACATTCTTCTCCCTGCCTCTCATGCTGTCTTGGAAGAGGTTTTACTGACATTCTAACAGGCTGTGAAACTGGCTCCACATTGAACATGGTTGTCCCAGGATGCAGGGACTGAATCTGTTCCCTGCAATGCTTGGTGACACTTGACACAGTAGCCATTTTTACTACCGCAGGGGATTTCTCTGATACTGTTATTGAAAGTATTTTTATATCTAAAATCTCTCCTACCTGGCTTCTTACTCCTGAGGTTGGGAGAAGCAGAGGAAAGGGAGAGACAGGGAGAGTACCTAAGAGGGAAGAGAACAAAGCTGGAGGATTCCGCAGCGTAAGAGAGGGAATAAGAGATGCAAAATGTAACGCAGGAAAAAGACAGCCACCTTATCCGGCGGGGACAGGGATTACAATGAGCTGTTTTAGCTCGTTGTTAAGACATGGGGCCTGGGGGTAGAGGAATCTGGGTTTGAATCCCAGCTCTACCTTTGATGATTTAACTTATCACTCATTTCCTTATCTATAAATTAAATTATGGTAGGAGTGAGAAGTGGAGAGAATAATTCCAGTTACTTTACAGGGTTGTTGTGACGATTGAATGGTAAGATGACATATAAAGCAGTTAGTGGTTGTCACACATAGTAAATGGTCAGTATATATTGATGATGATGATTATAATGAAGATGATGATGATGAAGATGATTGAGTCAGGGTTCAATGACTCACTAGAAGAACTCCCAGAACTCAGGGAAGCTGTTGAATGCACAGTTGTGGTTGGCTACAGTGAAAGGACACAGATTAACATCAGCAAAGGCACAAGCAGCACAGGGCAGAGCTCAGGAGGACCAGGTACAAGCATCCACTCGTGCTCTCCCAGTACAGTCACACAGACGCACTTCATTCTCCCAGCAGTAGTGTGAGACGATGCATGGAGTACGGCCGCCCAGGGAAGCCCCCCTGAGCCTTGGTGCCAAGGGTTTTTATTGGGGGTCAGTTCCATAGGCATGGAATGCCCATGGGGCTGATGTGGCCAGTCACTAGCCCCTCAGGGGTCAAACTGTTACCAAGGCCCAAAGCCACAGGTAAAACCCCTCCCCAACAGTCTCCATCCACCAATCCCCGTCCCTCTACAGCACTGTCTCTCTCACAGCCCCTTGTCTTTTTCCTTCCCTGCTTCTTTTGCATTTCTAGATGCCAGACTCTGTGAGAGTTGCCAGCATTAAAAGTGCCACCTGTTTAGTTCAGTAAAAGGAGCCCTTCCTTTCAGATGGAGGAGGAGAGGCACGTGAAGAGTTCACATGCTGTGGGCAGCCTGGTTTACCTACACTGTACCTGCAGGTTATCTCCCAGGACCTGAAAGAGCCAAACCTTTCTTTGAAATGTGCAGGGTTTGACAACCCAGGCCTGCTGAGTTAATCCTGTACTGCACAATGACATGAAGAATCCCGGGTTGATGGCAACTACCTTGATTTGAGGCCAATGAGACTAGGGCCAGGTATTATTTCAGAAGCTGAGCTTTAACTAAAGTGGAACCAATCTTGACATCCGTAGTGAATGTAGTTCTTTAATCATAGCCATCAGGAAACAAGCAGGGAGGAAAAGGAGAGTGGAGGAGGGGGAAGATGGCACCAGGCAAGGGAGAAGATGAAAGAAGGACGGGAAGGAGATCGTGAAAGATCCATGAAGAGCACCTTAAGTCCCAGGGCTTGGATTTTTGACAACACAAAAGGAAATTGTGTCCTCTCTCCAGAGGCTAGGGAGCAGGTGAGACCCAAGAAAACCAGCGCGGCAAGAGAATGAGTGTCGGTCTAAGCCCCCAAACAGAAGGATACCCCAGGAGCCCAGGTCTGGTGAAAAGAACAAGAAGTGAGTTTTAGAAGAGGTTAAAAAGTCCCATCACCTTTAGCAGAAGAATAGATCTGAATCTACCTCAGAATAAACTGAGACGCTATGTCCAGGCCAGCCCAGGTGGAACAAGCTAGTTCTTTTTTCTTTTCTTTTTTAAGAGACAGGGCCTTGCTCTGTCACCCAGGCTGGAGTAGAGTGGCACAATCATAGCTCACTGCAGCCTCAATCCCCAGGCTCCTGGGATCCTCCTGCCTCAGCCTCCCAAAGTGCTATTACAGGTGTGAGCCCCGCGCCCTGCCCAGAATAGGCTAGTTCTAAGGAAGATAGCCAGGCACCTTCCCTAGGAGCAGCTAGGGGAATAGGGAAGGCCCTTTGGGAAGGGCAAACCTCGCCCTTCATTTACATTTCAATACAGACAAAGAGCAAAAAGTGAGAACACAACTTATGAATTTTTTTGTTTTCTTTTTGTATTTTTGTGAAATAAAGAAATATCAGGAGGAAAAAAAAAAAAAGCTTTTGGGAATCTTCATAGCTCTTCAACATTAAGGAAGTTTGTTTTTGTTTTTAACACCTTTGTAGCTAAAGTCAACCAAGGCTTCAAACAGAAACATAACAGGGGAAGAGAGTAATGTGTGTTCTGCTTTGGGGTCGAACCTAAGGGGGAATTCCTGGCAGAAGAGACAGGCATTCAGAACCACAAGGAAGGAGAAACAAGTCACATTCTTGGAGCTTGTAGCCCAGGAACATGAAACGAGGCTGCAGTTTAACTAGCAAGAAGAGCACAATACTATGCAAATTATCTGGCTATAGGTGCAGACAGGGCTGTTACTGTATCACTGCAGAGGATTCCAGGTCTATGGGTTCCAGCGCAAACGCCTCAAGCCTGGCCACATCCCACTTTCCATCTGCCTCCCCCAAATGTATTCATAGGATATATATTGTAATTCTCTTTGGGATTCATATCTGGGAAGTGAAGACTGTTCCTCTAATTTAGCAACATTAGGTGTAGTAGAGAGCACACCACCAGCCCAATGCTTTTCAGAGTTGTCATTGGAAAGGAACGACACAGTCTCATTTCCCAGGAGCCAGGAAAATCCAGCCTCCTCCCATCAGAAGATTTTCTAAAAAAAGATTTCACATAGTTTTCCTGGTGAAATATTGCAATGATATTATGGTACATTAATTTAATTTGCTTTCTTTCTTAGATCCCAAGAGATGACCCTAAGACATTTAAACCTTGGTCTATCCCTATAGCATAATACTGCTGTCATTTCCTAAAAGGTAAGATCAATAAGCTAAAAGATGTTGGAAGATAAGAGGACTTCCAGTAAGATAAAAATAAAAATCTTAAAGAAAAAGAAAAATAAATAAATAAAAGATAATTACTCAGAGAGGGGGAAAAAAAAATCAGCCAGTCCAGTGGTTTTCAAACTATGTTCTATGGGACCTGAAGATTGCACAAGTGGTTAATTAAAGTTTCATTTTTAAGTCAATATATCTTATCCAACATTTTAATCCTTTAACAATAAACATGGGCCGGGCGCGGTGGCTCATGCCTGTAATCCTAGCACTCTGGGAGGCCGAGGCAGATGGACCATTTGAGCTCAGGAGTTCGAGACCAGCCTGAGCAAGAGCAAGACTCTGTCTCTACTAAAAATAGAAAGAAATTAGCTGGACAACTAAAAATATATACACAAAAAATTAGCTGGGCATGGTGGTGCATGCCTGTAGTCCCAGCTACTCAGGAGGCTGAAGCAGAAGGATTGCTTGAGCCCAGGAGTTTGAGGTTGCTGTGAGCTAGGCTGACACCACGGCACTCTAACCCGGGCAACAGAGCGAGACTCTGTCTCAAAAAAAAAAACAATAAACATGCATGGTTTTGGAAGCTGACAAATGATGGTCAGAGTGTCTTAGCCAACATGGCAGTTTTTCTTTTTATTTTAAAATAAAACAAAACATTAGAATGCAGTAGACTAAGATATTTAAAGATCCTACTTACTGATTCTTTGAAGAATCACTTCCAAATTGAATGCAAAACACCAAACTGAAATCTGCTGATTACTACATTTATAATTAACTAGTGCTATTTGGAAGAGTTATCTATTTGTATTCACTGAGTTCAACAGCTACAATTTTGTGCTGTTTAACCAAAATACAGAGCACTGAAGACTTTGGTGAGTGGCCGAAGGAGCTTCTTGGGAAATATAAGCTGATGTTTTTATTGTTAGAAAATTTAACTTCTGCTTTTCTGCAAACTTATTGAGCAATAACAAAAAAACCGAAAGCATTCTAGAAGAGAAAGAACTACATCATAAGTTCAGAGAAAAATTAATAAAGTTTTTTTCATTATAATCTAATTTTCCAATTAAATGTCTAAAATAATCCACAAGTATTAATATATATAACATGTTTAATTCCATTGTGCTTTGTCATATGCGAACAACTTGTATTGATATTTTTACTAAATCAGACTAAATAAATAACTGATGAGAATTTGCTTCTCCTCCTTTACAACAACAAAAATCAAAATAGGTGACACTTAAAATTACACCTTACATTATTATAAAATAGTAACTTTAAAACACACACCCAAAGAATGCAGGGCAGAATTATCTGAGCTCTTTCCTTCTTACTCTTTCCAATTATTAAAGTTAAATGGGAGTATGATGGCAAATCCAATCTAACCCTATGTAAAGCAAAGCATGTAAAGTACATAGCATTGTGCCTGGCACATGGTACTTAATACAGGATGGCTACACACACACACACACACACACACACATACACACACACACTCAAAGGTGTGCTAAATACCAAATTTAAACTAATTGAATGAACTGAGTTACTGAGTTGTCAAGTTTTTGTACAGACTTTAAAATAAAGACTATCTCCTCAGATTGCAAAACAAATTTGAAAAACAAAAAACAAAACAAAACCAAAAAACCTTCTTGGCACTTTACCATTTACAATTATTTCTATGTGTGTCAGAATTTTCTCTAGGCTGTGCAATGAAAGCAAAATGCAGACATAAGTTGCATTTTGAGTAGATAACTGTCATCTTTACCTGCAATTTCAAGTTTTTGCATTCTTCAAAGTAGCATAATTGTTCTCAGATATTTGTTTTATAAGTAAGTGTTCAACATTGACCTTATATATTAAAGTTATACCACACTAAAAACATATACATGCATGTGTGTTCCCCACATTTTTTTTTTTGGTAGAGACAGATGGGGTCTTGCTATGTTGCCCAGGCTGGTTTTGAACTCCAGGCCTCAGATAATCCCCCCAAAGCACTAGACTTACAGGCATGAGCCAATGTGCCCTGCCTCCCATAACATTTTAAACCTCTGCTAAAAAATGTTTGAAAACCTCTGATGTCATCCAGCTTCTAATAAGTGAAGACACAGAGGCAAGGGAGATGAAGTAACTACCCAAATGCACTTATTCATGGCTGCAAAGCTTACCAATCCAATTTTCAACTACTTATTGTTCTTCTCCCCACACACAAAAGTTAATGTACACTTTGTCTCATAATTATTTTCCTTTCCTTTTTTTCCCAGGTGTTTCAGTTTCTCACAAGTTAAAAAAAAAAAAAAAATGTCATGTTCCAGTTTATCCCTGGATCTAAAGCCAAAAAAAGATGGCTTGTTAATCCTAACTGAACTCCAAACTGATACTCTGATGCTATTGTGGTGGGAAAAAAGACATGAAATTTAGAAGCATTATCCACGTCTGAGCACATTAACAAGATGAATCATTATTTACAAATTATTTACTTAGACTTTTCAGGCTAGAGGCCGCCGGGAAAGCACTGCAGTAACCACAGCAAGCAAGTTTAATACTGATGTGTTTCCCAAAAGATCATGTAAATGTTGCTGTAGAAGCAATTTTTTTCCTTTCTGTGTCCATCCAATCTAACTGGACTGGTAACACAGGTTACAATCACAGAACGAAAGATACTTCGTAGACAAACATCTGATGACTTTTCCCAGTGACGTATTTGATTCTATAGCCACACAGCAGTGACACCACAAGAGTTCTGCAAGTTTTTGTTTTGTTTTTACCATGGATTGACAGCAAAGGAGTGGGATTTTCCTCATGTAGATCTGTTATTCAACTGACTAACATTCTTTTGGAATTCGGAGGGGGGAAAAGCAATGTAAAAAAATTTCAATGTATTATTCCCCAAACCCTCTGTTTTTTCTTTATTTCTTTTTAATTTGTTGGTGAAAAACATCCCATCTGGTATCAAAGTTTCAGAAATACTGCATGGCTCAGTTTCCTATACATTGACATGCATAACACATAGCAAAAGAATTATAAATTGTAATCACCCCTACCTTATGGCTTAAAATATACAAGATCCACCAAATTCCACTGATCTGAGTTTAAGGGGCCTTCAGAGGAAGAAAAACCAGCATATAAATTAGGCCTTGTTTGACCAGAAAGTCAGGGGTAACCTGACCCTCTACTGGGCAGAACTGGCGTGCTGAGGCTCACCAAGCCCTGGTTTGCAGTGACTCCCGCAGTGGCTGAAGACTGTGAGGCAGAGCTGAGAACGCTGGGGACTGGGAAGGAGCGAAGGTACGCGATGAGGCACACGGCACAGCCTGGAGGAGGCTGAAGGTCGCTCAGGGCCGTGATCACATGTGCGTGAAGGGCTGGGGCACAGCTGTCCACAGGGCCATCTGCTGACTGGGGAGGCTCCCCTAGGCCACAGCAGCCCAAGGCATGAAGTGGGACAGGAGCAGAAAGGTCATGGGCAGGACAAAAATTATGAAAGATACATGAGCAGAAGAGCTGGGAAAACTTGGAGTGGCTGGGATGAAATAAATTTAAAGTATTTTTTTTTAATTTTTATTCTTTTGAAAATAAAATCCTTAATCTAATAGGAATGCGAGAAATTTGTTTTTATCACATGTATTATTTTAAATGATGGTAAATATAATTCGTATTTTTTTAATTTGGTCTATTAGAGCTAAGGATGGTTACTGGGCATTTATTTTCCATTTGTCATGGTTAAAAATAATAAAGCATTAAAAATGGAGTGGTTTGAATAAAAATTATTTCTGTGGGTTGATGCACTAATATCTGGATTACATAGATATTAATAAAATAATTTTTTTAAAGATACATTTGAAGCCACATATTTGAAACCCCTTCTTTGGGCTCAATAAGCGTTGTTAAAGGATGAAAATTACTAAATTTTTAAAATAAATAATACATTGACATAGCTCAAAAATTACAAAAAAAAAAAAAAGATAAAGCAAAGACTTACTCTCATACTGCAATAGCCTGAATGTTTGTGTCCCCCCAGAATTCATATACTGAAACCTACCTCCCAAGGTGAGTATATTAAGAGGTGGGGCCTTTGGGAGGTGATCAGCTCAGGAGGGCTCCGCCTTCATAAATGGAATTAGCGCCCTTATAAAAGAGACCTCAGAGAGCTAGCTACCCCCTCCACTCTGTGGGGACACAGCAAGAAGGGACCACCTAGGAACCAGAGAGGGATCGCTCACCAAACATTGAATCTGCTGGACTTGATCTTGGACTTCCCAGCCTCTGGAACTGTGAGCAATAAATTTGTTTATAAGCCACCTAGTTTACGGTATTTTTGTTATAGCAGCCCAGACCAATTAAGACACCTACCATTTCCATCCATCTAATTCTCACACATGCAGAAAACGTCACTACTTTTATTAGCTACTTTTTTTTCCCTTCAGGAATAGCCGGTCCCAGAATGTCCAGCCTCTGCTGTCAAGATCAGAGCTGCTCTCAGCTGGCCCTAGGAATGGGCAGGATACAATGAGCAAATGTTAGAATCTTAGGGGAAGTCTCAGGCAACAGGACAAGCACCTGGTTCTGGCCCCTGTTGTTACACCTGCTGTTCCTCTTCTGTCTGGACAATTCCACCCCACCCACTCCCCACCATCAGTGGCAGCCTGGTGCCTGTAATAGTGAGGAACTCTCACCCTCAATGCCCATCTTGTGCTCTACAGATCCTATTTCTTTCCCCCTGGGTCTTGGGAATGCAGGAGGCATTTGTATTCTTGTGAGCCTGGGTTCTCTGAGTAGATTTTCTCTCGTGTAAAGGAAAATAGCCTGCTCCTGGCACCACCCCAGAACAGTAAAAATTAACACTTGATCTGTCTCATAACTGAGTAAACAAAAAGCAAAAGATATCCTTTCCAATTCTTAAGGTGTCAAAAAGTCAAAAGTTAGGTAGAAATAGTTGGAGATAGAAAATAAAGACATTTTCTCAGCCTCCCCACACACCCTTGAAAGTCAATGTTAAGACACCACTGAGTACAAAGCAAGTGTTCTTTCCTTTGCAGAGCCACCACGGCAGGACAAGCTGCTCTGTGCTCCTGTAACTTCAAGTTTAGACGGTTTCCTGGCTGGCTAGCTGGTCTCACTCCAAACCATTCTGCACACAGCTGCCAGGATGATCTTTCTCAACATCTGTAAACACCCCTGTCACGGGGTAAAAGGGAAGCATTCAACAGGATGGTTTCTTGTTCCAAAAGGGACTTTACTGTCATCTGTATAGTGGTCACCTGTTGTTTTTATCTGACTGGTGTCTTTTCCTTTGGGAAATCATCTGTTCTCCACTCCACCTGTTCCAGCCAGGTTGCTGGGGAAAGGAACAGGATAGGCTGGGTCAGAGTCTCTCTCTCTTGAGAGTTAAGAGTCTCTTGAGCAAGATACACAAGGTTCAAAGGCCAGTGTGGCAGACCGCCTGGATGGCCGAGCCGTGAAGAGCAAGTCCAGGGGCTCCTGCCCCCGAGATTCTCGGGAGTGCCCCGTTCCTGCACATCTGAAGGCCTGGTTCTTCCGCTCCGCCTGCAGTTCTGTGACCTACCCAGCACCTTGTCATCATTTCCTAGGGCTGCTGGAACAAACTACCACAAGCTGGGTGGCTTAAGTATTTAATCTCTCACGGTTCCGGATGCTGGAAGTCCCAAATCAAGGTTTTGGCAGGGCCACAGGTTCTTGGGAAGAATCTTCCTTTCCTTTCTTGGTGACTCCTGTCGTTCCTTAGCTGTGCTGCATCACTCCGACATCTGCCTCCATCATCACATGGCCTGCTCCCCTGTGTGCCTGTGTCCAAATCCTCTACCTTTCTCAGAAAACCGCCAGTCATTGGATATAGGACCCATCCTAATCCAGTTTAAGCTCACCTTAACCTAGCTAATTACATCTGCAAAAACCTTATTTCCAAATAAGGCCACATTCTGAGGTTCCAGGTCAACATAAATTTTTGGGAGACACCATTCAACACACTATACCAATAAACCTGCTTGCTGAAGCTAATAGATATAGATTCTGGGGTGGAAGTGACCCTCTCTCCACATGCCATTATTATACCTGGTTCTTCTATCACACATACAACCTATTTGTCTGTGTGTGTCTAGACGAGAGGTCCACTGACTGGGGACAGGGACTGTGTTTTATTCCTCCTTTGCCACAGGTCTATCTCAGACTGATACTTACATATGTTTGATTGAATAAGGGTGCTCCATTTCTGTAAGAGAGCACAATGAGTGTGCTCTATGACAACAGAGAGTACTGATGAAACCATACTGTGTAACTCAGATACCCACAAGCCACGAGCTCTAAGGAAGGTTAAAAAGAAAGAAGCTATAGTACTTTGACAAAGAAACCAGGCTGCACGTTGTTATTGGATTTACATCTGCTGGAGCCACTATTTATTTTACTTTCACATGCTTTAGAAAAAAATTCTGGACTGGTTGTGGTGGCTCATACCTGCAATCCTAGCACTCTGGGAGGCCAAGGCAGGAGGGAGGATCGCTTGGGCTGAGAAGTTTGAGGCCAGCCTGAGCAAGAGTGAGGCTCCATCTCTACCAAAAATAGAAAAATTCATCAAGTGTGGTGGCACACGCCTGTAGTCCCAGCTACTCAGGAGGCTGAGGTAGGAGCATTGTGAGCTATGATGACACCACTGTACTCTATCCAGGGCAACAGAGCAGGACTCTGTCTCAAAAAAATAAGAAAGAAAGAAAAAAGAAAAAAATTCCAAAACTTGGAAATAAGGCAAAAAAAAAAGTACAGTGTGACTTTTCAATGTTGTACTCTAGCACTGTCTAACAAGACCATCACAGAGTAATCTGATGCTCTAGGGCTGCCCTACCTATATGGTAGCCACCAGCTACATGTGGCTATTTAGATTTCATTTTTAATTAATTAAATAAAAAATTCAATTCCCTAGTTGTCCTGGCTACATTTCAAATACTGCATTCAATAGGCACATGTAGCTAGTGGGTACCATATTGAACTGAACAGAAAAGACGATTATTCATCATCCTAGAAAGTTATATACGCAGTATTGCCCTAGGGAAATGTAACTTTACACAGCTACTTATTTATTAGAGCCCAGATTCTGAAAAGTCAGGTCATGTGGTAGGCAGAATGATGGTCCCTCATGACATCCACGCCCTCATGCCCAGAACCTGCGAATATGTTAGGTCACACAGCAAAGGGGATTATGGTTGCAGATGGAATTAAATATGTTAATCAGTCATCCTTAAAATAAAGAGATCATTCTGGATTATTTGAGTAGGACCACCTATAATCACAAGAATCTTTAAATGTGGAAGAAGGAGACACGAGAGTCAGTGTTAGAGTGATGCAGTTCAAGAAAGACTCAACTGACCGTTGCTGGCTTTGAAGACGTAAGGGGGCCACAAGCCAAGGAATGCAGAGAGTCCCCAGAAGAAAAAAAAAAAGAGCAATGAAACAAATTCTCCCTTAGAGTCTCCAGAAGGAACACAGCCCTTTTGACCCCTCGATTTTAGCCCAGTGTGACCCACTTCTGATCTTCTGATCTTTAGAACTATAAGATAATAAATTTGTGTTGTTTTAAGCCATCAAGTTTATGGTACTTTGTTACAGCAGCAATAGGAAACTAATACATGTATTAACTGGTACCACACTGATAAATTACAAAGGGTGTTTTTTTGTTGTTTTTTTTTTTGTTTCTGAGACAGGGTCTCACTCCGTCACCCAGGCTAGAGTGCAGTGGTGTGAGCTCTAGCCAATTGCACCCTCAACTCCTGGGCTTAATAGATCCTCCCATCTCAACCTCCTCAGAAGTCAGGATTATACAGGCATGTGCTACATCTGCCAAATTTTTATAAAAATGTTTTTAAAGATGGGGTCTCACTATGATGCCCAGGCTAGTCTCAAACTCCTGCCTCAAGCAATCCTTCTACCTCAGCCTCCCAAAGTAATTGGATTACAGGTGTGAGTCACCATGCCCAGCAGGATTTCTGTATAATTAAAAAGAAACCACTTTCATTTTGTTGTTTGCCTGGGAGTTTTTCCCCCTAAGTCTGCAATCTTATTCCAATGTTCTTTTTTTCCATATTGGTTTCTCAGATTTTCCTTTGAACTCACTTTATTATACTGGCTCCCTCATTGACTATATCTTTGACATCTGCTCACTATATATCATATGGGAGTTGTGGTTTATATTTTTAAAGTTACACACTGATGTGTGGCTAGCAAGGAAAAAGACAAACACAGGACTCTGAGGGTTTTCTGTATGTCAGAAGAGCCTACACAACTTATACAGTGATGTTACTGATGAACATAGTTTATCAATAATTTAAATGAATAAACTTAATATCCTACAACAAATACAATCTATTGACTAAATGTAACTAGTAGACGATTACATCACAGGAAGAATACATGTATATAAAAATTTTGTTTTAACTTTAAACAAACAGCCCAATGTAATTAACATTAAATGAATAACTAAGAACAAACTTCCTCTTCTTTTTTTTAGCAAATAAAACAAGAACAGAGCCTGCACCAATTTAAATAGTTCTTGCACACCTCTCTGCTGTCTTTGTTCCTTGTGCTCAAGAAATTGTTGGAATATACATGTTCTCAAGTTTACCCAGATCAGCATCATAAAAATAAAAAGTACCTGAGTTTTTCTTCCAAAGCCTTTCAAACACCATTGCGACCGATGGTTTATTTATATTCTTAACCAAAATGTAAAAGAATCAAAGTTTGGGAGCTTATTATTTCTATTTCCACACCCTATTCTCAAGTCGCTCATAATCTATAAAAATTGAGGAGAATGAGGTACACGTTTTTAAAAAAACAACAAAAATATCCTGTCCTCTGTACTCAGTCCTGACGTTATTCTCCCCACTCCTAAGTTATCTATCTATTAAATCTCACCTGAGGAAGCAAGGGTAGATTCGGCAGAACCACAGGGGGACCTAAGGCAATCAGGAAATTGACGAACACAGCAATTGACAGGTTCTTTTCACAAATGTCCACAGCCTTCACTAGTAAGGTAAGTCAAGCATCTTGCCTGACAGGGACACTCTGAGAGGACACAATAGTCTGATAATGGAATCATCCACCCTTCTTGTTGGGCCAGTGACCGCATCCTCTGGGAAGCGAGCACTCAGAACCAGGAGTGCTCCAGACCTTCTTCAGATGAGGTTCACAGAGTGAGTGTAACCTTTCTAGCCAACCGTGAGTCTTATTTCTAACATCCCCTATACCAATTAACAAAACTTTATGATAGAGTCTTGGCAAATTATTTGAAATGCTTAGGTAACCAATTTTGAAGTGCAGATTCATGATTTGGATTCTTCAAATGCAAATTAACTACACCTAGGGTGCAAATTGACTCCACCTAGGGTATATAAAAAAGTTAATGAATGTTTAAATACACCATATAGTTTATAGTTTACACTAAATTTCTGAAGTACTTTAAAGTAAATTATCACATAGAACGCAGAACACAGATGAAGACCAAACTCCTTAGGATGGGCTCCCAGCCCTTTTCAAGCTAACCCCAGCTTCATGTCTGCCATCCCTCCGCCAGCATACACATACACATACACAGATACAGGTATACATGCACCCTACAACACACATACCAACCTGCTCCCTGCCCTTAGAATTTGGCAGCCATAGTCCCATTTCAGACTGTGCCCTGTGCTGCCCCCACTCCCTCTTCCCTATCTAACCAACCTCCTCTCTTCCATCAAGATCCACCTCAAACACCTCCTATTCAGGATCCTTTGGGAACCCATCGTTCCCAACGCTGCAGAGTCGGTCACTCCTTCTTCCACATTCTAATGGCATCCTGTACATATACCTCTACTTCTGCACATTCACGACGGTATTGTGCTATGTCCCTCGCTGGACAGTGCATGTCATACACACCACGACTTGCTGTCTTCAGACCTCCATTGCAGTCACCTAGTAGGTATTTGCTGAATAAAGGAAATAAAAGTGGAGGTCTGGCCAGGCGCAGTGGCTCACACCTGTAATCCTAGCATTTAGGGAGGCTGAGGCAGGAGGATCACTTCAGGTCCTAGAACATTTCATTGTTACCTCTTCTCCAACTCGGAGAAGCATAGCCCTTCCTAGGTCTCACCAAATGCACTTCTCAAAGGCAATTAAATCTATTGTTCTTCGTATGCAAGAAATTCTCTAAATTTCTGAAGTCATAAAACCCGCAATATTCTTAATGTTATTCAATAACTCTTTTTACCTAGGCTGTACAAGTTCTTCACAGAATTTAGGTATTGAAAACTGTGAGTTGAATTCAAAGCAATAGGTATAGAGAACTAATGGAGAATTTCATCTTAGCGTTTACTAACTAGTCACCTAGTGCTGAGAATCTGTGTTCTGGGCAAGCCTTATTGTATAATGTTCTCTGATGCTACAGCCTTCTGCACTGGTTAGGTTGTGAAAAAAATGGAACTGTTTTTTTAAAAGAAAACTAATTTTATACCAGAAGGATCTGGGAAATCCTCCAAGACAGTTTTAATACTGCATTTTAAGAAAATGCATCATAAGAAAAAAGGTTCTACTTTGTCTCATCAGATAGAGTGACATTAAATTTACTTAATGGTAGTCCATGGCCTTCTTTTGGAAAAATAATAATCATTATTATATTATAATATACTGTAATAATATTATAGTTAGCTTACTTTGAAAGCAAAGCAGTCATAATTTCTCACAGACTTTCTATGAAGAATTATAAAATGCATGTGAAAATATTTTATAAACAGTAACGTCCTCTATAAATGTAAGATCTACTATAACCACTCTATCAGTACTAGTAGTGGTACCCACTGAGTAGTAGCAGTAGTACTACTGTTAATAATATTAAAGCAGTGACTCGGTTCCTTTATTATCATCATTTCCTGATGACCACAGGAAACTAAGTTCTATTTAGTTTGGTTGCTTTTTCATCTTGGGTAAAAACCTTCCATCACATAGAAGCACCCAAAAAGTGAAATTTGGGTTTAAAAAAAGACATCAAGGAAAGATGGCCACCTAAATATGCCAAACAAACAGTTCTACGTTTGAGATAATTCTCTAACACAGAGATGTTTGGATCTGGGGTCATTAGTAAGATTTCTGGTTATTTAGTTGCACAGTAATATATTTAGGGATATGAATTAATAAGCAATAAAGTTTTTTTCTGAGTAATCCTATAGCTAATATAGCATATGCCATCAAAATGGACCTTTATTGGGTTTTGTTTTGTTGTAATGAAATCCTGCAATGTTATATAACTTAGAATATACATATTACCCAAAATACTACTTATTTTGCAAGTCACCTCAAACTATTTTCTGAATAAACACTTTATAGGAGCAAAGAGTTTTCCCCTTAACTTGTCATCATTCTCATGTGGAGAGAAGAGAGAGAGAGAGAGAGGAGAGAGAGATAACATGTGCATGCCAGGTTTCTTAAATCACTAGGCCTCCCAATTATTTTAGCCTATCCAAAAATCTAAAAAATAAGGTGTGTACTTATTTACCAAATAAAGAAGGTACTTATTTACCAAATTTTACCAAATGTTCAGATCATTAAGCAATGCTTATTTTTATCATATCAAATATGATTAATTATTGTAAAATAACTATTAAAATAATTCTATGCAGCAAGGAAATGGTATATATGAGATATGCAGCAACTGAAGGATATTTAACATATTTTTCATCTAAAATGAAATTATTTAAAAGCTCACACTGCACCTCAAAGCTTTTCCATTGTAAAAATTTTGTGAAGTCTATGAAAATACTTCCAGCCACACATATATACATATATGCATATATACATACTTGTGTGTGTTTGTGTGGCTACAAGTATTTCATATATATATATTGCAATATTTAAGCCACGTGTTCTATAAGCTTCTACAAGACTTAAAGCATAGGAATATAAATACTTTCCCAGATCATTTTCCAAGGGCAGCAATGTTCTTTTTGAAACAGGCCCTTGACATCTTCCTTTGTTGGAATAAAGACCTATTGTTATTTGCTTTTGAAAAAGAAACATTTATGTATCCATTTCCACCACCAAAGTTAAAAACAATATCAAGGCCGGGCAACATGGCTCACGCCTATTATCCTAGCACTCTGGGAATCCAAGGCAGGGGAATCACTTGAGCTCAGGAGTTTAAGACCAGCCTGAGCAAGAGGGAGACCTGGTCTCTACTAAAAATAGAAAAAAATTAGTTGGGCAACCAAAAATAGAAACAAAAAATTAGCTGGGCATGGTGGCGAGCGCCTGTAGTCCCAGCTACTAGGGAGGCTGAGGCAGGAGGATCCCTTGAGCCCAGGAGTTTGAGGTTGCTGTGAGTTGGCTGATGCCACACAATCTAGCCTGGGCAACAGAGCAAGACTCTGTAACAAAAATAAATAAATAAATAAATCTCAAGTTCACATGTTGCACCTAGCACCTTTCATTTAAGTTCAAATGTTTTAAATCCAAAAGTATTACAGGAGACTCACAGAAATGGCAGCGTGAAAATCAGCAAATCCTTTCCCCAAGACAGCTATACAACAAGTCAAATTATCCAAAAACACCCTTTCAGGATGCTGGAAATCAACCAACGGCAAATGACAGATTAAGAAAAACTGTTAGAATTAGATAAGAACAGGGAGTCTGTGGCATACTTGCCTGGAAGAAAATAATAAAGATAGAGTGGAAATCAATGAAATAAAAAAAAAAATAGAAAAAAAAATCAGTGAAACCAAAAGATCTTTTTCCTTTGAAAACATCAACACAATTGATAAACCTTTAGCTACACTGACCAGAAAAAAGAGAGGCCAGGCGAGGTGGCTCATGTTTGTAATCCAGGCACTTTGGGGGGCAGAGGAGGAAGGAACGCTTGAGGCCAGGAGTTTCAGACCAGCCAGGGTAACATATCAAGAATCCCATGTCTACAAAATAAGGAATAAAAAATTAGCCGGGCATGGTGGCACGTGTCTGTAGTCCCAGCAACTTGGGAGGCTGAGACAGGAAGACCGCTTGGGTCCAAGAGTTTGAAGTTGCAGTGAACTATGATGATGCCACTGCAGTCTAGCCCAGGCAACAGAGAGACCCTCTCTCAAAAAAAAAAAAAAAAAAAGAAAGAAAGAAAGAAAGAAAGACAGACAGACAGAAAAATAAAAAGGAAGAAGAAAAAAGAGAGAGAGATTGACACAAATTACCAAAATCAGGAATGAAAGAAAAGATAGCACTACCAACCTTACAAAAATTCAAAGGGTTATAAAAGAATATTATGAAAAACTTTATACCAACAAATCAGACAATTTAGATGAAATGACAAATTCTTAGAAAGATACAAATTATCAAGATTTACTTAAAAAGAAACTAAAATTAAGATTAGGTTTATAACAAGTAAAGGAATTACCTGTACTCATTAAAAATCTCGGCCGGGCGCGGTGGCTCACGCCTGTAATCCTAGCACTCTGGGAGGCCGAGGTGGGCGGATCGTTTGAGCTCAGGAGTTCGAGACCAGCTTGAGCAAGAGCGAGACCCCATCTCTACTAAAAATAGAAAGAAATTATATGGACAGCTAAAAATATATATATAGAAAAAATTAGCCGGGCATGGTGGTGCATGCCTGTAGTCCCAGCTACTCGGGAGGCTGAGACAGGAGGATCGCTTGAGCTCAGGAGTTTGAGGTTGCTGTGAGCTAGGCTAACGCCACGGCACTCACTCTAGCCTGGGCAACAGAGTGAGACTCTGTCTCAAAAAAACAAAAAAAAAAAAAAAAAAAAAAAATCTCCCCACAAAGGAAAGCCCAGGTCTGGATGGCTTAACTGGTGAATTCTATCAAATATTTCAGAAAGAAATAATACTAATCCACTATGGTCCCCCAAATTTCATGTGTTAGGAACTTAATCCCAAATGTGGCAACATTGAAAAGTAGGGCCTTTGAGAGGAGACTGGATCATGAGGGCTCTGCCTTCAGGAATGGATTAATCCACTCACGGATTAATGGATTAGTGAGTTATCATGGGGGTGGAACGGCTTTGTAAGAGGTAGAGAGACCTGAGTGCATTAGCACACTTAGCCTCCTTGCCATGTGACACTCTGAACTATAAGGGAGTCCCACCAATAAGACACTTCTGACCAGACACAGCCCTTGAACGTCTCAGGCCTCCATAACTATAATAAATAAATCCCTTTTCTTTATAAATTACCCAGTTTCAAGTATTCTGTTATAAGCAACAGAAAACGGACCAAAACATAATCCTACACAAAAATGTTATGAAGATTGACAAGAATGACTAATGAAATACTTTCATTTACAAAATAAATCTTAATTAAAGTAGGGAAACCAATTTGGCCTATCAAACATGAAGAAAAATTCCAAAATACTTTTATCATAAGACCCTGTCTTGAATGTGGCTAATATTTTACCAAAAACATTATTATTTATTTACATGCTGGAATTGGCAAGGTTAGCTATTACAGAACTCTCAGCTGAGTACTAAAAGTCTGAACAACAAGGCTGTGTGTAGCACTAACAAAATGAAAGCCAATCTAAGGCAGGCTTGGGCCTTATCTATCTAATCAGACCTGTCCTCAAAAATCAGATTTACCTCTACTCTCCATATGGTCATCAGTTATATGAGTACAGCATTTATCAAGCAGACACAGACTGTATTGCAGAGAATTCCAATCAGTTTAAGGATACAATAACAGGCTGAAAAAGATATGAAATCCCAATTTTGAAAGATAGAAGGATATTAACTATCACTAGAGCATCTGCTACCCACATTTTACAGAGAGGTTAAGTGACTCTCATGAAATCAAAAAATAGTTAGGGGCCGGGCGTGGTGGCTCACGCCTGTAATCCTAGCAATCTGGGAGGCCGAGGCAGGTGGATCGCTCGAGGTCAGGAGTTCGAGACCACCCTGAGCAAGAGCGAGACCCTGTCTCTACTAAAAATAGAAAGAAATTATATGGACAGCTAAAAATATATATAGAAAAATTAGCCGGGCATGGTGGCGCATGCCTGTAGTCCCAGCTACTCGGGAGGCTGAGGCAGAAGGATTGCTTGAGCCCAGGAGTTTGAGGTTGCTGTGAGCTAGGCTGACCCCACGGCACTCTAGCCTGGGCAACAGAGTGAGACTCTGTCTCAAAGAAAAAAAGTTAGGAACTAGATCCTCCTTTAAATATCCGTTTTTAAGCATCCCTATAAGGAAACCAGGTCTTCCTTAAACTTATTTGTCACCCTTCTTTCTCCCCCATGATTAACTCTATGATTGTAATGAAAGTACTGCTTTCATCAAAATAACTCCGTACTTATTAAAGCATGTTGCTTGCTAAACATTGAAGCAGTACTAAAATGAGTAAGAAATAGCTGCCACATCAAGAATTTCAGTTTAGGATAATACACAATTATAAATACAAAAGTATAATAGATCAAATAACAGAAAGAAAGTACTAAGTACAAAGGAAGTTCAAAGAAGGAATACATTCACATCAGCCACAGTGACTAAAAAAAGGCTTAAGGTTGGAGTCTTAAAAATGAGGAAAAAAAAAAAAGGCATAAGGGAAAAGGTAGTCGAAATAAGGCTTGGAACAGTAAGTAAGATTCAAGAAAAGGGAAGACATGGTGTGACCCGTCTGACTCGAGCATAGAGGTCAGTAGTTTGGAAACTTTTTCTACCATGATACAATTTACAAATGACATTTCCTACGACAGCCCACTGTGCCTATTCCCATGGGTGCAACTTTAAAAAGCATAAAAGCATAGAAAAGATGACTGCCTGCCATGTTCAATTTCCAGTAACCTCAAACCCCTCCCTGACATCCAAGATATACTGTATATCAGAATGCAAGTGAGAATGATCTTATAATACAAATAACCTGTAATCCATTTTAATTTTCAAAGAAAAAAACTTTCCTTTTTTTTTCCCTTTGGAGACAGTGTCTCATTCTGTTGTCCCAGCTAAAATGCAGTGGAGTCATCATAGCACACTGCAACCTCAAACTCCTGGGGTCAAGGGATCTCCCTGCCTAAGCCTCCAAAGTAGCTGGGACTACAAGCACGTCCCACCATGCATGGCTAGTCTTTCTATTTTTTGTAGAGACGGGGTCTTGCTCTTGCTCAGGCTGGTCTCAAACTCCTGAGCTCAGGCTGGTCTCAAACTCCTGAGCTCAAGCGATCCTTCCGCCTTGGCCTCCCAAAGTGCTAGGATTACAGGTGTGAGGCATGCACCTAGCCAAATAACTTTCTAACTTGAGTATAGTTTTTAGTCAAAAATTGCTTGCTACAGTCCCCACAATGGATGGTAATAATAGGTTAAGAACCATCAATGTGATGGGAAGTAAGGGTGAAAAACATTGGTCAGCGCTATCCTGAGCCATCTCAAGTACAAACCAAGGCATTTAAACAATGAAATGATTCAGGTTGTATTTGAGAAAATTACTCTGAAAGTACAGAGAGAGGGATAGTGCAGTTAAGAAGTTACTGCAAAAGTCCCATTTAGTTAGGGGAAATAGACACATAAATCAAGATGGTACTGGAAAAAGATGGTGGAATTAAGACGTGAACTAAAATAAAATTTTAAGGCTCATCCCCCCACCGGCTGATTGAATGGACCCCCTCATGGCCAAAGGAATATCCTAAAACTAAATTGCCTGCCAGGAGGAAGGAGGTCAGACATGCCTTAACTTTCCCCCCTCCCCTCTTGGGGACATTCTTTGTAACCCATTAACAGGCCTAACGGAATGCAAGACAAACCTGCAGGTCCTCAATTTACACAACAAATATATGTCCAGTGGCTTACCTCTGATAAACAGCTCCTTATGTTGAAACATTCCAATCCTTTAGACAAAGCTTCATGTCTTCAACCAATTACAAGCCAAAGAAAGAATCTTCAAACCCACCTATAACCTCTAAGCCCCACCCCCACCCCGCTTGGAGATGGCCCACCTTGTCGGGCCAAACCAATGTATGCCTCCCACATATTGATTTATGACTTTCCCCGTAACCCCAGTCTCCCCGAAATGTATAAAACCAAACTGTAACCCAACCACACCGAGTCCAGTTGCTCAAGGCTTCTTGGGCATGGTTCCAGGTCATGGTCCTCAAATTTGGCTCAGAGTAAATCTCTTTAAAATTATTTTACAGAGTTTGGCTTTTTTTCCGTTGACAAAGAAATGTGGCAAACACAAGATAAGTTTTGTGAGGCCATAGACCTATAACCTCTGTATCTCTACTGGTCTCTAGCTCAATAAATATTTGCTGAATGAATAAAAAAATAAAATCTTGATGGTGAGGCATGCATTATAGTCGTGAAGCCAGACTGGGTTCAAATAGAGCTCTTCCACTTACTAGCTCTATGACCTTAGTCAAGTTACTTGACCTCTATGCCTCAGATTTTCCATCTATAAAATGGGGCTGATAATAGTGTCTAGTTTATAGAGTAGTTCTGAGGATTAAATGAGGTTAATATATAAAGTGCTTAGAAGAGTGCCTGACACACGTATTATATAAAAGTAGCTATTATTTGTATTGGTGTATTGTACCTTTAACAGAACTTCAGAAGAGAAAAAAATGGTTTTGGGGAAAGAGTAATACACAGCACTGAGAGTGTTGTTTGGCAGTGCAGCAGAGATAATGTGGATTGGGGGACTGGGAGAAAGGACTGAGTTAGAGACTCAGAGATCTGGCTCCTGCCACTTCCCTCTGCTCCCCACGACCCACCCATGTCCCACCAAGCTCCAGCCACACCATGGTCAAGTTCTTTACTGCCTCAAGACCTTCCCATTAAGTCTATACTTTCAGGGATTTCTATAGTTCGTTACTAGAGAACCTTCTCCAAAGGTGTAAGGGCACCGTTCAAATTAAAAAAAAAAAAAAAAAAAAAAAGACCTTCCTGATACTGTTCCCTCAACTTGGAAGGCCATAGAGCATGGATTTAACCAATATTTGTTTAATGATTCAGCAGATGCATTTGGAACTCTTTTAAACGGAATAAATGTCAAATCCCTGGGAACGTATGACATTGCTGTGGAAGAAAGTATTAAGAAAAGGTGTAAGTACAGAAAAGGAGTCAGCAAATACTGTGATAGTAACCAGGATAGTTGGAGCAATCCAAGTTCTCAGAAGAGGCAAGGAGAGTGAAGACCGAAAGGACTCACTAGATCTGGCAATAATTTCAGGAAAGCAAGCTGGGGAAGTAATTTTCCATCAAGTTAGAGATGAGGGAGGTCAGACAGCTAAGGAAAAGAAGTCTACTATTAAGGATTTTGATAAGGGAGAGAAGCAGAGTTCAGGGAGGGTGATTTTAGACACAAACCCTGTCTTCAGGGTTTCTCTGATAGGAGAGTGAGGAAGTCGATGGTGAGAAGCAAACTATGGTACAACGAATACAAACATGGGGCTGCACGCCGGAGCCGCTGTGCATCTCTATTTGCAGTTTTGTAACGTCCACAGTGCTTTTTCATACGCCTTGTGTTATCTGATCGTCCCCCAGCTCCCTGATGATATACCCTCTAATGGAGTGGTTCTCAAAGTGGTCCCTGGACCAGCAGCACCATCACAGAGAACTTTTTGGAAAGGCACATTCTTGGGACCCACACCAGACCTACGGAATCAGAAACTCTGCGAGTGGGGCCTAGCAATGTTTTAACAAGTCCTCCACGGGATTCCCTATGCTCTCCAAGTCCCCACGACCACCACACTCGGGTGACAACGGCGGAGACCACTGCAAGGTGTGGCGGCCGCAGTTGGGGGGCACAATTTCCCCGGGTTAACCCTCTGCGTGGGTCCCCCTCTCTCCTAAGAGAGGCAGTGGACGACCCCACCCAGCCAGCACCGCAGGGCAACGTCGCCCTGCTAGGGACTTCGCTCGAAAGAGTTTCGCCCACCTCGGCCGGGGTGGAGACGAGGTGTGGCTTCCTTTACCCAAGCCAAGCCCCTGGGCCCGCCCTCGGTCTCCGCCCACGCAGCACCCGGACGCCCCCAGCCCTCGGGCTCCGATTTCCAGCGCTAGAGGAGGGGGCAAGGGGAGGGACTTCGGGAGGACGCGTCCAACTGCGAGACTGGCGGGGGACAGCCTCGTTCTTCCAATCCCTCCATGTGTAAAGAGGTCGGATGCGGCGGCGGTGGGAGAAAAGAGAGGTTAGTCTAGGACAGGCGTCCAGCAATATGGAACCCAATAATGTGATAACAAGCCTTGAAAACCCTCCTTCGTCCTTTTTCCTACTTTCCCACCCTCAGCCCCAAGGAATGGAAAAGGTGGAGGTTCAAGGCCGCGCTCAAGGCGGGGCGCGGGGCTGTGCACGGAGAAGAAATCTCGCGATAGGAGAGCAGCGGGGCGGGGGTGGCACCTCTTCCCTCCTCCTTCTCCTCTTCGCGTTAGTTCCGGTCGCAGAGGAGACACCGCCGCAGTTGCCGCCACATCGGGGATTTCTGGCTCTTTTCTCTTCGCCTTAAATTCGGTGAGGCCTGGCGCCCTGCTTGTTCCTGGGCTGACGTTGCGGCCCGTCGACGCTGGGCAGGGAGGCGGCAGGCCCAGTGCGGGGGGACTCGGGTGGGCCCGAGCGGAGGCCGCCACATGAGCCCTGGCCGGATCCGGGGCCTGGACAGGAAGGCCAGGGCTGCCGCTCCAGCAGGGAGGCCGAGGGGCTGCCGGGGTCGGGAAGTGGGGTCCGGGTGCGCGTCGCGGCGCAAAAGGCAGTGACCGCAGCGAGCCCCCTCTGGGCGCTGCCCGGCCTGGGTAACAAAGCCTCCGCGGCCTCTGTTAGGTGATGCACGCGTGGGGGGGTTCCGGCGGGCGGGGCGGAGGAGCCGCCACCACCACTGCGGCCGCCTCCTCCGCCGCTGCTTGCTCTGGAGGGCGGGCGGATGTACGGGGCGGCGGGGGCCCCGGCGCGAAGCGCCTCGGCGCCTGTGGTCCGCTCGTTGCGGCGGCCGCCACCACAGGCTACAGGGTCAGTGGAGAAGGGGCTTCGGAACCCTACGGCGCCCCGCTGTGGCCAAGGGGCCTTGGGCGGGGAGCGGGTGATCTGTCGCTCGTGCGGGAGGCATAGGAAGGGTGTGGATTGGGAGACACGTGCTCAGGAGGAGGCTTGGACTGTAGGGTATGGGCAGAGGAGGCTGGGCTTGCTCCGGGCTAATTTTGCAGGCTGGAGTGGTGCAAGCGGCCGCTGCGGTCACAGGCACGACTTGGGGTAGGGTGGTGTTGCTCATAACCGGTCTCCCCAGAAGAAGCGATTCACCTCTTGACGGTGTCTTAGAATTAACATACACGTTTTGGATATCTCCTGACCGTGGTGATAGACTCTGCATTCTGTGGTGCTTAGAAGTAATGGAAGATGCAGGCGAGTTGAAAGAGGAATGTGGAAAAGACCAGTTATGTTATGATGGGTGATTTACCACCAATCACTGTGGCACCCTAAAGTCATTTAAAAGTGTAGTTCACTTCTCTCAAGAGTTTCTTGTAGGGAGAAATGAGCGTTTTTGATGTTACATTTAGTTTAAGTGAAGGTAATTCTTTGTATCTGCACCAGATTATTGTCAAGCTGAAAGTGTGTTCCATTTGATTTATATGTAACTAGACTAAGGTTTGATGCTTTGTTTTTAAAATGAGTGTAATGACACTGATAATGAGGCCTTATTTTTCTTTTCCTAGGGTGTCTTTTATGAATAATCAAAAGCAGCAAAAGCCAACGCTATCAGGCCAGCGTTTTAAAACCAGAAAAAGAGGTAAACATTTATGTGTTAATGTCTGTCTTTACACCTCCAGAATCTTTTGTATCCATTTAAGCTTATGCTTGAACAAAAAGGTTAATTGATAAAAAGACAGCTCCTGATTCGGTCACCCAAATTGTGTGAAGATTTTTCAAAGAAAAATCAGACTTTACTCATGGAGGTTAATTATGGAATAACATTCACATTATAATGTCTTTTGAAATACAGATTTAGTGGGAAAAGTATTAGAATTACATTAACTACCTTTTTGTATTAGTGAATACAAAAAGGGTATAAGTGAATATTGAGTTGTAGCCAGGCACTGTGCTGGTAATACAAAGCTAAGTAAGATCTAGTCTCAGGTACATTTTTGTATTAAGCTTAATATTTTCCCAGAACACTTTTAAATGTTACTGCTCAAAAGTGCAAAGTAACCTTATTTTGCAGGAAGTTTTGAGGAAGTAGAGAATTGGGTCAACTACCCGTTATAAGTTGTGTTTTTCATTTTCTACCCTTAGCAGACACTTTGGGATGTATATTACAGAGCCTTATAATCTCTAATCATAGTCTGGCCCCTTGTAGTGGTGGTGGTGGGGAGACCAGAGTGTGATTTGTGATTCTAGTCTTTGCACATTCATTTTGATTTAGCCAGTAAATTTTCTTAAGTAGCAGGAGTTGTAAACTAGAGCAATTTGGCAGTAATAAGGGAGTGTCTGTATCCTCTGAGTATGTGAATTACTGGCATTACCTTTCTATAAATAATAGCAAGTAACTTTATCATTATTGTTAGCATCAGAGAGAGCTGTCATTGCCCCAGTTCCAGATAAAGATCATTGATGACTTCTTGGCTAGCTGTTGATTGGGGTCCTGGGTAGGGTGAACAACCATCCCTATTTGCCTGGGATTGAGGGAGTTACCAGGACGCGAGACTTTCAGTGCTAAAACCAGGAAAGTCCTAGGTGAACAGAGAGGAGTTTGTCACCCTAGTGCTACGTGAAAATTAAGATATCATCTGACCTAGATGGAGAAATCAAAACCCTATTATGGAGTGTATGAAAGCAACTCAGTAAAGGCTAGGTATGTGGGCAGGGCACCGGTCTGAGTGCTTTCTATTTTATTAATGTTAGTTAATATTTACAACAACTTCATGGGGTAGATACTATTCTTATCCCCATTTTACAGTAGGGGAATTCAGGCATAGAGAGACACAAGACACTAGCATATGTTGCTCACCTCTGAAATTTGTTTGAAAAGGTAGTAGAAAAAAGTAACACAATTCTTGTGAGTAGGCCATCCTGCCTTGTGTTTGCTGAGGAGAAACTTCCAAAGGATGTGCATTTAGTCTCATCTTGTGTTTGCTTATTGTAGGTCTTGGGTAATCTAGCTGGTGTTTGTTTTTTTTCCAGCTTCTGAAATAAATGAAATTTTGATGAATTTAGTTAACTTATTCAGTAGTTAATAGTTTTCTGGCATTTTGGAAAACCTTTTAAAACTAAATGTTTTGGGTTTCCCTCCCTCCTTCCCCAGATGAAAAAGAGAGGTTTGACCCTACTCAGTTTCAAGACTGTATTATTCAAGGCTTAACTGAAACTGGTACTGATTTGGAAGCAGTAGCTAAATTTCTTGATGCTTCTGGAGCAAAACTTGATTACCGTCGATATGCAGAAACACTCTTTGACATTCTGGTGGCTGGTGGAATGCTGGGTAAGTGTCTGGATTTTGTGAATTTAATAATTTAGGGAAATATGTGTAGAGATTATGGATAATCTAGAATATGAACTGTTTGACAAACTTATCAAATGGGTGGTGTTTTGGTGGTGGTGTATTTTGTTCTGTTATTGCCATGTAGGCTTTTCCATTCTTTTCCTCCCAAGTCATAGTTGTTAGATTGCCTTGCTCTATCTAGCTTCTTACAGAACCATAACCCTTAAGGATGACTGTTCTCTAGCTAATATGTAAAGTCCCTGTAACATCCCCAGTTAGTGATTTTTTTTTTCCCTAACCTGTGTTTGAACACTCCCAGTTAGTGGAGAAATCCTTACCTCTTGTTCTGTCCTGTGAAATACTTCTACCTGAAAGCTCTAATCCTGCACTGTTCAGTACAGTAGCTGCATTGTGGCTTTTAAGTACTTGGTATGAGGCCAATCCAAATTGAGATGTGTTGTAGGTGTAAAATACACATTGGATTTTAAAGACAATTGAAAGAAAGAATGTAAAATGAGTCAGAAGTCCTTTCGTATACATGCAGAAGGGAAGCTTAGAAAAAAGCTTAAGTGGCATGTAGTCACACAGTTTACTCAGGTAGTGGAACTGGGAACTTCAAAATTCATGCCTTCTAATGGCCTAGTCAAATGAGTATTTCTTTGATTGGATTACCAGTTTATGGTAAGAAATAACGAAAGATTTCTCTTTTCTATTCATAATATCACTATCAGCGAGGCTTTTTAAAAAAATCTTTTAAAAACATTTACTAAGGACATTTTCAAACATGTCCTAAAGAAAATAGTATAATGAACATCTCGTCTGTTCCCAACTTAACGATTATCAGCACACAATCGTACTTTGTACTGTACCCCCACTTTTATCCCCTACCCTGTTTTTTAAAGTATAAAGTCTCTAACTTGTGGGTTTTTATAGTAAAGCCTCTTTGGAAGGTTGAATGATTGTTTCCTGTATGGAAAGTTACATGTAATAATCAAAACATCTTCACTTGACAGATTTGGCTGTATTGTGTGGTTAATGCAATGGATTTCAGTGGGCTGCTAACATGGTGCTAAGTTTATTCCTGTATAAATTGTTTTACTTTATTTTATAATGAAGTCCTTATAGAAAGTAAGTAGAAATGATTGCAATTTAAAATGAAAGTCACTGCAAATTTTTTGCAAAATGTATCTTAGCCCCAGGTGGTACATTGGCAGATGACATGATGCGTACAGATGTCTGCGTGTTCGCAGCACAAGAAGACCTAGAGACCATGCAAGCATTTGCTCAGGTAAATGAAACTACCTAATTATTTTTCAGTTAGCTGCTGCCCATCCAACTAACATTTAAGGAATATTCTGCTTTTAGAAGTTTACTGGTGGAAAGTTGAAGGAATTTGATTTTAAGTTTTCAGGATGTTCTTCTTCATACAGTATAATAAATTTAGAACTTCAGGTGTGTTAAGGAGAACAAAATAGAAGAGATTAAATTAGCTCTCCCTTTCCTATTTGTCCTTCTGGAATTGTTCTTTTTTTAAGAAAAATGTCAAGCTGGAAAGGAAAATCCGTTCCCTGTTGTAATTTCCATAGTTGAAGAATTCTGCGTACAATTATTTTAAAGATAAATGCGTTGTAGGCAGATCAGCTTATTAATCAAGATTTCATTTGAAGGTTTCATGCATAGTTATGTTTGTATTACTGTAAGCAAAGAATTTAAATGCATCTAACCTAGACATTGTTATCAGGAAATATAGAACTGTATTCATGATTTTATTCTGTGCATGTCCTACAAATGAATAAATGAGTTGTATTTGAGCAATAAGAAGTCCTTGTTTAATACACGGTAATAAAAGTCTACTGAGAGGTGGCTATTAAAGTGTTAATAGCATTGGTATATTGTAGGATTTGGGAGTTGACAGAACTCTTCTCAGGCTGGTTTAAACAGCTTGTAAGCTGTAATATCCAGTGGAAGGTTCATGTCTTTGCTGTTCTAGAAATATTATGGAAAAGATCTCAGTGGCCCTGACCTAGATCTTGTAGCAACCTGACATTTGCACGTATGAAGTTAATGAATTCGTTTAATGTTCTTCATAGGTTTTTAACAAGTTAATCAGGCGCTACAAATACCTGGAGAAAGGTTTTGAAGATGAAGTAAAAAAGGTATGAGGAGTAATATGCGTTGTGGAAAAGAAAAAGTTGGGGGTCAGAAAGGGAAATGTTAAATCCTAATTCTGCCACAACATTGAGATAATTTTAGATATTTAGATAGGCTGTCATTGAAATGTTTGGGAGTATATCATTTAGTTTATTAAAATATTTCTAGGCCAGGTACAGTGGCTCACGCCTGTAATCCTACCACTCTGGGAGGCTGAGGTAGGAGGATCACTTGAGCTCAGGAGTTCAAGACCAGCCTGAGCAAGAGCAAGAACCTGTCTCTACTAAAAATATAAAAAATTAGCCAGGCATGGTGGCACATGTCCCAGCTACTTGGGAGGCTGAGGCAGGAGGATCGCTTGAGCCCAAGAGTTTGAGGTTGCTGTGAGCTAGGCTAACACCATGGCACTCTAGCCCAAGGCAACAGAGTGAGACTCTGTCCATATATATATATATATATTTATTTATTTCTAACTTGCTGTGTACTGTTTCTTAGCTCAGTGTCCCAACAAATGGCAGAGGACTAAAAATATCAAAGTGAAATTTGTTCAGGAAATTTAGCCTACTTGGTATTTGAGTCCCGGCCTTCAATATTTCAGATACAAATGCACAGAAAATCTGGTACCATTAATAGTAATGTTTATCAAATACCAGACACTGTTCTAATTATATTAACTCACTTAATATTCATTAAAACCCTCTGAGGCAAGTTTTATTATCCACATTTTATATGTGAGGAAACTGAGTCACAGGGATTAAGTAACTTGCCCGAGATCATTCAGCTAATGAGTGTAATAGAAATACAAACTTGGATGGTGAAGGCCCCAGAGCCCATGAGTGTAATCAATACAGTATGCCTTACTACTTCTCTTAATATAATGCAATTGCTCTTTTAACCTTTAACTATTTGCTTTTACAGCTGCTGCTGTTCTTAAAGGGTTTTTCGGAGTCAGAGAGGAACAAGCTGGCTATGTTGACTGGCGTTCTTCTGGCTAATGGAACACTTAATGCATCCATTCTCAATAGCCTTTATAATGAGAATCTGGTTAAAGAAGGTAATCAACCTTTAGTAAAGGATGGTCTGTAGTTGGCTTAAGAGTGAGGTGGATAAGAGCATGAAAGGTGAACTGATAAAAGGGCATGATTTACCATTCATAGATGTGATTTGTGTGATGGTCTTAGTTTATTAACCATCCTTAAATTTAATAAGCTAATTTCAATTCAAGACACCTAATGTATACTTTGGGCATCCCAGTTTAATGGTTTTCTTTAGGCATACAACAAATAGGGTTTAGGCAAAAGGCGATTATATGTGATGGAAGTAAAATAAGAATCACTGTTGGGAACCCTAAAAGATTAATGCCAATTTGGAGACTTGGATACATCTTTAATGGAAAAAACATTGGGGAAAACGTCAAGCTGAAAAGGAAAATCAGTTCCCTATTGTGGCTTCAATCATTGAATTACTCTGTACAGTAATTTTTTTTTAAAGCTAACTTTTTTTTTTTTTTTTTTTTAACTACTTGGCGTACTGAGTATTTTAAGTTACCTTTAGTTGTCACAATAGCCCTGTCAAATGTGGGGACTTTGACCCTCAATTAACATATTAGAAAATACTTAGTAACTTGGCCAAGAATGCACAACTAGCAAATGGTAGAATAGGGAAATTGGAGAAATGGTAAATGGTGGAAGAGGAAAGCTCAGTAGTGAGTTTGGGGAGAAAGAGTAGTCTCAACATGGTTGGATGTGAGGGGATACAGTGATTGAAACCAGGAAGGTACTTCTGTTAAGTTCCTTTCTTTTACAGGGGTTTCAGCAGCTTTTGCTGTAAAGCTCTTTAAATCATGGATAAATGAAAAAGATATCAATGCAGTAGCTGCAAGTCTTCGGAAAGTCAGCATGGATAACAGACTGATGGTTTGTAACTTTTTTCTTCCCATTCTTGTCAACAGGTATATTTTTAGATCTGTGAAAAGAGAAAATGTTTTTCTTAATCTGATTTAAAGACAATTTAACCGGATTAAATTCTCTTTTCAGGAACTCTTTCCTGCCAATAAGCAAAGCGTTGAACACTTCACAAAGTATTTCACTGAAGCAGGCTTGAAAGAGCTTTCAGAGTATGTTCGGAATCAGCAAACCATAGGAGCTCGGAAGGAGCTCCAGAAGGAACTTCAAGAACAGATGTCCCGTGGTGATCCATTCAAGGATGTAAGCTGCTTTTGTTAAACCATGTTTTTACGGCTAAGCTTCACTCATTTGAGAAACTTAATAAAGTATTTCACCAGGACAAGTTTGAGTTAATAGTTATAGAATGTTATACTGGGAGTTTGCCTCAATCATTTTCATAAGCTTATTCAGATGCCCAGAAATGTAAGGTTGGGGCTCCACACCCCCTCCAGTTTTAAAGGGTCTCCATTTATGTAGTTGTAGCCAATTGCATGGAAGGGTTGGGTTTTTTTTTTTTTTTACGCTTTTGTAGAAGGTCTGAATTTAACGTGTGAAGTATGTACATATCAAAACTGACTTCTGTTGCTAAATTTGGAATCTTTCGCAGATAATTTTATATGTCAAGGAAGAGATGAAAAAAAACAACATCCCAGAACCAGTTGTCATTGGAATAGTCTGGTCAAGTGTAATGAGCACCGTGGAATGGAACAAAAAAGAGGAGCTTGTAGCAGAGCAAGCCATCAAGCACTTGAAGGTATTAGAACTGTGCCTTGACAAAACAAACTGTTCTGCTTTTAAGTGGGGATAAGTGAACGATGACTATACTTTTCTAAGAATTTATCACGGTTCCTGGGGGTGACCCATCAGTAAGTAAACAAATAACATCAATTATTGATAACACTTTCAAGTCTGAGTGGGCTTTCTTTGGTTCACAAGTTAAAAACAAGAACATATTTAAAAGGAGCTTAAGCCTGTAATTTAATGTTTGCTTTGAGAGAATATTGGGAAATAGGAGTGTTCTCTTTTTTCCTCTAAAATACTGTTTCACAGCTACCTGGAGTATTTGCTACAGTATTGCTTATTTGACTTTGATGCTTTAGTAGACTTTTCTGCTTTACTGTATTGTTTTTAAGTTCTGGTACGTAGCTTATAATTCACAGTGATAGTAATAGATGAGTTATGTTCTGTACTATAGGAATTTTTTAATGGATGGTCTTGTAATGACTAAATCTTTTCTTCCTTTACTTTAAAAGCAATACAGCCCTCTACTTGCTGCCTTTACTACTCAAGGTCAGTCTGAGCTGACTCTGTTATTGAAGATTCAGGAGTATTGCTATGACAACATTCATTTCATGAAAGCCTTCCAGAAAATAGTGGTGCTTTTTTATAAAGGTAATTTAAATTTTGAATTTTGTGAATACATTTAAGAAATATCCTTAAAAACTCAAAAATACAAATGAAGGCCGGGCGCGGTGGCTCATGCCTGTAATCCTAGCACTCTGGGAGGCCGAGGTGGGCGGATCGTTTGAGCTCAGGAGTTCGAGACCAGCTTGAGCAAGAGCGAGACCCCATCTCTACTAAAAATAGAAAGAAATTATATAGACAGCTAAAAATATATATAGAAAAAATTAGCCGGGCATGGTGGCACATGCCTGTAGTCCCAGCTACTCGGGAGGCTGAGACAGGAGGATCCCTTGAGCTCAGGAGTTTGAGGTTGCTGTGAGCTAGGCTGACGCCATGGCACTCACTCTAGCCTGGGCAACAGAGTGAGACTCTGTCTCAAAAAAAAACAACAACAAAAAAAATATACAAATGAGTAATTATCTGAACATCGGCTCCCTCAACTATTTTATTAATACTGCTAGTTATAAGACAGTCACCTGATTAAATTGGTTGCTTTTTAGTGCATTGGTATCAAACATCTCTAAACCCCATTCACAAGTTAAAATCTAAAATCTAAAGCTTTAATTATTCAGCCTCACGAGTTTTTTTTTTTTTTTTTTTTTGAGACAGAGTCTCACTCTGTTGCCCAGGCTAGAGTGAGTGCCGTGGCGTCAGCCTAGCTCACAGCAACCTCAAACTCCTGAGCTCAAGCGATCCTCCTGTCTCAGCCTCCCGAGTAGCTGGGACTACAGGCATGTGCCACCATGCCCGGCTAATTTTTTCTATATATATTTTTAGCTGTCCATATAATTTCTTTCTATTTTTAGTAGAGGTGGGGTCTCGCTCTTGCTCAGGCTGGTCTCGAACTCCTGAGCTCAAACAATCCGCCCACCTCGGCCTCCCAGAGTGCTAGGATTACAGGCGTGAGCCACCGCGCCCGGCCAGCCTCACGAGTTTTGCTTCCTATACTCGAGCCACATCAAATTCCCAGGTCCCTTCCCCAGACACACTCATCATATCTCTGGAGGTTTCAGCCTGTGTGAAGCCTGCTTGTCTTCATCTTGCCCCACCACCCACTGTTCACTTTCACTTGTCCTTCAAGACCAATTCAAATCAGTTTGATTAAAAGCCCCTGTTCCAGTTATGATTCCCTTCTCTGGGATCCCAATTTCAGAAACCTGATCTAAAGTGGTTACCAAAGACAAGACCTCTGTTGGGAGAGAACCCATTGCAGTTATTTAATTTACTGTGGTTAGTGATAACGCTTTTAAATTGTGCATTAATCAGACCAGCCTTGATCCCAGTGAGTATAGTAGGTGTGCACATGTATTCTGACCCCTAGTTTTCGTAGATTATTTTGTTGGTTTGTATATTCTAAACTTAGAATAGGAATCTACCCTGATTCCCAAAACTTTTTTTTTCAAGAAGGTATGGGGTGATGAACTCTTGAGTTCCCACGCTGCAGTGATTGTCAGTGTGTGATTAGGTTTCTTGGGAGCATTTATACCCCACTTACTCCCCCTCGCTCAGATTGTTTACAAACCCTAGAGATTGTCATTGAATTCTTAACATTTCTCAATGTGGATCTGTAATCTCTAAAGTATAAGGACTTTTTTCTTTTTAATAAAACCAACATTTTTACACTTTAAAATATTAGCAAATTCTGGCCGGGCGCGGTGGCTCACGCCTGTAATCCTAGCACTCTGGGAGGCCGAGGCGGGTGGATTGCTCAAGGTCAGGAGTTCGAGACCAGCCTGAGCGAGACCCCGTCTCTACTAAAATTAGAAAGACATTATATGGACAACTAAAAATCTATATAGAAAAAATTAGCCGGGCATAGTGGCGCATGCCTGTAGTCCCAGCTACTTGGGAGGCTGAGGCAGTAGGATCGCTTAAGCCCAGGAGTCTGAGGTTGCTGTGAGCTAAGCTGACGCCACGGCACTCACTCTAGCCTGGGCAACAAAGTGAGACTCTGTCTCAACAAAAAAAAAAAAAAAAAAAAAAATATTAGCAAATTTTCTACTAAATATTCCTGATTGTTTAATACAGGTTTCTCAACCTCGGCATTACTAACATTTTGGGCCAGTTAACTCTATTAACTCTTCTTTGTAAGTGACCATCTTGTGCATTATAGTGTTCAACAGCATCCCTCATCTCTATGCAGTAGTTGCCAGTAGCACCTCTCCCCAGTATGACAACTAAGAATGTCCCCTGAGAGACAAAATTGCCTTCAGTTCAGAAAAATCACTGGTTTCAGGAGGTTTTTACCCCAGTTTGTTGTAGTTTGGTACGTTGGCAACAAGTTGATAAATGTCTCTTAATGTAGGGTTCCCGTTTCGTCTTTTCTGTATTTCTTAAAATTGATTGTTGAAGAAACCAGTATTTGAATATAGGTTTATCGTACAGACATGAAAAATAGTTGTTTTTACTTAACTTTTCAATAGGGTCTTGTTTGCCAACCAGGCATTTGCACCTAAGGTGATTCTGACTTTGTCTGAAGTAGAAAAATATGTTAAAACTCCCCTAATGTAATGATTATTCATTCTTTATAGCTGAAGTCCTGAGTGAAGAGCCCATTCTGAAGTGGTATAAAGATGCACATGTTGCAAAGGGAAAAAGTGTCTTCCTTGAGCAAATGAAAAAGTTTGTAGAGTGGCTCAAAAATGCTGAAGAAGGTAAGTCTCTTTCTTTGTGCAGGTTGGTTTGAAAGCTTGGAACCTAATTTTAATGTGGCCATAGTGTGTGTCCACACGCACTTCCTTCTTTCATTCTGATGCCACTTTGTACCTAGAATACAGGTTTTTGTTCACTTATGACAGACAGCAAATAGTTGTTTGATTTAAGGCAGGTGGAGAAAACTGGGCTTTAATCATTATAGTATATTTATGGCTCTGCCGTAATACTAAAGATTCTTAGAAGAGGAATTGAAAATTTTGAGAATATTTCAAATTTATGAATTTTGAGATTTATAAATGAATGCTTTTGAATTATCCCTCTCATCTAATAATAAGATTTCTTATGATAGAAAGCTTTAAAGTTATAAGTGAGAACTTTTACCTTCTAATATATAATGCTTGACTACATTTTTCCCCTTTTCTAGAATCTGAGTCTGAAGGTGAAGAAGGTGACTGAATTTTGAAACTACACCCTCAGTAAAGCAAACAGGAGTTGTAGATAAAATGTCATGTCTCATGTGTCCTGGTTCTTACATCTTCCTACCTCCCTATATCAAGCATGATATAAGGGCTTTCATGGCAAATTTTATTTTAACTGTTTCTATGGTTACTGGAAATGTTGGGTTTAGTTTCTAAAACCATGTTTTAAGTAGCTGCAGGAGCTATAGATTTGAATCTAATGTTGCATTAGTCTTTTCAGTTATCTTCTACCTCCTGTATTTTCTACTGTAATAATGTAATTTAAGGCCTTCCACAATGAACAGTTCACTTTATTCCCTGGGTTTTCTATAAACAGTTTTCAAGATATGATTTGGTTAAAAATAATTTGTTATAAAAATTCTGTTTGCAAATTAAACTGTAAAAGTATACAAAGTCTCAAAAGGCAATGGTTTGTGTGATAATTTGGTATGCCCAGAGCCCTACTCATCAATGAAAATCTCATCTACAGTAATTGAATTCATTAACATGAATCTTAAGTATTTAGACCATTGCTTGCATGTTAACATTTTTTTTTTTTGCCTTTTTAACCCCAGATGTCCTTAAGCTCATTTGTTTGCTATGGTTTTCATCCTTAGTGAAGCCATGGAAAACAAACTTCAAAAGTTGGAGAAATCAAATGTGGCAGAGGTGGTGGGAAGAACATTGTGCTTTTTCCTATTGAGAAACTTCTGTATTCAATTTGTATATTTCCAGGCAGAGCAAATGAGTATTCTTTTAATACGACCATTTTCAAATGTACCTAGAAGAGTCTTATCATTTAAAACATTTTATATTCAGAATATGCTTAGATTGATAGGAAAGGACTCATAAAGAAATTGGAGCAAAGGAAATGACAGATGTATGTATAAACCCTGTAAAAATTGTTGAAAGTGTTAAGAGTCAGCATGTTCTAATTGGGAATCTAGCTATAACTTGGATTTCCTATTGGCTTAGAGAATTTATAAAGAATGAAGTGCAATGATAATTACATATTCCTACTTGGTCATACCGGACTAGCTTCATTCTCTTAAAATACTCAGTAATGACTCAAGCATCTGGCTATTAACATATATCCTAGTTGCCATTTTTTAATTGCCATGAGCCAAATACTTCTTCCATACAATTGATCCATTTATTTTAATGGCTGCCTTTCAATTTTCATCTTCCTTTTCTTGCTGCTACCCATCTATGTATGTAGACATTAGAGGGGAAAAAATGTAGTCACATTTTTTGATGAAAAGACTTTGTGTTAAAAGTGAATATTCTGAAGGTTTTTTAATTGGTGAGAGAAACTAGC
This sequence comes from Eulemur rufifrons, assembly GCF_041146395.1. NCBI lineage: Eukaryota > Metazoa > Chordata > Mammalia > Primates > Lemuridae > Eulemur > Eulemur rufifrons. The sequence continues at coordinate 31,663,944 of NC_090983.1, read as the reverse complement.
CTGGAATAATGCTACCAGAAACTGAGTGGAAATTGCCCCTTTTGAAGGTGCCATTCTTATGAGCCAAGAGTTTGGTGTTTAAAAGTTCATCTTGAGGGAATAACGTGTAATATAATTTGAAATAAAGGTATAGTAACCTTTAAAAAAGAGCATTATAACTGATAACATTGTGAATGGGGTGAATTTGTTAAATGAATAACTTTGATAAAGTTTTCGTGCACAGGCAAAATGTATTCACTAGATTTCTATGTAGTGATCTGCTTTTACTTTGTAATTTGTAGTCCTTGAAAGACTTTTTTTTAAAATAAAGTCCATCCTTACACTTAGGCTGTATAGATCAGTCTTTTTTTTTTGGTAAATTCCATGTTAAAACCTAGTGGATTGTATGTTGTGTGTTGGGATGTCTTTACTGTATAGCATTAAATAATAATTACTCCTTTCATAACTCCCAAACTGTAAACACTTACACAGAATTATGATATAGCTGAAACTACATTAACATTTCTATAACCAAGTCGTTGCATGTTACTGCCATACAAAATGTGCTGTTTTATTATATACTGTATATAGTGAAAGAGTGTGTGGTCTTCGAGAAGTACATTCTGATCTTTGATCATAGTTTTTTTCTTCATAATGACAGTAGTGTTTACTTACCTACAATATTATAGTAAATGGATAAGTCAACCTGTGACAGTATAGTGCAAAGAAAAGGAATGCTTTATAAAAAGACTGTAGATTTTCATTTTGAATCTTAAGTGTTAGTTTTAGAACTCAGCTGCCAGTGCAAGCCTATGGCCTCAGATATGTAATTCTTAATATAGTTGTTAAATTGTACTTTTTATCATGATTGGATAAATGTTAATTGATTTTCCTAACTTGGTGTCAGTATCTAAGGATGTCTCCTCTTGGAAACTATAAACCGTGTTTTTAGAGCTGATCATAAGTTTCTTAATCATACTCTGGGAGTATTGTTCTAGAAGTATTTATTATTCTGTTGTTATAAAAACTGCAGTTACCAAAAATGCCACAGGATATTTTGATATAGCATAGTTTTGATAGTGAAGGGAAGTGCATGTGACCAAGAGATTAGTTCTAATTCAGTTTTTTAAAGCTTTTCTCCATTATCAATACCCAGCCTAGAAACCTTTTTATGCTTTTTTTCTAATAGTACCCCCAATACATTTTAGTACCATAGATATGCTGTATATGTGCTATATCTGTGCTTTATATATGAAAAAAGTGAAAGTTTTTTGGTCCCCCTTGGGAGCAGTATCACCCCCATTGAGAATGCATATTGTAATCTTTTTTAAAAGAGAAATGAGACCTAGTGGTAGACATTTGTGTTGGCAGACGTGTCCTTATGCTTGCCTGGACTGCCAAGCGGTATTCTTTCTGTCAGGGTCAGTAGAACCTGAAGGAAATTTGTCTGCCAGTCACTATCTTGCTTTGTACCTTAGCCCACCATAGGCACCAGGCAAAGCATTTCCCATGGGCTTCTGAGGTCTTAACAGATTCTTACTTGATTATGAATGTATCATTAAGTGGAATCATTTGGGTTCCTTCTAATCTATAAAAATTAGTGGAAATCCTCCAGATGAGTGATTTAAAGTTGTAGGCATAACACTGACAAATGATACTGAAATTTTGTTGATAAACCTTACTGCCATAAGTAGGCTGCTTGCAGGAACTAAGAACTATTGGTTGGCTCTAACTATAACATAGATGCCAAAGTTTTAGTGTACATCATTACTTAGATTACTGAAATAGCTTTTGTAAAAATATTCCTCATGCTATTAACAGGTGCCATGTAAAATAGGTGAATTTCTGTGAGAATTCTAGTAAATCGCCTTGCTAAGATTTTTTTCATGTTCAGTATTAGTTATCTAGTATCAATAATGAAGTATTTCTGTTCAGCAGCCTACTGAGGCCTAGAGGTGTTTAAAATATTGAGAATATGGCCGTGCACAGTGGCTCACACTTGTAATCCCAGCACTCTGGGCAGCCGAGGCGGGTGGATTGTTTGAGCTCAGGAGTTCGAGACCAGCCTGAGCAAGAGCGAGACCTGGTCTCTACTAAAAATAGAAATTATCCAAACAACTAAAAATAGGAAAAATTAGCCGGGCATGGTGGTGCATGCCTGTAGTCCCAGCTACCCGGGAAGCTGAGGCAGGAGGATCATTTGAGCCCAGGAGTTTGAGGTTGCTGTGAGCTAGGCTGATGCCATGGCACTCTAGCCCAGGCAAGAGAGTGAGACTCTGTCTCAAAAAAATAAAATATTAAGAATAAAAAGTTTTTCAGTAGGCTTGATTTAAGTGAAATTTGGATGATGTGATGAGTACTTTTGATATCAAAATAATGAATTTATATTGGCCTTTTGTCTAAGAACTTGAATTATGGTGGATTCGTATCTGAACACAATCGTAGGCATAGAAACTGGATCATTTGAAAGGCTTCCTGACTCCTTTCCTTCCCCCTTTTCCACCCATTTAGCTATGGGAATTGGCAGTCACATCAAATCCAATTATTTTCGTTTTCCAATGCATTTTGTGATCCTTCTATCTTTATTCTAGGATTATAGTCTCAGTTCTTAATGAATTGAAAGGATGAGGCTACTTTACAAATGTATTCAGTCATTGTCAATTTAGTAACCCTTAATCAGAACCTTAGTTGTTAAAAGCTCAACTGTTTGTGATGCCTACTGTAGTTCCCTAGAGGAGACAGCGGTAAAAATGCAGAATCCCTTGCTTTGTAGACTTTATCTAGAAGGACTGATATCTTGTTAAACTATGATATGATTAGAATGTTTATGGTTGTATAATGAATTTGGGGTGCTACAAAGTATCAAATATAATGGAGCTGTTCTGTTTCAGAGAATTTCCCTTCTGTGTAACCATTTAAAAATATCTGAACAAACAAGCTAGGGGCTAGTTCATGCTAAGGACAAAAATAGTGTAAGCCTTTTTTTTTTTTTTTTTAGCTCAAATCCTAAAGGCTGTGCTTAACTTAGAGGTAAACCTACTGGAAGTACATAACCTGTTTATAGACTAAAGCCTATTTTACTTCAAAAAGATATTCTACAGTCTCTGGAATTTTAAGAATAAAATATTTTCTCTGTAAATACACCTCATTTCCATTCTAGTTAGGACTAATGGTGCCCAGCATGGCAGACAGTTGAAGAACGGAGAAAACTGGATAGCTGGTAATCCAGATCACTCTTGGCACACAACAACCTCAAGTACAGCCATCCAAGCCAGTAATTATATTGCTGCATTACTTCTGTGTTTAACTGCGAAACTTGCTTCTTGTCTGTACCCTTGAAAGTGAATAAAATTTCATGAGCCTCCTTGTTGACGTAGAGAAAAGCAATGACTGTTCGATTGACCTTTCCCATTTTGCCTCAGTGTAACATGACTGAAAAGCCTGTGCCTCCACAGATTTTTCTCCAGATCCACTTTTGTGTTTGTGTGGCTTGCATCTACTTCAACTCTTGTCAGTACATAGTCAAAAGGTGCCAGTGTTTCATTTATACTAATGCCATCTACTCCAGAAAGCTTCAAGTCCTGTTCACTGAACTCCAAAATAACCTCTCTGCAATGCCACTACCTTAACTCAGGCCACCAGTATCTCATCTAGTTAGTAAGTGATCTCTGCATCCACTTCTGTCCACCTTGTCTTTTTAACACCACAGCTAGGGCAGTCTTTGAATGCAGGTAGTTAACAATTTAAAACCTTTGTCTTCACCTAGAAGGCCCTGCATGAACTCTACCTTAATCTGCCTTTTCTCTGCTCCCATGTACCCAATAGCTGGCAGCACTTGTCACATAGTAAACGTGCAAATAAGTGAAGAAACAAGCGCAGGAAGATGATAATACTTCATGGATTAGTTGCTAGGGAATACTGAATGAGGATATGAAAAATGTTACAAAACCGATCAGTTTATTCCATTATTAAAAGAAAACTGAGAGGTTATGTTTGCCTATAGAATGAAAACTGTTATGTTACTTCCAAATACTTAGATACTGGGAAGTCATTTTTCTTAGATTAAATCCAAGCTATTTCTGTCCTGTTAGTGTTTCTATGACTGATGTGGCCAAGGCATAATGAGAACCTGTCAATCAAAAGCATGTTCTTGGGCACTGTGCTGAGCTTAGGCTATGGTAATGGGCAGCACCACCCCCAAGATTCAGGCCGATAGCAGGAGGTAGGTAATGAAGACTAGGCTGAATCCAAAGCAGAAGGATGTGGCAGGGGCTGGCAAGTTGGAGAGTCCAGTTTGAAGGCTATAGTCTTTAAATTATTAAGATATCATGAGAGAAGGCTTGTAGACAAAAATATGGTTTGCAAGCCCCTGACATCTGATCAAAATAGTGCATGCCTACCTGGAAAGTATAGTCCAGAGAAAGAGTGGTCTCCATCTACTAGCTGTGATTGGGCAAGTAATTTAACTTCTGAGCCTTATTTTCTGCATTTGTAAAATAAGAATGACAATCTAATGATGGTAAAATGATAAAATGATATTGCTGGGTGTGTTGGCATGCACCTGTAACCCCAGCTACTTAGGCAACTGAGGCAGAAAAATCACTTGAGCCCAGGAGTCTGAGACTGTAAGGCACTATTACTGCACCTCTGAATAGCCACTGTATTCCAGCCTGTGTGGCATAGCCAGAGCTTATCTCTAAAAGAAAACAAAAAAAATACAATTCTGTCCGATGGTAAAATAAGAATGACAAACTCAACTACCTCACGGGGTGGTCGAGAAGTTCTACTTAAAGGTGCTTAACGCAGTGCCTGGCACATACATACTCAGTGAGTGGTGACTATTACTTTTGTTCATCAAGAGTATGTTCATGGGAGAGCAAAGAACTCTGGGCACTGTGCTCGTGCCCTGAATACAGGTTTTTTGTTGGATAGGAATAGAAGGGGATGGGAGTACCAGCAGCCAGCACCATCATGCCTACTGAGCAACTGTAGAAAGGGAGGAGGAGCAAGATGATAGCCGCAATTCTCGTGGCCCAGTGTGAAGTGTGGAGGCAAGCTTCTTGTGACTTAAAGCATTCCTTCTGTGTCCTCACAAAATCCATCATAATAACTATGTAAAAGTTACAAACTTATAAGGACAAGGACCAAGAGAGAAGAGATGATGGCAGATGAAAAATATCCAATGGTTACAAGAAGGAAAGCAGATATGACCAGCAAGCAGCTTGGTTGTAGCTTTCCTTGTTCTGCCAAGTCCTTGTGGCGCAATAGGGAACTGACAATAACCCAAAAAGTTGGTTAGCACCACAGGACTCAGGAGAGCCTCAGGAGTTAGGGGTAGCTCCTAAGGGTGGGTGTGAGTAGTGGAGCTGATAACAGAAGTTTATTGAACATCTTTGAGGACCAGGCACCCCTCTATTCTCTCCCCTTAATGTGCGCTGTCAGGTGAGTGCCCTACAGAGAGAGATTCAGCAGAAAACAGAACGTTCACCACCTGGAAAAGCTGTTAAACAGTGGAGGGAAAGGGATATGGACTGGATGATAACCAGACACAGATGAAAGCAAGAGAGCACCAGATATATATATTTTTTAAAAAAAAAAAAAAAAAGGCCTAGCATAGTAGCTCACACCTGTAGTCTGTAATCCCAGGACTTTGGGAGGCTGAGGCGGGAGGATTGCTTGAAAACAGGAGTTCAAGACCAGCCTGGCAGCTTTGTCTTCCTGGTTCTTCCTGGAGTTGGGAAAAGCTGGGTTGAGAGGGTGAGGGGGAAAAAAAAAAAAAAAAAAAGACCAGCCTGGGCAACATAGCAAGACTCTATCTCTACAAAAAATTTAAAAACTAGCTCAGCATGGTACAGTGAGCTATGAACATGCCACTGCACTCCAGCCTGGGTGACAGAGTAAGACCCTGTCTCCAAAAAATAAAATAAAAATGGGCAGGTCACTAGCTCTAATGTCTATGTGGCAGAGACTAACAGTGGCCCTTAATATTTGCTCCCCCATTTTTCTTAGAAATAGAATCCCCAATTTTAGCTACTCGAAACACATTTCCCAGCCTCCCTTGTAGGTAAGTGTGGCCATATGATTAAGTGCCAAACTGTGATGGGCTACTTCTAGTGCCCTTAAAGGGAGAGGCCGCATCTTCTCTTTCTCCTTCCTGCTGGCTGGGAAATGGACATGATGGCTGGAGTTCAAACAGAAGTTGTGGATCATGGAGATGAGGAATCATTTGCTGAGTATTTCAGGGCAACCAAACAGAAGCCTGGGGCCGGGTGCAGCAGCTCACACCTGTAATCCTAGCACTCTGGGAAGCCGAGGCGGGAGGATTGCTTGAGCTCAGGGGTTCAAGACCAGCCTGAGCAAAAGCGAGACCACCCTCTCTATTAAAAAGAAAATAAAATAGAAGCCTGAGTTCCTGACACAAGCATTCATCCCTGGATAACCTACATGTGGACTTCTTTTGTTTTTTTGGTTTTTTTTGTTTGTTTGTTTATTTTGTGTGTGCGTGTGTGTGTGTGTTTTGTTTTTTGGGGTTTTTTGTTGTTGTTGTTTTTGAGACAAGAGTCTTCCTCTATTGCCCGAGCTAGAGTGCTATGGCATCAGCCCAGCTCTCAGCAACCTCAAACTCCTGGGCTCAAGCAATCCTTCTGCCTCAGCCTCCTGAGTAGCTGGGACTACAGACATGCACCACCATGCTCGGCTTATTTTTGTATATAGGTTTTTAATTGTCCAGCTAATTTCTTTCTATTTTTAGTAGAGACGGGGTCTCACTTTTGCTCAGGCTGCTCTCGAACTCCTGAGTGCAAACGATCCACCTGCCTCAGCCTCCCTGAGTGCTAGGATTACAGGCATGAGCCACCGCGCCCGGCCTGGGCTTCTTTTGGGTTACAAAATAACTTACTTTTATTTTAGATCTGTTAACATGCACCTAGATGCAATCCTGAATGGTGATTTAGAAAAATGAAGAGAAATAGCAAAAGAGACAGCCAAAATAGACTGAAGAAGGTAGAGAAAACCTGAATAGATCAATCATTGTAGGGAAAAAAAATCAAATGGTAGTGTGTCAAGTATTAAGCTATTTTCTCTCGGCTTCATACAAACCCTTTTGTCCTCTATGATGCTGGAACTCTGCAGACTACATTTTTTTTAGAGATGGGGTCTTGCTATGTTGCCCAGGTTGGTCTTGAACCCCTGGCCTCAAGCAATCCTCCTGTTTCAGCCTCCCAAATAGCTGGGATTACAGGCCCAAGCCATCATGCCTGGCAAGACTACATCTCTTATATGCCATCTGGTTCCCAGTTAGTTTCTGCCTACAGGAAGTTCTAGACAAAGACTAGAATGATAAAGGAGGTCTTGCTGTTTCCTGTTTGCTTACTGTTCCCTCAGTGTCACTTACAGCAATGGTTCTTCGCCCTGGCAGTGACACTTGCAGTCGATAGTTTGTCCACTCTACAAGAATCAGCCTCACGTCTCTCTGACGGATACCAGCACCAGCCAACCAGCATTTCCCTCTAAATGGTCTACTCCCAGCCTTGTGAGTTTCATTCTCTGAGTTCAAGGCTGCAGTACCAGCCAAGAAAGGGTCCCTCCCCAAGTTAAATGCCACATCTTTGCACTCTCTCCCAAGCCTTAAATTTGAATAACCTTGAAATCCGTTTTTCATCCCCAGCCATAGAGATGGTTGCTCCTTCTTGCAGTCTCTACCTCTGTCAGCATCCCCTTTGCCTTTTCAAGTCTCTAGTACCTGGTTTTAAATATGTTGTATTAAATCTCTCCGTTATAATTGGGTTTCCCCTGTCTCCTGACTGGACAGAATTGATAAGAAGGGGCCCTAGGAAACAGACTCCCAAAGAGGGGATTTGGGATTTGGTTTGAACTTGAGAGCACCGCTGAGTTTTTTGCCAGTGGGAAGTGGGAGGCCAGGAATCCATGGCATGGGATATCATCACAGTTAATCAAATTATTGACGAAGCACTTAGTGAATGAAGTGCATGCTTTGGGGACCAAGTGGCTGTTGCACTTAGTCATTATTGCAGTAATGATGACTACAAGGAGTATGGCTTGAAATGGCTGCATCTGAGTGCACAGGAGCACTTATAGAAAGAAAATGGCAAGCCCAGGTCTTTAAACTTTCAAGTCATGGTAATAAAATCTGAGAGCTTCTCTGATTGCCCTAAAAGAATCTTATCTTTGTGTCTCCTCAGGGCCAACCTTACTGATAGACACAAAATTTAATTGCGCACTTCCAAAATGATGGTGTAAGAACCTCCGAAAATCTGCTCCTCCATAAACACAATGAAAACATTGATAAAAATCATGAAAATCAGTCCCAATGCAGTGGCTGACACCTGTAATCCTAGCATTCTGGGAGGCTGAGGCAGGAGGATCGCTTCAGCCCAGGAGTTTAAGACCAGCTTGGGCAATAGCAAGATCCTATCTCTACAAAAGATTAAAAATTAGCCAGGTCTAGTGGTGCACACAAGTAGTCCCAGCTACTCAGGAGGCTGAGGTGGGAGGATTGCTTGAGCCCAGCAGTTGGAGGCTGCAGGGAGCCATGATGACACCACTGCACTCCAGTAGCCTGGGCAACAGAGCAAGATCTTGTCTCAAAAAAAACACAATCAAAATAAACTTTTTCAGACTCTGAAAATTAACAAAAGACTTATAACAATCCAAGGAGCATTTGATCAGGAAAAAGAGCTGGATCTAAATAAGAACAGTGAGTTTTGTAACATTTTAACTTGCCCTATTCCCATGTCTGTCTCACCATCTCAACAGTAGCCTTGAAAATGAACAGACTTACAACTATAGTAGCTGTGAAAACCAGCAGCCTAGCAGCCAATGAGGACATAACATGTTTGGGGCCCTTCAAAACACAGCATTCTCAGAGAATTGCCATTATTTGACCTGTCTGGAAGCTCCTTGGAAACCCCATTCACAGTGCCCGTCATTAATTGACCTGACTCAGAGGTCACTCACTGCTAACAGCCTTTCCCCTGGAGCATTTGTTGGAAATAATTAGTGGCAACTGTTTAACATCCCAGCTGCTTGATCATAAAACTTAAAAGGAAAAGCTAGAAAATGAGGTGTCTATAGGGGGTTTTGAAAAACTCTGACATGTTCTTGAGTATTTAGAAGGTGACGTGAATGTGCAGAGCTGTGCATATGCCCAGAGAAGACCTAAGAAGGCCCTAATCTCTCACTTATGCCTGACTTTGAGGGTATGAAATCAGGAAGGGAAGGCTTAAGCAAAGTTGTAAACTACTAGAATGTTAAAGGCATGCCCAACATGCACATAGAGCCTCTTGACAAAGCCTAATTGGTACAAGGCATTTAAGGAAATCTCTATTCAATCATTAGCTAATGACTGATTTAGTTCAGAAAAGTCACATAAGAAATAGTGGTAAAAACAACATCAAGAAAAGACAATAACAAAAATTCGTAGTGTGGGAATGAGGCAATCTGATTTTTACAGTTGCCGTATTATAGCACTTAAAATGTCCCATTTATAATAAAAAATTATGAAACATGAAAAATAAAATAGTATTTCCCATACAGAAAGGAGAAAGTAGTCAACAGAAACTGTTTTTGAGGAAGTGCAGGCATTGAACTTACTATACAAATATGTTAAATCAGCTATTCTAAATATGTTCCAAGAACTGAAAGAAACCATGTCTAAAAAACTTGTAAAAAATAGTATGATAATGATGTATCACCAAATAGAGAATGAGCATTAAAGAGACAGAAATCATAAAAACAACTAAATGAAATTCTGGTGCTGAAAATTGCAATGACGAAAATGAACATTCACTAGAGGTGCTCAATATCAGATTTGAGCTGGCAGAAGAAAGAATCAGTGAACTTGAAGCTAAATCAATTGCAATTATCCAGTCTTATGAACAGAAAAATAAAAGAATAAAGAAACATGAGACTCTCAGAGACCTGTGGAACACCATCAAACATACAAACATGCATAATGAAAGTCTCAGAAGGAGAGGAGAGAGAGAATTGGGCAGAAATGATATTTGAAGAAAGAATAGCTTAAAACTTCCTGAATTTGATTAAAACTATTAGTGTTCATATCCAAGAAGCTAAACAAACTCAAACAGGTCCACACCTAGATACCATAATAATCAAAAACTCAAAGAAACAAAGGCCAGGCATGGGGCCTCACACCTATAACCCCAGCACTTTGGGAGGATGAGGCTTGAGGATTGCTTGAGGCCAGAAGTTTGAGACCAGCCTGGGCAACATAGTAAGACCTCCATCTCCACAAAAAATTTTGAAATTATCCTGGCATCGTGGCATGCACCTATAGTCCCAGCTACTTGGGAGGCTGAGGTGGGAAGACTACTTGAGCCCAGGAATTCAAGGCTGCAGTGAGCTGTGACTGGGCCACTCATTTGAACCTGAGCAACAGAGCAAGATCTTGTCTCTAAAAAATAGAAAATAAAAACAAAGAGAAAATCATGAAAGTAGCAAGAGAGAAGTCACTCATCATGTATAAAGGATCCTCAATTAAAAGTTGATTTCTCATCAGAAACCATGGAGGCCAGAAGGCAAAGTGATGACATATTCAAAGTGCTGAATGAAACAGTGCCAACTGTTCTAAATCCTGTTTTAAATATGAATCTATCTTTCAAAAATGAGGGGAAAATTAAGACATTCCCATTCAGGTAGTGACAAAAACTAAATTTGTCACTAACATAGATTGTTTTAGTTTGTTCCTGCTGCTGTAACAAAATACCTTAGACTGGGTAACTTATAAACAACAGAAATTTATTGCTCACAGTTCTGGAGGCTGGGAGGTCCAAGATCAAGATGCCAGCAGAACCAGTGTCTGGTGAGGGCCCATTCAACATGGTGGATGGTACCTTCTGTGTGTCCTCCATGGTGGAAGGGGAAAAAACCGTCCCTTCAGCTTCTTATAAGGGCACTAATCCCATTCATGAGAGTGGAGTCCTCATGACTTAATCACTTCCCAAAAGGCCTTACTTCTTAATACCATCACCTTGGAAGTTAAGATTTCTTTTTGTTTTTTAGTTTTGTTTTTTTTTTTTAAGAGACAGGGTCTTGCTCTGTCACCAAGGCTAGAGTCAGTGGCATGATCATAACTCACTGTAACCTTGAATTCTGGGCTCAAGCAATCTTCCTGCATCAGCCTTCCAAGTAGCTGGGACTACAGATGTACACCACCACATCTAGCTAATTTTTAAATTTTTTTTATAGGGATAGGGGTCTTGCTATGTTGCCCGGGCTGGTCTTAAGCTCCTGTTCTTAAGTGATCCTCCTGCTTCAGCCTCCCAAAATGCTGGAATCACATGTGTGAACCACCATACCTGGCCAGCAGTTAAGATTTCAGCATATGAATTTGAGAGGACAGAGTCAGATCATAGCATTTCACTCCTAGCTACCCTCCCAAAATGTATATCCTTCTCCCATGCAAAATACATTAATTCCATGCTAACAGCCCCAAAAGTGTTAACTCATTCTGCCATCAACTGAAAAATCTAAAGTCCAGAGTCTCTTCTAAATATCATCTAAATCAGATAGGAATGAGACTCAAGGTATAATTTATCCTCAGGCAAATTGCTCTCCAGCAGTGAACCTGTGAAATTAAGTAAGTTATGTACTTCCAAAATACAACTGACTGTTGAACAACACACTTATTATCTATATGTTTGGTTATAGCCATCCTAGTGGGTATAAGGTGATATCTACCTCATTGTTGTTTTTATTTACATTTCACCAATGAGTAATGATGTGGCATATCTTTTCATGTGCTTATTTGTCACTTGTGTGTCTTCTTTAGAAAGATGTCTATTACACATAATTTTTAAATTGGGTTATTTGTCTTTTTATTGACTTTTAAGAGTTCTTAATATATTCTGGACACAGGGAAACAACTCTCTCATATATAAGGTTTACAAATATCTCAGTCTCTGTGTTGTCTTTCCATTTTATTGATGCTATTCTTTGAAGCACAAAAGTTTCAAATTTTTATGAAGTCTTATTCATCTCTTTTTTTTTCTTTTCTCTCGTGTTCTTTTTTTTTTTTTTTTTTTTTTCGGTGATTCCAAACTGTTCTATCTCTTGTGTTCTTGGTGTCACATCAAATTAACATTGCCTATTCCAAATTCCAAAACAAATTATTCATATGTTTTCTTCCAGGAGTGTTATAATTTTAGCCCTGACATTTAGGTCTATAATCCATTTCGACTTTTTTTTGTATAAGGTACCAACTAATTCTTTTGCATGTGGGTATCCATTTGTCCCACCAACATTTCTCAAAGAGACTATTCTTTCCCCCATTAAATTGTCCTTATGACCTTGTAAAAAATCAACTGCCCAATATTGGAGTCTAAGTTCTCCATTGATCTATATATCTACCCTTAATGACAGTACCAAACAATCTTGATTACTGTAGGTTTGTAGCAAATTTTGAATTTGGGAATTGTGAGTCCTCTAACTTTGTTCTTCTTAAAGACTGTCTTGGCTTACATTTCCATATAAATTTTACAATTAACATGCCCATTTCTGTAAAAATATAGCTGGGATTTTGATAGGAACTATATAGCAACTGTTGATCAATTTGGGAAGTATTGCCAAATTAAAATATTAAGTCTTCCAATCCATGAACACAAGCTGTCTCTCCACTTACTTAGGTCTCCTTTAATTTCTTTTAATGATGTTTAGTAGTTTTTAGTGTACAAGTCTTATACTTTTTAGTTAACTTTATTCCTAAATATTTTATTCTTCTTGATGCTATTATAAATGGAATTGTTTTTAAAATTTTATTTTTAAATTGTTCATTGCTAGTATATAGAAGTACAGTTGACTTTTATTTTTTTATTTTTTTTTTTTTTGAGACAGAGTCTCACTCTGTTGCCCAGGCTAGAGTGAGTACCGTGGCGTCAGCCTAGCTCACAGCAACCTCAAACTCCTGAGCTCAAGCGATCCTCCTGTCTCAGCCTCCCGAGTAGCTGGGACTACAGGCATGCGCCACCATGCCCGGCTAATTTTTTCTCTATATATTTTTTTTAGCTGTCCATATAATTTCTTTCTATTTTTAGTAGAGATGGGGTCTCGCTCTTGCTCAGGCTGGTCTCGAACTCCTGAGCTCAAACGATCCGCCCACCTCGGCCTCCCAGAGTGCTAGGATTACAGGCGTGAGCCACCGCGCCCAGCCCAGTTGGCTTTTATATGTTGGTCTTATATCCTACAACCTTACTGAACTCATTTATTAGGGCTTCTCATAGCATGGTGGCTGGATTCCAAAAGGTAATCACCTAAAAGGGACCTTCCAGAGGCAAGTGTTCTATGAAAACCACATGAAAGTCTTATGAGCTTTTATGACCTAGTATGATGTCTCCCATAGTCTAGTATTTGAACAAGTTACCAGTTCCAAAGACCATGTAAAATGGGAGATATTATTGTGGACATTTTTGGGAAATACAATCTGTCACACCTCTTACCGCAATACTTGTATTTGTTAAGTGAAAAAACCAAAAAGCAGAACAATAATTACAGCACAGTCTCATTTGTAAAGTTTAAAAATGTGTACAGACCAGGCATGGTGGCTCACACCTGTAATCCTAACACTTTGGGAGGTTGAGGTGGGAGAATTGCCTGAGGCCAAGAGTTGGAGACCACCCTGAGCAAGAGCCAGACCCCGTCTCTACAGGAAAAAAAAAGAAATATTAACCTGGTATTGTGGTGTGCACATGTAGTCCTAGCTGCTCAGGAGGCTGAAGCAGGAGGACAGTTTGATTCCAGGAGTTTAAGGTTGCAGTGAGCTGTGATGATGCCACTGCACTCTAGCCCAGGCGACAGAGACCCTGTCTCAAAAATAAAAATTAAAAAATTAAAAATTTAAAAAACATAAAATAGCAATGTTAAAAACATCAGTTCTCAAGAAATGATATAATCTATGGATGCCTTCAAATTACCAGGCAAAAGAGTAATTTAAGTCAGCATGTTATAAATTTACATAATGCCATTGATTAATTCAGGGATTAGAAACAGGAGTTTTTAGAGGGATGTGAGATACACAAGGAGGGGAGAACTTCTAGAACCTAAAATTCAAAGTGCTTTATGGGACCGAGATGGCAGACCAGAGACACCACCAGCCAGAGCATCTCAGTAAGAAGGAGAAGTGTTAGATGAAAGAGAAAAAACCAACAGGCAGACAAACATAGATTGGATGAGGGTCAGAAGGAAGGGTGCCTGAACCTACAGGAGACTCCACAGGAAGAGGTTGTGGAGCAGAACTGGAAGGAGAAAGATATTGGCGGTGATTAACCCACAAGAGGCTTGGAGACCAGTGAGAAGGGAAGGTGGAGCAGTTAATTTCTCCCTCCCTCGCATCTTGGACTGTTAGTGGGCTCCCAAGCTCCTGGAAAGACCCTCTGCTCACACCAGCCCAGAGACTGCTGCTGCCAGTGAGCTGGGAGCTTCCTGCTGACAGGGCAGCAGGCTCCCAGCACCCCTCCCCGAGGTGCCTCGCACCCCACAGACCCGAGCCAAATGGCAGGCGCCATATTGCTTCTCTACCCCCACCATGTGTCTTTCTCCTCCCCAGAGGGCGTCAACTCCTCAGGTTCCAACTTGCTCATCCCCACACAGATATTTGTTAACTCCGGCACAGACTGCAGGAGCCACAGGGTCCGGGGGGGTCCCAGGTGATCTGTGTGACTCCAGAGCCCGGTCATGGTGGGCAGACTGCCTCCTGGAGAGGGGGTCAGAGATGACCAGAGTGCGGACTTTCCTCCACCCAGACTCCTTCTCCCCATCTCCTCCCCTTCCACGGCTGCGAGAAACAATTGAACCACCATACAGAGCCTTCCACAGGGAATGGGGCTCAGACCTCTCCTTTTGGGGTCCTGCAGTGGACTAAAGGGAGTTCAGACTGTGAGCTCCCTGCCCACTGACCCTCCCTGGTGCTCCTTGCCTGGTGGCCCCATCAGAGGAGGACACGCCCAGAGGCATAGAGACACTGAACCAGCTTGGGTTCCCATGGGTGACTCAGGACCTGCATGCTTCTCCCTGGCATGATCATGGATTGATCTCCAGGGCTTCGGGGATGGGTCCACAGGCCAGATCTCATACCCCCATGTCTTGATCATATTGCCTGGGGGCACAGAGGGGATATTTGTGAATTACACTGGGGAGGTGTCAGTGCCCGCAAGGGCAGAGCAGTGGGGAGAGTGCAGCTTGGGTCCTAGCTGCGGTATGCTCAGGAGGCACCCCTCCTCCCACGAGAGGGCTGCACTCCCAGCTCAGGCCGGGACTAGGCAAGGAACTTCCCAGTCTGCATCACAGCTGTAAGGGAGCTTGGCTGGCTTGAGGTCCTGCCTGCCGGCAGAGGCCCAGGAGAAACCACAGAATAGGAAAGTGTGGAAAGGAGGAAGGCCTACCCGAGACTGCCGGATTGTGGGTCTCAGGAAGCCCCGTGTCCACAGGCAGACTTTCTGGTTGAGTGGGGCCACTTCAGCTTCTCCCTGGCAGCTTTGCCCAGAAGCAGAGAACAGACCTTTGACCTCTGCTAACAGCATTTGTGGAGCTTGAGGCTCACCCAGCCTCTCTCTCCCACCTGCCTCTGCTGACGTAGAGAATAAAGGACTCACCTGGAAGTTCCCGGGCTCCACCTGCCACCCGGGTCATTTGACTGAGGAACTAGAGCTGGTCACAGGACCCAAAACCAACACTCCAGCTTGTTCCTTCTGGCAAGCACCACCTACTGACAGGGAAGTCAATTTGCATGCCCTTTACAGAGTTTACTGACTCAATCACAGATGGTTGATTCTCACAAGCATCACCTACTGACTCAGAGATTGAACTGGGTGTGTCATTATCTAAACAAAAGAAAATTCAAAAGTAAGAAGCAACAGTTGCTCCAGATGAGAAAGAATCAGTGAAAGAACTCCAGAAGTATGAAGAATCAGAGTGAAAGGACACTCCAAAAAGGAACACCAGCTCTCTAGCAAGGGATACCAACCAAACATGTGGTGTTTGTTTTTCCATTCTTGTGGTACTTCACTTAGGAAAATGGGCTCTAGCTCCATCTGGGATAATACAAGGGGATTAGTTCCCCATTTTTCATGGCTGAGTAGTACTCCATGGTATACATATACCACATTTTATTAATCCACTCATTATTGATGGGCACTTGGGTTGTTCCACATCTTTTCAATTGTGAATTGTGCTGCTATAAACATTCAAATGCAGATGTATTTTTTGTAGAATTTTTTTTTCCCCCCTTTGGGTAGAGACCCAGCAGTGGGATTTCTGGATCAAATGGTAGTTCTACTTTTAGTTCTTTGAGACATTGCCATACTACTTTCCACAGAGGCTGTACTAGTTTTCAGTCCCACCAGCAGTGTATGAGTGTTCTTATCTCTCCACATCCACATCAATATTTGTTTGGGGACTTTTTGATAAAAGCCATTCTCACTGGTGTTAAGTGATATCCCATTGTAGGTTTTTTTTTTTATTTTGTTTTGTTTTTTTTGAGACAGTCTTGCTCTGTTGCCCGGGCTAGAGTGCTGTGGCATCAGCCTAGCTCACAGCAACCTCAAACTCCTGGGCTTAAGCGATCCTCCTGCCTCAGCCTCCCGAGTAGCTGGGACTACAGGCATGCGCCACCATGCCCAGCTAATTTTTTCTATATATATTTTTAGTTGGCCAGATAATTTCTTTCTATATTTAGTAGAGACAGGGTCTCGCTCTTGCTCAGGCTGGTCTCAAACTCCTGACCTTGAGCGATCCACCCACCTCGGCCTCCCAGAGTGCTAGGATTACAGGCATGAGCCACTGCGCCCGGCCTCTGTTCATGTCTTTTGCCCACTCTTTAATGAGGTGGTTTGATTTATTCTTGCTAATTTGCCTGAGTTCCTTATAGATTCTAGTTATTAGCCCTTTGTTGGATATACAGCATGCAAACATTTTCTCCCATTCTATAGGTTGTCCATTCACTCTAATGATTGTTTCCTTGGCTGTGCAGAAGCTTTTTAATTTGATCGGGTCCCATTTATTTATTTTTGCTGTTGCTGTGATTGCTTTCGGGGTATTCTTCATAAATTCTTTGCCTAAGCCAATGTCTATAAGAGTTTTTCCAACATTTTCTCCTAGAATTCTTATGGTTTTTCATGCCTTAGATTTAAGTCTGTTAACCATCGTGAATTTATTTTTGTGAGAGGTGAGAGGTACAGATCCTGCTTCAGGCATTTTGGGTGCCTGAGGCAGGAGGATCACTTGAGGCCAGGGAGTTTGAGACCAGCCTGGGCAATATAATGAGACCCTGTCTGTACAAAATTTTTTTTAAAAATTAGCTAGGTGTGGTGGCATACATTTATAGTCCCAGCTATTTGGGAGTCTGAGAAAGGAGGATCACTTGAGCCCAGGAGTTCAAGGTTACAGTGAGCCATGATGACGCCACTGCACACCAACCTGAGCAATAGAGCAACACTCTGTCTCAAAAAAAAAAAAAAAAAAAAATGTTGGGCGCGGTGGCTCACGCCTGTAATCCTAGCACTCTGGGAGGCCGAGGTGGGTGGATCATTTGAGTTCAGGAGTTCGAGACCAGCCTGAGCAAGAGTGAGACCCTGTCTCTACTAAAAAATAGAAAGAAATTAGCTGGACAACTAAAAATATATAAAAAAAATTAAATTAGCCAGGCATGGTGGTGCATGCCTATAGTCCCAGCTACTTGGGAGGCTGAGGCAGGAGGATTGCTTGAGCCCAGGAGTTTGAGGTTGCTGTGAGCTAGGCTGATGCCACGGCACTCTAGCCCAGGGAACAGAGCGAGACTCTGTCAAAAAAAAAAAAAGTGCTGCCAAGACACCAGTGTAGGGATAATTTATGAGATTGGGGCACTATCTTCCAAGATGTGAACATTTTATGTTGCTGTAACAGAATATCACAGACTAGGTAATTTATTTTTAAAAAATCTATTTCTTGCAGTTCTGGAAGCTGAGGAGTCTAAGATTGAGAGGCCCCCATCTGGAGAGGACCTCCATGCTATGCCATCCCATGGCAGAAGGGGGAGGGAGAGACAGAGAGAGCTGAGCTCATCCTTTTATCAGAAACCCACTCCTGCAGCAGCTCAGCCACTCTGCACTGTGATAACGGCACTAATGCATTCAGGAGGGCAATAGCTCAGGGGCCCTCATGGCCTAATCACGTCTTAAAGGTGCCGCCTCTCAACACCATTGCATCGGGGGTTAAGTTTTCAACACATGAACTTTGGGGGACACATTCAAACCACAGCTTGTGGCATATACTTAGACCCAATGACCATGATGTGGTGCTGTGTACCCACGGGGTAAATACACGGGAATGGTAAGTGGAAGTACAGTGGCCTCCCTCGTCACCCCAGCAACCCACTTCTGTACTAGAGCTCTCTTCCAAGGACAGGAGGAAACTTCCACCAGAGATACATGGTAAATGTTCCGCTAAAGCTAAAGCCATACCGCTGCTTGATTATTCGGCAGTTTTCAAATAAAGGTGTTAGTGTATTGGCAGGGACACTGGCCTATTATGACAGACGGGGCTGCTGCCACAGGGGCAAGGCAGAATACTTCTGCAGCTCATAGAACTCACTGGGGCACCTCTGGGGACATCTGTGCCTTGATAATTTCAGGTGGGGAATTGCCGCAATCACGGCCTTACCAGGGCATGGGAGGCAGGGACTCAGTTGCCTCAACAGGGATGAAGGCTCGGGCACCTCTAAAGAAAACACACACACAGAACAAACTGCTTTGCCTCTGCTACTCGCACCAACATTTCCGGTCTCCAGATATGTGGAGTTTTCCCCTCGACATCTCAATTTAATTTTCTGGCAGACACCAACTGGGTGTCCCACAATTATTTACTTCTGACACTCCCTGGAGATGGTGGCGGATCCCGCAGGTTGGGGCTCAGTCCCACAAGCCGCTCCCCGACTCCGATGCCGGTCACGGGTCTGGGCCTCTGCCACATTTGCTGACCGGCTCTGAATTGAAGGTTTCTAGTTCCCACGACTCCCTCTTGCGGTTCAGTAATTTGGAAGAGTGGCTCACAGCACTCGGGAAAGCAGTTTACTGAATAGACTACCAGTTGATTATAAAGCACACGCTCAGGAACAGCCAGGCGGAAGCGCTGCGTAGGGCGGGGCGTGGGGCACGGAAGCCCCTCTCCAGTCACCGCCGTCTCGGCACCTCCATGTGTCCCCCAACCCGGAAGCTGACAGGAGCCCACTACTTGGGGTTCTTATGGCGGTTTCACTGCATCAGCATGATTGATTAAAGCACTGGCCATTGGTGGGTAAGTCAATCTCCAGGCCCTCTCCCCACCCCAGAGATCAAGGAGGTGGGGCTGAAAGTTCCAACCCTCTAATCACATGGCTCGTCCCCCTGGCAACAAGCCACCGCCCTCCCCCAGTGCTTAGAGGCTTTCCGAAATTCACCTAAGGAACATAAACTCAGGTGTATCTGAAAGGGGCATGTTAGGAATAACAAAAGGGGCAACTTTCACCTTTATCTCCCCCTTATCTCACCTCTTATCACCCAGGAAATTTCAAGGGTTTTAGGAGCTCTGGGCCGGGAACTGGGGCCAAAGATCAAATACATATTTCTTGTCATATTACAGTATCACAGTACTCCATCAGGGGCCAGCATTTTAGACCAGTGAGGCAAGAATCTGTAATGTGTAGTTGATCCTCGAGGTGTTGTCAGCATTGACCTTGGGACCAATTACAGCAGTGGGGATGTTACAGTTTAGCCCATTTATCCTCCTGTTATAAGTTCTTTTATTTTTAAAATTATGACCAGCAACCACCTAGAGGAAGCAATGACAGGACAGAGTAAACTGCAATAGAGCCTGGGTGGATTTCAGAGGTGCCAGGAGTGGCCTGTGGTAGACATTGTCCTCCACGATCTCCTCAGGCCTTACTTACCCTGACAGAACATCCAGGTCCAATTTCTCCAGGCAACACCTGTGTCTTTTTGCCTGAGGGCTTTCCTTGGCAGCCAGAGCACCCTCTACCTGAATGCACAGCCCAGAAGTGCCGAGGATTAACATCCCCTGGAGTTAATGCAGAGCAGCCTAAATCAGTGACTGACAGGAGTTGGTGTATAAGTAGTCCCTATCTCCGGCCCCTCAGGTAGAAAAACTTTAAGACACGTGTTCTGAAAGCTGGGCACTGTGGTGATGGCTGTAGTTCCAGCTACTTGGGAGGCTGAAGTGGGAGGGTCACTTAAGCCCAGGAATTTGAGCCCTGCCTGGGCAACATAGTAAGACCCCTGTCTCAAAAAAAAAAAAAAAAAAGTTCTACATTGGTTCCCAGAGTTTCTCAGTGGTATTAATTAAATTCCAATTACCCACAGTGGTGTTAAATGATAAACTTAGGCACATTACAATTTTAATGAGTTTATTTGAACAAACAGTGATTCATGATTGGGTAGCATTTGACTGCAAGTGGTTCAAAGCTCACTGAGGGGGCTATGGTTTGAATGTTCATCCCCTCCAAAACTCATGTTGAAATTTAATCCCCAGTGTGGCAGTATTGAGAGGTGGGCCCTTTAAGCGGTGATGAAGCTCTTGCATTAATGGATTAATGAATTAATAGATTATCATGGGAATGGGTTAGTTGTCACAACTGTGGGTCCATTCTAAAAGCCAGTGTGGCTCTCAGCGCACCACTCTTGCCCTGTGATGCCTTCTGCCATGTTATGACACAGCATGAGGCCCTCCCCAGAAGCCAAACAGATTCGGCCACCTGATCCTGGACTTCCCAGCCTCCAGAACTGTAAGAAATAAATCTCTTTTCTTTATAAATTACCCAGTCTCAGGTATTGTCACAGCAACAGAAAATGAACTAAGACAGAGTACAAGGGGAAAACTCGCAAGTTGTTTATGGAAGCAAGACAAAGGAAATATTCAGTTGGTTAAAGTGGAAAGTCTCTAGTCCAGGGTTAGTTGGTGGTTTCTGATTGGTTAGGCGTAAGTTTCATTTTATTGTTTACATTGAGTTGGGTTTCAGTTGGCTTACATAGGAACCCAAGGTACTGGAGCCATCTCAACCTAATGGCCTCTAAATTAATAATTTTACCATTGGTAACTTGCTTGTAGAGCACACGGTATTAGCTGTCTCCTTCTCTGTCTCATTTCCCCACTCCACTATTGAAATCTCCTGGGATCATCTCCCAAATAAACCACTTGCACTTGAATTTTTGTCTTAGGTTCTGCCCCTAGGGGAACCTAAACAGAGACTACCTGAGTACATACCTTAAGAATAAGAGTATATGACTCAAGGATATCACTAAAAAGAAAAAAATAAGAGTGGATAGGTAATAGATTAGCCCTAACAAAACTGAAGTCTAGCTTCAAATCAGCTCAATACTTGAACCAATTAGGATATTTGCCCATCCTCTATCCACTTGTCAGGAGTAAATGCAAATTCTCCTTGGAGAAAGATAACATCATCCTGGGCTTCAAATTATCTCTACAATTTATTGACATTCAAATAAAGATAGTGTGTGCGTGCACACACACACACACACACACACACTCAAAGACCAAAAGCAAGAGAGGAAATAGACAACAGAAACAGATCCATATCCAGATTTTTTTTTTGTGACAGGGTCTCACTCTGTCACCCAGGCTGGGGTACAGTGGTATGATCATAGCTCACTGCAGCCTCAAACTCTTGGGCTAAAGCAATTCTCCTGCTTCAGCTTCCTGAGTAGCTAGGACTACAGGTGTGTGCCACCATGCCTGGCTACTTTTTAAATTAGGAGATCCAGATTTTAACATTTTCAGACATGGAGTTTAAAATAATTATGATTAATATTTTCAAGACAATGGCAGTGGGGGATTTTAACAAAAAACTAGAAACTAGAAGCTAGAATCATTATAAAAACTCAAGAGCTAAAATATATCTGAAATTAAGAATTCAATAGAGGATTTAACAGCAGATTGGACAAGCTAAAGAGTATTAGTGAAGTAAAAAATAGACCAGAAGTAAATATGCAAGTTGAAACATGGAAAAGATGAGAAATATAAAAAGAACATGAGACATTTCCAGAAAAGACAGAAGTACTTTCCCTACCCCTTCTACTAAATACCTATGAGCACATTACAAGAAACAAAAATAAGACTCTGAAAGGTACAGGGAAGGCAGATCGATTAGGGGCCTTGGGATCCAAGGAATGACACAGTGATGAGTTCTCCCTGGCTTTTCTTTTTGCCTCATCTATCCCAGACTTCGTGCTGGAGAAGCTGGAAATCAGAAACACCAACAGGTGCAGACAAAAATGCCTTAATAAAAGTCTGCTCTCTCTAGCCAAAGGACCAAGAAAGGGCAGCCTAGCAAGATGGAAGAGTTTTAGACAATGATTGCTCTACTCGGCCAAATACCATGGAAAAAACTGTGGTAGCAGCAAGAACTGAGTGGGGTGCCCAGACTTCCACCCTCATCGGCTTATAACAAGATTCCCCCGTCCTGACTAGGTCGTGTCAGAGAAGGCTAAGTAGGGAGCTAAGACTTTCATTCCTGCTGGGTGATAACACTCCTCTCTGCCGCCAAGGATGTCAGCAGAGACCACTTGGCCTTCCATCCCCATCAGTGGTAACAAGTCACCCCTTGCCCTCCCTGGCAGTGTGGCATTTGAGGAGGCCAGGTGGAGTGTCAGAACTTTCACCACATGATTAGGCCACTCCACCCAGTTTCAGTAGAGGCCGTATGAGGTAATCCTGCCCCTCCCAGCCAGGGTTGTAGCAGAGGCCCAGCGGGAGCCAGAACTCTCATCCTCCCTAGCAATGATGAGTCCTTCCCTGACCCTGAGTGTCAGCAGAAGCTGAGTGCACGTCCTGGACCTCCACGCCACCTGGCTGTAACAAAGCAGTGCCCCCTTTCCCAGCAGGATGGTGTCAGAGGTGAACTAGTAAAAGAAAATATTTAGGATCCAGAGTCTCATAATCGAAATGCCAAAAATGTCCAAGTTTCAATCAAAAATCACTTGTTATATCAAGAACCAAGAAAATTCTAACTTAAATGAGAAAAGGCAACCAACAGACACCAACACCAAGATGACAGAGACCTTAGAATTATCCAACGATTTTAGAGCAATTGTCATATACATGCTGCCATGAGCAATTATGAACACACTTAGAACAACTGAGGCCGGGCGCGGTGGCTCACGCCTGTAATCCTAGCACTCTGGGAGACCGAGGCGGGTGGATCGCTTGAGGTCAGGAGTTCGAGACCAGCCTGAGCAAGAGCGAGACCGCGTCTCTACTAAAAATAGAAAGAAATTATCTGGCCAACTAAAAATATATATAGAAAAAAATTAGCTGGGCACGGTGGCGCATGCCTGTCGTCCCAGCTAATCGTGAGGCTGAGGCAGTAGAATCGCTTAAAGAGACCAGGAGTCTGAGGTTGCTGTGAGCTAGGCTGACGCCACGGCACTCACTCTAGCCTGGGCAACAGAGCAAGACTCTGTCTCAAAAAAAAAAAAAAAAAAAAAAAAAAAAACAAAAACACAACTGAGTAAGTAGAAAGTCTCAGCAGATAAATAGATGATATAAAGAAGAACTAAAGAGAAATTTTAGAACTGAAATATAATAGCTAGGAAAAGAAAACCTCAATGGATGGGGCTAAATAGCAGAACAGAGGGGACTAAGGAAAGTACCCTTGAACAATAGAGATTATTCAATCTGATTAATAGAGAAAATGGAAGGGGAAAAAAAAAAAAAAAACAGAGTGTCAGCGACCTGGGGAACTATAACAAAAGATCTAACATCCCAGTCACTGGATTCATGGAAAGGAGAAAGAGAGCAGGACTAAAAATATAGTCAAGGAAATAATGGCTGAAAACTTCTCAAATTTGGCAAAAGACACAAACCAACAGAGTCAAGAAGCTGAGTGTATCCCCAAATAGGATAAGCTCAAAGAAATATACACCAAGACACATCAAAGTCAAACTTCTGAAAATCCAGCTGCCCATTACCTATTTTTTAAATAATGTTTTATTGGAATACAGTGAAATCCATTCATTTACCTATTATCTATGGCTGTTTTCTTGCTACAATAGAGCATTTGCAAAAGACTGTATGGCCTGCAAAGACAATATTTACTATCTGTCCCTTTACAAAAAATGTGCCAACTCCTGATGGAAAGTTTGACTCCTCTACTTTTAGGTTCAGAAACCTAGTCAGCAGACCAAGAAGAGCAGCAAAGTTTACAGTATGGCTGTATCAACCAGAATGCCAATCAATTTATAATGAATATATAAATGCTCTGGCAAATACAATCCAGTTACTTGGAAAGCCTTTCCAAAAAATTTTTTTTTGTATCTTTCTTTCTTTTTATTTCTTTAACCAACTTCAGAGAAAGATTTTTTTCCCCCTATGGAAGATAATGTCTGGACGGAGAAAGATTTTTTAAAATTTATTTTTAACTTTCTTATGGAAAATTAAAAAACTACAAGAAAAAAAATACAATGAACCCTGATTGATCAACTCAAGTCTCATCTATTATCATCTCATGGCCAATCTTATTTTGTCCGTATTTCCTACCCACCTCCCTCAAACCCTTGGATTTTTGGGAAGCAAATCTAAAATATCACCACTTTTCTGAGAGTCTTTTTCTGTGACTTGTGAAAGGGAGGCAATTTTCTTTCTTCTAGTGGAAGCATATGCCAGGGCTGCTGGCAACCATTCTTGTCACTGTGTGGAGCAGTGACTGCCTATCTCATGCAATCACCTACAAAGCCCTACATGATCTGGCCCCTGGATGCCTTTAACATCTCCCAACGCTCTTTCCAACATCCACTTGGGTTCAGCCACACTTGTCTCCTTACTGTTCCTTGAACATAGTAAGGATGCATCTGCCTCAGAGGCTTCGCAGTTACTGTTTTCTCTGCATAATCTTTTCTGGATTATCTACATGGATCACTCATTTAACAACCCTGCTCAAAATAAAAGGTCATTATCCATTCATTCAACAAGCATTTACTGAGATTTCTACCGGGTAGTTATAGGCTCTTGGGATACACAGTAAACAAAGTGACATCTCTGTCATCTCGGAGTTCACCTTTTAGAGGTGTAAAAATAAATTTAAAAAGGAAAATATGTTAAAATAGTAAAAACTCCTATGGAGAAAGATATAGAAAGATACAGAAGAGATATAGATGGAGTTGACAAGGGAAGTTGTTGCAATTTAGAGACATGGTCCCACTACATTGCCACGACTGGTCTTGAATTCCTGGCCTGAAGCCATCCTCCTGCCTCAGCCTCCCAAAGTGCTGGGATTACAGGCATCAGCCACACCTGGCTGTCCTTAGTGGGTTTGAGAATGGAGGCCAGTGAGGCCATACCACTGCATCTGAGGGAAAAGTAGCTGGCCACGTGGCGAGAAAAGTGGAGTGGCACAGCACAAACTGTAAAGCCCTGTAAAAGCAACTGTAAGGACTTTGGCAAAACTGACATGGAAGCCACTGGATTTTAACAGTGATGTGATTATTTTAACCAACTCACTCTGGCTGCTGTGTTAACAGACTGAGGGAGATAAGGTGGGTGACTAATTGCATTGATGGCCCAAATGTGCCACCCCTTTTGCCATGCAACCTTGCGGTTCCCTCCCATACTGACTCTGGGCCCAGTCATGCGACTTTGACAAAGGGGATGTCAGCACAATTTGTTCTGGACACCATTCCTGAGGAACGACAAGCCCCAGTCTGAACTGCCTCACTTATAAATCTAAGAAAATAATGTAGGCCCTTAAGTAATCCAATCTAATACATTTTACTTTCAAACATGCAACCAATGCAGTTTTTGTTATTTGAGACAGGGTCTTGCTCTGTTGTACTGGCTACAGTGCAGTGGCATCATCATAGCTCACTGCAACCTCAAAACTCCTGGGCTCAAGCGATCCTCCTGTCTCAGCCTCCTGAGTAGCTAGAAATACACACAGGCACCACCATGCCCAACTAATTTTTTTTTGCTATTTTTTTGTATAGATAGAGTCTTGCTATTTTGCTTAGGCTGGTCTTGAACTCCTGGCCTCAAGCAATCCTCCCACCTCATTCTCCCAAAATGCTGGGATTACAGGTTCAAGCCACCACAACCAGCCCCAATGTACTTTTTTTCCTTTTATTTATTTTTTATTCCTTTTTCATTTCAGCAGAGGATTGAGTTCAACTCAACGTACTTTTTTTTTTTTTTGAGACAGAGTCTCACTCTGTTGCCTGGGCTAGGGTGAGTGCAGTGGCATCAGCCTAGCTCACAGCAACCTCAAACTCCTGGGCTCAAGCAATCCTACTGCCTCAGCCTCCCGAGTAGCTGGGACTACAGGCATGCACCACCATGCCCGGCTAAATTTTTTTTTTTTTCTATATATATTTTTAGTTGGCCAGATAATTTCTTTCTATTTTTAGTAGAGACGGGGTCTCCCTCTTGCTCAGGCTGGTCTCGAACTCCTGACCTTGAGCGATCCACCCGCCTCAGCCTCCCAGAGTGCTAGGATTACAGGCATGAGCCATTGCGCCCGGCCTCAATGTACTTTTGATTCCCAGATCTTCAGCAAGGAATTTAAGGCAGCTTAGAATAAGGTATTTTACATGTATGGACTAGAAATCTCACTAACATAGGGCTTACTCCCAAAAAAAAATTCCAGAAAAATATTCTGCACAGGAAACCCTGATGTATTAATTTTTTTGAGTGGGAAGATTAAAAGACTGGGAGTGAATTGGGCCTGTAGTTGCAGCTATTTGGAAGGCTGAAGCAAGAGAATCATTGGAACCCAGGAGCTGAAGAGCCCAGCCTGGGTAACACACAGAAAGAGAAAAAATGATTGTACGGGACACCAAAGGAACATTATGCAAAGTAGCAGAGTCGGGACATATGTGCCTTTCTCCCAGAATAGCTTATTTAGAATATAGGCCACTGTTTCAACTATGCTTTACAAATATTACTAATTTATACTCATAAGCCTGAGACAAATACTATAATCTTCCTTACTTTTATAGATGATACAGACAAGCACAGAAACCTAAATGATATTTCAAAGGTCATACTGCTAATATGGGCTAGGATTTGAATCTAGCCACTCTGGCTCAGGAATTAGGATCCTAGGATCTCTAGGAAGAATCTCTAATATGGTCTACAAACCTGCTTAAAATCTCTCAGGCTTAATTGCATTTTTAAAGTTGGGGGCGGGGACACCAAAAACCCAAACCAGAGAATGTGTGGATAGATGTAACCCCCAGGATCCCAAATGGATCAAGCACAGATAAAAACACCGACAAAAACCTGCCTTACTATACTCAATAATTCAGACTTGGCTGCAAATGCTTCTGGAAGCTCTGTCTGAATGAGCACAGGACCTCATCATTTGCATAATCCTACTCAAGTGGAGACCAGCAAATAGCAGTACTAAACTTGAGCAGGAATAAAGGGAATAACAAACCCTTCTTGGCTAATCTCTAGTTGTGTTCTCATTTGGTTTCATTTCACTAAACTTAGAGAAGGCCGGCTTAAGTCCCAATTTTGACAATCCTTAAAATGGAAATAAAACTAAGTATTTTCAAAGACTTAGGAAACCATCAAATAAAGAAATCTATTCTTTATAGTGACAGACGTGGGAAGAAAATGGCGCTAAAAACCAACTGTACAGATTCATATAAATTTCATTAAGCACAAAGTTTATTCTGAATAAATCATTTTTTCACTACTGAAAAAGAAGTTCATTACTCAGCTATGTACTTAAATTATCCAAACAAAATAAACATGGCAATGATATAAAAATGTAAGAAATTTACAAAGCTATACAAAATAACTTAATATTTAAAAATTAGACTGATACAGTCTGTAAGATCTCTTTAAGAGCTGTACACAATTATAGATCTATAGAATTTTTTTCAGTGGGTCAAAGAAAGGATGCTTTAAGGCTTCTCTCAGAGTAATTCTTTTGGCAGGATCATACTCCAACATCTTCTGAATGAGGTCAAAGAGAAGTTCATGTTCAGCATCCTGAGAAAGCATAAATTCCTGAAAGAAAAATACAAATACATTCAATAGCCTTTTCTAGTATCATTTACTGTATTTTGTTTCACAACTATAAGAAGAGAAGAGAAATTCAAGATTTTGATCATTAGCTATATATAGCCCAGACCTACCTTCAGAGGTTTACAGCGCCTTGAAACGTATCTGCCAGCAGAACTGTGCTCATCCCAGTCTAATCGATCATGATGGAAATATTTACGTTTCCTAAAAATAAGTCAATATCCACTTATGTTTATAACACGTAAAATTTAAAACATCGAGCAAAGGTGAATGGTCGCATCAATCACTATGCTTTTATAGATCAAAGATTAATGCTTTCCTAGAGATTTAAAAGGTAATGAAGAACAGAAATTGAGCTATGGCCTTCCCACCAACTAATCTGCTATTTAACTGAAAAAGCATTAGTCTGACTTCACTTGTTTTACAAAGTTCTCATCAGAACACATGACCAAGTACTAAGGATAGCACTGACTCTTAAATAAAACATACCTGGTTTTCTGTATCATATGTTGTGGTAGAGGTCCAAGAATCCTTTCCATCATTGCTAAGTGCTCCTTACTATCATGGGTCTAAAATAAAATAATTAAAAAAACCTTAACTATCTCTGCTTACACATTGTCCTTCATTCTTATTTAACACAGTGGCTAATTTTATAGTCTACAGATGATTAAAAGTCACAAGGAAGGTGACTAACAAAAAGGCACACTTTTTAGCAAGTTACAGCTGACAGCAAGAACTATTCAGGCCTACAGAACAAGCTTGCCAATGATTTCCCTAAATGGAGAGGGTTAAGTACTTACAATATATTTAAAACAGTTTTAAATAAAACAGATTAATTATAAAGGAAACATACATTATAGTTATATTTTTCTTTCTTATCTACAATTATCGGTCTATGAGGGAAAAATGCTATGTTAAATGTATATGTATACTTTGAATTAAAGTATTCATTATTCACATAAACAAATGTCTTTCTCGTGCAAAGCCACTGAAACAGATCGTTGTCACTTACTGGAAATACTGTAAACCCAAGATAGTATTCAATAAGAATGCATCCTATACTCCAGACGTCACATGGCTGGGACCACCCTAAGGCTGCAAAGCAAAGCAAAATGTTAGGAAAAAAATACTCACTATTTCTTAAAGACATTATAATAAAAACACTTTCTTTAGAACAGGTGATGTTTGAGGTGGAAGGATCCTAAAGGAATCACTTAATCCAAGGTTAAATGTAATATAATGGTGCTGTATATAAGACGGCTTTGGATACATCGGGTTTGAAGTCTCAACTCTGGCCTGACTTTGGGAGCCAACCAGTCCCAACTCTGCAACTAGCGATTTAGAAAAAAATTTTTTTCTGAGGCTCAATGCTCTAACCTGTAAAATGAAAGCTACCCGTACCATGCAAAGACTGAGCAGCCATGAAGTGTCTGAGGTATAATGGGCATTAAATAATTATTTTTTTTTGGAGACAGGATCTTACTCTGAGTAGGATGCAGTGGCATCATCATAGCTCACTGCAGCCTCCAACTCCTGGGCTCAAGCGATCCTCCTGCCTCACCCTCGCAGAGTGCTAGCATTACAGGTGTGAGCCACCACACCCAGTCAAATAATTATATTTAAAAACTCTACCACATATTACAAATACGCCAAGAATACCAGAAAGGTTAAGCCTCCAGCTCAAAGTCCCAGAGCTGATTAGCTGGAACAATCAAGAGCTTAAAATCCATCATGTGTTTCATTGATACTAATTCCTTAATGATAAAAAGATGGAAAAAGTACTACAAATAAGACCTCAAACTATAAATAAATTTTAAGTCAGCCAATAAGAAAATATACAGGTCCTCAAAGCATAATTAATAAACACTAACCTAAAATAACTTCAGGTGCTCTATAATGTCTCGTAGATACCAATGTACTGTGATGTTCGTCATCGTATGTTGCACTTCCAAAGTCTACAACTTTAATATCTGGATTTATTAAGGTACGTTCATCACGCTTCTGAAAATCGTAAGAAATGATGGTTAAGAAATCATAAAATATTCATTTGAAACTATGAAGGTAACATATTGAAGACTTACCATTTTGGGATTATATGCCTCTGTGTAGTCAGACTGCACAAATAGGATGTTTTCAGGCTTTAAGTCTGTGTGAGTCAATTTATTACTGTGCAAAACTGAGAATGAAACAGAAAAAAATTGCAGCAATCTGAAAATCAATAAACCAAACCAAATCAAACCCCAAAACCACATGTGATACCTTTCCTATATGCCCAAAGAGGTGGTAAACAACATTTCAGTCTGCTAGAAAATGATTGGGAACCAAAACCTACTACCCGACTACCCCCTTCTTAAAAAGTCCACTGACAGCTAACTACAAGAAACAACAAAAACCAAAAAACCCTTCTTTCTCATGAAGCTAAGATTTGCCACACCTTAACTTTTTCTCAAGGTTCTAGGTTAACATTTTTAGAAATCAGAAAGGCTTATTCAGTCTTCATCCCAACAGCATGTTATTATGATAGCTATAGTATCTTATTTACTAAGTGAAATGCATATTGCTGATCAACAGCTTGATACTAAATTTTTAATACCTACTCTTAACTGACAAATAAAAATTGCATGTTTATGGTGTACGTGTTTTCACAAATGTCTTGTTGTAGAATGGCTAAAACAAGCTAATTAACATATGCATTACCTCACATACACATACTTTTTGTTGGTGGCGAAAACACTTAAATCTACTCTTAGCAATTTTCAAGCATAGGGTATCATTGTTATTAACAACAGTCACCATGATTCACAATAGATATCTTGAACTTATTCCTAACTGAAATTTACTATCCTCTGACCAATATCCCCGCAATTCCCTAATTCATACCTACTCTTAAACCAGTCTTCCAAGTCCTATGTTAGGTCCTATTTTTAAAGATCCAAATCAGTCTGGCACTTAGTCTCAAACTGAAGTTTCTGCAAGATATGCCAAGAACTTACAATTCACAGACTTGCATATCTGATATGCCATCTTCCTGATATGATCTAGTCGAAATGGTAGAAACCCATTTTCCTTAATGAAGTCATAAGTACTAAGTCCCAGTAGTTCAAACACAATGCAAATATGACCATGATGCTCAAACCACTCCAACATCTGGACACAGCGGCTACAAACACAAGAAAAATAACTAAGTACAGTTTCTCCCAAGTCAAATCTACCTGAGGCCATCTTCCAAATTCTAATTTGATACTTACAAAGTACTGCTGGGGTCCGTTGTATTTATGTGTTCCAGAACTTGTATTTCTGAGCGAGCAGCTTCACAGTATCTATCCACATTTTTAACTATTTTTACTGCTACATGTCTACCTCCCCTGTTAGAATAAGTTCAAAAAAATGATAAAACACGGGAACAGAAAAGGGGAAAAATTTTTATACTCTAAGAAATTTTAATCAGTAGTTTGATGGACAGAAATAATTAAACTTGTGACATCAATCTAGAAAAGTTACCATCCCTGGCTGTGTTATCAGGATGAAATATGGTACTTTCTAAAAATATAGGCTGCTAGGTAACTACTACGCTGAAAATGTATGAGGTGAACAAAATTTCAAAGGCACCTAATATAAAATGAATGCTGAAAACACTAATCTAGAAGGGAAAAAATTTGGCCACAACAACTGTGCCCAGTAGAATAAAAGAATACTTTTCAAATTGACAAAGTATGTTCTCAGCCTAAAACTGGAATTAAAAGCTGCATGTAGGATTAATAGCTACTGCTTAAATAATACAAAGGGCAGTAAGTACCTTTAACTGGGAGTATCTTACATCCAAGTCAAAAGACCCAAACTAAAAGGGTATAAAGACGTATCTTTATGGTCAAACCATTTTCTAAAGCTATATTAATCATCTATACTGTCAACCTCACCCAAGTGTAACTCCAGCACGGGAAACTTACGCTTTATGATCGATGCACTCCACGACTTTTCCAAAAGCTCCTTCACCTAAAGTATCAACAATTTCATCTAAAAGAAAGAATTAAATCTCAGTCATACCAAGAAGTGGAAACAATTTACTTATAATAAATGCTATCAATGCAGATTATTCTAGTTGATGCTACAAATTTCCTTATTACTAGATATTTATTTTATTGGTCAACACCATCAAAAAACATATAACTATTTTTAGTTCTAATTTCATTTTTAGGCTAATTTCATTAACTTGATTTACTGTTCTGGAAGTTCTGTATAATAAACATTAAATTTCTAAAGAAAGCAAAAACAATCCCCCCCACCAAAAGAAATGGAAAAACAAAACAAAACAACAGAGAAAGAAAAAAAGACTTCCAAATCCCTGAAATCTTATCTATATATAGATTATGTTATCTGAAAAGTTAATAAGTGTTGAAAAATATTCTATACATCTTGCACTTAGTACGTCTCCACTCTGACAGATCAGGTGACCCTCCTCATCATCCTCTACACTCCTGGTTCTTTTCCTTCGGTGACTCTTCTGGAAACGTCAAGTGGGCGGCACCAAGATCATCCAGCCAATCAATATACCCGAGTGAATTCAGGGCAGAATACGAAATTCATTCAGCGGGGAGATATTCAGGCATTCAGATACACGCCAGGCCACAAACGGTTGGCAGGAGCAATTTCAAATTCAGTCCCCAGAAATTCACAGGGCACATAGTTTATGTTAACAGGAGAAAAACATGGCAAGGAACAGATTTTCAGATAAGATACTCAAAGTGGCAAGGCAACAAAACATAATACAATTGTTTTTCTTAAAAAAAAAAAAAAAAAAAAAAATGCTTAGTTGTAGCATTCATCGAAACATAATTTTAAGTTTCTAGTGTCCTAATTTAATGTTGCAAAATTGTAGGATGTAATATTTACTTGTCAAAGTAGACTGTGGCCAAATTAAGATTTCCTAAGTAATCTAAGAAACAAATATTAAAACAGTAAATAAAATTAAAATCCTAATTTTTGGGGGAAAAAAATTTGGCATAACACTACAGCATTTTAAATGTTATCTGAGCTGATCTCCAAATTGATACATAACCCATATAAAGTTCAAATCTGTTGTGGCTTGCTTAGTGAAAAAAGGATTAGAGAACATTCTTTGTTAGAACAAAGAGGCATACCTAATCCTTAATCATACAAAATGCGTTTTCTATTTTTGGGATAAGGATTCAACTTATCAAAACAAATCAGATTTCCTGAGGTACCATAAAAACCTTCAGAATATCTGGCAATCATTTTTATGAACTAACCTAAATTAATTATCCCCATTGTTTCACTGGAATGACAATTAGAAGCCAACTAACTATTTCTGTTACTATAGAAATGTGTACTCATTTCAGGAATTTTCTATCCAATGTACAAACACAGAAAGAACCCTGCAAGTTAAAATTGAAATGACTTCATCTTAAACACTTTCTCAAATAAACACAAATTCAAGTTTTCCTGTTCCACATGGGAAATAAAATTTCCAAAATGTTTTAAAACAGCTCATACCCCATGTGAACGATGATGTGAAGTACTGTGGTGAATCCTGTGTTTGCTTTTATAACTACTTCTTCCGCTTCTACCAGATGACTTGCTACTATGGTTCTGATATCTGCTTTCATGATCTCTATGGCGATATCCAGGTTCATATCCTTGACTGTAGTCATTTCTGTATTCATCAATGTAGCGTCGGCTATGATAATCCTTCTCATTTATAGACCTTTCTAAATAATGGCTAGAGAGGAAAAAAATTATTTTCAGTGTTTTATGCTAATATTAAATATCCTCAAATCCTCAGTAAATCTAAGGCAGAACTCTTTTAAAAAGATTTTGTACCCCCATTGCAATGTTTGCGATTTTACAAACATTACAAGCCATCAAAATTTCTCATTGGAAACAGAAACGAATGGTAATCAGCCAATTTTTAAGTAATACTATTGTGAGGCCGAGCACGTAGCACTCGGAAGGTTGAGGCAGGAGGATTGCTTGAGCCCAGGAGTTTGAGGTTGCTGCCAGCTAGGCTGATGCCACGGTACTCTACCAGGGTGACAGAGCAGGACTCTGCCTCAAAAAAAAAAAAAAAGGATACTATTGTGAAAATGTATCTTTATATGGAGACATTTTAAGTACCCTCCTTACCGATCAGATGTTTTAGAGTGATTGTATTTGCAGCGCTTGTTCTCCCGAGCACTGCTAGGTGATCTCTTCCTCCTTTTATGACTGCTGCTGCTCTTCCTCCATTTTCCACAATCCCAATCCTTTTCATCCCAGTCAGGACAGTAAGTTCTCTTTGAGTGTCTCATCTATACAAAAGACAGTTTTCCCCGTTAA
The DNA here is from genome assembly GCF_041146395.1 of Eulemur rufifrons. NCBI lineage: Eukaryota > Metazoa > Chordata > Mammalia > Primates > Lemuridae > Eulemur > Eulemur rufifrons. Next base: position 31,629,594 of record NC_090983.1, on the reverse strand, counting down.
ATCGTATCCCACACCCAACTGTTTAACAATAAAGCTCTTATTTACAAATTCACCCTACTTGTAACCTTTTAAATTGCTCTAAGTCAAAGTTCAGAAATCACTGTCACCCAATCTGAAATCACTGATAAATCCAACTATTGGAATTTGAACTTTAGTCATAGGTATTCTGCATTATCCATGTCATGCCCAGATTTACTGAAAGTATGTAAGAGAAGAAAACAAAGGGTGGGGAAGGAATCCCATTTGGTAAAATCTTACCCCTGCGCACAAATGTACTTACTATAGGTCCACACGTCATTCTCCCCATTTAAACGTGTATGAGAAACTAGCCTCCAACACTAATACAATCGTAAATGTTCTTCATCACTAAATTGTTCGCAGGACAGTATACACAGAATCATCGTAGACTACATCTGTAACGGGGTATATCAAACTACCAAAAACTTACATCACAAAGAAATGGCTTTTCACCAACTGCCTTTCTCACTTGTTAGCTCGGACCCCGCTACATCTCCGCATATAACTCCGAATCCAAGCGCTCTAATTGTCATCCCAAAATGAGTGGGCTGAAACGCCAGGGCAGAAAACGCCCGATCGCCCGATTTCTCACAATGCTCCTTCAAATATATGTTATTTCTGGTTCCTTGGATTCCTAAATCGGTTTTTGTTAACACCACTCACGATTTTCACATCAATTTTTTGAGTCTCAACCAGACACTAAGTGTATTTCCTTCAATGTGTTGTCTTTTTCTCCCCTCGCTACAGACACATTTCCCCGCAGCCGCGTGCCTGACGCACATTCCAGAAAACAAGCACACGCCACCCCCACCAGCGGCTCCGACTCTCCGGCAAGGGCGCAGCCCGGCCTCCGCCCCGCCGCCATCTTACAGCTCAGCTTCGCGGCCGACAACATGGCGCTCGCGGGCGCCCCGGGCTCGCCCCGCCGCCGCCGCTGCCGCTCAGGCCGCAACACTTCCTCTGCGGAAGGCGGACCACCATGACTGTCTCCCGCAACCAGAAGCTGGCAGCCCGCTCAGCCGAGCACGGAGGACGGGCGCGCCGCCTTTGTGCAGCCCTGGCGTGATAGGAAGGAGGCGGTCGTCGTGCGGAGACTGCGGGCCCCAAACAGAGAGGGAAAGGGGCATCGCCAGGCGCCCGCGAGGCACACGGGAAGGGCCTTGACACCTAGTCTGCTCCCTCCTGCATCTTACCGTCCTGGTGGAAGACTCCAAGCCGAAGGAGACAAAGCTTGCAACGCAAACGCAGAAAGCGCCCACCAGCCTGCGAGAAGCGCCGGCAACAAAATGGAGCTGACAGCCGCAGCGTCGAGACTCGCCTCAAAAACACTGATGACGCTGCAAGCGCGTCTCCGCGGCGGGGCGGGGCGGGGCGCGCGCGTGACCGCCATGTCCGCAGGCGCCGCGTTGGGAGCTGAAGCAAAGCTGCCGTCGCGGCCATGTTGGTCTGAGTTTGTATCTTGAGAAAGAACTGCACCGACTGGGGAAAAGCGTCTCCTTCTCGTCCACTTAAAATTGTATTTGTGAACGAAGAAACAAAGAAAAGTTAGGGAAGCAGAATGCAAAATAGCATGTGCCCTGATTGCGGTAATTAAAATGTTTCAAAAATGCTACACCACTAGCGTCAAATAGCTCCAAAGTAGTAACTGGTTGGATTTCAGCTTTTGCTAAGGTTCTGAGACCTATTTAAAACTAGTTTTTATCACCAAACCAATGAGGAAATTAAAACAAAACCCGAAAAAAACCCTAGTTTTTAGTTGCTGGGGCTCACATGCACTGAAATTGGATTTGAAAGATTTCCCCAAGATTTTAAAAAATGAAGAAATTGGCAAGAGCCTGGGGGTGTGAAGTGGCGATGTTCACGTTTAAGCATTTCCTCATTAAATGAGTCCGAGATCAAAGTTTCTGCAGGGTTCTTTTAAGGCCTCTCCCCTTGGCTTGTAAATGGGTACCTTCTCCCTGTCTTCACAAGGTCTTTTGTCTGCAGTGGGTGTCCTAATCTCTTCTCATATTGAAACCAGTTATGTTGGATTCGAGCCCACCCTAACGACCTTATTTAACTTTAATTACTTCTGTGAAGGTTATCTCCGAAGAGTCACTTTAAGAGGTACTGGGGGTTAGGACTTACATGAATGGGGGGAGGGGTACTATAGCCAGCATTCCCAACTTAGCCCATTAGCATGCACTAAAATAATTTCGTAAATGAAATTTTAGGTACTTCCCAAATTAGCAAATGGTTTTTTGCTAAATTTAAAACCATTTTGGAAGGCAATTTTGGCAATATCCACTGAGATTTTTTTCAATGTTGATTGCAATATTGATTAGTTGTGACAGGGACCAAATGGCCTGTGAGCCTAAAATATTTTGCTTGCCCTTTCAGGAAAAGTTTGCCAATACTAGTTTTATTTATTTATTTTTAAAATTTTAATACATTTACAGGGTACAAGTTGAATTGTTACATGTGTATATTGTGCAGTGGTGGAGCCTGGGCTTTCTGTGTACCCATCACCTGAGTAGTACACATTGTAACACTTGATTTAGACTATCTGAAGTTGCCACATAATCGTGGTTTCACAGCAAAGGGAGTGAGTGGATGAGCTTAAAGTATAATATAATGAAACTGTAACTAATCCAAACTCTGTTCCAATGTCTTTGACTCTGTAATTTTACTGTGGTGATTTCTCCTACAGAAATTATGTTAACACTAAATAGCTCTTTGCATAAAGTTGTTTACTGCAACTTTTACCTGTAATAGTGGAATAATAGTGGAATCCTAACTTGCAGATAGTTAGGATTAAGTGAGAACATAAATGTACAGTGCTTAGCACAATGACTAGCACACCGTGATTAGCTTTTAGCTTCCAGAGATTGGGATTCCATAAATTTACTTAACATTTGAGCTGCTACACATACCCAAAAAACTATAGATAAATTTCACAAGTTACTATGATGGAATTTCTCCCTCAACCTACATGTCCATCCGTGGAGGATTGGATAAAGAAAATGTGGTGTATATGTGCAATGGAATATTATTCAGTCATAAAAAAGAATGAAATCATGTCTTTTGCAGCAACATGGATAGAACTGGGGGTCATTATTTTAAATGAAACAAGCCAAACAGAAAGTCAAATATAAAATGTTCTCATAAGTGGGTACTAAAAAAAGAGTACACATGAACATATAGAGAGTGGAATGATAGACAATGGAGACTCAAAATATTTTAGGCTTGTAGGCCATTTGGTCTCTGTTATTAGTAATCAATATTGCTGTTGTAGCAAAAAGCAGCCAGAGACAATATAGACAATATGTAGACAAATGGGTATAGCTATGTTCCAAGACATTATTTACAAAAGATAGGTGGCCAGCCTGAGGGCTGTAGTTTGCCAACCATGGGTAAGATGTCGAACCATATTACTTTGTTTTTAGACAAGAGAAAAACAGGCTAATGAGCAATATTTGAGTCTTCTTTGCAGTTATACTTACTGCCAGTTACTACACAGAACCAATCACTAATGTGATTGATATGAACGAGTCAACTCAACATAAGCCAACAGTAATCAACGTTCTGGACCTGGATCCTCATTTAAGCCCAAGGTAGGCAGCCAGTATACCACCTTATCTATGGTATTTTTATGGCTGTAATTGAGCAGACATTGTAAGATAAGCTCTAAGAAGCAAAAAATTACCACATTGGCACCACTAATTAAAAATGGCAGGCTGGGCGCGGTGGCTCACACCTGTAATCCTAGCACTCTGGGAGGCAGAGGCAGGAGGATTGCTTGAGCTCAGGAGTTTGAGACCAGCAAGAGTGAGACCAAAATATTTTCTACCAAAAATAGAAAAAAATTATCCAAACAACTAAAAATAGAAAAAATTAGCTGGGCATGGTGGCGCATGCCTGTAGTCCCAGCTACCTGGGAGGCTGAGACAAGAGGATTGCTTGAGCCCAGGAGTCTGAGGTTGCTGCAAGCTAGGCTGATGCCACGACACTCTAGCCCAGGCAAGAGAGTGAGACTCTGTCTCAAAAGAAAAGAAAAGAATGAATCAACACATTAATTAGATCAGCCATAGGAGAAATGAGATAAACCAAGGACCGATATCAAGACAAATGTTTGGTACCAGTTTTAGGAATACCCAAATCTAATCAAAGTGAGTGGAATATGATTCCTGATCAATCAATGGTAGAGCCTGATAAATGGCTTGATTAGGTGAGAGCCCTATGGTGCACATGAATATTTAGGAGAGCAGTTTCCATTTGCTTACCACATGCCAGAAGCTTTACACACATTATTTCATTTATCCTCACAATAGTCTTATGAAGGAATATTATTTATGGGTGAGAATACTAAAGAGAGGTTAACTTGCCTAAAGTCACACAGTAGGGGACACAGCTGTGATTAAAACACAAACCAGGACTGCACAACTAGTGCTCTTAAACAGTTCATTGCATTTTTCAAATGCATCTTCTGTAGAGCTCTATTGTTCAATATTTTTTTTTTTTTTTTTTTTTTTTTTTTTGTTGAGACAGAGTCTCACTTTGTTGCCCAGGCTAGAGTGAGTGCCGTGGCGTCAGCTTAGCTCACAGCAACCTCAAACTCCTGGGCTCAAGCGATCCTACTGCCTCAGCCTCCCGAGTAGCTGGGACTACAGGCATGCGCCACTATGCCCGGCTAATTTTTTCTATATAGATTTTTAGGTGTCCATATAATGTCTTTCTATTTTTAGTAGAGACGGGGTCTCGCTCAGGCTGGTCTCGAACTCCTGACCTTGAGCAATCCACCCGCCTCGGCCTCCCAGAGTGCTAGGATTACAGGCGTGAGCCACCGCGCCCGGCCTATTGTTCAATATTTTAAAAGACATGATTTTAAGAAATATCCATGAGCAAATCAGTTGGGAAATGTTGAATGTTTACTGTATTCTCAAACTTCTTAGAGCTTTCACTATAAATCTAAGAACTAGACAAAATAGCAAATAGACGGGCTGGCCTTTCTAGACAATCTCTCTACACTGTCCCTCCTCTTTCCAACTGCATATAGTGAATAATTTATAGAAAATAATACTTCCAGGGTATGGACTAGATATAGTAGGAGTATGTAATTAGGGTACTCAAAAATTAGGGTACTCAGCACTTAACTGAGGCTTAGCATTTAAAAATGAAAGTTTATATGTAACAAAAATTAAACAAAAGGTATTTTTTATATTAAAATTTGAAAAATACATTAGATAATAGTTGGTGTAAAGAACAGGCTCTAAGAATGGGGGTAAAAGCTGTTGGGCTCTTCTTGATACCACCGTTTCACAGAAGATCTTAGTTGTAAACAAGCAGATGGATGATGCAATCTCTGACATAATTAAAACTAGGCAAACCACAATAGGTGTGTTCCAGCAAATAGTTTGCCAAGTATTTGTCCAGGTCTATTATAGCTACTGAGCAAATGGATTGGCATGAATAGTTATGTCCTTAATGTGCACATCATTAAGAGGTCGATATGTCTTCTCATTTACTGGCAACTTCTCCAATTCATCTAGAGTTTCCAGACCATCTATTACCCTGAAAAAGAAACAATACAATGCATGAAAATTTCCTCAGACTGCAATATAATATCCACATTTCAATAGCAATTATAGTCTCCTTAAGAGAAAAGGATCATGTTTTATACTTCTTTAAATTCTCTAGTTGAATGTACAACAAAATATTGACTTGATTTTCTGCCATACATATGGATCAAAATTCAAAATAAAAATTTGTTTTCATGCCCTTAGTCAACAATACAAAGGCTAGGAATATTTCCATCAATGTACCTAAAATTATATTCTACCTTACTCATACAGTCACAGAATAGCTACAGATGGGGCCAATATAACCAGTTAAAGGGAAACAAATTGTTTTTCTATACTCTCACAAAACTTGATACTAAATATGTGTATTTTCCCAATTCTCCAATTCTCTGGGTATTCTACAATTTAATTCCAACACTACTCAGTGTGACCAAAGATCCCACAAGTTGGCTCCACAAGACTGCTCCCCACTTCAGATGCCAGTTCCAAGTCCCAGGTTGTGATCTGTACTTCTGCCAAACCAGATATGACTTGGGGATTCCCATACCCCCTGCTCTGTTTGAAAATTTGCTAAAATGGCTCACAGAACTCAGGAAAGCACTTTACTTATTATTATGGCTTATTATAAAGGACCCAACTCAGGAAAAGCCAAATGGAAGAGCTGCATAGGACATAATATAGGAGAGGGGCACAGAGCTTCTGCACCTACATGTCCTCCTCAACCCAGCTCTCCAAACCCTGTTGAGGTTTTCCAGGAGGCTCCATTATGTAGGCACTACTGATTAAATCACTGGCCATTGCTGACTGGCCTCAATCTCCATTCCTCCTCTCCTTCCTAGAGGTCAGGGATGGGGGTTGGAAAGTACAGCTGAAAGTTCCAATTCTCTAAGTACATGGCTGATTCCTTGGGCAGCTGGCTCCCATCCTGAAGCTATCTAGGGGCCCACCAAGAATCACCTCATTAGCATAAACTCAAATATAGTTGAAAGGGGCTAATTATGAATAATAAAATATTCCTCTCCTACCACTCAGGAAATTCCAAGGGTTTTAGGAGCCCTGTCCCAGTAACCAAAAATGAAGACCAAATATATATTGCTTATTATATCACAATATCATACCAGTCATAAGGATTTCTTTGCCATAGGAAATACCTGGAGAAAGTATGTAGGATGACACTATGATTAGTATTGCCCTACACTGAAAGTCCTGAAGTAGGTGGATACATACTTTATCGTTTAAATATGGTGTTTCCACTTTTTGCTTCTGGACAACAATAAAAAGTGATAATAACAACAAGACAAGAGAAGATTGACAGTTAACTCAGCCTCCAGCAACTCCACTTCATATTAACACCAAGAAAAAATATTGACAGCTATTCTTCAAATACATGTTCTGGAAATTGGAGTCTAAAACATTTGCTAAGAAAGAGTGGCTTTTTAGATTATACCTCCTAGTGTAATTCAAATCAATTCCCAAGATTTATATAGGCTAAATATCCCTTATCAGAAATACTTGGGACCAGCAGTGTTTCAGATTTTGGACTTTTTCCTGATTTTGGAATATTTGCATATACATAATAAGATATCTGAGGGATGGGACCCAAATCTAAAGATGAAATTCATTTATGTTTTATGTATACCTTATATCCATGGCCTGAAGGTAATTTTATACAATTTTTTTTTCTGAAACAGAGTCTCACTCTGTTGCCCAGGCGGAGTGCAGTGCCATCATCATAGCTCACTGCAACGCCAAACTCCTGGGCTCGAGCAATCCTCCTGCCTCAGCCTCCCAAGTAGCTGGGACTACAGGCATGTGCCACCACACACAGCTAATTTTTCTATTTTTTGTAGAGACGGGGTCTTACTCTTGCTCAAGCTGGTCTCAAAGCCCTAGCCTCAAGCTATTCTCCTGCCTCAGCCTTCCAAAGTGCTAGGATTACAGGCATAAACCACTGTGCCTGACTATAAAATATTTTAAATAATTTTGTGCATGAAACTAACTTTTGACTGCAATCCATCACATGAGGTCAGGTGTGGAATTTTCTACTTGTGGCATCATGTCAGTGCTCACAAAGTTTCAGATTTTGAATTTCAGATTTTCAGATTAGGGAGGTTCAACAAGTAGCATGTACTTTAAAAAACAACACATTTGCATTTTATTTTGTATTTCCATTAAAATGGTAACTTAACCCAAAATTTTTTATTTTACTCTGAAATGTGGGACAATTAAAGTCTTCAAATTTTAAGTCTTTTTTTTGAAGCAGAGTCTTGCTCTGTCGCCCCATCTAGAGTGCGGTGGCATCATCATAGCTCACTGCAACCTCAAATTCCTGGGCTCAAGTGAGCCTCCTGAGTAGCTGGGATGGGACTTACAGATATGTGTCACCACACCCAGCTAATTTTTTCTATTTTTAGTAGAAACGAGGGTCTGGCTCTTGTTCAGGCTTGTCTTGAACTTCTGAGCTCAGGCACTGTTGACAGCCTCAGCCTCCTACAGTGCTAGGATTAGAATTACAGGTGTGAGCCACCTTGCCCGGCCTCTAAATTGTAAATCTTAAAGGTTTTCCCACCTTCTAAGTCAGTAAGAGAAACAGAGGATATAGGAAACTCAGGTCTCAGGAAAAAAGAAAAACAAGTAGGGGACTGGGGCAGGTAGAACAGAGGCAGGTTGAGTCTAGTCAATTATCTGGGACATGGGCCTCTTGGAGAGACAAAGGAAAGCTATGGATCATCTTCCCTTGTTCTAAACGCTACAGTTTTGTCACAAATCCTATAAAATAAATCTTGGTTATTACTGATAAATAATTTTGAATAAGGGAGAAAATAAAAGGAAGGGAAACTGGATTATTTACATATGCACAAAAACTACTAGATGCTGTAATAGTTCATTAGTTTCATTGAACCTTAATAATGTATAAATTAGACACATATATATAGAATGAAAAAGAAAAGTTGTACAGTCATCTATTTTTAATTAACCTAACTTGGCATTCAAACTATTAGAACAAACTCTAGAAATGTGCCTTGGTCTATTTTTAAGCATGGTAAATATCTATTGAATGAACAGATGAATTTACTTCCCCCTGATTTATAAAATTTATAAAACCAGGTATAGCACTTGCAATGGATATTCTAGCAGAAACTGCTAAACACTTCCCTAGGATCCACCCTTCTCTTCTTCTTACGCAAAGAAATCTGATTTTCCAATCTGATTTTCTCTCTGATAGCGAGAGTGGCAATGTGTCCAGCTGAAAACCATCTTCTACCCTCCCTTTTTGGTAAGGGGTGGCCACATTACTAAGTTCTGGGTCTTCCAGCAAAGTTCTTTAAAAGGGGGCTGACTCAGCTGGCAAGTACCGTTTGTCTTTTCTCCTCCTTTCTGCCTGGCACACAGATGTTTTGAGTGGAGCTGCACTGCCCAAATTATGACCATGAGCATGCTTGATGGAAGATAGTTGTGAAGAAAGACAGAGGTGCCTGGAACCACCACGCCAGTCCATCTTGTTTATGCCACTATTTGCCAGCTCTGTTAGTTGCGGTGAAATGCTATTCTTAATGAAAACAGACACATTACTGTTAATTTGCATAACAATCCTGAAAAAAAATTATTTGCCCCTCTTTTACAAATTAAGTAACATGAGGCTCCGAGAAGTTACAACTTTCCCAAAGTCACAGAGCTAGTAAGTGGTGGACTTAAACTCTAGGTGCACTTGCTCTCATACTGCTCTTTTCAATAGTAGTTATGCTACTATCACAGCCAAGCAATGTACCCCTTGCATTGAAATGTCAAAGAAAACCATAACCAAAATACTTACTTTCCAAATACTGTGTATTTCATGTCCAAATGTGGCTGCTTGCCATAGGTGATGAAGAACTGAGATCCATTGGTGTTTGGGCCATTATTAGCCATAGATACAACACCTCTAACATTGTGCTGAAAAAGACCAAAGTATTAGGTATGTTTTAATATAAATATTCCAAATACAGGATTAAAACAAGACATGCACTTTTTACCTTGTTAATATTTAAGGGACCAAGAAAAAACATTTAACCAGCTTCTATTAGGGCTAATTCAAATGTTCAGTTTCTGAATTATCTGTATCCCTGAAAACCTGTATGTAAATTGTTATATAACAAATCCTATTCCTCAATTAATTTCATTTTCACTTTGAAGAAGTACAGCCACAAACACTTTTAGCAATAGCAACGTATAACAAAAATAATCCTTACATTTATATTAAGGGATAGTGTGCTGGAATAAAACGATCAGGTGCACAACAAAATCAAAATCCCCATAATCTCTTCTCATATACACTGGACTCTTGCTAGTTTCTTTATCTGTAAAACAAGGGAAGTTGGACTAGTTCAGGGGTCTTTTCATAGTTCAGATGCTCACAAGGGTCAAGCAGATAAAATGACAGTTGGGCAGGACAGAAGAATTAGGGAGAGATGAAGTCTGGCAAAATGATTCAATAGTTATCTATTCACTAATGGCATTAAAAGTTTTTTTTTAAACTGATGGCCATAGAGAATGCATCCGTGGATCTTCCCCTCCCAAGGGCAGTCAGTTCATAACCCCAGGACTGGATGATCTAAGAGCTCATCCAGCTATAACAGCATAATACTATTTGTGTACATGGGAATGTGGACAGGAATTAAGAGGGCCTTACTGAAAAGACTAAAGACATGACTGTGAACATGTTACAGGGAGGTGCCCAAATATAAAATATATTTCAAGTAACTCCACTGATTATTCTAGCTTTAGCTATTCATCAGGTGTCACTAACATGCCACAGAGATGCAGCTACATCAATATATTATTGCTTTATCTCCCTAAAAGATACCTAGCAATCAAATGTAATACTTAATACATACACAAGAATATAGGTACCATTTTTTAAGTTAATAAGCACCCATTAACACATTTCCCAGCGCTCAGAGTTAAAATTGACCAATTTGTTGCAAATGCCTATGAGCTCCTCTCCAACTATGTCTTACCTCAACCTCTCCAAGAGGTAACCACTATTGTGATACACTTATAGATGCCTAAACATTGTTTCCTTTTCCTTCTGAACTCTATGACATCACACAACATTAGTTTCCTAGGAAATGCTTTTTACACTTAACATTGTTATAGTGTCTTAGATTCATACATGTATATGCAGCTATAGTTCATTCATTTTTTTTTTTTTTTTTTACTGCTGTGTGATATTTCACTATTGAATATACCAAAATTTATCCACTCTATAATCAATGGACATTTGGGTTGTTTCTAGATTTTTACTATTACAACTAGTACATTAGGAACACTCCTGTACATGTCTCTTGTGCACACATACAAGTTTCTTTTGGGTAAACATTTGGGAATGGAATTGCTGGGTCAGTATGTGAACATTCATTATACTTCTGCAACCTTGGTGTATTTTACAAAAGATAATGGTTCTTAACCATGGCTGCAAAGGAATCACCAAGGAACCTTAAAATATAGTCAAGGTCCTAACCAGTCCTGCTGACTGTTCATCTCTATTTTTTGGAGGGTTAGGCCCTGATCGTTTATAGTTCTGAATTTTCCACAGGTGATTTTCTCACAGCCAGTCACTGGTTTTCAACTGGTATATGGAAAGTCATTAATGTAGCAATTAATGCCTAGAAAGGGTTTAGTTTCTAACTCAGGAAAAGGTTGACTTTTCAAAAAGTTTACTACCTATCAACCCCAACTCCTATAACAAAGCTAATATATTTCTTTATGATAGAAAAGCAAAAACAAGATAAATTATTCCTAGTATCATTATTCAGAGATATATACCACAATGAATTCTTTTTCAGAATGTTTGTGGGTATATTTTAATGTAACTGAAATATAACTTCAATTGCATGTTCTTGAGAATTTATCAGCTTTCTTCTAATTATAAAGTTATTATATGCAGGTACAAAGTTTGAAAGACCACATAATAGTTAACTGAAGTTATCTATGGGAAGTGAAACTGATTTTTAAAAATAGGCGAGCACTAGTTGTTAATTTTAGAAAAAAAAAAGATTCTTTAAAAAGTTTGAAAAGTACAGAAAAATATAACAAACAATATTAAAAATCTCTAATTTACCATGATGAAGATTTATTTATATGCACTTCTCTTTAACCTAGCTGAGATCTATCACAGGTATTAAGTCAATACAGGAATTTCAAACATCTAACAGACAATTATACCCTGACTTCACCACAATGCAATGTACCAATGTAACAAAACTACACTTGTACCCGATGAATGTATATAAATAAAAAATAAATGCAAAAAAAAAAAAAAAGGAAAATGATAAAAGTTGAGGATTGACTATGGGCAATATTGCAACCAGGTTTGATAATCTTTCCTCCCCACTCTCAAAAAAGGCCACTGATTCATGTCATTCTAACATGAATTTTATAGTGAGATATTAATTTCCTTTGGTATATTACTACTAATAGTTAAATATTTCAGATTGGGCTCAAAGGTGAGCTCACTTAATATCAAGATCCATGAGATGGTGAGATTCCAATATAAATGTCAGACAAGAACTGCCACTTATAATTTTCTCCCTGACATCATTTAACAAGTGTGCAAAACCACAAAAAAGTATATTCATTTAGTAATGTTAACTTGTGTTACTATTATACAACACATGTATCAAGTTTCCAAGTGTAACCAAGGCATGAGAAAAAAGATTTTTGAAGCACTGGGGATATACCTTAAGATATTCACTGTATTCATCCTCAAACTTCTTGCCCCAGATACTGCTACCTCCTCTTCCAGTACCTATATTACAAGACAAGCAAATCAAAAGAAGTATCTAAAGTTGAAAAGGGCTCTTTCCTAAAAGTTAAGGGCTGCTTTATATAGAACTCTTTAAATACACATAAAATTTGATATGGCCTCTTGCACTTTACCAATTTTCGCTTTACAGAAGAATAAAAATACCTACAAAAACCAAGAAAGAACAACCCTTCCTATCAATATTTTAGGGGTAGGTGCTAATAGCTTTTGCTTAAAATTTCTTGCTATGGGCTGGGCGCAATGGCTCACGCTTGTAATCCTAGCATTCTGAGAGGCTGAGGCAGGAGGATCACTTGAGCTCAGGAGTTCGAGACCAGCTTAAGCAAGAGTGAGACCCTTTCTCTACAAAAAATAGAAAAATTAGCTGGGTGTGGTGGCGTGCCCCTGTAGTCCCAGCCACTCAGAAGGCTGAGTGAGGTATGATGACTCCACTGCATTCTAGCCCAGGAGAGAGCAAGACTCTGTCTAAAAAAAAAAAAAAATTCTTGCTATGGTAAGGCAGCCCGGTTATAAAAACTCTGCATGCTTTTCTTTTTGTATTTTCCTTTTACCCTCTTCTTCATACTATATATCTAATTCCCTAGATTTTAGTTAATGGAATAACTTACCTGTTGGATCTCCTGTTTGAACCATGAAACCCTTGATATTTCTATGAAATATACAGCCATTGTAGTAATTACTGGCACAAAGAGCCAAGAAATTCTGAAGAGAATAAAAACAATGATTGAGACACTTCAACAGCTTCCTTCTGCTCTTGGAATAAAATACAAAATCTTCAGCAGGGCCTAACAAGCCCTGCAGGACTGGCTTATCTCTACATTTCATTTAAGAACCCCTTCCCTGTTACTCACTACATTAACCCCATCAGCATTCTTACAATTTAAAAAAAGGGCAGATTTCCCCCTCTTGGGGCCTTTGTTTCTGCTACTTCTATACATAGAATGTTCTTTTTATATCTCTTGCGATGGAGATGACATCATACCTTCTACAATCAAAGCACTACTTCTTTGACTAGGCCTGCCCTCACCTTCTTCCATAAAGTAGTTCCTTTCCCATTATTCTCTATCTCAACCCTTATTTCCTTCAAGGCATTATCACCTTTTAGAATTACTTAATCTTCCCACCCTGCCTATTTTCCCAGCAAAAATATTAGTTCCAAGAAGGCAAGAAATGTCTGTTGCTAATCACTGTATCCCTGGACCTTGGCAAGACAGCCTTTCACAATTCATATATGTATGTGTGAATGAATACATACATACAGCTGACTCTTCTTCCTTCTATCCTTGTCATTTAAACAGGTAAAATAATGTATAGAACAGTTCTTTTTTCTAATATCCTAATGATTATGTTTCCTGAGGACAAATGAGCCAAAAGGAAAAGATACTAGCCATTCTATGGTTACAGAAAAATTATCTACCTTCTCTTTGATCCATCTTTGACGTCAGGAAAGAAAAGTGGAAATTAGGCCAGAAGATATCTTGGCTAGTTTTTCCTTAAAATGGTTTTACAGAAAGTTTTGCTGTTGTTCAGGTTAGATAATTTGATTTCCAAATTGTTATCCTGTTGTATTTTAGCTGGTATTTACTATGTAAATAATGGTACTCACCTCACATGTTTTAGGTGTTCTCTCACAAAAGACTTCTATTTTAATATCACCTACATCTGTATGCAATGTCACAGACTAAAAAGGAGAGAGAGCAAATGAGATATCCTTAGGTGACTTTATCCACTGCATTATTTCCCTGAATGAATGTTCAAAATGACAATCTGAATAAAAACAGACAGAAAGAAATACCACTTCAGAGATTATTCATCTACATAGCAGGAAGTTGTACTTCTTCCTCAAAATTCATTTCAAAGGCAGAAAAGTAACTCCAGAAGATAAATATAAATGTTAGGATAAAGTGCTACCTATGCTAAAAATTTGGAAGCAAATATTGTGATGGAAATAATTATTTTAATTTTGAATTTTTTCATCAATAAAAATTTAAAAATTGTTGTTAGTATTATTGATTTATATGGCAATTTACCAACATCATGATTTACTGATAAATGATAGCATAATGATTTTTCAAAACATAATTTCCATCATTTTCTTTAAGTACTTTAATTCTGAAAAATAGGGCTAAAAACAATTCATTTATTTACTAAAGATAACAAACATAGAAAGGGTGTTTCTATATCCTAAATGTACAGAGGTAACTATAGTGCTCTTTCTTACTTTTTTTTTGTTGTTGTTTTTGTTTACCTGTTTTTTATTAACTTATATACTCCTTTGATACCCTATTCCAGACAGGGAGAAAATTATTTGGAGGCTTCCTTTTTCATTTATCTTCCTACCATAGTCTTTTTCATTTCTCTTCCTACCATAGTATGTAGCAGTTAGACAGCATGGCCAGGTTGAAGATTCAGGTTAAGAGTGTGTGTGGGAGGAGCAGGGTACTATTCTCACTGCTTTTCTTCCACTTCAAATTCTAGTTGCCCACTTTGGACTCACAGCAAAAGAATCCAATTAAAAGTATTACACTTGGCTATTTTCTTCTCCTCCTCCAACTTCCCCTTTCCGTCTCTAACCTGTAATCAATCTTTTTCCATACAGGTAAATTCTGTGCATTTTAAGTGAAAACATTAAAGAATTTAAAAACAATTTTGCTTATTTCTGGTTTTTAGCGGATCATTCTATATTGTATGCTTCCACAGCCTATAATTTCTCTGTCTTGCCACTAAAATTTCCATGCACTTTTACTTCCCTTAACTTTCTAAAAATTACTTACAATGTCTTATGGAAGGCATTTCATAAGAATTCTACAAAACTTACCATTTTTCTTCTTGATGGTTTCAGGAAGGACTATTTAATATCTCACAGTCTTCCCAAGAGACGCTCAAAACTAAGTCTTTATTCCTCAAAGAAAAAAGAATTAAGATCATTTTTCTATCATCTTAACTCACACTCATCTGTACTGTATATTCAAAAGAAAAAATCCTCGAAGAGCATCCCCCTAATAAAAATCCAGCTATAATAGTGATGAGGAGAAACAACTACCCTACTCAAGCCCCCAATTTCCTTCCCACTTCTCTTACTCTTCTTCAAGAGCCTCCTTGCAAGTCCTCCAGGTACCTCCCCACCTTAGGGTCTAGCCACTGGCTTTTCCCTTTTCCTGGAATGCTTACACTCAGACATTTGTACAGCTAATTTCCTCACCTCCAAGTCTCCGCTCATGTGTCAAGTTTAATCGCCCTAACAACCCTATTTAAAGCTGCTTTAGGCAGGGTGGGTGGCTCACACCTCTAATCCTAGCAATTTGGGATAGGATTGCTTGAGATCAGGAAGTAGTTCTGAAAAAGAGCAAGACCCCCGTCTCTACAAAAATCAGAAAAGTTAGACAGGCGTGGTGGCGCGTGCTTGTAGTCCCACCTACTTAGGGAGGCTGAGGCAGAAGGATCCCTTAAGACCACAAGTTTGAGGTTGCAGTGAGCTATAATACGATGACGCAACTGCACACCAGCCTGGGAGACAGAGCGAGATCCTGTCTCAAAACAAAACTGCTCTAACTCTAGGACCTGCCCTATTTCCTTTTCCCATAGCATGTATCACTAACACACTATGAACTTTCCTCATTTATTCTGACGTTCCAACAGCCTCTCCGCCCAGAATGTTCACTCGAACCATCCCAGAAACTAAACCAGTGCCAACACAGAGCTCAGCAAGCATTTGAGTACTTTAAAGAATGAATGACGTTCCTCCATAGTTACTTACTTAACCACTTCGGTTAGCACAGCCGTTGTTAAAACAGGAAAAAGGCAACCAAAGATGCCTGTATAAGTCAACTGGTTCAAAATTATAATTTCTTTGGACTACCGGAAGTTAAGCGTGGGACCCATTAGAGAGAACGCCCCTTACTTCTTCACCTCTTTCTCTCTCTCCTCTCCTTCCTATCTCAAACTAAAACGACTAGAACTAGACGAATATTGTAATTTATCCCACCCACTTGAAATCTGACGGTGAAAGGGCGCTCTATTAATAATTACACTAGGACAAGAAACATAACCCAGAACTACCTCAAGCAGTTCTTTAGACTGGGCTGTAAAAAGGTCTGGACCACTTCCGCTCAGCTCCTTCCCCCAGCCCATTGCCACAACGCCAGGAGCTGCAGCGCAGGACCGGAAGTGACGCATTTTAGGAGGGTTTCCGGGACTGGTGAGTAGTGGGTAATCTAAATAGCCGCGTGGGTAGCTGTGACCCTCGGGGTAGGTCTTGGTTAGGGCAGATTGTGAATGTTATGGTGGTGCTGCAGAGGAAGAAGGCAGAAGAGGAGACTAGGACAGAAAACTGCCCTGCCGCATGAGAACCTTGGGCACTTAGTGGGACGGGGGTCCTGACTCAAGTTACTGGCTGTGTCACCTGGCTCTTCACTGTCCTGGAAAAGGACTGAAGTGGCACTGAAATGAGGAAAAGATGAAGTCACTTGGAGCAGTTTGCAGGTTGTCAGTGTTACTTAAAAATAGCAAACACAGTGCTTACTCTAGGACAGGCACTGTTTCTAGCTTTACAAACGTTTAAATCTCGCGACAACATGAGCTAGGCACTATTTCCTTTCTTCAGAGGAGGAAACTGCAGAGGGTAAGTAATTTGCCCGTGGTTACACAGCAATGGCTCTGGGATCCAGTCTGGCTTCAGAGTCAGTGCTATTAACCACCATGCTGTGCTCCCTCCCATTGTTGTTAACTTTGGCGCTTGCCACATTTAGAAGAGTCTGGAGAGTGGAGTAGTGTTAAGACCTCGAGTGGCTTTTGGAGGCCCCACATCATTTCGTGTTAAATAAGTGTGTTCATCTCATTAAACATTTTTGCAGTAGAAATGTTGAAAATAATTTGCTTTTTAAATAATTGCGTTACGGGTATTTAAATTTACAATTGGTTATGCTGTCTTGTTAAATATTGTGCATACCATGAAATGCTTTTCTTCAAAAACAAAAATGTGGGTACTTAAAGAATGAGGTTGAGAATATTAATCTTTTGTAGTTACTTGATTAAACATTTACTAATTTTACGGTTTTCATATTTTAGAGCCAAGAGTTTTTTTCCAGCTCCTCATTGTCCTTCCACCTTCCCTTTTGCCAAGCTTTCTGGTTTTTTGTTGGATACAGATGATTTAGCCTACACCTCTCCCACCTCTTGAGCCCGGCCTTTTGAAGCAGATGTTATTGATTGAGGAGCAGCAGCTCTTGCCTTCTGCCTTGATCCTGCCCATTTCTAAAGTGACCTATCTGTACCTTGATTCTTGCTGATAAAGCACTTGAAATTTTAAATATTATACTTTTTGGTAAAGCATTTTTTAGTGCCAGTAGATGCCATCCCAACTCAATTCTGTTGTAGTCAGGAGAGGGGAACTGTCAGTCTGCAGTAAGCATTTAGTGCTGGCCGATGCTGGTGACACTGAGATTTATTAAAGATAGTTCCTATTCTCCAGCAACTTTAGCATACTGGGGGAGACAGACCAACAGAAATGTGTAATGTGAGAATGGGGGGAGGGAAGGGAAGGATTGGGGGAAAACGCCAAAAAGGAAGACTTGTCAAGAAAAGCTTTATTTAGGAAGTTGAAGGGGGTCTTGGAAAAAGGAATGGTAATATTTAGAGAAAAGGATTAGGGGCTGGGCGCGGTGGCTCACGCCTGTAATCCTAGCACTGTGGGAGGCCGAGGCAGGTGGATTGCTGGAGCTCAGGAGTTCGAGACCAGCCTGAGCAAGAGCAAGACCCCATCTCTACTAAAAATAGAAGGAAATTAGCCAGACAGCTAAAAATATACATACAAAAAATTAGCTGGGCATGGTGGCGCATGCCTGTCATCCCAGCTACTCGGAAGGCTGAGGCAGGAGGATTGCTTGAGCCCAGGAGTTTGAGGTTGCTGTGAGCTAGGCTGATGCCACGGCACTCTAGCCCGGGCAACAGAATGAGACTCTGTCTCAAAGGATTAGGGAGGAGGGTGGTTGAAACAAGGGTAGGAAGAATAAGAACAAAGGTGTGGTGGCTGGGTGGAGGAGATGAGCATTTGTATATTATGTACCAGGCTTTGCTAGGCGACATATTCATTTGCTCCTCTGGATGGTGTGTGAGGTAGATTATAGTATCTCCATTTTGTAGGTAAGAAAACAAGCTCCACGAGGTTAAATGACTTACCTAAACTACAATGTGCTGGTAGGTGTCAGAGCCACTATTTGGACCCAGATCTCTCTGACGACAACTCTTTTGCCCATATGCTTTGATACCTCAAAGATCCATGCCTAAAGTATCTGTGTGTACCATTTTCTGTGTTTTGCCTTCAGACACTCAGTTTGACCTGATTTCTGTATGTTGTCATCTTGTGTACGCCTGGTCCCCACAACAGTCCGGCTTGTAGATTCCCCAATCTGCAATTCTTCCCGTTCCTTCATGGATTTGAAGGCTCTCCTTTCCTCACTGAATGACTTTGCATCCCTCTCATTTGCTGAGAGTTGGGACAATGTTGGATTACTGGTGGAACCAAGCCCACCACATACTGTACACACACTCTTCCTGACCAATGACTTGACTGAGGAAGTGATGGAGGAGGCGCTGCAAAAGAAAGCAGATCTCATTCTCTCCTACCATCCACCTATTTTCCGACCCATGAAGCGCATAACCTGGAAAACCTGGAAGGAGCGCCTGGTGATCCGAGCTCTGGAGAACAGAGTTGGTATCTACTCTCCTCACACAGCCTATGATGCTGCACCCCAGGGCGTCAACAACTGGTTGGCTAAAGGACTTGGTGAGAAGCCTCTTCTTTCATATTTAATATTTTCCTACAAATCCTTTGAAACTTTAGAATGTCTTATAAAGTTTGGAGTAGGGAGGGCATTTAAATGTTGCTGAAACTTGGCAAATGAATTTTATTTGAAAAATGAAACATTTTTATCCTTACTGAATAAAGAGAGCATAAGAAGTCTTCATTGCTGGACTGAGCTTTGTGATTTCTCACTATGTGGCACAGTACCTAGCACCCAGCACTCAAAAAATGCTTGTTGAATTGAAAGTACAGGGCTTTCCAGAAAACACTTGATATGTCAGTTAAATAGATATCTGGGTTTTATTGAATGTTTATTTATGCGGGAATGAGGGAATACACAATAGTGTTTCAGCTTTATTTTAATAAATCTTTTTAGTGTACTCATTTTGGGCTGAAACTTTTATGATAATATGATCTAGATTAATATGGTCAAACAGATTATGAGCATTTGCAACCTGAATCATGATTTACATAGGTAGAGTTACCAAGCAGTCGACAATTCTTTGTATCATCTAAAAACCCATGAGTCAGTCTTTCTTGTCCAAATTTTTCTGAAATTTAAGAATCTTCTGGAAAATAATTCTCTAAATAGTTTGATTTTGTATGTCCATGCCGAAGCCCTACATTATGGGGGCTGTATATCTAAGGGGAATATATGTGTGTGTATACTCATATAAGCATATGAGAATGAATCTTTTTAAAAAGTTATTTCTTATAAATTTTGCCTATAATAGTTTATCTTTTTAATCTTAAAAAAAAAAAAACCCACAGAAATTCCCACTTCTCCACAATTTTTTCTCTAGGAGCTTGCACCTCCAGGCCCATACATCCTTCCAAAGCACCCAACTACCCTACAGAGGGAACCCACCGAGTAGAATTCAACGTTAATCACACCCAAGACCTGGACAAAGTCATGTCTGCAGTGAAAGGAATCGTAGATGTTTCTGTCGCTTCTTTTTCTGCTAGGTACAATTTATTTTTCTCTTTTTGTGTGTATTTATGTGTAAGCATTATTCCTTAAGAAAGTGTGTAACCCTGGTATTTAGGTTTGAAGGAAATCATTTTCCCTAGGGTTGGTTTACAAATCAGCATACTTCTCATTTGCACATGGGTCCTAGAATAAGAGAACTATGGAATCTTTTCAAAACAATAAAAATGATAGGTAACACTTACTATTTTCTACATAGGAGAGACTATACTATGCATTTTACATACAGTATTTGTAATCCTCCTGGTAATGTTGAAAGGTAGTTTTTACTTTAGAGAATATAGATAGACCCTAGTGATGTAGAGGTAACATAAGGCCTACATTTATTGGTTCCCAGCAAATCAGTGATTCCCAGGCACTTTATGGGAAGAATACATTTAAGTGCCTCTTATGAGATCAATCACTGAATTATTTAGGGCAGAGATAGGAGATCTTCTCTTAGGCTTATTTGTCCTAAAACCTGTGGGAACATCAAGGACAAGTTATACAAAGCTAGGCTTTAACAATGTTTTAGAAAAACAAAGGTAAATATAGTGCCTTTTTATTAATATTAAAACACATATTGGGCTACAACCAAAAAGTGATCTCTTTGATGAGTTGTTTTTAAGTATAGATTGCTTATAGTAAAATCACTCCTGGCTGGGGCATTAGCTTGTACCTGTAATCCCAGCACTTTAGGAGGCTGAGGCAGGAGGATTGCTTGAGGCCAGGAGTTTGAGATTAGCCTGAGAGACATAACAAGACCTTGTCTTTACAAAAAATTTAAAAAGTTATCGGGGTATGGTGGCATGTGCCATAGTTCGTCTACTCAGGAGGCTGAGGTGGGAGGATTACAGCAGCCCAGGAATTCAAGGCTGCAATTAAGTAAGCTATGATGGTATCATTGCACTCCAGCCTGGGTAACAGAGCGAGACCCTGTCTTAGAGAGAGAGAGACACCATTGCAAATGTCCTGAAATAGTTTTGGGGAATTAAAAAAAATTATTCAGAGACATGGGTATCTTTCCAAACATGTATAGGAACATGAATATGTAGTTTTGTTTTACACAGTTTTAATTAAATGATGTGCTGTCTTTGCCTTTTTTTAACCTAACAGGAGGTCTTAGAGATCTTCACATGTAAGTGTATAAGATCTTTCTTAATTGCTGTGTAGTGTTTCTGATTATGCGTGTACTGTAGTTTAAGCATCCCTCTTCCTACTGAGGGACTTTTTAGTTTGGTTCCAGTTTTTTTAATATTACAGATAATTTCTGGGTTTTACCATTTGATAGTGGTCCAGGCATTGTTTTTCCTTCTTTTTTCAAAGTTCCACAGATAATTACAATGAAGAACAGTCTTCGTCGACCCGTGACCACAGCCAGTGGGACAAAGCACACCCGACGCAGACTGGCCTTTCTCAGGAAATCCACCAGAGTTGGATTTCTTGGGAGTGCTGGATGTTCCCGTGCCGGGCCCACCTCCGTGTGTCCTCATGCCTGGGAGCCCACCCCTGCCTGCCATTGGGCCGTCGTGGACCTGCTGCAGCACAGCCAGAAGGACCTGGACGTGGCAGTGAAAGTGACACAGGAGGAAAACCAGGAGCTGAAACGCAAGTGTGAGGAGCTCCACGGGAAGAACCTGGAGCTGGAGTAGATCATGGACAGGTTTGAGACAGTCGTGTACCAGGCAATGGAGGATGCCGAGAAACAGGAGGGACTTGCCAAAGCCGAAATCCAGAAAGTTCTAAAAGAAAAAGACCAACTTACTGCAGACCCGAACCTCATGGAAAAGTCCTTCTCTGACCCCTTCAAATGGTTTGAGAAGCAGGAGGAGGTGATTGAAGGCTACCGCAAGAACGAAGAGTTGCTGAGGAGTATTTAGTGAGGATTGACAAGGCGGGCCAGAGATACCAAGCACTGAAGGCCCACATGGAAGAGAAGCTCAAGATGGCAAATGAGGAGATTGCCCAGGTCTGGAGTAAGGCCCAAGCAGAGGCCTTGGCGTTCCAGGCGAGCCTGAGGAAGGAGCAGATGCGGATCCACCTGCTGGAGAAGATGGAGCAGAAGACTAAAGAAAACGACAAGCTGACCAGGATCTGTGATGACCTCATCTTCAAGATGAATATCTGACCAGAAGCCACTGACCAGCTGCCACCCTCCCTTCTTTCTAAATAGAAAACTTTCTTGATGCCAGTCTTTTTGGAGAGGATCTAGAGCACTGCTTCTCAGACGGTGATTCAAGAACCTCCTGCCTCATTGTTAATGAAGTGTTTAGTAAAGCGGCAGATTTTTGGCTTTATAATCTGTGTGATTATAATGGGATTTGCTTGAGAATCTGCCCAGGAGATTCTCGTGTTTATTCAATGATATTTTAAAATTACCCCATCTTTGGCTTGTAAAAAGTTTATTTTGCCCCAGCCCCATTCGTAGATATTCTGTTTCACTGCATCTGTAGATGGGTCCAGCAGCTGTCATTTTAACAAGTTCGCACGAGATTTTTTTTTTTTTAATTTTATTATTACTTTTCTTATGAGACAGGTCTCATTATATCACCCAGGCTGTTCTTGAACTCCTGGGCTTGAGAGAGCTTCCCCTCTCAGCCTCCCAAGTAGCTGAGACTATAGGCACATGCCACCATGCCCAGCTGAGCAGGTTTCTGGTGCACAGTTGGTATTAAGAACAGGGGTTTCAAAGTGAGGTCCCTGGACCAGCAACATTGGCATCACCTGGAACTTGTTTGAAAGGTAAATTCTCAGATCCCCACCTAGACCAGAAGTTCTGGGGGCGGGGCCAGCACTGTTTTAGTAAATCCCCCAGGTGATTCAGATGCATACTACAGTGAGAAACTGTTCTAGAAAATGGATTGGTTTGGGATTAAATGGGTTCTGTTGGTTAAATCCTTAGTACCACGTAAATCTAATCTCCTATTATAGCAGGTTTGTCAACTGTGGATTATTTAAAACACGTTTTGGTTATAATTATCCTAAACCAATGAGTGATTTGTTTTTTCTAGGATTGATGATGAAGAACAAACACGGATCAGTCTGAATTGTACTCAGAAAGCTTTGATGGAGGTGGTGGCTTTTCTCTCCCAGAACAAACAACTTTATCAGAAGACTGAAATTCTATCACTGGAGAAGGTAATAAAAATATTTTATACACCTGATCTTACATAACTGTGCATTTTCTAATAGCTTTATTGAGGTATAATTGATACACTAAGAATTGTACATGTTTAGTGCATACAATTTGAGTTTCATTTCTTTGCATTTTTCTTCAGCAGATTCATTTGTAAATTGTTTTGTCGACAGGCCATTAACTATTACCTAAAGAAGTATAAAGTGGCAGTGACAGCATACTATTCCCTGGAAAGTATATTTAGAAAGGGAGACATTCCAGGAATAGGAATATGTTGGTACTTCTTCAGGATTATAGACTTGGTTACAGTTACAGGTTTAATCTATATCTTTACTTTCTGGCTCAGAATGCTTTCCTAAGGGCAATAAAAAATATAAAAGAACCCATATTTCCAACTACTTTCTTTTTTTGTTTTTTATTGAGACAGGGTCTCTGTTGCAGTGGCATCATCATAGTTCACTGCAAACTCAGGCTCCTGGGCTCAAGCAATCCTCCTGCCTCAGCCTCCCAAGTAGCTGGCACTAAAAATGCGTGCCTCTATTTTTGTAGAGACGGGGGTCTCACTCTTGCTCAGGCTAGTCTGGAACTGCTGTCCTCAAGCAAGCACTCCTCCCACCTTAGCCTCCCAAAGTGCTAGGATTGCAGGTGTAAGCCACTGTGCCTGGCTTTTGACTACTTTCTGAACATTTTCCACCTACAGAGCCCACAAGCATTTCACATCCAATACATACAAATATTGACTTTATCCCTACCCCACCCCTTTATATCTTTTCTTTTGTTTTATTCCATTCCATATTAAGGTAACATTATCTACTTTATTTTCCAAGTTTCCACTATTCCTCCTTTGCTCCGTAAGTCCAAGCCCTGCTGATTCTGTCCCTCAGTGTTTCTCATCTCTGTTAGCTCTGCCACCACAGTGTTTGAAACTCTCATCTTCCCTCACCTGGGATATTAGTGGTCTCCTCACTGGGCTCCTACAGGAAGCAGTCTAGGCTTTTTAGCACAGTTAAGACCCACGTCCTGGTAAAACTTTCTTTGAATCTGCTTTCTCCAAGTACCACCCCCAAGTCCCAGCTCATTTAGTTTGTATTCCTTTATGCTCCTGTAACAACAGTACCTACCTTGTATTTAAATGCTTTTATTATGATTACTCATTTAAACGTCTGCCCGTCTGCCCTTCTGGGAGGCTGTGAGCTCCTAGACACCACAATGTTTCTGTCAGGTTTGCAGCCCCAAACTTTAGTGTGGAGCTAGCTATAGTAAGCTCCTAGTGTGCATGTCTTACTGATTTCAGCATTTGCTGTTTGTTCTATAAGTTTGGTTTTTTAGGACTGATAATGGACAGCGACAGCGCTTCTAACTTCTGTTTCTCTTCAGCCGTTGCTTCTGCATACTGGAATGGGACGATTGTGCACCCTGGATGAATCTGTCTCCCTGGCAACCATGATTGAGCGAATCAAAAGACACCTAAAACTATCTCATATTCGCTTAGCTCTTGGAGTAGGAAGGACCTTAGGTAAATATGTCTCCTTCATTTATCCAATATACCTACTGATAATATTGGACAAAGGTTGAAACTCTTAGTTGTATTGATATAATTGATAGGGAATGTGTTAGTAGCTCCCAGGAGATGATTTCATCTATTGGGGTTGGCAAGGTTCCACTGTGTAAGACATCTAATTGGCTTAATAATCAAAAAGATTTATTTCTTAGTCATGCTACTGGTCATCTCAGCCAGCAGAGAAAGTCCGGTCATTGTAGACTGGTCGCTGCTGCAGAGGGAAACTATTTTAGAGGGTTTTAAAAAACTGTCAGTTAAAACTTCCAGGCTGGAAATGAAACATGTTATTCTGCTCATCTTCCAAAATTAGTCACATAACCCAATGTAGCCCTGAGAGGACATAAAGTGCAGTCTTACCGTGTGCCAGGAAGAGAGCTAGAATCATGATTGCTACAATTATAACATAAATTTTGCACCTAACATGACTGATGATATTTTATAGTGAGGTGTTAAACTAAGTGCTCTGATCCACTGCAGTTTCTAAGTCTTGTAGCCACTGTCTTTTCTTCTGGCTTTTCCTAGTACTTTTGGGAAAAAAAGACTGAACAGACAGTTGCTGGTCACTGGCAGTGAGCCCACAGTGTTCTGAGTGTCTTTCCTATGTTTGTGAGCTCCCACTGCAAAAGCAGTGGAGCACAGTCGTTACGGGTATGAATTCTGAGCTCAGACAACCTGGGTTCAAATTTGTCTGTCCTACTTGCTGCATGACTTAACTCCTCTGTGTCCCAGTAGCCTCATCTGTAAAAACTGCGTGAATAATAAAACCTAACTTGGTGGCACTATAGTCCATGTGACATGACACAGTGACTGCTGCATATTAAGTACAGTTAAAGGGCTAACTGTTGTTAACTGTGTGGTAGGCATCCTTACTCCCATTTTATAGGTCAAAAATTGAGTTTCAGAGACGTAAGTAACTTATCCAAAAGTTCACAGGTCAAACAACTCATGGGAGTTAGTTTCCAAAGGAAATGGATGGCAGAGGTGGGATTAAAGTGTCCATTTTAGAAACTTAAATGCTGACTACTTGGATTTTGGTTTTAAAGTTTCTGTTAGTTCACTTTTCAGAGGATGCTCTTTGAGGATAAATAGTATATTGAAAAAATACGTGCTAAATGCATTCGTAGCATTCCTCTAACTAGCCCTTTTAGTTCCTCATTTTCCCCACCTGAGAATAGAGGTGGTACTTGCCTGCCTCTCACCAGTGTACCTAGCAGCATTGGGATAAAGCCTAGAGCTGCACCATTAGTACTTCTCACTGGTAGTGGGCTTGTGCAGCCACATCCAAAGGAGTAATAACACTGTCTTGGATTAGCTATGCAATACCAAAGAATGATCTGTTTGATTATATTGGAAAATGTCTTTTTAAAAATTCAGTAAGCACAATTCATATACTGGTGATGAGACCAGGAGTGAAATCTGCATTACATCTAGGATTCTTGGGGTACGAATTATATTATTAAAATGAAAGGAATTGTAAAGCATTGGTCTCTTGTTTCTTTTATCTTGAAGAGTCCCAAGTCAAAGTCGTGGCCCTTTGTGCTGGTTCTGGGAGCAGCGTTCTGCAGGGCGTAGAGGCTGACCTTTACCTCACAGGTAGGATGGCCTTTAGACTTCTCTTTCCCAACTATGGTTTATTTTTTACAAATACAAAAATAGCAGATTTTAGGACAGTGCCTGGCCCATAGATGATGTCTAATAAATACCTGAATTAAACAGGAACTACACCAGAATTAGGGATGTATTTTATTCTTTGTGGAGGGAAACAAACCATGCAATAATTTGTTAGATTATCTCAAAAATTGATGTTCAACATTTATTTAACCTACCTTCTTCCTAAACCTAATTCCTCTCAAATTTCATGTTAGTTAGTGATACTTTCCACCCTGTCATGTTTGCTAGAAAAATGTCTCATCTTACTCAGACCTAAAGCCAGTCATCAATTCCTATCAGTTTGAGCTCCATAATCTTTCTAGAACCTTTCTCCTCATCTCTACCCAAACACCATCTCCTACCTGAAGTACTGCATCAAGCCTCTAAACTTATACTCCAGATACTCCCCTAAAATTAAATTTTGAAAGTATAGATTTGATGGTGTTAACGGTCCTGGTTAAAAGACTTCAGTGATTTCCTGTATCTGTCCTGGTAGAGCCTGAATGTTGCATCCTCTTTCGTGTAGCCTTTGCTTATGCTGTTTTCATTCACTAGAATGCCCTTTCCTTGCCCCTTTCCTTGTACTGCCAGTGATACGTGATGACCTCCTCTGAGCCTTTTCTGACACTGTCCTGCTTCTGCCCGTCTCGGATCCCTGTCATTTCATCCTTAACCCCCAGTATGCATTTCTGTTGGGAAGAAGTTACTTACCTGGCTCCCAGGCTTTATAACTCTCTCCTTGAGAATAATACCTGATAGGTACTGGTTAATTTTTATTGAAAGAATTACTTGAACTAGTTACTACTCAGGGACATGGCCACACATGGCCCATTATTCATCCAAAGGATTTAGAGGCATTTTAAAGGATTCCCACTTTGTAGACCTTCTGGTACCAGCTGCATTTCTACCTCTGCTCCTCCTCAGGGTTAGGAGAGAGTTAAAGAATTACTTTTCCCACTTCTAGGACCAGACTCTAGGGTCTTAACCTTCTGGCCATCCCATTGGCTGCTTCCCACACCCATGACTTATTATACAGCACACTCTTACAAAGGCGGCTGCACTCAAAGCATTATCATGTCCAGAAGAGTAGAAAGTACAAGCATCTGAACAAGCCCAATGGACTTGCTCTGAACTAATAAATTGAAAATGTACATGACAGTTTCCTGTTTTTTTCTGAAGATGTAAGGTTTTTATAAGCCCTCAAATTTGTACCAGATTGAAATAAACTTACAAAATACAGGCAATTTGACTGAATATCTTATAGCATGGTATGTGGCTGTTTTAAAATTCATTTTAACATTTTACTTAAAAGGAATTTCAGACCTATAGAAAAATTGCAAGAATAGTACAATGAACTCCTGTATGCCCTTCAGCTAGATTACTAATGGTAATATTTTTTTACGTTGTACATTTTCTATGGATATATGTGTGTGTATAAGTTAAAATATATATTTATACATATATTTATATATTTCCTCCAGAACCATTTTGGAATAAATTGCAGACATGACGACTTTTTACTTCTCAGTACTTCATCATATAATCACCTAAGAATGAGGACATTGTTTTATAAAACCATGGAACAGTTACCAAATTCCGGAATTTAATATTGTTAAAACACTTATTTGATATACAGGCCATATTCAAATTTTGCCAGTTGATCAAAATTTATAGCATTTCTTTCCTTTCTTTTTTGAGATAGGGTCTCATTCTGTTGCCCAAGCTGGAGTGCTGTGGCATCATCATAGCTCACTTCAACCTTAAACTCCTGGTCTCAAGCTATCCTCCTGCCTCAGCCTGCCCAGTACCGGGGACTACAGGCATGTGCCACCACGCCTGGCTAATTTCTTAAATATTTTGTAGAGATGGGGTCTCACTATGTTGCTCAGGCTGGTCTCAAACTCCTGGTCTGAAGCGATCCTCCCAAAGTTCTAGGATTATGGGCATGAGCCACCATGCCTGGTCTATAGCATTTCTTTTTCTGATCCATATCCAATCCATGATCACATACTGCTTTAGTTGTTACATCTCTTTAGTTTCCTTCAATCTGGAATAGTTCCTCAACTTTATTTTCATAGCATTGACATCTCTGAAGATTATAGGCCTTTTTTTTGTGGTTATCTCTCATTTTGGGGTGTCTGATTATTTCCTCATAAATAACTTTAATTTTTTTTTAATTGAAAGTAATGTGTTCATAAGATAAATTCAAACAGTTCCAAAATGTTAAAATGCCTTTCCTATCTGGCTATAGGGAGAAATAGTACATATATTACCTGGCTACCTTTAGATGTCTGTGTTATGTGAGGCATCACTTTGAACATAACTTCAGGGATGGGAAACACTAGCTAAAGGACCAAATATTGGCTTCTACTGAAGCTCACCACCCTTGTGAGCCTGCGGTAGTGTTTGCATGGTATTGGGTTAAGGGAAATATCCTATAAAGACCGGCAGATGGGGAGCTTGCTCCTTGCAAATGTAAATTCTCTCCCACTTGTCTCTCTTTCCTGCAACTGCCATCCTGAGCCAAGCTCTTCTTTCTTTGGCTTCAGCTATTGCAGGGTCTTCAGTGATTTCCCCAGTTTCGTGCCTCCTCCAGCTAGTGAGTTTATAATA
Organism: Eulemur rufifrons; assembly: GCF_041146395.1. Classification (NCBI taxonomy): domain Eukaryota; kingdom Metazoa; phylum Chordata; class Mammalia; order Primates; family Lemuridae; genus Eulemur; species Eulemur rufifrons. The sequence goes on along the minus strand of NC_090983.1, from coordinate 31,600,484 downwards.
GTCCAGGCAGCCAGACTTATGTTTCCTAAAGCATGGCTTCTAGCTGGACCGCCTTAATGTCTTTTTCTCCCTTTTTACTTTCTTTTACTATTATAGATTAAGATATTTTAAAAGGTACATGAATAAAAACTATTCCTTATAGTGAAATGACACATATTGGGGAGAAAGTGTGGGAAATTGAAAATTTCTGGGGATAAACTCATTTTTTCCTATGAAACTTTTTTCCTTTTTTATACCTTTATGTCTCTAAATATAGTTAAAAATTATGCTTTTATGAAAAAAACAAATTGTGTACATTTTTCCTCTTAAATTAGAAGTCATAAAATTCACAAACGGTGTTTTTAAAAATTCGAAACATTATATTTTAGTTCTCTTCAAATCTTTTCACAAAAGACGATGATCCTCTTCCACCAATAACTTCAGAATTTCTAGGAATTTTGCCTAAGGCAAAGAAAAATACTTTGTTTTTAATCAAGAAATAATCTTAAACTCATTTCATCCTTTTGAGTTAGATAAGGTTGATGCTGAAAATACTGGTGCTCACAAAAGCATAAAAGAGTCTTCTGGGAAGTATACCTGGGATTTCTCCTGAGGTATTTTATTTATTACTTACATGGGAAGCACACTTTCTGAAAACCCTATTTTACTTAGCAGTAGTCATTTATTTTATTGTGGAAACACTTCGAATGGGTGTTCTTACAGATCTGCTTCTGGCTGGATATGTTGGATTGGACACTTGTCTTGGGGTCTGCTAAAGAGAAAGAAGTTGGAATTCTCAGTGAGATGGTCTCTCTCTTTTTAAGTTGGAGGACATGTAAGAAAATTGTACATAGCTTTTTAGATTTATGTGTAAAAGTAATTCTATTGTATTATGTTTACTTTATACAGAATACAAACTTGGTGTTTCTGCTGTTGTGGTTGAGCATTCCACAGATTCCATGTCTAGTATGTAAGTATTTGTCTTTCCTTTTTGGCAGGTGAGATGTCCCATCATGATACTCTGGATGCTGCTTCCCAAGGAATAAATGTCATCCTTTGTGAACACAGTAACACTGAACGAGGCTTTCTTTCTGACCTTCGAGATATGCTGGGTGCTCATTTGGAGAATAAGATTAATATTATCCTGTCAGAGACAGACAGGGACCCTCTTCGAGTGGTATAATACATACAGGAACATCAGGGTTACACAATCTACAAATCAGTTGGATCCCAGCTCGAATTCATAACACGAATCAGAGGAGTTCATGTCCTTCCTGGAGTGTCTTAGAATGTATTATCATTTCCAGTTTGTTAATCTGGTTCACCAAATGTTCTGTAGCTCAAGGTTAAAACTGTGATGTAACTATTATATTAATAAATATTCATTATATACTGTACCAAAGATTGATGAAAATCTGTTTACTTAACATTCTTAGGAAGTAGTTCTAATAATTCTCTTCTTAGTTTAGTTATAGATGAAATATGTCAATCTAGATCTCTCTGCCCTTAGTTTAAAAATATACTTAAAAACTTGGGTTTTTAAGAAATAAGAACCCTTATTTCTAGGTAGTAGCCTTTTTGGGGTGATAGGGACTATCCATATGTCTGTGTTCTAGTTCCACCTAAATTCCAATCTCCCACCTAAATTTCAGAACCAGGATGAGTTTTTTTTTTTTTAATATACATGATCATATTACTATTGCTTTATGGCTTTGTAGGTGACTCACCTATAATTTTCTTTTCCTTTCATACTCCTTTGTTCCTGCTTTTTCTTTCACTTCCCTCTGGGGCATTGAGCTTGGCTGCCTTACACAGAGGGCAGGGCCAGGGAGTGAAATTCAGAGCAGGAAGAACAAAATTAAATATCTCAAAATATCATCCTGCCCCATTTAATTTGGGCCCTTTATCTACTTGGATGCCCCTTTAAACGGAGCATGTACAGGGCTGTGGGGCTCACTGCCTGCCTGCTGCCACTGTGACGGGGCAGGTAACCTTTCTAGGACTACTGTTTGTTTTCAAGTCATATGGCCAAAGCAATATCCCCTAGACTTTAGACATTCTTGGATCACCTTTATGCTTTTTGCTATTTTTCCATACCACATGTATGTATATATAAAGAGAGAGAGATTTTTTTCCTTTTATTTTTGTTTGCTTGGTTTTTTAAGAGACAGGGTCTCTTTCTGTCACCCAGGCTGGGGTGCAGTGACACGGTCATAGCTTACTGCAGCCTCAAACTCCCAGGCTCAAGGGATCCTCCCACCTCAATCTCCTAAGGTGCTGGGAGTACAGGTGTGCACTACCACACCCAGCTAATTTTTAAATTTTTTGTAGATGTGAAGGCTCACTTTGTTGCCCAGGCTGGTCTGGAACTCTTGGCCTTAAGTGATCCACCTTGGCCTTCCAAAGTGCTGGGATTACAAGCATGAGCCACGGTACCCAGCCTGCTACATATAATTTTCACTTCATGGTTTTTTTGTTTTTTTTTTTGTATTGAGGTAAAATCCAGATAATATAAAATTCATTTTTTTTATTTTTTAATTTAATAGTTTTGTGTATCTGTTGTTGGTTGGTTGTTGTTGTTTCCCCCACCCCCCCACAGATTCTCACTCTGTTGCCCAGGCTAGAGTGCCGTGGCATCAGCCTAGCTCACAGCAACCTCAAACGGGGCTCAAGCAATCCCTTTGCCTCAGCCTCCCAAGTAGCTGGGACTACAGGCATGCGCCACCATGTCCAGCAAATTTTTTTCATGTATATTTTTAGTTGTCCAGCTAATTTCTTTCTATTTTTAGTAGAAATGGGGTCTCGCTCTTGCTCAAGCTGGTCTCAAACTCCTGAGCTCAAACAATCCACCCCCCTTGGCCTCCCAGAGTGCTAGGATTGATTACAGGCATGAGCCACCGCACCCGGCCAAAATTCACCATTTTAAAGTATACAGTTCAGTACCTTTTAGTACATTACGATGTTGTTTAACCATTACCACTATAGTTCCAAAACATTTTTCATCACCCCAAGAGGAAATCCCACTAAGTAATAACTCCCTCCTCCCATCCCTTGTAACCACTAATCTGCTTCCTGTTTCTATGGACTTGTTTATTCTGGATATTTTATATAAATAGAATCATACACTATGTGGTTCTTTGCATCTGGCTTCTTAATATTTTCTCCGTTACTGCTGCCTTTTGTGTTTGGTTTTTTCCTGGTGTATTGTTTTGATTCCCTTCTCATTTCCTTTTCTGTACATTTTATTTTCTTATTTTAAGGGAAATTTTCTCTCACATCCATTATAACTTTCAAATATTTACCTAATCCATCTTAAATAGAGGATTATTACAATACAAAAGAATACTGCTTAAAAGTCTTTTTTAAAAAATGTCATTTTTAAGCTCAGTGTCTAATGACATGTGTTGTTTTGCTGATTTAATAAGGCCACATTTTTACATGAAATAGTTGTTTAGTAATCCCTGGTCTACTCCTGAAAGCAAGTGAGGCTGAGGAAGGACATCAAAATCTCTCACAGGGTTCAGTGACCCTAGGGAAATGGTCTATAGGACTTACAGCATTGCCTTGGATGCCCAAATGGACTGTCTGCATCCAGGTGGAAGGTTGTAGATTGTAGGACCAGTGTCCCCACCTTTCTTCTGCATACACAAGCATCTTTCACAAGTACAACACATTCCCTTTGGCCACATTTTGTGTATGTGTGGGGAGGCTGTTCCCCACCGATGTAGATGGGGATCCTAATCAGATACCTACAGCAGGAAAAGAGTGAAGCTGGCCAGCAGGGGAGATCAATAATGCAGCTCAAGGCAACTGCTGCTGGGCAGAAAGAAGGTCCAGGGTGGCCAAGTCTTCCTGACCTTTCAGGGGAGTACAGGAAATCTGGATTTTTAATGTGATTATCTCCAAATTCTGAAACGTTGGCAACTAAAGCAAAATTTTTTTTTTTTAAAAAATGTGGCTCGAACAGACCCTCATACAGAGGAGAAAAAGGAGGGCTGTAAAGGAGAGGCGACTCCAAGAAGCCACACAAGCAGGTGGGGACGGCAGAGCCCAAGGTTTCGAGAAAGCTTCTCTTGGGGATGTAAAATACACGTACCCTGTGCCGCTTCGTGGCCCAGAGCACCGAGTGGAAGTCCCCACACCCGCCCAAGGCCTCACGGGCCTCCGCGCCCCGCCACGCCCCGCCACCTCCATTGCTGGAGCGCCACAGGTTCCCCCTCCTCCGGACTTAGCCCTCCGTTCCTTGGATGGCCTCGAATGCCATTACCCGCCACTGTCCTCCCAATGTCTGTCGCGAGCTGACTCCCGCTCCGTGCTCCCAGAGGGCCCCACACAGACCCTTCTCTATGGCCCCAAGGCGCCCTCCGGAAACAGGCTGCTTAGGCCAGCGTCACCCATTGGCACCCGGGGTGAGTGACAGTTCCGGAAAGCACGCAGCCCGCCCCGACCGGCGCGCGGAGCCCAGCCAGGGCCTGGCCAGCGCGGGAGTCCCAGCCGATCCGCAGGGGCCGGCGGCGAGGCGCCTACTGGTAATATAAAAAGATGTGTAGCTCTCAAAATATTAATAATACTAGCGATTACTTACACTGCATTAATTTTCAGCCAGGCACTCTAGTGGTTGCTTTACAGACATTGACACTTCCAGTCTTCACACAGTAAGTCCTCAATTAACATCGTGAATAGGTTCCTGGAAACTGCAACTTTAAGGTAAAGGTCTATAAAGGAAACCAATTTTACCATAGGCTAATTGATACAAACAAGAGTTAAATTCCTACAGCATATTCCTGGTCACAAAAACATCGCCAAACTTCTAAATAAATAGCAAAACATTTCTAATATTAAACATTGAAATGTGCATTACATGTAAAGATTAATAAAAACAGGATAATGATTTATCTGCTTATTCCAGCTCAGGGTTGACGGTGGCTGGAGCCTAACCTGGCAGCTGAGGGCACGAGGTGGAACCCACCCGAGACAGGACCCCATTCCATCGCAGGGCGCACGCGCACACACCCACACCCACTTCTGGGACAGTTTAGGCATGCCGACTAACCTAAGGTGCACATCTTTGGGGGTGGAGGGAAAATGAAGTACTGGCAGAAAACCCACACAGACATAGGGAGAATGTGCAAACTACACAGACAGTGGCCCTAGTGTGGAATCAATTTTTTTCTCATCTATGTTATAACGAAACAACATTGAACAAAATGATGTTGAGGACCTGCTGTATAAATATTATTCCCATTTTACAGATGAGGAAACTGAAACAGGTTAAGTAGTTTACCCAAGGCCATCTAGCCAGGAAGTGATGGAGTTAAGATAAAAACTCAAGCAGTCTGGCCCCAGAGCCTGTGTGCTTAACCCCTTATTAATCAAATACATTGACAAAACTGACATAAGAAGTATGGGAGAAATCCTGAAGGAAAAGACATCCATTTAAACTGATTTTAAATTTTTTTTTTTTTAATTTTAAAGCGGTTTATTCTGAGCTGAATGTGTGTGCCTAGCCAGGCACACATGGCCTTAGGGGGTCCTGAGAAAATTGTGGCCTGTTTCCTTGGAAGGTATTATAGGAAATTAAAAAAAAAAGAAAAAGCTTTTATACATGTTTCCACTTTCTCTACTGAGCATGTTACTTTTTATTTGATGATGACAAAAGCAAATCTTTTAAAATACTGTCCAAAATGTCCAAGCATAGAATTCTACATTTCTTTCATAGGCTGCTTTTCCTACAAATCTTATTATTGCCTACAGGAATTGGAATCCTGACTTAGAAATTATTCTGGGTGGATCACCTGTAATATTAAGTCACTGCAGAAATAACTAATAGGGCTGAGCCTTGTGAAATGCCCCAATTAGAGCTGGAAGAGGAGCCAAGAAAGGAGGTGAGAAGAGAATCAGCAGTGTCAGAGATCAAGTTGAAGAATTCAAAGTGATGGTCAAGAACACCAAAGCAGAGAGAATGAGGTAGTAGACAGCCTTTGAGAGACTATCGCATGGTATTTGGTTCAGTCATTCATCATTTGCTTTCTATGTGCTGGGCCCAAGGAATGTGGGGAGGATAGGACAGAAATTTGGATAATTACAATAAACTTTTAAGTATGATAAGGATATGCATAGGGCATATAGGGAAGGTTTTCTGGAAAAAGGGAGTAGAACTCATTCAAGAGGGACAGCTTGAATAAATGCACTGAGGACAGAAACACCGAAAATACTTTGAAAAAGCCCAGATTAATTAATTCTGCATTGTCTGGGGTGGAAAGTGGGAGGCAGAGAAACTGTAGCCAGAAATGATGCTGAAGAAAGCCTGGGGCCAGTGACTCTTAACCCTTTTCTTCTTTATAGCACACTTAAGTTCTGATGTTATTTCATCTTAATAACTCATGATGGCAATAAGGATCTATCTCACGGAGTTAGAGGCTATGGATTAATTCCTTTGGATAGAGTTCCACAAGGGGTTAATAGATCAAAGAATGTGTTTATGATTGGATATACTTATTGCTAGTTTTTAAATAATGACATTATTGCTATAATAAAAATTTAAAGTTTACTGGTCTGCTAACATTACTAAATAACTAAAAATACCCAACATGTCCTTTGTAGTTTTTTTTTAAACAAAGTGTCACTTAGGATTATTCTTTACCTGTCAGGTTTCCTGAACCGTTAACTTTCTCTAAAATGTAGTTACATGTAGGTTCAGCATCCCAAATCTGAAATATTCCCAAATCTGAAACTTTACAAGGGCTGAAAGGAAGTGCTCCTTGGAGAATTTTGGGTTTCAGGTTTTCGGATTTGGGATGCTCAACTGCTAAGAACAAACATATCTTGATTTATTGCACTTGGCAGATACTACATTTGTTACAAATTGAAAGTTTGTGGCAATCCTGCATCAAGCAAGTCTATTGGTGCCATTTTTTCCAACAGCATTTCCTCACTTCATGTCTTTGTCACATTCTGGTAATTCTCACAATATTTCAAAACTTTTCATTATTTTATGTTATGATGATTTGTGATCAGTGATCTTGGATGTTACTACTGTAATTGTTTTAGGGTACCACAAACCACGCTCATATAAGATGGCAAACTTAATTGATAAATGTTCTGTTTTCTGACTGCTCCAGTGACCAGCATTTCTCCATTTCTCCCCCTTTCCTTGGGCCTCCCTATTCCCTGAGACACAATAATATTGAAATTAAGCCAATTAGGACATGACAATAAAGGATTTAGAATTTTACATAAACTTAAATGATAAAGCAGCAGCAGGGTTTGTGAAAGGAGTTCTACTTTCGGTAAAATGCTATCAAACGACATCATATATTACAGAGAGAAATCTCTTGTGAAAGGAAGAGTCAACTGACCTGGTAACCTTCACTGTTGTCTTGAAGAAATTGCCACAGACACTCCAACGCTAGCAACCACCACCCTGATTGTCAGCAGCTATCAACACCAAGGCAAGACCCTCCACCAGCAAAAAGAAGTATGACTTGGTGAAGGCTCAGATGATGGTTAGCATCTTTTAGCAATATTTTTAAATTAAGGTATGTACTTTTTTCAGATATAATGCTGTTGTACACTTAACAAACTACAATATAGTGTAAACATAACTTTTACATGCACTGGGAAACCAAACATTCATTTGACTTGCTTTGTTGTGGTATTTGCTTTATTGTAGTGGTCTGGAGCTGAACCTGCAGTATCTCCAAGGTATGCCTGAATATAGTACGGATATGCCAAAATAACAAAAAATCTGAAACCTGAAACACTATGGGTTCCAACCATTTTGGATAAGGGATACTCAACTTGTATTATTTTAAGATGTCGCTTGTTAGTTGTATGTATCTTTGCTTTTCAAACTTTAACATGCATGAGAGGCCACGTGGGGTGGCTAATGCCTGTGATCCCAGCACTCTGGGAGGTGTAAGCAAGAGGATTGCTTGAGGCCAGGGATTCAAGATAAGCCTGGGCATCATGGCAAAATCCTATCTCTAAAAAAAAAAAAACAAAAGAGAAACAAAACAAGAGAAAAATATGCATGAAAACATTTGTTGGAGATTCAGTTAAAATGCAGATTGACTCAGATGTTTGCATAGAGCCCTAGAATTTCTGGGCACCCAAGAGATGCTGATAGTGACATTTTAAGGACCACACTTTGGGGAGCAAAGATGGTGACCAAAATATGTGGGAAGGCTTGGGGCCAAACTGATAGATAAAAAAATTGTTATGAAAATTTGACAATGAGTTTTATGTTGTACTCATGTTTAAAGTTATATTTTTCACAGCATCAATTATTTCAAATTTATTTAACACATTAAGGATGCTGTAAATTTTAATGTTATTAAAACCTTTTAAATAGCTATTTCATATTTTAATATCCTTACAACTTTTGGCAGAACCTTCTGTGTAGTAGTAAGTGCTCAACATTAATTAAAATGGTTTAACAGCAGTTTGAAAAATTAAAATGTGGGACACCCTCCTAAGGGAGAAATCAAGTAATTACAGTACAAAAAGCCTGGGAACAAAGTCATTTACATAGTAATTTATTCACTCCTCAGTTTTTAGGCACCACAGTCTGATAAGGCAGACTCTTATGACTGTCATAAGCTATTCAGGATTAAGCTGGAAGAATCATCTCGCCTCCTAGAATGCAGGAAAGTATATTTTGAACAATGCTACTGGCTCCTAATTTGAATTAACTGGAAAAAAAAAAAAACAGTAAATTTCTAAAGTTTGTTAGTGATTTTGTTTAAAAGTTAAGCAAAATCTATTAACCATCCCTAAACAAACATGACGCTAAGAAAGTCCAGTTTTTTTGAGCACTCCTTGCACAGGATATTCAGGATTATGCCACGTTCATAAAAAGCAAATGTTTCACATCCCCTGTGCCTTTTTTTACCATTTTGTTAAGAGCACCCAGAAAATCTTTTAAGGTTTCAGTAGGTCTGTTCAATCTTGAAGGAAGCAAGTTAACACCGTAGAAGACATTAATTAGAGACTTAGCAGTGAAAACGTAAGTGCTAGAATCTGAAGAACACCGATGCTGATACAAGTCAATGAACAGCATATATTTTAATAATAATTCTGCCAAGATCTTCACCAGATATGTAAGATACACTCATAAAATTTGAGGAACTTCAAAATATTTTCAGTAAAAAGCCAGCACCATATATTTAAAAAGTGATTCTATCCAAATTGGCTGTTTATTTAATAATAATAAAGTCTTATTGACATGTACTGCTCACAAATAGTATAGACACAAAAATTATAAAAATAAACCAGTAGATATTTAAGGGCAGATGCAAAAATTTGCACATTAAGTCATTAAAGGTTTTGTATATTTTTTATACTCTAACAGTTGTTATAAACTAGATGTAGTAAGCAAAAAAAGGGTGCAAACCAGCAAATATATGTTACCATTTGTGTTTCTAAAAGGAGAAAGATGGACAAATACATATGCATAGACTATCTCTGGAAGAATACATAAGAAATTGCTATTAGTGGTTGCCTAAAGGACTTCGGATCAGGGAGTGGGAAGAAAATTCACTTTCATTGAATATACTTTGGTACTATTAAAAAAAAATTTTTATGTCATATTCATGTACAAATTTAAATATTTTGATTATCAGTTAAGACTAAATCCTTAATAGACTTAACATGAAATCAATTATATGCCACAAGAACACTATAAAAAGAATTTCAAGCATTTTTGTAAATATGTTCATGGAAGAGGTTTATAAGATATGAGTGAGAAATGCTGATGCAGTACGTATTTTATTGCAGTGATATTTTAAGGAAGAATTTCATTTCCAAGTATGAAATATGTCAGGGGGTATGTGAAAACTCTAAGCTGACAACAGTAGCCAAGGTTACCCTTTTTTTCTTTCCTAAGAAAAAAGGCTCGTGCAAATATTTAGAAGGCTTGAAATTATCATTTTAAGAAAAAAAACAAATATTATACAGTGAGTTTTGGGTCTACAGAGGAATCAAGATTAATTTACAGCCAGCCATTAAAATGCTACTCACCTGCATGTTATTCAAGAAAAGAAAAATATGTCAATATACAAGAATAATGAAATGTTTTTATTTTCTGTTGTCTTGAAAACAATTATTAAAATGTAATTCAGGATTTTATTTCTCTAGCCTGGCTTCTCACTTGCATCATGAAGGTCATGGCACAGATATTAACTGTTCCAAGTATCATTATCCATTGATTATGTGCTTTCTAGGTTGGGTATATACCCTATGTACTCTTTATGTTTTTCTCACTATCCCAACTGAATAGTATCATATTCCCTGTCCCCCAACCCCTAAGTACATAGCCTAAGTCCAAAAGGAGAAAGCTGGATCACCTACTTCTTTCCAATCTGTATCTTTTGTTGTTTCAGAAACAGTAAAAGATGATCTGCCTTCTCCATTACACTCATTGGTTTCGGCACACACAGCAGCAAACAAAACCAATTTATGTGATGCCCGTGTCTTTATACTTCCACACTCTGGAACAAGCACACTTGCAAACAATCAGCTCGGGGAGTGTTAGAAGGCCCTCAAAAAATTAGGAATAATATCTCTAGTATAAAAGAATTCAAAAACATCCAGTTCCAAATAGTCCCTGAGCACACTGTTCATTCCAGCAAGAAGTCTCCAGAAAGGTAATGAATGAAAGGCACATTTTCTCCAACTTGAGCACCGCTGCGTAGTACTAGAGACGGTACATCGGCCAGGCTAATCAAAAGTTCTAATTGATGACATCCCCCCCTTCCCAAATTGAAATCTTGTTACGCTGGAAAAATAATCTAATGGATGTAAACACAACACTTTCCACTAGAGGAGTGGCAGCTGGGGTACAACAACCCTTCCATGGAAGGTTCAGGAGTAAAAGATAGCTTCAAGCTTCTTCTTCTTCCTTTTCCAAGAAATCAGTCAATGTTTCACTGTCAACAGGAATTAATAAATACTCCACTCCATCAGTTCCCTAAAAAATGAAAGAATACTCTGTATGTTAGCCATTCAGAAGAGGTATCTGAACACTTCTATTGCAGGTTAAAGAAAAAATGGATTTGACTTCCTTGATGCAATGTTTTAAGTAAATATATAAGTATAAAAATTAAGGCAAAAGGGCACACAGGCATATATATTTAAATACACCGAGTTACAGTTAAACCATTTTATAGTGGAAAAGACGACTGACTGGAGGGTGGGGAGGAGAATACTTATTTTCTTCCCTGTGCTTTAGATCCTTCTTCATTCACCTGCTCTGTCCAGACTCTGACACTACTACTTTTTCTGTTATTTCCGCTTTCAGCAAGATCCTTCCCTATTGGTGTTTTTTTTTTGAGACAGGGTCTTGCTCTGTCGCCCTGCCCTGGCTAGAGTGCAGTGGCATCGTCATAGCTCTCTGCAACCTCAAACTCTTGGGCTCAGGTGATCCTCCTGTCTGAGCCTCCTGAGTAGCTGGGACTACAGGCCTGTGCCATCACACCCAGCTAATTTTTCTATTTTTTGTAGAGAAGCGGTCTTGCTCTTGCTCAGGCTGGTCTCATAATACTGTCCTCAAGCAATCCTCCTGCCTCGGCTGCCCAGAGTTCTAGGATTATAGGCGGGAGCCACTGTGCCTGGCCCCTATTCTCCTATATTGGCTTTTTTTTTTTTTTTTGAGACTGAGTCTCACTCTGTTGCCCAGGCTAGAGTGCCGTGGCGTCAGCCTAGCTCACAGCAACCTCCAACTCCTGGGCTCAAGCAATCCTACTGCCTCAGCCTCCTGAGTAGCTGGGACTACAGGCATGCGCCACCATGCCTGGCTAATTTTTTCTATATATGTTTTTAGCTGTCCATATAATTTCTTTCTATTTTTAGTAGAGATGGGGGCTCGCTCTTGCTCAGGCTGGTCTTGAACTCCTGAGCTCAAACGATCCACCCTCCTCGGCCTCCCAGAATGCTAGGATTACAGGCGTGAGCCCCTATTGGCTTCTGAATACATTCAGGTATGTCCAATTTTTAAATAACCCTCACTAGACTCCTTCATTCCTCTCCATCTATCATCCTACCTCTGCAGCTTTCCAGGAGAGTTGTCTATAATGGCAGGCTCTATTTACCCACTTCTCACTCAACACAGTTCAATATATCTACTGCTCCTATTATCATGTCATTTGCTTAGACCACCAGGGAATTCCATATTTCTAAATCCCATAGATATTTTCAGGCTTCATCTTTTTGGCCTCTCAGCAGCATCTGACAGAGTTAACTATTCTCTCTTCCTTAAAACATGCTTCTTTTGGCTTCTGTGACATCTCATCCTGGTTTTCTTCCTAGTTCTTGGGCTGTTTCTCTCATCTCTGCAGGCTTATCCTTTACTTGGCTGTTAAATGTCAGATTGCTCAGCTTAGTTCCTGGCTTTTTAATCTCACTAAATGTCCTCCCTCTTGGTGTTCCCAATGCCTGGTTTTAGTTACAATCTAGATACACAGTAATCATAATCTTGTAACTCCAGCTCAGATCTTTCCTCTGGTATCTTGTCCTAGGTATACAACTGCCTAGTTGGAAATCTCAAAGGAACCTCAAATAGTATAAGCCTAAACTTAACTAAGATCATGAAGTCATCATCTGTCTTGCCAAAATGTTGCTCTTCCAGTTTATCATCCAATGATCCCACATCAGGCTGGGATCCCACTATCATTGGATGAAAAACTAGAAGAAACCAGGAATCACTCTTGATACTTTCCTTTCCCTTGGCCCCCACATCAAATTATCATCAATTCTTCTCAATTGTGTCTCCCAAGTATATCTTGAATTCAATCACTTTCTCTCTTCACCCTCATCCAAGTCACCATCATCTGACCCAGACTATTAAAACATTCCTGGCTGGCCTCTGTGCATCCACTTTTGGCAGTCCCATCCTATTCTGCCCCATTCCACTCTCCACACCAGAATTAGAATAATTTTTTGAATGATGTCTCATTATTTTAGAATAAAGATTAAACTCCTTTCCTTGGACTAAAAGACATGTATGGTGTAGCCTTACATCACCCTCTCTTCAGCCTCATCTTGTGCCATGCTGGCCTTTTTGTTCCAGGGTCTCTCTACATGCCGTTCCTGGTCTGGAATACTCTTCCCTTCCCTTTTTGACTAGTTATCTCCCAGTCTTCCTTTAGATCACAGCTCAGTAGTCTCTTCTGATAGCCATAATTAGGTCAAATCCATCTATTTTAATATGCTCTTTTGGATTATAGGACTTACTTAACACAGTTGAAATTTTACATGTGTGTGATTACTAATGTCTATCTCCCCTATTAGACTTTAAGCTCTGTAAGAAAAACAATTAGGTTTTGCTTACTACTATATCCTATTACTTAGTGCAATATCTGATACATAGTTTGTACTCAATAAATATAGACTATTAATGAATGGGGTAGAGGGAAGAGAGAAGGAAATAGAATTATTTGACTCATACATCTAAATGCCTCTAACTCTGTACTAGATCCTACATGTTTTCTTCTCTAAAGCAGAGTACTTTTACCATGGTTCTTTTTACACAGCTCAAATGGCACAGTGCCTAAATGAATCCTTGTGACCTATCATGGAATCTCAGTATCAAAATCAGGTTTGAGTAAAAGGTATACTTGTCCCTAAGTAAATGATATATACTATACAATGCTACAATACAGTTTTACCTTCTTTGTTCTTATAAGCTTGTGGTCCCTAAATTCAGTTAACTGGGCCCGGAGTGTCAAATCACTATTGACGAGGAATGCCTCCCGACACTGCTGGTAAAAATCTTGAAAAGAAAGTCCTGGTGAGTTCAAAAGGAGATATAAACATAAGTCAGCGTTTAACACATGACCCCATGTATGAACACCTATACCAAAGGACACAGAACAAAAGTTCTGTTGGCATGTTATGCCAGAGCAGTCAATAAGCATTGATAAAGAAAATAGGGAAGTACCTCTGGAAGAAGCAAAATTAGAGAACATTTAGGCATGCATATTATGGCTTATAGCTTTTAAAGAGAGCTGACTGGTGAAACTAGTCAGCTGTGATCAAGTGTAAAACAACCCTGTAGGAAGTTTTAAATAGCATAAATAAAGTTAACCTTTATTTTATTTATTTATTTTTAGAGGTGGGATCTCATTATGTTGCCCAGGCTCGAGTGCAGTGGCTATTTACAGGTGCAATCATAGTGCACTACAGCCGTGAACTCCTGGGCTCCAGTGATCCTCCTGCCTCAGCCTCCTGAGTAGCTGGGACTATAGGCTGTGTGCCACTGTACCTAGCTTAAAGTTGACTTTTAAAGAAAGAACTAGGAAGTCATGAGAGTGGAACAATTACTAAAATGTTAGTTCAAATTAATACATTATTTTTGCCAAAGGGGAAGAAAATCTCCTAAGATGCCCAGTATATGAAACATATGTAACTGGCAGACACACATCCATAGTAAGCACAGAGAATTTTAAAAGTAAGCTTGGTTTGTCTTTTGTGTTGGCAGGGCTGCTTGGAAATTTGCTATGTGGCAGACATACCCATCACAGAGTGATTACTAATTCACTGCTGTGAAACACTGTAGTGTTATCATTAGATTCCAGAAAAGGGGACTTATGGGGTGAAACAAAAGTTACACAATTTAATATCATAAATATTGGATACCAATGTAAGAAGGGTTATCCTGGTTATCCAGCTGATACTTTATTAGTAGCCTGAAAATTCCCCTAAGGAAAAAAACAAAAAAACAAACAAATTTAAATCTAGAATGTTAACATCAAAAGACAACAGCTAGTAGTAAAATACACATAGAAAATGTTAAATATTTGGCCTGTCTGCATTATCTTCCATTCCTTTCTGCAAGGAATATCATATCCTTGCCTACTTAAACAGAAAAAGCTTTTTTACTTCCTTTTAAGAAAAATCTAAAAGTAGTTTTGGTTTTAGATGTTTACATTGTTTCCAATTTTAGATTATTAAAAATAACCTTGCATTAAATAAAACTATATACATATTTTTTCATATTTTGAATTATTTCCACAGGAGAGTGAACCAAGTGGAACTATGGGGTTGGAAGTAGTGTTACACAAACTAAGATTCCCAGGAGTACTTAGGTATGTCAACAATTTTAAATCTTTGCATTTTCGTTTTTATAACGATCTAGGAAAACAATTACTATAATCATCTGAATGACTACTTTTTAGCTAAGTACTGCTACTGACTCCAGAGTTAAATTTTGGTTAAAATTTTTGATCAATCACATTCATACCAAGTAAAGACTTAATGATGCTGGAGTTTGCATAATGAACCAAAATTTCAAAATAGCTTAAATTTTTAAAAAAGTTGTTGGAGGCTAGCACACAGATATTTAGCTATGCCAAACTAAAAAATATTTGCATTAGTCAGTGCCATATTTAACGCTGTGAGTTCTTACACTGCACGGACCCCCAACTTATATACAGCAACTTCTGATATTCCCTTAGCAGTAAGTGTAATAAAATAGGATGAAGACCTTTTCTGTTCCCAATTTTATCAAAAATTTTGATTAGGTAACCATTTAATGCATATTTTGATATTAATAAATGCCAATCTTATGTTTAGTGTACAAATCAGCTTTGCAGAGTAATAAAATTCATTAAAATTAGCATTGGAGGATTAACATAATGGAGTCTTGTGATGGTACAGTTGATTATCTTGACTGTGGTGGTAGTTATGCAAGGCTATGTATGTGACAAAACTGCACAGAGCCACACACACACACTTTCATACACACACAAATGAGTGCCTGTATAATGGTGACATCCGAATAAGTTCTATAGATTGGATTGTGCCAATGTCAGTTTCTTGGTTTTGATACTGTACTGTGGTTGTGTGAGATGGTGGTGGGGGATGAGGTGGTGGTTGGGGAAGGGGGTGCATGAGACTTCCCTGTACATTTTTTCTGTAGCTTCCTGTGAGGCTATAATTATCTCAAAACAAACAGTTAATCTCCCATGCCTCTACCTAACACACACATAAATGAAAAAAAAATGCTAGGGGAAACAAAAAAGAAATACCTGAAAGTCTATCTGTACCCGTCCTCTATCTACTCTTCTCTTTTTCGCCAGGGTTAGTACCATTCTGAAATAGGTATTTTTTATTTCCATGCATACTTTTAACTTTTATTCATATTGATATGGCTGCCAATGCTGCTTCTAGATCCAGAATCAGCTACGCTGTGGCTTCAACTCTGCTGGGCTGTGCTACAACTCTGCTCACTGCTTTATGGTTCTGTTTCAATTGAGATGTTCATATTTTGAGCCAGGCTATGTTTTTTTATTTTTGTTTTTATCTATTATGCTGTGTGTTTGGAACAGGAGGGGATGAATTAAAGTGTGAAAGTATTATGCCATCTTGACTAGAAATGTCCCCTCATTGTCCTTTGTAAAGACAGAAACTGTCATTGCTAGTCTGGCTTGCTTAGTTTTTAGGAAACCGAATTTTCTATCAAATTTAAAACAAAAAAACCATTTATACTGATTAATTTGTAGGTCTGATACATTTATAACTTGGGAACCATAGTTTTGTTTTTTTTTTTTTTTTGAGACAAGAGTCTCACTCTGTTGCCCGGGCTAGAGTGCTGTGGCGTCAGCCTAGCTCACAGCAACCTCAGACTCCTGGGCTCAAGCGATCCTTCTGCCTCAGCCTCCTGAGTAGCTGGGACTACAGGCATGCGCCACCATGCCCGGCTAATTTTTTCTATATATTTTTAGTTGTCCAGTTAATTTCTTTCTATTTTTTCAGTAGGGACGGGGTCTCACTCTTGCTCAGGCTGGTCTTGAACTCCTGAGCTCAAACGATCCGCCCGCCTCGGCCTCCCAGAGTGCTAGGATTACAGGCGTGAGCCACCACACCCGGCCAGAATAGTTACCTTTATATTAATAATATTCAGTCTACACACCCAAGAACACAATATTTCTTTTCATCTACTCAAATCTTAATTATCTATTCTTAGCAAGGTTTGTTGTTTTTCAACACTTCATGTTGTTAAATATAGTTATAGAATTTTATGCTTGTGGGGGGGGTAGAGTTTACTACTAAAAGCCTTTTACAACAGGCTAATTATGCAATTTATTTTTTGCTGGCTTATGCTATATCCAGCTTTTCTTAGCTTTTATTAATTCAGATATGCCTCTTGGTTAGGCTGCTGAAAGGACTTCACTGGAGACATTATACAGAGAAGCTTAAGAGCATGAGCTTTGGAGCTGCGCAGATTAGTATCAAAATCTTTGTGCCATTAACTATACACCTTACTTATGAGGATCAAATGACCTATTGCATGTTAAGGGATTAGTGTTTGAGTCAAAATGTTCAATATGTAATTAAAAATAACCATGACATTTAAGTACAATCCACCAAATTCTGCTTTTTCTCCATGATGAGCACTTAGATGCTCTTACTGAGAAATATCAAAATGTATTAAGAAAAAAATGTTGGTACTCCTGCTTTATTATTGGGCAATCTGATAGACTGCTACTGAGTACTCCGCCTACTGCATAATACAGTACTGGCAACTATTATTACTACTATTTCTCCTAACCCTTCAAGCTAAGTAGGGACCTTAGTATCACTATGAAAACCTAGTAGTGCATGTATAATATTAAAATGTATAGAGTTTTTTTAAAGAAGAAATACGGTTTTAATCCTTACCTTGCGTTAGGGGTAAGGCTTCGTAAGACATGAGTCAAGGAACTAAGTGGTAGGGATCCAGACTGTTTAACCAGAAGAGAATTTTCATAGGAGGTTTCTTCAGTATAAGGACTATATGTAGTAGTTTCATACCAGAGCCAGTTGTAAAGACTTTGCTTTGCATGATCCCACACTAGAGCACATGATCAAAAAACACCAAGAATTACAAATTATTTTCATATTGTGATATTACTAAATTCCATTCTAGGAAAGAATGAGAAAGCATTAAATAAAAATGAATCCTAAAATTTTTCACTTTTGCTAGCTCCCCATCCAAATCAGTAACTGACAATCTAATTTCATCGTCTACCACATCTGAATCTTTATTTGTACATTAAATATAAATTAAAATATCTTAGCACTATCATGACATCATTTAAAAAAATTTAATAATTTAACATTTTGTTCTATAGGATTATCACAAAGCCTGAATTAAGTTCATAAATTAAATGTTGCAATACCACAAGAGGAGAAAATCCAAAAATAATAGTTGGGTCTTCTCTCCCTCACGTAACTTTAGGTATAAAAGACCCTCCTTTAGTATCTGAATTTTTATTTCCAAAAATTATGTTCTAAATCAGATTGGTACACATTTTGGCAACCTGTGCTTTTAAACATGTAACAGGGAGGCCGGACGCTGTGGCTCACACCTGTAATCCCAGCTACTCAGGAGGCTGAGGCAGGAGAATCGCTTGAGCCCAGGAGTTTGAGGTTGCTGTGAGCTAGGCTGATGCCACGGCACTGTAGCCCAGGTGACAGAGCAAGACTCCGTCTCAAAAAAAAAAAAAAAAGTAACAGGAGAAAAGTATACTAAAAAAAAAAAAAATAAAAATTTTATGACTTACAACATTAAGCAAATTAATTTTGTAAGACTGATAAGAAAGAAAAACAGTAATATTTAACTTACTGAGAGGAGCATTGAGGTGATCAATAGATGCTATAAGGTATATGTTATGCAAAGATGACAACTGTCCAATGATTTGCTGGCTCTTGTCTCCTCTCAACATTTGGCTATCCAAATTGTGGATAAGAAGGAAGAGTTCTAAAGAAGAATCTAAAAGGAAAAAGAATCCAATTATTATTTTCAATGATATTTCAGTGATTATTTTCCTTACCACACATAATGCCTAAGTATTAAGAAATATACCAAAGTAGTATATGATAAAATAATGACTGCTTAGGAGAATGCAATTTATTTGAGAAGATATGTCATTCACTCATAAAATAGGTAAGACATGGTTGATACTTAAATCTGGCCCTAAAGGAAGCAGCCTTTACTAAGGCAGAGGGAAAAAAAGGCAAGATGCATATACTAGATTGGAGGTGAGTCCGTGCACGTTGCATTACAAGGTGGGAGTGGAGGGGATACCATCAAAAGAAGAAAAAAGAGTTCTCATCAAGCATTTTAAGATTATAAGAAAACCCTGATTATTACAAAAGCCAAAGGAGACTAAAGGAGGGGAAAGGGTTTAGGATATCACTCAAGGCATCAGAAAGTTCAGAGAAATTATTATTATAAGTCAGTGAAGGAAGAATTTAGAGGATGGAGCTGTTGACACCATCAAATACAACAGAGATCAAGATAAAGAGTAAACCAAGGTCAACAGGCTTAGTAAGAAAGAAATTACAAGTGATTATCAAGCATACGGTTCTGGTAGCATAGAACAAAGAAATTAAAAGGAAATAGGTAAAAAAAAAAAATAGAAGGTGATATGTCTTCAAAAACTCTGAAATCATATGAAAATAGGGAAATAAAACTATAAAGTGGCAGTAGAATCAAGAAAATTTTTCCTATGCATGCTTAAAAGGCAAAGGTATTGGTAAGTCTCTCAGGAGACTGGGTAAGAAATGGGACACTTGGCATATATGTTGGAAGATGAGCCTTTCAGAGCCTGGAGGTAGATGGACAAGAGAGACACCATAGTGACAAAGATTCTGAGATGAAACATTTTGAAAATCTCAGGTTCCTTGAATTCTAGAAGTCACCATAGTCAACAGTTCATTAAAATAGATGCCTAAGTCATTTAATGTGTGTGTATATACATGTGTGGGTGTGTTTTTTTCACACTTTGACTATGGTGACTTCTAGAATTCAAGGAACCTGAGATTTTCAAAATTATAGGGGTGAAATACTGCAGCAATTGATTTTTAATTAAATAATAAGATTGAAAGAACTGAAAACAAACTAAGCAGATTGGTTTATCTTATGAAAAATGTGCTAGTGGTTCACTATATGCCTATATAATCAATGAACAAGGAATGTTCATATAAGCAATTAGTTTTGGGGTTCAGTGAAATATATATACTTGACTGTCATGTTCTATAAAGTTACTACAAACACTGAATTAGTGAATACTGAACCACAGTTCCTAGAGGAAATACAAGGTTACGTTCCTGTGAGAACATTTTTATCAACTGATCAATACATAATTTTGTTTTATGTGTGTTTCTGTTAAGGACACATTTATTTTTAATGCACACTGTTGATCCTTTAACACTGTACTCACAGTCAACAGCACTATAACTCATACCTGAAGGAAGTTTATGTAACGCAGGTGTTTTTTCCACAAGGCACACCATAGGCTTCTTGTGTTTAAGAACACTGGAGAGTATTTTAGTACTATACTTGGGGCCACTTTAAATAGCCAAATCACTAACAAAAAACACAAAAGTGTGGAAAATGTAGCATTAAGTAATGCAAAAAAAGACACTTGTTTTACAGTCTGAGAGTTGAAACAAGAAGGCAGAGTATTATTGCCTTGTTTGACCTCAGCGGGGAATGTGTGCAGTGGGCGATTCAAATTTTTTGCCACTCTGCATGTCCACACATGACTGTGAAAGTACTAAGAATATTGATTTTGGGATTACAAATAAATGTTAGTGAGTAGCTGAATTTGGAATTATAGAATTTGTGAGTAATGAGAATCAACTGTACTTGTTTCAAATGTGTAGAGTTGGTATAAGAATGTATATTGTCCATGCATATAAAAAAGGACTGTAGTTAAAATGGGCTTAAAAGCCTGAAAGGAAGAAATCTGGGACAGGAAACATTTCAGCTAAGAAACAAAGGGAAGGAAAACTTAAGAATGCACCGGGATATTGACAAGATAAATAAAAGTGCTATGGAAATGGAGCTACGATTATTATCATTCTAAATAAAACTATTTATCAAATCAATTAAGCATTATCAGTTACTCCTTTTAATTCTTAAGCAATGACTAAATGACAATTGTTATAGGCTGAATAATATTATTTCCAATTTTCTGATATGCTTATATAACCAAAACATTCATACCAAAAGAATAACAAAAAAATTGTCTTTTCCCCATTCCATAGATCTTAGTATATTAAATTATTCCAATGTAGTGATATTTACTCAGTATAAGGAAATAAGAATGTTTTATAAACATATTAAACAATATAAAAATATCAAAGATGTACCACTCAGCTGGAAGCACTCCACACTGGCAAAACAAAAGCTGAAAATTATTCTGAAATAAGAGGCTTTTGGCTATACAAATTTAAGACAGGAGGAGTAATTCTTTCTTTTCTTTTAGTTAAATGAAGTTCACAGAAAAAAGTTCATAGAAGAGCCCTGGACTTATGTTCAAACTGTTGGGCAAGAAAGCTCTGTTTTCCCTCCTGGACTTGAAGTTGCGAGGATGGAAGCTGAGGAGAAATGAGATCAAGGGGAATTGAGTTTTGAATGAAGTGATGGAACAAGCCACAGGGATAAGTTCCTGGCAGAGGGAACACCCTCAGCATGAGGAAAAGGAGGAAGAAGCCTAGTGCAGTAAAGTGAAGAGGTTAGAAAGCATGAAGGAGTTCACACAGAGCAGGCAGAGGCCAGATCTTGAAGGGCCTCTCGAGTCATGAGAGGGGTTTGGATTTTACTCTGAGAAGCTTTTGGAAGGTTTTGAGCAGAGGAGTCATATGATCTGATTCACATTTGTAAAAGATCACACTGGGATGAGACTAGGGATGAGGGATGGGGTGGAGGAAGAAGGGAGACAGGTTAGGAGGCTGTTGCATTACTGAGGTAGAGAAGATAGTGATTTAGACTAGGATTATAGTTTTGGTGAAAAAATATTTGGCATGGCCTGTTTGAGAATGGAGCCAGAGCAAAATAAAATAGAGTCTAGGGAGTTACTTCTGATGACATCATTAGAGCTCCTGGATTCAGGGGCTGTTTTTTACAGTTATGTGAGCCAATAAATTCTTTTTTATGCTTAAAGTCAGTTCGATTTGGGATTCTGTCACTTAGAAATGAAATGAGACTTGGCTTATGTGCATTATCTCATTAATCCTCAAAACAAATCTATGAGGTTACTACTATTAGCTCAATTTTGCCATTAAGAAAACTGAAGCTTGGGGTGGGGGGAGGGGATGGGTGTATACCTACATAATGAGTGCGATGCGCACTGTCTGGGGAATGGACACGCTTGAAGGTCTGACTGGGGGGGGGGACATGGGCAATATACATAACCTAAACTTTTGTACCCCCATAATAAGCTGAAATTTAAAAAAAAAGAAAGAAAAAAAAAGAAAACTGAAGCTTCCCCATAATATTCTGAAATTAAAAACAAAACAAAACAGAACAAAACATGCATGAATAAGTGTGTACCTTTTAGGAGCTTAAGAAAGTGAAGAAATATGGGAAATGACAGGGATCCATATTTGGGTGGATGCCGCCATGGCCAAGACTTTTATATGACGTATATAGGGGAAAGAAAAGGTGTGACAGGAAATTGAAGCTAGAGAAAGTCCCCTGGAAATCCACAGAAATCTTATGGGCATAACTGGATCATTGTAGAATACAGAACATGAATTGAAGCTAAAATTTTAAGTTTCTAAAAAGCAAAATGATCAAAGGTAACATATAGGCTCACTTGTAATAAAAATTTTGTACACAGCATCTTTCATTGTTTTTTTTTTTTTTTTTTATTTTTAGTTGTCCAGCTAATTTTTCTATTTTTAGTAGAGATGAGGTCTCACTCTTGCTCAGGCTGATCTCAAACTCCTGAGCTCAAATGATCCACCCGCCTCGGCCTCCTAGAGTGCTAGGATTACAGGTGTGAGCCACCACGCCAGGCCCACAGCATCTTAATCAGTTAAAAAAAAAAAAAAAGAAAAAGAAAACTGAAGCTTAGAGAGAGAAAGTGAATTGCCCGGGGCCATGCAGAAGTAATGGTAGAGTAAGTAATGGTGGAGGTAGGATTCAGATGGTGTTGGGGAACCTGTGGCCTTGGGACCACATGTGACCTGCAGCCTGAGTGCGGCCTTTTGATCAAATCCAAATTTTACAGAACAAATTCTTTTAATAAACAATGATTTACTGTTTGTAAAACACAGATGGTCCCTAAATAATATTACTTCAACTTATGAATTTTCAATGTTATGATGATACCTACACAACCATTGTTTTTCACTTTCTGTACAATATTCAATAAATTACAGGAAATTTAAAAAAAAGTTCATAGAAAAAGAACAAATTATTTTAGAGAAATCTAAATCAGCACTGAGACAAGTGCCATTATTAAAATAATACTTTTTGTGTCAACATGAATAACTAACTTCACCCTAAAACTACAGAGAGTCTATTTCAAGTTACCTTCTTTAAATTTGTTTATTATCCAATCTAGCTGATCCAGCACACTTCGGAAAGTACCCATATAATTGAGGACTTCTTCTGTTATAGAATTCAGGACCTATATCATAAAAGTACAAGAGGTACCACATTAATTATAATTTATTCTGTCATATAGGACAAACACAACTAGCAAATAAATCCTTTACGCTAAGGATACTTTTTATAAAAGGAATACTACATTGGTTAATATCCAGTACCCAAAAACTTTAAATTAATTTTCAAATGATGAAGAGATATGAACATTTAAAATAAAAATGATCTATGATAAATGTACTGTGGAACTTAAACTATTGTTTATATTTTTATTATTTTTTAGAGTACCAAAATGATATAAAAGTACAATAAAATTGAAGATCCCCAAATCCTGTCCTTCAGAGAAGTACCATTAATATTTAATATTTGCTGTAGTAGACAAAGCTAACATTTTCCTACATTTTAATACCTGTCAGTTACAAAGTAGGAAATTCAAAGATGGGGTTTCAAAGGTAGATCCTTCTGAGTCAAAATACATGATCCTAAGCACTATTTAATTCTACTAGTGTGAAGGCTAAAACAAAAATCCTTTACATTTAATGTTCCGGGATAAGGAATAGCATCCTCATTAATGTGGGGGTATAGATTGGCAGGAACTATAATGCTGTTCCCTTTAACATTTTTGAAACTTACGGATTTTACACTGATTCCAGGAAAGAAGCCATTGATGACAACATGAATGGAATCTTGCAGCATGGTGGTTCGAAACCTTTCTAGTAAATCTCTCTTAGAACCCAAACCATAAAGCACAACGTTGAACCCAAGGCTGTTAGGAAAGACAGTATTCATGAAATTAAAGTTTATGTCTTTTATTGACAATTTTATTATTAACCAATTTCCTTAAAGTAACCTTATAAAGAATACAGGAAGAACTGGGATGGTTAAATAACTGAATTATCAATTCCCAAATTATACAAGGTAAAGGCACAATTTCATTATTTGTGTACAAAGTTTATAGTTCCAACTTCTTCAGCAGCTTTCTCTCCAGTTCCTATTACCATTCCAGTGACAAGATGCCTGGAGGCAAGGGAGACCATTCCTCCCAGTAAAGGGCACTAATGGTTCTACAGGCTGAAGCAAAGTTTAAATTGATGGATTGAATTAGAAAGGTAAGCAGGGGCCAAGTAACAAAGATCTTATTAAGTCATACTAAGATGTCAATTAGACTTTATTCCAAGGGCAATGAGTATTTAAAAGTAACTAATAAGGTGTTCACAGAAAGGTTTTAAGTAGGAAAGTAACATTATCTTTTCAGAAAGATCATAATGGATAGGAAGGAGGAACAAAACTGGCCAAGGTGAAGAACTTAGCTGCCATGGGGAAAAATGTAAGGTGTCAAGAGCTTTACAGTCAATTGATAGGATTTGGAGACAGATTAGATGTGGAGGGTGAGGGAACTGGAATATTTAAGCATGATTCAGTTTTCTACCATAGGCAACTATATGAATAGGGTGATATTCTGTTCTGCATTAGCAGGGTCAGGTGGAAACAATTGGTTTAACATGAGTTCAGTTTTATGTATGCTGAATTATTTACAACACATCCAAGTAGAAACTTCCAATATTCATTTAGATATCCAAGTCTGCTGCTGAGGTGTGAGGTCTGGGTTGGAGATAACAGTTATGGCAGTCATTCATATACAAAAAGTAACTGAAGCCAAGAGAGTGAAAGAGACCACCCAGAACACCAAGCACTAGGGGGTCAAGCTAAAGTCCAACTTCACGATTGTTTATGAAGGAAATAGTATTTATGTGATGCTCTCTGACAATGCAGCATAGCCTAGAAATAGCAGAAAAGAAAAGAGATAACCCACAAAGGTTGAAATTAGCAATGCTGAAGCGTCAGAAAGGAAGAGGCAAGGGAATTCAGAGAGCTAGCAATTCTGAAGTAGCCGACTATATATAAAGTCTAACCTGGGAAGCAGAGCAAATCAAAGTTATCTGAGTTAACACACTGGGAGATGAAGAACTGATGGGCTGGGGGATGGGATTAGAGCAAAGAACTCCTTTATAAATTTATAATGTACAGACCCATAAATAGTTATTGAAAGAAGCTGAGGTCCTTGCAGGGAAGATAATCATTCTCTTCTTAGCATGACCCTTGGACATATTATTGGCAAAAGAAAACCAGGATCAACTGAGGGCAATTGTGACAATTTCTCTATGTTCTTACTGCTTACCTGCCTTCTTATTTACCCCAGTGACAATGTGTGTGTGTGTGTGTGTGTGTGTGTGTGTTTACATTAGTGTACATTTTAAGCACTTCCTTATGTTAAGATATTTTAAATACAAATATAAAAGCAATTATAGTTTAATGGCTGGGCACAGTGCTTTGAGAGGCCAAGCCAGGAGGATCATTTGAGGCCAGGAGTTCAAGACCAGCCTGGGCAACATAGTGAGACCTGTCTCTAAAAAAATTTTTTTTTAATTTAAAAAAAAAAAAAAAAGCAATTATAGTTTTAAAAAATACTATGGTTTGATTTTAATCACTCTGTTAGGTATTTTAACGGAAATTTAAAATTTCACCTGAGGCATCAGAAAAATGATAAAATTGAAAAACTATTCTAAGAAATAATGTTAAAATGGCAAAATGATGTTTATAGAACAAACCTACTCATAAAATTCTGAAAGTCTATAGTACATGCATGTAAACTCAAAAAAATATATAACTTTTTATTTAAGGAACTATGCTGTGGAAAACTGAATGAAAATATAATTGATATATTTATTAACCTTGACAAATTAAATTTTCAAATATTTTTATGAGTAATAACTTCTAATTCTAATAAATGCTATTTATTTTTACCAATGTCAAGCTGATAAACTTAAAAACACAAATTTCTTAAAAACTAAAATTTCTGAGAACAGTAATACAATGACATTTCTATATGTGAGTCATAAAATAAGGAAAACATTTCTCAATTTATTTTATATATAAATAAGTATATCAAGCTCATTGTGAAAAGAAAGTTAAATATGTTAAATTACTTTGATTTAACAGAAAGATTTAAATAAATATTTATTTTACAAGGGTTTCTAATAATACTCACTGTAACTGCAGCATCCATTTATGAAATAATTTTTCATATTGTTGATTTAGTTGTTTAAGTTCAGCAGAAAAGGAAGGAGAAACCTTGCTCAATAAGTTATGCAATGTTTGCTTAAAAAAAAGGAAGAGGAGGGGAAAAATTATTCTCAAACCACATACATCAAATCAATCCTAATTAAAACTATTTCCTTTGAAGTTGAGGTTAGAAGAAGCTATTGGTGGAAATATTACTTTAATCAGGTTTGACAATGACTGTATCAACTGAATATACAAAATACTTTAAAAATGATTTAAATATTTGTTTTCTTAAGATATTTTAATATTCTTTTTAGTACAAATATGTAATAACAGTAAAGAATTTGCTAAGTTTTGTCCAGAACCATTTAAATGATTGTACATTCCAAATATAAGGCTTTAATTTCTATAACAGTAATTTCATTACTATAAGATGATTAAATCTGCCTCCCAGCTTTAACAATAAATCCAGACAGACTTTTAAAAACCTGCGGATTTCAGGCAGGGCGTGATGGCTCACACCTGTAATCTTAGCACTCTGGGAGGCTGAGGCAGGAGGATCATTTGAGGTCAGAAGTTCAAGACTAGTCTGAGCAAAAGTGAGACCCCGTCTCTACTAAAAATGGAAAAAATTAGCCAGGTATGGTGGCAAGCACCTATAGTCCAGTCCCAGCTACTCGGAGGCTGAGGCAGGAGGATCTCTTGAGCCCAGGAGTTTGAGGTTGCAGTGAGCTATGATGACACCACTGCACTCTTATCTGGGGTGACAGAGCAAGACTCTGTCTCAAACAAACAAACAAAAACAAAAAAACACACAAAACAAACCCCAACAAAAAAAAAACCCCACCTATGGATTTGAAAAAAATATAAAAGTCTAAGGTAACAGTTCAATATTAATGCTCAGAAAACATTAAAGGTTCTTTATAATTTATTTGCCATTATCATTAGTAAAATAAACTTATATCACTGCTCCTCTTCCAAAATCTATCTCTAACAAATCCTTTATCTTTGATAAGTATGGCTAAGTTTTAAAAACAATAATAAACTCAGGAAGGTGCATTGCTCTGAACCCTAAACTTGGAAATTCATGCTGATGAACCAAACACAGTTCACTTTTTGAAATGAAAACTCCAACAAAAAGCTGTATATGCACCTTTACCCTGGCACTACCATGTTTTCATGATTCTACCTTTCAAGTAAAATATTCTTTTAATACTGAAGATTAGAGTCGCAGTCAATATTCCAGGCACTCTGGCCTGTACAGTGTTTATTTATCTACATATTTAAAGAGAAACAGAACTACCACTAAGTAAAACTGTTAAGTAGGTAGCTAAAAAAATCTCTTATCCCAGTAGTCATTTATACTGGGTTATCTGAGCATATTCAGACTTCAGTGTTAACTCTGGAATGCTATCTCATCCATGCACTTTCATTTCAAACTTTAATACTCACAGAGAATTGTACTATTGCCCCCAGTACTTATCCTCTCTCTGTATCCATACTTTGTTACATGACTTTGCAGTTACTCCCACTAAATGGGTGGAGTATAGTTCCCTGCCCTTTGACTTTGTCTCCAGCCATGTGATTTGCTGTTGCTACTAGAATGAGGCAGCAGTGACACTGCCAGTTACGAGCCTAGGCTTTAAGAGGTCACGTGTTGTTCCATTTTTTCTCTTATGTCTCTGCCACTGTCGTGAGAAGAACATGCCTCAGTCAGCCTGCTGGCCCAATGAGGAAGAGAGACATGGGGTAAATCCTGGAGCAGCCAACCCCCAGCTGACCCACAGATATGAGAAATAAATGCTTATGGTTACATGCTATTGAGATTGTACTGGTTAACTATGCTATGTCTACAATCAATGAAAGGTTTTCCTTTCCCTCATTAACAGGTGTTTCTTTCATCCTCCTATAGATCTTTTTGCCCCTAAGTCCTGTGAGGTCCTATTTTGACCCTAGATTCATTTGTCCTTCTCCCATGTTGCTTACATAAAAATATAAACTCTAAGCAAATGTTAGTGCCATCTATTCCCTGGAACAACTTGGCTTCTTGACACTTATTTTCACCTAGTTTCTAATCTTAGTCTCAATACCAGTGAGGCAGGTGACAAGAAAACATGCAGTACCATGTTTTTCAGGTCACAGAACCTTACCCCATATTCTCCTCTCTCTTTTCTACAGCTCAAAAACTTTACCAAAAGCCCTGTACACTGTAGCAGATTCACTAAATTCTGGTTTACAGAGGATAATAAAACCTTGATGGTCTTTAATCCAGTAATAATCTCTTCTGGAGTTAGATTATCAACCCCATATACTACTGACTGAATGATTTTCTCACTCAGATGGTTCTATCTCCCTTCTTAGAGAGTGATCAGTCAAAACTACAAGTATAACTGTATGGTATTTTTTGTAAAATGAGGTACTGGAATGATGGTACATAGTAACCTTGTTACCCTATCATGTCAGGCAGGTTTTCCATAATATCATCAAGAGAATAGCCTCTACTTTTTGCAAAATTTGTAACTGAGAAAAAGTCAAGTTGCAATCATTTTTTATGATCAGTGTGAGGTTCACTGAACATGTAGGTTAAATAAATAACAGAGACGAATGGTACATGGGTATCAGGAAACCATGACCCCGATGATTATTATGCATTGTGAACAAATGACAAATAAGAGGAAAAAAATGTATATAGTATGTCAAAAAGAATTCTAATCTAGTGAATTATTTACCATTTGTATAATAAAATAGATATGTAATAACCACATCACATTAATTTGTGTTTCATTTGATCAGGACAATACTTCTGTTTGTGTACACTTATTCTTCAGATTTGTTGCTTATGTAGTGTACCTTTCAGGACACAGTAAGAAAATGTTAGAAGTAATGTTCCTTGCAACATACCTGATCCAGTTTAGCTCTCTTTAGCTTCTGCAGTGTTCTATCAGAGGTTAAAACTTTTGAACTGCTGTGAGCTTCAAAATATTCTTCTACTAAGTCACTCTGAAAGTGAACAGAGTAAAGTCAGTTCTTAGCAATTTCAGATATTTATCTTATATAGAAACTAGACAGTGATATTAGTGTAAAATAGGACATGTGAGAGTCTTGGCCAGGTGTGGTAGCTAACACCTGTAATCCTGGCTCTTTGGGAGGCTGAAGTGGGAGGATTGCTTAAGGCCAGGAGTTTGAGACCAGCCTGAGCAAGAGTGAGACCCCGTCTCTACGAAAAATAGAAAAATTAGCCAGGTGTTGTGGTGCACACCTGTCTACTCAGCTTCTCAGGAGGCTGAAACAGGAGGACCACTTGAGCCCAGGACTTTGAGGTTACAGTGAGCTGTGACTATGCCACTGCACTACAGCCTGAGTGACAGAGTGAGACCCTGTCTCAAAAAAAGAAAAAAGAAAGAAAGAAAGAAAGAGAAACAACTAACTGAAGTAGTCTGTTCCTAAAAAGGATTCCTAAGTTACAACATGTAATTTCCATCTAGAGTAAAAAAAAAAAAAACAAACAAAAGATGGTTTTACATATCAGGATCCTCAAATAGTCTTAGCAAATCCTTAAAATATTAGTACAGTTGAAGTACTATGAAAATGAGGAAATCAACTGCAAGGTAAAAACAAAAGACTTGCCTACTATTCCAGTAAAATGGTTCACTACTTGCTCTTCTGATTTAGGGCAGGACTAACCTCTAAGGGTGGTAAGGAAGCGACAGAAAGCTATTTCAGCAGCAGGCTTCTAGGTTGCTCTGAACCTATACAAGAGCACCAGGATAATTAGCCTTTCTCAAGCTAGAGTGTCTGCAGTCTTCTTCCAAACAACTCAACATGGATCTGAAGCCACATCATTTATTACTTACACTGACTTGAATATATCAACAATGCTATAAAAACAAAACTATATAAAAAGGGATACACTGAGAACTCATGTTTCCAATTGTCCAAGCAATATTTATTTAAGGCTGGGTGCGATGGCTCGCTCTTATAATTCTAGCACTCTGAGAGGCCAAGGCGGGAGGAATGCTTGATGTCAGCAGTTTGAGACCAGTCTGAGCAAGAGCAAGGCCCCATCTCTCCCAAAAATAGAAAAAATTACCCAGGTGTGGTGGCATGTGCCTATAGTCCCAGCTACTCGGGAGGCTGAGGCAGGAGGATCATTTGAGATTAGGAGTTTGGGGTTGCAGTGAGCTGTGATGATGCCACTGCACTCCATCCGGGCTGAGGAGTGAAACTTTGTCTCAAAAAAAAAATTATTTAAAAGTTCATTTTTTATACAACTGAATTGAGATGTCACTTTTAGCATATACTGTAGTATTGACTCATGAATATGTGGACAAGCCAGAATAGAAAGCCCAGAAATAGAAACAAATATATGTGGAAATTTATGTGTAAGGCTGAGAAAATGTAGAAAAGTGTGGAAAAAAAATTACTTTGGTTCCTCACATGGATCTCTTCTCTTAGGGTAGTTTACCTTTGAGGTCTTATACAATTTTTCTCTAAGGTTCAAGTCTCTTCACTTACTGTTTTATCTCTTTTCATTTTCTTTGAAGGCGTCTCTTTGCAAACAGGAGCTGAAACTACTCTATTCTGAGCTTCAATCTTTTGGCTGAGTACAACTGCATTAGTGTCCTCTTCATATTCCTGTGCAATCCCTTCATCATCCTCTGAGTTAGAAGCAGAATATTCACTTTCACTGTCAGAATGAGACCTTGAAACTGTGGAAGGAAAAAAAGCGATTGGGAAAATCTCATAGTTTGACAATAGAGACAAACATTAGTGGGGAATGGAAAGAGTGTGGGCTTGGAAGAAAGAGTCTGAATTCTGGTTTTGTCATTACTTGCTCCTGATTTCACCGGAGCTAGTTAATTAATTCTCTGAGCACCAGTTTCCTCATTTAGCAAATGAGACTAATAGTGCCTAACTGAATAAAACATTGTGAAGATTACACTAAAATGTATATAAAGTAACTATTAATGTCTGACACACAGGAACCATGGTAGAAACTGTCAGTCATACCTGATACCCTTCTCCTTCCTTCTTTCTTTTTTTTTTTTTTTTTGAGACAGAGTCTCACTCTGTTGCCCAGGCTAGAGTGAGTGCCATGGCATCAGCCTAGCTCACAGCAACCTCAAACTCCTGAGCTCAAGCGATCCTCCTGTCTCAGCCTCCCGAGTAGCTGGGACTACAGGCATGCACCACCATGCCCGGCTAATTTTTTCTATATATATTTTTAGCTGTCCATATAATTTCTTTCTATTTTTAGTAGAGATGGGGTCTCGCTCTTGCTCAGGCTGGTCTCGAACTCCTGAGCTCAAACGATCCGCCCACCTCGGCCTCCCAGAGTGCTAGGATTACAGGCGTGAGCCACCGCGCCCGGCCCTTCCTTCTTTCTTGCTAACAGAACTCCATTTTTTAAAAATGTGGCAATATGCCCCACCCTAGAGGATCAATCATGGGGTCTTTTCCTTCTGCCATATACTTGCTTTCCAAGCTTCCCTTGCAACTAGAGTTGGCTATGTAACCCTTTGACCAATGAGACTTGAGGGGAGTTAGCTAGAAGCTTCTGGGAAAGACTTTCCTCATTTATAGAAGAAAAAAGCCCCTATTTCCATTCATAGCTTAAAGCTATAAAAGCCTCATTGCAATATGAAGTATCAAACCTAAAGATGAAAAACACTGGTGGCAGAGTAAAAAGACAGGAAGAACCTGGGTCCTTAATGACACCGTTGAGTCACTATATCAACTATGGAATTTGGATCTCTGTGCTTCTTACGATGTGAGATACTTAAATGTCTATGGCTTAAACCATTACCGTGGAATTTTCTGTTGCTGCCAGCTGAGAACACCATCCCAATATTAATAATATAGCATTCATTAAATGGTAGCTAACATTACTAATATATACACTCTATCCCAGAGTTGATTTCAAGAATTATATTTTTAAACAAATAACAAACCCACCCCCATCACTCCTCAGAAATAAAGCTAGTTTTGTACTTATCAAGTAAGGATAAAGCTAGTTTTACACTCAACAGATATAAACTTTTTAAAAGTTAACTTCCAAAATATGAATGAAGTTAACTTTAACCAATCTGATATATTTATTTTGAACAATAGATATATTTCAGAGGATTATCCAGACTCAGCATACAACAAATATAGATACTAAAAAAGAAAAAAAGGCTAGGCACAGTGGCTCATGCCTATAATCCTAGCACTTTGAGAGGCCAAGCCAGGAAAATCACTTGAGGCCAGGAGTTTGAGATCAGCCTGGGCAACAAAGTGAGACTGTGTCTCTACAAAAAATTTTTTAAAAAATTAAGCAGGCATGATGGTGTGAGTCTATAGTCCTAGCTACTCAAGAGGTTGAGGGAGAACGATCACTTAAGCCCAGGAGCTTGACGTTGCAGTGAGCTACAATGACACCAATGCACTCTAGCCCGCAACAGAGCAAGACCCTCTCTTAAAAAAAAAAAAAAAAAGACTTGAATTTGTAGGAATGCAGGCATATATAGCTTAGCAGATTAAGGGGTGCACTGACTGCTACCCATGGAATATGCATAGCTTAGAAGTGGTAGCAGGCTCCAGAAAATGCCTCTACCTTATTTACAAGTATACCTCCTCCATGTAGGCATATATGCTTCATGGTGATTGACAAGGAAGAGGGAAGTTCACCTTCTCTCTAAAGAGGTCTGTTCTTTGGGTGAGGAGAAAACAAAACATGGGACATATCTGAATATAGTTTTAATAGCTCTATGAAATTCCTACCTTGAAAAGAAAGGGGTACAGGATGAAGCCCCAATGTTTGGCTGAATTTAACAATGTTAGCTAATATTATTACTCCCAAGGGGTCAACACCAAGAAAAGGGTTGACATTTTTCTGAAATATAAAGGTCATTCTCACCACTGAGTTTACGGAAACAAACAAACAAACAAACAAACAGAAATATAAAGGTCAACAAGTCATTTGCCCCAAAGTTAAATATTCCAAAATCTAAAACCATTTTTAATTTCCCAGAAGGCAGGACCCATGTCTGTTTACTTGACTTTGTATGGCAGTCAGTACAACTATGAATATTTAATATTATTTCATTATAAAATTTCAAAATAAATCAATACAACCACTTCCAAATAAATAAACTAAAAGGCATGTTATTTTATTAGAGAGATGTTTTAGTTGGCTTTGATATTCATTAATTATAATGTGAAAGACATAGTGCTAAATGTTTGAGTTAAAAAGATAGGATACATTGGAAGATGAGAGATTTCTAGGGAAAAAAAGAAAAAAAAAAAAAAGATAGGATACAGTCCTTGTCCTTAAGTAATCTATACTTTGAGGACATGAGCACATCCTTTCTTTCATGAAAAGCCACCAATAAGTAGTCATAATAACTATTACAATAAAAGATGATAATAATAGCTAATACTTGGTAAGCTCATACCAAGGTCAACCACTACAGTAAGCATTTTTGATATCCTTTATTTCAATTAATCTTCAAAACAACCCCGAGGCTGGTATCATCATTATATCTATTTTACAAATGAAAAATTGAGGTGCAGAGAGGTATCAGTAAATGGCAGGCCAAAACCAAGCAGTCTAAGTCTAGAATTTGTATACGTAACTATTATTGCCCTTTGTTTAGATGTTACTTTTTATAAAATCTTCGTGTAAAAAGAAATTTACATACCTATTAATCTTTTTCTTAGACTACGAGGTGGTGTTGACAGAAATTCACTTTTGTCATTGTTCTGTTTAAAAACAAAATGCAGTATAGTTAAATAGTTAATAATATAAAAATTAATGACTGATCTGAGTGGAAGAGGCTAGAAAAGAAGAAAAATATTTTGCTTTCAATAGACTAAATTACAACTAGATGAACCTCATTCCTAGAAGATAATGACAAATGAATGTTGGAATGAAAAATAAAGAGTCTAACAAGACAACATAACAAACAACATAACAAATTCCAAAGGATTACTAGAGTGACTCCAGAAATTGAATTCCAGACATTTGTAAAGTATGTATATACTTTTATCATGTAAAGAAAAAACATGAGTATATCAGCCTTTTGAACCACTTTTCACTTATCAGATTAGCAGCATTTTTTTTAAAAGGAAATAATGTGCAGTGAAAATGGGCACTTCTATGTATATGGCAATGGACCTTTTAATGTGCTAGAAATTTACTGATGTTAAAGTATTACATTCTGTGAGGAGGAGAGAAACAGAGATTTATACGTTTTAACTTTCTGCATATAAAAAATTTTTAAATTTTTATAGAAGCACAAATTATGTTTTCTTCTCACATACTTTAATATTATTAAATTTCTAGTACATTAAAATGTCCACTGTTATATACATGTTAATTTCCAGTAGTACTGATAAAAAGATAAAGTACATTGTGTTTGGCAATATGAAAATGTGATAAAAAATTTAAGTCTATCATCTTGTCATAGGCTGTTGGTGCTAGTTACAAATGTCAATAGAATTTGATTTGGGATATTAAGAATAATACTATAATAACTGAGCTGATCCCTTACCAATGGGTTTACAGTATGTTTCAAATTTTTTTGGTCAGGATTTTATTTTTACATTTTGCCATCTTGATCCAGTACACATGTGTATACATATAACTGAAAAAAATTATGATAAAGTAATACTTATAAAACAGAGATTTTAAATTCTGTTCTATTTCACTTTTTAAAATGCAGGTTGTATTCTACTAAATTGGTTTCAAGATTGAGAATTGAGACAATTTGCATGTATATAGCTTAATTCAAGCCTGAGGACTCAGAACACCCATGACAAAATAAGTGTTTTAGAAAATTCTTGCTTAAAAAGACAGTATCTTGGCCGGGCACAGTGGCTCACGCCTGTAATCCTAGCACTTTGGGAGACCGAGGCGGGTGGATCATTTAAGCTCAGGAGTTCGAGACCAGCCTGAGCAAGAGTGAGACCCATCTCTACTAAAAAAAATAGAAAGAAATTAGCTGGACAACTAAAACTATGTAGAAAAAATTAGCTGGGCATGGTGGCACATGCCTGTAGTCCCAACTACTCGGGAGGCTGAGGCAGGAGGATTGCTTGAACCCAGGAGTTTGAGGTTGCTGTGAGCTAGGCTGACACTAGCCTGGGCAACTCTAGCCTGGGCAACAGAGTGAGACTCTGTCTCAAAAAAAAAAAAAAAAAAAAGGACAGTATCTTGACAGTTTGCTCATTTGGCAAACAGATTACTCCCCAGGGCAAACAGCTTGTTTATGTTATTAAACACCATTAAGTTATCAAGACACACTTCAAAACCCTCTTCCGACTGTGTCTCCCAATGCTAAACCAGCATGCCCCCAACTTTGTCCAATATCAATTAGTTCCTCATCTTAAAAAAACCTTCCTTACAGCACTTGAGCACAGGATCCCCAAGCCCTATACATATTTTCTCTTGAACTTGCTCTTCTAAGACTCTGTCACCATGATGTCTCTTATTGCAGTGTGTAGCCCTGTTTGAGCAACAGGTTTTCTGATTGTCTTTTAGGACAGTTGACAAGACCTGCTCACAGACTGTAACTACAACTTGAGAAGAATGCTTTAATGTATCTAAATTCTTGAGTGGATTACGGCAATGAATTTTTTTTCTTTTATAGTGATACAATATACAAGACATAATATAGGAAAAAAGCATTGTTAAAGACAAATGAGATTCTGACATGTCTAATCCCACACCTTGACTTGCCTAAATAGGACATTCTTGCACAGGCCATAAATATCTATACTCACATTCTTATCTAAGGGGCCTGCTTAACTTAGTCTGTACATAAGACCAGACATGTCTAAACCTATTGCCACCCAAGGCTGGACACACTTACCACCCACATACTCAATGCCCTAGATTCCTCTATGCCTATTTGGGCTTGCCCACATCCAGGCAGGGCCACTTGACAAGACATAATGAAAAAAATAAAACCACAAAAACACAAAAGATGAGATAAAAACTGTCAATTTCTTTTAGATATCCTGGAATGAATTTACCTAAAACAGTTTAGTTTTCAAATGTAAATTATAAAAGGATACAGTAATAGATTTAATGGATCTTAGGATCAACCCCCCTCCCCCGCCCCGGTAACAAACAGTACATTATATATAAAAGCAAAACAAAACAAAACAAAACCCCAAATATTCCAGGCGAGCTCCACTAAGTCAAAAATACCCAGGGATAGTTTTTTTTTTTAAATCATCAGGCCTAAAGTGTCACCCAGGGATAGTTCTGACACAGCAAAAAAAAAGCACAACAGCTGGGTCCAAAGACCTGACTTCATTTTCTAGCTTTTTTCTCTCCTAGTTAGATGCATTGAGGTGAGTCACTTCTCACCTCCCTGAATCTCAAATTCTCCATCTATTAGTTAGGTATTTAACTGCCAAATACCTGTAAATTACCAAGCACTCTATAAATTAAAAGAGGAAATTTTTCATGAATTTTTGGCCATCATGTCTTACTTTGTAACACTAAAGGTTTTGCTTGTTTTTAGTCAATTGCTTACCTTCAGCTGAACTTTGTCTGAAGCAGAATGCTCTAAAGAATGAAACAAAAAACTATGACTTACTACAAATGCTTCATTTTTCATCATGGTCTAGTTTCATTAAAAACACAGGTGCAGCTTCTACACAGAGCCTACCACATATTACTGAATTCTTAATTATATCTCCACTAGAGGCTGAATTATCACTATTAATTACATGATTACTCTCAATTAATTACAGCTACTTCCTGCATTTCTGTAGCATTCTAACAAGAGAAAATGAGAAGCCCCAGGTCATTCATTCCAAGTGCCCCTGACAGTATAACTAAGTGCTTGCCCTGGTCTAACATCAGCATTTATGCATAGATAATAGGAGTTAGGACTAAGAATTGTCAGGGGGAGAAATGAACTGTGAAAATGTGAGCTTGAGTCACATTCAAGGATCTCAACTAAAAATTAAATGTAAAAAATAAAATAAAAAAAAAAAGAGAGAGAAAATGGAACCCATTTTATTTATTTATTTATTTATTTATTTATTTATTTAGAGACAGAGTCTTGCTGTTGCCTGGGCTAGAGTGAGTGCCATGGCATCAGCCTCGCTCACAGCAACCTCAAACTCCTGCTCTTTTTATTTTTGATTATTAAAAAGTACACAGGGACTGGGCTCAGTGGTACATGCCTGTAGTCCCAGCTGTTCAGTAGATTGAGGCAGGAAGATCACTTGAGCCCAGGAGTTTGAGGCTGCAGTGTACTGTGATTATACCTGTGAATAGCCACTACACTCTAGCCTGGGCAATATAGCAAGATCCCGTCTCTAATAAAAAATAAATGAAGATAAAAAGTACACTATTTAACCTAGTTGGAATGGGTCATTCAAAACAGCTGCTCCACAGTTCTTTACAATCTATAAAATTTCTAAACCCCAAAGGCCTTATTTCATATAATATTTGCCAAAGCCATATCTTCCATGAACAACTGTGTAACTCAAGCAAATGACAATGGGACTTAAAGACTATTTCTAGTTGGGCCTGTCAATTTGCACAACTTCAATTAGCATCGATAGCTTCCCCTTTTATTAACTGCTAAATATGGATACACAAAGGGACACAGGTTAGAGTAGTAACTACACTCTACTGAATGAATTTTCAGAATAGAAAAGAATATTTAAAAATCACATAGCCAAGAAAAAAATAACCTCTAACTTGACGCAACTATGAAAACTCCTTTCAAACAACTGAGGTAATGTCTTACTTTTGCTACTTTGAGGAATGTTTATCATAATTTCAGGATCATTCTTCAAACTGAATGAAACACTTTTTCTTGGTGTTTTTGCCAGTTCTGAAGCTGTAAACAAACAAAGAAATATATAAAAACCTTGTAATGGTCAACAGCAGATGAAGAGGGAAACAGCCTTATTTCACTTATGTACCTTCTTAAAAAAAAAAAAAAAAAAAAACCCTGCTTGCTTCTTTTACCAGAATGATAAATAAACCTAGTCATATTAAGAGTACTACTGTTTTCACCTTTATTAGTTGTCTTCTCCACATCTTCAAATCTTCCTTCAATTAATTATCCATGTTTCTCAAAAAAGAAAAAACTCTGACCTTGTTACTTTCTCTAATTATCATACTCTTTTCTCTCCATCAACCACTTACACTCCTTCCATTTCTTACCATATATACCTGAGGCACATCTTTGCTAGGGGTGAGAAAAAAGGGCCAGAAAATGGGAACTAAAATCAAGTGAAAATTATGCATAGTTAAAATTATACTTTAAAATATCTTAAATTTTCCATAAAGTGTGGTACACTTTATTTTGTGTCTAATGCTCTACAATACATATGAATAATGTAAAAAATATAATATAGTATTGAACAGATGGCCATGTCTACAATTGAGCATCATATGGAATAGGGAGTTTCTGTTTAGGGGCCATTTTAAATGAAAAATATAATCTTTAATGGTGCTTACATTCTTGACACTATGAGAGACATGTGGGAAATGGAACCAAATGAAAGAATAGATTTACATTTCCCAAGTTAATACTCATACTGAGACACTGCTCACTGAGAAAAAAGGTACATACTAAATTATCTCCCTTCTTTTATTTTTTAATGGAGAAAGTATAGTTGAATTTGATTAAGTTAAAGCCATTTTACTTGCTCCTAAACCCTTTCTAATCCTGCTCCCATTTTTATTCTCTAATCTGAAACTGACCCAAGATACTAATGACAGTCTCCACAAATGCACTGGCTTCTTATTTTTTCTTAAATCTCCTTGGTCTTCTATATAATTACTAGGGTTTTTTTGTTATTGTTAAATCTTTCTTTGATATTATTTCTCCTTTTGGCTTCGATGACATTATCCTGGTCATGTGGCTGCTTTTGATAGTTATTCACCATCCTCATCCTTCCAAACATTCTAGGCATGCCTACAACGCAGTCCTTGGTCCTCTCTTTACACCATTTTTGGATTAAAGGCTGCTGATCCGCTGATCCACTGATCCACAGGATAGGGGGAAAAATTCACATCAACAAAAATACAAAGCAACTTAGCTGAGATAATTTCGGTTTTATATTGAAACACAAAAATTCTCTAGCTGATTTTAAATAACTATTAAAACTACAAAGAGGGAGAAAGAAAGAAAATGAATTGAAAAGGAAAAAGAACAAGACAGTCATTCATGCGAGCAAACAGAGATGGGGCAGATATTCTAATACCTTTCAGATGAATCAAACTCAACATGTAAAATAAGCCCCGGGAACAATGCCTAGTACAATTATTTTTGCCTGAAAATGCCTCTTCCAACTGTATTCCCTCTCTTATTTCATAGTATCTGCCCATAAAGATGTAAATCCAGAAATCCCAAGATCATCCCAGAATCCAGCTTCCTCACCGTTATCCCATTCTTGACCGCATCTCTAATTCATAATCTCACTCTATGCCCACAGTTCCCACCTTCACTCCGGCTCTCACCACAACCGTCTGGACTCCAAGAGTGGCCAGTTCACATTGCCAGCATGAGCTTTCTAAGACACAAATCTAATTAAGTTGACACTTCTACTTAAAACCACCAATAACTTCTCACCTTATCCATATATGGAATGTATACTCCTTTGCTTGATATACAGGCCCTTCATTATCCAGCCCCCTACAACTTATCAAGTCTCATCTTTACTTGACTCCATTTTGCAGTTTGTGCTCCAACCATACTTCAGCACTTGCAGTTGCCTGAATGGATCATGCTTTTTCCTCTTGAATATCCTCATCTCCATCTTCCTAACACACTCTTATTCATCCCTCAAGAATTGGCATCATCACCTCTAAGGCATTCCTTGATTTACCCCAGAAGGATCCCTTTCTACTTTGAGCAACCATTGTAGCTTGTATACAACTCTATGGAAGCTGTGCAATAGCAGGTAAGGGTGCAGGCTTTGAATTAAACAAGCTTGGGATCTAAACCTGGCTCTACCACCTCTCTGTGATTTTGGACACGGTACTTAACCTCTCTAGCTTCAGTCTCCACAGGCTCATCTAAATAGATGGATAGATAAATCACTGAGCACAGATCCTAGCATACAGTTATTGCTCAGTAGTAACTCCTATCATTATTACAGTGCTCAAACTTAAGAAAAATTGTTTTACTTCTGTTTTTATTTGTATCAGTAGGTATAATCTTCACCAATCTGTGAAAAACTATCTTAATCATTTTGATATCCTTACTCCTCCATTTTG
This sequence comes from Eulemur rufifrons, assembly GCF_041146395.1. NCBI lineage: Eukaryota > Metazoa > Chordata > Mammalia > Primates > Lemuridae > Eulemur > Eulemur rufifrons. The sequence goes on along the minus strand of NC_090983.1, from coordinate 31,559,823 downwards.
AGAAGTCAATAAATGATTGCTGAATGAAACACTGTCAAGGAGCTCCATCATACACACTTTGAAATACAGCTCTTAAATGATTTAAAATAGAATTATTTTATAAGTATTAGCAGAAACATGGATTTATATCACTGCTTGGCCCCATCAAACCTCTCCTCTGTGAATTCATCCCGTTTATCTTTTACCTTCTATACCTCATGTCCAGCATGCTTACTTCCTTAACTAGTTTCACTGTTTGTCTTTAATACATCTTAACCCTCCCACAACTAACCAACTCATCACTACACCATTTCCTACTAAGCCCGGTTCCTGAGAATCCTTCTCAATATGATGCCTTAGGCAGCCATCTCTAACCAATGAATTCATTCCAGATGAAAGCCACAGGTCAAGCCCTACTTTACCCAGATGTATCACATTACTTTGATTTCTGCAAAATTACATTCGTCAGGTTCTCTTTTAGGTAAGCTTCGTTCTCAGTTTCTCCATACCTGCTGATACATGGAAGTTATTTTCAATTTCTTTGTCTCTAATGTGTTCCCTTGTGCTATTATTTCTTTCACAGTGTTTTTCATAATTAAAATGAATACTCTTCATTCCATTTCTAAACCTCTGGTCTAGGGGCAATATAAAATAATGCTATGATATAACAACTTTCCTGATTTCCCTATTCCAACCCATCCTATGTTTCAGTACTACTCAAAAGTACACGAGCCATAAGCTAGTGTCAGTCCATAAACTGTTACTGGTTTATGATAAATACAGAAATTAAGAATGTTTGAGGCTGGGTGTGGTGGCTCATGCCTGTAATCCTAGCACTGGGAGGCTGAGGTGGGAGGATCACTTAAGCTCAGGAGTTCAAGACCAGCCTGAGCAAGGGCAAGACCCCATCTTTACTAAGAATAGAAAAATTAGGCGGGCATCATGGTGTGCGCCTGTAGTCCCAGCTACTCGGGAGGCTGAGGCAGGAGGATCGCTTGAGCCCAGGAGTTTGAGGTCGCTGTGAGCTAGGCTGACACCACGGCACTCTAACCTGGGCAACACAGGAAGATTCTGTCTCAAAAAAAAAGAATATTTAGAAAATTTTACAGTTATTTGATACTGCAGCAATACCCAAACTCATGAACATATCTCATTGAACAAGGAACCAGTTCAAGTGTTGTTAAACTCATGTGGAGTCACACTGGCTTGAGCACTGTACTAGTTATGCACAATGGGACACATTACAACACAGGGTATTTCAAGGTTAATTTGTCAAACTGAATTCCAAAGTGTATAAAAGCTCGAATCCATTTGTTCAGCAAAAGATAATTATAATTTAACTATAACTTTATAGGATAATAGTGTTAGAACTGGCTTTTGAAGGAATAAAGATGAATCTTGAGAATCTATCATTGTATCATTTTGAATTAAAGTTAACAATGAATATATAAGTTTGCTGATATTGCCTTAAAAGCTCTATGTTTATCAATATACCTCTGTAAGACTGTTTTTTCTTTTATGAGTGTTATTAAAACAAAGTTCAGATGTACATTATCTAAGGAAGAAGCAAACTCACTTGTCAAATTTAAAGCTTTAAATGTTGATATACAAAATGTTTGCTCAAAGCATCCATGCAAGCATTTAATATGGTAAATCACTATTTAACACATAACTTAGTTACAAATGTGAATGACAAAAAGTTATAAATAGTGATTCTCTACGTCAGGAGCCAGCAAGCTATAAGCCTATGGGACAACCAGCCTTCCATTTGTTTTAGGTAAAGTTTTATTGGAACACAGCCACACCATGCATCATGTATCATCTGTGGCTGCTTTCGAGTTACAACAGCAAAGTTGGGGAGTCACAAGAGACTGTCTATCTCACAGAGCTAAAAATATTTACTGTCTGGCCCTTTTCAGAAAAAAGTCTGCCTTATTAGTCATCTGCACACATGCTTTCAATACATGTATAAAGTTTTTCTAATTCTTTTCCTGCTCCTAGGTCATATTTATTTTGATTATATTAAGTGGAATGTAATGGCATGGCTACTGACTCTGATAATAAAAAATCAGGGTATAAATTTTGTGTCTTTTTTCATTTTTCTAATAATTCATCTCTATTGTATTTTATATAATAAACTAATCTGTGCCTAATTATAGCTTCTTATCAGTCTATTATCTAGTCCTATTAACACACACATATATTTATATTTTAAAGACATTTATTTTAGCTCACATATTTATATATATTTGTGGCAAGAACATTTAAAACCAACATCCCCCCAACCTCAGCACCTAGTAACCACCATTATATTCTCTGCTTCTGTGAGTTGGACTTTTTTAGAGTCCACATGTAAGTATGTTCATGCAGTGTTTGTCTTTCTGTGTGTGCCTGGCTTATTTCACTTAACGTAATGGCCTCTGGGTTTATCCAAGCAGTAGCAAATGACAGCATTTCCTCCTTTTTTAAGGCTAATCAATATCCTATTGTGTACATATAACACATTCTTTATTTATTCACTGGTGAACATGTATGTTGATTTCATATCTTGGCTATTGTGAATAATGCTGCAATGATCATGGAAGTGCACATATCTCTTTGACATACTGGTAGTAGTGGGATTATTGGATCCCAATCTATTTTTAATTTCCCTAAAGTCATTTCTTTCTCCAAACTGGGTGAAATCCTCACTGTCATTTCTACTTGGTATTTCTGCCTTTACTCATTTATTTACATTTGTTTTCTTACCCTGGATAAATGCATTCTCTGTATTTTACAAAGTCTTACAATCTAACCCCTAGTCTATTTCCAGCCATATATCTTGGTTAGCCCAATTATATGAAATCATTTATACTCAGAGTAATATATGGTTTTCTGGCAGATCATGTTATTTACAAAACACTAAGGCATTCTATTTTATTAGTATATTTAGATGTAAACACAATTAGCAACAATATTTAATGAGACAAAGAAATTTTTTAAAGAGCATCATAACTAAACATGGTCTTAACTAAACACAGATTTTAGAACTTATGATCAGTTTGTCAAATCATGTTCCTGACACTTCATGGTCATAAGACTATCAATCTAGAAAACTCTCTTTTCATGACTTTAAAATGTATATATTTTTCAGAAGTGATGACAGAAATGCATAGCATAATATTCCAGTTTTTTGCAGCACTTACAGATATAACACATTATTATCTTTAACTTATGTGTACGCTGATTATCCAAATGGAGAACTTCTACTTGATTACTCCTATGAGTTCTACTCTTCTTCACAATAATAGTTCTCCTCTTTTTCTACTGTTCTTTGTCCTGTTCCATTGTCCTAGGGTTTCATTTTGGTCTTGGTCTATTTGATCTTTCCTTTTATAATTTCATTAACAGTTCTTCTCTGGTTTCTCAGAGCTCCTACAAAGGGTTCAGTCACTTTTATAGATCTAAAAACTTATTTCTTGACGTAGATAATAAACACTAAGAAACACATCAATTAACGTAAATTATTGTATGTTCCATGTTATATGCAAAATTAGTGATGTATTTAATGTTATACCTTTCAGAAAAACTAAACTGAATTTGGCAAATGATTAACTCATATTGTGTTCAGAAACAGGTTTTATAATTGCTTCCTATATGTCCCTCATCAGTGTCAACACTTAACAAGTGTTATTTTTACTTGACCTCAAATGTTTAAATGGGTCATTGGCTAGAGTGAATAAAAATGCACCACTAAGAAATATACATAGGTGTTTTGTATTTATAGATTACAAGCCCTCTTATAAAATCATTACATTTTACCAGGTGGATAACTATTATTCCTTTGCTCTTGACTTTCTGCTATTCCCAAACCTTTATATATTATGGATCTTCTTAATTTTCAAAGTGCTTTCACATATATTATTTCCTTTCCATAAAGCTTTCAAAAATGATGACCTGTCAAACCACAAGATCCAATTCCAGTGCCATCTGAACTTTTGTAAAGACTTAAATTGACAGTTTAATTTTAATGTTATATATGGTTTAGTTCAGTTTTCTGAAAATCAGCAATTCAGGTGTAATTGGTATAGGTGGTAACTTGAGTAAGAAAAACATTGTAACAGACCATTCCTAATAATTTCTTTTTTTTGGAGACAGGGTCTTGCTCTGTCACCCCACCTAGAGTAAAGTGGAGTCATCATAGCTCACTGCAACCTCAAACTCCTGGGCTTAAGCGATGCTCCTGCCTCAGCCACCAGAGTAGCTAGGACTACAGGTATGCACCACCACACCTGGCAAATTTTTCTATTTTTTGTAGAGATGGGGTCTTACTCTTGCTCAGGCTGCTCTCAAACTCCTGACCTCAAGCAATCCTCCTTCCTTGGCCTCCCAAAAGTGCTAGGATTACAGGTATGAGCCACCGCACCTGGCTGTATTCCTAACAGTTTTATGTAAATAGTTTTCTATAATAGAAACAACATTTTTCTATACAGAGTGTAAAACTATTATTTAATCAATTCCGAATATCTTGATGTGACTCTCAAGTCAGTCATTACTTCACAAAAATTTGTTAAGAACCTATGCTAGATATTTCAGGAAGAACAAAAGAAAGAATGAAGACTGGGTTCCTGCTATGAGAAACTTATAATCTAGGTAAGAGCAGAAGACATCTGAGGATGAAAAAAAAACAAATGAACTTACATACAATATAAAATGACATCATTCTTTTAGGGAATACCTCATCATACCTTAAATTGCTGGCAATCTCTTATCAGTGTTTTAGGAAATGCAATGGAATGATAATCATGAGGAATGTGGTTAAATATACCTTAGGAAAGGTGAATAGTAATTACAGAAATCAGAAAAGCAACATACCTAATTTAGCCATCTTTTCAGAGTGTTTTCTATTCTGAAAGGAATAAACTTTATTCCCACCATCTGTAGCAGAGCCATTTTTCAATGATTCTGAAAGAGAAAATGCAACTTATATTTAGGATGAAAGGGCAAAGTTAATGAACAGGAAAAGAAGATAAATTTTTTTTTCTGTTCACAGTAACCAGAACATAAAAAAGATAAAATTTTAACTAAAAAATCACCACCTTGCATAAAGGTTTAACAACATATATACAAAATTATTTAAAAATACATAATAAAGAAAACAGACTATGATACTGTTTATACAAATTTTAACACACAAAACGTCCTGTTCAGATACACAAAAATATATGTAAAAGTAGAAAAACAAAGCAAAACCACAGACTAGAAGAATATGCATGCATTCACTTTATAACAGCAGTTGCCTCTGGGAAGGGAGGAATAAAAGGGACTTTATTCGTTATATTTCTCTCTTGAACAAATGTACAAACTATAATTGTTGAGGATGAGATTTAAACAGCTGTTTTATGGCAGAATCTCTCTTAACAGACCCTGAGTTAACTGACATTTTTCAATCTCCTCTTTAAATATCAACTGCTATCTACAATATAATGAATGCTTAATTCAAATTGCCTCCTCTCTAGCACAGCAGTTCTCAAAGTGTGGTCTGGCGGTTGCTGAGGTCCCTGAGGTCAGGACTATTTCATAATAAAACTAAGACATTAATTAACTTTTGACTGTCAATCAAGACTGTACATACAGTGAGATATTCCAGAAAATATATGATGTGTGATGACACATCACCATGTTGGTTAATGGAATGTGTGAAGCAGATAAGAAAATTCACTTGTCTTCTATTAAGCTAGATATTAGAGTTTTAAAAATGCAAAACAATGCCCTCCTCCTTAATTTTCTTTTGGAAACAGATGTTTTTCAATACATGTAATTTATGTCAACATGTAATGGTAATAGTGTCAAACTTTTCCAAAGTAGGTGTTCCCATTGATCTGTATTTGCACTAACATTTGGTTTTATCCAAACTCCTTTATCTTTGCCAAACTAGTGGGTAAAAACTGAATCTTATGAAGAAAGGTGTCTAATCACCAATGAGGTTGAACATTTTTTCACAGGTTTCATTTTTTCAGAAGAAGTTTCTTTTCTGTGCTATGGCTTGACTTTTCACTCTCTTTGTGGTGTCATTTGATGAAAGGAAGTGCTATTTTTTAAAAAAACAGACTTTACACTGATCTTTTTCCTGTCTCCATAGTTTTGTCTTTTCTAGAATGTCACATAGTTGAAATCATACAGTATGTAGCCTTTTCAGATTGGCTTCTTTCACTAAGTAATATGCATTTAAGGTTCTTTTAAGTCTTTTTCATGGTTTTCGATAACTCTTTTCTTTTATTATTTAAGTGCTACATGATATTCCATGGTCAGGATGTATCAGTTTGTTTATCCATTCATCTACTGAATGACATCTCTGTTGCTTCCAAGTTTGGGCAATTATGAATAAAGCTGCTTAAAGGTCCACATGCAGGTTTTTATGTGGATATAAATTTTAATTAATTTGGGTAAATACCAAGGAGCATAATCGCTGGATTGTATGGTAAGAGTTGTTTGTAAGAAACTGCCCAAGTCTCTTTCAAAAGGCTGTACCATTTTGCATTCCAACCAGTAATAAATGAGTTCTATTGCTCCACATCCTTGCCAGCATTTTGTATTGTCAGTGTTTTGGATTTTGGCTTATTCTAATAGGTGTGCAGTGGTATTTCATTGTTTTAATTTGCAATTCCCTAATGATATGATGTTCAGCATCTTTTCATATGCTTATTTGCCATTTGTATATTTTCCTTAGTGAGGTGTCTATTGAGGTCTGTTGCCCATTTTTAAACTGAATTGTTTTCTTATTGTTGAATTTTAAGAGTTATTTGTATATTTTGGATCAATAGTTCTTTATCAGATACGTCTCTTGCAGCTGGGCACAGTGGTTCACATCTGTAATCCCAGCAACTCAGGAAGCTGAGGTGGGAGGATCACTTGAGCCCAGGAATTTGAAACCAGCCTGGGCAAAAAAGTGACATACTGTCTCTGAAAATAAAAACCAAAAAAATTAGCCAGGCATGGCAGCATGTGCCTGTAGTCCCACCTACTCAGGAAGCTGAGGCCAGAGGATGGCTTGAGCCCAGGAGTTCAAGATGCAGTGAGCTATGATTGCACCACCGCACTCCAGCCTGAATAACAGAGCAAGACCCTGTCTCTAAAAACAACAGAAAGATGCCTTTTGTAAATATTTCCTCCCAGTCTGTAGTTTGTTTCCTCATTCTCTTGGGAAACACTGAATTTTAATTAGTTAAATTTGTCAATCTTTTCTTTTGATTACACATTTTTAAGAAAATCTTCTATAATTAAAAGCAAAACCATATTCTCTCATATTTTTTTTTTTCTGAGATAGAGTCTCACTCTGTTGCCCTGAGTGGAGTCCTGTGGTGTCAGCCCAGCTCACAGCAACCTCAAATTCCAGGGCTCAAGCAATCCTCCTGCCTCAGCCTCCTGAGTAGCCGGGACTACAGGAGCATGCCAAGATGCCCGGCTAAATTTTCTATTTTTAGCAGAAACAAGCTCTCACTCTTGCTCAGGCTGGTCTCGAACTCCTGAGCTCAAGCAATCCTCCCGCCTCGGCCTCCCAGAGAGCTAGGATTACAGGCGTGAGCCACCACACCTGGCCTAAAAATTGTTTTAAGTATAAGCTGGCAGGAATCTGGCTGAAATGTTAAAAAAACAAAACAAAAAACCCACAATATCAGCATGCCTGGGTTTGAACAACACTACTTCCTGGAATGTTCCTCCTAATTATTTCTGTAAAGAAGATCAAGGTAAAAATGAAATAACTTGCTTTATAAAATTATTTTAAGTAAGTTAAAAATATAGATATCTTAAAAAATAACTTTAGAGTAGTTGGTCTATAGATTCCTTCTTTCTAAAAATAATTAAGTACAGGATTGGTTGTTTATTAAAAAAAGAACCATGGAGAAAAAACCTGAAGCAAATACTTTTCAGATGAAAAACATGGTAATATAGCACACCATTGTTTAACCTACCAGACTACTTTTGTGTATCCTGTAAAGTAATTTTTGCTACTTGCAGACATATAAGTATACATTTCTTTCCCCCAAATACCTTGAACATCTCTTCCCAAAACTTCCACATAGTTCTGATCTTTTAAGACTTCCTGGTCATCTTCCTCCAAATCATATTCTGGCTTCTTTATTATTTTTTTTGTGTTGACCAAAAGCTGGGCTCGCTCCTTCTTTAATTTAGCTCCTATAAGAACGTCCAAAGAATCAGAACATGATAGGTACAACTTCTTTCTACATATTACATTTAAATAGGTAAACAAACTGTACTACTTATATTGTTATTACTTAAAAGCTAGGGCAAAAGTCAGTGTTTTCTCTTTGATTATAACTAAGTTTAGAAAAAAACCATACACCTTAAAAGTGTATATTTTGGGGAATCAAAATAACCACATATTTCAAGTTATCATTTACCACTACTATTGAGCATTTCATATTAGGTTAGGCTTTATTTAAAATTTTCAATTAAAGTTTCAAATAATTAAACTAAAAATTAAAACAGTTTTTATTTAGTCTTACTAGATCAAATACTTTGTGCTATATTTTCAAAATATTATAAAATGTTAAAATATTTTTAAAAATGAAATAATCCATGAGCATTACAATAACCATCTCCTCAATTGTACAATCACTTAGTACCTCCTTCTCTATCGAGAATGTGATTAAGAACATCATCATCTCCCACAAACTGAACCTCCAGCATCTTGTCTTCCTTTATTTCCAGTTTACTTGTCATTGCCAACCTAAACAAAAGTAATAAATCACTCAAAAGTGATGAAGAATTCACACTGTCAAATTAAACATTCACATAATGAATATATGTCTTTATGTTAATAGTTTAAAAAGTCTTTTTTGAGACAGAGTCTTGCTATGTTGCCCCAGGTAGAGTAGCGTCATCATACCTCATTGCAACCTCCAACTCCTGGGCTCAAGCAGTCCTCCTGCCTCAGCCTCCCAAGTAGCTGGGACTATAGGTGTGCTGCACCATCCTGGGCTAATTTTTCTATTTTTTGTAGAGATGGGGTCTTACTCCTGCTCAGGCTGATCTTGAACTCCTGAGCTCAAGTGATCCTCCCACCTTGGCCTCCCAGAGTGCTAGGATTACAGGCATGAGCCACCACATCTGGCTAAAAAGTTTTTTTTATGTATAAAAAGCATACTGTGCATTATTGCATTAATATTACGTCTGACTGTAAATAACTCAATTCTTTATCTGAAAAATGAGGGACAAGGCGAAGAGATGTCTGAGATTTGAGAAGAGCTAAATCCATCAAAGTAAACTATTAATACAATGTTGAGAAAACAATTCCATTTGTAAAGAAAGCTCTAACTAATCCTGATAACTACCACAGTAACAGAAACAAGATGGTTAATATAAGTGTTTAGAAAAGGGGCAATGAAAGAATTAATGGTTTGGTGGATTTTATTATCTGTTCACTAGAAAGATATTCCATTGAGGAAAGTCTGTGATATTTCATTGGTGTCCCAAGCCTAGATCAAATAAACCCAAGTACCTTCCTTTGCTTTTATTGAATGCTTACCAAACAACTTTGTGAATATTAATATGGCCTTCTAGGTATCTTGACAACTAAATATTAATAATAAACATGAATCTTTCCAACATTTGCTAGTCAGTTCCTCACTGAACAAACTTCAGAATTTGGCAAGCAAAGGCTTGATTAACTCTGGCTATTCTGACAAAATTTAGTTTCAGAACTTACAATGCTAATGGTCTACAACTAATAAATGATAATTCCAATTGCTGCCAACTAATCAGTTTACTCAAAAAAATGTAAACTAAGATTTGGTGAATTTTTTTCTCTCCTCTCTAACTCCTGTTTTTACCTTTTCTTTTGACAAGAGGAACTATTGACTGTGTCTCTCGGGTAGTTATCTGCGTGTAGATACTAATTCAATATTGCCAAGTTTTCCTTTGACAACTGGCACATTTAGATAACTTGTTTCAGTTTTCATTTACCTTTTAAGGTACTACACATCCTGCAGCTGGAAAATTTGGATAAAGTCACCTGTAATTGGAAAAAGAACTTAGTCAGGGTTAGCTTGTAGGAAAATGAAAGCAATGAGGCAAAATTAGGAAGTCCACAAGTTTTTACAAACCTAATGAATAGGTATATGTAGACCTTACAAAGCTAAAGCTGTCATGATGGCAGTAAGGACAAAATAATCATTACCATTTTGGCCAGGAAGCCCTAGAGACTGAGAACATCTGGATTTCGGGGGTAGGAGGACAAAATTTGAGTACTTACAGTACACTAGACACAGTTTTGAGTACTCTAAATGTATGCTCTCTCTCTTTTTTTAAATATTTTATATTTTAAATATTTTAATGTTCTTTCTTTTTCTTTATTTTTTTTTTTACCACAGTATTAACGAGGAAATGTATTCTCATTTAACTCTCACAATAACTCTAAGAGGTTTACACTTTGTGCATAAATAAATACTTCATCCATAATTTATGACCACTGCTTATAAAACATATCCTCCTGGGCTATTTTTCTAGTCATGACACTGCTTCTTTGTCTATGGCCATATCACCCTGAATGTGCCCGATCTCATCTGATCTCAGAAGCTAAGTAGGGTCGGGCTTGGTTAGTAACTTGGATGGATGGGGGTCATGGTACTGCTTCCTATTATGGGGAATCTGGGTGTATTAGAGAAAATTTTTAATGCATTTATATGATATCTGTATAAAATAAACTAACAATTTCTTTAATATTTGTATAAACAAACAGGTTCTTTGAGGGACTGTTTGTCAGGTATTGTATTAGGCACTTTTATATATAACAGCTCATTAAATCCTCAGGTTCTTTGAGGTAGATATTTTGCATCTCTATATATTATATATATAATTTACCCAACTTAAAGATGAGTAAACTGAGGTTAAATATTAAATCATTCACCCAAATTCACATTAGAAAGTATATTAGGGTTGAAACCTAGATTTGATTGATTCCTAAGTTCCTGATTACTACACCACATACTTTTCCTGCTAGTAAATAAAAATGTATCATAAATGCTTGTTTTGACCTCTGCAAATTATTCATAAAGTCTAATCATTTCCCACATATCAGTATACTTCAAATATCCAAAGACTTCTATAGTTTCTCTAACTTTTCAGTTCATTAGGTGAATCATCACTAGTTCTATCAAGCAGTATGGCCAGATTCAGCATAATCTACATTATTTTTATTTAATTATGTACTTCTGTGTTCTACAAAGAATTTGAAGCAGTGACAATGACCAAATGCAATAAAACAAATGATAAATTTGTAAATGCTAATGGGGAGTCTAGGTCAGGGAAAATATAAAGAAAAGCAGAAAATAAAATTATGCAAAGAATTTTTGGCTTGAGCTTCCTGGCAATCAAAGTGAAAAAGGAAAAAGGTCTGTTCCATAATTCTCATTAGTAAAAGTTTGGTAGTTGTTTCAGGGAGATAAAAAAGATTTTCTAGGAAACTTTACAAACAAATATTCTAGGCCACTGAATATTGTCCTAGGCAATTTCCCCATGGTATTTTATGTAAGAATTGCCAAGACAGAGGCAGCACAATTCAGTCTTGTTTGCAGTTGAATGCACTTACATAAACATTTCCTTTTCTAGATTTTAAAGCATCTTATTAAATAGTACAAAATCACCAAACAGAAGAAATTTCTATAAAGACCTCATAAGAAACTTTCCTTTCTCTCCAACAGTTCCTGAAAAAACACTGCCTAACAATCACACAGTAAAATGCAATATTTAGTGACCATCTATGAACCTTCATGGCACTGCCTTGGTGCTTACAGGTCAACTCCTTTCATGGAATTAACTTCAAGGCAATTCAGCAGCACCAAGTGAGTAATAAAAGCCACACACTCTCCTTTGACAGTAAATAAAGGATTTGCTGCAATTAAAAAAAAAATGAAATCCTTTTAAAAAGAGGATAGTATGTATTAGCGGTTAAGTACCAATTTTAATATCAGAAAAACCTGGGTTCTAATCGCTACACCACACTTTATAACTGTGTGGCTTTGTCCAAAGTCGTGACGATTAAATGAAATCATGTGCCTGACATATGTAAGTGCTCATTTAATGTTCCCTATTATGAGTATTTTTACTTTAAACTTCAACCTAACAATGCAAATCTCTTGTCCATTTTTTTTTTTTTTTTTTTTTTTTTTTTTTTTTTTTTTTGAGACAGAGTCTCACTCTGTTGCCCAGGCTAGAGTGAGTGCCGTGGCGTCAGCCTAGCTCACAGCAACCTCAAACTCCTGAGCTCAAGCGATCCTCCTGTCTCAGCCTCCCGAGTAGCTGGGACTACAGGCATGCACCACCATGCCCGGCTAATTTTTTCTGTATATATTTTTAGCTGTCCATATAATTTCTTTCTATTTTTAGTAGAGATGGGGTCTCGCTCTTGCTCAGGCTGGTCTCGAACTCCTGAGCTCAAACGATCCGCCCACCTCGGCCTCCCAGAGTGCTAGGATTACAGGCGTGAGCCACCGCGCCCGGCCTCTCTTGTCCATTTTTATCTCATGCAACATCTAACAGAATAAGTGCTCAGTAAGTGATGGAATGATGTCTATTTAACGTGCAGTGCCATTACACAAAGGTTTAGTTAGGGCCATGCTATTTTTCTTCAGGTTGCAATTTAAAGGAAGGAATAATGGTTTTATTAGGATTCAGTTGTAAAATGAAAAGTAATGCTTCAACAGCCTTTTAATTTAAAAAGCTCTACCCAAAAAGGCTGGTCTATCAACCAAGCATAGTCCCAAGGTGACCTATTAGTTAGTCAGCAGGACACATTTGATGTTTCTAGGCTGGGAAGACATCAAAGGGTCTCCCTACAATGGTAGTTCTGAGACATGATCTCTTCCTCTTCATCTCTCACAGAGCAACTTCACTACTTTCATTACAGTTCTCTGTCCAATCAGAGGGCTCTGTAAGCCGGGAAACAGGTATGCTGGCATCAGGCGTTCCTTGCACACAAGGCCTATCATTGCTGGACAGACCGACGGTCTTCCCAAAGCGAGCCTCCAGCCCCAACAAATATTGATGGACTTCGCCCTGTGCCTCCAGCTGCTGACCAGCTGGCTGCGTTTCACCAGCCCGGGGTTCTAGAGTCCGCAACCAACCTGCAGAGGGCAAACACAGAGGTGCAGAGACCCTGCCCTGAACGCCGAGGGGAAGCCTTGACACACACGCGCGACCCGGGACGCGGGCGCCCCAGCTCTCGGTCGCGGAGCGGGGCGCACCTGGACTCACCTCACAAGCCCAGAGTTAAGCAGAAAAGGGAGGCAGACCGCCCCGACACCCCACAACGCTGTGCTAGGTTTCCGCCTACTGCGGATCCGGCCCCCTCGCACCTGCCGGACGACACCCTGCTGAATCGTCGCCGCAGGGAAGGCAGCTTCGGTCCCAACCAAAGAGGCCAACTTCTAGCAGTCCGCGCCGAGCCGGGCCAAGCAGGGCAACCCCGGAGGCCAGCTGGGGGATGGGAGGCCTGCGTACAGCACACCGAATCTCCCGCCCTGCTCAGGGGGCGGTGCCCTGGGAAGCCAATAGGAAGCGGAGTCGGCCAAGAGCGACGGCTCTGCAGGCCAGTCGGCGCCGGCCAGTCGGCCCCGCCTAACAGGAAACCCAAGGAAAACGAATCCTTCAGCTCTGGGCTCCCGGCCTTTCCTTTCCTTTTTCCGTTTCCGGGGAAGGGAGGAAGAAGTGTCGTTTGGATCTGAGGAAGTTTGCAGCGGGTAGCTAGCTGAGTAGTTGTTCTGTCTTGCGGCAGCCATAAAAGTGTTCATTGGTTTCTCTAGTTACCTTTTTCTGATGAAAAAGATAATGGGAGTGGATTCGCTTTTTTTTTTTTTTTTTTTTTAACTTTTGACGTGAAAGGTTGGGTCTCGTACATTTCAAGGGTTTGAGAGAGGGAGAAGAGGAGACAGTCCTTCCTAAGGGCCCGAGCGCAGAGTATGGAGATGGGATCAGACTGCTAATGGGATGAAGAGCGAGGGGAAATATAATAGAATGGATAGACACAGAAAATGAGGGACAGAAATGAACGTGGCTGAGATACCCACAGTATTACTAGCAGAATACTATTTTATTTGGATTCATTTACTCCTGCGAACTAGACGATAAGGATACTATATTGAGCGAGACAACCACGATCTCTGCCCTCACGGTAGATACCTAGGCACTGGAACATACTAAAAGGACAATATTGAGAAAAACACGATGTAAGAAGCGCAGTATTTATTGGAGCATGTTGCAGGAGTACCTGATTAGAAGGCCATAAGGAGTCAGGAACAATTTCTTTGGAGGAAGGTATGTTTAAATTGAAACCTGAGAGTTGAATGGATTTAGGCCAGGCAAGGGGGGAGAGGCAAAACTTTCCATGTAGAAGGTCCAAATCAATATAGCAGTTGTGTATAGTTCCAAGAGTCGGGTCTGATATTACGAAGGGCTAGTTGGCCCTTAGGGCACTGGTCAGATTTGTATTGAAATATCACTGGATTAAGGAGGTAGGAGTGGGAGAGAAGAGATGGAGTCGCACCATTTGGAAGCTGTTTAGGGAATACAATTGAGAAGGAGAAATGATAATAGCCTTTATACCTCATTATTCCATTTTGGATAGCTAGAGTTAAGAAAACAAAAGGGGGACGGCCGGGTGGCCTCACGCCTGTAATCCTAGCACTCTGGGAGGCTGAGGCGAGAGGATCATTTGAGGTCCGGAGTTCGAGACGAGCCTGAACAAGAGCGAGCTCCCGCCTTTACGAAAAATAGAAAATTTAGCCGGGCGTGGTGGCGTGTAGCTGTAGTCCCAGCTACTTGGAGGTTGTGGCAGGAGGATCGCTTGAGCCCTGGGGTTTGAAGTTGCAGTGAGCTATGATGACGCCACTGCAATCTAGCCAGGGCGAGGGAGTGAGGCTCTGTCTCAAAAAAAAGGGGAAGGCAATTTTTTGTGCATTGTAAATTAAAAAAAAAAAAAAAAAAAAAAAAAAAAAAAAAGAGGGGAGGGCGGTGAGTAGAGACAGGAAAGAGAACATAGCCTAACAGTTAACAATGACGTGCTTGAAGAGTGCTTAAAACTTTGAAGATCTGGCCGGGTATCCCTGCCTGTAGTCCCAGCTAGGAGGTTGCTTTAGCCCAGAAGTTCCAGGCTGCAGTACACTATGATCGCGCCTGCCAGTAGCCACCGAACCCCAACCTGGGCAACATAGCAAGACATTGCTTCTTAAAAAATAATAATAATTTGTGATCCCAGCTACTTGGGAAGGCTGAGGTGGGAGGACTGCTTGAGCCCAGGAGTTTCAGGCTGCAGTGAGCTGGGCAACAAAGACCCCTTCTCTTAAAAAAAAAAAAAAAAAAAAAAATTGAAGATCTAAGAATGCTGAATACATATGTTCAACTTATTTTTTTTTTTATGTTTCTGTTTAAAAATTAAGCCTAAATTAAACCTTTAAGATCATTGTGTACCAGGGATGGTGAAACAGTGAGTCCCCCATAAAGCACACACAAGGTGACTTCAAATTAGTAGTGAAAGATTTGGCAGAGTAGGCCTTAATATTAGAATAAAATAAAAATCTTATTGAATCTGTTTTTAAATTATTCAGTGATTCTGAACTAAGTTTGCACTGGTCAGCATGACCAGGGCCATAAATAATGTTTCCATTTCTGATGTGTGTTAAACACTGCCTTTAAGTGAGTTTTATTTAGAAGAAGCCAGTCCCACTCCTTTCTACTGTAACATCTTGAACAAGACTAGGACGATTATCATAGATTATCCTACTTGCATTATAACCCGGGCCAGATTAAGACCTTCAGAGGTCCTAAACACAAGAAACTTGTGCCCTGCCCTCTCCCATGTACTTAAAAATAACATTAAATCATAAAATAATTGCTTAAGTCAGTCCAACAAAGTTCTGATTTCCTCCCATGCTATCTGGCAGCTTTTTTTGTGTGGAGGGAAAAGGGTATGGGGGAAAGAACTGTCTGATATTTTTAAGTTTTATATTTTGGGAGTCTCCTCTGCTTTATTATACTCTAAGACGGCTTTTCTCAACTAAGGTCCCTTATATGAACCACATAAGGACTATTTTCTGATTTCTCCCAAGGATGGTACACAACTAGAACCACTGTATATGCATAGAAGAAGAGTTAATTTGTAACTATAGATACCTAGAATATTAGAACTGTATTCTTTCATGGATTTAGTTTGTCTATTTTTTTTTATTTTTATTTTTTTATTTTTTGGGACAGAGTCTCACTCTGTTGCCCAGGCTACAGTGAGTGCCGTGGCGTCAGCCTAGCTCACAGCAACCTCCAACTCCTGAGCTCAAGGGATCCTCCTGTCTCAGCCTCCCGAGTAGCTGGGACTACAGGCATGCACCACCATGCCTGGCTAATTTTTTCTATATATATTTTTAGCTGTCCATATAATTTCTTTCTATTTTTAGTAGAGATGGGGTCTCGCTCTTGCTCAGGCTGGTCTCGAACTCCTGAGCTCAAACGATCCACCCACCTTGGCCTACCCAGAGTGCTAGGATTACAGGCGTGAGCCACCTAGCCCGGCCTAGTTTGTCTATTATTAAACAGTAATCTAGCTCTGTTGAGATCTAGCCCCTCCCTTTCTTCACATGCCCTGTAGGGGGCTTGGCCTTATGAGGATAGGGCAGGTGTCTGGCAAGTATACTAATGGTTGAGAACAGTCAACACTGTAATGAGGCATTATGTTATGATGTTAAAGTTCACAAGTGCATAAGCCTGAGTGTCTGGGTTGAATCCTAGCTCTGCCACTTAACTAGCTCTGTGACCTTGGACATACGTACTTTCCTTTTCTTATAAAAGGAGAATAATAGTACTTATCTAATGCTATTGTATTAAGTGAATCACTGCATTTTCTTTAAAGTATTTGGGATGGTGCTGGGCACATCCTAAGCACTCAGTAAATGTTAGTTGTTATTGTTTAATTCATGTGGGAGACTCTTTAATTCATGTGGGGACTATAAAATATTGGACCTACCTGGATGAGAGTTGTATGTGTGGGGAGGAATAGTGCCTCCACTATTTTATTAATATCACAATTGTATTACAGTACCTTAAGGAGAATGATTTTTCCCATTGTACTTTTTCTGTATTTTCTAAGATTTTCAAAATGAGCAAGTATTACATATTTAACAAAAGGAAAAATTGGAACTGTCAGCTGGTGAATCTCATCCTAACTAACTAATGCAGATCTAGGGTTAAACAGAAAAAAGCTTGGTGAATTGCCTTATGCAATTCTCTTCTGGAACTCCTAGTATTTGGATTAAGGCATAATAAACAAGATATCAAAAAGACAATGTGCTTTATTGCTTGAATCTAAAATAAAATGGAGAATAAAGCTTTGATCCATAGCAAGAATAACAGTCATAAGGGAAAAGGCACAAAAGAGATTTTTCCTAGGAAATGCATGTAAAGGGAAAGTATAACAGGGCCTGGAGTTCAACCCTTGACTAAACCCATGTTCCAAGAGAAGACTACAGTATCTTTAGAAAACAATGTGGGAAAGATCAAAAAGTTTAATTGCTGGTAAGGGTGGAAGGAAATAGGCACTTTCATACATTGTTAAACGGAATGTAAATGGTATTGTAGTAATGTTGGCTCCTCTTTATAAGGACCCAAGAAAGAAAACTTTCTAGCATTTCAGTATTAGAAACAGTTGTGTTTCACCTGAGAAACTGATTTGATTTTAAGGACATTTGAAAATCATGTAATTAATCTCCTCTCTTTATATTTGGCTGCTTTAAAGTTCAGTGAATTTGTATCCTCACAATTAACTACAGAAATGTATAGCATATATTGTATGTATAGACTTCATGCCTGCCTTCATGTTATTTCTTATTTTATGGTGTTATAGGTAATTTTACATATTGCCTTAATTTAATAGGGTGTGATATAAATCAAAAGTTCAGATATACAAAGTGGTGTGCCTTGAAAAAAAAATGAAAGGACCTTTTTAAGATATAAAATTTAGTTAAGATAAAGTCAACTCAGGGAAATCCAGTTAAAAGCCAAATAAAGCTGTATTTTTATACTGTACAAAAGAAAATTTACATTCTTAATGTAGCTAGATACATCTGGGGGAAATTACACATCTCTCAAGAAACACAATATTTAACATCTTAGATATGTTTCTGCATTGCAGACTGATATTGAATTTTATACATCTTTATTTACATTAACTTAAAATATTTTTTCATCTCTGGCACATATTTACAAAGTCAACAGTGACTACTACATTTCACATTTCAACAATCAACAGCATTAATCAATTCAGTAAGACAGGATAATGGCTTACATGCACCAATAAGTATGATCTTAAATGTGTGTTTTTTTTCTTCAGTTCTGAAAAAAAATGAAGGTTTTTACTAGTCCTAAGTTGAGAGGACATCACTCAATAGAGGTCATAATTTCTATGTGCCTATCCTATTTAAATTTTCACCAGCACTATTCTCGGAATACTTGGGAAATTTATACCAAGCTATAGGTTGATGCTGGTAAAAAAACTGATCTGTACATTCCATACCCTTTTATGAGTCAAACATATGAAAGTGGGATATTTCCTCTTTACTTGTCCATTGTGACACATCAGATTACATAATGCCAGAGTAGTAAAAATCCTTCAGAAACTGTACCTCAGGAAAGCCAAATTATCATGAGAAAAATAGTGAGAAAATAATCTTTGCACCTTCCTGTTTCACTTAACCAGTTAAACTGAATGTAAAGCCAGCATGATTTTTAGAATAAGAATAAAAAAGATTCAATGTAAAGTAGATGAACTTATTATAAATATTTGAAAACACCACATGGAGCATGGAGCACATTTCAATTCAGTTTGGATGATAAAAACAAAAAAACACAAAACCACCCCAAACCAGTATCAGTGGTTGTTAGAAAGCCAATCTTCTCTTTCCAAGATAGTTAATCAATATATTCATTACTTTTCAACTACCACGTAATACGAAAAAATAATACATAGAACCTATTTGGAACATTAGTTAATATATAATATTTCATGATTTCCAAAAAAATCATTTTTTAACAGTTTAAAAACTTTAGTTCTTATTGGTCTATACATTTAAAAAACGAGTACTTTAGCTTTTCTTAACCTAATCATGTTTTTCTGCAAAGAAAAAGACAGAGTGATCATGTACATAAATCATGTAAACAAACTGTACCAATTTAACCAATATCATACTTATTAGAAATAATTGCCATTGCCCATTGAAAAAGGTGCATTTCTACAATTTCTCCCTCAATTTTACTTAAAAAACCCATAATATTACACAGTATACCAATTTTAGGAACTTCTCTCTTTTACTCAATACTGACGAGCTGAATCCTTAATTTGAGTTAAGAAGACATGAAAATGTGCCATAAGAAATAATATTTGGACTTAACCTTTAACTGGTACTTTTGGAATTATAAAATATTGACATTTTACAGACATAAGAAAATTTCAAATGGAATCTTTTAGCTTCTGTAAACCTATTTTCCAGGTCAAAGAATCTTTTAATATCCCCCAAGGTTAAAAAGCAATCCTTTAGGTGAAAGGGGCTTCATTCCTTAACAGTTCGGTACTTTAAAAATTATATTTGGTAGATAAATTTTCTTTGGTAAATTGTGTAATCAATGGAGATGTAAAGAATTTCCTCTGATACAACCCACAATGAGCTGTTTACACTCAAATACAGCAAACCAGATTAGTATCAATACTGTAGTTAGGAATGGATTATCTAATTAAGTCATTTCTCTTTGAAAATAAAAGATTCTTTATTAGACCTACCTCCAGATAAACAATTTTTAAAAACTCACTTATACTTTAAGCCATGCTTCTTTTTTTTCTTTTTGTGACTCACTCTGTTGCCCGGGCTAGAGTGCAGTGGCATCATCGTAACTCACTGCAACCTCAAACTTCCGGGCTCAAGGGTTCCTCCTGCCTCAGCCTCCCAAGTAGCTGGGACTACGGGTGTGCACCACTATGCCCAGCTAATTTTTCTATTTTTGGTAGAGACAGGGTCTCACTCTTGCTCAGACTGGTCTCCAACTCCTGAGCTCAAGTGATCCTCCCACCTCGGCCTCCCAGAGTGCTAGGATTACAGGCATGAACCACCATGCCTGGCCCCACTTACTCTATTTTTGTAAAATGGATATTAAACATAATAGCAGACATCTGAATATGCTTTAATTTGTAAACACGATTAACATTTTCTCAAAATCCAGGAGAAAAACATAGACCCTACATTTCTGTACTATGTTGCCAGTTATTTCACATCATTCCCAGCTTTCGGCTAACTTCTGTCCTGAATGTTTGCTGTTGTACATATTTCTTATGATGGGACTAATGGCTAAGATTACAAAAATACTGAAAAGACTGAAGTTACCAAAATTTTGTGGTTGTGTGGTTAGGTTTAGAAGGAATATGCCTACATGGGCAGGGAGGTTGAGTGATGATGACTCTTCTATGAATAGTATTAATATTTCCTATATATGCTCAGTGCCGGTATGATATACCCATCAGGTACACACAAAACAAGTAATACTAAAATTTGTCTTACATTATCAGTATGACCACCTGGGCATGGGAAAGTTTACCAATCTGATGACTCATTATGGTTTTATTAGCACTGTTAACAACTTTACAATGCATCCCATCTTCTTATAATCTGGCAGTATTCTTAATTTTTTAAGAGTTTAAGTTATCTATTTCTAGTTGATTTTCAAACAACTTGTTTCTAAAAAGCACTTTTAAAAAATTAAAGTATTACAAACAAGTGTCTCAACCAACTTAGTGGTGAAACAATGACAATAATCATTCAACTTGAAAGATAAAAAATCTCATGTTCAAACTGTTTAACATAGCCATACTATAGAAAAATTGCCCTAAAATTCTTAGATTTTCTGATCACTGGCATGACTTATTAAACTTTTTTAAACTGAAAAACAAATATGTAACTGAAATACTGATGTTTTTTTTAAAACAAAGCAAAACTTACTCTGTCATCCAAAATCAGAAATGGAGAGATCCTCCTTTCCAGTGTTCATATAAATAGGATACTAACCCTAAAGACAGATACTAGGTTTTTTTTTATTTACAAATGAAGATGCAGAAAATTAAATGAGACAACTGATTGTCAACAACTAAAGTACTCAAAAATGGACCCATACAAACCTCACAAAGTGAGGTAGGAAAAACACCCTGCTTAATTAAAATATTCACAAGAGTAGTGCAAACAAAACAATCTGAAAGGTTATTCTCAGTATTCCAGTGTCTAATAAATAATTATAATTAATTTAAAGCTACTAAGTGGAATTTGAGAATACAGGTTGTAAATAATGAGCTTATATAGCTGAGACTACTGCATTTAAGACATTTTATATGGTATATACACTTTAAATGACATATGTTATGGTTCCATTATGGAATCATAGGCTTCACACTGTAAACCTTTTTCAGTCACATAAGGAAATATTGCTTGTATCTGCTCTAAGCGTAAGATTCAATCTCTCTTTCTACATTAGAAATTAATAGGATCAAATTTATGTAATCTTTACTTTCCAATATCCCATTGTGCAATATAATTAATTTGCCACCTTGGTGACTGAAAGCTGGCTGATTCAAAAAATACTTTAAAATAGCTAGAAACACTGATCAGAGCCATTTATTTTATTGGGTTTATTTTGCATTAAATAAATCCCCAGAAATATAATTAACTGTAAAATGGCAGCATACAACTGTTGTGTGGCAGAAAATAGTAAGGCATAAATTAGAATAAAGAATAATGTATCTACCCATCTATCCTTACTTTTATATAGATAACATTTTTAACACTTCCCCATCTATATTTATTATTCTACCTTTTTTCTCAATTTAATACTTTTCTTAATATGCTGTACTCAGCAACTACCAGGCCAGAACTGTAAAGAATCTACAGAAATGGAGAGTGTTACGTACCACATTTATCACAGTATGCATAAAAGGAGGCAGTGGGTTTTAACATGCATTGATGGGGGACTAGGTTTAATTCTGGCTCTGCTTTAGTTATGTGATCTTGATCACATTTACAACTTTTTTGAGCCTCAGTTTCCTGAGGATGAATGTGGGGTGAGGAGCAGGTGTGGGAGACTAGCTAGATTATCTCTAGGGTATCTTCTAGCACAAACATTCTGATTTTATAATAAATAGGCACAGAAGAGTGAATTGGAAAGGTATGGATGGTGGTAGAGATCAAGATTTAAAATTATAGCCATTTTCCCCCCGGCTTTTTAAAATATTTTCATATTTAAAAATCTTAATTCTAAGTTAACTTTTCACTTTATAATTTACTTTGCTTTCTAGTAATTAATGTCATAGAAAAGAGTTCCCAAAACGTTCAGATATTTCTTTTTTTTTTTTTTTTTTGAGACAGAGTCTCGCTTTGTTGCTCGGGCTAGAGTGAGTGCCGTGGCGTCAGCCTAGCTCACAGCAACCTCAAACTCCTGGGCTCAAGCGATCCTCCTGCCTCAGCCTCCCGAGAGGCTGGGACTACAGGCATGCGCCACCATGCCTGGCTAATTTTTTGTATGTATATATTTTAGTTGTCCATATAATTTCTTTCTATTTTTAGTAGAGACGGGGGTCTCACTCTTGCTCAGGCTGGTCTCGAACTCCTGACCTTGAGCGATCCACCCGCCTCGGCCTCCCAGAGTGCTAGGATTACAGGCGTGAGCCACTGCGCCTGGCCCAGGTATTTCTTTGTATTCCTTAATCCAATCTAGCATAGATGGCATCAACCAAATTGTTTTATTATAGAAAACAAGTATTTTCTCCCTAATGTCTTTCCTATAGATGGGTAGACTTTTTTATGGTAGTAAGTATAAAACAAAAGGTTGTTAAAGGATGAAGTATGAATATTGCTGGCATATATTTTTAATAGCTATTGCATATCAGAAATAAAACTTTTTAATTAAATGCCAATAAGTAATGCAAATACCTATCAAAAATCTCTTAGAAAATTTGACTTCCAGTTTGTTAAACTAACTCATTCCATTTTAACTATATCTTGCACAAGAAATCTGTTCTAAGACCCTGAATGCAAAGTTTAGACTAAATGAAATGTTTCTTCATTAGGGCCAAATCATATCACCTAAAAGAATGGAAAACAAATGTTACAGGGTCATGAAACATTAATGAGTATGTATACATACAAAATATATATGTATACACAGATAAATGAAATCCTCTAAGATGAAAATTATTTAAAACCAACTTCTCAGGTATAATTTATGATTTCTAACCAAAGGAAAACTTTATTATATTTATTACAGCTTTTGCTATAATTTGGTATTATTTGGTATTTCTTTTGTGCTTTAACTAAAATTATGCTAGATTTAGATGCCAATAAATGCACAATTTGTTGAATTAAAAACAGTCCTTTAGCCTCCTAAATAAACCAGTTATTTCTGCCATAAAGTGACTGACTTCCAGCCAAAGCCAAGCTCTCACTCCCAGGTAAGTACAATGCTTCTTTCCTTACATACCTGAAACTCTGCCACCCTTACCATGTTATAGACCTTTACACCTCATTTATTTTGGCTGTTTTTAAATTCTTTTCATTTATTTGACATCCAACAGATATCTAAAATATGTCTCTGTGATATATACATATACACATCATATATATACGCACACACACAAAATCAATAAATTGTCTATTTATCAACTTTTATCTTTACCCCAGACTTTGGCAATGTTGTAGACATTAGTTCAGGTTCTATTACAGTTTTCCATTTTCATATGAGCTGAAAAATATTACAGATTACTAAATTCAAACAAGCATCTCATTATTCTTATAAAGATTCTAACAGAAAGTCCCTCTTTAAAAAAAATGTTCTCACAGTAAATAAAATGGGGGAATTTTTAGTGTGAAAAAAACAAGAGGCATTTTTCTCTTTATTTATCAAAATCTATTGTAATTTTAATTGGTAGAGATAAAATTTTAAACTTTGTTAATTAGGAGAATACTTGCTTTCTATAAATTCAGTATATTTTTCTTTCACAATAATAAAGTAAAAACATCTACATGTACAAAGCACTGATAGCTCTGATGTATTTTGTGGAAGGATAACTTATAGCAGTTCAAGTCACAATACACTGATTTTTAAAAACTGAATATATTCCCTTTTCAAACATTAGCGCCTGAGACCTAGAAGAGGTTATAATAAAATCTTATTCAACCAAATCAGAACTACATTTTTTTAACCAATAATGTTTTTTTTTTTTTTTTTTAGCCTTTCAGCAGTTACCAAATGCTACTTACATACATTCAACATCTAGCTTACTGGCATGATTTCAAAGTTTTATAAAAACGAGAAACTTTGCAGATATATGATTAGAGTGTCCACAAATTGCATTACATTAAACACAAAGGCAGTGTGGTCCTTGCAGGAGAAATTAAGTCAGTACCCCCTGGTAGAAATGTTCTAAAAAAAAAATGTGTCACATTGAAGCGTCAGTGTTTTCAGCCAATTATCTGTCCCTGATATATTTCCTTGGAGTATGTGATCTATCAGGTCTTCAGGTTTCTTAATCCAAAATATCTGACTGAATTTAGATACATCTAAAAAGCAGCTGAAAGGGTTTCTCTAATAGTCTGACATCACAGAAAGTGGATTGAGAAATCCCTCTCTTTACCTGAAGATGTACTATTCTACTTCAGTCATCATCAGTTCACAAAGGAAAAGAAAAAACCAATCAAAACCTCCCCTCACACTCACAATCCCACACAAGCTAAACAAAAACTACCCCTCCCCCCACAAAACCCCAGCACCAAAGTGTCAATCATTCCTGGGAAACAACTTGCCTCTTGGATTCTCTGATTTGTTAGTTGTTCAAATTTTAAGGACAGAAATGACCTTATGTCCTTGTGGGGAAGAGGGAAGACATGTTAATAATGACTATAGAGCCATTGAGAAAGTGCATTATCAATTACACAATCAACTTAGAGCCCTGCTCTCCAATGGAGGTGGGCACAACTTGATTTAAATGCCTCAGTAATTGAATATTTATGTCCTTGGGATAAAGGAGATGGGGGTAAAAAAGAGCTACCCTCGTTTTAATGAAAAAGAGCAGCAATCTACCACCTTTCCCCATGCTTTTCCAGAATATGATTGCACAGACTCAGAGAAGTCCAAAGTCGTAGCAGAATCTCTGAGGCACTCCTGGTTAAGAGAGAAAAAAATATGATCCAGTAATCTTCATAGTTCTATAGATTATGAGAACAAACCCGTTTTGTTTTGTTTTGTTTTTAAGCAAAAGCCAAAGAATCATTTCATAGGGATCATATACACCATTTCCTCTTATGTACCCTCAGTCTCACAGTGTTGAAATGGGACCGATCAGCCTACGATGGATTGCACATCACCCAAGGAGAAAGGAAGGCATGGAAAAGGCAAACATTTTATACTGCTTCACAAACACATTTACAAGGAATAGGTGAAGAGAAGATATAGGAAGGAGGGAAAAGAAAACCTTATTGCTGTTTCCATACAAAATACAGTATGAAATACCTAAACTAAATCAAATCTCATTATGATGACCAGTATTTTCACAAATGTGGGATGAAGTGTCTTCTTACACAATGAAATATGTTCAGTTTAAAAGGTAAGCAGAAAGAGAAGAGAGGATGTCAAAACTACACCTGGGATATTAGCTGCATATTAAAACTTGGGGATCGAGACTGCTTGGTTAAGGGGGCTCCTGGACTGAGGAGCTCTTTACCTTCACCAGCTTGACCTAGCCGGTCTTCCTGTAGACTGATAGTTGAATATCGATTAGCATTGTTAGCTGCTAAATTAGTAACTCCCTCAGTGCCAACCCCAATGCTGGTACTTGCTTGACTGCCATTTACATAGTCAAATGATTTACTTGAGGAAGCACTGGCTGTCCGGATTAGACTTAAACTATTGGTTTTTGGCACCACCTGGCCAGCAGGCAGGCTCAGGTGTTTTTTCATTGGTGTCAGCTCAACTGAATCTACACTAAGATCAGTTGGTTGCTGTACATACTGCTTGCGAACTACTGAATCTCGAGGGCTCTCACTGGATTTGATGGCGGAGGCTGTTTCTTTATCTTTGGCTGAACGCCCAGTTGCTACTTTCCTTAAGCTTCCCCTCTGAGAGGAGGAGGATGGTTTGGTCCCAATTGGCTGACTGCTGAGGGAAGCCCCTGATGAAAATCCTTCATCTGCATCATTCAGGTTTACAGACTCTTCTCCTCCATTTATACCCTCAGCACCTAAAAAAACAAATCAGACAGACTCAGCAGTAGCTAAATTAAGAAGCAGCTGTGAATAACAACACTGACCTTATCTCTTGAGTAATGGTTGCTATAGGTTGGCAATGGCCCTACTATCAACACTGCCCCTAAACAATTTAGAGGAATAAACCTTAATCTACACAGAATTCTAATATGCTATTCATTCTGTTCATTCAGCTTTGATTAGTCTGGCTTTTGTAAAACTATCCAGAAACCTACTTAGTATACTATCAATATTTAGGCACATAGAACAATTAGGTAAAATAGATTTTGTTAACATAAATCCTTATAATACACTCTGTCATTCAGTTGAAATGACTATATCTATCTATTTAAAAAAACAAAACTCTTCCCTCACCTTCTTTAACCTACCACAAGATAGACTGTACAAAAGAGACCCTCTTCCAACTTCAGTTACCCAGAATTATACCAAAAACTCATTTATGCATATAAGCCAAACCCTTTATAATTTAAATAAAAGTTTATATCTATTCAGCAGGGAACTGCTTTTGTATGGCTTTAAAACCTTTAATGTAGAACTAGTAAATTTTCTAACTCAAAACTAAAAAACTACATTGCTTCCAGCAACTTCACAATTATATTTTGTCTTATGGACACATCTACTCACTGGTTTCCACATTTTCTCGATCAATTAATGTGAAGACAATATCAGGGAGCCAGGGGTAGGAAACCAGCAGGGATATTTAAGAAGGATTTTTATTTTCTGTATTGTGTATTTCTACAATATTTTGAACTCTTAGCATTGAGACATATTATTGTCACAATCCCAAAATACTATAGTGTCCTGTCATGCATAAACTGCAGTTAATGAAAGAAATCTTATCTTGGGGTTTTTGTTGGAAGAAGAGAAGCATATATAATATATTGAGCTTGTGGTTTCCAGAAAGCCCAATGCTCTTACTGAAAGCATGATCAATAGTCTCTTAAAATGTAATACATTTGCTTCTTTCAAAAACAAATATTGGTTTGCTACCTCATTAAGTAAGTTTCCCAGCCTGCAAGAAAGTTTAATCTGAATCTACAAAACAGATATCAACATTATAGTTAAGGTAAAATTTTAGGAAAGAATCTAAACAAATACTACTTTGAGATACAGGTTAACTAAGCAAAATATATACAAAATATTTACATACAATCTTTTATTTAGCATAGTACCTGGAAAAATTAAAATATTTTCTTAGCTATATTTTCTAATATGGATTATTTTCTTCTTTCTAAAGAAGAGTGAAATAGTCTGTCCTTAAATCAAAAGGTACCTTGTTACATCCAGCAGTTTAATAATCTTTAATCATCATGCAAAGCCATATGAAAACGCATTTACTAAGAACAGTAGCAGCTGACACCACTTCTCTCAACCCCTCCAAAAGAATTATATATAATGTACTTCAAAATAAAAACTTTAAATTATATTCATATATCATTTTAGTAATTTACTTACAATTAGTATGAAGAACTACAAAATGCCCAAGAAAAGATAGTTATTGGTTCAGAATTGATATTATTATAGTAATATAAAACTGAGAGAACAGAAATGTATTGTTGGGTATATTTATTTAATTAGGAAAGGAGACTGAGAGATTTAGTGCGAGCTTCTGAATCTTGCTGCATGCAGATCTGATGCCCAAGCAATATGGCCATAAAAAAGATGATAACATAAAAGCCACCATGCAAGAGAATCTACTGATATTTTATATACTAAGCAATGCTGTTTCAATATAATAGAATACTGACTATGTTTCAATCACAGGTAATGTCCTCAGTTTGGTAATAATTTTAATTCTAGCTTTAAAAGTCACAAATAGACTGTTACTTGACAATCAGGAAAAAGGTAGGTGAGGGGCTTATAGTCTCCCTTCAATTTCTTTTTTTGTTTGTTTTTTTTCCTCCCTTCAATTTCAACATATAATCTACCCAATTTTGACTGTAGAACCACTTAAATCCATCATGAAAATGTTTTCTTTCTTTTTTTTTTTTAAAGCCAGGAATCTATGCTAATCCAAAAATTCCAGCAGGAGGCATTGATGGTATAGTGGTAAGCATACATGCCTTCCAAAAGCTCCAGCAGACTTCAGAGTTATCAAAACTTCTCATAATTTTTAGTAGTTTCCTTCCTGCTGTTTAAAAAGCCTCAGGGAATAAAAAGGCAATTGTGTCTTAAAACATTTTTCCTTTGTAATTTTCTCCCTAGGTGACAATAATACCATTCATGATCCAAAGAGACAACTGAAAAGGATTTTTAATGAACTTTTCTATTAATGGCTGGCTTTTCTCATAAATTTAGTTTATACTAATATCAATTTAAAAACCACATTTAATCTAGACTAAAAGGTAAAATAACTTTTTTAGAAATTTCAAACATACTCAAGAAACTTATTTCTCTTTCCTCATGGCTACACCATCTTACCCCCCATTGAAATAAGTGATAAGAAATGTTAAAATAGGGTATTTTAATATTTAATAGGATATTAAAAAGGAACTATTATTTTGATTCCTTTGTTTCAAAGTGTATGACTTTCGATGAACTAGAAGAAATGCTTCAACCTAATCCCACACTTTCTAGAATTTCATCAACTGTTAATTAATACAGTAGTACATTTAGCACAAATGCTCCCAACATTCTAACAATGGTAGAAGATATACATCAAATGGCTCATTTAGTCACCAAGAATGTTGAGAAATAGGCTGTTGTTTAATTTAGGCCAACTCTGGGTTCCACATGTATTCACATTCTCATTTTTATATGTTTATACAAAATAAAACTGACTGCTAGGGATAACATAAAGAGATATATAAAAAAACAAAAAGGGAAGGCTGCATCTTTCACAGCCCTCTAAAGAAGGATTTCTAAAACCCACCAACTTTTTTAGGTCCCTAGGTCATGCACATGCAACACTGTTAAATGAAGTAAGGTCAATCTGGGCAAATGGGCAAGGGAACATAGAGTAGATTTAGATTCTTACTGAGCATGCTCAAATTTCTAATGCACCAAAGAGCAAGACACTTCCCTAAGGTGGAAGTTAACTGCTTTTTGGTCTTTAAAATAAGTAAAAATATATAACCTCTTTTAAAACTACATGGTTTATTTCATAAATTAGTGTAAAGATTCCACAGCAGCAATACATTAGATAATAATCAAAAAAAATCTATTTGGCTACAGTTCCCTGTTTCACAAAGTTAACTCCTAAGGGATTACATGCAAAACAGCAAGTAAATACTGTCCTATCAGAGAGAAGTGTTCTTTTACAGATACTGGTGGTGGGGTGTATGTGTAAAAAAATTTCTCATTTTGAGATACCTACATTGTAGAAACAAGGATCTACTAGAATATCTCTCCTTTCATAATATATTTCAGTTTTGTTTGGGAGCTATAAAATACAGCCCTTATTTATAATAAATTATAAAATGTAGTGTGCACCAGAATAGCACATTTATACAGGAAAGATGTCAGTAGTTCACTAGCTAGACCTAGGCAATTTAATCTGCAGATTATAAAAAAACCAATCAATATCAATATACTCTGTCAAAGAGAGAAAAAATTCATGTTAATTGAACACCCAAGGATTACAGATAAATTGGTCGGCTCCACTTCAATTTCTCAAAGATAATATACTAATGTTTTAAAACTCTCTTCACAGATTTTTAAAGAATTAATTATTGTATAAATGAAATCATTCATATTGACTAATCAGGCTCATGTCCATTGGGTGCATTTTTCTTTCCTAATGTTAGAATAAACATGCTCAGTAATGAAAAAATTCCAAGCAGTTGCAGACCTTTTGGAGACAGGCCCCTGCCTTGTTAGTAGCCATGCCAAGCTGTTCTTTGATTATACAGGGATGCAGACTCCAGGCCAGCACAAATGGCAACTAAAGATTGTATCTGACCTGGTGCTAGGCATATGGGGAGGGAGGGTGCTTTGCAGGGAGGAGCTAATAACACCCTGGGATAGTGAAAACACACACTAGAATGGAAAGATATTCTGCTTGGGGATAGAGAGCCAGGATCTTTCTCCAGTAACTGCCTCACTGACTTCTGCCTCCTCATCTCTGTCCTACCCTCTGTTGTGGCTGCTGCTGAGTTGGGCTCCGGCGAGCCATGCTCAGGGGTCCTGCGCACCAGCACCTCCCCCTCTTGCACACGTTTGATCCCTAGGTCAGTGGAGCCGAGTTGGATCGGGGAGCCAGGAATACTCGAGTCAGCCTCGTTTGAGAAGTCAAAGCCATCTGGGATTCAACATATAAAATTTTAGTGCTTTTGTGCTGCTCTATTCTGTTCTGAGCATTTTTGACCCAGGCAGATAAGAGAATGTATATATGGATATGATATAAACACAAACACTATTTATATAGTTAACATGTGTGTGCACAGCATGCACACACATAAGGCGGCAGATGAACAATGTGAGGTTTGCAAATGAATAGGACAGAAAAATTGGGATCATTAAAATGGCAATTAATATCTCTTAGGCAAGACAGCTTGACTATTCAAGTACCATATGTCTATGAAATACTGCTGGATTCAGCACTTACAAAAAAAGGAAAAGCAAAGATAAAAATCCCACAAGAATCAATTCTTTTATGAATAGCTTGTATTATACTGTTAGTTTGGCCAGTTGTATAGTTTTCCCACAATGCTCATACATGCACCGTTTTTTTTTTCCAGTATGGTAACAGAGTTAAAGCAACTTCTTTCCTATTGGTATTACTAGTTCAAAAAAAACCCCAAAATTAACCTGATCTTATTTTCTGTTTTAACATTCATAAAGCAGTCTAAATAACATCTTTCTAATTTATAAATATACATACATTTATATTAAAATAACTTTAGAGACAATCACATTTCTAGTGCTATTTTTAAAAACTGAAAAATTTTATTAATACTTTAATTATACAGAGTCCTATAATATCATGTACTAAAACAGTCTGTAAAAACAGTGATAAATTTACTTGAATCCATAAGTAGACTATGGGGATTTTGCACTCACCTTCTCTCCTCCATCTATGACGACGGATTGAAGCTGTTGTAATTGCAGTCCGAGAAATCCTCGGCACTGTTGGAGTGACTTCCACTTTAAGTACTTTCTGGCCTTCTTGTGAAGAATCAGGAGCATCAAATGGTAATGAATTTTTCATGGCATTGGCAACCTAAAATGATAATGTAAGTCTATACAAATTTACAACCAATATATAGTTTCTGTATATTCTATACTTCATGTTTCCATAATTTTTAGAATATGCATTTAAAACTTATAACATACAAAAGTACAAATTGGTCAGAAATGTATCTCCATTGTTCTATTTTTTTTTTTTTTAATCTCAACCAAAGTTCTTTTCAGGCAGGCTTTTCAAATGGAATTTATTTTTTAAAAATGTGAGTCACAATACCACTGATTCCTTTAAGTTACCATCAAAGAGAAAAAACATTCCAAAGAAAGAAAAATTATTTAACATTTGAACCCCGATATAGGTCAGTTTAGAATCAGTATCTGATTCTTCAAATGATAAAAACATGCAAAATTTAATATCTGATAAACATTAGGATTTTCTCCACTCCTCGGTTTACATGAGGAGAAATTTTTCCTAAATTGTCCTGGTATTTTCTCCCACCACTTTCTGCTCCCTGAAGAGGCGAGTGAGATACCTGGTTGGTGAGTAACTGCCATTTAACTGGTCCAAGTTTCTTAACTGGGTTGTCTTAATCCAGCAAAGATCCTGAGCGAAAGGATTGTCTTTCTTCCTTCCCTCTCCAGGGAAGCACGAGTGCAAGGTAGCAAGCATTGGATGGGTGTGCCTGATCTTCCCACTCAAAGCTCTCCAGTGGGCTATTCCATGCTCTAGATGGAAGGGTGGGAAGCTAGGTCTTTGAGTTTAGCCTTTATTAGTAATAAAAGATAATGGTTGTTTCTCCATTTGTCAACTATTTTGTCTGTTTATCACATGGTTCTAGATTTGAATAGGGAAAAGAGTTATTATTTATTGGGTTCCTCAGAGATCCCTGACAATAAAGGAATATTTTAGAACTAGAGATTACTAATCTCTTTACCTATATTGCCTTGGAAATGCCACCTCTACTTAATTTACAAGATTGTTGCAAGGCTAAACTATGAATTTAAAGAGTCTCATAAAATGCAGAGTACTATCATGATGATGTAATTTATCTTTTTATCCATTTTGTTTTGGTTTTTTGAGACAGAGTCTGGGCTAGAGTGCTGTGGCGTCAGCCTAGCTCACAGCAACCTCAAACTCCTGGGCTCAAGCAATCCTTCTGCCTCAGCCTCCCAGTTAGCCACCATGCCCGGCTAATTTTCTCTATATATTTTTAGTTGTCTGGCTAATTTCTTTCTATCTTTTTTTTTAGTAGAGACGGGGGTCTCGCTCTTGTTCAGGCTGGTCTCGAACTCCTGACCTCGAGCGATCCTCCCACCTCGGCCTCCCAGAGTGCTAGGATTACAGGCGTGAGCCACCGCGCCGGGCCAAGAATACAATTAATTTATAAGAATAGTACAAAAAGCTTAGAAAATTGGAAAGAAGTAAAAACATCCACACTTGAATGACCTAGACAACTATTAGTATTTTGTGTGTTTCCTCTGTCCATCTAGATTTAAAAAAAAATAGTTATATTTTTTTCAACCTAACACAAGCTAGCATTTTTTAATTTAAAATCTCAAATATATAATTTCATCATGTAAATATATAACTTAAATAATTCTCTGCTGTGGAACATTTAGACTATTTTTATTCCTTTGCAATTAAAAACAGCACTGTAATATTGTGCTTATAATACATTTTCTTGGTATTTAAATTAGTTTCCTGGAATACATTGCTAGACCTGGGATAGAAAGTCAAAGAAAAAACAAACAAAAAAAACCCACCGCACATTACCAAACTGCTTCTGCAAAGGGATGTTTAGAGTTGTTTCGTACTACCATTGTAACATAAAGAATGCCTTTCTCACTCCACTATCGGATGTTTACATTTGTTTTTTTTTTTTTTTTTTTTTTTTGAGACAGAGTCTCACTCTGTTGCTCAGGCTAGAGTGAGTGCTGTGGCATCAGCCTAGCTCACAGCAACCTCAAACTCCTGGGCTCAAGCGATCCTCCTGTCTCAGCCTCCCGAGTAGCTGGGACTACAGGCATGCATCACCATGCCCGGCTAATTTTTTCTATATATATATTTTAGCTGTCCATATAATTTCTTTCTATTTTTAGTAGAGATGGGGTCTCGCTCTTACTCAGGCTGGTACATTTGTTTTTTAACTGAAAACTTACCATTTGGAGATTTGCTTATTTTGTGGTAGAGAGTATGAAGTCTTTTTATTCAGAATAAAATATTAATTCTCTTGATCTTATCATTCCTGCTGAAAATATTTTTCTCAGTTGGTGTACTGCACTTTAATTTTAAAAAACTGATGGTTTAGAATTTAGATGTTTATGTGGGGGAAAAAAATCAATTTTTTTTAGTGACTTGTCCTATTGCTTAAGCTTAGAAGGTCTTCCCTTCTCTAAAAATTTGAATAAGTATTTAGAACTTTTTCTTCTCTTAAAGGATTTCAAAACATTTAATTCTTTGATTTATTGAAGCTTTATTTTGGTAGTGGTAGATGGAAAGGATCTAAACTAATTTTGCCTTTTTTTCCCAAAAGTTAACCAATTGTTATTATGAAATAAATTTTTTCTTGTAATAATTTGGATTGCCTCACATATTAAATATTTTTTGACCCTGGCTGGGCACAGTGGCTCAAATCTATAATACTAGCACTTTGGGAGGCCAAGGTGGGAGGATCACTTGAAGTCAGGAGTTCAAGACCAGCCTGGGCAACATAGTGAGACCCCATTTCTAAAAAAAAATTTAAAAATTAGCCAGGTGCAGTGGTGTGGATCTATATTCCTAATTACTCAGGAGGCTGAGGTGGGAAAATCCTTTGAGCCCAGGAATTTTGAGGCTGCAGTGAGCTATGATTGCACTATTGCATGCCAGCCTGGGCAACAAGATGGGACCCTGCCTCAAAAAAAATCAAATTTAATTTAAAAATAAATTTTTTTGGCTTGGCACTGTGGCTTACGCTTATAATCCTAGCACTCTGGGAGGCCAAGGCAGAAGGATCACTTGAGCTCAGAGTTCGAGACCAGCCTGAGCAAGAGCAAGACTCCATCTCTACGAAAAACAGAAAAAATTAGCCAGGCATGGTGGCATGTGCCAGAAGTCCCAGCCACTTGGGAGGCTGAGGCAGGAGGATCACTTGAGCCCAGCAGTGTGAGGCTGCTGTGAGCTAGACTGATGCCATAGCATTCTAGCCTGGGTGACAGAGTCAGACTCTGTCTCAAAAAACAAAACAAAACAAAACAAAACAAAAAAACAAAAACAAAACAAATAATTTTTTTTGACCCAGTAGTGCCTTTTTTAGGTATAGGTATGTTTAATAAAGAATAAATATAATAACTTACCAACAGTGGTTGAGAAAAAAGTTCTAGCTGAGCTCTATAAATGATGTCATCAAGAACTTCCTGGCCAAGGTCCCACTGTCCATTATACCTATAGAGAAGCAGATCATTCTCTCTTAGGCAAATATCTCTAATCTTCATCACAACTTTTTTTATTGTTCCAAGTCCTACTATTTTGGCCATGAAGATTTTCATATCAATTTTTACATCATTTCATTTATAAACTATCCCCCTTTTACTTATAAGGACAAAATGAAGATTTCAAATACTATGTTTAAAATAGTTTACAGATGTTTCTTCACATAAATTGGTTTTTATTATGTTCATATTCACAGTAATCTATTTAATGCATTCATGAAAACCTATGTAGAGATACATAGTTTTCCACACAGAAAACATGACAATTTCTAGACTCTAATTTTAATGACTAGTTATACTTTAGCTATTTAAAAAGTACTCAAAGGAAACCATATTAGAAAAACAAGATAACGGGCTCATGACGGAACAAAAGATTCAGTATTGTGTCTGATAAGGAAGAAAGAGAAATATGAAAAGTTTCCAAACAGTATTCATATAATTTCATGCTCCACCTACTTACATAGCATAATAAACCCCTGTGAGAAGCTGTACCATAAATTCAGGATCCAGTACTATTCGACCACAGAGTTCTTTCCAATGTTTTTCATGTTGCCGTGGAAACCCACTCACACAAACCCTAGGGAAATACAGTATTTAACGTGTGTGATTTCCTGATTCATTAAATAAAACAGTTTTTTCTTTCGTAAGTTCATTTGTTCAGTTTATTCATTCCTCAAATATTTATTGGGTGCCTGTTATGTGCCAGTCACTGTTCTGGGCCTAGGTATTTTGTCATGAACAGGTGAAAGTTGAGAAAAATAAATCTGTACCCTCATAAACGTACATTCTAGTGAGCTGTATCCATAAAAGCAACAAGTTTTCTCAAATAGCTAACCACTTCTTTCACAATCATCTTTCTCCCTCTTCTCACTCATACACAAATATGCATAACTTTCACTCATACCAAATTGTATCAGGGTGAATCACTCGGAAGTATATAAATTTCAAAACAAAGAGACATTTCAAAATACTGTTGTCTGTGAGCCCATCTTTATTTAAAGTACCATAAATGACTCCCTACCTTCCATCTCATTAAGAGATGCTTCCCAAAAAGTTATGCTTGATAATTATCGAAAGTTATAATGTATTTACATTATTTTAATCAATTAACTTATTAGGATAATTATAATGGTGAGTCCAGAAGAAATTTTTTAGTGTTCAGTGCCTTATGGTCTCGTGAAATTTAAAAATAAAGTTCAATTTAAATATATTTTTTGTAGCAGAGAAGTATCTTAGGTGATCAATAAAGGACTTGCAAGTTGAAAATAGCATTATATTAAGATAAAATTATGTGAGGAAAGTGGATTGGAAATTAAATTCCAAGGAGAAAAAGGAATAATAAAATGTCACACTATTAAAGAGCTTGATCTTTTTTTTTTCACCCTCAGAGACAGGGTCTTGCTCTGTCACCTAACCTGGAGTGCAATGGCACGATCATAGCTCACTGTAGCCTCAAACTCCTGGGCTTCAAGTGATTCTCCTGCCTTAGCCTTCTCAGCAGTTGGGACTATAGGCATGTGCCACCATGCCTGGCTAATTAAAAAAAAATTTCTTTTTTAGAGTTGGGATCTCATCGTATTGCCCAGGCTAGTATTGAACTCCTGGCCTAAGCAATCCTTCTGCCTCAGCCTCCCCAAAGTGTTAGGATTACAGGCATGAGCTACCACACCTGGCCAGAGCTTGTTCATTTATTCCTCAAATGGATGATGGTGGGTATCACATCATTGTAGATTTATATTATATACATTTAAAATAGTGACCCAACAGCTATTTTTTATTATCAGCATTTACATACTAGAAATGATATAATTTGCAACTATTTAAGATAGAATGAAAAATTTTAAATGTAAACTTAAAAATGTATAAGGAATACCTAGTTTTTTTTTCTTTTTTTTTATATGTCATTTTGGCTACAGAGGTACATAGTTTTTCAAAATTCTTTAGGAGATATGAACAAAAGTTTGAGGACTACTAAACTCTGCCATCCCTTTCATTATTAAGAAACTACTAAAGGCCACAATATGCTGCCAATAAGAGAGCTAGCAGATTTCTTTTAATAAACCAGAAGTAGTCACTTATAAATAAACTTATCTACAGATAGGCAGTAAATGCTTGAATAGCCTCTAGATTAGAGACAAGAACTCTGTTAGCCATTAATCATGTTATTACAGGCTAGAGAAAATAATATACTTATTTTAAGGAAATCTATAAAATCAAAGTTACAGCTAATTTAGACTGGCCTTCCCCAATTAGCAAAATTAATAAGTTTTGTTATAAACAGGATCATGCGCTCTTCCCAGTAACACAATAGCACGCGAACTTGAGCAAACCATTTGTGGTAGACAGACTCTCAGGGCCCATGATCCCTATGATCCCTCAGCTCTGGTATTCACGTCATGTCATCCCCTCCCCTTTGAGTAAGGGTGGGATCTGTAACTTGCTTCTAACCAACAGAATACAACAAAGGTGATGGGATTCCATGATTATGTCATATAAGGTAACAGGTCTTTCTGGAGTCTCTCTCATTCCTTCTCTGGCTTCGAAGAAGCAAGCTGCCATGTTATAGGCTGCCTATGTTGGCAGACCAATGTACAAGGAGCTGAGGTTTCCAGCAGACAGCTACAAGAAACTGAAGCCCTCAGTCCTAGGACCATGGGAACTGAATTCTGCCAACAAGTGTTGAGCCTCAGATGAGACTGCAACTCCAGCCAACATCTTAACTGCAGCCTTATAAGACCCTAAGCAGAGGTTCTCAGCTAAGCTGTGCCCAGATTCCTGACGCACAGAAACTATGAAATAATAAGTGTGTGATATTTTATGCTGCTATATTTGTGATAATTTGTTATGCAGAAATAGAAAACTAATGCAACATTTAACCTTTTTCTGGGCTCAGTTTCCTCAAGTAAAAATCAGCTGGAAACAATGAACTCAGAATTCCTTTTATAACTCAAATTCTGTCATTCTAAACACCCCTTGTCTCCAAACTAATTTATATTATTAAATTTTTTTTGATATAGTGGAAATTTCAATTTTAGTCCATGTCTGTCCAAATTATTAGAAATTATGATTTAATAAAGATTATAATCTATGAGACACATAGAACACCCCCCAACACACACATATGAGATACACAGATAATTGGTGCTATTGTTAATCAACTTCTCCAACACAGAGACAGTTATTTATGAAATGTATGGGGAAAAGAGCACATTCCTTAAGACTTTCCCCATATATAAGACTATTCAAAGCTCTCAAAGTGACTTATAAAAACTGGCATTTAGGGAGTGATTAGGTATTATCACTAAACAACCGTAAACTTAGATGTCCTGGTAGAGCTCAATGTCCAGCTAGAAAATATTTCTTTAATGTTGAAATCATTTTCAAGAAGTCATGAGGATGAGGATTCCTAAAGGAATGGAGCCCCAAGAGATTTGTTTACTGCTGTATCACCAGAAGTTAGAAGAGTGTCTGGCATAGAGAATGTGCTCAATAAATACACAAATATGAAGATTAATAACAATTACTTTTCTCACCTGGAGCCCATCCGACAAAGAGACTGGTAAGATGAGGCAGGCATATACACAATAGCAGAATTATAACACAGCATGAGAAAACTCAGAACTTCAAACCTAAAAAAAAACAAACACAAGGGAAAAGGATTACAATTATTTCTAGAGACTGTAGTATATGAATTATTCACTGGATGGTTATAACAATGCCTTAATATTGACCTTCATTTCTCAATCAGATTTCTGCAGCATCCTCCTCGGAAGGTTTGTTTCTATTCTCATTACAAGTTATGTCTCTTGCTGCCTTTTATATTTTCTTCTCTAAAAAATAAATCATCATACTTCAACAGGTGACTCTCCTATCAACAAAGTCCATCTTCCTATTGACTTCATGATAAAACTCAAACTTACCACAAGGTCCTTTAAAATCCATCCTCAACCTACCTTTCCAGCCTTACTTCCCTCCACTGCCCACCACATTTACCATACTACATGAATCTTACCACTCCACAAATATGCTGTAACCTTTCATAACTCTTTGCTTTTACACAAACTGCTCCTTCTTACTAGAATATACTTTTTCACTTGAGTGATTCCTGTTAAAACTTTAGGTCCTGGCTCAAATTTTTACATTAGCCTGGGCATCTACCCAAAGGAAAAAAAGACACTCTATAAAAAAGACATCTGCACTAGAATGTTTGTAGCAGCACAATTCATAATTGCAAAGATGTGGAAACAACACAAGTACCCATCAATACATGAGTGGATTAATAAAATTTGGTATATGTATACCATGGAGAACTACTCAACCACAGAAAACAATGGTTATCTACCACCTCTTGTATTATCCCAGATAGAGGATGGAGCCCATTCTACTAAGTGAAGTATCACAAGAATGGAAAAACAAGCACCACATGTACTCACCACCAAATTGGTATTAATTGATCAACACTTATGTGCACATATAGTAGCAACACTCATCGGGTGTCGGGCATGGAGGAGGTGGAGGTGGGAATGGGTATATTCATACTTAATGGATGTGGTATGCACTGTCTGGGGGATGGACACCCTTATAGCTCTGACTTGGGCGAGGCAAAGGCAATATATGTAACCTAAATATTTGTACCCCTGTAATATGCTGAAAAAAAATTTTTTTTACCTTAGCCATAAAGCCATTCTTATTCTCTCAGCTAAAGTAAACTGGTCCCTTACCTGTGTAGCTCTAATATAGCATTTATCCCACTGAATTGTAATACTCAGCCTCTAGCTCTGTTTCACCCGTTATAAAGTAATAAGCAACTTTAGAACAGAGACTCTAATTTATTCATCTCTACCACTAATATCCAGTAAAGTGTCTAATACATTATAATTGCTCAATAAATATTTATTGAATGAATAAATATATGCTTTTCTAATATTTATAACCTCTAAGAAAGTGCTCCTAAACCTGAATGCACATTAGTTATTTAAGGACCTTTTTAAAAACATACATTTCTGTGTCTTAACCCTGATTGACCCAATTAGAATCTCTGGGGCAAAACCCAGGGAAGTTGTACTTCTAAAAAGCTTCCATAGATGAATGATGAAAGGTATGTGGAAACTCTTTGTACTATTTTTGCAATTTTTGTTATTAAGTCTGAAATTATTTCAAAATGAAAAGTTAAAAATCAAGTTGAAAGTCTAATTCGGAAGCACTCATACCTTCAGATCCTTTCTCTTTCTCCATACATCTAGGTAAGAGAGGGGAGGTTTGTTTTCTGAAAGGATGAAAAAGAATTTCTACCTGGGAACCACCAGGCACAACTATGATTTGAAGGTCAGGTGAGTACAAGCAGTGGGGTGAGGGTGGGGAGGAACACCATACTGAAATATGCCTTACTGGGTATTGAGACCTCAAGCTCTCTTTCCCCACCTGGCCACCAGAATACTGGCAGCCAGACCTCTAGTTAAGAGACTACAGGAGTTTTTTCTAGGGAATTTGACCACCCTAAGAGGAAAGACTTAAAGATAGGGACCCGAAAAATTTCTCAACTGAATGGCCCAGTAAGATCACCCTATGGTGAAGTTCACAGTCATACTAACATGGTGTGAGCTTCTCATTTTTTTATTCTCCTACTTTTAAATATGAGGGAAAAAAGATTACCAGATATCTGAGGAAGTCTACTAACATGAAAAAGGGACTAAAATAAAGAAATATGGAAAAAAGGACCATTTAGAGGAAATAGTATACAAAGAGAAAAATATTTTTGAATAAAGAAAATTATCATTAATATTCTCAAAAATACGTGAAGATACTTTCTTTTTTTTTTTTTTTTTTTTTTTTGAGACAGAGTCTCACTCTGTTGCCCAGGCTAGAGTGAGTGCCGTGGCGTCAGCCTAGCTCACAGCAACCTCAAACTCCTGAGCTCAAGCGATCCTCCTGTCTCAGCCTCCCGAGTAGCTGGGACTACAGGCATGCGCCACCATGCCCGGCTAATTTTTTTTTCTATATATATTTTTAGCTGTCCATATAATTTCTTTCTATTTTTTTAGTAGAGATGGGGTCTCGCTCTTGCTCAGGCTGGTCTCGAACTCCTGAGCTCAAACGATCCGCCCACCTCGGCCTCCCAGAGTGCTAGGATTACAGGCGTGAGCCACCGCGCCCGGCCGATACTTTCTAAAAAAAAAAAAAAAAAAAAAAAGAGAGAACAGGATCATTTCAAAAGACCACTCAGAGAACAAAAAATATTTTGATATACAAAATATGATGGCAGGAATAACAAACTCAAGAAAAGGACTGGTGGATGAAGTTGAGGAAACATCCCAGATATCCCAGAAAATACAACAAAAGGAAAAAGATATGGCAAATAGGAGAGGAAAGCTGACCAATCCAGGGGGTCCAGTGTCCAAATATAGTAATAAAATCTCCAGAAGACAGATCAAATAAAACAGAGAGGCCAAACTAATTAACAAAAATAATTCAAGAAAATTTCCCAGTCTGAAGAGAATGGTTTCCAAATCAAAAAGGTCCACCCAGTACTCAGCACACTGAATGAAATAAATCCACAGCAAGAAATATCACAATGACATTTCAGAACACTGGAAACTAAGAATGAGGAAATGGGGTACAGGAAACATTAGATCCACACAGGAAAAGGGCAATGGGAACTCCCAGGATAATGGTGAAGAAAGGTCCCAAGATAATATTTAACCTTATACCAGGTAAAGAGGGCAACATGGTCCAGATCAGAGTCAAAAGGCTCCAGGAACCCCTTTTTCCAGGAAAGTGAAAATGAGAGAATAACTTACGTGAATTAAGATCCTGAAAGGAGATTTAGACAATTGATAGAAAATTTGCAGGTGTCAAATTACAAAGCATAATAAACAAAGCAAAAAATTCAAAAAAAGGACAATTATGAACTCCAAGGAAAACAAAATTTGTAAAGGAAAGGGAAAGTAATGCTAGTTAATCATAAAGCTCAGCAAAGAATATCTCTGAATGAACCATGGTCATTTATACTAATGAAAAATATGAATAATGAGTTTTCCACAATTACAATGTAACTACATTGAGAAGATAGGAGGATGGAGGAGAAAGAGCTAAATGTTTTATCTTTCACAGAGATAAGTTATTAGATAATGGCTAAAACTGAAAAATTAAAAAGCAGCAAGATACTCAAAGATGTGGAGGTAAATATCAAAAGAATCAGGTAAAAGCAGGGTTTCTCAATCTGGCTACTATTGGCATTTTGAGCCGTGTAAGTCTCATTGGGGCTATCCTATGCATTGTAGGATGCTGAGGAGCATTCCTGACCTCCACACACTAGATGCCTGCAGCAGCTCTTCCCCAACTCAGTTCTCACAACTAACCAAGTCTCTAGACATTGCTAAATGGTCGGTCTACAAGGGACAGAACTGTCCAACCTAGTTGAGAACCACTAGTTAAAAGTGGTTACCTCTGGGAAAGGGGAAATGGAAGGGAGAGGGAGCTGGAGATTGCAGTTTTTTTAATAAACTGTGTAGAATACATATTTAACTTTGGGAAAAAAATGTGTATTCCTGATATGGTTGACTATATAAAAAACTAAAACATACAGCAAAAATAGCACAATGAGATACCACTCTTCATACACTCAGATGGCTACAATCAAAAAGATGGAAAATAAGCATTGGTGAGGATGTGGAAAAACTGGTACTCTCATACAGTGCTGGTGGGAATATAAAATGGCACATCCACTCTGGAAAACAGTATGATAGCTCCTCAAAAAGTTAAATGTTGAATTACCAGATGACCCAGCAATTCTACTCCTAGGTACATACTGAAAAAAAATGAAAGTATATGTTCACACAAAAATTTGTAAATGAATGTTCCTAACAGCTGCTATGGTCTGAATTTTTGCCTCTTCCCAAATTTATATGTTGAAGGCTAATCCTCAGTGTAGTGGTACCAAGAGATAGTGCCTTTGGGAGATGATTAGGTCTTGAGGGCTCTGTTCCCATTAATTCTATTAGTGCCCTTATAAAAGAGGCCTGAGGGAGCTTATTCAACCCTTCTGCTATGTGAGGACAGAGCTAGAAGGCACCATCTAAGAAGCAGAGATTGTAAGCCCTTACTAGACACTGAATCTGCTGGTACCTTGAGCTTGGACCTCCCAACCTCCAGAACTGTAAGCAATACATCTCTGTTGTTTACCACTTAGGCAGTCTAAGGTATTTCGTTATAGCAGCACAAACAGGCTAAGACAGTAGTTATTTATAATAGCCAAAAAGTAGAAATAACCCAAATGTCCTTCAATGATGAATGGATAAATAAAAGGTAGTATATCTATACAATGAAATATTATTCAAACATAAAAAAGGAAGTACTAATATATTCCACCAAAAAAACCTTGAAAACATGCTAAGTGACAGAAGCCAGACACAAAAGGCTACACACTGTATGAATCCATTTATATGAAATGTCACAGAGGTAGAAAGTCAGTAACTGGTTACTAGGGGTTAGGGGGAAGGAAGGAGTGACTATGATGGCTATAGAGTTTCTTTTTGGTACGATAAAAATGTTCCGAAATTAGATAGTGGTGATGGCTGCACAACCTTGTAAATATACTAAAAACCACTCAATTGTATTTTAAACGGGTGAATTTTATAGTATATGAATTATATCCCACTTAAAAAATAAATTTAAAGCCAATAATTAACTGAAAATGTGTAACATAAAACACAGTGCCATTTCCTCAATATTCAAAAAGCTCTTGCAAATCACTAGGAAAAAAACACATAGCTCAATAAGAAAACTGGACACAGAACATGAATATAAACTGTCTAGCAAGGGCTTACAATCTCTGCTTCACAGGTAAAGAAAAACAATGAATGAATTAACATTTTAAAAGTATTCAAGCCTAGTCACAGTTCAGTATTTCACGAGTAGACATATTTAACTTTTGGACTCTTCTCATATGAAACTTGAACTTAAATAATTATAGTTAACTATTAAGTGTAAATTAACAGTTTTTACTGTGTACAGTTTTGACCATTACCGGTTTTGTGCAGTGAATGTTTCCCTCTGAGGATGAAGATCACTATAAACAACTCTGATGAGATCATGCTGACACAATGCTCCTTCTGTCAAAGCCATGGATCCAATTGTTGAGGGCTACACAAATAAGGCACAGTATGAGACAGTGTCTTTAAAAGGAAGTAAAAATCTATATCATGTAACGATATTTAATTTTGTTTCAACACAAGACAGTTTCGGATCATTTATTCTTCTCTTTCAAAATATTTTCCATTCCTCAATTATATAAATTCTACAGCTCCTTTTGGAAATTATACATGTAAAATATATAAAACTAAAAATAACCTGCTTTATTTTTTGAATATTATGAAATAAATCTATATTTAGGGAAGAGTAAGAAAAGTTGCTGAAAAGACTAAAGGTTAAAAATACATCAATTTTGTCTATATTCCAGAATAGAGCTGCTTATAATATAACACAAATAATATTGAAGACTATGATTAAATGTCTCTTTAATTCTAATATAATTGATTTCATGTTTCTAAAATCAGAAGAACCACCCATTCATTAATGCTTCACTATTCTTCATTTTATTTCATAACATAATACATAGAACGTAACTGAAATCTATTATTGAGAAATATTCTATGCTGAAATGATTCCTGGCTAAATGGAAGACATTCTATTTCCAAAACAAAACAAAATCCCAGGGGAATTAATTACGAAAATTAATAACTGCATAGAGCTAT
Organism: Eulemur rufifrons; assembly: GCF_041146395.1. Taxonomy (NCBI): domain Eukaryota; kingdom Metazoa; phylum Chordata; class Mammalia; order Primates; family Lemuridae; genus Eulemur; species Eulemur rufifrons. Next base: position 31,515,167 of record NC_090983.1, on the reverse strand, counting down.
GAGACAAGCAGGATACTGTATTACTAGGAAAATGAAATATAATTTTTAGACTACTGGTAAAGTTTCTTTAAACACACTTTATGCACTAAAGGCCACTACAGACCAGAAGTTTGATTCATAACACACTTACTATGGATCTTATTGGATTTTACTTAAAGAAAGTAGATAGAAAGAGTTCAGCTTAACAGGCATCATCTACCTATACGATTATAAGCATTCTCACAGTCCTCAACATTACTGAAAAGCTAGAATACATCAATTAAATTCCTTTAAACTGAAATATAACAACTAAAGCATTAACATTCTTCTAAGTAGTTATCTTTCTAAAGAATAAAAACAAATCAATCGAACAGGTGATTTTCAAGCAATATGGGAGACTTTAAAAATTTTCCATTAATTACTTTCTGCCTCTCTTGTCACAGCTCACTCTTACATCACTAATAACAAATATCTAGTTTTAAGAAACAAATTAGTAAAGATGTTTTAGAAATATTTACCTCTGGTAAGAAATTGTCTTTTTATCTCTTACTCAATATAATTTTAAACAATGCCACATTTCCAATGTTACTTACTTCGTGATATATTGAAGGCTTGGATAAGGAAGGGATAGTGAAAGATAGAACTTTATTGTTTCCATCTTTATCAGCAATTTCCTATAGCCAAAAAATATAAAAAGATAATGAAATAATCACAAGTCTATATTATAAAAAATAATAATTACTTTCTTAACTTACAGAATATATCATTGGCAATTGAGGAAGATTTTCAAATATATAAAAATATGTCTATCCTAGTGTATCTTTTCTAACTTAGCAAATCTGTACACTTTGGTAGTAGAGTTATAATCCACAGAGAAATACTAAGCAAAATACTATACTAAATCAAAGACAACATGACAACAAAGATATAAGGCAGGCACCCAAATCAATTTTATGTTAAATTTATATACAGGACAGGGAGATTACAAATGATTGGATCTTTTAGTAGGAACATAGCTAAGCTAAACAGATTAAAATCAAAGGTCTTAGCCCAGAGATCCACGCTTTAATACAACAAGAAAAACACATTGTCCTAACAAAACAATTTTTTTTTCAGCTTTGAGGTATAACTGACAAAAATTATATATATTTATCATATACAACATGATGTTTTGATATATGTATACACAATCATGCTAATTAACGTATATAATACCTCATATAGTTTTTTTTTTAATGGTGAGAACACTGAAGAATGAATCTTGAATGAAAGAAACTCTTATAATCATTCAGCAACAAACTACCTGAAATAAGCTACATACTAACAAATATTAGGCTGGGCAGGTGTGGTGGCTCATGCCTGTAATCCTAGCACTCTGGGAGGCCGGGGTGGGTGGATTGTTTAAGCTCATGAGTTCGAAACGAGCCTGAGCAAGAGGGAGGCCCCGTCTCTACTAAAAAAAAAAAAAAAAAAAATAGAAAGAAATTAGCTGGACAGCTAAAAATATATTGAAAAAATTAGCCGGGCATGGTGGTGCATGCCTGCAGTCCCAGCTACTCAGGAGGCTGAGGCAGAAGGATCACTTTTGAGCCCAGGAGTTTGAGCTAGGCTGTGAGCTAGACTGTGAGCTAGGCTGACGCCACGGCACTCTAGCCTGGGCAACAGAGTGAGATTCTGTCTAAAAAAAAAAAAAAAAATTAATCCAAGTGATTAAAGGCTACTGAGCTGCAAGAAAATTCTTGTGATGTTTTAAAAAGCATTTTATCTCTTCATAAAAAGGGCAATGGATATCCTTAATTTCTCCAGCCTCCGGTACTTCCAATCTTCCTCAGGTATCAACAGGTATATGCCTACAGATGACAACAATCAGAGGAGTGCAAGCTGCATCACTCCTTTTCCCTACTGCCTTCTTTTTTTTGTTTCTTTTACAACTCATATTAGTATGCATCACTGGCATAAAATCCATAGAGAAGTCTGCTCTTAGACCTACACGGTAGATAGTCAGAGATTGAGTGGCTGCACAGCATAAAAGGAAGAAACAACAATAAAAACAACAAAACTCGAAAGAATTTCTCTAATAGGCCTCATTTCTGAGTTTGTTACGTCATAGAAGAGTACCAATTATATGTGAATAATGGCCATACCTCTAATTTTTGGCAGGAAAATAAATTTAAAAAGTACTACGAGAGGTCATGTAACTTCTCTGTAATCAAACTATAATAGTTCCCAACACATCTGGGCCATGAAGAGGGTGTGCTGAAATTTGTTTAAGCTGAAGCAATATGAAACTCCCCCTGAGGCTACTTGAGGAAAATAGTGTTGGGAAAGGAAAGAGGAAAAAGGAGAAATGAGTATATAGAAGAAATCCAGTATAGTAAGAAAAACTGAGAAACAGAGAAAGGAAAACACACACATCAAGAGAATTAAAAGAAATCAGAGCCTAGGGTTACATTTCTGACATATAACTGAGCATTTTTTCATAGTACACTAATTTTGAGATGCCAAAAGATAATTAGACATTAAGTACCAACAGCACTGCCTATCGAACATCTTGTTTTGCAAAATATTTTTGCTTCACTTGTCCTATTACTGAATTTTATTACACTAAACAAATTAATAAAAATGATACCTTAACGTTAAACATAACCTAAAACACTAAACTCAATTATTAAATCAATAATATTTACTGAGTGCCTGTGATAAGCACTATAGAAAACAGTGATATATTTTTTGAAAATTCCTTCTTAAAAGAAAAAACAATCAGGCAAGTTAAGAAAGTAGAGAAATTTATTCCCAGACCAGGTTTTCATTTTTAAAAAACCCACTTACAATTTTGATGATAATAATAATAATAATAATAATGATAAACATTTATAAACACCTTAGGCAACATGCTGAATTCTTCGAATTATTTTTAATCCTACTAACAATGTTTTATTTCTGTTTTACAGATGAGGCAACTTAAGTCAAGATATTAAGTAATTTGCCCAAATTTAAAACAGCCACTAAGTGGCAGGACATGGATTTGAACTTGATACAATTGATTCTAAAGCCCATGCTCCTTCCTTCAGACTTCTAATGATGGAAATGTTTCTAAGTATTTTTTAAGTTATAATACTTAGGGGAGCAATGACTGGTACAGAAGACTACTTATTGTGAGACTCAGTTTTCTTGTACTTTATTACCTTTCAATTATAAAACTAAACTTTATTATGTGAAGTATTTGTTTACAATGTGTCCTGAATACCCAGAATACAAGACTTCGAAGAGCAGGAATTTCAATACCAATAGTCCTAAACTGGCATCATGAGAAAAAAACAGAATAATAATGTTTAAGGTACTGAATTCCTTAGAAGAAAAGAGTTTCATAAATAATGTAGTATCAAATTCATAGGATGTTATCAAATAATTCCTAGTAAATTTACAAACTTTATGATCAAACTACATTTTGAATTGGAAATTAATGTAAGCAAGCTCCATGTCCTAAAGCTAGACAGAACTGAAAGTATTATGCCAGTAGTTTCTCAATTATTCCCCATTCAATGACTCCAAGACATACTCATAAATTTCACAATTCTTTCTTGAAGAATTCAGGTAAACTGTCCAATTTTGCAGAGGACATGAGGGTAGAAATATGACGTTGTGCTATTTTGCTCCCTTGCTTCGCACATGAAAAGGAGCCTTGCTGCCAAGTCTTCAGAAAGGCCCCATATAGATGTTCCCATGTTCCCAAACTCTCCTGCACCTTTTCACTTTGTTTCCTACAGTCCTGGTAAGCTTTAAGTTCTTCCCTTTCTGGCATATCCTCCCTATCTTGTAGAACTAATCAAGTCTCAGTCTTCCAGTTCCACGTAAGGCCCCTAGCATCTCAGAAGTGTCAGTGGTTTCTTCTTTCCCTCTGGTTTTCATTGTATTTTTAAAAAACGTAACATGCTATAAAACAGTATATTGGGCTGGGCGCGGTGGCTCACGCCTGTAATCCTAGCACTCTGGGAGGCCGAGCCGGGTGGATTGCTCAAGGTCAGGAGTTCGAGACCAGCCTGAGCGAGACCCCGTCTCTACTAAAAATAGAAAGACATTATATGGACAACTAAAAATCTTTTTTTTTTTTTTTTTTTTTTTTTTTTTTGTTGAGACAGAGTCTCACTTTGTTGCCCAGGCTAGAGTGAGTGCCGTGGCGTCAGCTTAGCTCACAGCAACCTCAAACTCCTGGGCTTAAGCGATCCTACTGCCTCAGCCTCCCGAGTAGCTGGGACTACAGGCATGCGCCACTATGCCCGGCTAATTTTTTCTATATAGATTTTTAGGTGTCCATATAGTGTCTTTCTATTTTTAGTAGAGACGGGGTCTCGCTCAGGCTGGTCTCGAACTCCTGACCTTGAGCAATCCACCCGCCTCGGCCTCCCAGAGTGCTAGGATTACAGGCGTGAGCCACCGCGCCCGGCCTGACAACTAAAAATCTTTATAGAAAAAATTAGCCGGGCATAGTGGCGCATGCCTGTAGTCCCAGCTACTCGGGAGGCTGAGGCAGTAGGATCGCTTAAGCCGAGGAGTCTGAGGTTGCTGTGAGCTAGGCTGACGCCACGGCACTCACTCTAGCCTGGGCAACAAAGTGAGACTCTGTCTCAACAACAACAACAAAAAAAAAAACAGTATATTGGACTTTTTCTTCCCTTAACTGATGCCCTGCCCTTAGAGAAGCAAAAATCCCATGTTAAGTTCCCCTACTCTTCCCAATTATGTATGTAGCCTTTAAAATACAAGGAACAGTGATTACATTGAACTTACAATCCCAAAGTCTCTCTGCATACCACCATCAGATTCATCTTCCTAATACATAAATACAATTATTCCATTCAAAACTCTCTAATTGTTTTAAAGAAAATCTAAACTTGAACTATTCACTTTAAAAAGACTCTAAAACTGATACTAAATCATCATTTCCAGCTTGCATATAATATTCTGTACCTCAAATTGAATTACTTTTTATTTCCAGGACATGACTTTCCTGCCTCTCTGCTTATGCTCATTTGATTACGTCTTCCTGAAATCTCACCTACTTTTAATTTCAACCTGTCAAAACTATACCTCTTTGTAAGGCCCAGCTTAGATGCCATTGCTGCAATAAAGCCTGCCACAATAACTTCAATTAACATCTGGGTTTCTCTCGGAAATCCTCTTATTCCACAAACTTTGCATTATCAGTCATCTGTAAACATGTCTTCTTTAGTAAAGCAGAGGTTCCCTAAAAGTAGGTACCATGTCTAATTCTTTGCATTTTCAGTGTCCAGCTCAATATGTTACACAGAAAGTATTCATAAATACTGGTCAAATAAAATAATCTGAAGAAATAAGTCATAAATAATGTTATCTATGACTTATTGATTGTGTTATATTATTAATGTTATCAATTATAGGCCTACCTACTTTATAAAATGCATATCAATACTTATACCTCTATACTTAAGTAGTTCAAATAAATTATTCAGTAAACATATTTTTCTCTAAACATTCCATAAGCATTATTTCATAGGACTTTCAAAAAAATACTTAAAACTTCCCAACCTATCATTTTCAACTTACCAAATTGTAAATTCCTAACAGAAGTGCTTCAATGCAACCATTACTCTGTCTGTCTCGGCTAACCGTAAGCCGTAAATAAACCCACATCAATTCTGGCAAGAACTGCAATGTGAACCTCTTAAGTCGAACTTCAGAGCTACGATAGAGCTCAAACAGCTGATGGCAGACAGGTTCCAGGAGCTAAAAGGCAAATAAAGTGCATTAGTTATCTACATTTTTTTGGCTGTAACTTTTTTTTTTTTTTTTTTTAAAAGAGATGGAGTCTTGCTCTGTTGTCCAGGCTGGAACGCAGTGGCACAATCATAGCTCACTGCAGCCTTGAACTCCTGGGCTTAAGCCATCTTCCTGCTTCAGCCTCCTGAGTAGCTGGGACTACAGAAGCATGCCACCACTCCTGGCTCTGTAACTCTATTTTCTAAAAGATACATATACCTGTATAATATTTTAAAAATAAATTCTCAATATTAATTTCTCCATAGTTTGAGTTAATTCAACCAAAACCTTTAATCTCCACTTATGTAGAGACCACAAATTAAACTAACAAATCCACTAACTATAAGAAGTATTTTGTGCCCATATAATACCAACATACCTTTCAATACACTGTACTAAATATATTAGATAATTAGTCTTTCAGCCAATTTACTACATTTATATTTGGTGATTTTCTCTTTTTGCTCTTACCAACTCTTATTATCTTCCATTTTAAAAAGTTTCCATTGGAATAAAATAATTTTAAATAATCTTGTTGGAAATAAACTTTAAATCTCAACTGAGACTATGATTTAAGCAAATTATATACCACTCAGTACAGAAAGGGATTTTGTATCGTATTTGGGCATCCAAAATTCTAGCCAATATTTTAAATACATACAAGTAAAAAACTGATTATTTTTATGTTTTACAGTTGACTTAAATTTCACTAATTATATTTATTTGAAAGATTTTGAAAAGGGGAAAAGTATACAGAAATAGCTTTTTAAATGTTTAATTGGCTAACTTTTCATATGATATCACACAATATGACTTGTGAGGAAGTTTATGACCTACAAAAGTGAAGAAAATGAGCAGTTAAAGTAAACTTCCCCACTGTTCCCTAAGTGTGTATTGCCAATTTAGAATGGCTTTGCTGGAGTAACTACAGATTACACAAAACTGGCTATGACTTTAAAATTCATACAAAACACTGACAAGAACTATAATTTTTAAATTAAAGTTTAACACTAATTCTTTTAAAAATTAGTAATAGATCAGAAATTTCATATGCTCACCTTTATTCTGAATGATTAAAATAATGCATATACATTTGGAAATCTGTTTGAATGTAGTTATGTATGTCTGTAATAATCTAACACTCTAGAAAAAAGTCACTGTCATTAACTGTTAAATTAAAAGTCAACAAATCTATGTCAATTGTATAGTTAATATATTTAGATGAGTTAAGCTTAGCTCTTGGAGAACTACTCTAAAGCTTAAAAAATTTATACACACACACACACCCCCTAGACTAGAAAATACTAAGCCCTTTATGTGGAATCACCATCAGAGAATAGTTTTAAAATCTTCAAAAATACTCCATTTCTCCCCTAACACTGAAGTCTAGACCAGTCAGACAATTTGTTGAAGGTCACAGAAGTTAGTTGTGGAGAAAGACACTAAATTCAGGTCTTCTTGTATCAAGGTGAGGTTTCTACTCCACCAGTTTTTTTATACTACAATGGAAGTGTGGGTTGTTTAACTGAAAATAGTGCATTTCATGTAGTGCCAATAATGAACAAGTAATAAACTTTTGAAAACAGTCTATTGCTGGCATCTTTCTTAAATACTGACAGCAACGTTCAGCTCTTTTGGGGAAGTAAAGATTGTTGCTCTCACAAATTTATTTATTAAAAAGATATACTTATGCTTCAAATTCAGTCTCTTCTTCAGTTAAACACTCTGCAAAGACTGCCTTCTCTAAATTTTATGAGCCATAGAACAATTACGATGAGTTTCTGTTACAAAGACCTTAACCTTCCAGTGGTTATACATGCCTATGTTGGCACATAGGCCACTATATTTTAATTAGACACAGTGAAGAAATACAGTTATCAAAATTATTACTCTGTTTTTTTTAAGTGGAGGAGGGTATTGGATATTGGCAATCCAGTAACTTTTAGTCAGATATCACTACAAAAATAAGACTATTAAAAACTTGCCAATGCTATCTGTTAAAACCTTTAATTCTAAGCATGTATATTGATATGTCATCACGTTCTCAAATTCTCGATATAATAAATGCCTCTGACCTCCCTTAAATGGCACTATCACCCATATCAAAAGGTGTTAAAATCATTATCTTCAGGTTAAAAAATTCATAAGAATAACTGACACCTTTCCCAAATTTAGCAAACACTGTTTTGACATGATAATTATTATGAGACATGCTATCTGATGAACACACTAAGAGCATTTTGGGTGAAAGAGTAGAGACTGAAGCCTAACTTGAGCAGGTTAAAGAAAGAATGTGAGGTGAAGAAATGGAAACCAGTAGACACAGGCTATAAATAAGGAACACTTCATGAAAGTTCATCTGTGAATAGGTAGATAAAATAGGAGGCAACGTGAAAGGTTTTTGAAAAAATGGAATATGGTTGTTTACCACATTCCATTCAGCAGGGAAAGAAAAAAAAATCTGATGGAGGGGAGAGGGGATAACTACAGGAGCAGAGTCCTTGTAGTGGCTAGAGAAGATGGGATCCAGTCTTAAGTAGAGAACAGGGCCTTTGATACAACCTGGAACACTTCACCCACTCAACACCAGAAAAGGCAAGAGATTGTGGGTAGAGATGCTGGTACAGTGGTAGATTTGAATGGGAAAATAAGAGAGCGCCCAACTATTTTCTTCTTTTCTTAATGACATAGAAAGCAAGTTGAAAATAAAGAGGAAGGTGGGTAAAGAATATGAGGAAAGAGAAGGTGTAAAAAGAACATTGTACCAAGGAAGCAAGATAACACTGCAAGACTACATTTTATGTGCCCATTGGAGATTCGTAGTCCTGAATTTAAAATGGAGAAGGTAAACAAAATTGTGTTTTCTCCCAGCATGTTCAGCTGCTCAGGTACAGGTAGGAAGTAAATGGATGGCTGGGTTTTATCCAGTGTTGAGATTTTGCCCTAAGAATATGAGTTAAGGAAATGAGAGGCAAAGGAGCTAAGAATGTTTGCAAGGGAATAACTGTAATGATGGACCACAAAAATTTAGCTAGGAAAAGAGAGAAGTGAGACATTGAGAGGAGGAAGAAAGGCATTCAAGTCATGAAAAAGTGATAGGGTTCATGGACTGGAGGTCTACTTGAAGTAGAAGAACTGCTGGAGTGACTAGGGATCTGTAAGTAGGTACAAGAAAAAATCAAAGCAATATGTTGGTCTAGAATTTAAAACAGAAGCTGTAACATAAATTGGTCATGACATGTGATATTAAACATCTAGGAAATACATGTTCTGAAGAACTTTTATAGTCTTCAAAGCAAAATTGTAAGGTTGTTATAAGTTCCAATTCATATAAATATGTCATATGACAATTTTCTGAAATAATTTCTTATTAACTCAATAGTATACTTATGTTTCAGAATATAACAAAATCAGGACTAAAAAGGGCCTCCTTCTATGACTAAAGTCCAGAATTGTTTTGAGATTCCATAGAATCTATCACTTTGCTTTTCTGAAGTCTGAGCACATGGTTAGAAACTTATGACCTGACAGGAGATATGACGGAAACCCACATCTGCTCTAGCAACTGGTTGATTGTAATGAATGCTTGGTTTGAGATCAGATCTCTCAAGTTGTAATTGTTCCATTACTAGCCATGATCCCAAGGTCTCACACATTAATATCACGAAGTATGAAAATTTAAAACAATGAGAATAACTTTTCTTAATGTCATAGCGTCCAAAAGTATTTAAAAAAAGGAAAAGGACACCTTTTAAACACTTGTGAGCCCTAATGAAAATAATGTCATTTTAGAATTTCATTTTGTATTTCACTGTTCTTCCAATCAATATTTATTACGTTTATTATGTACATAAAATACTAAATTCCAGAGAAGTAACAAATACAGAATATATGACCACTGCCCATGAAGAGCTTACAATCTAAAGAGAAAGCATAAGACAAATTTTAATAAGCAAAGCTTAAATGTTAAGAGCGCAAAACAAGGGGTAGGGAATACACACGTTCATTATTCAAACAGAAAATTCTGAAAATTCCTGAACAAGAAGGATATGCATATGTGTACATTACCCATACCTAAAGTTATAAAACATTCAGAAATACACCGCAAGAGAAAAATAAGCAAATGGATCCTGCAATTGCTGCTACAAATAGAAAGAGATGCAAGTCTAACTGAGAGCCAATCCAAATTTAGGAGACAGAAAAGAAAGAGGTCAATAAGCAAGCTTTTAGTGATAGGACAAAAAAATGAAGATGCACTTTAAGTTAAGCTGCTGGTTAGGAGATGATTACCTGAACTTCTTCAAACTCACTCCAGTACACAGCAGTGGCACTCTTGGAGGCTGTATCTGGGAAGATAAGAAGCTACTTTCCTGTGTGTTCCTTTCATTTTCATTTTAAAGCATACATGAATCCAGTGGTGATAAAACTGTATGTCATACTATTGTGTTAATGGAAAGATAATGTGTGTATTTTGCATACGTTAACATATTAATAGATTCAATAGCTGCACTTTTTCCTTCTATCACAAGGCTGAGTAACAGAAAATTCTTATTCTAAGTTTACTGATCTTGACTATTCAGATTAAAAAGTGCTTCCTCTGATCATTTTCAGGCTAAATTTACTAGCGGCATCATTTCATGCTATAAGTTTGATTTCACTGACTACAGTGATTATACATTGTTATATATTATCAATAAAATAACTGTAAGCAATACTTAAAATAAAGAAAGCTAAATCGGTATACAGTTAAAATATGGCTTCCAGAGCAGGAAACATTCCAGAGCAGGAAACAGAAAAGATTCAAATTAAATAAATGATTGAGATGATGGTCACTCAAATCAAGAATCAAAACATATTGCCCTCAACAGGAAAAAATTTGACCAAAACATTTTAAAATATGGAAAGGCAGGGAATGGGGAAAGCCAAAGCAACTATCAGAATGAAAAATAGCAGAAAGAAAAATTTTCAGAACCACATGAAAGAAAACTATAAAACTCACATTTATGTGTTTTAGTACACATATGTCATTTTACTATGTAGAAATTATTTTTCTTACGTGCTCTCCTACCTCATTATTCGAATCTTGAATAACTTTGTAGAGGGCTGGTACGAGTGTTTTTTTCCGGTGTAAAGTTGCTGCATAACTGGTGATCTGAGTGTCAGGTAATGCCTAAAAGAAACCACCAAAGGAAAACAAAAGTGAACTTAGTATTTGGGAAGTCAGGAACTTTATTTTACACGAGTACCTCTTGAAAAGATTCATAATAGAGTCAAGTAAGAAAAGCAAAAATCATTAATATAAGAAAATGAGAGTTAACAGAAATTATATTAGGATGTTATATTATACAAATCTTCTAACTACTCAACCATGAAAAATGATGAGAAAACACACATTATACCAAGATTTGCCAAAATGGACCACCTTAAACTAATCCAATCTAAAAAAAAAACAATAATGTGGGATGTATTTCAATTTTTTGCATTTATGTTTTTACAAAACATTTATTTCCATAGTATTCATAAATTATATAATTTTCTATCAAAACTATTTGATTTTTAATTATAGGAAATAAAAACATAAGGCACAAATCCTGTTTTTATGCCTTATTAAATCTTGGCGGCTTCTCTCTTTTATTGAATATATTAAAAAATTTATTAACAAATATCCCCTCATCTATTTTCATTTTTACATAATACTTTCCAGCCCTTATTCACATTAGTGTTTTAAGAACTGCAATTATTGAAATACGTTATTTCCTATTTTGCCATTTCCACTTCACATATTTGCAACATTTCTCCATAGAATGCATATTCACTGTTTGAATTACTGACATAAAGAATCATATAATAATACATTCTTATCCCCAATCCAATTTACCTTGAATTCTGATAACCATTCTTCCACAACACCACGTTCAGATCCCAGCATCTTTTACCTTCTTTCTATTCCTTTTTTATCTGTAAAGAAGAAAAAGCAGTGAACCTGAGGATAATATTATTTGCAGAAACTACCAAAAGTAAATGAAGTGTGCCTTTCACTAAATGAGGAGACACTCATTTAGTAAATATTTTAGATAAGGAGACTTGCTTTTAGTTTGGAGTGCAATTATAAAACAAAATTTTTCAGAAATATTATAATTTCTATTTTTAATGATATATTTGAAACTTATTATCCTAATGCTTTCATATTTTCCCCAGCAATTATACTTCAAAGAGGGAAAGGCAAGTGTCCTGAGTGAAATCAAACTGTACATTATCCAAGAAAAATGCACAGTCTATTCCTGGAGCTCTTACAAAATATATAACCAGCATAAGTTACAGATCACAGAACATACCAATGTGACAGATAATAAATGACAAAGCTACATAAGCTAGAAAGCATGGGTCATATATTCAGCAAACTGATTATAAACATATATGCACTATACAAAATAAAGCCTTTGAAAAAGATAGATACATAAATTTTCTAAAATGGAAAAATGCCCAAGGAGAAAAAGCAAGCTGTATAGTAGGATGTAAACTATAATTCCATTTAAATCCTAAGGTATTTGCCCCTGGAAGTTTCTCAGCACCTAAGTAGGCAACTGCCCAAATAGTCAAAAAAGGAATTAAGAAATTCATTGATTCATTCCATAAATACTTTTTAAGCACCAACTATATGTCAGCCATTATGCTAGGAGCTAGAAATACAATGGTAATCAAATCCAGATGTAGACCCACTCTAGTGAAGCATCTACCTAGTGGAGGAGACCAAACACATTTTTGCCAAGAGATGAAGGGTAAGAAAGGCACACAAAAGCATAAAACAAAAGAACCAAACGTTGACTAAGGAATCAAACGAGGCTTCTCTGAGGTGGTGCTTAAGCTGAGATGGCAAAGATCCACAGAGTTAAGGGGAGCAGAAAAAGAACATTCTAGGAAGAGGAAATAGCCTATATAAAAGTCCTGTGGCAAGAAAATACAGGAAGTTACAGAATCTGAAAGAAGATCCAAGTGGCCTAGAGCACAGACAGCAAGGGACAAGAGTTGAGGGTGGAGAGGCAGGCATGGTCCAATGGTGTAAGAAGTCTAAAAATTTCACTGTAGTGGTACAAAAAGGACATATTTTTCCAAAATAAACAAAATCAGAACTTAAACCTATGCCTATATCTCTATTGCTAGATATTAAATTATTGATTTTTATTTTTTATTTACTAGAAACTTTAAAAAAACATTCCTGCTGTATCCTAACTTTTATCTCTATAATTTTACAAATATGTCTAGCTATAAATAAAAATTTAGTTTTATTCATTTTTAAATAATTTAAAAATATTTATTATGAATAATATATGCCTGTAAAAAAATGGAACTTAGAAAGTCCAACCATCCGTCCCACCCAGGAAGATAAACATTATTAACCATTCTTTCAGATCTATATTTATGTATGTATCTATTTTTATGTGTGCATATAATTTAAATATAATCGTGTTTATATCATAGTGTTCTACATCATGCTTTTAATTAATACATTTGCTAAAAATACATCAAAGATCTATAGATTGGCCGGGCGCGGTGGCTCACGCCTGTAATTCTAGCACTCTGGGAGGCCGAGGCGGGTGGATCGCTCAAGGTCAGGAGTTCGAGACCAGCCTGAGCAAGAGCGAGACCCCATCTCTACTAAAAATAGAAAGAAATTATATGGACAACTAAAATATATATAGAAAAAATTAGCCAGGCATGGTGGCGCATGCCTGTAGTCCCAGCTACTCGGGAGGCTGAGGCAGTAGGATTGCTTAAGGCCAGGAGTCTGAGGTTGCTGTGAGCTAAGCTGACGCCACGGCACTCACTCTAGCCCGGGCAACAAAGTGAGACTCTGTCTCAAAAAAAAAAAAAAAAAAAAGATCTATAGATCTATCTTATTCTTTTTAATGCACATAAAGTAATTATAAATATAAACCCTTATTTGTCCAATAACTTACTGATGTACACACAGATTATTTTTGACTTTCTTGTATTACAAAGAAATGTTACAATGAACATGCTTTTAATATATATGTGCATTTATGTTGTTCTCTTCTGTAATGTAAATTCTAAAAATTGAATTTGAAATTTTAAGATTGCAGGATATAAATATTATTGATAGTATATCCAAATCTAAATAAACTCTCCAGACTGCAACCCTTCACAGATTTTTAAGGACCATATGACTGTTATATGTACAGAATAAATTTTCCCGCTCTATATTTACAAATCTACTACCTTAGCATAGAAACCTAAATGAATCTAAATATAAAACCTTTAATTTTCCTACATTTATTAATATACTACATAAGAATTTTAAAATGAGTACAATAACAATCAGAATCAGAACATTCTAGTGAGTACCTATTGCTAAAACATTACTTTGGAAGTTATTTTAGAAAGTGATATAATATTAATATCTAACAATTTTTTTCTCTCAATTGCTCTAATACATAGTTTGCATATCTTTTTATTTTTTAGAGACTTGAAATGCCACTGAAGTCTCACATATATTTGGAACTATTTCTGAGCTACTTTTCCCACTGATTCTGTACCATAACTACAACCTTTTAATTACTGAGGTTTTACAATACATTTTAATATATAATGGTACAAGTCATATCCTAATTCTTTTTTTTCTAAAAATATATTTCATCATTATTGCTTACTTCATTCTTCTAACTTTAAACTTCTGTTCATAAGTTTGTTCTCCACACCCCATTCCCAGCAGAATTAAATTTATAAGTTATTTCCAAATTACATCTTCATAATACTGAGTTATCTCATACAGGAACGTAACACTGTTCTTTATTAAAAATCCTCTGTCTTAGTATAAATTTTGTGTTTTCTTCATGCTGGTCAAAACAATTTCCAATTAATTCCTAGATAGTTTGTATTTTTTGCTGTCTTTGTGACTGGATTCTTTTCCATTATGTTTTCTAACTAGCTATTTTTACACACACAAAAATGAAAGCAGAGAGAAAGAAACCATTTTTATTAAACATCAAAATGAGTAAGTTTTTAGATAATTATTTTAAATGCCGAATGGTTTAAATCAAGATTTCTGTTTTAGGAAAAATGTATAAACTAATAAGTCATCTTTTAGTTAACTACGAGGAATTAGAAGATTTTTTTTTAACCTATGCTATTTTATAGAAAAGGCCAAGAAAAAGCAACTACAATTAATCAATATTTTTTCACATTTTCTACAAAGAACATAAAATGCTTTGAAAATAAAAAAGAAACCCAAATATTATTTTTAAAAAGAGGCCGGGTGCGATGGCTCACGTGTATAATCCTAGCACTCTGGGAGGCCAAGGCGGGCAGATCGTTTGAGCTCAGGAGTTCGAGACCAACCTGAGCAAGAGCGAGACCTCGTCTCTGTCAAAAAAATAGAAAGAAATTATCTGGACAACTAAAAATATATAGAAAAAATTAGCCAGGCATGGTGGCGCATGCCTGTAGTCCCAGCTACTCGGGAGGTTTATTTCCTTCCTAGAACTTTGGATTTTATTACTTGTTTATTAGACCTCATTCTTAATCGATTGTCTATCTCTCCCACTGGATTGTAAATTATTGCTCACCACTATGCATCCAAAGCTAACAAGCATACTATGGTATACAGACATATGACAGATACTTAAAATAAGTATCTGTTGAATCAATGAACCACACTGCTTATATGTCCTTGGACAAATCACTTAAACTCTTTGGGCTTTAGTTTCCTACAATGATAAATTATTTTCTATATCTAAAATCCTAAAAATATATTTTAGTACCTTCTTTTGAAAAACAGAATAGTACTCATCACAGAGAAATTCTGTAAACATGTATTTCCTAACTAGGTTCAGTATCTTTTAGTACCTAGAGGAAGCTACAGAGAACAGCTATTAATATATAGCAAATTCCCTATTTATCTAACCAAACATCACAAAATTCTCAAGATCATTTCTTCTACTATATATTACACCCATCCCATCTCCTGATATGTAAAAACTATATTTAAAAACAAGAACTCAAGCTGATATTCCAGCATGCAGCTCAGTTTAGACCCACACTGCCTCACTTCCAGAATATATGAATGTAACAAAGAGGATATCACAGAGAATGATTATCTTTTTGATGACCATGGTAATAGCAAGCCATAACTACAACATAATGAACAAATAACAAACTACTGAAGGTGGTCAAGAACTACTTGCCAGGAAGCAAACTCACAGTACTTGTCCAAGTACAGTAAGTTCTCTAAGTATAACAACATGTATCCTTGGGAAAGTTACTTAATTAATCTGTGGCCTCAAATTCCTCATTTATTAAAATAGAGATAAGGTAAGTACCTATGACAAAGGTTTATTTTAAGGATTAAATCAATTAACACACATAAAGTCTTAGAAAGTGACTGGCACAACATAAGTCCTCAATAAATATTAGCTATTATTATTATAGAAATAATATCAATAAAATTATTTAGTTTTTGAACAATTTGGGAGATATTTTTCCTGTGGAGGTAAAGTACAGAGATTATTCATCCATTCTTTCAATTAATATTTATTGAACACCAATTACATGGTAGGTCCTAAGATGCTAAGGACACAATAGGAAGAAAAACAGTAAGTGCTCTCAAAGATAGCCAATGAAAATGATTGGATAAACAAAGCTATACAATGTATCGAGGTAACATATGACATAGCCAATGATGATTTTGCTGCTGCAAAGTTTGAAACTTAATAACTATAAACATATTTCAAGGTATAAGTCTAGAACTTAACCATTTAAGACAATACTGTTACTATAATTACCAACTTCCCTAAGGAAAAGCCTAGAGCTACACTAATACAGTAGCTACTACTGTCCACATGTGGCTATTTCAATTTCAATTAATTAAAATAAAATAAAAATTAAATACTCAATTCCTTAGTTGCCCTAGCCACATTTCAAGTGCCCAGCAGCTACATGTGGCTAGTATCCCATACTGGACAGTACAGATATAGAACACAGCCATTATCAAAGAAGTTCTATTGGACAACATTGATCTAGATATAGCCAGATAATATAATTATGCTGAGTAAATTCAATAGTTCAATAAATATAAAGTTTAGGTAACAGAAAGGTTTTTTAAAAACACACCTATTAGAGTCCCAGCTACTCAGGAGGCTGAGGTGGGAGGATCACTTAAGACCAGGAGTTTGAGTCCAGCCTGGGCAACATAGAGGAAAGACCCATCTCTTAAAAAAAAAAAAAAATCTATTAAAAGGAAAACACTTTCAAAAATATAATTCAAAGGAAATAATTATGATGTGATTATTTTAGGTAAAATTACTTAATAAATAGAAGCTACCTACCTAAGATTACCAAAAATGCTAACATGTCTAACTATATAGAAAATTTATTCTTTATCCTTTAAAAAGTTAAAGTCTTAATTTTACCTGTCTTAAGATCAGTTTTCTAAAGGAGGAGGTGGCACAGGAATGCAGCAGAGTTCAAGTGTCGAATTCATTTGTTGAGAGTTAAATATTTCCAACTCTATAAAAAATAAAAAATGAAAAACTGAAATATTGAGATAATATTCTGAAAATTGTAATACAAAGAACAGTTTTGTTAAGATATTTATAATGAAACATTTTAAAAAATAATAATGGATCCAAAAAATGTCTATAATAATTAGTATACTGTGTACCTTTATCAAAGATAAGAAAAAAGCATTATTTTAGAGACAGAAAGTCTAAATTTTAGTTTCAAATTTGCCATTAATTATCTGTAAGGCCTTGAGCAGTTTACTTAATTATCTGGAGCCTCACTTGAATAATCTATAAAATTAAGTCTCTTTCAGACAAAATTCTATGACTCTAACTTTTGAAACATGTTACAATGATTTCTCTCATACACACACACACACACACACACACACACACACAAAATAATTTTTCAAATGCTCTCATTAAAGTCTTGATACCTTCATGTGAAAATGAGTTTCACCTAACTTAAAAATTGATCATTTTTTAAAAACAACACAGAAAGTGCTATTACTTGAATTCTGACATAAAAACATATTAAAGGTTTTTTGATCAGAGAGAAAATTTTCAAACTGCTAAAAATAAAGACTTTCTACCTCTTTGGTTCAAAACTGTACCACAATTTTAACATCTAAAACACTAAAAGAATTAACATTTTAATATATGTTCCTTAACAAAATGTACTTACTTAAATACAAAGAATGCTGCAATTAAATTCTCTTGGAATTAAATCCCATTATTTCTGTAAAGCTTCCAATATTTTTTAAACTGAAGATGTTTCAGGACCTCCTACTCCAACCATAGTAGCTGACTTTGCATCTCGTATACATTGGGCTTTCACATGAGATTTTTATTTTATGAGAAGAGTCTGCAGTGGCAAAAAAAAACTTGAAAAGGACTAAAAGAATACCTCTGGAAAGATATACAAGAGACTGGTAGCACTCTAGGAAGGGGCACTTGATATCAAGGAAATGGGGGTGGGAATGAGCCTTTCTTTTTATAGCTGTTGAATTTTAAACTACCAAGACAATCACCAGATTTTGAAGCAGTATAGGTAGGCAGACTAGAGAACTATACGGGGAACCTCTGCAGAGACAGGTCTCCCACAATCTTTCAGGGCTAGGGAGACAAATACAAGGTTCTCAATTAAAAAAGCAAAAACAAAAAACAGGGCAAATAATAGAAAAACTGGGTTTTATCAAACTTTAACATAACTCTAAAATGGCTCAATCCCTGACTGGCTGGAGATAATTAGCCCCTTACCCACAACAGAGAAAAATGTGAATCCTCTTGGAAAGATAACACTGTCTGGAGCTTCTATAGTTCTTTCATAAACAAAGTCTGGCACACAATAAAAATTTAGTAAATATGCAAAGGAACAAGAAAATATGACCAATAATTAAGAGAAAACTAGATGAGAGACTCAGATCCACAGATGACTTAATAATGGAGTTAACACACAAAGACAATTAAAGTAATTCTGACTAATGGTAAATAGAGGGAAAAATGAACAAAACTGAAGATGGAAAATTTAACCAACAAATTAGGATCTACAAAAAAATTCAATGAGCATTCTAGAATTGAAAAATACAATATATGAAATTAAGAACTCAATATTGGTTTTATGGCAAACTGGACACAGCAGAATATAGGATTAGTGACCTAGAAGACAAGTCAATAAAAAATACCTAAACTGAAGCATAAAGAGAAAAGAGTAGAAGGGGAAAGGGAAGACAGGTAAAGAAAGAGGAAGAGAAGTTTAACAGTTTAAGAGAAATGTAGGACATGCTCACAATGTCTATTATATGTGTAACAGAAGTCCCAGACAAGAGGAGAAAAATATAAATGCAATATTCAATAAAAAAATAACTTGGAGTTTTCCAAATCTGATGAAAGAAATCAATTCAGAGATTGAAGATGCTCTGCCAACTCCAAGCAGGATATATGCAAAGGAAATTATACCTAGGACACCTAGGATATCATAATCAAACTATAGAAGGAAGGGAGGAAAAGGGAGAGAGAAGAAAAATCACAAAAGCAGTTATGACCTTCAAAGAAACAATATGACTGACAGATTTCTCAACAGAAACAATAAAAGCCAGAATACAAAAGAATGATATCATTAATGGGCAAAAAAGAAAATAACTGCCAATCTAGAATACTATACCCAGAAAAAAACATCCTCAAAAATGAAGGTGAAGCCCAGCCAAGATGGATCACACCTGTAATCTCAGCATTTTGGGAGGGTGAGGCAGGAGGATCCCTGGAGCCCAGGGGTTCAAGACCAGCCTGAGCAACATAGTGGGATCCAGTCTCTACAAAAAAATTTAAAAATTAGCCAGGTGTGGTGGTGTGTGCCTATACTCGGGAAGCTGAAGCAGGAGGCTTGCTGAGTCCAAGAGTTCGAGGTTGCAGTGAGCTATGATGACACACCACTGTACTCTAGCCCAGGCAACAAAGCAAGACCCTGACTCAAAAAAAATTAAAGTGAAATAAAAATGTTTCAAACAAATAAACAATGATAAAAAAATGAGAGTCAGGCACGGTGGCTCATGTCTGTAATCCTAGCACTCTGGGAGGCCGAGGCAGGTGGATCGTTTGAGCTCAGGAGTTCGACACCAGCCTGAGCAAGAGCGAGTCCCCGTCTCTACTAAAAAAAAGATAAAGAAATTAGCTGGACAACCTAAAATATATAGAAAAAATTAGCCGGGCATGGTGGCACATGCCTATAGTCCCAGCTACTCAGGAGGCTGAGGCAGAAGGATCGCTTGAGCCCAGGAGTTTGAGGTTGCTGTGAGCTAGGCTGATGCCACGGCACTCTAGCCTGGGCAACAGAGTGAGACTTTGTCTCAAAAAAAAAAAAAAAAAAAGAAGAAGAAATTTCTCAGCAGCAAGCCTGTATTAAAAGAAAATTAAAGGGAGTTATTCAGGCATAAAATAATTATCCTAGATTATAAAAATGGAAACATAGGAAGGAATAAACATTATCAGATAGGGTAAATAATGTAAGGAAATAAGTTGTCATAGTTCAAAACAATAACTGAAATGTTGTGTAAGGTTTAAAGGCTCTAAGATTTTTAGCAATTGTGTGATAGTAGTCAAAGTAATAATCTCTATTATACTGTAATAAGTTAAAGAATGTTGTAATTTTTAGGATAACCATTAAAACAAAATTATATATATATATATACACAAGTTAGAGAAAAAATGTAATATTTAATCTAAAAGCAGTCAAGAAAGAAGAAAAACGAAAAAAACAGATGGGATGAAGACCAAACAATAAGATTATACATATAAACCCAACTATATTAATAATTATATTATAGTATATGGATAAAATACTTCAAGTAAAAGACTAAGTTTGTCAGACTGGATTAAATGAAGAACAATAGTCTTTAAAAGGGATACACTTTACATATATACATAGAAAGATTAAAAGTAGACAATGGAAAAAAATATACCATGCGACACTAACCAAAAGAAAACTGATGTACTCTGCTAATTTCAGAGAAAGATTTAGAATTTATGGCAAGAATCATTATTACAGATAAAAGGAATATTATGTAATGATAAAGGTATCAATCTAATGGGAAGATATTGCAATCATAAACTTGTATGTACCTAACAGTAATCTCAAAATACACCAAGCAAAAATTTGCAGAATTAAAAGGAGAAACAGACAAAGCCACAATCATAGTTGAAGACTCACACTTTTCTCAGTAGCTGATAGAAAAAGCAACCAAACTCAGTAAGATCTGAACAGGGCAATTAACAAATGACCAACACAGACACTGTACCCAGCAACGACAAAATTCTCATTATTTTCAAGGGTACAAGGAACACTTATCAAAACTGACTGCATACTGGGCCACATGGAAAGTTTCAAAAAAGATGATGGCATGCAGAGTATGTTCTCTAACCACAACAAAAGCTAGAAATCATTAAAAACAACAATAATAATAAATAAAAACCTAGAAAAACACTATTACCTAGAAATTTAAAATTATATATCTAAATAACCTATAGGTCAAAGAATAAATCAAAACAGAAATTAGAAAATATGTTGAACTGAATACTAAGATACAACATATCAAAACTTGTGGGATGCAACTACAGCCTTAATTGCATATGCAGGCAGTCCTCACTTTGAACGTGCAAAGCAAAGACATAGTTCCTATATTCATGAATTTCAGTTAACCTGGTAGCTTGCAAACCTAAGACTGTCTTATTAGCAAAGAGGAAAGGGTACAAAACATAAATGGTTCAAGCTCTATCTCAAGAAGCTAGACAGAATAGTAAATGAATGAAGTAAGAAACAAGCACACAATAGAGAAAAATCAGCAAAGCCAAAAGTTAGCTGTTTGAAAAGATTAATAAAATTGACAAACTCCTAGTAATACTGAATAAGGAAAAAGACACAAATTATGACAATTTTTACACATCAGAAAGATAACATGCCCTGGAAGATTCATTGCAAATAGGAAGACACCACGACATGCAGTCATCAGACTGACCAAAATATCCACTAAAGAGGCCCTTCTTCGAGCTGTAAGGCAAAAGAAACAAGTAACATACAAAGGAAAGCCCATCCGAATAACGTCAGATTTCTCAACTAAAACCTTACAAGCAAGAAGAGACTGGGGCCCCATTCTCACTCTTCTGAAACAGAATAATGCCCAGCCTAGAATCTTGTGCCCAGCAAAGTCAAGTTTTTTTATATGAAAGAGAAATGAAGGCATTCTCAGATAAACAAAGACTGAGGGAATTCACCAAGACAAGACCAGCCCTCCAAGAAGTACCCAAAACAGTTGCAGATGGACCAGCACGAGAAACACTCACGAATGTAAAACTACTCAAAAGCTAAAGATCAAAGGCCAGATACCACAATGGCTCAAGAGAGAAAACATAGCAATGAAGTGCTACCCAACAGGATGAACAGAAATCTGCCCCACCTATCAGTTCTCTCAATAAATGTGAATGGCTTGAACTCCCACTCAAGAGACATAGGCTGGAGCAATGGATAAAAAAATATAAGCCAAGTATCTGCTATCTCCAGGAAACTCATCTAACCTGTAAAGATGCATTTAGACTGAAAATAAAGGGGTAGAAATCGACATTTCAAGCAAACGGAAGCCAAAAGAAGGCAGGCGTGGTGGTTTTAATTTCAGATAACTTACTTTTTAAATCAACAAAAGTAATGAAAGACAAAGATGGTCACTATATAATGGTGAAGGGTACAGTTCAACAAGAAGACATAATAATACTTAATATGTATGCACCCAACTTAGGTGCACCCAGATTCATAAAGCAAACCCTACTTGATCTAAACCAAATGATAAACAGCAACACCAATAATATCTAGAGACTTCAACACCCTGCTGACAGCACAGGTCAGATCCTCCAAACAGAAAATAAACAAGGAAATAATGGACTTAAACAGAACGCTAGAACAAATGGGCCTGACTGACATTCACAGGACATTCTATCCAAAATCCACTGAATATACATTCTTCTCATGAGCTCATGGGACATTCTCTAAGATTGACCATATCCTAGGACACAAAGCATGTCTTAAAAAATTTTAAAAAATAGAAATTACACCATGCATCTTCTCAGATCACAGTGGAATAAAAGTAGAAATCAATCCTAACAGAAATTCTCATTTCTACTCAAAGTCGTGGAAGCTAAACAACCTTCTCCTGAACAATTATTTTATAAACGAGGAAATCAAGACGGAAATCAAAAGATTCTTTGAACTAAATGACAAAGGAGACACAAGTTATCAAAAGCTGTGGGACACAAGCTAAAGCAGTCCTGAGAGGAAAGTTTATTTCCATAAATGCCTATATCCAAAAAACAGAAAATTTACAAATAGACAACCTAATGAACAGACTCAAAGAGCTAGAGAAAGAAGAACAGACCGACCCCAAACCCAGCAGGAGTGAAATTAATAAGATCAAATCAGAACTAAATGAAATGGACAACAGGAAAACTATACGGAAGATTAATAAAACAAAAAGTTGGTTCTTTGAAAAGATAAACAAAATTGACATGCCTTTGGCTAGATTAACTAACAGCAGAAAAGAAAAATCTCTAATAAGCTCCATCAGGAACATGAAAGGAGAAATTACAAATGACACCATGGAGATACAAGATATCATCTATGAATTCTACAAAAACCTTTATGCACACAAACTGGAAAATGTGGAGGAAATGGACAAATTTTTAGAAACACACAGCCTCCCTAGTCTCAACCAGGAAGAAACAGAATTCCTGAACAGAACAATATCAAGAACTGAAATCTATACAGCAATAAAAAACCTTCCCAAAAAGAAAAGCCCCAGACCAGATGGTTTCACACCTGAATTTTACCACACCTACAAAGAACCGGTGCCTATCCTACGAAAGTTATTCCACAACATCGAGAAGGACGAAATCCTCCCCAAAACATTTTTATGAAGCCAACATAACCCTGATACCAAAACCAGGAAAGGACATAAAAAAGGAAAACTACAGACCAATATCCCTTATGAATATAGATGCAAAAATTCTCAATAAAATCCTAGCAAATAGAATCCAGGTGCTTATCAAGAAAATAATCCATCACGACCAAATGGGCTTCATCCCAGAGATGCAGGGATGGTTCAACATGTACAAATCTATAAATGTAATTCATCACATAAAAACAAGCAAAAACAAAGAGTACATGATCCTCTCAATAGACGCAGAAAAAGCATTTGACAAAATTCAACACCCTTTTATGATAAAAACGCTTAACAAAATAGGCATAGATGGGGCCTACCTAAAATTGATACAGGCCATATATGACAAACCCACAGCCAACATCATCCTCAATTGGGAAAAACTGAAAGCATTCCCACTTAGAACTGGAACCAGACAAGGTTGCCCACAGTCCCCGTTGCTATTCAACATAGTGCTGGAAGTCCTTGTGAGAGCAATCAGGCAAGAAAGCAGAATCAAGGGTGTCCAAATGGGGAAAGAAGAGATCAAAATCTCACTCTTTGCTGATGATATGATATTATATCTAGAAAACCCCACGGATTCAACCAAGAGACTCCTGAAATTGATAAATGAATTCTGTAAAGTCTCAGTATACAAAATCAATACACACAAATCAGAGGCATTCATATATGCCAATAACAGTCAAACCGAGAACCAAATCACTGGGCAAAATGACCATATTCTGGGTGATAAAAAATGAGCATGTCTTAAATACAATTTACTCTCATTTAGTGATAGGAAGGCCAGGCAGAAGAAGGAATCCACTTCAGATCCTTGTATTCTAAGTAAATTAAATAAAAACATTTTCTCCATAAAAAGTAGTATCCAATTCAGAAGAACCTATAAATATGTCGTGTATATAGTATGTTTAGGTTATGTAGGCACAGAATTAATCAAAGTATAAAAATAAATTCTAAGAAAATATGTTGAATTTTAGAATAAAATTTTCAAATAATAAATGTTTAAAGAAGTTAGTATTTAAACAGTTGAGTCAAGGAAGGCAGTATCTGTATTTGGTGGCATTTTTAACCTCTAAAAGAATTCCCTTCCTTAACTAGATAACTGACACAGTTCAGGACAACCTCTTCCTAAAGCCAAAAGTATTTGAGTTAACGATGGCATTTTTTTTTCATTTTTCCCCAAATTTTTTTATTGTGGTAAAATACACATAACATATAATTTACCATCTTAAACATTTTAAGTGTATAGTTCAGTGGTATTAAATATATTCATAATGTTGTGCAACCATCACCATCATCCATCTGTGTAACTATTTTTATCTTGTAAAACTGAAAGTCTTGTGAATGTTGATCAAATTAGGTCATTCTTGTCATACTCTACTAAAACAGAGTCGAGAAGCCAAAGGGAAAACGCACTCAGCATACAAAACATTGCTCCAAGAATGTAATTCTCTGCCAGCCTGACTGCTGAAACTGCTTGTTGTAACTTGAAACCAATTTTATCTGTAGCTTCTGTGATAATGTAACAGAAGGGAGGCTTAGCATGACTAGCTCCATTTTGCTTCTGAATCACTGCAGTAATATCCTTTAGGATAAAAGCTTCTGCTTAGCTCTGCACTTAGGCCAGCTATTAAGAATTATAGGAAGAATTTAGTTTGTAGTTCAACTCTAGAAGAAAGATCACAACTGTCCCTTTCCCAAAAATAACTCCTAGAGAGATAAGTACACACACAAGTAACAATGCTACGTTAAAGATTCATAGGAACATCATGACCTGACCTAGTCATCCAAAATTTTTTTTTCTTTTCTCTTTCAGCATATTGTGGGGGTACAAATAGGTTCCGTATATTGCCCTTGCTCCACCCCAGTCAGAGCTCCAAGTGTGTCCATCCCCCTGACGGTGAGCACTGCACCTATTAGGTGTGTATATACCTATCCCCTCCTCCCCGCTCCCATCTGCCCAACACCTAATGAATGTTATTACTATATGTGCACTTAAGTGTTGATCAGTTAAAACCAATTTGATGGTGAGTACATGTGGTGCTTGTTTTTCCATTCTTGGGATACTTCACTTAGTAGAATGGGTTCCAGCTCTATCCAGGAAAATACAAGAGGTGCTATATCCCCATTGTTTCTTATAGCTGAATAGTACTCCATGGTATTCATATACCACATTTTATTAATCCACTCATGTATTGATGGGCACTTGGGTTGTTTCTACATCTTTGCAATTGTGAATTGTGCTGCTATATACATTCTAGTGCAGATGTCTTTTTTATAGCATGTCTTTTGTTCTTTTGGGTAGATGCTCAGTAATGGGATTTCTGGATCAAATGGTAGTTCTACTTGTATCTCTTTGAGGTATCTCCATATTGCTTTCCACAGAGGTTGTACTAGTTTGCAGTCCCACCAGCAGTGTATGAGTGTTCCTATCTCTCCGTAACCATGCCAACATTTATTGTTTTGGGGTTTTTTGATAAAGGCCATTCTCATTGGAGATAAGTGATATCTCATTGTGGTTTTGATTTGCATTTCCCTGATGATTACAGATGTTGAGCATTTTTTTCATATGTTTGTTAGCCATTAGTCTATCTTCTTCTGAAAAGTTTCTGCTCATGTCCTTTGCCCACTTTTTGATAGGGTTGTTTGATTTTTTCTTGCTCATTTTTCTGAGTTCTATATAGATTCTAGTTATCAACAACCCTTTATCGGATGTGTAACATATGAATATTTTCTCCCATTCTGTGGGTTGTCTGTTTGCTCTCGTGACTGTTTCTTTGGCTGTGCAGAAGCTTTTTAATTTGATCAGGTCCCATTTATTTATTTTTGTTGTTGCTATGATTGCCTTTGGGGTCTTCTTCATAAATTCTTTGCCTAGGCCAATGTCTATAAGAGTTTTTCCAACATTTTCTTCTAGAATTCTTACAGTTTCACGCCTTAGGTTTAAAAGTCATCCAAAATTAACTGACCAAGAACAAAGAAGTTTCAAAACCAGCTTGGACCTTCACTTAGGCCCAGATGTCTGCAATCCTCAGTTACCTCTTGCAATCCCCCACCTCTTCCCCTTTCCCTTAACATAAAAAGGGGCCTAAAGTTCATACTAACTTAAGATGGTTCTTAAGGACACTACTCCGCCATCTTCTTGGTTCACTGGCTTTCCAAATACAAGTTGCTTTCCTTACCCCAAAACCTTGTCTCTCAAATTACTGGCTGTCACGTGGTGAGCAGTACAAACCTGGACTCCTTTACAATAACTTGATACAACTCCAGGACTAATTTTGCCCACAGCTGTAGTTCCTCAAACCCTTACTAGTGCCAATAAACTTTCTCAAAGAGCAATGCATAACATTTCTCCTTTTTTATAAAACCTCTAACCTCTTTGTTCCTCAGACATACCAAAGACCACCTGGTGTGCATGTTTGCCTCAAATTGTAATTCTTTCTTCCCAAATAAAATATTAAATTTAGATATTCATCTCTACATTTTTATTTTGATTTTCACACTCTATACCCATTAAACAATAATTCCCCATTTCCCTCTATATAGAGCCCCTGGAAGCCACCATTCTATTGTCTGTCTCTATGAACCTCATATAAGTGGAATCATGTAGTATTTGTCTTTTTGTGACTGGCCTATTTCACTTAGCATAATGTCCTCAAGGTGCATCCACATTATAGCATATTGAAGAATTTCCTT
Source organism: Eulemur rufifrons (assembly GCF_041146395.1). Lineage (NCBI taxonomy): Eukaryota > Metazoa > Chordata > Mammalia > Primates > Lemuridae > Eulemur > Eulemur rufifrons. The sequence goes on along the minus strand of NC_090983.1, from coordinate 31,487,701 downwards.
CCTTTATGAAACTGAGTAATATTCCATTGTATGTATATACAGTCAGCCCTCTGTATTCACAGGTTCTGCATCTGCAGATTCAACCAACCACAGACCAAAAATATTTGAAAACACAAAACCAATAAAAAATAACAATAAAAAATATAAAATTTTAAAAATACAGTATAATGACTATTTATATAGCATTTATACTGTATTAGGTATTATAAGTAATCTAGAGATTATTTAAAGTATAGGGGAGAACATATATATATGTAAGTTATACGTAAATACTATGCTATTTAATATAAGGGATTTGAGCATCTACAGATTTGGGGTTCCTGGATCCAATCCTCTGTGGATACGGGGGACAACTGTATTATATTTTATTAATCCACGCATCTGTTGATGGATACTTGCTTCCATGTTTTAGCTACTGTGAATGATGCTGCTATGAATATGGGTATACAAATATTTCTCTGATACTCTGTTCTCAATTCTTCTCGGTATATATGAATGGTATCTTTTTATTAGTGGTTTCTTGGTATCTTCTAATGAATTATATCATTTTTAACTATAATCCAGAATTATATTTATAAAAAGAAAAAGCAGAAAACTGAATAGAGGGGGATACAGCAGGGTATCTAAGTGCCTAAATATTTCTTCCTTTCTTCTCATCATGACCATTTTATTACTTCTTGAATAATGCTAGAAAAGTCCTGATGTACTGTTTCTAATTTTAAATATAATTAAACATAAAAAATAAAAATTAATTAAGTGTATATAAAAGAGCTCATCTTTAAAAGAGACTTACAAATTAAGAAAATAGCTAATAAAATCAATCTCTTTGTATTGTATTGTGCTTTTTGCTTTTTAATGAACTCCTTCCCTACACAAAGGTTAGAAACATACTCACTATATTTTTTCCTTGAATATTTTGTATTAGTATAGGTCTTATTAGCTAATACTTATGTAACATTTACTATATGTCAGCACTATTCTAAGCATTTTACATAATTCATTTACTACTTACAACCCTATACAGTAGGTACTGTATTATTCCCATTTTATAGATGAAGAAACAGGCATTAAAAGGTTAAATCATTTGCCCAAGGTCACACAGCTAGTAAGTGGTAAAGCCAAGTCTCTGTCAAGCTACACTATAAGAATTTTGAACATCTCACTAACCCACAGGATATTACATTTGTTCTTTATACTGACAACATCATGTAGATTTCACCTGGTGGTCTGTACCTTGGTAAAGATACAAGCATGCCAGGGGATAGAAAAATAGCAAGAAAACTTAGGAGGCTGCCACCTCAATGACATCTCTAGGGGTCCAGCAGTCTAGAGTATGCCCACTCTTCAAAATGAAGGACAAGTTGCCACAGCTCAGCTAGCCACCACTACTGAGAAATAAGCACAGTGTTTTGTGAGCCTCTTTAAATTCTAGAAATAACATAAACCATTTTAGTGTGCTGCTCTGCCCCCTATCCTGAATAACCCATAAAGCTACCAGTTTTAAACGGGGCCTAGGACATGAGAAGGTAACAGGTAAAGGAGGCAGTGCAAGGTACTGTGTCATTTGGACCTTGAGATCTAGAAATCTCAATGATGTTCAAAGTGTCTGTGGTAGATGATAAGGTAGCTATATAAAGCTACTAGGAGGCCCTAATAGGAGAATCACAACATAGACGACTAGGCATAGAAGTTCACATAAAGCAGGGTTTCTCAACCTTGGCACTATTGGCCTTTTGGTCACTTGTGACATTGTGAGAGGCTGTCCTATGCCTGATAGGATGTTTAGCAGCATTCCTGGACTCTACCCACTAGATGCCAGTAGAATTTCCCCTGAATTGTGACAAACAAAATGTCTCCAAACATTGCCAAGTGTCCCTTGGAGGAGAAAACTGCCCCCAGATGAGAACCACTGCTTTATAACAGACCTGTGCCCTCTTCTGCAGATTCTCCTCTTCAGAAACTGCTACCAGTAGTTTTGAGCCCCAGTAGAGATGGGTCATAAAAGTGACCACGTGACCTGGCATACCCTCAACAACTGAGTGTTCTGACCCACCAAGCCAAAAAGCTGAATGTACTAGCAGGATTCCATCATTAAGTGGAAGTGATATTGTGTGTCAGACACTAGTTTTTCCTCTCCTTCAGGGCATACTGGAGGACTGTACTTTTCTATTCTAAGTCAGATGTGACTTCATGACTTGCTTTGACCAAAGAGCAGAAATGATTTCCACAGAAACATTTAATTACCAGTATGCAATTCTCCAGCCTGTTCTTCGCTTGCCACTATTAAAACAGAAGCAGAGATAAATATAGAGATGCAATGCTGACCCATCATATGATGAACAGCTGCCTGGAATCACCCAGACTTGCAGCAGTTTTACATGAGAATAAATAAATCTTCTTTTTTAAAATTTTAAGCCATTATTTGAGGACTGGTTGCTACCACTATGTAACCAGCTAATCCTGATTACAGTGATTATAATATACAATAAGTTTACAGCAGGCCTCCAAAGTACAAATAAACTAAAAGAACAAATAGTTCAGACACTCCTGACACTTACTTCTACTAATCAACTCTCCCTTAATCTATCGCCTTGTAAAGTTCTCTATGACCAAACGAAGGAAGAAAAAAAATTTAGGCCCGGTTACACATGGTTCCATATAATATGCTGGCAATCCCCCTACACAGAAGCGGCCCTCCAGGACAGGAGAAAAGGAAAATCCTCCCAGTAGGCAGGGCTTCAAGCAATATACCTGGTTGTTCATTATGCCTGAAGAGAGAAAACCAGAGGTACAATCTATGATTTGGGTAAATGGCCTTTGTCACCAGTACTTACTCAATAGGCTCATGAATATAAAGGCCCTGTCAGCAGCTCAACACAGACTTGCCCCCAGCAATGTTGATCTATAATTCCATGATATGTTAGGCTGTCTCACACCTCACTCATTTTCTTATGCTACCCTCCTCTCTGGAATGCCTTTCAACTACCCTCTGTCCTAACTACCCTACTGTTCTTTCAACACTCAGATCCACAGTTGCCTCCTCTATAAAGCCTTTCCATGGTATACAACCCTGTATCAACTCAAAGCCCTCTCTTTCCACCCATCCCCACAAGTTCATAACCTAGGGTCTATAGGCCCCCAGGAATCTATAATAGAATTCATAAACTTTGATGAGAAGAATACTATTCCTTTTAGCAATTTCTAAAATTTATCATTTCATTAGATTATGAATGCAGGCAAAACAACCATAGTATTTTCTGTGATTTGGTCACCAATAGATATCACAGGTGTTTTTATACCAAATTACATTTGTCACAGATATTAAAATATCATGTATGCTTATCACTACTTCATGCCACTTTTCCTTGGTCAGAGAGATTCTGCCCCATCCTAGACAGAAATGTTTCCAAACTAATCTGTCCAGATATACAGCTAAACATTTTTTGGGGGAGGGGTGTTTCTGTGGGGGTGTTTTTGGATAATATTAACATTTAAAATCTGTAGACTGAGTAAAATAGATTGCCCTTCCTAATGTGGGTGGGCCTCACATAATCAGTTGAAGGCCTGAACAGAACAAAAAGGCTACTCCTCCCTCAAATAAGAGAAAGTTCCTCCTAACTGCCTTCAAACTAGGACATCTGCATTTTCCTGCCTCCAGACTCAACTGAAACATCAGCTCTTCCTGGGTCTGAAGCTTGCTGGCCTTGGAGTGGAACTGTATCATCTGGTTTTCAGGCCTTCAGACTCTGACTGGAACTCCACCATCAGCACTCCTGGGTCTTCAGCTTGCCCACCACCCTGTAGACCTTAGGACTTGTCAGCCTTCTTAACTGTGTAGCCAATTCTTTATACTAAACCTTATTTTAAAAATCACACGGCCAGGCGCGGTGGCTCACGCCTGTAATCCTAGCACTCTGGGAGGCCGAGGCGGGTGGATTGCTCGAGGTCAGCAGTTCGAGACCAGCCTGAGCAAGAGCGAGACCCCGTCTCTACTAAAAATAGAAAGAAATTATCTGGCCAGCTAAAAATATATACAGAAAAAATTAGCTGGGCATGGTGGCGCGTGCCTGTAGTCCCAGCTACTCTGGAGGCTGAGGCAGTAGGATCGCTTAAGCCCAGGAGTTTGAGGTTGCTGTGAGCTAGGCTAACGCCACGGCACTCACTCTAGCCTGGGCAATGAAGCGAGACTCTGTCTCAAAAAAAAAAAAAAAAAATCATCACACACATACACTATTGATTCTATTTCTCTGGAGAACCCTGAGAAAAACAGTTCCCAACTCTGAAACCTGAGGATGGGCAGAATCCATCTCTCTCTCTCTCTTTTTTTTTTTTTTTTTGAGACAGAGTCTTGTTCTGTTGCCCAGACTAGAGTGCCATGGTGTCTGCCTAACTCACAGCAACCTCAAACTCCTGGGCTCAAGCGATCCTCCTGCCTCAGCCTCCCAAGTAGCTGGGACTACAGGCAAGCACCACCATGCCTAGCTAATTTTTTCTATTTTTAGTAGAGATGGGGTCTTGCTCTTGTTCAGGCTGGTCTGAAACTCCTCAGCTCAAGCAATCCTCCCAACTTGGTCCCCCAGAATTCTAGGATTACAGGCGTGAGCCACCACGCCCAGCCCAGAATCCATCTCTCGTACCTCTTAGAATAGGAACCCAAGTTATAAATGGGAATGCCTAGCCATTATATCAGGAATTCTGTCACCATACCCTCTTCAGTAGAACATGGACATATAAGTGAGATTGGTTGCTAGACAGACACCCAATCAGAGAACAACTGTCAATCTCTCTTCTTAATGGTACATAAAACAGAGAGTGACTCTTTTAGGACTTGTCTTAGCTTTGGGAAAGGAAAAAAAAAAAACCCTTCCCTTCTCCTCAGGGAACAGAGAATAGGTGATTTCTTTCCATTAACACTGCCCTTCTAAAGAGGTCAGCTCCCCTTCTCCCTCTGAAGCCACTTATATAATAAATTAATGGGATAGATAGAGTCATAGAGGTAGCTAGTCTCAACAGTCCACAGTATTTAATACCATCTGTTCTCAGAAACATGTGCAGGTTTATTAGTCCTATTATTAAACTATAACTTCTCTATGGCAGGGAGTATGTCTCAGTTGTGTTTGCATTTCCAGTTCTTAGCAGGACCTAGTACACAGCAGTTAATTCATATCTATTGAATGAAGAGCTTAATAGAAACAACTGGGCAGTCAGCAGAAGATACAGTAGAGAAGATAAAGAATGAGTATGGCAAAGATTACAAGTTCCCATCCAATATAGATCCTTACCCCACCCCACTGATCTAGTCTGTATGCTCAGCTAAAAGCCATTTCTGAACCTTACTTGCAGCTAAGTATAGCCAAATGACTAAGTAAATGAGATCAGAGGAAGTACGATGTAATGAATTCTAGAGAAGTTTCTTAAAAGATGAGAGGAGTGCCCCTTTTGTCTGTGCCTTTCTTCCTCCTTCCTTCTGCCTAGAACATGGATGTGATGGCTGCAGGTCCAGCAATCATTAGGTGATCTTGAGAATAGAAACAACATACTAAGGATAGCAAACGAAAAAGAGAAGAGGCCTGAGTCCTTGACAACTCTGTGGAGTTGCCATATAGGCCCTAGACTGTCTACCTCTGATTTCTTTATTTTTTTTTACAAGACAAAGAAATGAACTATTATCTTGTTTAAGCAATGTTACTTCTTGTCTCTCTTTCTAGCAGACAAACACAATTCCTAACTGATAAGACAAAAAAGGGAGTTAGCAACAAATCTGCAGTCTGAGACACCAATAGCCATTTCAGCTATGCCTCAATTTAATGTTGATAAAGTGTAAGGTATTTCTACTGAAGTGGAGGGATAGAACAGGAAGCAAGACTAAATAAAGAGCCTCTACTCTTTGAATGCACACCATCATTATAATTCAGCTGGTCGGACGGTTACAGTACTTTAGTATACTGACAAATTTCATAATATAGTACTGTAATTTCTTGCCAACATTTCATAGTTATGTTCTAAAAAAGTAATGTGGCTTGTAAAACTGTGACTGGAAATACCAGATTATATGAAAATAAGGGGTTAGGAAAATAAACATTTTGATGGAAGATGTTAAACTATTTAAAACTTGTACAAATAAAAAAACAACTGACTCTTCTACACATTAACCCCCTTCAAGTTTTTAAGAAACTCTGCTGTAGCACAACAATCAGTTAAGGCTGATTCTTCCATATATTACGCACACACTTTTCTACTCCATAAATGTTTTGAACCAGTTCTTCCTGACATTTAATGTCTTTTGTACTTGTGTTTTTTCATCTTTGGTAAGTCTCAGCAAAATGGTTCACAAATTCTTACAGTGATTATGTCATTTTTTGTACTGTTTTTCATCCTTAAAAAAATGTAAAGTAAAGTGATCTCTCTGTGGCCTACCCCACAGACCTGCATAAAAGATTACATATTCTGATATCATGGAATACAAATACTAAGTTGCACTATCTTAAGCAGAAGATCAGTTGGCAAAATTGGTGGGAGGATATTACTATATTAGAAATCTGCTAAACATGTCCTTCCACCTTCTTCCCCCTACTCCCTTCACCACAGTGGTGTGTGTGGTTGACTCGGTTGCTCACCGTGTCTTATCACAAGACTTTCAGGATCAAACAATTCCTGGCCAAGAAACAAAAGCAGTATCATCCCATTCCCCAGTGGATTTGGATGAAAACTGGTAATAAAATCAGGTACAGGCCGGGCACGGTGGCTCATGCCTGTAATCCTAGCACTCTGGGAGGCCGAGGAGGGTGGATCATTTGTGCACAGGAGTTCGAGACCAGCCTGAGCAAGAGCAAGACCCTGTCTCTACAAAAATAGAAAAAAATTATATGGATAAAAATATATATAGAAAAAATTAGCCGGGCATGGTGGCACATGCCTGTAGTCCCAGCTACTAGGGAGGCTAAGGCAGGAAGATTGCTTGAGCCCAGGAGTTTGAGGTTGCTGTGAGCTAGGCTGATGCCACAGCATGCACTCTAGTCTGGGCAACAGAGTGAGACTCTGTCTCAAAAAAAAAAAAAAAAAAAAAAAATCAGGTACAACTCTAAGAGGAGACATGGTGAAGAACCAAGCTGGCTCTACAAGGAATGGCACATGAGATAGCACATGTTTGTGTTGTGTCAAGATCACTATCATCTTGCCATAACAAGCTGAAAATGTCACCACTATCTGGACAGTCAGACAAGTTTCGCTGGGAAAATAGTTTTTCTCTTTGTTTTTATTCTCTGCACTAGTAAGCTAGTCCAGTAATAAATATGTGAGATCTTTAAAAAAAATCTTGTAAGTGTATAAAAGTGTATACATAAGCAGTAGAATAGGCTAAGTATATAAGAAAAACCATCCTATGTACTCGAACTTTCTTTAAATGCAAAGCTAAGGACTAAAGCCTAAAAGGTTGTAATAATCGTAGCAGACAAACTAAAGATATAGAACAGTATCACATGATATAGTTGCTTAAATCAGAGATGACTATGTTTATGAAATTCTCCAAGGTAATACCTAGCGCTGGCCCAAACCTAATTAAAAGGGTAAAAGATCTTTATCAATAAATTCCTCTTCCTGAGTCTCATGCATTTTGATAGGGAAAAGGGAAACAGAAGAGGGAATATAAACTGGCAGGGAAATATTTGTGTCCCACTATATTAAAAAAAGCAACAATGAATCATTTTTGAATATTACAAGATAGAGGATTCTGACAGCAACTGTAAGAGATAGTTTAATGGCCATAAATTCCTCCCATTCCTGTATGCATATCCATCTGTAATGTGACTCTGCCATTCCTCTTATCCAACAATGGAATCTATTTCTCTACCCCCCGAATTTGGGCTAGACTTGTGACTTGTTTTGACCAACAAAATATAATGAAAGAGCCATTTATATAAGTTCCAAAGCCTAAGCCTCAAAGAGGCCTTGCAGCTTCCACTTTCACCTTGTCAGAAGGCCACCCTGAAAATGCCACATAAGGATGCCAGACTAGCCTACTAGAGGATGAGAGGCCACACTGAAAAGAACTGAGGCACTTCAAGAGACAGCAAAGACCACTGCCAACACGTGACTGAGGACATCTTGGATCATCCAATTCAGCCAATTTTCCATGTGAATTCAGCTACATGAGAGCCAAGAGAAATAACAGAGGAGCTGCCCAACAAACCCTACAGAATCATGAAAAATAATAAATCTTTTTGTATTAAGTCATTAAGTTTTGGGGTGGTTTGTTAGGCAGCAATATCAAACAAACTTTAAAATAACATACTTAAAGCTTTCTTGATGAAAAAAATCATTTGAGGTTTTTCCATTGTTATCTTTAATTCACCTATTATAGTATCCTGTTCCAATCTTTAATTCACCTATTATAGTATCTTGAGGTCATACTGACTCCAATGTTTTATTCCTCTATGATTAAAAATAAATTTAAATGTATGAAAGTACAATGGGAAGCCATTAAAGGATTTTGTGTGAAGTGAGTAACATGTGACAGGCACTTTAGAAAGATCACTCTATTAAAAAAAAAAGAAAGAAAATACAGTGGATATGGGGTTCATTTAAAAAAAAGACACAAAGAAAGAAAAGAAAAACAAAATATCACTCTAGTTGCACGGTAGAATGGACTGGAAGGAGGAAAGACTGAGGGCAGGGTGACTAATAAGACTATGCTGGAATGGTCCTAGTGAGAGGCCTACTGAAAGGCTAGAAGCGTGAACTATTGCTGCTGCTTGCAGCTGCTGTTACTACAAATAATATCAGCTAATATTTACTATGTATTTATAACGCACCAAGTACTGTAATAAGAACCTTCTGTGTCTGTTCATTTAATTCTTATAACAACACTTCTTGAAAACTTTTAATTTTGATCTTGTAGACACTATATTAATAGTTGGGTGGCAAGAAAAAATTTTAAAAAACAATTTTAATTTTGAAATAACTATAGACTCACAGGAAGTTGCAAAAAATAAAAAAAGTATCTTTTGCCCAGTTTCTCCCAATGGTACATCTTGCATAACTGTAGTAAAATATCAAGACTGGGAAATTGACATTGGTACAGTCTACAGAGCTTATTCAGATCTCACCAGTTTTACAAGCATGCATTTATATGTGTGTGTGCATGTATATACAGTTCTATGCAACTTTATTACATGAATAGACTCACATAACTACCACCACAATCAAGATACACAACCATCCTATAACCAAAAGGATCCCTCCCAGTCCCATCCACTGCCCTTTCCCTGTTTCCTAACACTGGCAATCACAAATCTGTCTCCATCTCTTTAGTTATTTCAAGAATGTTATGTAAATGGAATCATACAATATGTAACCTGAGACTGGCTTTTTTCACTTGAGACCTATCCTGTATCAATAGTCCATTCTTTTCTATTGCTGCATAGTAGTCCATGATATAGATTATACAACTAGTTTGTTGTTCACCTGTTGAAAAACATTTAGGTTGTTTCCAGTTTGGCGCTATTAGAAATAAAGCTGCTATGAGCATTCCAGTGCAGGTTTTTGTGTGAACACAAGTTTCAATTTCTGAGTGTAATTGTTAGGATGTACAACTTTATTTTTGAAGATAAGAAAACTGAAATATAAATGGTAGAGCTGGGATTCTAATCTGGATAGTCTGCCTCTAACTCTTTAGGATATTTTTAGTGGTTGTAGAAATTGAGAGATGTAAATGGAATCCAAAAAAAGAGTAAAAAGGTAAAGTCAATAGAACTTAGCATTGCTCAGATGAGGAATATATAAATAAAGTGTTAAAGATAATGTCAAGGTTCCAGCTTCAGCACATTAGATAGATGATAAAAGGGAAAATATGAATTCACTTCTAGAGATATCGTATTTGAAAGACCTGCCAATCATCCTCATCTCTCAGGCAATTAGATGTACAGAATAGAAACTAAAGAACAGATCAAGAGAAAACTCTGTATTAGAAATATAGATTTGAAAATCATCTTTAGATGCTTGAATAAAAAAAAAATCACAGTGATAGGGTATAGAATGAAGTGATTTAGAACCCTGAAGAACAGAAACATTTAAGTCTTAAGTTTTATGTTAATTTTCCCTAGTTTTTTCCACAAACAATAAAACAGTAGGTACTGCCTAATATTGTTCATACTAATTTCAGTTTGGTTTTAAGACCCAGTCTGACTCTGTTACCTGGGCTAGACTGCAGTGGCATCATCACTGCTTATTGTAACCTCAAACTCCTGGGCTCAAGCAATCCTCCTGCCTCAGGCTCCCAATTAGCTGGGACTACAGGCATGTCCCACCACACCTGGCTAATTTTATTTTTTGTAGAGACAGGGTCTTGCTGTGTATCTCAAGCTGGTCTTGAAATCCTGGGCTCAAGCAATACTCCAACCTTGGCCTCCCAAAGTACTGGTATTACAGACGTGAGCCATCTTGCCTGGTCTAATTTTAGATTTTATAAGCACTTCATGCTTTCTATGTGAGTCTTACAATCGCCTTATACAGTAGAAAGGACAGTGGTATACTCTCCTATCCCCAATCTCTGTTTTATTTAAAAATAATGAACTAAATAACTAAATAAAAACAATGAACTACAAAAGGAATACACATTGATTAAAATGCCTCAATAGAAAAGAATCTGCACAACTACTTGATCACCAGCAGTTACAGATTCCTTTATTCCTTCTCCACTTCCACTGCTTCCCTTGACCATGCTTTAAAAAAAAAAAAAAAAAACAGGCTGGGCGTGGTGGCTCACACCTGTAATTCTAGCACTCTGGGAGGCCGAGCCAGGCCAGCGGATCGTTTGAGCTTAGCAGTTTGAGATCAGCCTGAGCAAGAGCGAAACCCCATCTCTACTAAAAATAGAAGGAAATTAGCCAGGCATGGTGGCACATGCCTGTAGTTCCAGCTATTCAGGAGGCTGAGGCAGAAGGATTGCTTGAGCCCAGGAGTTTGAGGTTGCTGTGAGGTAGGCTGATGCCACGGCACTCTAGCCCAGGCAACAGAGTGAGACTCTGTCTCAAAAAAAAAAAAAAAAAAAAAAAAGAATCTGTAGTAAGTATAAGTTTCCCTTCCTGCTAAGTATCCAACTCCCTCTTCCCACCAATTTTTAAAATAATACATGGGGAAGGGAATTTAAGGGGGTTAATTGATAAATCTTATAGCAAACAAAAGTCTATATTAATTAAGAATCAAGCGCTATCAAGAGTCAAGTATTTATAATGACAAAAGTGATGGATAAATTTAGTTCTGACATTTTTTGGAGTTTAGGGTATTACAGTGGAACAAAATAACTATTTTGTAACCTGTGCTTTGCCATTCAAAATATTGGTGCCACTTACCATATTTTATGACTACTTTTTTGGCAGCTGTATTTCAGACCTAGAAAGTACCATATTTCTATAAGTAATCAAAGTCATACCTCTCAATATATTACACAACTGAGTTTTTACTGCTTTCCGTAAAATTAAAGTCCATTCATTTACCTTTTCTCACACTTGTTTCCATGGCAGCCAAATACCCAAACAGAAAGACTAAAATTCATAAAGATGAACCATGAATTTCTAAATTGGACCCACCTCAAGGTCAATACATTGGCAACTTCAAGTTTTAATAAATATTACTGAATGTTTATCCAAAGATTAATGTATTCACATCACAGCATTATCGAAAAGGTCCTTTAATCAAGAAAACTCCAATTTTTACTTTCCAATTTTAGTTTAATTCTAGACCTAGATAGCTTTCAGAGACATTAAGAGAATAGGATATGAATAAATATCTGTGCAAAGCAGCACAGGTCTGAATCATAAAAGAAATTAGCTTGGTTTATAGAAAGCAGCTAAGTGCCAAGTAAAAACTAATCCAAACCAAAACATTCAGCACAATTTTTATTTCTGGCAACTTCAGCTCCTGGCTAGAAAAGCTAGCCTAGCTATGACATTAAATGGTGAAAATTTATTGAGCTATAAAAAATATGGTAGATTTGGCAGCCTCTTCCCTCAAGCTAAAACTACTGTTACTGGTTTATACCACAAGTGCCAGAGCCTTGATAGATCAATGATTCTAAAGTGGAAGCCAGTGGTGAAGCCAATCATCAACAGAATTTCTTTTTTAAAATATGTCTACCCCGTTCATATTCTCCTATCATTAAGATTCTCAAGGAAAGCAGCAATGATAAAATAAATGTGTGTGCCTTTTTGAAAACTCCTAGATTATTTTGAGATATCTACCTATTTTTTTATTATTTATTTATTTATTTATTTTGAGACAGAGTCTCGTTCTGTTGCCTGGGCTAGAGTGCCGTGGCATCAGCCTAGCTCACAGCCACTTCAAACTCCTGCAATCAAGCGATCCTCCTGCCTCAGCCTCCTGAATAGCTGGGACTACAGGCATGCGCCACCATGCCTGGCTAATTTTTTCTATTTTTAGTTGTTTGGCTAATTTTTTCTATTTTTACTAGAGACGGGGTCTCGCTCTTGCTCAGGCTGGTCTTGAACTCCTGAGCTCAAGCAATCCTCCCGCCTCAGCCTCCCAGAGTGCTAGGATCACAGGCGTGAGCCACTACACCCGACTGATATCTACCTATTTTTAACTTCATGAAGAATTCTTGAATTAGGTCCAACCCTTTTGCTAAAGACTGTCAATAGCAGGTATAAAGAGCAGAGCTACAAAGTGACAAGAGCTCAGCAGAAGGGTATGCAGGTAAGGAAATGTACTCACAACAGATGTAAGCCACTTTCAGAGCTTTGTGTGCCAGCTTCCTCCAGAATCCACTACACTACTTTTTAAACAATGACAAATGTTCAGTTCATCATTCTGAGAAAAGCACATAGTCTGCTAGCCAGATAAAAATGTAAAAATAGGCAATTCTGGACATCAAAAAAACTAAGAAGACAGAGACAACGAAAGATAAAAATTCTCCTCTTCTGGCATTAAAAGAACAATAACAAAGTATTATTGTGATAACTTGTTTGGAGACTTCTACCCATATTTTATCATTTTAGTTTTTCATTATGTACCATTTGTTTTTCTATAATAAAGCTCAGTCAAGCTGAAAATCTTAATCATTCTAGAACTTAATAAAATACTATAAGATGCCAAAACTGTGTATTAAAAACAAACAAACATAAATCTGAATTGCATGTCAAAATAGTTCAAAGGCTGGATGAAAAATCCAGGTCCATTTTAGAGCAAATGATTATACTCCTTTACAATCACTGTTTCAAAGTCCTTATAAACAGCTCCAATATTGAAATGTTTCAGAAGAGAGGACTTCTACGATGTATAAATAATCATCTAACTACTATTATATGCTAATTTGGACTAGTGTTTCTTAAAATGCTTGGTGATTTCTTACTCAATGTTCAACTTATTGCATTCAACGATGACACCTACTGGTCATTCAAAACCAGCCATTAGTTCTCTAAGACAGCTTGAGTAGGCTGCTTACATAATAACACACACACACACACACACACACACACACCATACCATACCATACATAAAGACAAAGATTTGGTCACAGGTACACAAGACACTACAGAACTGCAGCTAAAATAGAACCAGAAGTTTTCTTTGTGACTGAGATAGCATTATTGTTGTAACAAGATAAAAGACAAAAAGTGAAACACCAAGTATCAATTAAAATTTTTATCTAAAGCATTGAAAAATATCTCAGTACTCTAAACAAACTCTAATGATATATCTTTCCCAAATGATATTTTGAGAGAAATATGAAATTTTGGTTCAGGTTCATATACACTAATATATCATTAATAGAAAAAAATCACAAACTTTTCCTGACATGCAGTACTAAAATAAGCTCAGGAAAATTATAGACTTGCTAATACATTAGACCTTATCTTCTAAGCTAAAGGCAACATTTCAAACAGTTTACATTTTAGCAACTTATAATGCTTCTTTTAAAACTGTTTTTCAGTGAGCTATAAAATCAAGTTTTTGGCCAGGCACGGTGGTTCACTCCTGTAATACCAGCATTCTGAGAGGCACAGGTGGGAGGATTGCTTGAGGCCAGGAGTTCTGAGACCAGGATGAGCAACAGCGAGACCCTGTCTCTACTAAAAATAGAAAAAATTAGCCAGTGTAGTGACACGTGCCTGTAGTCCCAGCTACTTAGGAGACTGAGGCAGGAGAATGGCTTGAGCCTGGGAGTTTGAGGTTGCAAAGAGCTGTGATGACGCCACTGCACTCTTAGTCGGGGCGACAGAGCAAGACTCTGTCTCAAACAAATAATTAAAAATTTAAAAATAAAATATAGTTTTTATGTAGCTTGTCCTTCCATAACACATTTTGAATGGGATTCCTATTTTAATTACATTTCATTGTGCAAACAATGAATTATAAAAACTTCTTAAAACAAAATAATTTATAGTTTATTATACCTGCAAATACACTTTACCTCAATCAAATCAAAGAGGTTCAAAGAGGTACACTTTTTAAACCTAAGAAATAAACAATTCATAACTAGCTTCTCAGACTTAGCGAACTACTTAAAGGTTGACTTTTTCCCCTCAATTCAGACCACCAACTTATTTTCACAGTCCCTAACATCCACAATATCTGGCGGAAAAAAAATCTACCAACTAATTTTCTAATCTTTTTCCAACTTGCACTTACCTTCTACTAGAGATTTTTTTAAGGCTCTCCGCTTTCCTGAAGATTAAAACAAAAAAATGTTATCAGCCTTGACCTTCAAAACAAATTCATGAACTACAAAACATGAACCTGACCACATTCATCACAAACTAGCATCGTATCTTTCAACTTAAGTCCATATTTGGGATACGCTCTTCGTGACTATTCTATCCTCGATGCTATCACCCTTCGCCTACAGAACCTGCTCGGGTAGAAGGCACTGAGGCCAACAAAAAAGTGTTCTGAACCATCAATAGATTGCACGACCTCCTCTTTCAGGAGGCACAACCTAGTTATTTGGGTAAATAATAACCAAGGATTACATAATGTGCAGCTATAAAGAGCTTCCAGCATCTGACCATCAGTACATATCTTTCTCCTCCGTTCCCCCTTCTCACCCCAGTAAATGGCCCTAAGAAGCAATCCCTAGGCTTTCTCTCAGGTGTCTACAATGCCGCGTCCATTTCTTGCTTGAGGCTTCGTAGAAGGAATTCCTCCAGCCCTCACTACACCGTCTTGCCCCCGCCTCTCCCTTCCTCTCTCCCAGCGCCACGGCAGCCCAGCTCCACTACGTCTTAGGTAGGCCCCCGTGTCACCCCACAGGGCTCATCTCCACGCGCCTCGGCTGCTGCCTTCTCCTCACGACCCTCCCAAACTGCTACCTGGTTTACGAGAGGCTCCGGGATCATCAACATTCAGCCTACCGCCTTCCTGGACCACCCTCGTCAGCTCCCCTATGTAGTTTCATCAGCCGGAGAAGAAAAACCATCCTCATCTAGCACTTTGCGTCCCCCAAAGACAGCACAGCCGCCTACCTGTCACCCCGCTGTCTCCGGCTTCCTACCGCCACCGCCTCCCGCAGCAGCCTGCCAACTGCAGCACAACAACCCGCCCTCTCATTGGGTGAGTTCACGCTCTCAACAACAGCCTCACTTATTGGCTGCAGCCTGTCCGTGTCCCTCCCCTCGGTGCAATCTCTAAAGATTCCGATCTCCAAGCAAGGAAAACATTTCCTCTTTCTCGCCCTTCTTTCCTCTATAATATCTCTTAGTCAGACTGCGATGCACACATGTGGGAAAGATATCGACTTTCAGTCCACTCGTGTAATCTCCATCTAGTTAAGGAATCTTTGACTCAGTACCGGAACGTTAAATTGCCTCTCCGCTTTCCTGCCGTAAGGGAGTCGAGATGACAACCTCCATTTCCGGTCGGCTCCCTCTGGAGTGTTGAGTGTCCTGAAAGGTCAGATTGCCGACAGGTAAATTAGGGATTTGGTGAGAGACCTCTTTATAAGGAATCAGGGGTAGGCTTTATTGTGGGGAATTCCGAAAGGGAGAGACTAAATGGAGAAGGATGATGAGGGGGGCAGCTCAAGAGGGAAGGGGGTCGAAGAACTAGCGGGAGAGAACTATGAAGTCCTAATTTAGAGCTGCGGTAGGTAGGGGTGGTTGGAGAAAGAGTATTACCGTGATTGTTAAATCCATGTTCTTTTTCCTGCCTGTGCCACACGCAACACTCCCCGCCCCGTGGTGTTTTGGTTTTTTGTTTTGTTTTGGTTTGGTTTACCTTTGAATCGAACAAAGGCAGAACAGCCCCAAGACCGAAAACGTGTAAAATAGTAATCATTGTAATTGCTGTCTCACAGACTTGTATGGTTTTAATTAATATTTTCGTGGTATAATTGTTTATGATACAATGTTAAAGTGAAAAAGAGCAGGATTCAAAATCGCATCCATTTTTAGAGTGCCAGCTATTTCTAAGTTGCATATATGTAGGAGCAGGGACGAGAAGGGACACTAAAAGTGGAAACAATTCATTTGGTTTTAAATTTTCTAATGTTCTGACAGCATTCACAACTTTTAAAATGAGAGGAACTTAGGATATATAGTTGAAAGTCCTTGGTAAACTAAAATTTCGTGTAGTGGATGTGGCATTATCCCTTTTTTTTTTTTTCTTTCTTAGGGTAAGTTTACCAGCACTTTTCCTGTGCTAGAGCCATTTTCTTTTAGTGGAAGTTGATCTCCACCAGACTTTTAGGTTCACTTCAGACATAGGCAGATAGTTTTTAAAATGTTCATGACTATATATTCTCTCTTTATTGAACTAATTTCTTTACTGTTCTTATTTGAGCAGCTCTGAAATGGAAATAACAACCGTTTTTGAGTCCTCCTCACAATTTAAGTCACTTTTTCTAATTTTATTTTTTTATTGTCAAGTATACATAACCGAAGAGTGTATAAAACATATATGCATTTTAATGAATTATAATTTAAAAAATGCTCATGTAACCACCCCTTAGGTTCAGGAATAAAACATTGTCAATAAGTTAGAACATGCATTCTTAACAGGGGATATTGCATATAGGGGTAGAAATTGGTTCTTGGCGGGGTGGTAGGGATTCTTAGTTACTGCAATGATTTGTGTCCCTCCAAAAGGCCACAGTACATAAGCAAATATATGGTATATCTGTGTGTTAAAATTTCATTGAGGGGGAGCATGATTAAGAAAAAAAAGTCTTAAAAGGTTTTTTAGAAGGATAGTAATTAAAAATTGGTTGAACAACACTACCTTAGAAGCTTCCTGCCTGGTACAGTGATTTATGCCCATAATCCTAGCACTTTGAGAAGTGGAGGCTGGAGGATTGCTTGAGGCCAAGAATTCAACCTGGGCAACATAGCAAGACCCTGTCTCTATCAAAAAAAATAAATAAATAAAGACACTCCCTGTATAAGTTTCTGTGATTTCATCGAGTATACACCAAGAGGTAACCATTATCCTGACTGGTGATTACCAGTTTCTTGTTTTCCTTTAGTTTTTCCATCTATAATGCAATCCTAAAAAATGAATTGGGAGGTTTTTCAATTTAATTCAAGTCCATGTAAATGGGATCAAAGTGCATGTATTTTTTTTCTGACTCCCACCTTGCTCATTATTATATTTGTGAGATCCATTCATACTTTTACATGTTTTTTGTTGTATGATATTCCATAATATGACTATACCATAATCCCTGTATTCTTATTGGAAATTTGGGGTGTTTACAGTTGGGAACTAACATAAAAAATGTGGCTGTAAAGAGTCTTATAAAATATATCTCTTGTTATGCACATGCAAGAGTTTCTGTAGTGTAGTGCTGCCGGATAGAAATATAATGGAACCCACATATGTAATTTTAAATTTTCTAGTGGTTTTATTTAAAAATTTAAAAATGTAAAATTAATTTTAATAAAGTATTTCATCTTATCCAATATACTCAAAATATCATTTCAAGATGTAATCAGTATTAAAATTACTAAGTTTTCATAAATACAAACACTTGATCTGTGTTTCAATTTACAGTTGAAAAAGTAGATTCACGTACCCAAATTATTCCAAACACACCTTAATATTTTCCAGTAACTGATTTGAGAATCTGTTTTAAGGTTAAAATTAATTCAAATTAAATTAAATTTCCCAGTTCCTCAGTTGCACTGGCTACATTTCAAGTGCTAGTGGGTACCCTTTTGGACAGTGCTGATCTGGAGCATGTATAGCTAAGAGTGGAATCATTGGCCATAAGGTATTTGAATGTTCAACTTTTCTAGGCCATGCCAGTTTTTCAGAATGGTTGTGCTAAGTAACATTTTCACCACCTGGGTGTGAAAGTGGAAGGCACATCACAATGTGTTTTCCCCAGTTCTCACAATCTTGCAAGATAGGTTTTATCCTCGTGTTACATGAAGAAACTGAAGTTCAGAGAGATTAAGGGGTTTGCCTTGGATTTCACAGATATTAATAGTGCAAAGTAGGAGAATTCCAAACTCTTTCGCTTTAAATGGTCAGGATATCATTGATTTGTGGCTATTCTGAAATAGAAATAATTTTTCAGGAAAATGAAAAGTTCCCTAGAAATAGTGTTGTTCAACTTTTCATTCGTTTTGAAAAGTAATTTAAATATATTATATTTGGTAAATTTCTATAAAAGGACCCTTTCTGAAATATTTTTATTAGGTAGAAGAGAAAACACATTAAATTTATTTTTTAAAATTTGTGTAGGGTATGTATACTTTCTTGGCTTTTTCCCAAAAATTTGTCTTCCAAATTACTTAATAGTTTGAGCGCAATAATATTGTAACTTCAAGATAATCTTCTTTCCATGGTAATGTTTCAACTTTAATTTCAAAAACTATTTTATCAAAATTTTTTGAAGCTTTGTCTTGTAATTTCTCTCAAGTACATTGATACTCAATTAGGGTTAGTATTCTAGAATTGACACTTGTCAAAATAAGGGTTTGTCTTGGAATCTGTTTAAACATTTTTTAAATGACACCTTATTTAAAAAAAAAAAATTTAAAACATGGTGTGTAGAAGCCAAGACATTGTCATTCTAAATAAATGCTTCTAATGTCTTTTGTAATAACTATTGAATCTTAAGTCAGTCTGAAATCTGAAACCGTAATTTTTCCCTTCATATTGAATCTACCAAATAACAATAAAATAATGGATTAAATGTTTCATTCAAAGGTGTAAGTTTTATAGTTTTAACTTGTGTTTGGTGGATATTGGTTTTCATTCTGTTAAATGTGAAAATCATCAACATAATGTTTGGTGATATCTTAACATGTTTATAAATATTGAGTGTTGGTTAATTTTTCAGAATTACTATGTACAATTTTTTTCTCATCTTGGAACTATTTAGTGAAATGAACATTTCACATAATATGTATTTAGTATACATCAATAATTAGCTCTGTCTTCTGTTAATAAAATGCAGTATAAGAAATCCTACCTTGTTATTGGGCCTGTTCATAGTTATCAATGCAGATATGGTAATAATTTTTTGGTTTGGTGTTATTTCTGGAGAGCAGTGATTATTGAATTGCAACTGCTAACCTTATACACATCATAGTATGATTAATTCATCCCCTTTAGTTTGAAATGCATAGCAATTTAAATGGGCATTGAGCTGAAGTTTATTTTTACATTATCTATAAAAATAATGCTAGTAAAACTGAAGTCTTTGTAAAACATTGAGGACATATTTAAGGAAGCAAATTTAATGATTAAAAAGGGATCCTAAGGTCTCTGTTGGTTCAGTTCAGGGATCAGCAAACTGCAGCCTGTGGGCCAAATCCAGCCCACTGCCTGTTTTTTGTAAGGACCATGAGCTAAAAATGATTTTTACAGATGAACATTTGCTTTACTAAGTAACACTAACTTTGAGCCCCAGTTAAGCCAAATAATGCCCCTAAAAAAGGGAATTTTATTTTTATTTTTATATTTTTTTGAGACTATTGCTCTGTCGCCCTGGCTAGAGTGCAGTGGCATCATCATAGCTCACTGCAGCCTCAAACTCCGGGGTTCAAGCAGTCTTCATGTCTCAGCCTCCCGCGAGTAGCTGGGACTACAGGTGCACACTCTAGCACACCCAGCTAATTTTTTCTATTTTTAGTAGAAAAGGGATCTCACTCTTGCTCAGGGTACTCTCGAACTCACCTCAAGTGATCCTCCCACCTCCCCAAGTGCTAGGATTACAGGTGTGAGCCACCACGCCCACCCCAGAATTCTATTTTTTTAATTAAGATAGCAGTAAAACCAAAATTGTATTCATTTATTAGTTATGATATTTCTAATTTTATCAATAAAATATTTACAGAAATTTGTTTTCTCTCCTGTTATATATGTACTTAACATAATGGCCTGATTTTAACACTTTTGCCCACAAAGCCTTAAATATTTCCTATCTGGCTCTTTACAGAAAAACTTCATGTAATCATATGTATTTAAAAGCAATAATACTGCATTCTAAAGAAAGCAAGTTAACCCAGTTTATACAACTTTTTGTTATGCGTATCTATGTATTATGAAAGGATTGAGAAGAGGAAAACAATATTGCTAAGAAGTTAGGAGCAGGTTTCTGAAATCAAACTACAAGGTTCAAGTCCCAATTTTACCATTTACTATTTTTGTTACCTTTGGAACGTTATGTAATACTTAACTTGGAGTCTTATTGTCTTCATCTGTAAAATGGGGTTAATCATCATTTAAGTTTAAACAGTTGATTTAGAAGTAATACATGTAAAGCATTTTAGCATAGTGCACGTGGCACATAGGGCTCAATAAATGTTTTCTATTATGAAGGAAGGAACCAAATAATAAAAAGGGTTATCTCTGGTGGGGTTACTGATTATTTTTCTTTTTTATATTTTGTATATGTGTATTTCCTAACTGTGAACATACACTAGTTATGTAATAAGGCACTGTTTTATAAAATTTTTTAACTAGAATTTTCAAATATTTAAATTGGCTGTTTTTTTAAAGCATTAACTTTAAATATTTCACCTTAAATAAATTTGGGTATTTGATATCTATAGTCTGCATGTTTCTCACTTATGTTAATCTTTTCCTGTAGACATGGCCCACGGACATGGACATGAACATGAACACAGACATAGTAAAATGGAACTCCCAGATTACAAACAGTGGAAGATAGAAGGGACACCATTAGAAACTGTCCAACAGAAGCTGGCTGCGCAAGGACTAAGAGATCCATGGGGCCGGTAAGATGAATTAAGTAATTTAGATAGACTTTATCCTAGAGATCAGTCTCTGTTCTTTTTCAATGTATTCTCCTTAAAGAATCATGAAAAATGGCTTTTTACGTTAAAGTTTTAAAATCAGCTTTGTTGAAGTGTCATTTATATGCAATAAAATTCACCCATTTTACATATGTAATTCTATTAGTTTTGACAGGTGCATACAATTGTGTAACCACCACCATAGTCATGATACAGAATATTTCTATCATCCCAGAAAATTCCTTCATGTCTTTTTGCAGTCAGTACTATCCTACCACTGGCTCCTAGCAATCACTGATCTGCTTTTGTCTCTGTAGTTTTGCCTTTTTTAGAATTTTATACAATTAGAATTGTATAATTATTTTGTTCTGGCTTCTTTCACTTAACATAATGCTTTTAATACTTATGCACATTGTTGCTTCTGTCCATAGTCCTTCTTTTTTATTACCTTTTTATTTTATATCCATTGTATGGCTATACCTCATTTTGTTTGCCATTTACCATTGAGGTTGTTTCTAGCTTTTGGCTATTTTGAGTAAAGTTGCTATAGCCATTCAAGTAGAAGTCCATGTGAACATATGTTTTCATTCTCTTGGGTAAATACCTAAGAATGAGATTCCTGGATCATATGATAAATGTATGATTATTTTTATAAAAAACTACCACTTTCCAAAGTGGCTGTACCATTTTGCATTCCCATCAGTAACGTATGAGAATTTCAGTTGGTCAATGTCCTTATCAACACTTAGTATTATCAGTCTTTTAATTTTAGCCATTCTGGTGAATGTAGTAGTAATAACTCCTTGTGACTTTAATTTGCATTTTCGTAAAGACTGATGATAATGAGAATCTTTTTGTGTGCTTATTTGCTGCTTTTATATTTTCTTTGGTGAAATATCTATTCAAATATTGCCCATTTTATTTAGCAGGGTATTTATCTTCTCATTATTGAATTATAAGAGTTCTTTCTATATTTTGAATATAAGTCTTTATCAGATACAAACATTAGCAAATGTCTTTTCCCAGAATGTTGCTTATCTTTTTATTTTCTTAATAATGTCTTTCAAAGTGTTTTCAATTTTGACAAATTCCCAGTGTAGCAACTTTTTTCTTTTATGGTTCATGCTTTTTTGCACCCTAAGATTGTCTCCTATGCTTTCTTTTAAAAGCTTTCTTACATTTAGATATGTGATCCATTTTGAGTTAATTTTTGTGTCATGTGAGGTAAGGATGAAGGTTAATATTTTAACATATGGACATCCAGTTGTTCCAGCACCATTTATCTTTCCCTCATTGAACTAACTTGACACCTTTGTCAAAAATCAGTTGACCATATATATGTGGTTTGTTTTGAGACTCTATTCTGTTACCCTAATCAATATGTCTACCCTTATACCAATACCACACTGTCAGGTAGTAGTAGATCTCCAACTTTTTTTTTTATTGTTTTAGCTATTCTAGGTCCTTTGCATTTACATATAAATTTTAGAATGAGCTTATCAATTTTTATAAAAAGCCTATTTGGATTTAATTAGAATCACATTGAATCTGTTTCACATAGATTCACAATGTAAATCTATTTCATATCCACATTGATTCAAATTCACATCAAATTGGGGTTAAATTGATGTCTTAACAATATTGAATCTTCCAGTCTGTAGACAACGTAGGTCCTCTTTAATTTTCTCAGCAGTATTTTGTTGCATTACATGCAGGTCTTGCACATATTTTGTTAAATATATTCTGAATTATTCCCTTTTTTTATGCTATTGAAAATGGTATTTTTAAATATCAATTTCCAATAGTTTGTTGCTAATATTTAAAAACACAACTGAGGCCAGGCATGGTGATTCATGCCTATAACACTAGCACTTTGGGAGGATGAGGCAGGAGGATCATTTGAGCCCAGGAGTTTGAGACCAGCCTGAGCAACATAGTAAGGCATTGTCTCTACAAAACAAAAAAACATTAGCCAGGTGTGGTGGCATGTACTTGTAGTCCCAGCTACTTAGGGGGCTGAAGCTGGAGGATCGCTCGAGCCCAAGAATTTGAGGTTGCAGTGAGCTATCTACTTACATACTAGCTTGGGCAACAGAACCAGACTCTGTCTCAAAAAAAATAAAAATAAAGACACTATTTGACTTTTGTATATTGATTTTATATCCTGTTACCTTGGTAAATTTACTTCTTAGTTATAGTAGATTTTTTCACAGATTCCTTAGAAATTTCTTCATAAATGATCATTTTGTCTACAAAGACAGTGTTAAGGTCTTCCTTTTCAGTGTGCAAACTTTTTTTTTTTTTTTTTTCCTTGCATTATCGCACTGGCTCGCACTGGTGGTATGTTTTGGGGGTTATTTGTTTGTTTGTTTTTATATTTTTTTCTTACCACTACCATCTGTGGTCAGATATAATGTTGAGTAAAAGTGGTATAAGCAGGCATCCTTGCTTTGTTCCTTACTGGGAGAAAGCATTCAGTCTCATCACTATGATGTTAGTTGTTGGGTTTTCATGGATATCTTTTATCAAGATAAAGAATTTCCCTTCTATTCCTACATTACTGAGAGTTTTGTTTATCATTATTAAGTGTTGAATTTTGTTAAATGCTTTTTCTACATGTTTTTCTTTTTTATTCTGTTAATATGGTGCATTAATGGCTTTTATTGATTTTTCAAATAATAAGTCAATCTTGCATTCCTGAGGTGAACCCTACTTCATCATGATGTATTATCCTTTTTGTGTATTGCTGCATTCAGTTTTCCAAAATTTTGTTATGAATGTTGCTGGGTGTAGTAGCTCACACCTATGATTATCTACCCAAAAGAGCAAAAGACATTCTATAATAAAGACATCTGCACCCAAATGTTTATGGCAACACAATTCACTATTGCAAGGATGTGGAAACAACCCAAGTGCCCGTCAATTCTTGAGGAGATTATTAAAATTTGGTATATGTATACAATGGAATATTACTCAATTGTAAGAAATGACAGTGATCTAGCACCTCTTATATTTTCCTAGATTGAGCTTGAGCCCATTATCTGCAGTGAGGTATCACAAGATCTGAGGAATAGCCTCCACATGTACTCGCTATCAAATTGGCACTAACTGATCAACACTATGGTGCTCACATGGTAGTAATATTCTCCAGGGATTAGGGGATTGGAGTGGGGGGTAAACTCACAACTAATGGACAGGATGAGCATTGTAGAGGGGAAGGATATGCCTCCAAACCTCCTTTGGGTGAGGCAAAGACATAAAATATAACCAAAAGATATTTGCACTTCTGTGTTTATTGCAGCATTATTCACAATAACTAAAATATGGAATCAGCTTAAGTGTTTATCAAGGTATGAATGGATAAAGGAAATATGGTATATATGCACAATGGACTATTATTTAGCCATGAAAAAGAAGGAAATTTTGTCATTTGCAGAAACATGGTTGGAACTGGAGGACATTATTTTAAGTGAAATAAACCAGGCATAGAAAGACAAATATTGCATTTTCACACTCATATGTGGGACCTAAAAAAAGTTGATCTCATGGAGGTAGTGAATAGAGTGGTGGCTACTAGAGGTTGGTAAGGGTGGTGGGAATGGGTAATACTGTAAAATAGAAGGAAAAAGTTCAACTGTTCAATAGTGCAATAGGGCAACTATAGTTAGCAATAATTTATTATAGTCAAAATAGCTAGAAGTTTTCAAATGTTCCCAACATAAAGCAATGATAAATGTTTGAGATGAATCATGTCACAATTACCCTGATTTGATCATTATACGTTATATGCTTATGTCAAAATATAACATGTACTCCATGAATATGTACAATTATTATGTATTAATAAATAATTTTTTAAAAAAAGAATGTTGCTGGGTGCAGTAGCTCACACCGGTGATCTCGACACTTCAGGAAGCCAAAGCAAGAGGATCGCTTGAGCCCAGGAGTTCAAGACCAGCCTGGGCAACATAGTGAGACCCCGTCTCTACAAAAAAATATTAATAAAAAAATGAGCTGGGCATGGTTGCAGGCGCCTTTAGTCCCAGCTACTCAGGAGACTCACTTGAGCCCAGGAATTTGAGGATTCAGCAAGCTATGATGTTGCCACTACACTCTAGCCTGGGCAACAGCAAGACCCTGTCTCAAAAAAAAAAAAAAGAATATTTGCATCTGTGTTCATGAGGGATATTATTCTGTAGTTTTTTTCCTTCTAACATCTTTGTCTGGTTTTGCCATCTAAATGAGATCTGATTAGCTCTCATATTTTCTAGTAAGTCAGATTTTTAGAGTTAGGTGGTTTTTGTTTTGCGTAACATGATTTTTTTTCACTGACTTGGTCCTTATCTGTGAGAGAAGACTTTTTCCCTAAAGCTTTCTGACTTCTGTTTACTTCTCTATTCAGAGTACTCATAAGAGTGATTGCCAGAGCAGGAAATCAGTCTTCTAAAGTTCAGGTTGCTATGACAGGGAAAAGCTGCAATCCTCTTGAATACTAATAATGATGTCAAGTGTTATACACTCCTGTGCCAAAATATATCATACATGAACCTGTTTAATCTTTATAACAACACTGTAAAGTAGATAGTAATCATCATTAAATAGAAGAGGAAGCAGACCCTGACAGGTTAAGTACCTTGCCCAGCCTGAAAGGGTAATAAATCTAGTGTAAGTGGCAGAGCAAAGATTAATACTCAAGTCTCTAACTTCATCTTTCATTTTGTATGATATTGTAATGACTAAATATGAGCAGAGCCACCCAGCTGACCTGTGACAGATAACCTGAAGTAAGTCTTGCATTTGAGAGTTCTGTAAACTCCTGAGCAGTGTGACTGTGAAATGTGAAATCATTAAGTGGTTTTTTTTCTATTTTATATGTGAGACTTGGGCATGTATACTTAATTATCATATACCACAGAAAGATTCCTATTGTGATCCACTTAGCTTATATAGGGTTGCATTTAAGTATGTTAGAAAGATGAAGATTCAGTTTGTTTTATTCAATGAATGTATACAAGTTTTGTGTGATTTTAATTTTTCTCTTTTTTTCCCCTAGCAATGAAGCTTGGAGATACATGGGTGGCTATGCAAACAATGTTTCCTTTGTTGGTGCATTATTAAAAGGATTCAAATGGGGATTTGCTGCATTTGTGGTAGCTGTAGGGGCTGAATATTTCCTGAAGTCCCTGGATAAAGATGAGAAGCATCACTGAAGATAATCCTGGAAGTATCTTAGTGATTTCTTCACTGTAGTCTACTTGTATCTGTTTGTCCCTTAAAGAATATAAGTAAGATTTAATAAAGAAAAGCATATACCAGTCTCTTTTTGTCATTCTTAAAAATTATCTCAAGCCATATCAGATTTGATTTAGAATACGTCAGGGGTTGGGGACCAGCTCAGTGCATTCTGCATATAGCAGGCAGCCAGCATATTTTTCACTCCACAAATGGATATGTTCTAAAAGGTTTTTAAATGGGAGTTGGCTTTGCTGTTTTTACCATCCGATTCAGGTCATTAGGGGGATCTAGATTATACTATAAATACTTGCTGCCCAGTTCTGGTTGCCACATGGATGCATCATGTTTATTTTTCTTTACTGTGGTATTTTCTACTCTTGCCTCAGCAGCCTTCATTGTTCCCATGTTGTGAAAAGCCTTACATTTTTTTTCTTCTGTATTACTAACAATAAAGTAGACATTCTTCCTAATCATTGGCTTTTAAAAATTTACTTAATTGCAGCCCGAACAAGAGCAAGACCCCATCTCTACTAAAAATAGAAAAATTAGCCTGGCATCGTGGCACGCACTTACTCGGGAGGCTGAGGCAGGAGGGTCACTTGATCCGAGGGAGTTATGACACCACTGCAATCCGGGGACAGCAAGACTCTCTCCAAAAAAAAAAAAAAATGAAAAAGTTTTCAAAGAAACAAAGAGCAATGGGACAAATAGAAATAGCAAGATGGTAGATTTAAACATATCATAGTGATAATTAAATGTAAATGGTCTAAAATTTAAACTCTAGGACATTCTAATTAAAAGACAGATTGTTGGCTTGGGCAAAAAAGCAAGACCCTATAGCAGCACAATTCACAATTGCAAAGATGTGGAAACAACCCAAGTGCCCATCAATACGTGAGTAGATTAATAAAATGTGGTATATGTATACCATGGAGTACTACTCAGCTATAAGAAATAATGGGGATATAGCACCTCTTGTATTTTCCTGGATAGAGCTGGAACCCATTCTACTAAGTGAAGTATCCCATGAATGGAAAAATAAGTACCACGTGTACTCACCATCAAATTGGTTTCACTGATCATCACCTAAGAGCACATTTATGAATAACATTAATTGGGTGTTGGGCAGATGTGGGGGGGGAGGGGATGGGTGTATACATACATATGAGTACGATGCACACTTGAAGCTCTGATTCGGGGCGGGAGGGGGAGGCAAGGGCAATATACGCAACCTAAACTTTGGTACCCCGATAATATGCTGAAAAAAAAAAAAAAAAAGCAAGACCCAACTATAAGCTGTGTATATGGAAACCCCTTTAAAGAGTAGAAGAATGGAAAAAGATATACTATGCAAACAATAATGAACAGAATGTTGAAGTGGCTATTAATATCAAAGTAGATTTTAGAATAAAGAATATGTTCTGTAATAAAGAGACATTTTGTGGTAATAGATCATTAACAGGACATAAAAATCTTAAATGTATATGCTTCAAAATAATATGAAGCAAAACCAAATAGAACTTACAGGAGAAATAGACTAAATGCAAGTATGGTTTTATCCTTCTCACCAATTGAAACAAGTAGAAAGTGAGTCTTACGACTTGAACACTTGATATCATATTTATAGGATACCCAATAAAAGCAGAGCACACACTCAAGTGCACATGTTACATTTATGACAATAGACTACATTCTGGGCGATAAAGCAAGGCTCAATAAGTTTAAGAGGGTTGAAATCATACAAGGTATGTTCTCAGATCACAAGGAAATTAGATTAACAATTAACATCTGAGAAATCCACACATTTGGAAATTGGATACCATACTTATAAATACCCCACATTTACGACAATAGACTACATTCTGGGCCATAAAGCAAGGCTCAATAAGTTTAAGAGGGTTGAAATCATACAAGGTATGTTCTCAGATCACAAGGAAATTAGATTAACAATTAACATCTGAGAAATCCACACATTTGGAAATTGGATACCATACTTATAAATACCCCTTGCTCAAAAAAGTCTAGGGAGAGTAGAAAATATTTTTAACTGAATAAAAATGAAAACAAAATATGGAATGCAGCTAAGATTGACCTTGAGCTACAGCTAGACTGATGAGGAAAAAAGAAAGACAAATAGCAATATCAGTAATGAATGGGGACATCACTACAGATCTCAGATACATTAAAACAATAAGGGCATTATACAGACAACTTTATGCTGATAAATTTGACAGTTTTGATGAAATTGACAATGTCCTTAAAAAGACAAGCTACCGAAGCTCACTCAAACAGTAGATAACTTGAATAGCTGTATATCTACTAAATTGAATTTCTGGTCAAACATAAATTCATCTGCTGGATTAGGTAGAGAAAAACAAGATGAGACATGCAGCTCTTGATATATTTATAGCAAAGTAACGGTTTTGCTCTCCCACCTTAGAGTTGATTTTTCTTACCTGTCATATCTTTTTCTGGAAGCAAGGAGTGAAGTTTTCCTTCTATTTTATTAATCTGAAAATTATTACCTGGATTCCTTAGTAGCTGCAAAGCTACTTTGAAGGGGGCTCTGTTTTGATATACCTAATGAAAAAGATTCAGACAAGTCTTCATGAAAGTAACATGATTGGAGGACAAGGTGGCATAGGAAATCATGTTACTTTCAAGAGAAGAAATGAGAAGAAAATGAAAAAGGAAAAGAAGGTTGCAGGACATCAGCTTAATGGAAGCAGCAGAGACAAGCTAAATTTAGTATACGATAAGGTGTGTTTATAGTCAAATACGTGCTACTTCAATCAAATGTAGACAACGATATCTAGGAAACAAATTTTTCCCCTCTATATTAGGTTTTAAAGGAAATTCACAAAGTCAATCTGCATATTAATGTAAATTTTTTTTAACTTGGGAGAGGAAAGACATAGACCAGGCTCACTTGATTAAGGGCTATATAAAAGTATTCCAGTAGAAATAAATTGAGTCTTATATTTTATTCTTCTCTTCCTCTTCCCCATCACTGATCATTTGTCATTTTTCTATTTAAAAATATGATTATGGCAGAATGGACTTGTTTTGTAACATGGTGGTGCCCCAGATGGGATGTACACACCTCAGGGAATGTGCAAGACCATCATCCATTGGGGTAAGAAGGGAAAGTATTTAAGCTAATATTTATCTTTATTTTCATGTTTAGTGAAAATGAATTAAATTTTGCTAATGTTTAATATACAGATTCACAGGAAGGTTTTTTCATCACACAGTGGATACCTAAGTGGTTACATAGAATAGTGGTAAGGTATCCTCAGATGAAAATAAGAGTTCTACCCTCCAAAGGAGAGAACAAAATTGTGCTACAGACTGTACTTTATATGTGAACAGTTTTTGGAATTTATTATCTACTAGTTTTAACTA
The DNA here is from genome assembly GCF_041146395.1 of Eulemur rufifrons. Taxonomy (NCBI): domain Eukaryota; kingdom Metazoa; phylum Chordata; class Mammalia; order Primates; family Lemuridae; genus Eulemur; species Eulemur rufifrons. Next base: position 31,457,843 of record NC_090983.1, on the reverse strand, counting down.
AACACCTCCATGAAGTAGATAACTGGTTTAAAAAGATTTTTACATCTAGGGGCGGTGGCTCATGCCTATAATCCTAGCACTCTGGGAGGTCAAGGCGGGAGGATTGCTTGAGCCCAGGAGTTTGAGGTTGCAGTGAGCTCTGATGATGCCACTGGACTCTACCTGGGGTGACACAGTGAGACTCTTTCAAAAAAAAAATCTTTTTTTTTTTTTTTACAAAGAAACTGCTAATTGAAGCTAAAACTAATAACGCAAGAACAAGCAAACAAGAAAAAAACAGAAGAGCTATTAACTCTATCAGCAACATTACCAGGTGATGATCTAATAATGGGAAAAGTCAACCCCCACAAAAAAAAAAAAAAAAAACTCAAGGAGACTGAAATACTGGACCTGGACCCACTATCAGTACAATGAACCTTGCCCAAAGAGTATATTGACCTGGTATATTAACCGATGATAGCATATGGTCATCGTGGTTAGCAAGACTTTTTAAACTATGTTTAATCTTTGTCTTTAGTTTCTACGTTTGTGTATTTTTAATGTACATATATGGTAATATTTACACATAACATAAAAAATGTTAAGTCATACATTGGGATTTACTATAAATTTTATTTACAATATTCAGTTCTTAAAAAATACCATTCGAAGAACTCGTCAGATTTTTAAAGTGTGCTTTAAATGTATAGTTTATTAAGTACAACCCAGGTAGTTTATCAACAAAAATTAAATGTTATTTCATGGTGGCCTCTCACTCAGTTGGCAGCATGAGTTTCACAATTTGATATAATCCTCATTGGCCCTCAGAATCTCCAGTTACAAAGTACTCAAATTCCATCAGCTATACTAATGAGTGGAATCCCTCAAGTGAGTCCTGGTTTACCTCAATATCAATTTGGTGAAAAAAATGGACTTTTTTGCATTCACTTGCCTGTGATTCTGTCAGAAATCCTATCAGAAAGGATTTACTGCAAAGAGGAATTTAATTTTAACTTTGTTAAAATTATGTTATAACTGTTATATATAAAATATGTACTTTATTTATAATATATCATTATTATAAATATATAAACTATCTAAAATGCTAACTCATTTAAAGATCAAATTATTTATGCCATATACTGTATTAGACTGAATTGCTTCTGATACATATAAACTATTTAAAACTGCTTTAGCAGTAAAAAACAAAAAACAAAATCCCGGTATCTTAAGGTCTGTGTATTTTTCTGTTTAATCTCTCATGCAACAAAATGAAGTAACTCTTTTGAAATACAGCCCCAAATTACAAAACTTAACTGAAAATAATTTTGGTTGTTGCTAAAGACTTACGTTTTTGGGAATGCATTACAAAATAGGAACATTACAAAATAAGAACATGCACACTTAAAATGAAAATCAGAAGATTTTTTGCCATTTGAAAAAGTCATATATTTTCATTTTGTATTTTAAAACTGAAAGAATAATTCTTAATAATGTGCCAAACAGTTCTCTTCAAAGCAAATTATGGCTAAAAAGAAATATTTTGCTTTTATATTTTTACCAATTATGCTATTTATAAATTATTAATTCTCATTATAAATAAAGCACTCCCTGCAAATGTTCCACCTACTCTCATTCTAATTAATTTTCAAACTGAATTTGAAAATAATAACAGCATTTAACATACATTTTCCTTTTTATCTGGAAATAAACATCTTTCTAAATTTACTGTCATAATTTTAAATACATTTAAAATACATGCATTTTACCTTATTATAGAATAACAAAGTTTTTTTATATTTCACATTTAAATGAATTACACATATAAGTAAATGTTTCATGAGTATAGCTCTTCTTGTGCTATATACATATATTTTATTTATTTTCTTGCTTCAGAATTTTCATGAGAAATATAATACTAACTGTTCAGTGACATAGTACTGAAGGCCAACTCTGTGGTTCACAGTAACCATAGCAATAACTGTCCTAAAAATAAAGACTTCCTTTGTCAGCACAGATGGGATCATCTTACTGAGGAAGAATCAGGTTCACAGGCAGTGGCATCACCTGGACCTTAGAATCCCACATGGTAGTAATAAAATACAATAGCATGAGTGTTTAATACAGATATAAAGGCTTAAAATTAGATTTTATATTCAGACAAGACTTTCTAGTGAAACATATTTAAAAACTAAAACTATGTCTATAGATGCCAAATAATTTCCAACAAGGAAACATATCACAATTCATACACAATTTAACAATATGAGGATTTAATTCAAGGTATTAGTTCCTTAATTCATGACCTGCAAATGCTTCCTTATAGGTGATCTGGATTTGTTGGCAACTACAATTATAATATATCAATTTCTGTATTTATAAGCAGTCATAAAATGAAATTTTTTACAGCCTTATATCCTATACATATTAGAGCATTTATCACAATGTATATAATTGTACATATACCTGACTTCCTTATAAACCATGGCTTCCTGGAAGACAGGGACTGTACTTATGCAATAGTTAGTGTCTGTTGAATGAATGAATTCATAATTAGAGATCTAAAAATACAAATGAAGTAACAGAAATGACTTGCCACAGATTAATATCTCATTTTATAACACTGTAAAGGTTCAGTGGGAATGAAGGATTGAAGAGATTCACATATTTTCCAAAGACTAAGAGGCTTCGTGGATTCCAAACACCTATCAGAAAACTGAGATCATTAACAAAAGGCCTGTGGTGGTGACCTGGGCACAGATTTCAGAACTGAAAGGCACTTCTTCAATCCCATGGTGAGAAGGTTAGAACTGAGCGAAGCCTAAGCATTCTGACACACACTGTATAACCTTACCCAACTTGTTGATGAGTTGGTAATAAAAATATTAATATTGGCGGGGTGGGGTGGCTCACGCCTGTAATCCTAGCACTCTGGGAGGCCAAGGTGGGAGGATTGCTCGAGGTCAGGAGTTTGAGACCAGCCTGAGCAAGAGTGGGACCCCATCTCTACTAAAAATAGAAAGAAATGAGCCAGATAACTAAAAAATATATATTAAATAATTAGCTGGGCATGGTGGCGCATGCCTGTAGTCCCAGCTACTTGGGACGCTGAGGCAGAAGGATTGCTTAAGCCCAGGAGTTTGAGGTTGCTGTGAGCTAGGCTGATGCCACAGCACTCTAGCCTGGGCAACAGCGTCAGACTCTGTCTCAAAAAAAAAAAAAAAAAATATATATATATATATATATATAAATACTAACTCACAGATTGAGAACAATTTGTGCTATATGCAACCAATTACTCCATGCCCATTGTATGCAATAAACATCTCTCCTTTAACACATTGGTCATTTTTGTTTGTTTGTTTTGTTTTGTTTTGTTTTGTCAAAATTATAAGGAATAGAACTCCCACATGCAAATAATGGGGCATGCTAAATAACGGGGCGCTTGCCAAACCTTCCTGCAATGTCCAAGTCAAGGAAGCTCTGTAGAATTGTAACTAGAGCAGAGGCAGACTACCCAGCTCCTTTTCTTTGCATTGTATTCATTCATCTGACAAATATATATTGACCACCTCCTATGTACCAGTGATATTCATGGTGCTTAGGATACATCAATGAACAAAACAAGTTTCTCTGCTCTTGGAACTTACATTTCAGTACGGGATTATTATTTTTTCCAGATGCTTACTAATAGTGGGGCTTCTCACCACCTGGTGGGCACCAGAGACATTTTGTCGACATGTAGTATATTTTACCAACCAAACATTTTTTTCCCAAAAACATACGTTTATTTTTTTAAAAAAAAATTAGAGATAAGGGTCTTACTATATTGCCCAGGCTGGATTCTAGCTCCTGGCCTCAAGCGATCCTCCTGCCTCAGCCTCCCAAAGTTCTGGGATTACCGGCATGAACCACTGCACCCAGCCTTAAATCAGTGTTTATGGGGCTATCAATTCCCGTTTTACTTGATCATCTAAAGTCAACCCTCTACAAAAGAAATAAATAAAAAAGTAACTGGGAATAAAAGCACAACTAGTTGGTTTTAAAAGAGTTTCGTAATATGTCACTCTTCTATCACATGCACACTACCCTTCTCTTTTAAATCAGAAATCTCCATCTAGATAAAACCAGACAATCTCATCCAATTTATGCATTGAGCTCTCCTTTTAATCTACCTACAAGCATTTACCATACTCGCTTTATATATTACATCATTCTTTTCCCCCTTCCACTACTCTTTAAGATCAACCAATTATTCTTGCTGAAGGTAATAAAGATAACAAAATGTATAATTCCCAAAAGCTACAAAGTCTGAAATAACAAAGTGGCTTGCATATGCAGCTTTTGCTGGGAATGTAGTGGGTTAGCATGGCAGACTGGGCTGCACAAGATGTGAACTGAGTGTGTTAATGATGGAGTGGAGCTGCCTTAGTCATGTGGATTAACAGGAAACATTCTCTTCTGTGCTCAGGGTCCTATGGTCTCCACAGGCCACAAGCGATATTAAGGCATCTTGTTGCCAGGCCAGGAACCACGTAGACTTAGCTGCCACACCGCAGAATTCCAAAGCTCAACATTAAGAAACTGGCTGAAGCTCTAGGATATTTTTCAGTATTTTTTTCACTCCCTGTCTTACTCACTAGAACCTAATTCCTGCCACAAATGTAATAAATCCCACCTCTTCAAGCCCTCAGCATGATGCTTATACCTAATTTACTATTTATCTCATTCTACTTTGTTTTACTGTTGTCTTGCCTCTAGGTTGTGAACTCCTTAAGACTAAGACTAGGCACCTTCATCTTTATTTTCTCACTCAGTGTGTATCTCCTATGAACAAGGACATTCTCCTACATGATCACAATACCATTATCATACTTGCAATAGATTGAATGTCTGTGTCCCCCCTCAAAATTTATATGTTGAAACCTACTATCCAATGTGAGTGTATTTGGAAGTGGGGCCTTTGGGAGGTGATTAGGTCATGGGGGTGGACCCCTCATGAATGGCATTAGTGGCCTTCAAAAGAGACCCCAGAGAGCTCCCTCACTGTTCTACCATATAAGGGCACAGTGAGAAGATGGCCATCTATGAACCAGGAAGTAGGCCCTCACCAGACACCAAATCTACCAGTGACTTGTTCTTGGACTGTCCAGCTCCAGAACTGTGAGAAATAAATTTCTGTAGTTTGTAAGCCACCAGTCTATGGTATTCTGCTATATCAGCCCAAATGGATTAAGAATAGATGTTGACCCATGAAATTTAATATAGATACACAACATTATCTAATATAGAGTCTATACAAAAATTCCTATTTGTCTATAACTGACTTTTATTAACTTGCTTGTTATCCTTTTATCTCCAAAATAACTCTTCTTCCTTCTATCCCTGATAGTTATGGGCCCTCCCCAAAGCTAAACCAATGCCCTCCCCAAAGCTAAACCAAGCAAAGAATGCCCAATTCTCCATAGCAGTGACCCACCATCACTACACATGGCACCCCACTTACTCCTTACACTAGAAGGCATTATTCCTATTTTCGTATGAGAAAAATGAGGTTCACAGAGATTCATTAACTTGGCTACAGTCACACAGATATTTATTAAGTTTCAGAGTCAAAATTTACACTCAGAACTCTTACTTCACAGCCCATGTTCTTTATGCTATACTTTACTGTCTACCATATCAAATCTGTATTACTCTGACTAATGGGGCAGCAAAGTATTTGTTTTGTTTAAATGAGGCATGATTTTATTACTTACACAGCGATTACTAAGCACACAAGTTTTGGTATTTTCTCTGTTAGCTCTCAGTAATGTACATTCTAGGGCCTCTGTGAGGGCAGAGCTAGTCTTGTTCTTGGAGATACCTTCGGCACCTAGAATAATGCCTGACGATAGGTACTCAATGAATGTCTATTGGATAAATGCATGATAGACTCAAAGATATACAAAGCATATTTTTCAAACTGATTTTTCTAATCCAGCAAGGGCTGTAAAAATTCATAGTAAGAAATTGATCAGACAGGAATTTACTCTGCTGCATTTTTAACATTTTCAACAATAATTGCTTCATTCAGACCATCATCTCCTCTCACTCAACCTTGCAACTGTGCTTTTGCTCAATTTTCAGACCCAGCATAGTCTCCAATCCTTCTCTGCCAATGACTCCAGCTTGAAGTTTTCCTTTTTTTCTCATCTTTAACCTGTAAATAGCACTTTTATAATACATTTATTATACTGTAGTTGTTCTTATTACAGAATTTAGCATTATCAATAAATAATAATCAAAGGCAATTTTTCCCAGTTATTTGTATCATCATTTAAGTTAATATTGAAGGTAACTCAACTCTCTAAGAATTAAATTTATTTTTACATTTGAATTATCTTTCACAAAAAGCCTTCTAAAATATATTCAATATTTTTCTTCTTCTTGAAACAGCATGTACAGAACACTCTTTAACTTTTTCTGACTCAGACCATGCTTGAAAGCATCTGTTATTGCACTAGTCCATGGCACAAAGATGCCCAGACACTAAATGACTCCAACTGCTTTTTCTGTCATTTTCATCACATATTCTTTTGCTTCATTCACACCCAGCTGCCACTTCTTGCTTCTGATTCAGCTCTGGAAAATGCTTTTCTAATTCTCAGCTCCTAATAATCTAGGAAACCAGCCAAATGAACTTGTTATCATTTGTGATAAAAATAACTAGATTCCAAAGATCTTATAAATAAACTGAATTAATTTTGTGACACCTTCTTTGCGCACTCAAATGCCTCTTTTTTACTTCCTGGCTCTTGGCTAGGCTGTGGACTAAAAATTATTTCCTGATAAGCAAGGCATTAGCTCACACGTATTACCAATAAAATATGTTTAAGTACATATAAATGCATGCATAATATTGCATTGTTCCAAGAGTTTTACATGTGCATGTCCTCCTTAGGGACTCCTTGAGGGCAAGGACTCTATTTCTTTACCTAGTACCTGGCACATAGTAGAAAAATGTTTGCTTAAATGAATGGATATTACAGCATAGTCTCTTGGAGTGACAGGAATTTTTTACATAATTTATTTGCCCCTTTTCACCTTGATGGGGGTGGGAAGGGAAGTTTGGGAAGAGGTGGAATGGAAGTTGTTAATACAAATTCTAAGCTCTAAGTGTAGGACCTTTGCCTTTTCATCCCACTATATTCCCTAAGGCTAGATCAATGTCTGGTACATAGGAGTTAATTAGTTTATTTAGCACCTACTCTATACCAGGCATATTCTAAAGATTAATTTAATTTGTGTAATGATTCCATAAGGTTAGGATTATTACTATTATCCCTTTTTTACAAAGGAGAAAACTAAGGCACAAGGAAGAAACCTGCCCAAGATCACACAGCTAGTGAGAGGCAGAGCCGGAATTCAAACCCAGAAGTAGTTCCACAGTCAGTACTCTTAACCCTTATGTAATAATGCCATATATATTTTTGGAAATGACTGGTTAATTACTAATTTCTGCATTTTGCTTTGCTTGCAAAGTCTGATGGTACAAATCTACAGTCGACTTCTCCTATAGAAACCCAGCACATCAGAATTAGGCGGTTACTATATTCTTCTCAAGAATGTATTCTTCCAGAGGAGTAGAGGCAGGATGTGTGATCAGGAAGCACAGATACGGAGTCTTCGCTGTGGCTATTCTCCACCTTCCAAGTCACTGTGACATAAGGAAAAGCAACAGATAAGGTGCTAAGAGGCCTGGTATCTTGTCCTAGTTCTGCCATTAGCTGGTTGTGAGACTTCTCAGACTAGTTATTGTGTTAAGCCTCAGATTCTTCATCTGAAAATTGAGTTGTGGTTGAGGGGGAAGAGAGAAAATGTTTGAATTAGAACATTTGTGTTGAATCTTGGTTGTACCTTGAAATCTTCTGGGGAGCTTTAAAAATTACTAATCCCTGAGTCTGACTCTCAGAGATTCTGACTTAATTAGTCTGGGATGGTACCTGGCTACTGAAATTTTTAAAGCTTCTCCGGGAAAGTTTAATGTGCAGCCAAGCTTGGTAACCACTGGATTTGACGAAAACATGAGCATTTGTTGGTTCTTTGTTAAGTGTGGAGAGAGAACAAGAGAGAAGCTTAATCAATACTGCCCATAGACCCACACAACTGGGCCCTGCAGTGGGCCCTGATTTAGAAGGCCCTTCTAAATCTTCCCAGGCTATGCCCTTCGTCAGGTGGGGAGAAAGATCAGAGAGGCAGGATGAGTCTGTGAGGCAAAGAGGACATGCCCACACAGAGACTCTCTGTCTAGAATTCTCTCTGGGTATCAAAGACCTGAAATTCTCTACTCAAAGAGCCCTTGAGCCTCCTACCAGGACCTGCACTGGCCTCTTCCCCAAATCGATACTCCAAGGGCAAACTGTACTGCAAAGGATGCACATCCTTAAGCCCAAGGGGTGGCTGATTGTAGGAGGATAAGAATGGAACGTGGACTTGCAAGCTGGAGTGTACATAGTCATTGTTTGACGGCTGCTGGGGCCAGGGATGGGGATGGCATGGGGACAGAGAGTTACATGCCTGGCCCTACTGGTCTGATGAGGATAATGGTCCCTACAGAAGAATTATATGAATTATATGAAATTATTGTGTATAAAGTACATTTTAATATGCCTAAAGGCTGGGCACAGTGGCTCATGCCTGTAATTCCAGCATCTTGAGAGGCTAAGGCAGGAGGATTTCTTGAGGCCAGGAGTTTGAGACCAGCCTAGGCAACACAGCAAGACCCTGTTTTCAAAAAAAAATTTTTTTAACTAATTAATTGAAATAAAAAAAATTAGCCAGGCATGATGGCACATGCCTGTAGTCCCAGCTACTCAGGAGGCTGAGGCAGGAAGATCACTTCAGCCCAAGGAGTTTGAGGTTGCTCTGAGCTAGACTGACGCCACGGCACTCTAGCCTGGGTAACAGAGTGAGACTCTGTCTCAAAATAAATAAATTAATTAATTAAATAAAAGTAAAAGTAAATTAATTAATTAAATTTAATTTTAAAAAATAAATGAAGAAAAACCAAGCATTTACTTTGTGCTGGGAAAGTGCTCCTTTCCTGGGGAACAACAGAATGGAAGTAGGTCATCACAAAGAAGGAGCAGCAGCAGTATGACTCAGAGATGCCACATCTGTACCTAGGCTTGGCCTCCATCTCTGCTGGCATCTCGCTCCAAGTCTGCAACACTGCTGAACCAGCTGGTGGCCTTCAGGCTCTGATGATTTTTCTCTCCTCTGACCTTGACTACCTCTCTCTGTCAGGCTCTGTACTCAACACATGCATTTGGTGCTTTGTAAAAGAATACAACAGATAGAATTCTAACAGACCGGGGCCGAGACTGGATGGATGCAGGAACTAGAGAAACACGGTCAAGGGATATATGATTGCTAAAAAAAAAAAAAGATAATGAAATTCTGGTTGACAAACAGAGGAGAGTCAAGGACAGACCCAATATTTAAAGGGCGAACAATGGAATTGAGGTCTACAAAGAGACAAAGAAAGAATGATCAGAGAAGTGGGAGATAAATCTGGAGAGAGTGGGGGGTCCTCAAAACAAAGAAAGGATTTCCATTAGGGGAAGAGAGGTCAAGAGTGTCCTACTAAGATAAGGTATGCCTACTATTAATAATTAAGAAAGCTCATCAATCTTTTCCCACTGCACACTGGGAGGCCTGACAGCCAGGCCTTTCCTCGGCAGGCAGGAGATGAAAAGAGTCATTTTTGCTAAATCTGACCAATTTAAAAGGAAAACTGAAAATACTGATCTTGGAGGTTCCCCAAGGAAATAACTTAGCCACATCTTCCATTGTGGTACTCAGAATGGATTAGACCCACGCGGGAGCTCAGAGCTTCTGTTTGCCTGTTTGTTTTAAAATCAACTTCATCAATGTATAATTTATATAAATAAATACACTCAAGTGTACAGTTCAGTGACTTTTGACAGATGTATACTTCCATGTACCACCCAAAGTGTAGAATATTTCCATCACCCCAAAAAGTCTTCTCATATTCCTTTACAATCAGCACTTTTCCCCCAAAAGTAACCACTGATGTGCTTTTTATCACTATAGATTTGTCTATTCTAGAATTCCATATAAATAAACCATACAGTATGAAATTGTTTGTGTCTGGATTCCTTCACTCAGCACAATGTTTTCTTCCCAAACATTTCATATAAAAATATTAAACCATAAACCAAAGTTGAAAGAATTTTACAGTAAACACCCATATACATACCACTAGATTCTACATTTGCTTTAGCACATCCATTTATTCATCTACCAATCCATCTTACTTTTTTATGTATTTTAAAGATTTCTCCTAAACACTTCTGCATGCATATCAGGCATAGTTATCCATGCTGTTACTTGAATCAGTTGTTTGCTCCCTTTTGCTACTGAGTAGTATTCTATTGTATAGATAAACCAATAATAGTTTATCCATTTGCCTGTTGATGGATATTTAGGTTATTTCCAGATTTTGGTTATTATGAATACAGCTGCCATGAACATTTGTATACAAGTCTTTTTATGAATATGTGCTTTTATTTACCCTAAGTTAAGTACTTAAGAGTGCTTTTGTGGGGTTATATGGAATATATAACTTTATAACAAACATCCAAACTGTTTTCTAAGTTGTACCATTTTACATTTCTGCCAACAATGTATTAGAGTTGCAGTTGTTCCACATTCTCACTGACACTTTATCAGTTCTTTTGATTTTAGTCATTCTGGTAGCCTTTTAATTTTCACTTCCCTGATAACTGATGATATTGACCAATTTTTCTGGTACTTACTGGCCACTTGTGTATCTTACTTTGTAAAGTATCTGTTCAAATGTTTTGTCCATTTAAAAAATGGATCATTTCTTTTATTATTCAGTTGTAAGAATTCCTTATATATTCTAGTTTATGCCCACTGTGAGATATATATTGGAAATATCTTCCCCTACTTTATGGCTTGCCTTTTCATTTTGTTAACAGTGTTCTTTTGATGAGAAGATTTAAAAAAATATATTTTTTTAAGAGACAGGATTTCACTCTGTTGCCCAGGCTGGAACGCACCAATCATAGCTCACTGCAGCCTGAAACTCCTGGTGGGCTCAAGTGATCCTCCTGCATCAGCCGCCCAAGTAGCTAGGACTACAGGTGTGTGCCACCATACCCAGCTAATTTTTTTTTATTTTTTGTAAGACAGGGTTTCGCTACGCTGCTCAGGCTGGTCTCAAACTCCTGGCCTCAGGGGATCCTCCCACCTCAGCCTCCCCGAGTGCTGGGATTACAGGTGTGAGCCACCATGCCTGGCCCAGATTTTAAAGTTTTGATGAAGAGCAATTTATAAATGTTTTCTTTTATGATTAATGCATTTTTGTGTCCTGTCTGAGAAATCTTTGCCTACCCCAAGGTTGCAAAGATTTTTCTTTTAAGAATTTTATATCTAGCACTCTGGGAGGCTGAGGTGGGCGGATCGTTTGAGCTCAGGAGTTTGAAACCAGCCTGAGCAAGAGCGAGACCCCGTCTCTACTAAAAAATAAAAAGAAATTAGCTGGATAACTAAAAATATATAGAAAAAATTAGCCGGGCATGGTGGCGCATGCCTGTAGTCCCAGCTACTTGGGAGGTTGAAGCAGAAGGATTGCTTGAACCCAGGAGTTTGAGGTTTCTGTGAGCTAGGCTGACGCCATGGCACTCTAGCCAGGGTGACAGAGCGGGACTCTGCCTCAAAAAAAAAAAAAAAAGAAAGAAAGAAAGAAAGAATTTTATAGTATTCGGTAAAGAAAAACAATTGAATATTCCAATATATAACACAGTAAGTCTCATGAACATGATGTTAAGCATAGAAAGAAAGATACAAAAGAATACAGTTTTCATTCATATAAAGTTCGCTCTTTTTAAAATTTTTTTATTTGCTTATCTCTGTTTATACTATTAGTCTCTTTTTTGGTTTAGTTTTTTTTTATTCATATAAAGTTCAAAAAAAGCCAAAACTGGCCAAGTGCCATGGCTCATGCCTGTAATACTAGAATCCTGAGAGACCAAGGAGGGAGGATTGCTTGAGCTCAGGAGCGTGAGAACAGCCGTCTCTACTAAAAATAGAAAAAAATTAGCCTGGGGGACGGCGCAGGCCTGTAGTCAGTCCCAGCTACTCCAGAGGCTGAGGCAGGAGGATCACTTGAGCCCAGCAGTTTGAGATAGCACTGAGCTATGATGATGTCACTACACTCTAGCTGGGGTGACAGAGCGACTCTATCTCAAAAAAAAAAAAACAAAAAAAAAACCAAAAAACAAACAAACAAAAAAACTAGTCAAAACTATACTGTTTAGAGATGTATACGTAAATGGTAAAATTTATAAAGAAAGTCAAGGAAGCAATTATCTCCAAAGTTAGGTAGTAGTTAACTTTAGAGGTAGGAAGTGGGTTATGATCAGGGAGGGGCACACAGGAACACTTTGAGATGTTTATATTTTATGTCTTGGGTGGTGGTTATATTGATGTTTGGTTTATACTTCTTCACTAACGTGTGTGTTTATATTTTGTGTACTTTACTGAATGTCTTTTGCATTTTACAATTTTAAACAGTCAACATTTTTTCAATGAAGATGTAACTTCAATATAATTCTTACTTTGAAATTAAAAAAAAAAAAGAAACTCAATAGAAGGGTTGGAAAATAGAGGAAATGTCCCAGAAGTATGGCAAATAAAAGCAAAGAAAAGCAGGGGAAAAAAATACAGAACAAGTTCAGAAGGCACAGTATCCAAAATAAGAAGAAAGAAAAAAATCCCAGAGAAAACAGAAGGGAGAAATCACCAACCAAATAAAGTAAGTATCCTAGAATTGAAAGATATGAGTTTCCAGATAGACAGCTCTGAGTGCCCAGCATAGTGGATGCAAATTGCAGATGCAAGGAAGGTACTGTGAAATTTCAGAATACTGAGGGCAAAGAAAAGATGCTACATACTTTCAGAGGGAAGAGTGGGGGGAAAAGCTCACATATAAAAATATAGGAATCAAAATGACTTTGGACAACTCAATAGCAATACTGACAGATAAAAGACAGTGGGGGAAATGCTTTCCACATTCAGGAGAAAACTAATTTCCAACCTAGAACATCTATGCTCAGAGTGAAGGTAATAAAGGCATTTGCAGACTGCAAGCTCTAACCCAACCTCAGGAAGCTACCGTGGGATGTCACTGAACCATAATGAGGGAATAAACCAAGAAAGAGAAAGACATGGGGACTGTAATACAGATGATTCACACAAAAAGGAAATAAAGAGAATTGTCAGGCTAATGGTTAAGAGAGATGCCAGGATGACAGCTGAGTACAGGAGTAAACCAGTCAAAACTGGAGCACAATGGCTCTGGAAGTGACTTCTCCAGGAACCTGAAATCAATATACACCTACATATCAATAAATTGAGATAAGATGTGGAAAACCAACAAAGAGCTTCGGATTGAACTATGTAGAAAACCAACAAAACAAAACCCCAGCACGGTGGCCTACGCCTGTAGTCCCAGCTACTAGAGAGGCTGAGGCTGGAGAATCCGAGCCCAGGATGTGGCAAGACACCCTCTCCAAGAAAAAAAAAAAAAATAAGAACACCAACAAAACAAGACAATTATTAACTCCAGAGTAAACTAAAAGTTGCGTACGAAAGTAAAAGTAATCATAGTTTGGTACATAACTTGGCCGTGACTATAGTAGTATAAGTACAGAAGATTAATTTAATAAAACCAGAATACAACTATCTTGGGAAGATGGAGAGATTAAAAAAAAAAAAAAAGAAAAGGTTGGGGGTGAACAAGGGGTGGGAGTAACAGAGAAAGAGAACTTATGTCTCCTCCTGGTTCTCAGCATTCCAGCCCAGGGCAGAGCCTCTGTTCCACCAGTGGGGCCGGGAAGGAGAAAGGGATTCCTCCACCTCTCACCCACACCTGAGGAGCCGTAGCGAGAAGCAAGATATGAAATGCTGACATCTGGTTCCCCGGACCGGAGCGGTGAGGAGAGGAACTCAGGGTTCTTGGTTGCAGCAGTTCAGAGAGCAGACTCTGTCTTCCTGAGCTGAGAGGAAGGAGGAAGTTCCGTGCAAATATCATAGACTGGCTTTCTGATTGAAGAGTTTTCGTAGTTTTGTTTTTTTTTTTTTGAGACAGAGTCTCACTCTGTTGCCCAGGCTAGAGTGAGTGCCGTGGCGTCAGCCTAGCTCACAGCAACCTCAAACTCCTGGGCTCAAGCGATCCTCCTGCCTCAGCCTCCCGAGTAGCTGGGACTACAGGCATGCGCCACCATGTCCAGCTAATTTTTTTTTTTCTATACAATTTTAGTTGTCTGGCTCATTTCTTTCTCGTAGATTTTTTTTTTGAGTAGATGATTTCCTCTTTTGCAGTTTGCCCTTTGGACCATTTACAAAGGCTTTTTACACGGCCGTTTGTTGTTTCATATAACTTTCACCGGACTCTGGGTGGGTCCCCCAAGCTCTTCTTGCTTGTCCTGCTGGTAGTCAATCTCTTGGTATTATTCTTGCAACTTTCCTGTAAGTTTAAAATTATTTCAAGAAACAATTTAAAAAAAAATCACAAGAAAGTAATTAGGAATAAATAGATTAAAACAGAAAGCACGTTCGCTTTTGCTATTTATTTTCCACACATCGGTAATAAACATAGCAGTGTTCATAATAACACCTGGACCTTCTTTAAACGTCCACGCTGGGTTCAAAGCTTACGCAGTCACAGAAACCCTGAGCAGGAAGCAGCGGGTTGGCAGTCTTGCCGGAGAGTATTTCAACTCAGACGAGTCGTCCTGGGGACTGGAGAGTGGGGTCTCCGAGCCTAACACAGTGAGTGTCGGGTATCAGACTTTTGTAGGGTGAAAGTTGAGATAGGTCCCGGCCGAGCCGAGGCCACCAGAGGGGGAGTGGGCAGGGAAGCGCTACGAAGAGTGATTGCCAGGGAACCACGTCAGCTTCCAGGCTTTCGGTTTCTTTGTTTCCAAGTTGTTTGCGCTCTTCGGGTGTCCAGGGGAGCGAGGGCTGACAGCCGAGCCGGAGGAGAGCCCCGGCACAGGAGGCAGGACGACGGTATGTGCCCCGCGCTCGAGCCCGTTGCTCCTGCGCGGGAGACCCGCCCGGACCCCGACCCCAGAGGCCGGGTTTCCTCATCAGTGTCGCCGCAGGGCCTGCGCGCGCGCCCCCCAACCCCGTCCCGCCTCTCGTCGCTTCTCCGGGACGCGGGGGTGCGGGAAAGGGGCCAGGGGAGAGGTGGGCCTTCTGGTAGGTGACTCAGTCCGGTGGTTTCCTAATCTCGGTTTGCCCCCTCGGGCACCCGGCTGGGCAGAAACCCCCGCCCCCGCCTCCACCCCCTGGCCCCAGTTCTCAGCCCCTCCCTGCCCCCTGCCCTGGATTCTCAGTAAGGCGGCCCGAGGCTGCCCGGATTCCAGGTGCGGCCCGACGGACCGGACCTACCCGGAAGCCAGCCTTGGTTAACACGGGCCACCGTGCACCCACAGGCAGAAAACTGACTGCGAGCTCTGGCGGCGGGTCCCCAGCGTCGAGTAAACTTTGCTTAAGACGATCTTGAGAGTTGCTCAACTCCTGGGGTGAACTATTGAAAAGATTTGGCAATTTCCCTTTTGAAAAGTTAATGGGAACGTAGACTTTTGCTTTTTTTTTTTTTCTTGCTTTTTTTTTTTCTTGTTGTAGACTCTGAGTTGTGTGTGTGTGTGTGTGTGTGCGTGTGTGTGCACGCAAGCGCCTTGACTCAGCAGTAGCCGCTGGCCCGGCAGAAATTTTTACTCTTTTGCAATATCCTGGTGGTGAAGTAGGTCAGGGTTGTTATTTCCCAAAGCTGTTTAATGTATGTATATTTTGGCAAATTGCTAGAAAAGCCTGCCTTGAAAAAGTTGGAAATGCTTGACTAAGTTTTTTAAAACCTTAAAATGAACCTCTTTTATTTTCCTCCCCTTCAGAAAGACTGCGAAAATGTAAGATGATTTCAAGGTGTTTGCTTGACTGTCCGGATTTGGACAGGCGGGCGTTTTCTTTTAATGGTAACAGTGGGCTGCAATAGGACAAGGGCCACTGGGGAATAAGTTTTTGACTCAAGGGGGCAGGGAGTAAGTTCAGGGACGACTAAGCTCTCAAAGATTTTTGAAATTTGTTCTGAGGCAATGAGGGCTGAAGCATGTGTAAAGCATTTGGACTTGGACAAACTGCGATAATACAGAACTAAAACTGGGCTCTGGCCTGCGTTATATAAGAGATTTCAGATAAAAAAGAACAGAACGTTGGATATTTTTCTTTTGGATGGTTGCCCTAGAGGAAGTTTCCTTGACCAAAAAACTTGAGTCAACTCCAAGATTAAAAAAAAAAAACGACTCTGGTTTGAAAGGGAACTTTGCTTGCTGTACAGAATTTTTCTTTTTTTGTTAACACTTGTTTTACTGATAGCTTTTAGGTCGAATGTACTGGTTACAATGTTTTTGTCTAGCGACATCCGGTTTTACATTTCTGTAACTGACAATTGCACTTCCTTGAACACTGGGTTCCTTGCTCCCTTAAACCTAGTTTCAAGGTGAATCCACCTTCAGGTCTGCTAGGGGCGCCAGGTGCTGCCCCAGGAGTCTGGCGCGACTGGGGCTGGGAGAGGTCACGGGCAGTGTTTTGAGCCTTGGCCAGGAGCTTCAAGGAAACTGTAACGGAAGTAGCTTGGCGCCGGGAAGTCCGGGGTCTCCCCGCCGCTCCTACTAGGTGGTGGTGGGGCGCTGCGGCGGCGCCCACTCCGTCTTGCTGGCCCGCGGGCCGCAGGTTAACTCCCTTCAGCGCCGCACAGGCTCTTTGGTCACGCGAGGGTAATTCTGCCACCCGGAGAGACACGCGCTTGGCCATGTGCGAGTGTCTACTACACGGGGCGGAGGATGCCTGTCCCCCTTGTGTGGGCGGCGCGTCACGCCTGTGGACTGCGTGGAGGAAACGCGAAGGGCCTCATCAGTCAAGTTGTAGGACGCTGGCAGGAAAGCCACTTCTTGACGCATATGACTCTCTTCCCCAGTTCCTCGTCGGGTCAGAAGCATTTCCAACTCCGGTTTTCCGCAGTGTCAGGTCTGAGCGTGTCCGAGATCCAGAGGGAAGAGCTGGCGGCTGCCTGGGCGTGAGTAGACCTAGAGTCTTGCCCGTCCCACTTCTCCCGACCCCCTTCCCGGGGCTGGTGTGGTCTGGGTTCTGGGGACGTCGGGACACTGTCCCCGATCCCGATCCCAGCAGAAAAAGATTAAGTCTCCCGCTTTCAGCCTTTGGCCTCTTCCTTGAGCCTTCTGGGGACTCACCCTCAACACTCTGAGCCCTGTTGCTCTTTTAAATCCCAGGAATGGACTCCGTTTGGGAA
The DNA here is from genome assembly GCF_041146395.1 of Eulemur rufifrons. Taxonomy (NCBI): domain Eukaryota; kingdom Metazoa; phylum Chordata; class Mammalia; order Primates; family Lemuridae; genus Eulemur; species Eulemur rufifrons. Next base: position 31,440,457 of record NC_090983.1, on the reverse strand, counting down.
TGGGGGCGCCCTTTAAGTCTGGTTATTTTTTCTTTGTAGAGCCCCAAGGGCTAATTAAACTCTAGTTTGTGGACTCAAATGCCTCCTTGCCTTTAATTCAGTGTAATCCTTCTTACATTTGTTGAGCTTCTTTGGGACAGACAGGCTGAGTTCTGGTTCCTGAGGACATAGAAATGGATCTAAACTTGGTTCCTGTTTCCATACTACCCAGTATGGTTGGGGGAGATCGGGCAAAGTTACATGCACAGGTAACTTGGAGTCAAGGCAGTCTAGACAAGGTCCACCGACCAGGTGACATAAGAGGAAGCCTTTGGGCCAAGGTGGGGCAGTAATGACACCTGACAGAAGGCAGCATGTAACCACATGCAGTCTTTCCTTCCTCCCTCTCTCCCTCCCTTTCCTCTATCCTTTTCTTCCTTTCTTTCGTTTCTTTCTCTTTTCTTCTCTTCTTTTCTTCTCGACAGGGTCTTGTTTTGTTGCCCTGGCTAGGGTGCAGTGGCATTATCATAGCTCACTGCAGCCTCAAACTCCTGGGCTCAAGCGATCCTCTCCTGAGTAGGTAGGACTACAGGCACATGCCACGACAACACCCGGCTAATTTTTGTATTTTTAGTAGAGACGGGGTCTCGCTCTAGGTAAGGCTGGTCCGTTTTTTAAAATTGTGTTTTACAACCTGCCTTGTTCCAAAAAAGATTCAAAGTGAAGTTTGCAATTCAGTTTATAAAAAACCATATCCTGGGCCGGGCGCAGTGGCTCACGCCTGTAATCCTAGCACTCTGGGAGGCTGAGGCGGGTGGATCGCTCAAGGTCAGGAGTTCGAGACCAGCCTGCGCAAAAGTGAGACCCCCCCCCCCGTTTCTATTAAAAATAGAAAGAAATTAGCTGGAAAACTAAAAATATATAGAAAAAATTAGCCAGGCATGGTGGTGCATGTCTGTAGTCCCAGCTACTTGGGAGACTGAGGCAGGAGGATCTCTTGAGCCCAAGAGTTTGAGGTTGCTGTGAGCTAGGCTGACAACGCCATGGCACTCTAGCCCGGGCAACAGAGTGAGACTCTGTCTCAAAAAAAAAAAATGTATCCTCCAAACTTTACAGAGTCAAGAAGAAAAGCTAAAAGCCTTTTATCAGAACCTTTTTTCTCTTTTTATTTTATTTTTTATTTTTATATAAATATTTAATATTAATAGCAAATATATAAAATATGTAATAATAAATATATAGATAATAAATCCATATTTATATATTTATTTTAATTTTTTTCTCTCTTTTTTTATTTTCTCTTTCTCTCTTGGGCTAGAGTGCTGTGGCATCAGCCTAGCTCACAGCAACCACAAGCTCCTGGGCTCAAGTGATCCTCCCACCTCAGCCTCCTGAGTACCTGGGACTGTAGACGATGCCACCTCTCGAAGCTTTATATTTGCAGTCTTTTGACGGTCTCCACTTCTAGCCACTTTGTCTTTATTTGGCCATTTAAGTTTTTGGCTAAATTGAACAGATAACTTCTACATAATTTTTCTCTTATTCTTTATACTGGGTTGTCATTCTTTGGTAATTCAGTACTTATGATAGAACTAAGCTCTACCCATTTGATACCACTTTCTCTGCATATTCAAGATGATTTGTGTCTTTTGCAGTGAACTCTTCAATTGGAAAAATTAATCCATATCATCTGTCTATACCTGCATACCTCAGTTTTTCAATATCATTGAAAAATCCTCTTGTAGCTACTTGCTCCAAGGTTTAAAATGTTTCCCAGTGTAATGACTTCCTTCAGTCATCTGACTTTACAAGTGAGAACCAAAAGCTTCCTTGTCTACTTGTGAAATTCTTGATTTTTTTTTTCCTTGAACTTCTTTTGGCTCTTCCCGTTGACTTATATATCTGGCTTTTTGTTTTCATTTTTTACTTCACTTGCAGCTTTGTTTTACAGAGTAGGCACTTGACAAATTTCTTGCTTTAATACTATTTAGTAAGTGAACAGACTCTCCGCAACAATGACTGAAATGTGATTCAGAGTTGAATGAAAAAAATTAATTAATTCCTTTAGCATTTACTGAGCACCTGCTGGTGCTATGGAACGAGAGCAAACAGATCTCCCTCTTCTTTCTGGAGCTCCCTTTCTAGTTGGAAAGATAGAAGCTGCAGCAAAAGTTATGCTCAAAACCTTGGCCATGGTATGTTATTGAAACCCCTAGTGTTCGAATTTTATACTTGACTTGTGTTCTATTTTAACCCATGGCTGGGTGATTTTAATCTGGCAAATAATTACAAGGCCGTGCTCTAAGTACACTGGTGGAGGTATTAATAAAATGTGTGGTGGCACAGGGAAGTTATATAGAGCACAAAGCTGTACCCCCAGAGAATCTATATCAGTTATTGTCAGCCTTGGCTTTCTGGCTAACATTCAGCCTAAATGTAGAATGAATCTGTCCCTTTAACCTAGGTAGTCAGCAGGGATGTCAAGGAACCTAGAAAGAGGAACCAGGCAAGGATCAGAAACGAGGCAACAGGTAAATAGGTACCAGGGATGGTGATAAGACAGAAGCAAACATGGATTTTCATTTTCTTCTCTACTTTTCTCCATTTTCCAGATTTTCCTATAGCAAGCAGGCAGTGGTTTTTATAATTAGAAAAAACAATGCTGTATAGAAAGAATTTTAAGAGCAATTTCTGATTTTGAACAGAGCTGTCTCCTTGGCCCTTAAGTTACAATGGAGAATTCATTGTATAAACTGAGCAAATATACCCACCGGGTTGAATTTTTAATTCAAGCTAATTTTCTCTAGATAAGCTTCAGAGAATGTTAAATATTTTATTTTATTGTGGCATAATTGATAGTATGCTATTCTCTTGGACAGATATGCTTGTTTCTTGAGCCACTTTTTATTCCTTTGATGAAAAACTTGAGGAGTAGGAATGCATGTCTTCCTGACTGCTCTTGCATGAGGATATACATCCAGTTCCTCTAATGGTGACATCAGATACCATTAAGGTGACATTTAGATAACCTAAAAAGAAGTGAGGCTGAGCCACAGCCCTTCTTCATACGACTTGGAATTGAGATCTGGTTTCTGAACTCACACTTTGCTGAAAGAGTAAAATTTGAAATCTTCCTTAAACTCAGGCAGCTTGACCTGTTGCTGAGTTTTCTGCCAAGGAAATTGAAGCCTGGTAATAAATTAATGAATGTAGCAAATGCATCACATTGTCCTATGATTTCCTCCATAAAGTGAATGAATACAGCAACCACTCACAGAAGAGTAGTTATATATTAAACTTGTACCATCTCATACAAGAAATTAGCAATTTTGAGGATGTTAGAGGGCTATCCGATTTAGGAAAAAAATACTTTAACTTTTAGGCATGTTTGAGTCCATCCTAGGAGAACTATACTACACATAGAAGACTGGGTTTGGGTTTGGCAAAAATGAAAACTCTGACACATAAATCTTAAGAGTCTTAGAAATTACGGTTTATTTTGATAAGTGCGAAGGATACATTTTTAGCAAAAGGTACTGGGGGTGGTCCTTTTTGCTAGGGCCAGAGGATATTTGGTGAGCTTGGTTGGTGACATTGTATTCTTCCTGTTCAAGGTGAGGTCCTGTCAGCTCCCAGGAGGTTTTGCATGGGGACTTGCCCAGCCTCTTTCAATCACATTGTAAGTCACCCTAAAACAATAGCATCACTCTCTCATGTACTAGCAAAAGCTTCCTTTCGCAAGCACTGTCTCCTGTATCTAACAACCAGGTTCCAAGTATGATCTCTTACTAAAGCACCAGCTCCATCTTGCTTCATTGTAAGTTACAAAAGGGTGAGTGGACATTACACATGTACATATCTGCTGCAACTGTGCAATAATGACCGGGCTGAGCGTGGCAGGTCTGGCCAGGGTCTACCACAGCCTAATGAAGATGAGTAAGAGCCTGTCTCTCCTCATGGACCTCTACGTATCACAGTACTCAACCGAGTCTCTTGTAGGATAGATTAAGATAAATGCTAGAAGAGAGTACAGTGCTACAAAGCAGGAAAGGATGGCTTGATTTGGGGATCAAGACAGGCTTATGGAAGAGATACCTTAAAGATGGGATAGAATTTCAACTGGCAGAGACTAAGAGGAAGGAAGGGACATTCCAGTGGAGGCAAACGCTTGAGTAAAGATACTGGGACAGAAAAATACTGTCCAGAGAACAGTGAGATATTTATTTGTCTAGAGTTCGATTATGGGTTGGGCCAAAGCCAGGTAATACTCTTAGTGCTTGGGCTATGTACGAGACATTTGCCCCAGCGAAATTTAACTTGAACAGGGCACTACATCAGCTGGATTTAGCTCTATTGCCCCGGTGACTCTGCCCATGTTTCTATATCCAGTTTGATGATTTATCATCTTTTGATCTAGATCCTTTCTCATTCTGTGACTCGTTCTCTCATTTTCTTCAGCCTATGTGCAGCTGTTATGAACCAGGGAGATCACTGGAGATAATGTTAGGTTGGGATTTGTGTGAGCTTCCCTGAGAATCACGAAAAGTCTGTTTTGTTTTTGTCCATTTTGTGTTGCTATAACAAAATACCACAGACTGGGTAATTTATAAAGAACAGCAATTTATTTCTCACAGTTCTAGAGACTGGGAAGGTATCTTGTCCATAAAAAATAAAAACCAAAGAAGTTCCTTTATAAAGGCTCCTACTCCCATTCCTGAGAGAAGAGCCCTGATGGCATGATCACTTCTCAAAGACCTCGCTTCTTAATCCTATCCCATTGGCAACACCTCAATTTTGGAGGGCACACATTCAAACCATAGAAGCCTCATTAAAAAATTTTATAAAATATGCGTTCTAATTTTGTGTCATTTTATAATTGGGATCATCTACTGTTGGCAGGCAGTATTGTTTGCTATGATTGAAATGCACTGCTTGTGAAGGCAAGTAATTTTTAAGGCATGTTTTTAGCCACTGGTAAATAATAATGATTAGTAACATCCCAAATTGGGTTGTATTGAGATGTTAGCTTCAGTTCATGGTCTTCTAGACTAAGTTTGAGTATGTATCTGCAGCATTACAGAAATCAGGAACCACATGATGATTTATTATTATACATCCTCATTTTAAATATTTTGAAGGGGGCGTAAAATGGCATTTTGTGCACTATCTTAGGTTTAAAATGCCTACAGATGGAGGAGGAAAAGTAGGTTCATTATATTATCTGCTTGAATTGCTACACACAGCCATCATCCACAGGTTCTGCACACCAGTGGAGGAGGAAAGTGGGTTACGTTCTGTTGGGAGTGAATGCACAGGACTTCTGTGACATGGCCACGTTCTATTTTACCCAGAATTGTGCAACCTCTTCTTTATCTTTTTAGAAACTTCTGAGTGACCCTTTCAAGTACTTCATGTTCATATCTCCACTTGGCCTTCCCAGACACCTGCAAGTTCCAGGTTTGCATGCTGCTTTCTGCAGCTGGCAAGACAGGCTGTCCAGTTTCGTGGGGTTGCTCAGAAATTACGTTTGCTTTCACACTGTGGCTTGTGATACATGATCTTGCTTTCATGACACATCATGACCTTGCTTCAGCTCAGGAAGCAGTACAAAGAATGGAATGTTAAATATGTCTTTGGATAGCTTAACCAGTCATGCTGGTTGCTATGTTACTGATTACAGAAACTGTGTGCTTTGTATACCAGATAGTTTGGAGGCAATGTTGATGTTCTGTGAGAAAGGTTGAGAAGGCTAACATTAACCATACTTTACTGTCACCTCTTACAGCAAGTGCTGGCTACTAAAGAGGTATGTTAAGTGCTTTAATAGAGGTTTGTATGTATTAATAGTATCATTGTGGTACGAAGGAGTTACTGACCCGATCAGTGTGGGCTCTTCCCAGGAATGCTTTGTATAGTAGGAGATGCTTCAACTGGTTCTGAAAGCCAAGAAGGGTTTTGCTAGGCAGGTAAGTAGAAGAGTGCGATCCGGGCACAGGCACAAGGGCATGGGAAAGAACTCCTTTGCTGAGGTTTGGTTTGATGTATTAATGGGAGATAAGGGCAGGCACCAGACCGTGCGGGGCCTTGAATGCAAAGAAAATTGGAATGTGCAATGGGAGATGGGGAACCACTGAACAGTTTGAATTAGGAAAGTGACTCGGTTCAAACATGAACTTCAGAAAATTCATTCTGATAGGAGATAGATTTGGAGAGGGTGAGGTCAGAGGCGGGGGACAGAAAGGCCAGGGGAATGAGTCTGGGTGAGGGATGGATGCTAAAGACACCAGCATGGAAGGGGCAGGTGCAAGAAGAGGGTGTGAGGGAAGGGAGAAAGTTAGAGAGGGACTGGGTAGAAGACAGTGGTGTAAGGTCAGTCAAGGGAGAAGAATTTCAAGAAGGGATTAATTAGCAGCATCAGATGGGGCAGAGCGCTCAGATGAAAGAGGACTTCTAAGTACCCTTGGATGTGGCAGCTAGGAAATCACCAAGCTCTCAGCAAGAGCAGTGTCCTCAGGGCTGGGATACTAGGGTGAGGTGAGGAAGGCACTCACTTCTGGCACAACATTTAGGGGGATGCTCACAAACTCAGTAATCAAGATAAATAATATCTTAATGCAGTATTTTCAAAAATTGACATAAATGCCAAAAAGCTATGATGAACAGAATATCAAAATTTTACCTAAAGACAGCGTCAGTATCACTGATTTTTCCTGTGCCTCAAATCCACTGTGGCTCAGCACTGAGTGTCACAATGTAAAGGATGGTGGGTTGGGGGGCATGTTGAGCAGCAGAGTGGAGTTGAAGAAATTGAAGCACTGAGTGAAGACTGTTCCTTCACAAAGTCCCAACTTCATGTGAAAGGCTGGTTGGTCTAAGGGACCTCAGGTTTAAGGGGTTTTTGGTTTTATTTATCCTTTAAGGTGGAAGAGACGTGAGCATGTTTACGAGCTGCGGGACGCAGTCTCTGGAGGTGGAGAGAGGTTGACGGAAGAGCAGGGGCTCTGTGGAGGCAGTAGGACACGTGGGGTGGTCGGCCCTAGGCAGGCCGAGGGGCAGGAGGTGCTGGCTGGGGCAGTGGACAGGTGGAAGGTGGCAGAAGCTCACCCTGATACATGGCGCCAGCGGGCAGTGTTAGGATGGAAGAAAGCAATGAAGGTTGGAGGTGTCCCTGAAGGGGTTGGGGGGTGGGGTAGAAAAGGAGCTGACCACGGTTCTGTAAATGAAACTGCCGAGCAGCAGAAGCCCAGTTGAGGGCGGGAACCACAGGGTGGTGGTGGTGTCAGTTTGAGGGTTGTGTGATCTTTTCTCCCTCCCTTCAGAGCTGCTTACCACTCTAGGTGGAGGAGTGGAGGAGGCTCACTATCTGAGGCTGGGGTGCTAGGGGTTTCCTGGGACTCAGGACTCTTAGTGCTAAAACTGGAAAGTCCTGGGCAAACCAGGACCAGTTGGTCACCCGAGGTGTTGCAGGGCTGGTAGTCAGGAGGCAAAAAGGTGAGAGAATTGAGGGGACTGGTCAGACAGAGGTGGTAGCGTGTGCTCCAGGTCTGGTCTGGAGAGAAAAGGAGTGAGGTCATTACCCGGTAGCATCTTGTGTAACTCCATTTGTTTACTCAACAAATACTGAGTGCTAACTATGAGTCAGGCACTGGGTCTGTACAGAGGATTTAACCACAAAGAAGAAATAAATGTCCTCATGGAGTGTCCTGTGGTGGCCAGGGTCAGTTGCTGCTCCGGACCCATTTCGCCTCTGCTAGAGGGCGGAAGGCTACACACAGCATTTTCTTGCCTCTTTTACAGCTAGGATGTGAATTCAGTTCTGCCAGTGAGACGCATTCAGGCAAGATCTGCAAACAGGAGTGGGTGGAGGCCAAGACTTTGCTGCTTTCCTCTGTTGGCTAGCGTGGTGGTGCTGATGGGGGCGTTTGGAAGCAGATGTGGTAAGGGTGCCCCCCACCATTGCTGGGTCTCTGCTATGGCAGGGGGTCTTTGAGCTCAGTTCCCCCGTGGCTGCCTCCTGGTTCCCCCCGGCCCCGACTGAGGCAAGTTCATCCTGGGAACCCCAGGGATCTTTGCTAGAAGCCCACCCTAAAGCCCTTTCCTCTACTCCTTCCAGCAGTTTTGTAAGTACCAGTATTGAATGTATTTCTACCGAAAATGCCTGGAGTGTCTCTCTTTCCAGAATTTGATGCTTCTTCTATTAACCAGTATTGTAGAAATTACCGCTGGGTGACACACATAAACTTTGTTTGGCATTTTAAATGTCATTGTCAAGGCTCTCAGAGCTTCCACCAGAGAAATGAAACTGAATCTGGTCTTAGGTTTTAGTTGCTCTGTTTGTGAAGATCAGGGACAGTTTGTACCAAGGGGGGGAGGATTTTGTGTGGGTGTGGAAAAGAGGGGGAGACATAGTCACTAAATTAGAATATGCCTGTGAGGGGAACTTAAGAAAAGGGGATTTCCTTTAAAATTCTAGAAACACACACACAGATGCTAATTTTATCTGGCTAGGGAAGGCAATAGGCTTAAAACAGTGAGAGGTAAAATGAAACTAATGGAATATTGATCTATCGGGAGGAACGGGTACTTGAAAGCAGGGAAGAAAAAGAATTGGGTGTGGATAGCCCCTTTGCATCTCACCTGAGTAAGGTGAAGGCAAGTGACTCTTCAGAAGAGGTGCACGGAGTACCGAGTCAGGCAGCTCCGGCAGGTGCAGTTGGTAACTGATGGGTTTTTTACTGGGTGCTAAAGAACTCATTCTATGGCCACCCCCTGCTCCTCTCTATCTTTTGAACCATGTTAAATAAAATCTGACCTGTTCTTTTTAAGGATAACTTTGGGAAGCCTTTAGGCTTCTTGTTCTAAGGTTTGTCTAGACATACACCGAGGAAACTCTAGAAGCACTTTAGGCCGGGCGTGGTGGCTCATGCCTGTAATCCTAGCACTCTGGGAGGCCAAGGTGGGTGGATCGTTTGAGCTCAGGAGTTAGAGACCAGCCTGAACAAAAGCGAGACCCCGTCTCTACTAAAAAAAAAAAAAAAATAGAAATTATCTGGACAACTAAAAATACATAGAAAAAATTAGCCAGGCGTGGTGGCACAGGCCTGTAGTCCCAGCCACTTGGGAGGCTAAGGCAGAAGGATTGGTTAAGCCCGGGAGTTTGAGGTTGCTGTGAGCTAGGCTGATGCCACAGCACTCTAGGCCCCGGGCAACAGAGTGCGACTCTGTCTCAAAAAAAAAAATAAATAAATAAATAAATAAAACCATTTTAAATGCTATGAGATGGTTCCTTATGGCATGCACTATTTTTTTTTTTCTTTGACATTTGTGTTCCTTTTATACGGTACTTGTTAACCGATTGGTAAAGGCTGAACGCAGAAGAGACTGAAACTAATCTTTCAGTTTCCAAACCTGTAAGGTTTCCTTTTGGCCATTTTTGCTTTCTAATTTTATTGTACTATGATCAGAGAATGTGCTATGAAGTATATTTATTTTAGTGTCTGTATAACTGTCACCCAGCTTATGAAGTAAAATATTACAAATTCAGTCATTTTCCCTCTGTATGCTTATCTAGTCACATTCCTTTCATGTCACAATAAATGCTTTGTATGTCTTAAATGTTTTTGTAACTGAAGGTATAGTAATATTCTCATAGATTTTTCTTAAAAATTTTATATCTAGGACTTTAATACATGTGAAATTGACTTGTATATGGTGTGAGGAAAGGATCCTAGTTTACCCCTAAATATATGGGGGTAACTAGCTGTCCCAGCACCATTTCTGGACATGAATGTCTTTACCCTGTTGATTTACAGGATGACTGCTGTCATTTGTGTATGGCTTGATTTCTGAACTCTCATCTATGTATTGGGGTTTTTTTTATACATACCTGTGTTCATGTTAACATAAATTTGTATAAAGATCTTGATATCTGGTAAGGCAACTTCTTGAAACTTTGGGGAAAACCACTCTCTCACTGTTTCTCTCCTGCTATACTCAACATAGCATAGAAAGCTTCTGTGACCAGATGTGTGGTGTTTTCCCCACCCCACACACCAAGCAGTTCTTCATTTAGACACTCCAACTGAGTATCCCGTAATTCAGTTCAATTCTGATACCATCTACCTGGAGTTGGAGTCAGATCCCACAGGTTAAGGGTTCAGTCCTACAAGACTGCCACAATCAGACTTTACACTTTAGACACCAATAGCAAGTAGTAGGTGTCATCTACATTTCTTACCTATCAGCAGTAATTACCCTCTCCTTGGGTTTGCTAGGGTGGCTTGCAGAACTCAGGGAAACATGCTTACTGGCTTATGATAAAGGATATTACAAAGGGCACAGATGAACAGCCAGATGGAAGAGATGCACAGGGCAAGTTATGGGGTGGTGATAGAGCACGGGGTTTCCATGCCCTCTCTGGGTGAGCCACCCTCCCAGCACCTCCATGTGCTCAGCAACTCAGAAGCTCATCACATCCCTCTTCAAGAGTTTTTATAGAGCTTAATCTACAGTCCTCTCCCTACTCTTTCCTAGAGATTGGTAGGTGAGGCTGAAAGTTCCAACCCTTCTGTCCTCTAATCACTTGGTCCTTCTGGTGACTGGCTCCACCTAAGTCACCTCATTAGCATGAACTCAGGTGTAATCAAAAGAGACTCATTTATGGATAACAAAAAGGACTCCTAATATCACTCAAGAAAATTCTGTGGGTTTTAGGAGCTCTTTGATAGGTACCAGGGACAAAGACTAAATATATTTCATACTATACCACAGCTTACATTGGCTATTCTTGGCCCTTTTCCTCTTTCATGTAAGTTTAAGACCAGCTTGCCAAAGTTCACTGGATTTTTTATTTATAAATCCAATGGAGAATTGCTATCTTTATGATATGGAACCTTCTGTTTATGATTATAGTGCATTTTTTCAGTTATCTCTGTTTTAACTGAAGTCTTCAATAAAGTTTTATAATTTCTTCTTTAAATGTCTTAAATACTTTTGTTAGAATGATTCTATGGACCTCATTCATAGATTTTGTTGCTATTGTATAGAAATGCTATTGTATTAACTCATTTTAAAATTAATTTAAATTTTCTTCCTGTTTGTTGCTAATGTATAGAAACGTAATTGACTTTTACTTATTGATCATATATATCAAAACTTTAACCTCTTAATTCTAACATTTTATCTGTCAATATACTTGGGTTTCCTGGGTGCAAAATCTTACTGCCTGTGAATAATGATAGCTATTTCTTTGGTTCCAGTGTTTACACTCTATTTTAAACTTTTTCTTGTTTTACTATGCTGGCTCTGTCCTTCAATACATGTTGAATAGAGGGGATGGTCCTGTGTATCCTTGTCTCAAACCTGATTTTTAAGGGAATGCTTCTAACATGTTACCATTAAGTAGAATATTTGCTGTGGGTTTTTTTTTCTTTCTTAATTACTATTTAACTGTTTATAAATTGCAATCTGGTAAGACAAGTCCCTTGCTTTTAATTCATAGATCATTGTTTCAGAGAATTTACATGTTTATTATATTGAATCTCTCCATTCATGAAGAAAGTATAGCTCTCCATTTATCTAGGTCTTTATTAATGTTTTTTCAATAATTTATAGGGTTTTTTTTATTAAGGAAACCCTTACATATCTTGTTAGAATCATTCCTCCATGTTATCTGTTTTGATGCTATTATATACAGTAAATAGTAAACAACTACCACTGTGGTTTTTAGCTCTTTTTTTCTTTTTGGTCCCCTACAATTTTATTTACTTTCTTACATCTCAGCTGTGTTTTTGAACAAATGTTTTTTATGTTTTATTTGCTTCTCTACGTACATGGAAGCCAGAGTTTTCTCAGATTAGCTAGCAACAGGTTTCTTAACCTCAGCACTGTGAACATTTTGGGCTGGATAATTCTTTGTTTGGGGGGGATGTGCAGTGTTAAATGTTTAACAGCATCGCTGGCCTTTATCCATTAGATACTAGTAGCACCACCTGGTTATGGTTACCAAATATGTCTCCAGACATTGTCAAACGTCCCCTAAGAGGCAAAATTGCCCCTGATTAAGTAGCATTGATCTGGCCTATCATACTGCAGAAAATTCTCTTATCTCCTTGAAGTAATTTTAAGATACCTATTTTAAACTCTCCCAGATGTAGGTTCCTAGGATGTGAATTCTACTTGTTTTGTCTACTGTCATGGTGATTTTACCTCCAGCACAGGTTATTCCCTGGATGTCTCATATGCCCTGGGTTGTGAAAGGGGGTCTTATGGGGTGGTTTTAAGTTGGTCTATGAAGACATTATAGGCTTCTCTAGTCTGGGAGTAATTTTTATGTCAATTTCTTGGCCTGGGCTTCAAAGAAACCTCAACAGGGGGTGATTATTTGGATTTAGCCTTGTATACTCTCCTTTCTCAAGTGCTCATTGCCTCTGGCCACAATTAACTGGCCCCAGCACCACCCCAGCATCATGCACGCACTGGTATTTTGCTGCATCTGAGTGGCCCTCGCTCCGCACAGCAATCTGTAGTTTCCTTTTGATATTTTCTCTCAGTGTGCCAGATGCTACCACTGAGTAATTTGGATTTTGCTGCCAAATGATACCCCATTAGCACAGAGGGAAGACAGCGTGCCAGTGCTCTTGCTGAGTGTGCGTGACTGGCAGAAGGCAGCTATGGGTGTAAAGGCTGGAGGAAATGAAACAAGCAGATAATGTTTTTTAAAACGATTACATAATTTGGTTAACTCTTGGTGGCATTGTCACATGGTTGGTAATTATGAATTACAAAAGATGAGTGTTTTTAAAAAATAGGGAATTAAACATTTCATTTCTAGTAGTTCTGTTGGTTCTTTTTCAAATATGTCTGGTGAATTTGTATAATATTTCTTACTATTGTGTTTCATGATTTTTTTTTTTTGTTTATTTTATTCCTTCCAGTGTGTGTAAATATTTTATAGTTTAACTTACAATAACAACTATTGACCAAATTGTGACTTTTAGTGAGTAGAGTAGAAAAAGAACTTGACCTCCTTTTCATAGAAACTGGTGGTTAGATTAAAGCACCATTGCCATGTGAGTAGACAATAGATTTTGGCTTGCTAGGACACATAAAATTAGTATTTATCTTTCAGATGAAAAAAATTAAAGTAGTCTGAATACCAGTTTTTCCACTTTCATTGGGTAATCATTTTAGGAAATTTCATTTCTCCAGTTATTCACAAATAGCCATATTTAAGTGAAGGTTGGATGAATGGGCATGGTATTGGCATGGCCACACCAGTACTTATTAGCAAGTATACATTAGGGAAAATATCTACTTTTGGGGCCGGGCGTGGTGGCTCACGCCTGTAATCCTAGCACTCTAGGAGGCCGAGGTGGGCAGATCGTTTGAGCTCAGGAGTTCGAGACCAGCCTGAGCAAGAGCGAGACCCCATCTCTACTAAAAATAGAAAGAAATTATATGGACAGCTAAAAATACATATAGAAAAAATTAGCCGGGCATGGTGGTGCATGCCTGTAGTCCCAGCTACTCGGGAGGCTGAGACAGGAGGATCGCTTGAGCTCAGGAGTTTGAGGTTGCTGTGAGCTAGGCTGATGCCACGGCACTCACTCTAGCCTGGGCAACAGAGTGAGACTCTGTCTCAAAAAAAAAAAAAAAAAAAATATCTACTTTTGGTAAGAGCTTACCGATTTAGACTGGTTTGGGGAAGGCCAGTGTGAAAGATATGAATGATCTATTTTAAAATATAATACTTAAAAATTTTAAAATATAAAATTTGAAATAAATATAACTTTATTACATTTAGTAATAATTGCAACTTTTATTACTTTACTAAAGTATTTAATTACTTTAAGTGGAACTTGAATACTTTCAGACAGTAAAGAACTCATGGGGAACTCTTGAACTCCAGGAAAACTGTGCTTCCTCTAAGAAACTATTTTATTTTTCTTTGTTTTGATAGTAAGAACTATTTAACCTCCCATGTATCCCTTTATGCTTTGACTGCCAGGAAGCGCAGGGATAAATTTATAGTCTACTAAAATCTGTTTAGGCCCTGTTAGCCTACATATTTGTATTGTATTCTCTGTCTTCCCACCCCATTTCAAATTTCTAACCTAATGTTTTCCCCTTGTTCTCGTATAAAATTTTTCTATTTGTGTGTTTTATTGTAAAATGCCCCAAATCTTTTGTAGGCCAGTACTGTACATAAATACATAAAATAGATTCAGTGCTCCTTTCACTAAATATAGCTAGAAAATATATAAATATACTTGTACATTAATACAAAGAAACTGTTAGTAACTTACAATTGGGTTCTGTTTCCAATTATTTTTTGATAAGATTAGGTTTTAACCTGAAATGTTTGTAGGAATAGATAAACTACTGGCCCAGAACATAAGAACTGATTTAACATAAATTATAGCTATAAAACTTAAGAGTAGACAGTGACTGCCACTTGCATCTGAAATTTTGAAGGAAAATATGTTGAGTTCCAATGGAAGCAATTAAGAACACACCCATGGCTTGAACACCTCACCCCGCCCACCCAAGCGCCACCCTAGGAGTGAGATCTTGCCTTAATCTTCTGTCTCCCTGCCTTCCCCTGAGACCGTCAGGAATGCTGCTGGCAATTGCTGCCATGTAACAGGGTATTGAGAGTCGGGGGCCTCTGGTGCTTCCATGGGGCTCAGGGTCTGAAGACCTGATCAAAGCTTGACAAAGCCTTTGTTCAGGTGGTGGCAGGTCCTGTGAGCACTCAGGATGAAGTCGTGCAAAGGGCCTGGAGCCCTGAGGGGGGCAGCAGAGGCTTCTGCTCGCAGGTGTGAGTGAGGGGCTGTGAAGCAGGACAGCAACTGGGAAATGGGGGTGGCAGAGGGACAGAAACCTCTTTTCTCTGCACAGTACACTGCAGAGAGGGTCCCCTCATTCAAGCCCACGTGGGTGAAGTCACTGACAGTGGGAGTTAACCCCTATGACCCAAGTTTCTCTGATCTAATCTGCATGTCTAATCACTGGGCTTTTCCCTCTTCCTCCCACTAAGGTCATATATTGTGACTTAGTCATTAACCTCCCCCATTGTAATTTTCCCTTTACTGTGCTTTCCATTCTGCTAAACTGTGAAAAGGCATGCAGGGTTTTTTGGAGATAATTTTGTCTCTGGTTTCATTTCCTTTAAAAAGTAGGTTTTTCTTCTCTGTCTTTCTTGGTTTTTTAATTAGTCTTGGTTTTTGGCTTTGCCTAGAGAGGATCCCTTTCTGTAGACTTAACGATAGGAATTGAATCTACAGGGTTAGGGAGATCAGCAAGAAAGGAAGGGCCCGTCCTTTGACTCTTTGGCATAAGTTACCTTGATAAGAGGATTTTTTAAAAAAATTACCTTTTAACCACAGCACTCCTTCATTGGAAAGGATTCTGAAAGAAATGAAGAAAGCCCCCAGAAATGAAATTGACAGCCTCATGGCCTTTTGTTGACTGGCTCAAAGCTGTATTGCTCCACTGCCTTGAAATGACAACGTGCACGATGTCTGCCGAGGTCATCCATCAGGTCGAAGAGGCACTTGACAAAGACGAGAAGGAGATGCTTCTTTTTTTGTGCCGGGATGTTGCTACAGACGTGGTTCCGCCGAATGTCAGGGAGCTTCTGGATATTTTAAGTGAGAGAGGGAAGCTGTCTGCCGAGGGCTTGGCCGAGCTGCTCTACAGAGTGAGGCGCTTTGACCTGCTCAAGCGGATCTTGAAGATGGACAGAACGGCCGTGGAGAGCCTCCTGCGCAAGCACCAGCACCTTGTTTCGGACTATAGGTAATTCATCAGCTCTTCCCAAGGCTGGCCTGGCGGGAGGGAGGGAAGGAGGGGTCTTGACTTTACTGGATGATAGAAAGGAGGGCGGCAAGCAGAGCAGCCGCATGACTCTCTCTCTCACTGACCCAGCTGCCATGTGATGTCACTTCCTGCCTTTGAATTCTTAAAACATGCTTCCTTAAAGGAATCGGGACCATATGAACGCAGAAGGGACAGATGGTGTGTGTTTGCCTCAAGGATAGAATGATGAGAAATGAAGAAAGATAGGAACAACTAAGAGGTAGTAATTCTTGGCCAGCCTCTGACAGCGTGATGTCTGCAGTGGCGCTTGCTAGCTGATTTTCTGTGGTGTTAGTCTTTGACAACTTCCTGTACTGAGAAAGGAAATAACAAGTCTGACACATAATCTTCCTGTTATTGTAGAATTCCATCATCTCTTTGGAATCCCCGTCAGTCCTTCTCCTGCCTAGGAAGTTCATCAGGGTGGGCTCCCTTCCTGCGGTTCCTGCCCTCAGAGGATCTGGGGAGTCCAAACTGAACATCTCTTCAATTAACCACCTCTAAGCCCCCTTTAGTTCAAAAAGGGAACGGCCACTGGAGCCCCTGTTAGTTCAGACAGCCTTTGAGTTGTTCTTTCTCCTAGTCACATGGTGCTTAGAGGTTGAAAGGGCCACAGAAGCCACCAGAAAGGCTGAGTTTCTGGGGAAAGGAAGATAACTTGTAAGCTTAAATTGGTGTTTCCTTTTTCTCCAGACCACTACTAGCCTTTTGATATAGCAATAATGTATATTTGGAGATGATTTATATTATTAAGAACAATACTAAAGAAAGCTGAAAGCAATGTGGGCTTTGGAGAGGATATGAGGCTTGAAGTTGGAAGGCCTGTTCCAATCCTCAGACTACCAGTTATGGACCATGCAGGCTGGGCCAATCAGTAACATTGGTTGGACCTTTGTTTTCCTCCTTGTAAAGCAAAGGATAATAGTACCCAACTTCACAAAGTTGTTGTGAGCATCAGTTGTGATAATTTACTACGTGGAGTACTTTTTAAAGCTGCAAAGCACTCCACAGATGCAAGGGATGATTATCGTTGTTGTTATTCTTGACCATCTTCCACCTATCCAACCATCACTTATGATGTCAGTCATCTTTAGAATCTCTGGGAGACACTGACTGTGTTTCCTTGCATGGGTTAGAGCACTCTTTCCATTTCCCGTTTCCTTGCTATGGTGGGTGGAGATTATTCTTCAGGCATCTGGGAAAGGGGGCTGGGCAGTTAAAGGGGAGTGCTAGATTTATTCATCTGGTGAGTGGGCTTCGCCGTGTACTGGCATGTGCCAGGTGTTTTGGTAAGCTCAGGGCAAAATGAATAAAGAATTTCCCATCCTCAAGAATCTGAGAGTCTAATTGGGAAAATGATCTTGATGACAATGACATAGTAATAGTGTGAACCACGAGGTATTCTAGGAGCCCTGATAAAGTGCAGTGGTTGGTCCTCAAAGTGTATTTCCTTAAAAAAATAAATAAATAAAAAGTGTGGTGGTAGCTCCAGCTGGAGCAGAGATGAGCGAGTCAGAAGGAGCTTTCTAGACAAAGACATCTAAAATCAGACTCCCCATGATCCAGACACCTGCATCCTTTAAATTCAGAAGTGGGCCAGGATATCACAGGTGTTTCTTTCCTTTAGCATCTTATGATTCAACGTATGGTCCTTGGATCAGCACCTGTGAGCTTGTCAAGGCTGCTTTGACAAGGCCACTTTGAATATTATTTCTGTCTTTTATGTTAGTCATTTGGGTTCTTATCTCATTTCATTGGAACTTGTTGGGGAGCTAGGGGATTCTTTAGGGAAGTTTCCATTCTCTTGAGTTTTCAGAAGCTGTTAGCTGGCAAGGGAGATACCATCTCCTATTGAAAACAGAAGTAAGGATGAATTTCTTTTTTGAGTCCCCTTAAGATCTCTTCCTGGGGTGATCTAAGCTTTCTGTTTTATGGGAGAGGGATGCATTCACATGGGGATCAAGAACTGGTGTTTTTTCTCTTCTTTTTTTTTCTTTTTTATAGCAGCTCCTTGACAGAAAAGAATTAGTCTTTTTTCTTGGAGACAGAGTCCCGCTCTGTTGCCCAGGCTAGAGTGCCGTAGCATCAGCCTAGCTCACAGCAACCTCAAACTCCAGGGCTCGAGCAATCCTTCTGCCTTAGCCTCCCAAGTAGCTGGGACTACAGGCATGCGCCACCATGCCCGGCTAATTTTTTCTATATATTTTTAGTTGTCCAGCTAATTTCTATTTTTTTTTTTTTTTTTTTTAGTAGAGACGGGGTCTCGCTCTTGCTTAGGCTGGTCTCAAACTCCTGAGCTCAAATAATCCTCCTGCCATGGCCTCCCAAAGTGCTAAGATTAGAGGCATGAGCCACTGCACCTGGCCAAGAATTAGTCTTTTAACCAATTATTGGTATAAGAGAGGCACGGGCTCTTGGAGGTCTCATTAGGACAAGAGTCTACATTAACTAAAGAAACTTACCTGACTTATAGGGTGCTGATGGCAGAGATTGGTGAGGACTTGGATAAATCGGATGTGTCTTCATTAATTTTCCTCATGAAGGATTACACAGGCCGAGGCAAGACATCCAAAGACAAGGTAAGTTTTCTTTTTCTTGGTCCATGTCCCCAGGAGCCTATCAGAAGTTGCTCCTTACGGTGTGGAGAGAGGGAAGCATGCAGTCAGACATCTGTGGTAGTTTTTTGATAATAACATTGATGGGAAGAGAATTGGTTTATGAATTAAGAAGAAACAGGATATCTTCTGGTGTTGCCTTGGATGTTTCTTTCATTCTTGGATTTTATCCTTATTTCTGTAAAAGTCATAGGTCTGGTGTATATATCGGTTTCTCTCCCTGGTTAGACAGACTGTGGGGTTGGGGTAGGAAGTCCCATCTGCAGGTGTTGAGTAGAGACAGGTAGGAAGTGTTAGTCCACGCTTTCCTGCTGCCATCTGTCTCTCCTCAGCTAGCTCAAGGTCAGTATGGGGTCATTAGGCTGCATGTGGAAGTCGGGTAGGGGAAGGTCCTTGTAACTGATGTATGTGGGAAATGGCAAAAGTAGAGATTTGGGGTTGAAAACCAGGTAAGAGGTGAAGATCTCAGGGATGCTATGATTGCTGGAAGAGTATTGAAATTCCAGTTGGTCCTACATGGTACTGCTGACCTAAGGAAGGCCAAGAAATGTTTGGGTCTCTAGTATAGACAGTAGGTCCTCAAAGTGGTTGGCCTGCCTCCAAGGCAGCCATCCCCAACCTTTTCGGCACCAGGGACCAGTTTCATGGAAGATATTTTTTCCACAGTTCTGGGGGTTGGGGGTTAGAGGGAGCTCAGGAGCTTATGTGGTGATGTAAGCAGTGATGGGAAGCAGCTGTAAATACAGATGAAGCTTCCCTCGCTCGCTGACTTGCCCACCGCTCGCCTCCTGCTGTGCAGCCTGGTTCCTAACAAGCCATGGACCAGGCAGCTGTAAGGACTCTGGTACATCATTGCTTGAGAATTTCCTCATGTTCCTAAATGATTATAGTTTCATTTCTGAAACCTGAAAATATAGAGTGACTGTATGCTCCTACCATCAAATGCACACTGAGAGGGAAAATGAAAGATAGCACACCTTTTTGGGTTTCCCCTAATTCTCTCTCAACCATTTGTATATATTTAATTATGATTATTATTTTTTAAAATAAAGATAGCTCATCAATAACCACATGTTGGTGGCTCACGCTTCTAATCCTAGCACTCTGGGAGGCCGAGGTGGGAGGATCACTTGATACCAGGAGTTCAAGACCAGCCTGGGCAAGAGTGAGACCCCATGCTCTACTACAATTAGCAAAATTAGCCCAGCATTGTGGCTTGTGCCTGTAGTCCCAGCTACTCTGGAGGCTGAGGCAGGAGGATGGCTTAAGCCCAGGAGTTTGAGGCTGCAGGGAGCTATAATGATCTCACTGTACTCTATGTGAGGTGACAGAGTGAGACTCTGTCTCAGAAAAACAAAACAAAACAAAACAAAATGTTAAAGGCAAAGGAAATAAAACTAAAAGCCTGGCCAAGCAATGCTGTTTCTGAAGTATAATTCTTTCGCAATCCCTGTGGCCCAAAGTAAATGAATGGCAAAATACTGAAACCTTGTGATTTCACCCCTGAGTCGGAATGAGTTGTAATGAGTTGTAACGTCCAGCATTGATTCAAATATTTTAGGAACTTTAAAACTGTATGACTGAGATTTTTCTCATAAAACCTTTTCACCAGCCACCTTCTCTCTCCCTTTTTCAGGGACGCTCTTAGACTTTTTCAGTATAACACCAGCCTGGCCTTTTTGGAGAGAATGAATTCAAGAGGCTTTATTTTTAGGCTTGCTCTTTCACGGTCCTCCTTGATGACATAACATGGCACATGTGTCTATCCCCAACCCAGGAAGTTGATGACCACCCCCTCTGTTCTGAGTAACATTCAGGAGTCTAATTTGCTCATGTTAGAGATGTCTGGTTTAGGGTCACTGAAGGTCATTGAGAAGGCTCACCTTGTCATGTTCTCTTACTGTTGTAAATCACATGGCCTGGGGTTTGCACTTGAGGCTTATTAGTCAGCTCTACTAACATTTGTTTCTTGTTGATGGCTCTTTTAGAGTTTCTTGGATCTTGTGGTTGAATTGGAGAAACTAAATCTGGTTGCTCCAGATCAATTGGATTTATTAGAAAAATGCCTAAAGAACATTCACAGAATAGACCTGAAGACAAAAATCCAGAAGTACAAGCAGTCTGGTAAGAATTTTGACCTCTCAGTGGTCTAAAGCAAGTAGCCTGTGCACAGTACGTGTGGTTGGTTGGGATTCATTTGTTGGATAAGTGGATGAAACAGAACCTGAATGGCCACAGCTCCCTCTAGCTTGTGGCTAGAGATCATATGCCTTTATATTCTTCGCATCCCAGATCTGTTGACTCCATAGCCCCTTGTTCATGATTTCCGCAAAATGCTGCCAAGCAGTTCTTAACATTCTGGCCTTCAAGGAAGAACTTGCACCCCCATTTTCTGCACAGGCTGGCAGAGCTGTGGACATTCAGGGCTTTTGAGTATATGCCGAACCCTACTTACTGCAACTCTGGATAATGTCACTAGGGTCCCAGAGCAGCCCTGAGTGTGTCCCCAGTTTCACAAAATCACCTCATAGAAAAGGGCACCTTCAATTTCTCCCTTGATAAAGGGGACCAGACTCACTGGCCTTCTCCCCTAAATCCTCCAGGCCCCACTGTTTTGAGCCTCAGCCTCAGCATTGGCTCTGCTGACAGTTCATTGCCACCATAGTGTCACAGACGAAAGACCATGGCTGAGACCCACTGACCTGCAGAGCGCTCCTCCACCCCCACACACTCTACATGACTGATCCAAGATTAAGAACCAGGAGTAGCATTTTGGGTCCATTCTTAATGATGGTCGGTGGAAGAGTCATCTGATGTGATATTTTGAATTCCATAAGGTGGCTGGAAAGTTTAGGGTAGTTTGAAAGATGGTGATTGACCTGGGACTGAGCCATTGTTGAAGATTTATTTGATAACAATTTATAAATCTTAACTCAGCACCTCTCTTCTGCTTTATAGCTCAAAAAGGAGGGACAAGTTATAAGAATGCTCTCCCAGGGTCTCTCACAAACTTGACTCTCAAGGATCCTTCGTATAACCTCAGGGTGAGTCTGGAGCAAATGTGTGAAATCCCAGCGTGAAACAGTTTCAGAGCTTTGATAAAAAAAAAAAATGTATTCTTGCAGCTATGCCTTACTGTTTTCCATGTATGTTTGCATGTGTGCCTATGTATACAGTTGGGCATTTGTTCATTTGTTCCTTTTAAAATGAAAATAGATAGGACATGCCTATGGGTAAAAAATTCAAAATGTATTAAAAGTGGTTGTAAAATTATGTTTTCTTCCAACCCCTATAATACTGACCCCCTAGTTCCTTTCCCCAGAAGCAGCTATTGTTAGCCAGTTCCTTCTGTAACTATCCAGAGATGGACATGTAATATTTCATTTTGTTTTCCTCTCTTGTACAAATGATAGCACACTGTGTCCATTGTCCTGATCTGTAAATTCTTAGTTGTTCCATATGATTAATAAGGAACTACCTCTATTTAATCATTACTTTTAATCATACATGGTTCTGTTTTCCAGTGATATAATGTGTTTAGCCCTTTCTGTTAATTGTTTTCAATCTTTTGTTACCAAAATGGCACCAAATAAATATCCTTATACTCACTTCTCTGTGCATTTGCCTTTTTACTGGGCTAATTTTAATGATTTCAGCAAAAGTTTTTTGTTATTTAGTGATGACATGAAAGATTTTTTTGTTGTTCATGAATATAAATATCACATAGTCACTTGTGGGTGTTTTGTTAGTAGTAGGTGGTACAAGGTACCATCAGAATTGTTCTTTGGTTAATCTTTTACCTTGAGACGTTCAATCTTGGTGTAATCTTACCCTCATCCTCACATAAAGGTAGGTGGAGTTGTAGGATTTAGACAAGAGTACAAATTTTATGGTTAAATTATAAATACTTTCATAAAAGTATGTAATGAAAACATTACTCCTGCAGTATAAATAGTTTCATGGAAAATAGGAGCTGCAAGAGATACCACTGAGCAATAGAATTTTGAGCTAAAATAGATGTTAAGATTATATTGTGCAACTCACTGAACAAAATGAGAAAATTTAGGCCTAAGGAACATTAAGTAATTGTCCACCTCCAAATACTGGCATAGCTGGGCACAGTCCATATTCTTTTCACTACACCATGATATACCTTATAAACTATTTACTAGGCATGCCATAGCTTAGATGTCTCTTTCATTTTTTAAAGAACCCAGTATGCTTCCTTTTATCCTTCTGAGTCTCTATACCAAATCATGAGACAAAGTAGATTGAGGATTCAGATCCAGATTTTCTGGGATTTCTCTGCTATTGTCTAATGTAAATTATGCTGTTACTCTTAAATATACAGTTAAAAAATGCCATATTTCTATTATTATGTATCTATTTTTTAAATGAAGGTAAGCAAATTCATTACCATGTAGGCTGTTGGAAACTCATATGATTTACGTATCAATCTCCTTAAATTTGCTATATTTAATATGTGCCCCTGATCATTCATTCATTCATTTACTAGCAGGCACTATGGCGTATGAATTTGGTGACTTTCTCACAGGATTTAGGAGCCAAATACCTAGATGTTAACTCATGCAAGGCTGCAGAAGTGGGCAGGGCACAGTGGCTCACACCTATAATCCTAACAGGCATGGTGGTGCACACCTGTAGTCCCACCTACTCAGGAAGCTGAGGCAGGGGGATCACTTGAGCCCCGGAATTTGAGGTTGCAGTGAGCTGTGATGATGCCACTGCACTCTAGCCAGGGTGACAAAGTGAGACTCTGTCTCAAAAAAAAAAAAAAAAAAAAAGGCTGCAGAAGTACTTCAAAAATTACAGTTGGATTAAATGATACAGAATACCAAGATGTTATAGAATAAAAAAGTTATATGACTGCAATATAATGCTTTTAAAATCCAGCTTTGATTTGAAGTTATCTATCTCTAATAATACATAAAAGTGAATATACATCCATGTGGGGGACCAATTTCTATCTGCTATGATTAACTTCTGGCTAAGTCACTGATTATTAGTGAAAAAAGCAACTTATATGTTTTTCTTTAATTTAGAAAAAGCAATTTATATGTTTTTCTTTAAGTCTTTACACAGACTTAGCTACAGACACAGCTTAACGGATAGTGTACTTCTCTTTTTTGGCTAGGACAGCTTCAGAAGAGAACTGTCCTTTGAAAGCTGAGCATATCAGATGGTTGACAGTATGTGGTATGTGTACCTTATACAGGACCTGTCATCTGAGAAGAGAAAGGGTCGGTTCAATCTTTCATTCTCTGATTAATCTCACTCTAGCTCTCAGAAGTGGTTTATAAAGAATTCTTGATTATCAAGAACCAGGCCCACATGTGGTTTATGTGTAGCTAGGCAATTATAGAAAAGCAATAACTGGACATTTATTACATACTTCCACGTGCTCGGCACTGTGCTGAGTGCTTAGTGTACATTTAATCTTCATAAAAATCTAAAAGGTAGGTATTATTACCAGCCCCATTTTTCAGATGAAGAAACAGAGGGGTTAAATAACTTGCTCAAGGTTCCAGAGCTCGTTAAGTGGCAGAGGATTCATAGTCAGGTTTGTCTGGCCTGGAACTCCCACTCTTAACCATACTGTACTTTGCCCCTGTGTTAAAGGAACAGGTTGAATGTCAATCTCATGTTCTAACTGCTTATTCTAACTTGGAGCTATTAGAGCTACTATACTATACTGTAACATCTGGTTTTATTGAGCTGTTTTGAAATATTCTAATTTGCCAGTTTAGCATATTTGTACTTTCCTTATATTTGCACTTTTTAAAAGAATTGCCTTGTTTTTTGGCAATATAATGTGGGATTTATGGGGTTAACAGCTCCTGCTATTCTTTTTGAGCTAATTTAACTGTGAAGGTGATATTTTTATTTTTTTCCTGGGTAAGAATCCTATTGAGGTATTTAAAGAGGTGTAATATATAGTGTACCTCTGAAAAGACTAACAGGGAGTGTGGCCTTGTTTTTTATATTTAAAGCTCCAGAATGGGAGAAGTAAAGAACAAAGACTTGTGGAACAACGTGGCATTCAAAGTAAGATCAACTTTTCTTTATATTCATTCTCTATAAATGCTTGTTAATTCAAGTATAAAACGTTGCATTTTTTGAGTTGGCCATTTCCTTTGTCTACGTATTCTAAGTAAGCTCTTAAAATAAAAAGAAGTTAAAATCAAAGATGTATTCATTGGCATTAACTTATTTAAGTTCAAACACCATCTTACTCCATCAGCTTCATCCTCTTGGCTGTATTTTTAAGAGATGTGACATTTATACCTGAAATGGAGCAATAACTAGGCCATGTGAAACTTTATTCCAACCATGATAATGAACCATTGTAAACCAAATAGCTAGAGGCAGGAAGAAGAAACATTAAATAGGTTTATAAATGGGTTTTTAGCCCATTTAATAAATCTAGATACTCTATATATGATATTCCTTCTCCCCTAAAAAAAGAAAGAAAAAATACAATTAAAAAACCTGGTCATTTCAACCTGGATGATCTGTCTTCTTTCTTAAAACATCAGCACTTGATCCCATCACAT
The DNA here is from genome assembly GCF_041146395.1 of Eulemur rufifrons. Taxonomy (NCBI): domain Eukaryota; kingdom Metazoa; phylum Chordata; class Mammalia; order Primates; family Lemuridae; genus Eulemur; species Eulemur rufifrons. Next base: position 31,415,427 of record NC_090983.1, on the reverse strand, counting down.
CGCTTTTAAAAAGTTTACTTCTTTTCCTTGTCTTGAGTCCTCTTTTAAGTGAGTGCTGAGACTGTCTTACACTGCTAAAGCGGATGGTTGTGCTTCAGGAAGCTGGGACTGGTGGACTGCCATGGAGGGCTTCAGTCTCATCCCAGGGGCTTGGAATTTGTCCTGTGTGCAGTGGGGGATCATGGATGTTTTTTTTCTTTTTTTTTTTGAGATAGAGTCTCACTCTGTTGCCCAGGCTAGAGTACCGTGGCATCAGCCTCGCTCACAGCAACCTCAAACTCCTGGGCTCGAGCAATCCTCCTGTGTCAGCCTCCCAAGTAGCTGGGACTACATGCATGCGCCACCATGCCCGGCTAATTTTTCTATATATATTTTTTAGCTGTCCTTATAATTTCTTTCTATTTTTAGTAGAGATGGGGTCTCACTCTTGCTCAGGCTGGTCTCAAACTCCTGAGCTCAAATAATCCGCCTGCCTCGGCCTCCCAGAGTGCTAGGATTACAGGCGTGAGCCACCGCGCCTGGCCTATGGATGTTTTGAATAGGGCAGTGGCCTTCTTTGTGTGGCAGGCCCTTTGCTGCTGTCTTATGGCTCAGCTGTCTCTGTGCACCTGGAAACCGAGAAACCTTTTGCCCAGATTAGCCACATGGTGAAGCTCATGCCTGTCTTTCTCTACCTAAAATTCTGTTCTCTGGAAAAAGCTATTTGAGAAACAAATTAATACCTGAAGTCACAACATGTTTCTTAAAACACTGCGGTGAGAATTAGCATTCTGAAGTCTATTTAAAGGGAAGATAGGAGACCTGATAGATTTGCATAGGAATTAAAAATCACTGGTGTACTTTGGCATACATTTTCACACTCATGCTCTATTATTTCCTTAGGATAAATTTCTAGAAGCAGAATGTTGGCTTAAAGGATATTGCCAGTTGTCTTAAAAAGCCTGTTTTGGCTGGGCGTGGTGGCTCACGCCTGTAATCCTAGCACTCTGGGAGGCCGAGGTGGGAGGATCGTTTGAGCTCAGGAGTTCGAGACCAGCCTGACCAAGAGCAGCCTGTGCAAGAGCGAGACCCCGTTTCTAATAAAAATAGAAAACTTAGCTGGGCGTGGTGGTGGGTGCCTGTAGCCCCAGCCACTCGGGAGGCTGAGGCAAGAGAATAGTTTGAGCTCAGGAGTTTGAGGTTGCTGTGAGCTGGGCTGACGCCACGGCACTCTAGCCTGGGCAACAGAGCAAGACTGTCTCAAAAAAAAAAAAAAAAGACTGTTTCAACTTAGACAATGTTAGCATTTGAAAGTGCTCATTTCCCTCAAACCTTAACAAAACTGGCATTTTGTTTGCCTGTCTTTAGATATTATTTGTCCTTTTGCAACAATCTTCTAAGGTAGATATTAGTATACAGTAGTTTCACCTTTTCCAAAGTTTCCCTTTCTGTGGTTTTTTTCATTACCCAGAGTTACCCATGATCAGAAAACAGGTGAGTACAGAACAATAGGATATTGAGAGAGAGAGAACATTGACATAAATTTTATTGCCATATATTATTATAATTGTTCTGTTTTATTATTAGTTATTAATCTCTTATTGTGCCTAATTTATAAATTAAACTTTATTATAGGTATGCCTATATAGAAGAAAACATTACATATATATATGTGCTTTGATATTAATACTATCCACAGTTTCAGGCATCTACTGGGCGTCTTGGAACATATTCCCCATAGATAAGGGGGAGCTACTGTATTTAGTTCAGAGATTAATAAACCCCTGATACTCAAGGAAATAACTTGTCCAAGAGCTCATCAGTGATAGTGCTAGGATTTGAGCCACCCCTTTATGGCTTCAAAACTGGTGGTTCTTCCACCTCCCTGGTCTAATCAAGTCATATTTATCTAGAAATTTACTTGAGGCTCATCTACATTTGCCAGGCTCATTGTCCCATATTGACATTGACATTTTATTTTATGATCTCTCAGTATCACTGGACTATGAAAACATGGCCACCTGTTCTGTAACTAGCAAACACACATAAGCTTTCCCTTGCAAAGGCTGTTTGCTTTAGGTGTTGACAACAGTTTCAGTACACATAAAAAAGCTATCAGTGTTGTTAGGTGGTGAGGTTATTAGATTCTCCCTACTGGGTTAAAAACCTACCAGCCACCTGGTCCTCACTTTAGACAGCTTTTCTACATAGGCCCTGTGTAGCACAGGGACTGGTGTTTTCTTGTCAGTCAGGTTCTTCAGTGCAAGATTGGAACCTTGGGGTGAGCATAGCTGGGGAAAGAAGAGAGAGTTGCAGAACACAGAGGAAGAGAATAGCTGTGATAGAAACTCAGCCAGCGTGGGAGTGGACTTCATTCTCCTTCAGCTTTGTAAATGATTTCTCTCTCCCATTCCCCAGGGGAACCAGTGAAGACATCCATTCAGGAATCCGGAGCTTTTTTGCCTCAGGTATGGAATAAATGATCTGATTTGGTATTGTATTGTATGCACAGTACATATAGAGAACACTGATTTCTTTAAAAATATCTGTCCATTAAGAATTCTTTGCGATGATGGGATGTGGAGAGTGTTGTTCTTCTGAGAACTCATTTAAGAGGGAACGCTGGATGTAGCAAAGAGAAAGATGGTAGCGTGCACTGCATTTATGAACTTTGGAATACAGCCTAATTCCAAAGTGGCACCTCTCGTCTCAGCTGAGTGACTGCTGCACATAGAAGCAGGCAGTGACACCTCACTGAACTTTGACTTGTTCTGGCTTTTTCTTAGGCCGATACCTCTTCTCTGTAACAAGAGGCAATAAAAGGCCTCCCTTTTGTACTGGTTTGGAAAGATATCACTTGTATACCTTCAGGTTACTGTGGAGACATAGGATCTGTCTTTTCTCTCAGTTTCAAATTCTCTTTATTCTGCTAAATGAAGACATGGGAAAAGAGGCTCCAATTTTCATTACAATTAAATAAAAACTGAACTACCTTGTCTTAAGCACATTACCTTAATAAGGAAAAAAATTGATATTAGTGGGAAATGTCAGCTGTGATGGGAAACTTCAGGCTGTGTCTGTTGAGTGACTCATCTGCCCAAGGGCTGCTTGTTGAGGAAACCCAAAAGAAGAGACAGTGTGGATGGGACCTTGTAGGAACAGAGCGTGTCTGGAGTCTTTAACAATCCCCGCCTTCCTTTCTAGCGCATACCTGAAGAGAGATACAGAATGCAGAGCAAGCCCCTGGGAGTCTGCCTGATAATCGATTGCATTGGCAATGATGCAGGTAGGTGTGGAAGCTGCAGACTGACTGGTGCCCCACAGTGCGACCCTATCAGGCAAGTGGTGTCCATCGGAGTGGTCAACACTGGCTGCTGTAACAAACCACTGTGAGAATCTGTGGTTCAACACAGTGGACGCTTGTTTCTCACTCATGTCACAGACTAGTGTAGATTGGGCTGGGGGAGCTTTGTGCCCCGTGGTCCTTCAATGGCTCCATCATCTTCTGCGATCTTAGAGTTTTCTGTAGGGTCCTCTGCATCTGGCTAGTGGATGTGGGGAGAGAGAGTGCATGGAGGATCTCGTGAGAGATTTTAGGGGCCGGGCCTGAAAGTGATGTGCATCATTTCCTACCCATCCCATGGGTCAGAACTCAGTCATGTGGTCGGCCCCCCCTAAATGTAGTAGACACGGAGAGATTAGTCTAGCTGTGTGTCAGGAGGAAAATGAAATGGATTTGGGGAACATACAGCATTGTCTCTGGCATACTTTGTGAAAGGTGGTGAGCTTTAGCTTGCCTTTCTGTCTTGGATTCTGTGGCAGGGAGGAGTCCCGAGATCCAGAGGGACATTTATAATAATGGAAGGCGTTCTGGCGTCAGATATTATCAGGTGCCCTGTCATTTCACCTTAGACCACAAAAGTTTCCTGGGGAAAGTTAAAAAGATAATAAATGTGAGTTCACATAGAGAGCCTTGGCCATTGTCCCAACAGTCTGTCACTTAGTTCTGCTGCCCCTTCCTCTGGGTGTTGGCCTGAGTCTGTTCCACCTGTGTGTCACCATCGTTTGGATCCACGTTGATTCTTTTGCCCTGTTGTTGGATGCCTGACTCAAACTGAATCACTGGTGATGCATCAAAAGACAATGAGCAGAGCCCAGATAAGGGGAAGAACGCTTTGTTTAATTATTTATCTCTTCCTTGAGAGGATTGATCATTACATTGCCAGTTTTACAGCTTCTCCACATTCCTTTAGAATGAGTCAGAACTACCTTATAGACTTACTTAGAATGTTACCATGGGGAATTTTATGAGTAGAGAGTCTAAGAGAAGGTCAAATTAGCAAATACGAAACTGAATTTCCCAGGATTTCTCATATCCTATTTTTGGTTATATATGAGAAGTGCTGTCTCCTTAGCTATAGATAAGTGTCCTTTCCTTTTTAGCCATTAGTACCCATGTAAGAATGAGAAAGTATTTTCTTAATGAGTCATTTCCAGTTTTAAAAGAGATTGTGTAATTGTCCTCCACTTTTAGTTGTAGTCAGTTTTGTTTCATTCATCAGCAGAAAAGTTCTCAACTGTAAGAAGTTGTACGTTTATCTGTTAAGAGGATCATAAAGCAAAAGCTATGCCCTGTTGTGAATTGAGAAACTAAGATTTTTGTGGCTAAAACCCAGTGTCTGTGCCTGCTTCCCTGGCTGCGCTGTGGGCCTCTTGTGGGCAGGGACTGGATGCATATTTGTGTTTTTCTGCATTACAGGAGTATGGGCAGAGCTGAGCCCTTTAATACGACTGCGTGGGTTTGAGTCATGGCTCTGCCAGGTTCTAGCTTGTGACCTTGGGCAACTTTCCTAGTCTCTTTAAGGCTCAGTTTTTCATCTGTAAAGTGGGTTAATAACAGGACCTACCTCATAGGCTCGTTGAGCTAAGTGAATTCATACTTGAAAAGAGCTTAGCACAGTGCTTGTCGTATGGTAAGCATGTACTAAATGCCAGCTAACGTTACATTCTCATTTTGTTGATTTGATTTAATTTAATTTAAATTAATTTTTTTTTTTTGAGACACAGGGTCTCACTCTGTCACCCAGGCTCAAGTGCAATGGTGTGACTATAGCTCACTGCAGCCTCAAACTCCTGGGCTCAAGCAATCCTCCTGTGTAGCTGGGACTACAGGCATGTACCACCACGCCTGGCTAATTTTTAAAAAATTTTTTTGTAGAGACAGCATTTCATTGTGTTGCTCAGGTTGGTCTCCAACTCCTAGCCTCAAGTAATCCTCCCACTTTGGCCTCCCAAAGCGCTGGGATTACAGGTGTGAGCCACTGCATCCAGCCTGCCAATTTGTTTAAAAATTTAGTTACAAACTACTAAGCAAGACTTGCCATATTTTTGTGCTCAGTACATGGAGCCTGATCTCAGACGAGTGAGGGACCAGGGAACTGAAGGCCTGCTTTGGGCCCAAGGCTGAGCGGGGCACATCCCCACAGGTGGTGGCAGGCTGGAGTGGAGGCCATAACCTGAAAGGCAGCAACTTCTTGGGGACATACCCAGATGGAAAGCTGGGAAGACCACTCCTACCAGTCATCAGTCTAAATGGGCTTGGCAGAGAAGGAGAATCTAAGTACAAAAGCTGGAGTGCAGGAGGACAGGGACTTGATAAGAGAGAAAGATGGAAGAGGAAGGTGGAATTGGAGGTAGAGCCTGGGGCATCGTGCCTTTGGCCTGAGGTGTGAGCAGGTACTGTACTCAAGTGTGCTGGTACATGTTTCCTGCCCCATGGCTGCTGGGGGTCTGCTTGTGAGCCCCAAGAATCAGAATAGTAGCTCCAGGAAGCCGGTCCTCCTGGGCCGGTATAGTGCTTTCAAGTTCAACATCTCAAAGGTGGGTGCTGGACAGCAGCAGTCCTGGGCCATTAGACAGAACCCTGGATGCTTAACCCTGCTCTTGCTCAGAAAATTTGGGTTCTTTGATTCAAGTCCTCTCTGCCTCTGGGAACAAAACCAGTAACTGGACTTGAGGCCACTTACAAACCCCCTGGGCTCAGGTGGCTCATTAGCAAGTAAGAAACAGCACACTTTTACTCCCATTGTGTGGTGGTTTTCATCAGCGGAGAGGTCGCTAATCCACTTACAGACCTGGCTGAGACTCGCAAAGGCAGGAGAGCCTTAATTATTATGAGGTGGGAAGACACAGTCTCTCTTCTCTCACCATCTCCGTGGGCCTTCAGCTCTTCATTTTCCCACTCCCCTCCTGGCGATTTCTCACGAGGACTCACGGCCTGGAGTCCGGCTTTGGTGGAAAGTGGTCGTGATTGCAGCACCCTTCATTTCTTCTTTTCCCTCTAGTCAGCAGTGAGGGGCCTCTTCTAGAGTGGCTACGTGGGGTTTCCTCTGTCTAACTAACTTTGCCATCTGGTTAACGTTGAACATTTGGGAGGAGTGCAGGAGTCAGAGAATAAACAAGCAGGCACGATAATCGCCAACTGAAATAAGGGTTCTGAAAGAAACGAACAGGAACATGATAGGACTGATTCGGGTGTGGTAGTGATCAGAGTATATAATTTATTAAAAATCTACTAGGTGCCAGGTACTTTGCTAATTGCTTCATATGGAGTCTTAATCCTCACAGATAATACTGTAAGATAGGTACTATTATCTCCATTTTCAAGGTGAGCAAGCTGGCCGGGCGCTGTGGCTCACACCTGTAATTCTAGCACCCTGGGAGGCTGAGGCGAGAGGGTCCTTTGAGCTCAGGAGTTCAAGACCAGCCTGAGCAAGAGATAGACCCTGTCTCTACTAAAAACAGAAAAATTAGCCGGGCATGGTAGCACGCACCTGTAGTCCCAGCTACTCAGGAGGCTGAGGGAATGTTAAAGGCAAAGGAAATAAAACCAAAAGCAATGCTGTTTCTGAAGTATCGTTCTTTCACAATCCCTGTGGCACAAAGTAAATGAATAGCAACATACTGAAACTTTGTAATTTCGCCTCTCCCCTGAGTCAGAATGAGTTGGAATGTCCAGCATTGAGTCAAATATTTTAGGAACTTTAGAATTGTATTACTGAGATTTTTCTCATAAAACCTTTGCATAAAGGTGAGCAAGCTGAGCAGCGAATGACCTTCCTGCCTCTTCTGGTACTGATGGAGCTGGATTTGAAAGCTGGACTCCAAAGCCTGTGCTTTTAGCTCCTTTGCTTTATTATTGATTTTTTAATTTATGTTTTCTGAGACAAAGTCTCACTCTGTTGCCCCAGCTAGAGTGCAGTGGCATCATCGTAGCTCACTGCAACCTCAAACTCCTGGACTCAAGCAATCCTGCCTCAGCCTCCTGAGTAGGTGGGTCTACAGGTGTGAGCCACCACGCCTGGCTAAGTTTTTGTTTCTATTGTTAGTTGACTGGCTAATTTTTTTTCTATTTTTAGTAGAGACAGGGTCTCGCTCTTGCTCAGGCTGGTCTCAAACTCCTGAGCTCAAGCGAGTCGCCTGCTTCGGCCTCCCAGAGTGCTAGGATTACAGACATGAGCCACCGCGCCCAGCCAGCTCCTTTGCTTTAATGTAAATTCCACCACGATGGGGGAATTTATCTTTCTCTTTTGCTATGTGTCTCCACTACCTGAAATAGATTGTGGTACATAGGTGCTCAGTAAATATTTGTTGGGTGAAGGAATGAGAAATCAGCTTTCCTAGTGTCATTGTGTTTCTATTACAAAACCATTCCTTTTTATCTTTTGAGTTTGTTAACAGACTCTCTTCTACCTATCTTTTCCCCTGTCCTCTAAAAACCAGACTTTTATCCAAAGAGTATGCAAGCCCCCCAAATATTTATAGTTTTATTTCTTCCTTTGTCTGATGAATGTTTGTTGAGCACCTGCTATGTGCACAGCACCATGCTTGGCCCTGTGTGAGGCAAATATCTGGCCAAATGAGGTGGAATCTGGTCTCAGAGCCACATGGTGAATGATGACAAAGTTATTCTTTTGTGGCTCATTCTTGAGAAGAATCCTTATAGCGGTCAGTAATCTTTTTGAGGTAGAAATAATGCTTAGGTATTTGGGGCTAACCATCTCAGTTTAGTAGAATTAAAAAATAAGTCTTTGGTGTTGTGTCATCTGTGTCAGTGACCTAGCAAATCTAGATCTGTACTAGGCCCTGATGGGCTGTCTAAGTGCCAGACCTTTTGTTGTTGTTAGGAATGTAGAAGCAAATGTCCCACTGATAGATGGACTTTGGAGCTTGGCCTAAAGCTCTGGCTGTTTTTTAGGCTCCTGAATAATAGATGGTGTTTGCAGATCTTAGGAGGAAGTATTTTTTCCCTTCTTTTCTCCCCTGCTCTTTCTGAAAAGCTTGAACATTTTTCTGTACTTTTTAACCAGGCTGAGTCTTAGATTTTTCTAGCAGACGCTGCAAATATCCTTTATAGATCTTGCATAAGTAAACTTCCTCTTCTAACAGGGCAATAGGAATGATGGAAGCCAGTAGAGGGTGTAGATGCTTCAAGACTTGCGCTTGGCTGCTTCTGGGAATTACCTGGCCTCCTCTCCTGCTGGGAATTACCTGGCCTCCTTTCCTGCTTTTCTTTTAATGGAATTGGCAGTGACCTGAATCAATGGCATTTTCCTGTAGTAACATTTGTAGGGAAATTGGAGCAGCCACTGCGGCCTCTACACAGGAGCTGTGAGGACAAGTGGTCCGTGACAGCTGAGATGGCGGATGGCTGCTTCATTCAGGTGGAGCAGCAACCACTTGCTTCTGGCCAGCTTGAGTACCAAGGAAGTGGAGCTTTCCTTTCTTGCTCTCGTGGGATTAATCTACTATTAAAGATGGCTTCATCCTGGGGGAAAAGACCAGGAGTCTGTGATGAGGCAGTTTTTTTTGGATGAGACTAGCCATTCATTTGAAAACCTAACATCATCAATGAAATTGTGCTTTAAATCAGAGTCCCTCAGAGGCTGTACTACATAGCAAAACCTTATTTTACAGATAGCATAAATCTAGTGTTTATGTAAGAATTATGGGTCCACAATCCCTTATTGGACACCCTTGTATTTCAGAATTTAGAAGTTTTTGAGAGTTTCGAAAGCTGACATGCTGTATATACTGTAATGTATAAAACACTCCAGTGAGGTCTAGGGTAGCACCCCTTAATCAAATATCTACATTAATAGTTCTGTAACAAAATGAATGGATATTCACACTAAATGGGATAAATAAAAACTGTAAGTGGCCCCTCATGAGTTCAGGAACGGTTTTGCCACAAAATGAGTTGAGGAAAAGAACTTAAGGTTTTCAGAGCTTTTGGGGTACTGAGCTTGAGGGTAAAGGGTTGTAGATATGTGAACAAAGTACTTTTAGGTGCCTGAGGTACTCCAGAAACCTCTCTTGACATACAATTGACATGTTTATTATTGACACTATTTTCTCCTAAGTGAAGCTAGTCCAGGCCAGGCACAGTGGCTCATACCTGTAATCTTAGCACTTTGGGAGGCTGAGGTGGGAGGATCACTTGAGCCCAGGAGTTTGAGGTTGCTGTGAGCTATGTTGATGCCACTACACTCTAGCATGGGTGACAGAGTGAGACCCCATCTCAAAAAACAAAAAAACAAGCTAGTCCAGAAGGAGTTACTAGTTATCATTTGTGCTTTATGAAGTAGTCATATGTGGATGGTCCAGTGAAAGCCCCTGACTGGCCTAACTAAGCAGAGGAAGTCGGGTTTTTTCAGGCTGCCCACCGCCCTCCTCCCAGCTCATTCTTCTCTCTGTGCCTTTGTTCACCAGTGTTCCCCCCCTGGGGTTCCTGGGGTGCCTTTCCTTCGCCCTGTTCTTTCGGGCCCTAGCTTAAGTTATACCTTTTCTACAATGCTCTCTCCAGTGTTTCAGACCATCTTCGCTTCTCTGACCACCTATTTCTCCTAAAATCCTACTGTACTGTGTGACATTTCAATCATTGTTTTATGCACATTTATGAGCTTTTCTTTCACAACAAGATTATAAGCTCCTTGAAGAACAGAAACTACACTGTATACTTGTTCTGTATTCCCTTGTTGCAGTATTTCTGTGAAGCAATTAGGGGAACTTTGTAAAACCAAAACAGGAGCCTTGGGTTCAAGTAAATATGAGAAGTGCTGCCTGGTTTATTTGCCTCTCGGAGATTTGCTTTGCATATTGACCTATTAAAGGCTTCGAGAAGGCTTCCTGTAAACGATAAACTGTTTTAGCCTCGTTTCCCTTGCATTTCCCATACACATTTGGCCTCAGATCTCCCTTTTCCACTAGGAGTGTCCTGCCCATCTTGTGTTCTGCTCACGTGCTTTATAGTAACTAGCACTGGGCTAATAAGAGTGCTCAGTAAGTGACTGAATCAGCTGGCGAGGCAGTCCCTCTTTCCCATTTATTCTATACGCTTATTTAATGGAGCCCTTTTCATAGGAAGTGTCAGGACAAAAGTGCCCTCATTTAGATCAATGAAATTCTAAATTAATGAGGTCATGACATTTTACTGCATTTAGTTTTTTGATTTATCTCTGTAGTCCCCAAACCTGTGAATAAGCTGTCACAAACGGCCCTGTACTAACTCCAAGGCCGCAAGAAAACCCCGCATCATTTCAAGAAGTTCTAAAGAACAGTTGAAGTTTACAGAGATCCTGATGGGTTGGGTGTGGGGTTTCCAGGGTGGGTAGAAGGAGAAGTGGGACTTCTGCAGTTTGTTGAAGTTTTATTTTCCAAACTCAGCCTGCAAGTTTTTCTTCCCCTATTTGTGTTCAAGGGCAAGACATACACAGGACATGGAATCTGCTCTGAGCCCATTTTAGTTTAGAATAATCCTAGGACCTCTGGGTCCTAAGGGGTAGATTCCATGAGAGAGATGCGCTGCAGACCTGGTGGTTTGTAGTTTGAAATGGCTACCTTTATTTTCTTTAAAATTAATGTCTTATATTTGAATAAACACAGTTTGCAAAGCTTCTTTACAAATATCTCATTGGATCCTTACACTCACTTTTTTTTTTTTTTTTTTTTTTTTGAGTTGGAGTTTTGCTCTGCTGCCTGGGCTAGAATGCAGTGTGATTATAGCTCACTGCAACCTCAAACTCCTGGGCTCAAGCCATCCTGCCACTTCAGCCTTCTGAGTAGCTGGGGCTACAGCTGTGCGCCACCATGCGTGGCTGATTTTTCTATTTTGGTAGAGACAGGGTCTCGCTCTTGCTCAGGCTGGTCTCAAATTCCTAGCCTCAAGCAATCCTCCCTCCTTGGCCTCCCAGAGTGCTAGGATTACAGGTGTGGGCTACTGTGCCTGGGCCACAGTCACTTTTTTAAAAAACATGGTTTAGGTGTTAATACTAATCACATTTTATAGATGAATAAACTAAGGCTGCAACTTGCTCAAAGTCACATTGTCATCATCTTTTGGATCGTGTAAATTAGACTGGGCTGTATGCATGTTCTTGCTGGCCTAAGAAAGACAGTTGCAAATGTCTGCTAGCATCTCTCCCCAACCCACCTCACTATCTAATAGAGGGAAAATGTGATGTTAATGGGAAATGTCAGCTGTGATGTCTTCAAGCTGCGTCTGCTGAGTAACTATTTCACCACAGGGATATTTAAAGGGTGCTCTGTCTTGGTTGGTGGCCCATCTAGATTTGGTGTTGCTCTTGGCCTTATTTTTGGCATTTGGTACCCTGCGTGGCTTTTATTTCACCTCCAGCTTTAGCTGTTTTTCTCCTGTTCTATTAGGTAAGGATTTCCTGCCCCGGACCTCAGATTCCGATCCCCTTCTTAGCCCCTCTGTGGGTGTAGCTCAGTCCTCTTCCAAAACCAGGAAGGAGATAGAGGAGCTGTTGAAGCTAGGACATAAACTCAGATCTTGTGATTTGGAGGTGCCTTCCCTTTTTGTCCTGCCATGTGACAGGGGCTGCTCCAGCCAGAACCTCCAGTGAGCCCCAATAAAGGAAGGAGCTGGAATGCACAATGGCATTTGTTCTGTCCGGTCCCTGCATATCAGCATGGGCAGGGAGGCCTTGGTAGAGCTTTCTTTCAAGGACTGTGATAAGGAAAGACATTTATCAGAGAAGAGCAAAGGTTTTGAGGGGAGTGCACCAGTCTGAGATAAGTAAACAAAAGAGCTTTGAGTCTGGTTTCCCTGTTTGCTTCTGTCCCCTATAGGAGAGAACATGCCATGACTAGAGACCTGTGAGTCCTGAAAGAAAGTGTTGGGAATAAAATATTAATAGTAGTGAGGGGACTGGAGTCCTAGTCCAGGTTCTCTTGTTCAGCCTGGACGTGGTACTGGGTATCGCAGCCTTGCCTACACCCTCAGAGGAGATGTCTAGGGGACAGTGTGCCCAGGCCATACTGAGACCTTATGACGGCATGTGCCCTCATGATTTAATAGGTTAGCAGCAACCTGTGAATCATGTCCCCACTTCCTTGATAATGATACTTACTGATTATGGACTTAAAAATCTTAAATGCCTTTGTCTCTCTTCATTTACATGATATAATAATTCATTTTTTTTCACCCTTAACTGTGGGCTGGGCAAAGGAGTGAAGCAAGTAGCCTAACTACATCTTCAGTAATGGTGATTATCATTTCCTTTTACTGATAGGAGAGGTCAAAGGACTTACCTGGTGAATTTTTTACCTAACGATGTGTGCAAATCACCCCAAAATTTAGTGGCTTAAAACAACAATGCTAATTTAATTATATCTCTCATAGTTTCTGTGGGTCAGGAATTTAGGAGCAGCTTAACTGGGCTGTTCTGGCCCAGAGTCTCTAGTAAGGTTGTGGTCAAATGTCAGCTGGGGTTGGAGGATCCACGGCCAAGGTCACTCACACAGCTGGGAAGTTGGTCTGGCTATTGGTGGGAGGCCTGAGTTCTTATTCTTGTGGGCCCCTCCAAGGGACTGCTTGAGTATTCTCACGACATGGTGGCTGCTTCCCCTAGAGCGAGCCATTCAAAAGAGAGAAAGAGCGAGCCAGGTGGAAACTGTATCGTTTTTATGATCTAACTTTGGTGCTCACACACTGTCACTTCTGCCACATTCCATTCAAGTCACAGGCATGTGCCACCACGCCTAGCTCTGTTTTCTTAAGGTCATACAGCCTAAGACGTGGTGAGATCAGCGTTAGAGGACAGGCTTGTCTGACATAAAGTCTGCTCTTTCTACTACCTTACACTGCCTCTGGAGGCAAAGTCGATCCAGGATTCCCAGAAACTAAGAGAAAACTCTCTGGGGGCACTGTAGGGAATCATGACAAGGGCTGACTCCGCTCCGTCAGAGGTCACTCTGGGAAGCAGGTCGTAAGAGGAACTGAGAGTCTGGAGATGGACACAGCTAGGGCTTCCGTCTCAGGCCACAGCAGAGGGGTGAGGAAACACGTGATCTGTGCCGCCGTTTCTGCAGCCGTCTGCATCTAGATTTGGATCTGCACTCTGCAGATGCATCCATTCCTATGTGCTTGTGTGTGGTTTCATTGAAAGAAAGAGCCTTTTGAAAAATCCCCAACTGTGTTTGGGTTGAAGAGAAAAAGGTTTTGTTCTCTCTTGGGTTGACTGGCCTAGAGTGGGCTCAGCCTGTGCCTGTGGCCAGGTGTGGCGGCAGCACTAGGCGGCAGCACTGAGTAGCAAGAGACAGACGTAACTGGGGACTTGGGACGTGAAAGTGACATCTTTCATGTCTCAGGTGGATCCTACCCCTCCTGCCCAGGACTCGGGTCCCTCAAAATATCACACAAAAGCAGAAATAGATAAATAATGGAGATTAGACCATGGCTAGGATTCCTACCTAGTTCCTCTTGAGCTTTTCTCACTCCAGTTTTGTTTTCCACATTTGTTTGTTTGTTTTCTCCAGAGGTTCTTCGAGACACCTTCACTTCCCTGGGCTACGACGTCCAGCATTTCTTGTATCTCAGCGTGGGTGATATAATCCGGACTCTTCACCAGGTTGCCCGTATGCCCCAACACCGAGACTACGACAGCTTTGTGTGTGTCCTCGTGAGCCGAGGAAGCCCCCAGACTGTGTTCGGTGTGGATCAGATGCACTCAGGGTTCCCCTTGGATCATATCAGGAGGATGTTCATGGGAGATTTATGCCCTGCTCTAGTGGGGAAGCCAAAGCTCTTTTTTATTCAGAACTACGTGGTGTCAGAGCGCCAGCCGGAGGACAGCAGCCTCCTGGAGGTGGATGGGCCGGCGGCGAGCAGCGTGGAGTCTGCGGCACGGAAGCCCGGGCCCACCATGGTTCACCCTGAAGCTGACTTCTTCTGGAGCCTGTGTAGGGCGGATGTGTCCCTGCTGGAGCGATCCTCCAACTCCCCATCCGTGTACCTGCAGTGCCTCTCCCAGAAACTGAGGCAAGAAAGGTGAGCCACTCAGGAGGTGGCCAATCCCGGACCACTTGCTTATATTCCTGCCACCGAGAAGGGGATTACCACTGTGCCATGTTTGGCACCCTTCTCTTCAGGGAGAAAAAGGGATTTTTCCTTGGCCATTGGGGTTGCCTGAGGAGTATTATACAGACCCAGCATGATTAATGAGCACTTGGTGTTAGTTAGCTTGTAGTTTGGATGTTTTTCATCAAAATTAAGACATTGCTATTTTTTGTTACAAAAGTAAAACATACTCTTTACAGAAAAAAAGTCATAAAATATAGGTGCTGAAAGTAGAATGTAACAAATAGTTATAGTCCTACTTACTAAAACCAACTTCTATTAACCAAATCTTGTTGTATGGCCTTCCAGATTTTTTTTGGATACCCACACAATCCTATATAAGTATGTTTTTAAAGCCCAAATCGAATCATCATCTACTTCATAACTTGCTTTTAGTTCGTTTAATGGTAGATCACAAATATTTTTGCATATTGGTGATCATATTTTTACAGTATCATTTTAATGTCTGCACAATAGCCCATAATAAGGCTGCAGCTTAATTTCCATGATCAATCTTTGATTGTTGGATAGTGTTTTGCTTTCATACAAAGAAAGTATAATATTAAACATCTTTGCAGCTTATACTTAACTGTTTTCTTGCGGGAAATTCCCAGAAGCGAAATTACTGAGTCAGAGGACATACATTTTTCAAGATTGGATGCATCTTACCAGATTGTCCTCTGGGATGATCATATTAGCTTCACATGAGAGTGGCTGCATCCCTGAATTCTCACCAACACTGCATACTCTTACATTTCCCCAAGTTTTGACATTCTGATAGGTGAAAAGTGGTATCTGACTGTTCAGGTCTGCAGGTCTTTGTTATATAAATATTTTTTATGTTTATTGGCAGGAATACATTTCTAAGAGAAACATCATTGTCTTGGTTTTCATTTAAGCTGAATGAAGCCACAATGTACCTCAAGTATAAGATTAACTGGCCTTATTCACTTAGCCCCTAATTACAAATAGAGTGATGTTTCTGAGCCACCTATCAATGCATTCTGGGCTGTAGCTCTGAAGACCCTGGGAATAAATCTCATAGCCTTCTCTCCCCACCTCCTCAGTAGTGACTCAGTGGGAAGGGGAGGGCTAGAGCAGGAGCAACTCAGCTTCCAAGGTTAGTGCTCCACGGGCCAGTGGTATTATTGGCCTTTTACACCCATTCTGCATTTGTATAGATGATCCAGGTGGGTTAGCACATGCCTGGTATGTTCTCAGCATAGTAAAACTCAGTTGTTCCTTGATGGAGAAGACAGTGGCCACTGGGCCAGAGTCCTGTGAACTAGTTTGAATCATTCACAAAGAAGTTTGTGGAGCATTTAGAAAGAAATGGTTGCAAAGCCCTTTCACATTTGTTGGCTCATTTCACCCTAATGACAATCTGTCTTCTGATATTTGCATGGCATTAAATTTTATCTTCTTTATTTCCTACAGAAAACGCCCACTCCTGGATCTCCACATTGAACTCAATGACAATGTGTATGATTGGAATAGCAGAGTTTCTGCTAAGGAGAAGTACTATGTCTGGCTGCAACACACACTGAGAAAGAAGCTCATCTTCTCTTACAAATGAAAAATCAAAAGTCTTTCTCAGTCCAGCAGTCTTGGGGTGGAGGGGAGAGAGAGGAGAGAGAAGAAAGAGAGAAAGAGAGGGGGAGAGAGAAAGAGGAAGGGGAGAGAGAGAGAGAGAGGGAAGAGAGAGGAAACAAGTTCTCATGTGTCTCTTCTTAAAGGGCACTAATCCCGGTCATGAGGGCTCCACTCTTATGACCTTATCACCTCCCAAAGGCCCCACCTCCTAATACTATCACATTGAGGATTAGGATATCAACATACGAATTTTGGAGAGACAAAACATTCAGTTTGTAATAGCAGCAGCCTTATGATTTAGATGTTCCTTGTCCATTCATCTAGGGACTCATGTGACATTTTACAGCTAATCAAGTAACCTTTCATATTCTGATTTGGTGGCATAACCTAAACGAAAACCATTGTTTAACATATCATTATAGGCCAGGCACAGTGGCTCACGCCTGTAATCCTAGCACTCTGGGAGGCCGAGGTGGGCGGATCGTTTGAGCTCAGGAGTTCGAGACCAGCCTGAGCAAGAGCGAGACCCCATCTCTACTAAAAATAGAAAGAAATTATATGGACAGCTAAAAATATATATAGAAAAAATTAGCCGGGCATGGTGGTGCATGCCTGTAGTCCCAGCTACTCGGGAGGCTGAGACAGGAGGATCGCTTGAGCTCAGGAGTTTGAGGTTGCTGTGAGCTAGGCTGACGCCACGGCACTCACTCTAGCCTGGGCAACAGAGTGAGACTCTGTCTCAAAAAAAAAAAAAAAACACATATCATTAGAGCCTGGGTGCGGTGGCTCAGGCCTGTAATCCTAGCACTATGGGAGGCCGAGGTAGGAGGACTGCTTGAGCTCAAGAGTTCAAGACCAGACTGTTTCCACTAAAAATAGAAAATTGGCCAGGTGTGGTGGCATGAGCCTATAGTCCCAGCTACTGGGGAGGCTGAGGCCAGAGGATGAGGCTGGGCTGGGAGGATCACTTGAGCCCAGGAATTTGAGGTTACAGTGAACAATGATCATGCCATTGTATTCTAGGAACAAAGGGAGAATCTGTCAAAAAAACCAAAACAAAACAAAAAAAAACCTCATTAGAGTTGTTTATTATTTATTTATTTTCATATTTTTTAAAGCTAGTTTTAACTGGTGTGTATCTGTGTTTATATTTGTATATGTTTTGCCATGATCATCGGACAAGGCTGAAAAGAGTGGAAGGACCAGTTTTTAGACACAACAGGCAATTATTTCTATTTTAAAAGTTATTTTGCTTTTGTTTTAATGAGTGCAGGACTCTTGAGGGTATATTTTTCTTTTTCTTTTGTTTTACTCACCACTATATTAATGAGGAAACTGAGGGTACCTTTGCTTAGGGGCTCAGTGGGATGTAATGTGTTATATTGGCTTCATGAACCAGAACTCCTTGTTAATTATTACAGAAGGAAAGCATTTCAAAGGGATCTTAATGACCTGGCACCTTTGGTAACCTTCTCTGTCCTATCCAGACCTTGTGGCCAGTGTTTTCCATTTATTCTGGTTCTCATAGTTAACCAAAACAGCAGACTGCTCTTGCTTTTGGGGTGGGATCACTGCCCCTTCTGCAAGTAACTTGCCTAAAAATGCCATGTATAGCATCTTTGATTCACTCCAAAATTGCAAATACACAAAAAACCCGTAGTATTTATCTTTTTAGTTTTATGTATTTATATATTACTAAAATAACTGATAAGTAAAACTTGATACATTTAGCAAACTAAATTTCTATATGTAAATATTGCTGATAAATTTAGTCACTTTATTCATTCAACTGAAACCACAAGTCACAAGTCTGATGTATGGATTTTCTGAAATGTTTTGAATATTTGTCAAAACATGGAGAAACAGAAATAGTATACAATGATTACAAAGCTTATCAGTACACTTGGTTACAAAAGTATTTGTACAATATATTTAGATTTATTTCTTAATTATCTTTACATTTCTATTCTTTTTCAGGAAGTTTAGGACAAGAATTGATAGTCTGTGATTAAGGGCTTGATATACAAGACTTGGAATGTGCCTTCCAAGGTGGTTTTCCTGAGTCTATCATCTGATTAGATGAGCTGTATTTATAGTTAGATTTTATTTATTGCCTTTATGGTATCATCAACAACATGATATTTTCCACCTTTCCTCTCTGCAGCCTCTGCATTTTAGCTGTTATTTTCAGATTTGTCCTCTAATGGTCACAAGATGGCCACAGGTCCAATTATCACACCCAAACATCAGAAGAGAAAATACCTTCCTTTTGTCCCTTCTGAAGTTAAAAGGAAAATTTTCCCAGAAGCCCTCGTCCCCAAGTGTTACCTCCCCTCACCTCTCATTGGCCACAGTTGCATGACATGTTCTTTCTTAAGCCAATCATTGGCAGAGGCAGTGGAGTTACCCATGGTTGGCTTATCCCAGTCCAGATTCATTCCCACAGGACTGAGAATGGGTTCAGCCTCTGAGGCGCATGGTCTCCAAAAACTGGGGTTCAGTTAGTAAGGAAAAAGTGGGGCATGGAGCTCCCCTGCGGGGTAGTGAACCATAGTGGTGCCAACAGAATAAGAACACCACTTTGTGATTGAAGAAACTGAAGCACACAGCTATTGAGATGTTCCCAAATCTCAGACAAAATCAGTGTTAGTGCCAAGTCTAGAATGCTAACAACCAATCTTATGATCTGGCATTCTTCAGAAATTAGAACAAACTTTGCAACTGTGTAGTATGCATTACAGGGAAGGCATCTAACACCTCTCTGCTGTTTGTGACAGTCACTGTCCTACCTTTCCAGCCCCTACCCTCTCCCTGAAGAGAGGCAGCATGGCCATATTCCTTGCCTTATCCCATCTGCCTGGTGGGGGAAAAATTCAGATCATGGCACATCAGCATATTTTCTTTCCTTTCCTCTCCCTTTCTTCCTTTTAAACAATCATTTATTAAATTATGCTGTGTTGTCTATTTACTCTTGTCACTTTTTTGCCTTTGTATTACATTGTTTTTATTAATACCAGGCATTGGTGGATCCCCAGGTCCCAACGAGAAGAGTGCTAAGTGTTTTCTTTGTGTGTTTTGCTCACGAGTGAGGGCTGTGGTGTAGAGCGAAGAGGGTTTGTGACTCCAGGCCCAGGCTGACCAAATGGGAGGACTGAGGCCTTGCCTTCCCTTCCCTACCTCACAGTACTGTTCTGAGGATGAAATGAAGGATTCTTTATGACTGTGCTTTGGTAATGCCATTCATGTAGCAGCTGCTGCTAATGAGACCACACGATGGAGGGGTTATTGTGGAAAGATGGAACCAAACCTTGGAAAGTTGACGGGATTTGGGCAGGTTGAGATAGAGAAGAGAATGTGTTGTAGGAGAGGAAACAAGTCGAGTGAAGGAGCAGACAGGAGAGATGCAGGGCATGTTTTAGCAGCCTTGACTGTAACTTCTAGCTGGAGTGAGAAGGTGTGAGTAATGGTGTGTAGCGAGCAGGAGATGGCTGTGGTCAGAGTGTGGAGAGCCTTGAAGGCCCCATCTTTGTCTTTTAGCTATTTACATTACTTTAATAGAATCTTTGATTCCTTCTTTGACACTTTTGTACACAAACATTTGATTCTTGAATGCTTTTCTTCTTATTTTTCACTGAGTATAGTTTTTAGTGAAATATTTTAGACACACTGAAAGAAAATTATATATAGATAACAAGATGATGAACTCCTATATACCCACAACCCAGCTTAAATAATAAGTTCTAAAATATACACTAAAACTCTTAAAACATTTCTTTAAGTCAACAATTCCAAATATAAAATAGATAAGTGCACTAAAATATTTCAAACTTTATGATAGTCCCATACTGACAATTAGCCCAGTGCTCAGCACGAGGGACATGGCTATGATGAGATGTTCACTGGTTGGAATTTTAGGTACCCATTAAAATTGTATGTGCAAATAACAATAGCTTACATTAATTGTGCTGTTATTAGCTCATTTTGCATGAATTACCTCATTTACTCCTCACAACAGCCCTATGAAGTAGGTATTATTGTCCTCATGTTTATTTTTTCCCACTTTATAGATGAGGAAAATGAGGTAAAGTGAGGTTAAGTAGCTTACCCCTGGTCACCCTCACTAGGATATGGACTCAAGCCATACAGAGAGTCACTTCGGGGCCCATACACTTAACCAGTTCAGAATATGGCCGCCACGAAGAATGTTATAACATGAAAAATGCTCCTATATTAATGTTACCTGAAAAAGGCAGAGTACCAAATGGTATATCTAGTATGTTTATAGTATCTGTGTTTAAAATAAAACAAAATACCTTTCACAGGAATAGAAGAGGCCAGAAAGAAATATTCCAAAAGTGGTAAAGGGATGTCAGAACCAAGGCTAATATTTTTTCTTTTCTGCTTTCCAAATTCTTGTCTAAATCTGTGTATTTGAGAACATTGGTTTCTACAGTAAAGCCTAGTTCATTCCCTTCAATTTTTGACTAGTTGCTTCCTCACTGCTAATGAAACTGCCCTTCCCTTCTTAGTTGTCTTCACTCCTGTCTCATCCCTGCCTCGTCTTTTCAGTAGCAGGGCCCCTGCCTTCGGGGCAGTTCCTCTGAGGCGCTGGTTGTGAGGACTGGCTGCTCAATCCCAACTCCATTCCAGCCCCCAGTCCCATCCATCCTCTTCCACGAATGGGCCATGGTAGGGATCACTTGAACACCTTTTCCTGTCTGCATTGTTTGTTTGAAATGGGAATCTCTTCTCCCAGATTCTAGCAGCATGTTTTCAGGATTAAGCATGTGTCTTATGCCACCAACAGGTCAGAATTTGAGGTCAGCCTTGTCAAGTTGGCTGTATGGAAGACGCTGCTTACTGTCCCCAAATATTCGTTCACCTCTTTTTCCCTACTGACAGAAACCCTGATTTGTAACTGAGCACATGGCCTCACAGAATACAGTCCACTAGTTCAAGCCTCAACTTCTAGCTAGATGTGTCATGCGACTAAGCCCTAGCCAATGAGAAGGGTAAGCAGGAGTGTCTGTCATATGGCGGCTGCCAAGAACTTTCCTTAAAAGACAGTTGTTTTTTGCCCTTTGCCCCTTCTTTGTCCCTTCTTCCATCTGTTGATTAGAATGTGGCTGTGATGGCTGGCACTCTAGCTGCCATCTTGAACTGCGATGATAAGGGCCACACTGTAGGGGTATCTGGTGAGCAGCAAGAAGCCTTGTTGGATGAAGACACTGAGGAGGAGAATCACCATACCAGCCCTAGACCACCTACCTATGGATTTTCTTTTTTATTTCAGTTATGTTAACTTTATTTAATAGGCAGGAATAGTCTTAAAAATCTTTCTCTCCATCAGATGTTTGATTTCCTTGCAAAACTTTTGATCTTTGAGCTTGAACGTGGAGTTTTACTCCAGCAATGATGTAATTTTCCTGTTGTGGTGCATTCTGAAGTTTTTCTGTAGAAAACTCAACCTAACCCAAGCCTTTGTGAAAGCCAGTCTGTCAAAAGGTACAAAGCACCTTCATATATGGCTAAATTGTGCAAAGAGTTCTCTCAGCTCACTCGACACAGTGGTCCAAGGAATTTTTCTAACAAAAGGAAACAAGCCAATTAATACTGTACACAGGGCTAGACACTTCGCTGCTGTGGTGGCCATCTTTAGAATGAAAGCCCTCCCCTAACTCTGGACTTTTACTTAAAAGATCACGTATTGTATGATGTGATTTATATGAAATATCTTGAATAGCCAAATCCATAGAAACAGATTCCTGGTTGCCAGGAACTGGGGATGGGAAGAGACTGCTTAATGGATGTAAGGGAAATTCATCTGTATAGACAATAGGTTTCTTAGGCCAAACAAAAATGATTGCTGACATGTCTTCAGGTGGCCTTCCGGGGAGGCATGAGTTAGCACAGTTATGTAACCAAGGTGTTATCTCCTATGTGAACCCATGTGATCACACTTTCCCATGGCATGTTGCCACTACTGTCCTGAGCCATATATAAGTGCTCGCCATGTTCTCGCCCGCGGCTGCATCCCCCTCCCCGACAATATAGAACTCGTCTCATCAGCTCGCTGCTGCTGGTCTCTTTTTTCAACTCCCGGAAGCCTGCTCCGTTGCACTTGCTGGCCACAGAGCCCACTCCCCGCAGTGGGTAAGGAGTTGCCTTTGGAGGTGATGAAAATGTTCTGTAACTAGATAGAGATGATAGTCTCACAACAGTGTGCATTTACTAAATGTAAAGACTGTACTTTCAGGGATCGTTTCTGTAGTCCATTAATAAATGTCACTGAATTATACACTTTAAAGTGGTTAATTTTATGTTATGTGAATTTCACCTCAATAAAAAAAAGAAAAGAGATTAGAATTGATTCCTTCTTCCATTAATGATTCCACAAATATTTACCCCCTCTTTTTTTGCTTTTTTTAAGAGACTATTTTTTAGAGAAATTTTAGCTTTGCAGAAATATTGTACTTTGCAGAAAATACAAAGATATCCCATATCCTGTCCCCCACCGCACCCACCTTGTTTCTGTTATTAACATCTTGCATTAGTGTAGCACATTCATTACAATTGATGAACCAATATATTTGATACATTATTATTAACTAAAGTCCAAGTTCTCAGTTTTTGTACTGTACAGTTCTACGGGTTTTGCCAAATATACAAGGTCACGTGCCCACCATTACAGTGTCATATAGAATAGTTCACTGCCCTAAAAATGCCCTGTGTGCCACCTATTCATCCCTCTTCCCTCAAGCAGACTCCTGGCAATCACAGATCTTTTATATTATTTCTATAATTTTGCCTTTTCCAGAATATCATATACTGTAGTTGGAATCATACAGTATGTAGCCTTTTTAGATTGGCTGCTTTCACTTAGCAGTATACATTTAAGTTATCCTGTGCCTTTTCTTAGCTTGGTAACTAATTTTTTTAATTGCTGAATAATACTCCGTCATTATAGGAGTATGACAGTTTGTTTATCCATTCACCTATTGAAGAGCATCTTGGTTGCTTGCAACTTTTGACTATTATGAATAAAACTGCTATAAACATTTGTGTGCAGGATTTTGTGTGGACTTAAGCTGTCAACACAATTGAGTAAATACCTAAGAAAGCAATTACTGCATTGTATGGTAAGCCTATGTTTAGCTTTACAAGAAACTGCAAGACTATATTCCTAAGTGACTGTACTATTTTGCAGAGTTCTTGTTGTTTCATATGCTTGTCAGCATTTGGTGGTGTCAGTGTTTTAGATTTTATCCAATTTCATAGCTATGTAATATTAATAGTATCTTACTGTTTTATTTTGCAATTCCCTAGTGACATATGAAGATGAGCATCTTCTCAGAGGATTACTTGCCTTCTGTATACATTGTTGAGATGTCTGTTCAAATCTTTTGTCCATTTAAAATTGTGTTGTTCATTCTTTTATTGTTGAGTTTTAAGTGTCCTTTGTATGTTTTGGATACAAGTCCTTTATCAGGTATATTTTGCAAATATTTTCTCCCAGTCTATATTGTCTTTTCATTCTGTTAATAATGCCTTTCACAAAGCAAGAGTTATTAATTTTAATCAAGTCTAACTTATTTCTTTCATGGATTTTTGTCATTTTATCTAAGAAATTGTTGCCAAATCCAAGGTCACCTAGGTTTTCTCTTATGTTATCTTCTAGAAGTTGTAGTATTGCATTTTACATTTAGGTCTATGATCAATTTTGAGTTGATTTTTTTGTGAAAGGTGTTAGGTTTGTCTGTGTCTAGACTCATATTTTGCATGTTCACTTACTGCAGCACCATTTATTGAAAAGCATATCTTTTCTCCCTTGAATTGCCTTTGTTCTGTTTTCAAAGATCAGTTTATTTTATTTGTATGGATCAATTTTGGGGCTCTCTGTTGAGTTTTACTGATCTCTTTGTTCCTTCACCAATACCACACTTTTTTTTTTTTTTTTTTGAAACAGAGTCTTGCTCTGTTGCTCCAGCTAGAGTGCGGTGCATCATCATCGCTCACTGCAACTTCGAATTCTTGGGCTCAAGCGGTCCTCATGTCTCAGTCTCCCAAGTACTTGCGACTACAGGTGCCTGCCCTGATGCCTGGCTAATTTCTCTATTTTTGGTATAGAGGGGGTCTCGCTCTTGCTCAGGCTAGTCTTGAACTCTTGAGCTCAAGCGATCCTACCAGAGAGCTAGGATTATAGCTGTGAGCTATCACGCCTGGCCCACCACACGGTCTTCATCACTGTAGCTTTATATTAAGTCTTGAATATACACCATGCAGGAGGAGTGTAGAGGATTTTAAATAAACTCAACTGTATTATTTGTTTCATTTGCACAGAGCTATAGTATTGTAACTTTAAAAAATAAAATAAAAAATACTTATTGTAAAAAAAAGTCTACTGTCTTTAATAAATAAACACACCTAATTACTTATACATGGCATAATATTCTAATACTATTCTCTCTCTCTCTCTCTCCATTCTTGTGGTTTTGTCAATATCTATCTATCTTTATATGGTATTTAAGTCATTCACAATTTTTCACTGTTTAAACAATGGTACAAAAAACATCTTTTTCTCCTTCATTGGTAAGGACTTCCCACCCCAGATCTAGAGTTCCCCTTCCTTTCTTAGCCCCTTTTCTTCTAAGACTGGGCAATTTTGTCAACTATCTTGCATCTTTAGTCTCTCCCTCTCTTTGATCTTTTAGTCTAAAACAAGCTGTGCCTTCTCCATCAATAAATTCCCTCTCCTTCAAGTCTCTGTTCTATGTAAACTTTGGACGGGTCTATACTCTCCACTTTCTCCTTTCCCGTTTACGTCATACTTCCCTGCCATCTGAATTTCACCTTAACCATTCTACCAAATCTTCAAGATCCAAGGGTGACGTTGACCTCAGCTACCAAACCAGGGGTCCTTAGACTCTATGGAATCCTTGTTCCCACCTTACCTCTCCCGGGTATTCCGCTGTAGAAGTTCTATCAAGGACTTCTTGATCTCTCTCTCCTTCAGATCCTCAGATGTGGATGTTCCTTCCCAAGGATCACTCCTTTGTTTTCTCTCTTTATATTTTCCTTTTGACAACGTTGTGGCTTGAATTACTACTCCCATGCCAGTGACTCCAAAGTATTTCTGCCTAGACTCCCCCCTTCAAGTTCGAATCTTGCTTTGCAACTTCCTGGCAGACTTTTCCACATGCTTTTCCCTCTGGCACCTCAAGCTCGAAACACTCCAAACATAAAAAAGCCTCATTCCAAATCTCCTACCTGTGTCTCAGCACCATTTATTGAAAAGACTATTTTTTCCCTATTGAATGCTCTTGTCATCCTTATCACAAATCATCTGACTATAAATGTGAGGGTTTATTTATTTATATTTGTGTAAATTTATGGGGTACAATTGCGATTTCATTACATACATTGATGGTATAATGGCCTAGTCAGAGCTTTTAGAGTATCCATCACCTGAATAACATACATTGTGCCCATTGAGTAATTTCTCATCCTCCGTTCCCCTCCCACCCCAAATGTAAGGGTTTATTTCTGAATTCTTAATTCTATTCTATTGATCCATCTATCTGTCTATCCTATGCCTGTACCACCCTGTTTTGATTATTGTAGCTTTGTAGTAAGTTTTGAACTCGGGATGTGTGGCCCTCCACCTTTGTTTTTCTTTTTCAAAATTGTTTTGGCTATACTGGGTTTATGTTTCCTTACATTTCCATATAACCATTACAATCAGCTTGCCAAATTATGTAAAAAGGGCCCCTGAGATTTTGATATGGTGATTGCACTGAATATGTTTTCATAGATTAATTTAGGATGTATTTCTACTTTAACTGAACTCCCTTTTTACATACATTGACATCAGTGACATTTCTTGTCCCTTTTCTCACTGTAGATTTTTATAGATGTGGCTAAGTAATACGCTTCCCTTTTGAAAAATTATCAAATCAAATATTAAAGCAATTTTCTTTCTGTTTTTTGTCCTAGAAACAACAAACTAACCCCTGAATGGAAAAAAAAAAAAAAAGCCTCTCTGCTTTGGTTCTTTTTTAAAAAATCAGCATTAAAAATACTGTACTCAAATTTAACCACATCCACCTAGTTCCTGAGCCAAGCTGTTGTTAATTTAACTCGTTTAGGAAATACCGCCATCTTATGGAGCTTTGAGGTTTTGCTCCCCCAGAATTACCTCGCTGCCTCTGTTCTCTTTTACAGTACGGTGAACACAAACTGGGTGGCATTTTACTTGTCTAGCTGTAGTCTCCTGCCAGTTCACCGTTTGGAAATCTCTGCTGGAACACTGACCAGAAAAAATCTCCTCCTTTGGAACTTAGCTTCACGATACTCCCTTATACTGCATCAAACCGGTTCTGGGATGGTCTGGAGTGTATGGATAAAGGTGGGGGGAAGGGAGTCCTGGAAGTTGGGGGTGGCCAATCTAAAGGACCTGCTACCTCAGGACTTTTTGAGGCCCCTCAGAGGGTGGGGTGGAAGTTTCAGTGCGCTGAGTCTTCTCCAGCCCGTCCTCCCTCCCCCTCCCCCAGCACTTGAGCCAATCTCTCATTCAGGAGTTTTTGCTCTTATAAAGTCTCCTTGAGCACAGGGTGGGGAGCTTGGACCACTGCTACCCCCACTCCCTTCCAAGGTGAAACTAAAGAGAAACAGTCCAGGGTTTCCTCTTTGTCCCCAGGGCAGTAGTAGACACGCACATCCAGGAAAGATTGTCAAGGTTTTGATCAGCCCAAGTAGACTCTCTGACTGCAACCAATCAGGAAAGAGATTGTTAGGAAGTGTTTATTCTGCTACAGTCAACTCACCGTCAGCATGCCCCCAGTAATTGCGTTCTAAATGGGAGGAAGTGGGAGTACAAATATCCACACTGCACACCATCTCCCCTCTGCAACTTGGTCAAGTATTTCTCTGGAGTAGGAGGAGTACTAGGATAAAAGTTCAAGTTTTACTTCCGGTGCCTCTATTCTATTTGTACCTTCCGGGCCTAGATCAAATACCTCCTTCTCCAGGGAAGCCCTGCCTGGAGTTATCCCTTGTTCCTTGGGGCTCCTGTGGCATCACCACACCCTGCCCAGTACTTACAGGTAATACATTACATCACCTTGAGTTCCAAGTAGCAGAAGCCTCGGGATTACGACCATGGGATTTGGAGTCAGGGAGAACAGGGTTTGAGTCCTGAATTCCCACCTCTTCCTAGCTTTGGGATGGTGGGAGGATACTTTGCCTCATTGAACCTGGGTTTCCTCATCTATCGAATGTGGGTAATAGTGCCAACCGTGGCTGAGAGTTGCTGTGAGAGTTCATCAGCGAATAAGGGTCTGGAAAGGGTAGTCCCTGTAGTCATACTTATTATGGAAGGCAGGCACTGTGTTTTACTCACTGTTGCTTTCACTGTGCCCAGTTCAGTGCTTTACACACAGGAAATGCTTGCTCAATATTTAATATTATTGAATCAAGGTTGAAAGAGTTCATGTACTTTATGAACAGGGTTGGAGAGAGTAATAGTTTCACCAAATTGTCTCCCCAAATGGCCCAAGGAATGAAATATTTATAAAAACAACTGAATAGAAGACCAAGACTTAGGGCTTGTTGTTCTTTACTTTAAAAAAAAATTGTGGTAAAATATACAGAACATAAAATTTGTCACTTTAATTTTTTTTTTTTTTTTTTTTGAAGAGAGCAGGTCTCACTATGTTGCCCAGGCTGGAGTACAGGTGCTATTCACTGGCACAATCCCACTACTGATCAGCACAGGATTTTTGACCTCTCTGTTTCTGATGTGGGCAGATTCACCCCTCCACAGGCAACCTGGTGGTCCCTGCTCCTGGGAGGTCACCATATTGATACCGAACTTAGTGTGGACACCTGATTGGCATAGGGCACTATAGCCCAGAACTCCTAGGCTCGAGCGATCCTCTTGCCTAAGTCTCCTGAATAGCTGGGACTATAACCATGTACCACTGTGCCTCACCATTTTAACTATGTTTTGTGTACAACTCAGTGGCATTAAGTACATTCACGTTGTTGTGCAATGTGATCTAGGGCTTGTCTTTTTTTAAAACCAGAGGTTCTCTGGATAATGCCTAGGATATGGAAAAGGCACTTTAACACATTTGCTAATCAAAGCATCATAAATCTTGCTTTTTTCCAGAGATAAAACATCTAAGACACTGTACCTCTTCCCAGAGCTCTGAACATTTGAGTTAGCCTAATTATAGTGTTGTGACTTAGAGCCAGACTTGCTAGTTTAAATCTTGGCTCTCAGCCGGGTGCGATGGCTCACACCTGTAATCCTAGCACTCTGGGAGGCTGAGGTGGAAGGATCACTTGAGCTCAGGAGTTCGAGACCAGCCTGAGCAAGAGCAAGACCCCGTCTCTACTAAAAAATATATAGAAAGAAATTATATGGACAACTAAAATTACATATAGGAAAAATTAGCCAGGCATGGTGGCACATGCCTGTAGTCCCAGCTACTCGGGAGGCTGAGGCAGGAGGATCGCTTGAGCCCAGGAGTTTGAGGTTGCTGTGAGCTAGGCTGACGCCACGGCACTCACTCTAGCCCAGGCAACAGAGCGAGACTCTGTCTCAAAAAGAAAAGAAAGAAAGAAAGAAAAGAAAGGAATAAATCTTGGCTTTCCCAGTGGCTCACTGTGTGACCTTGGGCAAATTACTTAACCTTTCTGTGCCTTAGTTTCACATTTTAAAGCAGGGGTCATAGTAATTGTACCTATCTTAGAGAGGGTTGTTGGGATGATGAAAGGAATAAATATTTGTGAATAGCCTGTGTCTGGGGTACGGTAGTTGCGATGTAAGTATTTGGTATTGTTTTCATGATTTTTTCTCTCTTTTTTTTTTTTTTTGAGACGTCTCACTCTGTTGCCCGGGCTAGAGTGCCGTGGCATCAGCCTAGCTCACAGCAACCTCAAACTCCTGGGCTCAAGCGATCCTTCTGCCTCAGCCTCTCGAGTAGCTGGGACTACAGGTATGCACCACCATGCCCGGCTAATTTTTCCTATATGTATTTTAGTTGTCCATATAATTTCTTTCTATATATTTTTTAGTAGAGACGGGGTCTCACTCTTGCTCAGGCTGGTCTTGAACTCCTGAGCTCAAACGATCCACCTGCCTCGGCCTCACAGAGTGCTAGGATTACAGGCGTGAGCCACCGCGCCCAGCCTGTTTTCATGATTTGAAATAATGTCTTCAAGGTCTCTCTGCTGCAGGATTGAATGTGCTATGAGAGAAGACACTATCAGTTTTTGTCTACCTTTATTTGGTTGAGTTCCTTGAAAATGTTTCCATATGGAGTTATAGTTCATCATCTTCCCTTTTTTTAATCTTTAAAAATTTTTCTTTATTTGTACTTGAACTTAAGAAATGGTCAAGATGATTGATTACTGCTTCATGAGCTTTTTGGTTTTATTTTAAAGGTGAAGTGAGTTTTGGGAAGGAAATGGTTAGGAAAA
Source organism: Eulemur rufifrons (assembly GCF_041146395.1). Classification (NCBI taxonomy): domain Eukaryota; kingdom Metazoa; phylum Chordata; class Mammalia; order Primates; family Lemuridae; genus Eulemur; species Eulemur rufifrons. The sequence continues at coordinate 31,385,948 of NC_090983.1, read as the reverse complement.
TAAATATTTCCCTTTTTGACTTACCAAGGGAACTTGAGACCCAAAGAAAAGGGTGGAACACTTAGTGGCTTCCAGGAATTCATGTCCAGGAGTCTTTGGCTTTACCTGGGAAAACCCTGTGCTCTACAGTGACAAAGAAAGTTGTAAATTTGCCAGTAGGGGACGCTGTTTGTCAGGGTTATCTTAATGCAGGAAAAGGGGAGGGGAAAAAGACAGATAGGCAATGATGACATCAGCAGGAAATTAATATCAGACCAGAAGATCCAGTTTGCACCAAACGGCCAGCAGGTCTTGAGCTCTCTTCCCGCGCAAAAGGATTCTAATTTCTCTAAAACTTTGTTTTCAGGCAATTTCCTCGAGAACCATTTACCTCCAGAGGATTGGTGGAACTTGATCGGAAGGTGGGTAAGTAACACTCTCCCCGCTGCCCCCACACTATGTACTCTGATCTTTCCTTTGCTTTTTCTTAGAAACTTGTAAAAACTCATGTCAGCAATGGCGCTATTTCTGCCTGGATTTCTTTACCATGCCAGGGAAAACGAAAGTTAATAAAAAACCAGGCAGGCTTCAACATAGCGTTTTACCGCCAGAAATATGCTAGTCCACAGAGACTCCCTGCAGTTAGAGATCAGAATCTTCAAGAAACCTCAAGGCGAATGTCTGATGTGGTAGAATAGAAAGGCATCTCCAAGAAACCACTCACGTGACCTCAGGGCTATTAGCAGGGAAGACCCATGGACGATCCCATTAAAATCAGCATTTTAAAATTTCCATTTTCCTAACAACACAACTATGTGCTCATTGCATAAAATTTGAGAAACTCACATGGGAGCCCCCCAAATTTGTATTATCTATATATTTTTATTTTATATTTAAAAAATTTTTTTAAAATTCTTTTTTTGAGAGACAGAGTCTTCCCGCCTCGGCCTTCCAAAATGTTGGGATTATAGGCATGGGGCACTGTGGCTGGCCTGTTTTATCTACAGTTATACCACCTCCATGTAACCATTCTTTGTTATTGAAGTTTTGATTTTTGTTATGTGTTCCTTGCTTTAGAAATATATTCCTGTTTCTAAAAATAGCCAAGTCTTGCATAATAAATATATGCCTTAAGTCCTTATAGAATAAATAACATTACAAGGGAAATTTTATCAGTGCACTGTTCCTTTGATTAGAATGAAATTTGGTGTAGAGAACACTGAAGTTTGTGAACTGGTCTGCTGGGAACGTTAGCTTGTGTAATTTGCAACTTCCTACACTGATTTGAGCAACTCTTATCTGAAACTAGCTTTTCCTTCTGGGTCTCTGGCTAGGGCTTCCCCTTCTGTGAGATGCAGGCCTGCCTTGTTACGGGGCACAGTCCGAAGTTACGGATGTAACAAACATCCCTCATGGTACTGTAACTGAGGTCAAGTTCATACCACTCGATGGCGGACAGCCAGTAAGTCCAGAGACAAGGTGTTGGGGCAAGGAAGACTTTTATTGCAAGAGCAAGCAAACCGAGAAGATGGCGGACTGATGTCCTAAAGAACCACCATAAGTTAGTGTGAACTTTAGGTTCCTTTTCATCTTAAGGGAAGGGGAAGGGGAGGTTGGGTTTCAAGAGGTCACCAAGGAGAGCAGACAGCTGGCATCAGTCAGCGAGGGCTTCGGGGATTGTAAAACCTCTCTGCTCTTGGTCAGTTAACTTTGGAGGATGCAGGACAGGATATTTCTACTTGTGTGTATACTATACTTGTTTTATCTTCCTGGGAATTAGTTTTAGAAAAGGTGCGGTTGTCACCTTTCTTTTAGCCTCTGTGCAGAGCTAAGCAGAAGATTTTGACCTAGAGGACATTGCCACAGGGGGCCAGTAGCAAAATGGAGGTAGTTGAGTTAAGCCTCCCTTCCACTGCTACAATTTCCCCACTGTCAAAGGTTCATTCCACAATCTTGTGGAATTGGGGCCAGGGGCGTCTCAGCACTGGCTAATTCCTGCTGGGCGAGGTGGACAAAGGGCAACTGTGGAATGAAACTGACCTGACTAAGGAAATATTTCCTAGTGCCCTTCTTTGGAGCAATGATCATAGGCATCTCCCTTTTTGTTTTGTTGCTTGTGATCAGACCTGTACAGCTCTTGGTTGCAGAATATATGATATAATAAGTTTTGCTAGTGTGTATATCATCGTAACCAAAAGAAGAACAGTGAAGCCTGATTTCTGAATGCATCCCAGAATTCACCAGATTGCACCGGGAATCCAAGAGAATAGGTCTATAAACCAGTCTCTAAGAGTGTCTAGGCTTAAACCTGCTTTGGTGTTCGAAGGTTTGTTGGAGCCAGGGAGGCTGTTGCTTAATTTGGTCAATATGCATCTTTTGTCTCTTTCAGAGAAGGAATTAATATAAGTGCAACAGGTGGTGTTAGCCACCATACAGACTCCTCTTTGTTCTGTAAGCATGTAGTCTAGTACAATGTGGTTATCAAGCACTACTTTAGCAAGGGAGTCGAATGATTTTCATAGACTAGCAAGAGCAAGGGCAGTTTTATTAGCAGTAATATTTAAAGTTTTAGATAAATTTGTCAGTACACGTTGATGAGCAGGGAGGAGGGAGTAGCCAAATAAATATTTATCTCCATCTGGAATTTCCCCCAGGAGATCACTGGCCACTCTGGTAAATAATTTTAGAGAACTGGTCCAATGGGCAACCTCCAACCTGTTATGGACAGAAAAGGGGGTCACTGTGAGTCCCTTGAGGCATAATCTCTGAAGAGTGTTAGCTAGGCAGGGCGAGGCCCATCGGCCTTTGTCCCAACTGCACACAAAAATGTATCTCTGAGGGGCACACAACCCTCAAGAGGGTCTCATCTGTAACTGACTCATATTGAAATGATAATCATCCTGATTTATTTTTTGGTTTATTGACCTCTTAGTTCTGGTTCTATTATAGTTCATAGATTAGGAGGGATCCCCTTAGCTGCACCATTTTCTGGAGTGGCACATCTAAAAACACATAGGGGGCTTAGTCTGAGACAGATCAGATACAATTTTTACTCTGTATAGGGCTTGGGAAGAAATGAATGGGAATAGACAGAGAAGCCTTTCATGCCAATTTGGTGTTAATAACTGAGTAGGTTGCACCCATGTCCATTAAAAAGTCAGTTTGTTCTCCCTGCCAAAGGTACCCAGGGCTCCTGTGGGGGAATCCGAATGGGGTGTCAAGCCTGTATTCGCATGTTGTAATGCAGTTACTGAGTGCTTTTATCTATAGTTTTGGAGCAGCACCTTAATCCTTGCCTGGTGTGGTCTTAGGTTCTGTTTAAAATTTGTTATCTTACTGTCACAGAGTCTGTTCTGTCAGTCTTATGATCTCTATCTGAACATTAATGTTAAACTCCAAAAGGGAGGGGGCGTAATGAGGCGCGTCTGACCTCACTTACCTTCGTGGCCAGGAACTCAGGTTTAAGGTTTTTCTGGGGTCCCCTTGGCCAAGAGGGGGTTCGTTCACTTGGCTTGGGGGGCTTAGAATTTTATTTTAGTCTACAGTTCCCCATTTTGGCCAAGATTTGCCAGAGGCAGCATCAGTGTTATTTTGTCCCATCATTGCCAGGGTGGCGTGGTCACCTGCCCAGGCCCATCCAGGCCCTCAGTGGGACCCCTGTGGCTAAGGAACTTAGGCCAAGGGCTTACAGCTACTTAAATATTTTGGGCCAGATGGGAATGGAGGTGGACAGGCATTCATCAACGCTTTGACACCTTTTAGGCAACATAAGAACAAAAATCAAAATGCCAAAGCCAAAGTAACAAAATTAACTTATCTGTAAACATTGAGTTACTATAACCCTGGCTTTAGTTGTAGACTTGTAGCAATTTGCAAAATAAAACATAAGCATTTTGATAAAGCCATTTGAGCCTAAGGTGGCTGATAAGTTTTTATCCTAGCTTTATTTGTAAACACCATAACTGGGAACAACGATAAAAAAAGGCTCTGTCATCATGTATCTTGATTGCCCTTTAGTAATTCTCTTTTAAGTGTATGGGAAGCAGGGAAATGTTTAGGGTTGGGATGGACGGAAAGGAGGCAAAATCCCCCAGTTTGCCAGCTTTTTAGGCATTTGTGTGCGGGTCCTTGATTTGGATGGTCTGGACTAATTTTATTCCTCAAAATTGGCCCTTACCCTCTCACACGCCCACCTCTTCCACGATAGTCGCTAGGTCCACAGGGAGGATGTCTGTACAGTGTTAGCAGCAGGGCACTGCTGATGGAGAACAGACTGGGCCGGTGGGATTGAGTAGTTTTCAAATTCTGGAGATACCAGGTACACTTTGCTATTTACTTAATTTTTATCTTGAGTCTGGAAAAGAAAGCATAAAGAATTAGTAATGCTTTAAGCAAAAAGTCATAAAAGAATTATTTTAGTCCTCTATCTGTTCAGTTCCATGTAATTAATTTTTGTTTTGCTTGATATTGGGTTAGCAATCCTCATGAATGCATGAGCTTTTTAATTAGAGACCTTTTTATCTAGTCCAATCAGAAACATGTATTCAAGAGTACTAATCAGAGTCCTTTCCATGAATTTTTTTTGAAGTAGCCATTATAAATTACTTTTTGAGAAAAATCAAAGTAAAACAACAATTGTCTGTGGATGACAAAAATCTTAAAATAGTCATGGTGAAAGACACAAAGGAAATTTGATTATTTCTGTGGCATATAACAATTTAACATAATCATAATTATTATTGATAACATATACCAAGACATATCAGATTTTTTAGGAATCTCATACAATTTTGGAACACATATTAATAACATGTTTAGATAACTTTAACTCAAGGAAAGTTAAATACCATTTCAAATTTGGCAATGTTTTCCCTAGAATTTTAACATACCAAATAAGCCTTCTATGTTTTTCTCGGACTTTTAGAGGCCCTAATATCAAAAGTTAGTTTGAAGTAATTTGAAATTTTTAATATTAGAAAGTTTGTCAAATATTAAAAGTTTAAAGCATTTGTTCAAAATAGAATCACAAGTCACTGTAAAATAATGATCATTTATTTAACCAAGAGTGATTAGTCATCAAGAGACTTCAACGTACGGGAAGTTACAGGGATGTAAAAACCTTACTCCTTTTACAGTTTAGTTTTCCTAGTTATTCATAAACCTCATAAAGACAAGACACGAATTGTCTTGATAAAGCATAAAATCTTTGTTTCTTTTAAGCCAGTTACCCAAAAGGTAAAGAAAAACCTTTGATTGTTTCTTTTTCATGGGAAGCTCATTTAGACAACTTGGAAGTCAGACACGATAAGAAATGGCACTTGAATTAGCCAAACACAGACGAGTGTATGTAGGGTCACGAGTGTACAGTGCATTATAAAGGAATGCGAATAAGAAAAACTAGTACTTGGAATAGGAGAACAAATGACTCAGCAACAGCTTGAGAAGTTTTCTGACCATATTAAATAATTTAGACCTATCAAGAAAAGCCCAGTGTAGAATTAAGACATACTGAAGGAAAACATTGTTTTTCTAAACCTTTAAAATAAAACATTTTAGCGTCAGGCCATAACAACAGATTTAGGAGCACACGGGAGAAAAGTTATAGGAGCTGATGCAAAAGTCGAAGGTGAGAATTACCACCCTAGGCCTTCTCAAGGGGAGAAAAAGCTGAAATCAGCAAGACATACAAGAAGTTAAACTTTGGACATACAAGTCTGAGAAAGTTTTTAAAAAAGGAAAAAGAACAATGGTGATCTAGCACCTCTTGTATTATCCTGGATAGAGCTGCATGCAGCCCATGCTACTAAGTAACACAAGAATGGAAAACAAGCACCACATGTACTCAACTATCAAATTGGTATTAACTGATCAACACTTATGTGCACATATAGTAGGAACATTCCTTGGGTGTGGAGCAGGTGGGAGCAGGGAGGAGGGGATGGGTACATTCATACCTAATGGGTGCAGTGTGCACCATCATGGGGATGGACACGCTTGAAGCTTGAAGCTCTGGCTTGGGTGGGCAAAGGCAATATATGTAACTTAAACATTTGTACCCCCTTACTATGCTGAAATAAAAAAAAATAATAAAAGGAAACAGGTTATAGAACTGAAATCAATATGTCATGTAACTTCATTAAGAGCAAATTAATACTTTAAGAAAACATTGTTGTTTTCACCCCAAATTTTTCTTTGTAATTGCAGACAATTTGATCTCATATAAAATTTCTTCATAAATTTTCTTTTATGAACCTTATCATAAATTACATAGAGCATCTACAACATACTTGGACTTTTTGTTTTGTCCTAAATTTCCCCTTTCTTAAATAACCACTCATTTATTTTAGGACAAAATTTTACCATCAGAGTTCTTTTTTATACAAAATTATTTTTTTTTATTTTTTCTGTTTAATTTTTCTTACTAAAAATAAATTTTTATAACTATAACTTTTCTCACATCTCTCTCTCCTATTTTACTGGTTCCTATCTTGTTTTTATTTTTCCTTAAATATATATATATATATATATATATATATATAGATTTTGGAGACAAGGCCTCACTCTGTTATCTAGGCTAGACTGCAGTAGCACCATCACAGCTCACTGCAACCTCAAATTCCTGCGCTCTAGCAATCCTCCTGCATTAGCCTCCCAAAGTGCTAGTATCACAGGCATAGGCCACCATGCTCAACCCGCCTTAAATCTATATTTTGAATCAACCTTTAAATAACCTCTGAATAGACAAAATTATTTTTAATGAGGACATATTTTATGTCTCTTATATAATTTTTCTCATTAAAAGCATGTTATTCTTTGGTATACTTTATATATAGAATCTCATATATTGACTAAAATATAAAAATAGAATTCTTGGTGTGGCTTGCACCTATAATACAGATGTGGCTCACGCCCGTAATCCTAGCACTCTGGGAGGCCAAGGTGGGAGGATCACTTGAGGTCGGGAGTTGGAGATCAGCCTGAGCAAGAGTGAGACCCTGTCTCTACCAAAAATAGAAAAATTAGCCGGGCATGGTGGCGCATGCCTGTAGTCCCAGCTACTTGGGAGGCTGAGGCAGGAGAATGGCTTGAGCCCAGGAGTTGGAGGCTGCAGTGAGCTATGATGACGCCACTGCACTCTAGCCTGGGTGACACAGGGAGACTTTGTCTCAAGAAAAACAAAAAACAAAAAACCCAAAAAACAAAATTCTTATTTTAGTGACTTTAAATTTTAGTGAAAACCTAAGAAGCAGGAAATCAGGAATTGTCTGTCATATATCAGTATTTTTAGATGAGAGCCATTTTATAAGTTTTGGAAAACATGTTTCCTTATAATTTTTCTGTTAATTGGAAATGATCCAGACATTTAAAGAATATTTACTATTTTATTTAATAAAACCTTAAGATTCCAAATTACATGAAAAGTTCACCTCAGTATTAATCCCATTTTAAATTTACTCAATTTATTCATTTTTAGCAGGTTAGATTCCTTACAAAAACTGAGGTATTAGACAAAGCTAGTCATCATTTTAAGTTGTTCTCCTTTTATAGCCTGTGGGCGAATATTAAATATTTGTCTAAGTATGTACCTTAAAGTTAAATATATGGGTATTTTGCCAGTAGCTCAGAAGATTCAGCTGTTTTTATTAAACCAATGATATTAAATTAGTCTTACTTTTCAAAAATCACACAAACAATGATCATTTTTGGTTTTGGCTGGGTCTATAATTTTGTAAACTTTGTTTCAACCCTGATGCCTTAAAACATCTAATAAAGGCAAAACATAAAAATGATGAGTAAACCCAGGCAAAAACATATGCTGACATTTGAAGACATTTTAATGTTTTTTTAGTCAATGATTTAAAAACTAGCTTTATTTATTAAAGATTACTAAAGTCACATGAACCTGCAAAGCATTTTGGCTTATTTACTAAATTTATGAGCTTGCCTTTATTTATAAGCCAATGTGGTACCAAGTGGACAAAACATATGACATAATGCATGCACATACACATAAACATATCTAAGCACATATACACATATGCCCACAAAGATCTAATCGTTTTTACCTCTGAAGTCTAGTCATGAGATAACAATATAAACTCACCAGTTTGCAAAAGATTGTTGGGTCCAAATTATATCTGAAAAGTTGGAATTTTTCACATGGCTAAACTTTATTTACCCTAATAGATAATCTAATGAAGGCTGTGGACCAAAGTTTAGGGTAAAGCAGTTTCCATGGCAACATAAGTTTTTTTATATATTTATTTATTTTAGAGACAGGGTCTTGCTCTTGCTCAGGCTGGTCTCAAACTCCTGATCTCAAGTGATCCTCCTGCCTTGGCCTCCCGCAGTGCTAGGATTACAGGTGTGAGCCACCATGCCCAGCGAACAATTTAAGTTTAAAAAAGCCTCTTTTACTCCTTTGTTTTCTTCAGTTTCAAATGAGTTTTCAATGTTGATATTTTAGCCAGAACTGGCTGAATTGTATAGGAAACCAAGATTTCCAAGTAGCCTTGAATTAGTAATGCCATAAACAGTGAGTTTCATTTCAACAAAAGTAGAATGTAACAACAGATTCAAAGTAGGCAGAAAAGAAAATCAAGACAGTTTAACAGCCTGTACATTTTACCTTTACGGTGGCAGATTGACCATTGGAGCTCTGAATTTTCCTTGATGTAATTTGCCCATCAATCTAAACATGTGCACAAGAAAGGGCCATGATATGTAGCCAGGTGGAGTCCTAGAAAACCTGGCATGCCTTTGAATTTTCTAATCGACAGTACATTTACATGCATACAGCAATTCAGATAAACACTCACTACAAAGAGAAATTCAAGAGCTTTCAAACAAAAGCCCGGAGGGTACAAATCAAACAAATGCAAATGAGCTTGTTCACACATTGGGTAAGAGTCCAACAACTATTCCTCTCTGCAACTGCATACCCTAGCAAAAACAAGAACAGGGTGGCTTATTCCAAGGAAAAGCCCAAATGGAGGGGAAGGGAGTTCCTGGTTTTACACATCAGAGAGACTTGCCCTACAAATTCCAAATCAAGTCTGTTGACTCACAGAGGTTTGTCGGTTCTTCGCTCCAACGGATATAGGCTGGGGCAGTCGTGCCTTCCCGAGGAATGAAGGGAAGTCCGGGAAACAAATGGCCCCAGCAGCTGCTAGGGACGTGCCCAAGAATTCCCCTGAACGGGGTCAGCTGGCAGTGAGCAGCGACTCCTGGCTGGGTCTTGCCAAATTTGTAACCAATTTCAAGCTTATACCACCCGCTGCAGGACAGCCAATAAGTCAGGAGACAAGGTGTTAGGGCAGGGAAAGTGACTTTTATTCAGAGAGCCAGCAAATCGAAAGAATGGTGGACTAATGTCTAAAGAACCACCTTACGTTAGTGTGAACTTTAGGCTCTTTTTTATCATAAGGGAAGGGGAAGGAGGGTTTGGGTTGCAAAAAGTAACCAAGGACCGCAGACATCTGGGTGTCAGTGAGGGTGTGAGGAGGTTATAAAACTTCTTTGCTCTTGGTCAGCTAACTTTGGAGGATGAAGGGCAGGATGTTTCTAAAAATCTTTAACGTAGCATTGTTACTCGTGTACAAGAAAAGTACACTGTGTATACTTTTCTTATGTCCCTGGGAGTTAGTTTTGGAAAAGGGACGATTGTCACCTTTCTTCTAGCCTCTGTGCAGGGTTAAGCAGAAGATTTTAACCTAAAGGCTGTTGCTGCAGGGGGCCAGAGCAAAATGGAGCTAGTTGTGTGACACTTCCCTTCCACTGCTACAGCACCTCGTTGTCCTCGGGTTGGTAGATCCTTCAGAAGGATAACCCCCCAGATTGCTATTTCTCTAAAACTTAACGTATACATCCAAGTGCTGTTTCTCCCATTTGGTAGTAATGAACTTTGGGTTTGAGAGTGCCAATCAGGATACCAGGTGTGAGCAAATTGCACTATTTCCTCCTCTCTCTTGAGTATTTCCTACTGGTGACATTTTGATTTGGGAGAAATCAGAGTAAATTGAGTTCCACTATAAATTTCTCCAAACCTTCTAAAGTAACTTGCAAGTGTTGGAGTGGAGTTTTCTGGGCTGTTGGTTTCTGAAGTAGTCTCACAGTAATTTTTATTTTTCAGAACTTCTAGGAAAGTCTGATGCCTGGAACAGAGGAGGCTGGGATTGCGGGAGGGCCTGGGAAGACAGGGTGCTGTGTGTCTTCGCTGTCTAATGCCCTGCCTCACCTCTCTGTCTCTTTCAGAATGGCCATGGCATCTCAAGGTCTGAGTTTCAGTTCAGATAAAAACTGTAAAGTGAACTTTCGAGAGAGGCTTCTGATTATTGATTCAAGACTGGGGGCCAAGGACGTGGAGCAACTGAAGTTTCTCTGCCGGGACTTTGTCTCCCCCAAGAAGTTGGAGACGTGCCGCTCAGCCTTGGATATCTTTAATCTTCTCTTGGCAGCAGAGCTGCTGAGTGAGGAAGACTCTTTCTTCCTCGCGGAACTCCTTTATATCCTCGACTGGAAATCACTGCTGAAGCACCTCAACTACACGAAAGAGCAAGTGGAGAGTTTGCTGCCCACCCAAAGGAAGGTCTCTCTGTTTAGGTGAGGATGGGTCTATGATGAAGGCATCTCACGTTCATTCTGGCCACTGGGGCTTTGAAAGGAAGCTGGAAGTAAGATCTTTTTCTTGTCTGCCTCCTTGGATGATAAACAGGAAACTCTAAACCAGGAGCTTTCTCAGCCTCAGAATGAGCTGGGAGGTCAGCAAAGCTTCAAGACCCAGCTCTGGGCCTGGAGGTGGCGTCCCTTTGTTTGCTTCTCACTAGCAACAGAGCCCACTCCGTGTCGCAGAGCCCGCACTTTTCCTGGTTACCAGCCTCAGCGCTCGCACAGCCCTTCCTCCTGGTGGTCACTGGTGTGTCTACCCATGTCCAGGGATCTCCAGAAGAGAGTAATATATACTTGGAGCTAAATAAGCAAGAGGAAAAAGGAAATGTGTTTCTAGGGTAGGGAGGGATGCCATTGGTGGCATATCTAATTACAGATTTTTATACATTTTTGAGTGAAAATCCAGAGAGGTAAAATATAGGCATTTTGCCCAAAGAGGTAAAATTTAGGCAGCGGGCTTATCATGAGCCAGACCTTAGATGACAATGTTTTAAATTGTCCACTGACATAGTGTCCACATCATAGAATCCCAGAGGAGGAGCCTTGGAAGGGTGTTTTATGGTCAGGGTGATGAGAACACTTTGAGCCTTAGCACTGGAGCTGGTGCCCAGAATCAGAGCTGCCCCTGGGTCAGGGAAAGGAATGTTGAGTTCCAGAAATCCATATTTCCATTCTGCTGGGTAAACATCTGAGGGATGGTCTCTCGTACAGGGCTGTCTAGCTCGTGAATGAAATATTCAGTTCTTTTGGTTGTAGGTGACACGACTATCCAGAAGCTGGGGTAGTTTCCTTCCTTTTTCAGTATGTGGCTGACTGCATGTGGGCTGGCGTCAGGTCCTCTCAACAGAGGGCCTATCAGGGAAGCCTGAATCTCCCTTCAGAATGGAGCCAGGAGACGGGAGGGCAGCCGCGCTTGTGTTTTGTGCCTTCCTAGTGTGATGAAAACGGCCCTAGGCTGGAATCAGAAGGCCTGCCTCTCCTTCTTGCTGTGTTATCTTTATTTATTTATTTATTTATTTATTTTTAGAGACAGGGTCTCGCTCTGTCACCCACGCTGGGCTTCAGTGGCACAATCATAGCTCACTACAGCCTTGACCTTGTGGGCTCAAGTGATGCTCTCTCCTCAGCCTCCTGAATACAGGCATGTGCAACTAAGCCTGGCTAATTAAAAAAAATTTTTTTTGTAGAAATGGGGTCTCTCTATGTTGCCCAGGCTGGTCTTGAACTCCTGTACTCAAGCAATACTCCTCCTCGGCCTCCTAAAGTGCTGGGATTACAGTCATGAGCCACTGCACCTGGCCATTATCTTAATTTAAATAAGTCACTTAGAAACTCAGAGTTTTCATTTTTGAATCTATAAAATGGAGTTAATAATTGTCTACTTATGGAGTTGATCATTCAAATGGCAGGAAGCATTTATGAAAGCACTTTGTTTACTATGGTGTCCTCTGCAAGTGTGAGGCTTTATTTGTCATTTTGGGTGTATGTCTTAGAAACCTGCTCTATGAACTGTCAGAAGACATCGTCCCGGAGAACTTACAGCACATGATCTTCCTGCTGGGAGACTCGATTCCCAAAATCCCAATGGTGAGTGGGTCACATAGAGTGGGGTCGATGTTTGCACTGCCTTAATCAATGATTGGGAGGATGCTGAGAAATATTTTCAGGGAGGTTTATTTTTTGTGGAAGACAATGTCATACAAGGTTAGGAACATCGACTTTGGTGTTGAATGGGTCTAGATTCTAGTCCCGATTCTGCTTCTAACCTGGTGATGCAGGGCAAGTGATTGAACCTTCCTGAGTTTCTATTTTCTTATGTGTCGAATGCTGGGCAATTATGCTACTTCCTTTTAGGACTGTTGGGAGGATTAGATGAAATAATGTGCGTGAAGTATTAGCATGAGGGCAACATTGGCATAGTGACAACCATGCCGTAAATGCTAATTGCTGTTGGCATCCACCGTGTTTTATGGTGTAAAAATGTTCAGGGCACAATAAGGAAATGTGGAATCGGTAAACAATGGTAGAGTAGAAATTATTTGTTCATTGTCTACTTTGGGTGAGGTTTCTGAGGGAGCCTGGGTGTCCTTTTCAGTGGACTTTGCAGCATCTCCCATGTAGGATTTCAGTGAAGATCAAATGCGAGTTTGAGGATGTGCTTTTTAAAGGGCTGCTCATATGCTTTGAATTAATAGTAATGTTTTTAACATTAATGTAATTATTCTTTTTAGTATTGCTCTATTCGTCATATTTAAGGCTGGGAAAGTAGCTGCATGTTTCTCTCCTGGGCCTCAAAACTTTATGTTTTTCTTTTGATTCTAATAACAACTTGTGAGAAGCAAGGTAGTTAATTTGAGAAGGGAGTGATTTTCAAATTTTACCCTAAAACATTAATTGTATTTTTCAACTGCTATTTTTATTAGATTTTAAGTTGTGGAATGTTTGAAAATATAAAAAAAAATACATGTAATATGTATGGAAGTTATGAAATGTAGTGATAAAGTGAACAGCCATGAACTTACTATCCAACTTTTTTTTTATTCTTTTCTTTTTTTGCTTTTAAAGGGGATCACTACCCAACTTCTGAATGCCAATATCAAAGCCTCCTGAGACTGTATGTGTAGTTCTCCCAGATCAACTGACATTACTGACAAATAACTTTAAAGTAAAATCACTGAGGAGTGGGAAACTGATTTACATCTAGTAGATCAAATGAGGACTATGTTAGTAATTTATTATGCATGTTTTCTGGTGTCAGATCTGTAGATCTGAGCAAGTTAATACTGTTTTGGCTAAAACCTTTGAGTCTTTTCCCTACCCTCCTCTTTAGAGCCCTCAGGGATCTCAGCTGTTGTGTTCTTCTAGTTGGTCATTCTTATTCTACCTCTTGGGCTTCCTTTCTCTCAAAGATTGGCTGTAGGCTCTTTGGGGGTGGGGACTGAGTCTTACCCATCCTTGTAGCCCCAGAACCTTGCAGAGTCTGTTACAAAGTGGTGCTCAGGTGATCCCAATGAAAGCATGAATGAATGAATGGGATGATGTGATCTTCCCCCTTCTTTCTTTCTGAGAAAGGTGCCTGAACCCTTTGTATTTACAGGATTTTACCATAAATAACTAAGGGGATTAGCAGGATGAAGTAAAGCACTGGAGTGAGATTTATAGCATTCTCATAGATTTTGTTGCTCTTTGTCAGGATCTACTACTTTTCTTCCTTAGATGGCCCCTGGAAGTTCTGTGCTTTTTGTTTTTTACACTTGTTTTTGTTTTTTACACTTTTTTCTTTTAAATATTTTTATTGTTTAAAAAAAACAACAACACATGGGCACAAAAAACGACATAAAACAAATTAATAACTTAATGTATTACTATAAGGCTAATACCCTTGGAACCAGAACCTACGTCAAGAAATTAAATTTTGTGCTTTAGCAAAATGACATTTTATAATGTGCCATCTGAACTTTCCAGCTATGCTTCTCTGTTGAGTGTTTTCAAAATAAATGGAATAGAATTAAAAAAAGACAGAAAAAGAGACAAAGATTCTGATTCAAGCAGCAGAGACAGAAAAAAATAAATAAAAAAGGAAATAGACAAAAACAAAAAGAAATAGAATTTTGCCAGCCACTCCAGACAGCCTCTGGTTAGCCCTATTTCAGTCATGGCTCCTTCCTGGCCCCCTGGGACCACTCTCCCGACTTTACAGAACCACATTGTCCTATTATGTTTCTTTGTGGTTTTATCATTTAACTGTGCATCCCTAGACCCCAAATTTAGTTTTGCCCAGTATTTTCTGTCAAGTGCCTTTTAATCTATAGTCCAAACTCTCCTCTCCCAATCTTTCTTTGTCTCAAAATGTATCTGTTGAAGAACCTCAGGGCAGTTGGTCCGCAGAGTCTTCCCCAGTCTGGGTTTTGCTGACTGCGCACTCTTGGTGAGCCCAGCGTGTCCCTGTGTCGTGTGCGTTCCCTGAGCACCGGCAGCCGAGGCCGGGCAGGCGTCAGACTCAGGTTGGGTCCTTTTGGCAAGACTGTAGGTGGTCTTGTGCTGTTTCTTCATTAGGAGGTACACGATGCCCGGCTTTCTCTGTTTCGATCTTAGCAACTATTGATGTTCAACAGTTGTATATATTGATTCTTTGGGGATTGCACAACGGAGGTATTAAAATTCTATCATTTTGTTTTCCCCCATCTATTATTTGGCTACCCAGTGATACCACTTATATAAAAATTCTTGATTCTTTCTTCTCTTTATCCAGTTTTCAAGTTAATTGTTTGGTTTCTTGTCATTCTCTGAAAGTGACCCATTATAAAATATATATAAATTTGAACTCATAGATTTATATAAACATATGTGAGGGGTTTTAATCCATTGCAATTATTATCCTTACTGAATTTCAAATTGTCCCATTTTTGCCCAGGGGGAGCCTCTTCAACTTTGTTTGTAAGTCATTTTTTTTTTTTTTTGAGACAGGGTCTCGCTTTGTTGCCCAGGCTAGAGTGAGTGCCGTGGCATCAGCCTAGCTCACAGCAACCTCAAACTCCTGGGCTTAAGCGATCCTTCTGCCTCAGCCTCCCTAGTAGCTGGGACTACAGGCATGCGCCACCATGCCTGGCTAATTTTTTCTATATATTTTTAGTTGGCCAGATAATTTCTTTCTATTTTTAGTAGAGACGGGGTCTCGCTCTTGCTCAGGCTGGTCTCGAACTC
Source organism: Eulemur rufifrons (assembly GCF_041146395.1). NCBI lineage: Eukaryota > Metazoa > Chordata > Mammalia > Primates > Lemuridae > Eulemur > Eulemur rufifrons. The sequence continues at coordinate 31,370,597 of NC_090983.1, read as the reverse complement.
CTGACCTCGAGCGATCCACCCGCCTCGGCCTCCCAGAGTGCTAGGATTACAAGCGTGAGCCACCGCGCCCAGCCTCTAAGTCATTTTGATATGACCTTATTAGTTTCTGATGGCTTCTTTGCTATCTGGCAAAGATGTCCCAGGTTCATTTTATACGCTTTCGGCCCAGTCCCAGAGTCTGTCATTTCTCTAAAAAGCCCTGGTTTCTTTTAATGAGAGATGCCATTTCAAGACCACAGATGAGGTACTGTAGTGTTCATTGCTTCTGGGTTGACACACACACATGGACACACACACACACACACACACACACATTTTATAAAGGTCCAAGAATTCTTGGGGAATTACAAAATAGGGGAGTTTTGGTTTAGAGAATAATTTTTGTAAAGCACTGTAGGGATATTCTACTTCTACAAAATTTCAGTGCTCACATTTCCAGTGGTCCAAAACAATTACCTGCTACAGTGACAGCATTTTCCCTTAATGCAGAATTTCTCAGTGTGGAGGAGATTCTTGTAGTTTGACAAGCTCTCCAGGTGATTCTGATAATGTTCTCTCCCAAGCTGGGGCATCCTCTCACAAATTTTCCAGCGTCTGGGTTGAGAAGGAACATGATACCACTTGTGATTGTTACACCGCGCCCTCTGTCAAGGGCAGAAGTCCTTATTCTCTGGACAACATGGGGTGTTTACAGAGGATGAGAGAAAGGTCATTCGCTAAAGGAGGCCCTGATATGCTCGACACCCAGTGGTGGTCGTTTTCCTCTAAGAAAAGCTGGGGAATGTGCTTTTTTCTCTCCTGCTTACACAGGTCCCGGCTCTCTTCCCGAAGGCATCTGTGACTATAGAATCATTTCTATGGTCAGAAGCATTGCAAACATCCCCCTCTCTGCTAAATTAGCTTTTAAATCATAAAAGGCCTGTGCTCAAGCAGCCAGATGATTTTGTATGTTTTTCTCACTCAGTATAACAATAACAGGAAATGTCACTGTGTTTAGCTGTGGCATGAAACTGTGGTGGTACTTGGTCAGATTGAGGAAAACTGTACTTCCTTCTCGGATTCCAAACGATCTCAGCTTTATTGTGAAGGAGATCTAATTCTTCATATCAGAACTGTGGCTGAGTTACACACCTCAGATAATCCAGGTTGATTTCTGCTGGACTTTGCCATCAGGCAGCGTGCTGCAGTGTGCAAAGGCCAACCTCTGAGCAACACAGATGAATTCCCATACCCGGGCTTAATGAGGTTGCACTGTCTACAAAGGCTTTGCCACAGATAAATTACTTACCAGCCATTGGAGGACTGAACACGCCTCAGCCGAAAGGGAAAGGTTCTAAATTCACATGGTTCCAAATTCGTATGGACAAAATGACGTTTGCCTTTGTAGGGTGTTCTGGCTTCCCCTTTGATAGCTTTCCTAGAAATTTAAGCAGCATAGCTTAAATATAGTACAGTATAGCTTAGTATGCACACATCCCCAGAGACCTGAACAACTCTCAGGAAATCCGTTCTCAGCTTAGCAATTAGCACAGGAAACCACGCCCAAACCTACTACCCTTTCAGCAAAGAAACAAGAGACCTTTCAGAGGTTTCCTGCTAGTATTTGCCAATGGTGTTTTTAAACTAGAGCAATGTACAGGCCCTATTTAAAAGGGTGTGTGTGTGTGTGTGTGTGCACACGCGCTCATGTGTCATTTACTAAACATCTAAAAGATATTTTACAACGCATAATGAGTTTCCATCTTTGCTTCTGCAATCAGGTCTAGCCCCTTTTCCTTCTCCAGATAGGATGTTGTCAAGACTTGAGTTTCTGTTTTGGGTTCAGAGAAAGCTCATTTGCACATAACCTATAGCAGAACCTTGTGCAGGGCTTGGGGGCTTGGGGGCGGGGGGGACTCCCCTTTGCCAGCTGACCAGCTCTGGGTGAATCTTCGTCTCTCCTGCTTCATTCCCTGGCCAGGCTGTCGGTGTGCTGGGGATGCAGGTGGACACACACACTTCCTTGCCTTGTTGGTCCTCCTACCTGTGTCCTGTGTCTGGAATTGCCTGAAAATTCGTACTCTTTTTCTCTCTCTCTCTCTTTTTTTTTTTTGGAGAGAGAGCCTTGTTCTGTCACGCTGGCTAGAGTGCACTGGCGTCCTCATAGCTCACAGCAAACTCAAACTGCTGGGCTCAAGCGATCCTCCTGCCTCAGCCTCCCAAGTAGCTGGGAGTATAGGAACTCACCAGCACACCAAGCTGATTTTTTTATTTTTTGTAGAGATGGCGTCTCCTTCTTGCTCAGGCTATTCTCGAGCTCCTGAACTCAAGTCATCCTCCCGCCTTGGCCTCCCAGAGTGCCAGGATTACAAGCATGAGACACCACACTCAGCCTGTACTCTTTTTTGATCAAATGAGGACAGAAACCAGTTAAGACTTTGAAACTCTGGCCTCTCCCTGAGTTGGCTGGCATTTTGGGTGCCTTGTTTGAACACACACACTTCACAAACACACTTTCATGAATGCTTCCTATACCTATGGCCCTGTTCTATTGTCCTCCTTCCCTTTTCTGCTAAACTTCTTTCTCTCCACTAAGTCAAGTCTTGGTCATATTCCAGTGCATTCCGGTTTGGCTTTAGCCCACATCAGTTCAATGAAACTATTCTTGCTGCCACCAAGCACCTCCTAACAGCCAGATTTCCATTTCTCAACATTTTTCGCATATGGACCTCTTTGCCTGGAATGCCCTTTCCCAGATTGTCACTGAAAGCCTCGTCCCCCTTCAAAATGCCTCCCATGTGTGACTTGCGCAGGGCCCGCTGGGCGGAATAGATGAATGGTGAATAAATGAGTGGTATCACCATGTGAAGTCATCTTTGACTCTTCCTTCACTTCTTCACCCGCTTCCAGTGGATCTCCAAAACCCACCAACTTAGAGTTAAGAAATGCCCAGTGTAGGCCGGGCGCCGTGGCTCACGCCTGTAATCCTAGCACTCTGGGAGGCCGAGACGGGCGGATTGTTTGAGCTCAGGAGTTCAAGACCAGCCTGAGCAAGAGCAAGACCCCGTCTCTACTAAAAATAGAAAGAAATTAGCCAAAACAACTAAAATATATACCAAAAAAAATTAGCCAGGCATGGTGGCGCATGCCTGTAGTCCCAGCTACTTGGGAGGCTGAGGCAGTAGGATTGCTTGAGCCCAGGAGTTTGAGGTTGCTGTGAGCTAGGCTGATGCCACGGCACTCACTCTAGCCCGGGCAATAGAGCGAGACTCTGTCTCAAAAAAAAAAAAAGAAAGAAAGAAAGAAAAGAAATGCCCAGTGCCTCCTCTGCGTCGCCCCTGTTGGCTGTAGACCAGGTCTTCATCATCCATTTAACCAGAGTATTTAATCTTCCTGCCAGTATTTTCTCCTCTGGCCCACCCCTGAAGATTTCTATTTACAAACAGACCTGTTCCTATCCCTATTCTCCTTAAAGACTGCCACTGGCAGCCCTTGACTCCTCATGTGCCTCCACCAACCCTTCCCTCAGCCTCTGCACTCCAGCCTCTTCCCGACATCCCTCAACACACTGTCCCTTTTCAAACGTTACACTGTCCCACACGCAGACTGGAGACTTCTTCCCGCTTCTCACCCTGCCGACGCTGATGTATGCAGTTAGTGTTCGGGTGCTCACTTTCTGGTTACTCTTTTCTGTGGGCTCCAATGTAAGTTTGTTCATACAGTTTGTTCATAGCCAGGTTAATACGTTGAGAAGCCCTAATCACTGAAAAGATTGTGGTGCCTTCCACCCCACGTGTAATTCAGTGTTACAGCAATGCTAGCTGATTTGCGATACCCATCCCCCAGGAGTACTTTAGAAATTTTTTTCTTTTAAAATGGCAGATTCAAAATCCGTTCAAAACATTTTTTCCTCATTTCTTTGGTGTCTCTGTTTTGCTGGTTCCCTAATCACTGATATCACTTAAAGCTGTGATTAGAGCCAGTATAGTTTAGTGGTTAATAACACAGACTTTGGCATCAGATGTATTGGCTCTGCCACTTATTGGCTTTGTGACCTTGGGCAAGTTACTGGAACCTCCCTGTGCCTCAATTATTTCATCTTTATAATGGGGATTATCATGGTATCGACTTATTTAGGTTATTTTGAGGTTAATACAGCAAGCAGTGTACCTGTTGTGTATCTGGTATTAATATAGATTGTATAGAGGTTTGCTTGGGAATGACTTTTCCCCTACACTATTGAGCTCCTTGAAGGTGGAGACTGTGTCTTACTATGGAATGCAAAACCTGTTGCCTGGTGGCCATGCAGTGATATTTAACAAGTGAATGGATAAGCAGTGGCAAATAAATGTGACTCCATTGATTCTCTTGCAGACCTCTCTAGGTTTGCTGTCATATCTAGAGAAACAAGATAAAATAGATGAAGATAATCTGACATTACTGAAGGACCTCTGTGAAAAAACTGTACCTAAACTTGTAGAAAAGATAGAGAAGTATATAGGAGAAAAAGGTAAGTAGCTTGTGTTTTTTTACTTGCACTAGACCATGGGAATTCTTAAACCTATTGGCCATGAATGATGTTTACTCTTCAGTCTGATAATATTCTCTTGGGAAAGCCAGAGATGTCCCCATTTGTTCATTCAACACATATTTATTGAGCACATACTTTGCGCCTGGCACTGCTTTAGAAGTTGGGAATATAGCCAGGTGCAGAGCAAAGTTCCTGCCCTCTTGGAACTTATAGTCTTAGCAGGGGAAAGTAGTTTTAGGCAAATGTCTTCTAATTCTTATATGGGAGTGAGAGTATAGGAAATCGTTTTGAATGAAATAACATGAAAAAGAAGGCAGGATAGCAGAGGGGTTAAGAGTGGAGCTCTAGAGTCAGATTGCCAGGACTCCACTTATCAGTGGTGCAGTGGCCCTTTCTTGGCTTTTCTGTCTCACTTTCCCTTTTTGTAAAGTGGACATAATAGGTTTTTGTGAGAATTGAATGAAATAATCTCTTTTTTCTTTTCTTTTCTTTTTTTTTTTTTGAGACAGGGTCTCACTCTGTCACCCAGGCTAGAGTGCAGTGGCGTCATTATAGCTCACTGCAACCTCAAAATCGCTCAAGCGGTCCTCCTGCCTCAGCTTCCCGAGTGGCTGAAACTATAGGGCAGGATGCCCAGCTAATTTTTCTATTTTTGGTAGAGACGGGGTCTTGCTCTTGCTCAAGCTGGTCTTGAACACCTGACCTCAAGCAATCCTCCAGCCTCAGCCTCCCAGAGTGCTAGGATTACAGGTGTGAGCCACTGTGCCCGGCCTCTACAGTCTTAAGAATTTGGGTCTTATTCTGCCTTTAGGATGAAAGACTAAAGGACTGAAAAGATAGTAGGTGTGCAGATTTTAGACTTTTGTGTAAGCATGATCCAAAGTCCAAGTCCATTGTATCTGATTAGGATATTAGCTTTATTTAAGGACCACCTGGTTAACTTTCTGAGTTTTCTTGAGCCGTGGTGTTTGCTTGAGTATTTTAAATTTATTATTAAAAAGAATGTACATAATTATAATAAAATTTAATAAAAATTCAATAATGAAAAAATCCAGAATGTAGAAGGTAAAAGTTTCTCTCCTCCTTTCTCCATTGCCAACTCATTCCCCAAAGATAACCACTCTTTGGATATATTCTTCTATACAGAAAGAATTGTGTGTGCCTATAGGTATTTTAGATATAGATTTAACTAAGACCATGCTAATCATATTCTATAACTTGCTTCTCCCCCACCTAATATAGCTGACATGTCCATGAATATAATATAGATATTGTTCATTCTTATTAATGGTTCCATAGAAATCCATTCTATGGATAGAATATTTTTAAGTAATTAGCACTTTTGAATGGTTTTTCTTTTGTCTTCCTTCTTTCTTTCCTTCTTTCTTTTTTTTTTTTTTTTTTGCTATTATAGTCTGAATTCTGATATTGATTTTTGAGGTAATGCTTTTGGAATCTCTACTTGGTAATTACCTGGTATATTAAGCACCGTAAGTTCTGAAATAGTATTTGGCAAAATATATAGTAATTTTAAGGAACTAATAAAGTTATTAAAATAACAAAAATGTAAAAACAGTAAGAAAGAAAATATAACAATACAAGGAATAAAAATATAACAATAATTAAATAAATTATAAATGCACATTTTTTCTGGGTGTGTATTGAGGCCTCCATAAGGAAATGCCATTAGAGGTTTACAAGTCTCTTTAAAATACTTTTGATGGCTGCTTTTGATGATTGGTTATTTTGGATCGCTACTAGTCAGAAGGTGATTTTGTTTCCCTATCTGATTTTATTTGCAGCTGCCCACTTGGCCACACTTCCTGTAGACAAAAGAATTGAATCATTGTATCAAGGAGAGGAAGAGCTATTTTCCAGTTCAGACACTACAAAATTTCTCACAGCCTTACAGGTAGGTTCAATGGTGTGCTGGTCAATGTAACAACCCATTCCACATTCCTCCCCCAACCCAAAAAGAAAGAAAGAGAAAAAGAAAGAAAGAATGAGAGAAGCCCTCATTTGTAATGTTTGCTGTAAATAGTCCCACCATGGCTGATTTCAAGTAAACAACATGGCATCAACCAGATTGCACATTTTCCGAGAATTTAACAATTGGCTCTCTTTAGCTGGTTTGCGCTGACTTTAGCACACCCCTGGGTTGCTTTGCAATGGTTCCTCTGTTCTTACCTGTGGGATGCAGTTAGAGCTAGCTTCATGGGCATGCAATCTGTGCAGTCGTTACAGGGCCCCATGCTTTGTTTAATGCTCTGCTGTTACCATTTTGAAATTCTTAAAGACAGGGTGTCGCTCTGTCACACAGGCTAGAGAGTAGTGGCGCCATCATAGCTCACTGCAGCCTTGAACACCTGGGCTCAAACGATCTTCCTGCCTCGGCCTCCCGAGTAGCCAAGACTACAGGCGCACACCACCACCACACCCAGCTTTTTAAATTTACTTTTTTGTAGAGAATGGGGTTTTGCTGTGTTGCCCAGCTGATCTCAAATTCCTGACCTCAAGCGATCCTCCTGCCTTGGCCTCCTAATGTTCTGGGATTACAGGCGTGAGCCACTGCACCTGGCCCCCAGAAGCTTTTTAAAATATGGTTTTCCAGCACTGACATTCTAGGATTCCCTAATTGTAAGTTAAATTGCCTGTTCAACCTAACTCCCCCTACCCACTTTTTCAACTAGTTTTGTGCTCAGATACTGACATGCACGTAAACCCCCTCCCCCAACACACACACACAGGATTCTGCTCTTTGCCTTTCAGAAATTCACTGTTTCTAAAGGAGTGTGGCTCAGCTGTGGTCTCTGAAGTGCGGCAGTTATGCTGACCGGGGAAGACTCTGGCCACAGCCAGTTTAAAGTGGGGGCTAGTTGTCGTGGTGCTGGCAGCGGGGGATTGGAGGACAATACCTCGCATCACCTACGTTCTCACAGACTCACAGGGCCCGAAGCTGTCTTAAAAGTTACTGGGCAACCCTGCCCCTCTCCAACAAGTGCTGGATAAAATAAAATTTAGTGAAACATCTCATGTTTCATATGCACCTCAGGCAGGGGTTTTCTTATTTAAAAGAACACTGCCAGTAATTGGATTTAATGAGAAGAAACTCTTTGTATTTCAAGCAACATCTCCTAATTTGTTTAAAAAAACATCAGAGCCAGGTGCGGTGGCTCACACCTGCAATCGCAGCGAATCAGGAGGCAGAGGTGGGAGGATCTCTTGAGTCCAGGAGTTCGACAGCAGCTTGGGCAATATAGCGAGACCCTGTCTCTAAAGAAATTAAAAAGCATTAGCCAGTGCAATGGCACGTGTCTGTAGTCCCAGCTACTCAGGAGGCTGAGGCAGAAGGATTGCTTGAGCCCACAAGTTTGAGGTTACACTATGATCGTGCCACTGCACTCTGTACTTCCAGCCTGGGTGACAGAGTGAGACTCCATCTGTTAAACACACACACACACACACACACACACAAAAAAAAAAACAAAACCCTAAATCAGTATTTTTGACTGTGGCATAGGGTTTTCTTGAAGAGAGGCATGGCCCTGTATTGAGGAGACCTAACAACTGCTTCTTTTTAAGTCCTTACTGGACACACAGTTTCCTTTGGGGCTTTTGGCTGTAGGCTGAGGGCTGAGGACGCTGGGAGGTGATGGTGTGATGAAGAGGGAGGAGAATACAGAGAAGACAGGGCCCTAGACTTTGTTTTAATTTTGTATTTAATTATACAAAACGTTAATGTAGGCCCAAAGTAAATTCTGCATTACCTCCCTGTCTCTCTTCCTTTATCGAGTACCACTTTTATTTGTTTTATGATTTATCCTATTGTTACTTTTGAGAAAAATCAACCCATAGCTCCCCTTTATTACAAAAGAAATAGTTTAGGTTATTAAGTATGAAATGTTTGATTTCCGTAAGTACCGTTTGACGGTTGATATCTCTGACACTTCACTCTGACACTTTTATTTTAATTGTGAAGGTACATCCTCATTCTTTAAAACGCATGGTTTGGCTTGAGATTATCTTTCAGATTTTTTTAGAGCAATTTTTGTGAAACCATGGATAAGTAAAAAATTCATGTTATTTTCAAATACGAGTTCCTTTGTGGAACCAATGCACAGACAGCTCAAAATATCAATGAAGTGTTTGGGAAGGATGTGGCTAATGAACACACATACATTGATAGTTTGAGAAGCTCTGTTCTGATGAGTTTAATCTTGAAATGAGCCACGTGGGTGACCTGAGACCCAGATGGATAATGATGAGCTGAAAGCTGTAGTGGAAATAAATCCATCTCAACCTACAAGTGAATTAGCAGCAAGGTTTGACATTACTATTCCAACAATATTGAATCGTTTGAAACAAATCACCAAGGTAAAGAAGCTAGATAGATGGGTACCACATGAATTAAATGAGCATCAGCACAGTAATCGTCTTGAAGCTTGCCTTTCTTTGCTGTCATGACATAAAAGTGAACCATTTTACACCGTATTGTTACGTGTGACGAAAATGGATTCTTTTTGACAATCGCAAGTGTTCAGCACAGTGTGGATAACGATGAAGTGCCGAAATACAGTCCAAAACAGAATATTCATCAAAAAAAGCAAATGGTGTCTGTTTGGTGGTCCAGCACTGGTGTTATCTGCTGCAGCTTCATGAAACCTGGTCAATCGGTTACAACGGATGTCTACTGCAATCACTTGGACGAAATGATGAGGATGCTTGTGATTAAGCAGCCAAGATTGGTCAATAGAGACAGGCCAATCCTCTCGCAAGACAACACTCGACCACATGTTGCACAAACAACGCTGCTCAGGCTCCAGAAGCTGAACTTGGAAACTCTCCATCGTCCACCGTATTTACCAGACCTTGTACCAACTGACTACCACTTTTTCCAGACTTTGGACCACTTCTTGCAAGGACAACTATTCATTTCTCAACAAGCTGTGGAAAACGCCTTTCGAAATTTCATCACCACTTGCTCGCCAGGCTTCTTCGGTGCTGCATAAACAAGCTACCATTAAGATGGTGAAACTGTGTCAATAATTTAGGCATATACTTTGATTAATTGTACTGCTTCTTGTCTGAGATATAATAAACAACACTTCTAATTCGAAAGCGGACATTTCATATTTAATGGTCTAATAGCATACTAAAGTACTGTTCTTCACCTTGCTTCCTTCATGTGACAATATCTCCTGAAGAAGAGTATAAAGATTGTCTTTGGCATCCTATAGGTGATTTCCAATCCTTAGTTATTCCAATAATGCTGCAAAGAATAAATGGCCTGGTGCACATGTCATGTTGTATTTTTGCCAGTGTGTCTTTGTGAAGCTTCCCCTTTGGAAGGGGGGAGCTGATTCTCCTCCTGTCTCCTGTCAATGCCCTTTTCTATGGCTGGGGATTAGATGTCTGTCCTTCTCTCTCCTTCTCTGTATCAAGTCTAGATTTTTGGTCTTCATCTTAACTGTGTGAATTTCCTGTATTTCATGCATTTTCTGTTTTCTTAACAGGAGGAGCCTTGTCAAAATGAGCATACAAGGAGTAATGGTAGGTATTTCTAATACAGTTTTTACAACTTGGATGAGTAAGGCAGGAGCAGATATATTTGACATATAGCAAGTAATGCAAGGTGACTTGATAGAGAAGATTTACAAATTAGTGGCGAATTCATTTTTTATTTCAATTCAAAGCAAAACGATGAATGTAGGGATTATACCAGCTCTTCCATGGAGTATGGGGAGGGCTGGGTGGTTTGTGCTCTGAATGCTCAGCATAGCGGACTCTGGGGAATATGGGCAGGTGCTCTCGCTCCACCTTTCGGAATGAGGTCACTCTTGGTGGGGAGGAGAGGAGCCCCTGGCAGGCCTGAAGCCTGCAGGCGGCAGTGACTGCAGAATGAGCAGTCTGAGGAAGTGTCTTCTACACGGTGGCTCCAGGTGCTGCTTCTGCTTTTCAGAGGGCGAGAAGCCAGAGGAGGGACTTGGCAGTGGTGTGTTTAGTGCCCAGAAACCGTGACCTTAGGAAAATATTCCAGAATCTGCCACTGGGCTATACTGCTTATGAACAAACAGGTTTTGGTGGAGTCTCTCTGTGATATGTAGAGTCTATCAGAGCTCATTCCTCATTTTTTTTTTTTTCTGGAAAATTAACCTTCAGAGCTCAAGACACACAACTTTCCTAGAAATCAGTCTTTTTGCTAACCTGGAGGTTGCGTGCTGTGATGTTGGTGATGTTGATGGTATTGGTGAGAGTTACCATCACTGAGCACCTGCCACGTGCCAGGCACTGTTTGAGAGCTTTCCAGGGATTCTGTCATTTAATTCTCCAGTCACCTAGAGACAGGTACTACTGTTATCCCCAATTAATGATGAGGAAACCGAAACCCACGAAATATAGTACTTTGCTGAAGGTCCTGCAACTGGAAAGAAGTGGAGCTGGCATTTGAACCCAGCACTCTGACTCCAAAGCTCGTCCTCCGAGGACCAGGTTCCACCACTGTGCACCTAAGTGAGCTCAGGCAACCACTTCTCTTCTCTGAAGAATAAGGCAGTTCCTTTCCACTTTACAAAATTTTGCAGTTCCAAAGTTTAGATGTGGCTTCCCTGGAGTGTGACCTTCTACCAATGTGAGAAGGAATTTACAGGTGTTCTGAGCCACTGCAGCTCGGGGCCCTTCTCATGCATTTTCTGTTCTGGGGAAAAGGGACTTGCTTAGTCTGAGCTGAGCCTGAGGACTGACCCTTGACCATAGTTAATAACTAATCCATGCCCAGAGTCCAGGGCAGAGCTTGGTGGATTCTACTATAAACTTGCTGGGAGTGGGAGAAGAAAACTGGTTCATATCACATTTTCCTGTTACTGCCAGGTGACAAATAACCCATTTTCAACTCTCTTTCTATGGTAGGTTGTTATCCAGAGGAACCAGGGAGTTTACAGGAACACTTCAAAGCAGTGTGATCCTCAGCCAGTGCCAAAGGCATGACTAAGCTAATTCCAGTGCTGTGGACTGATTTTTGCATTGCCCAAATTGGGTCCCTGGAACTTTTTTTTTTTTTTTGCTCTTTTTTTCTTCCTGAGATTCCTCTAGATGCTATACTCTATATAACCAGTGACAGACAAATGCTAACTCAACCCAACCATGCTTTCTACCAGGAACCCGTGATCTGATCCATGTAATCTTAATTCCCCGACCCATGCTCTGCCAGCAAGGTAGTCTCCAACCAGAAAAAGCAGAAAGGAATGTGAGAACATCAGCCTCTCCTATCAGGAAAGGGATTGTGGCTGAGTTTATGTCTAAGGAGCACCTTGAGGAAAAAACAATTCTCTAGCATTAGATGCTCTATTATAAAATTATTAGTAAGGAAATCTAAGTGCTTGGGCAAAGATATTTGAAGAGTCTGCATACTTCTCTTTCCAGGTGACAGAGCAACAAATGGTGCACTGGCCTCGGTCTCCATGATCCCAGCATCTGTCACCCTGGGAGCATCTCCCAACACTCTGAATGCAAAGGTTTGGACAGTTTCTTCAGGTGCTCTCTACCTAGGGCCCAGCCCTTAGTGGCTTTGAGGGCTTAGAGCTGTTTGTTTCTGATTTGGTTCTTCCTCTCCTTGTGATTATCTCTGTTCTTGCCACCTTTTTTGGTATCAATCATACCTTTGGCTATGGAAGCAATGCTATTACATTTTCAGTCATGCATACCCTCTGGGTTATTTCTGGAGAGGGAAAGTTTCTTTTCTTAACCCACTGAAGCCAATTCTTTACTGCTTGGATCAAAGATGTACCATATTTTCAAGGGATCATTTTAGTTGCACAGAGCCTCCACTAACCAACTCGGCCAATTTGTAATTGCATACTCTTTACAGTAGCCTTCAAAAATAATTGCATGTATTTTAAAATTCCTACTTCGATTGTATATGTTTTTATTTGTTTGAGATGGGGTCTTCCTATGTTGCCTAGGCTAATCGCAAACTCCTGGGCTCAGAGGATCCTCCCACCTCAGCCTCCCGAGTAACTGGGACTACAGGTGCGAGCCACTGCACTGGCTTGTATATTGTTCTTATGTCCAGAAATAAAGTTACAAAAGAGTTTTCTCTGTTTTTGGAGGAATCAGATCACTCCAGAAACTGACCATCTGGAAAAAACACACTTTTACATTTTTGTTGTCTTGTTAAATTCTTACCTGTGCTTTTTTCATGTTGCTAACCCCAAAATGAAGATGCTTTTGCAAAAATGCTAGATTTGATAATATTAAAATACATATTCTTTTTTCTAACTATGATAATTGAGATTCTTCAGTCAAACCAGGTGAAGTCTGAATTTTAATCAGGACCTGGCAATCCGCACCAGGGCCAGGACCTTGAGAACTGTCTGTCGATGACCCTGGGAGTGACATTCTGAGAGAAAGGACGTGGCTGATCTTCAGTGCACATGAGATTGATTCTTTGTCCTGGGCTCTAGGACTTAAAAAGAATCTTTGAAATTGTATTCAGATCATAATGTAATAGCAAAACTGAGTACAGAGTGGTCAGAATCACTAAGCTTTCGATGTGTTACTTTAGAATTAATGTGGCATAAGTATTCCAGGGGATTTAGACTAAAGTATAAAAATATGGTTTAAAAAACTGGCACTAAGAGATGCCCCCTGTTCTTTCTCAAAATGGACCCGCTGGAGTGGTAGGTTAGAAACATTTAAACCCCTAAAATGAGGATCCCTACTAAGTTGTTGTATCTCTTCTTCAAGGAGGTAGCTGTGTACCAGATGAATGGGAAACACAGAGGCCACTGCGTCATTGTCAACAACCACACATTTACCTCCGCCAACCTGTCAGATAGACCAGGGACGGATAGAGATGCTGGTAAGAAAAACCTGAAATAGTTTATCAAATGCAATTTGGAGATTTTTTTTTTTTTAAAGATGGGTTTTCACTCTGTCTGCTGAAGATCTTAAAATTCTTTTTTATTTTCATATTTTCTCTCTGACACTTTTATCATCCATATACATGTAAGGATGATATCGTAAGTGTTTCTGAGCCCCTTGCATATCCCTGGGTGTCACCAGTTGCTAAAGAGTGACAAGAGACCCTGACTATTTACACCTTTGTGGTTTGGGGAGACGGTACAGAGTCAACACAAGAAAACCTGGGCTTGGGCTCTGGCTGCACCACTAGCTAAGTGACCATGGGAGAGTCGTGGGACTGCAGCTTCCTCGTCTGTGAAACAGGATGAAACACTGATCATTGCTGACTCTCAGGACTGTTGTGGCAACACTGGGTACTACAGGCAGGCAGTTTCAGTGTAAGATTTTGTTGTTCCGACAGTAAAAATAATCCAAAACTTTAGACTATTTGCTGTGCAATTTTTAGAACCAATTAGCATTGTTGCACTTTCTCATTTTATTTTGTCTCATTTTATTTTGTTTTGCTTCATTTCATTATTTCCCCTTCCCCTCCTCTTCTAACAGAGTCCCTGATGCGTGTGTTTCAGTGGCTTGGGTTCACAGTACACAGGCATGACGATGTGACCCATGCGCGCATGGAGACGGTTCTGCAGGAGAGTCGTCTGGACCACGCTGACGGGGACTGCTTTGTGTTCTGTGTTCTGACCCATGGGGAAGATATGAAGGTCTACTCTTCAGATGGGGTCCCCATTTTCATTGGGGACATCCTGTCTCACTTCACAGCCCAGCAGTGCCCTGGACTGACTGGAAAACCTAAGCTCTTTTTCATCCAGGCCTGCCAAGGTAAAGCGACACAACCTTCTGTGCCCATTGAAGCAGATGCCGTGAACCCTGAGGGCACAGTCCCTCCTCTGGAGTACAGAATTCCCATCCACGCGGATTTCCTGCTCGGGCTGTCCACTGTCCCAGGCTATCTATCTTTTCGACACATGGAGGAAGGCAGCTGGTATATTCAGTCTCTGTGTAAGCGTCTGAAGAACTTGGTCCTAAGGTGAGAGTTCTGAGTTTTTCCATCCACCTGCCTGTTCTTCAGTCCACCTGTCCACCTGCGCGTTTATCTATGCGTCCGTCCATCCATCTATCCATCCATCCATCCATCCATCCATTTATAACAACCTTGTATTGAGTACCAGAAGGACATGGAAAGGAAGATACAGAATAAAAAAAGACACAGTCCCCGGCCTCATGTTGCTCATAAGCTTGAGGGATAGAAAAACACAGGCAGGGAAGAGCATCCCCAGGTGCTAAACACATGTTGTAACGCACAGGTGTTATGGGAACGCTCAGGACGAGTACCTCACCCAGATTTGGAGGATCAGAGGAGGCTTCTATTAATAGAAATGACAAATAGATGTTAGGCAAAAAATTAGGGTGAAAGACTTGTTGATCAGAGGAAACAGCATGAACAAAGATGTGGGGGCCTTTTATTTGTTCCTTCCTTTGTAATTTATCAGACATTCATATTTGCTGAGCACCTATGTGCTGTCTTTGGCATTCTATTTGCCACTTACAACTTCCCTTCTGCCACATGCTCCTTTTCTGCACCCTGGAAATGGGCCTTCACCAAGGTTCTTCCCTAGACCCCCTTCTCTGCACTTGCACATTCATCCTCTCTCTCTCTCTCTTCCCCCACTTCCCTCCTGGCAGCTTTAGCTATACCTGGAGGCCACTGGCACCTCCATGAAAAGGTCTCCCATATTGCCATCTCTGGTCCACTCATCTCTGAATTCTTGGAGGGCAGAGACCCTGTTTCATTCAACTTTATATCCTCAGCACCTGACACAGTATCTGATATGTTGTTGGGCTTGATAAATATTTGCTGGACCAATGAATGACTGCCTAAGCCAACCTCATTCACAGCCTGCCAGACATCCTACCTTTGTGTTGCCCTTGGACCTCACATTCAGTATGCATCTTCCTGAACTCATCTTCCCAGCCTTCTCCAGGAGCTCCTACTCCTCAATCCTCATTTCTAGGAATGGCCACCATGCTCTTCTAGGAATTCAAGACTGGAGCCTTGAGTCAACTTTTCCCTCTTCCTTACCAACCCCTCCACCCCCACCACAACCATCAAAGGCCAATGGCTACGGCTTCAGGAACAAGGCAATATTTATTTAGGGCCTACTATGTGCCCACTATACTGGGTACTGACTTAGGGGCTGGGACGGTTGTGAACAAGAGAGATGTTACCTCCTCTCCATGCAACTAACAGTCCAGTGAGGGGAAGACACATAATAAAAATGTAAGTGAATATTTAAATCATTATGATTGAAAAAAAAACAGTTTATTAAAAGGAGATGGTATGCAAGCATGATTAAGCAGTGCCTATTTTTTTGCTACTCCAGAAATGTCTTTTTTTGTGTTTTCTTTATTTTTTTAATTGATACATTGTAATTGTACATATTTGTGGGCTATAATTTGATATTTTGATACATATATACTTTGTATAATGATCAAATCACAGTAGTTAGTGTATACATCACCTCATGCATTTATCATTTGATGAGATCATTTGAGAAGCTCCAAAAGCCTCTCTTCTAGTCATTTTGTGATATACAATACTTTACTGTTAACTATGGTTGCCCCACTGTGCAATAGAATACCAGAACTCAAGAAAGCATGGAAGAGGGTTTAAGGATGTAAAATTACCTATTGGTACAATGTACACTATTCAGGTGATGGGTACACCAAAAGCCCAGACTTCATCACTATACAATATATCCATGTAATAACACTCCACTTGTAACCCCTAAATCTATTGGAAAAAAATTAACACTAGAACTTATTCCTATCTGTACAATTGTAACTTTGTACCCATTGACCAACCTTTCCCCATATTCCCCTCCCCCCTCCTCCTCCTCCTCACTAGTCTCTCATAACCACTGTTCTACTCTCTGTTTCTATGATATCAACTTTTTTGTTTTATATTCCACATATGAGTGAGAACGTGTTTTGTTTTGTTTTTCTTGTCTGCGTTTGGTTTATTTCATTTAACATTATGTCTTCTGGGTTCATCCATGTTGCAAATGACAGGATTTCATTATTTGTTATGGCTGAATGGTATTCCACCATGTATATACACCACATTATCTTTATCCATTCCTCCATTGTTGGACACTTACGTTGATTACATATCTTGGCTATTGTAAATAGTGCTGAAATAAACATGGGAGTGCCCATATATCTTTGATTATTGATTTCATTTCCTTTGGATGTATATTCAGTAGTGGGATTGCTGGATCATATGGTAGTTCTATATTTAATTTTTTGGGGAACCTCCATACTGTTTTCCGTAATTCCCATACTAATTTATAATTCTACCAACAGTGTGTGAGTGTTCCCTTTTCTGCACATCCTTGCGAACACTTGTTTTCTTTTGTCTTTTTGATTATAGCCATTCTAACCTAGAGTGAGGTGATATTTCATTGGTGTTTTGCATTTCCCTGATGATTAGTGCTGTTGAGCACTTGTTTATGTATTTTTTAGCCATTTGTATACCTTCTTTTGAGAAATGTCTATTAAGGTTTTTTGCCCATTTCCAATTGGGTTACTTGGCTTCCCCCCCTTCCCCCCCCCCCGCTGTTGATTTGTATGAATTCCTTCTATATTATGGCTATTAACTGCTTATGGGATGTACAATTTGCAAATATTTTCTCTATTCTGTAGGTTCTCTTCACTCTGTTAATTATTTCTTTTACTGTGCAAAAACTTTTTATTTTGATATAATCCAGTTTGTCTATTTTTGCTTTTGTTCTCTATGCTCTTGAGGTCTTATTTAAAAAATCTGTGCCCAGCCCAATGTTGTAAAGTGCTTGCCTTATGTTTTCTTCCAGTAGTTTCATAGTTTCACGTTTTATGTTTAAGTCTTTGATCCATTTTAAGTTGATTTTTGCATATGGTGAAAGGTAGGTGTCATTCTTCTGCATGTGGATATCCAATTTTTCTAGCACCATTTGTTGAAGAGACTGTCTTTCCCTCAATGTGTGTTCTAGGCATCTTTGTCAAAATTGGCTGTAGGTATGTGAATTTATTTCTCAGCTTTCTATTCTTTTCCATTGGTCTATGTATCTGTTTTTATGCCAGTACCATGCTGTTTTGTTTACTATAGCTTTGTAGTATATTTTAAAGTCAGATAATGTGATACCTCCAGCCTTGTTCTTTTTGCTCAGAATTGCTTTTGCTGCTTGAGGTCTTTTGTGGTTCCATATGAATTTTAAGATAGTGTTTTCTATTTCTGTGAAGAGGTAGGGTCTCACTTTGTTCCCCAGGCTGGCCTCAAGCTCCTAGGCTCAAATGATTGTTCCCCTCAGCCTCCTGAGTAGCTGGGACTTCAGGCGCATCATTACACCTGGCTTGTCATTGGTATTTTGATAGGGATTGCATTAAATCTATAGAATACTTGGGTAGTATGGCTGTTTTAACAAGATTAATTTTTCTAATCCATGAATATTTTTTAGCATCCCCTTCAATTTCTTTCATCAATGTTTTATGGTTTTCAGTATTTAATATTTAAATTAATAAGACAATTTCAGGAAGTGATAACTGCTATGAACGTATCAAAACAGGATCATGATATAATTATATAGAGAATGAGTTGGGGACCACTTGAAAAGTCTTCTTGGTGGAGGTAATATTTCAGGTGAAACTACGTGATGAGAAGGGATTAGCCACAGGAAGATTGGGGAACAGAGAGAACAGCTAGTGCAAAAGCAGGATGCAGGGATGGAGAGCCAGGCAGGGCCTGCATCCCCCACCTGAAAAACGATGGTAATGGGCTGGGCCAGGCGCGGTGGCTCTCGCATGTCATCCTAGCACTCTGGGAGGCCGAGGCAGATGGATAGCTTGAGCTCAGAAGTTCACAAACAGCTTGAGCAAGGGCAAGACCTCATCACTACCAAAAATAGAAAACTCAGCCAGGTGTGGTGGTGCATGTCTGTGGTCCCAGCTAGTCAGGAGGCTGAGGCAGGAGGATGGATTGAGCCCAGGAGTTTGAGGTTACGGTGAGCTATGATGACACCACTACATTCTACCTGGGGTGACAGAGGGAGACTCTGTCTCCAAAAAAAAGAAAAAGAAAAAGAAAAGAAAAATGATGATGAGGAGGAGGATAGTAGCAATAATAATACTAAAAATTATGGTTAATGGAATAGTGTAGCCAATGTTCTAAGTGCTTTACCTGAAATATGTCATTTAATTCTCATGGTAATCTCTAAGATTGGGATTACCATGGTCCCCATTTAGAGCTGTGAAAACTGAGGCTCTGAAAAGTAAGTAACCTGCCTAAGACTACACAATAGCGAGCAATGGAGCCACAATTCAAAATTGAGTCTATCTCCAGAGCCCATGTTTGCTTCCAGTGATACGCATCGCCCACCCCCAGAACGTTCTGGTCAATGCTATTTGTCCTGCAAGCCCAGGCTCAAGTGCTCCCTCCTCCATGAAGCCTTCTCTCTTCCTTCCAAGCAGACATGCTTTCTCTGAACTTGCGATGGAACTTTACCTACTTTTCATATGGAGTTGATCACATTGTGCCTTATATTGTGGATATTGTGTATATGCCATCTTTGGTCAATGATTTATGTCTGTACTCTAAGTGTTTTAAGTGTCATGTTTATCTTTGTGTCTCTCCCAAAACCAAGAATAAAGAGGGCATTATTAGTGTAACATGGTATCTGCCACATATTTATCTAAGACCTGGTACATGGTGTCTGGTATCTTTCTAAGACCTAGTGTGTGGTTTTTACCTTCTGATTGAGAAAAATTTTCCTCTCTCTCTGCAGCCAAGAAGACATCTTATCCATCCTCACTGTTGTCAACCGTGATGTGAGTCAACAAGCAGACATCCATGGAATAAAGAAACAGATGCCCCAGTTTGCCAACACACTAAGGAAAAAAGTAGTATTCCCTGTGCCACCCAGAGCACCTCAGTGGTAGCAGAGAGTCTTCATCGGCTGCCAGACTTGAAAGGAACCTGTGGCTTTGTCCTGCAACCTCCCACCCAGCACAGAAACCAGTGGGGGGCGGTGAGCTGGTCTCACCTGTGCTTCTAGTGACAGGAACCACCTTGTTTTCAGACACAGTCAATTCTGTTTTTTCCTTTTCTTTTGACAAGTCTAAATGTTAGAAAACTTTCTTTTTTGAAGACTTGGATTGTTGCGTTGGTTTGGGGTGTGTACCCTGAAGAGAGAATCCTTGGCCTCGGTTTACATATCTGTGAAATGCAAAGTGGAACCACGATTATTTTAAGATTCCTTTGAGCTCAAAGAACCACCATTCATAGCCTAGACTGAGCTTAGATTTCCTCTCTGCACAGCCCCCCACCTTAGTTATAGTTCTGTGTCCCCTCTGCATGGCCTTGTACGTGGGACTATGAGGCCACATTCCACTCACCTCCCTCTGCTGTCCCCCTTCCTAAGGCTTCTCTTTTGCACATCTAGGAAGTGAAAATTTGGTCTGTGCTCACCCCACTGCCTGCTTTAATGTAAGGATGGTGCTCATGCAGGAGCTGTTTTTCTTGGGTTGGGTGTGCATCCTGACGAGAGAATATTTTTCCTTGGTTTACATATCTGTGGCCTTTTCTTGGGTTTCTGGGGTTCAAGCTGTTTCTCTTCGGATGGGGGCAGGTTTGGCTCTAGGAAGAAGGTGGCTCAGTGTGAAGAGAGACACACTCAGCTGTTCTGGAGTGGAGACTTTGTAAAGTCAAATTCTGTGTTGCTCAGAACCTTTCTGGTGCCGGTGACAGGACACCGAACTCAAACTCACTAAAGCAAAAAAGGGAATTTATTGCCTCTTTTACCTGGAAACCCACAAATGGGTAGCGCAGGCTTCAGACAAGCTTGAGTCAGGACTGTGTCCAGAGCAGCACCTTTCTCTTGGCTGGATATTCCCAGGATTTGCAGCTGCGCTGTGTGGATTGCAGTCAACGGCCCCACCTTGTCACTAACACACTTTGCTCCTCTGGCCCAAGGGATGAGGAAGGAGGCTGCCTCAGGGACTGAAGCTGTTCACAAGGATCACTGGGCTCTTCTTGGCCGGAGAAATGCCTGGCTTCCTTGAGGGACTGGCTCTGTATGGAATCATTGGTGTTTGTTTGTTTGTTTGTTTGAGACACATCTTGCTCTGTCACCCAGGCTAGAGCACAGGGGTGTCATCATAGCTCACTGAACCTCTAACTCGGCCTCCCAAAGTGCTAGGATTACAGCGTGAGCCACCTTACCCTGCCTTGATACTTTTTAAATCAAGGCTTTTGAACAATTTTATGTACTTGAGCTTTCTTTTTATTTCAAGAGGAACTTTTTCTTTTTAATTCCTGAAACCACATTTTGAATCCTTAGAGCTTAGACTTCGGTGGGTGGTTGAAAGTCCTTTGGGTGAGGCCTTCATTTCTAGATGAGGAAGCTGAGGCCCAGGGAGGTACAGCAACTTGCTCACAGTCCTCCAGCCAGTCATTGCTTACGGGGTTTTATTTCCCACTTACGTGAACTGGAACGCCACGGCACATCACAGGACCTCGTGAACGTTCCCTTGGATACGCAGGTGCTCATAAAAGATGCCAAGGGATGAAGAAAAATAACTCTCAGAGTTGTCTGACTTGATTTATGTGGAAGTCAAATTCATTTACTGTAAATTTGCTGTAAGAAGGATTCATAAGAACCTGTTATAATATAGCTGGTCACCACGTGGATTTGAATGCAGCTTGACTGAGGAAATAAGTCTAATGCATGTGTCAGGATGATCTTCTCAAGCCATCGTGCATGCAAATCAGGGCTAACAGCTGGTGGTCACGGTCTTTGTCCGGTTGAATACATAAGCCTTTGGCCATTGAACACTCCTCTGCTCAGGAAGGGTGGCAAGGTGCACAGGAAGGAGCAAAGGGTCTGAGGGTCAGAGCCTTGGGTTTCCATTTCACCCCTCCACTCCCTTGCTCTGAGACACTACGTCAAGCTAGGGTTTTCAGCCTTATCTGCAGAGAAAATGTTAGCTGTTGGAAAGATGAAGGAGAACGTGTTATATGTATAGCCATTTAAATCTACTTGTGTGGAGGTGCGTAGAAGGCCTTTAGGTGACAGGGTCTTGTGGCAGTACCCTCAACGGAAGTAACAGGGCTTGAATTCCTTTGCTCCTTATTCCGGCTGACTGTATTAGCAGCAGCTCAACACTGGCGGTGCCTCCCACGTGCATCCTCTGAGGGAAGAGCTGATTCTCCCCTCACTGGTTCATGGTGTCCGCAGCAGGCGGCCAGCCCTTGGCTCTGAGTTCTGTTGGAAAAAACACTGTATTTTTATTTATTTTTAATTTTTAAATTTTTTTTTTTTTGAGACAGAGACTGACTCTGTTGCCCAGGCTAGAGTGCCATGGCATCAGCCTAGCTCACAGCAACCTCAAACTCCTGGGCCCAGGCAATCCTCCTGCCTCAGCCTCCCGAGTAGCTGGGACTACAGGCATGTGCCACCGTGCCTGGCTCATTTTTTCTATATATTTTGGTTGTCCAGCTTATTTCTTTCTATTTAGTAGAGACGGGGTCTTGCTCTTGGTCAGGCTGGTCGTGAACTCCTGACCTCAAGCGATCTTCCCGCCTTGGCCTCCCAGAGTGCTAGGATTACAGGCTTGAGCCAGACAAAACACTGTTGATGAAATCTCTTCATCAGGAATATGTGGAGTTTGATGTTTAAGTTTTGGGCCTGTAGTCTGTCTCATGTTACTATTTTGCTTAACTTAGTGCTCGTGCAAGGTTAAATTTTAGAGTCAGGAACATTGTTTTTAGAGGCCTCCAGCAAGCTCTGTAGGGCTCCCTGCACATTTGTGGCTGTGAGTCATGGATACATACAGATAGCAGGAGTGCAATCACCCTTGACTCACGTCTCCCAGGCAGGGCATGTGCACACTTGTTTATGCGTACCGTCTACGATGTCTAAAACATACTTGTCTGTATTTAAGTGTTTGTGTGTGTGTGTGTGTGTGTGTGTAAATTTTGAGTCCAGGAATAATAGGGGGTTTGATCACAGCTATTTGGCAATGGCTACATCCATTGTATGCCCAGACATTTATGAAGGAAAAGATTGAGTGAAGTTCCTACCTATGTAGTCTGCTAGTTTTGCTCAACGTACAAAGGTTGAAGTTAATTTTTTCTTTTCTTTTTCTTTGTTTTGAGACAGAGTCTTAGTCTGCCACCAGGGCTAGAGTGCAGTAGTGTCGTTGTAGTTCCCTACAACCTCAAACTCCTGGGCTCAAGTGATCCTCCTGCCTCAGCCTCCCAAGTAGCTGGGACTATGGGAGCGCATCACCGTGCCCGGCTAACTTTTTCTATTTTTAGTAGGGATGGGGTCTTGCTCTCGCTCAGGCTGGATATGTGACAAATCATTTAACTTTTTTTCTGGTAGGGTCTGGGTTTTGCTGAAAATCTGCAGTTTGCTCTTAAGTGTGTCATGAGAATGTAGCAACACATTCATTCTCTTTGAATAGGAGGTAAATTTTTGATTTTGTTTTTTTTGAATGGAACCCTTTACAAAATTTTTAAAAATGGCATCCTTTTTAAAAAAGTAGTAGGGGAATTTCCCTGTTTAAAACAGGACTCATTTGGCATTGCAAACAACCATTTCATAACATAAATTTTACAAGTCTGAATTTTTAAAAGAAGATTTTTCTATTAAAAAGTTGAAAGTGTATTAATATAATTTTGAGTAGGTAATATCTTTACATTGTTCAAAGATAAGAAAATACTCAAAGGTATTCGAGAAAAGCCTTGCCCCCAATTCTATCCACCATTTCCTTAGTCCTCCCGCCTCTTTATCCCATAGATCACGCCAGGGTTTCTTAATGCACATGCAACAAAAACAAATATATGTATAAAAGCACTGTCAGGAAGGTACCCAGCCATGTAACACTATGAGACATCTCTCTCATTTAGTCTCATTTTAAATGACTCTGTACGATGTTTCAGATATCCTGCTACAATTCTGGAATGGAAATAACTTTATGAGCTTTGTGGACTGGATTCTTGTAAATATAGAAATTAACTTACTAATAAAAAAGAATTTTTTTAATTTTTACCTTTGAGTAATGTCCTTGATTCTATTTCATAACCCTTTTTCTGACTACATAGTCATGTGTGCTCATTGTGGGATATTTGGGAAGTACGAGAACACATGAGGAAGAGCATGTTCATTCGTAACTCCATTTGGTATGTATTTACCCATTGCTTCGCTCTGCATCTATCCCCAAGCTTACCCATGCCCGTCCTGTGAGCTGACCTTACTCCATGTGCCCCAGTCATGCACCCAGTATACTTTGTCATTACTGACATCTGGACTTCCGCCCAAGTCTCAGTTTCAAGCCTGCCCATCCCGGACAACCACCTCCAATCTTTCCCTTCTCCTAGGATGCTCCCTGCAGACCCTCTGGTGCCGGTGCCACTGGGGCCCCGGTTAGTTGGTTGCCCCCATCTACCCTCTCCAGCGTCCACCCTGCCCCTCACTCCCTCTTCCCCAGGCTTGGAGATCAGTCAGCTCGCTCTCCAGCACCGGCCTCAACACCGGGCCTTTCCCTCAGTCCCACTCAGGTGGCAGAATTCCAACTCCGGTTGATACCAAGCGTCCACCTACTCCAAGTTTGTACCGGAATTCCTGGGTGTGGCTGGTGGGAAGACTCACCACGTTGAGAATACATTAAAACCGATGACCACAAACTGCCAATAGGCTGTCAGTGGTTTTGGCGCTGCTGTGATGTTTCCCTAGTTATGTCACCGTTTGGCACTCTCACAGTTTCGCGCCTTCTTTTGTCTCCTCAGACCTCTATCGCTGTCCACGCTCCTCACTTTCCTTCCACGGTCTCGCTCATCTCACTGGTCTTGCTCATCTCACTAAGGGAAGTGATCAGAAGACCTTTCCGCCCTCCACCACCAAGCCTGCTGACCGGCCTGTGCTTGGCCCCTTGCTCGCTGCTTTTTCTCCTGTGGGTGCCTGCGCCATTCTCAAAAGCCGACCCTTCCCCTTCTGCAGGGGCCACTGCTGACACACCGCTTCCCTCTCCGGCTTTCTCAACATCCCTCTTCCTCCCAGACTGTAATAGAGAGAATGGCCTGGAGGAAAAAAAAAAAACAAAAAAACGGCAAAAATATTTTCTGTCTGTATAACATTTTATACAATGTTAAAAACACACGAGTCCTATATGTATATTGTACCAATACAGAGATCCACAGTGGTGATAAACAAGGAGTTTAGAGTAGTGGTTGCCTGGGATGGAGTTGGGGTTTGGGGACAGAGGGACGCAAAGGGGAGGAAGTACAGGGGCTTCAGATGCATCGGTCGTGTCTTATTTCATCACCTGAGTGCCGGATGTGTGGGTATCCTCTTTCTTCTTAAATCTTTTTTTCGTGTTGATGCTGATTAATGTAATATGGCCACCAGATTGGGTGATTTCTTGGTTTGGTGCATCATTGAACACCTGGCCACGTAGGGTGTGGAGGGTGGTTTTGCCCTCTTCTTTGGGACAGGGTATGTTTCTCTACCCAGCTCATATCTATATTTTTGGTGCTGGTGATTTCTGTGGTGAAAATATAAATAGCACTGCCAAGGGGCAATGACACTTTATAGCCCTGAGCCATATTTGTTACAAACTAATCATCATTCCAGACATCTAGTCTGGAGCAGGAAGTAAGCCTGCAGATGGGAAACTCCCTTGTGACGCTTCTGAGGGTGAGGAACCTATTTCTGATAAATCTGTGTAAGTTAAGAGCTTCCTCTGCTGACTCAGCTATCTTCATCTGTGACACCCCCCGCCCCAATTGCAGTTGACATTCCTTAGCTCCGCACGCACAATCAGCAGCTCAGTGCTGTATTGGATCAGTCTGCTATTTGACCACTTGAAAAACCTTCAAAAAGATCTTTAAAAACTACAAGAAGATCTTTCTACTAGGGCTGGGGGAATATTCGAGTAAGAATCCTCACCCCGACCCATGCCTTCCTGAATCCTCAGTCCGGCCACATTGCGAGGGAACAGTGAGCCCATCTTGCCTTGGGGCTTCTTGCTTCTGCCAAGTTACAACCCCAGCCCTTGGGTCTAGCCACCTGCTCTTGCTAAAAATGATGAACCCCATGGAAGTGACAGAGAGAAGCTAAGTGATAAACAAGGTCACACTGCTAGAAAGTGGGAGGAACGAGACTTGAACTCTATTTGGCAGATCTCCAGGGGCCTGTCCTTCCTGTCTACACTATACTGGTCTCGAGAAAATATTTCCTAAGGGATAGAGGGCAGGTCTATGCAGGGTATTTTGCACCCCAGCCCTAGTCCTAATGATGGGAGCCACGGCCTCTCCATTCAAGTTACCATCCGGAGACATCAAGGACAAGTCAACTTCGTTAACAGTTTCAGGCCTGTCAGAAATGGGCTTGGCTTAGGTTGAAGACTGAACAAATATAAGAATAGTTCTATTACTGACGAGAAAGGTGAGTCATTCTGCCAGTAATTGAAAGTACAGCTGTGTGTACAAAAGTCAGGCCAATGTCCAAACTCCCCACGTCCCTAGCACTGACTCCCTGAATCTGGGGTCTCTGCATGTGACAAATTCACTCAGCCAAGTTCGCCCTTTTATTGTTCTTTGTGTTTGGTCGGTGGTTGAAGTTTCTGGAAAGGACAATGAAACTAAACCAGGGGCAGGAAGAGAACAGCGTGGGGGCACTAAGCAGACTCAGATCTCAACAACGTCCTTCCCATGGCCCCTTCTGAGCAGATACCTTGCCCCCCATGCCTGTGTGCAGCGGTGTTTTCTAGTTGTTTCCAGAGGCTTGCTCCTCTGTGCACCCAGCAGCTGCACCCCAGATACCAGCAACGCCCTGGAGCAAGACCGGAACCTGGGTCTTTATAGTGCCACCTGCCTGTCTTGGAGCCACAGAGTTGAGACCTCTGAACTTGGTACTCTTCTGCTCTCTTACTGTATGTGTGTGTCTCTCCCGTTACGTGGTAAACATACATCTACAATTCCCATTTTCTTTATTTAGAAATTTAATACAAGGAAGTGGTGAAACAATTCAAACAGTACAAAAGAGTCCACGGGAAAAAGTGAATTTCACATTGTCCCCTCAACCTTCAGTTCCTTCCATGGACATAATTATTGTTTCCAATGTTTTGAACACACTTTAGAAATATTTTATTCTTATATAACCGTATGTGTATCTGTGTTCTTCCCCCTCTTCCCGGCCCACCAATGCTGCACATTGTTCTGCACGTTGGTTAGCTCGCTGAACGTATTTCAGAGACTGTTCCATAGCAGAACATATAGGTCTCCTTGATCTATATGTTTTCATGACTGCTAGAGTGCCCTTGTATGCGTGAATCATCCACGATCTAAATAGCTCCTACTGATGGGCACTGAGGTCTTGCAAACCCCATAAGGGCAGAAATAATATCGTACCCAGACTTTGTTTCCTACACTGCAACCTAAGACAGTGCTTCGCACAAAGGGATGAGCTAGATTGTCTAGTAATTAAAACACAAACACAAAGCACAGACATCTATTCTTGAATTGTGGAACAGCTTTCACTTATTCTGAATTCTGACACCTGCTGCTTCATTTCACTAGAAATGTGCTATTAGTACTTCCCATTCAGCTTCCTACTAGTCACGCCACCAACCAACATGTACTAAGTTCTGCCATGTACCAGGTAAGGAGGAAACGTAGGGATGTGAGAAATGTCCCTCTCCTCCAGGAAATGACAATCTGGTTGGAGAGAGAAGATACTTTTTTGGCAAAGGTGACATAACAAAACAATCAAGTAAAGATGGATTTAAAAAAAAAGGTTAGGACAATTGTCTTTCCAACAACAAGAAAGCAAAGTTAGAAGCCTTCCTCAGACCACTCGCACAAGCACAAAATTCCAAATGGTTTAAAGATATAAATGTTAAAAGCAGAAAGGTATTAAAAGAAAATATAGCCGATAAAAGACCAGTAAAAGTTTCCCTAAGCAAGACACATAAGCCAGAAATCATAAAGGAAAAAGTTGATAAATCTGAATGTAAAACTTCTATATAATCTAACATAAAAAAATTACATCGGAAGACATACAGTGAAGTTTTGGAAGATGGATGGGGTGGTGATTGCACAACCAAAAATATTAGTGTACTCGATGCCACTGAACAGTACACACAAAAATTGTGAAAAGGGTAGATTTTACTTTATGTCTGTTTTATCACAATAATAAAAAAGACACGGAATGAATCAGGAGAAAATATTTACTACATAAGTATCTAAAGATGAAGGCCCCTGATAAAATTTGTGAAACTAAGCATCCTTTTTGGAATGAACCAACAAAGAATTTTCATGAATCAGAAAAAAAAGTGACAAAGAGTCCAACGAAAAATTGAAGTACGCATATGAACAAGTGTTTCACAGAAGAGGTATAGATGGACAATGAAGTTATGAAAAGGTGTTCAATTACTAAGGAGATACCAAAAGAAACGGATAGGATGAGATACTACCCCTAAGATTAGTACATGTTAGGGAAGAAAAGATTGCTGAGGGTGTTGGAAGGGGCTGCTCTTATCTACCATTTTGGAAATATAAATCAGTGCAGCCTTATAGGGAGAACAATTTCGAATTTTTCCAAGATTTAATCGCACAACTCTAGGACAGCACGTCACTCTTCTTCCAGGAATTTTTTCCTTCAGAAATAGTCAGGTGGATAAAAACAGGTTTACTACTGCACAGTGTATAATAGTCTCAAATTGGAAACTCCCCACATTCCTTTACGTAGGAAAACTGTTAATACATTTTACAAGCTATCCAATGACGTAATAGGCATGAATTAAGACAGGGAATTGGGACTATGTATATCTCAGTTGGGTCCAGTTAGAGATGGAACCACACCAGTAATTTGAAAGGGAAAATTTAATGGAGTTATTAATGAGTGAAAGACGGTTCCCTACTAAAGTTTCAAGGGCGCTGTAAAGAATCCAGGAGCAGCTAATATAGGGAGCAGCTACTGCCTCGGGGGCTGAGGGAGAGTAGCAAGGAAGGAACAGACTGGGGAGACTCCACCCAAGCGACCAATGCTGAGAATCAGAACTGGTTGAAGATGGGATCGGAGCCCAGTGATGGTAGAGAAGTTGACTGGGGTGACATGGCCTGAGCTTGTCTGCAGTCAGCAAGTGGGGACTGGTGAGCAGGAAGCTGCCCACTGGGGGGGCTGCTACAGTCCTTGAGGGGGAACACCACTGGGTCTCCTGAAAGCCACTGGCTGCCATGCCACAGGAGTAGGAAAAACAGCAGCAGAACCAGGAAGAGAAACCCTTTTCTGCCAGGTCTTGCACTGGCCCTGCAGCGCCTCCTACTGACAAAGCCTGAGATTGTGCCAGCTGGCAAAGGGGTCTTTTTGTAGGGTGTGGCTACAGAGTCATCAAGCAGGACAGAGAAGAGTGAATTTGCAGCGGAGAGGCAATACCATGACTGATACTGGCACAGTACATTGGCCCTGCTTTTGTAAACAAAATGGTGTATGTGCATAAATTATAACAATATATTTTCACATTTATTATGTATGTACTCTGCATGCCAGGAGCTGTTCTAAGCATTTTGCATGTATTAACTCATTTGGTTCTCACAGTAACCCTCAAATGCAGGAATTGTTATTATCTTTGCTTCGTGAATGAGGAGGCAGAAACACTGAGATGTTAACTTGCCCAAGGTCACACAGCTAGTAAGTGGCAGAGGAAGAATTATGTCTTTATAGGCCTAGAAAAAAAGCCAGAAAAAATCAAAAGGCTAACAGTGCTGCCCTCAAGGAAGCATTGAAAAGGCCATGGGAGGGGTTTATCACTTTTTAATCAGTTCTTCAAATAAAGAAATAAATACAGTGACAAAACTACTGCTTTTTAATTTTATTACTATATGTATGGGTTGGGTTGATTTTTTTTTTTTTATTTTTCAAAGAAGAAACTAAAATAATTTATAAATGACAACTCACAGGGCCAAGCAGTAAGAAACAAGCTTCTGAGAAACGACGTTTTCTGCAGTGACCGAAGGAGTGGCATGCGGGGAGTGGCACGGCCTGAGCAAAGGGTGGAAGGAGGTGAGTCACATGCTCGGAGCCGTTGGTTTCTGGTGGCCCGTGTGTCCGGGCGGGTCTGAAGGCTGGATGTTTACACCGAGCTTCCTGCCCGCCCTGCCACCCCAACAGCTCCAGGAAGAGGGTGGCGCATGGCGGCCTGGGGAATACCGGGGAAGGGAGTTAGCATTTGTGGAGCACCTGCTGTCTGTGAGGTAATACATGTCTCATGTCACACGTAAGCACTGCAGATGTTCAGCAGCTTTGTTAAGCGGTCATTTTCCGCATGAAGAGACTGTAGCTCAGTGAAGCAAAGGAAGGTGTCTAGATTCCTCAGCAAGTGAGAGGCAGAGCCAGGATTTGAATCCAGATCTGGCTGATACTCAAGTCCCAGCTGGCCATACCACGCTGCTTTCCAGAGTGAAAGCATGGCATTGCCTTTCCCCAACTGGCTGCTTCTGGAAGGCTGACCCTGCGGGCTGATAGCAACTTTAATTGCTGTGGGCTGTGGGCTGCTGGTCAAGACGTCCGTAAAGCAAGGGCCCAGCCAGAGGTGCTGACATTGGCTTCTACTGAGCATCATTTCTCCCGCCTTCCAGGAACAGCCTGGTGCATCCGCTTTCAGGCCGTGTGGGCTGGGGTGTCGGCAGCCTGAGCACCCAGGTTTCAGGAATATTGAGGTACGCCTGGAATTTGCAGAGGAGGTTTTGGGGGAAGTGAAGTGGTTCACGCTGCTCCCATGCTCTGTCCAGACACCAGAGGGCTGACAAGCAGGTGCCCATCGGGACCTCTCCACCTTCCTTTGGTCATTAGTCCCTGATTGCTCCCTGCTGGCTGAGTATGTGTGGAGGGGGCAGTGTTTAGCCACGTTCCCCAGACCTGTGCTGTGAGCTAATGCATTGTCCTTCGGCAGTGTGGGACCCCACAACTGTGGAGGAACCACAGGGGTACCGAGTGATGCATAGACAACACTAAACAACAGCAAATAATCACATAGTGAAAAGTTATTCTTCTTATAATTCTCTTGCATTAGGGAAAACCATACGCTGTCCTCACTAATATTAATAAATCTTTATTATGTCTCAAACTGTATACAACATACTTATACTTTTGTCACTTGATTAATCGATCTTATGTTGTTTAGGTCAGGTCATTAATTGTGTTGTTTAAATCTTCTATAGTTCTACTGCTTTTCTGTCTGTTCTATCAGTTACCAGGAGAGGTACATACATATCTCACACTAAGATTGTCTTTTTCTTATTTTAATTGTCATCATTTTTGCTTTATGTCTGCTTTGTGTGAGATTCATATAATGATATCACTTGGTACATGTTTTTCCATCCTTATACTTTAAGTGTTTTAGTGTCTTTACATTTGAAATGTGTCTGCTGTAAGTGGTGCATTATTCAGCTTTTTAAAAAAAATACCCTGGTAAGACTTTTTCTTAAAATTATAATATTTAGTCCATTTTCATTCAATGCAATTATTGATATAATTGGGCCTCAATCTACTAACTCTAGTTTTCTATTTATGGCATCAGTTTACTTTTCTCTACTTTCTTGAATTCCTTTAGGTGAATTAAATGTTTTAAAAGTTTATCCTACCTCTTTATTAGCTTGTTAATTATGCATTCTTTAAGTATTCTTTTAATGGTTGCACTTGAACTGTACTGCCCAATAGTGTGGCCACTAGGCACATGT
Source organism: Eulemur rufifrons (assembly GCF_041146395.1). NCBI lineage: Eukaryota > Metazoa > Chordata > Mammalia > Primates > Lemuridae > Eulemur > Eulemur rufifrons. The sequence continues at coordinate 31,339,392 of NC_090983.1, read as the reverse complement.
CTCTTTAAAACAGCTTTGCTGAGTCACAATTGATATACAACAAGTGGCATGCACTTAAAGTGTATGATTTGGTAAGATTTGAGATACGTCTGACATATAAATGACACACGTACACACATATATAGTCATGTGCTACATAACAATGTTTTGGACAATGACAGATTACGTATACTATGGTGGTTTCATAAGATTATAACACTGTATATTTACTATACCTACTCTGTATTTGGATGTGTTTAGACACACAGATACTTACTATTGTGTTACAATTGCCTACAGTATTCAGTACCGTAACATACTATACAGGTTTGTAGCCTGGGAACAATAGGCTATTCCACATAGCCTAGGTGTGTGGTGGGCTCTAACCTAGGTTTGTGTAAGTGCACTCTGTGATGTTTGCATGACAACATCGCCTAACAGTGCATTTCTCAGAACATACCCCTGTCATTCAGTGATGTGTGACTATATGTATACCTCTGAAACTATCACCACAGTGAGGATAATGAACACATTTCTGACCTCCAAAATATTCCTTATGCCCCTTGAATCCTGTCCTGCCCCTCCCACCCCCTGCACCTTATAGGCTCTTTTTAGTGCTATAAATTGCCCCATAGATACTGCTTTAGTGGCATCCCAGAAATTTTCATATGTTTTGTTTTCAATTCAGTTCAAAAGATGACCTAATTTTCTTCTCATTTTTTTTTTTTTTTTTTGACCCCTGGATTCTTTAGAAGTGTGCTATTTAGTTTCCAAATACTTGGGGATTTTATAGACATTTCCCTGTTGTCCAGGCCAATAACAAATTCCTGTCCCTATGAAATCGGATATCTGATCCTCCCAGAGGGAGAATTATACCCAAGAACCAGAGGTATTCTATGTCAGTGGTCATTGCCAGAGTGAATTCCACAGTGTTGTAAATGCCTGGAAAAAAAAAAACCCCACCAGAGGGCAGCAAGTCAACATGACAATTTTATTGAAAATTTTTCTGATCAGGTCAAACAGATGGGGCTCAGGCAGGTGACAGAAGGAACAAGGTGGACGGGCTCAGGGTTAGTCTTTAAAGGAGGGTAGATGGAAATGAGGCTGGGATGAAAGTCAGGGAGAAAGATGACACAAACTCTATGCACATTGTGATCCAATAATTGCGATGCACAGACAAAAATGATGACTATGGGTAAAGAGAGATTGCGGCTGAATACCGTATTTTCTATTATGCTTTTGGCATTTCAAAGTTATTTGAGGTGAATATGTAATACTTTTGTAAAAATTTTAATATCAAAATGTTGAACCAGGTTCCTAAGATTTAATTGTCTGTGTGGGTCGGAGAGAGGATGGATCTGGACAGGGTTCCTTGTGTCTGATTTGACTAGAGCATCTATAGTGGGGATGGCAGCTGGATGGGCAGCCGAGGTGCAGGAGAGGTGAGGGGGACCCCGTATTATTTGGTAAGAGGCACAGAGAACAACTATGTACCCCGGTCAAGTTTTTTTTTCCTGAATTAACTGAGCCCATTTTGAAATATATAACAAACTGGCATATTTGGCTAATAAATGCAAGGAAATAGGAGGAGAATGAGGGCACTCATGACAAACAAACTCTGAGTTTTAATTACTGGGCAACAAAAAGGAATTCTGAGGGGAGAAATGTCTGTTTGCAACCAGCCTAAGCGGCACTGCTGGGCCTTGGCGTTTTCAACAATTCCCAGGCTCTTCCTCATGTGGCAAAGATACTAAAGCCAGCTACTGAACTACTATTCTGGAAGGTACATCTATCAGGTGGTGAATGAAGAAATGTGGGGGGTAGTGGTGAGGGGATAAAGAAAATAAATAAGTCCGGAAGGCTTTCCTGGGTCTCCTTCGGGGCACATTATATCCTCTGAATTACAGTACGAAACAATACCAGACAAACACACACAGAAACAAGCAATCACACAAGAAGAGTGGTGTGGCATAATTTTTCAGGTGAAGAATAAATTTAACTGAGAAGCAATATCAAATCATTTTTACCCCCCACTTAAATGTTTGGTCTTTGGTTCTCATTATCAGAATCTTTCAGTGTGTCTAGATTTCTTTTTGCCAGTGTGATCCTTATTTATTTATTTATTTCGAATAGGGTCTTGCTCTGTTGGCTGGGCTAGAAAGTAGTGACCTCATGAGAGCTCACTGCAACCTCAAACTCCTGGGCTTGAATGATCCTCTGCCTCAGCCCCCCAAAGTGCTAGGATTACAGGCACGGGCCACTGCACCCGGCCCCTTCTCTATCTTTATGAAAACATGTAGCCAGGTCTAGGAGGAAAAATAGAAAACCAGAAGACTGGACTGAGTTATGTTGGTTTTTTAAATGTAAAATTTGTAGTAAGACATTACATAGGTACTGAAAAATTCTTTACTAAAAAAGCCATAAATGCACAGCTTGATGAACCATTTTGATACTTAGACAGTTTTTTCTTCCCATTTCTTCTTTTGTTCTCCAAACCAAGGGTCTCACATCTTTTCCCAAGCACATACTCCCCTCAAGACAGCATCCTGGTTTGAAAAGTCATTTATTTACCTGTGCATCAATGGCTGGTTCTGTGTCTCCTGGCTTCATCCTGGCCCAGAAAGACAGAAGTTAAAGTTGAGAGTAGTGGTCTTTGGCCTCTGTGCCAAAGCTGTTTGTGTACCAGTTTTGTGTAATGATCAAGCAACAGCCTTAGACGTCAGGTGTGACATGGGTTAAAGGCCAGCCTGGGAAGCAATGGGAAGAGGCATTTTGCAATCTCATCAAACAACCTTGTCATAAACTTTAAGAACAGCTTGTTGGCAAATGAAGGGCAGCTGTAGGTGTCTGGCGAATGTGCAAGAAGAACTTGGACAAAAGTGATACCCTAGGCTGGAGCAGTCCGGGTGAGCATCCTGGAGGAAGTAACTGTTTTGTGGCTTTGCACTTTGGAGGTGTCAAAGTGAAGAGAGTGTTCCAAGCTGCAGTAACAAATAGCAAGGGGGCAAAAGAGCAAAGGGTGAGGGAACAACATGGTGTTGCCGGGGACCTAAGGCTCAGCTGGATTTGATATGACCCAGAAAAAAGGCCTGAGAAGGCCTGGGGTGTCTTTTGGAATAAGTGGGGAACTTGCTCTGTTTGAAGACATATGCCTTGACTATATGGGATGTCATTTACATTTCCTAAGGGTTAAGTGATGAGATCATTTCAGAGAATATTCACTCCTGCCCCCAGCACAGGTGACACTGAAACTTTTATTCTCTTTGCTCTTCTGAAATGTGTTTTCCCTCAACTGTTGGGTATCTTCATCTAATTTCTGGGATTTTTTGTTGTTACTGGATTTGATTTTTACATTTTGGTTAATCACAAACCTTTTTAGAGGTTGTATAGATACTTATCAGCTTACTTTTCTAAAACATTTCTCCTCAATTCTCAGGTATCTTGGATTGATTGTGCTTTGGGTTAATTTGCTTTTTCTTAGTCTCCTTCCCCTCCAGCTTGACAATTTTCACCCTTTTCAAGCAAAGGAATCCTCCGCGGTGTTGGGCAGTCCTTACCTCGAGCTTCCTGGAGCCTGCTCTTGGGCAGCTCGTAATGCAGCAGAACTGTGAAGCTTCTGATGTTGTCCCTGGAAGCTTCTAATGCAGTGTGGGCCAACAGACATCTACTGATAAGCCAAACCAAGTTCCTCAAACCCGGCTCTCCTTTGCCCTTCTTTCCAACACTAGCAAGCTCCTACTTTCAGAGTATTTTGGGGACTTATGATCCCTTCTAGTTACCTGTTCATTGTCCCCCTTCCCTGCCTTAGAGGTGAGTCTATAAATGAGCAAGCTCAAATTAGTTCATAGCTATTCCTGAAGCACCCAAGTTCCTGCAGACAGGCCCATTTCTAGCATGTGGAAGGTAAGGCCTAGACCTAAATCTCTCACAAGCCAGACAGAACCAATTCTGTGCATGGATGCCGATTTGACCCACAAACACTCTTTTCCTCCAGGGACCACTGTCTTCAAGGACAGAAAAGAATTTTAAGGCCCATTTATCAACTCATATTTTCTGTTATTTTCTGTCTTTTCCTTTCCCCCCTACTTTCAGGGAAACATTAGGATCGTTCCCCTTCAGAAGAGCAGAAATATAATGATGCGTCCTGTCAGGCATGGAAAAAGATGGTAACTAAAAGAGCAGGAGTGGTTATATTTACATCAGACAAAATGGACTTTAAGTCACAAACTGCCACAAGAGGCATAGAAGCACATTATCTAATGACAAAAGGATCAGTCTACCATGAAGATATAGCAATTATAGGCACTCAATGTCAGAGCACCCAAGTGTATGAAACAAACATTGACAGAAGAAATAAACAGCAATACAAAAACAGTAGAAGACTTCAATGCCCCACTTTAAGTAATGGATAGAACATTCAGACAGAAGGTCAATAAGGAAACAGAGGACTTAGCAACATCATAGACCAAACGGACCTAACAACAATATGCAGAACATTCCACCCTACAGTAGCAGAATACACTTCTTCTCAAGTATACACATATTAGATCACAAAACAAGTCTTCACAAATTTAAGAAATTAAAATCATACCAAGTATCTTCTCTGACCACAATGGAATGAAACTAAAAACCAATGGCAGAAGGAAAGATGGAAAATACACACCTATGTGGAAATTAAACAACGCACTCTTGAAGAACAAAAATTAGGTCAAAAACACCAAAGAGGAAATTAGAAAATAACTTTGACACAAATGAAAATGAAAACACAACATACCAAAACTTATGGGATGCAGTAAAAGCAGTACAAAGAGGGAAGTTTATTGCAATAAACATCTACAGTAAAAAAGAAGAAAGAGCTCAAATAAACAACCTAACTTTGTACCTCAAGGAGAGAATAAGTAAAAGAAGATCAACAACAATTACTAAGCTCAAAGTTAGCAGAAGGAAGGAAATAACAAAGATTAGAGCAGAAATAAATGAAATAGAGAATAGAAAAATAATAGAAAAAATTAACAAAGCTAAGAGTTGGTTTTTTGAAAAGATAAACAAAATTGACAAATCATTAGCTAGACTAAGAAAACAAAGAGAGAAGTCTCAAATAAACAAAATCAGAAATGAAAGCGGAGGTATCCCAACTGAGACCTCAGAAATAAAAAGGATCATAAGACTGCTATGAACAATTACACGCCAACAAACTAGATAACCTAGAAGAATTGCATAAATTCCTAAAAACATACCACCTGCATGACTGAATCATGAATAAATAGAAAATCTGCATAGACCTATAACTAATATGGAGATTTAATCAACAATCACAAATTTTCAAACAAAGGAAAGCCCAGGACCAGATGGCTTCACTGGTGAATTCTCCCAAACATTTAAAGAAACATTAATGCCAGTCTTTCCCAAACCCTTTCCAAAAATTGAAGAGGAGGGAATACTTCCAAATTCATTAAATACAGCCAGCATCCAAGGCCAAACTCACCACAGGAAAAGAAACTACAGGCCAATATTCCTGATGAATATAGATGCAAAAATCCTCAACAAAATACTTGCAAATCAAATTTAACAGCACATTAAAAGGATCGTACATCATGGCCAGGTGGGATTCATCCCTGGGATGCAAGGATGATTTAATATACAAAAATCAGTTAATGTGAAACACCACATGAACAGAGCAAAGGATACAAAAATCACATGATCACTTCAATAGATGCAAAGGAACCACTTGACAACATTCAACACCCTTTCCTAATAAAAACTATTAACAAACTAGGAATAGAAAGAAATTACCTCAACATATAAAGTTCATATATGAAAATTCTTTCAACACTGAGTATCACATTAACTGTGTGCTTTTCATATGAGGCCTTCATTATGTTTCAAAATATATTACAAAGCTACAGTAATCAAAACACTATGGTACTAGCATAAAGACAAATGCATGGAGCACTGGAACAGAAGAGAAAGCTCAGAAATAAATCAGTGCGTATATAATATAATGCCTTAGTCCATTTTAACTGCTAAAACAGAATTCCATAGACTAGGTGGCTTACAAATAACAGAAATTTATTTTCCTAATCCTGAAGGCCAGAAAGTCCAAAATCAAGGCACCAGGAGATGTGGTGTCTAGTGAGGGCCTGCGTCCTTGTTTACAGATGGCCATCTCCTCAATGTGTCCTCACATGGTAGAGGGGTGATGAAGCTCACTGGGGTCTCTTTTATAAGGCACTAATCCTATTCAGGAGGGGTCCATCTGCATGACCTAATCACCCCCCAAAAGTCCCACCTCCAAATACTATCACATTAGGGATTAGGCTTCAACATAAACAACACACAAACATTCAGTCTATTGCAATAGTACCTAAAGCAATCTACAGATTTAGTGCAATCACTATTAAAATCCCAAGGCATTCTTTAAACAGAAAAAGCACTCCAAAATTTATATGGCACCACAAAAGACCACAAATAGCTAAATCAATCTTGAAGAAGTACAAAACTAGAGGCATCATACTTCCTGATTTCTGAATATAGTACACTCCCATGTACATAGCAGCACTTTTCACAGTAGCCAAGATGTGCAAACAACCTAAAAGGTCCCTAGACAGATGAATGGATAAAGAAAATATGGTATGTACATGTAATGGAATATTATTCAGCCTTAACAAAGAAGTAAATTCTGTAATATGTGACAACATGGATGAATCTTGAGGACACTATGCTAAGTGAAATAAGCCAGTCACAGAAAGACATATACTACATGATTGCACTTATATATGCTTTCTAAAATAATCAAATTCATAGAATCAAAGAGTAAAATGGTGGTTGTCAGGAGCTGGGGAGTGGGTGGAAAGGAGAGTTACTGATCCAGGAGCATAAAGTTTCAGTTAAGCAAGATGAGTAAGTTCTAGAGATCTGCTGTACAACGTTGTGCCTATAATTAACAATATTGCATTGACACTGTGTGGGGAAGGGAAACTTCTCTCAGTCCTGAAAGGTTCACTGAAAGATCAACTCACAATAAGGCAGTTTAGTAAGAGAAAGAGATTACAAATTTATTTACTGCATGCACAGGGAAAATCACAGAGTGATTACCCAATATCCCTATGGGGTCCAGAAGCCTCTATACCCTCATTTTAGAGGGGAGATGGAGATGAGGAATATAGGTGATTCTGTTGAGGGACAATAAATGTTTACTAGGGAGGATGAGTAGATATTTAGGAGAAAGAATGGATGGGGGGCGGGAATTGACTTGTAAATGATTCTCTTTGGAAATTAAATTAACCTGACAGATATTATTTTTGAAATGGGTTGTGCTAGGTCTGGTTGCATTGTTAATCTTCTTTCTTGCAATAGATACAGAGATAACAGGGAGGGGAAGGAAAGACAATTGTCCTTCTTGATGGCTGTCTAGTTTCACACAGACAGAGGGAAAGCCCCATCCAAGGCCTGTTGATCTCTAAGGGCCTTTAATTCAAAATACTCGGCCGGGCGTGGTGGCTCACGCCTGTAATCCTAGCTCTCTGGGAGGCTGAGGCAGGCAGCTCGTTTGAGCTCTGGAGTTCGAGACCAGCCTGAGCAAGAGCGAGACCCCTGTCTCTACTAAAAAAATAGAAAGAAATTAGCTGGACAACTAAAAAAATATATCTATAAAATTAGCCAGGCATGGTGGGGCATGCCTGTAGTCCCAGCTACTCAGGAGGCTGAGGCAGGAGGATTGCTTGAGCCCAGGAGTTTGAGGTTGCTGTGAGCTAGGCTGACGCCACGGCACTCACTCTAGCCCAGGCAACCGAGCGAGACTCTGTCTCAAAAAAAAAAAAAAAAAAAAAAATTAAAAATACTCTTTACACCAAGGAGTCTTATTTTGGGGTGAAATTCCCTGAGCTCCTTTAACACTCAGAGATTTGTTAAGGAGGTAGATGTTGAGAGAGATGAGGGGCTGTTTTTCTAAGCCTGACGAAGAACTGTTCTACTTCACCAGTCTCCTTGATCCAGGTGCATCACCAGGTGTTGCCAGTCACGTAGCCCTCCCCTTGGCGACCATGAAGTCAGGAGCTACGCAGTTATCAACACCACTCGGGCCAAGCATGGAGGCTCGCCTCTTGTGCCTCCAAGGCTGGAGTAGCACCATTAATGACCTCAGCGGGGGTCACAGACAGGTTGTGCACAAACTTTCTGGTGAAAGACCCCAACAGTAGGCACAATTGCCTGGAGTGTATGCGTGAGCAGAGAGTCAGTAATGTCACCTGGCAATTATTCCAAGTAACCGGGGTCTGCCCAGTTTTGGAGTTCCCGTCTTACTTGGTACAGGGTGATTTGCTCCATAGGAGGGGCTATTTGGGTATTTGGAAATCTCTTATAATGCCCACAGGTGCATATTACACTGTTAGGTGGAAAGCAGGTGAAGCCATGGTTTTTTTTGTTGTTGTTGTTTGTTTGTTTGTTTTTTTGCCATGGTTTTTATAAGAAAAATACTCCAGGGGACACACATAGTGCCGAGAATGTAATTTATTATTATGGGGGTCAACCAACCAGAAGTCCCTCCTGGCGGGCAAAGTCCTCGGGTAGAATTGAAAAGTCCATGTGAGGTGGCAGCAAGTGTAGGGGAGGGGAAGCCTTCACTACTGAGGCCAAAATAGCCCTGAGGGCATGTCCCGTGCCCCTTTCCCCAGATGTTCCAGTTGCCCCCAACCTGGAAAGCAGCAAGCTGACATGTAGGAAGGTGTCTGTTCCTGCCCTGTCAGAGTCCAGCCGAGCGTTGCATTGTGTGCAGACTAATACGGTTGGGGGAGCTTAGGTACCAGAAAAGTCCAAGTTCAGAGAAATGCTTGTTTGCAGTATTCAGTGGGCACAGCAATCAGATGTTTATCTGTGGGGACGCAGAGCAGTGGCAACTGCCTGGGATGGGCACAGCAATGAATTTGGTGACTGCAGGCTACTCTGTAGGAGAGACGGAAGGAGGATTAGATTCCCACCCCTCCCTCCCCTGTGCCCTGGCTCACAGGTCCGAACGTGCTCAGGCCCTGTCAGCTGGGGGGAATTTTCCCCACAGACCGTGACATGGGCAATGGGAGCACCTCCCATCCATCTCCAGGGAGGTGAACTCCAATGTGGCTCGGATCCTCTGTGACTCAGCAAAAGTTTCTTCTCTATCCATTGATATCCATCCCATGGGAATAACCAGGGCAAAGTGGCAGGGCCACCTTAAGGCAAATGTTGAGTGAGAAGCCTCAAGTTGATGGTGATTATCTTTGAAGTCCTTGTGGGCAAACCCCCATGCTCTGCACCCAGGAGATAGATGGTGAAGGGGGTTACTGTCCCCACCCCTTGTTGTTTAGTAGCTATTCTGTCTCTCATCTGAGTCTTCAGAAAGGGATCGAGAGCCCTTGCAGGGCTCCCCATGGAGACTGAGGCTGTGCAATCAGGCAGCCTGATGAAACACACAGTGCAGATGACAGCCGCCTTTGAGGAATTGCAGCACCGAGACCCCAGAGATGCATAGTGCAGGCCAGAGTTATTTCATACACCCCGGCAGTCACTTTACCCTGTCCTGTGTCCACTGAAACACTCAAGCACCCCTGCCACTTGGGGCGTGAAACAGGGCATGGAGTCTTCATTTTATGTCCCATGATTGGGCCCATTGATGTGTGGCTTGGGCCCAAATCTGGGGCCATTATCAGAGGCCTTCTGTGCCTGGGAATCTGCCAGTTAAGACTGTGTTGCCAACTGACTGACCCGACCTCACGAAGAGGCTTGACTGGACTTGATAAACAGCAGGAGCAGCACACACAGACCAAGAAATTTGAGTCTGGTTACAGTCTCCTCATCTGCCGTCCCCACTTCCTCATTGTAGACCCAGGGGACCAACCGGATAGCCTGCCACTGCTCCGGGTTAGGAGTGAGACCCAGGTCCCAGGCAGGTCCTGCTGTCACTGCCCAGGTGTGAATGGTGAGCATCTCCCTGCCAAGCCACCCCCTTCCTGGTCCTTTGGCTGGAGACAGCAGGCTTTTCTTTTTTGTCATTTTGCCTTCTTTGTTCTTTTGAATCTAGGCCTTTTTCTCAGTTCTAGTTTGTAGGCCTCTTTAGTTTTCCGTCTAGCATATGTGGGAATTAAAAGACAGCCCAGGGCGCAAAATGGGGTGTCGTTCCTGTCTGCAGGTCCCTAGACAGTCTGCCTTCTACCTCCCACCTCTCAGAGTTGTTGTGTGGTTGCTGAATTTTCCCGACATTTAGGTGTACTTAGAGGGGAGAAGGGAAAAGTGAGTCTGTGCCACCGTGTTTCAGAACTGGACGTTCCCCTCATTTTAATATAAGGAAGAAATCAAACTGAATCACATCAAGAGGGCTAGATTTTTTTCCTTCACTGCTTTATGCTAGAACAAAATCAATAACCCTATATAGATATGTTTGTGTACACACACACACACACACACACACACACACCCCCTTTCTGCAACAACCCCCGTTCACTTGCCAACACATCCCGGAGATCGCTCCGTATCAGAGTTCTATTCTCTAGCCTGCCTTCCTACTCTCAATGGTATCATTTTTCTGAAAAGAAGCTCTTAATTCTAAAATTGGCCTGCTGATCATTTTCCCCGTATGGTTAGCACTTTCTGTGTCCTGTTTAGGAGACTTTCGCCTTGATGGCCCAGTGGCCCCTATGTGTCACAACTGAGTCACTTCATTCTTCTAAACTTTCATTTCCTTCACATCATCCTTTTCAGAGGATTCGTCCGGCTGCAATATCGTGAAGATATTCTATTAGGGTTGTTCGTAGAAGTTTTTATCGCCTTCCCTTTCATATTTAGGTTTATGATCCATCTGGATTTGAATTTTGTGAAGGTAGGAAATCAAGGTCCATTTTACTTTTATACGGCTATCTAATGGATCTGTCATTATTTTTTAAAAAGACCATCGTTTCGTCACTATTGTCATCTTTATCCATCTATCAGTGAGATAATATATGTGTGAGACATCTTTTAAATTAATAGACTTCTTTTTAAGGAAACATTTTTAAGTTTACAGAAAAATCGAGCAGAAAGTACTGAGAGCGCCCACGTGTCCCCTGCCCTTCCTTCTCCCCTCCACACGTTTCCCTGTTATCAACGTCTTGCATTGTTAGTGTCGCGCGCTTGTTACAAGTGACCAACCAATATTGATACTGCAGGTGAGGGCAAATATCTTTTCCTTCTGTAACAAAAGACAGATTAGCAAGAGAAAAGTGTACACATTTATTTAATATAAGTCTTATGTGACATGGAAGCCTTCATAAGGAAATGAAGACCCCAAGAAACAAAGCTGGAATAGGTTTGATGAAGAGTGGACAGGCCTGGAGCCCCTGGCAGAGCAGGGTCGGATGAGTTTGGTACACTGGGGGTAGCGTAGCACGGCCCGTTTGTTTAGATTCCTGTCTCACATGAGGGTCTTATGACCTGCGTCAGGTGAAGGTCAGAAAATCCTTCCTGTACGTGCGGCTTTTGCAAATTCCTTTAGCTTAAAATATTCAATATGCCAAGGTGCCATATTTTATGGTAGCGTAACCTGAACCCCATCAATAAATTATTATTAACTAAAGTCCCATAGTTTCCATTAGGGACTATTTTGATATTATACATTCAACTGGGTTTGCCAAATGCATGTCTTGTAGCCGCTCTTACAATATCATACAGAATAATTTCATTGCTCTAAAAGTCCCCTGTGCTTCCCCTACTCACCCTTCCCGTACTGAGTCCCTGGCAACCACTGATATTTTTACTGTCTCTAAAGTTTTTTTCCAGAATGTCATATAGTTGCAATTTTATAGTCTGTAGTTTTTTCAGGCTGCCTTCTTTCACTTGGTAATATGCATTTAAGATTCCTGCATGTTTTTTCATGGCTTGATAGCTCATTTCTTTTAATGGTTTTCTTTTCTTTTCTTTTCTTTTTTTTTTTTTTTTTTTTGAGACAGTCTTGCTCTGTTGCTTGGGCTAGAATGCCGTGGCGTCAGCCTAGCTCACAGCAACCTCAAACTCCTGGGCTCAAGCAATCCTCCTGCCTCAGCCTCCTGAGTAGCTGAGACTACAGGTGCACCCCACCATGCCTGGCTAATTTTTGTATTTTTAGTAGAGACAGGGTCTTGCTCTTGTTCAGGCTGGTCTTGAACTCCTGAGCTCAAGCGATCCTCCTACCTCAGCCTCCCAGAGTACTAGTATTACAGATGTGAACCACCTCGCCCAGCCATCTTTATTGTTGAATAATATTCCATTTGTGGGATGTGCCATAGTCTATCCATTTATTTATTGAAGGACATCTTGGTTGCTTCCAGCTTTTTTTTTTTTTTTTTGAGACAGGTCTCTCTCTGTTGCCTGGGCTAGAGTGCAATGGTGTCATCATAGCTCACTGTGTAACCTCAAAATCCTGGCTTAAGTGGTCTTCCTGCCTCAGCTTTCCGAGTAGCTGGTCTACAGGTATGTGCCACCACACCCCGCTAATTTTTCTTATTTTTTGTAGAGACAGGGGTCTCCCTATGTTGCTCAAGCTGGTCTTGAACTCCTGGCTTCAATTGATCCTCTTGCCTTGGCCTCCCAAAGTGCTGGGATTACAGCACTTGCTTGGCCTTGCTTCCAACTTTTGGCAATTATGAATTATGAATAGAGCTGCTATGAACATTCATGTAGACATAAATTTTCAACTAATTTGGATAAATTCTTAGAAATGCGATTGCCGGATTGTATAGGAATAATGTATTTAGCTTTGTAGGAAACTGCCAAACTGTTTTCCAAAGTGGCTGTACCATTTTTTATTCTCACCTGCAATGAATGAGAGCTCCTGAGGCTCCACATCCTCTCCAGCATTTGGTGCTGTCAGTGTTCCGGATTTTAGCAATTCTGGAAGATGTGTAATGGAATCTCATTGTTGTTTTAACTTGCAATTCCCTGCTGACACATGACCATGACATTGAACATTTTTTCATATGCTTATTTGCCATGTATAGATCTTTCTGGTGAAGTGGCCGTTCAGATCTCTTGCCTGCTTTTCATTCGTTTGTTTTTTTATTGTTGAGTTTTGTATATTTTAGGTAACAGTCCTTTATCAGATATGTGTTTTGCAAACATTTTTTCCTGATCTGTGGCTTATCTTCACTTTCTTAACTGCGTCTTTTGAAGAGTAGTTCTCCACGAATATCTGTCCCCCATAACATGTCATGTCAGGTGAGGGATGACTCATTTCCTCAGGAACTAGAAGTTTGTGAAATAACGTCGTAAACCGCAACTCTTTAGTTTTATAACTTAGGGTATACATCTACTGAGAATGTGGTGTTATCTTCACTAATAGTTTTAAGGAAAAAAAATCATTGCCCTTTCCTTAAATTGAATGTGTTTTAATTGTTACTACCACAAATATTCTTGAAATCCTCTTTGATAGAGAAAAAAATGAAATTCCTTTGCAGAAAGTGAGGAGTGAATTGTTTCCAAATGGAGAAAATATCTATTTCAGGGAATAATCCTCCCATCTTTTGATTTTTTTTTTTTTTAAGGAAACAGTTGCTAGTGCTGTAGGTAGATACAGTAGCTATGTAGTCCCAGCTGAGTCACTTTACTTTTCTGAACTTTTATTTCCTTCACATCCTCCTCTTCATCTGACACATACCCTTCCACTCCTTAAAAATCCTTTACCAGTGAGGATCAAATGAGATAAAGTAGAGAAAATGCTCTAAAATTGTACAGTGCTTAATGAATGCACTGTTGTTATGTCACGAGAAGTGATTCTTGGGGGGCAGGGATGGTTGCACAGCAATGTGACTCACCTGATGCCACTGAACTGTACCCTTACACACGGTTACAGTGGTCAATTTTATGTTGTATGCATTTTACCACAATTTAAAAAATTTTAAAAGTGACTCAGCACTTATCTTTAGGGTTTGAGGTGCCCCATTTCTTGGGTATGGGCACATAGGGAAGCAAGAACATTGAGGACCCTCATCTCTTCTCTGTTCAGACCTTCAAGAAAATTCTGGCAAAGCTAGGTCAGTGACATGAATGTGGGAATCAAAGCCTAAGAGTGATCTATTTCTTCCCTTCTAGATCAGGGGTGTGATTTCTTGTCTCCAGTAGTTTCTTTTGAGAAAATAGAGGGGACAGGTGTTGGTAGTCAACAAGTTGCAGAATACACATGTTGTGGTCACTGGTTGTAAACTCCTCTCTGTATTAATACATATGCCCATGACTGTCTAATCATTTCAATACCAAAACGAAAAACAAATAACTTGAAATCCCAGCTGCTGAAAGCTTTGTGTTAGACAACTCTTTGAGCCTCTCCCGACAAGGCCCAGAAGATGAAATAGCTAGATTTGAGTGTGGGCTCTTTTCCCTTCTCTCACCGCACTCTGGAGGAAGAGCCCAGGGCAGTAGCCAAGGTCAGCCGCCAGAGAGTCAAAGAAGGGAGAGTAGAGGCCCAGTCAAATCCACAAACTGTACCACCCTGGCACATGGGTTAGTTATATACAACTTAACAAGAAAGCAACAAACAAAAGAACATGTACATTCAGGAGATTTTTGTTTCACTGTCAGTATTTACCTTTGAATAGTGTCCTGTAGTTCAAATCCAAATGAATGGGAAGGGTGCACTGCAGTTGAGCTTAGGTTTAGTCTTTGTTGGATTTCTTTGGGAGACTTACAGATCCAACGTGCTGTTAGTGAATTAGTAAGCACACCCTAGACATAGTAGTCTCTGGAACAGGCCTCAGGTGGGAGCTGAGATTTGGGAGGGTGGGAACCACCTGGAGAATGAGTCACCCCGCACTGGGCAGGAGCCAGCTGCCCCATGTTCCTGCAGGTATGGCAGCACCTCTGGGTCTTCCAGCTTCCCTGCATAAAGACCAGGCACTTTATTAATTTTGATGTAAATAACTGCACAGACATATCTCAAGATGGGGGTGAGAAACTAGTTAGAGCAAATGAAGTAAGAATGATTCTTGTAGATCACAATAGGAATTTAACCAACTTGAGGTTCATGATTCCTTTATTAATTATTCATATTCCTTTTTTAAAAGATGTAAGACTGGGGGAATCTAGGATCAGTGCCTTACAAATGGCAGAAGCTGAAGCCCTGAGACACCCCACCCCATCCTCAGTACTGCCCTCTGTGTGCCTCCAGCAACTCATCCATTTCTGCCAGGCTGGGCCTGGGTCCAGGCCGTGAGATGCGCACAAGGGCCAAGAGTGGAAATTCCAGAGTGAGACACTCCTGAGTTCATGCACTCACCCCGCCTTTTGTCAGCTAATTGATATTGAACTTAGTTCCTGCATCTATCTGTACACAGGCTTCATAATTTGTAGCCATCTTACAGGTGGTGGGAACTTACCTAACAATGGTACTGAATATTTATTGAGAGCTGTCAAAGGCCCAGGCACTATTCTAAGTGCTTGAGCTGTTTTATCTCCCACGATTTTGCTCAGGTAGGAGTTCTGAAGCTGGAGCCTGAGGGCTGGTATTTTTGGAAACTCCGCAGTTAATTCCGAGGTCAGTAAGGTTGAGAGTCATGGTTGTGTACTAATGTTTACGCAGTGATGAACCACTCAAGACCTTAGAGACGAACAGAACTCATTCTGTCCCTCTCTAGCCAAATGAGCTTGGCCAAGTCTTTGGACCTCCCTAAGCCTCAGTGTCCTTATTCATAAAATGGGAACAATAGTAGCATCCATTTCTGAGAATTGTTTAGAAGTTGAAATGAGCCAGTGTAGGTGATTATGTCTGGCATAAACAAATGATTTCATAAGTGTGAGCTTGTGCCTTTAATTAGACCAACTCCTTTGTGCTAGGCAACTGAGAGAATGCCAGGACCTTCTGACCTTCGTGCACAGGTCCCTCTGTCTTTGTTTAAATTTGTTCTTCTTCTGTCCACACGGTTCATTCCAAATCCCAAGTGTTGGGGAAAGGGAGTTATTGTATCATAGTAGAAAAATCCTTGCCTTTGGTCCAACTGGACAGAATTTGAATCCATGTGGCTGTTTGAGGCTTAGTTTCCTCATCCATAACGTGGGAGAACGATATCCCTGCATTGCTGTGAGAAATGAGATAGTTCATGAAAAGGGTGTAACACACAGTTATTGTATTATTGTTGGTGCTTTGGTGATAAAATGTACACGATGTGGAAACAAAAGGGCAGAAAATCCTTAAAAAGTTTTTAACAGGAAACAGAGGCAGAGGGTGGGGAGGGGATGGCAGATGGGGAGAAGCAGGGGAGGGCCTGTGGCAGGGACAGCCTAGGGGGCAGAACTCAGTGTCCCCACCGTTCCAGGCTCAGCACTACAGACACTGGGTACCACTAAACCCAAGAGCGGGGCCAGGGATGGGGGCTCAAATGTCCTTGCCCCTACTCAGTGTTGGGCCAGAACCCTTCCTCCCTTTTGTGCACAATCTGCCCACATTTCGGCTACAGGCTGGCTTTGACCAAGAAGAGCCCCTGAGATACAATGGGGTGCAGGGGCTGTTTATGGCTTCAGTGCTGAGATTTAGACCAAGGCAGAGGGAAATTCCTCTCCCCAGACTCCTTACAAGGAAGAATGGCATATAGCTTGCCACAGACAGGGGTTCATAGTGCGAAACGGAGTCAGTTTAAATGCTTTCCAATAAAGCACGGCCAGCTGCCTGGTTCTTAGTTTGCACGTCAGTGAATTGCCTACAATCTCCCTCTTCTGAATGTTTGGAAATTGGGCACTGGTTCCTTTAAATATCAAATTTCCTGTTATAGTGAGTCATCTCTGTCCTCCCATTTTAGGAACAAAGTTTACTCTCTAGTTCTTTCTGTTGAGGATTTTTCTTTCTCTCTTGCTGAAGACCAGATTCGGGTCAGATTCACAGATTCTACTTCTTTTATCTCTTGTGATTTGTTAAAGCCCTGCTGAATTCGCTGCTTAATTCAACAGGAAGTGAGTCCACTGAGGGAGGCAGAAGAGCTGGTGGAGTGATCAACTGAAAGTAAAAGAAAGCTCCTTCCTGGTGGTGGTTTCCTCCTCCCTTCCCCCATCCACTTCCTGGGATTCGTTCTAGTGTGAGCAGTGTAGGAATTTGAGCACTTGGAATGAGGCAGTTTAGGGGACTCAGTGGCTGTTGTGGTGCTGGGAGAGGGTGAAGCAGGTAAGTGCCTGGTGCCAAGTGGCTTCTGTAACAGGAAACCCGAAAATATTCGTGCTTCATTGGCTCACTCCAGGCAGCTTGGACCTGCCCGACAGGGGACACCTCTGGGTCCTGCGAGCCCAGCTGTCCTGTGGGCTTTCTCTGGAGCCACAGCCACCGGCCTGGCTGCTTTGCTACTCTGAGGAATTCCCAGTCCCTCTGCTAACTTTCTGTCCTCAGACACAGCCTCCCTCCTGTGCACCCGAGTTTGGAGATTCCAGAGAACTTTTTTACTTAAGTTTGTTTTCTTTTTCCCTTGTCCCTGGGCTAACCAATGAATGAACCATCTGCCAGCTCAGGATGCCCCTGAGGCCTTCAGCCTTCTCCCCTCCCAAGTTTTAGGTACTTCCTTCCCCACCCCCACCCCCACTCCCCAAGACAACTCTAGTGCTTTGGGTTGGATCCCTGCATTTATCTGTACCTTTGCAAAATCCAGTTTTGCTTTGCGTTTGTATGTTATTTTTTTGCCTACGTGACCTTGGGCAAGTAAGTAATTCCTCTGGGCCTCTGTTTCCTCACCATTAAATAAGATTAATAATGAACACCTCTGTGAGGTTGTTGTGAGGCTGGAGGCAGATAATCCCTGTAAACCACTTAAGACAGTGACTGGCCAACTAAGTACCAGTGGGCATTAGCACGTATTATCCCATATTAACACTATTTGTATTTTATTTTACTCATCCTGTTTCTTACTTTTTATTTATTTATTTATAATTGCAACAGGGTCTTGCTTTGTTGCCTAGGCTGGAGTGCAGTGGCAGGATCATAGCTAAATGCAGCCTTGAACTCCTGGGCGCAAGTAATCCTCCTGCCTCAGCCTCCTTAAGAGCTGGGATTCCAGGCGTGAGCCAGCTCGCCTGGCTTTTTTTTTTTTTTTTTTTTTTTAACTACGCATTCTGCTCTTCAAATTCTCTCTACTGGGCCAGGCCCCAGTTTCTAACCACTGTGCGTTGTTATTGGTTGTACAGCCTCCACAAATCCTATCCAAGGGCAGCATAAGAACTTGGCTGGTATGTGGCCGTGGTGTACGTTGATACTTGATCAGACTGAGCCCTGCTACCTGCTTCCACGAGGCTTCCATTGTCCTGCCTGCCTGCCAATCCTTGGTTGACCCCACTTGCAAACCTTTGCCTGTGCGGTAGGGATAAAGTGGGTGTCTCATTGCTTTCTTTTGCACGGTCCAGGTTACTCATGTGTGTGAGCACCCTTCCTACACTTGAGCTCTTTGGGTATCCCCATTAGGGAGCTCTATGTTCACACCCATTGCCCTTCTGCAGAGGTTTTATTTCTTGTTGATTTGCAGGCATTCTTTGAATGTTCTAGACATTGCTGTTCCTGTGGCAGGTTCTGGGGACAGAGATATGAAAGATGCAGTCCCTGCCCTCATGAGGCTCACGGCCTAGGATAGGAAATAGTCACACAACGGTGGTACAAATGCTGGAATGGGGGCTGGGCAGATGCAGGGGAATGCTTCTTGGGGCTGGATTTAGTCACTAATAGGATATCATTCTGTTGCTGTGTTCTCTGCAAGACTTACCGGGGCAGAATTGAGTGTCAGATAATGGCATGGATATTATGAGGTCACCTTTTTCTAGCCCTCTAGGGTGAACAAGGCACTTTCAGATACTTCATTCAATCCTCTCAGCTACAAGATGGGCCCCTGCCTTCTGCAAACTTGTATTCTATAAGCCTCATCCTACTTGTGGGGCTTGGTGGGCAGTTAGGGTAATGGAAGTCTCATGAAGCTTATAGATTAAAGGCAGATTCAAAGAACAGAGATGCTTGATTTTCTTTTCCTACTTCCCACCCCCCCTCCCTGCCCCCAAAGAGATGGTTCTCTATGTTGCTTGGGCTTGTCTGAGCCTCAGGCTATCCTCCTGCCTCTTTTCCTACTGTTAACATTAGAAAGCATCTCAACTATCTCACAGTATGAAGGCAGGGGTTTTTGTATGTTTTGTTTACTGTTATATCCTCTATGGTAAGATCACCCTGGTCTTTGGGGAGGAAGGCCTTTGGTTTCAGAGTTTTTTAGACTGTTGAAGGTGGGATCTGGTGGCGTTGGAGCCGTGGGGATCCTCCTTGGGCAAACCATGAGATTTAGCTGTGGGGTTAGTAGAGTTCTACTAACTGAGAACCTTGATGAGGGCCCTGCAGTGTCCAGATCTCAAGGCCTCTCAGAGGGGCCCGATCAATATTTATTGAATAAAAAAATTAAAGTCTTAATGAGGAACCCAGAAAAATTCTTTAAAGTCTTGATGTATGAAAAAGAGGGTTCTTAGTTATCATGGAGCTCAACTTCCTCATTTTGGAATGTGGAAAGGAGGCCCCAAATGTAAGTGACTCATCCAGTCTCACAGCCAGAGCCAAAGCTCAGGCGGCCAGGTTTCCTCACCCAGCTGTGTCCCCTGTACCACCCGCCTCTGTCGTGCAGTTCTAGAAGGAGCCCCTGCCACTCAGGTTACTCAGAGGCCAGCCCTCTTCTTGCTCCAGCGAGGGCTTGTGACTCAGGAGTTTGAAAAACAGGAAGTACATCGGCGGCGGGCGTCCTTTGTGTGAGGCTTCTGGCCACGACTCTGCGCAGACTGCAGTGAGGAGGCCTGCGGAGAAGGTGCTGTCACTGTGAAGGCCTCTTTGGTAAGGATTTGCCTCTTCCGTAAGGTCGGCTCGGCCTTTGGGAGGAAGGCCTTTGATTCTAGAGTTTTCTAGGCTGCTGAGGGTGGGATGGAGGTGATCGTGCAGTGGGTGTGGATGGGGGAACCATGGGAGTTAGCCAAGGGACCCAGCGGTCCCTCTGAGCGCCTTGCCCAGGGCCCCGCTCTTGCCAGATCTCAAGGCCCCTCCAGCGTAGACTGATGGAGTCCTGGGGGCTTCTGAAATGCTCCAAAGGCCACATCCTTACCCCGGCCAAACTTGTCAAAGAATAGAAGCCAAAATTTAAACCTCAACTGACTTTGTGGCTACAGCTATCCCCACACCAACACACACACCCACCAACATGCTCATCCGCTGGCATAAACACACACATGTACACACATACTCGCACCCACATAGTGCTAGGAATTCAATTATTTATTTTTTCGAGAAATTAAGAAGATATAGAACAGTCCAAAGAATAATACAATGTGACGCATAAATAGACAAAATCAGGGACTTCTACTCATGGGATTAAGCATTTACAGGTGAAGTTATGAATTTCATTCTGTTTGAAAATTATGGGGTTATATGTTTTGTTGAGGTCTGAACGATTTTACTGGGTTGTTTGAACACCTTGGCTGCAGGGTCTTGCTGTGGACGGTGTTTGTGTGCAGAGGGGACATCTGCCAGGTTCGGGGGAGCCCAGTCTGGGGCAGCCAGCCTGCATGGGAGGGAGTGTAAATCTATCAGTTAGGGAGTGCTGGAGTCCCCAACCACCAGGCCGCGGCCTGGTGCGGGTCTGTGGCCTGCTAGGAAACGGGCCTCGCATCGCCCCACAGGCTTCCCTGGCCCGTGGAAAAACTGTCTTCCATGAAGCCAGTCCCTGGCTGGGGACCAATAGGTTAGGGGTTTGGGCCTTAGAGTGAGTGGCTTTCAGGTACTCTTGAGCTTTGGATGGGATGCAGATTTTTGTCTCAGAAGGTTAATGCAAGTTTTGTTCTCCCTCCCGCTTTTGGGGTGCTTATCCACGTCACTGAAGGAGTGAGGATGCTGCTGGAATATTGCTAGAAAGGTTGCTTGTGATTAGATGGAATTTATTTGCAGTGAATTTGTGGCACATGAGACAGTGGTAGAATGGGACTCTGGGACTCTAGCACTTCCTTTGTAAGACTCTGACCCTCGCTCTACTTTAGTGGATTTGTTAAAAACTCCTGTTTTCTGTGGTTTTGCTGTTTTGTTTTGTTTTTCTCTTTTAAAAATTTTAATCTCTAAACATGTTATATAATAATTTTAGGTCTTTTTTCATTAAATTATTTCACTGCCTTTCAACTGCAAGTAGAATAAAATCTACATCTTTACAGGGTCTGTTATTGAAGCCCTTAAGCGAGATGCCTAAATTGGGGCCTGACTTTCTCCTAGTAGCTTATTTCTAAGCTGTGATTTTTCATAGTAATAAATGGGGATGATCATAGCAATTTCTTCAGAGGCAGTAAAATGAGATAAGAGAAAATATTTTTATGTTTATATAGATATATAGGTAATAAACATTTATATTTCATCATATAAACATTTATTTATATCTAAATACTTTGGGGCATAAATATGTTATATGAAATATTAAATATACTTATACAATACAAATATATTTATATCAAGTTTTTACTTACCAGATATTATATAAAATATATGTTTTATGTGGCAAAATATTCAAATTTGTTTTATATATATTTTACATAATATATGTGAATAAAATTGGGAAAAAGCCACAAAATACGACCAAAGAATGAATTCCAAATGGCAAGTTTTCAAGTAATTTTGAATTTTCTTTTTATACTTTTCTGCACTTTCTCTATGGAACCAGTGTTGCTTTTACTTTCCTTAGGAACAAAAAAATACAGCAAAAAATGTTATCTGATTAATAAAAATATTAGCTTAACAAAGTTTCTAGCCCACAAACTTGTGCAGAGAATCTAGGGCCCATAAAATAAGAAATACAGCTAGGTCTCTGTTCTTACGGTGCTGGATGCCCGTTGTTAATGCTGTCATAAATCTTGTGCAAGTGATTGCTTCTTGGGTACTATGACTAAAGAAATGGTACCTAAACAAAAACCAGAAAGCAAAAAAAAACTGACTATCATAGATAGTGTGTCCTGGAAAATCTGGGCCAGAAAAGAAACCACATCAGCATTTTCCCTTCTAAGTGTCACTTGTGATTTGGTGGGAAAACCACTTAAAAAGCATTGTGTCACGTTACAGCAAAGGTAACAAAATGAGGGAGATAAGATGGCCACGGAGGACAGGAGCTGAGCACCAATCACATTACATCCAAACTCACGTCATCCTAGCTTGCATTGTATTGTTTGTTACTGTATCCCGTCCAAAAATGCTATTATGTAATAAGAGCCTGAAAAAAGTTTATTTCTTTTGACTCAATAATACTACTTTTAGGAAATCATTCTAAGAAAATAATCAGAGGCGTACTTACAGATTTGCATTTTAAATTCATACTGAATGTAATCTGGGACTGGTTATGTAAATTATGGCCCTACGATTAAATACCTCACAGATATTAAAACCCATACTGTGGAAGAAAAAATAAAGACATCAAGATGTACTTACAACACAAGATATATTTATCAGTGAAAAAAATCAATTAATAGTACAGAAATGTGCTGTCTTCAAATATAAGGAAAATATATACACATAAATTTTAAAAGAACTTTGAGCAGTTTATTTCAAGTCATTACAATGTTCAACCAGTTTGGCATATAAAGGTAGCAGACATAACAGTAAACTTTGGGAGGCACATATTTATATATATATATATGGTCCCATTTTGAAAGAAGACATGTTATGTATACAGAAAAAAATACAGCAAATATTAAGGTATTCAAAATAATTTTTTGACAACTCAGAAGTAACATATTTACAAAAGTGTAAGTTTTAAAATAATTAAATAATTTCCATAGATTTATAGAAGAATTGAGATAAATATTAGGACACCCTGACAATTACAAGAACATTTCCTATGCTACTGAATAAGGATAGTTCTATAAAATGTCCCAAAATCAAGCTAATATTTTATCAACATGAAATATATCAAATTGCCAATAACAAAATATGCTAAAATGAACACGCAGTGTGGAAGCTGTATCAAAGAAAACAGTATCAGCCTCTTGAATATTGCAAAGTGTCTACATAAGATTTCTTAGGTGTGTTCATAAAAAAGGAATTTTCAAAAGAGCCATTTTAATAGACATATCAGCAGAAGAAATGATAACTACTTAAAACTTTTTAATTCTATCATTTTCAAAAGTAGCTGCAAAAGAGAAAAAATCTAAATATAACTTTTAAAAAATGTTAGCTTATGTAAAAAAATTTGAGTGCATTCTCAACTTTTGAGTTGAAAAAAAAGTTGAGTGCATTCTCAACAATATGCATTCTTTATGCATATGGATTTTTAAACTTATAATATGTAGTTCTAGGATAAAATAATGTATCTTAAACGCTGGACCCCACCACTGTAGTAGGAAATTTACCTTTCTCTTTTTCTGTCTCAGACAAGAAGTCATCTTAGAAAATGAAAAGGAGAAATGGTGATATGTATGAATTCAAAATAAAACGGTACTGTAAAATAGCAAAATATGGAAATAGCAGCGTGTGAAATTCAAGACTGTTTTCTTAAAAGAAATGTTTAAGACTGAACTGCAAAAACGTCACTTGCTTGAACTTGTCTATAATTCAACACCTGAAACTAAGGATTCTTTAGAGAGATGCTTATATTTATGATAGTCCCCTGATTATATGTATACTCAGATTTGCTTTTTAAAAGATATATATTGCACAGGTAGTAGAATACCAGTGTTCTGACATTTCTAACATAAAATGCTATCTTATTTAACACATTAAACTATGCTACTGAAAATTAATTTTATCCCAATGTTTAAAGCCAGCCATGTAGGACTATTAAGCACATTAATCTCAAAACATTCCTTAACAAGATGAAGAAACATAGGCACTGGAATATAGGTTATTAGTGACAAAAAGTAGAGGCCCCAACAATTTCATGACTAAGAGCAGTTATATCTGTACATATAAACTTGAGGCCTTTCACTGATTCAAATATAGAAATAAGAACTATTTACAAAACTTTGATAAGAAAATCAGATCTCCCCAAAATTTCCTACCAAATAATTTTCACTGAATAAAAGCACTGACTGCTACAAGTCAGGATTAAGTTTTTTTAAACAAATATCTAAGATACAGTGGTTTGAATTCTAATTTTCCCTCTTTCTCTACCCCAGTACAACCTACAAGCCTCACTGATGTTAATAATATCCTCTGAATATGCATAAAATATTTTGTAGGAAAGGCAGTGAAATATTATTAGGTATATATCTTTGGATGGTGGAATTATATGTAATTTTTACTTTCCTTTTTATCTTTTCTGTATTTTCTAATGCATTGTTATCCTCAGAAAAAAATAATTGTGGGAGGAAAAAGGAGGTTCTGCTTTCATTTGATTTCTTGGTTGATTTTATTCTGTAAAATGAGATTTTAACAGAGATTAGGACTGATTTAAAACTTTAAAGACAATTGACCTAATGACACTTAACAGGGCAGAACCTGGTTTAGATCTTTTCCAGGATATGATTGAAAATGGGTCTTTAAATAAAGATTTTATTTTAGACACAGGTACATTTAGAATAAGTAAAGAACCACATGCACATGGTAAAAATTCAAACTATGAACCATGCAAAAGGGTATGGAAACAGCAGATCTCACTGTCACCTCCCCCTCAGGCCTCCCCACACCCATGGTCAGCTCTGTGGTTCCTCTCTCCTTAGATATTACCCAAGCAGCTTCCTGTGTGCTTTTTGTCAGAGCTCTTCTGTGAATACACAGATCCATGCACTAATCGATACATTATGTAGATCACACATAGTCAACCACATTGCTCTCCCATTCTAATAGCTGAATAGAGTCCCAGCAAATATGATCTGTAGCTTACCCAACTCTTCTTATACTGGTCAATAGTTGTTTCTGCTGTTTTGTTATTTCAAGCTATGCTACCATGATTATTAGCCTTGTATATATTTTTGAGTACACTTAACGTTTAACTGAATGTAGGAAAAACTCTTGGAAGTTAAAGTTAAATTGTGGGGCCAAAGTGTAGGAGCATTTTATATTTTGATAGAGATGACTAAATTACCCACCTACTTGTTTGTTTTGTTTTTTAGGGATGGGGTCTCGCTATGTTACCCAAGCTGGAGTGCAGTGGCTACTCACAGGTGTGATCGTAGTGCATTGCAGCTTCTAACTCCTGGGTTCAAGCGATACCCCTGAGCAGCTGGGACTACAGGCCCATGCCACTGCGCCTGGCTCTCACCTCCTTGTTTTTATTTCGACTGTCTCACAACACTGTGTGTTGTGATTTTCGTATTTTGCCGATATGGTAGTTGAAAATGGCCTTTCAATTTGTTTTTTTCTTATTGTAAATGAGGTTGAACATCTTTTCAAATGTTTAAAAGCCATTGGTCTTGGCCGGGCTCGGTAGCTCACACCTGTAATCCTAGCACTATGGGAGGCCGAGGGGAGTGGATCATTTGAGCTCAGGAGTTGGAGACCAGCCTGAGCAACAGCGAGACCCCGTCTCTACTAAAAATAGAAAGAAATTGTATGGACAGCTAAAAATATATATAGAAAAAATTAGCCGGGCATGGTGGCACATGCCTGTAGTCCCAGCTGCACGGGAGGCTGAGGCAATAGGATTGCTTGAGCCCAGGAGTTTGAGGTTGCTGCAAGCTAGGCTGACGCCACAGCACTCTAGCCAGGGTGACAGAGCAAGACTCTGCTGAAAAAAAAAAAAAAGAAAGAAAAAAAGCCATTGGTCTTAAAATAGAAAGCTGCTGGGACTTACTTTTCTCTGAACTGTTTGCTTGTGATCTCCACCTATTTATTTATGCATTGAGTTACTGCTTTCTTTCCTTTCTTTCTTTTTTGAGACAGAGTTTTGCTCTGTTGCCCAGGCTAGAGTGCCGTGGCATCATCATAGCTCACTGCAGACTCAAACTCCTGGGCTCAAGCAATCCTCCTGCCTCAGCCTCCCAAGTAGCTGGGATTACAGGTGTGAGTCACCGTGAGTCACTGTGCCTGATGTCTCTCTCTCTCTCTCTCTCTCTCTTTTTTTTCCTAACTGACTTATAGGAACTCTATTTTAAGAAGATTAGCACCTCCTTTTTAAAATCATATATGTTGCTATTTTTTCCCCAGTGCAAAATTTATTTATTTTTAAAATTTTGTTTGGGTTATTTTTGCAGGATATTTTAGTTATTATATAAAGAAATCTGTCAATCTTTTCTTTAATGGCTTTGAGGTTTTCTGTTATACTTAGAAAGGTTCTTCACCACTGCAAGATGATTTTTAAAAATTCAATGTTTCTTTTCTTAGTACTTTAATTTTAAGGTTTAGATCTTTGATTCTTCTGCAGTTTATTTTGATGTAAGGAGTTTTGTATCCATTTCAGTTTGTTCTAAGAAGTCTGCCCAATTATTCTAACACCATGTGTTGAAAAAGCCACCTCAGTGTGGTTAATCTTTTTTGTAGTGTATTTGATTTGGCCATTTTTCATTAGTAACTTCTAATGCCATTGCACGGCAGTCAGAGAATATGAATTGTATTATTTCTGCTTTTTGGAAATCTATTAAGATTTTCATTGTAGTCAATTTTTGTTTGCATATGTTTGAAAAGGAGGTAAATTTTCTACGGACAGTACATGCCTGTTTGAGTTTGTCAATTGTGCTACTCAGATCCTCTATATTTAGTCTTCCTTATATTTAATCTCTTAGATTTTTAGTTTCTAAGAGAAATGTGTGAAAGTTTCTATTTTTTAGAAAAATAAGTTTCCAGTTCTATGCTCTTTTTAAAGTTTAGGTTTTAATGTTTTGTTTTCTTTTAAGAGCACAAGTGTGATGGTGCTCCTCCCCTGCAAGCCGCCTCCTTACCTGGAAGGCCAAGAACCGCACCACCCTCCCTGGCCGACCCCCACAGTCTCATTTCCTGCCAAGAACACACCCAAGCTGGTATTTGAACAGTAATTTCATTTACACAGATCATAGCTGCAGATGTTCACTTAACATATTATAGAAAATGGCAAATCCCTTTTCCTCACTCCTTCACCCCCGCGTCCTGGTTTTTTTCTCCCTTCCGCAGGGTGGAACAACATCACGAGTTTGATGTGTCTCCTTCCAGAACCTCCTTACCTTTTATTTCCTGCTTTTTCATATCTGTCTATAGTCTCTGAAAATCTATTGTATTGCTTTGAGTGTTTTTTAAAAAATAGATGGTATGATTTTTTTGTTATATTGCAACTTGCTTTTTTTCACTCTTCCCAACATATCTTGGATAGCTATCCATTTACACTTTGGAAGGTGGAGCGCATTATTCTGAACTGCCACATACTATTCTGCATTATGCCTGTACTTTAGATTGTCTAGATATTCCTTTCTTTTAGGACATTTGAGTTGTGTCTAGTTAATCAGGGTTATGCGTAACGAGGTGGTGAGACTCCACGTACGTGCCCTGTGGCGCACATGTGCATTTCCACAGTGTGTATATCAAGGAATAGGCTTACCAGTTTGTTCCCTTGCATGCCCAGCAGTTTTTGTTTGTTGTATTTTGAACATAGGCTCTTAGGTGCTGGCCACGTATTTAAAATATCTTTCTTAAATAAAAGTATTTTTATAATAATTGACCGCTTTTGCAGCGAAAGATTTAGGCTTTCCAGACTTCGTGAACCTGATGCAATGTGTATCCTTCTGAGTCGTTGTCCCTGTCAGTTTCCTAAATCAAGAAAGCTTGCCTGAACAATGATGTAAGCTCTAAAGCAAAAGGGAGGAAGGAGGTTTTAAAACCTCATAATTCTAACAATTTATTCCAAGGAAATAATCCAAGATATGAGCAAGATAAATGAAAATGCCTCTCAATGCAACATTATTTTTAACAGTAAAGAGATAGAAAATTGCTTACAATAAACTTTGATATGTCCACTTGCCGAAAATCAAAAAACATTAAAAATGTTCCGTAGAAGAATATTTAGTGGTAGAGGGTAAATGTTCATCATAAATATTAAGTGGGGGGAAAAAGCAACAGGTACACACACCTGCATATGCAGCATTTTTTTTACATCAAAGTATCTTTGTGTGTGTGTGTATATGTGTGTATGTGGTATATGATAATGTGACCATATTATAATTTATGTATTCTCAATTTTCACAAACAAAACCACTGCTATAATAATGGGGGGAGGTGTTTTTGAAAGGGAAAGCTAACAGTTTTCAAAGTCTTTTGGACCACTTTTAAAAACTATGAAAACTTAGTCTAATGTCTGAATCAAAAATCTTTTTATTTTAGCATCAGCTGTAGAAAGTGCATGGGTTGTGGTTCACTTGATCACTACCTCTAAGTGTTAGGGTCAGGGTTTGTGTTTTCATCCATGAATGTTAGCAAATGCAGCAGGCTTAAAGGTGCGGGAACCCCTCTGCCTTGTCCCAGGGAGGAAACAGGTCCACACAGGTTAAGGTTATTCAAGGGTAAGGTGGTACCCAAGGGTACAGAGTCTGTAGAATGGTAGAAGCGATGGAGCAGCATGGAACGGAAAGGTTTTCTAGTTTCGGTTCTCACATGGTAGCCGTCCAGGGTCACCGCTTATGGAACGGGAGCAGGAACGGGAGCGTCTCAGTAAGGCTTCAACAGGTTCTTCCACTTCGAAGATTTGGAGAATCACTGCGTCTGTCTGACAGAATTTTCACATTTCAATTGAGGAGATGGGAAAACTGGGAGAGTGAGAGAAGTGCTCAGGGTCCTGTGATCCGAGGGTCAGGGCCCCACGTACTGGAGCTTTTTCCTTCTTTTAGGCTAACATTTATTTGGCATTCTTTAGTTGCTGGGCATTACTCTAAATGCATTCTAAACGCGTTATCTCACTATTCACGACAACTTTAGGAGATGGGTGTTTTTCTGATCTCCATTTGACAGAGGAGGAAACTAACGCTTTGAGAAAGTGACCTGCCCACCCCAGCACTGGTGTCACAGCTAGGTTTGATCAAAGGTTAAGCCTGTGCTCTTAACCACTGCACTGCCACCCTCCTGGGACGGTGACACTGTAGCCTGCATTAGGGGCCATGTCCCAGTATGGTTCTTAGGGAGACTCCAGCACAGACGCTGCTCCCAGGGCTCCTTTCACTGCGCGGACAGGCCGGTCAGAGCAGGAAGGGTGGGGGAGATATCCATCAAGGGAGTGGAGACTTGGGATTTAAGGAGAAGTCTTGGATCGCGCTCCTGGCATGGAGACTGCCTGGATTTCCTTAAGCACTGCCCTCTCCTTTAAAAACATGCGTACGTGTGAAAATGCCACATCGCCTGATTTAGAGACTGTTACAGTTAAAAGGGCTGTCAGGGTTGACTGGTTCAGTTTCCAGGCTTGGGTTCCTGAGCAGCTATGGGGGCTGGTCCTTGGGCCCTTTGGGGACAGCGCTGCTCCATGTCCTCCTGTTTCAACCAGACCCCATCACTCCTGTCCTCCCCTGCCTAAATGCCTCCTCCTAGTAGGTCCCCTGCCCCCAAGTCTTCTAATCTGTCCTCCAAGCTTTAGGTGTTACTCCCAAATCCAGTGATGTCATTCCCAGTTTTACAATCCCTTCTTAGTTCCCCACCCCCTCCAGGACAAAGCCTAAGCCCCCTGCCCCACAGTGTGAGGCCCTCTGTGACGTGGTTCCTGGCTACTGCTCCACTCCTTTGTCCCATCACTCTCTAACCCAGCCCCTTTGTGGATACTTTATGGAGCTTCTTGAGCCCGCCTGAATTGACTTGGAAGTTCTGCCTCTACCTTTTGCATTAATTGTTTCCTGCCAGAACTGTGCTTTCTCGCTTCCTCCCCGAAGGTCCCTTCTCTACAGGAAGCCCTTCTCTCAGGCTGAGTTAGGGCTCCTCCCTCTACACTCCTACTGCACCCTGGTCACTGCTCTGTGACCACTGACTCGTTTGTTCGCCTGCCTTCCCAAATAGTAAGCAGGAACTTGTCCTGTGTGGTTTTTTATTCCCTTCCCTATATCCACAGCACAACGTCTGGCATATAGTAGATGCAGCGGCATTTGATGAAAGGACAAACCAGTATGTGGTACTTTTCTTCCTCATCTGAACGTAACATTACATTTTAACCTAGGCTACCACTACATTCTACTACCTCTCGACAAGGATGGATTTCAGCAGTTGTCTCTACAGTATTGGGGAAGAAATAGACAGTGAAGAGCTAGCCTCCCTTAAGTTCCTGAGCCTGGACCACATCCCACAAAGGAAGCAGGAACCCATCAAGGATGCCTTGATGTTATTTGAGAGACTCCAGGAAAAGAGAATGTTGGAGGAAAGCAACCTGTCCTTCCTGAAGGAGCTGCTCTTCCGTATTAACCGACTGGATCTCCTGCTTACTTACCTGGGTACTGGCAGGGAGGAGATGGAGAGAGAGCTTCAGACCCCTGGCAGGGCTCAAATTTCTGCCTACAGGTGGGTAGGAACTCCACAGTGTGGGGGCTGGGAGGTGTGGGTGGAATGGATGATCTTTTTGGACGGGGCTGATTGGGACTTGTTTTGGGACAATCCCGGGACAGTATAGAAAATCCACCCCCCAAACTGAAAGCGAGAGACTGAAGAATGACTCCAACAAGTCCAGCTTGGGGTGTTAAATAAGTTTATTAGAGGTTACTTATTAGGGCACTTGCACCTCGGTGGCACAGGAATTTCTTCCGCAGGAGCCTCTTGCTAGCAAAATTCGCAGCCGCCCACCCTGTGGTGTTGCTTTAAATCTCTTCCCAGTGAGAGATGCAAAGTTTTTAGATTGTATCTTTGCTTGTTCCCAGGGTGAAACAAATCTCTCCGGCATAGTGCTATCATAAGCTGTCATGCAACCCATGTTATGTTAATGATATAATTTTCCACTAGGGGGGGATTTTAGTATTATAATTAGCTAAAGGCGCTACAGGACAGCCAAAGCAGCGGCAGAGCAGTCAGGGCCCTCTGTCTCCAGGCAAGACAGTGCTGAGGCACTTCCACCAGGCCAGGTAGTTACAGTATCTTGGTGTCTGCATAGTCTACTTTGTAACAATTTGCTGAGCTCTGGACTAGCACAGTGTTTCTGCTATGCTGTGGGGAACTTGGATTTCCCTCTCGGGGTTTGGCCATGAAGTGTCACTGGAGAGATTCTGGGAAGATGTTCCACCATGGCCAGATTAAGAAATTGAGGGGGCTTATGTATAATTCGGGGAAAAAATGCTAAAACCATAAAACAAAAATTTAGTTTTCAAAGTGAAACTTAAGATGTGATGAAATTAAAATAGTTTTTCTAAGTGTTCTAATGCTTCTCTCTTTCTCTCTGGTATCTGGTGCCCCTGCCTTGCTGCTGCCCACTTTGCCTGTTCACGGGTAAAACGGGTAAAACGTCACTGCTTCGCACCTGCTTGGGGATGCCTGCGGAAACGTTCAGTGGGGCGTAAGGCTTCTCTTTCACACTTAAAGACTCAAATGACAAAGTTCTCCAATGAGGCGTATGTGTGCTGCAAGGCCTGGCCCTGCAGACACTGCTCAGCTCCCGAGAGCCTGGCTGTGCCACGATCCTGAGCGCCCACAGGAGGGCAGCATGCCCTGGGTCACCCTGACACTCAGCTTCTCCCACCCTCGGGAGAGTGAGTGACACGAGCTGTGTTAGAGAACAAGCTCACTCAGTTACCACTGTTTGATTCTGTGATGAGACATTAAAACGTAGAAACTCATTGTCACCTTCTCTCTTTTAACATCCCCTGTTATCAGACAAAGTATTTTTCAGCTTTCCTTTCAGAAAACTTCTACTTAAGCGTTAGCTCTGGCCCATTGCATTGTAACTAACTGTGGCATGTGAGAAGGAAAGGCAGCTGACAGCCGCTGTCCTCTGATGGTCCAGCCTATGAACGCCCTAGTCCTTTTATGCTCGGAGGCCTGAGCTTCTGGCATGTTCCTTGTCATGTGTTCCCTTACTTGAGGCTTGACCATTTTGATTTTAAATGACAAGAGATATTCTGGGTGCACTAGTTTCCTAGGGCTGCCATAACAAAGTACTACAAACTGCATGGCTTTAAAAAGTACAGAAATTTATTCTTTCATAGTTTTGGAGGCTCAAAGTCAGAAATCAAGATATCAACAGGGCTGATTCCTTTCTGGAGGCTCCAAGGAAGAGTCTGTATCATGCCTCTCTCCTAGTTTCTGGTGGTTGTGGCAATCCTTGGTGTTCCTTGCCTTGTAGACGCACCACTCCAATTTACGTCTGGTTCTCTTCTCTGTGTTTGTTTGGCTGCATTTCCCTCTCTCATAAGGACACCAGTCACTGGACTGGGGCTCACCCTAATCCATTCCAACCTCATCTTAACATGATCTTATCTGCAAAGATTCTATATCCAAATAAGGTCATATTCTCACGGTCTGGGTGGACATGAATTTGGGGGGAGAGGGGAAGACACTATTCAACCCCGTACACTGGATAGCTTTGGTTTACTAGAATTGTGAAGTCTTTATAAGGAATTTATTTGTTAAGGCCCCAGTAAATCCTAAGAAACCACAGCCCCATGGGGCCGGGCGTGGTGGCTCATGCCTGTAATCCTAGCACTCTGGGAGGCCGAGGTGGGCGGATCGTTTGAGCTCAGGAGTTCGAGACCAGCCTGAGCAAGAGCGAGACCCCATCTCTACTAAAAAAATAGAAAGAAATTATATGGACAGCTAAAAATATATATAGAAAAAATTAGCCGGGCATGGTGGCGCAT
This sequence comes from Eulemur rufifrons, assembly GCF_041146395.1. Taxonomy (NCBI): domain Eukaryota; kingdom Metazoa; phylum Chordata; class Mammalia; order Primates; family Lemuridae; genus Eulemur; species Eulemur rufifrons. Next base: position 31,306,776 of record NC_090983.1, on the reverse strand, counting down.
GCCTGTAGTCCCAGCTACTAGGGAGGCTGAGACAGGAGGATCCTTTAAGCTCAGGAGTTTGAGGTTGCTGTGAGCTAGGCTGACGCCACGGCACTCACTCTAGCCTGGGCAACAGAGTGAGACTCTGTCTCAAAAAAAAAAAAAACCACAGCCCCAGAACTAGGAAAGCTTGGGGTTTCATCTTGTGCCTGCTGTCTTGGACTTCTGAAGGTTCCACTTCTGCCATGTGAGCCAGGCTGAGGCGAACCACCAACGCCAGACAGAGATCTGCACCTTTCTGGCAGAGGGCTGAGAGTCCCCTAACAAGGGCAGGATCTGTCTGTTAAATTCTTTAACATATTGGCTTGGCAACTAAAAGGTCAGCACAATCACGACCTACTGCTTGTTCACCATCGTTGGCTATTAGCCAGAAGATAAAAAATACACTGGTGTGGCCACTTTAAAATTGCAAGAAAACACTAGAAATTTCATGTTCCAATTATAATTGCTACCTATAAAATAAGTATCTTATAAACTATCCAGGTTTATTATCAGACAATGATGGCACAAGAAAGCCTACAAGTTTGAATAATGAAAAAAGTAAAAGGGCAAGTTACTTTGTAATAAAGTTAGAAGAGTTAGGGTAGGTTTTGATTGGCTCCAATCTGGCCAGACTGAAAAAGCTTTAAAGAAATATTTCTAGAGTAGAGATTCCATGAGAAGAAAGATGAGGCAGATGATAATACTGACAATTTCAGTTTCTACACTATTTTTATTTTCAGAATTTTAATTTTCTAATTTAATTTTGAAGTTAACATGTTTTTGTATTAAATTTACTTTCCTTTTCACCATACTATTGAAAGGTTTGCTGATTTATAAAATATTCTTTGTTCATCTAATCAACAAGCATATTCTAAGAGTTTAAATATGCCAGGCATAGATTAGAAAATAATAATGCCTATCTCTCATTGAACACTTAGTGTGTTGCAGAAGATTGGTTTAAGTACTTTATATAAACTTATTCATGTAATGCTTGACACTATCCTGTGACATAGATAATACATTTATCTTCCATCTACATACAGATGAGGAAAAAAATGTGTAACATGTCCAGAGTCACACAGCTCAAAGGAGGTATAACCAAGGTTCTAACACCAGAGGTCTTGGTCCCCTGCTTTTAAACACTGTACCTCACAACCCTCGGGGTTTTTGAAAATAAAAAGGGCCTGGGTGTGGTGGCTCATTCCTGTAATCCCAGCACTTTGGGAGGTGGAGGCAGGAGGATCACTTGAGCCCAAGAATTCGAGACCAGCTTGAGCAACGTAGTGAGACACTGTCTCTACACACACACACGCACACACACACACACACAATTAGCCAGGCATGGTGGCATGCACGTATAGTCTCAGCTACTACGGAGACTGAGGGAGGATCACTTGAGCCCAGGAGTTCAAGACTGCAGTGAGCTGTGATCCTGTCACTGCACTCTAGCCTGGGCACTAGGGCAAGATCCTGCCTCAAAAAATAAATTAATGAATTAATTAAAAAAATAAATAAATAAATAGGGCACACAGACCCAGCTATCAGGGAAATGGGACAGTTTCATAAACAGAGAATTATAATATGTGTGGCATCCTTCCAGTGACATTCAGGCACAGTGGAGAGAATGCAGCCCTGGGGACACTCAGGCAATGCCTGGGCTGATTGTCTGTGGGGAGTGGGCGTCTGCAGGCAGACAAGGGGATGGGGCTGTGGGGGTTCAGCACGAAGGGGCAAGAGGGCAGTGCGGCTGGGTGTGTTTGGGGCTTCCGGCCCTGTAGTGGTGGTTGTCTGTAAGGGCCGTGGTGAGGATGTGTTTGGCGTCTTTGTATTCCAGAACCAAATGTTTCGCCTTCTTCCTGAAGGTAACGGCTGACCAGTTTTCATTAGGAGTGTGATGATCCAATTTGCATTTTGAAAAGCATAATTTCCAAAAGGCAAAGCTTTTTTCTATTAAAAAAGATCTTGATTTTATAGGGAAAGACAAAGGAAAAACAAGATTCATTGAACTGAAATGAACTGAAAGACAAAATTAATGAAACTTTAAATTGTTAGGGTGGGCATGATAAATTGGTAATAGTTGGGCATGAGTCACGTGACGTCTGTGTCAGCCTCTCTCCAAGGACTCAACTCAGGAATCTTGTCATTAACTGGCTTTGTTGTGAAGGGGGAGGGGGCATTGGAGTCAAGTCCACTGTGACTACATTTATCAAATGGGAAATTATTTAGGAAAGCATTTCTAAAGTGTCTTCATTTCCCATCACAGGGTCATGCTTTTTCAGATTTCAGAAGATGTATCTAAAGCACAATTGAGAACTTTTAAGTTTTTTTTGAGCCAGGACATCTCCAAATGTAAACTGGAAGATGACATGGTAAGACCTGGCATCTTGTCGAGATTTAGTCCTGAGAGTGGTCAGCCAGTGGGGATGTCTGAAAGTTGCCAGGCCGGGTGTTGTGGATATGATTCCTTTATGCTGTGAAGTGCCTCTCACATTAATTATTGGGGGCAAGGGAGGGCCAGGAGCCAGGAGGAGGAGGCGGGGGGTGCAGCCACAGCTCAGGGTGGGACCCAGCAGAGCCCGGAAGGGCAGTGGTGGGCCTGACGTTGTCCCCACTTTTGCAGTCCTGAAACAAACAGACCTAGAACTCTGTGTGTGTGTGTGTGTGTGTGTGTGTGTGTGTTGTCTGTGTGTGTCTTTCTGTGTCTGTGTCATGTCTCTGTGTGTTGTATATGCCTGTGTGTTGTGTATATGTGTTGTGTGTGTATCTCTGTGTTTATGTGTCTCTTTCTGTGTGTGGTGTATATCTCTGTTTGTGTGTGGTGTGTGTATCTCTGTGTGTCTGTGTGTGTGTGGTATGTATGTCTGTATTTATGCCTCTGTGTGTGTGTCTCTGAGTGATGTGTCTTTCTGTGTGTATAGTGCATGTGTCTCTGTGTATGCCTCTCTATGCGCGTGTTATATGTGTGTCTCTCCATGTCTGTGTGTGTGTGGTATGTGGTATGCGTGTCTGTATGTATGCCTTCATGTTTGTGTGTGCGTGTTGTATGTATGATGTGTGTGTGGTGTGTGTGTGTGTGTCTGCGTTGTGTGTCTGTCTGTGTGTATATGTGAATGCAGGTCTGGAGGGGGAGTGGGTGCCAGAGGCACTGCTGGGGTGTGAGGCAGACCCCCAGGCCGTCACCACGGTGACCCGGCTGCTGTGTCTCAGCCATGCATCCTCACTAAAGGCATCCAGAGGCAGTTTGAGCACAGGGCTTGGAGATGAGATGTGGCTTCCCCTCTATCCTCTCACTTCTGTCTTTCTGGGCCAGACAACAGAATCGCCTGACTAGTAGTCTGCTGGCTGCATGAACTCTCAGGGGGTCTGCTTGGGAAGTGAGTTCAAACCCTTGGTTTGGAGGAAGTAGAAGTAAAAAAAAAATCTAATCTAAAAACTAATATGGCTCAATCCAGTCTTCCAACTTTCTCTCCCTCCTAGAGCTTGCTTGATGTTTTCGTAGAAATGGAGAAGAGGGTCATCCTAGGGGAAAGAAACTTGGACACCCTGAAAAGAGTCTTTGGCAAAATCAACAAGAGCCTGCTGAAGAAAATCAATGATTATGAAGAATTAAGCAGAGGTAGAAACAACCTGACAGCTGCAAATCAGCCACGTGTATTGTGATATTGACAGATCCTCCCATGTCACAATTGTTTCTAATCAAATATTGGGGGGGGGTGTTCTGTTTTAATTCAGAGAGAAGATTGAGCCTTGAAAGATCATCAGATGAATTTTCAAATGGTACTGTTTGGAGATAAGTTTTCCAGACCTATTTAGTGAATTTACTCTCTGCTGTCCTCGTGCCTCCTCCCCACAACCTTCCGCCACATCCACATCTTGATGGACCTGCTCTCCTAATACCAGGAGGATGGGGCAGTGGGGACTCGTAGTCACCTTCTCCACACATTGAAAGGTGTAGAAAGAGTTGTCAATAGGCACAGGCTGCAAAGTTTCAAATAGGTGCAGAATTCGTAGTGAGAAATATTTGACTTTTTTCTGTGTGAGATTTTTGTCCCTTGACATGTGCTGCCTGTATTATGCACCAGGTAGCTAGATTCAAATTATTTTTCAGAACTTCCTTGGTTAAGTCACTTCCTCTTTCAACACTTTCAACACTAAGTCACTCCTTTCAGTTGCCTCTTTCTCTTTTTCTACCTGGGTAAACTAGGCTGGACCAGGAAAAGGAACTGTCAAGGATTACCTTCAAAATTTTGATTAATCAAATATTCTTTCAGATCATAAAAATTATATATACTCACTGAAGATGATTTTAAATTCAGAGAGATTTTTAACAGCCCAGGAAAGCCATCACCCCATAAGTATTAATATTGCTAATATTTTTGTTATATTTTTACCCTGGCTCTTTGTGAATCTCCCTCTTTTAAAGGTTAAGTCTGAGTAATGTCCATGAAGCTAGTCCTTCCCTATTCCCAAGACTTTAAGAGTATTTTAAGGAGTAAGGTACTCCTAAATTAATAACTCTTCCTGAGCTAGTGGCTTAATTAATGAATATCTCACAAATACCACAAAATTCAACCTGCCCATGTGGAGGAATATAGAACTAAGGCACTATTTGGTATGTTTTTCCCTTTGGTGATGAGACAATTTGATCTTGTGTTTCAGAAGTGTTAGTTGCCTTGCCTGCAGAATCTCTGTGGACTGAAAGGAGATTATGTTCAAGGCAGTCTGTAAATTTTCATTTATAAAGGGACCTTATGTTGTCCTAGGTGCTACATATTTCTTTACCAATGTACCTTTCCTGCTATGTCTCATTCTAGACGTGTGTCTTCATTATTTATAGGGGAGGAGACATTCAGAATGCTGGAAATATCAGACTCTCCAAGAGAACAAGACAGTAATTCACAGGTACATGGAAACCTCCAAATCCTCTTTCCCTTTGCATTGCAGATTCTAGTTATTGTATTTGTTAGCTTTTTTTTTTTTTAAGCTGCCAGATGAACCAATAAGGGCAGAAACTTCTTAAAAATTTTGAGAACTGTAGAAAACCCACAAAAGGACAAGTTAAAAAACTGACAGTTTCTAAAATGTGACCTCTCCAGTTTCCCATGCATTAAATTTTTAATTTTAAGACCAAAGACAAAGGTGTTGGAACAGTACCAGTTATTCCAGGTACTGGAGGGGAGATGGGTGAGAAGCCTCCTACCTAATCTAGCAGCAGTGTCAGCCTCAGTGGGTGAGGACTTTGGGGAAGAGTCTAGCAGGACTGGAAAAAGCAAAGCTGTTTCTTTTAGCTTGACATTTCAAAAATGTTTCCTGTTTGTAGTTACGTGTAAGTAGCAAACCCTCATAATCTGGCTGTCTCTATGTTCTCATCTCAGTGAGCCAGCAGAAAAATTTCCTTTCTAGACATAATGACTTCTATTTATGTAACCTTCAACAATCCACCAAATACATTCTGACTTATTAGCCCATTCACTCCACACCACCCCCTACCCCCATGGTAGAAAGCAGAGGAACCCCCAAATACCTGAATTAGGTTTGAGAGAAACCATTCACTAGTGTGGGCTTCTGAGACAATTACCAGACCTCTCTCAGTCTGAAAGTCAAGGATTAAGCAAAGTAATGTGGCGCTTTGTAAGCAGTATAACACTCTATAAGCATTGTCCCTTTCGAATAGCTAAAGATACTAAGTTTTAATGTCTTAGTAAATTTTAGTATCTCAGTATCTTAGCAAATACTCTTAATGTACTTGGCAAATACTTAGCATACGTAATAGTAAATAGTAAATACTTAATATACTTAGTAGGTATTAATGCTTAATAAAATACTTAATATCTTAGTAAACATACTAAGATACTAGGTTACTTGCCCAAAGTCTTAAGGCTATGAAATAGCAGAGCCAGGAATTTGGCTTCCCAGCCTGGAGCCCTTCTCTCTCCCTCGAAGGGCTACGCAGACTTCTAGCTACATGCTGAGTATCTCAGCACTGAAATAGCCCTAGGAAATAAGCAGGACACAGGGCCACCTCGGACTGGTACTGTCAGGTACTACAGTCTGGATACTATAACCTACAGTGTAGCCGAGACCTGCCTCACCAGCCCATGCTCCCCACCAGCCGCTGTGGTCCTGACAGCTGGGTTATGCCATCAGCTTTAAAAATCCTGGGACCACACCATGTCCTGCGTGAAGGGCAGGCCCTCAGCTTGTTAGCCAAGGTGCACAGGCGAGTTGAGTACATAGCCAAGACAGTCACAAGGTCATAGCCCAAAGACATTCACTCAATCAGGAACTCTTGGTTGAGCTCTCACAAGTTAGTACATCCTAGTCCTTGGCACGGATGTTATCTGCCTCCAGGAGTCTTCTGTATGGTAAGGGAAGCAGAAATGAGAACAAATAATGATAACACAACGTGATGACAACATTAACATACGTGCAGAGTGGTCAGGAGGCCCAAATTTGGGACACTGACTTTACAGCTAACTATGGGGCAGAGGTCTGAGGGATCCTGTGTGAGGAGAATGGGTGGAAACCAGTTCTTCAGGGAAATGACCCCAATTTGGGGGTTGGGGGGCGCAATGGACGGTGCTCTCACCTCCCGGTCTGGCTTAGGCCTAACCTCTTACTGGGGAGTTGTGTGTTCCCATCTCAAGTCTTTGACCCGCAGAGTTAGCTCCTGGGTTGGCTTTTTGTTTTCCAGACATCTGACAAAGTTTACAGAATGCAAAACAAACCTCGGGGATACTGTTTGATCTTCAACAACTATGATTTTAGCACAGCACGGAAGACAGTGGACAAACTTCAAAGAATTAGGGATAGGAATGGCACCCACTTGGATAAAGGTACAGTAGAATCCAAAAGAGAGAAGTGGAATATTTCTTATAGTTTTTTTTTTTTTTTAAATCAAAAGGGAGAGAACAAAAGCTATGCTCAAAGGGCCGCATGTTTCAAGAAAGTGGATTTAAACCTATTTTCCTGTGGAGGTGAAGAACATTCTTATGTATTTGTTAGCTTTCTGCTTTTTATATTTTAAATTGGTTTTTTAAATAAAATCAATGTATGTATAAAAGTAAAATATTAAATCTTACTGAAAGACTTATAATGAAAACCAGCAACAAGGTTTGCTTTTAATTCAACTAAATGAATAGTGTGTCTGTGGAGTGCATTAGGTAAAAAAATTGTGTTGGTATCAACACTCTTATAGCGGCTGGATTTATATGAGTTGGGCTATTGAGTGCAGCAGAAATTGTGGGTTCTTAACAGAAATAGCGTTTTCAAATGTTAATCTATTTAGAAATTCTTTTGCTCAGCCTATTTAAGCTAAGATTGAGAACTTACAAGTTAAGTGAAAAAAGAACTTGTGGTGTGTGAATATAAAAAATGACTTCAACTAAAAATAATAATGAAAATCATCTAACCCAACCATTGAGATATTCTTATAATAATTTTGATTTGGTCAAAGTATTTTTGAAAATAGTGTTCATGACTCACAGCATCAGCTATTGAGTTATTTTGTAAATGGAGTAAAGTTTAGAAAATTGATACAGATAGATTATAATTATCAGGACTTTGTAATGGTTCCTGTTAACATTTGATTTGTTTATTCAAGCAAATCTATTCTAAGGTTTTAAAAAGCCACAGAGCTTAAGGTCATCGACGACATCATTTGTCATCATGCACTTGGTATTGAAACAAGTTTCAGGCCTTTGATTTCTATTCATTAAATATTTAGAAATTTCAGTTAAATAACATTTGATTCTATTTTGGGCAATTCATTTTCTTATATCTGGTCCATGATGGACTGGTCTCTGGTTGCCATTTGAGTTTGCATGTCTTGCTTTTTCTGTTCCTGTTCTTATGTTCCATGCTGAATGAGTAAAAGTAGGAGACCCAGCTTTGTGAGTCATTTCTTCTGAGACGTTCTCCCCCAACCCCTGTTCTACTGCAGTGCCTTGTGACCTGCTTTTCAGCCATTTTTCATTAACATATCATACTTCCAAAGGAATCAGAATTTTTCCACAGAACCAAGGCACCATATTAGTCTTGCCAAAGTTGTTCCAAATCAACCAGGATACATTGTAGCTCAGTTATTTTTCTCTATTTCTAATGCTAGACTGTCTCTGGACTGATTTATGTTTAGCTCTGATGTGCTAACAGGGACAAAATGCTAGAGAAGGACTACAAAACATAATACAGGAATTATACCACAGGAATGGAGACGACAGCTAATGAAAGGTTTCAAACAATTTTGGGGAGTTGAAATAAAGAAGGGGACGTAATAGACGTAATAGAACAGAGAAAGCTACAACCAAAGTGATTACATAAGGGAACACGGAAAAGAGGCACACTCACTTACCCCACAGCATCCTGGAGAAAATTAGGAATTGGAAGTACAAAGTGGAGGTGAGGCAATGAGTTGAAAACAGGAAGATTCTTTGAAAGCCTATATAAGGCACAGTGAACCCCCAGATCCATACCCTTATCTCATAGAGCCAAGAACTGTCCCTATTCTACCATAGTAAGGAACAGGAAGTTTATTTTCTGATAAAATTGAATCAGAGAGTCTCAACACTTGGGGATACCAGGCCCAGCAAAGGAAGCAGTGAAGCATCTTATTGAAGACAGAAAGATTAAAGAAAATTCAACCCACTGGTGGCGTGAAGTCATATATCTATCCCAACTTGGTTCCAAGAATACTGGTAGATGTGGATTCTCCTCTTGAGAAGCTGAAAGCCCCAGATAAAAGACCTACAGATAATGACACCTGGGGGAGTCTCCTAATGAAATGGTCAGGTCCCCAACCAATCACCCTGTTATGAAGTCCACTAGTGAACAAACCACACTCATGAAGACAGAGCTGTCAGTCAACTTTTTAATTGACTAATTGGTCAATTTATGAATGGACAGCTAAAGATCATCAGTCATACGAAGAAAGCCTCTAATAGAAAAGAAAGAGGCAATACAAACAAGAAAAAAATGAAACAGAATGTGAATGAAACAAAGATAATGTTGAGGAAAAAAGCAATCTTTAAAAAGGCTATATTTAGTATTCTTAGAGAGGTAGTAAGAGGTTGATAAAAGAACTGGATGTTATGAAAAAGGAACAAATAAGAACAAAATCCTTGAAAATTTAAAAAATGAGCAACAAAATGAAAAATTCAATAGTGTAGAAGATAAAGTCTCAGAAAGTAGGACAAGAAGACAAAAGAAATCCAAACTAGAAGCCAAAGGACAAGAAAACTTACAGATTAGTCAAGGATATCCAACCTTTGACAGTGAGAGTTCCAGAAAGAGAGGACAGAGAAAATGGGGGAAATGGAACTTTCCAAAAATTGAATGACATAGTCACCTCCAGACTGAAGGGGCCTAATGAATTGAAAAAGAGTCATACCAAAACATATCACATTCCAGAAGCTTCTAAAAAAAAAATAAATAAGTAAAATATATAAAATATCAGAAATCAAAAGGTCATTGGATTTCTCAATAGCAACACTGGAAAAGACAGTAAAGAAATGCCTTCAAAATTCTAAGCAAAAATGCTTTTGGAAATAGAATTCTGTATCTAGCAAAACTATCAAAAACTATAAAAGAAGAAATAGAGACTCATGCATGGGCTCAAAAAATTTCCTCCTCATGCTCTAGCCGATAGACTCCAGCAAAACAAGCTATTAAACCAAGGAGGAAGCCATAGGTGGAGGAACCAAGGGATCTACTATGGAAGAGATACAGAGATGTGCCAGGAAAAGAAAAATTCAACCAGGCTTAAGGAGCAGCCAGTTGGGGTTGGAGGAGAAGGATGTAATGTTCAAGATGAGAAAGGGGAGAGTGTTATTGTTGGGCTGTTTTCTCTTCTGAACTAGTTAACAAGATGGGTAAGCTATTATTTAGGCTTACTATCAAACCAATGTAGAAGATGACTATGTTATTTACAGTCCAGGACTAAGTTCTCTAGGAAAACATAAAAATGAGTCAGACAAGCAGCCTGGAAATGTTGAAAAACTTTGACCAGATCTATTAGAGCAGTTGGAGAAAAAAAATGTTAGGCATATAGGAAATAAAGCAAATGTAAAAGTATTGCAGTTACTATCATAATTCCAGGAAAGACAAAAGTTTAATAAGAAAGGAAACGTAATTAAAGAACTTATGTTTACATACTCTTAACAGTAGAAATATTATGATGGATGCAACCAAAAATTGTAAGTAATTTTGTAAGAGCACCAAATGCTTGTTTTCCACAATAAGAACTCAATATAAAAGTCTAAAATTTATAAATGAATAAATACCAGTGTACTCAAATTCATTACAAAAAAAGTACTTAAAAGCTGAAAGTTGTGGCCTTCATGGAACTTGACTGGGTAATAGGGAGAGATAGAGGATACTGTTTTTGTAATAGGTCTTTTAGGTTTTTTTAAATTCATATCTTTTATTTTGACAAATAGAAATAACTTTGAGAAGGTTCAGCATAAAATATCAATCTTTTATTAAAAATATTTTTTCTGATTATGTAAGTAATATAGTCATCTTTTAAATTGGTTTGATAGTAAGCCTAAGTCATAGCTTATCCATCTTGTAAACTAGTTCAATAACACTCAATACTCTCCCCTTCGTCATTTGCCTCAGGGTTTGGGAATGTTTTCAGCTGATGCCAATAAATATTAGAAGCCTGTAGAATCCAGCTATTATAATAACATAAAGGGTCTTGTTCATTAATTTTTGGTTCAATCTTTTTTTTTTTTTGAGACAGGATCTTGCTGTGTTGCCCAGGCTGGAGTACAGTGGCAGGATCATAGCTCACTGCAGCCTTGAACTCCTGGGCTCAAGCAATCCTCCTGCCTCAGCCTCCTTAGTAGCTGGGACTACAGGCATATGCCACTGTGACTGGCTAATTTTTTTTATTTTTTGTGGAGACAGGGTCTCAATATGTTGCCCAGGCTGTTCTGGAACTCCTGGCCTCAAGTAATCCTCCCGCCTCCTGAAGTGCTGGGATTACAGGCATGAGCTAGCGCCCCGGGCCTCTGGTTCAAATTCTCATCTATCAATGATAAGACCACCGTTCTCTCCAGCTCAGGGCTGTGGTCTGGGAATTATTGTGGTATAACTGACTTTTTTTATTTCACTTTTCAGATGCTTTAAGCAAGACCTTTAATGAGCTTCATTTTGAGGTAGTACATTTTGAAGACTCTACAGCAAAAGAAATCCATGAGGTTCTGAGGGTCTACCAAAGCATGGACCACAGTAACAAAGACTGCTTCATCTGCTGCATCCTCTCCCATGGAGACAAGGGCATCGTCTATGGCACCGATGGAGAGGAGGTCTCCATCTATGAGCTGACATCTTATTTCACTGGTTCGAACTGCCCCTCTCTTGCTGGAAAACCCAAAGTCTTTTTTATTCAGGCTTGTCAAGGGGATAATTACCAGAAAGGTATACCAGTTGAGACTGACTCAGAGCAGAAGGAAGCCTATTTAGAAATGGACGTATCATTTCAAAAGAGATATATCCCAGATGAGGCTGACTTTCTGCTGGGGATGGCTACTGTGAACAACTGTGTTTCCTACCGAAACCCTGCAGAGGGGACCTGGTATATCCAGTCACTTTGCCAGAGCCTGAGAGAAAGATGTCCTCGGTAAGTCTTGCCTACCCACCTCTCCTCAGTGTTATACCATGTGGCCCCTTCCCCATCACTACTACTGCATATCCATATTCAGAGCCCATTAGAAAGGGCGTCATGGTTGAGTCAATATTGACAGATCAGAGAAATGTCCGGGGGAGTGGTTTCCATTCATCTGTAAATGTCTAGCTGTGGATCACGTAGCTATGCTTCCCAGGTCAGTTGGAAAATGGCAAGTGTTAACAGTTTTAGTTTGTAGATGGAAAAACTGAGATACTTTTTTCTTTATTCAAGCACCTCAAAATACAATTAGGGTATCACAGAGCTGGAAAGGATTGTAAAGTCATATAGTCCAGCTCTTTCTTTAGGTATAAACATGACTGAGCCAACTCAACTAGTTTTGGAAGTCTTCCAAGAAGGCAGCAACCCACGTCAATGTTTAACATCCTCCAACTCTGTGAAAGTTCCTTTTCTTTTTTAAGACAGGGTCTCGCTTTGTCGCCTGGGCTAGAGTGCAGCGGCATCATCATAGCTCACTGCAACCTCAAACTCCTGGGCTGAAGCGATCATCTCACCTCAGCCTTCCAAAGTGCTAGGATTACAGGCTTGAACCACCACACCTGGCCAAAAGTTCTATAATAGCTAACCAAGCTCAAACTCTCTCGGTGCATTGTGGGAGATACGTAGCAAAGAGTAGGAACGTTTTTATATTAATATTTCCCCTAATTTGGCCTGTTTTGAAGCCACAAAATGTGGGAAAATATCCTTCCCTCATTTATTATATCATCCGCTTCCTTTAGTTAAATTATGGTTTCATGTGTCACAGTTCACCCAAATGCACACACAACTGACAGATATGAATAGCAAGGAATCTTCTGCAGGTTCCTTCCGGCCCTGTATCTCATTATGTTTTAAGCATATGAAGAGCGAGAATTTCCCATGGTATATAAAAGAGTGAACCATAACATCAGTGTTATGTTTTCATTTTGTAACTCAAACCACGAGTCCTGCCAGGTTTTGGGTGCTAGCTGCTAGCTCTTGAGGTGGATGAAGAGGTTGCCCGACAAAACTGCCAAGAGACCTTGGTGAGAAGAAAGTGGGGGAAGCTGCAGAAGGCATTCAACTTTCACTTGCCCAAACCTTGATTGCATCAAAGACGAATCTACAGAGGCAAAGTCAATGTGAACCAGAAAGTACTGGGGACGTTGAGGTGATTGGTGGGGCCAAATAACATAGTACGTGGAGCAGTGTGACATACACACAGGTCAGGAGGGAAAGAAACCAAATCTAACACTGACACTGAGGTTTCTAATGGTCAGCAGAGATCCCGCACAAACCAAAGGTAAGTTATGAAGCTCTGGGAAAACTCATTTACCTGGAAAGCTGGGGTAGGTCTTGGTTTAGCAACTTATTATTTCAAATGGCTGATGTTTTGAGAGAAAGAATGACAGAACTATCGCTGAGCACAGCAGATGAGTCAGCTCATCAGCTATTTTTCCCTCATGGCTGGTCACAGTGTTATGTGATGTTTTTCAGAGGTGACGATATTCTCACCATCCTGACTGAAGTGAACTATGAAGTGAGCAACAAGGATGACAGGAAACACATGGGGAAACAGATGCCACAGCCTTCCTTCACTCTGAGGAAAAAACTCTTCTTTCCCCTTAATTGATACTATGTTTACCTGTATAACACTATAGTTGTTTCTTGCTGCTCTTTTTCATGGCATTTTGCACAATCGTTAGGTTAAAGTTAATATGATATTAACTTTTATGCCTTAAGCTAACTTTCACACTATGTAAATATTTTTTAAATTAAAAATTTGATTTAATTCTTTTAAAATTATGATTATTTTGCAAGCTTTTTAATAATCTATTGCCAAGCTCTCCTTTTAGCTGCTAATATGTAAATTGCTGCATATTAGACAACATATTTGCTTCATGCTAATGTTGCACTCTTCCTTTCATGCATTTGCACTGTTCTTTCTACCTGTGATCAGCTTATTCTACAGCTTTAGCCAGCTTTAAAACTGCATTATTTTTTAGAATTTTTTTCAAAAATATTTTAATAGAATAAAATATAATCTTATTTTACTTTTCCTTGGAGATTTTTTTGTGATTGATTGTGTTTGTGTTTGTTTACTTTTTGTTTTTTGCCAATGGCGTCTCACAGGTGGAAAACGTTTGCATCACAGGTATGTTTCCCTTGAGCCTCCCACTACTGGCTCATATAGTTGTATTTTTACAATTTGTTGTCAACATTTAAAAAATGGGAGCTGTCACACGAAATCCAGAATACCTTCTTTTAAAAAATCAGGATATTTCACAACATTGACTCCATGCTCCTGTCTGGCAACGGGTCCGAGGAGCGCCCCCTTCCGACAGGCGCGCACCCTGCCATTCAACAAGCTCCACCCGCTCGGCCCCAACCCCGCCCCACCTCCTCCCTGGCGGATTGTTTTTCCTCACGTTCAGCCCACTTCACTTACTCACGTTGCCTGCCCTGTGGGCATTTGAATTCTGGTGATGATTTAGGGAAGGTGGGAAGAATCATCAGAAATTCCTCCTAAGTCATAGGTTAGGGAACATGATTGAGAGGCGAGAAAGGGAGGGAGACGTGCATAAAAGAAAAAGATTTCCAAATCAAATCAATAAATTATCTTTTTGGCTAGCAAAAGTCCCGAGGGGACACATGATACATGCCAAAACACAATCAACGTTCAGCAGGAAGAAGGCCTCCAAATCAGTCCCTTTCTAATGAAATATGAAAAGGTGGGGGGGGTTGGGAAATGGTACAAAGCCCAGAGAAAGCTCAGTTCCAGGTACAGAGGACATGGCTTTGCAATGAAGAGTCGTGATAAGCTGTGCAGCTGAGATGAGAAGTCAAACTTTCCCAGCCGCTCAGAAGAAAGCAAATTGTGAAGAGACAAAAACAGAGTCAGAGCAACCCAGGAACCAAACTCATTATATGCATTTCTCAAGAAAAACTCACAGGAGTTCCCTAGGCCTACAGGATGGTGTGCCCACCATCTTCAGCTACAGAGAGCAACTTTTTGTTTCTGATTCTTGCCCTTTGCTATTATCATCTTCTAAGGTGTCAGAATCATCTTCATAAGCAGGACTAGAAGCCAATCTCCTAGAACGTCCTTCAAAAATTTCTTCATTCTTGGCAATTATATTTTGCCTGTAAAAGGAAAGGGAACATGTATCACCACAGACTCGAAAGGTAGAAAGGGTATAGGATATTTGGGGAGCGGGGAGAAACGTGGCTTTACTCCTTCATCAGGGGCAGTCTCACTCATTACTTGCAGTGGTTTTGAATTTAGTGACCAAATTCCCATGTGAGGAACTTTCTACTATGCAATGAATACCTTTCCTTTATTAAAGTATAGACCAAAATTTCTTTTGATGATTTAAGATGCATATTCAGGTAAGGGTATAATTTCTGATAGCAGTTGATTTCCACAGGCACCAGAAGCAGCTGGATCTAAGGCTAAACCACCAAACTCAGAGGATTTGAAAATGACCCTCAGCTACAGAACTAAATAAACTCAGAAACTGGCAGATAAATTTCCTGTGTTGTTTTGCATATAGATGGAGACACAGGTAAAGGAGAGAAGTCTAGACACAGCCCCGCTTCACCTTGGATGAACCGTCTGGCCTCTGCAGTTTACTCTGTGCCCAGGCCAGAGCGACATACCCTCCTCTGGAAAGTGCCTCTGCCTTGACGTCACCAGGGAGTACCTGGCTCATCTTCCTAACCTACTCCTCACTCGCACTCCTTCCCACTCCTCAAGACAATCAGCCGCATCTTTTTGAGCAGCAGCATCCACACCTTAGATGATTGTTTTCCTGTGTCAGGCTCTGTATGGTGTATTTATACTTGTCCTCAGCTTCGGCAAGCTTGGTCTGCAGCATTTTCTCCAGATTTCCCACCGCAGTTTTCTGAAAGACATACATTTTAATAGCTATCTTTTCAAACCCAGCACCATCCAGGGCAGAGCCACATGACAGAGCGGTACAGAGACTCGAGATCCTCCCCCAACCCCCATCCCCCCTCCAGCCAGGACTCACCTCTCTCTGGAGTTCCAACTGGGTATGGTAGAGGTTTGTGTTAAGTGACTCTAAGATAAGAGCTTGTGCCTGCAACTCTTCCTCTATGACCTGCAGAAGAAATTGTTTCAAGACGTCATACTGGTGTCTATCTATTTATTTTCTTCTCCAGGACACTTGGACTAGAATGCAAAGCAATGACTTCAGCCACTCCTCCTGCACCACTCACGGCCAGTCGCCACACCCTGTTAATTCTACCCGCTCTCTGTCGTGCCCATCTGTACCCTTGTCTTCAGCCTCACTGTCACTGCTGCAGAGCCAGCCCCCACCAGAGCTCACAGGGAACGTTACAATGGCTCTCAGCCATTCATCCACTGCACAAGTCTTTATTAAATACCTACTACTGATCCCAACTATATGACACCTTGGAAAAGGCAAAAATATAGAGATAGTAAAAGGATTAGTGGCTGCCAGGGGGTTGGGAAGGGAAGGGAGGGATGAAAGTGGGGGGCGGGGGAGGGCAGAGGGTATTTTTAGAGCAGCAAAACTATTCTGTATGATACTGCAGTGGTGTACACATAACGTGATGCATTAGGCAAAACCCATAGAATGGACAACACAAACAGTGAACCCCAATGTAAACTGTGGGCTCTAGTTAATAATAATGCATCAGTATTGGCTCATCAATTGTAACTAAAGTACCACCCTGATCCAAGATGTTAGTAATAGGGGAAACTGTGATGTGGGGTTGGGGAGTATATGGGAACTCTCTGTTAGTTCTTCTACTTAGTTCTTCTACTCTTCTACTTAGTTTCTTTATGAACCTAAAAGTGCTCTAAAAATAGTCTGTCAATTAAAAAAACCCTCTACTAAAGAATGAATAGGAGCCTGGGCAAAGGTTCTTAGAAGGCAAATGCTTAGTGCATTTGAGGACCTGAAGGAGCACCAGCATGGCCAGAATAGAGACAGCAGGCAGGAGCATGGGCCAAGGTGAGGAGATCCAGAGGAGCCAGGTCGTACCTGAGAGGCCAGGTCACCTGAGAACAATGGCATGCCATCAAAGGGTGCCTGCACGCATGTCACCGCTCTGTGGAGAATGGATTAGAGGGGCAAGGGAGAGGGGGCTCAGGAGGGGGTGCTACTGTGGTGCAGGTGAGAAATGATGGATGAGGGTACGGTGGCAACAGAGTTGGAGAGCAGGGGATGAATTTGGGATATGCTATAGAGGACTGGCTGACGCTGATGGGTTGGATGTGGGAGAGTGACAGGAAGGAAGAATCAGGGATGACTTTAGGTCTAGGCTTGAACAGCTGAGAGACCTGACAATTTGGGGACTCAAATCTCTGGTGGAAAATCAAGGCTGGCATTAACGTGTGAATTTTGAGGTGTCTGTAAGTCACCTATGTGGAAATGTCAAGAGGGCAGCTGGATGTGCAGGCCTGGGGCTCAGAGGAGGGGTGAGGCTGGAGGTATCAACCTCAGGTGTTGGCACAGAGACAGCTTTTCCATCTATGTGGAGAGATGAACGCACCTCAGGAGAAAGAGGAGATAAAGAAGTGGGGTCGGCCGGGCGCGGTGGCTCACACCTGTAATCCTAGCACTCTGGGAGGCCGAGGCGGGTGGATCGTTCAAGGTCAGGAGTTTGAGACCAGCCTGAGCAAGAGCGAGACCCCATCTCTACTAAAAATAGAAAAAAATTATATGGACAACTAAAAATATATATATAGAAAAATTAGCCGGGCATAGTGGCGCATGCCTGTAGTCCCAGCTACTCGGGAGGCTGAGGCAGGAGGATCGCTTGAGCCCAGGAGTTTGAGGTTGCTGTGAGCTAGGCTGATGCCACAGCACTCACTCTAGCCTGGGCAACAAAGTGAGACTCTGTCTCAAAAAAAAAAAAAAAAAAAAAAAAAAAGAAGTGGGGTCAAGGACCAAGCCCTGAAACATTCCAGGACTTGGGGTTAGGTGGATGGGAGGACCTAGCCAAGGAGATTGAGAAGAAGTGGCCAAGGAGGTAAAGGAAACCCCAGAAGTCTATGGAAGCCCAGAGAGGTGAGTGTTTCAAGGAAGGAGTGATCCACCGCACCTGCTACTGCCAACTCAAGTGAGGGAGGATTTGGCAACTTGGAAGTTACTGGTGATTTTAACAAGAGCGGTTTCCGTGGTTGGAGTGGGAGCAGAAGCTAGACTGAGGGGAAAAGGGAGGTGACCCTTCCAACAGGTCCCGCCTCCCCTCTTTTCCCTCTTCAGACTCTGTCCTCTGCATTGCTGCAGAGTTCTTTTCCCAAGTGATGCTCTCTTCCTGCCAAAACTCCAGTGGCTCCCACCAATGACAGAATTAAATCCAGACTTCTTGTGATGATGAATGGGGCTACTGAAGTTCCTATGGGTGCAGCATTAAACAAAAACAAACAAAAAGACCTCCTTGTCTTTATCTATGGGCAAACCGGACGCTGGGTTCACTTTCTGTTCTGTTCTTCTGGAAAGCTGTGTTAAAGGTGGAATGCCAGTGGGCGACACTGCTTAGAGTGAAACAATCCCAGGCTGGTGAACTGCATCTGCCCTGGGAGGCCTAGGGGGCACACCAGCACCTGGTAGGAGGCCACGGCTTTGGGCTTCCCTGGGGGCAGGGACTCTTGTAACTGGGCATGACCTGGAAGATATGCCCGTGGATCTGTGACAAAGATATTGGACGACAGGCTTCTAAGCCAGGATAGCTCCTGTGCTCACCTATGTGAGTCTCATTTCTCCTCACCTGAGCTGTTTCTTCTGGGGCCACATGAGACTAGCCCTGGACCACTGTGAGAGCTGTTACGAGGCTCCCACAGAAGAGGAATCCCCCGATTCTGCCCCCCTGGCAGGCTGTGCTTCCTGCCCCGTAGCCTTGTAAGTGAATCCAGCAAAGGGTGGCCCGTGGTGCCATGCGAGTGTGACATTCCAGCTGGAACTCAAAGCCTCTCAGCCGCTGGCCATTAGTACCTTTCCTAATCTGCCTTGCTGTTCTTTTCATACACCAGGTCCTTTCATTATGTCCCCAACTTTACTTACATTCATCTTTCAGGTTGGACCTCCACCCTCACCCTCTCCACATTCTGAGATTCAGAACCACTCCTCACCTGTCAAAACCAGCTAAAAGGCCATACGGTAACCTTCGTGACCCTATCGCCCACTCCACCAATCAGCGTTTCTTTCCTCCAGAGGAATTACATTATGCTTATATTTTAGCGTAAATATGTCTGTTTTTCCCTATTTATGATCTTTGTAGTACCTCATAATCAGCACCTAGAAGCTCCATATGCATTCTGTTAGGTGCAGAAGAGGCTAAAAGAATAAACTAGGTAAGTCTCTGCTTCCAGGTGTCAGCCCCACGTAACTGCTGCATGTCCTCAGAGCCCTAGAGCTCCTCCCATGTAATGAGCACCCTCCTAAGCCGTATGAACTTGGGAGATGCCATCATGTACTGCAGTTGCGTTATGCAAAGCACTATACCAGGTTACTTTGCATTCTTTCTTTCATGTATTCATTCAAAAATCAATTACTATTTACTGAATGCCCGTGATGTGCCAGGCGCTGTTCTAGGAACTGGGGATTAATAGCAAAGAAAACAGAAAAACATCCCTGCCTTCATTGAGTTTATCAGCTTAGAAGATAATAAATCTGTGTAAAAAAATAAAACAGAAAAAAGGCAGCGCTGGGGCAGGAGCTGAGCCCTTACGTAGAGTGGCTGCTGAGCAGGCGGCATTTGAGTAAAGACCGGAAGGAGGAACGTTAGTCAGTCATGTGGATTTCTGGGAAAGAGCTTTCCAGGAAGAGAGACTATCTAGAACACAGGCGCCCTAGGCAGGAGCATCCCGGCCCGTTAAAGAAACAGCAAGGAGGCCAGTGCCTCAGGGGCAGAGTGATGGGGGGAAGAAAGAGAAGAAGAAGTTGGGGGAGAGAACCACCAGCAAAGAGAAGATGGAACAATGCCTGGAGCCAACACAGGACTGGAATAGTTTCATAGTCCCCCAGCCAGAGTAGAAAAACCTAACGCCAAGGGCATTGCATAGAGTACTCAGAAGGGGGTTACCTCAGTAGTGAGACAAATTAGTTCTGCCCTAAAGACTGCTTTAATTCTGCCTAACAAAGCTTAAAAGCAAGCCTCGAGAGGATCAAACTGTTTCCAAGTTACTTAACTGCATCCTAGGGTAAAGCTCAAGAATCTTTAAATGAATATAAAAATATTCAGCACCCAATAAGGTGAACTTCACAATGGCTGGCATCCAATAAAAAAAAAAAAAAAAACTTCCAGGCACGTAAACAATATGACCATAAATGAGGAGAAAAATCAATAAATAGAAACAGACCCAGGTAGAATTAGTAGACAAGCTCATTGAAACAATTATCGTACTATACTGGGTCTACCTGGCTCCAAAGCCCATTTCTTTAGCTTGTAGGACATCCCGGTCTGTTTGCCCCTCAAACAGAAGTCCCGCCTGGGCCTTAGATATCATTCCTTTATAATGTCTTCATAACGACTAATCTTTTCCCAAACACCCATTCTGGATCTAAATTAAATTCCCAGGGAAGAAAGAACCACAAGTCATTTTGTGGGTTTGAACAGCTGTTCTCTGCAGCTGGCTCCCACAAAGTGCCACAATTTGTCCCAGAAGCGTAGAGTTCCTTGAGGAAGCTGTCATCTGTGGGGTACAACTCAAGAGTTTTAAGGAGAGGCTTGGAGACAGAGTGCCACAGGGGACAGTTTTATACCTTTCAGAGTTCAAAGGGAGGGACTTGGCATTTTATAATTCAAAGTCCTCTTGTGGTTTGAAGCTTGCTAGAAAGGAAAGGCATTCACAATTGAAGATCACACAGTATATTGCTAATACATTTGCTCAAATCTTACTCTAAAAGGACACCACTGGCTTTGTTTTACGGACTGTTTCAAAACTCCTCCTTGACTTACTGAGTTCAATAAATTCAGCTTTAGGTCTTCCATTCTTTATTGGTTTTAGAAAAATTATCATAGATTCCATTTTACTGAGAGTCTATCATTTTACAGATGCATTTGTAAGACGCCAAGTGCACAGGGAAGGATGACAAAGCTTACCGCCTTGCTCTTTCTCAGCTCCTCTATTTGCAAGGTGTCACTGTCATGTTGTTTCAAGAGCTCCTAAAAACAATTTTATTTGGAAAAGGTCAGCACTGTGGTTCTGACACTTTTTTCAGGAAGTTAAGAAAGCCAGAATAGGATTCAGAAATATAATATTCACCAAAGCTTAGACATTGGTATAATGAAGCACACATTATAAACTAATGACATGACATGTTGAGGTTAATGAAAATCTTATGTACGTGCAACTTTATCACATTGACAAATATTAAAAGAAATGTTTTCATCAAAAGCTTTTTAAAAGTCAGTGTACATATTCAGTACTGTTAAAAATTCAATTCTCCACAGATTAATCTTTAGACTCAATGCATTCCCAGTCAAAATAGCAGTAGGCTGTCTTGGCAAACTAACTCCACATTGACAAGCTAGTTCTAAAATTTATATAAAAAACAAAGGATGTAGAAAAATAAAATAATCTTGAAAAACAATAGGAAACTAGTTAAATGATCTTTACTACTACTCAGGCTTCAGTAATTAAGACAATGTGTTGTTGACCTAAGTATAGACAAACAATCAAATGGAACAGAATGGAGAGTCTGACCCCCCACCACCAAAATGCGACAAAGACACCAAGGCAACTCAACAGGGAAAGGAAAGTTTTTTCAAAAAATGGTTCTGGAACAATTGGATATTCATAAGGAAAAAAAAAATGAACTATGACCTCCACTTTATGCACAAAAATTATTCAAAATGAGTCATAGAATCATAGAAGCTAAAATTACAAAGCTTCTAAAAAATTAGAATATCTTTATGACCTTCGAATAAGCAAAGATTTTGTAGAGAGGACACAAAAAACTGTAACCATAAAAATAAAAAAATTGATAATTTGCCTTTGATCAAAATTAAAAACTGGGCCGGGTGCAGTGGCTCACGCCTGTAATCCTAGCACTCTGGGAGGCTGAGGTGGGAGGATCGATCACTTGAGGCCAGGAGTTCGAGACCAGCCTGAGCAAGAGTGAGACCCCATCTCTACTAAAAATAGAAAGAAATTATATGGACAGCTAAAAATATATTTAGAAAAAAATTAGTCGGGCATGGTGGCACATGCCTGTAGTCCCAGCTACTAGGGAGGCTGAGGCAGAAGGATCCCTTAAACCCAGGAGTTTGAGGTTGCTGTGAGCTAAGCTGATGCCACGGCACTCTAGCCTGGGCAACAGAACAAGACTCTGTCTCAAAAAAATAAAAAAATAAAATAAAATAATTAAAAACTGCACATTGAACGACATCATTAATAAAACGAAAAGGCAAACCACAGACTGGGAGCCAATACTTGCAACATGTATGTCTGACAGAAAACTTGTATCTACAATATGAAAAGTGCTCCTACATGCCAATAATAAAAAGACAAGCAACTCTAATTTTTTTTTAAAAAACAGTTTTACTGAAATATAATTCACATACCATACAATGTACTAAAGCAACTCTAATTTCTTCAGATGACAAGAGACTTGAACAGACACTTTACAAAAGAAGACATATGAATGGTCCAGTAAGCACATGAAAAATTGCCTAACATAATCATCAGGGAAACTAAAACCATAATGAAGTATTACTTCATACCCACTGGTATGGCCAAAATTAAAAGATTGGCAGGACTAATTTTTGGAGGGTGTAGAGCAACTAGAATCCTCATATATTTAAGATGCAAGAGTTAAATGGTGCAACTACTTTGGAAAATAATTTGGCAATTTCTTGTAAAGTTAAACCTCTACTGCCCTAGAGTCCAGTAATAGCACTACAGCTATAGCAGCTATAGGCAAGGATAAGAAGGACATTCGGAGATGGGATTTGGGCAAAATAGAAAATTTCAGGTTCTGCACATTTAGCATTCTGTTGTTTTCTGTTAATCGCAATTTTCATCCCAATAACCTTGTGGTAAGACTGTCTAGTCTGTGATAAGACTTTCCAACAACTCTGTGTAAGACTATCTAGTCTGTGGTAAGACTGCCAATAACTGTGTCTAGTGTGTGGTAAGATGATCCAATAGCTCTGTGGTAGGACTGTCTAGCCTGTGGTAAGATTGTCTATCCTATAGTAAGATTGTCTGATAACTCTGTGTTAGGACTGTCTGACCTGTGGTAAGACAATCCAATAACCCAGTGGTAAGACTGTCCTATAACTGTGGCAAGATTGTCTAGCCCATGGTACGACTGTCCAATAACTCTGTGGTAGGACTGTCTAGCCTGTGGTAAGACTGTCCAATATCTCTATGGTAGGACTGTCTAGCCTGTGGTAAGACTGTCTAGCCTGTGGTAAGACCGTCCAATAACCCAGTGGTAAGATTGCCTAGCCTGTGATAAGAGTGTCTAGCTAAATAAAGGACAGAAAGACTGTCAGTCTACTTGCATATGTTTCCAGGCAACCTGGGAAAAGAGGAATATTTCCATAAAGACAGAAAGATCACCTAACTACAGAGCACACCTGGGAACTCGGATATACTGCCTGGACTACACATTCAACCACTGATGTGCTTTGGGCTGAGTTACCTCCTTCTCTCGAATGAAGTTCTCAAAGACAGCACTGTAGGATTCATTTATTTTCTTCTTTTCTTCTTCTGACTCTAACTCAAACTTTTTTGTCATTTTATTTTCTGTGGAGGTGAGAGGAAAGCACATGTATGTGTAAATGTGGGAAAAGCTGGTGCAGAGAGAAACCCAGAATATCTGAAGATAAAAGCAATTCAGACTGGGTCAAACTCAAGGTCCTTTCAGCCTGCTGTCCAGCCTCTGACACCCACCCGAGATGCTTGAGTGTGAGGTGAGCGTGGTGGTTGTCCTCAATCGCGTTAGTCATAGAGATTTACCACCACCATCACTGGTTTTTTGTGTGTAGTTTGTTTTGGATCTGTTGCTTATTATTTTGTGCATTCACTGTGCTAGAGCAACCACTATGCTTCCTTGGATATCCTTGTCTTAAAATAAAGCTCTTGGCTACTGTGACTTTGCCAGCAGTAACATTCATCTGTACTGAGCCCTGGTGTAGCCCTTAAACTGTTTTCCCTGGCAGAGAGATCTGCCAGCAGAGCCCCAATATCAAGTGAGATGAAGGTCAGGAGGTGGGGAAGGGAAACACAGATTTCCTCAGTGTCGCAATTCTGGGGATGGACAGGGAGTCTCTCTGGACTGTGTGGCACGGTGAGCAGCTGGCATCTGGTCTTTCAAATGAGTGCTTACACCCTAGACTTTGACAACAAGGGACAAGTGTCATATGAGTAGCTAGAAATCTGGGAGGTGACCTGGGTGTTGTTGCAGGTAAAGCCTCAAACAGGAGTAGCTCCAGGTCCCTTCCCCCGCCTTAATTACAGGGCTTCTTGTTACCTCTGGAGGTCAGAGTCTCCACCTGAATGTGAATTAACTTTCCCACTGAGTATCTGCATTTAAATGGGTGACCTGTTAAAATCAACTAAATACAAGATGAATGGGGTTGGGAGTAGGATGCAGAATTGGTCTGTAGAAGCCCCACTCCTGCCTCATCTAGTCTCCTAGGCCTGGGGCAGTCCCACACATCCCTCACTGCTTTTTCCCATTTATGAAGGTGCTCAGTGAGGGGGAGGTGCGCCTGTAGGATACTTCGTATGATCCAGGCTCTGTGTTAAGTGCTGAGACTATTAAAAATATTTACCAAACACATTCCTTTGTGGGAGATGTGGGGGTATAGAAGCTCTTGGTATAATGGATTGTATTGTTCCTCCCTCCACGTACAAATGAATATTTCACGTTCTAATTCCAGAATTCTTGGAACTTTGGGGTCCCCTGTATCTAGACAACAAAGCCTGTAGTCCCTGTAGCAAGTCCAACATTTGTTCCAGCCCATCATGGGCAAACTTGGACCCGGTAAGTTTTGGAAAGGTGTAGGCTTAGATCCCCTCCCCTTAAATCAGGTGTTTGAACTTCAAAAAAGACCCTGCCCTTGTTGTCACTTTGCTTTGTTGAAAACTCCAGGGCACCTTCCATTCAGGAATCTAGCATGTGGCCCGTCACCCGCAGTAAATACTTTCCTCAAGTGAAGACCAAGCTTCATGGTCGTTTTTTGGTACACTTGTCCTCAAAAAACTAGAAGTTTCTGTACTCACTTTGCTGTAGGAGCATCTTTTCCCGCTCTAACTTCTCATCTTTCTCCCATTCTGCCTTCCGCTTTGACCATTTGTCTTCCATTTCATCATAAATGCTATCCTGTGGAGGCACAAAGCTGCCATGAAGAGAATTGTCCTAGACAAGGGAGACCTGGAGAAGCTGCAAACTTCCTAGGGTGGGCCCTGCCCAGCGCTGCACACTGGCCATGGCACAGCATTGTGCCCTGGGCAGCTTCCGTCACTGAGGGGCCCCTCCCAGGTGACTGGTGGGAAATAAATTCCAGCCCTGCCCAGCAGAGAGCTTGTGGGACCCTCACGGTCAAGATGCACAGCAAATGATGCCTAGTAGTTAATTTGAACACACAGAAAACAATGGGATGTTTTTCAGTGTCCATTTTTTTCTCAGCAAATCTAACTTCCTTCTGTGGTTGCGGTTTAATAAGCCTGACTCAATGCCAGTCCTGTTGGTTGGCTCCGACTTCACGAGCATGGGGACAGCCCAGCTCTGGATGCTGCTAGCAGGATCCAACGACACTGACTCCCTTCCTTGTCAGGTTAGCAGTAGGATTCACACCCAGCCGATTCTATTCACCACTCACACTTCTTAGGCTCTGATCTGTGATGTTTTCCCTGACTGCATCAAGGAGTATCTTGAAAAAGGAGTTTTGGATATAAGTTCCAAAGTGAAACTGTGAGTGGTGGTGTTTAACCTTTGGTAGAGTGACCAGCCATCCTTGTTTGCCTGGCACTGAGGGGTCTCCTGAGATGTTCTGAGATGGCTGGAGCACTCCATGCTCTCTGCTTGTGGGCGTGCAAAGTGATTCAGTCTTTGTGGAGGGCCATTTGGCCAAATCTATTAAAAGCCTTTAAAATAATTTATTCCTTTTGACCCAGCACTCTACTTCTAGAATCAAAGATATTCAAAGTTTTATTACCATTACAGCAAGCAATTGGAAATAACTCAAATGGCCAGTAGTAGGGAAACAGTGAATGGCCAATGGCTGTTTCATTAGCATAATATCTAGTCATAAAAAGGAGGGGAAAGCTTCTGAAACGCCTGATGAAAAGAGGATACAAAAATGTATATGGATTTTTATATAGTGTGATCTCAACTTCCTTGGCCCTAAACCCACAGAATTTTAACAAAGTACAAATATTAACAGTGGTTGTCTTGGGTGGTGATATTTCTTTTTGTCATCGCTGTTGTTGGCTTTGTATTTCCATTTTTTAAAAAACAACGAGCAGCTATCACTTTTGTAATCACAAACATATTTTTTGGTGGGCCTCTTTAGAGACTGGGTGACTGACTTGTCATGCACAGAAGCCATCGGGCTTACACTTCTCCCTGGGTGCAGTTAGTGCCACTTAGGTCCAAGGATACTGGAGTTTCAGGACATTATTCTCCGGACAGGAGCTCCGGATTCATCCCAGCGCTACAGCCAGGAACGAGCCTTGCTCCTCTCACTCTCATCACCCAGCAAGGAGCTCTGTGTCTCACCTGATACAGATGAAACATATTCTTCAAATACTTATTTTCCTTTTCCATCTCGTCTGGACAAAAGGAAAACAACAACAAGGTCATGATTATTTGCACGTTTTCAAATTCCAGTGTGAGTTCTCCTGCACACCTTCCCACCCCAAACTCATCCCCCAGACAGTGAAACCTTTGTGTGCCCCAGAAATCACCCTGAAAACTTATTAGAAATGCAAATGCCTGGACCCCACCCTAAACCCACTGAATTGGGGTGTCAGGAGAGGGGCCTAGTATTTGCTGGATTTTGATTACACATCACGTCTGAGAACTAATCCCCAGGGGTAAACCAATATCTGTGGAAAAAGAGGAACAAAACCTAGTAGCATGCCTTTGCTTCTTTTTTAAAAAACATTTCCATTTTGGGCTGATTATTAAAATACTACATTGGAAAATTAGCAAAGTATAAAGTATAAATAAGATACCATCTTTAAGGCTCGGCGAGGTGGCTCATGCCTGTAATTCTAGCACTCTGGGAGGCCGAGACGGGTGGATCGTTTGAGCTCAGGAGTTTGAGACCAGCCTGAGCAAGAGCAAGACACCGTCTCTACTAAAAATAGAAAGAAATTATATGGACAACTAAAAATATACAGAAAAAATTAGCCGGGCATGGTGGCACATGCCTATAGTCCCAGCTACTCGGGAGGCTGAGGCAGGAGGATCACTTGAGCCCAGGAGTTTGAGGTTGCTGTGAGCTAAGCTGATGCCACGGCACTCTAGCCTGGGCAACAGAGTGAGACTCTGTCTCAAAAAAAAAAAAAAAAAAAAAAAAGGATAACATTTAAAAATATTTAAGGCAAAATTAAGGAAGAAGGTCATAGAATTTCTCCTTTTCTCTGTGGAGATTAGTCTACCCACCTGGAATTCTGAAGGATACACACTTGGCCCTTTCCAAGGGCAGCATAAACAAATGAGATATCTGGCCAGTACAACCCTTATGCATTATAAGGGGATAAAATCAAAGTTGTCAGTGAGAATTTAATGAAATACTATCATATAAGGTGAGGAAACTTGCTGAATTGAAATAGTATTATATTTGTTGAACTTTAAAAAATACTCTCACGCTCTCATCACACTGTTAAGGGCAGATATTTTTGTCCTCACTTTCCAGACGGGGAAATAGGAAGGAACTTTGTTCAGATCTTCCAGGAAAAGGAAGGACATTGGTAGACATGGTTTTTCCTCTTTTCAGTTTCATTTTTAGTCACTTTCTTCCCTTCCACAGCCCATCCATGGCCACGGAGTTCCTTGGCCCTAAACCCACAGAGTAGCCTCTTGTCCCTTCACCCAGGGTCATTCTCCCCGGTCCCAACAGTACCTAGCTTCTTTTGGGCAGCCAACTTCTCCTCCTTCAAGGTTGCTCTGTAGTTGTTCTCCAACTCACTGATCTCTGCTTTGTGAGCCTCTTTGAGCTCCCTGTGGGACCCCCAGAGAAGGCCACACTCATCAGTGAAAAGAAGTCCAGGGCTGAGCTGTGACAGTGACCTGACCCTACCCCTTTGCCCTCACACAGGAAGTAGGGCCCTCACTTCCTGAAGCACTCTCCCGGCATCTATCCAGAGGGTGAGAAGACCCCTCTTTTCTGCAATCACTGTTTTGAATAGGGCCAGTGGGGCCATAGGCTCTTCCCTAACAGTCAGCATAGTCTTTGCTCACTTTTGCCATTTGCTCACTTGGGAAACAGGGCTGCATTAGTACCCAGAATAATTTTAGTAGCCAAGGTCTCTTCAGCCTCCATCCCAGGCGGCAGATGTTGGCAGTGTTTAAGATGAGTGCTAAAATGAACGTCTATATGAGCTATCAAGCCATGAAAAGACGTGAAGGAACCTTAGACACATACCATGGAGTGAAAGAAGTCAGCCTGAAAAGGCTACATACTGTAAGTTTCCAACTATATGAAATTCTGAAAAAGGCAAGACTATGCAGACAGTAAAAGGATCAGTGTTTGCCCGGGTTTGGGGGGCATGAATAGGCAGAGCACAGCAGATTTTTAGGGCCATGAAACTATTCTGTATGACACTATAATGGTGGATACGTGTCCTCACACATTTGTCCAACCCATTGAATGTACAACACCGAGAGTGAACTCTAAAATAAACTATGGACTTTTGGTGTCAATGTGGGTTCATCAATTGTAACAAATGCACCACTCTGGTGGGGATGTTGATAATGAGGGAAGATATGTGTGTGGACGGGCAGTAGATATATGGGAAATCTCTGTACATTCTCCTCAATTTTTCTGTAAATTTATAACTGCTTAAAAAATAAAGTCTATAAATAAAAGAATGAATCCATAAATAAAAGGCTATGAATCAACTAGAAGTGCTGTCTCTTTACAAGGATTTCTTTTTATATTGCAAATGGACACTTTATAATTGTACATATTAATATTTATGGAGTAAAAGGTAATATGATTTATGAATACAATACGGAATAATTAAATCAAGCTAGTTAAAATATCACCTCAAATACTTAATGTTTTCTGTGGTGACAACATTTGAAATGTACTCTCAGCGATTTTGAAATGTACAATATTGTTAACTATATTCACCACGTCGTGAAATAGATCTAAAAAAATCCTGTATATCTACTGTCTGAGATGTTGTACCCTTTCACCATCATCTCCCCATTCCTCCCAGCCCCCAGCCTCTTTAACCACCATTCTACTCTCTGCTTCTGTGGGTTCTCTTGTTTCAGATTCCACATATAAGTGAGAACAGGTGGTGTTTGTCTTTCTGTGCCTGGCTAATTTCACTTAGCATAGTGTCCTCTAGTTCCATCCATGTTGATGCAAATGACAAAATTTTAGGCTAGATAGTTTTCCATTGTGCATATATACCACATTTTGTTTATCCACTCATTGGTTGATGGACACTTAGGTTAATTCTATAACTTGGTTATTGTAAATAGTGATACAATGAATTTGGGATTGCAAACATCTCTTTGACAAACTGATTCTAAATCTTTTCGATAAATACCCAGAAGTGGGACTGTGGGATCATAATGGTATTACTACTTTTAGTTTCTTGAGGACCTGCCATGCAGTTTTCCATAATGGCTGTACAAAGTTACAATGCCATCAGCAGTGTGTGCCTGTTCCCTTTCCTCCACATCCTCACTAACACTTGATATCTTTCATCTTCTTGATAGTAGCCATTCTGACAGGTGTGAGGGTATAGGTCAATGTTGTTTTAATTTGCATTTCCCTAAATATTAGTGATGTTGAGAATTTTTTCAGATATCTGTTGCCCATTTGTATGTCTTCTTTTGAGAAATGTCTATTTGGATCCCTTGTTGATTTTTTAATGGGATTTTTTTTTCTTGCTATTGAGTTGTTTGAGCTCCTTATATATTTTGGATATTAACCCCTTACTAGACGTATGGCTTATAAATATTTTCTCCTAATCTGTAGGTTGTCTCTTTACACTGTTAATTGTTTCCTTTGCTGTCTAGAAACCTTTTAGTTTGATGTAATCCCATTTGTCTATTTTTGCTTTTGTTGCCTGTGCTTTTGGGGTTAAATCTGAAAAATCATTGCCCAGATCAATGTCATGTAGCTATTTATTTATTTAGAGACAGAGTCTTACTCTGTTGCCCCAGGTAGAGTGCAGTGGCATCAATACAGCTCACTGTAACCTCAAACTCCTGGGCTCAAGCTATCCTCCTGCCTCAGCCTCCTGAGTAGCTGGGACTACAGGTGCACACCGCCACATCTGGCTGATTTTTCTATTTTTTGTAGAGACAGGGTCTCGCTGTTGCTTAGGCTGGTCTCTAACTCCTGACCTCAAGTGATTCTCCTACGTCGGTCTCCCAAAGTTCTAGGATTACAGGTATGAGCCACAGGGCCCAGCCACCTTTATGTTTTCTTTCTAGTAGTTTTACAGTTTCTGGTCTTATGCCTAAGTCTTTGATCCATTTTGAGGTTTTTTTTGTATATCTTGTGAGATGAGAGTCCAATTTTCTTCCTCTGCATGTGGATATCCAGTTTTCCCGACACATTTATTGAAGAAACTATCCTTTTACGATTGTATATTTTTGGCACCTTTGTCAAAAATCAATTGACTGTACACACGTGGGTTCATTTCTGGGCTCTCTGTTCTGTTCCATTGGTCTATGTGTCTATTTTTTTGGCCAGTACCATGCTGTTTTAATTACTATTACTTTGTAGTATAGTTTGAAATCAGGTGGTGTGATATCTCCAGCTTTGTTCTTTTTGCTTAGCATTGCCTTGTCTATTGAAAGATTTTTGTGGATCTATAAGAATTTTTAAATTGTCTCTATTTCTATGAAAAATGACACTGGAATTTTGACAGGGATTGCACTGAATCTGTAGATCACTTTGGGTAGTATGGCCATTTTAACAATATTAATTTTTCTAATTCACAAACATGGGTTTATCTTTCCATTTATTTGTGTCTTCTTCAATTTCTATTATCAGCATCTTATGGTTTTCAGTGTATAAGTCTTTCACCTCCTTGGTTAAATTTATTCATTCTTTTGTAGTTATTGTAAATAAGTTTGTTTTCTTGATTTCTTTTTTGGATAGTTCATTGTTGGGGTATAGAAACATTACTGATTTTTGTATGTTGATTGTGTATCCTACAGTTTTACTGAATTTGTTTTTTAGTTCTAAGAGTTTTTTGGTGGAGTCTTTAGGGTTTTCTCCATATAAGATCATGTTGTCAGAAAACAGGGACAATTTTACTTCTTCCTTTTTTATTTGGATGCCTTATTTCTTTCTTTTGTCTAATTGCTCTGGCAAGGACTTCCAATACTATTAATATGTTGAATAGAAGTGGTGAGAGTGGGCATCCCTGTCTTGTTCTAGACTTTGAGGAAAGGCTTTCAATTTTTCCCATTGAGTATAATGTTAGCTGTGAGTTTTTCATATATGGCCTTTATTGTGTTAGGGTACATTCCTTCTACATCTAATTTGGTGAGAGTTTTTATCATGAAAGGATGTTGAATTTGATCAAATGTATTTTCTGCATCTAACGAGATGATCATATGGTCTTTGTTCTTCATTCTGTTAACATGATGTGTCAACATGATATGTTGAACCATCCTTGTATGAACTAAAATAAAACCTTAAGCCTAACAGCCAACTGAATGGACCCTCTCTTGGTCCAGGGGGCCCCGCCAAAAAACCCTAAAACCTGAGTTGCTGACCATGAGGAGAAGGGAAGTCAGATATGCCCTGTCCTTTCTGGAGTTATTCTTTGTAACAGTAAGATACAAAAGCATTAACAAGCCCAAGGCCATGTGAGACAAAGGTTAAGCCACACCTACAGGTCATCAATTTACCTAACAGATCATTTGAATCTCAGTATATGTCCAGTGGCTTGTCTCTGATTAACAGACTTCCTTATCTTAAAACATTCAAAACTTTTAGACAAAGCTTCATTTCTTTAACCAATTACAAATCAAAGAATCTTTAAACTCACCTATAATCTGTAATCTCTCTCTTTGAGATGCTCTGCTTTTTTGGGCCAAACCAATGTATGTCTTCCATGTATTGAATTTATGACTTTATGTGTAATTCCTGTCTCCCTAAAACATATAAAACCAAACTGCAACGCAACCACGGTGAGACCACATGTTCAAGGCTTCTTGGGAATGGCTCCCTAGGCCATGGTCACACATATTAGGCTCAGAATAAACCTCTTTAAATAATTTTAAAGAATTTGGGCTCTTTTCCATTGACACTTGTATCCCAGGGATAAATCCTACTTGATCGTGGTGAATGATCCCTTTAATGTGCTGTTGAATTTGGTTTGCTAGTATTTTTTTGAGGATTTTTGCGTATTGGCTTGTATTGTTCTTGTCTGGCTTTAGTATTGTTAACTTAAATAATATGTGACAGAAAATGAGAGTCATACTCAATTGAGGTTTATTAAGCCAAGATTTTGAGGAGGCACTCAGGAAAAACACAGCCCATAAAGTATCTGTTATGGACTGGGCTCTCTGTAGAAAGGTTTGAGAACTTTACATTTAAAGGAAAAAAAGGGTACCCAGAAAAAGGGAAGGGGCGAAGGAGGTGAGCAGTGAGGTAATTGATGGTATTCTTGTGAAATTCTGTTTGGTGCTTAGTAAATCTACATAAGATAAGATGAACATTTAAAAAAGAGGGTAGAGGAGATAGTCAATGTTGTGATCTTCTCAGGGTGGGTAGAAGAGTGATATCTCTTCCTTGGTTTGTACCTGTGGAGATAAACTTGTAATCGACATTTAAGAATTTATTTAGACTACAGTTCTAAGGCTATAATTGATGTGCACTCATTTTATGAGGCTATATATTTTGAAGGGTTTTCTTTAGGGCTGAAGAAAATAAATATTTTACCCCAATATACATTTCTTTGACATATTTTGAGATGGCTATGGGCAAACAGAAATAATGCTGCAAGGCTGTCCAGGTGGGGAGGCTGGGGGAGAAGTCTGCATGATTTAAATTGATGTTTAGAGAAAGACTGCATTAAATCTGTAGATTGCTTTGGGTAGTATGGCCATTTTAACAACATTAATTATTCTAATTCTTTCACCTCCTTGGTTAAGCTCATTGCCAGGTGATTGATTGATTTATTGATTTATGAGCTATTGTTCATGGAATTGTCTTGATTTTTTTAGAATCACAAAATAAAACTTAATGTCATTTTATATATTCTCAAACCTTTTGTTTTTTACATTGTTTTACTGAGATATAATTCACATAACATAAAATCTGTCATTTTAAAGTGCACAATTCGGTAGTTTTCAGTATGTTTACAATGTTGTACAACTATCACCACTAATTCTAGAAGTTTCATCACCCTCAAAAGAAACCTCATACCCATTAGCTGTCACTCACCACTTCTCCCTATTCCCAGTCCCTGACAAACACTAATTTACTTTTTTTTCCTATGGATTTGTCTATTTTGGACATGGTATGTAAATGGATTTATACAATGTGTGGCCATTTGTATCTGGCTTCTTTCACTTAGCACAATGTTTTTGAGGTTCATCCACATCATAGTATGTATCAGCACTTCATCCTTTTTTTAAAAAAAAAAAATATTAAGGGCATACAAATGTTTTTGTTACATGGCTTGAGTTAGCGCTATAAATGTGCCCATTACCTGAATACTGTTCATTGTACCTGTCAGGCAGGATTTTGCCCCTTCCTCCTCCCTTCTCCCCCCGTTTGATTTCCAATGACTTTTACTTCCCTCTGTGCACTTGTGTGTATTGGTTAGTTCCAATGTATTAGAGAGTACAGGTGTTTGTTTTTCCATTCTTGAGATACTTCACCTGGGATAATGGTCTCCAATTCCTTCCAAATTAGTGCGAAAGGCATTAATTCATCCTTTTTATGCCTGAGTAGTACTCCATGGTATACATATACCACATTTTGTTAATTCACTCATGAATCATGGGTACTTTAGCTGATTCCAGATCTTTGCAATTGTGAATTGTGCTGCAATAAACATTGGAGTGCAGGTGTCTTTTTGGTAAAATGACTTCTTTTCCTTTGGGTAGATACCCAGTAGTGGGTATCTACTTTTAGTTCTTTGAGAAATCTCCGTACTGTTTTCCACAGAGGTTGTACTAATTTGCAGTCCCGCCAACACTGTATCAGAGTTCCTTTCGCTCTGCATCCACGTCAGCATGTTGTCTTGATTTTTAAAGATATTTAACTATTAGTGTATAGAAACATTACTGAGTTTTGCATGTCAATTTTGTATCCTGCAACTTTACTGAATTCGTTTACTGGTTCTAACAGTTTTTTGGTGAAGTCTTAAGGGTTTTCTATATATAAGATCATGTGGTCTGTAAACAATGCAGGGACAATGTAACTTTTTCTTTTCTAACTTGGATACCTTTTATTTATTTCTCTTGTTTAATTGCTCTGGCAAGGACTTACAGTACCATGTGAATTGAAGTGGTAAAAGTGGGCATCCTTGCCTTGTTCCTCATCTTAGACAAAAAAGCTTTCAGCTTTTTCCTGTTCAGTATGTTAGCTGTGGGTTTGCCTATATGGCCTTTATTCTGGTGAGGTACATACCTTCTGTACCTAATTTGTTGAAAGCTTTTATTATGAAGGGATGTTGAATTTTGTCAAATGCTTTTTCTGTGTCTATTGAAACGATCATATGGTTTTTGTCTTTTTTTCTGTTAATGTGGTGTATCATCTTTATTGATTTGCACATGTTGAATCGTCTTTGCATTCCTGGGATGAATCCCACTTGATCATAGCGAATGAGCTTTTTAATGTGCTGTTGAATTTGGTTTGCTGGTATCTAAGATATTTTTAAATTTCCCTTTTAATTTCTTTATTGACCCATTGGTTGTTCAGTAGCATGTTGTTTAATTTTCACATATTTGTGATTTTCCAAAACTCCCCTTATTATTGATTTCTAGTTTCATACCACTGTTGCCCAGAAAAGATATTTGATATAATTTCAGTCTTCCTAAATTTTCGGAGACTTGTTTTGTGCCCTAACATGCTCCTGGAGAATGTTCCGTGTGCCGTTGAGAAGGATGTGCGTTTTGTTACTATTGGGTGGAATGTTCTGTATGTGTCTATTAGGTCCATTTGGTCGAAAGTGGTGTTCAAGCTAATGTTTGCTTATTAATTTTCTGTCTGGATGATCTGTCCATTGTTGAAAGTGGGGTGTTGAAGTCCCTTACTATTAGTGTATTGATATCTATCTCTCCCTTCATATCCTTATTTTTTAATCTATATTTAAGTGCTCTGATTGGATGCATATATGTTTACAATTATTATATTCTCTTGATGAATTGACTCCTTCATCATTATATAATGTCCTCCTTTGTCTCTTTTTATACTTTTGACCTAAAGTCTATTTTTTCTAATGTAAGTATAGTTATCCCTGCTCTCTCTTGGTTTCCATTTGTGTGGAATATCTTTTTCCATCCGTCCCTGTCAGCCTCTGTGTGTCCTTACAGGTAAGTGAGTCTCTTGTAGACAGCATAGAGCAGAGTCTTTTTCAATGTTTTTTAATCCATTCAGCCACTCTGTTTTTTTATCAGATAGATTAATCCATTTACATTCAAGGGGATTATTTACAGGTAAGGACTTACTGCCATTTTGGTAATTGTTGTCTAGTAGTTATGTAGATACTTTGTTTTTTTCTTCCTCCTTTGCTGTCTTCCTTTGCGGCTTGATGGCTTTCTGAAGTGTTATGCTTCAAAACTTCAAAGCCTTTCTATTTCTGTTTTGTGCTTCTGCTAAAGATTTCGCCTTGTGGTTACCATGAAGCTTACACAGAACATCTTGTACTTGTAACAGCCTATTTCACGCTGATAACAACTTAATTTGATTGCCTACAAGTGTACACTTTTATTTTCTCCCTTATTTTATTGTATCATGTCAGAATTTACATCATTTTGTAATGTGTATCTTTGACAATTTATTTTAGCTACAGTTGTTATTAATAGTTTTGTCTTTCAAGCTTTTTACTAGGGATAAAATTATCTTACACATTATCATTGCAGTCTTAGGGTATTCTGAATATGGTTATGTTTTACTTATACCATTGAGTGTTATGCTTTTATATGTTTCATGTTATTTATTAGCAGCTTTTTGTTTCAGTTTAAAGAATTCCCTGAAACAATTCTCCATTTCTCCTTCATTTCAGAAAAACAGCTTTGCTAGATAAAATACTCTTGATTGGCTATTTTTTTCCTTCAGTACTGTAAATGTATCATCCCATCATTCTCTCTTGGCCTGCAGGGTTTCTGCCAAGAAATTATAGTCATATTGGCACTCCTTTGTATGTGATGTGTTTTTTATATCTTGCATGTTTGTATATTTGTATGCTTTGACCTACATCTGCTCATTTCCTTCCCTTTCTGACTCTGGTAACCACTGTTTTATTCTCTATCTCTTTATATTTGAACACTTCCTTTTAATTTTCCCTTGATTTGACTTTGCTCCTACCCCTCCCATACCTTCTTCCTATTTTGCTCAAGTCCTGACCTAGCGGCTAGAGAGAGTAGAGGTGAGAGGAGGAAAAAGAGGAAGAAGAGGAGGTACAGGAAGATGAGGAGGAAGTGGAGGCCTAGGAAGAGGAAGAAGAGGCTTGGCTGAGAACAATAGTTATTTATCACAGAAATCTCATAGAGAACAAACAATGGCTCTTCTCGGCAACCAACAAAAAAGATTATAATTGAAATAACTGGATGATAAAGTGCAAAAGCAGGAATAACTTTCTTTGTGCTTCATTTTAATGGCCTCAAATCAATCTATCCTACTTTTCAAAGACACATGCCTCACTCATCTCCCCCACCCCTCGCCACCCGACTCCATTTGGCACTGAAGTTCCAGTGAACCAAAACCCTGCAAAGGATGCAGGAGCCTTAGGGCCCTCAGCACATAAGGGCTCTGGCCAGAAAGTGTACCTGTTCTTGTTTTCAAAGTTCTGTTTCATCTCAGCACAGCGCAGATCCATTTCATTAGAGAGCTAGAAACAAAACTGACATTAACAACACAGGATTGTGACCCCAAACCCACTCTGATCTGTACCTTCTGAGAAGCCCTCCAATTCATGGGGGACACCCCCCTCCCCAAGCCTCTCCCATTGTGTCCTGCAGTGCCAGAGAGCACACTATTACTGAAAGAATGGAACAATTCTTGCCTTGCTCTATGTTGTTTTGTACTTAGTTCATAATGTCGGTGCATCTCTTCCACTAACTGGTTTTTATGGGTGGGTCTGGTCTCCTCTGCTAGACTGTCATCTCTTTGTAAGATCATGGTTTTGGCATTCTTGGATATGTAATTAAATTGAACAGAGCAATCATTTATCAAGCAAAAGGCTTGGCCTGGAAGAACCAAAAAGGACTAAGATTCAGACCCTGTCTTCAAGGAACTTAAAATCCAGTGCTAATCCATCCTTGCTGACAGCACGGTGGAGTTCTAGCAGACAGGACTAGCTCCTCTTCAGGGGAAGCTCCATTCTAACATGTCAGTTCCCCTGGCCAGTGTCTCAGGAGAAACGGACAATTTAAACCGTCAGTGCTCCCTGTCAGCTAAGACAAGGGCTTGGGGCTTGTCCTGGTCTCTCTGTGACTACTGGGGAGGAGCCAAGAGTGCCTGGCACAACCCAGAGGCCGGCCCTGCCACTCTGATGGAGGCCGGCATGGTGGCACACCTCTGTTCCACAGGGCCGGGAAGCAAACTGGTGTTCGTAAGTGGGAGTATTCTCTGGATCACAACCTAGGCTCCCTCCATGGAAACAGTCTCTAAACATTACATTTTCAGCAGGGCCTGTGCTCCGAAGTCAAAATGCGCATTTTGCCCAGTAACTCATCACTATTGAGCTGAATTAGTTAACTTCTCTGAGCCTCGATTTCTTTTCTATAGAAGGAGACCATAAACCTGGCAGGATTTTCAGACAAATAAAGTAATGAGTCAGTAGCAGGGGAGGTCTCAGCCTGAGTCATAAGCTGGGTCATTGCAGGATTCAGAGTGGTCTGGGACATATCACACGGGGAGAGGCTGCCCGCTGGGGTGCGGAGCCTCACAAAAGGGTTTCAGTCACACTAGGGAGGGTGTTTCTGAGCATAGCACTGGCTATCACCCCAGCCCAGGCCACCAGGCACATGTGCTTGAGGTGGGGAGGAAGTTGCTGTGATCAAACAGATGGTAAAATCTAAAGATGTGTCACTAAAATCCCCAGGAAGCACTAAGAGTGTGAAATTACAGCAGGTTCTGACATGTGGTATTGGCAGCTTAAACAGTCACAGCGAGTAAGCCCTGGAGGCTTCCAGGAAGCTTTGGGGCAGCACTGTGCCCCTGGTGACAGCCGGACAACCTTGAAGCTTGATGCACCGCAAGGGCCAGACGGGAAATGACCAGCTCCCCCTAGTGAGCAGAGGCACTCGGAAAACTCCTGGAAATGAATGAGTTAAGCCTTGAGAAGGGACTTGAGTTCTTGCGATTATGGATAACGAGGAGTCAGAGAAATACTACTGGGTGATGCGGTCCTATCTTCAGAGTCCTGTCACCTGGACAACGTGCCTCACATGAGTAAAGTGCTCGGCATCTTGCCAGGCACATAGGTGATCTGGAAATACTAGTTTATCCTACCCGTGAAGATGACAGCTAACACAAGGATCACTCACCAATTTCTGGGCAGACTGGTGGTCTCTGTTCATTTGTTCTATTATTGCTGTTAGCTCTGAGATCTGCTCTTCTAGGTCAGAAACAATATCGGTCCTATAGGACAAATAATTCTTCTGTCATCCACAGAGCTTACCTTTCCATGACAGTCAGGCCCCTGAGTGTGGCTGGCTTCGGCCTGGTGTGAGCTGGCCACGTTCTGCACCTGCTCCATGATTTGGGGATGAGACAGAGGGAAGGGGGTGACCTTGGAGAAGGCATTTGGCAGGAGGGTGGCTGAGCCTCAGATCTGGCTCTTTTAGGTAAGCAAACCAGATGTGAGCAGGGTGGTTTGGTGCCCTGTTGAGCAAAAGGGAAGCAGGAATATGTCAGAAATGTATCAGGGTTTGACCTTGATTTTGTAACGATGATTAAAACAGAGAGGGGAGTTCTGAGGATTAGGAAATTAGAAGGTGGGGGATAGGATTGATGCTGACAGTGAATCATACACGAGGAGTGAGCCAGAAATGGGACTAAGAGGGGATTTAAGAGAGTGGTTTTCAGAACAGGTGATAGTCTTCTGTGTTTCTGGGTCTAAGGAGGCCTCCATGTCATCTGTAAATTATTCAGCTCTGTTTGGTTGAGCCGGAGTAGACAGGGTGGCAGGTAGTGCTATGTGCCATGGAGCCAAGAGGAGGTCCTCAATTCAAGAGGCTTTGACCCATTCGGCCAATTATCCTTCATGTCTAACGAGCACAGGGAGAACGTGGGGCGGGAAAACATGAGAGAGCACATGGGGGTAGGGGAAAGAAGAAAGGGCCTGAGAAAGTTGAATAATGGGGACCCCCTGTCTTTTGAACACATTCTTCGATGTAAACAATGCTCACAGCTTTATCAGGAAATACAAGAAGCATGGGCCATTATGTTTTAATGTGTCACATGGGTGACAATTCTCTGATGAGGCCAAGAGGTATCAGAGGGTGCCAGTTTGACTATGGGTGCACGACCCACTCTCCTCCTGCAGGGGCTCACGGATAAGCAGGGAAAAGAAAAGTGGACGGGAAGACAGGGCCTGGGGTCTGACTTCTCTGGGCCGGGTCACATCAGGGCAACTCCACAGCACGGCCCTCCGGCCTCAGCCGCAACCTGAATCCCTTACCGGAGGTAGCACTGCCGGCAGTCTGGCTGTACCCTTTCTATACGGTAGCAGGTTGTGTGAGAGCGTGTGGGGGGTGCGGGGGTGTGGGTGTGTGTGTGTTTTCAGTTGTTGCTGGTTTTTAGACTTGTGTCCTGGAAAAATAATTCTCACAGCAAAATATGCCTTTAGGAAGAGACACTTGGAGAGCCATTCAGTAGCGCAGGTAGGAAGTAAGATGCCTGAGCTCGGGCAGGACAGTGGGGCGAAGATACAAATGAGAGATTAAGAGGTGGAATTAAAGGTGTGGAGACATATTTGACATGGCATAGGAGGACATGGTGGGGCTTGAACAACAGAGAGGACGGCTGTGTGTGCCCAGTGAGATGGAGCCTGGCTGGAAACTTCCACACCGAATCCAGCAGGGGCAGGAACTGAGTGATATCTTTGGACATAATGAAGAAAGAGATGTGCATGCCAGCCTCCCAGAAGCCCTCACTTCACTCTTAATTCAAACATCCCAAATTCAGACTATTTTTTGAATATTTTATCGGCTCCTCACCCCCAGGAACAACAGCTCTCCTCTAAGATAACTCACAATTTCATCATTTTTCCAGGTCAGCTGCCTGCCTTGACCTTCATCCTGCCCCTCGGATCTGCCCCCAGATGGGATTGGAGCAAAATGAGGTGAGGGTGGAGAGGGCCATGGAGAAGCAGGGCTGAGGAGGGCAGGGCGCCCACAACCCGGCGTTGACCTCAGTGGCTTGTCCTCGAGGCCGGGCTAAGCAGGGTGCGTATGGCTCCAAGAAGCTGGATGTTGCTCCAAAGATGTTACCTGGAAAATTTGACTTTGTCCATGATCTCTGATTCCAACTGCTTTTTCCTATCGAACATCTCATCCCCCAAGGTGACGGAAATCTGTTCCTGATTCCGAAAGAGTTGATAGCCAGGTGACACGTTGATCACTTCCTGGGCATCCGGGGAAGGGAGGATACAATTGCAGACTTAGGGTGCTGAGATTCCTCCAAATCTTCTCCTATCACCTCACTCACATCCTCTCTTAAAATCAGAGACCTGAGATGAGACTCCAGGGCCCTAGTCCCGCCTGTGCCCTCCCTCCATTACCTCTCACCCTCTCTTCTCTGAGATTCAGTCCTAGCACTCGGCTGGCCCCAGGGTGTCCCCAAGGGCCTGGAAAGCTCAAACCACCCCGGTCCCTTGCACTGCCCCGCGCCCGCACCCCCCAGTGGCCCATGGAAACCACTCGGGTTATGGAATCAGGCCTGAGTTTAAATCGTGGCTCTGCCACCAACCAGTCACTATTCTACATCTCTGTGCCTCAGTTTCCTCATCAGAAATGGGGATAATGACTCTTCCTCAAAGGGCTTTTGTGAGAAAAAACAAAATAGCATTTGAGAAATGACTAGCACAGTTGCAAAAACCCCCCAAATATAGCAAGTTTCTTCTCCTTCCCCCACTAGACGCCAAGTGGGAAGCCTGGGCAGGATGAGGCTGCAGCTTGGAGAGCTACACAGCTCCCCTGCCACCACCGTCATCTGACGTCTCCTGCCTGCCTCTGCTCACCCCTGCCTGGCACGGCCCAGGGCCCCCATCAGAGGCCACCTCCTGACTGGCCTCTCCGCCTACGGCCCGGCTCCCCCAGAGCTCATCCTCCTCTCCGCCTGGGGGCAGTTATATTTTTATTTATTTTTTTACCTGACCACTAAAGGACTGCATGATTCTTGTTTAAGAAGAAACTAGATAGAAAATAGTAAAAAGTACCAATAAAATCCCAGCAGGGGGCGCTTTTCCTGTAACAAAATGTGAATCTTATCTGGTCCTACGCCTGTGTCAGACCAGTAAAGGCTCCCGGGCACGAGAAAGATCAGGTGGTGTCAAGATCCTTCTGGGTCTGGTCCCCAGCTCTTTCTCCTGTCCCTGCGCCCCTCAGGGGCCCTGACAACCCCTCCCTCAGCATTGGTGGCTTTCTAGGTGTGACAGAGGGTTTCCGGCATCTGGGCTCGAGCTGTACCCTGGTCTGGACTAGTTGTTACTGGCTTTCCTGGGATACTGTCTTCATCCTGCCCGAGGCCGTGGAGGGTGGCAATTAAATGCACTCTAGAGTCTGAGCGGAGTTCAAGTCACGGTTCTTCACTTACCAGCCACGTGTAATGGACATAATGTGCAATAGCAACAGCACAACCCCCTAGGGTCACTGTGGAGACGCAACAAGGAAGTCTGTGCAACGAGCCATGCTTGGACATGGCGAGTGCTCAGTAAATCTTAGTTCCCCTGCCCTCTTCCCATTTTT
Organism: Eulemur rufifrons; assembly: GCF_041146395.1. Classification (NCBI taxonomy): domain Eukaryota; kingdom Metazoa; phylum Chordata; class Mammalia; order Primates; family Lemuridae; genus Eulemur; species Eulemur rufifrons. The sequence continues at coordinate 31,264,803 of NC_090983.1, read as the reverse complement.
ACTCACGTAAGATGATTTCTTGCTCTCTTCTTGCCTTGCTAAATGGAATTTCACTCTGCAAGAGAAAGACATGCTCAAAAAGCAACCAGAAAGCAAAGAGAAGTTCAAAGCTTAAGAGATTCGCCCTGATGCTGCCATCATTTGACTTCTGCTCTCTGAGCTCTGGTCACCTGACCTTCTTAGGGGATCCCCGGGTGGCTGGGAACTCCCTGAGACAGGGCCCCTGAGGGCCCAGGGAGGCAAAAGAGTTGTCCTGTGATGTTGGGGCAATTTCTGTTTTGGAGGAGTCTAAACCAGCCAGAGGGGCCCTTACACACTCCCTGCAGCAAGGTTCTGTGAGTCAGGTGACACTGCTGTACACACAGGTGCACACACATGCACACTCAATTCAGAGAACGGTGTGTAGCTCTCTTCGTTGGGGAATGAAACATTCTTCATAAACAAATGTTCCAGATAGTGAAATGTATTTCATTACAAACATTTGTTTAACTTGTTTTCCATGCAAGGCTTTATATATGCTACATACAAAATGAATACCATATATATGTTTGTGTTCTTAGTGGCCTTTTCCTGCACCTTCAAAGCCAGGAAGTCCTATCGCTCAGACCTCTGCTTCTGTTGTCACATTTCCTTTTCTGACTCTGACACTCCGACTTCCTCTTTCACACACAAGGAAGGACCTTTGTGATTACTTTGGGCCCAGGATAATCTCTTTAACTCAAGGTCGGCTGAATAGCAATCTTAATTCCATCTGCAACCCTAATTCCTCTTTGGCAAGTAACATGCCCTATTCGCAGTTTCCAGGGATTAGGGTGAGGGTGTCTTTGGGGGGGCAGTGTCCTGCCCCATATCTGTCACCTTGTTACCCTCTCTCTGAGCCCATCTGCCCGTCCCTCTTTGCTCCCTCCCCTCTTGCCACCCTGGCCTCTGCCTTCCCAGGCAGGCCAGACACTCTGCAAGTCCCCACTCAGGGGCCTTTGTACTTGCTGCCCCCTCTGGCAGGATCCGTGTGGCTCCCCACTGTCCCCTTCACACAGGGACAGGCCCTCGCCCCCTAAATAAAATCACAGCCCCACCCTCTCAGCCCCTATCCTCTGTGCCTGCACTGTTTTTCTACACCGCACTCCCCAACCTCAGGTGCCATAACTTGTTCATGGTCCTCTCCCGCCCCCGCCCTAGGGCCAATGTCAGCTCCAGGACAGCGAAGACTTTATTGTGTTTCTGGCTGTTTCCTCTGCACTGGAACAGCGCCTAAGGAATAATAGTTGCTCAATAAATATACTCCAAACAAAAAAATGCAAAACCTAAAACTGAGGTACATTTCTAAGCTTGTAAAATGTGGGTAAAAATTTTAATTTGTGATTAAAACCAAGATGCAATCTGCAGAAAATCTTAGACACAGGAAAGTAATCGGCTAAAGGCTGAGCCGCCACCATAACCACATGAGAGGCTCGCCAGGGCTCTGCGCTAATGCCGGTGCCAGGCACTGGGCTCTTGTAGGGCTGGAAACAGTTACTGGTGGCATCCAGCTGAGAGTTCACTTGCCACGACTGTGGAAGCTGTAGGTGCAGAGGACCCCGGAATCTATGTGTAGGGCCTGAAGTTTGAGGGAAGTCATAGTAGATTCTGGCCATTCTCTATCGTCCCTGCCAGCAATTAGTTCAAGTCAGGCAGGAATTCAAAGGCTAAGGGGTGGGGGTTATGTTATTCACATGCCTCAAACCATTCCTGCCTCAGGGACATAAAATACTTACTTTGGGGCAACAACAGGTTTTGTTGGTTGGAGGTAATTGTGTTGTTTTGAGACTGGTAGAAGAGGAGCTAGCCTGAAAATGAAAAATAAATACCTATTTAATAAAATTAGAAAATTGGAAATTCAGAAACCTATTTTGACACTCCCAGATTAAGTACAACCCCACAGCGATTCAAAATTAAAATATATGGTCTGACACCTGGAATCTTTAAAATCTGAGGCCTTTAAAACCTCAGGCCCAAGGCCTTGGTGTTTGTTCACTGTCCCAGGGAGTCCCCAGACTGGCGGCACAGCTTGTCCTCCAGTTCCCAAAGCTCTTTGTCCCACATGGAGGGGGCAGCTGCCATCAAGGCCCTTTGGTTGGAAGCTGCACTTTCCCTATTGCACCTACGCTGAGTCTTTCACATTTAACATGCCGCTAAGCCCAAGCAGGACTGGCAAGATGAGTGTGCAGCCAACAGGCTGGCAGGGAAAGCTGGGTAAAGCTAGGCCTTCTGGCCCACTTGGGATTTTGCTGCTAAGCTTACTGTTTTGGAAATCTTGCGAAAGAAGAAAAGTTTCAAATGGAAACCATCCCCCACTGCACCTACCCCATCCCAGATAATTCTTACTTGGACCTCCCTGTGGGGGCCTTATTTGGTGGTCGAGGGGTCTTGATTAGCTTCCGTGGTCCCAAGTTCCAGGGGTCCAAGCAGGTGCAATAGATGAGAGGGTTGGGGTTCATGGCTCAAGGTCAAAGGGCAGTTTTGGCTGCTAAGTCAGGGGGCACTTGCTGAAATGGGAAAACCATAGCAGAGAGTTAAACCGTTTAGAATCAAAGCAAAAATACTTAGAGACAAATTGGGAAGAACCCAAGGAAGACCCAAAGAAAAATCAATGGTAGATTCCAGAAGCTATTGACCTGGTTCAGGGTCTTGACTATAGAATAACAACTTACCTCTTGCTGCCCAGTAGACTTGAGTTGAAAGCAATTTAAAATTTGCCATAATTGAGTGCTTACTGTGAGCCAGGTACACAAGAAGTGCTCACTTATTAGTATCCCAATTTTATGGATGAGGATAGTAAGACTCAGAGAAGTCACAGGGGTAGCAAGTTGCAGTTGGGAACAAACACGTCTCCCTGACTCCCAAGCCCCCGCCCTACCAGCAGGCCACGCCAGCTCTCACTGAAGGGAAGAAAAATCCCCACAGTAGGCCCTGCACAGAACTTTCTGGAAAATGAGCTCACTTACTCAAACTACAGTGCAAAGGAATCTCCCAGTTTCTTATTCCCGGTCATCTGTCTGAATTACAGAGTGGAAAGCCTTCTTCCAGGGCTCCATAGGAACAAAATCCCTATTGTGAGGGTCTATATGAAAGACAGACAACATGACCACACTTGTTTATCTTCTTTCTTTTCCAGACCCCACTAAAATGAGAGCACAGGATTAAAAGAGGTTTAATTTCATAAGAACAAGAAAATGGGAGAGGAGACAACATTGCACAAGGGACGTCAGCGCATGTTTGACGTAAGTGGGGCCCTCAACACAGTGCACGGTGGCCTATGTGCCTGCAAAGGGGGTTTGACAAGAAGGTGCCAATTTGCACATCAAAGGTCCCCAAAGACTCAGGACTTGGAGCTGGTAGATTATCTGGTGATACTGATGGCGGTTGGCAGATCCGCTGGAGCAAGTGGTAAGGTGACTAGTGTCCCCTCCCGTCCCCGCTCCCTAAATATGTCGATGTCCTAATCCCTGGAAACTGAATACATTACCTCACATGGCAAAAGGGATTTTGCAGCTGTCATTAAATTAAAGATCTTAAAATGAGGACATTATCCTGGATTACCAGAGTCAGAGTCAGAGAAGATGTGATGATGGAAGAAGCGGTGGGCGTGATCGAGGAAGGGGCCATGAGCCAAGGAATTCAGGCAGCCTCTAGAAGCTGGAAAAGGCAAGGAAATGGATTCCCCCAAGAGCCTCCAGAAAGGAATGCAGCCCTGGCAACACCTTAATTTAAGCCCAGTGAGACCCATCCCGGACTTTGACCTTCAGAGCTGTAAGATAACAAATTGGTGCTGTTTTGAGCCACTGAATTTGTGGTAATTTGTTACAAGTCATAGGAATCAGACATTTGGTGGTGGTGGGGAACTGGCAATAGAACGTAGGAACCTAAGAAAATAAAATGTGCAATTCTTAATACTTCAGGTTAAAAATATTGTGTGAGAAAGTAAACATCATCACAGTATGGTACACACTCATGTATCAGTATAAACACTTCAAATTGATTTAACCAAACGTGGATTGTGACGATACTGGAAGAGTGTGGGGAGAACAGAGGGAGGAAGCACATGAGCCAAATCTGCATCTACGACACCAGGAAGTCGATAGAGAAGGTCTAAGACTGAAAAGTTAATGAATGGAGTAGACACAAATTATTTAGAAGTATGAGGTTAAATTCCCAAAGAAACAGCTAACAGAGTTGAAGCTAATTGCCTCTAGGGAGCACGCTGAGGAGTAGAGCAGACATAGTAAGGAGAGTGGGGCAGAAATTACGACTTTTCCTTAATGAATTTTTAACACTGTTTGATTTTGAAAATGATGCCAGTGGATAGTTCATAAAAATTAAAAACAAAAGCCAAAAAAGTTATGAGAACCTATAGGTCAACAGAAACATTACAATGACAGAAAGTTTAATTCAAATTTCTAAGTCAACAACTGGTTTTCAATATTATAGTGGAATGAATTGGCTTAAGTATCAGCTGAAAAATGAAATCGATCTTTTTCTATAACATGACTGATGCTTGAGAAGCACAGTTATGGGTCTAATGACCTTGAGAGCTAGAGGGGACCTTAAGATTGAATCTACTTTACGGAGACTCTACTGAGACTCAAGGAAATGGAGCGACTGCTCACCCACTTGTGAATGCTGTTTCACAGCGCAGATCCATCAGATCTGTACAGGCTCACGCCGTGCATGCTGGGCTAGATGCCAGCTGGGTGCTGGAGACTTGGACCTTGTCCTCAGGGAACCTGCAGTCAGTAGGGGAGTCAGCAGAGAGAGCTGAGTGGGCTGTGGAGCAAGGGCAGGAGGCCTGGCCTTGGAAGAAAAGCAGGGTGTGCAGGTGGAGGTGGGTGCAGGGGTCAGCTGGGCCAGAGGTCTGGGGCCAGGGGGCCTGGTGGAGTGGAGGACAGGCCTGGACAGGAGACCAAAAGACTAGATAAAGAGCAGAGCCTAAAGAGCAGGTGGCAGGGCCGCTGTGGATGACTGTGCTCCGCTGTGCTTGGGGGCCCTGTCAGGAGAGCTCCTGTGTCAGGGCGAGCCAAAGAGACAAGGTCAGGGCAGCAGACGGGGTTGAGCGGCCCAGGTGGGAAGATGGTGCCACAAGGGCTAGAACGCAGGTGAGAATCTGAAAGGAGCCTGCGGCAGCAGCAAGAACACAGCTTTGCTTCTGCTTAGGACATCGTATCTGCTTCCTGTGAGGAAAGAGGCCCCCCTGAACTTGGGAGATTTAGCAGGAGTCCTGGGGCAGGAATTGAGAGGCCAATGCAGGCCTTCTCCTGGCAACTGCCTTCTCTGTTCCACGTCTTGCCAGCCCAATGGACTACGTAGTTCCTGAAGGCCAGGCCTCCACCGTGACGCCATACACGGCCCCACCGAGCCTGCCGAAGCGACTTGTCCACAATGGGTGTTTGATGAATATTTGTTACCAGACTAGGAAACTGGGTGGTTTTAACCACAATGACCGGCTCAACAAGGAGAAGAGATGAAACTGCCAAAATGTCATCATCATTACAATGTTATAGATTATACTAAATATTAGAGTTCAAAAACCAGAATGCACAGGTAAATTGCATGGGTGGTACAATCACTCTGTGGAGATTTTAGATGATCATTGATGAATGGTTGTTTCCTTTTTTCTCCCCTGTTATAAACAATGCCTTGGTGTATATATTCTTTTGCTCTTGAAAAGTAAAGGCTTCTCCCTCTGAACACCCATGGGGTGATACTCAAATATTTAACAACCAATAAGACAAGGCTATTGAACAATCAACCAGGGTTGGAACAGGGTCCTGGAGGACCCACTCCCACGCCCATGCCAGGAATTAACCCCTTGGTTGCTGAATCATGAAGAGGTCTGGGGGTTCCAGGGGAGGAGTTGGGGCAACCAAGGTGGCAAGAAGGACAGTCAAGGCACCTGGGCAATGGTCATTTACTAACCAGTAGAGCAGTATTTCAATATCTCAGTAACTGCATGGCCAACTAAACATCAGCCCTTGACTTCTAGTCCCCTTCCAAGAGGGAGCCACTGTTAACAGGCTTTTGGGTATCCTTCCAGAAATGTTGTGAATATATATAAACTTTAAATTTTTTACATAAATGAGAACATACCTCACACACTATGCTGCACCTTGCTCTTTTTATGTAATAGGATATCTAAGAGATATTAATATTTCCATAGATAGATCTGCATTTGCAGTGGCTCGATGTTACAACGTATAGCTCTAAGAATATAGGAGTGTGTGTGTGTGTGTGTGTGTGTGTGTAAGGATTCTTTCTCCCTCTTCTTTTCCTTTCCTGTACTTCTCCCTGAAGATTTTACCTGAGGCCCACCCGAACTGTAGTCACCAGAAAGCCAGCAGAGCCTTCAGAGAGGTCACAGGTTAGTATTAATAATCAGCAGAAAAAATCATATAAAACATCTTTTCCCAAGAGCTTACCTCAGACTGCCCAAAAGTTTGTTTTTCTCACGTGGTTCTTTCCCAAGTCAAGATCTTGTACAGAAACAGTTGCCCATCAACACAAAATCAGCGGTCATTTTAGATCGAATCCAGAAGTTCCAGAACTCAAGACTTTAGTGGTCGTTCCAAGTGGCTGAAACGCCAAAGCAGAACATCCACAGTATGTGTCGTGCAGAAAGAGAGAGATTCCCAGTGGGCTGAACTGGCATGAACATGAACTTCCCTCCTACAGACAATCCAGTTCAAATTTCCTGGTATTGCAATGAAAGTCGAAGTAGAGGAAAAGGTCACCCCTCCATTCAGAGTCCCTTGACATGGGCCTGAGCTGTGAGGTTTGTCCTCAGGAGATGGCAGGCCAAGGTTTGTTTCTTTTATTGCTATGGAAACAGAACGGCAGCACCTCTTTGGCTCAGAGCTCTGTTCTTAAAGAGAGAAGGTTGGAGAAACAGCCAGTTAAATTCTCCAAGACCCCAATCAGTGACCACACTCAGCAGCAAGGAATCCACACTCCTAACTCTGGGTTTCCGCTTTCATCATCAACCATGAGACAAAATAAGCTTAAGATACATTTTCAGAGGAAACAGAATTAAACAGCATTCCTAGGCTTAATTGGCCTATGGCAATAGTTGCCAGGCAGGATCTGAGAAGGATTTTAAATTCCTCTGTTATTTGCTCACAGAAACCTAAAACTCTAAAGTAGCACATTATTCCTTGAATTTAAAGCTTTGAAATCTGTAAAAGTACAAATCTCCCAGGGCAGGGGTCTTTTTCAGGTACTTAGGGTTTCAGGGTTTTTTGTTTTTGTTTTTGTTTTTAAATCTAAATAAATCTGCTTTTTCTCACTATAGAAAAAAGTGTTTGCTTATTATAGACCAATAGCTTTCATTCTGATTTTACTGCAACTCATTACAAGAAATATATTGTATATATTTTATAATAATTTTGTGAAATAATACCCTTATTGCTTGCTATTCTCTTCTATTTCTTTTTCTTTTTAAAATGAAAACTGATTGTAATCCACAAGAGTGATTTCTTGATCCACTGATGGGTCACAACCTACAGTTTACAAAACATTGTTATAAATTCATCTGTTCATTCAACTCCACATTTATTGTCTATTGTGTGCCAGGCACTGCTGTTCAGTGTGGGGAAATACCTTAGTTCCTGTGCTCAACAGAGCTTAGAGACTGATGGGAAAACAATAAATAAATTCAACAGGCCAGGTGCAGTGGGTCAAGCCTGCAATCCTAGCAATTTGGGAGGCTGAGGTGGGAGGATCACTTGAGGCCAGGAGTTTGGGACTAGCCTGAGCAACAAACATAGCAGGACTCCATCTCACAAAATATAAGAAAAATTAGCTTAGCATGGTGGTGCACACCTGTAGTCCCAGCTACTTGGGAGGGTGAGGCAGGAGCATCGCTTAGGCCCAGGGGTTGGAGGTTGCAGTGAGCTATGATGACGCCACTGCACTCCAGCCTGGGTGATAGAGTGAGACCCTGTCTCAAAAAAAGAAGAAGGAGGGAGAAAAAGCTCAACAAAAGCACAGTGAGTCTTATATTAAAGAGACTCACCAGATGCGGGGACATTTATAGCAGGGATTACTCTTCTAGTACAGTGGACTCAGGCAACAGTTTTAATCAGAGAAGGGATCTGACTAGATCTGCACATCAGAATGATCATCTGACTGCGAGGTGGAGAAACAATTGGAGGGGAGGCAGGAAACGCAGTGAGGAAGCCTGGCGTGGTCCAGATGAGACCGAGTGATGCGCCCCCTGCCCCCCGAGGGAGCAGCAGGGGGATGGAGAGGAGACACCCTGGGACTTGGTGACTGATTGGACAGCAGGGTGAGGGGAAAGGACGAGGCAATGGTGATTCCTGGGTTTCTAGCTCGAGCTATTGCGTCAACGGTGGTGCCATTTATTGAGACGGAAAGTCTGGAGGATAAACAGGTTCAGGGGGCGCAGATCATGAGTTCAGTTTTTGAGGTGCCAGGGAGACAGCCAAGTGGGGATGTCTATTAAGTTTGTTACGGGTTTCAAAGTTCAAAAGAAGGGTCTGGGCTAGAAACAGATGTAGGAGATTGCAGAGTAGATGCTATTTTAAGCCCAGGGGTGGGTGAGATCACACAGGGATAGAGTAGGAAGAGAAGAGTGTCTAGAACGGAGCCCTGAGGACCCTGGTATTTTTTATGACAATGTTGCTCATAGTGTTGCCCTATGTTAGTTAAAATGCATAGAGCTGTTACTTGGCTGCAAGTGGCATATATCAAAGAGGTTTATTGACTTTGTGAAATTCAAAGTCTGGAGAGCTGGTGCAAAGATTCAGCAATGTCCTTGGAGAACCGGGCTCTTTCCCGCTCTCCTCATGCCGGCCCCAGCGTGCTGACTGCGGGAGGCCTTACGGTTGCACTGTGGGTGCCGCGTCTCCAAGCACCACGCCCAGACTAGATGGAGACGTACTTTCACAGCGAGGAGGGAAAGAAATTACAAAGACAGCAATTGATAAATTTGACTAGTCCTCTAGTCAAATCTATCTCCATCTAGAGATGGGATATTTACTTTGAGTCTATTGTGTAAATTTTATATCTAAATCCTTTCTTATGATGTAAAAGGATGTGGATGTCAGGTGAAGAGTGGCTTAAAACAAAGAGACGAAGGAAGCAGGTGCTGAAGGAAAACCTCAGCCGCCCGGCCCGGCGGGGCTTAGCACTAACTACCACTGCTTTGGGATTCTCCCCCTTTCCTCTTTTTGGACATGAGTGTAGCTTTGCCAGCTCCAAAACAGCAGAGGGGAAGGAAATGAAGGCTTTTAGGGGCTGAGTGTTAGCTGCTCTTCTCTTTGATTGAATTTAGCAAAGTGCCATTCTCAGTATCTTTCTCCAAAGCCATGTGCCTTAGTATTTGGGACGGGGCGGGGGGCAGAATACCAACACCGTGACAAAGTGTAAGTTGAGTGAGTAAAAGAGAGAAACTGTGACTTAATCCAGACAGTTATATTATCAAAATTAGTGTGCACGTGGGTGGGGGAAATGGACGCCACCTGTGCGATGCTGCCACCCCCATGAGGTGGCAAATGTGGTCGGCTGGGAGCATTTAGCAGCTTGCCATCTGTGTAGCCCTATCTGTGGTGCTATGAGAACACTCCCAGCGTAGAAAACACAGCGTTCTCTTAAGGAGCTTGTAATTATCTTCAACTTGTCCAGTTCCCTTTGATTATTTCTTATTTTTCAAGATCTGGCTTTAGGGTGGTGCTATGCCAACACCCACGGACTCATTCAGCTGCTCCTGAACAGCCCCAGCCAGGAAGCCACAGGAATCGTGTGAAAGCCTGCAGTGCGGCCCTCGCCCCTAGAGAGGGGCCGCTGGTGTGAGCCCCGGGCTTTAGAGGGCTCTGCATGGCCCAGGCACACACAAAAGCCTGAGTTGATTAAAGAACACATGGGCACAGCTCTGGAACAGCAAGATCCATAACCCTGAACATCTGCTCTCATCTCTGACACCACTCAGGTCTCAGGAAACGCTTCTCCACATCTCTTGCTCTTTACCTTCAAAAAAAAAGATGGCTGCGCTCAAGTGCTATGGTTTGTGGGCCGGGTCGTGCTGCTGCTAAGGTCGGAGACAGACTGCTCTGGAGTGCAGGAGGGCAGCAGTGGTAAGGTAAGTGTAAAGGTAACTTTCCAAAACCTCTCAGAGAGCATGAATGCAAGATTCATGCATAAAGGAAAATACCGTTTTCCAGTGGTGTTGAACATCCATTTCCTGCTTCTTTTAATGCCTTAATTTGTATTCCACAGGTACTCATATATTGGAGTGGTATTTGCAAGGACTGCATGTGGTGGCTGAAGAACGCTTTGCAACATGAATTCTGATACCCTTGGTCTAAATGGAACATGAATGGGTACTAACTCTTCATATTACTGGATGGATCTAGAGATTGTTTGAGAGTTGGTGAAAATAGCCATATAAATTGTAGTGAATTATATGCAATTGAAATACTTCATAAAATTTTCTAACCTATAATATTTGAATGTGATGTGAAAATCTTTGCCCAACTTGCACAGTAACATTTGTTCATTTGAAAATTTTGTGGCATTTTGGCCCTTGATTCATAAAAAGTAATAAAAAAAGTAGAAAACAAAACTTGACATTAGCATAACTCAAACTTAATATAGTGAAAACAGAGATGGAGGTCAACAGGATGATCAAAGCTCCAGATCTTAACTTTCATCAGAAGGTTTTTGGACTTAAACACACATCTATTGATCTATCATTTGTGAAAGAAAACAATTAAAGATGCTGAGACTAGCACTAAATTTCATATCAGAGTCTCATGCATCATTTATTAATATCCATTTAGAATTATGAACATTTTGTGAATGAGCTTTTAAAAAATACAGAAATTAAATTGTGGAGATAATAGAATATCAAAGGACCTTTTCTATTAGAATCTAACATTGTTCAAATTTAGTTTCTTGTAAACAATTTCTAAATAGATAACAGTGTCAACAGAAAATTGTAGACTATAGGAAAAGAATTGCTTCACTTTCTGAATCTTCTCAGACTTAATATTTGCATATCAATGGCTTTAAACTTTATTTTTTGTTGCTGTTTTTGTTTTGTCAAGGAAATATTATGGTATATATATAGACCCTATTCTTTAAAAACTAAGAAAATACAATAAGATCTACTTACTACTTACAACTATCAGTGGTTTGTTTTGTGTGTTGGTTTGACACATAAAGGTAGTTTTCTGACCAAAAACAACATAATGGAAAGAAAAGACTTAGTGCAGCATCATCTGTGCAAATAGCTGGGACAAAAACACAGACAAACGACAATTTAAGAAGCTACTCATGTTTATTAACTGATTTACATTTGACAAAACAAAGGTAGGTGTACAAAGAGCTGTTTGACAAACTGAAATCTAAGATATCAAACAACAGCATTTCCCTGGCTGTCCCAGAGGGCACTTGTGCCCACTCCTAGGGGACGGTGCCCTGCAATGCGACCCCTCGGTTACTGCACTGTGCTGCGGTTGTGTTGCACGTGCAGGACAGGTCTGCGTGCATCTGACATCGGAGAAGTGGCCCCACTAAACACTAAGAGCCCTAGTTCCAGATGTCAAAAGTTGATGTTGGCAACAGCCAAGTACTAATTATGTACTGAAATGATCAGAAAAATAATAAAAAGCTTTGAATACTGTGTAAAATATACCTTTCACAGAGAATAGGCTCTTGTTGTGAGCCGCTTTTTCTAACTTATTTCCTCCCTTGTCAACATCTGTTCATTTATGTCAAATCGATTAACATATAAAACTTTCTAAAAAGTTAATGGTCATTAACTTCTCCCTAAAGATCCACATCTAAGGCTATTTACATAAGATTTGGGATCTTCATAATTTAGGAGAACTTTTAATTCTGAGCTCAAGAAAATATCTCTCCTACTAGATAACAGGATACTCAGAAATACCTGAGGTATAATCACTGAAAACCTTGAAGGGGGGCAAAAAAAAAGATTGAGGTTTCCTATACTGGCATGAAAATACACATACAGTTGATATTATAGAAAAAACTAAAACGTGAATAGTACCAAAACATAACAGGTTAATTGGGAGGAACTTGCTATAAGGCTCCAGTTCTTCTTACTATATTTTGCAGATAATTCTGTTGTAATAGAGTCTCAGGATATACTAAAAATGATTTTAGGTGGAAATCTGAAAAATAGCAAAACCCAGTTTTAAGACAGGATTCATTTCTAGAGACATGACTGCACCAGTATGCAATTGTGTTTCTGGGGGAATATCGACATGATAATTTTCAAAAATCTCAGCATGGTTGTCTTAAATCAGATGTGCTTATTTGGTTGCTAATATGCCCCGACTTTGCCTCCAAAGTGATCACTTAGTCATTGATTACAAAAAGTATACAAATTATACTCAATACAGAGCACTAAAAATCTAGTTTAATGTATAGCTATTTATATAATGCACATAAATCTGATAATTTAACTTTGTACTACTCTCTGGCCCTACATTTTCCTACTTCCTGATATTTCTTGGAAACTGTAAATGTCCAGGCAACAGGAAGATTATTTTCTTAGGGAACAAATAAAAAGCTGTAAGAGTTGGCTAAAGTAAGCATACTAGCGTCACTTTATGAAATAGATATTCAAACGCATTTTTAAAAAAATGAACTGAATATTTAGCAAATATAAACATCAGGAATTCTTCTATTTAATGCCCACTGCATTCCCTTATGAACCTGCTGGAATTCTTTCTGAGTTAACGTGCACACTCTGTTGACCTCAGCATGCCTGAGTGAAGGGGAGAGAAAGGGAGAGGACAGCTTCACCCTTTGTTTTTGAGAAAGTTATTTAGATAAGTTTTATTAAAAGATTCTAAAAAGCGTGGAAAACACACATTCTTACCATTGCATGCGTGGTTTTTCTACTCTTTTGAGCACACAGCTCTTCATGTAGGGGAGGCACCTCAAAAGCAGAGAGGACAGATCCTCCCTGGCCTGGGAAAAGGGGTGCCAATGGAAACCATATGAGCAAGAGTCAAGAATTCTTCAGAAAATTGCTTTTAAGTCGGGACAAAGGAGCAAAACATTTGCAAATAAAACACCAAAATGATGAAGTAATATGCTTCCCATTTTCATAAACAAAATTATTAGCCTCCTCCCTCCCTCCCTCCCCTTCCCTTCGTCATGTCTTTCATATAACGGCATTTCTTTCTGACCTGCCCTGCTTAGACAAAAACAGGTTATCTGATGAGAAGCAGACTGGATCAGCAACACTCAGAAGACAGATCTGTTTCTTTCCAATTCATACCCTTGCGTCACACTGCTGAACGCTGAAACCCAATCCCAGAGTCTCACTCTGCCATTTCACATAGTTTGTGGAAAAAAAAAAAAAAAAGAAAGAAAGAAAGAGAAGACCTCAGAGAAAAAAAGGCTTGACTCACCCATTAAAAAGTCCACTCTCTAACTCTACAGATGTCAAGAACAAGGCAGATGTGTTTTAATTTTATTTTACATTAAGAAGAAAACACAATCCCAAAGCAAGCACCTGGGTTTTACTTCAGTTTATAATTTAATATGCCTGAGAATTTTTGTGCAAATACATGTCACTTTTCATTAAAAATATGCATAGCGCACTTTGGAAAAAGTTGGTTTACTTGCAACCAACTTTCCTCACAAAAAATTTTACATATATAAATATACAACATTCCCTAATTCCTATGATTGCACTTTTGGTTTAACCCTGTCCCACCCCTAAGGAAATCTGAAAGACATGCAATTATGTTTGTATTCCTTCACTACTGCATTTATCCTGAAGAAATATTCTAAAAACCAGTTTCCTTGGTTCCAATATACCCATGTTTTCCTTCTTAAAAGTAAATCCCTCCCATCCCTTACCTATGTTGGGTTCTTTTTGGAGGTTGTATAAAAATACAAATTTAAAAAAATGAACTTTTATTAATGATAAATACAAAGCAATTTGAGTGGTGTTTGGGCTGCCAGTGGCTCAAACGCCTGAACACGGAAAGGAAAAAGGGAGTCTCCACTTCTGATCTAATGAAAAAGATAAAATTCCTTATTTTGCTAATGCTGTGAGCATCCTATTTGATGGATGCGTAATTTAATCCAACACTAGCAGGGGAAACATATAAGCCATGTCACTGTTATCTCAGATAACAGACTGAGCTTACCCCACCGACCCTTCAGAACAGCTTTCTGTAAGCAACAGTCACTCCTTTTTCTCCTCCCATCTTTCTAACCTGGGTTCCCCTTGTCCATGCTCACCAGAAGTAAATGTGCCAGCAAGTTCAGTATCTCTGGTATGTTTCAGTATTACTGAATTTATTTTCCATTCACTTTTTATTTTCAAGGCAAGAAAACTCAACTGAAGGAGTGTATTAAACCTTTCTTCCTTTTCTGCCTCCAAACACTCACGGCCCATTCATTTATACTTTCAATTTATGAGACTTCATCCGTTAGGGCCTCATCCCAATTTTGTTTCCATTCCTCCACGTCCCCTTTTCCACATTCACAACCCTTCGGCAACATTCCTTTTCTCTCAAGTCAGACCAGACCACATGCATCAGTGCATATCTACCCTTCATGTGCTGATCCGTGCAGGAGCTCAGCTAACTGCTGACCTCAGTCCTCCTTCAGGAGACCCATTTTGGGTGACGATGTGCAAACTGGGGCGCCAAAGCTACCCATCATGACTGGAAGACTCTGATTCCTCCTGAGTCCACCCAATAAATTGCTACGTGCATTCAAATAAACAGCAGAATCTGGTTTTTGAAGCCCAGTTTCTGCCTCTTGGCTTCTTCCATTCTCCTTGGCGTCAGGGGCCTTGACCACTCGGGCTATCCCCAGTCTCTTCAGCCTGTCCACTAAATTCATCTTCAACTGGCCAATGTCAAGAGGGCTTCGGGAGGGCCTCAAGCCGTACATCTCCTGGAGGAATGTTTCAGCTGGTCGGGAGGCCAAAAAATTTTCAGAGAGATGTACTCGAGGCTCAAAGGGCAAAGGAGAAGGGCAAGGTGAGTGAGACGGTGAATTTGGTGGTGTGGAAGGGATAGCTAGGGATTTAGGGAGCGGCTGGAAGAGGGGGTTCTCTGAAATTGGGCTGTGGTACACTTTGGCAGAGATGCCTCGCTCTTGTAGAAGTTTGGCCAAACTCATGGTGCTACTGAAGGTTATGGTAGAATCTCGTCGGTTGGTGATGGATTCACCAATGCTGAGTCTATAGGACATGGCAGGAGAATTCACAGCCGTGTTTGATGAACTGCTACCACTACTTCCACAGGATAACGAAGGGAACCCAGAGCTGGGAGAAAACAAGTGGGAGAGAGTGTTTAAGAATAAAAAGCAATCCTCAAACTGACATTTGAAGTAATTGTAGTAGTTATCCTTAGTAACAGCCAACACATGAGGAATTGTGCCTGTGGAATAGATCTGAGGAATGAAAATTTTGACCATACTTCAATGATTGTTTCATTATTTGTAATTTGTAACTTAGTCATTAACTTATTAAAACATATTTCTTTCCAACAGGATATGAAAAGGTTGCTATGCTCTTAAATAATGTTACTCTTAAATTTTTTTTTGAGACAGAATCTTGCTCTGTTGCCTGGGCTAGAGTACCGTGGCATCAGGCTAGCTCACAGCAACCTCAAACTCCTGGGCTCAAATAATCCTTCTGCCTCAGCCTCTCATGCAACTGGGACTACAGGCATGTGCCACTATGCCCGGCTAATTTTTTCTATATACTTTTAGTTGTCCAGCTAATTTCTTTCTATTTTTTAGTAGAGATGGGGTCTCACTCTTGCTCAGGCTGGTCTTGAACTCCTGACTTTGAGAGATCCTCCCGCCTCGGCCTCCCAGAGTGCTAGGATTACAGGTGTGAGCCATCATGTCCGGCCTACTCTTAAATTTTAACTCTAAAAAGTGTATCTGTAGAAATACAACCAAATTTTATGATAGGAATCAAAGAAATTTAAAGATTAAGGAATATAATCTTTAGAAATTTTTATTAATATATCCATTCCATACAGTGAAATACACTGAGACAATAATCTATGGGTAAATAATTATTCAACTTTTTAGAAAACACAATCTTTCATAATTAAACATGAAATGCTCTTCTAAGGAGAAATTTGTTCTTTTCAATCTTTCAATTTTATATCACTGAGAAATAATAAATTTCTAATTCTTAAATTTCATTTTCTCAAAAAATGTTAATTCCCAACAATAATAGTAAAAGGATACTCATGGAATGATTTTTTCCTCAACTTTGACTCGAAACATGTGTTTCTAAGAAATTACAGTAATTACTTCTTGTTGATTAACATACACAGTTATTTCATAGGACAAACCAATCTCTTAGTAAAGTCTTGCCTCTTAGATGAAGGCAAACTATACACATTGCATTTAGTGTTTCCAGGGGCAGTGCGAATTTTCATCATTTTCTCTCTAATTAAGGAAGGGTGTCTACACTTATTTTAATTTAAAAAAAGTATGGTTCTATAACATTCTCTTCAAACTTCATTAATTATCATCAAAAATAAAAAATTAGCAGAAGAAAAAAAAAAGAAACATGTGTTTCTAAGAAATTAAAAATAATTAAAAGCTTTGACTGCTATAGAATCTTTCTTCTTATTGTATGCTTAAAGGAAAGCATGTGCTTAAGGAAATGGTGATGAAACAGAGAGGGTACTTCTTTAGTTGATTTCCCCCAAGAACAAATTTTACCAGTATTTAATAAATATTTAAATTTACCAGTATTTCACTTCAACATAAAATATTCAGTATATCAAGATACCAAGATTTCTAAAGATTATAAACAAAATGCAAGTTTAAGATTACTAAATAAACTTTCTAGCATATCAACTTGTATAAAAGAAGCAAAACTCAAACAAGTTTGATTCCTTGGCCAAACCAGTCCAACTAAGAACCTCTAATCCGGAACAGTCTATATACTGTATTCCCAGTCTCTTACCTTCCCATTCCTACTTTACTATAGAATTGCCTGTGTTTACCTAAATTGTATACTTCATATGATGGTATCAACCTGTATTAAGAGTCCTCTCAAGAACCAATTTTATAAAACTGGTTATCTTGATGACTACAAGAACAATGTAGAAAAATTGCAGATGTGCTTGTTTAGTACAGACTTTACTGGTTATCATCCAAACGCTTCCCTAAACAATTGATTTGCTTCTATCTTGTAGACATTGTGAATCAGAATCTTATTTCCCTCCACACTCCTAGCTACAAAGTTAAGACTCAAATACATAGTTCACCTTAGCAAGTATATAAGACTTTATGGTACAATTTGTATACCAGTTTTACTATTCTAGCCATTTTATATCCTTACTCTTGATTCCCCCTTGCAACATCTTTCTTCTCTACTTCTAGTTAAAATTATCCCTACAATGTTCTACATATCTTTGAAAAGTACTTTAGAATTTTGGGAATTGGTAGGATAAAAACAGCATCAGTATGGCTTAATAAGGGATTATGTGTTAGAATATCCATGTTCTATCCTGTGTAGAGACATCTGGCCTTTGCTTCTAGGAGGCAATCTGTCATAACTGACAGGCATGTCTTTGGTTAGAGTAGGGGCTGGTCACACTAAATCTTAGGGCGGGCCTGGCCACACCCAATCATCTTAGGGTAAGAACTGGCCATACCAGAAAGACCCAGCATGTGACTTAAGAGTATGGGCTGTGGGTCATGCAGTATCAGTTAGCTGGGAGGCTGAGTTCAACCCTGTGGGTAATTAATCGTGCCTACACACTGAAGCCCCAATAAAAACTCTGAACACAGTGCTTGGGTGAACTTCCCTGGTTGGCAATATTCTGTGTGCACTCTCACGCACTGATGCCAGTAGGGTAATGAATACTAAGGGCAAGGGAAGCTTCAAGTATGAACTCTCCAAGATTCTCCTCTACATACTTTTTCCTTTGGATAATTTTAACCTGTATCCTTTCCTTGCAATAAGTCATAGCCATGAGTATAAAGGCTTCCTGTGAGTTCTGTGAATCATTCTAGCAAATTACTGAACCTGAAAGTGGTTTTGGGAAGGCAAGTTTAAGATTAATAAATAAACTTTCTAGGATACCAACTTGTATAAAAGAAGCAAAACTCAAACAAATTCTGTGAATCCTTCTAGAAAATTACTGAACCAGGAAGTGGTTTTGGGAACCCCTTGAACTTGCAGGTGGTGTCAGTAGTGACGGTGAGCTTATGCAGAGCACTGGTTCTGAAAACCTTGCAGTTTGGTTAACTCTGGATATAGCTCCAGCTGGGTCATTTATTAGCTGTCTATCCTTGGACCAGTCACCTCAACTTTCTATGCCTCAGTTTCTTTATTTTACATAATACATATTCACTTGCCCTGCCTACTTCAAAGAGTTATAATGATCAAATGAGAAAATATAATGTGAAAATATTCTAAAGACAAATTATCACAGAACATTAATTAAAATTCTTGGAATTAAAATGAAAGTAATTAAAAAAAAGAAATTCAAGAAAACATAGATGAGGAAAGAAGTGAGGCCCTAGGTCTCTCAGACACTCTTACCTGGGGGTAACCTGAGTGATGTCAGAGGGATGCAATATCCTACAAGTGGTGAAGGTGAATGTCGAGTTCGTGCATGATAGACACTTTCCTGGGTTTGAGGTTGCAACTGAAATAGAGATTTTTAGGGAGCAAACACAAAATCAAAAGACTAGGTTAATAATGTAAAAATGTAATAATGTAAATGTTAATATTGTAATAATGTAAAATAAATTATTATTTATTAATAATACAGCATCTATCAAGTGCCTTTTGGACTAAAAATCTCCAAATCTGGAAATAAAATATAAATAAAGATTGTAATAGCATCAACTGGTTAGTATATAACTGAATCCTTTAAAACTGTAAATCAAAAGGAATAAAAAAAAGCTTAGAAATGAGGGAAAAAAAACCACTAAAAATCAAGTGGTATTCATCTAAACTATCTAGCCAAACTATCTAATACTTTAGTGGTTCTCAAAGTATGGCCTGTAGACTCTGCCGGAGTCCACAGGTCAAAACCACTTTCAGAGTGATGCTAAGATGAAGGCCTTTTCTTTTTGGCTGGGTTGACACTTGGCACTGTTGGTGCAAAAGCCATGGTGGGTAAAACTGCTGGCTCCTTAGCACAAATCAAGGCAATGTCATCAAGTTGTACTACTACTTTTCATTGTCATGCACTCACAGTATTAAAAAAAAAAAAACCAGATTCACTTAAGAATGCCCTTGATGAAACACTAAAAATTATCTATTAAATCCTATCTATTAAACACTAAAAATTATCTATTAAATTATCTATTAAATCTTAGCCCTTAAATCTTTTTACTATTCTGTGTGATGAAACGGGAAGTATGCATTAAGTGTTGCTCCATACTGAGATACAGTGGTTATCTAGAGGGAAAGCACTTGTGCAAATGAGTTGACATTTTGTCATGGAACATCATTTTTACTTGAAAGTACAACAGACAAACTATAGTTATTCAGGCTTCGATATTTGACAGACATTTTCCTGAAAATGAATGAAATGAGCCTGTCCCTTCAAGAAAAACAAGTGACAGTATTTTTTGTCAGTGACAAAATTTGAGATTTCAAGTCAAAATTTGTGTTTTGGAAAACTTTTATCCACCTGTGAAACCTTGAAAGCTTCCTAATACTTACAGCCTTTTTTTGTTGAGCTATGTGGTAACATTAATATGATTTTCGTGTATTATATAATGAACAACATTTGGAACATCTACATAACTCAGGGAACCAATATTTTCTAAATGACCAATGCATGTTATAAAATCATGCATGGGTAAAAGATATATTCAAAGTGCATGCATTTTAACGTACCAAAGTATGAAAAGTTCGCCAACAGGGTTCCACATTCCACATACACACGTTCAAGGAACTACTACTTACCAAGTTTTTGTGTAATATCAAAGAATATCTATAAATACCTGAAAAGACTATTAAGATATGCTTTCCTTTTCCAACTACATGTTTGTGTGAGGCTGCATTTTCCTCATATTGTTGTTTAACTAAAATAACATATTGCAATAGACTGAATGTAGAACCTGATAACAAGAATCCAGCTATCTTATATTAAGCCCTAAATTAGAGACTTGAACAAATTATGAAACAAACCTTTTTTCTTACTACTTAAAAAAATAGCTATTTTCATAAAACATTACTTGTGTAACATGTAATTATCATTTTAAATGAGTTAATAATTATAATTTTCAGTTTTGATTGCTGATATTGTAAATATGAATAGATATAACCCATATAGATAAGCCCTCGGGAATTCTCAATGATTTTTAAGAGTGTGTAAAGAGATCCTGAGCCTAAAAGGTTTGCAAAGCACTGAGTGAATTGATCTATCTCTCTGCCCAATCTATTTATGCAGGCTGGCTAAGATAAAGTGGAGAGAATTAGGAATGCTACCAATGCCATAGATTTTCATTATCCAGTATCTAAGACTGAGTATACTCCAGTGAGCAGAGGTAGCCAGCTGACCACACAGTAAGTCAGGATGCCAAGTACTTCTGGTTACTAGACCATATTCAACTAAGTACTCTTCTCACCTGTAACCGGTCCACCTGCTGAAGTAATGGACGGTAGGAAGATGCCTGTTACTGGCTTGGATATTGAAGGTTTCTGTTCCACTTGAAGAGGCTGCTGAACCTCAAAAGTGATACCCTCCTCTTCATCCTCTTCTAAATCTGAGATGTGATAGATGGCATCCTTGGGCAACTGGGTAAAGCCTTTAGTAATGACACCTGGTCGGGGATCAAGAATTGTTCCCAAGTTTGGTTGAGCAAGCTGCTGCCAGTGATGCAGAGTCTGTGATCCTGAATATGCAGGACAAAGGGAAAAAAAGGCATATTTTACATTTCCCACAAATCTTAAATCTTGAAACAGAAGCTAAAATTATATGTGTAATAATAATAATGACAGCAATAAAACTACTTAGTGTTAATATTTTGGTAAAAGCTGCAAATTAAAGTTTTCTGTGGAAGACTGACAAGATGTTGAAGGTATAATAATAACTTTAAGCAGGACATCCAGAGAAGGGGTGGAAAAAAACAAGATGATACCCTTAATAGGAACTAGGATGTTGAGGCAGTGATGAGAAGGAAGATATCCACATTTTTGGTTGGAGTTTGTGGTTGCTATGATCGTGCCACTGCCCTCTAGCCAGGGCAACAGAGTGAGACCCTGTCTCCAAAAAAAAAAAAGAAGAAAGAAAGAAAAAAAAAAGGCAACTCTGACAAATATCTGACCTGAGTATTAATGAATAAAACTAAGTTATAGAATCTTTGAGTCTAAGGGGTCCTTATAAGTTACCTGCTCAAAATTTTATTTAATGTAAAACTCTTTTATGATGTTAGAGAATCAGCCAATGATTGTCAATTTTTCATAAAACAAAATTTATTTTGAATTCAAATTCTGTATCTTAGGAGAGAAGAGAAACTAAACTGAAAAAAGAAAAATACAGGCAAACACACTTCTAAGTCAATTGCACTTTTGGGTAAAGAACTCTTTTGAAAAGGAAGGTAGGCCGGGCGCGGTGGCTCACGCCTGTAATCCTAGCACTCTGGGAGGCCGAGGCGGGTGGATCGCTCGAGGTCAGGAGTTCGAGACCAGCCTGAGCAAGAGTGAGACCCCGTCTCTACTAAAAATAGAAAGAAATTATATGGACAACTAAAATATATATATACAAAAAAATTAGCCGGGCATGGTGGCGCATGCCTGTAGTCCCAGCTACTCGGGAGGCTGAGGCAGTAGGATCGCTTAAGCCCAGGAGTTTGAAGTTGCTGTGAGCTAGGCTGATGCCACGGCACTCACTCTAGCCCGGGCAACAGAGGGAGACTCTGTCTCAAAAAAAAAAAAAAAAAAAAAAAGGAAAAGGAAGGTAAGATAAGGTATTACCTCTAGATCATTTTCATTTATCATATCCCATTTACCTTACCATGGAACCTGCTGTCAATCATATTTCTTAACACAAGATAGGAAAAGATTACTCCTCCTCCCCCTCACATTTATATTAAAAAACACCAGTAGAAAAGAGTTGATGGCTGATGATTTAGAGAATACAGAGCTTTTCATTCATTAATTTTCCACAAAGTTCTACAATGCACTGTCACCCAAACAGCAAAATTAAGGGATAAAAAAAAGTATCTTCTGTACGTAGTGCTCTTGTAATTACAACACAAATCTCAATTCCAGGGAAAGGAAAGCCCAATAAGCCACATGGCTTGGAAAGGGCCCTTACTGATTTATTACCTTCCAGGGGCTTGACAATTTGTAATTTTTCTGGCATAAAACCTCGAAGGCAACTGGCACTGCTGAAATCTGTGAACTCTGACTGGTTGGTGCAGAGAGAGGCAAGGCTCTCTGTGGGGGTGATGCAGCCACTGGCCCTTTCCTTCTGGTCAGCCAGAACCTGGATCTTCCGCTCCCACTCTTCAGCAAAGAACTGCTTCTCACTTAAATAGTTCTGTCGACGCAGGCTAAGACGATGCAGTGCTGTGGCCAAATCACTCTCTTCAGAGGGTCCTGGCTGGTCCGTCTTCTGGGAGTTCCTATGGGAAAATCACATTCACTACTTAAATCTTAAGGTCATACGCACAACCTAGACCTCTCCTTTTCTTTCTTTTTTTTTGTTTTGAGACAAGGTCTTGCTATATTGCCCAGGTTGGTCTTGAACTCCTGGCCTCAAGTGATTTTCCTGCCTCCCGAGTAGCTGTGTGTGAGCTATGGCACCTGACTCCGACCTCTCCTTTCTATAATGGTGAACGTTTAAGAGACTGATCTTAAAAACATTGTGGGCCGGGCGCGGTGGCTCACGCCTGTAATCCTAGCACTCTGGGAGGCCGAGGTGGGCGGATCGTTTGAGCTCAGGAGTTCGAGACCAGCCTGAGCAAGAGCGAGACCCCACCTCTACTAAAAATAGAAAGAAATTATATGGATAGCTAAAAATATATATAGAAAAAAATTAGCCGGGCATGGTGGCACATGCCTGTAGTCCCAGCTACTCCGGAGGCTGAGATGGGAAGATTGCTTGAGCCTAGGAGT
The DNA here is from genome assembly GCF_041146395.1 of Eulemur rufifrons. Lineage (NCBI taxonomy): Eukaryota > Metazoa > Chordata > Mammalia > Primates > Lemuridae > Eulemur > Eulemur rufifrons. Next base: position 31,241,693 of record NC_090983.1, on the reverse strand, counting down.
TTGAGGTTGCTGTGAGCTAGGCTGACGCCACGGCACTCACTCTAGCCTGGGCAACAGAGTGAGACTCTGTCTCAAAAAAAAAAAACAAAAACAAAAACAAAAAAACATTGTGTTTTCTTAGATATCCAGAATATAGAAATAATAACAAACCAAAATCACCATCAGTACTTTGTATCATTTTTATAGATCATCTCAAATGACTTCAGAGAGGCAAGAAACTGCTTTATTGATATATTGTGTTCAATAACTTTCCGATTTCATTTAATTTATGAAACCACGGATGTGACCATCTATAAATTCAGATTAGGTAGTCACAAAAGTAAATATTACCATATTTCACCGAATCTGTGATATCATTGATTATAAGAGGTACCATTATTTTATGTTCTATGAAGAAAGAAAAAATTCTACCCATTAAACTATGACATAACATTAGTTGTAAAACATAACAATGTAAAAAATACTAAAATGTGAAAAATCTTGCTTGAGGCCATAGAATCCCCCATAAATATTGCAGAACATTTAAAAGAAAACAAGATTTGCATAATACTGCATTTTCATAGCTCTCTGCTGCTCATTCTTTCATTTTAACATTTTTGAAATTGGAAGGTATCTTTTAATTGATACGAAAAAGAAAACTGGCAAGCCAAGTTAGGGTTGCTCCTGGGTACTGTGTATGAATTCACACAGATCTGTTTTAGAGAAAACTGTGTAATAGTCAGGAAGTATTAACACATAAAGCTACTGTTGGTGTAACACTGCCCATGACAGACCAGGCAACACAACTGAAACCTGGTGTGATGGATGTCCGCATGAGGAAAGATTTCCCTGGGGTGCCAAGCAACCATCTTTCAAAGGCTTTCAGCCAATTTTTAGTAAAGCTGTTTAACTTCTAGCTTTTGTAATTCAATGTAATGAATTAATGAAAAGAAAGAAAAAAAATCTAAGTTGAAACAAAGAGAAAATTAAGAGCAACTTGGTTGTCTTCAGTAGGTATTCAAACTTATTGTTCATTCTAAAGGCACCAAAGTGGCTAAGACTATGAGCATGGATTATGAGAAAGTATCATCTTGGTGCATTTATGTTAACGACCAAACGGACTCAAATTTGACTTTGAACAGAAGATTTAGATTCCAACTTTGCAACACTAAAAAAGTAGCAAAAAAATTTTAGAGTTAAATGCAAGCTCCATTTTAAATAAACTTAATTAAATGTAGCTTTTTCACGCAAAACTTTTATGAAATCAATGATCCACCTTACAAATAATGACACAGGACTTTATAACTGAATAAAACCCAACAGTTTAAGAAACTTCTTGGGACATTATAAACTAATACTGGAATTTGCATACGTGAATCCGGTATGTCAGCACCACAGAAATGCAGAACACTGCCATGATGACGTTGCCTACCTTGGAACCTCCTCCGAGTTGCTCCCCTGGTTGGGGAGTGTTTCGTCCTCTGTTTGCTGTAAACCAGACTCAAAGGGTTTTGCTGTCATGATGACACTTGAACGGTTGGAGCCTGGGATGGGCAGCAGAGCTGGGAATGAGACAGAGCGGCCTCGTGTGTCATTGGCAACTTTGACAGTATCAAACACCCGTTTCTGTTGGGCTCTGTCAAAAAAGGAAATGTTCATTACCATCACCGCCAGCCCTACAGTGCTTTAGGAAAGAGACGCATATGCGCAGTTCATTAGAAATAAAGCCATCTTGAGTAGCCTCTAAAGTTTAGGAGAAATCATTAGAAAATAAACTTTAGAACAAGAGCACTCTCTCACAAATAAGGATACTGTGAGGAAAAAACTCAATAGTAAGCAGATTGCTACTGAATCTCATAATACTTATCACTTTGGGCTGTGGCTTCTCTTTAATTTCCATTCCCATGGTTGAGTAACAACACATTTGATCTGTACTCACTTTTGTTTAAAGAGAGAAGATTCCTCATCCAAATTCAACTTTTTACGCATGGTCCCCTCAATCTCAGCTGCCAAAGATTCCTAAGAAAAAGAGTTTGAGACTCATTCCTAGTGACCATTGCTCTTAAATTAATTAACAGAGTCTCTACAATCCTATGCTCTTGGTGTCATAATAAAATATAAAAAAACAGTCACAGGCTAAAATTCAACGGGAAAATGAGACATTATAGAAGTTTTAATATAACTTTTAAACAAGAACCAACTACCACTTTGTGATTTTTTTTTTATAGGAAAGCAGTGGAAAAAACCAACATGATAAATAGAAAATATTACATGTGTAGACACACAAAAACAAAAGGTCTGAAAGGCCATAAACCAAATGTTAATAGTGACTCTGTGAAGGGTGGGATTTAATAGTATTTAACTATTTCTTTTTGCTTTTCTGTAATTTCTAACTTTTCTATAATAAACATGTATAGCTTTTACAATATAATTTTTTTTTTTTTTCAAATAAGCAAGCTTCTTTTTCCATTGGTCAGAGATGAGGATTCAACTACTGTGAGTGACAAGCTCAGTGGGGCTGAGCTAAGGATGGCTGGATTTGGAGGCACTGGTGTGAATTCAAGAGTTTTAATATACATAGATGAATACAAATGTGGATGGAAAGATAGATACATGTATTGTGTGAGTATATGCATGAAACACATATATTTCTTAGTTCTATCTGCTGAGAAGGCCAAACCATGATACTCTATAGTGGCAATCAATGGGCACAACTAGCACCCAAGATCTTGGATTCTAAATACCATCCTCAATAAAAGTAACGAGAGTTCTCTGAAGACATGGCTGCTTCCAGGGCTGCGACAAAAGGTACAAGATGAACTTAAAGGAGATCCCACTGGCCATATTTGGGACAATTTGAGTATCAAAATAAACAATAATAATAATAATACACTGATTAAAATAGGAGGCCATAAGTCCACACTGACACACCTAAATGAACAAATGAATAAATAAACGAGATAGAAAAGCTCTAATTTACAGAAGAATGACAATTAATAAATATTGAAAAAAATGACTTAGACAATCACTATTTGGCAATCATCATAGTAATATGAGTCAGATAAGAACCATCAATGGGCACCGTAACTAGTGGGTAAAAGTTTGATGAGGAACAGGATATTTAGTCTTAAAGTATCTCCCCATAAGATATTAACTTTGATCACTTGGTTAAAGTAGTATCTGTTGATTTTCATCACTACACACTGAATTAGTAGTGTTAATTTAATTAATTATTAATTTATGGTGAAAAAAACTGGCAGATAACTACCTTAACTAAGAGATCAAAGTTAATTAACATCACTCATAATGGGCTAGACATTGTGTGTCTTCTGATATGATGCCCTGAGAAGAACGTGGCCTTATTTCTGCTAAGAATGCATTCTCTAAATCTAATCACGAGGACACAACAGACAAACCTAACTGAGGACATTCTACAAAGGTCATGAAAGAGAAATAGAGACTGAAAAATTGTCCCAGATGAAACACCTAAATTCAACATATCCTTTAAAGCTGTGGTCCCCAACCCCCAGCCACAGAACTCCACCTGCCCCACCGAGTCTCCTCCATGGAAAAATTGTCATCGAGGAAACCAGTCCCTGGTGCCAAAAAGGTTGGGGACCGCTGCTTTAAAGGACATTATTGGGACAATTAGCAAAATTCAAATGGGCTCTCCGGATTAGATGATAGTACTGTATCAATATCACCTTCCTGATGTTGACAGTTCTAGTGTGGTTATGTAGGAGAGTGAACTCAAGAGTGTCCTCGTTTTTAGTAAATACTACTTAAGTACTAAAGGGTAATAGGACATATCTGCAACTTACTGATAAATGGCCCAGAAAAAAAGTAAGAGAATGATATGGCAAAAGCAGTAATATGTTAAAAACTGAAGAATCTAGGTGAAGGATATATGAGAGTTCTTTATACTATTTTTAGAAACTTAATTCTAAGTTTAAAATTTATTTCAAAATTAAAAATTAAAAAAAACCCCAAAAATTCTGCCCCCATATCCTTAAAGAAATCTACCAAAATTTACAGTTTCAGTCTTTTAAAAAATTTCACAGGATTGCACATAAGTGTTTAACAATCAGATTGTTAAAATAACTCCTTGAACCAACATTACAAATTCTGGCATAAATTCAGAAGTTTTTATTAATTTCTTTAATACCCCAAATACTGTTTGTTAATGAATTAAACAAACATGATTCCTGTTTTCATGGAGCTTACATCCTAACTGGAGTTAAACGTACCAAGAAACTCAAGATTTATTAAAAGAAGTCTTAGAAGATCAAAGCACCATTTAAAAAGTGACAAATAGTGGGCTTAGGGTAGGATGACCCAAGTTTAAGTAGTTTTATGGTACACAGTCCTAAACCTAATTTCCTTAGAGTCCATCTCACATATTACAATAAGTCTGGAAGGTCAATTGTTAGAATAAATAAGCATATTAAGGATGCACATACACAAATTAAGGCCTAAATCAATGATTAGATTCTAGAAATAAGGAAAAACCATGTTATCTGTTCTCAGGGTGCTTTATACTATCATAAACCTTATCACTTTTAGGACAACCTGATCTTAAAAAGTTTCTTTAAATACATAGCATCTTTCTCAGTTTCTTACTCCAGTAAAAGCTCCATATGATTGGGATAAGTAGAGATGAGCAGTAGGGCCAGATTTACTACGAAGTTCCTTTATTTCTTCTTGGGATTCATGTAACATTCCCAGGCACTCCATATTCCTGTCTTGTAACTCATGTAGCTGAAAGAAAGGATGGTAGTGTACTTTACATCGTCTTAAAACAACATTGGAAAAAAGCCCCAAAACCCCTTGGGTAAGTATTAATTTTATCCAGAGGGTTAGCTAACTTTATAAATATCGTTTCAATATAAAGACTCTGAAACAAACTAAACAAGGAGAGCATATGTATTTTCAAGCTGCCAGAATTAAGGGTGTCTTGGCCAAAATTATACAAGTATGACTTCCTGAAAATCTGAAATACAGCCGAGACTACCAGAACTGTCAATTCAACATTTTATGCTTCATCTCCTAAAAAACTTATAGAGGAGGTATAATAGTTATGGTCAAGTTAGGTTTAGCATAATGCTAATCATTTGAAAACAAGCATAGGTCTGAAGTCTGTAAGTGACAAGATCAAGAATCTATAAAGTATTATACACGACATCAGGTGCTCCGTTATCCTAAACAAGAAGTTTTTCTCCCCCATTTTAGAACCTTCTTTACAGATAGATACACATGTCTGTCAAAAGAGTACATAAATTTCAGAGTATATTTTAACTGCAAAATTTCTTCAAGTGTATTAAGTGCACCAGCTTATCAGAATCACCAGGGCAAAGGATTCTTATTAAAAATGCAGATTCCAGGTCCTCACTCTAAACCATCTGAAGTAGAAACTCTTGGGATGGTGCTTGGGCATCTCCATTTAAAACCTGCTCTCCCAGTTGATTCTTATGCATGCTAAAGAACCACTAAGTTATATTTAATATATAGAATTTTATGTAGATAGAAATTAAGAGATTTTTGCTATTGCTCCTGACATACCTGCAAAAACACTATTAGAAATTATCTTATTTTAAAAACTGTTGGGCTAGCTAAGGTTAACTGGTAAAAGGGTCATATACTCCTAAAGAATCCTACATAAGTTGAGGTCTTCCCTATTAATCAAGAAGGATGCTGCTATGCTATTAGTTTTAGAGACAGGATTTTAAAATGCTTTACTTCTCAGATCTCAGAATTTCTTCTTACTCTTTTGTTATTGTTATCGCTTTTTAAATCTGGTAATATCCCTTTAGTAATTCCCATTCACAAAGATGAAAGAAACTACTCATTCCTTCCCTCCTAAATTACATAGACAAAGGAAAGATTTCATTACCTCCATTGTCAGTTGTCGTTGGGCATCTTTGGAAGCTTGTAGGTGTAGTCTTAGTTCTTCCTTCTCAATCACATGCTAACAACATATTAAAAGAAATGTGAAGCCTTCCCATATAAAACATAGCTATTCTCTTTCTTTTAAAGACATATTAAAAATTCCTCTCTGGGGTGTAGTCTTAAGGCCTATAAAAAACTAACCTTTCAAAAGACAAATAAGACCAATAAAATAGTCAGAATAAAAAATCCATGAAGGTGTCCAGATGATAATGAGCATAAGTCAATAATTCATATCACAACTTTCTGAGTAAAATCTAACCCCATTTTATAAAGAGAAACAATGCCCAGAAAGTAGTTATTTATGATATTATATAACATAAAGATGATTAAAGCAGAAATGAGACTAAGGTATTTTAAAAGGGCAGGGACCATGTTTATTTTGCTTAATGTATCTAGCACTTAGCAGAAAGCGTGGTACTAGGTCAGTGTCTGACAAATGTCTGTTGAATGAATGAATAAACCTACTTCTTTAAGTTTGTGCTGAAGATCTACAATCTGAGACAAGAGAGAGGAGATTTCTTCTTGGTATTTAATCAGTTCATCACTCTTCCCTGACAATTCTTCAGTCATTCTGGACATCTGAGCATTTGTTTCACCTGGGAAGCAAAGTAAACATTTAAAAATTAATATAAAAGTAGGGCATGGGTTAGCGAACTATTGGCCTATGGGTCAAATCCTGTTTTATAACAAGCACTGGGCTATCATGAATAGATTTTTCTTTAACATAAATTTTTTTAAAAACAGAGAAACCAATGGAGAAAAATAAAGGTACTTCTAAGATAGACTAGGGCTGGGAATTGAACAGGAGATAATGAAGCTAAAAAGAGAGATGACTCGTATAGGCAAGCAGGCTAAAGCCTTTGCGTTAATCTTTTTTTTTTTTTTTTTTATGAAAAAGATATTTGCTCCAATCTTTTTCTTTATGAAGGACAAGAAGGCTGAAAAGAGAGCTAGGTGAATTATGTATCTCTGCCAGTGCTAATGGTAATCTCATTTATGTCTTTGAGAACTCTTCAGGGATATAAATAAAATCCCATAAGCAATGAAAATTAATCTTAACAAATCTAAGCCTGAGCAACATAGTGAGACCCCTTCTGTACTAAAAATAGAAAAATTAGCCAGGCGTGGTAGCACGTGCTCATAGTCTCAGTTACTTGGGACATTGAAGCAGGAGGATAACTTGAGCCCAGGAGTTTAAGGTTGCAGTGAACTATAATGATGCCACTGCACTCTAGCCTGGGTAACAGAGGAGACCCTGTATCAAAAAACAAACAAACAAAAAACCCAAAATCAAAACCAAAAATCACACACACACACACACACACACACAAACAAAAAACCCCAACTCTAACAGGGGAACATTTCCAGGATGGAATGGTCACAATCGGCAATCTGTAACAGAATGTGATAAAGCTATGGAGATGCTTCTGTAGGACAGAGACTTTCTGGGATAACAGCAAACTGAGTAGGGCCTCCAGAGCAATTCTTACAGCCTAGCTAGCATTCTTGCATGCACATGAAACAGAACCTTTAGAATTCCAGTGGGGAAATAAACTTTTATTGCATATAAAAAAATTTGACATCTAGACACAAGCAGAAAAGCTATTACTCAGTGTCATATAAAACTATTTTTAAATTGACAGAAAGCCTCTAATATTCCAAAAGATGGCCATATGGAGGCAAGAGACCAGGATCTGAGCTCTTGAGGAAGTCATTTCTTCTTTGTCTTTTAAAGTGTAAAAAGTGGGTAAGGGTAGTGCTGGTGGAAGAGAACATTCAATTTATGTTACTTCTGGTTCTCTAATATTCTGCTATTCTAAGGTATCACATTTTGAGGTCCACAACCCAAATGAATGGATGTGATATTATCATACCATTCTTCCAACATAAAAGGCTATATACGGTAGTCCCTTCTTATTTCAGGGGGATATGTTCCAGGACCCCCGGTGGATGCCTGAAACTGTGGATAGTACTGAACCATATGCTGTATATACTATAATAATTTTTTCCTAAACATATGTACCTATGATAGAGTTTAATTTATAAATTAGGCACAGTAAGAAATTAACAATAACTAATAACAAAATAATTATAACAATATGCCAACATCATTACTCTTATGCTTTGGGGCCATTACTAAATAAAATAAGGGTTACTGAACATAAGCACCATGATACTTTGACAGTCGATCTGATAATCGAGACAACTACTAAGTGACTAAGGGGTGGGTGGCGTCTATAGCGTGGATGGGCTGGACAAAGGGATGATGCACACTCCAGGTGGGATGGAGCAGGATGGCATGAAATTTCATCGTGCTACTTAGAAAGGCACGCAATTTAAAACATATTGTTTATTTCTGGAACTTTTTGTTTAATATTTTTGGACCGTGGTTGACCACGGGTAACTGAAACTGCAGAAAGAGAAACCACAGATAAAGGTGACTACTGTATTTATACAAAAATCAAATATCTTTCTCTAGTGAAGCCAATCTTTTTCCAACTGATTTATTTTAAAAAATTATTTTAGTTAACATTATCTCACACCAAAATATATTCGTTTAAAGAAATATAATTGGCATTTAACAAATACTTGTGGAAAGTTTGGTTCTATGCCATCATTTAAGCCCTGGCTCTGCCACTTACCAGTTTTTTCACTTTGGCAAATCGTATCCTCTATAGGAATATTTCATCATCAACAGAATGAGAGCTTTAGTTCCTCTCACTATAACATGCTATAACTTATTTACAGAAATATATGTCTTTCTTTAATGATGATGGCAATTTGAAACAAATATATTTCTTAAAAATACTTATGGTATTTTATTTAGGGTTGTGGGCTCAATGTGATATTCTAAGATTTTCAGTAACGATTTAAAATTGTTTCTTGGGATGCTTCTACTGAAACCACTGATCTAATTTCCCAGGTGGAGATACTGTACCAAAGACTTGTCCAAAGGCTATGAAACAGAATATGTTAATACTCACGAAGTTCTTTAACACAGTCATTGACAAGCTGTTGTTCCTTCTCTTCATAGGTAATAGTTTCTGTCTTTATGTGACAAGCCTTCAATATAAAAATCAGTATGTTGATGATAACTTCTAATGACCTTATAGAAATAACTACAAAAACCTTTAATTTGTAGATTTGAAGACTAAAGTCCATCACTTAACAAAGGAAAAAAACCAGCAACCTGTCAAGATTTATCTAGTATGTAACAAAGGTATGGAAAAGGACAAAACAAATATCTTGCCCTCATTCCTCTCAGGGCCTTTTACATTCCTATTCATGTCTCCTGTCACCTACATCTCTGACTGGCTGCTTCCTGGCCTCAGCTAAAATGGCACTTGCTTAAGTAGGACTTCCTTGATTCCCCCACCATATAAGCTCGCAGAACCTTGTAATTGTCCAACAAAGCTCTTATCATAGTTGTAATTATTTAGTTACTTGCATAAACTCCACAAGATACATATTTTATGCTTTGGCTTTCACTATTTTATCTGTTAACCTGCTATTTATCCACTTTTCAGTGGGCTCTAAGTAACAATGGAAGGCGAATATAGTTCCTTGTCTGCTAGCCCCTAAATGGAATGCCAAAAGCAAATCCATAGTTATGCCATGTTTCACCTCAATACTACCCTGTAGCCTTTAATGTAAAGGCAAATGAGAATTAGGTTGAATGTACCTTTGATCGAAGAGCCATATTCTCTTCTTCCAGTTCCTTGAGCTTTTCCTGCAGCATGTCCAATTGCAGTAAACCTTGAGATAAGCTAAAGGATTCATTGAACCGAAGAGGTGTAGAACAGCTGGAATCAGTTTCACTTTCTTCAGAAGCAATGGAGACAATTCGAAGTAACTCATCTTTCTTGGATAGCTCATGCTGCAGCTGATTAACCTGCACATCCAAAATGCTTGATTTACATGTTCTTTATCTTGTATTATTTACATGCACTACAGCTTCTAATTCATGGAACAACTTCTTTTATCATACATAAAACAAAATCACCTGCTGGATTTTACTGACTAAAGCAACGAGTACCAAAAAAAAGAATAACAAACCCCAGATCCTTTCTAAGCTACAGTTTTAGGGTATTAACTCAACAAATACGGCTTTTTCTACAGTAGGTGAGAATGAAAATCAATTTTCATATCCTATATAATAGAAATACAAGAGGAAAATTTCATCTAAAATAATGATACATTCATAGTCGAAAACAAAACAAAACTGAAGAACCTTCAAAGTATCAGAATAGACTCCTATGTCCAATTCTTATCCAAAGGATTTATATTTTTAAGCTGTATATCACTGTGCATGTCTTCCTAGGAGAACTGATTTTAGTTATAGGGAGTAAGTAGTTTCAACCTAAAGGCTCAAATTTTATCATCCATAATGCATTTATAAAATATAAAAGACACCAGATAAAAACAAGTTATAGAAAATTTGAAATTTAACCATTCAGGTTAATAATAAATCAGTTCTCACTATAAGTTTATTGCTATGGAACAAATATATTTTCAAAATTTTTTTCCTTTCTTCCTTTGTTTTGGTGTTTGAATAAAGATATCTATATATTTGGGAATCTATTTTTTAAACATAAATTAAGATAAGATCACACACAAAGTCTGCACAAAGGGGTGAGGATAGTCTTAGAGTCTAAGCAGGGTGCCACAGGTACTACAGATACAGAATACAGGCTTTAGATTGACAAAGGTAGCCACAAGTGCCCCTCTGCACAACTAACATTTCGTTTCTCTACTGATTAGTTCAATAGTTGCCAATAAAGTCAACAGGTACTGTGGTGTTATTTATTTACCTATTGCCATCATTTCAGGGACAACCAGGAAAATAAATTTCTCCATTGCACAAGACCTAATTATTTCATGCTGCAAATATTTGACCAAATGCTTACTTGATCAAAGGCTTGTCCCAACTGCTCCTCCAGGGCTTCATTCTGCTCAGATAAGATATGGTTTCGTTTTAAGAGAGCTTGTCCAATTCGAGCAGCGAGTTCCAGATCACGATCTCTCTATTAAAATATCAAAATACACTTTTTCTTTGAGTGCGAATAAAATTAAATAGTGGTTTAAAAATTCTGCAGTCAATTTTGTCAAACTCAAAAGCAATGTCCTAGAAGGCATCAAGATTCCTTTGAATGCCCAGACACCACAAATAAACAGAGGGCCTGGCACACAGGTAGTGTTTAATAAATGTTGGTCAAATGGATGATCACTATAGTTCTAAATGCAAGAGGACATCTCTTTTCTTGATATCACATAAGATTTATTGATGATTCAGTAAATCAGGACCCAGCAACCCAACCTTTTAAACTTACAATTTTGGGGAATTAGAAAATCAAGTCTTTGAAAATGAGGATGGGGCCTGTACAGTAAAAGCCCAACAAATATTTGCTGAATGCATTTGTGTATTCAGCATGGTAATGATATAGAGTCGGGTATTTAAGATAGGGAGATCAGGCAGGTATGTTGCAAACACTTCCATTTAGAGCAAAGCTTATATGCATTCAGAGCCAGTAGCTTAGAGCAAAGTTCATCTAAGAGTCCTGTTGCCAACTGGTACAAGAACGATGCTATGAAATAAAATAAGGAATAAAGACTGAAATTTTTGAGGCTAATGGGTTCTGCCTAGAGTATAAAGAAAGAAGTCTAAAGAAGTTGGAGGTAATGATGCAGGGAGGCCTGTGGGAAAGCCAAGCAACAGACTTCTACCCAGAGTTATTCTTTCTGGGCAGATAGTGACATTTAGCAAGTGCATAGGAATCCGATCTGTGTGGTGGTGGTGAGGATTGTATCATGTAGGATGGAAAACCACCAATATACATCTAACTGCCTTACATATGAGTATGGGTTCCACTTACATTAATCACTATATAAATACTACATTAAGCTTCTTTTCTTTCACTCCATAGCACATGAAAATGAATGGATTATCTCCAAACTTTTAAGGCTCACTTATTTCATTTTAAATATAGGCCAAGTGGCATACACAGAAATCATTCTGGAGAGCTGAAGGGAGAAGGGAGAGGGTATGTTAGAGAAAGACAGTCTTTTATAACATCATCTGAAACTGAGGTACAAGGGGAGACCTCTATTGACTGCCAATTGGAAGAGATACATAGTACATATTAAAAATGCCACAAAGTGAGCTCAAGTAATAGCCCAAACTGAAAGAAAAAGGGCATGATGCTCCAAACTGCAAGTGCTGATTTGCAATGAGCTGCCTTGTGAATGGGTAGCTCTGCTCTAAGATGAGTAACAGCAGGGATTATTTAAAAAGGGATTTTTTAAAATTAATTAATACTTTTCTTGGACAGGAAGGCCAGGCAGCACCATTTAAATCTATCCATCCGTCCATCCATCCATCCTCTAAGACTTCACAATAGTAAACTTCAGGAACCATTCTACTTTGGAATGCCTGGTGTTCCAGTAGTAACAATCTTATACAAAATAATCCAGAGCACAGATATCACCATTTTTCATTTGATATGCAAATGTGATAGATTCCAAATGATCCTCAAGTTTTAGCTTTTTGTACTGTAGAAAGAAAAGATACAGTCCTACCTCTGCCAGGAGATGTGTAACCATGTCGATGTCATTGTAAGTTTTGGTCATCTGCTCCACCCTGTCTGTGCCTAGAACTAAGATTGGTAAAAGTAACTATTTATAGGCTTTGGACAAATAGAAAATTTTAAATATTCATAAGAATTGAAAGATAACAACAACAAACCCCCAGGCTTTTACAAAAAGTCATTCAGGAGAATAAAAATATATGTGAAAAAAGAAAAGGAAAGAAATGTTTTATGTATTAGCCACTCAAGAAATAGACCAATCATTACAACCAAAGTGTATACCACAAATAATTAAGAAAGTATCAAATGATCACAAGGCAGTCACTTGACCATTTCATCCACCCCCAGTAAAACAGGAAGTTTGGCCCACTCACATTTGAGAATGGTGGCTGGGAGAAGGGATTTGGTTGTCAAATGCCTTTTTTTTTTTTTTTTTAAAGAGATGGGGTCTGGCTCTATTGCCCAGGCTGGCATGCAGTACTGGTGTGACTGTAGCTCACTGTAGCCTCAAACTCCTGGGCTCAAGCAATCCTTCTGTCTCATCCTCCTGAGTAGCTGAGACTGCAGGTGTGCCTAACCATGCCTGGCTAATTTTTAAAAAATTTATTTTAGAGATGCAGGTCTCGCTATGTTGTCCAGCCTGGTCTTGAACGTTTGGCCTCAAGCGATCCTTCTGCCTCAGCCTCCCCAGTTGCTGGGATCACAGGTGCGAGCCACCCCAGCCACCAACTGCATTATATTCTAATCCAAATTAAATTTTAGGGGTGAGTTAGTGAGGGGTTATGCTGTTATAAAGGAATTTAATTAGAATTCTGTTGTGATTATCTTCACCATCTGTGATCATCTACCATGTGAGCTAATGTAAACAAGGAATAGGACCTGTAATACTTTTATAGTTCTGCTATGAACATAATCCTTTTAAGCTTAATTAAAAATCCTTTATCTGTATAATCTTTATCATATCTAGGTCTATGCTATGAAATAAATTATATTCTATACTATTACTTATATAATTCAAGCCCAGTATTTCTACATTTTATAAGTCAGGAATTGTCAATGCACTTGGATAATTTAGCTCAAAAGAGAAGGGCAAATATGACTCCAATGACTCCACAGTTACACTAAGCAGTATCCTAAAGTTAATGATGTATAACAAAAGAGGGATCCTTTGACTTTGAAAGCATTACACGATATGTTACTGTAGCACATGGATTTGCGCTTGACTTAGAGTGATTTTATAATTAGTTTGTCTTGAAATGTGAAAAGGACACGGGCTTTGGAGCAGAAAAGCTGGATTCACGAATTTTAGTGAGCTGGAACAAGTCACTAACCCTTCTGAGATTTAATATGGAGGTGATAACATTCATCTCACAAGGTCATTAGGAGGATCAAATATGATAATTTTTGAGCAATACAGTATTCAGTAAACTGCTAAGTATCATACAATTATTTACAGTTCCTACTTCTTAATCACAACTGGTATGTATGAAATGGCCCTGATTCTAAATTCTCTGAGTTGGCAGTAGATACCATGATTTAAGTCATTTGTAGTTCCTTAGTATTATCCTAGCACTTTAGAGTACACAAAAGACTACGTATGCATGTAGGGATACCATTCGATATGCTTTGCTTTTACCTGAGCTTTTTATTTTTCTTCCTAGCACCACTGCCTACGATGAATGTGGGAATATAGCTTAATTATTAATAACAGTCTTACTCCTAGTTAAGGGAAACAGTCTTTTGGTTCTAAGGAATAGATACAATTTAACTTGGCTGTATAGCAGGAGTAAAGGATTAAAAAATTAAGGCAGACACTTAAAGCAAGTGGTCTCATTTACTCCTGGTCTCAGTAATAAAATTAGGAGAAAAAAAAAAAATCAAACCAATATATCTATGCTCTAAACTAATCACAGAAAACCAGGTAATGGTTGCAAAACCAAATCTAATCTAGAACAGTGACTCTCAACTCCAGATTCTGATTTGATTGAGTTGGAGGAGCCCTAGCGCACTGGGTAGTACGTAGAAGATTCCCAGATGTTCCGATGTGGAGCCAGGGATGAAAACCACCAATCTAGGGTTAACACCCAAAACAAGAAGGAATTCTAGAGATTCTGTTAAAACCGGTTTTTATACAAAATTTTAAAAATATATGACATGGGTCATATTACATGATTGCCCAGAGTTGAAGACGAAGTAAAACCAGTTAAGGATGTAATGGGATTTTAACATAGAGGTGGCAACTAGGGCTCATTTCACAAGGTCTTCAGAAAAAATGCAGTTGATGTAAGAGCTCTTTCCACCACGCTGCTGTTTCTACCACAGCCCCACTGAGAACATCAAAAAGCCCTCATCTAGCCAGGCCCTGTGGCTCATGCCTGTAATCCTAGCATTCTGGGAGGCCTGGCCAAGGCAGGAGGATTGCTTGAGGTCAGGAGTGGCCCCAGGGTGACACAGCAAGACCCTATCTAAAAAAAGAAAAACAAAGCCCTTATCTAATGAAATTCCAGAATAAACATCTGTGAATGAACGTTAGAAATCCCAATTTTGCTTTTTAAAGTATAAACATATCTATATATATCTATATTCAAGAGAGGCTGGACAGATATATATTAAAATGTTAATAATGGTTATTTGTGGGTAGGGATTATGACTGACCTGTTTTCTTTTCAGTTTTTGCTAATTTTCCATGAAGGACAAATGTTATCTTTGCAAACAGAAAAAAAGGGCAACTCTTAAGAGGTTTCAAAAAGCAAAAGTGATTTTTAAAATGTTTATATATTTATTACAGCAAAGAGGTCAGTGGAACCAGAATTCTCCACAATTCTTTTTTTTTCCCCCCAGAATATTATGAGGGTACAAACGTTTAGGTTACACATATTGCCTTTGCACCATTTGATCCAGCAATCCCACTACTGGTCATCTACCCAAAAGAAAAAAAGACATTCTATAATACAGACATCTGCACTCGAACGTTTACGGCAGCACAATTCACAATTCTTGTGTTTTATGTGAAACAGTCTATATACCACCAAGCCCTGAAGGCTGGGCTACTTTAATTATACAGAAATGTCAGTTGCAAAACAGATAGGAACACAATGGATTCCTCTCTGCAGCCTAATCAGTTCTGCCTTCTCTTCCTTAACACAACACTCCTGATAAAGGCATGCTGCTTGGGATGATTCCAAAAGCACCCAGGGCACAGCTCTCAAGTGTTCTCTTGGCTTGTAGATATTATGAGTAAATGCTTCAAAACCCACAGACTAATTCTTCACTATAATTCTGTAACCAAGAATGTAAAGATAGCCAAACTTTATTAAAATCAATCCTATCAAAACCTATTTTCCCTTCAGTTATCAGCTGTTAAAATAAAAATATGTTAAATGATACAGAAATTAGCAATGATCCTCACTTATTTCCAGACACGAACTTTCCTTACTCTCTAAAAAAATATTTATACCATCGGGGGGATGACACACATTTTTACAGAATAATTTGCAGCTCGGTTTCTGTAGGTTGTTAATTAATGTTCAACATTTTTAGTGTAATGCTGGAATGTTCCTGAAAACATGGGGTGAGCGTTTAATATATATAAGCACTTCACTAATCCTTACTTTATGTTCTATTCCTGCATAATTTCACATCAACCAACCCAATCTCACATTATTTTAAGGATGGGAAACACCGATGTTAATCTAATCCGGTATCTTTGCCATTTATATGATATCGGGCTGAATAGTTCTCTTATGTCTCCTTTCAAGATCTAGAGTTTTTACCACAATTACTGAATTTAAAAAAGAAGTCTAATCTTTCATTGCTCCCTAAACTTTTCACACCAAAAACCAAAATCAAACTACCACAATAAAAAAAAAAAAACCAAAAATGAAACACATACACTGCCCACATAGCATAGGAAAAGCTACAACAGCTCCCAACAACTAGACAGGTCTTGAGGTCTTAGCCCTAAAGAAGTGACTGCATCTCTTGCTGCTATGATACAGTATCTCTGCAATACAAAAAACTGCCTTCCAAAGAACTGAGACAGAAGAAAATGGAGACATCCAGAGCAACCTTTCTCAACAGGGTTCCAGGGGAGAATTAAGCCCTATAGATCTTGTGGTCCCTAAACCCCTGGGGCTGCAACCTGGTACCAGTCCATGGCCTGTTAGGAACTCGGCCACCTGGCTGGCTGTGTGCATCACCGCCTGAGGCCTGAGTTCTGCACACTGCACCGCACCCCCTCCAAAAAAAATTGTCTTCCATGAACCTTAGGAATTGGGCCACACAGCAGGAGGTGAGCAGTAGGGGGTGGGGAGGAGCAAGCAAAGCTTCATCTGTATTTATATCCGCTACAGGGACCCCCCTCAACTCCCCCTCCCACCCCCACCCCCCATGGAAAAATTATCTTCCATGAAACCTATTCCTGGTGCCAAAAAGGTTGGGGACCACTGCTATAGATGATGAGTGACAATTTTCTCCATTTCAAAGCTAGTACATGGATGATAAGGTAATCCATCATACCACAGATGTCTTGGGGCCTATGGCTTAATTCTCTTGTGGAACTGGTTGAGAGGGTTGAACTAGGAGAATTATAAATCTGCAAACCTCTATGACCTGGCTTACGGTTAATGCTTCCTGAATATTATCAGGCATATTTCCTTTTCGGCTCGTATAGGTTAATGATTTTTGAGGACTGAGATTGAGGAAAAGTATATCTACCAATTAGAAGTAATAATATCTACAACTGTATTTCTCTGCAAAATTTTACACTCCCCCTAATTAATTCTCCAATTAATGTCACCATAAAATGACCATTTAGCTTTGGTTGACAATGCTTTATATCAGTTGTTCTTAAACTTGAAAGAGCATCAGTATCACCAGGAGGACTCGATAAAACAGAGAGCTGTATCTCACCCCAGGCTTTCTGAATCTATAGGTGGGATGGGGGCTCAAGAATTTTCATTTCTAACAACTTCCAAAATGACATAGATAGTGGGGTCCACATTTGGAGAACCACTGCCTTAAATAAAACTTACACAATCAATCATTTCCCCCCCTTTTTTTCTTATGCCTTAGGAAGTGATACAAGAGATCCTTTATTTCTAAATAAAATCCCCTGAAAAGAAGATCAGGTTTCTGTTTTTACCTTTTAAATGAATAAAACGTACTGTATGTGATGTATATTCCAATTCCATGGCTCCCCCTGCAACTCACTCTGGGGCTCAGTGTTAATATAATTAGGAAAACCCTAGAATGACCTATTTTGCATGTAAAACATTCTTTGAGCATTTTAAACTTTGCGTATGTACGGCACGGGCTGGGATAAAATTATTTTTTTGGACCTAGTCATTGCTCTCCAAGTGTCCAATTTTCAAAGTAAACAATCTCTTTCTGGTTTGGGTGACTTCAGAGGACTTCCCCCCCATCCCCCCAGTCCATGTGAGAGGCTCACAACCCTAAATGCTGCCCATGTTTCCTACCAAGTCACAGCGGTTTAAATTTCTTTGTGTTGTGTAACAGAGAGAGTGTCCCTGACTGTGCCACCTCTCTTTACTAGTTGTTAAAATCCATTTTAATGAGCACAAATATCCACTGGCATGGGAGAGAAGCAGGGATAAGAAGGGGCTGAAGTAATATTAGGGAGCTGAACCTAGGATGGCCTGCCAGGATACGTAATAATTATTCAAAATCACAAATCTTGAAGTCTCAAGGGGATAGAAAACTGTGGGAAAAGGAGAGAATGTTTTGTTTCTTGTTTTTTAAATCTTGGTCAATTTGCTAAATAAAATAAACCACTTATCTTTTACATTCATAAGATGCAAATTCATAATGAAATTTATTTACATTTGATTGAACTATTAACCCAGAGAACTGATAGCTTTAAAATAACAGTGAAATTAAAGTACAGTGCAGAAATAAAGTATTAGTGGACGAATTTTAATTCTAGCTTATTTGCTCCATAATCTTAGGTATATCATATATAGTCCAATTATAGTGAAAATAGTCCTATTAAGACTAAAGAAATAGAATAGTTTTTCAGAACCGTGAAGTATAAATCTGTATCATCCTACCAATCTCAAGTTTTAAATTGCTCCCTTGAACATTATGGTTTGTTTGGCATAAAGTCATAATTTTAGAATTTGTTTACTTTTTTTTTTTTTTTTTAAGAGACAGAGTCTTGCTTGGTCACCCAGGCTAGAGTGCCATGGCACAATCATAGCTCACTGCAACCTCGAACTCCTGGGCTCAAGCAATCCTCCAGCTTCAGCCTCTTGAGTAGCTAGGACTACAGGCACACACCATCATGCCTGGCTATGTTTACCTTTTGTTTTCTAGTATTTTTATTTAAAATTCATCCTAAAAATAACTCCCTTAAATCATGATCTAAGACAGCTTTCTAGCTATAGTTTCACCCTCAGTGGCCTATAGGACAAAAAACAAGTAAACTAAGAAGCACTTTCTGTGACACTTTATCAAAATAATGACAAACTATTATAAATTTATCCTGATGAAATTTCAGTTTGAAAGTTCTTTTCACAAAGTTAAAAACTCAAGGAACAAAGGGAAATTAAAATAAAAAATACTGTTCCTTCTAAAAATCATTTTCTAGAAAATTTCAAACAAGTAATTTCTCAAACTAAAACACAGTTTTATTTGGGCTTCTTGATATTTCAATTCAAGTTTAAACAATATTTATAGTTTTTTGCCTGAGCAGTTAAGTTTTAGGAAACTACTGCTAAAAGCAAGTTAATTACTATGAAAATCAATATATCACAATAATTCTCCAGTGACAGTCTAACATTAAAAACATTGAAGTACTGACTGGGAAAAGGTCTAGGATCTGATGCAATCTCATATCTCATTCTAATTAAAAGCATTTCACAAACATATTAATGTTGAACTTACAGGCTTTTATTATATATTTTAACGGCTACTATGCACACATTTTTATACCAAATGAATTTTTTTTTTAAAGTAAGCTCAGCCTTTCGGTAGTTTTTTTGGAGTGAGGTCAGATGCAAAAAGGTGTCCATACTTCAAAGTTTAAAAATTATTCTATTTAATTTTGTCATTTCTAACAGCTTGGTGTAAAACAGACCTATTTTCAGGACAAATCTGGCTCAGCCTCTCACTGAAATATTCTCTAGGCACCCTTAAGTAAACAATGAAGATTACTATACAGTGTATATTTATTCCTCCTTGGCATCATTAGAACTACTTATGCATTTAAGAACTATGCTTCTTAATGACTGATATAATTCCTGTAACTGTGTTTAATAGGGAAGATACAAGTCAAGCAGCTGATGGCTCAGGATATCAAACTATTAGGATATAAAATTTCAAATAATTTCACTACTTTTAAAAAAGTTCCCTTTTCTACTTAGTCTGAGGAAAATATCAAAAAGATGAAAGAAATAGAAACATCCAGTATGCTTACAACACTAGACACTCAGGGTCACAAGGATGACAAACTTCCCGCATTCAGACATAACAGTTAGAATTATCTCTTCCGGTTAAATCAGTTCAAGCTAAAGAAGGCCTATACTGAATAATGGCTACTATTAATAAATGTCAAATGTTTTAAAAGTCAATATTAAGATATCCATAATCTTTATTTCAATGCACAAACTCTAAAAGGGTAAAAAATACTCACTCATATAATGGAAAGTCTCTTCAGCAAGGACTGGAGAGAGGGCATCAGATGCATGTTGCTGCTGGTGTGGGGACTGAGTCCAGTCTTGATTTTCATACAGAAAAAGAGAGTCTACTTTTAGCCTATACTGTGGTAGCTGTTCTTCCAGCAGATTCACCAGCTCAACTTCAGGGAGATCTTCATTGGAGCAGACATCTAAAGAGGAGAGTCCATGTAAATGAACCCAATATATTTCAATTTACTAGGCTACAGAGAAAATCAGTGAAATTAGTTTGGCAAAAGTAAGACAACCAAAAAAACATTAAATAAGATCATTTTTCCACTGATTTTTATTAATATATCGTGGTACCATAATTGGTCTTTCTCTAGGTTTCTTTAATAAGAACTTATAAAGTAAAAATGATAACATGGATTTTTTTGGTAATAATTTTTAAAAATTATTTTTAATTAATTGGACATATTTATGGGGTAGAGTGATATTGATACATGTACAAAATATGTAATGATACAATCAGGGTAATTGGCCCATCCATCACATTTATGGTTTCTTTGCATTGGGAACATTCAAAATCCTCTTTTAGCTATTTGAAAATATATTATAAATTATTAACTATAGTCACCCTACAGTGCTATAGAACACTGGGACTTATTCCTCCTACCTAGCTGTAATTTTGTATCCATTAACCAACCTCTCCCTATCTCCCTTTCTCTCCTCTTTCCAGCCTCTAGTAATTTCCATTCTCCACTTTTATGAGATCAATTTTTCTAGCTTTCACATGAGAACATGCAGATACCATAAATTTTAATTACATGGTATCTAAAAATAGATTCGTTAGTGAATGTAACTATGTTTTTAAAATTTAGTGTGAATTCAGATAAATTTCTTATTTTTCTCCCTATCAATCTATTTAATACTGTTTAAAAGTAGTCTGATCTCTACTTATATGCTTGGGAGAAAAAAATTGATGCAAAACAACCAGCAGAAAATAGCCAGCTCAATAGAGATAAAATTAAATATTCTTTAATAACAAAATTTGAATTCTTCAAACTCTGGAAAAATTACATTTTAGTATATTCTCACATTAGCTAAAATTTTTTTTAAAAAACAACATTAAAAGTTATTCAGCATTGGCACTGGAATAAGTACTTTATCATTTTTATTTTAAAGATATGGTACATTTAAAACCCTATATATATGAGGAGAAGATAATCTGAAAGGGGAGGGGGGAAAAAGAGCTTCCTCTTAAAAATCTTCCCCAGCCTTCACATAATATAAATTTAGCGTGATATGGTGACAAAGAACATTGCCTTGTATCTGGTACCTCCCTCTGTGGTCGATGTAGGAATTAAGTGAGATAACCACATGAAAAAATACTTGTATTTAGTGCAATGCCTGGCACACCATGAAGGAACTCTCTAAATGTTAGCCATTTTTATTATTGTTTTACTATTGAGTTTTTAGACCTATAGATGAAATCAAGTCTAAGGTTGCTATAGCATCTAAATAATTACAGAGTATTAAAAATAGAAGGTACTTTGAGAAATAATCTAATCCTGCCTCCTAGATAAGGAAACTGAGACTTAAAGGTGAGTGACTTGCTGAGGACCACTGGACTTTTGTCTCAATTTCCTATCCAACACTGTGCCCACCTGACCTGAGGGCCATCTCTTATTGCTATATGCTCATTTATTAATATTTATAGGACAAAGGCTGACCATTCATTTTAGAAGGCAAGTTCATATATATCACGTCTCTCTCTAACATACCATATTAGTCCTACATATCTCCTAGGTGCTTCTCCAGGTGCTTAATCTTATTGTCTCATTTTTCATTCTTTTATTTATTTTTTTTTTTGAGACAGAGTCTCACTCTGTTGCCCAGGCTAGAGTGAGTGCCGTGGCATCAGCCTAGCTCACAGCAACCTCAGACTCCTGAGCTCAAGCGATCCTCCTGTCTCAGCCTCCCGAGTAGCTGGGACTACAGGCATGCGCCACCATGCCCGGCTAATTTTTTCTATATAGATTTTTAGTTGTCCATATAATGTCTTTCTATTTTTAGTAGAGACGGGGTCTCACTCTTGCTCAGGCTGGTCTCGAACTCCTGACCTCGAGCGATCCACCCGCCTCGGCCTCCCAGAGTGCTAGGATTACAGGCGTGAGCCACCGCGCCCGGCCCCATTTTTCATTCTTAATATTAGAAAGAACATGGGATTTGCCATCAGATCTAGCTTTTTTTTTCTTTATATTTTTATTCTTTTATTAAAAAAATTTCAATTAGACCTAGCTTCTAACTCTGACTCCTTTACTCATGAGCTATGGAATGTTAGACACATGATTTATCCTACCTGAGCCTTAATTTCCCTCATTTGTAAAACAAAGACAATCATTTACTACTCTAACCCATCTCTGAACACTGCTGGGCTTTTCTGTCATTATGTGCCTGCTACTGGCTTCCTGTTCCCAATACTGCCCATCATTTAACACCTCCCACATTTAGCAGTTTACAAAAAAGAAAAAGTTATCCCTTTTAACATGCTTAAAATACTAGAGAAAATACAGGATGTCATATCAACCCTCTCATGAGATCTGGTATTTCCTTTGTGGGTTGTATAAAGAAACATGCTCTAACTCTGGCAAAGAACAACAAAGTACAGTTTAAGAAAACAAACCTAACAAGGGTAAATTTCTACTACTTGACCTTGACTTAATGACATTTTAATAAGTCAAATATAAGGTGGCTGGCAATATCAGACATCCCTATTCACTCAGAAGGACAAGCAGTTGCTTCATAATCACAAAGAGATAGAGATGAGGTACATCTAAAATCTTAAATATGGTTCTAAAGATTTCAATCCTTGGCAAATCTCTTAAATAAGAGCCCTGAAAATACATTCAAAATCTATTACTACAAATTCCATGTGATTATCCAAAGCTTTTCTGCCACACATATACTACATACAGACTGTCATTATAATACATGCAGGAAGAGAAGTTGACCATAAATACATGCAGAGCTAAAAGCAGACTGTTAGGCACTCAAGGGTATAATGGAAATGAAAAACAAAAGTGACATTCATTAAAAGAGCTACTAGTCCCTAGAAGTTTTCTTTTAGTAAGTATTAATAAAGTCCTGTGAAGTTCAAGATCAATTCCCTACTTCCAAAAAGTAATTTTAAAAATGAGTGTACAATACAGGTTTAGTATTAACAAGTTGAACTAAATATTCTTCAGACTAGTTCCTCCTACCTGCTCCCACATATCTGATAATGTACAATGTACTATTTATTACTCTCCTGATTGCTCAGGCTTGACAGCCCCCTCTCTATCATTTCATCCTTCAAATGTCTTCTTCATATGCCTGTTTCTTTCTAGTCATATTGGCTCCTCTTATTTCTCTTGAATGTGGTCTCAGAATTGGTCTGTCCTTATGACACTCAAATCATTCTCCACATCTTCATCACATCACATCACATCACTTATATAAAGCTAAGAGAGAGGTCTGAATTTCATCTAGCCAGAGAAGAAAAACATCATTCAACACTTGGGACAATTAGTAAAGATCTCAGAAGGGTCAGGCCTACTGTTAGCAGAATTAAATTAACACTAGAATAAAGTATACTAGCATATGGTCTAGAATATGATCTGTGGACCCACATAACAAAGATTTTAAAAACAAGCCTCAAAAAGATCAACCTTAATCAGCAAATAACTTAAAGACCTGCCAAAACAAATTTTAACACTCTTCCAAGGAAGACAACAAAATCCAAACACCTAACAACGTAACATTCATAATGTTCTGCATTCTGTAAAAATTACTAGATAAATAATAAACAAATAAAGAAATTATAATCAAAAACCAGGAGGAAAATGAGTCAACAGAAACAGACTCAGTAATGACAGAGATAATAGAATTAGTAAGCAACAATTTAAAAACAGCTATTATTGATAATGTGCTAAAAGAAAAACATGAACTTAATGAAAAGAGAAACAGAAGATATAGCTGTATTTATAAAACTCAAATAAAATTAGAGTACAATACCTAAAATGATATATTAGAGTACAGTATCTAAAATGACAAATTCACTGGATAAGATTAGCAGATTACACATTCTCCAGAAGAAAAGAACAGTAAACGTGAAGGCATAGCAATGGAAAATATCAAAAATGAATCAGAGGAAAAAAAGTGAAAGATCATCAGTGACTGTGTCATAATATGAAGCAGTCTAACATACATGCAACTGGCATCTCAGAAGAAGAGAACAAAGGCAGGAGGAGAAAATATATTTGAAAAAATAATGGCCCAAATCTTCAAATTTAATTAAAACAATAAATTCATATTCAAAGAAGCTCAACAATTCCAGGCAGGATAAATACAAAGAAAAACACACCAAAGCAAAATTGCTAAAAAGTAGTGATAAAGCGAAAATCTTAAAAGCAAAGAGAAAAAGACATACTACATTTAAGGGAATAAAAAATGAACTTGAAATATTCATTGAAAGCAATGCAAGGTAGATGACAATGGAACAGCATCATTAAAACGCATGGAAAAAAAAAGGCAACTGAGGATTCCGTACCAGCGAAAAGGTCTTTCAAAAAAGATAAAATAGAGATTTTTTGGCCGGGCGCGGTGGCTCACGCCTGTAATCCTAGCACTCTGGGAGGCCGAGGCGGGTGGATCGCTCGAGGTCAGGAGTTCGAGACCAGCCTGAGCAAGAGTGAGACCCCCGTCTCTACTAAAAATAGAAAGAAATTATATGGACAACTAAAATATATATATACAAAAAATTAGCCGGGCATGGTGGCGCATGCCTGTAGTCCCAGCTACTCGGGAGGCTGAGGCAGTAGGATCACTTAAGCCCAGGAGTCTGAGGTTGCTGTGAGCTAGGCTGATGCCACGGCACTCACTCTAGCCTGGGCAACAGAGTGAGACTCTGTCTCAAAAAAAAAAAAAAAAAAAAAAAAAAAATAGAGATTTTTTTTTTTTTTCAGAGAAGCAGAAAACTGTGTGACTGCAAATCTATATTACAGTAAATGTTAAAGTTATTTAGGCAAAAAGGATACCAGACAGAAACTTCAATCTATAAAAAGAAACAAAAAGTGACAGAAATGGTAAATCTGTGGGTAATATACAACTCTTTTATTTTTATAATTTATTTAATTTATAATTGTTTAAAGCAAAAATAATAACAATGTGTTATGTATATAACATGTAGATGTAAAAGGCATGGTAATAATAATATAAGGGATGGTAGGGGGAAATGAAAGAATGCTGTTTTAAGAGTCTCACTTTATGAAACAGTATAATGCTATTTGAAGACAGGCTGTGAAAAGTGAAAAGGATGTATTGCAACCTAGAGCAACCACTGAGAAAATTAAGAGGTATAACTAATAAGCCAATAGTGGAATTAAAATGGAATCCTAAAAAAAATTTAAAAAAAGAAAGAAAATGGGGAAAAAAGGAAGAAAGAACAAAAGGAACACACAGAAAACATATAAGAGCATAGTTGACTCAACTAAAGTCATAATTACTTTAAAAGTAAATGGTGTAAATGCTCCAATTAGAAAATATATATTGTCAGACTGGATTTTAAAAAATAGACCTAACTGTAAGTTATCCGAAGATGTCCTTTAAATGTAAAGATTCAGATAAGTTAAAAGTAAAAGGATAGAAAATGCTATGATATCAATTGTACACAAAGTTTTGCAAATGCAGAGGGAACACTTCACATCTCATTTTGAGGCCAGCATTACTTCAATATCAAAATCAAGCAAAGACATTGCAAAAAAAGTACAAACCAATAGTGCTCAAAAATGGGACTGGGACACACATTCTCCCTAAACAAAACACTTGTAAATCAAACCTGCAATATATAAAAAAGATAATACCTCATGCCCAAGTGGAATTTTTTCTAGGAATACAAGTTTGGTTTAAAATTCAAAACTATTAATAAGCCAACAGAATTTACCATACTAACAGACTAAGAAAGAAAAACCATATGAACATTTCAACAGTTGCGGAATATACATCTGACAAAATACACATTCATGATTAAAAACCTCTCACGCAATGTGGAAGAGGACACTTTCTCAATTTGATAATCTGCATTCTCAAGAGACTAAATGGTGAAAGACTGTAACTTTTCTCCTAAGATTGGAAATATGGCAAGGATGTTTGCTCTTACCACTTTTATTCAACACTATACTGAGATCCTGTCCCATTCGATAAGGCAAGAAAAAGAAATAAAAGGCATTCAGATTGAAAAGGAATATGTAAAACTGTCTCTATTTGCAGACATTATAGTATATGTAGAAAATTCTGAGAAATCTACCAGAAAGTTAATAAACTCCTAAGAAAAGTTGCAGAATATAAGGTTTATATTAAAAAATCAATTTCACTTCTATACAGTAGTAACAGTCGGAGAATGAAATTAAATAATGCCATTTAAAAACAAAAATGCTTAAGATTAAATTTAACAAAATATACTCAAGACCTATACAATAAAAATTATAAAATACTGTTAAGAGAAATTAAAGAAGACCTAAAAAATGGAGAGATATAACAGGTTCATGGATGTCTTCAGATGTCAGTTCTCTATAGAGTCTATGTAATTCCATTGAAAATTTCAGCATTCTTTTTTCATAGAAATGGACAAACTGATTCTAAAATTTATACAGAAATATAAAAAATCTAGAATGGCCAAACTAATTTTTAAAAAACAAGAACAAAGTTGGAAGATTTATATTATCTGATTTTAAGATTTACAAGAGTTACAGTAATCAAGATAATGTTGTTATTTCTGTAAAGACAGATTTAAGGATTAAAGGAACAGGATACAATCCAGAAATAGACCCACACATATATGAGTAAGTGATTTTCAATGAAATTATCAAGGCAATTTTCAATAGGGGTAAAGATAGTATTTTCAACAAACAACATAGGATAAACTATTCAGTTGGAGAGCAAAAAACAAAAAACCTGGGCCCTAACTTCATTCCATACTCAAAATTAACCATAAAATGAACCACT
This sequence comes from Eulemur rufifrons, assembly GCF_041146395.1. NCBI lineage: Eukaryota > Metazoa > Chordata > Mammalia > Primates > Lemuridae > Eulemur > Eulemur rufifrons. Next base: position 31,214,506 of record NC_090983.1, on the reverse strand, counting down.
GACTTAACTGTAGAAGGAAATACTAAAACTTTTACAGAAAACAGAGAAGAAAATCTTTGTGATCTTGAGATATGCAACTATTTTTTAGAAATGACCCAAAAAATGAATTTTAAGAGCAAAAATTGATAAACTAGACTCCATTAAAATTTTAAACTTCTTGCTCTTCAAAAGACACCATTAAGAAGATGAAAAGGCAAGCCACAGTCTGGGAGAAAATACTCAGAATTCATTTATCTAATAAAGGATTTACATCTAGAATATGTAAAGAACACTTATAATACAACGATTACTATTCAATAGTAAGACAAGTTAAAAAATGGGCAAATGATTTGAATAAACAACTCAAAATAAGATTTATATATGGCTAATAATCACATAAGATGCTCAACATCATGAGCCATCAGGAAAATATAAATTAAAACTACAAAGAGATAAGAAGTTCTATAACTTGGTTGTACTGGTGGTTACACGAGTGTATATATTTGTCAAAATTCAAACTATACACTTAAAGTAAGAGTATTTTACTGTATCTTAATAAAGCTGAATTAAAAAAAAACTTTGAGTTTAGATGGGTTTCAGAATTTTTCAGGTTTTTAGAAAAGTGGTACTATGCATTAACTGTATGTTACATAACATTCCCAACTGGTTTTGTAGCAGTACCCCATTATTTAAATATATTAATATATCTTTAGCAAATGAGTTAAGTCTAGAAATAGCCACACAAGTCAGGTTTTGTGGGCAAATGAGTTTTAGAACCAAAGTTTAGAATAACTTTGAGTGTTCACAGTTTTTAAAATTTAGCCTTGCAGATATGGTGTCATGGGCCTGGACCTGTGTTTATATACCCCAGAATCCCCAGGAGCCTCTTGTGTTGTCAGCTGCTTGCAAGGTATATGAACACAAACAACTCTGCCCTTTCCTTGTGAAGATAAGAAGATGAGTATGACAGTTCCTACTCACTAGGGGCTTACAGAGTACAGGGGAGTGAGACACAGACAAGGAACAGGATACAAGGCGGATTGTGACAATGCAATAGCAGACCAGGGGATGGAGAGATTAATTTAGTCTGTCTCCGAGGAGCCCAGGCTGTACAGGGAAGCTAGGGTTTCATCATGGCAGGTCGTATATGCCTGACTGAGGCATTTGTATTTCATCCTGTAAGCAACAGCACTTCAATATTTATCAAGCTGGACTCACCAGTGATGCTTTCCGAGTCTCTGTGATTGCTATTCATGAGGTTTTCTTCACCTGTTGATGACATAAAAATGGCATTCTGGGACTGATTCATGCAGGATCCTTTCTTGCTTTGGTTGAGGAGGGCAGCTTTGGTATGAATCAGAGTAAAGGAAATCCATCAAGCCATTCAATAAAGAAATGGATTTGGTCATATGGATATTTTCTTTCAGATAAATTTTCTCTGATGAGTCAAATGACATCTGTAGCAGTGGGTGCTCTCATGTGATTATCATACCTTGGACAGCCATGACCTAAAACAAAAAACACATCAAGTGACTAGAATTCAGTATGCTCTTCAATAACTGTAATCTAATTACTTGGAATGTTTGTCATTAAAAATATTTCCCTAATGATGCACACAACAGCATGGATAAACCTCAAAATAATTATGCTGGAAGAAGTCAGACAAAAAAAAAAGAGTACACAACTTATGATTCCATTTATATAAAATTCTAGAAAATGCCAGTTTATCTATAGTGGTAGAAAGGACATCAGTGGCTACCTGGGGTGGAGGGAGGAATGACTAAGGGGCAGGAGAAAAGTTTTGGGAAGGATGAATATGTTCCTTATTTTGATTGTGGAGATGGTTTTACAAGTATATGTGTCAAAAGTGACTAAATTGTACACTTGAAATATGCAATTTGCTACATGTTAATTATATTTCAATATAGCTGTTGTTTAAAAAATTTTAAGATAATTAACTGTTTAAAGTAATGTAATAACAACAAATTGTAGGGTCTATAACATATGTAAAAGTAAAATGTATTACAACAGCACACAGGCCAGGAGGGGAAAAATGGAGGGAAAAATGGAAATATACTGCTATTATACTATGCATGATATAGTAAAATGTTGCTTGAAAGTAGACTGTGATAAGTTAAAGAGGCATAGTATTAACCCAAAAGCAACTATAAGAATTATAGATAATAAACCAACAAAGGAGATGAAATGGAATAATACAAAACAGGGTTTCTCAACCCTGATACAATTGACATTTGGACCAGCCCTCTGTCATGTACCTTGTAGGATGTTTAGCAGCATCTCTGTCCTTTACCCACTAGGTGTTAGTAGAATTCCCTCCCCAGACCCTCTCCAGTTGTGACAACCAAAAATGTTTCCAGACATTGCCAAATGTCCCCTGAAGGGCAAAATTTCCCTCAGGTGTGAACCACTGATGTAACAGATGCTCAACCTCATTCATAATTAAAATAAATAAAAATATAAACAAAAATTATTTTCACTCCCTAGATTACCAAACATTAAGTATTATATTCATTGTTGGAGAGGATGTGGAGAAAGGAACACTGTTACACCCTGTTGATAAATGCACAAACTGGTACAAGCTTTCAGAAAGCCCATTTGGGAATATCTACCAAATTGTAAAATGTACATATACTGTAACTCAACAATTCTACCACTAGGAATTTATACTATGGATATACTCACAAAGTATGCCAAGATGTCAGGATAAGGATGCCCATACGGTATTGGTTTGAAAAATTTAAAAAAAAAAAAAAAGTGTATACACACAACTGGAACCAAATGTCCAAAAAGAAATGGTTTAATAATGGTATATACAAAGGAATACAATGCACTAAATATATGTGCATACTTTCAAAAATTATCAGTTGGGAAAATTATTCAATTCTACTTATAAGCCTTGCTTTATATCAAAAGATGGTCTCTACTATTAATAAATAGTCTCTGCTTAGCAACTTGTAGTGTCTACTTATGGCTAATTCATTCTCATACCTACTATTTACAGGCATCATAAATATTCAGTGTTTTTCAAGAGAGTTACCCTCAAGAAGTAGAAAGTAACAAAGTAAAGTAAAGGAGAGTAAAAAATTGTTACTGAGGCAGGAGAATAGAGCAGCACTCTCAGCAAATCCTAGGAAAGAGAGTTTCAGAGACAGAATGGGCAATAGAATTAAACATTATAAAGAAATCAAAGGGGAAATTTGGTTTAAAAAAGGGAGCAAGGGACCATAAAATCACTGGTGATTTCTAGAAACCAGTTCAGCCAAGAGGTTAGATCCAAAGCTAGGCTGAAAGGTGTCAATAGTGAGATGGTAAGAATGCAGTTTAGTGAGTATGGAGTAGGCTTTCAGATTTCAATATCAGTTAAATTTCAAACACTTTTATGGTTATTGACCTGGGGTTTCCATTTCTTACCATTTCTATTACTTTGTAAATGAAAAAACATTTTATAAAGAAAAAAAGACATAATAAACACCAGTCCTTCCCAAAAGTTTATAATTTTACATTAGAATAACAAAAAATTTTTCTGTATTTGAACTCAAAAATTTTAATAAATACTTTAAGATTCTATTATATATATATAACTATTTTTTTGAAATATGTTTGCCAATATAGTAATCTGTAGTGGCCAATGCAAACCAAAGTATAGTTTAAATGCATCTGTTTAGGAACGCTGATTTTTATTCCAGTTGTCAAAAATTCATTATTCCAGGATCAGTAATTGTATGCAACTGAATTCTTCCCCATGAATCTTACTATCCAGAACTGCAATTCCTAAATCAATCACTATGGGTTGGCATTAGCTCAAGTGGTTACTTCCTCACGCTGGACTTTTCATCCATCTAAATCAATTACTTCAAGAGGAGTAGTATTAAACTTGGATTAAACCAATAAAGATTCACCTCTTGATCTTGGGAGGAATAAGAAGCAATCTTCCTCTAAGTACACGACCACTGGGTACCTGAACAAAATCTGAACCAGAAGTTCTGCCAACAAAGAAGGTGGAAATGATGATTTTTTGGTAGGCAACCAAATATCACTAGCTACATAAATCATATATAATCTTTACCAAGGTTTTTAAAATTATGATATTCCCGACCTGGATTTATATTTTATAGTTTAAAAAATAGAATGGCAATGCAAATATAAGAATAAACATGCTAGTGTATAACAGTCCATCTAGCCCACAGCCAAATATGCCCTGCTACCTGTTTTTATATAACCTGTGAGCTAAGAATGATTTTTGCAACTTTAAATGACTGGAAGAAAAACAATACCATTACATGATGTGAAAATTATAAGATTCAATTTTCAGCGTCCATAAATGAAGTTTTATTGGAACACAGCCACACTTACTATGGTTTGGTCTTAACTCTTACATACAAGAATAGAAAAACCAAATTGAACACAGAACTAAGTCCATCTTAAGAGTCATGCAGGAAGAATGTTGATTTCCAGGGCAATCCAGGAACCTGCCTAACCTGTACCAGGTCAGGGGTTACTTGGCAATAGTATGTTCTTCTGGAGACTAGCTAGGACTAAATAAACCCTTTGGACATGCTCTAGCCTAAATCTGAGCTCCTAAGAAAGATCAGTTTGGAATAGCAGTACTCAGTACAGTACAATGTATGCATGTACTTTGACATTAGACAAGTCTGAATTTTAATCTTATTTACTGCTTTTCTGACCTTGAGTCCAGTGTTTAAAATTTTTGAGTCTCACTCCTCACTGTCAAGATGGGGGTATTAATAACTTCCCTTTATAAGAAGGGTCAGATAGGAGGATTAAACAAAAAATAAAAATTCCCAGTTTGGTACCTGACATATAGTAGACACTCAAATGCTCGTTCCCTTCAGGTTTCCCCATCTCTTCAGGCCTGAGGAACAGATGGTATCTTCTGCCTAATATTTCTTAAGTTTCTGGTTTAATAGCCAACTCTGTACCCAAAATCACTTTCATGTTTGAGTACGAAGTAGATGCAGTCTGAAGATTACCTCTGAGTAATCTTCATACAGAAAGAGATAAGGACTAAGAAATTGTGCTCCTGGTAATAAAATGACAAGTGCCATAAAGCTGGGACTATGAGGGATTATTACTAAAGGTCTTTCCTTTGGGGATTTTGAGGAAGGTTTGCTTATAATAAAAAGTCTTAACTCTACCTAGTATCTTTCTTCATAGCGTAGTGGCTGTATTAGTTTCCTGTTGCTGCTACAACAAATTACTATAAATTTAGTGGCATTAAACAACATCAATTTACTATCTTACAGTTCTGGAGGCAAGAAAGATGAAATGGTTTCAATGGATCAAAACTAAGGTGTTGTGCTCCTTCCCTCTGGAGGCTCTAGGGAAACAACTAGAGCCTTTTCTAGCTTCTAGAGCTGTATTCCTTGGCTCAGGGTCTCTCCCACCATCTTTAAAGACAGCAGCATATCATCTTCAAATCTCTCTCTCTGCTTCCATTATCACATTGTCTTCTGCTGCTGCCAAATCTCCCTCTATCTTCCTCTTATAAGGACACCTGTGATTACAATTAAGGCCCAACTGGATAATCCATGATAATCTCCCATTTTAAAATCCTTTATTTACTCATGACTACAAAGTCCCTTTTGTCATATAAAGTAATACTCATAGGTTCTGGGGATCAGGGTGTGGATATGTTTGAAAACCATTATTCAGCCTACCCCAGTGGTTAAGAACATGGATTCTGGAGCTGGAGTGCCTAAATTTGAATTCCAGCTCCACCACTTACTGGTTATATGACCTTGGACAAATTATTTAACCTCATTTCTTCATCTGTTGAATAGGCCTAATAATAGGATCTAGTTTATGGGGTTGTTATGGGGATTAAATGAATTATGACAAGATAATAGTAGCACCTATCTCAGAGGGTCACTGGGGGGCTTATATGCTAATACACATAAAGGCCTTAGAATAATGCCTTAGAATATAGTAAATGCTATGCAAGTATTAGTTATTATTAATATTTCTATTGCCAAAGTACCATTTTATCATTATTACTGTACCTTACACAATGTTGGGCACAATGTGAGGCCTAATCTCAACTGCTTGATGGCATTTTCTCTCAACATAAGAAGTCACATTTACTTCCTGCCCTCTGACGAGTGATGTTAGTTTGGTGCCATTAGTCATTTTCTTTCTCTTTCTCTGATGTATGAATAAACAGAAAGCTTGCAGAGAGTCCTAAATGTGGTAGAAACTAAACTTTGGCAAGCACAAACACCGACCACATTTTCTGTGCCTTTCCTAGTGTGTACACACATATTCTTAGTACTTCTTTTAGTGCCATCCACTTTATTCTTTGCTGGATCTTTACTCAATCAATTTAGGAACAACTTCACTGCTTTTCTTTATAAAACAACCAATCAAACACACATTATTTAACAAGAAGCAAGCTTTTGTAATACATATACATTAAGGGAAAATAAAGAAAAATAACTAACTTATTTTAATAAGCATGAGACTTAAAAAGAACCATCAAAACATGTCATTGATATAAATATTGCTGGCAGAAAACAACATGGCTAAGGACTTAGATAGTTTAGCCCAGCCATGGAACTAAGTGGTCAACAGTGAGCGCCTAAATATAGGCCCTTGCCTTAAAAAAAATCTTACTACTTCCTTCAAATGGATACTCTGGCCAAGATAGTCTCACTGAGAAAGCTAAAACAATTCTGGGAAATTTCACCTCTGCTGGAGTGCAGAGTCTTGAATATAATAAATGTAATCATTTAATGAAACGTTTACATTGGAAACATATTTAAAAATTTTATTTTACAGACAATACTTTTGGGATTAATTTAAAACACATGTTGGTTGCTGATCTGCACGGAGGAATGGGAACAGTGCCAATCACCAACTCAGCAGCAGCTCTCCTAGGCGGTGGTGACCTAACTCAGACAAAAGATATGCTGTGTAATTTAAAAAATGAAAATTTACCATGTTCCTACATAAAATAATAGATTTTTGATAAAGACAAACATTCATTAATTTTAACATATCTGGCTACACCACAGATAAAATTCACAAAAAAACCATAGTAATTTAAAAACCAGAGATTAAAACACATCAACAACTGTGGCTTCAGTGCTAAGAGCTGGGGGAAAAAAGTGGGAGAGGGGGTCACCACCACAATCCAACCTGGACGGTGAGCAGCAGACCTCATGAAGGCAGAAAGCACATACCACCACATACCAAGTCCAGCTGCACGGATGACCACTGTAAAACTACATGGGCTACACTCAGCACAGCTATTTTATCAGCTATTGTAAAATTCACCTTGAGGAAATAGGATCTGTGACCAGCAAATATTTTTTTTACTGCCATTTAACTGAAAGATCAGTGGAGTTTTCAGAATATGAAATATATGGAAGCAGCTCTACTTACAAACAGGCTGGATTCCAAAAGGCTATTAAACCCATTAGTTTAAACGTCCAAACCATGAGTGAGATTTAGGCTTATGGGGTCAGCACTTCCTTCTAACTTGATATATTTTGACCTTTTTAAAAACTGCCCTGTTTTGTTTACAATGACTATCTGCTGAGGCAGGCAACCCCTCCCTGCCACAATCTTCACCAACAGCAGAAGGGAGGTAACCTCTGGCAGCTAAGGAATCCACACTAGAGCTTCACCTACACATCAGAAAAGGCCTTGAACCCACAGTACCATCTGTGGTTTTTGATAAGTTTCCAAAGCCATACTTTTCATTCACCATGCTTGGCCTTTAAGTTCTTGAACTCCTAACCTTCACCTGAATTAACTTTTGACTAAAACAGGCATTCCACTTTAGCAATGATACTCTGTCAAAACATTTCAGACCTCTGGCTGATTGTCAACTGCACAGGTACATCTATCTTCACACATCATGGGACGACCCTTCATAATCATTCTTATTGTCCAATGATATACTTCATATGTGTAATTTTCTGACTTAATTTTTTATACTATTTCTATTTTTGTGTCCGTTAATCTATCACTAGCATTGCTTTTAGGGACAACATGGGATTTGCAATATAAAATACTTCAAAAATATACACTTAATAAAACAAACGTGCTATATATAATAATAGCATGTTATAAATAATGGCAGAGTTGAAAATTACCATCTGCTGGTGATCAGCAGAGCTGAATCCCTCGCTCTGGAGTATACTTATTTTGTCCCTATCCATAAAGTTCATAAATTACAAGTTTTAAGTGGAAGAGTTTGTTTAAAAAGATTTTAAGAAAGTTAATTTACCATGCAAGGACCGGGCTTTCTGTCCTATAGATATAATTTTTAATGTTGCTTATGCTTGGCATTTGGTTCCAAACCAAATATTAAAGAAGGTTTGAAGAAAAGTTTAGCCTAATACCTTGTTTGCAAGAGATAATGAATTCATATTCTTTGAAGTAATCCACCCAAAGTACTAAAGTGGAAAGGGATGTTGTTTCTCTATACTTTCCTCAACAATGAATGCCATGAGAAGAAAACAGGTGACTGCTGATGAGTACCTGTGATTCATTAGGGCCTTCAGTTACTAAGAGCTAAATCCTATTGAGGAGTCAAAACCACCAGAACACTAAAGGTTTTCCAGGCAAGGAACCACTTGTAAGTCAATGATCAACTTTACAGAAAAGCAGCACATTGTACAACCTTGGTGCACATTCCATACTTTACCTTTTATAAGAATTAGACAAATAATCCAAAAGCAAAGGATACTAATGGACTTTTTCAAGAAAGCAAAGTCTAGTCATTATCAGAAACCATTCTGTTTCATATTTTACAACTATATCCTTATCAAAGCACATGAGAGTTATCAAAATACAACATCAACTTTGACGAAAATGTTAAATCATGTTTAATACCTACTCTTTAATAAGTTAGAGAAGCAGGGCTTTCATGTAAAATGTTAAAAGAAAGTATTTTATGGTGTTTAAATAATTAAACTTTACCCATCCAGAAAATTCGCAAATCCAGTGTGCTGGAGTTCCAAATATGGCACCTAATAAAGGTTGTCACCACCCTTGGATTTCATTTTCAAATTCTTAGTACTATAATGTTAAACAAAACATGTTAGTAGATGTGCTTTCCTTTCCTATTTGGCCTCACAATGAGTTATACATATTGGTATTCAAAAGTTAAAGTCAGAAAAGTTAAATAGCATCTCTGTATTTATAATGGACTATGAAATAATACATACTACATAACTTTATTTTCAATTTTTCATTAGTTCTCCATATTCCCTAATGAGAAATATTAAAACAAAGAGATCTATACTTGGATAACTTAAATCCCTCTGAGCCTGTTTCCTCATTTATAGAAATGGGGACAATAACAGTACCTATTTTATAGGGTTGTCATGTGGATTATATGAGTTCATATTTATAAAATGTATATAACAGTACTTAGTACACAGTAAGCATTACTTATGTGTCAAATATAATTAATAAGTTAAATAGATAAGGAGGTAGAATTATACATAACAAACAATACCATTTCATGGTACCAGGTCATCTGGACATAGACTTAGAAGATACATGATTCATATCAGTTCTTGCTCTTCCACACTGCTAACAGCTCTGGCTCTCAAGAAGCACATGGCCTCATAATCTCCTCTGGAACTTCCAACTAGCAATAATTCAGGAGTTCTAAGAGTTATTTTTACCTAAGGTAATCATTTCTTGTAACTTAAGTACTGGTTTTAAGAGAAACGCTTACAAAAAATTCCCCAAATAAAAAGCCGATGGTGGAGTGCAGACTAGTGCAGCCATTCAAAAGAACCATCCGAAACTACTTAGTCAAGTTATAGATGTATTTTAGGACCCAGCAGTTCTGCTCCTGGGTTTATGTAACCCAAAGAAATGCTCATATCAGCCCATAAAGAGACATGTATAAAATAGTTTCTTGAAGCACTGCTCCCTGGAAAGTACATAAGTAAAATGTGGTAGATATACACAATGGGGTAACATAGCACTAGAAATACAGTGCCGAGTGAACAAAGCAAGAAGTAAAATGAGACCACAACATCATCTATTTAAACTAAATATTTTCTGTATTGTACTTGTAAACATATTAAAATTCTTACCTTTGAGGGGAGGAAAATGAAGGAAATTTGGAGAAAGGTATGGGGATAAAATGAGAATTTTTAAAAACCTATGAAAGCCCTACTGCCTTTCGGCAGTCTGCTTACCATATAATTATTATTGCATCCCTTCGATACTTAAAAGTCCAAACGTGTGCCTGGACACGTAAACGTTTGCTAAAGGCAATGTATGCAGCACAACAAGCAATCTCTGCAATGTAAACTATGTGGGCACAGTCCCTCCAATTTCTTAAAAGGCCATGTTGCTTTTATATTACTACCTAGCTGCTCTAAAGCAGTGTGATCAGATTTCAAGTAATGAAATGGTAAAAACAAGTGAGATTAAGCCTCTGTGTAGATGTTTTCAGGTATTGGGTTACTTGGTAAAAGCTTTGAAAAGAAAGGTGTTTAAGTGCAAAGATGACAAGCGTTTTCAAAGTGGCGCATAATAAGCTATATTCCTTAAACAAACCTCTCATCTGATGAAAATCAGCCACAAGCTACACTGAAAATCTCCAGTTTCTCTTTCCCTTTAAAACACACAAACAAAACACAACATGCACATATGCTTGTGTGCACTTTTGTTTCTCATGAATAAAGCAATATATTCATTTTTTAAAATTCAGGCAGTGCATAAATACGAAGAATCAACTGTAAGCTACTTGTAATTTTTTACCATCTTTCACCAGGAGACAGAATGTTAACATGCTGTTTAACAGCCCACTCATTTATCTTTCATGTCAACATATCTTTGATCTATATAATCATTTTAATGACTACAAAGTATTCAGGATATAAAATGATTGTTTCCATCAGTGCCTTTCTAACAATTAATAGGTTATTTATCTACTATAAAATTCAAGAATCAATAACAAGGGTCAGCAAACTTTTGTAAAAAGCCAGGTACTAAATATTTTAGGCTCTGAAGCCATATATGGTTTCTGTCACATATTTATTACCTTTGTTGTTCTCTTTTTTTGACCCTTCAAACATGTAAAAACCATTCTTAGCTTATAGAATTGGTCAGATTTAGCCGATACGCTATCACCTGTTGAACTCTGATCTAACCCTAAATCATAATTTTGCAACACAGAATAAAAGACTACAAAGGACACCAAATTCTTTTTTTTAATTTCAAAATATTAAGGTGGTACCAATGTTTTTGGTTACATTTCGTAATGCTTGAGTCACGGCTGTAGGTCTGCCCATCACCCAAATAGTTTTCATTGTACCCATTAGGTAGGCTTTTGCCCCTCACTGCCTTCTGTGCACGTGTGTCCTCATCGGTTAGCTCCAATTTAATAGTGAGTACATGGGGTGTTTGTTTTTCCATTCTTGGGATACTTCACTTAGGAGAATGGTCTCCAGTTCCATCCAAATTCTTGCAAAAGGCATTATAATTTGTCCTTTTTATGGCTGATTCTCACTCTATGGTGTACGTGTGTGTGTGTGTGTGTGTATATGTGTGTGTGTATGTATGTATACACACACACACACACACACACACACACGCACATTTTGTTAATCCACTGATGAACTGATGGGCATTTGGATTGATTCCACATCTTTGCAGTTGTGAACTGTGCTGCAATAAACATTCAAGTATAGGTGTCTTTTTGATGAAATGACTTCTTTTTCTTTGGGTAGATACCCAGTAGCGGGATAGATGGATCGAATGGTAGGTCTACTTTTAGTTCTTTGAGGAATCTCCATACTGTTTTCTGTAGAGGTTGGTACTGATTTACAGTCCCACCAACAGTGTATAAGCATTCTTTTCTCTCTGCATCCATGCCAGCATCTATAGTTTTTGGACCTTTTAAAAAAAACCATTCTAATAGGGGTAAAATGATATCTCATTGTGGTTTTAATTGGCATTCCCCTGATGATTAGTGACACTGAGCATTTTTCATATGTTTATTGGTCACTTGTTTATCTTCTTTTGAAAAGCTTCTGTTCATGTCTTTTGCCTGCTTTTTAATGGGGTTATTTGGGTTTTTTCTTGCTGATTTGCTTGAGTTCTTTACAGATTCTGGTTATTAGCCCTTTATCAGATATATGGCTTGCAAGTATTTTCTCCCATTCTACAGGTTGTCTATTTGCTCTGTTGATTGTTTCCAACAAATTCTTACAGAAAATGCACAAGCAACTGAATAAGCAACAACATATTTTCAAAACTATACTTCTGGACAGGAATTCTATCTTTTGCTTAATGTCCCAGAGTAACAGTATCAAAGGAGATAGTAGATATATAAAAATGCTTAAAATAGCATTGATTGATATTAAATATTTATATATCCCTAGTTTTATGGCTCTCTCCCATCATCCATTTTTTTCAAACTCAATGTTTCTATAAAGTCATGATGGGCTTAGAATTATGAAAAAGCAAATTATTATTTAGCAGTCAAAAATAATTTAGTGAAGATTATATGGTAGTTTAGTAAAAGGAAATAAGGGCTCAAAGATAATACTAAATATAAATCTCAAATGGGAAGCTGCTGTCACAAATTTGTAGCCCAGAATATTAATAAAATATCACAGTTATATTTTTAATTTTTTAAAGCATACAAAATTATTCCCTTTTGACTAATGGTTAAAAAAGGAAAAAAAAAAAAAGGATAGGTCTTCAAAAAAAAGTTATGCAGGCTAGGCGCAGTGGCTCACGCCTCTAATCCTAGCACTCTGGGAGGCCGAGGTGGTAGGATTGCTTGAGTTCGAGACTAGCCTGAGCAAGAGTGAGAACCCGTATCTAAATATAGAAATAAAAATAAAATAAGTAAAATAAAAACAAAAATGAGTGACGCAGAGTAAATGGTGTTACAGAGTTTGTGGATTTCCTGTTCTCTTAACCAAAATTGGGAGGAAACATCTCACGCAGAAGCATTTTATCTAATAGACTCTGTGGGTATTGAAATAAATACTATACTTCCAGAATCAAATAAATCCTTCCTCAATAAGTCAGAAAGCATTTTCTTTCAATGCTGACTGGCAAAATTTAGGTACTATTAATAGTTTAAATCAAAAGACACCATCACCTGAAAACCTGGAAACACTTCACAGAAGATTAAGAGACAGACTGAACAAGAGATATAATTGTTCTGGCAGATTTAAGAGTATTACTATATGATCTGCTTTTCAGGATTTATCTTCAAATCAAATAGCTAAGACTCCTTGAAACAGCACTTTCACATGGCAGAAAGGAAAATATAAATTTTAAAAACAGCAACAAGTCAAGAAGAAGTAGAAAATCTGTATTCTGATTTCTCTTTGTCCCCTCTAACAATAAAATGTAAATTTGCTTTTGGTGGCTTAAGATGATCCTAAATCCTTCAGTTATTTAAAAATTACACTTCTTAAAGCTTTTAGAAGAAGTTTCCATATGATTGGTGCCAAAAGCAATACTATAGGAAATATGGATCTTCAAATCAATGAAATAGTGATGATCACAGGTCTACAGAAACAAAAAAAGCAAAGAAAAAAATAAAATGTAATAAAGTAACCAGTGACATCAGGACATGCAATAAAATTACAGACAGGAAAAAGAGTAGCTTAAAATGGGAGGTAGGTGATGGTCACGATGGAGGAATATTACAATCATACTTACAAACATCTGTAATTCTAGATTTATTCTAGAATTATCTGCATATCCAAGACATAACTATTTTAGTAATGTAATTCTAGGCAACAGACTTTCTAATTATAGTATGGTTAGGCATAAGACTCATTATTTTTCAAAAACCAGTTGTCACAACCAACTCTAGGACTTCAAAAGGTTCCTTTTTGAGGGAGAATTGACATATAATAGATAATTTTGGTTTGTCAATGAAATTCAGGAACCAAATGAGAACAGATAATTTTTTGAGATATAGCTACTGGATATCTGTAACTCAGGAGACAATTAGATTCTGAGCTTGAAGGCTACAGTAACTAGGTGGCTGAAGAAATTTAAAAACTCTCTTCCACCACCTGCCTTTAGTATCCCTAGTTCTTCAGGGTTCTCTCATGGGTCCTCTCCTTTATTTCCTCAGGAATCTCACCTATTTCAAAGGCCTTAATTCCCAACTACACTTACTATCTGCTAGGCATTGTGTTAAATGCCTTCTGTATGATAATTCCCTTTAATCCTCACAACCCCATGACATGGATGTTATTATAGCCACCATTTTACAGATAAGAAAACTGAAGCTTAGAGGTTAATTACCTTGTCCAAACTATAGTAAGAGCCAGGAATCAAACCCAAGCCTGTGTTTTTCCAAACCTGGGTCCTCTAACCTCTGAGCTCTACTGGCAAAAGACGGGAGTATGGGGACAGGGAATTTACATGTAGTTTGAAAATGCCTCAGAGATAATTCTAATACAATCCTCTCTCTCCACTCCACCTTTTAAAAACACATATTGATTACCGAATAAAGAAGAGTAAAAAAAACAAGTAAGCCTCCAATTTGTTCTTACGTGGTTTATATTTGCTTTTAGAAATGAGTTATCTGTTCTACCAACACTTATTCAAAAGAAAAAAAAAAAATGAAATGAGTTACCTGGTCCCAAAGTTGGGTGTATTTACAACGAGGCAGAATAATCTGTGTGTTTTTATGTACATCATATGCCTCTTTAATAAGACAACTATCTGTTAAATGAATGAATCAGGCCATACTCAAGTTACATCTTTGCAGTCTATAGTGGGGAGAAAAATGAACTACATGAGAAACATGAGAGTGTTAGAGTGCAAATGAAAATTGAAGGCTTTCTTAGCCTAATTTACAAAAATCTAAATAGGTCTTTCATGGGTTTCAGTAAGAGATGTTTGTATATGTGCAGGGCTATACCAATTAAGCCCATCAGTTACACTAAAGTTGCAAACATTCCCTAGAGATAGGATTGACAACCCTGTGACTAAAAACACAAGATCTTTAATACTTTTTGTTTGTTTTCCATAGTTTTCTTATTTTAAAAACATTGATGATAAAATGTTTTCTCCCTAAAGTTAAGACATGGTAATGAGGAAAGTCCAATAAACTGCCATCAGAGGAAAAAAAAATCCCTACATAGAAAAGATTAAAAATAATCTAATGACCCAGGTTCATTACTACGCATAGCAATTACAGTATTATAATGACTACAGCAATATATCCTTCAGCATTCTAAGCTTTTAAGGGGCTCCTTCTGGGTGACCTCACCAAGACAGGAGAATAGAAGGCAACCCACTCCTATCCCCGCCATGACAAGAATTCTGGACCCATCCACAGTTAAAGATCTCTTTCTCTCTACACCAAATGGTACCAAGTTGCTAATTTTGGGGAAATTTTAAGTCCACTTCTAATTTTGTTTACTTGCTTACTGTGAGGCTATCAACCATTACACTTTACTGTGGCTACTGTGCCTCACCCTTTCTAACCTGCTGCTGGCCAAGAAACAAGATAACCACAGTTATCAGAGAAGGCATAAGGTGCCTGTCTGAGACCCGACCCTGGGACCTGTTTTTCTGCCCTTGGCTGATTTCCCAAGTACCTCTTTCTTTCATCCCTCCAGCACCAGGGATTTAGTTGGCTTTCTTCTCTTTCTTTGGCACTGTCACCAAGTGCTTTTCTCATCTGGTGTTCTTTTTCCTAGGCTGGCTATGAATATACTCTGTCCTTTCTTTACTATCTCCCAAGAAAAGCTAGGTCTTTCTCTCTTCTTTTGTGAGAATTTTATTGTTACTCACTGCAGGGAAATATAGAGTGGATTACAAATATGGAAAAAAAGGTCTAGGAAATCTTAAACTTTCTCATCATGACTTTGCTCTTAATCAGTTTTACTAAATTCCCTTTGTTGGCTAATCCCAGAAGATAAGTCATTTCTTCCCCACTACACTCTGTAAAGGAAGGTATCTTATTGTCCTATGTCCAAAACCTAACAGCAAATGACAAATAGTAGGCTTCCAATACATGCCAACTACCTTATAAGTTCAATGATTAAAAATGTCAATACACTGAATTACAGAAGTAATTTAATGAACAAAGTTGATTATTAATCCATTTTCAGTCTCATATCAACTAAATGAATGCCTTGAAAAATAAAATCAAGCTAAGATTGAACATTCTAAAGAAAATACTGTATTTGCTTCATAAAAAACTCTGCATAAAAGAGTCTGGTGTTAAAAGGGTGATGTATCATTTTTATAGCAATAATACAGTACTCATTTTTCTTGTAATAACTAAAAAGAACTAGTTGTCAGTCTCACAGGAAAGCTAAAACTGAACCTTTCTTTGGCTCATTGCTTAGTTTTAGCACGTTCTTCACTAAGAGCATTTGCAGCTGATTATGAATGCATTTAAAATAAGCCCCACATCAAATGAGAAAGAATCAGATATCTTCTTTTTGAATAAGCCTCATCTGTAGCCTTTCAATTTTGTGACTAAAAGTAAAACAAAGGCAAATTCAGTGGCCTAGCCTAGTACTAGCTGAGACAGATAAGAATGATTGAAAAGAAATGTTTTTTTTTTTTTAAGTTGTTAAATTACTTCCTTTAGGAACAGTAGTAGCAGCTCAGAGATAGATATTTTAGTTGGTTTCTAGTCTCCTCCTCCTCCTCCTCTCCTCCAGACAGAGTGTTCTTTCTCAACCAACAAGCTTCCCTTTGTTTTGGCTTATACCACTGGCCTGAATAACCCCCCAAAGCTCTGGACACTATATGCCTATGGCTGAAAGCAATAAGAGCAGAGGGCAGAGCTTTGGTGCTTGGATCCCCAACGTCTATTTACAAAAGTGATGAATTTTTGAGTAGTCCATTTTCTAAGGTGACTTGCATTTTAAATATAAAGCAGTTAAGTTCTCATGAAAAGGTCACAAAACCATGTGGAATGACACTGCTGCAAATTCAGTCATCAACCACGGGTCTCACACCACAGACATGCTCTCCCATTATCCTCCTAAATGCCCCTTTCTCTTCTGAGACAATTACATACCACATCTTTCCTCACTCATCTCTGACCCCCCATGCATTCTCCATTTCTCTTATTCTCATTCCTCCCACTGATAAATCCATGTAGTCTATAGCCAGCTTTCTCTCCAAACTAAGTACAAACATAATCTCAACCATGCACTTGCACGTTTGTTGATGGGAGTGTAAATTGGTAAGTCTCTTAGAAAAGGAAATGGGGTGGCTGGAAGACAGAAAGGGAGAGAAACTTATTTTTCATCATATACCTCTCATTTTTCTACCATGTGTATATGTACACCCAGTTAAAAACGAATGGAATTTAAGTTACTTAACAGTCTCTATGCCTGACTTCAAACCTTGCTCCACTGGTTATCCCTGTCGTCCCCAGCTTCATCCTATTCCTTTGGCTTATTCAACATGCTCAAAATCTTCCATTAAAAATAGATAAAATTTTAAAAAATCTCCCTTCCCCAAGACTTTGAGTTCCCTTCTAGCTACTGCCCTCTGTCCTCACCGAAGCCTCTCCAAAGAACATTTACTCTTATTTTCTCTTTCCCATTTCATTCTTACCTCAACCCCACTACGACCAGATTTCTCCTGAAACCAGTCTCCCTTTGGTCATCGACAGGTCCTGCTAACTAATCCAAACACACTTTCTTAGTTGTTCTCTTATGTCACTTCTCGTCCACAGTGTTTACTATTCCCTACTTCAGCTCTCCTTCTTTGGCACTCCTGGAGCCTTCGTCTCACAATGTTCATTCTCAAACCCCTCACTGGATCACCCAGTTCCCTTCCCTTGATCCTTAAATGTTGGTGTTTTCCAGAGTTCTGATTGTGACCACATTTATTGTTGTTGCTTGTGTGTGTGTGTGTGTGTGTGTGTGTGTTTTCATTTATCCTTTTGCCACCCAACCACTACCACAGATTAAACTACCTCTTTGGTATTAATAACTCCCAATCTGGCTCTTCAGACAGACTTCTTCCTGAGCTCCACTTAAATTTCCCACAGGCTGACCATCATCCGCTGAATATTAGAGTCCTCCCTTCCCTCACCCTGTCCCAACCAATCCATTAACAAATCCTGTACAGTCTACTACCAATACATACCTCCAATCTACCCACTTTCTCCATTCCCTCTTCAACCAAACTAGTTCAAACTATTATCATCTCTTGGACTATAAACCAACTTCCTAACAGGGCTCCATGCTTACTTAATCTCTTGCTCCTCTCCATTCTCTATAAGGCAGCAAGAATAATGTTTTTAAAATTAAATTCCTTTTTTTAAAACTCAAAGTTTCACATAATATCTAGAATAAAATCCACACCTCTAATCACAGTCTATGAGGTCTGCCCCAGTCTGGCCCCTGCCTATGTGTCCTCTCTCATCTTGCACCACTCTCCTCCTTGAGCATACACAGGCTTTTGTCACTTCCTTCACTTTCTCGTCACACTCTCTCCTATCTCTGGGCCTTTGTAACTGTTGTTCACTGTACCTGGAATACTCTTCCCTGTTATTCTTTATATGGTAACTACTTCAAGTCTCCTCAGGAAGAAGTTACCAGTCCACTTGATCTAAAGTAAAGCAGCCCACCTTTGTTCTCTAACTCAGCATCTAATTTGTTTCTTTCACACATATATTACAATTTACTTCCCGCAAGTCTTCTTGAAAGGAAAGGGAAGGTGCCATCTTCTCCCTTTCCTCTTTCTTGCAGATCAGAACCACAATATAAGGCAGGAGCTCAAGCAACTCAACAAATAATTGCTGCTGAAATGAACTATTAATTAAACTGGTAGGTGAATTCTTTCACCATTAACATGAATAATTCATCAACCCCATTGTCACACAATATAGTACAACACTCTTACATTAGGCCCTATTTTATCTTAACTATGCCTTTTTTGTGACTTGTCAAAAACCTTTGTAAAGGGAAAGAACTCAAAGTTTGGCAAACATTGACAGATAAATATAGACAAGTTTCAAAGACCTCAATGATCTTTACAAAATGAATTAGTTCCACCTCTATACCACCAGCAGACTTTGTATGCTCATTTTCTAGCATGGATAAACCACAATGCCAGGTACTTAAACAGGATATTCCCAAGGTTATGTGAGTCAGTAGTAAAGGTAGGAATAAAGTCAGAACATTACATATTAAACAGCCAGTTACAAAAGAAGGGTCAATAAAATGACCTTAATTAACTGGTCAATCAGCTATTTATTAGATAGTTTTCAATAAATGCTACTTGAACTAAAAATACTAAAGATAAACAGTAATATACAACCATCTCTGCCCAAAGGGAAGTTAAAGATTTAAGACGATCTAAGATTCAAAAGGATTTAATGATCTCCACGATCTAGATTAGATCTAATATCTAATGAGCTAAGAAATCTAAGAAACTAAGATACCACCAGATCATAAATATTTAATGAGTATTACAACAGAACTGTCCCATAGACAGTCAGTGGGAGGAGAGCTCTTTTCTAGCTGAAGTGGCTTGGCTTCACAAAGGAGGTAAAATTTAAATGGGCTCCTTAAGTTTGAAAAGATTTGCATAGGTGAGAAGAGAGTGTAAAGGAATATAAAAATCTCAGCACCCCCTCCCTCCAACTCCTTATGCAAAAGAGAACTAAAGGCCTCAGGCACATAGAAAGGACTGGCCCCACAGACCACTGATTACGGAAAGTCCCTGCTGGCCTCCCACAAGTGAACAAATGCAAACTGTAACCTTAGGTCAGCAGGCTACTTTTAGCTCTTAAAACTAAAGTCTGTTCTGATTCTACACTAAATGTATTACAAGTTTATGTTCACAAGTGCAGAACAGAGATAAGATAGGATCAGACATTCTTCCACCTATCCAGAATATCCACATTATTGATGCTTCTTTCACTCCTCTTTTCTCTTTTAACATTTGCCTTATCTTATGTAAAATGTAGATTGGGGAAAAACAGCCACAGGTTTTCCTGCCACTTTTTCCACCAAGCCTTTCAGAAACACCAACTCGAAGTAAGTATTGCTTCCCAACATTTCCCACTTTTCTCTAAAACACCTTTTTTAAACGTTATATTATAGTTGTTCCTCTGATAACCTATATACCCCTTACAGCAAACATACTCAATTTATTTTTGTACTCCCCCACTTTCTTTTCACAAGTAAAGATCTTGATAAATAACAATATGGCAACAGCACTGTGTATGGCTAAGAACATAGACCTTGAAAACAGATTGAGTTCGAATCTTAACTCTGCTGTTTATTAGCTATATGACCTTGGACAAGTTACTTAACCTCTCTGTGCTTCAGTTTCTTTATATATAAAATGGAGATAACAGTAGGTATTTCTAAGGTTGTCAAATTTGGCTTAAAACAGTGTAAGCACCATAAAAGTATCTATTAAATACATAAAATCACTCTTTAGAGTGGAAAAATACTGAATATTCTATGATAGCTGTGTAAAGCCTTATGATCTATGTAAGGAAAAGCAAAATGTCAAACGCAAAGCCAGTCTTCAGGTATGAACAGCCATATACAATTTTTTTTATAAATCTTCTTATGTATGCCCTAAGGATTAGCTGTGCCCTTTATAGTCTTCCTGATATTAACAATGGTTTTGTTTTAGTTTGACATTTCAATATTCTGAGAAAATCTTTAGTTCAGCTTCCTGAACAGCCACCTAATTGGTCTCCTTGCTTTTAATCTATTCTCCACAAGTTTAGGCCTAGTCTTTCTAAAATGCAAATCTAATGTTTTTCCACTGCTACAAACCTGCTCCATTCCATCTTCCTTAGGATAAAGTTTATTTATTTATTTATTTTTGAGACAAGAGTCTCACTCTGTTGCCAGGGCTAGAGTGCCGTGGTGTCAGCCTAGCTCACAGCAACCCCAAACTCCTGAGTTCCAGCGATCCTGCCTCAGCCTCCTGAGCAGCGGGGACTATAGGAGAGCACTACCACACCCAGCTCATTTTTTTCTATTTTTAGTAGAGATGGGGTCTTGCTCTTCCTCAGACTGGTCTCGAACTACTAACCTCAAGTGATCCTCCCCTCCTGCCTCAGCCTCCTAGAGTGCTAGGATTACAGGCGTGAGCCACCTCGCCTGGCCAGGATAAAGTTTAAACCCCTTAGTATTTCATATAAAATCTTCCTAATCTGGCCTCAGCCTAGACTCCAGCTTCATTTTGCAGCACTTCTCTCCATGAAACCTAAATCACCTGCCACAGCTCAAAGGCTTGCTGTATGTCATTCCTTTTGCCTAGAATACCTGCTTGTAAGTTTACTAAGGCTTCCATACAAAATAACAGACTTGGGTGGCTTAAACAACAGAATTTTATTTTCTCACAATTCTGGAGGGTAGAAGTCCAAGATGAAGGTGTTAGCAGGTTTGGTTTCTCTCAGACCATTCTCCTTGGTCTCCTTGATGTATCCTCACATGGTCTTTCCTCTGTGTGTGCATCTCTGGCGACTCTTCTTGTGTCCAAATTTCCTCCTCTTATAAGGACACCTGTCAGACTGGATTAGGGCCCACCCTAATGACCTTAACTTAATTAGCCCCAAAGCTATCTCCAAATATAGTCACATTCTGAGGTTATAGGAGTTAGGGCTTCAACATAAGAATTTTGGGAAGATACAATTCAGCCCATAACAACTCCTTTCCCTTTTCTCTGCCCAGGCT
Source organism: Eulemur rufifrons (assembly GCF_041146395.1). Lineage (NCBI taxonomy): Eukaryota > Metazoa > Chordata > Mammalia > Primates > Lemuridae > Eulemur > Eulemur rufifrons. The sequence goes on along the minus strand of NC_090983.1, from coordinate 31,192,847 downwards.
AATAATTCCTATTGTTTTTCCAAGACTGGCCCAAGCCTTTCCACTCCAGGCTGATCTCAGTGCCCTTTCTCTGTGCTTCCACGGTACTTCTACACTGCTCTCTGTATGCTGCTGTCCTATTGTTCAACATGCTATCATAATTGTCCCTTTCCCTCTTCAGACTGTATTGCTTAGAGCAAAGACTATATCCCTAGCACTAGCACACACTGTTTGGCCCACAGAAGGTATATAATAAAGATTTGATTATCGAGGGGAAGTGAAGGAAAGAACATAGACCTTGAAGTAAGATAAGCAGGGTTCAAATCCTGGCTCCACCATTTACATATCTTGTGACTGGGCACTAAATGCTGAACTTCCATTCTAAATAAGGCAGTCATAAAGATAAATGACTTAATTATAATAAAAGCCCACAGTTGTGGGCTTGGTACACAGCAGGTGCTCAATAAATGTTAAAGATTCTGATCTTGCCAGGTTTGATACCCAGTTCTAAACTTAGTAGCTACATGACCTTGAGTATGTTTACTACCCTCTCTTTGCTTTAATTGCCTGTCTATAAAAACACCTCATAGTGCTGTTGTGAGGATAAGTTAACATAGGTATTTTAGATGAGTATCTAGAACACGGTACTATGTAAATGTTTTCTATTATAAGAAAACTGCAGGTCTGAACAGATATGACTGTAAACCATGAATAATTTAGTTCCTTTAATCACTAAGTCATTTAAATGTAACTATTACCTTAATGCCTCAGATTTCTTACCAACTAAACAGGATGGTAACTAAAGAGGCTCAAAGACTGGTACAGATGATGTAATCAGAGCTCAAAATAAACATGAATAATATATTATCATCTGTCTCATTCCTTATATTGGTGTTTAACATATTTTGGGCACGGAAATAAAATTTTTAAGAAACAAGTTTTTCTACTTTGTGAATATAGATGTTAACCATTTGCAGTATGGAATAACACTCATTGGCTCATATTTTCAACTGTAGACTCAAAACCTGTGAACTGGAAAAGACCCTTGTGATGAAAGTCTAATTGTATCATTTCTTACATAAGTAAACTGAGATGCATTTGGAATGGGCTTTTGAGGTCTTCCTGAGCAGCTCTGTGAGGGATGGGAACTGTAGACAGAGAGAACTTGTTCAAAAGCACTAAAGCAGGGGGCTCAGGACTTATTCTAGATGCCCAAAGTGTGCTGGAACCAGTCTTCGGAAATAACACTGGCAAAGCCTTTTTAACCATTCGACCCTTAACAACTGTAATTTCTGAAGCAAATATGTTACCTGACCTGTAACTTTGAAACAAGGCAGATCTCGATTTAAATTCCCACTTGTTACATAAGCTTCAGGTTAGCGCAATAGGTTTGCTAAAGTGATTAGGTGAGCTAATGTATGTAGAGCTAGAATGCCTAGCTGATTGCAAGTATTCAAATGTTGGTTCTCTCTGACCTCTTCCATTATATGAATAAAAGTCTGTAAGATAACCAAACACTGTCTTTCACATGGTATGTGCTTGCTGACTTATTGGACATCACTTGATTTTAAAAATAGGAAGCTGGAATAACTGCTGCGATGATAAAGTATCTTCATCCCTGCCCTTTCTCACCACCAGAAGTCCTTCACAATTTGTTTTGAAGTGTCACATCACCACCATTAACATGCTATTTGGAGATCACTGTAGCTCAGACTTGCAATTCAACAGCAAAGATTTGAGTCTGGGAAAAATGAAATAGACCAAGAACTGGAAGAATTCATCTCATTTTGTTTCTATGGTCCATTTCAGCTTGATGAATTTCCGGTAAAAAGTTACTTTTTTTTTTTTTTTTCCGGTGCAGAAAAAGGTCTAAGTAAATGGTGCATGAGCAACTAAGTTCACCCCTATTATTATGACCCAGAAAATGTTTAAATTGTTTGGGAGATTATTTTTATGCTGGTACTACAACTATCTGCCAATATCCATTATTCACGCTTCAAACTAAAGTCAACCGTTTTTCTTTTCAAAGATATGTGGCGTCTGGCTCAAAATCAATTTCAAAGAAAGCCCAACTCGATTCAACACAGAAAGAGCTCTCTCCTCCCGGTTACATCACAGATGGCGACCTAGGCTTAAGGATTAATGCCCAGACACTAAAGCCACTCATCCTAAAAGATGGGGCTCCAGATGGATGCTGTCCCGCAAAGGATGAGAGGCTGCCAATCCTCGGAGGTACAGCTGGGGTGAAGCCAGAGCCCAGCGCCCATCACTTTGCACCCGCACTTGGGAAACCCACTTCTCACAACCCGGCGGGGATCCAGCCCTCCAGTACCCAGCCTCCGGCTCTGTAGTCTGAGCGTGACCTCCGAGGATCGGAGGAGCGCTGGGCGGGGAGCCTCCTCCGCCTTCAGGGGAAGTTGGCAAGGGCAAGTTCGAGTCGTGCGCGGGAAGGTTACTCACCCGAGTGGCCCGGCGTCCTGCGTCGTCCGCCAGCGCTCCTCGGAGAGAATCCTCTGGAGCTGCGGCAGCCTGACAGCGGCGGCTGAGAGCAGCAGCCTAAGCTGCTGCCGCTGCCAGTAACCGCCCGGGCGTGGCAGGGACAGGAGGCCGACTTCACAGCATCATCATTTGGCGACCTCAGTTCTGCAGCGACGCCGGGTCAATGGCAGCCTCCGCAAAGCTGGGGAAGCTCGAAACAAACCCACTCTCCCGACAGCCTCCACGGCCCCAGCGCACAACCTGCCGGGACTTGTGGTTTTCCGACCGCCCCGCCCCAATCTCGAAGGCCCCGCCTTCTCACTGTCCAGCCCCGGGGCGGGGCCGCGGCGACCCGGCCCGGGTCGGGTGAATGCCGTCCCAGCGGGTGTCCTGGGTGTGGGGCCGAAGTGCAAGCCGACTGTCCGGATCCCGGCAGCACCGCCCTCCTGCGACCCGCGCTGGGAGCGGGCCTAGCGCGCTCGCCTCGCCCCTCCTCGAGCCGGGCTCCGAGGTTCCCCGGCTCCGGCCTCCGCCCCCGCCCCGCACTGCTGGCACCCTGAAGAGAGTCGCTGGCCGTGGTGGCCGCTGGGGTAATGAGGGGAGGCGGGCCGGGGAGGGGAAGGTTTGGGGGCTGGAAGGGGACGGGAGGCAGTGCAGCTCGGTCGGCGCACGTCCCGGGAAGCCAGAGGCCGGAGCTGTCCGCCCCTCCTCGAACCGGTGCTGGCGGAGCCGTGGCCGCGGGGCGCTCGGCGTGGCGAGCGGCGCAGCTCGGGCTCATCTAGGAGCCCGGCCGCCGGTCCTCAGCCCGCACGGTGGCGCCTGCTGGGTTGGCCGCCAGGTGCTTGGGGCCTGAGCCGCCCGTGGTGCCCTCTCCCCGCGGCTTTCACCTTTGGCCGAGCTCGCGGGCCTGGCGCGTTTCCAAACAGAAGGCACCCTTTGGCCCCGGCTCTATCTGCCACTTTCTGCGAGTTCGCTACAAAGTCGCTTCAAAGCAGGACTACAAAGAACTTACAAAATTAAATGCTCAAGCGCCGTTTTGTCCTCAGTATTAAGTTAATCGTTGTGTTTTCTCCTCGTGGATTTGTTGGGTCAAGTACCCTTCTCAAAACTTGATCAGGATTTGTGACACAGCGCCGGCCCAACACAGTGCCTGACACATAAGCTCTCAGTAAATATTTGTGGAAAGCTTGAGTCACGATACTAAGTTTGGAAAATTCTATCGAGCTATGCGTCGCTATGACCTTTGTTAAGATTTTACGGGTTCCCAAGATCACTTTGAAACTTACAGTAATTTTAAAGCTGAACGGAGACTTGAATCGGGTTTTTTTTTTTTTTTTTGCGTTCCTTGTAACAGTGGCCTCTGTTGGATACCTAACTCAAAACCCGTGTTCTGTAAGTAGATGCGCTCTTTGGTTTCCACAGAAAGTGTTAATCTTTCACATTAAAGCCTTCGGATGAACCATTCTATTATGGAACAAATTAAAATTATTTATAAAGCTTTATCATAATTAGCTTTTTGGATACAAGTGCAAGGAAGGGACTACACTGATGTACTTGTGAATATACTTAAAAATATGTCTCAAGTATGATTTTTTCAAAAGGATTTATATTCATATCTAGTGAAAGAACATGCAGTAGAAAATTAGCAGCAAATCCCCCACCCCCATGTCCTTGGAAGGTGCAGCTGCTGCCTTGACCTCAAAATGTCTTGTAAAATTATCTCTTAACAGTCTGGTGTATCTAAGGCAAAAACCTCTGGGATTAAACCACTCCATTGGGACAATTCTTTTAATACTAACAATTCTCACAGATTGTGCCAGCTTCTTCTGAGCTTTTCTGAAAAATAGATAATATAATGGAGTTTCAAATTGTTTTGTTTTTCAAGACGACAAAATCAGTAACAACTCGCTGATTTTAATAATTTTACTTTTTTCACTTTTGTATGCTGCTGAAAAAAGCAGGATACAAAATCACGATAACCAGAAAATTCAGTTAATCATGACATCCCTAACTTTTCTAATTGTGGGAAAGTCAGCTACAGGTGGTCAGGACCTTGTCTGCCTTGATTATCAATGTGTGTCCCCAGTGCCCAGAGCTGGTAGCTGTTCATTAAACACATGTGGAATGAATACTTGGCTGTGACAGATAGCAGGGTAATGACGTGTGTGTGTATAGTTTCTTCATGTATTTGGATATCTCCTTAGAAGAGATTACTAGAAGTGGGAATTTTACTGGGTCAGGAGGTATGAATATTTTCATGGGTATTGAAACATTGCCAACTTGCTTTCCAAATGAGCCTTACCATTTTGCACTGCCATCAGTATATTTGAGTATACCTTTCAGAGAATCCACCCAAGCTTTTATATTGATCCAGTGCTTGGTAGTTATGAGCACTTTCAGATGTATCTCATTTGATGTCCATCACCTTGTAAGGTAGGCAGGGTAGGCATTGCTTCCCCCTTTTATAGCACAGCAAACTCCAGGGCCTTAAATTGATGGTAATGAAGACAGGTGACAACATAATTATACTCTTTCAGGTTCTTCCTCCCATTCTCTACCTTTGGTTCGTAGTGAACATCCTGAATAAATTCATTTCTTTCCTTAGTAAAATTGAATACTGCTCTATAATATTTATGGTTTACAAAATCTTCCTTTTCTCATTTTGCTCAGATATTTGTAGATGGCTTCATCAGATTGGGGAACATCATTAAAATGAAATATGAAGCACAATTTAGATGAAAGAGATATTGGTTAGATGTAAGAGAATACCCTGCATTAGCAAACAGTACATTGCCACCCTTTCTATTAGTAAAGATCTGGAAACCTTTGATGGTGCTTTTATATTCCTTGAATCTGAAGAAGTTACTGTTAATATTTTAAACCTCTGTTGCAGAATCTTCACAAAGTATTGAGATTAATACTCTGTTAGTGCAAGTGGACAGGAATTATTTGCATTATAATCTGCATATCTCTGATATCTGTCAACAAATTTCAAGAATAGAATTGAGAACTAAAAATCATAAGGTAAAAAAATTTTAGCATACAAAAATGTTATTTTCACATGAAAACTAAAAAAAAATTCTTTTTTTCTAAACGTGTGGCAATAAGAAAACATTAGTTCCTAGTGTGTTACTAATCCTGATTCTTTCCCGTTTTTGCTGATCAGGGATCCCAAATGTCTTAATAGGTAATTAATCCAATAAAAAAGCTTTGGAATTCCTCAGAGTTTATTTATAAGTAGAACCATTGGAAGTTCTTGGAGTTTATTTATAAGTGATACCGGTTTGTATCAAAAGTGGGTCCAAATTTGGTTTTCCATATTCCTTTTACATTTGCTCAGAGTTTTTTTTTTTAAAAAAAAAACATAGAAAAGATAGGGAAGGAGAGATGTAAGTATATTGAGGCTTTGGAAATATTCAGAACCTCCCTTCATTTTCACTCTGCTTTTCTGTTGTGATGTCAGATCCCAAATAGTGTTCAGTAAAAAGAAATGTTCTTTAAAGACACTTTTTAGGAATATCTCTAATCCTCGTGTCAAGGAATAGCTGCCTAAATATCAGGTGAGTTTATGGCAATTAGTTGTTCAAGGAACTTTCATGTGAATCTGAATTATTTTGCTTTTGTTTTTTATAGGAGGGTATTTCTGCATCTTGAAGGTAAAACAAAAATCTTCGAAATAAATGGATTTTTGTCACTTTCTGTGAACTAAAGCGATTCAATGTCTCTGTTGGTAAGTTTTTGTTAACATAGATCTGATTTGGGGCCGTCATAGTAGTTGGACATTAATGCATTAGTGCAGAGCCGTAACAGAAGGCATATTCTGACTGGGTGTGGTCACTCAGGCCTGTAATCCCAGCAATTTGGGAGCCTGAGGTAGAAGGATCGCTTGAGGCCAGGAGTTTGAGACCAGCTTGGTGAGACATCACCAAATTTAAAAAAAAAAAATTTTAAATTTAAAAAAAACTCTCAGATGTTGTTTTGACCTGCACAACTTCTGGTTTTTAGAAATGAATTAAATTATCATGGAGTTTTTGTCTCTTTCGGAAAGAACTTTTACACTATCTTAATATATGTTCATTATTCTAATCCTTTATCCCGTGTCCACTTTTTCTCATTCATATGTCGTACTTAGATCTGGCTCTCCCATCCAGTTAGTTATGTTTTATTCTTTAAATCTTTCAAAAATCTCTTTTATAAATTCCTGTCTGACTAAAGGCAAGCAAAATAGTATTTTAAAAATTAGTCCTTTGACTTAACAATCAGACAAAAAACATTTGGTTCCATGTATAATACGAGGTATAGATGCCAACTGGTTTTCTATTTATATTAGATCCATGATATCTACTTTAGATTAATTAGCTTGAGAACTTTCATTCTTTCTTATATACAATATAATATTTGAATAGGGAATTTTTATATTGACAATGATCTTTTAAAAAGTGATGAGTATATTTATGTGATGATTTATAGTTTACAGATATTTTCATATATTTCTTTCATTCTTTAAAATTGTGAGCAGTTGGCAGGGCAGGTGATATCATCCTCATTTTGAGTTGGCCCAAGATTGCAGAGAATTTGAACCAAGTCTCAGACTTATATCTGCTGAACTGCTCCATCTGTTGCCAAGGTTGAGAGGCAGAACTATGAAGTTAGAAGACTATAATGTTAGTTATATGGAAAATAAAAGTAACGCTTTACCACTTAAAAAGGAAGCTTTATATATCTGGAAAATACATTGAAGTGGAGTACCTCCTCTAAAGCAGGGATCAACAACATTCTGTAAAGGCCATAGTATTTGCGTGCCATATGATCTCTGTTACAACTACTCTTCTGCTGTTGTAGTGTGAAAGTGGCCATAGGCAATATGTAAAGGAATGAAAATATTCCAGTAAAACTTTATTCACAAAAACAGGGGGTGGGTCAGATTTGGTTCAAAGGATTAAGATTTATAATTTTACATCAATTTGTAAGTTGGAGAAGATACAAAAGGGCATTTAGTCTAGTCCTCTCATTTGATAGAAGAGGATTCTGAGATTCAGGGGGCTGTGTGGTTGCTTAGGGCTTCCAAATTTTGGAAAAAGGGTATCTTAATCTATTCCATAACTATGGATTTTGTGAAAAATGTGATATGTGGATTAATGGGTGATTTATATTAGTTTACTTTGTTAATTTTAACTTTTATTAATACATTTTATCAGCAGTGATGAAATATTTTAGAATCTTTTGACTCAAAATATTCACTTTTTTTCCTAAATGAGAAATTTGTACAACTGAGATAAAGTTGATATTTTTACTTATGGAGGATTTCCTCTCCATTCAAGTTTTACCCTCTATTTGAGAACTAAGAAATGGTCTTTCCAAAGTTGCAGCATATGTAAAATATTTTCTTTTAGATTCTTTATAAGTTCCAACTGATTTTTATTATACTTCACTATTATGATAATGGATAAAGAAATTCTATTCAAAAATATTTTGAGGAAGCTTTCTTCTGGATAATATAAAATCATTGTTCTGCCTGAAATAGATTAATGTATAGATTCTTCATGAGCTATTATATTCACCAGCATCTGATTGATACAGTGTGGATATAAAAATGATTTGAAAGATAAGATATGATTATTTAGTGATTTTATAATCTGGGCAGCTAATGAATATGCTAACATTTTTTAGGAGGGGAGAGCAAAAATATTCTGCCTTATAATATGGGATGGTTTTACCTGTCTTCATATCTAATAGTGATTATTTCTTGGGCTATGAAAATTTTATATAAAGATGAAATAGTCTGCCATATTTTATAAAATGTTTAAAATATCTATTTTTCAATATTTTATATAAAATATAGAAATGTTTTCTATATTTTCATAAACTGACAACATGGATCACAACTCTTATTTTGAAAATAAATTGCGATCAATTTAAATTTTTTAAAAATGCCCAAAATGTCTTAAATTATCTTTTATTAATATCAAGAAAAGTGATAGGCATTTTTTAGAGAGAATGAATCTTTTAATATGCTTCAGTATATTTTGATGTTTGTGTCAGGGTTCTCCCAAACGGCCCCAGGTTTGATGATTTGCCAGCGGGGACAAATACTCATATCAAAGTACTTAGCATATACTCATACTCACAGCTAAGATTTATTAGCAAAAGGATACAAAGTCAGCAAAGGGAAAAGGTATGTGGGACAAAGTTCAGAGGAAACCAGGCTCAAACTTTCAAGAATCTTCTCTCAGGCTGGGGGTGGTGGCTCATGCCTGTAATACTAGCACTCTGGGAGGCCGAAGCAGAAGGATCACTTGAGCTCAGGAGTTCAAGACCAGCCTGAGCAAGAGCGAGACCCAGTCTCTACTAAAAATAGAAAAATTAGCCAGGCGCTGTGGTGTACACCTATAGTCCCAGCTACTCGGGAGGCTGAGGCAGGAGGATTGCTGGAGCCCAGGAGTTGAAGGTTGCAGTGAGCTATGATGATGCCACTTCACTCTAGCCCAGGTGACAGAGCAAGACTCTGTCTCAAAAAAAAAAAAAAAAAGACTCTTCTCTCAGTGGAGTCACATAGGATGAGCTTGATTCCCCTAGAGTTGAGACATGTGAAATGTTGCCTACCAGGGAAGCTCATTAGAGACTCACGCTCAGGGCTTCTGTTGGGGATTGTCAAGTAGGTACCCTTTGCTCATAGATAGCAAAATTCTAGTCTCCAGAAAAAAAAGAAAGCATAAACCATATTATTTGCACAAACAGTGTAGGCATAGTGAGCCATTCTTATCAGGGAATGATGGGAACCCTCCCCAAATCCAAATTCCCAGATACCAGCCAAGGGTCAACCTTGTAAGCAGGCCTTTTCTAAGGATAGCAGTTCTAGGCCTGCCTATGTTAACTCTTTTTTACACAATGGTGTTAATCATTTTTGGAAAAATTCAGGGTAAATACTGCAAAAAATAAATACCAAATATAAGATATACATGACCTAACTGGTGATTATTTTCAATGTGTACAACAGTAATATGTATCTTCAAACCTGTTTTATTATGTTATTCACCATTGAAAACCAATAGAAACTTCGCAGAGGAATCAATTCTACAGCTATTTTGACATTGTTAGCTTCTGTTCTTCAGGCTGAGTCATACATCAGTGAGAATATATACCAAATTATTGTGATAGATTGACAAATTATACAGACTGTAGGAATTCAACTGAAAATAATCAGTAATATGGGCTATCTGGGAAAATGACTAGTTTGATTAGTGAGAAATTTGGCATATTTTAAAAGAAGGGAAATTTGATTACTTTTAAGTAACTGACTACAAAGTATTAAGTAGACTGGATGGCCTTAAGAGACTCATTTGATATTATATGTTAATGTTCATATAATAATGAATGTTCATGAAATGCTTGAAAATATTATAAAAGTCTCTCATACGATATGTTTATACTTTTCTTTTGACATACCTTTTCTCCCTAAATAGTATAAAGTTGGCTTAACCCCACTTATTGATGATGTGATAAATCACCTATAGGTGTTACATTCCTTATTGGCAATATATTATAACAGAACCATGGCTTAATATGAAGGAAAATGTAAATTGTGATAATAGAAGTAAGTCTCTTTTAATTTGCTTTGAGTTGATACTAGAAATGTTTGTCACCTTAAGAAACAAAATTGGTTCCAAATACATTCAATACATGTTTGAATGTGGAATAACATGGTTCTTACACTTAAGAAAAATGTCTGAGGGTGAAAGTAAAAATTATAATGAATACAGCAGAATAATCTTTAGCTAAATATTCAGAAGAAAACCTCAATGGTAATGAAAGAGTTAAAAATTAACACCAACTTTTAAAATGAATTGATGTTAAGACCTGAAGAGAAGAGACGGCAAAGATCAGAGATAGTGCCAAGTAAAATTCTAACAGATGTGAAGTTTGTTTTCTGCACGCCCAGCTACTCTCCCTTCTCTCCCATACTGAGTACCTCCATGCTATGGATCCTGGCTTCAATTCCAGGTTCCTACATGCTGCCCTTTGTCTCTGCTGCCCATGCCAGTCAACCATTTTGTGTCTACACCACACCCCTGCTTATCCTCTGACTTATTTTTCACTTATTTAATGTATTTCTGACTTCCAGGATTGTTTCTGCACTTCAAGAACACAAGTTGAATCACTCAGACCCGAAAAACAGTCTGAAACCAGTATCCATCAATACTTGGTAAGAAAATGGTTGAGTACAATTAATACTCCTTGGCCTTCTTAATACCATTCACACCTGGTTTTCCTATATCTCTTTTTCTTTCCAGTGTCTTTTTCTTCTTTCTCTTGCTGTTCTCCAAGAGTCTATAATTAGCCTCTTCCCTTCTTCCTAAACTGGCTCTCCCTAACAGTTTCACCTATTTCTATGGCTTCAGTTGCTCAGATTTCAGATTGTCCTGGAGTTACCTCAGGTTTCCTGAGGGGATGCTGGCATCAAGCAGAACCGATGATTCTCAGATTTTTACCAGCAACCTGGACTCTTTCCTGGGCACCAAAGTATCTATAGAATACTTCTGGTTGGGTTTTTCAAAGGCATCTCTACTCAGTTTGAGTAAAACCTTGATCTTCTCTCCAACTTCACCAACTGCTTTTTTTTTAGCTACTGAAAACTCATCTACTATGTCATCCTAATTAGAAGCTTTCTGATTATCCTCACACTGACTCTACCTCTGACCCCATATTTATTATACACCAAGTCTTACGAGTCTTTCTCTGAAGTGAGTTTATCTCTGAAATGCCCTTGCATCTGTCCCCTACTTCCCATGAGCACTGCTGGAATTCAAGACTCATTGTCTCTCATCTGGGCTGTTGCAGGGGACTCATTGCCTCTAGTCTCCTAGACACCCCCATAGTCTTCTCCCACCACTCATATCAGTGGTCAGTACTGCTACTAATACAGGCCTGCTTGTGTCCCTTTCCAGCTTTAAAACTTCCACTGGCTTCCTAAAGCCTACGGAATAAAGGCCAAACTTCCTAGCATGATATAAGGACTCTTAATGGTGTAGAACATGTCTGCCTTTGAGTTTCATTTCTTGCTACTGAGTCTTAGCACATTCTGTCCTCTCTCCTTAAAATACTGTTCTCTCTCTGAAATTTCTCCCCATCCATATAGAATTGGTTCAAATATCACATCTATGAAACCTTTCCACTTACACTTTTTGTTCCATTCTCCCGTATATTGTAGACATTGCCATAAAATAGTACTTAGGATATTATCTCATGATGATTAGTATCTGTGTCTCGCCAGTTATAATGTGATCCCCATAAAATTAGGCATCATGTCTTACTCATCTTTATCTTCTGTAGGCAATGCCTGATATATTAAAGGAACATCCTGTATTTCTCTGGGATCTTTTTCTCCCTTAATCCATATTTTATACTGCAGTTTTTACTGCAAAATGGAACCTGTCTTGCAAATGCCTTATTAGCTACAAAGTAAGATAATCTCAGTTAATCATGCTTATAATTTAATATAGTCCTATCTTCAGCTCTCTTTATTTTTGTCATTTCACTTTTTCTTCACTAAAACCCAAAGTCTTCTAGTTGCTTGCCTTTTAGTACAATAGAATGTAATATCCAACCTGAGTTTTAATCAAGTAATACCCTTCAGGTTGAGGTTGTGTTGAGGTAGAGAGTAAAGTGACTGTTGTTGTCTCCATGTTGTTACTGAGAGAGAGGCCTATAACTCAGGAAACTTCCTTGGGTGCCACTTGGATCCTTCAAAGCTCCAGGTCGAAGCCATTTTATATTTTAAGGAGCTAAATCTCGCATCTCTGTTATTGGAGTTAGACTAAAATTCTGAGTGAGGGAAGCAGAAACAAATTCTCTCTGAAGTCTTCCGTGGAGGGGTTGTGTAATGTAAGTTGACACCAGCTGGAAACTCGTGCCTGATGATTAGAAGAACCTTTCTGGGCTCTCCCTGAGTCATGCTTAAAAACACCATCTGTTGTCTTTTGTTTGGGCAACTTGTAGTTCTCCCTTGGCCTGGACCCTATAGACAGGATTAAATTTTATGGTACAATGTCATGTTTGGAGGACAGTCTGGTTTTCTAAATGATTTGTGTCTCTTATAACTGTGGAAAGCCCTCTATCTGTAGAAAAGCCCATTTTCTATAATTGACTTTTGCAAATGAAAGGCTGTGATGTTTGAGTTGAGATGCTGCTTTTTAAAATAATGCAATTTTAGCATTTCAGTGATTCATGAAAGGCCGTCTAGTCCAATTTTCAACCTATCCAGGGAGTATTCTCTACAATATCTCTGAGAATTAATGTAGAAATTTAAATAAAAAGAGCTCCCTCATAGAAAATAAAGTAAAATGGAAAGGTATATTCCACCGTAAGTGAAAGTCTGGCAGAGTCTTTCCAAAACCACTTCAGCATGACGTTCACTGGCTTTGGTTGTTGAACCATGATATGGGGTCTGTTCCTCAGTCTCTTGGAATCAGAAACTGGATTTAGTCACCAAACTTAGAGTGGATCCATATTTTAGCCTCAGATCCACATTAACCAAGCAATTAGAGTGATTTATAAACCCAGTCTCCTAGTGTCAGAGGAAATGGTGCCCTTACATTGCATCATCAGTCCGCTCTTTCTTTACAGTAAAGTTCCATCAGAAACCAAATCTTAATTAGAAGCAGTTTAATTTATAAGGGAGAACTAATGTCAGGTGTCAAAAGTACTTGAAATTCATATCACAGTATTTTCTTCTGTTGTAAGCAGACATTTGTAGGCATCAAATCCTTTCTTTTGCTAGCCTTCCATTTGCTGACCATTCCATCCTCACTTCCAGTTCTTGGGTGTACCTCCTTTTGCTTCAAGTACTGTCAATGGTGGTCATCCAGCCCCAATTGGAATATGTCAGTGGAGAGAGGATGATATGAGGAAGCAGCTTGGTGCCTGACCCACTGTTGGATGGCACCAGTTACTGCGAATTTCTTACACTGAACTGAAATATGCTTCCTGTAGCTTCTGTCTCCTAAGCTCAGCTCTGCTCTCTGAACAATTATATTTACCCTTCTACATTAGTCTTCTAGTTACTTGAAAATGGCAACTATATACTTAATATTATCTTTTCCAGATCAAGTATTCCCAATTCCTTCAGTGTTGCCAGAACCTTCACCAAGATGTTTGGTTTTCTCTAGACCTCACCATTTTGCACTGTCCCTGTTAAACTATGATGTCTCAATTATCCATGGTACTCCAGATACTAACTAATCATTTCAGAATACAGTGAGACTCGTCTCGTTCGGTCTGCTCATTTTGCTTCTGTAAATATAACTCGATATTGTGCTTTTATTTAACCATCTTTGTCATACTATTGACTGAAATCTCAAGGTCATAAACCTGGTATTCTCAATTTTGTATTTAGACCATTGATTTTTTTTTTAACTTAAGTGTAAGATTTTGCATTTATTCCTGTAAAATTTTACTGATCTGGGCTTATTCTTTCAGTTGCTCAAGATGATTGTGAGTCCTGATTTGTTCTTTCAGTAATTAGCTATGCCTAGCAATACATAATCCATACTTTTTTAAAAACAGGCCATTTGAATTTTCAGGAAGTCATTAAAAAGTTTAACAGAACAAGGACAAGGATGCTGCCATAATTTTTGCTTTCTAATTCTCTAACTAGTCATCAAATCAAAAAGAGAAGTGAGGTTAGTTTGGGATGATTTACTCCGAGTAAACCTGTATTGTCTTCTTGTGATTGCCATGTTGTTTTCTTAAATGCCTATAATCCATCTGTCTAATAATTTGATCTTGGACTTAACTGGGCAGCAGCATCAAGCTTGCCCCTTTGTAGTTTTCTCCCTTTTTGAAAATTAGGTCAGTGTTTGAGCATTTCCATTCTGGCTTCTCATCTGAGTTCTACTATATCTACAAATTTGATATCCTAAATGTAATTGCCCTTGGCCTGGAGATTTGAACCTATTTAAAACAACCTGTTTGGGGCTTTGAATACTTATTTATCACATATGTGCCCCTTCTAGTTTAAAGAAGACTATTTCCCTAGTGGAGTAGATAGAAGCAAAATAGAGGCTGATTAGATCTGATTTCAGTAACATTATGCTGTGTTTTCAAGCAGTGAATGGTAAGCCTCAGTTTATATGTCTCTAGCCTTCCTAACAGCTTACAAGTTAAAACCACTTTAAAATTGTAAAAAATTGTTATATACTCTCTCTCTTACATGTGTTCTTTAAATCTGAGTTTATCTGAAGACTCCTGTTGTAAAGAAACTGAATTGATTTATTTAGGTTTCTTTTCTCATTGGGATTATTTCCAGTTGTATAATAGAATTTCTTTTTACAGTCTTTCATTCCTTTTGAACAATATTCACCTTTATTCATCCTTAGCTGTGGGCTTATAATTATTTTTTTTCTGCTCTCTTAAAAGTTTAGGGAATATATAATCCTTTTGTCCCTGTTTCCTTTTCTTTTCTTTTTCAGTTTAAAGGTCTCCATTGGCTTTATTTGCAATTCTAGAATCAGATAACACTTCATTCCATAAAGCAAAATGAATATGTTCCCTTCTGTCACTGTTTTAAAGTCCATGTCTTTGTCCTGATTAAAAAGAGTCAAGGATGTGAAAAGTAGTTAGCATAATTCCTAGCACATAGTAATGACATTTTTCCCCCTTCTTTCTTCTCTCCACCTGGGAGGCAGTAACAAGATTCCTGCCACCTTGTGGTACCTATAAAAGCTCCTAAGTGTCCTTTGGAGTACTAGTGTGGTTTGAGAGACCCTCATGACTATCATATGAAGCCAGTACATTACCCTTTCTTGCTCATGCGTGCATGCTATTTTACTACCACTATACTCAGTTGCAAACCTAAGACTGTCACTCCAAAGCACCCCATAAGACCTCATTTCAGTACATGGTCATTCACTCAGGAGGTCTATACCCTAGTCTATCTCCGTAGGTTTAGTTTTCTTTCTGACTTCCTTTCTGATTCATTCCATCCTGTAAAAAAAAAAAAAAAAAACCTCATCAGCAATTTTATTAGGCTGCAGTGTAGAAATTGTTCCTTGACTGTTAGTGTTAACACCTCCACTAGCAGAGCATGTCCCCTGTATGAGAAATGGACATAGCTGGCAACCACCTGAAGCAAGAGCACAAGCATAGAATATCCCTCACAGGTCCCTGCAGTCTTCCCTCAATACATTTACGAGCTACCCCAAAGAATTAGCAGCCATTCTTAGAAAATCTTAAGATTTTACTGGAAATTGCACTGGAAAGTATTCTTTGCTATCTGTAAGTCTGCTTTCCTGCCCTTTCACCCTGTATAGGCTGATAGCTTTCTAACTAACATCACTTAGCAATTGGTAAATTCCTTTTAGATCTTAAAACAGCCCCAGCCATTTTCAGACTAATACACATCCATGTGTTTGAAATACAATATCAGTATTTTATATTGTGGTGAGGGGCGAAAATGGTTTATACCTATATTGTTTCTATCTTTTAAAAAAAAATGCAGGTTGATGAGCCAGCCCTTTCCTGGTCGCCTCCATCCACTAGAGCCAGTGAAGTGATATGTTCCACCAATGTTTCTCACTATGAGCTCCAAGTGGAAATAGGTAATAATTCCGGATTTCACATAATTGACCCTTCATTACTAGAAATGAAATTGATGACAAAAGATTATTTTGTAGGCAACTGTTTTTCCGTTGTCACCTACAGCATAAAAATAGATACAAATTGTGTCAAATAGATTTAATTAATTTTATGTCTGTCTTAAAACAATGGCCCAGATTTTTTTCAAGATTACTGTTTAGAGTTTTTACTTTTGTACCAAAGTGTGATTAGAGGTGGAAGACTCTAAATATTTATTATTTGTGTCTGTATTGTGGGAAACTTCTGATTTTATGAGTATAATTCATATGGGATATGAAGTAAAATCAAATCATGTAAATCTTTTCAGTTATAGTCCTCTAACCAAATTACTTTTTAATTTAAAATTTAACCTAAAATCCCATTTGTAGTAGAAAGCTTTTTCAGTTAAGTGTGGAACAGGATGGGTTACCATTTATAGCTTTATATATGTGAAACATTTGCTCTGAATATTCAGAAACATCTATTAAATACTACAAAACAGTCACTATGTTAGGTGCTAGGGATACAAAGCCATGTGAAACACCTGAGGAGTTCACATGCTCTCTGGGAAGATGAACACATAACATAGCTTTGTTTTATGCACCAGAGGGTACTCTAGTAAAGATGTGTGCTAAGTGTTGTGGGAACAGAGAAGATGGAGCATCCAACCAACCACCTTTGGGAGTCACGAAAGTTGGCAAAAAGGGGCTAAATTCTGAAGAATGAAGAAAAGTTTCCTGAATATTCTCATCAGAGTTTTTGTTACAGAGACAATCCTGGTTGACTAAAGTAAAAAAGAATTTTGAACAATATTGCTAACTCACAAAATTATTGGCTAGAGAAATGAGTTTGGAAGAAACAAAGAGAAGCTGAGTGACTGGTGACTGGGACCAGAACTGTGGAATAGGAGCAGCCCAGTTAGTTACTACCTGGCAGGGGCCTCCTGCCACCAGATGTTGGACCACTACAGGGAGTTCTGACTGCCCCTGCTCCTTTATGTCACTTAATCCATCTTCTAATTGGCCAGTCTTAGATCACATGCTAGGGTCAAGGAGACCAATGCAGAATAAGGATCTGACCTTTTCTTAAAACAGCACGTGGTGGCAAATTCTCCAAAATTAGAAAGGAAGTGCCAATCCAGAAAGGTAAAAAATATTTACATCAGTAAATGACTGAGGAAGGATGGTTAGAGGGAGAATACCATATAGTTCCTCTGTGACTTCAAGTGGGGCTAAGGGGAGAGTAGGCAGTGATAGGAGATAAATCTGGAAAGCTAGGTTTGGAACACATTGTGAAGGACTTCGTATGGTGTATTTGTTTCTGTTGGCTCCCACTCCTTATCTACTTTATTGCCCTAACGATTTAAGACAGAAATTTGGAGGCCAGGCACGGTGGCTCACACCTGTAATCCTAGCACTCTGGGAGGCCGAGGCGGGTGGATCGCTCAAGGTCAGGAGTTTGAGACCAGCCTGAGCAAGAGCGAGACCCCATCTCTACTAAAAATAGAAACAAATTATCTGACCAACTAAAAATATATAGAAAAAATTAGCCGGGCATGGTGGCACATGCCTGTAGTCCCAGCTACTCGGGAGGCTGAGGCAGAAGGATTGCTTAAGCCCAGAAGTTTGAGGTTGCAGTGAGCTAGGCTGATGCCACAGCACTCACTCTAGCCTGGGCAACAAAGCGAGACTCTGTCTCAAAAAAAAAAAAAAAAAAAAAAAGACAAGTTTGGGATTTATTATCCTTATGCTAGAGAGACATCGTGGAATATCCATCAGCTTTATGAATGGATACATTGTGGTATAGCCGTGTTATGGATTATTGTTTGATGATGGTATTAATAGCATCTAATAGGCTTTATGCTGAGCATTTAATATGTATTTTTTTCATTTAACCCTTTACCACTTCCATTTTGCAGATGAGGATACTGAGGCTCTGAGACACTCATTCAGCTTATGCTTTGAAACCAGACTTTCTTGACTGTAAGGTCTAAGCTTTCAGCTACTACGCTGTGGGACCTTCCTATTGATAAAATGCCAAATTTAGAACAACTCTGGCAGCAGTCTGGAAGATATAGTAGATTAGTGATTCACAACCACAAGTATCACCTGCATTACCTGTGTCTTTTTAAAAACTGCAGTGCCTATATCCATCGTGGAGCTACTTAATCAAAATTTCATAGGAATGGGGCCTAGGCATAAGTATTTTGAAGTAGTTCCTTTGGTAATTCTGGTGTGTACCCTGGTTGAGAATGCAGGGCATAGTGAGGAAGTCACTACATATATCCAGGGAGAGAGGGAGGACAGGACTTGAACTAAAGCAGTGACACTGACACTGAGGAGGAGAAGGTGAATTTGAGATTAACTTCATTTCAAAGATAAAACTGACAAAATTTGGTGACTATGGAAAGAAGAAAGATACCTATCAATAGGTGCCGCTCTAGAGTAGGTGTTTTATGTTTAAAAAACTGACAATACCAAATGCTGGACAGTATGTCAAGTGACTGCAGCTCTTTTACATTGTTTATGGGAATGCAAAATGGCTCAGCCACTTTTGGGAACAGTTTGGCAGCTTCTTATGTGGTTAAACATACTGATACCACATGACCCAGCAATCTCACTCTCAGATATTTGCTAAAGAAAAATGAAAACATATGCCTACCTAAAGACCTATACAGGAATGTTTTTGGATGCTTTATTTATAGTGGCCAAAAACTGACAACAACCCAAATATCCATCAACTTTATGAATGGATAAATGAATTGTGGTATATCCATATTATGGATTATTGTTTGGCAATAGAAATTAACTACTGATAGATACAACAACATGGATGAATCTCAGAAAAATTATGCTAAGTGAAAGAAGCTAACCACAAAAGACTATATTTTTTTGATACCATTTGTATGACAAAAATCAGCTCAGTGGTTTCCAGGGGCTGGGAGTTGGGGTAGGGGATCACTGAATAGCATTCCATTGTTTGAATATGTCACAATTTGTCAAGTCACAATTTTAGTTATTATAATATGTGATAGTGTGTTGTTTTAATTTGCATCTATCTTGAGCATCTTTTCATATGCTTATTAACCATTCCTATATCTTATTTTGTGGATTGCCTATTTAATCCTCTGCCTTTTTTAAATTGGATTGCTTATATCTTATTATACAATAGTAAGAGTTCTTTATATATTCTGGATGGAAGTCTTGACAGATATAAATATTGTTAATACTTTCAATCAATAGTTTGCTTTTCTTTAACAGTTTTTGAAGAGCAATTTTGATGAAGTCCAAATTGTCAGTTTTTTTCATCTTTGGTTGCTAACTTGAATTTTATGTCTGATTATAGGAAGAGGATTTGACAACTTGACTTCTGTCCATCTCGCACGGCATACTCCTACAGGAACACTGGTAACTATAAAAATTACAAATCTGGAAAACTGCAATGAAGAACGCCTGAAAGCTTTGCAGGTAACAGTATGAAGAAAAAGATACACAGTTGGCCCTTTGTAGCCACGAGTTCCACAGTTATGGATTCATCCAACCACTAATAGAAAGTATTTAAAATATATATATATGTAATAATATAAGAATATAAACTAAAATTAGTATAACAACTATTTACATAGCATTTGTATTGTATTAGGTATTATAAGTAACCTAGAAATGATTTAAAGCATGTCAGACCATGTGTATAGGTTATGTACAAATACTACACCATTTTATATAAAGGGCTTGAGCATTCTTGGATTTTGGTATCCTTGGGGGGTCCTGGAACCAATCCTCCGTGGATACCAAGGGACAACTGTATGTAATGTAATGTCTGTTTGAGATTACATCTATAAAAATTTTTTTCCCCAAATTGATAGTTCTTCCTGTTAGGGAAAGGTAAATTAGTTCTAATTAGCATGCAGTTACAGAATTGGAACGAGTACTTGGAAGCCAGATCCATTACATGAAAGAACAAATATATTCAAGATTTGGTAACTGCTGTTCCTTCAAATGAGTATCATATTCAAAATAGTAGTCGGGAGATTTATAACACCCCTAGTCAGTCCAATCACAAATAGTCATATAGGGAAAGAAAAATCAAAAGCAAACAGTTTCCTTTCCATCCAGTTAAGCAAAATTAATTTCTGAATTGGTAAACTTTGACAGAATTGCATTTCAGGTATAATACCATTTTCATTATCACTAACCATTTTTGATATAAAGGATGAAAGGATTTTGTTTTAATAGTGTCCCAATTTTTAAAATATTTATGTATATTGCACAGAAAAATAAGACTGGGAGAAACTGCACTAAAATGTTCACTGTGGTTCTCTCCATGATATGGTGTTAGAAGAAACTTTTATTTTCATATTTTTATGTGTTTTTAAATGTTTCTATAATAAGAACATAGTATAGTCATTAAGAGTGTGACCTCTGCAGTCAGACTTTCTAAGTTCATATTCCACTTCCACTTCTTTTTATTAATTATGTGCTTTTGGACATGTTTTCTAACTTATCCCTAAGTGTCTTCTGTAAAGTGGGAATCATAATATCACATACTTCATGGAGTGTTTTGTGAGATTTAAAGAGGTATAAGCACTAAGAACAGTGCTTGGTGCTAACAAGCTTCCTTGAGTATTAGCTGCCACTACTGCTGTCTTCATCATAAGGAAAAAAAGATTGTAAATGTCTTGTCTCTCGTGTGTTTATCCTAGAAAGCGGTGATTCTATCCCACTTTTTCCAGCATCCCAATATTACAACTTACTGGACAGTTTTCACTGTTGGCAGCTGGCTTTGGGTTGTTTCTCCATTTATGGCTTATGGTAAGAAAACTGGTTTTTAACAAATAACTCATCATTTAGTGTGCATACCATACTTATAAAGAAAATTGGGATCTCAGATTTATGATATACTACTTTTTTTTTTTGTTGTTGTTGAGACAGAGTCTCACTTTGTTGCCCAGGCTAGAGTGAGTGCCGTGGCGTCAGCCTAGCTCACAGCAACCTCAAACTCCTGGGCTCAAGCGATCCTCCTGTCTCAGCCTCCCGAGTAGCTGGGACTACAGGCATGAGCCACCATGCCCGGCTAATTTTTTCTGTATAGATTTTTAGTTGTCCATATAATGTCTTTCTATTTTTAGTAGAGACGGGGTCTCGCTCAGGCTGGTCTCGAACTCCTGACCTTGAGCAATCCACCCGCCTCGGCCTCCCAGAGTGCTAGGATTACAGGCGTGAGCCACTGCGCCCGGCCGATATACTACTTTTAATGTGTAAATCTAATAGCTGATTCTAGATTTCATGATGTATTTCTATATCTGGTTCATGTTGAATTTTTGTGTTTATAAAAAAGTAGACTGGGTTTGATGATCAATGACACCACCATTGCTTCTCCAAGATTTCCATGCCTTTGCACAAGCTGATTCTTCCTTTAAGTTTCACTCCTCTCTCTGAATGGAGAGCAACTGTTATTTTGCAGGAAGAAGTTGTTTTCCCACCTATGCACACAATCCCTGTCCCTGTTTCAATGCATTGTAAACTTATTTCACTGTGTTGTAAACATCTTTGTGTGTGCCCATCTCCCTCACTGGACTTGTGCTTCTTCAGGTCAAGGATCATTCATATAGTTTTCATTTTGGTGTCCCCGGGTGCTCACATAGTACTTAGCACAAAGTAGTGTTCAATAAGTGTGTTGAATAAATAAATGAATGGATTCTAGAGCTTTGATTTTTAGGACAGTTTTTGTGAATTGCTTCTGGATTAAAAAAAAATATATATATATATATATACACATATATAGTATGTATTTTTATCCAATAATATTGAAAAATTGTTTTAATTCTCTTTTCTAATCTATAGAGTAGCATTAGAAAAAAATCTTTTAAATATTCCTGAAGGAAAATCACGTTTGCGTGGGAAAGGCTTAGACTCCAAGTGACAGATGTCTGTGTATTCATGGTTGAAAAGAACACTAAACCGTAACTGGGAGTAAAATCACTTTCAGTGTTCATCTAAGGATTTCAGGGTTTTCTTTCAGGTTCAGCAAGCCAGCTCTTGAAGACCTACTTTCCTGAAGGAATGAGTGAAACTTTAATAAGAAATATTCTCTTTGGAGCAGTGAGAGGGTTGAACTATCTGCATCAAAATGGCTGTATTCATAGGTATTTACTTATTTGTATTTTACAACATAAAAGAATTTTAATGGAAGAAATCTGTTAGGGAGCTTTTAGGAAGAGCAGTTAAGTGATAGAAAGGAGGGATAGGAAACTTATAAATGAAAATTGAGGGAGGAAGGGGCTTACAGATGCAGTGGATGCTTGCATCTTACGGCCGTTTACCAAACATGTCAGACCACCTGAACGTGGTCTGAGCGCCTGCCCTCATGGAGCTCAGAATCTCAATCTGAAGATGGACATGAGAACCTGTATGTTTGGGAGATAAACTGTAAGGAGTGGGTTCCTAGTTGGCTGGGAGGTTTTTTTTGTTTGTTTTTGAGGTTTTTTTCAAAGCAAATAAAGAGCTTCTTTATCTGCTTTTTAGCTTATATTACATTTACGTCATGTACAACTTATAATTAAACCTTTCTTTGATTTCTTTTTCTTTCTTTCTTTTTTTTTTTTTTTTTTTTGAGACAGAGTCTCACTCTGTTGCCCAGGCTAGAGTCCCATGGCGTCAGCCTAGTTCACAGCAACCTCAAACTCCTGGGCTCAAGTGATCCTCCTGAGTAGCTGGGACTACAGGCATGTGCCACCATGCCCGACTAATTTTTTATGTATATATTTTTAGTTGTCCAGATAATTTCTTTCTGTTTTTAGTAGAGATGGGGGTCTCGCTCTTGCTCAGGCTGGTCTTGAACTCCTGAGCTCAAACGATCCACCCGCCTCGGCCTCCCATCTTTGATTTCTTATATATTTTGCAGCACCTTCAGATGATCATATTAAATATCAGTTCTTTTGTTATCAAACAGTAGATGCAAAAATAATTGACTGAATGCTAAAAACAGTGCCGTTCTGAGATATACTGGGACTTTGTTTTGCTTTTTAATTAAGTTACTTTTAAATAAGTTTGCTTTCTTATTGTTCGTTTCAAACCCCTTAAGGCATTTTGTACTATTTGTTGTTTTTTTTAGCAGCATTCTTGTTAACTAAGGATTGTAACACGCTGTATTCTAATTAATTGCGGTTTTATTACACCTATTGGACATCCCACTCTGTTAGTTTCCAAATTCAGTGTTTTAGATGAAAAAACAATGCACTTTTATAATTTATCTGACAATTAAAGGAAATTATTATATGTCATGTTTATAAATGATGTTAAACTGTGAAAGGTTTTTATTTATTTTATTTTAGTTTTGAGACAGGGTCTTGCTCTGTCACCCAGGCTGGAGTGCAGTGGCATCATCATAGCTCATTGTAACCATCTCCTGGGCCCAAGCAATCCTCCTGCCTCCGCCTACTGAGTAGCAGGGTCTACAGGTGTGCACCATCATGCCTGGCTAATTTTTCTGTTTTTTATAGAGACAGGGGTCTTGCTGTGTTGCCCAGGCTGGTCTTGAACTCCTGGCCTCAAGTGATCCTCCTGCCTCAGCTTCCCAAAGCTCTGAGATTACAAACATTAGCCACTGTCCCTGGCCTACACTTAACTTTAAATTATAACCTTATGCTTCAAATGTTATAACTGATGTTTTTAGATTTTCCTTAGGTGTTTTATAATGGCATCCTAAAATAGTGAAATTAATAATTTGATTCCATTCTGTGTTTGAAAAAAATATTGTCAATTCCAAATATGTAGCTATCATTTGTATCTTTCCTTATTCTAGTGCTATATTAAGTAGCTGGAAGAATTCCTAATTCCCTGAACATTTCCTGTATATATAGTAGTATATATCATATACTGCTCTTTTATAAAGGGTATTCAATTTCCAACAGAATACTTGGATTTGTTCTGACCAGATTTTTACTCTTTCTTCATCGGCCAGTTTCCTAGTACTTAGGATTGTTTCTTTTTGTTCTAGGAATTTTAAAGCCAGCCATATCCTCATTTCTGGTGATGGCCTGGTGACCCTCTCTGGCCTTTCCCATCTGCATAGTTTGATTAAGCACGGACAGAGGCATAGGGCTGTGTATGATTTCCCACAGTTCAGCACATCAGTGCAGCCGTGGCTGAGTCCAGAACTACTGAGACAGGTCAGGTGTGGCCGTTTCATTGGGTTGTCTGCGTCTTGAGTGTCTTCTGAGTCTGACTAAAAGACATTTGTATCCTTATATTTGGATTGGTAAATGGCCTACTGCAAGACTTTTTTTTCCTCATTCTTGTCAAAATTATGTTAGGAATTTAAAATTATATACTATATATCAGGTATACCTTGATTTCTTGCTTATAGGTTTTTTTCCCATTATTGTTCACCATCCTTTATCAAAAGAGCACATGTATGTAACTTTTTGCTAAGTTATTTGCACTAAAGGACTTCAAATTAATTGTGTTCTACAGGATTTACATGGGTATAATGTGAAGTCAGATATTTACAGTGTTGGCATTACAGCATGTGAATTAGCCAGTGGGAAGGTACCTTTCCAGAACATGCACAGCACTCAGGTAAGTGCCACTAAAATCCCTGAACTACTTGCCTTTCATATGCTCTCTTACGTTCTGTATAATTTCTGTTAAACATATTTGCTGTAGGCTCTTAGGAGCTTTGTTGTTATTACTGTTATTTTAATGTTTTGCCTAAAAGGGGTTAAAGGAAATTTTTCTTTCTTTTAGATGCTGTTACAGAAACTGAAAGGTCCTCCTTACAGCCCATTGGATATCAGTATTTTCCCTCAGTCAGAATCCAGAATGAAAAGTTCCCGATCAGGTGTAGACTCTGGGATTGGGGAAAGCGTGCTTGTCTCCAGTGGAACTCACACAGTAAATAGTGACCGATTACATACGCCAGCCTCAAAAACCTTCTCTCCTGCCTTCTTTAGCTTGGTACAGCTCTGTTTGCAGCAAGATCCCGAGAAAAGGTACGATATTTGTGATACTGCCCTTCCCATAAAATTCAAGTCTTTTATCAATATTTTGATCAAAAATTACAGTCTAATCTAGAAAATATCAATGCTAAGAACAAGTAGAGGCAATAAGCTAATGGGAAGAATCCTGGATTCAAAGTCAGAAGAGATGGGCTCCAGTCTGAGCCGTACCATTTCCTAGCCAAGTCACCTTGTAAAAATCAGTTACTCTTTCTGGACATTAATAACTGCCTTTATGTTAAGACATTTTAGAAACTTCCAAGTAGTATAAAAATATAAGTTGCTGCTATTATACTAATACAAGTTATTGTCATAGGTAATAATATTTTACCATTAGTATTTTGGAAACAAGATGTGTATGTCTTATTTATTTTTTTAGCCCCTCAGTGCCTAGCGTAGTTCCTTATAAATAGAATGTGTCCAGTACATGTTAAGTTTGGATTATTTGAAAGATACCTCTAGAATTAATTCTTCCCATTAGTCAAGGTGGGGGCTAAGAATTGGGCTTCTGACATATATTCTTTTTCTGTTTAATTTTTTAATATTGGGATTTATAGCTCTAAACCTAATTTCTAATATATTTATATACCTAAAATCTACATTCTAATATGAGATTCTTTTTTATAACTTTTTTAAAAAAATTTCAGGCCCTCAGCAAGCAGTTTATTGTCTCATGTTTTCTTCAAACAGGTGAGCAGATCTATTATCTGTTGTATAGATATTTTTAAGTACTATTAAAAAGTCATTTCATTTTGTTGGCTTGATGGGCTACTTTGGTTACCAAGATTCTTACTAACAACTTTCTTACAAAATAAAGTGAAAAACAAAAAAAACTTTTCTAGTAGTCTAATTATAAACTTTCTAAAATATTTTCATTCTGTAAAACAAAATGAGTAAAGACAAACGTGACTATTGTCATATGTTACTATATATGCTCAGTGTATGTTGATTTAGAGACATTTTCTATATTGGCTAGAAATGATGAAAGAGCAAAATAATTCTGATAAAAATCAGTTCATTTGGCTCTTCCTGTTTTCAGATGACCATAATGAAAGGCATTTTTAGGGAAAATACCCCAAAACAATCTTAAACGCTTTTAACATTTCTTTAAAAATGATTTATCGCTAACAAAACTGATGCATTGAATTTATGTACCAAGAGCCTTATTTTGAGTTTCTTTAACAGATGAAAGAAGAAAGCCAGGATTCAATACTTTCACTGTTGCCTCCTGCTTATAACAAGCCATCAGTATCACTGCCTCCAGTGTTACCTTGGACTGAACCAGAATGCGATTTTCCTGATGAAAAAGACTCAATCTGGGAATTCTAGGGCTACCAAATCATTTTATGTCCTATATACTTGACACTTTCTCCTTGCTGCGTTTTCTTCTGTATTGTTAGGTACAGATACCAGAATTATACTTGAAAATACAGTTGGTGCACTGGAGAATTATCTAAAACCACTCTGTTTAAAGGGGCATGAGTTTATAGCCCCTCCATTTAGCTCAGAGTGCTATCAGAACTCCAGGGAAACATTAGATTTATTGATCTAGCCACAGTTAGTGTCATCTGTTCTTGACTTTTTTTTTTTCCCCCAAGATGTGACTAACACCTCTCTTGATCTCTCAATATAATTTTTGAGCCAGTTAATATTTTTGGCATTTTGCTGTCCTCTTGGGATGAGCCGTGCGAGGACAGTACTTCCAAGTACATCTTTTTCTTCCAGATTCTCTAGCCTTTTTGATCAGCTATTATTAAACCAGTGGGCTAGTTTATCCTGGCACCAGACTCTTTTTTGGTAGAAGGGAAAATGTTTATACTTTCCCTTTTTCTTCTGTTAATACTTACGGTAACAACAAACCAAGCCTCATTAAATGATTCACTTGAAATATATAGGGAAGTTGTAATTTGCTTTTTTTCTGGAAAAAAAAAAGGGGGGGGTAAAGTAACACTTTTCTACCTATGTAAATTATAGATCCTAAATTCATGCACCCTGTGGGAGCTCAATAAAGATTTATTGAATTGAGTTTATGCTTTTATTTTGTGTTGCTTGAGAAAGCTAAAATACAGATTCTAATTTGTTCTGCCAAGAAAAGTCCTTTCTCAAACAGATTTATTTACATAACCTAGGGAATTGGACACAACCAGGTATTTGAGTCAATGGAGGCAGAAGGCCTTCTGGCCTGTGATATGGCTACTGCTCCTGTAGCGGGGATAACATGGGAGGACATAGAGGTCTTAATTAACAGTATTTCCTTACTAGCAAAAGAGAGATGCTGTGTCTCAAAAAGAGTATGTAGTTTGAGCTACGGTAAATTGGGACCTCACATTGATTTTCTTAATCTGTACAATCTTATTTACAATACATTAAAAATTATCTTAAAATTATTATCTTGACTAAAAAATTAAAACCAAAAAGACAATACACAAATAGGCCATTTTAAACAATTCTTTTTATTTTTCGTGGCTAGACCCCCTCAAGAATGAATGTTTGGCTTACTCCAGCAGTTAAGGCACCAAGACCCACCAAGGTGAAAGCTGAAGGTGAAAGAATTTGGAATGGACAGTGGAGGAGGGAGAGGATGAGGCCCAATGAGGCCCTGAGAGCAGGTACAGTGGTGGGGGCTGTGTTCATCCCACTCACCTCCCCCTTCTGAATTTCCCTTCAGCGAGAGAGGCTCATAGGGACCTTAGAGGTTCTCCTGAATATGGGTAGTGCAAAAGGTGGACCATGGAGGCCAGGAAATGGTGCTTCTCAGATTTCCTCCTGTGGGTGTATTAGGGTACTCCAGAGAAACCACCAATAGAATGTATGTGCATATGCATATATGAATCTAATACAAACAGATTTATTATCAGGAATTGGCTCATGATATCGTGGAGGCTGATAAGTCTGAAGACCTGCCAGGTGAGTCAGCAAGCTAGAGACCCAGGAGAGCTGAAAGTGTAGTTGTAGTCCACGGGCTATCAGGCTAGAGATCCAGGAAAAGTCTATGTTTCACTTTGAGTCAAAAGGCAGGGAAAAGCCAGTGTCCCAGTAGTCAGGCAGGAGGAATTCTCTCTTTCTTGGGGGAGGTTTAGCGTTTTTTGTTCTTTTCATATCTTCAACTGATCAGATGAGGTCCACCCACATTAGGGAGGGCAATCTGCTTTACACAGCCTACCGATTTACATGTTAGTCTCATCCAGAAACACCCTCACAGAAACCACTCGGTAATGTTTGACCAAGTGTCTGGGTCAACTGTGGCCCAGTACAGTTGACATAAAATTAACCCCTACGGTGGGTGTTGTAATTGACTATTAGCCTCACCCTTTGAGTGAGTGCTTTCTTAAATTTTGTACCTTAGGCACCCTGCTTGCCATGCTAGTTTTCTATGGCTGCTGTAACAAATTGCCACAAACTTAGTGGCTTAACACAAATTTATTATTTTGCATTTCTAGTTCAGACATTCAAAATGGTTCTCACTGGGCTAAAATCAAAGTGTTGGCAGGGGTGTTTTCCTTTTGGAGGCTCTAGAGGGGAATCCATTTCCCTGGCCTTCCTATCTGTTAGGGACTATTCACGCTCCTTGGCTCCTGACCCTCTTTGTCCACCTTCAAAGTCAGCAATGTTAGACTGAGTCCTCACACTGCCGTTTCTCTGGTTCTCTCTTCCAATTTCCTCTTCTACTTTTCACAGAGCCTTGTGATTACATCAGGCACAGCCAGATAAACTGGGGTAATCTCCCCATCTGTAGTCAGTTGAGAGCAACCTTAATTCTCCATCGCCATGTAACCTAACATTTTCACAGGTTCTGGGGCATAAAATGTAGACATCTTTAGGAGAAGTGGGGACATTATTCTGCCTACCATACCTAGCTCACCCTTGTCCTAGTCCCTTCCCTTGGCAGCAGGGATAACAAGTCAGGCCCATTTCTGGGAGACAATGGCCTTTTGTGATTAATGGCTTTGGATGGAGCACTCCCCATCAGCCCTGCTGTAATTTACTTAGAATGGTTTAGCAGTCTAAGACATTCCTATTCCACCTTCTTTTCTTCCTCCCTCTTTTCCACAGTGGTCAGCCCTACATCATGGTTGACAGCTCTCCAAGCCATCTCCAACTCCCTTCCCATTTTCCCTCACAGGATTTTCTCCCCCCAAAAATCTTTTGCATGTAGTATTAGTTTCCTATCGCTGCTGAAACAAATTACCACAAATTTAGTGGCTTAAGACAACATAAATTTATTACCTTGTAGTTCTGGAGGTCAGAAGTTTAAAATGGGTTGGCATGGCCGGGCGCAGTGGCTGTAATCCCAGCACTCTGGGAGGCCGAGGCGGGTGGATCGCTCGAGGTCAGGAGTTCGAGACCAGCCTGAGCAAGAGCGAGACCCCGTCTCTATTAAAAATAGAAAGAAATTATCTGGACAGCTAAAAATATATATAGAAAAAATATATATAGAAATATATATAGAAAAAATTATCTGGGCATGGTGGCGCATGCCTGTAGTCCCAGCTACTCGGAAGGCTGAGGCAGGAGGATCGCTTGAGCCCAGGAGTTTGAGGTTGCTGTGAGCTAGGGCTGACGCCACGCCACTCACTCTAGCCCGGGTAACAGAGCGAGACTCTGTCTCAATAAAAAAAAAATAAAATAAAATGGGTTGACAGGGCTACTGTTCCTTCTGGAGAATGTAGGGGAGAATCTGATTACAGATTTTAGAGGCTTCCTGCCTTCCTGCGCCTCTTGGCACAGCATTACTCCAACTTCTGCTTCTCTGTCTCCTGCTCATGTCTCCTTCTCTGACTCTGACCCTTGTGATTATATTATGCCCATCCAGATAACCCAGGATAGTCTCCTTGCCTCAAGATCCTTAATTCAATCACAGTTGCAGAATACTGTTTGATCACATAAGGTAACATTCACAGGTTCCTGGGATTAGGATGTGGACACATTTGGGGACCATTCGAACTACCACGTGTCTAATCTCATTTTGGTGTCTACTTTTTGAAGGACTCAAACTAGCACAGTCACTTTAGCTAAAAATGCCCTCCTATGAGCTTCTATAGTACTCCCTAAACAACACTTAGACAATTCTAATTACTTCTGTGTTATAGATTGTGTACTCCTTAGAATATTTATTCACTAAGTATATTCCTAATGTTTAGCAAAAGTGTCTAGCATATTGTAGATGTTTAATAAGGAATTCTTCTTTGAAGTATATGAGTTAAAAAAGACTTTTGGAAAGAAAATTTGAGAGATTTCCATGATAGGAAATTTTTAACTCTTTGCTTGTCACAATATTGCCATTAAAAATTTGATGAGGCAAAAGGATTTGAGAATCAAATACTGTACTTTATATAAATAGAACCAATTCTGAGAAATCTCTGATTTAAATCCTATGTTGATTTAGCTAGCTAGGTTATATTTTATGCAATTTCTATAATTTTATGCAGTTTGCTGAGTTTGGTGTTATTAAAGAAACCCTTTTCACAGTTTTTTGAGTAATTTAGAAAGTCACTACAGTGTAGGAGATGCTTCAGTAATTAATATTAAATATATTCTTTATTATTATTGTGTAAAAAGATGCAATAGCAGATGATGTTAAAATTAATGAAAGTTCCATAAGGCCTACGGGATTGTAGACTGTTAAATCTAGAAATATAACGAGACCTGAAGAGTAAAAATATATTCATAACAAAAGGCTAAACAGGCCAGGCTCCATGGCTGACACCTGTAATCCCAGAGCTCTGGGAGGCCAAGGCAAGAGGATCACTTGAGCCTAGGAGTTTGAGGCTACAGTGAGCTTCGGGCACACCATTGCACTCCAGCCTGTGCAACAGAGCGAGACCCTCTTTCTAAAAAGAAAACAAAAACAAAAACACTAAACATAGATAACTACAAATAGAGAATCTGGAGACTGGGTAGACAGGGATAATTCAGAGCGTGACAAAGGTTGGAGAAGCCAGAGAAATATGAATTGAAGTGATATAGTGAAAAAGGTAAAAGCTGAGAAAACTTTGCTAATGAATATAAACTGAATATGTATTTCTGGGCTTGTTCTCTAAGGTTCATAAACAAAAACACATTTACATCAAGTGTGTTTATTTTTCATTTTAATCAAAACAAAATGGTTCTAACAAGATGAAGTTTGGTTGCTGATTTCTATCACACAAAAAAAGAGATCTCCAAACCATTTTGTTAATGGTGAAATGATGGTTGGCCTCACATATCAGTTTGATCTGTTTAACATTTGGATAATATCACAAATGAGCCAACATGTTTCAATATCCTGTTTTAATCTTTTTTTTGGCTGCATTTTACGCATTTCATAATCTGGAGTTGTATCGCTTATATGAAGTAAGCCTGCTGAAACCATTCGAGGACTTGAAAATTTTCCAGTGCAGTTTGCTTGTCGTTTGTTAACCTCCGGTGCAGTATATGGTCTTGCAGAGCGTTTTGTATGATTGTGGCTATCATCTGGGCTCTTTCCTAAAAGCCTTGTTCTTGATTTTACTTTTTTAAGATGATTAAATGAAGTCACATTTAAATCCTCGAATTTATCCGAACAATCCTAAATATTAAAAGATCAGATTGGTAAGTTAGGTTTCTTAGAAGTAGATTTTAAAATTTATAAGGACTAAAATTTGTAATAGCAACAGTTAAAGAATGAAAGCAACACGTTTCTTAGGTAGTCCCCAAATTCAAACTGTACACCTAATGCCTCCCTAGATACATCCTTAAAAACCATGCTTTTAAAAAGTCTTACTGTCTCAAAGTATGTTATTTCAAAAGAGATGGAAGCTATGGAACTGAAAACCAGAAAAATTTAAGGGAGCTGTCCTTAGGGGTCAGACTCCTACCAAAAGCTGGCCAATCTACTTAGTAATTCCTCTCGACCAAAATATCTCTCCCCCAACCCCAAATATAAATTATGAACTCTTATATTTTACTTTTTATATCACCCAAACTTTGATCTTTCATTCTTTAAAAATTAATTTAATAAATATAGGCCGGATACAGGGGCTTACACTTGTAATCCTAGCACTCTTGTAGGTCAAGGCAGGAAGATCACTTGAGCTCAGGAGTTCAAGACCGGCCTGAACAACAGCGAGACCCCACCTCTACTAAAAAAATAGAAAAAACTAGCTGGGTGTGGTGGTGTGCACCTGTAGTCCCAACTACTCGGGAGGCTGAGGCAGGAGGATTGCTTGAGCCAGGAGTTTGAGGTTGCAGTGAGCTATGATGACGCCACTATACTCTAGCCCAAGTGACAGAGTGAGACTCTGTCTCAAAAAGATTTTTTTTAAATTTAATAAATATCTTCTTTTACATATATATATATGGAGAGAGAGAGAGAGAGAGAGGGAGTGTGCGCAGCATCCAAGAATATGGTTGTCATGTTTACATTAAAAATAACTAATTTTGATGTGCACACCAAGGGTAAACCAGTAAAACATTCAGAAAAATAATTGAAAAGATACACACCAAAATAATAAAAAATGTTTTTTCAAATTTTCTATAATATGGCTATATTTTATAAATATAATAATCTACAAGTACCCTAAAAGGGTATAGCTCTATTAGTCATCTTTAAATTAGTGTAAACTTATTTCCTCAGAAGTTTGAGCAGTTTATCCCTTAACACTTTGCAAAGATAGCCACACCAAGGGAATGGGCTGCTTTGATTTTGAGACGTGGATTAATATAATTGGGGGGGGGGGGGGTCAGGGAACATTGGGCAGGATGAATAATTAGGGCAGCCAGAAAATATTTCCCAAAAAGAAGGTATAAAGCGTCTAAGGACAAATTCTACCTATTTTACGTTTTTGCCTGGGTTTGGAGAAGGCAAGGAAACATTCTTCCTCTTCTCTCTTATGTACATGGAGCAAATAGATAAGCCACATTAAGAGAATTTCTGCTACGTTAGTGAGTAATATATAATTTTTGCTTCACAGTTTATATTAGGAATTACTGGAGTGCCAATGGAAGGGCATGGGGACCCACACCACTGGTTACTTTTCTGGGTGCTCCTGCAACTCCATTTCTCTCTTTTCTGTTTTGATTCCTTTGGGAGATTTCTGGATTTTAGAAAATCAGATGAGTAAGTCTTTCTGATCATTTGACAAACACCCTCTTACCACTCAATTCACTGTCAACTTTATTAGAGAGAAAACTTTAGTAACAGTTGGTTAACAAAGGAAAATAAGGAGAACTCTATCTCTCTTGTCCACTTTGGGATAAGAGTTCTGAGATCCTAGATGATCTTTTACCATTTAACCTAAACACAATTTCTTGGGCTTGTTCTCTAAGGTTCATAAACAAAATTTTCTTGTGTTTATGTTAGATTGTATAATTTACTTAAATAAATGGATACTTATTTTGCTTTTGTTTGAAAAACAATGTTAAAGATTCCATTTGTCTAAATGAACTTTAGAAAGTTCTCTCTAAAAACTATGAACCCATCTTCTACTCTTTTTTCCTAGTGTATACAGATACATGCGTGCATACACACACTTGCTCAATACTAAATTGCTGAATTTAGAAAAGAAAACTCCAAAATTGAGAGATAAGCTATACTGATATTTATACCCTGCCACTATGTAGCTAATATTTTATCTATATAATATATAGTGTATGTAATATATAGTTATATAATATTTACCCTGCCACTATAAAGCCAATAATTTGCTTGACTGTGGAAAACAAATTCAAAGCAACTATTCTGAAATTAGATTTATTTTCCTATTTAAAGGGAGAATTATACACCATCCAATTGTCAATTTAATATCAGTTTTAGAACTCACGAGTTTTCCCAATATAGGTCATGCCTATTGTGCCTACTAATAAAGAAGACCAATAGTTCAAAAAATAATAAATCTCTTCCATTCCTAGTTTTAACTTTGCTTTAGAATGCTTTGTATAAAACCTAGCAGCATATTTACCCTTCTAATTGTTTTATGTTAATATTAAAAATAAATTTGGGGCCGGGCGTGGTGGCTCACGCCTGTAATCCTAGCACTCTGGGAGGCCGAGGTGGGCGGATCGTTTGAGCTCAGGAGTTCGAGACCAGCCTGAGCAAGAACGAGACCCCATCTCTACTAAAAATAGAAAGAAATTATATGGACAGCTAAAAATATATATAGAAAAAATTAGCCGGGCATGGTGGTGCATGCCTGTAGTCCCAGCTACTCGGGAGGCTGAGACAGGAGGATCGCTTGAGCTCAGGAGTTTGAGGTTGCTGTGAGCTAGGCTGACGCCACGGCACTCACTCTAGCCTGGGCAACAGAGTGAGACTCTGTCTCAAAAAAATAAATAAATAAATAAATAAATAAATAAATTTGAATTCCCACGTTTCTCAGCAAATGATATGGCAGAGGGGTGGTGGTGAAAGAAGACAAGACTAAGAAGTTAAATTAAAATTGCAAAATTCATAATCCAAAAGATTATAAATTTTGCATATCCCTAATTTTTAGCAGAATAACTGGCACATAGTAGGAGCTTCATATTCATTTACTGAAACAAAGATAATTCAGCTATGTGAAAAACACCTATATATTTATAGTTGTATCTCATGAAAAGAAAATCCCAGCTATGTTTCTACAGAATATGGACACTGCCAGAGGTTGTAGAGGTTGTGTCTTACAATAGCCTCTGGCTAATTTTATAGAAGGCTAAAATCCAGCCATTTTACCATAGGCAGGGCTGTGTGCTCTGGCTCAAGGCTGTGTTAGAGGAAAGGGCGCCCTTTTGTAATTCATGCCCCAAAGAGAGTGCCCTTTATTTATTTCATAAAACGGTACTAAGTGTGTTAACATTCTCTTCTCCACCCCCATTTCATGATTGTATTTTAAATCAGATGAAGTGATATTTACGTTTCAGGAGAATTTTTAAATTTGGAGGTCTGTATTTCTTGGGGACAATTAAAGCTACACACACACTTGCATGCAGACGTAAATACCCTAAAGTAAATTATTTACAGAACTTTGCCAAATACAGAAGTAGAACATTTAGAAAAACATTATTACATGTATAGTTTTTCTTGCAGTCCAGTGAAGCAATGTCTTTGGAACAGATTTCCTTAGATGAATTTTTGTCGCAGGCAGTGTGGTTGGTAGTATCCTAACTAACTTGTTAAATGACTTTTTTGGTTTGGCAACATAGTCTCTTTCTTTTCTGACCTTGGGTTTCAGATATTCTCTCTTCAATACTTCTGGGAGGAGGGATGGTTTTGAGTTGTTTTCATCTTCTACAATTTTATATTTGAACAATTGTAATTCAGGGAACTTGGCATATTTTTCATTGTAAATTTCATTTGCTTTTATATCATGAGTTTGTATTTCTTTTCTGTATTGTGCAAATGTTACTAAATGTTTTTTATTGTTGTTGTTATTTCCTTTCCATCTCTGACAATACTGGTCTTCTAGTTTTGATTTCTCCCCAGTCTCTGAATTGAAATGAGTTAAAGTGTTAATCTGCCAAGAGGGGAAAGTGAGTCTGTTTAAGCGTGCTTCATCTTCTCTTGGCATTTTTCGATTAGGAATTCCTGGATATGATGACAATACTGCTTCAGGTTTTTCCTGACCAGTCAACTTACAGATGTTAATATGATCCTTTTTTTCAAGTGGTGTCATTTTCAGTGTCCTTTCAAAGCTAGGTTTTGATTGAGTTGTTTTTGATTTACTACCCCAATTACATGGGTCTTGAATCTCTGTTTTACTAACAGAATTTTCTGCTTGAGGAAGATGCATGAAACCATGTTCTTTCCTTTGTTTCTTAAGCAATATATCCGTAGGTCTTTCTGATGATTTGTTTAATGGAATTGCCTGGGTATTTTTGTTGGAAAGAGGTACTTCTGTGAAACTTACTGTTTTAACTTCTTCAGGGTAATATCTTTTCTGTTCCTTAATTACTGATAAATTTTCTTTTAAATTGTATGAGGAAAAATACTCTTTTTCTTCCTCTCTAATCAATTCTGTTTCTCTAAGTTCATTCTCAGGACCCTTTTGTAAAGTGGTTTTTTGAGCAATTTTTGGATATTTATTTTGCTTTCCTGAATGCTCCTCTATAAAGTGACTTTCATCTCTAAAAGGTAAATCTGTCTTTACATATTTTAATGGTGTAGAACTAGAATTAAGACTATTTATATGCTGATTGATCCCCTCTAATTGCCTTTCTGTCATTAATCCTGATTTTGAAAGTTTTTCTATCAAAAGGCTCTGGAGGCATTTACTTAAATTGTCTTTTAGATTTAATACTTCATTTTCTGATAAAGCTATCAGATAGTTTTGTAGAGATTTAGTTAAGGGATATTTCATGCTTATTTCAAGCCTTCCGCCAAAACTCCCCTTTGAAATATCTTGTCCTAACTCATGAAAAGATACCGAGGAACATTT
Source organism: Eulemur rufifrons (assembly GCF_041146395.1). NCBI lineage: Eukaryota > Metazoa > Chordata > Mammalia > Primates > Lemuridae > Eulemur > Eulemur rufifrons. The sequence goes on along the minus strand of NC_090983.1, from coordinate 31,156,412 downwards.
AGTTCTTAGAGAAGATATGTTTGAGTGTATAGTCTCAGATTCTGTCTCACTAAATAAACTGCTTTCTGAAAGGTTTTTTAGAAAATAGTTTTGGAGAATTTCATTTAAAAAAGATCTTAGCTTTATTTCTAAATGTTTATCTATGAAATTATGATTAAAATCATTTACAAAAGACATGATTTCTTTTACAGTTTCTGAATATTTCTCCTGAAAAACGTTTTGTCCTTTCAATTCTGCTTTCTCATTCATCAAATACAAATTTTGATAGATTTTTGGTAAGTCCTCCCTAGTGATATGTCCTGATTCTGAAAGTCTTTCTACAAGGTAATGCTGAATTTGTTTACTTAACTCAGATTTTAAATTTTTTACTTCTGACTCTGAGAGCTCTTCTAGAAACACACGCAGCTTTGGACTCAAAATAGGTTTTCTTTCTAATTTGTCTGTTTTATCAAAACTCCCTTGGATTTCTTCAAGATGTTCCGTATCATTTGGAAAAGGATGTTGAATTAGACTTTCTAATTCTTTTTCTGGTTGTTTTCTTCTTTCAGACTGATTATATTTGAAAAAAGCCTTAAAGATATTTTTTAAAAAGGATTTTAACATTATTTCATCTGACTCACTAAGTTTACCCATTAATGATTTAGCTAAATTTTCTAAAGTAGAACTTAGATCATTTTCTTCTCTATCAAACCACTGACCATGACTTGGCAAATCTGTTTCTTTATCTGATGTTGAATGATATCTTGAATCCTGTGGGAGTGTATTTTGGCTTTCCTCTAGAAGCTTAACTCCACTAACGGAAGAAATGTTACCTTTGGAAATGATGGGTATATTCTGCTCTGAAATAAGTTCTATTTTGCTTTTGATATCTGAATAATCCTTTGTAGAATCTTTTAGATTTTCTTCAGGAAAGGCTATCTTTGTACTCAGCATAGAACTCCCTTGGTGTTCTTTATCTAATTCTATCACTTTGATTATCCCAGATTCTAAAAGAGTGTCTAGAGGAAATGCTTGTATTATCTGGCTTACAACAGATTTCGCCTGTGGCAATTCTATTTCATCATCGAAGTTTTCATAGGGAACTAGAATACGTGATGATAAACTTCTCTCCCAAGGTGTGAGTAATTGATCCTGCAAGTTCATCTGTATTTCTCCTGACTCTTTCACTCCCATCTCCAATTGTGAGAAGTTTGGTGCAGTGAATATTTGTTTTATAGCATAGTCATGTACACTGCCACTTAAATCTGATTTGGGGCTAGATACTTCACTTATTAAATGTTTCTTTTTGAAACTACTCTTTTTTTTCATTGGAAAATCTATCTTATCAGCCTCTAAGTGTTTTTCAGAGACACGTTCTTTTACTTCTAGAGATTTTCCTGGTCTACCTTCTGAAAGTGAATCTGCAGGAATATTTTTAATTATTTGACTTAAAAGAGCCTTTGAATTTAAAATATCTTTTTCAGAAAACCAGCCGTTGAAATCTTGAATTTTTCCCAATACTCTGTCTTCCATACTACTTGATGGTTTATCACGAATGCTTAGAAGTGGAGAACTACTTTTCTTTCTTGCTTCAGTGTTCATACCAACTTCTTTAGAAAATAATTTGTCTGAAAGGTCTTGCAGATTTTTACTTAAAATTGACTTGAGTATCATTGATTGTTTTAGATTTTCTATATGGGAGGTAAGATTTAATGACTTTGAAAGGCACAATGTATTTGTATTTCCAGTCACTGATGAGTCTCTTTTGAAGCATGGTAAAGATCCACGTGGTAGGTTTTCTTTTAATTTATTCATAGAATCTACAGGCTTTATTGTGATGACAGGAGAATCATGGGCTAACTTATTCTTTGTGTCTAAAGCTTTTCTTGTGTTGATGGTAGGTTCATAGGCTGACTCATGCTTAGTTGCTAAAGGTTTCATTGTGTTGATAGTAGGATTGTGAGCTAACTTATTTTTAGTGTCTGAAGTCTTTATTGTGAAGCTATCAGGATCACAGGTCCAGGTTTTACTAGTAGGTACTGCAGTTTTTGCACGTGCTGGATAAGGAGGATCTTGGTCTTCATGCTCTATAACCTCTGCACTTAAAACATTTCTACATTTGTATATATCTTGGTCTTTCCTTTTTCTGACTGACATTTTTTTGTTTATCTTCCTTAGAAAAGGATCAAAACAGTCCTTGTTGAATTTCTGAAACTGCAATATTAAAGAAAAGGTAAGACATTGTGTAGCATTGATTTTGAATTTATAATAAATTGTCTAGTTAATTTTCTTTGAGCAATCTGTCAATTTATCTATTTATGCTCCTACCTTTCACAACTTATTCATATAAATATTTACCGTTTTAGTAGCAATGTAGAATTTTTCTTTAAATAGCAGGCAAGCAGTATATATCCCATGAAAAATATCATAAATATTCTCTAAATTCTGACTTAGGGGCATATATCATCTGCCTTTAAGTCTGAGAGTTTCAACAATGGTGATGAGCTTCACCCAGGACTTAACGTGTCACAGTAGAATACTGCTTTTTGATGCACACTATTTAATGTGTCAGAAATGATTAAGGGGGAGAGAACAGTATTAAAAACTTGGATTACAATAAAATTTCAGTGTAATATCCAGGGGCAGTTTTGTAGCTCTGGGATCAGGCTGTTCTATCATTGAATCAGCCTTCAGAATGAAGTTTCTTATCAAACCCTTTGTTCATAGAATTTCTGGTTACGCAACTGAAAAAAGAAAAATGTGGAAAAATCAGCCCAATATTTGTTTTCTTTTATTTCAACTTAGGTTGAGATTCATTAGGTTGGAAGTGGACCTAGAAATATGTATTTTTTTTTTTTTTTGTAGATAGCCACTTGTTTCTAATGAGTAGCCTAGTTTTGGAACTATTAAATTACATGAAGTATTGAATAAACCTAGTAATTAAATATAACTGATACTGGGGTAGGATAACTCAGGACTCACCTGAAAGTTTGGCTTCAATTCTATATATGCTGGTCCGGTATTTGGTAAATCGTATTCTTTTGGTGAAAAAGCCACCTTATAAAAGAAGAAGTTTTAATTTTAGACGAATTATAATGCAAGGATATTTCCCAAGATCATTTTATTCTTTCAATAGTTATTAAACATGTAAAAAATTTTAAAACCTAAATAAACATTTTTCTCATAACTACTATACTTTGCCAATTATCAAAGAAATATGTATATATATATAAATATTAGCTTCCTTGGTATTTTAATATTCACCCTATTGAATTTGTAAAGTCAAAATAATACACAGTAACTTCAAGCAGAAACAAAAGTAGAAATGAAATAGAACTGTCAGAACCAACGTAATCTGACTTTAAAAGGTTGTAAAATGCCTTTAGATAATAAATGGCAGCTAATGTTATACTGAAATGGCATTTTCAATGATTGTGAACCTGTCATTGTTAAATGAATACTTAAAACTGCCTGGTTGGATGACGTGGCTCATGCCTGTAATCCTAGCATTTTGGGAGGCCAAGGTGAGAGGATTGCTTGAGGCCAGGAGTTCAAGACCAGCCTGAGTAAGAGTGAGACCCTGTCTCTACCAAAAATAGAGAAATTAGCCAAGTGTGGTGGTGCATGCCTGTAGTCCCAGCTACTTGGGAAACTGAGGCAGGAGGATCACTTGAGCCCAGGAGTTGGAGGTTGCAGTGAGCTATGATGATGCCATTGCACTCTAGCCTGGGTGACAAAGCAAGACTCTGTCTCAAAAAAAAAAAAAAAAAAAGCCTAAAAGAAACTGGTGCTAAATCAAGGTATGTATCATAGGAACAATTATAGAATCACAGAATCATTGAAGTTTTAGACATGAAGGCACATTTAGAGATAATCTAGTCCTAGTTCTTAATTTGCACAAGAATCTGAAGCTAAAGTTCCTTGTTCCAAGTAACCCAGAAAATTAGTAGCCTGAATCCTAGGTATCCTAAGTTTTCATCGGATGCTTACTCCACCACACAATCAAGACAGCAATGAGGGAGACTGAGTGGCTTTCGAAGCATCATAATGTGCATCCACACTAACAGCTCATACAGAGAAAACTCGACACCATCTCTTTATAGAACACTCAGTACTTCAAACCACTTTCCTATACATTATGTCCTTTAGTCTGTAGAGGGTTCATTTACACAGTGTATCCAGTTAATTAAAATAATGATTCAATGAGTGATATTTTTAAAAGAGACACTTTTGGATTATTTCAAGGTTTCATTATTATCAGGCAGTTAATAACATGACCCTAATTCTTAAATCTTCAGTGGCTTCCTACTTTTGCTGTCATTCATTGCACTCACACACTGACTAAATTATCTCTGCAAGTTTCTGAACATTCCCCAGTATAGTTCTCTCCTCCAGCCAAATGTGTCTAACTCTGAATTCTTGAAACACATCCTGTACTTCCACACATATTTGTGTTCATTTTGTTTTCCTTTGCTTGAATTTCCCAAAATCTCCCTTAAAAATAGCTTAAATTCTAACATTGAAACTTCATTACTTTAAAGAAATTTAATAAAAAATAAAAATAAATGAAACATATATGATAAAGAAGTAGGAGAACCAATAGTAGAAAACTATGATTTAATTTTTGTAAAAAACAAAACAAAGACTGCCCCCTAATATAAGCATGGAAAAATGTGTGAATGCTAACAATTATTTTCTCAAGGGAGTACTTCTGGAGGAGAGGAAGGAGGGCATTATTAATTTTTATTCTCTGCATTATTGATTAGATAACCATATAATAACTTTTGTAAGTAAAAAACTTCAGTAAAGTTATATTGGGGGGAAATGCTCTAGGTATTCATCTTAGGAAGCTGGGAAAAGACAACACAACAAACCGATACAGGAGCTTCAGGGGAGTACTGCATGTGTGGGTCTACTCTCCTCTAACCCAAGGTTCTAGTATATTAACAGAAAATATTATTTCAAAAAGGAAAAACTCATGGCAATACTGGAAATCAGTAAGGTGAGATACCAGGATCTAGAAAGTTTGAGAAAATTCAGAAACCATTAAAGTAGACAGAATTGACTTAATGGAAAAACTCAATAAGGAAAACCAGCTTTAAACATCAGAAATCAGGTGGGCCTGAGAAGCAATAAATTCAGAGTCAGCATATACAAAGAGAATCTTATCGTGGGGTAATTTTCGTAGTTATTAGTTAAAAGAGCTGTGTTGGGAAGAGCTGGATCACTTGAGCCCTTCTTCAGCACCACTCTCTTTCTCTGTGCACGTGGAGCATACACTGCTGCCGGCATTGTCTTTCCCCAGTCACCCACCCAAACACCAAATGACTGTTCTCTAAGGAAAACCTGGCATCCGCCTCCGCAGTGGTCTCAAATGCGTTTTGGGCCTTGACAGAGAAGCAGAGTAAAGCTTGCTGAAACTCACGCTTCCACATCAGATAATGGAAGGAGGATAGAAAGAGAGGAAAGGAAGTTCCATCCAGGAGAGAAATACACTGGTTCTTCGGAAACGTAAGGTCCCCAGCCATCCTTCCTGCCCTCTTCCATCCCCTCACTCCCTTCAGGGAAGCCTGGTGCTTACACGGAGCATATCTACACAGTCAACGTTTACATTACAAACATGATCAAAGTTCCCAGACATACGAGGAAAATCAATGCGTGTAAGTGAAGAATCAATAAGAACAAACAGAACTAACTCCAGAGTAAATAGAGAGATTTCTGAGGAATGCAGGGGGATGGTGACTCTTGGACAAGGTTCTAAATAGTATCTTTAGAGATATTCAAGAGGATATTGATTTCCACTTAGCTATATAATAATCACCTCAAATTTAATGTATACAAAACGTAATCCTAGATTATCACCACCCCGTACCCCCTAAAAAACAAACCCTTGGTCTTTCTCTGTTTCTCCTCATCTCAGTTGATGATGCTGCCAGCTACTGAATTGTTAGGCCAGAAACCTGAGTGATCCTTTATTCCTTTCTTCCTTCTCCTTTCTACAACTAATTCAGCATTAAGTCCTGTGGCTGCTACCTGCAAAATATATCACGTATTCAATCACTTTTCACCATCAGCCTCACTATCACTACAAGCCACTGTCATCTCCCCAAGCAATAGTAGCCTAAGTAGTATCCTCTTGCTCCCTGTTACAGAGACTGCTGTTTGCTTTCCCAAAACATATTCTTTCAAGAACCTCAATTTTTTTAAGAACCTCAATTTTTAAGGGAGCAGAAATGTCCCCAGTTGAAAGAGCTACATCTTCCAGCCTCCTTTGCAGACAGGAGTGGCCATGTGACAAGATTCTGGCCAACTAGATATATTTGGAAGTTGTTGGGAGAAGCTTCTGAGAGAGTATCTTAAAACAGAGGCAGACTTAGCTGACAGATATTTAATTGACCTTGTCCTTTTCCTTCTTTCTACCTGGGATATATTATGATGCCTGGAGATACAGAGTTCATCTGGCGTTACCTCACAACATGCACATGCTGAGGATGGCTGTCCAAAAGCAAAGGGAACCTGGGTCCCTGATGACATCATGAAACCACACTATCATTACTTAAGCCACTGTTTCTAAGTTTTTGTTACTCATGGCTAAACATGATTCTTACTTGATCCAACAACTTCTACTCATACTGAGTTTATTCTTCTATACTGGAATAAAGCTAGAAATCAGTAATAGAAGAAAATTGAAAAACTCACAAATATGTAGAAATTAAACAAAAAATTATTTTTCTACCTATTATCTTGTATAAATAAAAAGTCTTAAACAACCATAGAAGAAATTATAAGGGAAATTAGAAAATACCTTGAGACAAATGAAAACACAATATGCCAAAACTTATGAGGTGCAGAAAATGTCTATGACCCCAAAGAAGTTAAAATACATAAATAAAAAACAGTATAGATAACAAAGTATCATTATCCAAAATATATAAAGTATTCTCACATATAAATAAGCAAACATACAACCCAATTTATAAATATGGGTGGTGATTATAAACAAATAACAGAAATACAAATGTATAATAAACACATGAAAATTTCTCACTCAATAATTAGGAAAATGCAAATTAAAATATCAGTGGATTATTATTTTTATGCATCAAATTAACAGAAAGTAAAATGTGGGTATGGGATAATGGGTATTTTCCTACATTTTGGGTGCAAATTAGTACATCTAGTTTAAAGGACAATCTGGTAGTATCTATCAAAATTAAATATGCACAGGTGAATAAAGATAATACTTACCATTTAGCAAGTGCCTATTATGTTCCAAGCCCTTTAAAATTCTTTGAAATAGGTAATAGTATACTCATTTTGCAGATGAGAAAACTGAAACTCAGATGTAAATTGCCCAAAGTTATATGCCCATGAAAGTGGAAGAATCTGGATTTAAACCTAGATATTTCTGCCTGTAAAATCCAAGCTCTTTTTACTATATTACACTAGTTCCCTTACCACCACCAAATACTGCTTTTCATTGAGGGGTAAAATTAAATCCCCCATCCCTCCCCACCTTTCTTGTATCCTGACTTTTGGGGAAATGATTTAGGGTCTAATCAATGTCAGAGTTTTAATAGAAGCTGATTAAGCTATATCTTGAAAATCTTGATTTATGAAAGGGCTCTAAAAATGTGAAGGAACTATTGAAAGACTGTCACCTGAATCAGCTATGAGTTGAAAGAGAAGTTATCGGTCCTTTCCAATTCAGATTAGCACTGCAGAAGTTTGCCTCAAAATGTTGCATTTCTTTAACACACTGTCTACCTTGGTTCATAAAAAACTCTTCTTTTAACTTCAAACAACTCTAGAGTTTATTTTCCAATAGAATTCTGAAGATTTTGCGACTTGTTTGTGAAGCAATTAGCTTAGACTTTTTGGAATTTGTTCTAGAACTCTGAGATGTCTTCAGTTTACAAGCCTGTTGCCTTAGGTGATAGATTCTTTGAATATTCTAAGTTCATTGATTGTATATACTGGAATCTATGTTTTATGGGTTACGAACTGAATTTATCTTGTTCAGTTTAATTTCATTGTGTCTGACTATCACCCTTAAGAAAAACATTTAAGGTAAGTTTTCTTTTTTCCTAAAAAAATTATACTCTTTTAAAAGTTAAACTTTTTATTTTGAAATGACTGTAGATTCACATGCAGTTGTAAAAAATAACAAAGAACCCAGGTACCCTCTTCCTCCTCCTCCTTCTTCTTTCTTCTTCTTTTTTTTAGAGATAGGGTCTTGCTGTGTTGCCCAGGCTTAAGTGCAGTGATCATAGCTCACTGTAACCATTAACTCCTGGGTTCAAGCCATCCTCCTGTCTCAGCCTCCCAAAGGGCTGGGATTACAGGTGTGAGCCACCATTGCTGGCCCTCATGTACCTTTCTTTATTCAATTTCCCTCAATAGTAACATCTTGCAAAAAAGTGTAGTACAATTTCACAACTACAGTATTGACATTATGTAGTTAAGATACAGAATATTTTTCCACAAGGATTCCTAACATCCTTTTATAGTCACATCCATTTCCTTCCTGTCCCAATTCCCTACTTAATCAACTAGTCCGTTCTCCATTTTTACAATTTCACCATCTCAAGAATGTTATATATATGGAATCATACAGTGTATAACATTTTGGGATTGTCCTTTTTCACTGGCATAATTCTCTAAAAATTCATCCAGGTTATTGACTGTATCAATAATCTGTTCCTTTTTATTGCTGAGTATTATTCCATGGTATTGATGTACCATAATTTGTTTAACTATTCACCAACTGAAGGATATCTGGTTTCCAGTTTGGAACTATTATGAGGAAGGCTGCTATGAACATTTGTTTACGGGTGTTTTTTGTGAATATATAAGTCTTAATTTTTCTGGGATAAATGCCCGAGTGCAATTGCTGGGTCATATGGCAGTTGTATATTTAATATTTTAAGAAACTGCCAAACTGTTTTCAGGAGTGGCTGTAAAACTTAAGCTTCCACCAGCAATTTCTCCACATATCACCAATATTTAGTTTCCTTATGTTTTTAGTTTTAGGTATGAGACTAGGTCAAGGTTCATTTTTTTGGTCCATGGATGTCCAACTGCTCCAGCACCAGTTGTTGAAAAGACTGTATCTCCTACATTTAATTGCTTTTACATCATTGTCAAAAATCAGTTGGGTATATTTTTATGGGCCTATTTCTGGCATATCTGTTCTGTTTCATTGAGCTATTTGTCTGTCTCTCCTCCAATACCATACTCTCTTTATTTTTGATTGCTTAAAATCAAGTAACATCATTCCTCCCACTTTATTCTTTCTTTAAGACTGTTGTAGCTATTCTAGGGTCTGTGCCTTTCTACATACATTTTAGAATGATCTTGTCTATGTCCACAAAAAGCTGTAATATAAATAGAAATGGCATTAAATCTACAGATCAATTTGAGGAGAATTGACATCTTTACTATGTTGAATCTTCCAATCCAATAACATGGTATGTCTCTTCATTTATTTAGGTCGTTGATTTCTTTCATCAGCATTTTATTATTTTCATCATACAGATTCTGTACATGTTTTGTTAGATTTATAAGTATTTAATTTCCTTTGAGTTATATTAAATGTTATTGTGCTTTAAATTTTTGTTTCCACATGTTCTTTGTTAGTATATAGAAATGCTACTGATTTGTGCATGTTGAATTTGTATCCTTCAATCTTGCTGAATCCTCTTATTAGTTCTAGTGTTTTGTTTTGTTTTGTTGTTGTAGATTCCTTGATGTTTTCTGCATAGACAATCATATCATCTGAAAACAGACCGTTTTATTTCTTATATTCAAATCTGTATGACTTTTATTTCCTTTCTATATTGAAAAAGGGTGGTAAGAGCATAAATCCTTGCCTTGTTCCTGATCTTGGAAGGAAAACATCCAGTTTTTTACCATTAAGTATAAATGTCAGCTATGGGGTTTTGTAGATGCTCTTTATCAAGGTGAGAAAGTTACCTTTTATTACTAGTCTCTTGACAGTTTTTATATTGTGATTGAGTGCTGAATTTTGTTAAAAGCTTTGTGTCAACTTATGTTGTCATATGATTTTACTCCTTTAGTCTATTGATACAGTAGTCTATTGATACAGATTATATAGATTGATTTTCAAATATTGAACCAGCCTTGCATATCCAGAATAAATCTCATTTGGCCATAGTGTATAATACTTTTTATACATTGCTATATTTTGTTGAGGATTTTTGCATTTAAGTTCATGAGAGATTATTGATTTGTAGTTATCTTTTTTTGTACTGTCTTCATCTGGTTTTGATAACACAGTAATACCAGCTTCATGAAATGAGGTGGGAAGTGTTCCTTCCTATTCTATTTTTTGGAGTAGATTCTGTAAAATTGGTGATAATTTTTTTATGTGTTTGGTAACATTTTCCTATGAAACCATCTGGGCCTGGAGATTTATTTTCCAGGAGCTTTTAAATGACCAATTTAATTTCTTTAATGGCCATAGGACTATTCAGATTGTCTGCTTCATCCTGGTTGAGTTTGGTAATTTGTGGTTTTCTAGGACATGGTCCATTTCTTCTAAATTGTCATATTTATGAGCGTAGAGTTATTAATATTAATAGTATTCACTTATTATCTTTTCAATAACTGTGAGATCTGTAGTGATATTTTATTCCTGAAACTGGTAATTTGTATCTTCTCTTTTTTATCTTTGTTAGTCTCACTAGAGGTTTATCAATTTTACTGATAATATTGAAAAATAAGATTGTTTGTTTTATTGATTTTGTCTACATGGTGTCCCAAAAGTTGCCATACATGGGGAAAATGGGAAATTGTAGCTAAATATCCCTTTATTTACAAAATATTCATTACAAAACTTTATAAAAGTTTTCCTTTGTATGGAGACTTGGGACACCCTGTATTAATATTTTTCCATTTTCAGTTTCACTGATTTCTGCTCTTATCTTTATTATTTCCTTCCTTCTGCTTGCTTTGAGTTTATTTGCTCTTGTTTTTCTAAGTAGTTGAGGTGGAAGCTTAGATTATTGATTTGAGAATATTTTTTTCCAATGTATGTTTTTAGTGCTGTACATTTCTTTAAACATTGTTTTAGCTATGACCTACACATTTTGATATGTTTGGTGTTTTCCTTTTTATTGAGTTCTATGTTTTTTACTCCATTTGAGACTTTCTCTTTGACCCAAGAATTATTTAGAATTGTGTACTTTTAATTTCCAACTGTTTGGAAATTTTCTGTTATCATTCCATTATTTATTTCAATTTTGATTGCATGTTATATAAAGGAGACAAAGACGGTCTCTGTATGTTGCTCCCCACACCCTGTCACTTATGTTGTTTACTTCTTCACAGCAGGTTTGAGACCCATGATCTCAAAAGTCTGTCAGTACTAAACTAAAATTTGTACACACTGAATTGTTTTAAATATAACCCAGATAAGCGTATTTTTAGCTACTTAGAGCCTATCTGCTTTGTATACCCCACAAAACTGTGCCCAGCCTCTGCTAGCCATAGATAAGATAAAACCTAGGGATATAAAGACCCCAAGCTCCTGCTGCCCATTGGAGCTCCCTGACCTAGAGGCTCCCTGCCAGGTTACTGAGTGAAACCATGTAGACATGTAATCCCCCTTCCTTCCCCATCCCCTAGGACTTTCCTTGCCACTTTCTCTTCTGAGCGATGCTCCCTTACCTCCAAGCTATAACCTCTGGATAGTCTCATGCTATAAGGGACTCCCCCTGCATGCAGACCTGTCAAAGCACCACCCAAATAAAGCTTATGGGTGCTACTGCCACTTCATGGTCATATCTTTTTTCTTGATCAGCCCCCAAATCCCTTGAACTCCCTGTACTCCATTATGGTCAGAAAACATACTTCAAATGGTTTTAATTATTCTAAATTTGCTAAACTTTGTTTTATGGCCCAGGATGTGGTCTATTTTGGTGAATGTTCTATGAGTACTTGAAAACAATGTATATTCTGCTATATTGTTGGATGGAGTGTCACATCTTGTTTATTGATTGTGTTGTTCAGATCTTACATTCTTGTTGATTTTCTGCCTAGTAGTTCTATAAATTGCTGAGAGTGGGGTGTTGGTGCCCCCAACTATAATTGTGTATTTTATTTTCTCTTTCAGTTCCATTGAATTTTGCCTCATTTATTTTATTTTCAGACTCTGTTGCTTTAGGATTGTTATGTCTTCCTTATAGATTGATACTTATCATATAGCATACCTCTTTGTCTTTAATAATTTTCTTTGCACTGAAGTCTAGTTTATCTGATATGAATACAGTCATTCCTGCTTTTCATAACTAACATTTTCATGACATATCTTTCCCCATTCTTTCACTTTTAATCTACCTATATCATTGTATTTGAAGTTAGTTTTTCGTATGCAGCATATTGAATCTGTTTTTTTTTTTTTGTTTTGAATCATGTTTTTTATTCACACTGCCAAGTCTGTCTCTTAAATGACATTTCTATACCATTTAAATTTAAGGTATTAATAATTACTGACATGTTGGGGCTTAAGTCTGCCATTTTCTTATTTTCTAATTATTTCCTCTACTTCTCATTCCTCTGTTTCTTACCTTCCTATGGGTTATGGGAACTTTTTAAGGATTTCATCTTGATTTATTTAGTGTTTTTGAGTATATCACTTTATACAGTTTTCTTAGTGGTTGTTCTAAGTATTATAATATATTTACATAACTTATTACAGTCTACTGGTATAGATGTTACATCACTTCAAGTGAAGTATAGAAATCATGCTTCTATTTAGGCCCCTTCACCATCCCTACTTTTAAAATATAAATTTCTTAAGTATTCCCTCAAACTCCATTATGCATCACATCAGGTGGTGTTATAATGTTTGTTTCAACCATCACATATTATTTAAAAACTCATGAGTAGTAGAATAATCTATTATAGTTGTACGTTATGATGTTACTTTCTCTTTGAAATTCCAAGCCTCCTTCTATTATAATTTTCTTTCTGTTTAAAGACCTCTTTTAGCCATTCTTTAAGAGTATGCTTGATACCAACAAATTACCTTAGGTTTCCTTTGAGAATATCTTTCTCTTTTATTCATGAAGGATATTTTTGCTGGGTATAGAATTCACAGGCAAACAGTTTTTCCCCCAGTACTTGAAAAATGTGTCACATCCTATGGCCTCCATGATTTTAGATAAGAAAATCACTGTCATTCAAATTGATATTTCCCCATAGGTAATACATTGTTTCTGACTACTTTCAAGATTTTTCTTGTTTATAGTTTTTAGAATTTTAATAATGATGTGTCTTTGTGTAGATTTCTTTGAGTTTACCCTGTTTGGGATTTTCTTAGCTTCCTGAATCTGTATGTCTTCCACCAAATTTGGGAAGTTTTTGGCTATTATTTTAAAAATGCGCTCACGTGCACTCTCTCTCTCTCTCTCTCTCTCTCAAAAACACACACACACATACACCCATACATACACCCTCCTTTCCTCTCTCCCTCTCCCTCTATCCTTTCTCTACTTTTCTTCTGTTCTGAAACTCTAATGAGCATTAACTCTTTTGTTATTGTTCCACAGGCCTCCGAAACTCTGTTTATTTTCTTTTTAGTCTACTTTATCTCTGTGCTCAAATTAGGTAAATTCTATTGATCTTTCCTCAAGTTCACTGCTTCTGTCCTCTGTCATCTCTACTTTACCATTAAGCCCAGCCAGTGAGATTTTTATTTTGGCTATTGTCTTTTTCAGTTCTATAATTTCTATTTGATCTTTTTTAATAACTTCTATTTCTCTGATGAGAATTCTTATTTTTTCATTTATTTCTAGAGAATTTATAATTGCTTGATGAAACATTTTTATGGGAGCTGCTTAAAATTCTTGTCAGGTAATTTTTAACATCTGATTCGTCTTGGTTTTGGCATTTATTAATTATCTTTTCTCATTCATGTTATGATTTTCCTTGATATAAATAATTTTTAATTGTATACTAGACATTTTAGATATTATGAGACTCTGGATTAAGTCTTTTTTGAGCGGTCACCCTGTTGATGTGTAACATGGGGGCTAGCCAGTGGGTATGCATGTCTAACTTCCTGCTGGGCCCCCCTGACAACCACAGCAAAAGTGGGGCACTGACTTACACTGTCTGGTTGCAGGCAGGTAGGGTGGAAGTTGAGCTTCTCCGTTGGCCCTCCTGATACTCTTCCAGTGAAAGTGGAGCAGCAACTCATACCACCTCTTGCTTCCAAGTGTGAGTGTCAGATCATCTGTCCACTGGGCCTCCTGGCACCAGGGAGTGGAGGGGAAAAACCAGAGTGCCATGTAGTCTGCCTCCCACCAGTTTTATCTCATTGATACAAGGGAGGGGTGAAGGCTCAGCTACCCACTGGATCTTGCTGACATGGAGGGGAGTGTAAAGTCTAGTGGTGACTAGGGCCACTTGTATAGCCTCAGTGAGTCTTGCTGCAACTAGGTGGAGATAGGGATTCAGCTTGCCACTGGACCCCACTGACATTGCCCTGGCGGGGGAACCAGAGCATTGCTTGCTTTCACCAGGCAGGTGATGAAAGATCAACTCCCAGCTTAGTCTGCCAACACTATTTAGGCAGGGGATTGGAGCACTGCCTTAATCCTCCAGATGGAGATGAAGATTGGCTGCCTGCTCAGTCCCATGGACAAGTAAATTTCCCCAATGGGGAAATTAGAGTGGACTACCTTCTCTCCAGGGGTGAGGGTGGGACAATAAGATGAATCAATTTCTTGCTTAGACCCACTGATACCATGTTGGGGGAGAGGAGGAGTGTGACTTTTCCATTGGTGTTTGACTACAGTAGGATAGGCATTGCCAAAAAGGTTTTCTGCTGTTGCCCACTCTTTTCCAGATAGTTTGGCTAGGGGTAGCAGGCTTTCCTTGGAAATTTTTTATCTATCCTCTTAGGCAGTTTCTGATTGGAAGCTTCTGCAGCATTCTGTTCAGAACATATGGTAGGCAATAAGGAAACTTAGGGAACTCACCATCATGTCCTTCCTCAAGTCCTGAGATTGCCAGGCATCCCACTTTCTTCTTTCCATCTTTCAGAGACTTCTTATGGTTGTTTGTTGTGTTATGTCTATAATTTTTTTAGTTGTAAGGAGGACGACCTGGGAGGAATGGGACTATTCCATCTTGGCAAAACTGAAGTTTCTTCATTTTAATATAAAACTTCTGAATGTGTGTAGGTTCCTTTATCACTGCTATTTAATTGCTTGATGCTCTTACAGTAACAACTTTACAGTAACAACTTTATACTTTAAACAGTAGCAGTACCAGATGAAAGATTTGTGAAGATACATTAGGATGTCCTTATCTCATCTGGATTTCTACTATATTGGTATGTATAAAGACTGTCCTTTCTCTTTCATTAGCCATTGTGCCTCTCCCTAATGCCACGATAAATCTCTCTGTTTCACTTATCCTCCATATTTTTTCTTTTTTTCTTCACCCTATACCTTAAAGTGATGAACTATTGTATAGAAATTGTATGAATATTGTGTGTGTGTGTTTGAGTATGTTTTAGGACTAATATTGGTAGCAGAGGTGGTCTTTCTGAAATAGAGAGGCCTCCTAACAAAAAGAATGTACCCACCATTTGCAAAGTTTTACCTGAGTTGAATAACCCACACTCCACCTAGGCCTTGACTGCCTCCACTGGAGGCCCTGGGGGCTTATGGCATGCAGTTTCCCACATCCACTGGTGGCCTCTAGCCTTGGCTGCTAGTGATCTTAGAAGGGGTGGAAAGTGTAGTATACTTGGGAGTAGGAAAATATATTCAGAATATACTTGCAAACACTTGCTTAACACTACTAACACCTTTAGGGGAAAGTCACAGAATAGACAACGGGGCAGACAGCAGCTATTAGTGGTAACAACAGTAAGCCAAAATTTACATTAAAATTTGTAAGGAAAAACACTGATACTTCTTGTAGGGCTTGGAATCTTTTCCCCTGTGTGAGCATGGTTCTTGCCTTCTGAGTGCAAAATATGAGGTAGACCAGTTTTTTTTTTTTCCTCTTCTCATCTTTGATCTCAGTGTTTCTTTCTTGCCTCATCCTCATCCCAAGCCACACAATTTCTGTCCCATTTCTGAAATACTTATTGCTGTTAGTGTGGTATGGCATTTCAATAACTGAATCTTGAACAATTACAAATTTTCAGCATTCAAAGAAAGGAATCCAAGACAGTTAACCTCAAGTGTTAATGGGAAATTGGAATTAGGAGAATGGCTTCTTTAAAACTGCTCATATTACAATGGATGGTCATAGTTTGTACTTTTCTGGTGCTTTTGTGGTTTGTCTATTAAGCAATAGCTATTTGGGAGGAGGCAAAAGCAACAAATTAAATAGTATAGCTGCTAAAGCTGATGTTATGTTTATATTGCTTTATAATAATTTATAAATTTATAATAACTATAAAATGAATAATGATAAAATTGATTTATAATAAATTCATATATTTATAATAATAATAGGGCATATACTTTCTTGATGACAGAATACTCAGTAAATATTAATTCAAAACTGTAAAATGTTAACAATGGTTTTTAAAGGATATCTCAATCTACTTACTGTTTTTTCTTTTTTATTTGTATTTTTATATCCATAAGGCTTATTGGGACTTGATGTATCTGAAAGAGAATGAAAAAAATGATTATGTAAACAAGTTGGCACTTGTGGCATTTGACCAGTGTGTTTCTAATTAGTGACTGTGAGAGCACAGTGGTTCAGAGTAAAGTCTCTGGAGCAGACTGCTTGAACTCAAATAGTTTCTGCAACTAACTAACCATCTAACTTTGGACAAGTCATTTTGCTCCTCTCAGCCTCAATTTCTTCATTTGTCAAAGGATGAAGACCCCCCCCCATAGGGTTTTGTGTGACTTAGTGGGCTAAAGCATCTAGCACTGTGTTAGCAGCATAAGAAGCACAAAATAAATGTAAATTTTGTTGCTATCATTACTATTGTTACTACCACCCCTTTCCTCTGACCCCTGACACGTTACACCCTTGGATCTGTCACCTAATAACTCTGACCACTTGAAATACATACATTAAGTGGTTAAAGTTAAATGTCATCATACTCTATACTTTTATGTACACAAGGGAATGTCTCTTAGTCAGATTATAGTAAATGTTTGTATTGAGTACTTCTATTTTTTACTCTGGCTCTTAATGTCAGTTCAAAAAATAAAGTAAAAAAAATTTTTGAAGATCATATCATTGCACTCCTGGTGGTTCTGAACATTTCTGTGGCTGCTAAAGATTATGTACATTATTCAAAGTTGTGCTTCACTGGAAATATAAAAACAGCTTTTACTTATCCTTCATTTTTCACCTATCCTTCCAGTAGTCATTTGGGTAACCTATCATACATTTGCTATACATACCTAACGCTATAACACTGTTTAGACAATCTATATTCTAGATACCTTTCATGAATGATTCTGTATTTCCTAAAAAATTCAATTCAAGACCTTAGAGAGGAGTCTTATGTAAGAAACTAAAAGAATTATAAAGTAGGAAGTGGAAAGATCATGATCTTCAGTGAATTGTGGGCCTAGGCTAAAATATATGTGCATAAATACCAGCAGTCAGAAGGTCCCTGTGACAGTAGCTCCAAAGTAACTGGGCTTGGCACACACCTCTAATTTGCTTATAGGTAATGACAATTCAAGGAAACAACAAGAGTGAGCACTACTAAATAAACTCTTTAATGTACTGTATCTCATTTTATATAATATAAATATATTCTATATAATATATTTATATTATATATAATTTATTGGGTTAATTATATGACTGATCTGCATGAGTAAATTGAAAAGTATAATGCAAAGTACAGCAAAAACCACTTTAAATATATATTCCAGAATCTTATTTAAATAGTTTTTTAAAGGCTCTGTTCAGATATAATTTTAGAAATATATACTTTTTTAGAGTAATAGGTAATTCAACCGTCTTGAAACCACCTCTCTCATTTTAAAGATAAGAAAAATCCAGAGAAGTTAATGACTTGCCCAAGAGCAAGACAGTGGTGGGCAATAAGAAAACAAGCTCTATTTTCCTCACTAAGCATTTGCTTTTATTCTTACATACACCATAGATTTAATTTGACATTTCTTATAAAGCCTCTTCAGAGGAAACTGGACCACTGGCTTGTTTCATAGACTTCTTTTATAGAATTTTCAAATTACTCAGACTTTCCATGCCTTAGTTGTCTCATCTGTAAAACTAGGATAATAGTGTCAACCTTAAAGCACCCTGTATGAAGATTAAATAATTTAATATATGTGAAGTATTTATAAAGTTCTGAAGACCAAATAAGGCAAAATAAGTCATCTGCAAAGAAGTATTGACATATTTATTCTCAGTATCTAGTTCCACTCTTTTATTTATAAAATGGGGAAACCTGAAGCTTTTATAAGACAAATCATTGCTAAGGTCACAGAACTAGTTAGTAGTAAAGCAGGGATGGGATCTACTTTATACTTTTTCCCTTTTCCAATAAGTAGTTGGAAATAATAGAATAAGAAGCTTGTTCTATCATATTTACTCTAAAAGATGGTCTATGATTAGAAGAATTCAAAGGATATTAGAAGAAAAGTTTTATAAGTACTTGTTTTAGTCTGTTTTGTGCTGCTATAACAGAATACCTGAGACTGGGTAATTTATAAGGAACAGAAATTTTTAAATTTTTTTCCTCTCTTTTTAAAAAATTCAGTCTCCATAGAAACTGTTAAAAATTGCCAATGCCTACTATCTTGAAAGTCATTAAAGGAAGTATTGGGAAAAGTTTTCAACTAGCAATAATTGCACCTTAGAGTAACCTCATTGGCTATGGTACTGACACTTTTATTTCTTACAGTTCTGGAGGATGGGAAGTCCAACATCAAGGTGCCCACATTTGGCAAGGGCCTTCCTACAGCGTCATTCTGTGGTGTAAGGCAAGAGGGCCAGGGAAGTCAAAAGGGAGCAAGGGCTGAACTTGCCCTTTTAAAACAAACCCACCCTTGTGGATAAAAACCAACCACTGTGACAACGGTATTAATCTGTTCATGAGGGTAAAGCCCTCATGGCCTAATCACCTCTTAAAGGTCCCATCTCCTAACACTGTTGCATTGGGGATTAAATTTCTAACACATACCTTTTGGGGGATACATTCAAACCATAGCATTCTGCCCCAGTCCCCAAAATTCATGTCCTTCGCATATGCAAAATACATTCATTTCATCCCAATAGCCCCAAAGTTTTAACTTGTTCCAGTACCAACTTAAAAGTCCAAAGTCCAGAGTCTCATCTAAATCAGATATGGATGAGACTCAAGGCACAATTTATCCTTACCAAATTCCCCTCCAACTGTGAGCCTATGAAATTAAACAAGTTATCTATTTCTAAAATAAAATGGTGGGACAGGCATAGAAGAGACATTCTCATTTCTAAAGGGAGAAATAGACAAGAAGATAAGGTAACTGGTCCCAAGTAAGTCCAAAACTCAACAAGATTAGCAACATCAAATGTTAAGGCTCCAGAATAATCGTTGTTGATGCTATGCCCTGCTATGCCCCACCTTCTGGACACACTAGGGCAGGGTTGGGCCCCCAGGGCCTTGGCAGCCCTGCCCACACAGCTTTTTTGGGCTTAGCCCACATAGCAGCTCTCACAGGTTGGAGTCTTGTGCCTATAGCTCTTACAGGCTGGCATTGCATGCTGGTATCTCTAAAATTCTGGGGCAGCTCTAACCCCTCAGTTCTGCTGGGCATTGCCCAAGTTGGGGCTCCCTACAGAAGCTCACCCCTCCTCCGTGACAAATCTCTGCCAGAACTCCCAGGCTCTCTGGAATATCCTTTCAAATCTAGGTGGAGGTGCCCCTCCACAGCTTGAAAACTCTGTGTGTCTGCAGAATTAGCATCTCATGAATGCTGCCAAGGCTTCCTACTTGTGTCCTATGGGGTGACAGCATGAGCTGCAACCAGGTTGGTGTCAGCCATGACAGCGGTAACTGGGGAGCACTGTGCCAGAATGTAGGGAGCAGACACGTGAGGAGGCATGGGGCAGTGAATGCTGAGATCCCAGCGGCACCTCTCTGGAAACCTTGCTTTCAAGGTCCTAGCTTGAAATGCCTTCAGGGTCGTTCTCCCATTGTCTTGATGAAGAGCATCTCGCTTCCTTCTATTCATACTATTAAACAGAAACCAAAAAAAACATGGCTACAATTCTGAGTTAAAGTTTTTGTCATTTTTCAGAACAGAAATAATTAATTTCATCTCATTAAAAAGTGTGTAAAGTGAATTCTTCATATTTTGTTATAGTTGTAATCTATTCTGCATCTGTATATACCTTTCTCAAATGAACTGGAAATGTAAACATGGAAATAAAGTAATTTTCTACTATTAAAAAAAATAATAATAATTTCCTTAGCAAATAGTCTCTTGGCCACACCTTTGGTTTGCTCTCCTAAATATACCTTTTCATTTTTTACATGGCTGAGATGGGAATTTTTAAAATCTTTCCTTTCTACTTCCCTTTTAAATTATAAATTCCATTTTTAAATCATTTTTCTCCTGTCACATTTTACCACATGCAGTTAAAAGAAGCCATGAAACTTCTGCAATATTTTGCTTAGAAATTTCTTCCACCAGATATCCTAGTTCATCACTCTTAAATTCTGCCTTCCATAAAGCTCTCAGGCATGGACACAATTCAGCTAAATTCTTTGTCACTTTATAACAGGGATGACCTTTACTCCAGTGTCCAATACCTTGTATTTCATTTCCACCTGAAACCTCATCAGAATTGCCTTTATTGTCTGTATTTCTACAAATATTCTCATCACAACCACTTATGTAATCTGTAAGAAGTTTCAGACTTTCTCTACAGCTCTACTCCTTTTCTGAGCCCTCACCAGAATCACCCTTAACACCCTGATATAGTTTGGATATTTATCTCCTCCAAAACTCATGTTCAAAGTTTTTCCCTAGTGTTGGAGTTGTTTGGGTCACGGAGGCAAGGTTGTGGCTTGGTGCTATCCTCACAGTAACAAGTGAGTTCTCACTCTAGAAGTTTCTGTGAGATCTGACTATTAAAAAGAGCCTGTCCCCTCCTTTCTCTCACCATGTGATGCCTGCTCCCCTTTACCTTTCACTATGAGTGGACATTCCCTGAAGCCCTCACCAGAAGCAAATGCTGGTGCCATGATTCTTATACAGCCTGAAGAACTGTAAGCCAAATAAACCTCTTTTCTTTATAAATTACCTAGCCCCAGATATTCCTTTATAGTAATGGAAAATGGGCTAAGACATACTCCATTTATGGAAACTTGGGCTTTTTCTAGCTTACTCCTCCAAATTCTTCAAGCCTCTACTCAGTATCCAGTCTAAAGCCATTTCTACGTTTTCAGATATTTGATATAACAACAGTCCCACTTCTCAGTACCAGTTTTCTGTCTTAGTCCATTCTGTGCTGCCACAACAGAATACCAGAGGCTAGATAATTTATAAGGAACACAGGTTTATTTCTTACAGTTATGGAGGCTGGGAAGTCCAAAATCAAGGACCCAACATCTTTTGAGGGCCTTCTTGCTGTGTCATCCCATGGGGAAGGCAGAAGGGCAAGAGAAAGAGAGAGAGAGAGAGAGAGAGAGAGAAAGGAGACCAAAATCAGTGTATAATCAACCCATTCCTGTGATAACAAACCCACTCTCTCAATAATAGCACTAATCCATTCACTCTGCCCTCATGGCCTAATCCCTAATCACCTCATTAGGCCTCACCTCCTAACACTGTTGCATTGGGGATTAAGTATCTTAATTTTTTCCTGTCATTTAAAGTATTAATTTCTGAAACTAACATCTTATGTTTGAAAATAGCTTTCTGGCCGGGCGCGGTGGCTCACGCCTGTAATCCTAGCACTCTGGGAGGCCGAGGTGGGTGGATCGTTTGAGCTCAGGAGTTCGAGACCAGCCTGAGCAAGAGCGAGACCCCATCTCTACTGAAAAATAGAAAGAAATTATATGGACAGCTAAAAATATATATAGAAAAAATTAGCTGGGCATGGTGGCACATGCCTGTAGTCCCAGCTACTTGGGAGGCTGAGGCAGGAGGATCGCTTGAGCCCAGGAGTCTGAGGTTGCTGTGAGCCAAGCTGACGCCACGGCACTCACTCTAGCCTGGGCAACAAAGTGAGACTCTGTCTCAAAAAAAAAAAAAAAAAAAAAAAAAAAAAGAAAATAGCTTTCTGTATCCCAATATATGTTCTTAAAACTTTTATTACTGTATGAAACAGATGTATGAATACATATAAGGCTAAAGTATTAAATTCTAATCATGTTAAAATCCTTCATTTCTTCATATTCTACTATTCAAACTAAGCTAAATTTCCCATTTGGGGGCTTTTTAAAAAAACTATACCTTTCAATATACAAAAGGCCAGCAAACATGAAAAAATGCTCAACATCATTAATCATCAGAGAAATGCAAATTAAAACCACAATCAGATACCATCTTAATCCAGTTATAATGGCCATTAAAAAGTAAAAAAAAAAAAAGATATTCATACAGATGTAGTGAAAAGGGAACACTTATACGCTATTGGTGGGAATGTACATTAGTACAACCTCTATGGAAGACAGTATGAAAACTTCTCAAAGAACTGAAGGTAGATCTACCATTCGATTCAGCAGTCCCACTACTGGGTATCTACCCAAACGAAAAGAAGTCATTATATCAAAAAGACACCTGTATTTGCATGTTTACTGCAGCACAATTCACAATAGCAAAGATATGGAATTAACCTAAGTGTCCATCATCTGATGAGTGGATAAAGAAAATGTGGTGTGTGTATATATATGTATATATACACAGGTGTATATGTATGTATATATATGTATATATACACACACACACCATGGAATACTACTCAGCCATAAAACAGAATGAAATAATGTCTTTTACAGCAACTTGAATAGAACCAAAGGCCATTATCCTAAGTGAAGTAACTCAGGAATGGAAAACCAAATACCACATGTTTTCACTTAAAAGTAGGAACTAAGCAATTGGTACACATGGTCATACAGAGTGAAATAATGGACATTGGAGACTCAGAACTAGGGAGGCTGGGAGGGTGGTGAGGGATGAAAATGTATCTATTTGGTACAACGTACACTATTCAGGTGATGGGTACACTAAAAGTCCAGACTTACACTATATAATATATTCATGTAACAAAACTCTACTTGTACCCCCTAAATCTATTCAAATAAAAAAAACAGAACTATACTTCTCAATCACATCTTCATCTTATTCTTTTTCCTATAAATCCTTAATTAGAGAGCACCCTCTACAACTCAAGGATTCTTGTATGTTATAAAGAAATGTGGCTTCTTGCTCATCTTCCTTCCATAGCAAGTGTTTTAGCTATCATCCTATTTTCTCTTCATTTTAATTAGATTACTGCAGTATGCCCTGAATGGATATGCAATCACTACACAGCTACGACTGTTCCAATTGTTAGAATACTAAAATACTTCTGTACTAATTGGTAAAGTTGCTGCCTCAAAATTTCCAAGTATCACCTTACATGCATTGCCCTGACTACCTCTATTCCCTTAGGAATCTCCCATTTCTCTCAATCTCAACACAGCACAGCAGTGGGCCTCCAGAACGCTAATGCAGTAGAATTATGTGATCTAGTTTTTCCAGGATCATGGTGTATTGGTTGTTAAATATTTTGATTATCGCCTTTGGGTGATATGTTGAATGTGTCTCCATAATGATATCACTGAACAGCTTCTTGAATTGGAAAAACCTCTTCACTAGATAGATCTACACGGTAGACAAAAAGTTTGGAAACACAGATAAATAAATGTAATAAATGGTTTACTAATATTATAATAATAGATATAAAATAAAAATTATCTAGGTTTCCAGATTGTAAGGCCACTTGTATTTTGCTTTGCTTGATTTTCCACTGATATTGTAATTCCATAGATTTTCATGCCAAAAATGAAGAAAAATCATAGTGTAATTTATCTTTTGAAGGAAAGTCTTGATAATTATGATATATGAGTTCATGTTCCTAATTTCACTGAAAGTTTGAAAATTATGATACTTTATATACAAATAATAACTTACCTGCAGAAGAAGGGAAATTTCCATGGTCATTCATTTTGTGAGAGGGAAAATATGGTCCCTGAAATAAAAACAGGGAAGAGAAAGGGAATAGAAAAAATAAATATCAATGTAATTTTTCAACTTAGCATGATTGATGGCTATAAAGAACAAAAATGAGATTGAATGTTACCATGTTGCTTTATCTTATATAAGGAAAAGAATTTATTTACAATTTAACCAGTGCAACTGGGAGATAGTAAGATACATGCATGGCTGAAACATTGTACTAGTAGGATGTTAAGGTAGGGAATGCCAAGCATTAAAAGAAAACACATGATATTACTTTGCATACATTAACCTCTTCTCATTCTCCAAGCCCCAGGAAACAAAAATATAATTTAAAGAATAAATTAAAATAAAATAAAAACAAGATTAATGTCAGAAAGGAAGTTAGAAGTGACATCACAGAAGATGATAGAGTAAGATGCTCAAAGAATTGGCCCCTCCACTGAAATAAACAAATTGTCAATGACTGATAGATCAACTGTTTGAGAACTTCAGAATATAATCCAGCTGGGTATGGTGGCTCATACCTATAATCCCAGTGACTTGGGAGACTGAGGTGGGAGTATCACTTGAGGCCAGAAGTTTGAGTCCAGGCTGGGAAACATAGCAAGACCCTGTCTCTAACAAAGTTTTTTTTTTTTCTTTCTTTTTTTTAAATCATTATTTCAGCATATTGTGGGGGTACAAAAGTTTAGGTTACGTATATTGTCTTTGCCCCCCCACAAAGTTTTTAAAATTAGCTGGGTGTGGTGGCATTCACCTATAGTCCCAGCTACTCAGGAGGGTGAGGCAGAAGGATTGCTTGAGGCCAGGAGTTCGAGGCTACAGTGAGCTATGATCATGCCACTGTACTCCACCCTGGGTGACAGAGAGAGACCCCCATCTCTAATATATATATAATCCAAAAGTTTCAGCAGTGAACTGTTTAATGAAAAAAGGGCAGATAAATTTTGTCGTTTCAGGAAATTTCTTTTAGGTCACTGGCTGACCGCTTAGATAATGGAACAGATCACAAACCAACCACAAACAAGGAATATAGTCTTTGCAAAAATAGTTTGGATAAGTCATTAAACAAACGGGTGATTGCAGCCCTCAGCAATCAACAATAGCAACCTCTGGAGAAAGAGGAGAATTGATTTCTAGAGTTACCACATTATAATATTTAAAATGCCCAATTTTCAACAAAACATTATAAGGCATACTAAGAAACAAAAAATATGGCCCATTCACAGGAAAAAACAATTGACAGAAACTGCCTTTGAGGAAGCTAAGACTTTTGACTTACTAGACTAAGATTTTAAAATAACTTTCCTAAATATGTTTGAAGAGCTAAAAGTAAACATGGACAAATTACAAAATGAATCTAGGAAAATAATACATGCATAAAATGAGACTATCAATAAAGAAACAGAAATTATAAAAAGAAATAGAAATTCTGCATTGGAAAGTGCAATAACTGAAAGAGTCATTCAAGGAGTTCAATTGCAGATTAAAGCAGGCAGAAATTAGAATCAGTGAATGTGAAAATAGTACATTTGAAATTATTCAGAATAAAGAGCAAAAAGAAAAGAGAATGAATAAAAGTGAACAAAGCCTAAAAGATCTATGGGACAACAATCAAGTACACCAACATACACATTATGGGAGTCACAGGAAAGGAGAAAGAAAGTGTCAGAAAGACTGAAGAAATCATGGCCAAACACTTCCCAAATTTGATGGAAGTCACAAATCTACAAATCCAAGAAGTTTAAAGAACTCCAATGAGGCAAAATGCAAAATGCATCATATCAAGACATGTTACAACCACATTACCAAAAGATGAAGAGAGAATTGCAGCAAGAGAAGTGACTCATCATGTACAAGTGATCCTCAAAAAGATTAATAGTCAAATTTTCATGAGACCATTTAAGTAAAAAAGCAGTGGAATAACATATTTAAAGAGCTGAAAGAAAAAAAAATCTGTCAAGTAAGAATTCTATAACCAGAAAAAACTACCCTTCAAAAATGAAGAGGAAATTAAAACATTCCCAGGTTAACAAAAACCTGGGGAGTTTGCTGCTAGTACACCTGCCTTACAAAAAAACCTAAGGGAGTTTTTCAGGCAGAAAAGAAAGGACATTAGACAATACCTTGAACCCATGTTAACAAATAAAGAACTTTAGAAAATGGGGGTGGGGGAGGATGGAGTAAAACCTTAAAGGGTGTTTTGTTTTTTGTTTTTTTGAGACAGAGTCTCTATTGCTCGGGCTAGAGTGCCATGGCATCAGCCTAGCTCACAGCAACCTCAAACTCCTGGGCTCGAGCAATCCTCCTGCCCCGGCCTCCCGAGTAGCTGGGACTACAGGCATGCACCACCATGCCTGGCTAATTTTTCTATATATTTTTAGCTGTTCATATAATTTCTTTCTATTTTTAGTAGAGACGGGGTCTTGCTGTTGCTCAGGCTGGTCTCGAACTCCTGAGCTCAAATAATCTGCCCGCCTCGGCCTCCCAGAGTGTTAAGATTACAGGCATGAGCCTTGTAATGTGCCCAGCCTTTTTTTTTTGCAATGATAGCTAAGTTGTTATCAGCTTGAAATACCCTGTTATAACTATAACTTATGTAAGCCTCAAGGTAACCTCAAAGCAAAACCTACAGTAGATAAACAAAAGATAAAAAAATAAGGAATCAAAGCACACACTACAAAAAAATCATCCAATCCCACAGAAAGACAGCAATAGAGGAAGACAGAAATGAAAAATCTACAGAACAACCAGAAAACAATTAACAAAATGGCAGCAGTAAGTCCTTATCTATCAATAATTGCCTTGAATGTAAATGAATTACATTCTCCATTCAAAAAACATGGAGTGGGCCGGGGGACAGAGTGAGACCCTGTCCATAAAGTAAAATCTGAGGAAAACTAAAGAGAGAAATAGACAAATCCACAATCGTAACTGGAAATTTTAACATACTTCTTTTAGTAATTTATGGAAGAACTAGAAAAAAAATTCAGTAAGGCCATAAAAGGTCTGAAGGATACTATCAACTACTTTGATGTAAAACATATTTATAGAACACTACAAAAGCAGCAGAATTCACATTCTTTCCAGTGCACATGCAACATTCACGAGACTAGACCATAAATAAGTCAATACATTTCAAAAAATTAAAATTCTAAAAAAGTATATTATTTATCCATCAAGGAAATAATCTAGAAATCAGTAACAGTAAAGATATCTAGAAAGCCCCAAATATTTGGAAATTAAACAACATACTTCTAAATAACCATTTGGTCAAATAAATTAAAAAGTTAGAAAATATGTCAAATATAGTTATAATGATAATACAACATATAAAAAGTTGAGGGATTCATACAAAGTAGTGCTTAGATTGGGGAAATTTATAGCTTTATTGTTCATGTTATTTAATATTAAAGAAGAAAGGTTTGAAACCATTGGTTTACCTTTTAACCCATTAGAATCTAGAAAAAGAAGAGTAAATTAAATCAAAAGCAGGAAGAAGGAAGAATATATTAATAATAAAAAACAGAAATTAATGCAATAAAAAATAGAAAAACAAAAGATTAACAAAGCCAAGAGTTGTTTCATTTAACAGATTAATACAACTGATAAACTCCCAGCAAGGCCAATTAAGGAAAAAAAGAGAGAAACACAAGTTACCAATATCAAGAACGAAAGAAGGAATATCACTACAGATCCTACAAACTTTTAAGGGCTAATACATTCAACTAACTCAGATGAAGTTATCCAGGATAATTTCCTGAAAATAAACAATTTAACACAATTGATACAAGAAATGGAGAATCTGAATTGTCCAATTAAAGAAATTGAATTCAAAATTTAAAAAATTTTTCATAAAGAAAGCTGCATCAAATACATAGAGTATATAGGAATAAATCTAACAAAATGAGTAAAAACTGTATGGAGAAAATCATAAAAAATAATTGAACATTAAAGAACTAAATAAAGAGATATACTATGTCTCAATAGGTGTATATATACGTGTGATACTTTGTTATCTTTTAAAAATGGTTCCCAGCCGGGCGCGGTGGCTCACGCCTGTAATCCTAGCACTCTGGGAGGCCGAGGTGGGCGGATCGTTTGAGCTCAGGAGTTCGAGACCAGCCTGAGCAAGAGCGAGACCCCACCTCTACTAAAAATAGAAAGAAATTATATGGACAGCTAAAAATATATATAGAAAAAATTAGCCGGGCATGGTGGCGCATGCCTGTAGTCCCAGCTACTTGGGAGGCTGAGACAGGAGGATTGCTTGAGCCCAGAAGTTTGAGATTGCTGTGAGCTAGGCTGACGCCACGGCACTCACTCTAGCCTGGGCAACAGAGTGAGACTCTGTCTCAAAAAAAAAAAAATGGTTCCCTACTTTTACATTGCAGTTAGAAAATTCTCTGATATTTTATGTTTTCAATATTA
Organism: Eulemur rufifrons; assembly: GCF_041146395.1. Taxonomy (NCBI): domain Eukaryota; kingdom Metazoa; phylum Chordata; class Mammalia; order Primates; family Lemuridae; genus Eulemur; species Eulemur rufifrons. The sequence goes on along the minus strand of NC_090983.1, from coordinate 31,127,799 downwards.
ATAAATAATATTTCTGAGATTTGCTTTTGGTCCTGGCAGGTGGTCCATTTTTATGAATCTTGCATGGGTGCTTGCCTATAGCCTTCAATTGTATATTCTGTAACTGTTGCAAGTAGTCTTTATTGTATGCCCATTGTATCGTTTATTATGTTCAAATTTTTATATATTACTTAATTTTTCCCTGCTAGCTCTAATAAACACAAATACTAATTTTTAAAAGAATCAGATTATATTACCTCATCATAATTGTGAACTTATCTTTGAAATTCTGTTATTTTTAGCTATATTTTGAAACTATATTAATAGTTGTTTAATGGTTCATAGCTGTTATATCTGGTGAATTGTTTTTGTTCTAAATATATAGTAACCTAGTCCCCCAATAATTGTTTTTACTTTAACAACAAATATTAATCTTTTATCAAAACAGGAATATACCAGCTTTCCTTTGGTTAGTATTTGTCCAGTTTCACTTTTTCTCTCTCGTTTCATCCTTTCTGTGCCCTTAAGTTTTAGATGTGTCTCTTGTAAACAGCATATAATATTATTTTCAATGAAATCTGAAAATATTTTAACTGAAAAGTTGAGTTCATTTACAGGTTTATTTTGCTAACTTACATATTTGGATTTATTTTTAGTATTTTATTTTGTACTTCCCATTAAAATGCTTTTTTCCCCCCTGGGCTCGTTTTCTGCATTCTATAAGATTGAATGAGTTTTTATATTGCCTTTTCTCTCTTCTGGTTATAAAGGAAGGTATACCTTTGATTAATATTTTCCCTTAAATTTTAATGGGTATACTTGATTTTTTTCCTTATGAATGGTCATCTAGATGAGTATTAAATTTTAGATATAGTTATTTTCTCTCAACACTTACTACTCCGTTGTCCTCTGTTGTTGCTTCTTGGAAGGCAGACCCTGAGATGAACATGTATATGTAAGACAATTATTAGATAGTACTATTGGGATCACCATCTGTGGAAAGGGACGGGAAAGAAACAGGATTGGACAGAGGGAGAATTTGAGCTGCAATACAGACCCAGTGATGGCCTCAGCAGACCATGAATGGAGCCCTGGAGTTGAGAAGGCTCTTAAGAGTTCTCTCAATTTGAAGCAAGGAAACTGAGCATTTTGCTCCTGGATAGGTCAGTCATTGGATGTTGGCTGTTCCTGAAAGGAAGTATGACTTTGGACAAAGCAGTTTTCTTCAGCTGAAACAATTCCCAAAGAGGGCTGAAAGCTAACAGCCTTCTTACAGCAGCACGCCGGCAACCTGAGAGTAAGTCCTATGCTCCTGAAGGAGGACCTGGATGGCAAATCATGACATTCACAAAGTCCAAACCTTGTGCTTCTGAAATTCACTTCCTTCCTGTAGGTTCTGGAAGCAGATCCTCCAGGATTCCAGTAGTCCTCTCTTCCTAGGAGAAATCTAGAAGGAGGTTAGTGGGACAAACTACAGCTCCCACCACTGCTGCTGGCCTCAGAGTCACAACTGAGTCACAAACTTTTAATACTTCCTCTAGTATCTGTTCTAGATTCCCCTAACCTTCAGTTAGCATCTCTGTGATTAGGTGGCTAACCCAGGCACCATGCCTCATTCCTGAAGGGTCTGAGCCCCTGGTTGCCATACCTTTCTCAGGAGGAGATAACTACCTTGTCATTTATCATCATAAGGGGACGACGAATTCCCAAGAGGCACCAAAGTGCATTTCCTACATACCCCACATATCCCTCCATACTCCCATTGTGTAACAGCAGTGCTAACTCCTTTGGATGATCAGAGTCAATTACTCCTGACAAGATGGTGACTCATTTTCTTGCCTGCTGGTGCCTTGGCACAAGAAGTAGAATTACCCTGCTGGTGGCCATAGTTTATAGTACAATGGAACTCTTCCTGTATCCCCTAATAGCAGTGTCCCCAGTTGGGAACCAAGACCTCTAAACCCGTAGGCCCAGAGTTGTGGCACAGGAAGTATAAATTCCTCAAGTAGTAAAGTTACCAGGTAAAATATAGGATGCCCCTATTAAATTTGAATTGCAGATAAACAATAATTTTTAAAAGTATAAGTATATCCCAAATATTGCATGGGATATACTTAAATTAACAATTTTTGTTGTTTACCTGAAATTCAAGTTTAACTGGGTTTCCTGCATTTCTATTTGCTAAATCTATGACTACCCTCCTACGTGCATCACTGGGAATGATGTACTAAGCAGGGCCATTCCTCTTTTCACTCTTAGTTCCTTAGACCCATGTATTCTACCTTTTGGAGTCATAGATTTATATGAAGATTTAGAGAGTACCTTGCAAGATACTGCCTCTGAGCTGGCACTTCAGCTGTGCCTTTACGAGGTCATTTCATCACTCATTTGGGAGTAATACAACCAGTCAATAATCATACCCACTCCTGCACCTTCTTTATTATAAAGTGAGTCTCTTGGTCTGATGCAAAGGTTGTATGATATCCTGAGCTATTGGATCACACTCTGTAAGCCCTCAAATAGTGGTGCTGGTTCGGTCTCTGCAGACACGAAAGAGAAGTTCATTCCAAGAATATTTATTGATTCATGTCAAAATGAATCACTGCCACTTTCAAGGGGGAAAGGTTCCAAGTAATCAAGTTCACATTAAGTGACAGGCTGGCCTCCTCAAGAGATACTACTGTTTTGAGGGGTTTAGCATTGGTCTTTGGTGCTGGCATATTGGACATTAGGCAGTATCAATAGCTAACTCAGCCTGGATTGGTAAGTGGGAGCTCAGGCTGTTGAACTCTTGCAAAGACTATTCCAGCTACCATGGTTGCTACTTCATTAATGCATCGATGGTGCCAGCTCTGAGATATCTGATGATAGAGGATGGCTGCCATCAGCTGGCTGTGATTTTTTTTTCTACTTGGTTGTTCAGTGTCTTCTCTATGACGGTATTCTCTGATAGGTATCACCATGTGATATAAAGACCTTCAGTCTTTGTGCCCAATCCCATATGTCCTGTCTACATGTCTCTACCCCAGACCTCCTTGTTCCTCACCTTCTTTTTCCTTCCAGACCCCTGATTAGCTGGCCAAGACATGTTCCACTGTCCAAGAGTTTCTGTACAGTCAAACCTCACTAAATTAATGATAGCGATTGCCTCTGAGGAGAAGAGTGGTGAATGACACTGAAGGTTGGAGATAAAGGAAACTTCAATTTTATCTACAAGGTTTTATTTATTTTTATTTAAAAGAGAGACTCGTAGAAAAAAAATGACAAAATGGCAATAATGGTAATGGGTATGTCATCTTGCCTCTGGACTTCACTGGACAAAAAGACCAAAGAATAGGGATTTTTCCCCTCACAGGCATTGTCATCAAGGCAGTCAGACTTACTGGAAAAAGTATACACCTAAGAGGTTGAAGTATGAGTTTTGGCTTTGTACCAGATGTAAAATTAATTTTACATTTGTAAAATTAATTTATACCTCTGGATATCACTTTTATTATCTGTAAAACATAGTTGCTAAGGCTCTATCAAATAAATATTTCTATGGACTTCTATGTACTGTGTTCCTAGGAGTACGCCCTGCTCTCTCTTAGGGCTATGAATTTTTTCTTAGATATGGTACTTGATTTTAAACAGCTGTGGGACTATATATTAATGGATGAATTGATAAAGAAACTGTGGTACACAATGGAATATTATTCATCTCTAAAAGAGAATCTTGCCATTTTCCACAACATGGATTAGCTTGGAGAACATTAAGTAAACCAGACACAGAAAGAAAAATATCACATGATCTTACTTATATGTGGAATATAAAATATTAAACAATTCAAATATACATAAAGAACAAAGCAGTTGTTACCAGAGGCATGGGGGTGGAGGGGGAAAAGGAAATGGGAGGTATAGGTCAGTTGATATAAAGCAGTAGATATGTATGATGAACAACAAGCCTAGAGATCTAATGTATTATACAACATGAGGACTTTAGGTAAAATTACACTATATATGGGATTCGTGTTAAATGAATAGATTTTAGCTGCTCTTAGTGTTACAGCTCTTTTAGAATTTGTCTAGCAGGTTTTCCAGTCCTCACCAGAAGACTCCCTTTAAAAAAAAAAAAAAAGATTTTAGCTCCTCCTACTACAAAGACAAAAAAATGGGTAACTATGTGAGATGATGGATATATTAATTTGTTTCACTATAGTAACCATTTTACTATCTATATGTATGCCATAACATCATGTTGTATATCTTAAATATACAAAATAAAAAATTATTTAAAAAAAAAGCTATGAGACTAATGCTATAGATATAATCTTCCAAAAAAGACCTAAGGCTTCAAGGGATAATAATTTTCATTATCATAATTACAATATATTAAAAAGTAGAGATAATGGATTTGATTGTGTTATGAAGATTTTGCTAAGTTATGCATAGATTATTAATAAAAATAATATCTCCTAAATGTAAAAATTTTTTTATTATGTTTTACACACTTTCAATTCAAGATTACAAACAAGGAAGAAGGGCTTCTCTAGAGGTAAACAGTTATAATTATTCAAGCTACACTGAAAAGTAAGCAAAAAAACTGAATAAGAAAGAGAGGTTGGAAATTTTAAAATATAAAATTTCAATGAATAAGTTGACAATAAGAAATGGTGTGGTTGAACACAAAAGTGGCAAAGTGAAAGAGCTGAGTAAACATCATAATGTAGAGCAAAAAGACAAAAAAATAGAAAATATTTTAAAAAGTAGACATGAAAGATAGTATCAAAAAGTTAAATATTGATCTAAAAGAACTGTAGACAGAGCACAGACAATAGAGGGTAGGAAAAATAGAATATTTTCTTGAGCTAAAGATGAGTGTTTCAAATCCAAATATATCACTGGGAAGGCAAAGCAAGATAAATTCATTAATTCATTCTATAAATATTTATTAAACTCTATTTACATGCCAGTCATAGTACTAAGAATGTATCAGTGAACCAACCAAACAAAAATTTTTGCCCTTGTAGAGCTCGCATTCTAGTGAGCATGAATTAAAAATAGACCCACACCTAACTTAATCATTGAAATTTCGGAGCACTAAAAAGAAAAAGAAAATTCTGAAAGTCTTCCAGGAATAGGGAAAAAAAAATGTCACCTTGAAAGATGACAGTCATGTTGAAATCAGACACTACATCAGCATGCTAAACATTGTATGCTAAAAGATAGTGAAGCAAAATCTTCAGTTCTGAAGGAAAAAAAGATTTTTAACTTATTATTCTGTACTTGGCAAAACTAGAAATCAGTGTGGCGGGAAAAATAATTTTTTGATCACAATAATTCAGAAATTTTATTTATGAAATTGGATAGAAAACAATTTATTGAGTAGGTATTAAACAAAAAAAATGAATATGAGAAATACAGAAAAAAATGGCAACTGATTATGACCCAGCAGAATTTTAAAAAGCTAAAAAGAAACTTCCCAGAAGTTTCCCAGAAAATCCCAGAATGAAAATTTTAAGAGATTCTCCCTTTAGAATCAAATTTTAATTCATTTTCTTCTTTCTGGGTCAAAGACTTCTTGGTTCTACAGTGAATAACAGTTATATCAATGTAATGTTGTTGAGACTGTTTTTAGATTTTCTAGTTTTAGAATCAGCATACAGAAAAATAATAAAGATTAAACTTTAGATTTAAAACAGTTCATATATGTAACAATATAGTAACAAAATTTTTCAAAACTGGGGAAAGGAAAATAATAGAAAATGTTTTAAATTCCTCATCTCTTATAGTGGTAGAGTCCACATATACTATTCAATGTTGTTTGTTTATTTTTATGAAACCTCAAGAAATAGAAGTTTAAATATATTTGAGTTCTAAAAATTAACTTTTACTTTTCATTTATTAATATTTTTTGTGTTGTCTGGTTGTTGTTTGTTTGTTTTCTTGTTTGTTTTTTAGCCTTCTGCATATATTAGTTTTTATAATAAAAATGGATAATATAATTATAGAAAATTTACAAAATGTGGAAGAGTATCAAGAAAAAACAGTACAATCCAATCCTAACTTCATTATCCACAGGTGCTTAGAATGTTTTGTCATACGATGTACATTTACAAAATATGGATAATACTATATGAACAATTTTGTAACTGGCTTTTTTTACGTAACCTTTTAGAATGATCATTTTCCCATGTCATTAAAAACTCTTGATATCAGACTGAGGTGGGGGGAGGGGGGAGGGGATGGGTGTATGCCTACATGATGAGTGCGTTGCGCACCGTCTGGGGAATGGTCACGCTTGAAGGTGCTGACTTGGGGAGCGGGGGGTGCGAGGAGGGGATGGGTATATACCTACATGATGAGTGCAATGCGCACTGTCTGGGGAATGGACACGCCTGGAGCTCTGACTTGGGGGGATAGGTGGTACATGGGCAACGTATGTAATCTGAACTTTTGTACCCCCCATAATAAGCTGAAATAAAAAAAAAAACCCTCTTGAAATGTGACTATGAAGTATTTCATCTTATAAATTATATAAGTTATATACTTATAAATTTATAAATCTCTTTGTATATAAGCTTTATGACTACCTTTAATTATTTTGTAAGTAAATTCTTATAATCAGCAAAATTCTGTATGTGGAAAAATTAGTAAAAATTTAAAGCTGCTGATAAATATTGCCAAGTGTTCTCTCTAAAAGTCCATCCCAATTTATACTTCCATCAAGGCCTGCTTTACCAATACTAACAATTGTCTTTTTTTTTTTTTTTATTTTTTTTGAGACAGAATCTCACTTTGTTGCCCAGGCTAGAGTGAGTGCCGTGGCGTCAGCCTAGCTCACAGCAACCTCAAACTCCTGAGCTCAAGGGATCCTGCTGTCTCAGCCTCCCGAGTAGTTGGGACTACAGGCATGCGCCACCATGCCCGGCTAATTTTTTCTATATATATATTTAGCTGTCCATATAATTTCTTTCTATTTTTTTTTTAGTAGAGATGGGGTCTCGCTCTTGCTCAGGCTGGTCTCGAACTCCTGAGCTCAAACGATCCACCCACCTCGGCCTCCCAGAGTGCTAGGATTACAGGCGTGAGCCACCACGCCGGGCCAACAATTGTCTTTTATTTGTTTAAATCTTGGTCATTCAGATAAGGAGAAAGTAGTACCTCATTATTGAATTTTCTTTTTTAAAAATCATTTATTAAGCCGATCTTTTTCATTTTGCTATTTCTGCTATTGTGAGTTATCAATTTATGTCTTTGCCCTATTTTCTTTTATTATATTTCTAATTTGATTGATTGATAAACTCTTTATAAGTTGAGGATATTAACCCCCTTTCCCAGTTATTTACCTTTTAATTTTATTTCTTTTTAATTTTTAATAAATTTATCTATTAATCTTTATCTTTTTCTTTACTTTTATTTTGCTTAGTTTTCTTCTCCACCCACCAAGATGAAAAGTCTATTAATCTATATTTATCTCTAGTGTTTTAATAATTCTTATTTACACTGAAGTCTTTAATATACTTAGAGTTTATATTAGTGTATGCTATAAGTAGGGATTTTTTACTTCTTTCTCTAAATCATACACTGGTAGAAGAGTATTACAATAATCACAATAAATGTTCCCCTAGTTCAGCACTCTACGAGTGACTATCTGATCAATTGTTCTCCTATGCTCTTGGCTCTATCTCTGGAAGGCCCTTTTTTCTTCCATCATCCTCCTTGGCTACTTCTGAAGAGGGCATTTGACCATGCCCTTTTATGTGACTGTTATCTGCTTGGGGAAAACTGGGAACCCAAAGGTCTTTTTACATCTGTTTCACTTTTAGTCTAGATTGGTACTGGCTTTCCATTAAAGCTCTCTGAAAAGATGATGTATGCATGTGTGTTGAATTCCACTCAATTGCATGAGCCAAAAGCCACAGCCACAGTTCTATTCAGAACATGGTGCTCTCTCTATAGAGATTTAAGTACTGGTACTTTGGGCACATTAAACTTCTATGAGACTACACACTTAATCTTTCTAGGAGTTCTTTTGTTTAGTTGAAATGGTCTTCTAGATGTCACTTTATTCCTTCAAAGTTCTTAATATAGGGCATGACAATCACAGCCTTGATTTGGTCTTTACCCTCAGGCCATGTTATAAGAGTCACATCTTTGATATGGTGAGAAACAGTTTCATTTTCCAAACCTTCAAGTCCCAGAATTATTGGCTTTCTATATAATGGCTTTCCAATTGTGTTTGCAGCCCAGCCAATTTTGTCTAAGCTCATCTCTCTTTTGAGGTATCCCACCAAATAAACTATTAATAACTAGTAACGCTTTCAACATTTTGCCTCAAGATCTCCTCCTCCAACTCTACAAGTTCACCAGACACATCTTCTCTTTGACATTATCACAGATGACGGTTTCACCAAATTTTTTACCACTATAAAACATAGACTTCCAATTTGTCTATTGACTAATAAAGTTTCTTTGCTATTTCCTACCTCCTATCACACAGAACCAAAGTCACTGCCACATATTTTATGTTTTTGTTATGGTGCACCCCACTTCTAAGTACTAAGTTCTCTATTACTTAGCTTTTGAGACATTAAAAAAAAATACTACACAGGAAACATTTTTTTCTCCACTCATGAATCTGCAGTTTGGCTAAAGGTCATATTACCTTGCTAGGTTCAACTGGACTTGGCTTAAGTGTGCAAGTAGGTCCAGGGCTGATCCACACACCTCTCATCCTCCCTGGTACAGCAGGCTACCTAGCGCATAAGTCTTGTCCAGGCAGTGGTAGAGGCAAAAGCAGATACATTCGTCTTGTAGGGCTTCTATAGCAAAATTCCACAGACTGGATGATTTAAACAACAGACATTTATTTTCTCATAGTTCTGGAATCTGGGAGTCTAAAATCAAGGTGCCACCATGGTTGGTTTCTTCTAAGGCTTCTTCTTCTCCTTGGCTTACAGATGACCATCTTTTTGCTGTGTCCTCACATGGTCTTTTCTTTGCGTATACACATCCCTGGTGCTTTTTTGTGTGACTAAATTTCCTCTTCTTATGAGGATACTGGTCACAGTGGATTAGAACACACCCATACAACTTCATTCAACCTTAATTACCTCTTTAAAGGCCCTATCTCCAAATATAGTCACATTCTGAGGTACTGGGGATTAGGGCTTCAACATATGAATTAGAGGAGTGGGGATACAATTCATCCCATAACAACAGGTAAATAGAAACATGATGCCTCATAAGGCCTAGGCTTGGGAAGTGGCTATCACTTCCGCTCATATCGTTTTACTGGCCAAAACAAGTCACCTAGGCAAGCCCAAAGTCAAGGGAAGGTAAGTACATTCTGTCTCTAATGAAAAGAACTGTAGTCACATGACAAAGGGCAGGGATATAGTGAATCAGGGCCTATGACTCCATCTACCACAGTAACATTTGTGCAAAGACTTAAAGCAGTTGAGAACACAGGATGTGCAGCTACCTGAGCATTCCAAGCAAGAGGAACAGCCAGTGCAAAGGCCCTGAGGCAATAGCTTTGCTTGGTATGCTAAGAAGCAAGAGATTGGTATAACCAAAGTGGAATAAATAATGGGGAGAGTAATAGATTAGGTCAGAGAGTAACAAGAACCTAAAAGGTATGGGGCCTCAAATGGCCTAAAGTAAGGACATTGGCTTTTACTGTAAATAAAATGGGAAACCACTGGATGATTTTGAACAGCGAAGTGTATTTGGGGCCTATTTTGTTTAAATTATTATTAATCATAAAAATCTGAAATATTACTCTTAAGGTGACATTCAGATTGATCTTCTAAATAACCAGTATTGTTACTGTGATATCATTATACCAACAGGGAGAAACATTTATTTCTACGTTTGGTAGGTCAAATCATAAAGCATTTGGACCAAAACCAAACCAAAACAAAACAAAAAGACACACTTACCATACAATTTTTATTTGTACCCTATGTATCTATGTATGATTGTTAATGTTTAAAATCACACTGATACTACCTAAGGGCCAAAATAAAATGATAGTATTGACTAATTGTTGGCATTATCTTAAGATATGATTATATAAAATTTTATCATATTTTATTTTTAATTAATTAATTAATTTACTTTGAGACAGGGTCTGCTAAGTAGCTGGGACAACAGGTGCTTGCCACCATACCCAGCTAATTTTTCTTATTTTTTGAACAAATGGAGTCTCAATATGTTTGCCCAGGCTGGTTTCAAACTCCTGGCCTCAAGTGATCCTCCCACAGTTCTAGAGTTACAGGCATGAGTCATCATGCCTGGCCAATTTTATCATATTTTATCATTCATGAAATTCTAAAATGATAAATTTTAAGGTGAACAATTTAAACAAAATTCAGGTGGCAGAGTAACATTACTAAGAAAAAATTAAATATGACAGAAAAGAAAAAAGCTACAATTCACAAAAGTAAATTAAATGTCTTTTATATTGGGCAAAATAAGAAAGAAGTTAGGCCGGGCACGGTGGCTCACGCCTGTAATCCTAGCACTCTGGGAGGCCAAGGCGGGTGGATTGCTCAAGGTCAGGAGTTCGAGACCAGCCTGAGCAAGAGCAAAACCCCATCTCTACTAAAAATAGAAAGAAATTATCTGGCCAACTAAAAATTTTTATATAGAAAAAATTAGCTGGGCATGGTGGCACATGCCTGTAGTCCCTGCTACTCGGGAGGCTGAGGCAGTAGGATCGCTTAAGCCCAGGAGTTTGAGGTTGTTGTGAGCCAGGCTGATGCCACGGCACTCACTCTAGCCCAGGCAACAAAGTGAGACTCTGTCTCAAAAAAAAAAAAGAAAGAAGTTAAAGTTAGACACATCTAAGATACGTACTTTGAAAACATATATATTGCTCTTTTCCTACTATCTTCCAGGATGGTAGGCATAAAAACTAAAACTTTAACACTAAGAAGAAGCAGCTTGAAGCTAAGAATGATGATTACAGTGGCAAGATTAATACTGACCCCAGAACAACATGTCTAAGATATGAAAACTTGTAGCAGTTAGAATCCAGTTCTATCCAGAGGAATTGGAAGATATTCCCAATCTAGAATGTATTCCAGGAAGGCTATGTCCAATAGTACATACACAGCAGCTAAACTCAAAATCAAAAAGAGAAAAGAAAATAAGGTTCTTGTAATGTCACAAAGGTGGTTTGTGGTGACAAGAATGGTGAACCAATCAGAGTGGTTTAAAATATACAAAATGTCCAGACATAATCCTACTAAAGATCTGCCTTGAAAATTGTGGAATCATTATGAGAAAAATTATTTCCACTATGTGAAGATACAGCAAGAAGGTATTAGCTATGAACCAGAGACGGAGCCTTCACCAGACATGGAACCTGCCGGTGCATTAATCTTAGAATTCTCAGCCTCTAGAACTCTGAGAAATACGTTTCTATTATTTATAAATTACCTAATCTCAGGTTATAAAAGCACAAATGGACTAAGACACCAAGTTATCCAAAATTGTAGGGCATAAAACAAGTTTCAACAAATTTTAAAAGATTCAAATCATAGAAAATGTGTTCTCTGAACAAATAGAATTAAATTATAAACATTTCCAGAAAATCTTCAAATGTTAGGAAACTAAGTAACACACTTCTAAAGTAACCCATGTATCAAAGAAGAAATCAAAAGGGAAATTAGAATGTGTTTTAAACTGGATGAAAATAAAAACATAAGTCAATATTTATGGGATGACTCTAAAGTAGTACTTACAGGGAGATTTATAGCAATAATATGTGTATTAGAAAAAAAGAAATAAATCATTACCTCAGACTTCACCTTAAGAAACCAGCAAAAGAAGAACAAATTCTTCTAGAATACTGAAGAGAAGACAATATTACTCAACTCATTCTACAATATCAGATCTACCAAAACCAATAATGACATTACAAGAAAGCTACAGACCTGTATTTCTCATAAATATATTAAAAAATTGTTTTATAAAATTTAGCAAATGAAGCCCATAATATATGAAAAGGATAATACATTATGACCAAGTAAGGTTGATCCTAGGAATTCCAAGTTGATTTCACCATCAAAAATCAATGTATTTTAGCATATTAATATACTAAAAAAAGAAAAAAAGTATCATCTCAATAGTTTCAGAAAGAGCATTTGACAAAACTCAGCACCCATTCTTGATAAAATCTCTCAGCAAATTAAGACTAGAAGAGAACTTCTTCAACCTAATGAAGGGTATCAATGAAAACTCTACAACTAACATTATACTTAATGGTATAGGGATGGAAATGTTCTAGATCTTGATAATGGGTGATGGTTACACCAAAATACACACTTCTCAAACTGTCTACATAAAATTAGGTAAATTTCATGTTATATAAATGTTATGAGTTGCATTATGTTCAAGTCCTAACACCTAACCCATTAGAATGTGACCTTACTTTGAAATAGGGTCATAGCAGATGTAATAAGTTAAGATGAGGTCATACGGGAGTAGGCTGGGCTGTTAATCCAATACTATAATCCTTATAAGAGGAGAGAGACACACAGGGAGAAGGTAGCCATGCGATGTGGTAGGCGACGAGTGGCATGATTCATTTACAAGCCAAAGAATTTCAAGGGATGTCACAAACACCAGAAGCTAGAAGAGACAAGGAAGGATGTTGCCCTATGGGTTTCAGAGGGAGCCGGGCCCTGCCAACACTGTAATTTCAGATTTCTAGCCTCTAGAACTGACAATACCTTTCTGTTTTAAGCCACTCAATATGTGGTATGTTATGATAGCTGTCCCCAGTCTTTTTGGCACCAGGGACCGGTTTCACAGAAGACAATTTTTCCATGGATTGGGGTGAGGGGAGAGGAGGAGGATGGTTTGGGGATGAATAAAGTGCATTATACTTATTGTGAACTTTATTTCTATTATTATTACATTGTAGTATCTAATGAAATAACTATATAACTCACCATAATGCAGAATCAGTGGGAGCCCTGAGCTTGTTTTCCTACAACTAGACGGTCCCATGTGGGACGCCAAAGTGTGTTGCTTATGTCCAGTCTACTCCGTAATCTCATTTTGGTTGCTGTCACTGCAGAAAACCCTGCTTCACAAAGACAAGATGTCGGAAATGAAAGCAGGCCTTTCAGTGCTTTTGTGGCAATCTCAGGATATTCTGCCTCGACTTTACTCCAGAATGTATGGATATTTGAAATTGTCTCAAACATACTTTTAAGGCCACCATCATTTGCGATCTCAAGCAGTTGATCCTCTTCTAGCACAAAGTCGATTCACCTGGCTTATTCACAAATGGGTCGCAGATCCATTCCTTCCCAGTTTGGGGGTCTTTTGTGGTTGGGAAATAATGCTCAAGCTCTTTTGAAAGCTGAGATAAGTGATCATGCACCAGCTGGGAGAAAGAAGGCCCTGGCTCAGTCTCTTTCAAAATCTCTGCTAATGTTTGAAACAGTCAAAAATCCCAATGTTCACTCGTTGCCCCCATAATTCCAGTTTGGCTTTGAATTGAAATTGGTATGTCAAAAAGATATCTGCATCCACATGTTTATTGCAGTGATTCACAATAGCCAGGGTATAGTAGCAAGTTAAATGTCCTTAAATAGATGATTAGACAAAGAGAATGTAGCCTATATACACAATAGAATACTACACAGCCTTTAAAAAGAAGGAAATTCTGTCATTTACAACATGGATCGAACTGGAGGACATTAAGCAAAGTTAAATAAGCCAGGTAGAAAAAGATAAATACTGTTTGATCTCACTTATTATGTGAAATATATAAAAGTTGATCTCATAGAAACAGAGAGTAAAAAAGTGGGTACCAGAGGCTGAGGGCAGGGGAAGAAGGAGGGATGAAAAAAGGGAAGATGGTGATCAAAGGGGACAAAGTTTCAGTTAGATTGTAGAAATAAGTTCCAGTTATCTATTGCACTGCATGGTGACCGCAGTTAATAATGTATAATTTAAAATTGCTAAAATACATTTTTAACACCCTCACTACAAAAAATGATAAATTGGTGAGGTGATAGATATGTTAATTATCTTGATTGAATCTCTCTATAATGTATACATAGATCAAAACATCACATTGTACCCTATAAATAGTAATTATTTATCAATTAAACATTTTTAAAATGTAAAAAAATTTAAATAAAAAACAAAATTAAGAAGGCAATGGATAAAATAATTGCAAATCAGTGCATGATTCTGGTTGATTCAAAGTACAGAGCAAAGACAATGTTCTTGGGAGATTATGGCATATTTCCCATTAGCACCATCAGTTATTATTCAGAGATTTAAATTTTGTGAATGGAATTCATAGCTTAATGAAGGCAGTTAAATGGATGAATAGAAGATATGAAGTTAGTGACATTACATATATCATTCTCTGCCTTCCTTAACCCTAATCTTCTGCAGGCCCTAGAGGCTTTAAACACAAAGACTCAAACATAATTAGAGCCCTTACCACTACCCTCTGTAGACTGTGGAATTAATCTTGCTGCCTTATACCTGATATTGGTAAGTCAGAGCTAGGCGGTTCATCCAGCCAGACCGGATACCCTTAAGGGTATTGAAATGATTTGCGTTTCCTACAACCAGGTGAATGATTTTGATTAATTACATACAATGAGGCCCAGGAGTTATACTATATTCAGGGATTCCTAAGAAAATGCCTCAAAGCCCTGCAGTATTTTTAACTAATTAAATAATTCAACACATATTGAGTGCTTACCATGGACTCATCACTATTGTAGATAGTAAGATACAGTGATGAGTAAGACTAAGTCCCTACCATCTGGAATTTGAACTCCAGTGGGAGTGACAGACAATAAACAAGTAAACAAACATGTAATATGATACCAGGTAAACAAACATATAATATGATACATGAAGAAAGAATACTAGGGATGGGATAGGGTGGATAAGTGTATAATTAACTTACATAGAGTGGTCAGAGAGGGCCCCTTTAAGGAGGTAACATCTGAGCAAAGACCTAAATGGTGTGAATGAAAGATCTGGGGGAATAGCATTCCCGTTAGAGAGAATAGTATTATAAAAAGACCCTGAAGCTAGAGCAAGTTTAGTTTGTTAAAGGAATAGCAAGAAGATTAATGCGGCTGAAGCAGAGTGAACAAAGGGAATAATGGTAAGACAAAAGGACAGAGAAATCCACAGAATACAGATTAAATGAGACATTGTATATGATGGTGAATAGTTTGGATTTTATTCCAAGCATGAAAAGATGCCACTGAAGAACACTGATCAGGGGAGTGACATTATTTAGATTACATTTTTACAACATCAGTCTGGCTGCTATAAGAATAGACTAGATACAGGCAAAATTGGAAGTAGAGAAACCAGCTTTTATAGCAGAGGGGAGAGATGAGAGTAGGTTGGTCTAAAGTGATAGCAGTGAAGGTGGTAGATTTTAGATATATTTTGAATATAGTACTGACAAGACTTGATGGTAGATTGAATATAAGAGACGAGAGAAACCAAGAAACTAAGGTTGACTCCTAGAATTTTGGTCTTAAAAATTTAGAAGTGACATTTATAAGAATATAAGCTCCACAAATGCATTTATTTTTGTGCTTTTTGTTCAACATATTCTATACAGCTAGAAACAATGCCTGGAATGTCTATATGCTGAAGAAATTAAATGCATAGAAAACAGAGGAGAGAATTTAAGTTGGGAGTGGAGAGTTGATGGAGGTGAAATTAAGAGATCAGTTTGGGTCATGTTAAGTTTGACGTTTCTACAAGACATCTATAAGAAATCTAAGTGAGCAAATTGTTACATATATAATCTGGAGTTCAAGGAAGAGCTCAGAGATTTTGGAGTCATTCATTTATACATGGTATTAATATTTTAAAGGTACGGGACTCAATGAATCACCTAGAAAGGTTAGGAAGAGAAAATACAAGCACTGGCCTGGGACACTCCTACATATAGAACTTGGAAGAGGAGGCTTCCCCAGCAAAGATCAGGCAGTGGGGAAGGCAGAGAACCAGGAGAATTTAGTATTACAAAAGGCCAACGAAAAAAATCACTTTCAAAAAAAGGTGCAATTATTTGTGTCAAATGCTACTAAGCAGTCAAGAAGATGAGATCTGAAAATTGATAATCATATTTGGTAATATGGAAGTCCTTGGGGACCTTGAAAAGAGTGGGTTCACTGGAATGTAGTTTTAGGGTCAAGATGACAAGGGTGTGGCTATAAGATCTGTTGCTAAGACCTCAAAAAGATTTAAGGTGGTGCCTTACAGACCTTCTCAGCTAGACAAAAAATATTCTAAGAATCTTAGGTGGTATCTAGGCCCTCTCTGCTAGACAGGAGCACTTCTAAAATTCTTAAGGATATTTTGCCATAGCACCCTGACTCTCAGTCCAAGGAAATAGGGTCCTGTCTTGAAAATATTTGGAAGTGTAATATTTGGCTAATTAAGATCTTAATTTGATACACAGGAAGCACAAAAAATCTTTCAGAGAACCATAGCATCTAGGACTAAAAGAAACACGGATAGTTTAAAACGAAAAGACGCATTTGAACCCTCAATTTTCTATAGACAGGACATAGGCTGCAAAGCTACTCAACTAAAAACAGAAGCTCTTTCTTATGGAAAAAGGAGGATTATTCAGAGGGCAAAGCCAAGAACTTCAGAATTACTGTGGTCCACTGACTGGTACATGCCTCACGTCTTTCTTCCCTCCCCCTTTAAAATATAAGTGTCTATTCCAGTTTTCCTGTTCCTGACTGACCACTGTACGTAGGGGACAGATAACTGGTCTCTTCAATTTATAGGTTTTAAAATTGACCAGCCTGAGCAAGAGCGAGACTCTGTCTCTACTAAAAATAGAAAGAAATTATATGGACAACTAAAAATATATACAGAAAAAATTAGCCGGGCATGGTGGCGCATGCCTGTAGTCCCAGCTACTCAGGAGGCTGAGGCAGTAGGATCGCTTAAGCCCAGGAGTTTGAGGTTGCTGTGAGCTAGGCCGATGCCACGGCACTCACTCTAGCCCGGGCAACAGAGCGAGACTCTGTCTCAAAAAAAAAAAAAAAAAAAAAAAAAAATTGAGAGAAGCCATACTCAAGCCACACTCACCCACATGGACCTGATTTAGATAATAAAATTCTGTACTTCAAGTCTGAGCCTGATGCAGTAATAGTATGAGACTGAGGATATTGGAAGGAAAGTAATATTTTACATGTGGAAGGAACATGAATTACTTGGGGCTAGAGATAGTTAATCTCTAAATATGGACTCCAATGAACAACACCTCCAAAGATTCATGCCCTTCTGTATTCCCCTCTCATACTGAATTAGGACTGAGCTTGGGACTTGCTATAACTAACAGATGCAGCTGAAGTGACCCTGTACTAGTCTCAATCCTAAGTCTCAAGAGGACCTGAAGCTTCCGTTTCTATATTTTGGAAGCCCTGAGTTGCCCCATAAAAAGTTCAGCTGCCCTGTTAGACCACATAGAGAGATCACATGAAGAGGACACATGGAGAAGAAGAGAGATAATTCCTAAGATTACATGGAGAAACAGATTTTACCCCCCCCAACCCACACATATATATGGGGTAGAGGGGGAGAGAGAGATGATGAGAGAGAGACAAATGGTCATCAAACCAGAAGTTCTTGTATCCCAGCTGAGCCTAGCCTTCCTTAACAGCTGTTCTCATCAAGTTTTCAGACATGTAAGTGAGCCATTGTGACTGTTCCAGCTCAATCAAGCTCCTATATGACTATAAGTCCATCCAACATCAAGCAGAGCAGAAAAATTGCCCAGCTAACATAACAGCCAACCCCACAGAATCTTGAAAGAAAATAAAGTGGTTGTTTTAAGCCACTAAGTTTTGGAGTAGTTCATTATGCAGCAATAAATTACTCATTTATCAATGAAAATAAAACATTTTCGAAGTCAGAGTGAATTTAATAAAGAAATTAAAAGGTAAACTGAAAATGATGTGCCTATGCAAGTGGTGAATATCCTACAAAGAGCTATCATAAAACCTAATCAAAATCTCTATGTCTTTAAAAGAGAAAAAGAGACAAATGACATGACCTGTCTACTCACGGTAGGGAAAATAAAAATGTCTAATGAACATGAAAAAGTTTTAATCATCATTTAAAAGATCAACAATACTCAATACGATTGGTGAAAACGTAAAGTAGTTATAATCCTGGAGAGCAATTTGTCAACATGCCATTTCTACAAATATATTAGGAGATAATCACAGATCCAAACAGTTAAGAGAATGTTAATTTAAAACTTAATGCCCAATATGAAAACTATTTAAAAATCATGGAATATCCATATTTGAGGATGTTCTGCATCTTTCAAATTTTTAAGAAAATTCAGGTAGCAAGCTTATAATAATGTTAAGGCAATAAGGCATAATATGAAATTACATATATATAGATGCAAATTTTAAAAACACATAAAAGACATAATCTATATATGCATAACAAAGACTGAAAGGAAATAAAATTTTTAAATGTGGCAGTAGAATAACAACTTTTCTTTTCTTTTTATGCTTTTCTCCATTTTCAAAATTTTCTGTGACTGTGTATTACTTTCACATTCAACAGAATGTTTTTCTTTTTAAGTTACATTGGTTAAGCAATATTGACTTAGGTAATCAAGAATAATTCCAAGCTAAAATTATATCTTTTTAAATGTGGAAGGGAATTTAGAAATGACCAAGTCTGATCTACCATTCAAAAGATAAGAAAATAGGTCTAGAGATTTGGATGTCCAAGCTATTTGAAGTATTTAGAAGCAGAGCCTTTCCCGGAACTCAAATTCTTTAATCTCTGACTGGTACATCTTTTTATACTGCTTTAAGAAGGTACCTGTAATAGTGATTCAAATTAGATGTAAAGAATTAAGTACAATAACTATCATTTCAAGAAAGTCTTTACTCTGATATACCTTTAAATTTACATTCTGATCATTCTCATTTTAAACTATAAAATTATTTGTAAGAAGGAGAATATATGCTATTTCCTATAAGTTTGATTAAAAATTTCCACTGAAATAACTTCTCAGGCTTTTACATTATCTTTGAATTTACATTTTGTTATTGTTTTTACACCTTCCGCTGAATTTTATACCAACCTATGAGATTACTTTGTATTACTGGCATCTCGAATCACTTTGCTTTTTCTTCAAATGTTTTTATCTTCATCACTTAATCAGTATAAATAAGATAGGAATATTTAATATACTTAAGACACATTTCCACTTCGAGACACTTGAATGCATTTTCAATTTATTTCAATCTAATTTTTTTTAAAAAAATAGATTATTTTTCCTAGCCTTATAGTTCTGATGTGAGGGCAGACACTTTACTTCAAGGTCTTCTTTTGGATCTTGCCTTTGAAAACTACCTTTTATTTTTGAATCTGGGGAAACTAAGCGTGTGCTCTTCCTTTCAGCTAAGTTTCCAGAGTTGCTTTGCCACCTATTTTCTGTTGGAGATGAATTTAAGTTCATCCTTCTTATTCTCTCTGAATTTATAAAGCTACTTCTCAACTTTACCTCTGATGAAGATGATTCTGTTTTTAAAATGCCTGGATGTCTATCTTTCAATTTTTCTTCTTGTGGAAATGATAATTTTTGCATTTTTCTCTCTGGCACAACTTCTGATGGGCATGGATATAAAGGTGGCATATTGTCCTCTTCTGTGATTTCCACTCTAGGAATAGTGGTCAATGGAGTATCTGTGGGTGGACGCGTTGATTCATCACTTTTAGGAGAAACAGCAGTTGAATTATCCTGGTGTAATAGGCTCAAAGTTGGTATGGTCAGGCCTCTCTTATTGTGCTTATCCGGTAACTAGAAAATATAGCCATAAAACAAGCTACCAATTAATCACCACTGACCATGAAATAGTTAAAATTAATAAAATGACTTAAAATCAGTTGTACACTTACCCTTTATTATAAAAAATTACCATTAATATTTGTAAGTTACATTTTCAATAAAAGACATGAGAAATTCTCTACTTGCCTGAAATCATAGACTGTAGAATACTTTCTATAAAAATGATAAAGTGTGGTTTATAAAGCAGTGGTTGTCATAGGTCCAAATTTTATAAACCAGCAACATCTTTGGTTTATATAAAAATAAAAAATCTGAGGGTATGACATTTTACTGTTATTATGCTATCACTAATATATTATGAAACAAGGGAAATTTTAATAGCAAAATAGTAAAAGGAACAATATCATAAAATCACAACTATATAATAAAATAAAGAAAATTTTAATAGCAAAATAGTACAAAAATGATATCATAAAATGAAGGATAGCCTGTTAAGCTAAATAAATTTAGCTTTGTGAAAATTCTCTACATTGTCTTTTTTTCTTTCCTTAACTGGAGAAAACAGTATATATGGATTCTTCAATTGGTATTTGGGAGCCACTGACCCAAGAATGGAAATCATTAAATTGTATTTGTCAAGCAGTAAAGAACATTTTACTTTTTATTGGTTTACATGGGGATCCACTGTTTATGGAATGAATACCTTCTATAAAATTAGCAGAAAAGCAAATTATATTATATGAACTCTATTTTTTATTGATCTCTATTATAAAGTATATAATATTATTCCATGGGCAAAGTTTACAGTATGATAAAAGATTTTGGTGAGAAAGTAAAAAATACAGTTAGGTCTATGGCATTTCTGAGATCTTATGCAGAACTTCACATTTTTTTCTTAACTTGTTTCCCTTTCTCTTCCTCAACACCTTTTGTCCCCTATTTCCAAATATATTTTTAAATATTACTATTTTACACTGAAGCCTCTATTTCAACAATGTAACTGTACAGATATTGCCATAATAGAAATAACCATGAAACAATTGAAAACTTCTTGGGTGCTTTTTTCATTTATCTATAAATACTTTCCCATTTACAAATATTCCATCCCTTTATAAAATAATGACTATTAGAAGGTCTCTCCCAACTTCCCTTACCTCATTTGGAGTAGTTTTAGTTTCTTCCTTTATAGGAAAAGCATCTGTTAAAAATTAATAGGAATATTTTATTTTACATAAAACAATGAACACATTATTTATGTGTATGAACATTAATAAAATACTATTACAATTTTCTCACCAGAAACAAAGAGCACCTTAAATCAAAGCAGCTATCCAAACATAAACACTACTTAGTAAAAACAGGCTGATGAATCTCTGGGAAGATGGGGGAGTGGTAAAAAAACAAATGTGGAAATAAAATGAAAACAGGCATAAAGTGATAAGATTTCAGATTCACAAACATAAGACACAAAAACAGGTATAGACTATATTTTGTAAAAGCTGAGAGGAAATAAAATAAATGCCAGATGGTAAGTGATAGGCTTGGGATTGGAAAAAGAGGCTAGACTAAAGATGTATGAAATCAGAGAAAATAGAACCATTCAAGACAGGCTGACTGAAACACTTGTAAAATTTTCCTGGGAATATAAGGAATACATATTTAGCACGTAGAAAAGGAAAACCTAAAAGAGACAGAAAGAAAATAAAGAACTGAGATACAAATAAATGCAATTCTAGTAAAAACAATTTACTATGGTCACAATTAGCATCATGACTCTTTTTTCCTTTTAATTGTGGTAAGAACACTTAACATGATATCTACCCTGCTGACAAAATTTTAAGTGTAAAATACAGTAATGTTAACTATAGGCACAATGTTGCATAGCAGATCTCTAGAACTTCATCATCTTGTATAACCAAAACTTTATACTTGGTGAAAAGCAATTCCCCATTTGCCCCTCCCCCAAGTCTCAGGCAACCATCATTTTAATCTGTTTCTGTGTGTTTATATACCTCATACAAGTGGCATCATGCTGCGTTTGTCTTTCTGTGAGTGGCTTATTTCACTTAGCATAAGGTCCTCAAGGTTCAGCCATGTTGTCACAAGTGGCAAGATCTTCTTCTTTATTAATGCTGAATGATATATTGTCCATTGTATGTAGTACAGACATACCTTGTTTTATTGCACTTAGCTTTATTGCACTTCATAGTGCATTTTTTTACAAATTGAAGGTTCGTGTCAACCTTGCATCAAGGAGTCTATTGGTGCCATTTTTCTAGTAGCATGTTGTTCACTTTATGTCTCTGTGTCACATTTTCAAACTTTTTCATTACTATTATATCTGTTATGGTGATCAGTGATCTTTGATGTTACTATTGTAATTGTTTAGGGGCACCACAAACCATGCCCATGTAAGACAACGAACTTAACGAACTTAATCTACAAATGTGTGTGTTCTGACTGCTCCACTGACTAGCTGGTTCCCCATCTCTCTTCCTCTCCTCAGCCCCCCTATTCCCTGAGACGCAACAATATTGAAATTAGGCCAATTAATAACACTTAATGGCCTCTAAATGTTCAAGTGAAAGAAGAGTTCCATGTCTCTCACTTTAAATCAAAAGCTAGAAATGATTTTTAGTGAGAAAGGCATGTTGAAAGCTGAGATAGGCTGAAATCTAGGCCTCTTGCACCAAACAGCCAAGTTGTGAATGCAAAGGAAAAATTCTTGAAGGAAATTAAAAGTGCTACTCCAGTGAACATGTGAATGATAAGAAAGTGAAACAGCCTTATTGCTGATATGGAGAAAGTTTTAGTGGTCTGGATAGAAAATCAAACCAGCCACAACAGTCCTTTAAGCCAAAGCCTAATCCAGAGCAAGTCGATACCTCTCTTCAATTCTATGAAACCCAAGAGAGGTGACGAAGCTGCAGAAGAAAAGTATAAAGCTAACAGAGGTTTATGGAAAGAAGCCATTTCCACAACATAAAAGTATAATACAAGGTGAAGCAGCATGTGCTAATGTAGAACCTGCAGCAAGTTATCCAAAAAATCTAGCTAAGATAATTGGTGAAAATAGCTACACTAAACAACAGATTTTTAAGGTAGATGAAACAGCCTTATAATGGAAGAAGATGCCATCTAGGACTTTCATAGCTAGAGAAAAGACAAAGCCGGGTTTCAGAGCTTTAAGGACAGGCTGACTCTTTTGTTAGGGCTAATGCAGCTGGTGACTCTTAAGTTGAAGCCAATGCTCATTTACCATTCTAGGGCCTTTAACATTTATGCCAAATCTATTTTGCCTGTGCTCTATAAATGAAACAACAAAGCCTTGATGACAGAACATCTATTTACAGCATGGTTTAACGAATATTTTAAGCCTACTGTTGAGACTTACTGCTCAGAAAAAAAAAGATTCCTTTCAAATATTACTGCTCATATAATGCATCTGGTCACCCAAGAGCTCTGATGGAGATGTATAAACAGATTAATATTGTTTTCATGCCTGCTAACACAACATCCATCCTGCAGCCCATATATCAAGGAGTAATTTTGACTTTCAAGTCCTCTTATTTAAGAACTACATTTCAGTCCTTTATCTGATGTGTAGTATGCAAAAATTTTTTCCCATTCTGTAGGTGGTCTGTTTATTCTCATGACTGTTTCTTTGGCTGTGCAGAAGCTTTTTAGTTTAATCAGGTCCCATTCATTTATTTTTGTTGTTGCTGTGGTTGCCTTAGGGGTCTTCTTCATAAATTCTTTGCCTAGGCCAATGTCTGTAAGAGTCTTTCCTACATACTCTTCTAGAATTCTAATCGCATACTACACATCAGATAAAGGACTGATAACAAGAATCTATTTAGAACTCAGGAAAATCAGCAAGAAAAAAATCAAACAACCCTATCAAAAAGTGGGCAAATGACATGAATAGAAATTTTTCAAAAGAAGATATAAGAATGCTAACAAACATATGAAAAAATGCTCAACATCCCTAATCATCAGAGAAATGCAAATCAAAACCACAATGAGATATCACTTAACTCCAGTGAGAATGGCCATTATCAAAAAGTCCCAAAACAACACATGTTGGCATGGATGCGGAGAGACAGGAACACTCATACACTGCTGGTGGGACTGCAAACTAGTGCAATCCCTGTGGAAAGCATTATGGAGATAACTTAAACAGAGTCAAATAGATCTACCATTCAACCCAGCAATCCCATTATTGGGCATCTACCCAAAGGAACAAAAGTCGTTGTATGACAAAGACACCTGTACTCGAATGTTTATAGCAGCACCATTCACAATCGCAAAGATGTGGAAACAACCCAAATGCCCATCAATTCATGAATGGATTAGTAATTGTGGTATATGTATACCATGGAGTATTACTCAGCTATAAGAAATAATGGTGATATAGAATCTCTTATGTTCTCCTGGATAGAGTTGGAACCCATTCTATTAAGTGAAGTATCCCAAGAATGGAAAAACAAGCATCACATGTACTCACCAGAAAATTGGTTTCCCTGATCATCACCTAAATGCACATTTGAGAATGATACCAATTGGATATCAGATTGAGGTGGGGGTTGGGGGGAGGGGATGGGTGTATGCCTACATGATGAGTGCGTTGCGCACCGTCTGGGGAATGGTCACCCTTGAAGGTGCTGACTCGGGGGGAAGGGTAGGGAAGGTGGGAGGAGGGGATGGGTGTATACCTACATGATGAGTGCAATGCGCACTGTCTGGGGAATGGGCACGCTTGGAGCTCTGACTCGGGGGGATAGGCGGTACATGGGCAGCATATGTAATCTGAACTTTTGTACTCCCATAATAAGCTGAAATAAAAGAAAAAAAAACTACATTTCATAAGGCTTTAGCTGCCATAGATAGTGTTCCTCTGATGGATGTTGGTAAAGTAAATTAAAAACTTTCTGGATAGGATTCACCATTCTAGATGCCATTAAGAACATTTGTGATTTGTGGGAGGAGGTCAAAATAGTAACATTAACAGCAGTTTGGAAGAAGTTGATTCCAGCCTTCATGGATGACTTTGAGGTGTATTCAAGACTTCAGTGAAGGAAGTAACTGCAGATGTGGTGGAGATAGCGAGAAAACTATATTTAAAGTGGAGCCTGAAAATATGACTGAATTGCTGCTATCTCATGATAAAACTTGAATGAATGAGGAGTTTCTTCTTATGGATGAGCAAAGAAAGTGCTTTCTTGAGATGAAATTTACTCTTGGTGAAAATGCTGTGAACATTGTTGAAATGACAACAAAGGATTTAGAGTACTACATAAAGTTAGTTGATAAAGCAGCAGCAGGGTTTGAGAGGATTGACTCCAATTTTGAAAGAAGTTCTACTATGGGTAAATGCTGTTAAACAGCTTCATACACTGCAGAGAAATCTTTTGTGAAAGGAAGAGTCAATCAATGTGGCAAATTTCCAATTTTTTTTTAAAGAGATCAGGTCTCGGCCGGGCGCGGTGGCTCACGCCTGTAATCCTAGCACTCTGGGAGGCCGAGGTGGGCGGATCGTTTGAGCTCAGGAGTTCGAGACCAGCCTGAGCAAGAGCGAGACCCCACCTCTACTAAAAATAGAAAGAAATTATATGGACAGCTAAAAATATATATAGAAAAAATTAGCCGGGCATGGTGGCGCATGCCTGTAGTCCCAGCTACTTGGGAGGCTGAGACAGGAGGATCGCTTGAGCCCAGGAGTTTGAGGTTGCTGTGAGCTAGGCTGACGCCACGGCACTCACTCTAGCCTGGGCAACAGAGTGAGACTCTGTCTCAAAAAAAAAAAAAAAAAAAAAAAAAAAAAAAAAAAAAAAAAAAAGAGATCAGGTCTCACTCCATTGCTCAGTCTGAAGCACAGTGGCATGATCACAGCTCAAACTCCCGGGCCCAAGAGATCTTTCCTCAGCCTCCCAAGTAGCTGGTACTCTAGGTGCATGCCCCCAGACCTGGCTAATTTTTTAAATTTGTTGTAGAAATGGGTCTTGCTAGGTTGCCCAGGCTGGTCTTTAACTCCAGGCCTCAAGCGATCCTTGTGCCTTGACCTCCCCAAGTGTTGGGATTACAGGCCTTCATTGTTATTTTAAGAAATTGCCACAGCCACCCCAACCTGCAGCAACCATCAGTCAGCAGCCATCAACATCAAGGCAAGACTTACCACCAGCAAATGATTATTCACTCACTGAGATGTTCAGAGGACTGTTCATTTTTCTTAGCAATAAAGTATTTTTTAAATTAAGATATATACCCAGGGGTTTTTTACATAATGCTAGTGCTCATTAATATGCATATTAATATACTATAGTATAATATAAACATAACTTTTAAATACTAGGAAACCAAAAAATTTGTATGACTTGCTTAATTGTGATATTTGCTTTATCGTGGTAATCTGGAATTGAACCCATAATGTCTCTGAGGTATGCATATACCATGTTTTCTTTATCCATTCATCTGTGGTAGGACATTTAGGTTGTTTCTACATGTTGGCTATAGTTAATAGCATGGCAGTGAACATGGGAGTGCAAATATTGCTCTGAGGTGATTTCAATTCTTTTGGATAGACATCCAGTAGTGAGACTGCAGGATGACATGGTGTATCTATATGTCATTTTTTAGTAACCTCCACACTATTTTCAAAAGTGGTTGCACCATTTTACATTCCCACTAACAGCGCGAAAGGCTTCTAATTTCTTTACATCCTTGCCAACACTTGTTTTTTTTATTTTTTGGTAATAGCCATCCTAGAAGGTGTGAAATGATATCTAATTATGATTTTGAATTGTGTTTCTCTGATGTTTAGTGATATTGAGCATCTCTTCGTATATCTGTTGGCCATTTGTATATATTATTTGGATAAATGTATATTCTAGAGCTTAGCCTATTTTTAATTGGGTTAATTTTTTTTTTTTTTTTTGCTACTGAGTTGAAGAAGTCCCTTATATATTTTGGATATTAACCCCTTATTAGATACAGAATTTGCAAATATTTTCTCCCATTCTGTGGGTAGTCTCTTCACTCTATTGTTTCCTTACTGCACAGAAGCTTTTTAGTTTGAGATAGTTCCACTTACCTGTTTTGCTTTTGTTGCCTTTGCTTTTGGTGTCTTAGTCAAGAAATTAGAGAGGATCAAGATGGCCAACTAGACACAGGTAGTATATGCCTCCTCCACAGACAGGAATCAGAATAGTAAACATATTCTAACATTTTGAACAGATCATCTAGGAAAGATTGCTAGAATTTACCAGGGAAGTGATGGGAAGCACCAAAAGTGGGTAAGGAGAGGGTTCCAGCCAACTTCTCTAGCTGGGGCCTGGCTAAGAGCTGGGAGAAGCTCCTGATTCGGGGAAACAGTAAGAGAGAAGCCCCTGGGGCTCCGTTCTCCAATGCAAGCTTTTACAATCTTGCCTGCAAGAGAACTGCCCAACCCATGCAGATCTCAGATCTAACATAGGGAGCTGCTTGGAGACTGCTCAGAGATGGTGCTCCAGAAAGGGAACCCAAGCAGACTCCCACAGGTATCTGAGTCTAGAGCAGCTTGAGCTGGGCACCATTCTGAAAGCCTACATACTGGGGAACTGCAAGTACACCTGCAGTCACTGAATAGCTCCAAGGAGGGATAGAGGAGCCCAGACACTCTCACGCACTCCTGGGAAGGTCCCCACCACCCTGCTGTGGGCTGGTGTTGGGACTGAGACATGAGCAGACAGCATTTTCCAGTTTCTTAGCCATGCAGCTTGCCTGGGTGGGGCCCTAGCCTTTCTGAATACAGATCCAAAGCACCATTTTGGGAGTTTGATACTGGGTTGCACCATGTCCTCAGGTTGAATTTGAAGTAATGAGGCTACAGCCCCTGGCTGGAGATGGGTAGGGAGACCAGGCTTTCCAGCACTCATCTGGGATGGTGCCCACCATCTGCAGCTAGCTGCTATGGGACCAAGTCTAAAGTGAACTGCACTCCCCACAGTTTCTTGCCAGTGCAGCCTGCCTGAGAAGAGCCCCACCCTCTCTGGTCAAAAGCCTAAGGCACCATTTTGGAAGTTTAAAGCTGGCAGCACCCACCCTTGGGCTGCTGCAGCCCCGCCTAGCTTAGGAGGGACAGGGGAGCCCAAGCTCTCCTATACACATCTAGGACAAACCCCATTATGCTGCTATGGGCTCTTGTGAGACTGAGACATGAGCAGACAGTACTTCCCACAGATTCTTGCTCATGCTGCTTGTCTGAAAGGGGCCCTGCTGTCTTTGATTACAAGCCCATAGCCAGCACCATGCCCTGCCCTCAGGCTAAGTTCAAAGTGAAGTGGCTGCAGCTGCCACTCCCATGGCAAGGGAGGGCAAGACAAAGCTCTCCTAAGCACACTTAGGACAATACTCACCACCCTTTTACAGGCTACGGGACTGGGGACTAGCCTGCCCAATCTATTGCAGCTACCAGTAACACCAACACAGACCACTTGGGTCCTAGTGGGTGGCTCCACCACTGCTACTGCCACCTCCCACATCATACCAGCTGCTCAGGGACCTGAGAAGCCATTCATACACCTAGCTCTCTGCTCCAACTACTACCTTCTGAGGAAGCCACCTGAAGGCCCAAGAATTGGCTCCCCAGGACACACTAATATCACTGCTAGAGTAAGCTGCTCTGGGGCCTAAAATTAGGCATACTCAGGCCACCCACTACTTCCACCACTGGGCCCCAAAGACTGGCTTGGCTGGTGTGCAAGTCCCTACCAAAACCTCACCACAGCTTCAACTAATAACTGTTCCCTAAGCCAATAAGGAAATAACAGATAGCACTGAGCCTGTGTACTGCCTAAGAAATCATACAAAAATTACACTACCACAGGCAGCCAAAATCAAAGCCAAAGTGTCCTACTCAACCAACAAAATACATACATCTTCAAGAAAAAAATTCTCCCCTTCAAAAGCAATTTCAAAACTTTGGAATAAGCGAGTGCTACATCTAATGTGTAGATATCAATGGACGGATACAGAAAACATGAAAAAGCAAGGAAACATCACACCACCAAAGGACCACAACGATTGTCCAGCAATGGATCCCAATCAAAAAGAATTCCTTGTAATGCCAGAAAAAATAATTCCAAACATTAATTCTAAAGAAGCTCAATGAGATGCAAGAGAAATCTGAAAATCAATACAAAGAAATAAAAAAAATCATTTCAGAAATGAGAAAATCAATGAGAAATTTGCCAAGGAGATAGTTATCATGAAAAAAAAAACCCCACAAATTCTGGAGCTGAAAAATTCATTGAAGGAAATACAAAACACATTTGAAAGCTCAAGAATAGACTAAGCAGAAGAAAGGATCCCAGAACTTGAACACAGGTCTTTTAAAATAATCCAGTCAGACAAAAATAAGAAAAAAAGAATAAAAAATAATTAGTAAAGCTTTTAAGACATCTGGGACTACATAAAGTGACTGAACTTATGAATTATCAGTATTTCTGAGGAGGGAGAGAAATTAAAAAGTTTAGAAAACCCATTTGAGAAAATAATTGATGAAAACTTCCAAGGACTAGCAAGAGAGTTAGACATTCAGATACAGGAGGCCTAACAATCCCCAGGCAAATAAATTACAAAAAGGACTTCACTGTGACATATTATAATCAAAATGACCAAAGCTGAAGTTAAAGAAAGAATTTTAAAATTAGCAAGAGAAATCAATGAAGAAAACTCCATCAGACTAACAGCAGACTTCTCAAAAGAAACCTTACAGGCCAGAAGAGAATGGGATAGCATTTTCAAAATGCTGAAAGAATAAAACTGCGAGCCAAGAATTTTATATCCTGCCAGAATAAGCTTCATAAATTAAGGAGAAATAAAGTATTTCCCAGACACTAAACTAACCCTACAGGAAATATTCAAAAGAATCTTAAACAGAGAAATGAAATGTTAACATTCACCATCATGAAAATACATGAAAATATAAAACCCACAGGTCTTATAAAACAATCACACAATGGAGGATGAAAAAGGAATTACATGGCAATATGACAGATGTTCAGCAAACCACAAAGACAAAAAGAAAAAGAAAGAAACAAATTGTAAAACAACTAACAATATGACAAGAATAAAGCCTCACATATCAATATTAACCCTGAACATAATAGATAAAATGCTCCACTGAAAAGACATAGATTTGATTAAAAAAATGATCCAAATACATCTGGCTTACAATAAAATCACCTTACCCATAAAGACACATATAGAAATCAAAGACACAAACGGAAATCAAAAGCAAGCAGGAGTAGCTATACTTATCAGATAAAACAAACTTAAGTAAAAACAGCAAAAACAAAACAAAACAAAAAAGGTCATTATATAATGGTAAATGGATCAATTCAGCAAGAGGATATGATGATCCTAAATATATATGCACCCACCATTGGAGCACCCAGATTCATCAGACAAAGATTACCAGACCTAAAGAAAGAGATAGATAGAAGCACACTAATAGTGGGGGACTTCAATATCCCACTCACAGCACTAGACAGATCCTCAAGACAAATATCAACAAAGAAGTATTGGACTTAAATTTGACTTTAGACCAAATGAACTTAAAAGACATTTACAGAACATTCCATCCAACAACTACAGTATATACATTATTTCCATCAGCACATGGAACATTCTCCAAGAAAGACCACATTTTGTTCCACAAAACAAGTCTTAATACATTTTTCAAACTTGAAATTATATCAAGTATCTTCTCAGATCACAGTGGAATAAAGCTAAAAATCAATACAAAGGGGAATTTCAGAAACACATGGAAATTAAACAACATGCTCCTGAACAATCACTGGGTCAATGAAGAAATAAAGATGGAAATTAAAAAATTTCTTAAAAAGAATAAAAATGAAAACACAACATACCAAAACTTGTGGGATACAGCAAAAGCAGTGCTAATACAGAAGTTTATAGCATTAAATGCCTACATCAAAAAAGTAGACAGATCACAAATTAACAACCTAACAATGCATCTCAAGGAACTAAAAAAACAGGAACAAACCAAACCCAGAA
This sequence comes from Eulemur rufifrons, assembly GCF_041146395.1. Lineage (NCBI taxonomy): Eukaryota > Metazoa > Chordata > Mammalia > Primates > Lemuridae > Eulemur > Eulemur rufifrons. Next base: position 31,096,922 of record NC_090983.1, on the reverse strand, counting down.
TTAGCAGATAAAAAGAAAGAACACAAATCAGAGCAGAACTAAATGAAACAGAGACAAAAAAATAATACAAAGGATCAACAAAATAAAAAGTTGGCTCTTGGAAAAGATAACCAAAATTGATAAACCAGTAGCTACACTAACCAAGAGAGGAAAAGATCTAAATAAACACAATCAGAAATGAAAAAGGAGACATTACAACTGATACCACAAAACATCAGAGATTATTATGTACACCTATATACTCACAAACTATAAAACCTAGAGGAAATGGATGAATTCCTGAAAACATACAATCTCCCAAGATTAAATCAGGAAGAAATAGAACCCCTACATAGATTAATAGTGAACAGCAAGATTGAATCAGTAATATTAATAAAAAAATCATGAACATAGATGCAAAAATCCTCAACAAAATACTAGCAAACTAAACCTAACAGCACATAAAAAAAAAAAAAAATTAACCATGATCAGGTGGGTTTCATGCCAAGATTGCAAGAACGGTTCAACATACACAAATCCATAAATGTGGTTCACTACATAAACAGAATTAAAAACAAAAACCATATGATCATCTCAACAGATGAGGGAAAAGCATTTGATAAAATCCAGCAACGCTTCATAAAAATCCTTAATAAACCAGGCATAGAAGGAACATACCTCAAAATAATAAAAGCCGTATATGAAAAACCCACAGCCAATACCATACTAAATGGGGTAAAGCTGTAATTATTCCCCCTAAGAACAGGGAAAAGACTTGGATGTTCACTTTTAGCACTTCCATTCAACATAGTACTGGAAGTCCTAGCCAGAGCAATCAGGCAAGAGAAAACAATAAAGGGCACCTATACTAAAAAAGAGGAGGTCAAACTATCCCTGTTTGCCAATGATTTTTTTTTTTTTTTTTTTGAGACAGAGTCTTGCTCTGTTGCCTAAGCTAGAGTGCAATGGCATGATCATAGCTCACTGCAACCTCTAACGCCTGGGCTCAAGGGATCCTCCTGCCTTAGTCACCCAAGTAGCTGGGTCTACAGGCACATGCCACCACACCTGGCTAATTTTTTCTATTTTTAGTAGAGACAGCATCTCATTCTTGTTCAAGCTGGTCTCAAACTCCTGACCTCAAGCGATCCTCCCACCTCAACCTCCCAGAGTGCTAGGATTACAGTTGTGAGCCACTGTGCTGGCTGATGATATAATCTTATATTTAGAAAACCCTAAAGATTCCTCCAAAAGACTTCTAGTATTGATAAATAAATTCAGCAAAATCTCAGGTTACAAAATTGAGATACACAAATCAGTAGTATTTTTATATACTAATAACAGCCAAGCTGAAAATCAAATCAAGAACTCAATACCATTTATAATAGCTGCAAAAAAAAAGACACCTAGGGATATAGTTAACCAAGGAGGTGAAAGATCTCTACAATGAGAACTATAAAACACTGATGAAAGAAATCACTGATGACATACAAAAATGTAGAAACTTCCCATGCTCACGGATTGGAATATTGTTAAAATGTCCATACTACCCAAAGTAACTTACAGATTCAATGCACTTCCCATCAAAATACCAATGTTATTTTCCACAGAATTAGAAAAAAATCCTAAATTTCATATGGAATCAAAATATAGACAAAATAGCCAACATAATTCTAAACAAAGAGAACAAATCTGGAGGCATCACATTACTCAACTTCAAATTATACTACAAGGCTACGGTAACTAAAACAGCATGGTACTGGTATAAAAGTAGACACATAGATCAATGCAACAGAATAGCAAACCCAGAAATTAAACCATACACCTACAACCAACTTATCAAAGCAGACAAAAACATGTAATCTATTGGGGAAAGGATGCCCTTTTCAATAAATGGTGCTGGGAAAATTGGAGAGCCACCTAAGAATGAAACTAGATCCCCATCTCTCACTATACACAAAAATTAACTCAAGATGGATTAAAGACTTAAATGTAAGGCCTAAAACAATAAAAATCTTAGAAGAAAACTTAGGAAAAACTTTTCTGAACATTGGCCTAGGCAAAGAATTTATGACTAAGACACAAAAAGCAAATACAACAAAAACAAAAACAAAAAAAATAAATGAGACTTAAGAAGTTTCTGCACGGCAAAAGAAATAATCAACAGAGTGAACAAACAATGGGAGAAAATAATTGCAAATTATACATCTGATAAAGGACTAATATCCAGAATCTACAAGGAACTAAAACAAATCAGCAAGAAAAAACCAAATAACCCCAATAAAAACTGGGGCAAATGACATGAAAAGACATTTAAAATAAACGTATGTATAAATGGTCAAAACACATATGAAAAAAAATGTTCAACATCACTAATGATCAAGGGAATGCAAATTAAAGCCAGTAATATATCACCTTAACCCTGTCAGAATGGCTATTATTAAAAAGTCAAAAAACAATAGACGCTGGCATGGATGCAGTGAAAAGGGAATGCTTACGCACTGTTGATAGGAATATAAATTAGTACAACTTCTACGGAAAACAGTACAGATTCCTCAAAGAACTAAAAGTGGATCTACCATTCAAGCCAGCAATCCCACTACTGGGTATCTACCCAAAGGAAACAAAGTCATTATATCAAAAAGACACATGCATTTGTATGTTTATTGCAGCACAATTCACAGTTGCAAAGATATGGAATCAACCTAAGTGCCCATCAACTGTTGAGTGTATAAAGAAAATGTGGTGTCTGTATTTAGACACACACACACACACACACACACACACACAAACCCACACAATTCAGGCAATGGGTACACTAAAAGCCCTGACTTTACCATTATACAATTCATCCATGCAACAAAAAACCACTTGTACCCCCTACATCTATTGAAATGTTTAAAAAAAGAAAGAAAATGTATATATATAACATGGAGTATGACTCAGTGATGAGCAAGAATGAAATAATAACTTTTACAGCAACTTGGATGGAATTAGAGGCCACTATCCTAAGTGAAGTATCTCAGGAACTGAAAAATAAACGCCACATGTTCTCACTTATAAGTGGGAGCTAAACTATGACTACACAAAGGTATATAGAATGATAATAGTGAACATTGGAGACTGACAAGGGAGAAGGGTGGGAGAGGGTGAATGATGAAATATTATCTATGGGGAATAATTTACACTACTCAGGTGATGGGTACACCAAAAGACTTCACCACCATACAATATATACAAGTAATGGAATTCATTTAGGGTATACCCCCTAAATCTATTAAATTTTTTTAAAAAAAAAATTATTGCCCACACCAGTGTCACTGAGCTTTTCTCCTGGGTTTTCTTCTAGGAGTTTTAGTTTTAAGTCTGACCTTTAAGTCTTTAATGCATCTTGAGTTGACTTTTGTTTATGGTATTAAATTCATTCCTCTGCATGTGGCTATCCATTTTTCCCTGCACCATTTGTTGAAAAGACTATTCTTTTCTCATTGTGTATTCTTGGCACCCTTCTCAAAGATCAGTTGATCACATTTGTATGGTTTTATTTCTGGGCTGTGTATTCTGTTACACTGGTCTGTATGTCTGTTTTTATGCCAGTCCACACTGTTTTAATTACTACACCTTTGTAATATATTTTGAAATTAGAAAGTATGATACTTCCAGCTTTGTTCTTTCTCAAGATTTTTTTGACTATTTTAGAATCTTTTGTGGTACCATATAAATTTTAGGATTGTTTTTTCTACTTCTTTGAAAAATGCCATTAGAATTTTGATAGAGATCGCACTGAATTTAGATTGCTTTGGGTAGTAGGAACATTTTAACAATATTAAATCTTCAAATCCATGAACACAAGATATCCTTCCCTTTATTTTTTCTTCTTTAATTTGATTATCAATGTTTTTCAGTCCTCAGTGTTCAAGTCTTTCACCCCCTTTGTTCAGTTTATTTCTAATTATTTTATTCTTTTCAATGCTATTATAAATGAGAATTACTTCTTGATTTCTTTTTTTGGATAGTTGATTGTTAGTGTATAGAAATGCAACTAAATTTTGTATGTTGATTTTGCATCTTGCAACATTACTGAATTCATTTACTGGTTCTAACAGGATTTTTTTGTGTGGAGTCTTTAGGATTGTCTACATATAAAATCATGTCATCCATAAACGAAGATAATTTTACTTCTTCCTTTTTGATTTTTATTTGGATGCCTTTTATTTCTTTTTCTCACCTAATTGCCAAGTAGGCTTCTATGTTGTTCTTGCCACTATGTTCAATAGAAGTGGCAAGAGTGAGCGTTCTTGCCTTGTTCCTGATCTTAGAGGAAAAGTGTTCAGTTTTTCACTGTTGAGTAAGATGTTTATTGTGGGCTTTTCATATATGGCTTTTATGTATTTCTAGTTTGTTGAGGGTGTTTATCCTGAAAGGGTGTTGAATTTTGTCAAATGCTTTTTCTATATCTATTGATATAATTATGAGGTTTTTAACCTTCATACTGTTAATTTGGTATATCACATTAATTCTTTGAATGTAAATGGATTAAATTCCACAAAAAAAGACATAAAGTAACTGGATAGACACAAAAATAAGATCCAAGTATATTCTATGTACAAGAGACTCACTGTAGATTTAAGTATACATGTAGGTGGAAGGTGAAGGGATGGAAAAAGATATTTCATGCAAATGGAAACCAAAAGAGAGCAGGGGTGGCTATACTTATGTTAAAAAAATAAACTTTAAGTTAAAAACTGTAAAAAGATACAAAGAATGTCATTATATAATGATAAAGGATCAATACATGAAAAGGATATGACAATTGTAAATATATATGCAACTAAACCTTGGATAAGTGAAAAAAAGTAAAAGAAAAACAAAGGCAAGCACCAGTGAACAAGAGAGGTTACCCCTCCCTCTTCCCAGTGTTATTGAAGGACACTATGATTATCCTACATTTAAAATTTGAATGTTTTAAGTAAAGAGTAAGCTAAAGAGCAATAGCTCTGCTAGGCTGGTAGATTCCCAGAAGTTAGCAAATGGATATATCAAAAGCCTGACGTAGCCACATAAATAGAAGTACAGAAGAAAGATGATTAACCTGTGGCAAAAGTCTTAACAGTAAATCTTTATTTCACACTTGTAGAATCTAAGACTTTAAAGATATTATGTATTTTAAAGTATAATATTATACTGTAGTTTGCTTTCTTAGTGGATTTCTTGAGAGATTTAAAAAAGACTGCATGAACGGTCCATTAATTAAATCTATTACTGATAATTTGTGGTAAGTTCTCAAATTTAATGCTAATTTGATTTCGTCTCCTTCTTTCCCTGCCACACTTTCTCTCTCTCTCTCACCCACATACACCCACACCAACATCCCTCTATATAAAAGAGCCCAATAGCTCTACAGTTCACAATGTTTAACAAAAATATCTTTTCACAGATCATAGTTAAGAATTTAATGTTTTTCTTGTACTTAAAAGTGTAAAGGAGCATTAAAATTTTTTAAATAAAAACTCATAAAAGGATCTAAGTCTTTTCTTTGGAAGTGTTACAAAAGAAATACCATATACCAGCAGTCCCCAATCTTTTTGGCACCAATGACCGGTTTCATGGAAGACAATTTTTCCACTGACTGTCGGGGAGGAGGAATAGGGGTGGATGGTTTAGGGATGATTAAAGTGCATTACATTTATTGTGCACTTTATTTCTATTATTATTACATTATTACATATTAATATCTAATGAAATAATTATACAACTCACCATAATACAGAATCAGTATGAGCCCTGAGCTTGTTTTCCTGCAACTAGACAGTCCCATTGAGAGGTGATGGGAGACAGTGACACCTAAAGCGTGTTGCTTATGGTCTACTCCATAATCTCGTTTTCATTGCTGTCACCCAGAAAACCCTGCTTCACAAAGATAGGATGTTGGAAATGAAAGCAGGCTTTTTGGTGCTTTTGTGGCAATCTCAGGATATTTCACCTTGACTCTAATCCAGAACATATGGATATTTGAAGTTGTCTCAAACATACTTTTAAGGCCACCATCATTTGCAATCTCAAGCAGTTGATCCTCTCTTCTAGCACAAAGTCGATTTACCTGACTTATTCACAAATGGGTCGCAGATCCACTTCTCCCAGTTCGGGGGTCTTTTGTGGTTGGGAAGTAATGTTCAAACTCTTTTGAAAGCTGAGATAGGTGATCATGCACCAGCTGGGAGAAAGAAGGCCCTGGCTCAGTCTCTTTCAAAATCTCTGCTAATGTTTAAAACCTGTCAAAAATCCCAGTGTTCACACGTTGCCCCCATAATTCCAGTTTGTCTTTGAATGCAGCCACTTTATGTGCTGACTTGAACACAGTTGTGGTTCTCCCCTGAAGTGACAGATTGAATTCGTTGAGCAGGTTGAATATGTCACAAAAGTAAGCAAGTTTTGTGTTGCTGAAATGTGCTGTCAGTGGTGACTGTTTTTCTAAAACAAACCTCTGGAGCAACTAGCCTAACTCAAAAACTCTGGCCAGTGATCTACCTTTAGAAAGGCATCTCACTTCCGTGTATAAGAGAAGACGGGCACTCTGCGTCCATCTCCTCACAGAGCTGCGCGAACAGATGTGAGTTAACGGCATGTACTTTAATGTGAGTGATGATTTTAATTGCATCCTGCAAAACGCTATTTAGTTCAGGTGATATATTTCGGCTAACCAGCATTTCTCTATGCATGACACAGAGCAGGGACTCATTCAGAAGCAACCTCCTTGATCCGAATAGTGAAACCAGAAAGCCGTTTCGTCACCGCAGCTGCTTTGTCCATGCATATACCAACACAAAATGACCAATGCAGTTTCCTGACATGTAATCATTCAAAGACTTGACTAGTTCTGCAACTGTGGTGTTGGTTGGCAACAAAAGTGCACATAACATATCCTGATGCACATCCTCCTGAAAAATATGTTGCACAAAAATAAGTATCGTTGCCTTATTGTTAACATCAGTAGATTCGTCAACCTGGACTGCATACCACGGTGTCTCATTAATCCTCTCTAACAATTGTGCCTCAGTATCTTCTGCTATTTCATTAATTCATCTAGTTATGGTGCTGGCTGAAAGAGGAACATGTGCCACCTTTTGAACTGCAGCCTCTCCTAAAAGTTCATGGCAAATGTCCTTAGCAGCAGGCAGAATCAGCTCTTCACCAAGGTAAAGGGCTTCTTAGCTTTAGCAATGTGGTTAGCCACTAAGAATGATGTTCTCGGTGCAGACACATTTGATGAAGTGGTGGCCTTCAATAATTGCTTCTGTTCTTCATGTTCAAAGTTTTTTTTGTTTCTTTGTTTTTTTAAAACTCCAAAGGCTTGTCTTTTAATGCAGGGTGCTTGGTCTCCATGTGGAGAAGCAATTTTGAAGGTTTCATGGATAGCTGGTCTCCACATATTATACAAAGTGGGCTTGGAGAATGTGAATCACCTGTTGCAATGAACCCATAATTTAAGTAGGACTCTTGGTGTTTTCTTTTAAATGCAGCTTTCATTTTGTTGGCAGTCTTAGAGTCTTGCTGTCTCATCATTGGGTCTTTCCCCCCTTTCCAAGAAGCTCTCCGGTGATGTTTGTTTTTTACTCATTGTTGCTAGGGTTAGCTTGTGGCCTTACCAAAACTGTGACTGAGACAAGTGTGCAGTGCGGGAAAGAGACATAACAGAAGTGGTAAATAAAATAACGGGCAGGGCACATGTGGACTAAACTAACTGTCAGATTCTGACTTAGAGGATGCCACCAGATGCAGCTATACAATTGAAGTACATCAACTCACTTGCCACTATAAAGCCTGCCACCAGATGTAGCTTAATTGTCACTTGCCACTCACTGATATGAGTCTGCAAGCCATTGATTTAGTATGGTCTCTGTGCAGTCAAACCTCTCTGCTAATGATAATCTGTATTTGCAGCTGCTCCCCAGCGCTAGTAACACCGCCTCAGCTCCACCTCAGATCATCAGGCATTAGATTCTCATAAGGAGCACAAACCTAGATTCCTTGCATGCAGTTTACAGTAGGGTTCGAGCTCCTATGAGAATCTAATGAGGCCGCTGATCTGACAGGAGGTGGAGCTCAGGCAGTGACGTGAACAATGGGGAGTGGCTGTAAATACAGATGAAGCTTAGCTCATTCTCCTACTGCTCACTTCCTAATGCACGGCCCACTTCCACAGGCTGCAGACAGATTGGTACTGGTCCGGGGCCCAGGGGTGAGGCACTGCAGCCTTATACTATACCAAAACTATAGTGAAATGCATAGTTATTCCCTAATAAAAATGAAATCCACTTAAAGCAAATTACTAATTTTCTTTTTGTGATATAGCCACCTTTATTTTAATTATCTTAATAAACAGACAAAAATAAAATTAGTTTCTTACCTAATGTTTCAATACTTTTAAGCTCTTCTTCAGATTTATTTGAGCTTTCAAGTACCTCACTCACATTAGTTTCCTAGAAGTAAAAAAAAAGGGAAATATATTGCAGAAAATGTTTAAAGATTGCCAACATTTTTCTCTTCCATCATAACTTCTTTAAATACAATACACTTTTCCTCCCCAAATTGGCAGAAGACAAGAAAGAGATGGGATTTTTGAGAAAAACAATCCAAAAAGCACTATTTTAAGGAGAAACATACCCTAGCTAGGAGTTGATGTTCCAGAGAAAGGATATCCAATTATGGACAGAGTATTTGAATGATGACTATGTGGGAGATAAACATTATAAGATAAATTACATAATATTGTAATTTCAGGGGGCATGATAGGACACTTCTAGGAAACAGATAACTTTTTAATTGAAATACATTAGTGAAAAGGAGTGAAGTTGGGGGTGGGGTGCGGAGGTGGCGGCAGTGGTGCTGACAATGAGCTTTCCTGGAGGCATTTTTGGTCCAATTCATGAGATTGATATTGGCCTTAATGATGGAGAAACCAGGAAAATGGCAGAAATGAAAACTGAAGATGGCAAAGTAGAAAAACATTATCTTTTCTATGATGGAGAATCTGTTTCAGGGAAGGTAAAACTAACCTTTAAGCAATCTGGAAAGAGGCTGGAGCACCAAGGAATTAGAATAAAATTTGTAGGTCAAATTGAACTTTTCAAGGACAAGAGTAATACTCACGAATTTGCAAACCTAGTGAAAGAACTAGCCCTACCTGGAGAACTGACTCAGAGCAGAAGTTATAATTTTGAATTTATGCAAGTTGCAAAGCCATATGAATCTTACATTGGTGCCAATGTCCACTTCAGGTATTTCAAGTGACAATAGTACGAAGACTGACAGACTTGGTAAAAGAATATGATCTTATTCTTCACCAGCTTGCCACCTATCCTGATGTTAACAACTCTATTAAGACAAAAATGGGCACTGAAGATTGTCTACATAAAGAATTTGAATATAATAAATCAAAGTATCATTTAAAGGATGTGATTATTGGAAAAATTTACTTGTTAGTAAGAATAAAAATATAACATATGGAGTTACAACTGATCAAAAAAGAGGTCACAGGAATTGGACCCAGTGCCACAACAGAAACAGAAACAATTGTCAAATATGAAATAATGGATGGTGCACAAGTAAAAGGTGAATCAACTCCAAAAAGACTATTTTTAGCAGGATATGACCCAACTCCAACAATGAGAGATGTGAACAAAAAATTTTCAGTAAGGTACTTTTTGAATTTAGTGCTTGTTGATGAGGAAGACAGAAGATACTTCAAGCAGCAGGAGATCATTTTATGGAGAAAAGCTCCTGAAAAACTGAGGAAACAGAGAACAAACTTTTAGCAGCAATCTCAATCTCCAGAATCACAGGCATCTGTTAAACAGCCTGAAATGTGAACTGAATAGGAGAAAAAAAGAAAAACAAAAAACTCCTATAACCATTGAGATTAAGTTCAGCAGGTTAAAGATGGTTGTAGCACATAAGGAGGAAAAAGGCCAAAACTCCACATATATTAGTCTTCCTTTATATTATACAGTGCTGCATTTATTTTATGATATAACAAACTGTTCTTCATGTATATACATTTAAAAAGTGCTTTCTTTGAAACACTGGAACTTTCTTAAGCTGCCTTTTATTTTTACTGCACACTTTGATTTGATGATAAGCACTCATATATGCATCAGCATAAACATTAAAGATTTTCATGTGAGTAGGCTGGTACTTGTAATTTTGCTTTTTTCTGCATAATGGTAATTAGAAATTCTTTTCTTCTCCCTTTTTATGCTAATGATTACCTCTTATTCTCTACATGCAAAAAATTAAATATTTTGTGTTCAAATAAAATTAGAAAACCTGAATGGCCCTTACATCCTGCAAAGATTTAAAACATGGCATCTCAATACTTTTGAGAACTACATTTGTTTTACACATGTGTTTGAGAAATGCAGACAGAATGTCTCGCTGTGGGTGCTTCTGAGTACCATTTCACGGCTTCCTGAATTTTATCCTCTTTGAAGTCTCCTCTGGTGTGAATATAAATTTTTTTCCCTAAGGGATTATGTGGCATGTCACTGTGGCTGCCTTTTTATTTTATTTTATTTTTTTGCCATATTAAGTCACTGTTTTGCTACTACTTTCCAGTAGTACCACTGTATGTTTTTCTGCAATGTGGAGGTAACTTACGTAAGCATTTTAGAATTTGTTAAAACTATTTAATTTTTCTATAAATACTTTGAAACATACATATATTTCAACTTAAGGAATCTTTTTGCCATGGGAATGAAAATATCATTTTCTTAACTTCACAAATTTATTCTCTTTACTTTTCAGGGGAAAATCTGGGGAGGGGGATTCAGGGGGACCTGTGAAGCATGTAGTTATCTAAATCTGGCCAACTTCATGTTTATTAAACTGGAACTTTGGCTAGTTCAAACTCACATTTAAACTGCACCCAGGCTTTTAATTTTTTAAACACTAAATTCAAGTCATTTGTTTAGAAGTTTCTAAAAAAGGTTGCAGGCATCCGTTCATATGCATGGAGTCTGATCTCAAATACCCTAAATGTGGAGTGTGGGAACCAAAATGAAGCCTGCTGTATGGAAAATACTTTAACTTATGGTTCATTGGTTTTTGTACCAATATTTTTTATACATTTCAGCATCAGTTAACCTTACTTTATGAGTAAGCTAAATAATCCAAATTACATTTCTTTAATACTGTTTTACTACTATGGCACTTTGATAAAATGGTCAGTAACCAGCTTCTTTACTGGCAAAAACTTCCATGTACCATGTGCTGGAACATCTATTTTAAATGTAGATGTCTATGAATAGTAATGTTTTCCTTCACATAAGTGCCTACTCAGAGTTACAAAATTTTAAAATGCCAAATATTTTAATGGTCACTTGCATGTAGTAATCTAGAAAATATTCAAAGAGATTTTGAAAACCAATTGTATTTAACCAGCCTCAAATTTTGCAACATGATGCACAATAAAGAATTTGAAACAGAAAGAAAAAGAAATACATTATGGCATATGACTTAAAAAGTTATGTATATATATACAAAATTCCAAGGAGAATTATAAGGTAAAGTAATCACTGGGCTCTTATACTAATCTTCTGATAATAACCCAAGTTCATAGTCCCTTTAATGAAGAGTCCCCTAAAATACTAATTCTGCGTTAACGAATACTAATCAATTCATCTTATAACAGCACACCTCTGCCCAAATACCACAGAGGCAACAAAAGATATGAAAATTAAAATTTGTTATGACTACCATTTTAGGACTATGATCTTAGTCAATGTTTTATCTATCTACTGAGAGAACTATGAATCCTTTATTTCTAGGTCAAAATGTATAGGTTAGATTATATTTCTAAATATTAAACCTTACTCATATATCTGGTAAGGGTCTAATGTCCAGAATATATAAAGAACTCTTACAACTAAATAATAAAAAGATAAATAACCCAATTTAAAAATTGGCAAGGGAATTGAATAAATATTTATCCAAAGAAGATATAAAAATGACCAGTAAAACACATGAAAAGATGCTCACATCATTAGTCATTAGGGAAATGCAAATCAAAACCATAATGAGACACCACTTCAAACGATGAAGGTGGCTACAATAATAATTTTTAACAACTAAAAATGACAAGTATTAGTGAATATTTGGAATCCTTATACATTGCTGGACAGAATGTAAGATGATGCAGGTACTATGGAAAACAGTTTGGAAGTTCCTCATAAATTTAAACAGGGAATACCATATAATCCATCTTCCACTCCTAGGTATATACACAAGAGAATTAAAAACATATGTTCACATAAAAACTTGCACATGAATGTTAATACCAGCATATTCATAATAGCTTAAAAGTAGAAACAACCCCAAATAATGGAATGTTATTTGGAGATTTAAAAAATGAAGTACTTCCACGTGCAGACATTGGGTGTTGAGATCAAAAAAGAAAAAAAAAAAAAAATGAAGTACTGATACATGCTACAACAGGGATGAACCTTGAAAACATTGTGGTAAGCGAAAGAATCAAGTCACAAAGAACAATATATTGTATGATTCCATTTATATGAAATGTCTAGAATAGACAAATCTATAGAGGACAGAAAGTACGCTAATTATTGCCTAAAACTGCGGAGGGATGAGAAAATTAGTGTTGGCTAAAGGTTGCGGGGTGGCTTTTGAGGGTAATAAAAATGTTCTAAAATTGATTATGGTGATGGATACACAACTCAGTGAACATACTACAGACCACTGAGTTGTACAATTTAAATGGGTCAATTGTGTGGTATTATATCTTAATAAAGCTGTTAAAAAATTAAACTTATGAATTATCAATATGCATTGAATGGTGCATTATCAAAATAGGAAAGTGCATGAACCATGAATAGTGTTTTATATACAGAGAACAAAAAAGCAATTATCTGATCACCACTCTTAATTAGCATAATCTCTTTCTTAATAAAAAGTATGAAAAGCTATATATAGGAGAATGTATTAAGTCGATTACCTTAGAATCTTTATGTCCCAATTTTGGGGTAAGAATGCTTTCTAAATAGCCAGCTTTTTCTATCCATGTATTCAGATTTCTATATTCTTTTTTCATCTTTTCTAATCTAAAGAAAGAAATCAGTTATGGATGAAGAAAGCATTTACTGACAGAAGAATATATATATAATTCACAGTATATATATAATTCACAGAAGAATACATACAGTATGATCCATTTATAAAAAGTTCTAAAAGAGAAAAACCAACAATATATTGTCTAGGGATACAGTCAAAGAAAAAGGAATGATTACAACAAAAATCAAGGTAGTAGTTACCCAAGGACAGTTCGGTAGAGGGATGTAATCTCACAAGAGTACACATAACACATTACTGTTATTAATGGTGCTGTATTTCTTAACATGAATCATAAATATGTAGGCAATGGCCTTCTTATTACTTAAGCTATATATACATGTTTTAGAAGTTATTCAATTACTCTTGGTATTTAAAATATATGTCTAGTCAATTTGGGCTGCTACAACAGAATACTATAGACTGAGTGACTTAAACAACAGACATTTACTTCTCCCAGTTCTGGAGGCTGGGAAGTCCAAGCTCAAGATGCCAGCAGATCCAGTGTCTGGTGAGAGTAGACTTCCTGCTTTGCAGATGTCCTTCTTCTCATTACCTCATATAGTAGAGACAGATGGATCATATGTCTCTTCCTCTTTTCATAAAGGCATTAATCCCATCATGAGGGTCCCACCCTCAAGACCTAATCTAGCCCTAATTATCTCCCAAAGGCTCCACCTCCAAATACCATCACACTGGGGATATTAGGGTGTTAACATATAAATTTCGAGGGGGGGACATAAATCTTCAGTCCATAACACTATATGTAAATATTTCATAAATTATTCAGTACATGTATGCTATCTTCCACAATAAAAAAGTGGGAAAAGAAGAATTTATCTCCTAATCCAAGAAATTTCAAAAAGCTTGAATAATCTAAAAATATAATTAATAAGGATTAAATGGAAAAGAGGGTATGTTTCCCAATTCATTTCATGGGAACATTATGAAACAGAAAACCTCAACAAATAAGTAATGAGACTGAATCAGTACAAAAAGTCTCCCAACAAAGAAAAGTGCAGAATCTACTGAATTCTGCTGAATCTTTAAAGAAGAATTAATACCAATTTCTCTCAAAATATTCCAAAACATGGAATCTTAAGGAATTCTCCCTAACTTATTCTATGAGGCCAGCATAACCCTGAGACCAGAACCAAACAAGGATACAACAAAAGAAGAAAATTATGGTCCAATATCCCTGAACATAGATGCAAAAATCCTCAACAAAATACTAGCAAACTGAATCCAACAACACATCAAAAAGATAATCCCATGATCAAGTGGGATATATCCCAGGAATGCAAGGATGATTCAACATACACAAATTAACAAACATCATATATCACATATATCAATAAAATGAAGGATAAAAGCCATATGATCATATTAGATGGAAAGCTTTTGATAAAATCTAACATCGTTTCATGGTAAAAACTCTTAATAAATTAGGTATAGAAGGAAAGTACCTCAACATAATGAAGGCCATATATGACAAACCCACAACTAACATACTGAATGGTGAAAAGCTAAAAGCTTTTCCTCTAAGAACTGGAACAAGACAAGAATGCCCACTCTCACCATTCTTATTCAACATAGTACTAGAAGACCTAGCCAGAGCAATGAGGCAAGAGAAAGAAATAAAAGACATCCAGATTGGAAAGAAGTAGTCAAATTGTCCTTGTTCACAGATGATATGATCTTATATGCAGAAAAACCTAAAGTCACTACTAAAAATTTCTTAGAACTGATAAATGAATTCAGTAAGATTATAGGATACAAAGTTAATATACAAAAATCAATAGTGTTTTTATAAACAATGAGCTATCTGAAAAAGAAATCAAGAAGGCAATCCCATTAACAATAGCTACCCAAAAAATATCTGGGAATAAATTTAACCAAGGAGGTGAAAGGCCTCTACAAGGAAAAGTACAAAACACAGATGAAAAAAATTGAAGAAGACACAAACAAATGGAAAGATATCCCATGCTCATGGATCAGAAGAATTAATATTGTTAAAATGATAATACTACCCAAAGCAATCTACATATTCAATGCAATCCCTATCAAAATACTAATGACATTCTTCACAGAAATAGAAAAAATAATCCTAAAATTTGTATGGAACCACAAAAGACTCCAAATAGCCAAAGCAATCCTGAGCAAAATGAACAACCACTACCAGACCTCAAAATGTACTACAAAGTTTTAGTAATCAAAGCAACATGGTACTGGCTTAAAAACGGACAAATAAACCAATGAAACAGAATACAGAACACAGAAATTAATCAACGTATCTACAGCCAACAGATTTTTTACAAAAGTACCAACAACACTCATTGGGGGAAGGACAGTTTCTTTAATAAATGGTGATGGGAAAAGTGGATCTCCATATGCAGAAGAATGACCCTAGACCCCTACTCTCACTCAATACAAAAATCAACTCAATTTTTTCAAGAACCTCCATACTGTTGTCCATAACAGTTTTACTAATTTACATTCCCACCAATTCCCACCTCTTTCTCCATATCCTCACCAGCATGTTATTTTTGTCTTTTTGATAACAGTCATTCTAACTGAGGTAAAGTCATATCTCACTGTGGTTTTGATTTGCAGTTACCTGATGACTAATACTATAGATGATTTATTCATACACCTTTTGACCATTTGTATGTATATATGTACATACATATGTATGTATGTAGTTATTTATCAGAGATAGGGTCTCACACTGTCACCCAAGCTGGAGTGCAGTGGTGGGATCATAGCTCACTGCAACTTCAAACTCCTAAGCTAAAGCAATCCTCTTGCTTCAGCTTCCCAAGTAGCTGAGACTACAAGTGTGGGCCATCACACCCAGCTAATTTTTTTATTTTTTGTAGATATAGGATCTTGCTGTGTTGCCCAGGCTGGTCTTGAACTCCTGGCCTCAAACGATCCTCCTTCCTTGGCCACCCAAAGTGCTAGGATTATAGGCGTGAGCCAACACACCTAGCCTTGTATGTCTTCTTTTGAGAAATGTCTATTCAGATCTTTTGCCCATTTTCTAATTAGATTATTTGGCTTTTTGCTATTGAGTTTTTTGAGTTCTTTAATATTCTATCAAAGACTAGGGAGAGTAGGAGGAAGAGGAGGTTAATGAGTACAAAGTTACAGTTAGGAGAAATATGTTCTGTTGTTCTATTGCACAGAAGGGCAACTATAGTCAACAATAATGTACTGTATATTTCAAAATAGCTAGAAAAGAGGATTTTTGAATGTTCTCACCACAAAGGTATGACAAGTGTTTGAGATAATGAATATGCTATTTATCCTGATTTGATCATTACACAAAGCATACATGTATCAATGCATCAGACTGTACTCCATAAATGTAAAATTGTTATGTGTCAATTAAAACAAAATTACATTTAAAAATTCCCATTGGCCGGGCGCGGTGGCTCACGCCTGTAATCCTAGCACTCTGGGAGGCCGAGGCGGGTGGATTGCTCAAGGTCAGGAGTTCGAGACCAGCCTGAGCGAGACCCCGTCTCTACTAAAAATAGAAAGACATTATATGGACAACTAAAAATCTATATAGAAAAAATTAGCCGGGCATAGTGGCGCATGCCTGTAGTCCCAGCTACTCGGGAGGCTGAGGCAGTAGGATCGCTTAAGCCGAGGAGTCTGAGGTTGCTGTGAGCTAAGCTGACGCCACGGCACTCACTCTAGCCTGGGCAACAAAGTGAGACTCTGTCTCAACAAAAAAAAAAAAAAAAAAAAAAAAAAAAATTCCCATCCCTGTTATACATTACCCACATAATGCCCTTCTCTTTTGTGTGTGTTTTTGAGATTTGCCTGCTGGCCTTGAAGAAGCAAACTGCTATGCCATGATAGGGCCACATAGTTAGGATCTGAGAGTGACCTGCAGAAGCTGAAGGCCAGCAAAAAGAAAAGGAGCCGCTGTAGGCCCTACAATCACAAGAAACTGAATTTTTCCAACAATCTGAATGAACTTGAAAGAGGATCCCTCCAAATGATAATGCTGCTGGCCAACACCTTGATTTTAGCCTTGTGAAATCTGTGAACAGAAAATCCATTCACACTCTTCCCCGACTTCTGACCTACTCTGAGAAAAAAGTTGATGTTGTTTTAAACAATTAAGTTTGTGATAATTTTTAAGCAGCAAAAGTAATATACCTAATGACCATTAATAAATGAAAATTAAATTACAGCATATTCATAAAATGGAATGCCATGAAACAGCATAGATGAATTTTACAAACAAATTGTGAGTAATGTAAGCAAAAATAAATAATGTATTATTTAAGCATTCTACATAAATGATCTTTTTAAAAAGCAATTTTCAAAAGGTAAGAAATAAAAATAAAATTCATAGAAGTAGTTAACTTCTGAGAAATAGACAAGAGGATGAGATAGGGGAGAAACTCATAAGTAGATACAAATTATCCATATTGTTTTGGGTTCTGGGTTAGGTTAGGTAAGGGTTGATGGCATTATATTATGCCATATATAATTTACATTAATATTAATATCATAGATAAATCTATTTTTTTATTAAATGGTATATTAAAAAGGTAATATAAACACCTAGAATAGCTTCCTATTTCTCTTAGAATAAAATCCAAATATGGTCTATAGGGCTCGGAATAATCTGGTCTCTACCCATCCTGTCTCAATCCACTTTCCCCCCTGCTTCCTACTCCATCTATAATGGCTTGATTCTTCTTCTAGGCATATGCCAAACTTTTTTTTATCTTACTATCTAAGTTACTTTTTATCTTACTATCTAACTATTTAACTATCTACTATCTTACTATCTAGCTTTCACACATATTCACACAGTAATTCCCCACCTCTGGATCTTTGGTATGCTAATTCTTCTTCCGTTAATGTTAATCAAATGTCTCCTCTGACAATTCTTATAAAAATTAGTCACCTTTATTTTTCTACCATCTTTTTAATACTTTCATAATTTATTTCTTAATTTATAATTTAATATATATTTGTTTACTTTTTTCTGTCTCTACTCAATATACTCTAAGTGCTTTGAGGAAAAATACTATGATTTTTAAAATCACCATTGTATATGGTGGTACCTAGAGTAGTGTCTGGCATATACTAGGTATTCAATAAATGTTTGTTGAATGGATAAAACAGACTAGAGGAGAAAACGGTTCCTTGGTCGTTCAGCTTATGTTTATGAATTATTTATGAATCTGAGAAAAAAATATATACACATACACACATTATTTTTTAAATGGTCAGGAGTCCTGCTTCTGGACTAGGTTACTTCAGATCAGTCACCTCACCGCACACTTAAAAAAGCTGTACAAATATTTTTTAAAATTTTGCTTGAAAGTATCAGTGAGTTATAAAGGCAGCAAGGATTTACAGATCCAAGATTCCAGATAGAAACAAAGTCCATAGGCATTGTGCCCATCATTTGGGGCACATTTTTCCTTCAAAGCATTTGTGCCTTGAGGTGGCCAAGAGTTTAAGAAGCTGAGCAGAGCTTTGAGATAGATAGCTATACAAGGATGAGAGAACAAAAACCAGAGTTCAGGGCTTTCTAAGGGTGAGAAACCCTGGCAAATAGCCAGACTTTCAGTTGGGACCCCAAAGGGCTATAAGAGAGTAAGTGCCTCTTTAAATGTTATGACCTAGTTGCCTCTTGTGCCTCACACCAGTTCCAGTTCTGACACTAGGAATAAGAGTTAACCAGAAAAAGACTAACCCCCCCCCCCAACCCCCGCCACAGGAACTAAAGCCAAGCTTCAAATCATTTCAATTTCAATTGAATTAAGGTGATCAGAGCTTGCTAGTGCTGTAACCCTAGCTGGTTACCAGATGTAAATGTATACCTTTACTATATAAATTTATAATCAAGAGCCTAAAATTAGTTCTATAAATTTTCAAGTACAATGTCTGGTACTCAGTCAAAACAACTAGGGATATGAGAATATAAGATTTGACTGAAAACCAAGAGAAAAAACCAACAATAGAAACAGACTTACAAAAGATCCAGAAAATGGAACGATCAGACTTGAACTTTAAAATAGCAATAACTGCTATGGACTGAAATGTTTGGGTACCCCAAAATTCATATGTTGAAGCCTTAATCCCCTCTGTGATGATACTTGGAGGTGAGGATTTTGAAAGGTAATTGGGTCAGGAGGGTAGAGCCCTCATGAATAGGATTAGTGCCCTTATGGTAAGAGACATGATAGAGATGATCTCTCTCAACCATGTGATGATACAGCAAAAAGGCAGCCATTTGCAAACTGGGTAAAGGGCCCTCAGCAGGAACCAAATCAGCCAGCATCCAGATCTTGGACTTCCCAGCCTCCAAAACTATGAGCCATTCAGTCTATGGTATTTCTTATAGCAGCCTTAGCTGACTAAAATAATGATTAGTATGTCCAAAGAATTAAAAGACAAGGCTGTGGATTTTGGCAGAGAAGTGGAAACTATAAAAATGAAGAGAAATTCCAAAACTGACAAAGAAAATAACTGAGATTAAGAATTCAATTAGTTTAACAGCAGATCAGAAACAAAGAAGAAAGAACCAGTGTACCAGAATATAAATCAGAGAAAAAAACATGGAGAAAAAAGGAGGCGAAATATAGAAAAAAGCATAAGAGACCTATATAATACCTTGTTGAATAAGGAAACAGAGCAAGTATTATGCTTTCTCCTTTACAAATGAGTTTTCACCTCATTTTTTGTCATAACACTGACTTTTCAAACAAAATACCTAAATTTGATAAGTAAAAATCAGGAATAATCTCTGAACTCATGAAATAGCACCATAATGAAAGTTTCTGGACTAACAGCAAGCCCATGTCTCAAGGGAGAAATTAACAGATTATACAAATAACCTGTAAGATGAAAACATATACTTTTTTACCTTTCCCGAGGTGGTTGCTGAAGTTTTTCAAGTTTTACTACAGATGGCTGGTTGGAGGAGCGCACAGTTTGAGTCCCAACAGTAACATTCAAGTCTGGGGATAAGAATGCTGGATATTCTATTGGCTGTGGCATAATAACATTTCTGCAAAATAGAGATAAAATTAAATATTGAAATTATACAGAAGTCCACTTCTAAAATCAGTAGCAACTATCACTTTTGAATCCTTCTCTCTTTTACACTTTTAGCTTACCTATCTACCTTGGGCCATCAGAAGACAGAACTAGGAAGGAAGGTAAGAGTCAGATACCCAGAGAAATACTCCTTTGATTATCCTCACTACTAAGGTCATAGGCAGCAAGATGGGAAAGGAGAGAAGGATCTGAAGTTCTAATGAGCAGTAGAAAATATTTGAGCGCAGACCTCTCTCCCGATCTTTAGACTCAAATCTCTATCTCCTGAGTATTTCATTTTTTTAATCTATTAATTCTTTGGTATGTATTGTGTGCCAGGCACTGTGTTAATATGGCTATGTATATTTTCTCATTCACTTTTCACAGCAAACCTATGAAATGAGAATTATTAGATCCCAATTTAAATGTAAGAAAGCTGGCCAGAAGCATTGGCTCATGCCTGTAATGCTAGCACTCTGGAAGGCCAGGAGTTTGAGACCAGCCTGAGCAAGAGCAAGACCCCGTCTCTATTAAAAATAGAAAAAATCAGCCAAGAGTGGTGACATATGCCTATACTCCCAGGTACTCAGGAGGCTGAAGCAGGAAGATCGCTTGAGCCCAGGAGTTTGAGGTTGTGGTGAGCTATGATGATGCCATTACACTCTAGCCAGGGTGACAGAGTGAGAGCATCTCAAAAAAATATATATATATATACACACATACACACACACACACACACACACACACACACATATAAAAGAAAGCTAGGGTTAAAGGGATTAAACAACTCCCCCCTCCAAGCTCTTATAGCTGGTAAGTGGCAGAGCTAACATTTGAACACAGTCTCTTTGACTATAAAACTCATATTCTTAAACACTACTCCATACTATGCATAGTGGTAAGCACCTTAAACTCAACATGTCCAAACTAGCACTCACCATTTTCCCATTTTCCAAATATGCTCTTTTCTCAGTATTCCCTGGTTTAGGAAATAACTGCACCAGATATATACCTAGAGGGCTATAAATGTGAATAACATCTTTCTCTCCTCCCTCTCCCCTTTCTGTCATCTTCTATCTCTAATCAGTCACTTCCTAACTGCAGGAGACATGATTAAACATTCTAAATATTTCACAAATTAATTTGTTCCTCTGTTCCACTGTATTAGTTACGGTTGTCCATAGAAATAGAACCAACAGGATATACATTATAAAGAAAGAGATTTATTATAAGGAATTGGCACATGCAATTATGGAGGCTGCTAAGTCCCAAGATCTGCACAGTTAGTCAGCAAGCTGGAGATCCAGGAGAGCCAATGGTATAATTCTAGTCTAAGTACAAAGGCCTGAGAATCAGGAGAGCCAATAGTGTAGTTCCAGTTCAAAGGCTGGCAGGCTGGAGACCAAGGAAGAGTTGACACTTCAGTTTGAGTCCAAAGGCAGGAAAAAGTTGATGTCCCAGCTTGAAGGTAGTCATGCAGGAGGAATTCTCTCTTATTTGCAGGAGAGTCAGTCTTTTCATTGTATTTAATTGATTGGATGAAGCCTGCCCACCTTAGGGAGAACAATCTGCTTTACTCAGTCTACCAATTTAAATGTTAATCTCATCCAAAAATGCCCTCCTCCCAAAATGATTTTTGACCAATATCTGGGCACCTTATGGCCAGTCAAGTTGACTCATAAAATTAACCATCACAATTCCACTCTTTGTCAACTTGGCACCTATATTCATTTCTTTACACCATACTTAATCACCAAATGAAGACAATAACAAGGTCTTTGTTCTCCCTAACATGACAACAACTATCCTGCATACAACCAAAAACACACTAACTCCTTTCCCAGAAAAGGAGATTAAGTTCTTGAGTGATGTTTACTTTTCTCCTTGATATCTCAAAACATAAATATTGCAATGTAAAGTTAATAATACTTAAATAATATGATATAACTTCAATGCATCTTATGTTACATAAGGGGATAAGAGAGGGAAGAAAACAAAGATCTTTGCACATATACACACACAAAAATATATTCATAACAACATAAGGAGAAAATACTCATGACAATTACAGTCCTTATTTCTGAAACTGGTCACATGGTGATAGCTTGCATTTATAACTATCTCTACCCATTCTGTATTTCCTTTGCCTTCAGCATTAACCTCAGCTGGTCATGGTTCTTCACCTGATGTCATGATCCAAACGTTCATTCCTTAAGTGTCTAGGTCATGAGTAGTCCTACCTATATTGGGCTGTTGTAGTTTTCCATTGAAACCTTAATCACAGGGGATGGTAATATTAAGAGATGCCCTACGGGATCTCCTATATTCCAGATACATTCTTCTTTTCTTCCATTGTGCAGTAACAGTTCAATTTCCCCTTGGTGGTTAGGATCAATCACCCAGCCAATGTAGTAATTCCCTTCTTTACCTGTCGATTCAGAGGCATGAGGAACCCATAGTGGCAAGGTGGCAGTCATAACTTCCAATTCAGAGGAATCGTTGCATGTCCTAGTGGAAGCATTCCTCCCTTTGGAACTAAGACTTGTAGCCCAGAAGAAGATAAAATTGCAGGAAAAGAGACCAAAAATTTTGTTACTAGATCATTAGGAGTAATAGGGAGTGGTACAACTCCCATTTCACCTCTTGATTTATGGACCCCTGAATCCTGGTTATGGGAGAAAAAAACACAATATATTGGTCACTGATTCAGAGCATATACAACCTTCTGGAGAACTTTGCTCCAGCTCTGCAAGCCACCTAGCTAGAGCTATAACTGAGTCTTCAAAAGGCTGGACATTCCACAGTTCTACTCAGCTGCTTCAGGATAGTGGAGAACATGGTTAAGACCAATGAATTTCATGATCATGGGCCCACTGCTGCACTTCTTTCATTGTGAAGTGAGTTCCTTGGTCAGAAGCAATGCTGTGTGGAATACTATGATAATGAGTAAGCATTCTGTAAGTCCATGGATAGTAGTTTTAGTAGAAGCATTGCATGTAGGAAAGGCAAATCTGTATCCAGAGTAAGATCAGGCTTGATCACATAATACCATTTCCATTTGATGATGGAGTACTGCTGTGCATGCCCAATTTTATGGCTTGGTAGGTCAGATAACACCCAGTTCATGATGAACAACTCAGGTTGCATGGCAACTTTGTGGGCCATGATTAAGCATTTAGTATCTACTAAGCCCAGTAGCAGGCCAAAGCTGTTTCTCAAAAGCAAAGTAGTTATCTGCAGGGAATAGCAGGGCTTTGCTCCAAAATCCTAATGGCCTTCACTGCAATTCACCTATAGGGGCCTCCCAAAGGCTCCAAACAGTATTTCTTCTGCCACTGATACTTCAAGCATCATTAGATCTGTTGGATCATATGGCCCAAGTGGCAGAGCAGCATGCATGGTAGCCTGGACCTATTACGGAGCCTTTTCTTGTTCTGGGCCCCACTCAAAACTAGCAACTTTTTGACTAACTCAGTAAATGGGTCAGATTAACACACCCAAAGGTAGAGTAGGTTACCTCCAAAATCCAAAGGGGTCTACTAGGAGTTGTATCTCTTTTTTGTTATAGGAGAAGTGAGATCCAACAACCTATCCTTTAACATAAAAGGGATACCTCATACCACTCACACCACTGGACCCCTGGAAATCTCACTGAAGTAGAAGGCCCCTGAATTTTTGTCAGATTTATTTCCCACTCTCTGATATAAAAATGTCTTACCAGTAAGTCCAGAGTAGTTACTACTTCTTGCTCACTAGGTCCAATCAGCATAATGTCATAAATGTGATAGACCAGTGTGATATCTTATGGAAGGAAGAGGCGATCAAGATCCCTGGGAACTAAATTACAACACAAGGTTCAAGAATTGATATACCCCTGAATTAGGACAGTGAAGGTATATTGTTTGCCTTGCCAGCTGAAAGCAAACTGCTCCTGATGGTCTTTATATTAGTAACAGGTATGAAGAAAAGAGCATTTGCCAGATACATAGCTACATGCCAGGTAATAGGGGAAATGTTAATTTTCACAAGCAATGAGACCACATCTGATACAGCAGCTGCAATTACAGTCATCACCTGGTTAAGCTCACAATAATCCACTGTCATTCTCTAAGATCCATCTGTCTTTCTCACAGGCCAAATAGGGGAGCTGAAAGGAGATGCAGTGGGAATCACTATCCCTGTGTCTCTTGAGTCCTTGATGGTGACACTAATAATCTTTGTACTCCATCCATGGGGTATTACTTTTTGATTACTATTTTCCTGGATGGAGGGAGTTCTAGTAGCTTCCTCTTGCCTTTTCTCACCATAATAGATTTCATTCCACAGATCAGGGAACCAATGTGAGGCTCTGCCAGCTACTGAGTATATCTATTCTAATTATGCATTCCAAAACTGGGAAATAACCACAGGATGGGTTCAGGGACCCATGGGGCCAACTGTAAGATGGACTTGTGCTAAAACTCTATTGATCACTTGAGCTCTCTAAGTCCCTACTCTGATTGCTGGACCACAGTGACATTAAGGGTCTTCTGGAATTAGTGTCATTACAGAGCAAGTGTCTAGTAGTCCCCAAAAGCCTGGATTGTTCCCTTTTCCCCAATGCACAGTTACCATGGTAAAAGGCCATAGATCCTTTTGAGGAAGGCTGGGAGAAAGACTAATAGTATAGTTTTTTGGAAGTACACTAGGGTCCTTTTGTGAGGGACCTGACCTCCCCATCATTCAAGGAATTCTGGGTTTGTAAACTGGCTCAAGTCTGGGACTTGAATGAAGAGCCATGACTCTCTGTTTTATGATGCAGGTTACACTTAGCTCACTCAACTTAGAACTTTTCTGCTTATACAGATCAAGTAAGAATTTAACAGGCTCCCTATCTATTCACTTCTAGGACACCATGATCAACTAGCCAACACCATAGGTCTGCCCTAGTAAGACTATACTGATTGCTGCTTTGACCCTACTGTCTGTTACGGTAACCACAGCCACCTTGCCTTTGACAGTTGAGTCCCTTCACTTGGCTCCTGCCACCCTGGGATCTAGTCATTCCCATTGCATTTAAGTTTTCCCATCAGTGACTGCAGTTCTAATTGTAAGGTCTTACCCACAGAGAAGAAAAATCACAGAGCTCTTCAAGGATGCCAGGGCATCCTTTACAAATTCATTTCTCACAGTCATGGTAAAATGTGTGTTTTCTGGACCCTCCCAGGATGGGTGAGTAGATCTTAAATGGCATACCCATTCTAATATTATAATTTCTCTAAGCCTTTGAATCCCTTCCTCTACATTAATCTGGCATTTCTAACTAACTATGGGTCACCTTTTGTTTGATGTTTTGGCCATCCAACTAAACAAGCTGTTCGAGCCCTCTTTAACTCCCCAAGCTACAATATTAAATGCAAAAGCTCTTCTTAGTGAGGCCATATCAATGAATTCGGCCTGATCCAACTTTATTTTACTTCCACCATTATCTCATACTCTTAATATCCATTCCTACACATGTTCTCCAGATTTCTGTCTGTGTAAATTAGAAAACTCAAATAGCTCTTTTGGAGTGTAGCACATTCCTGAGGACTCAAAGGAGTAAAATTTACTCACATATAAGAAGCATAAACCTACAATGATGATGATGGTGACGATAAAATATTTATTACTTGTGTAAGTAGCTAACAACTAATTAAGCATTTTACTATTCACTACCATGTTCTAAGTGCTTTATATGTAACTTATTTAATCAATATAGTAATTCAACAGGGTAGTTTTAATTTTTATCCCATTCAATAGATGAAGTACAAAGAGCCTAAGTAACTTGCCCAAGGTCGCACAGCTAGTATCTGGCAGAGCCAGGATGTGAGCCCATGCAGTCTGGCTCTAGAGCCTGAACACTTAATCACCATATCTTGCCCTACCTCCAGCTCATCCCCCATTGCCCTCCTCCTTGCTCCTATAATCTTAGCCACTCACAGCTAACAACTCACTGTTCTCCAACACAACATGGCCTTTCATAGCTCCCTGCTTTTACAAATGTGTCCTTTTTGGGAATATGTCACCTCACCCCTCCAAAATCAGTCAGATGCACTATTAACATTTTTTCAAGTCTCACTTCAAACACTTCCTTTCGTGGAACCATACTTGACAATACTATCCTCCCCAACTCCTCTGAGAAGAATTAGAAGCTCCTTGGCTGTCCCATAGTTCTTTATGTTTGGCTGTAGGAGGGCTCTTATTCCATTTGCATTGTAATCATTTTTTTTCTTTTACATGTAATCTTTGCATTAAACCATGAGCCACATGAGGGCAAGGACCAGGCTTAATTTGTCTTTGCATTTGCAATGCAGACATTCAATACATGTTTATTTAATTAATGGATGGAGAAGGAAAAAAGTCAATAAACATCAGGAAAAAATTCAGCTTTACTATTTCAATAAATCATCGACATCAAATGGATAAAGTGTATTTTAATAATATCCACTATTGGTGAGACTACAGAAAAATAAGCACTTCAGAACACAATTTCTCATCCTATACCTAACTTCCTGAATACCATTTCAACTTTTTCCATTTCTTATTCTTGGATAACACTATAGATTAAATCTATTTCTCAGGAGCTCATTTTTCTTTTATTTATTTTTATTGTTGTAATTTCAAGATTGATTGGCATACAATATTTTAAGTTATTTTTGGTTTACTTATGACTTTTTTTTACCACAGACTTTTTACTGATAACTTGGTGAAATAACAACTGGAGTGGTGTGAAGGTAAAGGTAACCGTACCATACTGGAGAGCAGAAAATTGTCACCTATCAGACACTCTGATCTTAAAAGTCCCTTACCTTTTTTCCCAAAAGCAATATCTCCCTAGCCAACTTTCCTCATTAGGTTACCCTTCTCCTCTCTCCTTCACCCATGAATTTGGCATTCCCTCTCTTCTTTTTCTTATCTCCAGACCTCCCCACCTCCTCTTTCTAAAAGAGTTATACCCAGAAGTTCAAAATTTCTCCTACCTTACTAAGCAAAACAATTCACTGCTCTTTTCACCCTGGAGTATAGCCCATCCTGGCCATGTCCTGGGGGCTTCTTAAAATAACCAAAATGCTCCATCAAGTGGATTAAACTTTTTAAAATGCCACATGATCTGACCATATTAACGAGACTTAAAATACTTACGTCACAGGATCTATTCTTTCTGGAGGTGGCGTAGTATTCATAAACATGGATGGCTCAGTAGTTTTCTGAAAAGGTTTTAACTGAAAAAAATGTAAATATAATTTAACACTGTTTAGTTACAATTACAATTCACTCTAATACTATTAATACTCCAGGTCTATGGAATAGGTCTTAAGTGACACATGTAAGAAGAAAAGGAATGAAGAGAGGAAAGAAAAAAACTAACATTTATTAGTAATGAATATTTGCCAAGCATTTTTAACTTTAATTATATTCAATCATCTTAATAAGTCTACACAGTAGATAACTGTGCCTATTTTACAGATGATATTGAAAATCAGTAATTTGTTCAAGGTTACACAATAGGCCAAAGTCAGAATTTGAATGTAGCTTTACCTGCCCCCAGTGCAGCGCTCTTTTTATAGTACCATGATAGGTAAGTAGGGGACTATATCAACCAAAAGGTTCATAGACATAAAATCAAGTTTTGCTTTGAACTCTTTTTATGTATACAATTCTTCTCCATACAATACATCCGTATCTTGTTTTTAGTAGATTCCACCTATATAAAATGATATTTACCCAGCTTTATCTGAAAAGGATGTATCTCCTTAAAAATGGCTATTGTTACATGTTATACTTAGGATCAGACACAAAACCTACCTCTGAAGTTGGTGCTCATAAGCCATGACTGTCACAAAAAAGAGTGAACAATTTAGGGGTCCCTATAAGGCCTAATTCATGATAAGAAATAAAGAAAACAGGCAGAAGAAAAAGAAAAAAAAATCAAAGCAGAAACCAGGCGTGGTGGCTCATGCCTGTAATCCTAACACTCTGGAAGACCAAGGCAGGAGGATCACTTGAGGTCAAAAGTTTCACACCAGCCTGAGCAAGAGCAAGACTCCATCTCTACTAAAAATAGAAAAAATTAAGTGGACATGGTGATGAGCGCCTGTAGTACTAGCTGCTCAGGACACTTAGGCAGAAGGATCGTTTGAGGCCAGTAGTTTGAGGTTGCTGTGAGCTATGATGATGCCACTGCACTCTAGCTGGGGCGACAGAGTAAGACCCTGTCTCCAAAAAAAAAAAATCAAAGCAGAGAAGGAAAAAAATAAAAGCTTGTTCCCTGTGTCTTTCATCTGTATATTACTTCTGATTCAAAATGTATTAAAAACCATTATAATATATTACAGGCAAAATTTAAAAACATACTACAGGGATTTCTCAGTTACCATAGCAATAGGCTCATTTATTAAGACTGATGTCTTCACTCTCAAATCCTAATTAAAAAACACCCAAGACTGTAAAAAAAAAAAAAAGTAGCAAAAACTAGAAATGAAAGATTACATGCAAAGTATAAAGGTCATTTTCCCTACATAAGAGCAGCATTAATGGGACTGGATTTTTTAATGCCCTCAAATTGTTAAAATACCCAGGGATAACAAGAGTTTTTTCAAACACTTAGTGAGAATATATATTGGTGTGACTTTTCTAGAATAATTCCTTGGAAAGGTCATTGTTTAGGACAAGACTTTCCTTTCTATGAATCTAGCCTAAGGACATAATGAAAGAAAAGGACACGGGTTAGTACACAAAAATGTTCATGGCAACATGGATATATGGTAGTGAATTAAAAGGGGCAAATCAAAGCCAGGAAGATATCTTCTTTGGGGATTACTCTCTTGAATCAAGGCAATTTAAAATAACACCAGATATTGAAATAAACATGGAGAAAAGGAACATATGAGGTCAGAGTATAAAATATTATCTCAATAACATCAATGATTCCATTTTTAATAAATATTTTTAGACACAAAAATCCACACTAACTTCTTGAATACTTAAAATAATTTTGTTTTTATTACATCAACATGTATGTATACATACAAATAAAAGCAAGTTTTATAATAAAGACATTTTGAATAAAAGATTATTTTAAAATGTATAAATAAATAATGGTAAAGTCTCATTTTCTTTAGGCCGAAGAAAAGCCTGTATGCCTAAAGGTCAGAAGGTGGAGAATATTTATTTTAAAGAATTTATCAAACTGGATAAAATAGAGGCTCAGAAGAGGATGATTTGACTGAAGAGCTATAGAATAATTTTAGAATAGAAGAGAACAAACCTGATGTGAAAATCCATAACCAAAGTTTCCATAGGAGAACATAAATTCCACCTCCAACCTGCAAATAAACTAAACGTATGGCAAATTTATTTTACTGTTTGATCAGAATGACATTTTAATGGAGAAATGACAGCAAGTGATATTTTTACTTTACAAATCTATAAGTCAGAAATGCCAAAGTATGAATCTCTTGATTTAAAATAAAAGCATTTATACAAGGAACTCCTATAGAAGAATCTATTGAGTTCCTAAAATGTTAAAACCTTCCGTGTTAAAGTTAAGTAACATTATATGATTAAAATATGGAAAATATCAACTTGTAATTATTAATAGGATTATACTGAGATACAGACATATATACATATATATATATTCATATATATATGTATATATTTTTTAAATTATTTACTCACACTCCTCTCACCTCCACTCCCATTTTCAGATAAAATTTTATCTTAGACAAGTAAGTAATTTTACTCTTCGAGTCACAGATTGCTTATGTGTGAAATAAAGGAAGGCGTGAGAGATAATAACCTCAAATGTCCATCATTCTGTTTTTTTATGTTCCTTGTCCCTGTTTTGGCCATTGTCAACAGAATTCCCTCTGAATAGAAAGAAGGTCAATTAATCAAGCTAATAATTTTAAGTACTTGAAAATAACTTAGAATAAGAACTGGAAACCATTCTTTAGAAACTCCCCAACAAGAAAAATAATACTTCTTCAATTTAGCAAAGTGAGGCTCCTGAGGCTATGCATCCAGAGGCATTTTTCTCTCTCACCAAAGAATTCTAATTTTCTTTATCACCATTTAGCAGTACGATAGTAGCTTAAAAAAAAAGGGTAGGGGTGAAGATTTTTGTGAGCAAATATTGTACTTTCTATTAGTACATTTCTAATTCAAACAGTGACTGGTAGGGTAACAAAAAGAATAAAAAGATGTAGGCTACAAACAATATTAAAGTTACATGAACTGTTAAGAAAATATTACATGTGTACAAAACTTAGGAAGTTTCAGTAAAGTTCTTACTATGTTTTTATTCAACACTTGAAATTCTTCAGTGAAGCACCCTTTCTAGAGAAAAGTAATAATAAAATTCTTAAATATAGAATCACTCATGTAAACCATATTATAGTAAAAAGATCAGGTAATGATTTTTCAAATGCACACATGAAACTAATACCTAAAATATAAACACATAAGGAATGTTCAGAAGAAGAAAATTAAAATTCCAGGTACAAGAAAAATAAATGTTAATATTTACATTTATGTTCTAAACAAAAATGTTCTTGCTAGTTACAGTTCCCCTTTTTAAAAGTCTTAGAAAAAGTGCCAAACCCACATTCTTTTGTAAGGGTTATATATAAATCTACATGATAAGCTGATTCCTACCTGACAGTACCTCTCTCATCTCTCAGGGACTGCTGAGATCCTTTAAACTAGGTAAACCTTTGATATCCTTGGTCACCATCCACGGTCATCTCTGCTGTCTTATGAGTCATTCCACCAATCCAACATCCCACGGTTCCTTTTCCTCCCAGCATTTTCCACTACTCCCAATGCCATGGTTAACAAACAACCTTACTTACATCTCTAAACATTCCTTCTACTCTCTGCTTTCCCTGAGACCTGGCTCGCCACTGGGGATGTGCTGCTTCCCTTATAGATCCCTCAAGTGAAGGTGCTCCTTCTCCAAAAGCGTAAATACCTCAAGGTCAGGAAGCGGAGTAGCATCCTCCACTCTACCCTCTATTCCTTACAGATCATATTATTTCATGCAGGTATAAAATGTTTTCCTCTTTTAAGCCTTATGCTATCTGGCAATTTTATTGTCTTTCACACATTCAGGTTACTCATTCTCATTTAGTGAAAACTTTGGCACCCGGTTCACACATTCCTCTGCATTCCCCCAGGACCTATCTAACCCCTCTCTTCTCCTTTCCTGGTGAGATATTGTGAGAGAAATAACTTAGGTGGTAGTAAAATGGCAGTCATCACACAGAATTAGCATATCATGTATGTTCTTCACATAAAATCATAAGATTTCTCAGAAAATCCACAAATACCTGAAATTAATTTCCTTAATGATCCTGCAAACCTGCTGTTTATAGCTTCTTCCTCTTGATAACTTCTCTGTTCTCAAAGAGGGAGTGGGGAAATACCTCATTGTTCCAAAACTGCCTTTTTTCCCTTCTCTTTTATAAATTGCCTTTGCTTTTGATCAAAGAAATCAACCTATTGATTAATGTTCCTCACATATAAGTAAACTTCCAACCATAATTTTAACTATTACGAATGTCTTTAAGTTCTTTCTGGAGGTCCCACTAAGATCTGCCCCATTGAGTCTTTTCATCGGAGCCAATTAAAATGCTCAGCTTGAATATGCATCTCATCCAAATCCACTGAGTTCTAGGCCTTCACTCAGTTCCTCTGGTGAGTTTCAAGGTGCAGCAGTGAGCTATTTGGCTCCTATGCCCCAAATTTGGCTCTGCTGTGCCTCAGGCAAGTTGCATGGCTAAGCTTTGAGAGGAGATGGGGAAAAGGGGCAGTAGACTATTCCAAGGGTATGGACACGGGGAAATGTGATCCTTTGGGGGCATTACTCTAGTAATGTCTCACACCTTTGAATTCCCACTTGCCTTTCACAAACAATTACAATGGCTACCAATCTTTCTAACTGTTGAATTTATCACCTTATCCTAGGTTCTTCTGGTAAGGATCATACAGCCAAACTGATAAACACAATGGTACTATACTTCAGCCCAAAATTAATAATCACATTCTCTTTTATAATCAATACAGGAATATTACGAACTCCAATTTACATGTATGCCTCAACTAGACCCTAGGCCTTAACAATTAGCTGGTTTCTGATTTCTCCCAAAGCTTCAAAAGAAACCAAGATGTATCAGGGACAGGAAGGCATAAGGAATTAATGATAGAAGCAACAGATCAATTATATTTTTATAAAGCTATGCCAAACCTATTATGTGATTTGTTTAATTCAACTCAAGGTCTTCGTCCTCCATAATCAGGCCAATTACATTCAAATAGCAACTAATACTAATTAGTAATCATAACACTTTTGTGTCCTCTCAATGTATACCTGGTAGGGTAACTGCTGTGTAATCAGATAGCCTTCTTGTGCTTTCAAACACTACCTGTAGTTTGAGTCTGGTCATAAGGTCTTCCAACTCACCCAAAACACTACATATTACCAGTTTGCATGAGAATTTCTGCTATGACTAGTTGTTCCAGAACTAAAAAAAGTGGTCTATAATCGATCCCTACATGTGGCCCAAACAGCAAATGATACAGCTCAAGCTTTAGAGGCAACACAGATCACTGTAAATTTGTTGTCTAGAATTATCCTACACCAGTTTCCGTAGTGTAGTGGTTATCACGTTCGCCTCACACGCGAAAGGTCCCTGGTTTGATCCCGGGCGGAAACATGAGGGCATTTCTGTCCTTATGCTCTGGTTTCTCTTCAGATCGCATAAATCTTTCGCCTTTTAGAATTATCCTAGGTAATACTGCTTTGATCTTTTACTATCCAGGTGTGGTAAACTCTATGCAGGATCCTATGTATCTTGCTGTACCTAGGTAAACACTTCAGGGAAAGTGGAATGATCAATAAATTAAAAGGCCCCATGAGACGATGTTCAACATTCTGAGCTGTTAGGAAAATGCAAATTAAAACCACAATGAGATATCACTATATACTTATTAGAGTGGCTAAAATAAAAAATAATGACAACATCAAATGCTGGGGAGGATGCTGAGAAACTAGGTTACTCATATATTTCTGGTAGTAATATATTAATAGAACAGCCACTCTGGAAAATAGTTTGGCAGTTTCTTTAAAAAGTATACATGTAAATACCATACAACTCAGCAATTTATTTGAGAAGTGAACACATACGTTCACACAAAATCTTGTACATGAATGTTTATAGCAGCTTTACTCATAACAACCAAAACCTAGAAGAAACAACCCAGATATCCTCCAATGGGTAAATGGTTAAACAAACTGTTTAACATTCATACCATGAAATACTACTCAACAACAAAAAAGAATGAACTATGGGTACATACAACAACTCAGATGACATTCCAGAGAATTATGCTGAGTGAAAAAAGCCAAACCTAAAATGTTACATAGCATATGATTCTATTTGTACAATATCCTTGAAATAAGAAAATTATAGAAATGGAGAATATACTAGTGTTTGCCAAGGGTTAAGTAGGGGATGGGGTGGGAGAAAAGTAGATATAGGTATAAAAAAGCAACATGAGGGATTCTTATGGGGATGGAAATATTCTGTACCTTGGCTGTATCATGTCAATTTAATGTTTACACATTGTATAGTTTTAATATTGTATAGTTTACTATAGTTTTACAAGATGTTATCCTTGGGGGAAACTGAGTAAAAGGTACACAACATCTCAGTATTATTTCAACTGCATGTGAATTTATAATTATTTGAAAATAAAAGTTTTAAAAAGGCCATTTGGCTATTTAAGGTGGGTCAAACTGATCCATGGGCCTTTTCTCCCATAAGACCTGGTTCACTAGCACTGGATACAAAGTGGGTTTGAAATATTTATTATTATTCTTGTGATTATCTCATAGTTCTTGCCTTCCTCCACTGTCTGGGAACCAGATGCTTACATATTATTGTATGGCCATCACCCAATGCCAACAATATCAAACTAATGAAATTGCATCAACAACCTAATGTTACACCTCAAGGAACTAGAAAAAGAACAAAGTAATCAAAACTTAGAAGGAAGAAGAAAATAACAAACATTAGAGTAGAAATATATAAAATAGAGACTAGAAAAGCAATAGAAAGAATCAACAAAACTAAAAGTTGGTTTTGGAAAAGATAAACAAAATTGACAAACTTTTAGCCAGATTAACCATAAAAGGAGAAGACATTATAACTGATACAACAGAAATTCAATAGATCATAAGAGACTACTATGAACAACTATACACCAACAAACTGGATAACCTACGAGACATGGACAAAATTCCTAGTAACATACAATACTACCAAGACTGAATTAGAAAGAAATATAAAATCTGAACAGAACAATAGTAAGTAAAAAGATTGAATCAGTAATAAAAAGTCTCCTATCAATGAAAAGCCCAGGACCTAGCTTCACTGCTAAATTCTACCAAACATTTCAAGGAGAAATAATACCAACCCTTCTTAAACTCTTCCAAAAAGTTGAAGAAGCACCAATAATTCCAAACTCATTTTATGAGGCCAGCATTACTCTGAAAGAAAGCCAGACAAGGACAGTACAAGAAAGGAAAGCTATAAGCCAATATCCCGGATGAACACAGATGCAAAAATCCTCAACAAAATACTAGGCAAACTGAGTTGAATGGCACATTAAAAAAGGGCATTCACCATGATCAAGTGGCATTTATCACAGGGATACAGGATGGTTCAACATATGTAAATCAATAAATGTGATATACCATATTAACATAATGAAGTACAAAAACCATATGACCATCTCAATAGATGTTAAAAAATCATTAACAAAATTCAACATCTATTTATGATAAAAATTCTCAAAAAAAGTAGGTATAGAAGAAATATACCTCACCATAATACAGACCATATATGAAAGCCCACAGCTAACCTCATAGTCAACAGTAAAAAGTTGGAAACTTTTCCTCTAGGAAGAGGAATAAAACAAGGGTGCCGCTCTTGCCACTTCTATTCAACTTAATAGTGGAAGTCCTAGCCAGAGCACATAGAAAAGAAAAAGAAATAAAAGGCATCCATATAGGAAAGGAAGAAGTAAAATTGTCTCTGCTTGTTGATGACATGATCTTATACATAAAAAATCCTAAAGATTCCACCAAAAAACTATTAGAACTGATAGACAAATTCTGTAAGTCGCAGGTTATAAAATCAGTAGCATTTCCATAAACTAAAACCTATCCCCCCAAAATTAAGAAAACAACCTCATTTGCAATAGCATAAAAAAAAATTTAGGAATAAATTTATCCAAGGATGAAAAAGATCTGTATACTAAAAACTATAAAATAGGCTGGGTGCAGTGGCTCATGCCTGTAATCCCAGCACCTTGGGAGGCTGAGGAGGGAGTACTGCTTGAGTCCCGGAGTTCAAGACCAACATAAGCAACATAGTGCGACCCCACCTCTACAAAAAATAAAAAAATTTTCAGGCATGGTGGTGTGTACCTATAGTCCTAGCTATCTGAGAGGCTGAAGAGGGAAGATTGCTTGAGCCCAGGAGTTCAAGGATGCAGTGAGTTATGATTCTGCCAGTGCACTCCAGCCTGGATGACAGAGCAAGACCTTGTCTCAAAAACAAACCAACCAACCAACCCAGCATGGTACTGGCCTAAAAACAGACATATAGACCAACGGAACAGGATACAAAGCCCAGTAAGAATCCAAGTACTTATAGTCAATTGACTTTTAACAAGGTGCCAAGAACACACGATGGGGAAAGGACACTCTCTTTAATAAATGGCTTTGGGGAAAATGGAGTAAGAAATGGGCAAAGGATGTGAACAGTTATTTCTCAAAAGAAGATATATGAATGGCCAACAGACATATGAAAAATTCCTCAACATCTCTAATCATCTGAGAAATGCAAAGTAAAACCACGATAAGATATTACTTCATACCTGTTATAAAATGGGTATTATCAAAAAGAATGATATCCAGTGTTGGTGAGGATGTGGAGAAAAGGGAACCCTTGTACACTGCTGGTGGGAATGTAAATTAGTACAGGTTGAGCATCCCTAATCCAAAAATCTGAAATCCAAAATGCTCCAAATCCCAAAACTTGGTTGAGTGCCAACATGATGCCAGAAGTGGAAAATTCCACATTTGGCCTAATGTGATGAATCACAACCAAAACACAGGCAAAACTGTGTCATGCACAAAATTATTTAAAATATTATATAAAATCACTTTCAGGCTATGGGTATAAGGTATATATGAAATATAAATGAATTTCATATTTAGACTTGTGTCCAATCCCCAAGATATTGCATTATGTATATGCAAATGTTTTAAAATCCAAAAAAAAAAAAATCTGAAACACTTCTGGTCCCAAGCATTTTTGGATAAGCGATACTCAGCTTGTACAGCCATTTTGGAAAATAGTATGGAAGTTTCTCAAAAAAGTAAAAATAGAATTACCATGTGATCCAGCTACCCCCTTCTGAGTATATATGCAAAGGGATTGAAATCAGTATGTCAAAGAGATATCTGCACTCCCATGTTCATTTCAGCATTATCCACAATAGCCAAGATATGGAAACAACCTAAGAGTCCATCAACAGACGAATGGATAAAGAAAATGTGGTATGTCAGCAGCAACAAAAATAAATAAATGGGACCTGATAAAATTAAAAAGCTTCTGCACGGCCAAGGAAATTAGAGAGCATAGACAACATACAGAATGGGAGAAAATATTTGCTTTCTACACGTCCGATAAAGGGTATATAGATTCTTATATGTAGAACTTAAGAATCTATAAGAATCTATATAGAACTTAAGAAAATTGACAAGAAAAAAAATCGAACAACCCCATCAATAAATGGGCAAAGGACATGAACAGAAACTTCAAAAGAAGACAGAATAATGGCCAGCAAACATATAAAAAAGTGCTCAACATCTCTAATCATTAGAGAAATGAGGTATCACAAGAATGGAAAAATAAGCACCACATGTACTCGTCATCGAATTGGTACAAACTGATCAACACTAAGGTGTTCACATGGTATTAACATTCACTGGGTGTTGGTCAGGAGGGGAGGTGAGTAAACTCACAACTAACAGATGTGGTGTGCACTGTATGGGGGAAAGGCATGCTTCTAGCCCTGGCTTGGGTGAGGCAAAGGCATTACTTGTAACCAAAATGTTTGTAGCCCCATAATATTCTGAAATTAAAAAATAAAGGAAGAGGGAAGGAATAAGATGACAACAAATGGAACATTCCTTCCAAGTAAATTAAAGAACCTATCATAATAAAAAAAAATGTGGTGTGTATATGCAATGGAATAATATACAACCTTAAAATAAAAGAAAATTCTGTCACTTGTGACATAGGACATTTGCTAAGTGAAATAAGCCAGGCACAGAAAGAAAAACACTTTATGATCTCACTTATATGTGGAATCTAAAAAAATCAGTCTCATAGAAACAGATAGTAGAAAGGTGGTTACCAGAGGCTAGGAAGTTGGGGTAGGGGTAGGAAAAGGGAAAGGGAAGATGTTGATTAAAGGGCACAAAGTCTCAGTTAGACTGGAAGAATAAGTTCCAGTGATCTACTGCACTGCCTAGTGACCACAGCTAATAATAATGCATGATTCAAAATTGCTAAAAAAAAATAGATTTTCACAGCTTGGTATTGGCACAAGAACAGAGACACAGACCAGTGAAACAGAACTGAGAATCCAGATATAAAACCATCCACATATAGCCATCTAATCTTTGACAAAGCAGACAAAAACATACACTGGGGAAAAGAATCCTTATTCAATAAACGGTGCTGGGAAAACTGGATAGCCACATGTAGAAGACTGAAACAAGACCCATACCTTTCATCTCTCACAAAAATAAAATGACGGTGGATAACAGACTTAAACCTAAGGTGTGAAACTATTAGAATTCTAGAAGAAAATGTGGGAAAAACTCTTATAGACATTCGCCTGGGCAAAGAATTTATGAAGAAGACCCCAAAGGCAATCACAGCAACAATAAAAATAAATAAATGGGACCTGATTAAATTAAAAAGCTTCTGCACAGCCAAAGAAACTGTCATGAGGGCAAACAGACAACCTACAGAATGGGAAAAAATTTTTGCATGCTACACATCCAATAAAGGGCTGATAACTAGAATCTATTTAGAACTCAGGAAAATCAGCAAGAAAAAAATCAAACAACCCTATCAAAAAGTGGGCAAAGGACATGAATAGAAACTTTTCAAAAGAAGACAGAAGAATGGCCAAAAAACATGAAAAATGCTCAACATCTCTAATCATCAGGGAAATGCAAATCAAAGCCACAATGAGATATCACCTATCTCCAGTGAGAATGGCCTTTATCAAAAAATCCCGGCCGGGCGCGGTGGCTCACGCCTGTAATCCTAGCACTCTGGGAGGCCGAGGTGGGCGGATCGTTTGAGCTCAGGAGTTCGAGACCAGCCTGAGCAAGAGCGAGACCCCATCTCTACTAAAAATAGAAAGAAATTATATGGACAGCTAAAAATATATATAGAAAA
The DNA here is from genome assembly GCF_041146395.1 of Eulemur rufifrons. NCBI lineage: Eukaryota > Metazoa > Chordata > Mammalia > Primates > Lemuridae > Eulemur > Eulemur rufifrons. The sequence goes on along the minus strand of NC_090983.1, from coordinate 31,058,166 downwards.
AATTAGCCGGGCATGGTGGTGCATGCCTGTAGTCCCAGCTACTCGGGAGGCTGAGACAGGAGGATCGCTCAAGCTCAGGAGTTTGAGGTTGCTGTGAGCTAGGCTGATGCCACGGCACTCACCCTAGCCTGGACAACAGAGTGAGACTCTGTCTCAAAAAAAAAAAAAAAAAAAAAAAAACCCCAAACAACAAATGTTGGCATGGATGCACAGAGATAGGAACACTCATACACTGCTAGTGGGACTGCAAACTAGTGCAATCTCTGTGGAAAGCATTATGGAGATACCTTAAACAGATATAAGTAGACCTACCATTTGATCCAGCAATCCCATTTTTGGGCATCTACCCAAAAGAACAAAAGACATTCTATAAAAAAGACATCTGCACTCGAATGTTTATAGCAGCACAATTCACAACTGCAAAAATGTGGAAACAACCCAAGTGCCCATCAATACATGAGTGGATTAATAAAATGTGGTATATGTATACCATGGAGTATACTCAGCTATAAGAAACAATGGTGATATAGCACCTCTTGTATTTTCCTGGATAGAGCTGGAACTCATTCTACTAAGTGAAGTATCCCAAGAATGGAAAAATAAGCACCACATGTACTCACCATCAAATTGGTTTCACTGATCATCACCTAAGAGCATATTTAGGAATAACATTAATTGGGTGTCGGGCAGATGTGGGGGGAGAGGGGATGGGTGTATACATACATAATAAGTGCAATGCGCACCATCTAGAGGATGGATACGCTTGAAGCTCTGATTCATGGGGCAGGGGACAAGGGCAATATACGTAACCTAAACTTTTGTACCCCCATAATACGCTGAGATAAAAAAAAAGAAAAGAAAAAAACAGATTTTCAACATTTTCTGTATAAAAAAATAAGTTGTGAGGTGATAGATACATTAATTAGCTTGATTAAATCTCTTTACAATGTATACATAGATCAAAATATCACATTGTACTTTATAAATATACACAATTATTATTTGTCAATTAAATATAAATAAATAGCTAAAAAATAATTTATAGGCAAATAGAGGAATATGCCCACATAGAACAGTACATAGCAGCAAAAAAATGAGACTAGCTAATAAAATTAAGTGTATCAATATTAGAAAAATACTATGTTTAGAAACATAAAATGATAACATTTTTATAACTGTACATAAGTAGTACAGCTATGAAAAAAGCAAGGGATAATAAATACAAAGTTTAGGATAATCACTATTTTTTCTTGGAGAGAGGGAAGGCGGCAGTGGATGGAATTAGGCAGCAACATAGAGACTTCAACCTTATTGCGTTAACATTGCACCACATCAGAGAAAATGCAAAACCTTGCAATCATATAGGTCCTTTAAACCCCACGTCCTCCCTAAGCTTTAGGCTATGGGTGTTATATTCATTACATATCTAAACATTATAAATCTCACATATAAAGTTATAATTTTTGCTTTAAGTAGTCATATAAATTTTAAAGAGATTAATAAGAAAAAAATAGCCTTTCCTCTGGCATCTCCATTCTGCTAAGTCCGTCAAGTGAATTTTAATTTCAGATAATTGTATTTTCAATTCTAGAATATGAATTTGAGTCTTTTATATTTTCTATTTTTCTGTTTATGTTTACAAGAAAAATTGGAAAGAAATTCTGAAAAACGAAATGTTATATTAGAATCGTGGAATAATGGGTGATTTTTTTATTTTAAAAATTTACACTGTATTTTAAAATTAAGTTAGCATATTTTAAAAAAATTGATCCTATAAAAATAAATATTGAAAAGTTAGCACATATAACTCTAGTCCAAGTTTCTAAGCTTCCTTCAACAAAAAAGTTACTAATAAATAATGTCACTTTTTTGATGTCTAAAAAAAGGAATTTTAGTGATTTCCAAAGATCCTTTCCCAAAATATTTTTGAGAATTCCTGGCTGCTTACCATTATTCATTAGTCAATATATTCACCTCCTTCCTTACCCAATGACTCCTGTTATGTATTGGAAAGCTATCTGATTTTCCCCAAGCTCTTATTACAAAAATTTTCAAACACACCGACCAATTAAAAGACTCCCGCAATAAGTACCAATATACCCTCTACGGAGATTAAACAAGTTCAAATATTTGTTTAACAATTGTTAAAACTGTTTAATAGTTTGCCATGTTTGTTTAGTCTGTGTGTATACATATAGGTTTGCTGAACTATTTATAAGTTGCAACCAACCATCACTACTCTTTGCTCCTAAATGTTAAAACCTTACCTTGAATACCGTAAAAATAAGGATATTCTTCTACATAACCACAGTATCACATACAAGAAAATTAGCAACTCTAGGATTTTACCTAATATTCAGTATATATTAAAATTTTCCCAATTATCCCAAGAATGTCTTTTATAACTATCTTTTTCAAATCTGGATTCAAAGTTGTCTTTAAATCTCAACAATTTCCCTCATTTTTTTTAATGACCTTAAGTGGTTTTTTTGTTGTTTGTTTTAAAAAATGTTATTACTTTGTTCAAAATTCTAAAATCTGATTCATAAATATCAGAATTTTAAATTTAAAACTTGAAATTTCACATGTTTTAAAATTTTAATTACATACCATTAAATATTTTATTTATTTATTTATTTATTTTTACTTGTGTTTTCTTTCTTTTTTTCTTAGCCTGGCTACAGGCTTTTTGGCTTTATTTTATTTATTTTTTTACTTCAGGATATTATGGGAGTACAAATGTTTTGGTTACATGAATTGCTTTTGTAAAGTTAGAGTCAAAGTTGTAAGTGTGTCCATCACCCATACAGTGTGCATTGTACCTGTTAGGTGTGAATTTACCCATCCCCTCTTCTTACCTCCCACTTGCTTGATTTCCATTGAATTTTACTACCGTATGTCCACACGAATGTTGATCTGTAAGTTTCAATTTAGTAGTGAGTACATGTGGTTTTTGTTCTTCCATTCTTGTGACACTTAACTGAAAAGGATGGTCTGCAGTTCCACCCAGGTTGTTACAAAAGGTATTCATTCACCATTTTTTATGGCTGAGTAATACTCCATGGTATACACAGACCACATTTTATTGATCCACTCATGTATTGATAGGCACTTGTCCACATCTTTGCGATTGTGAATTGTGCTGCTATAAACATTCAAGTGCAAGTGTCTTTTTTATAAACCATCTTTTTTTCCTTTGGGTACCTTAAGTTTTTAAAATATCTAAGCTGATATGTCCTGTTTCTGTATTTATCTTATCATATCCTTAAGATATTGTTTAACTTTTTCCGTACCTCCCTAAATTTCTGTAAACTTGAAGTTAGTTCTAGAGACAGCTTGGTTACATTTGTGTTAAACACTTTTGATGACAATAAGTCATAGGTAATGCTGCATACCTTATACTGTATCACTACAGAAAGTATATGATGTTAAATTATCTATAATGTTAGCTATGCAAAATTCATGCTCTTGATTAAAGTGGTGACTACCACATCTCTCTATTGTAGAGAGTTCTCCTTTGCAATAATCTATGCACTGTTACTGTGGCACCACGCAACTATCTTGTTCCTCAATAACCTTTTACCTAATGGTTTTAGTGCCAGTGCTAAGTCTTACTTGAAGTAATCATTATTCATTATAAGGAGCTGCAAAAACAATAAATTTGTACTTCTGTCATTCCTTCTACATTCATTAGCTGGTATTCTTTTGTTTAAAAAAATTTCCTTTTTCTTCTCATGCTACCTCTTTTTTCCTGAAGATACCAAGGACTCATGGATTTTTCTTTATTCTGAATGTTGTAATAATCTTTTTCATGTTCAAATTATCCTGAAATTGGCTAGCAGGAGTCCCTGCAATCTGGCTCTTGTGTCTTTTGATATAACCCCATTAGTTTTTGAGGGAATCCTTGCTGTATGTCATAACAAATATTCCTGAAAATCCTTCAGATTTGTTTATACTTGCTCACTAATCAATTAGTTCTCTACTCTGAGTTCAGGGCAACCACAAAATAAGCTGCTAGAAAGTGAGGAGGACTCCTAATAAGCAGAAAGCAAGAGAGAAGCACCCGCATAATCTGTGTATAAATGCTCCCCAAATCTTTGGCTGACCCCTAAAAGACACATGCATAGAGTAAACTGTAAGTAGCCCAGCCAAGGATAAATGAACTAAACTGAAATTTGTGCTGCCAACTAAGAGACTTTGCAGTTTGAATCACATCTTAAAACATTTCATAAACATAATAAAACATGTTTAACTTGATTTAGCCATTCCACAATGTATACATAATTCAAAACATCACGCTGTACATGATAAATATATACAATTCTTATTTGTAAATTAAAATAAATAATATATAAATAAAATTAAGTAACAAAAGACCCTAAACTTAGTCTTTTAGGTTGTATCATTAACTTTCTAGAAAATAAATTTTAAAAACATTATGCTGTTATAAACCAACTCTTTTTTTCTGTGAAAGCCAGAGTGAGATTTTGTTTCCTAAGCACATGAGTTTAAAGGCCGATAATAAACAAAAAAAGTCCATCAGGTATACAACAAACTGGACAACCCACTAGACAACATGGTACACCAAGGTGAAAAAAAATGATTTTGATACATACCTGAATTACTTCATAAAGATGTATCTGAACACTCCCTAACAAGAGAGGACATTTTTTTATATTGTCATAGTGCATTAGTTCCAAGTAAATATTATTCCGCTCATCATCATGACGTCTGGGAACCTCAATATCAAAAAATATATATGAAAAGAAACATTAAATTTTCAGTCTATATTTCCAATATAATTTCTGAATAAATACATTATAAACTATATTATTTGCATACCTAATGATTCATTTTTGTATGTCATTAGCTTTGTAACTTTTTGGCTTCAACAAAAATCAAGATCTTGTTTATGTCTAACATCAATTATAGTCTTTTTGAAACATCCATTACCTACATTCTTTTTTTATTTAATAACTCTACATAAAAGTTCACCCTCAACACTCTACTGAAACTACATTACCAAAAGTAATCCAATACCCAATATGAAATCCAAATAATCCAGGTAATCAAATGCAGGTTATCTAAATATCCAATATTAAAGGATATCTAAAATCCTCTTCAGTCTCTGTTCTTTAACATTTTGGTAAAATGTATACCATTGCCAGAACTTGACACTCTCAACCCTGCACCATACCATTATTATGTAACCTTTAAAATTTATTCATTCTTTTGCTAATTAGAAAAAAATCCCAAACTTTCTCACTCCTAAGATTCTAGGTGTCCTTTTATGGTGTCTCTTCCCATGGTTGAGATGAGAGTCTGTCTGAGACTTCTTAAAGGTATATTTGTAACTGTCTTCCCCTGAGAAATGAGAAAAAGGTAATGTAAGCCCTTTGTCCTAGTATGATAGTTAAGAGGACAGGCCCAGTTTTTCAGTAATTTGGCATCTAGGTTATTAGAACCAGTCTGTCCACTAGAAAACTACAAATGCTGAATAAAATATTAAAAATATTTTCTTAATGGTATAAGAGGGTTGATAAAACAGTAACAAGTAATCATATAAATCTCCAAGTATTGGCAGACTCTCAGAGAGATAAAGTAGATCCTGAAGTTGCATTTGCCCTGAGGGCACTTCCCAATCAAGTGACCTGAAACTGTAGTTTTTGAGATTTTTGAAAGGCACAGAAGACATAGGACATTTAACAGAGGATCCTTGCCCAAACCTCCTCCCACAAACCTAAGAACCCAAAGCACTATGGCTTCAGTGAATGGAGAAACCTTTCTCCCATTCCACCTATATGACAGCTGCAAAGAAAGTTGCACTGCTGAGCAGAACTGGGGAAGGGGAGCTGGTTAATAAACTGTAAACAAAAACCCGTTCAGTGAAATCGAAGCCTACATTGACATCCACTAGAGGGTATAAAAACTTTCAAGCCAGACTCCTAAAATGATTTGAATGGTCAACTTCATATTATGTATATTTTGCCACAACATACATAAACAAACAAATTTTAAAAAAACTTTCAAGTAGAATTCAGTTTAAAGTGTTCCCAAACTGGTAGTGGTCTCAGGTGCCTTTAAAGCAAACACAAATTTTCCTCGGAGCTGCTATTTTCATCCTAGACCTCAGAGAAGTTCCACAAATAATTTTCTAAGGAAAATGAGAAGATAACAGCCAAAATTAACTAAGTCAGAAAGGAAACAAGGCATCATGAATGAGAGTCAGCAGAAACAGACCCACAAAAACTTCAAATATTAAAATTTTAAAAAGCTATGCTTACTATGTTAAAAGGAATACAAAATAAGCTAAAAATACACTCCTGGCATAGGACACTATAAAAAATGATTTAGCAAATCTTAACAAAGAACCAAACAGAACTTTCAGAAATGAAAACTAAAATAATTGAATAAAAATACCCCATGGACTCAACCACAGATTAGATGCAGCTTAAGAAAATGAATGAACTAGAATAAAGATCAGAGAAATTATTTATGATGCAAGGCAGAGAGACAAAGGGATAGGAAAATTTTTTTTAAAAGGTTAAAAGTCATGGAAGATAGTATAAGAATATCTAACCTATATTAATCAGAATTCCAGGACAGAAAATAATCATGAAAATGAAGCAGAGAGGCAGTATTTGAAGAAATAATAGCTAAGGATTTTCCAGAACAGATGAACATCAATAATCCAGTTTAAGCAATAAATCTCAACACAATAAATAGAAACCCAAATACAAACACATCAGAGTGAATTAGAAAAAAGAAAAAAAAATACAAAACACACAGACACACATACACACACAGAAAAAGATTCATTATTTTCAATGGTGACTGACTGACAAGTGATTTCTCTTCAACAAATACAGAAACAAGGAGATAGTGGGATGATACTTCAGAAAATAACTGTAAACTTATAATCTATACTCAATAAAAATACCATTCAAGAATGAGAATAAAATAAAGACATTTTCAGGCAAACAAAAACTAAATATGTCACCAATTGACTCTCATAGGAAGAAATTTTAAACAGTTTAGACAGAAGGTAAGTGATCTAAGTAGGATGATCTGAGCTGTAAAGAAGGTTAAAGTGGCAAATATGCAGGTAAACGAAACAAATATACAATAAATTAAATAAATACAAGTTATAGTTCAGATGATTAAAAAATATAGAAAACATAAGACAACAATGACACATTCGTTGAGGGTGATAAATAGAATTAAAGTTTCTACGAGCCTTACTTTGCCCAGGAGGATAAAGGTATTGTTAAACATTGGATTTGATACGCATACATTGTATAATTTCTATGATAACCATTTAAAACAAGAAGGGAGAAAAACAGAATGAAATTGTAAAATATAGTTGACCCTTGAACAACATGTGTTTGAACCATGTGGGTCCACTTATATGCAGATTTTTTTCAACAGAAGTTACAGAAAAAGTGCCTATATCTCCTACCTCACCTTCAACCTTCTCTACCACTTCTGCCTCTGCCACCCCTGAGACAACAAGACCAACCTCTTCTCTTTCTCCTCCTCAGCCTACTCAACATGAAGACAAGGATGAAGACCTTGATGATGATCCACTTCCACCTAATGAATAGTAAATATATTTTCTCTTCCTTATGATTTCCTTAATAACATTTTCTTTTCTCTGGTTTATTTTATTATAAAAATATAGTATATAATACATATAACATACAAAATATGTGTTAATTAACTGTTTAAGTTGTCAACAAGGTTCCAATCAACAGTAGGCTATTAGTAGTTAAGTTTTGGAGGAGTCAAAAGTTATAGGTAGATTTTCAATTGTGTAGGGGGTCAATGCTCCAACTCCTGAGTTGTTCAAGTGTGAACTGCACTCAATCCCGAAGAAAATGAAATGAAGAAAAAAGAAGAAAAATCCATATCTCAATTGGGAAAAATAGAAAGTTAAACTCAAATCTATTATAATGACATTAAATAGACTAAATGGCATAGTTAAGATGGATTGTCACATTGGATTTAAAAATCCAATTATGTTATTTATAAAAGATAGATCTAAAACATAATGTAATTTATATTTTTAAATATAATATTCTATTTCATGTATATTTTCACATTTTTGGCACAGAGTTCTATATGGTATTCTCTTAGTTTTGTAGCTGCCTCCGTATTTATACCTATATTCAAGTTTTGCACAATTTTCTTGATGAGACTTACCCGAATCGTGTCTACTGTATTAGTTTTATCAATAACTACCTCTTGTAATCTTACATTTCTTTAACACTTCCACTGTTGTAAATAAATCATTTCTTTTTATTAATTTCTTCCTCCTGCTTTCCTAAGGTTTTACTGTCGTTTTCATAATTTTCAAATTTAATGCTAATTTAGTTTCCACTTTCTTTTCCCTCCATCCTTCTCTCTGGGCTCCTCCCTCTCTCTCTCCTTTCTTCCTTCCTAATACATTTTTGTTTTATTTTTAGTAGTTGCTCTATGGACTATAATATGGATCCTTAACATATGGCAATATATCTTAAATTAAAATTAAACCACCATGTACACTAGTATAATTCTATTTACACCTCCTCATCCTTTGTGCTATTCTTGCCATATATTTCACTCCTACATCTGATATAAATCCTACCATTTATTTTCGTTATTTTGTTTTAAACACTCAATGGTCTTTTGGAGAAAATATTTTAAATAGTCTTGTCTTTTTAGGCACAGATTTACCATTTCCAGTGTTCTTACTTCCTATGCATCTGAACTTCTATCTGGCATAACTTCTCTCAAATCTGAAGCTTTCTTTGAGATTTATTATAATGCAGGTCTTCTTGGTACAAATTCTCACAGCTTTTGTCTTTCACCATCTTCTTTTTTAATTTTTATTTCAGCATATTACGGGGGTACAAATGTTTAGGTTACATATATTGCCTTTGCCCCACCCAAGTCACAGCTTCAAGCGTGTCCATCTCCCAGATGGTGCGCACCACACCCATTAGGTGTGTATATTCCCATCCCCTCTTCCAGGCTCCCACCTGCCCAACACCCGATGAATGTTACTACTATATGTGCACATATGTGTCAATCAGTTAATACCAATCTGATGATTTCAGCATCTTCTTGATGAATATTTTCACTAGATACAGAAATCTAGGCTGACATTTTTCCTCCTAGCACTTCAAAGATGGCATTCCCTTATCTTCTGACCTCTGTTGTTTCTGATGGAAAGGCAGCTGATATTCTTATTGTTGTTCACATGAATGTAATGTGTTTTTTCCCTCTGGCTGCCTTTAAGATTTTCTCATTATCTTTGGTTTTCAGCAGTTTAAATGGAATGTACTTAGGTGTAATCATTTCTATAATTATCTGCTAGAGGGTCACTTTCTCGAATCTATGGACTGATACCTTTCATCAATTTGGGAAAGTTTGGCCATTAGTCCTTTAATTATTTCCTCTTCTCTTCTTCTGTAAATTGTGTGATAGTGTCCCACTGGTTTATTCCATTTCTTAAATCTTTTTCTCTCTGAGCTTCAATTTGAATAATTCCAATTGACCGGTCTTTCAGTTCACAGATCCTTTCTCCTACTCTGTCCAGAATACTTTTAAGTGCTTCAAATGAATTCATTTCAAATATTGTATTTTTTAGATCTAGAATTTTTACTTGGTTCTTTTCAGAGTTATCAATTCTCCTTAACATTCCCATTCTGATACCTATTTCACCCACCTTTTCCACTTTGACACATTTATAATAGTTATTTTAAAGTTCTTGTCTGCTAATTTGAACACCTGGGTCATCTGTGGGTTTACCTCTATTGACTGTTTTTATTTCCCCATAAAGAGTAATTTTTTATTGTATGATGGACATTATAATGATAGATACTCTGGATTTTTATATCTTGCTCTAAAAAGTATTGAGTTCTTTTCTGGAAGGCAATTAATTACTGGCAGATCATGTTGGTCCTGTGGAGGCTTGGTTTGAGGATGGGTCTATTTCAGTTTTTGTCCTTGGTCCTGGGATTTAACCCTTAACCTTAGAACATGGATGGTCCTTATTCCTAACTCTTGGCCTTTCTGGGATCTCACCTGAATATTGGGAATGTTCATTGAGGTCGCTTCACTTTAGCTGAGTCAGACCCCTAAGGATTCTGAAATCTCTATTCAGTTTTCAACCCTCCAGCATCTCTTCTCTATAGTTTCTTCTAGAGGCTTGCCTTGTACACATACAACTTAGGATTCAGCCAAGAACCTGAGTGGGATACCCATACAGATTTTTTGGGCTCTTTATCTGCTGTTCCCTCTTCACTAGCACCTTGCTCCACAGACTCCAGCACCCCTAAATTGTCATCTCTGTTTCCTCTTCTCAGCCTCTGCTTCTTCCACCCAGCAAGACTGCCATTTTCTGCTTGGGTTTCACTTCCCTGTACCAGAAACACTGCCAGACAGAAAGTTATAATAAATGTGAAGCTCACCCCCTGTACTTCCCTTCTCTTAAGAATTGTAGCCCTCGACTTTCCATTGTCCAATGCTGGAAAATAGTTCCTTTGTATATTTTTCTCAGTTTCATAGCTGTTCAGAGCAGGAGAATAAATCCAATACCAGCTATTGCAGTATGGCCAGAACCAGAAATCCACTACTATTCATTCTCCAATCTGAGTTTTAAACATTACTTAATCAACAGTTTTTTGGAACAATTAAACTAAGTTAAATCCACTTACTATTCCTTTTTAGTTGTTGGTCTGTATGGATTTTTATATTTTTAACCTAGATCTATGTTGTAAGTTTTGGCAAATTAATGTCCTAAAGTGTATACAATATAATTTTACTGTATCTTAATTATAGAGCACATAGTTTAAAAAGTCTAACAGTACTACAATGGTTAAACAAAGGAACAATTTCTCCCCTCCCACCTACATTAATCGTGTTTTTAAAAAAACTTTGTGTATTTTATGACGTTTTGATATGTTAAAAAGCTCTCTACGATTTCCCCTCCCAGGGCTAGACAATTCCTAGAGAAGCAAAGGCTCAGCAAGAAGCACATCTTTTATATGAAAACCAACCAATCTCAAGTCTATAGCTCCAACCACCTCCATATTTAACTCTCACACACCAAGTCTGTATTTTCCCTTCCCTAAATTATCCCAGCGCCAGGTATTAGAAAACTAGAGACCACCTCTGTAGCCAAAAGCCCTTGGAATTATTCAAATTAGCTAATCCTAAACTGTTTGCCTTGCCTTGTTTTCCCCACAGAAACCCCAAAAATGCTCTGGCCTAGACTCTCCCCTCCCTCCTGCCTGCTGACCATCCTGATACTTCTCCCATGGCCCTTGGCATCGTGTCATGTAACAAATGGAAGTAATAAATTCTTTTTTCAATGGCAGCAGCTTCTCTACTTTGTCACTCAGTCATACCTCTATAAATTAAATCTTGGGTATAATTTTAGAATATCACCCTACCCACTCCCTAATTTCCACTCCTCAGAAGCCACCTTTTCAAACTTTTTAATGGATTTCTCTGGGTTTTGCCTTCACGTTTCAAAGTAACATGCTTATATTATTATTTATTGATTTTTTGGTTTTAAATATTATTGACTGCTTATTGTAGAAGAAAAATATTAGCTCTCAATAGCTCTCACCCTATCCACAAAAATTTCATATTTCTTTTCTCTCCATTCCTCTAATATATAACATGCCCCTTTGTTAGATGAATACTTACTATTTACATTATTTTTACGTGTAACTGCCATCCAGACTTTAACAATATAGTTACAATGATGGCCGGGCGCGGTGGCTCACGCCTGTAATCCTAGCACTCTGGGAGGCCGAGGCGGGTGGATTGCTCAAGGTCAGGAGTTCGAGACCAGCCTGAGCGAGACCCCGTCTCTACTAAAAATGGAAAGACATTATATGGACAACTAAAAATCTATATAGAAAAAATTAGCCGGGCATAGTGGCACATGCCTGTAGTCCCAGCTACTCGGGAGGCTGAGGCAGTAGGATCACTTAAGCCGAGGAGTCTGAGGTTGCTGTGAGCTAAGCTGACGCCACGGCACTCACTCTAGCCTGGGCAACAAAGTGAGACTCTGTCTCAACAAAAAAAAAAAAAAAAAAAAAAAAACAATATAGTTACAATGATTATATTTTCTTTCCTATATCATTTAAAATTTTTCCTGGAATTAACATGTATCTTGCTTTTTTATGTTTCTTTGTTTGCTTGTGCAATTTTCTATGTAATTATTACTAAGTAATTCCCAAATTTTCTGAGTCGATTAAAACTCTCTTCTCAATATGCTCAAATTAATAGTGCCTATTTAAATAAATATAGGGAAAAAATTGATTATGCTAATGAAGATAAGTATAGTTTCAAGTTTTATTTAAATTTATTTAAATTATTTAAATATCCCCAAAATTCTTGAGAACTTGCCAATGAAGCTTAGGGAAATTATTCGCAAAGTAAAAGAAACAGTACAGATCTCCTCCAGCAAAACTATGCCTTGTTTTTTGTTGCTGTTTTTTAAACCTATGCTCAAAAAACTACATTTACTTCTTTTTTTTTTTTTTTTTTTTGAGACAGAGTCTCGCTCTGTTGCCCAGGCTAGGTGCCGTGGCATCAACCTAGCTCACAGCAACCTCAAACACCTGGGCTCAAGCGATCCTACTGCCTCAGCCTTCTGAGTAGCTGGGACTACAGGCATGCGCCACTATGCCCAGCTAATTTTTTCTATATATATTTTTAGTTGGCCAGATAATTTCTTTCTATTTTTAGTAGAGACGGGGGTCTCACTCTTGCTCAGGCTGGTCTCGAACTCCCGACCTTGAGCGATTCTCCTGCCTCAGCCTCCCAGAGTGTTAGGATTACAGGCGTGAGCCACTGCGCCCGGCAAAAAAACTACATTTAATACTCAACACTTGGTGGGCACAGTGACCAGCCAAAGCAAGAGTGAGACCCTGTCTCTACTAAAAAAAGAATGTTAATCCATGCAAAAATAATTAGAGAAAGTCTATGTAAGGGAGAATAGAAGGAAAGGGGTAGGAGATGAAAAAAATAGGGTGGAAAATGGTAGATGGGAAGGAAAGAGTAAGACAGAAAAATACATGCATAATAAACACACAAAACTACAGACAGTAACATCTCAGGGAAGAAGTCCACCAAGATTACACATTTTGCAGTAAACTATTTAAAAAAAAAAAAACCCACTACAGCCCATGGTATCAAAATAGAATACTGTAAAATACCCATTTTTAAAAAAGATATTAATATAATTAGGGTAAATATTTGGAACTATAAAGAGACAATCTAATATATAGAAGAGATATTAGCATTACCTGTACAGAAAAATACTTCACTTCATCAAACTTAATTGCAATGTTCTTTTTATTGTTTGTGGATAGCAAGCTACAAATTTTTGTACTTTTCACAACTTTGTTTATTGAAATGCGAATGAATAAATCCATGTAATGTCGTAAATTGACTGAAAATAGAATCATATTTAGGAAATAAGTTCTGTTGTAATTGAACAATAACACATAATAAAAATGAATCCATTAAACAATTCAGACCAAAACTTAAGAATCAATCAAGTACATTAAGCAATAGATAAAAGTCTTTTAAAATAGTATTTTTGCCCATCACTAGTAGACACAATATGAGTAGGAAAAGAAAGTTGATTCTGCCTTAGATCACTTGTCATAGTTTTATCCTCACATTTCCATCATAATTCCTTTGCAAATTTTTCTATATATTAATTTCAAGGTGACTTCAACTATATTTGCAAAATATAGTTGAAATTTTTTTCTAAGTATAATTATGTAGAAATTCAAAAAATTAAAAAAATATGTCACTTGAGAATGATTTATTTTTAATTTTAAGACAAGAGCAAAGTGTTCTACTCTCTAATTCTCTTCAGTATATACTTCATTTATACTATATTGGTCTGTGTTGTGGGTTAAAATAATTTCGTTTTCATGATTTAACTAATTATCTTCAAAAATCTCTTTAGGATTCTTTTAAAATTTTTTTTTTTTTTTTTTTTTTTTTTTTTTTTTTTTTTTTTTTTTTTTTTGAGACAGAGTCTCACTCTGTTGCCCAGGCTAGAGTGAGTGCCGTGGCTTCAGCCTAGCTCACAGCAACCTCAAACTCCTGAGCTCAAGCGATCCTCCTGTCTCAGCCTCCCTAGTAGCTGGGACTACAGGCATGTGCCACCATGCCCGGCTAATTTTTTCTATATATATTTTTAGCTGTCCATATAATTTCTTTCTATTTTTAGTAGAGATGGGGTCTCGCTCTTGCTCAGGCTGGTCTCGAACTCCTGAGCTCAAACGATCCGCCCACCTCGGCCTCCCAGAGTGCTAGGATTACAGGCATGAGCCACCACGCCCGGCCTAAAAATTTTTTTATATAAGAAAGAAACACCAAATCTCCATAATGAGGTTGGTTTTATACCATGATAAATCTAAAAATAAGCATTCAGCTTCATTAAAGGCATCAATATAAAATATTAATAAATCCTTTAAAAATGTTTAAGGGAAGCACAATTATTACTTACAAATAAATTAGCAATATTATACAAGAAGACATATATTTTTTCTTTTTAACATATATGGTGATTGAGGTGGATTACAGATGGCCGAAAATCTTTTGTTACTCCCACATCAAAAAGCGAAGTTTATTTCCCTTGCCCTTTAATCTGGACTGGCCCCGCAATTCCTTTAACCAATAAAACGTGATGGAACATGACTAGGATGGGCACAAAATTTAAGGGGATATCAAAAGCTTGAGTAATCAAGATAAATTATATACATATATATTACTGTAATATATTTTTTAATCAAAATTAGTGCAGGAAAAAGAAAGATAATGGGACTACATGGAAAGAGAGAAAGGTCCAACTACTTCAGCATCCCAGCTAGGTCTAGTCTTTCATGAATCCTCACTAAAACACGAGACATGTAAATGGACCATTTCAGATATTCCAACCCTTTGAATTGCCAGACGACAGCAGCCCAAGCTGTTACACTGTGAAGCAGAAGTGCCACCTACTGAAGGCACAGGTAGTGATTGGTAATAAAATGATTAATGATTTTTTTTTTTTTTTTTTTTTTTTGAGACAGAGTCTCACTCTGTTGCCCGGGCTAGAGTGAGTGCCGTGGCTTCAGCCTAGCTCACAGCAACCTCAAACTCCTGGGCTCAAGCAATCCTCTTGCCTCAGCCTCCCGAGTAGCTGGGACTACAGGCATGCACCACCATGCCCGGCTAATTTTTTGTATATATATATTTTAGTTGTCCATATAATTTCTTTCTATTTTTAGTAGAGACGGGGTCTCACTCTTGCTCAGGCTGGTCTCGAACTCCTGACCTCGAGCGATCCACCCGCCTCGGCCTCCCAGAGTGCTAGGATTACAGGCGTGAGCCACCGCGCCCGGCCTAAAATGATTAATGATTTAAGCCACTAAGTTTTGGAGTGGTTTGTAATGCAGTAATGGATAACTGAAACAGTGAGATACTATGATTCTTAAATGGAAAGAAAGGATACTCCTAGTCGTAAATTGTCTGCAATTCCTTATATGGATAGCCAGGCAGCCAACCTACAACAATCAAAACAAAACATAGACGGTGAATGTGCATTTTTGAAAAGTTAACTTTTCTTCCACTTTATACTGAACTCTATTTTTAAAAAACAATATTTCACGAGAAATATTGTTTCTCATTAGAAATATCTAATTAATAGAAAACATCAGAAAGCAGAAATACAGAATAAAAATGGGCAGGGTGTGTTCAAAGTAAACCCAAAATGAACAAGAACACAAAGCAAAAGAATAATTCATTATTAACTTAAATCTGATCATCACTCTTTCAATCATTTTTATTTTATATTAGGTAAGAACTGATAAAATACAGCATCCTGATGTAAAAATAAGAAACATGCTTTGTTTCAGACAAGCTCTTTTATCTAGTATCCTAAAACCACTTCATTCATTAAACAATCATTCATTGGCTGTAACATGCCAGGGGCTATAAAATATCCTCCCTTGTATAAAGTTTTTCTAAATGTTAGAGAAAGGTGTATCTTGTGCTTTACCATAAAATCAAATACAAAATGAATGCAGGAAGAATTGAATTCTAAGATGAGTGTTAGCCAAATACATTTAGCCATGTTTAGTCTTAAAAAACAGGTAAAAACAGCAGAAACATTATATTAAATATTGCATATAATAGGAGGTAGAGAAGAGGGACAAGAGAAATTCTTATTTCATACCCAATGACTGTTCTAATAGTGTTGAGAAAATAAAGATAACTGTAAATGAATGCCATGATATTTGACAGTTCTATAATAAATACACATAGATCCTCATGTCTTATTCTATACTTTGAAGCACCAAAAATAGAATAACACATTTTTCTGGTTCTCAACCCAGATATTAAGTCCTACCTCTGTGTGTGTGTGTGTGTGTGTGTGTGTGTGTGTCTATCTGTATGTCTGTATGAGTGATAAGAGTATGCCTTTGTTTCTGGGAGGTTGTTTGGACAGGGGAGGCATGCAGGATCAACTTTAGCACAATTCAGCAATAAATTACCTGAAGAGCTCAGTAAAATTACTGACTCCTAGGCCCCTCAGAGACTCTTGAGTTAGGAGATTTTAAGTGGGGCCCAAAATCAATGTTTTTAAAAAGCATCCCAAGTGATTCTGATGTAATTAGATTTGGGAATCCTTAGTATAGAAAATAGTATTAATATTTCTGTGAATAAGGATGTTTTCTATAATTTCAGTGATTATTACAATGTTTTTCTGACTCATAAAAATAAAAAACTCGTAAACACATATCAGAGAGGACTTTCTGCACATACTTCTGATTACCAAATAATAAACATTAATTATTCTTCATATCAAATAATAAATAATTTGTACATGTTTCTTGAGGGTTAATCAGACATACCACATCTCCAAATGGTACTAAAGTTGGTTTCTCAGGTGCTGTTGCCACTTCTTCACTATCAGACCCTTTAAGAGTTTTTCTCAGCATCTATAATGTAAATAAATTAAGACTTAAGAAGGAAAAGAAGAATATAACTAGGTAAAAGATTAGTTCAACTCAACAATTATTTTATGAGTATCTGGTAAGTACCAGGTACTCTAGGTAGTGGGATATTAATATGATTGAGAAACTCATCCATATCCTCAATAAATTAGCAGAGAAATAAAAATATGCATAATTAAATATAAAATAATTAAGGGTATCATGAAAGAGGAGACAAGTCCATAGTAGTATGAACAATTAGTTGTTCAGTTTGTTAAGAGATTGAACAAATAGTAGGATATCTTGAAAAGTTGTTAAGGAGAGAGTTCCAATTGGCCCTAGTATAGGAGACACCTTGAATCTGAATGTCTACTCAAATATAACAAGGAGTACAAATAAAACCACACAAGACACATGCCTCCAGAATTACTAGGAGAGAGAGTGTCACAAACTTCATATTTCCTGTAAGTAGAGAAATAAAATACAAATTCCAACAGAGCTCTCACTGGAACTTCTATAATGATTACAAACTTATGGGGACAGAGAACAGGGAAGAGAAATCTTAAGAAACTGCAAATGAGTAGAGAGGAGTGGTGAACTTGAAGCACAGACAAAATCATGCTGAGAAAAAAAAATTCAACACTAAGTGTAAAATTCTGAGCACAGGTCTAGAACTTGGTAGTTCATAACAATGGCTATAGATAAGGGATAGAGAAGGACTGGAAGTAGATTCCTCAGATGAGCACTGCTGCTGGCAGGAAGGAGACAGAGAAGAGGTATCCCTTGTATACATGGCAGTGAAGAGAAAGAAGGATGTAAGAGGGGAAAATTAAGGATACCAGACAAACAAAATAGAACTACAGGCCATGCTCACCCTTTCCCCTCACCTCCTATTAATTACAACTTCATCCATTTAAGAAATTGCATTTCAATACACTGAAAGAAGAGGGTACAGTTAAACCAAGCTCAAGAAATGACTAGGAGTAAGGAAAATCAGACCAACTCCTGTAAGAGCTATCATAAAAAAAAATGGGGGGAAATTTTCAGCTGATAAAAATTCTCCCCCCAAATAATCACAGAACAAAAATAACTTATAAGATAAAATTTCAAACTGAATTAAATATCTTCAAATAAGCATTTGGAGATTTTTTTTAAAAACCTACAATCACAAATTCAACAATTAAAACAAAGATCAACCAGAAAGAAGAAAGAAAAAATGAAATGAGTGTTATCAACTCAAGGAAAGAAATTTTTAAAAAAGACAAATCATCTCAGCATTAAGGAATAAATTGCAAGGTACCCAAAGTAGCATTAATCAAAATGAAAACTTGATAAGGGGCATTGGAAAAGGCAAGAAACCAATGAAAAGAATGAAAATCAGATACAGACAGAAGTATAGAGTCAGAGAAAAGTAGTTGAACTGGGAGGTAGGACAAACAAGAAATCCTTGAAGCAGAAAAACAAAACAATGGGAAAGAACTAATACTTAAAATTATAATCCAATAAAATTTATACTCAATAAGAGAAAAATCTACATATGGGTAGGACCTACTATGTGTCTGGGAAAATTATCAACTCCAAGACATGTCCTGGCAAAATTATTAGGCTTTATAAAAACATTTTTCCTCCAGGCAAAATAAATATACCAAAGAAACTGAACAGAGAGTCTAGACACAGACCCACACATTTATAGACACTTCATCTGTAACAAAGTTGGCACTGTAGAATAGTGAGGAAAAGACACTCTCAGCTGGGATACCTGGAAATATCTGTCCAGAAAAGAATGAGAGAGAGAGAAGAAGAAAATGAAGAAGGGTGGGCAGAGATGGGGAGAGAAAGTGAGGGAAGGGAGAAAACCTGACCCGTACCTCACACCATATACAAAAAGAAATCAGTTACAGGCGAACTGTGAATCTCAACGTTAAAGGCAAAACAATAAAACAATTAGAAAATAATACAGGAGAATATTTTCATGACTTCAGGTAGAAGATTTCTAACAAAGAACCACAAAGAAAAAGTTCAATATATCTAGCTACATTAAAGTTCATAACTTCTGTTCATCAAAAGACACCATTTGAAAAGTGAAAATATAAGCCACTGAGTGGATGAAGATATTTGCAACATGTGTAGTGTAACTGACAAAGGGCCTATATCTAGATATATACTAATATGTTATACAAATTTATTTACTAATACAGATTTATACTGTTATACCAAGTATTACAGTGAGTGGTCCCGAGGACAAATAGAGCAGCACACAGAGAGTCGGAGAATCAAGGTTGATTCACCAGTGGGCTCAGAGGGGTCTCACCACCAAATTCTGAGCCCCTCTACCCAATTTTTTCCACTTTTCTTAAGTTGGGGTGGTCCGAGGGGTGGGGTTTTGGGTGACTAATGCCAGCCAGGTAATAGGTTAGTTGATATGACAGGTAATAGGTTAGTATTATGCTGATGCACCAGGTAATACATTTACTGTTATGCTGATGTGCCAGGTAATAGATTAGTTGATGGGTCAGGTGATAGGTTAGTATTATGCTGATGTGGGTCTTCCATGAGGGCTGGGGGTCTCAAGGGGCTACTGTGCCAAGCAATACATGGGGGTTTTCCTTATCAATACAAATCAGTAAGAAAAAGGTAGACAACCCAATAGAAAAATGGGAAACAGACTCAGATAAATACTTCACAAAAGAGTTTATATAATGGCTAATAAATGTTTGGAAGGAGCTCATCCTCATTAGTCATCAGTGAAATGAAACTTAATGCCACAAAGAGATACCACTACACATCCCTCAGATGGCTAAAAATAAAGACTGACAATACCAAATGACAATAATGTGGAGTAACTAGAGCTTTAATATTCTGCCAATGGAAATATAAATTAGTATATCCTCTTTGAAAAACTGCTTGGTATTATTACTTAAGCATAACATATATATAATTATAACCCAGGAATTCCATTCCTACATATATTCCCAACAGAATGCATGCATATGTATACCAAAAGACATGTAAAATAATGCTCATAGTGGCATTATTCATCATAGCCAAGAACTAGAAACAACCCAAATATCCATTAATAATATGATAAATAAATATGACATATTCATACAATGGCATATCACAGAACAAGGAAAATGAAAGAACACACCCACACACAACAACATAGATGAATCTCACAGATCAAATATTAAACAAAAAATATACATTTGTAAATGCACATGAGAAATTCTGAAAAATATATCATATGCTAGTTCATAAAACCAGTATCAATAAATTTTAAAGAAGTGAAATCATATAAAAATGTTCTTTCATTTCAACAAAATAAATTAACAAACAAGAAAACAGGGAAATTTGGAAAATACACAAATCTTAGAAATTATAAATACATTTCTAAATAACCATGGGTCAAAAAATGAAAAATCAATGGAAACCAGAAAGTATTTTGAGCTGAATACAAATGAAAACACCACAAAAATTTATAGGGTTCAGTTACAGTAGTGCTTACAAGAAACTTTACAGCATTAAACGCCTATATTAAAAAAGAAAAATCTCAAATCAATAACTGAAGATTCTACCTTAAGGCACTAGAAAATGAAGAGCACGTTAAACTCAAAGTAAGCAAGAGGAAGGAAATAAAGATAAGAGCACAAATGACTGAAATTTTTTTTTTAAAAAAAAGGAAAAATCAATGAAACTAAAGTTTGGTTCTTTGAAAAAATCAACAAAATTCACAAATCTTTAGCTAGAGTGCTGAAGAAAAAAGAGAGAAGACACAAATTACCAATATCAAGAATGAAAAAGAGATACCACTATTGACCTTACAAAAATTAAAAGGCGTATAGGGAATACTATTATATTACTTCCTGTGGCTGCTATAAAAATTACCACAAACTTGGTGGATTAAACAACAAAAATGTATTCTTTCACAATTATAGAGGCCAGAATTCTAAAATCAGTGTCACTGTGCCACAATCAGTCAGCAGGGCCATCATCTCCCCAGAGGATTTAGGGGAAAAATCTATTCTTATCTCTTCCAGCTTCTGGTGGCTGCCAATATTCCTCGGTTTATGGCTGTATCACTACAATCTCTGTCTCTGTGATCACATTGCCTTTTCCTTTTCTGAGTGTGTCCTTCTGAGTGTATCCAAATCACACTTTAACTTTCTCTTATAAGGACACTTGTGATTTTATTTAGGGCCCACTCAGATAATCTGGGATAATCTCCTCATCTCAAAATCCTAAATTTCAGCACATCTGCAAAGTGTATTTGCCATATAAGGTAACTACTACAACTATAAACAATTTTATACTAACAGATTTGACACTGTAATCAAATAGAAAAATTCCTAGAAAGACATAAATGACTAAAACTGACTCAAGCAGAAAAAGAAAATGACCTATAACAAGAAATTTAATTAGCAATTAAAAATGTTTCCACAAAGAAAAACCCAGACCCAGATTGTTTCACTGGTGAATTCCATCAAGCATTTAAAAAAGAAATAATAGGGAAGTGACATTAGCAAGATGTCAAGATATCAACATTATTCCTCCTGCAAAAAAACCATTAGCTATCCATAAAAAAAAAAATAGCTTTGGGAGGACTTAAGAGTCCAATTAAAAACCTACATCAAAATAGTGGAGCAAAAAAGGAGATTAACCACACAGAAAGGATCCCTGGGGACACCAGTTTAGTATGAAACCCAATAGATTTCATACACCTATTGGCCATTTATATGTCTTCTTTTGAGAAATGTCTATTCATGTCCTTTGCCCACTTTTTATTTTTTTAATTAATTATTTATTTATTTATTTTGAGATAGAGTCTTGCTCTGTTGCCTGAGCTAGAATACCATGCCATTAACCTAGCTCACAGCAACCTCAAACTCCTGGGCTCAAGCGATTCTCCTGCTTCAGCCTCCCCAGTAGCTGGGACTACAGGCATGTGCCACCATGCCGGGCTAATTTTTTCTATATATATTTTTAGTTGTCCAGCTAAGTTCTTTCTATTTTTTTTTAGTAGAGATGGGGTCTCACTCTTGCTCAGGCTGGTCTCGAACTCCTGAGCTCAAACGATCCTCCCACCTCAGCCTCCCAGAGTGCTAGGATTACACGCGTGAGCCACCAGGCCTGGCCGACACTTCTTGTTTTATGTTTATTGTGAAGGTACATTCTCAGTCTTTCAAATGCATGTTTTGGCTTATACTTATCTTTCAAATATTTTTGTAGAGCAATTTTTGTGAAACTATGGATAAGTCAAAAATTCGTGTTATTTTCAAATATGAGTTCCATCATGGAACCAATACAGCACAGACAGTTTGAAATATCAACAAAGTGTTTGGGAAGGATGGGCTAATGAATACACAGTATGTGGATTATTTGAGAAGTTCTGTTATGGTGATTTTAATCTTGAAAATGAGCCATGTGAATAACCTGAAACCAAGGTGGATAATGATGAGCTGAAAGCTGTAGTGGAAATGAATCCATCTCGACCTATGTGTGAATTAGCAGCAAGGTTTGACATTACTATTCCAACAATATTGGACCATTTGAAACAGATGAGCAAGGTAAAGAAGCTGGATACATGGGTCCCACATGACTTAAATGAGCATCAGAAGAGAAATCATCTTGAAGCTTGCCATTCTTTGCTGTCACGACATAAAGGCAAACCACTTCTACACCGTACTATTAAGTGTGATGAAAAATGGATTCTTTTTGACAATCACAGGCGTTCAGCACAATGGTTGGATAAAGATGAGGTGCCAAAACACAGTCTAAAACTGAATACTCATCAAAAAAAGCTAATGGTGTCTGTTTGGTGGTACAGCACTGTATTATCCACTACAGCTTCATGAAACCTGGTCAACCGATTACCACAGATGTCTACTGCAACCAGCTGGATGGAATGAAGAGCATGCTTGTGATTAAGCAGCCAAGATTGGTCAATAGAGACAGGCCAATCCTCTTGCAAGGCAATGTTCAATCACATGTCACACAAACAGCGCTGCTCAAACTACAAAGGCTGGACTTGGAAACTCTCTGTCATCCACCATATTCATCAGACCTTGTACCAAGTGACTACTACTTCTCCCAGGCTTTGGACCACTTCTTGCAAGGACAACTATTCCATTCTCAACAAGCTGTGGAAAACACCTTTTGAGATTTTATCACCACTCACTCTCCAGGCTTCTTCACTGTTGGCATAAACAAGCTACTGTTAAGATGACAAAACTATGTCAATAGTTTAGGCGCATACTTTAATTAAATGTACTGATCTTGTTTGAGATATAATAAACTACACTTGATTCAAAATTGGACATTTCATATTTAATGACCTAAATAAAAATAATTATTGTTACAATAATTTGTTTATGGATACACAATATAAAAGGATATAAATAGTGACATCAAAAACATAAAATGGTGGGAATAATAAAAGGGTAGAATTTTTGTATGTAATTAAAATTAAATTGTTATGAGCTTATAACAGATTGTTATAAGATGTTTTATGTAAGGTATGAAGTATAACCACAAAGCAAAAACCTGCAGTAGATATACAAAAAATAAAATGAAAGTAATCAAAACATACCATTACAGAAAACCATCAAATCACAAAGGAAGACAGCAAGATAAGAAGAAAAAAATAAAATAACTAAAAAACAGAGAATAATTGACAAATAGCTATAGTAAGTCCTTACATATCAATATTACTTTAAATGTTAATGGATTAAATTCTCAACTCAAAAAACATAAAAGTGGTTAAATGGAATTAAAAATAAACAAAAAGACAAGATCAAAATATATGCTACCTGTAAGAAACTCACTTCAGCTTTAAAGACACACATAGGCTTATAGTCCATGAAAATGGAAACCAAAAAAGAACAGGAGTAGCCACACTTAATATCAGACAAAACAGACTTTAAGTCAAAACTATAAAATGACAAAGAAGGTCATTATATAATGATAAAGGTTGATTCATCAAGAGGGTATAATAACTGTTAATATATATGCACCCAGTATATCAGAGTACCTAAATATACAAAGCAAGTATTAATAGATCTCGAGGGAGAAATAGCAATACAATAATAGTGGCAGACTTCAATACTCCACTTTCAGCAATGAATAGATCATCCAGACAGAAAATCAATGAGGAAAC
The DNA here is from genome assembly GCF_041146395.1 of Eulemur rufifrons. Lineage (NCBI taxonomy): Eukaryota > Metazoa > Chordata > Mammalia > Primates > Lemuridae > Eulemur > Eulemur rufifrons. The sequence continues at coordinate 31,034,016 of NC_090983.1, read as the reverse complement.
ATTGGACTTGAACTACACTTTAGACCAATGGACCTAATATCCAGACATTTTATCTAACAGTGGAAGAGTATATATTCTTCTCAAGCACTAATAGAACATTCTCAAGGATAGATCACATATTAGGTTACAAACAAGTCTTAACAAATTTAAAAAGACTAAAATTATACCAAGTATCTTTTCTGACCACCTTGGTATGAAATTAGACATCAATAACAGAAAGAAATTTGGGAAATTCACAAATATGTGGAAATGAAACAACAGTCTTCTGAGCAACCAATGCATCAAAGAAGATATCAAAAGAGAAATCAAAAATTATTTTGAGACAAACAAAATGGAAACACAACATACCTAAACTTACAGGATGCTGCAAAAGCAGTTCTAAGAAGGTTATATCAATAAATGCCTACATCAGAAGAAAGATCTCAAATAAATAACCTAACTTTATACCTCGAATAACTAGATAAAAAAGGGAACAAAGTAAGCCCAAAGTTAGCAGAAGGAAAGAAACAATATAGATTAGAGCAGAAACAAACAAAATAAAGAATAGAAAAATAATTTTAAAAATCAATGAAACTAAGAATTGCATACCAAAAAGCACTATAAGCAGTCAAAAGACATTGTTGAATTGTGAGAAAATATTTATGACATATATCACACATGAAGTCTAATATCTCTATAATTAAAGAACTTTTAAAAAATTGAGGAGGGAAAGAACAAAAATCAGATCAAAAAAATGACTTGCACCAATTCACACACACACAAAAATTTTTTAAGGGCCTCAAGCATACAAAAAGATATATTATAGCTTATCTCATGACACTCTCCCTTTCATTCACTACGTTCCTTAAACATTCCAAACTTTATTCCTCTGAAAAAACTTCACACTTGTTTATTCCCTCTTAATGCTCTCCCCCTGCAACTCCTTAAGCCATTAGCCCCTTCTCATTCTTCAGATTTTCCCTTAAAAGTCATCTCCTCAGGGAGGCCTTCTCTGATCCCCTATTCAAAGTATTATCTGTCCCTCCACCACAATCAAGTGCATTTTTTATTTGCTTTGGAACACAACATAACCTGTTGTCTCTCCATAACTCCAATTTGAATGTTAGCTTCCTAAGGGAAGGTGCTCTGCCTGTCTTGAGCACTGTTGGATCCTAGTGTCTGGCACAAAATTTGCCATATATTTCAAAGAATAGGGCTAATAAAAAAAAGTAATGAGAGGTTAGGATGTAGAATACTAGACTTCAGGATTTGAGAGGTGAAACTGTAAGAGTGAAGAGAAGACAAGGTCCAAGAAGTAGAATTGCAGGTAGCTGTTAAAAGGAATTAAGGAGATTCAAAGAACTGATATTACAAAGCCTGGGGGTAGATTATCCACATTTTCACTAAAGTCATAAACCACAATATTTCTAGCTAATCCTTCCACTTCTCTTAGTAACTTACATTCAATAAACCTTTTTAAAAAAATTTCTTTGAGACCTCTAATCACTTATCTCTCCTTTTCTTTTACCCAATTCATCCAACTCTGCTGACTCTACTTGATTTCTTCTCCCTCCTATACCCTCAATCTACAATCCCCACATCAATGTCTCCTTTTCCCCCGTCTGTAGTGATTCTCAAACATGAATCTGTCTAAGAATAACCTAAAATAGTTTAAACTTTGAGCACATTCCTGGGGCCCCACCTTTCTGATTCAGTAGGTCTAAGGGGGAGGTCCAGGAATCTGCATTTTAACAAGTAACTCCCCCCTCCCCCAGAAGATCTGGATACAGGTGATCCAAGAACTAAAGGAAACACTAGTCTGAAGCTAATTCCATTAAAAATACCTTGCCTACATGGTAGCTTTTGTCATTAGAGATTTTCCCAATCAGTGGATAATAAAGAGACAGCTACTTTTAGGTGGGGAGATTTTTCTTACATTGAAAAGGGATCCTCATAATTTCCAAAAAAAAAAAAATTGGAAATCACCACTCTGAGAATAAAATCCAAATTCCTTAAGAGGACACACAAGAAAAACATTCTATGGCCTAGATTTCTAAGCATATCTCTCTTACACAACCTTTGTGATTTTTCCTATTATCCTATAGCTAACACTTAATATGCTATCACTTTATCATAACAATACTTCAAGAGTATTCTAAATTTTTGGAATTAGGAGGATAGCTTAGAAATCAAGTAATTCAACTTCTTAATTTTACAAAGAAGGACATCATCTTCTTGCATACCATTTGTTTCCTGATAAATACTTTTATCTGTCCTATTTCTTAATAACTGAAGACCAACAGAGGATGTAAAATTTCCTAATATCCTCTAACAATTTGGAAACAGTGAGTATCAATTTGATTCCCCTTTGCCATTTAGGTCTCCATGCTCTAGTGAAACCACTAAATACAGTGGTAAACTCAAGAGTTTCAGGAAGCCAATAATTCTCTTTGCAGACATGATGCAGATTTGCTTCTGCGGGTTTAATCTGTGCGAACCTCAGGAATAAAAACAAGGGTAACTAAAGTTTCTGGAGTTTAGCCCTTTAGCCATATAAATGAAATCCCAATGATGATGATGACCGCAGTTAACTTTTATTGACTCTTTACTTTGTTCTTTGTACTGTGCTAAGCACTTTATATCATTATCTCCTTCAGTTATCCTTCAAGTGAGGTAGGTAGTAACTGCTGTCTTCATTTAACAGTTAATAAAACGAGGCTCTCAAGTGTTAAATAAATGCCCAAGGTCCCAGAAGTAAAGTCTGCCTCAGCTATTAGCACCTTCCAATTCAGGGCAGGTCTCCCTCAATCTGCATGCACTGACCCCCTTAATCCCTTCCCCACCGTCCAGGGTCGGGTAGGGGGCCTCCGCTGCGGCCAGGCCCTCCCCGACTCACGTTCAGCAGCCGTTTTCCGGGGCCCTCTTGGCCTTTGTCCTTGGGCGTCTTGCCACGGTCCTGGGTTGTACGGATGGAAGAAACTTCTGACCTTTTTAAATTCACGTTGTCTGTGTTGCCATAGGGACTTCTCTCAAGTACAGGTACGGTGTACAGGGCACGGACCCGCCCGCCGCGGCTCTCAGTTCTGTTGGCAGGCCTACTTGTTTCTTGGGGCGGCTCCATCCTTCCATCCTCCGGGCCTGTTAGCGCCTAACCGACGGCCCCCCCCTACTGCTACTGCGCAGGCGCAACCCTGAGGCCGCCTTTCCCGCGCCTTCGCGCGTGACCAGTTCAGGCCTCGCCCCTGCGCGGGGGCACGAAAGGGTACTGGCTTTGGGGACGTGCGAATTTAGCGACCCTGGAGGGTGTGCTGCAAGCGCTTGCTAGGCACTGCAGTCTCCTGTAGGAGGTCAGAGCACGCTGGTGGAGGGCAAGGCTCCTCAGCAAGGTGATTAAACAACTTAAGCCCTCTTCTCCCTGCACCCGGTTCTTTTTAGGAGATTTACAGTTATCAATCGTCACTTCCTGTACGCTATCCCCTGAGCTCCAGAAGTTATATTGCCAACATTCTACTTGGACATCTTCACACGATTGCTCTACAGACACAAAACACAACCTTCACATACACAGCACAATATTTATCTTCCCTCCTAAACCTGTACATTCCAAATTCATTTGATGTAGCAATGTCACATCCACAAAGTCTTAAAAATTCAGATGTTTTTTAAATTTTAACCCTAAATATCTGAACCTACTTTGGGACATCTCACACACAGGTGATTGTAACGGTTTACTCATGGATCTCCCAGTCTGGTGTCATCCATTCCTTCTACTGTCACGGTATTAGAATAATTTTACCATTAAAAACAAACAAAACCAGAAACTTCTAGAACTTGTTTATTAGCCACAAAATCTTAATTTCTTACTATGGAAACCAAGGGCCTCCAAAGCACTCTCCTATGTTAGGATCATTATTGTAAGGGTGTGAAGTCCATACCAGGGGAAAGAAAGAATTCTCAGTGATCAGGATATACAGAAGTAAAAGTTTATTTATTTTCACAAGAGAGAGAATGAGAAAGAGAGAGAGAGAGTGGCACGACACACAGGAAATGTCAGGCAGCAAGGAAAGTTGGTTGGTGCTTTTAAAGGGTAAAAATGGCTTTTTTTTTTTTTTCCTCTGTTTCAGCAGACTGATAACAAAAGTGACTTCGAGAGGGAGTTATTTCTTTTTCTTTTTCGGTGAGGCTGGCTTATCTGAGTCCTTGAAATCTGGTTTTTTTGGGCAGGAACTGAGGCAAAGAGCTGGAGCAGGGAGTTCACACCCCTACTGTCTGCTCAGGAACTTTTCAAGGCTGTTTAAACAATACTCAAAAATCCTTTTTACAGGCAGTGAATTTTTGGTGACAGTCCATCAGATAGTCTACTCTTTCCTCCCCTCTCCCAGAAACTTCTTTCCCTTTTGGAGTGTGAATTGACCACCTCTGGCAAATATTGAGGATTTATACTTTCTGTTGTTTTGCTCAGCTTTTTTTAATTTCTATGTAAACATCTCTGTAGGAGAGATATTCATGTTACTGACCTTGGAGGAAGGGCTTATGCTAGTCTAAGTGGCTGCCAGCTAGAAATTTATTTTCTTGTTAGCCTGTTAGCAAGACAATTCTTTCAATTATTTATTGTTATTCTTTCTGGAATCTATTCTTTTATTCAAGAACCAGCTCAAATATCAGCTTTCAGGTAAGTTTTTTAATCTTTTTTAAAATTTTATATATTTTTTTATTTCAGGATATTACAGGGGTACAAAAGTTTGGTCAAGTCTTATAACCCCATACACATACCTCAAAAGCAGAATTAACTGCTGCTCTCAAGCTACTGCTTGGCATTTCCCTTGTCAAGCTAAATAACAGAGAGGAAGAAGCTCTAAAAGAAAATGATGTTTATTCAGGAATAGGCATTGCAATGGGAATACAAGTGCCTTGGTAAACTGTGTATTCAGGGAGGTAAAGGAAGATAAAGGTTTCTAAAGCAAAAATAAAGAAGATTACATAATTGTTTTGTGATAATTGTCCTTGGTTGCAAGGATCAATAACAAGGATGGTGCTGGTCTGAGGTTGGACAGGCAGATGCTGGGCAAATGTACTCTCAGAAGTTTTTTTTGTGTGTAAGGTTGTGATGACCTTTGTGCAATGTGTGGTTTTTGCAGAGTCTTTTATGATAGTTCTTGTAATCAGGCATCTGTGCATGAGAACTCTCCTTTCATGGCCTTCCCTAGCTCCATTTGCCAGGGTTTTTAACACAAGTGACTCCATTTTGATTTGGACAACTTTCACATCCTATTAATGGGCTCACACTATCAGTTGCTAATCTCAAAAGAGAGTTCCTTAGGGGCAGGAACCTGATTCTCACCTTGTGCTCTTCAGGGCACATGGCCCAATATCCCAAGGCCCTTAATACACATTTGTCGTCATTTTGGATCTATGCTGTGTGGTGTTTGAATTATTGTGCCAATGAGACTTGCTGTCCACCAGCTCACTCGGATATCCTTGAACTTCATGCTAGGTGACATAAAGTATACAGCATCATAGATGAAGTAATCTTGTTGAAAAAAAAAAAATCTAACCTAAATCTAATCAAACCTCCAGAGAAAACTGAGAAACAAATTAAATGATACCATTAGGAAAAAGGCAGACAATTCAAAATGTAAGTGGGATGCTATACAGAAAAACTGGCTTGGACTCCTCAAAAAAATTGCCATGGGAATATATAATAGAATGATATAGCCACTCTAGAAGACAGTTTGGCAGTTTCTTAAAAAACTAAACATGCAGCTACCATACAACCCATCAATTTCACTTCTGGGCATTTATCTCAGAGAAATGAAAATTTATGTTCACACAAAAACTTGTATATGAAAGTTTATATCAGCTTTATTCATAATAGCCAAAAACTGGAATCAGCCCAGATGTCCTTCAACTGGTGAATGGTAAAACAAACTGAAGTACACATATACTTTAAAGTACTACTCCACAGTGAAAAGGAATGAACTATTGGGCACGTGACAACTTGGGTGAATCTCCAGGGAATTATGCTGAGAAGAAAAAAAGCCAATCTCAAAAGATTACAAACCATATAATTCAATTTTATAACATTATTGAAATGAAAAAATTTTAGAAATAGAAAGCAGCTCAATGGTTGCCAGGGATTAGAGTTAGGGGTGCAGGGAGAGCAGTGCAGGAAGGAGATGGGTGTGGTTATGAAAGGGCAACACAGGGGATTGCAATGTGGTTTTGGAACCGTTAAATACCTCAAAAAGATGTTGTAGAGGAGAAACGAAGGTAGAGAGACCAGTTTAAATTAAAAGATAAGAAAGAGCTAACAACAGAATGAAATGGGTAAACATTGACTAAATCTTGAGAGACAACAGGGGATGTTTGAGAATGGACTGGATAATAGGTATTATAAAATTGTTTTCCAGTTGTTTTAATGATATTGTGCTTACATAGACAAATGTCCTTATTTTTAGAAGGTGCATGCTGAAATATTCAGGTGAAGTGCCGTGCTATTAGCAACTTATTTTCAAAAGATTTCAAAAGAAAAAAAGGGGGATGTACAAATAAAGAGCAACAAGGCAAAATTTTAACAATTATTAAATCTAGGTTGATCCAGATTATAGTTGCTATTATACTTTCAACATTTTTGATAATTTCCAAATAAAAAGCCCTCAGGGCTCACTCATATGTATGGTCTTTTTCTCATTCCCCATCCCCACCAGAAGTCCCATCCATCCTATAAAGTTCACACTCAGTTTAACCCACAATTCTTTTCTAGATTCTTCTATGCCTAAGCTTTTGTCTCTTGGACTAGATTATGAGCCTCTGGAAGGCAGATACCAAAGTTATACTCATTTTTGTTGTCCTCCCACAAACTTAGCAATTTGACCAAGATCAAGTCATCTATTACAGTCTGAGCTTTATGTTTCAGAATAAATTACTGCTGGTTTATGTAAGTCAGAGGTCCCAAATGCTGGCTACTCTAATGGCTACATCACAATCACCAAGTGTGCCTTTTTTTTAAATGTAGTTTTCCAGGCACCACCTCAGACCTTTTGAATCTGAATCTCTGAGGATGAGATGCTTTGTTCTCTTTGGGGGGGGGGGGGGAGCATGGAAGGCAACAGAGAAACAGGTATTACTGAATACTTTATTGTGCAACAAGAAAAACTCCACTGGGGATCTTGCCTATGGACACCTCAGAAACTCTACCATCACTACCCACCCACTTGATATGGGAGAAAGGTGAGAAAAATAATTTTGAGCCAATCATGTGATTACAAGGCTAGGACCTCCAATGAGGTTCCAGTTGATCAAATTTGGCTTCTGGCATAGCAATTTGAATGAGGCTCTGAGAATGTCTTGATGGATAAAGGAGTTAACTATCAGAGCTCCTATGCCTTTTGGTCTGATGCCATTAAGGAGGAGAAATCTACTCAACTGGCTAGTGCTTGAAAATTTCAGGGGCTTTCCTGCTCAAAGCCTAATTGGTTAGGACTTATTTCTAGAAATCTGAGTTCTTTGTACCTGACAAGGTTTCTAACCAGCAAGGTGTCCCTGTGTTATCTGTCCAGTGCAGTGTCTCACCACCAGGCTGACAATAACAGCATCTTGAATAATGAGTCATGATGCATTTACCTATTGGACTGGACCAGCTTGCATGCCAACCTGATCCACTAAAAGCTAGAGAAAGTTGCATGAATTCTCATCCACAGCCCTAGCAACATGTCTTGAGTTAGTCACTGAGAGATCATTCCCTACCTCCTGGAGACATGCATTAGCAATGAACTTCTCCCAAGCTTCCCAATCATCACAGTCAAAGGAATCTTTGATAGATGCCACTGGGTTTTTCCTGATGAAGGACTTGTACAGGTCCACCAGCTTCTCAGGATTATGTACCTCCTGGGGTCCTCAGGAGATTTGAAGTCCAGGTGGTATTTCCCAGATCTGAAAGAATTCAAGGCAACTATATCCATGCCAATTACAATATTATCAGTGTAGCCAGCTTTTCCAATTGCATTCCGTAGCAGCTGCAGTCTTCTTTATTCTCTAGGATGTAAGGACCAAAACTCCCACCAACCCTGTATTGGCATTCTATTGCTGCCATAACAAAATACCACAAATTTAGCTTAGCCAACACACATTTGCTATCTTATAGTTCCGTATGTCAGAAGTTTTACATGGAGGCACCAGGCCAAAATCAAAGTGTCCACAGAGCTGTATTCCTTTTTGTAGGTTCTAGAGGAGAACCTGTTTCCTTGCTCATTTAGGATGTTGGCAGAATTCAATTTCTTGCATTTATGGTACCGAAATCCATTTCCTTACTGGCTGCCAACCAAGGGCCATACTCAGCTTCTAGAGGTCATCCACATTCCTTGGCTAGTGGCCCCCTCCTGCATCTTCAAAGCCAGCAACACCACAACTTTCTGACCCATTTCTTTGACCACACACATGAAAAGTTCTCTTTTCTGCTTTCAAGGAGTCATGAGATTATACTGGGCCACCCAGATAATATAGGATAAACTCATTTCAAGGTTATCTTAATGATGTCTGCAAAATCCCTTTTGCCAAAAGTAATATATTCACAGGTTCCAGGGATTAGGACATGGACTTCTTTGGGGGACATTATTCAGCCTACACAGTGTCCCACATTGATAGCAGCTTTCTCATATTCTTCTTGATGACACTGCAGAGGTGTGGTAAGCCTCAGCTCTAATGAGCATGGCTTTCCTGAAGTTTTCTTTAACAGGGAAGAGCATGAACTCAAAACACCACCAGCTTCTTGCCAGAATGAGAACCATTGCTTATCACAGTGAAAGCTGGAACTGGCAAAATGACTTCAAAATTCCCAGCAAATTCACAATTCTGTGACAGCAGGGAGAACCCCTTTTAGGCAGCTCCAGCCTCACAGACACCAAAACATGTTCCTCGTATGGTGCTCACACCAAATTTAGACCTATTCTCAGGCCCATCCATCCCTATCATCGATCTGTCAATCCTTTCTATTCCACAACATTCATTTGCTATCAGGGCAGTTTAACTGATGTGCTCAACAGCCTTTGAGACACTTTTTCCCATAGCAAGTCTTACCATTGTCTTTTGAGCTCCAGGGTCTCACAGATACCAACTGAGATACCTAACTGGATATATCTCTGAAGAGACCTTTTCCAGTGCAGGACCCATCTCAAGAGTGGGGTTTCCTGGAATGCCAAAGATCTCTCTTACAAAGAGCTTGAGAATAGGGATGGTAAATTTCTTCTGGTATTTCCTGTTGCTCAAAAAAAAAAAAAAAAAAGCAAAGGGTACTGCAGAAGTCAATTGGGAGGGTTAGCCCAATAAGCTCACCAGCCTCTCCTTCACTCCCCTGAGCTCTGGGCCTGCTCAGCTTCTCTTTTGCTATATATGTTTTTTAAAGCTCCCTACATCTGCAGTCCCCAACCCCCAGTACCAGTCCATGGCCTGTTAGGAAGTGGGCGTACAGCAGGAGGTGAGCAGGGGGCAAGTGAGGTTTCATCTGTGTTTACAGCCATTCCCCATCACTCACATCATCATCATAAGCTCTGCCTCCTGTCAGATCAGCAGCAGCGTTAGATTCTCACAGGAGCATGAACCCTACTATAAACTGTGCATGTGAGGGATCTAGGTTGTGTACTCCTTATGAGAATCTAATGCCTGATGATCTGAGGTAGAGCTGAGGTAGTGATGCTAGCACTGGGGAGCAGCTGCAAATACAGATTATCATTAGCAGAGAGGTCTGACTGTACAATAAATATAATTCACTTGAATCATCCCCAAACCATCTCTCACCTCCAGTCTGTGGAAAAATTGTCTTCCATGAAACGAGTCTCTGGTGCCAAAAAGGTTGGAGACCACTGCCCTACATGATTCTGATGTGCAATCAGATATGGGAACCACTGGTATAGATTTTAAAGAGAAGTAACTTTTCAGGTTATAAAACTTTTCAAACAAAAAGCTATATTTCCTTTTTATTGGCCATGATATAAAGCATCTCTAAAGCTAAATTACATATAATTGCTGCATGATACACAATACACTAAGACAGTTTCAGAAAAGACAAATTTCATATTTCAATTTATTCAGTAAGGAGACATCAAAAATAAATAATGAAGGCCTTTTTTCCCTTCTACCTTATTCTCTAAATTTATGTTGAAACCTGATAAATATTTTATAACACTAAAGATATGGCTTTTTCTGAATTAGTGCTTTTTAATATAATGAATATAAATACAACTAATTTGAGAAAAAAGGAAATAAACACTTTCACCTGCTGGTTTCTAGCTCATCATCTCCTTTGTCATTAAGATGATAATGCTATAGAAATTAATGTTTGGGTATAAATAGCAGATACAATTTTAACATTTTACATAATCTTGAGAAATGTTTCAGTATTATGTAATCAAAAAATCTATTACAAATATACATATACACATCTTATAAAAATATATTTAAAAACAAAAATGGGAAAAATACTGGGTCATTATTCCTCTGAAGGTGAGTTGGCATTATGAAGAGGCTTTGATTGCTTTATCTTTATCAGGATATTCTTCCACATCAGAAGAGAACATTAACTCTGGAGAAGAAAATGAACATGTACTTAAAAAGGTTTCCTAGAGCTCCAAAAAGAGTTTTATAGCTTACTAATAAACAGTCTTTTGAGATACTGACATAATATATGGTAGTAGAAGGCTCTCAAGTACAAATAAGAATTCTTGATAGTGAAATATGATTTACAAGGTGAGTTAATAACAAATGCACAAGTTTTATATTTTAAAATGTTCAAGTTTTAAATGTACTATGAACCCCAGAAAAAATAAAACATATATAATGGAGACAATATAAGAAAATCTTACCAGGAAATTTGAGTTACTTAGAGAATCCAGGATCATTAAGCAGCTAAAAGGTCTAATTCTACAGTGGTCAGATAATTTAAAATGTAGAGGACAAATACAGAGGAAGGACTTGGGACTAAAAACAGGTGTATGCCAGGATATTTTAAATGTGTTATCCCATTTAATCACCAAAGCAATCCAATAAGCTAGGTATTATCATCCCCATTTTATATTTACTTTTTTAATCCACATGTCATGTGACTCCCATGGCCTGAAAAGAGAGCAGGATTCTGGGTATATTTACTAAGTAACACACTGTGTGATTTAGACTGAATACTGCACAACCCACCTGAATGTAGCTTTGATCTCAACCATAGTACAGAATGTCATTAGTTGATATTCTACATTTAAACTTTACTTAGCATAGATATGTAATTTATTAAAATGCCAATAAATATAGAAAAAGAAAACCTTAAGAATCTAGTAAAATAAAGTCCCCTAAGAATTAGATGAAAAATTCTCTGAATAACCAAAAACTATACCAAGTGAAAGAAAAAAAGTAAAACACATAAAGCCTAAGAAGATTTTTTTAAATAGTTTAAATGTATCAAAAGGAATGAAGCAACACAATATTCAGTGGAACAACAAGAGAATTACAATGCAAAATGGTACACTCATGAAGGGAAATACACGAGAAAATTATATTCTTTGTCATAGTTTTTAATTTTTTAATTTTTTTTTTTTGAGACAGAGTCTCACTCTGTTGCCCAGGCTAGAGTGCCTTGGCGTCAGCCTAGCTCACAGCAACCTCAAACTCCTGCGCTCAAGCAATTCTCCTGCCTCAGCCTCCCGAGTAGCTGGGACCACAGGCATGCGCCACCATACCTGGCTAATTTTTCTATATATATTTTTAGCTGTCCATATAATTTCTTTCTATTTTTAGTAGAGATGGGGTCTCGCTCTTGCTCAGGCTGGTCTCGAACTCCTGACCTCGAGCGATCCTCCTGCCTTGGCCTCCCAGAGTGCTAGGCTTACAGGCGTGAGCCACCCTGCCCAGCCTGTCATAGTTTTTATAAATGGAAATGTTGGGAAGATTCTCCATTCTAAGACTTCTGAGACAGACTGGTTATAATTAGTTGATCAAAAATATTATAATAGCCAAAGTCCAGAAAATATCCATAAAAGACATTCAAGATCCTCATTTGTATAGTAGTTAAAAAAAATTTCAAGAATGAAATTGTGGAACTGTCAAGGAAATGTAATTTATAATACAAATACTGAGCAGTTCCTAAAGTAGTGCTAAAGGATTAGCAGTTTGCTGATATGATTCTTCTTTTTCAGGTGTTCCAAAAGGGGTGTAAGGACCAGAGATTAGTGAATCTCACTGCACATTGAGCACGTTAAAGGTAAGATTACTAAACACTTTGTTTAGTAATGAAGGGTTAAGGATTTGTGCCAACCAGAGGAAGAGGTAAGAATAATTCACTTGAATATGTGTCTGAGAGCCTACATAGATGAAGTATGATGTATTTCAATTTAAGAGATGCTTTCATCAGAAGGAGACTTAGAAAAGTGAAGAGCAAAGACTTTCCATAAATTACTTGAAGGGTTCCAAGAGAAGAAATATTCCCCAATTATGCACAAGGACCACAGAAGCCCCGCATTAAGTACTTTCAGACTCCAGCTCTCCTAGGTACTCCTCCTGCTTCTCATTATACACTTCATTTCCATTCTTCTTTCTTGTTTTCTGTTTTGTTGTTGTTGTTTTGGGGTTTTTTTTTGTTGTTGTTGTTGCTGTTGAGACAAGGTCTTGCTCTGTCGCCTGGGCTAGAGTGCAGTGGCGTCATCATAGCTCACTGTAAGCTCCAACTCCTGGGCTCAAGCAATCCTTCTGCCTCAGCCTCCTGGGTAGCTGGGACTATAGGCACGGGCCACCACACCCAACTAATTTTTCTATTTTTTATAAAGACAGGTCTTGCTCTTCTTGCTCAGGCAGGTCTTGCACTCCTGGTCTTAAGCAATCCTCCTGCCTCGGCCTCCCAGAGTGCTAGGATTACAGGCATGAGCCACCATACCCAGCCTTTCCATTCTTCTTATATCATATTAATTTAAATATGTATTTGTTATTGGAATATCATATGCTATCCACATTAAAAGAACATTTGTAAAATCATTATAAAAGATTTCAGGATATTTTTATACTATTTTTTCTTTAATACCTTCACTAAGATCCATGCCTGGTCTATAAGACAAAAAAAGCCAAGACAATCCAACCAGAAGAGCCACGACCAGATTCACCACAATCCATGGCTGAAGAATCTGTTCCTCAATTCCTGCTGCCCTAAAGATGTAGAAATGCTCATTAGAAATGTCTTCATTTTTGGTTCATATATGCAAATGTACCTATTTTATCAACTTTAATAAAAAACAACAGTCCTCTCCTACACAAATAACAAATAAGTCATGAAAAAAATATAATTTCCCTATAAAATACACCATACATATCATGAGATCAAAGGTTACTGGAACTCTAAACAGATCTGCTCTATACATTAATATAAATGGAAAGTTATCATTCCCAAGAAAATTTTCTAAAAGTTTCCCTTCCAACTACCATGACATTACTCATCTATGAAGTATCTTTCCTTTCTCTCTTTACCCCTAGCCACCCCCTCAAAAAAGACTGCCCCTCTCAGTTTTATGAACTGGAATCTCAGCCGTTCTGTCAGCTTCATGGCTGGCCACCCATCTGCAGATCCTGGCTCTCCCTAGTCTGCTCTTTGTAGCATTGCTTGGTTTTCTGAATCTATCCCCACTGCATGCTCCCCTCACTGCTTTGGCGTATAGGCTCCCTGATGGGAGGTAAGGATGCAAAGTTCCCCCAGTCCACTGTGTGATGACTTATTTTAAAGCCGTAACTTGAAAAACTAAAACAGATTTTTAAAAAGAAGACATTTCATTAAAAATGCAGATACATATAACTATAGTTAATCTGTTAACCAAAAGAGTGGTTATTTTCTTGCCATAGTTTTAGAAACAAAAACAGGGCCTTCATTATTATTTATAGATGAAAACATGAAAAAGAGAGGAAGAATAAGAAAAGTACCATCATTCCCATTGCTGCTGTTACCATTAACAATTGCTAATGTCATCATGAATTCTTACCAGAGGCTACCATTAACAGAAGAAGGTGTGTAAAGGTGGATTCTGTCACTTGTCATTTGTTGACTCAGAGATAGTATAAGAGCAGTAAAGTACACTGAGAAAAAGACAAATGAAATTACTAGTAGTTTTTAACAACCTGGTTTGTTTTGAATTTATAGATTACTTTAAAGTCAAAAATAATCTGTTACTTTGGTGAATGATGATGTAAAAAAATTCATTTGACCAATTTCAATATGGTTAATATCCTTATATCATTTTTTGAGAACACAGGTGCAGAGGGACCTTTTGAGATGCTCACTATTTCATCATTAGAACTGACAAGAACCTATAAGATCTTTTAAAAAATTAAATGACTTGCTCAAAGTTCTAAAACCAATTTTGTTAATATTCTCATAACTTAGAATAAAAATTATCAAATTACCAAAATTATCAGAAAGATATAAAAATGTTTGTTACTAAAAGGCCATTCCAGCTCAATCTGTTTAATGTCAAGTAGAATATATAAAAGTTAAAAATTAAGTAATATAAAGCAACAAATGAAACTTTTAAAAGTTATTTAATGAACCTCTACTGAAAAATAATTCTATTAAAATATGCCTACCATGTTTTAATTATAAATTCACTGAACATCTATATGCAATGTTTAAAAGGAGCAATAATATAAAACTCTTTAAAAAATAAAATTACATTTTTCCTGTTCAAAATTACAGTTTAACTCAAGTATTACATAGTTATCAAATTAAAGTATTTACTCACAGAAAGATGCTAAAGCTGTTGGATCCAGGGCAAAAAAATTTCGGATTGCTACTGATGTTTTAGCAAAGTCAATCCTAGAAAATATAAATGTCTTGTCACAGAGCAATTGTAAACTTTTTGTCAAAACTTTACTTTCTCGACTATAGTTTTTTCCTTCTCTATTCTAATGCTACCACATACACTGTTTATTACTAGGCTTTAAGTAGCTACAGGTTATACTTACTACCAATGAAAAATATCTTATTCACAAAAGCCACATAAAACATCTAACTAGAAGACTAATTTAGGCAACATTCCTATAGAGTTAAGACATCCTGAAGAAACAAATTAAACTTGATCTGCAAAATTTCATTAGCTTCTAACTCTTTCTATTACCCATATCATTGAGCTATAACTAGGTGTTTAAATGGGCTGAATTATGTTCCCAAAAAGATATGTTGAACTCCTAACCCCTGGTACTTGTGAATGTGACCTTATTTGGAAACAAGGTCTTTGCAGATGTTATAAAGGTAGGGTCATTAGGATGAACCCTAATCCAATATGACTGGTGTCCTTATAAGAAAAGAAGAGACACAGACACAAGATACACAGGGAAGAGAGCCATGTGATGACAGAGGCAGATACTGGAGTGATGCATCTAGAAGACAAAGAATGCCAAGGACTGCCAGCAATCACTGGAAGCGAGGGGAGGGGCATGGAACAGACTTTCCCTCAGAGACCTCCAAAAAGAAACCAACCTTGGCCACATCTTGATTTCCGGCTACTAGCCTCCAGAACTGTGAAAGAATAAATTTCTGTTGTTTTATGCCAGCCAGTGTGTGGTACTTTGTTACAGCAGCCCTAGAAAACTAATACAATGCCCCGAGTCTTACCTATACCTGATTTAATTGATTTTGAAGATGATATCTGGGGCTTTTTCAGTTGATTATATTTGGATGAAATTTTGGACTTATGAGTTGATGCTGGAATGGGTTAAGACTTTTGTTGATATTTTGTTCACGGTAGTTCTATCCCCCCAAAAAAGAACAGAAATAGACTGGCTTTAAAAATGTTAAAGTAATATTAATATCTACAAATCTATTTTGAAAACTATCACAGCCAGTGACACATTTGGCTCAACATTTTGTTAGAGGGATCTGCAATCACAACAATATTACCTGTCAAAAGCTGAAATTGTACTTAGAGACAAAAGCAAGTAGAGAAGACTCTGGAATGGATACGCTAGGGTCTTGTATTGTTGTAGAAGGTTTGAGAGGTTAGATAGCTGATCTCCTGCTAAAACATATATCACAACAATATTCCACACAGCACAGCCAGCCAAGAATCCATGAGAAAAGAGACCAATCATCCTGAATGGAAAAAGGGTTAATTATTATATATCAATTACTGAAGTAAAAAGCTAAAGTATTTTTTAAATCTCTTCACATGTAAGAATAAAATTCAATATTTCATGAAAAGTAAAAATAAGCTTTTTCTTTTTACTTACACTAATAGACAGATCACTTAATTCCAATGGAATGTTTAAAAAATATACCTACCTACCATTTTAAGTTGTCAGTTTTGTTAGCAGTATTGAACAGCCAAGACTTTTTTTTTAAATTATGGAACCCATGTAACATTTGTTTTAAGCAAAGTCCAACAACAGTAGTCACCTGAAGGCCCGGTGCACTGAAAGTGCCACGTCTCTGGTGGTCCAGGAAGGCTTCATGTCCATTGACACATCTATGTTTTCTGTGGTCTTTATCAACTCTGAACGATCAGCAGCTTGGAATCGCCCTAAGAACGTATTAACACAATTACTAATAACTAGAAAAGAGAACCTTTTTTCATTATTCCATACTCAAGAAACCTCAGACTAAGACTGAAATTTTCGTGTTTTTCTATCTAAAAATTCTCCTTGACTCAGTACCTATTTCAGAGGGCGCTTTTCTTTTGGTTGCTTAAACATACTATTTTTTCATCTATAGGAAAAATTAGCAATGGCACTGTACTTTCTTCTCAACCCAAAATGAATGTTAAGTAACAATTTTAGAAATCAATTATATTTAATGAAATATAATAATGAACTTTCAACTCAGAATAAAGTCTGGAAACGTTTAACATGACATCCTCTGCAAAATCCTACTTTAGAGACTCCAGAAGTATTAAGGCTTAAATGCCTATACTATTGGGGTAAGTCAATACTTGAAAACTACTTTAACTTCCTTAGTAAAAGATGTCAGGGTGTGTAGCCTGGCTTTCTGAAATGACAGAAAAGAAATGGGTTGTTTTATAAATTTCTCTCTAGAAGATTCCTATGAAAACTATCAGTCCAAGTGTCAGCACTGCAATAGTGCATGAGCAGGGCTCTATCCTGCTGACGAGCAGGCTCCTTCTTGTATAATCTAGTAATACACAAGTGGACCTTAGAAAGCAGGAAAGGTCCCATTTTAATTACCTTCACGAAACCCAGTTCTCAGGTGTTTTGGAGGATGAAGGCAAGGGTGTGACAGTTAATTTTCCCTAAGAAAAGACAACTTCTGGGCAGACAGCAGAACCACTGGTACCTTTTATGGTCACTCTAGTAGGGAAGTTTCTATGCTAAGGGAGGCAAGAATAAAAATGAGGATTGAGTGATATTGCTTAAAAATAGACTGGAGTAAATTAAATGGCCACATGGTATACCAGTAAAAGCACTTGACTAGAAGTAATGAAACCTCAGTTTAAGTACTACTTCTACACTAACCAACTATAAGAAACTGGGTGAGTTAGCCTCTCCAGCCACAGGTTTCTCATTGGCCAAGAACTCCAAGATCCCTTAGATGGGATCTTATGAAATCAGAGTTCGAAAACAATTTACACAAAATCAAAATTGTAAATTTTAAGGACTAACCTTTATGTTTCAGATGAGTAGTTTAGGCAGTATATCCATAGCGAATCTATGGGAGTAGTATATGATCACGATCATGCTTTGGGTAGGTTTTTCTTAAATACTGTGTTATAGACTGAATGTGTCCCCCCAAGATTCGTATGTTGAAGCCCTAACCCCCAAGGTGATGGTATTTGTAGGTGGGATCATTGGCAGGTAATTAGGTTTAGATGAGGTCATGAGGGTGAGGCTCCCATGATGAGATTAGCATCCTTTTAAAAAGAGGAAGAGACATCAGAATTCTCTGTCACGCGAGGACACAATGAGCAGGGAGCCATCTGCAAGGCAGGAAGGGGCCCTCACCAAGAAGCCAATCTGTCGGTACCTAGTCTTGGACTTCCCACCTTCAGGAACTATGAGAAATAAATGTCTGTTGTTTACGCTACCCAGTCCATGGTATTTTGTTATAGCAGCCTGAGCTAAAATACATTGCAAACCCAGTCTTATAACCAATACATGTTATACAATATCAGAATTATTTTCCAAAAGAATATACAGCTATTATATTGTATTTCTTATTTAATACAGTAGTACCATCATGAATTTTCTCTCATTTATTGTTACTTATATAATTTATATCATTACCTGCCCCACCAACACAACCACTACCAATTGCAGAAAACTGGTAAACTACAACACAGTTTAAAGAAACAGATGGAGGCCAAGTGCAGTGGCTCATGCATATAATCCTAGCACTCTGGGAGGCTGAGGTGGGAGGATCACTTGAGCTCAGGAGTTTGAGACCAGCCTGAGCCCAAAAGCGAGACCCATCTCTACTAAAAATAGAAAAAATTAGCCAGATGTGGTGGAACGCGCCTGTAGTCCCAGCTACTCTGGAGGCTGAGGCAGGAGGATTGCTTGAGCCCAGGAGTTTGAGGCTGCTGTGAGCTAGGCTGACACCACGGCACTCGAGCCTGGGTGACAGAGTGAGACTCTGTCTCAAAAAAAAAAAAAAAAAAGAAAGAAAGAAACAGGTGGGGGTGGAAGAAGATTTTTAAAAAATACCCATAATCTCATAACCCAGAAACAACCAGCATTAATATTTAGACCACTTCCTTCAAGTCTTTTGTCCTATGCATTCTTCTGTAGTTGTGATCAAACCCTGTGTGTATGCTTATTTTTCATTAGAATCTTTCCATGAAATAAAAAATTGCCCCTAAAAGTTAGTCTTAATGGTACAGAATATTTTATTAAATAGATACGCCAAAATTTACTGAAATCGTTCACCTCCTATTTTACATTTAGGTTGTTTCCAGTTTCTCACTTTCATGAATAATAGTGTGATGATTAGCTTTGTGTATAAATGTTTGTCCATATTTGTGCTTATTTCCTTAAATCAGATTTCTAGAAATATAATTACCAGGTCAAAGGTTATCCTTGTGCAATTTTTAAAGAGCTCATGTTCCAGTACTTACGGCTTTTTTCCACAAATACTTTGCCTACAGGATGGCTGGTGCCGGTGGGTGCAGTGAATATAGACTGTTGTTCTGGAGTAGTTTGCTCATCAGTAATTATGTCTTCATCTTCTATTCCTAGCTCATTGGCATACTGTAATTCTGCTGGCTTAGTTTTCCTATAATAAGGGAATGTATAAGAGAAATGGATGATTATTGAATTTTTACAGGCCCACATAAGGAACTACCTACAAATACAATGGAAAGAGTCCTGAATATAGTCAAGAAATTTGGTTTTTACTCAAATGAATCTGTTATTAACAGGTATGTGCAGCAAGTTGCCTATATTTCTGTGGGTCTCAGTTTTCTCATCTGGAAAATGAAGTGACTAAACTAGATCTGTAAGGTTCTTTACAAACTTAAAATTACATGATTTTATATAGACACTATTTGGTAGGGTCACTTTCAAATACAAACAATAGTGTTATACAACTTTCATTGTACTTCTTTAAAGTATGTCATTCATTTTATCTTAATTTCCTATGCTAAAATAGACAGTTTTACCTATTGCTGAAATAATCATAATGTAAACATATTAACATGAGAAAACAAATAATATTCTATTTTATTATCTTTGATTTTTAATATCCTTAATATCTAATTTTTTTGTGACTTATATAAAATCTTCTGTTTGTGTTCTTCTTTTTTTAGACATAGCTAAGATTTTTTATTTAAGTACAATATTAACTTTTTATTTTTTCAGTGGTTCATTCTTTTCAAATTTATCATTAGTTAACCTAATATTTTGTAAAACTACTTATCCTAGAGATATAAAGCTATGTATAATATACTATATATAGCTATACTATATATATATAGTATAGAGTATTCAATAAAAATGAAAAGCTACTGTTTGGGAGCTTCAAATAAAGTATCAGTAACCCTGGAGAATATTTAGAAGGATAAATAAACTCTTACTTTGTCTTTCTTCGAGGTTTTTGAATAACTGCCTCCTCACCTGGCTCCACATCAATACCATTTTCATTTCGTAATAAAGATGGACTAGACGTCTTCTTTTGGGTGAAAGAAGTCTCCAATTCTGAAAATAAAATAAATTAAGTTTTCAAATGACTAAAACATAAAAAGTAATGTACCAGACTTTTGCAAGACAAGAGAACTTTAAGAATTTTAACTGGTGCCCATCTCTATTGATATGAATAAAAAAAAAGAATTTTAACTGGGCAAATTTTTTTTCACTATCTCACAAATTTTAAAAATTGTACACCTCTAAACTTTCAACATAAAATGTGAAATTACAATGCCAAACAATAAGAAAAAGAATTAAGTAATCCAACACCCAGAGTGTGTTAAAGATCCCCAGGATTACCACCAGGTTCAGTGATTTGCTAGAAGGGCTCACAGGACTCAGAAATCATTACGTTCACAGTTACAGTTTACTATAGCAAATGGATATAAAGCAAAATCAGCAAAAGCACGTGGAACAAAATCCAAAGGAAACCAGGTACAAGCTTCCAAGAGTCCTCTATCAGTGGAGTCAGAGAGGATGCACTAATCCTTCAGCAATGAGTTGGGACAACATATGACATATGTTCTACCAGGGAAGCTCATTAGAGATGCAGAGCCCAAGGTTTTCACTGGGGGGTAGAGTCATTTAGGGCTAGCACATACCAAAATTCCAGATTCCCAGAAGGGAAGCAGGTGTCCAGCAAAAATCATATTGCCACTTTATAACTTAGGGAAAGTTTTATAACAGTACAGGGAGCTGCTTTCCGTCAAGTGTCCAGACACCAGTCAAGTGCCAAACTTGTAAGCAGGCCTTTCTAAGGATAACAATCTCAGGCCTGCCATGTTAACTCTTTTCTGCACCCAGGGTAGGTATTAAGTTTAAATGTGTCAATGGAGCCTTGTAACCCACTAGCAACTCTTCCTACCTGGAAATACTGGCTCCCCAGAATGCCCTCAAGTCTCTAGAATTCTATTTCAATAAAATACTTACAGCCTGGACTGGAAATATAATGCAAGCAGTAAAGCCTACCATGGTCACCCTGAACAAAATAAAACTCAAAACAAAATTTTAAAATCCAGAAATTTAGAAAGCTGAACCTGCAAGGCTTGGTGTATTATGAAATGGCAGTGACAGGTCTTTTTTGGTCCAAAACTTGGTTGGGTCCTGAATTTTCTAAAAAAAAAGTCAAGTCATTTCTGTAAAGACATTTTTCACAAATTATAAAACTAGGTATTGGTATCTATCTTGATTTTTAAATTTATACCCTAACTAAATTACTAAAAGGATAGTCTTTCTCTTTTTTTTAATTTTATTTGTATAATTTTAAGGGGTACAAGTGCAGTTTTGTTACATGGATATATAGTGTAGTGGTGAAGTGGTATAAAGTCTGTGCTTTTAGCGTAACTATCACCCAAATAATGTACATTGAACCCATTATTATAATTTCTCATGCCTCTCCCCCCTCATCCTTCTGAGTCTCCAGTGTCTATTATTCCACACTGTATGTCCATATGTACACATTATTTAGTTTCCACTTAAAAGTGAAAACATGCAGTATTTGACTTTCTGAGGTGTTTCACTTAAGATAATAACCTCCAGTTCCATCCATGTTGCTGCAAAAGACATGATTTCATTCTTTTTCTCATAGCTGAATAGTATTCCATTGTATGTATATGCCATATTTTCTTTATTCATCCATTGATGGACACTTAGGTTGATTCCAAATCTTTGTGACTGTAAACAGCCCTGCAATAAACATACAAGTACAGGTATCTTTCTGATACAATAAGTCATTTTCTTTTGGGTATATACCTAGTAGTGGGATTGCTGGATCTAATGGTAGTTCTATTTTTAGTTCTTTGAGAGATCTCTATACTGTTTTCCATAGAGGTTGTACTAATTTACATTCCCACCAACACTGTATAAGCATTCCAAAAAGGTAGTTTTTAATTAATCTATATTCATTGCCACAAATGAAATAGAGTAAGTAAAGCTAGTCTGAGCATTATTTCTGTCTCTTTTTTCTTCTTCTGCACTCTTCTGCCCCTCCTTCTCCTCACAGATACTCAATGCCCCCAGGTACTGTGGTATCTCACTTGAACTTGCTTCCTCAAACTATATTCCATTCTCCTGACATTTCTAGTTTCTGCCTTTTTGCTCTGGTAATTCTTCCATCTGATTCAGGACCTGCTGTTTTCTAGAAGGGCAAGTAATTAATCAAGAAAACTAATTTGTAATAAATTATTCATAGAGGCTGATGTTAATAGAGGAGTGCTAATCTCCCAATCTTTGTTCCTTCCCTTTGTTTTATTCTAACAAAACCCTTTCTTTCCTAATTATTATAAAAATCATACATGCTTAATATATAAAAATTAGTAAAATATAAATGAAGTAAGAAAATAAAAATCACCCTTCCTTCTAAAAACCGTACCACTGTTAATTCTGCTATATCTTTCCATTCTTTTTACTATGTATATGTGTATATATACTTATGGTCTAGGTTGAACTGTGCTCCAGGAAAAAAAAAATATGTTCAAATCCTAACTCCCAGTATCTGTAACTTTATTTGGAAACAGAGTTTTTGCAGGTGTAATCAAGTTAAGATGAGGTCATCCTGGATTAAGATGGGCCCTAAATCCAATGACTGGTGTACTTATAAAAGGGAAATTTGGAAACAGACACACAGGGAAAAATATGAAGACGGAGGAAGAGATTGGCATTAGGCTACCACAAGCCAAAGAACACCAAGGATTATCAATAACCAAAGAAGCTAGCAGAGGCAAGGAACGATTCTTTCCTAGAGACTTTGGACTTCATTCCTTCAGAACTATGAAAAAATAAATTTCTGTTATTTTAAGTCACCCACTTTGTAGTAATTTGTTATGGCAGCCCTAGGAAATTAATAAAATATGTATTTTAAAAATACGATCCTCTAATACATATTATTTTATAATCTTTGTTTCTGATTTAACAACACATTACTGATGGTTTTCTATGGCACTATTTCACTTTAACAATCCTTTTAACTGGTAACTTGGTTTCCATTTATTGGATAAAAAATGATTTATTTAGTCAGTATCACATTGTTAGATATTTGGGTTATTACTAAATGCTACTCTTATAAATAATGTTGCCATTAACACCCTTTAATACTATAGTTATTAAAGTTACTTCTATTCCTAGAAATCTGGACAGGCTGTATAATTTATGCTTCTATCAGCAGTGCATGAATGTACCCATTTCCCAGCAATAATGGATTTTATAATTTGAAAAAAACTGTCAATTTTATAGGCCAAAAAAATAGCATAGTGTTTTGTTTACCTGTGAACAATGCCTGGGACATAGAAAGACTCAAAAAATGTTGGCTATCGTTTCATTATATTATTGTTAATACAGAATCTATCCATTCCCCATTTAATCTAAAATGTCCATTTCATCATTTACTAAATTTTTATATGCACTGAGATCTGAACTTTCTGATTTAGTACTGAATTTGTACCCCTGCTCTCATAATCTATACACATATGATCAAAAGAGTCCTGTAAAATATTCTTGACTTAAGCCACTGGAGTTACTCTAGTGGTATACATTTTAAGCAAGAAAGCAAGAAACCATCCATGGGATATGCATGGGAAAAAATTGGAGCAGACAAGTTTTTATCATATCCCCAAAATCACAACTGCTATCACAACCTAACCTTGGTTTCTTCACGTACCAAGAGGTAGCCTTGTCTTCTTCTGTCTCCTTTGAACAGGAGCCTCTAGATGCTCTTTGAGTTCTTCAGTTGGGGGCTCACTACCTTCAGATGGCCTAAGAACAGCAGTCTGAGCAAGGCCTTCCAAAGAAGCACTAGCTACAGAAAAACAGAATAGAAAACAATGGGATAACTTGAGCAGAGACTGAATCTTAAAAAGATGGGGGAAAAGGTGACTAGAATGTTTCCTGTATAATAACTCCTTCTCTTTCAGAACTAATTTGTGCTGCAAATCTTGATTTCTTCCCTCCTCACCTATAACTCTGGGCTTTAAACTGAAAAGAAATAAATGAGGGAATAAGAAAGGCTGAGGAAAAAAATGGGGGGAGCTAGAAAGAAAAGCAAAAGGTGGGAGGAGGAGAAATTGCCTCAGAACATCTAGAACTTTCAAAAATGTGAAAACAGTAAAAACTGAAACCATAGAGAACTCTCTTACTTGTCTACTGCCTTAAAATTTTTTATCAGTCTCTATATAGTTTAGTCCTTCATTAATAAATTAATGCATGACAAAGTCATCATGGATAATTGGAGTTATAAATCTATTCATTGACTCATTCATTTCAACCTCTTCTCTTATGAAATCATACTAAAGAATTTCAACACGTTTTGGCAGATTTGAATTTTACCTGTCTTTTTCACAAAAAAAAAGAAATAGAAATATATATATATGTTATTTTGTGTGTGTGTGAGACAGAGTCTTGCTTTGTTGCCCGGGCTAGAGTGAGTGCCGTGGTGTCAGCCTAGCTCACAGCAACCTCAAACTCCTGGGCTTAAGTGATCCTACTGCCTCAGCCTCCCGAGTAGCTGGGACTACAGGAATGTGCCACCATGCCCAGCTAATTTTTTTATATATATATATTTTTAGTTGGCCAGATAATTTCTTTCTATTTTTAGTAGAGACGGGGGTCTCGCTCTTGCTCAGGCTGGTCTCGAACTCCTGACCTCGAGCGATCCACCCACCCCAGCCTCCCAGAGTGCTAGGATTACAGGCATGAGCCACCGCGCCCGGCCGAAATACAAATATATTAATAAACAAATGAAAAAATGCTTAACCTCACTAGTATTTACAGAAATGTGAACTAAAATCAGCTACTTTTTGATTAGTAAATGAACAAAAAAAATTAAAAGACTGACATTGTCTGATGTTAAGGATTTAGAGAATGTGACACTCTGAAACTCCATTGGTGGTGAGAAAATAACTAAAGCTTTCTTGAAGACAATTTCGCAGAATCTATCATATCCATGTGCACGTGTCCTTTATGTAGTAATTCCACTGCTAGCAATCCGTTATACAGAAATACCTCTTCTTTCTTACCACCCACTTTTTTATGCAAAAGAACTGTAACATTATTTAGAGTAAAAAGTTTGAAATAACTCAAATGAACAACAGATCAGTGATTATGGTACATTCTCATCGTGTTAACATTATGAAGTCACTGTTTAAGAACACAAAACTCTGTGTATTAAGGAATAAAGAGTACATATACAATATGATTCCTTTTATGTAAAAACAAAAACAAAAATACTAGCACCAACCACAGAAACCTTTTAGGATTGTGTGAGGTCACAAGTAAAGTGTGAAGTTATAAAGGATCAGTTAAAGGTAACTTTGAGGTTTCAAGCCTGAGTGCTGGGAAAATGGCAGGCTCTATTAACAGAAAATCATGAGAAGTAAAAATTGATTTACTGTTGAAGGTGATGATGGATTCTGGATGTATTGAGTCTGAGTTACTGATACAACACCCAAATTATTAGTGGATAACTAGGGCCAAAAGAAGTTCATAGTATCTGTCATCATTGGAGTTTTAGTACTTCAATGATGATGTGGCCTTGTCTTCAGACTCATGCTCTAATATAGGTATTTTCTGACTGATATGGGGGATTTAAGAACTCTGTGTCTCTAAATCCAGTAACTTGTTCAAGGGTCTGTAACCAATCATAGCTTAAAACAACTTATGGGATAAAAGACCTCAAAGGGTCCAAAAATACTGCTTAAGTAAGAGCTAGGTGGCGCAACCTTTTATTCTATGAATGCTTCTAGATTCTCCTCAGGCTGCCCACTGCTTCAAACTGGCCTTAACTCTCCTCAACAAAGCCGTGATGTGAAGCTGGTGGGGCCTTGCCTTTCCCTGATCTGTGATGTTTATCATGCCTGAGGTCCTGGGAAAACTTGTGATCCCACACAACAGAGAATAACTTCTTACCTAGTGTGTTTTTTGTCCTGGGCTTCTTTTTCTTAGGACGATTAAGTGGAATGTCATCTATAAAACAGAAAAAACATCAATAGAAAGGGCTGCCTAAAATGCAATGCAGAGAATAGTCAGAAGAGAACTTCTAGTAGGGAAGAACTTTCCCTCTCTTCCCTGGGTCTAGCCAACTTCTATTCAGCAGGGGAGAAGGCAAAAAATTGACAAGGTCAAAGAGAGCCCATAGTGTGTCACCAGTAGTGCACTGCTGGTCAGTAATGTTAGAAACTGTGACACAGAGGCTGGGCGTGGTGGCCTATGCCTATAATCCTAGCGCTTTGGGAGGCCAAGGCAGGAAGATCGCTTGAGGCCAGGAGTCGGAGACCAGCCTGTGCAACACAGTGAGACCCCATCTCTACAAAAAATTTTTAAAAATTAGCCAGGCATGGTGGTGCCACAGCTACCTGTAGTCGCAGCTACTCGGGATACAGAGGCAGGACTGCCTGAGCCCAGGTGGGTGAGGTTGCAGTGAGCTATGATGACGCCACTACACTCCAGCCTGGGTGACAGAGCAAGACCCTGTCTTTAAAAAAAGAAAAAAAAAAAAACTGTGACACAGAAAGTGGGCGCAACAAATATTCATCTGATCCCCTATACTTCCCAGGCCTCTTGCACTTAGGTGTGGCTTATGACTGGTTACTGGCCAATAGGCTGTCAGCAGAAGTGATGAGTCATCTGGGGGCCAAAACATTGAAAAAGCCAGTGAGCAACCCTCCAACTTTTTCTTCCCTTGCTATGGCAAAACTATGGGTAGAAGTGGTCTGAGTTACTACATCATTAGTAAAGAGGTAGTAGAAGGCAATTGTCCTGGATTGTTGCCACAGTGGACTTTGCACTAATTAAAAATAACCCTGTGTAAGGTTATTAAGTGACTGAGATTTGGGGGTTATTAGTGTAGCATAACTTTGCCTATTCTGACTAAATGAGAGATAGGCAGGTGCAGTCCCTACTACAGAGCTATAAACTAGCCAACAGTTATATTCTGGGTGACTCTATTCAGAGATGAAGCGCTTCTATAATGGTAAGGTCATCTAGTGTTGTACATCAACCATAATTTAAAAATGGCAATCAAAGGAGAGTATTATGGTAAAAAAAGATACTGTAGAATTACAAATTATGGCATTCAGATTCAATTTTAAGAGAAACAAACTAAGGAATCAAACTAATTTTTGAACACCAAGTACTATTTTTAGAAAATTTTACATTAACAGTAAACTAACTCACCTTGAATAGGACTTCACATGACACCAACCAAATTTAATCAGGACAAAGAAAATAAAAAGAAACTATTAATTAGAACGCTATTATATTGTCACACTAAAAACTGACTTAAAGAATTACAAATCTAAAATAAAATTGGCTTTCACACATCAGCTAGTTTACAAACTTATTGTTTATAAGTATTATAAAAAACTGTTTAATAACACCAATAAAATAACCCCGGTATTTTCTGAACCTACATATACATATTCCCTACTGTCTATTAATAAAGTAGATTAAGCAGATTAAGAACTCTTATTTGTCACTGATTAAAGTCAGCTTAAACTCTAAGGAAACTATTCTAGCAAACAAAAGAGGATCAGAATTCTGATAAACAAGACACTAAACCATTCAGAATGGATTTATTATCCTACTAGGTTGACATTCAGGCTTTTAAATAGAACTTTAAATAAAAAACTTATAAATAACTATAATTAATGATTATTTAATTATAACTTATTCTTATATCTGTAGGTTTTTCATCTTTAAAATTTTAGGAAGTCTTTTCCTAAGATTTTCAGGAAGTATTTTCTGAATCATAATTTTGCAATGGTACTAGTCAATTTTTCTACTTTATTCATTTCACATTTTTAAAGCTCAATAATGAAATTACTATAATTTTTACCTTGGTACAGGTGGAAGGGTTCGTGGAGGACGCTGTGAGGGAAAAAAGAATAAAATTGCTTGTAAGTAAAAGCCTAGAGCATCTTTACTTCATATATCTCAAATATCAGAAAAGCATTCTTTAAAAACCTGTTGTTCAGACATGACAGAAAAATATAATGGAAGAGACTAGGATCTTCAAATCTTTTGATAACCCTGTTCATCAGTGAAACCTGGGAGGTACTGATGAGAAACAGGTTGGCAATTTTAAATTTGTTCTATCATTTCTAAATTTCATATAAAATTCCTTCCTTCCTATGTTTCTTTCTAGCTATAGGCCAGACCTTGTACTAAGCATTAGGGATACGCTAATCAACAAAACAGAGAGATTAAAGCAACATGGAACTTACACCTAATGGTTAAGTATTAAAAGACAATGTTGAAAATATATATGAGATAATATGTACAATTATATGTATTACATATGATAAAATGTATACTTATATGTTTCTCATATATATGATAATGAATGAGGGAGAATGAGGCATCTACTTTAGTTAAGGAAAGTAGGAGGCAACATTTCAGACAAATACAAAGCCCTTTAGGGGAGACTGGGCTTGAAATGTTCCAGGTAAAAGGACAGCAATGCTGCAGCACAGTTACCAAGGAAAGGCAGGCAAAAGCCAGATTAACTAGGGCCTCGTAGACTAAGAGGAGTTTGGATTTTGTTTTAATTCAGTGGGAAAGCAATGGAGGTTTTAAACCACATAGTAAAATACTTTTTTAAAAGATCACTTGAATATAGCGTGAAGAATGGATTTTAGGGCAGAAAGAATAGACGGGAAAGCCTTTATAAATGCTGTTTTATATGCATAAGAAAGTCGTGTTTGTAGTTCAGAGAGCATTACAGTTAAGAAGCATTCTGGAATCTTTCAAAATAAAATACTAACAGAAATGTCTACAAGTCAATTTAATGTTCCAAGTATCTCATGCTGCTTGCAGAAGACATTGATTCAAAAGGGCGAAATTTTAGACATTCTCGTAGTTTGTTCCCTTTAGTTCAAACACTAGATTAATACAAATGCTACAAGATTAGGACAAGGCACACTGTCTAAATACCATTCGGTAGTCAAAATTACAACTGGAAAAAAAAGTCACATGAAAGCGCTATTGTTCTAAGGATGCTATGAAGCACGTTCTGTCACAGGACCCAGTTCGCATAACTCCTCATTTCAAAAGTCCCGCAAAAATGACGTTTCACCCATCCAGAGCCCCAAACCCTAAGTCGCTCAAAAGTAGGACAGCTCAACTGAAGACAAAGATTCTAACATCTCAAAAGTAACTAAGACTCGCTTACCACCTGCTTCTTCCCCATTCTCTCTTTCGCCGGCCCCAGGCGCAGGGCGCCACACCCCGCCCCGCCCCGCCCGGCCGGGCGCGCAGGCGCAACGCGTCATCGGGCTGCGCCGCCCAGGCAGCTCCCAGCCGCAGCCCCCGGGGGAATTTGGGACGAGGGGTCCGCGAGGACCTGGCCTGACCTCTCCAGACTAGCCCTGCAGAACAAAGGGGCCTCGGACTCGGGGCTGACGCGCCCAGTAGCAGAGGTCCAGCGCGCGCAGGGCTGCTATCACTGTTTTCCTGTGGTTTTCTAAGTGGTTGCAGTGATTTGTTTGGGGGGAGGGAGGACGTGAGGGAAGGCCTTGATTAAAAGTCTCCGCAGGCAAACAGTGATCTCTTTTCTGAGTGGCTAAAAACCGTCTCCTCCGGTAGGAGTCTGTAGGAGAGGCCTTGCTGGCAGCATCGGAACCCGCCGGGCCTGGGCAGCGGAGAACGGAGGCGTTGTCTTGGCAACGTGGACTCAGGTCCCGGAAACTTTCGGCTCCTCTCCTCCGGGAGTTCGCGTCCCGGCCTCGCCCGACCTCTGTCCAACCCTGCGAACGCTAAAGGGGTGGATGCGCTCACCCAACGATCAGGGCTCTTCCCTAGTGAGCCCCAGCTCGTTGGTGTCGGCCCGCCCCGAGGATAGCTGCTTTAGGGCATCCTCTGTCTCGCCACCTCTTGTGACCGACGCGCCCCTCACTGCTCACCAAGGGTCCCTCCTCCAGCCGAGGGCCCGAGTCGGTCCTCATGATGCTCTTTGCGGGGCCCCCTCAGCGCAACCGCCGCCCGCCCGAGCCTAGCTCCCCGTGACGCCGCTGCCTCCGGGACCTGCGGGAGGCGGGGCCTTCGCGGTGCCTGGCGAGGCCAGGTCCCCGCCCGCCTCTGCACTGCGAGGCCCCAGGTTCCTAGGTGGCTGGGTTAGGGACAAACTCATTTGTTGCTCTGGGGAATTCCGTGCGGGCCTGGTAGTGGGTGTGGATTAATATAAGCTATTCTTACATTTTCTCCAGTTTCTTATCCTTTCTTAGACAAGTGTGTAAATCAAGTTTGGGAAAACTTTTTCTCAAAGAACCGCAACATAAAATCAAATCTGAGCTCACGTAAATATCATAAAAAACGACTTAATTTTCGTGTTTTTGTTTGGTGGGTTTTTTTTTTTTGTAAGAAATAAACCTTTTTCACTTTAAAAAAAACTACAAATATTTTGAATCACACACTCTATTTTATAGTTTAAAAAGAGATAGAAAGGATGGATGAACCGTGTGGATATGGAGAAAGAATGATGCAAAAGATTAACAGATACAGGAGCAGGGAGAGTGACTGGAAGTCTCAGATCCAGGGGAAGAAAGAGAAACAAGACTTTGTAATAGCATCCTCATCTTGCGGTTTTCTCATTTATAGGTCTCTAGGACTAGTCCATTGCCCGTTCCGAATTTAGGCATACATGTGGATATGGGCTTTTAGGAAAATTAGTAATTGTTACAGCTCTGATAAAAATAATTATTTCCGTGTAGCCTGATTTGTAAATAATGAGGGCAGTGTAGTTTCTGTGGGTTTTGATGTTAGATGTGAAATGTGTATATTAACCTTTCTTGCTGAGTTAGTAAAGTAGGCACTTTCTGCAAAAAAAAAAAAAAAAAATTTCGTAAAACAAAGTTTCATAAAGTAAAATACAGTTTCTGAAATTAAATACTGCTTATTTTATTTAGGAAAAATCATTTTATCTGACTCTTACAAAGACCATATGAAATTCATGAAAGGTTCTCATACTCAGTGATTTAACATTATTCATATTATTGCCACTGCTGCACATGAGGAAAAGGAAAAAGATATTCCCTAAGAGTCAAATACGTAACTACATACCTGTACAATACAGTTTTTTTCAAATGAGATTAATTAATAAACTGCTACACTTTTAAAGTTGCATGCATTATAATGGGTCAAATACTGCTGTTTTAGATTGCAGCTGTTATTCCAGATCTCTGTAACAAGGATACAGTGTTAAAACTCCGGCATTACCCAGAAGGCCTCATTAAGACTCAGTACCAGAGGAAATCCATGTTGCTGGTACCCACTGAGGCTCTTCCTGAGCCTTCTGTATAACAGACAACAATTGGGCACATGCATCTTGCAAGTTGTCATTGACGATCACATGATCAAAAAATTGGCCAAACTGAGTCTCCATTTTCTGGGCTAACTCCTCCATTTCTTGTAGGTCTTCATCCTTCAGAAGAGATATGGATAAGAAAGAAAGAAAAATATGGATAGCACAGACTTTATGAGGCAAACAGAAAAAAATATACAATTTATTGTCACATTCAATTGTGAAGCTATTTATAAAACCAATTAGGTCAACTAAAGGTCTTCTGAACTACAGAACTTAGTTTTCAATCTTTAGTCTTACTTAATGTCTGGTCAATATTTTGTAGATTACTCTCCTCAACTTCCCCATGTGGACTTAAATTATTTTACTCTATTATCTAAACACTTGAAGCTCTTAAACCATACACAACATAAAATCAAAGAAAATTTACTAGTTTAAATAAAACTTAAACATAGATTTCGAATGAACATTAATCTGATAATAACATTATTTTGCAGATACAAAATGGCCACTTTGAACATGTGAATGATACGACCTGGTTCTGCTGAGTTGAGCATATCCTTTGCTTCATGATGACTTAATTCACCTATAGTATTGTCTGTTTCTACTACTATGAAATGTTCACTCAATGAAGGTCATTTGGCCTTCACTTGGCACTAATACATTAAATTCATTTCTGTTATTTTCTTATTTATCTATGACAATTAAAATAGTACAACTTGTTACCAGTGCAATCTTAAATACAAATGCAGGCACTGAAATCTTGCAGCAGTACTCCTTTACAAGGTGACCATACATATGATCCAGAAACAATTTTGTTAATTTGTTTAGACTGCCATAAAAAATGAGAATACAATTTTAAATGCCCACAAGACTCAGAAAATACATCCTTAGACTCCACTCTTCCAAAGGCAAACTGGAAAATGAGACTTTCATAGTCATTGAAAAAAAAAGAAGTTAAAAATAATGAGATAAAAGATAATATAAAGATACCTCATGCTTGCTTTGGCAGCACATATACTAAAATTGGAATGATACAGAGATTCATATGGCCCCATGCAAGGATGATATACAAATTTGTGAAGCATTTATAGTTTTAGTTTCAGTTTTTGCAAGGTGAAGAAATTCTGGAGATGTTTCACAACAATGTGAATAAATTTAACACTACCAAACTGCACACTTAAAATGGTGAAGATAGTAAGTTTTATATTATGTTTTTTACCCCCCACACACAGACACAAAATAAGTGGCTGTAATATCTTGATCTGGGTGCATATAAATGTAAAAATTCATTGTACACTTAAGATTTATGTACCTTTAATGTTATGACTCCAAATATTTAAAGTAGACTTAATGTAAAGTATATATATAACTGGAAAAATCCCACCTATTCTAGGATGAGTTCACTGATTAACCCACCTGGCTTGGCCCCTCTATTATTACCATCATAATTAATAAGCATTTTTGTGAGATACCTCATATTACAGATGAGATACACTCACTATAGCATCTTTAAAGTAAACTTCCAAGTAAAAATAATCTGTTTAAAATACAAATATCAGGCTTGTACACACCCAATTTCTGTGTTGCTTTGCAAACTGTGATTTGAGTTTTTTTTTTAAGCTAGAGCCCAAAAAATAAGGATAGCATCATAGTATTTATTAAACTTTATTTTGATATCTGTAAGTAATATCCAGTAAAAGGGATAAATCATAAAGGCATTATTCATTAGGAACAAAAATGATATTCTGCAACAGGGATCCTGTGGAACAATATAATAATTTTTATTGAGGGTCATCTGGGGAGGGGGTTGAAGAAGGAGGAGGAGGATGATGAGATCTGAGGTCCTCAGCCATGCCCAACCTGGATGCCCCCAGTCTTGAAGTCACTGAAAGCAATAAGGTGATTTTTGATTTGATCTTACCTTGAACTTCATGTCCACAAAGTAGTCGGTAATAATCTTGGCATTTTTCCGAGATTGTTTCATATAACTCATGGTAGACGGCTTTATAAATATGACATAGGGCTTTAGCTCATGAGTTCGAGCCACTTGAATATCCTACACAGAAAAATGCACATTTAAAAACAGAAGTCCCTGCCCATCTCTATTGATATGGGGAATAATAAGAGTGAAAATAAATAAATAATAAAAACAGAAGTCCTAACTTCCTTGAGTCAACATGAATGTTCTAAAATTTCTAAGACTAGAAATTAGCAATTATTTTTAGCCAGAGTATAGTCTTATG
Source organism: Eulemur rufifrons (assembly GCF_041146395.1). Taxonomy (NCBI): domain Eukaryota; kingdom Metazoa; phylum Chordata; class Mammalia; order Primates; family Lemuridae; genus Eulemur; species Eulemur rufifrons. Next base: position 31,000,359 of record NC_090983.1, on the reverse strand, counting down.
TCCTTAATTCTAAAAAACAAACATTTTAATAGTTTAGAGGTGGCATTCTGGAATCAAAATTAAGTTCAAATCTTCTTTCTCTTACTAGCTATGACTAGCTATTGAAATCTTACTATCTGAGTGAGATTTTATATATGACAGAATCTTTTCTACTGAGAGGATTCTGTACATGATTTCATATCACAAAGACAAAGACTCTCAAGATGGATAAGCTGTTTCACCCTCATTTCCCTTCCCTCTTGCTGATATCTCACATTGGATACTACTGCCGTCTTCACGCTGACCCCCAGCTTTGACTCACGTAAGAACAAATCTCTCCCCTGATTCTCATCAGCATACAAAGTATATTTTTAAATGACTAAGGAACACACAAAGATTATAAAAATTAGGCCTACAGATTGCATGTTCTTACCTTAACTTGGTCACCTCTGCTCCATTCCACATAATGTCTCAGGGAAAAAGGCACAGATACAACAACACAGAAACCTCATCTCCTTCTGTAAAGCCACATCTTGCTTCCTCCACAAGAAGTTACCTTAATGCCTTTGTGATCAAGGTCAAAGCAAGAAAGATTCTAACTTTTCTTTATGGCCACCCACTCAGTTCTGCTTTTGTATTTAAGAAGCAAGACTTCTTCACCAATTAAAAACCAGATGTTGGCAACTGATGCTTCAAATAAAATCTTAGACATGACAAGTGGTCTTATTCTTAAAAAGCTAACAGAATAAAATGTTTCAACTATAAACTACAGCATGTACACAAAATGGATGATGGACGACATGGATTCATGACTGGGAAGGTGAGAAACATTCCACCATGGACCCACCTGAGGCTCTAAGTCCATGACACAGATCTTTCCTTCATCAAGGACTGCTTGAACAGCATCCATACTAGTGCCATACAGGTGGCCTTTGTACTCACCATGCTCCAGCATCCTGCAAGAGTGAGACAAAGAAAACAAGAACTCTTTCTACAGGTAAAATAGGAGTAGTAGCAACCTGAGAATAAACTCCAATAGAATTGAATAAAAATATGTGGACTTTGCTAGGACAAAAAAAAAAAAAAAGAATAGATATTCAGTAGAAGAAAAAAAAATAAGGAGATCTAGGATTTATCCACTTCCTCAAATTCTCTAAAATTTACATATCCCTTTCTGAACCAAATAAGTTGGTATACTAGTATAACAGTGCACATTTCCTTGCTTAACTCTTCAGAAACAAAAAGAATTATCTCCAGGAGTTTTGGACAATACATAGGAATAGGGAATCTAGTTTGAATGTAAACAACCAGAAGTAAAAATTAGCTTCTGACCTCTACTTTACCTGTGACTATATATGAGGCTTTCAAATGTTTCCTTTGACACAAAGTGATACTCACACCCATCCATTTCATAACTCTTTTTGGAACGAGTAGTATCTATGAAAAAAAGGAATTAAAGGTTTCAGAGTCTTCAAGATGTTTTGATTTATTACCAATATGCATTTAGATAAAGATATCCAATCAAAATAAACAAATACATAAACAAACAGATAAATAAAATGCTAGAACCAAAAATAGGGAACCTGAATTGGTGATAAAAAAGTAGAAGTTCTCGTATCAAAACCAGTTAATCTATAAACCTTTATTGAGTCCTCATGGTGAGGAAACGAATGTACTAGGTATTAAGCCAGGATAAGAATGGTCTAAGAGAACACCTGCTATTACTTCAAAACAGACAGTAGAGAATTATATGTGAACCCTAAGATGCCTAAAGGCTTCCAGGTAGCAAAATCAGCAATATCTAACATTTGCATAGTGCATTTCCCATGATCTCATTTCATCCCAACACTCCTAGCCAGGTAAAATATTATTTATCTGTATTTTACTGTTTAGTAACTTAGAAGCTTAGAAGCTTTTGGAGAAATGTGCTCACATTCATTAAGACTAATAAAAAGTAAAGTTGAAATTAGAACCTAGGTGTTCTGACTGTGCCTAGACTAATGTTTTCTATTACATCAGATTCTCACATTTGGACTGGAGAAAGCTAAAAGCCCATGACACTCTGCGGTCTTGCCCAGATGCATTAATACCCAAATGGTGATTAGTTTTAGGGATCTCTCTAGAAGGGAACAATTGGCTGAGTCCAGATTCAGTCTGATTCTTTGGTATGGCCACTTTGATTATAGACTCTTCAACTTAAAAAGCACCTGGTATAGAATACAGGAGTTCATCACATATCTAAAAGTTATTTGTTGTCTGTTCATCCATTTATTCAATTAATGTGTGCTGAGTGCCTGCTATGTTCTTAGGTTCTTAAAACATAAAGGTGAATAAGACACAGTTCCAACTCTGTGTCCTCTATGCTGCAAAGCTAGTCCCTTAATCTGTATTACAACAAATTCCCCTTATTCATAAAGAATGTATGTGTTTGCATTTGACAAAGTTTAAGATTAAATGGATCAATACCTGATGATATCAACATATGGAAATGATCAAGTAGGAGTTTGCGACAGGCCCTAAGTGAGCAAAGGAGTTACAGACCTTCAAGGGGCTCAAAAAGTAAATGCCATCCTTGGGGTCATCTTTGTTTTTTCCTTATTCAAGCTCCTCTTCAGATCCTTAGAGTTCTTACAACAACTCTACATGGATAAGGTGAACATAGAGAAAAGTCTGGAAGATCACATCTTAGGAATTGGCTTAGGAGTTGGTAGTGGAGAAGGAGAAATAAAGGTGACACAGGTAAAAGGAAATGAGAAAATGCCATTTCAAAAACTATCATGTATTGTACTTATAAATTTATATAAAGTTATATGAGCAAATATCAACATTTTCAGATAAAATAGACAAGGCATTCAAAGAGTCAAGCACAGTGCTGGAAAGATAGTAAGTACTGAATGTATGTTAGCTATCATTGCTAAATATTAGTTGTCCTGAAAGCTTATCTATATGATTTGTTAAGAAATAGAAAAAAGACAGAATTACCTTTTAAAAGCCTAGCTGGCTACACACCAGTGAATCAATTCTCTTTATTAACCTACACATAGTTATAAATACTTAATGACTATCCCTTGTGTCTTCTATTTTTACATCAAAGATGATATGACATATTAAGTGAGATCAGTAAAGAGGCAAAGAAAGTTTTACCAAAACATGAACTGCTATGAAAGAAAAACACAACATACGTGGCACAGCACTTTGAAAATGGCTGGGATTAAATTTAATAAGTTGTCTTCTCAGTTCATTTACTCCAACACCAGATGGTCCTAAACACAAAAAGTCACATACAGAAATCATTAGATGTGGATAAATATAATTATGTGGTAAAATCATCATTTCAGTCCTTCTATTGAAGAAACTTGGGAGCAAATGGTTTTAGGAAAATAATGTTAACTTCCTTCCTCACGAATTGGAACAACTCCAGAAAACTCTTAGGAATTTTCCTGGTAACCCATGGAGTAACCCACACTGCTTCAACATTCCGAAATGAGGTTGGGAACTGCAGGAACCTCTCACCCCAGTGAACTTCGTCTAATGTTGGATGCCATGAAAATTAGCTAGTCTCATTTTAGACAATCTGAGAGATCTGCCTTCTTCAAATGAAGTTTCTATGGTATCACAACCAGAAATCAGCCTCAACAATCATAGGTTCTGTGGCTTTTAGAGTTCAGGGGTCCATTTCTGATAGGTGGTTGAATCAGGACCCCATTTCCCCATGAATGGCTGACTTCATGGGCATAGGACCTGTGCAGTTTTACAGGGCCTGCGCTTAGAAGGATACCACACTTGGATTAATGCTCTCCTATAGCATCTTAAAATCCTTAATAATTTTTGAACAAGGGGCCATTGTATTTTCATGTTGCACTGGCTCCTGCAAATGATATAGCTGATCCTGGCTTTAAGGCATGTCGTTCTGCTCTTCAGGGGCCTTCCCTGCTCACAGCTGAACACACAGACAGGATGGCAGTAAGATATAAGTTGCTACTGCTGCAGGGACCACCAGCTTTGTAGAAGTCTTGGACACAAAAGCAGGTGACCCCAGCGCTGTATCTGTCCTGATCTTTAGCACCAAAGATACAGTCCACAAGATTTTAGATACTTTTCAAAAAGAGATAGTTATATATTTCTTAGGGAAATGGAATTTAAGGATTTATTTTCATGATACAGATTAATGACCAGTCTAGGGGAACACTCACCTATGTTCATAGAACAAATTTTAAACAGGCAAAAAAAAAAAAAAAAATTATAGTTATATCCTCATCATGATACAACTTATCATATAAGTTCATACACACTATGGGATACCACACTCAATTGTAGACAAAAACAGCTTCATACAATAAAGTGTTATTTATAAACACACATTAAAAAATAGGATTTTATTTATTTATTTATTTATTTTTTTGAGACAGAGTCTCACTCTGTTGCCCGGGCTAGAGTGAGTGCTGTGGCGTCAGCTTAGCTCACAGCAACCTCAAACTCCTGGGCTCAAGCAATCCTTCTGCCTCAGCCTCCCGAGTAGCTGGGACTACAGGCATGCACCACCATGCCCGGCTAATTTTTTGTATATATATATTTTAGTTGTCCATATAATTTCTTTCTATTTTTAGTAGAGGTGGGGTCTCACTCTTGCTCAGGCTGGTCTCGAACTCCTGACCTCGAGTGATCCACCCGCCTCGGCCTCCCAGAGTGCTAGGATTACAGGCGTGAGCCACCGCGCCCGACCGGATTTTTTTTTTAAAGGTATTCGTACAGGGGTCCATAAAGAGTTCTACTTTACCACTACTCCCAATGCAAGACAGTTGAATCTAGAAGGAAAACTTGCCACGGTGAGGAGCGTGCACGCACAGACATACCCACGAGCACTACGAGGCGGTGCCTGTCTGAAGGGCGTCGCTGGTACCTCACCACCTCCTCGTAAGGGGCGCCCACTGCACTGTAGCAGCCGCCAGCGCAGCACACGCTGGCGCGCAGCCGGCTTAGGTAAGACTTCCTGCGACACAGGCGCATGCTGCGGCGGAAACCAGCTGGAGAGGGGGACACGCACAAAACATGAGATCTAGGGCAAGAGGGATTACTTCTTGCTTCAAATCTGATGAAACCTGTAGCAACTGTGATCCTCAAGTGTTAGTTAATATAATCATGTCTGGCTGAAATTAGAAGATAGGAAGCCATATGAGGGGAAAATAACAGAATGCCCTGTGTTATCTGTAAGGTGCATCCAGCACCCGCTGTGTGCCAGGCATTGTGCTTGGTACTGGAGATAGAGTGGTCGGCTCAGCTAAGACCACTTCCTCTCAACATTTACGTTTTGTGAAGCAGGAAGTAAACAAAAACAACAAAAAATAAGTGCTTAGAGGAAGAGTGAGTGGGCAGAGAGTGATGAGGGCGCTTTTGCAGGCAGGCAGTGTGATTAGAGTATCTCCGCAAAGTGAACAGATGCGTGAATGAAGCAATGGAGTCAGCTAAGAAGGCCTCTGCTGGGAAGAGCAAGCCAGGCTGAGGGAAGGGCAATGCAAAGGTGCAGAGCAAGGGACTGTGCTGAGAATGTCTGAGGAAAAGCAAGGGCACCTGGAGAGCTGTAAGGCAGTGAGCAGGAGGGGGCGTGGCAGGACATGGGGTTGGAGAGGGAGCTGGAGCCAGATCACACCGGGCCTCAGCAGAGTGGTGGATTGTGGAGCCTCTGGATGGACAGACGAGAGACCTGGCCGGGGTGGGGGTGGGGAGACGTGATTTGATTCATGTTTCTGAAGGATTCCTCTGATTGCTGTGAGGAGGGTGTAAACTGTAGGGGGAGCAAGTGTTGCCTCAGGGGAGAGCAGTTAGGAAGCTACTGCTGTGGTCTGGGTGAGAGATGATGGTGGCTTGGGCCAGGGTGGAAAGTGGAGCAGCCTCGTTATTCCCATTTTTCAGATGTATACACTAAGGCACAGACAGGTTGGGTGGCTGCTTAGGACTGTGTGATCAGTGACAAAGTTTGACATATTACTCATGACTTCTGACCCCCTAGACTTTGCTTAATCTTTCAAATCACCGGGCTTTCTGGTATTTTCAGAGGTGTTTCCAGGGCCTCTCAGCAGATAGAGCTAGGACTATATGTGTATGTATAAATATTAATACACACACGCGCTTACATCTGTATTGCATCTATATATATTGAAAACCCTGAGTTCCCACCAATACCCACAATGCCAATCAAACATTACATGATTCATTCTAGCCTTCCCCTGTCCATATATGTAACTGCCTTCCCTAACAGTGAGAACCCTGGCTCTTGTCTTCAATACATTTGGCCATTATATCAATCAAGAGCACCTGTGTAGAAAGAGAGTCAGACAGCATGGCAGAAAGCATCAGAGCCCAGACTAAATGAGGATGGCATCTTTGTAGAGGCTGTGGGCTATCAGAGGCCAAGAAATGGCAGCTGCTCTCCTTACTTTACTCTGGCTCTGACAACCTGCACCAGGCCACCGTAGCCCCCTGCACAGATGCCCCCGTCACGCTACTCAGGCTCTGATGTCCTACCCCACACTCCTTACTCCCCACCCTTGTGTAGCTGCTTACTCTCCCCAACCCTACCCAATGGCTTTTGAACTGAATGATTCTGGAAGCAATGTAGAACGGTGGCCCCGATGATTCCAAAGTGCATCCAGGCTTGGGATCCAGCCTTCTAGTTCACAGCCCCTGCAGCTCTGCTGTTCTCCCTGCCTCCCTGAAGCAGGAAGCCTAGAGTGATTTTAAATGAGTGGTGCCTGGTCCTTCAGAAAGCTCTGGCCAGATGACAGATTATAGATATGTGGCCACAAAAAGTGAGCTTAGTAGTCAGATAATTGGTCTCTTTAGAGTAAGATAAATAGGTTATGGAACAGTCTGGAAGAAAACAAAAATATTTGTGTTTGATGAGTAATTAAGAGATACCCAGTGGAAATTAGATGAATAACAATGAATAATCAGATCAGAATATTGAAAGAAAAAATGGATGGAGGGAAACAAGAACAAGGAACAAGTTAGAAATGTTCATCAGCAAAAGAAGCCTTCAGAAGAGCATCAGGCTGGTATGAACATAACTTAGCAAGTGACGAAGACCTGCTTCTTATTAATCATCACGTACCGATAAAGACTTTCTGACCATAGCCAACAAATTCCTCCTTGTCTGGAACACAGAGAACAGAATATATGAGGGCAAGGAGAAGTTCACTTAGAACAAATGCATGAAATCATCTTCAGATTTTCAAGTGATACTACTTCAGTAGATGACAGTACAGTTGAATTTATCCTTGAGTGACTTATTGAAGAATGTTCTAAGCACTTTCCATCCTATAGTCCACACCCACAAACCATAGAGAGACACTTTACAGAATTTTAGCATTACACTGAATGTAGTCTGTCTCGTATGGTTGAGAACAAAAAGCTATTTTAGGCTTGTCTAAAGCTGTAAGAAAGATATTGAGTCATAGTAAAAACATAAAAACTGGGTATACATTTTTAAACATACTGTAAGAAAACTGATTTTTAAAAAGTAGATAAATTGGCTTTGGCTTTAACTGATAGATATGATGTTACTACAGGTCCTATACTTAATCTCTTAACTAGATGTGGATTATTTTCTCCCTTTTAGAATGGTTCACTCTATTAAAATTAGCATTTGTTCTATGGCTACCAGTTGTTTCTGATTGGCCAGGAATCTGAGAGACAAAGTGAGGAGAACTGTGCCCACCACCTCTGAGGCATCTAGAGCTAATACAAACTCCTGTTTCTGCTTCTGCTGGGGGTCTCAGAAAAATTATTATAAATCCCAGGAAAAATGTTATAAAAATATCATTTTCAAATTACTTTTTACTTAAGTTCCTTGTTATTTATACAATTCTATTCTGATTATTGGAACAATATATAAATAGCATTTGTTCATAGAATAAACTAACATATACCTTTCTTTCTTAACCTTTTTTTAAAAATGCATTTTAAAATACCAAAAAAACACAGTAATATCAATTCCATCTTCTGGTGTGTAAGTACATTTTCTAACTGAGATATGTCAATAAGTTAAAAAGGAAATGTTTATTTAGGGATAGATTCGTAAAGCTTAATTACTTTCATTGTTCATTTAAAATTTTTTTATGAAATTGTATCTTTAATTGTTGACTTCACTCATAAAATATCATATCTCCACCTTAAATGTTATCTTGTCAAATATTTACTTTGAGGCACTGAAGGATCTTAAACATAGCTCTATTTGGCACATCCAGGAAATAAAAACAAAAAATTACCTTCTGAAAGTTCCTCTGGATGTTTGGGTAAGTGCAAAAACAGACATGAAAAAGTTAAGCCTTTGAGAAGATCAAGTTAGCCGTCAAATCAAGGCAAATGACATAAGTGAGCCATTCCCGTTACCATTAGCAGTAACTTAACTTGTGTAAGGCATGGCAAGGCAAATGAACAGCACACAGCTGGGAACTTGGAAACCGATTTGACCTGACGCTGCTGCTCTGGGACAATAACTTTTCCTGCAAGTTGTCTAAGACTCTCCCTGAAGGCTTTTTATCCATAAAGACTCTACTTGGTTGGCATAAAATGGGGCTTGAAAGAGAGCAATTATAGGAAGGAAACGGACTTGAGCTTTCTCGCTCTCCCCCAGAGGTGATGTTGCTGCAGCCCTGGGAAGGGGAGGAAGTGGCAGAAATGGCATGGGGGTAGACGCTGCAGCAAGACGTGAAATGCAAGGTATCTCAGGGGTGCATTATTAAAACAAAAGCAAAATCCATTAAAAAAAAAAGGAACTGGTGGACACGAGAATAAGAAAGTGTTCTAGTAAGTAACAACAGATCAGATTTATTTGTGCATGATAAGAGAAAGAGGAGAGTTGCCTTAATTGAGGTAGGGATAATATGACAAAGCAATTAGAGGCCAATGGAATGGAGAAAATGAGGCAATATACGTGGACTCAGGTGAGTAATGTTAATATGCCCCAGCAGGCTGGCAGTTTTTAAAAAATACTCTGTGGGACCTATTTTGTTTCTAATGATGTCAACATTATTTTGAGGGATAGACACTTGATACCTACCATTTGTCAATAATAAATAATGTATTATTAAAGAAAAATAAAATTAATTCAGTATAGATACCACACTTTCCAGTTTATTTACTATCAATATGGAATAGACAGGATGTGTGGAATAAGTTATTCAATAATTGTAAGGCAATGTCTGTATTCTGTTTGAATGTCTCTCTCCATAGTGACTGTCTTCTAAACCAGTGGGCTTTTCATTTTATGTCTTGTGAAAACTTACAGTGTATTAAAGAACTACCCATTTGTATTTGTAATGAATTTTGTCCAGCAGGACATGCAAAAGGTATGTGGGTCTGGGGACAATCCATTGTGCAGGGCAGTCTCATACACTCTAGAAATATCTACCATTCCTGATTCCTACCAGTTAAAAGCCAGCAGTGCCCTCATCATTGTGAAAACCAAAAAATGCCCCCACAGAATCCCAAAAATGCTGCCTCAGGGACAGTACTGGCCCTATGGAAAGCACAGTTGCTGTATTGTTTTAAAATAAATTTTATAATGCGTATTTGACATTGACAACATGATGTTGTGGGATACATATAGATGGTAAAATGGTTACTAGGATGAAGAAATTAACATATCTATCATCATAATTACTTTTTAATCTTATTTTACTGTTGATATATTTAAACAATTATTGTATCATAACTCTAAATATGTTTTCAAATTATACCAAAATTTGGAATATACATTTAAAAATCAGTACTAAATATTCATTTTTTACTTACCAGATTCAAATATCTCTTCATCTATGATTTTCCATGGAGGCAAAAAACAAAAATGTCATTACATTACTATCTACACTGAGTCTATGTTTTAACGATCTAATTCCCTGGCCTATGCTTCTGCCCACACACCACCTTTAAAATTTTTTTCCTAAATCCAGGTCAAGTTAGTGGTGTCTCTATGACATAGATAAGCCTTAAATAAGATACATGGTATTCAGCATTGTGCTATAATGACAATCAGGGGTGAAGCTGGAGCTTAAAATAAGTAAATAAAATGATAACATAGAAGAGAATAAATAAAATAAAATTCAAAAAGAGGCTCCGAGAGAAGGGGAAAGCGGAATGTCACGGGAAACCCCTGTAGGCCATTGGACATGGCACAGCTTTGCTGCCGAGAGCTTGCAGATGTCGGCGAGTGGGGGCTCCACAGCAAGGGCAGTGCGGCAGGGAGAACACGCACAGGAAGGGCTGATTGAGCAGGTTTGTTCAGGCGGCTGAGAAATGTGAGATAAACCAACTTCCTCATTAGTTAAAACAATTCTTGTTAGTGTTTTACAAAGAGATTAAGGATTAAGAAACTAGAATTTTTATGGAAGACAATTTGAACATTTCCAATACATGCACCCTTGAATCAGGCAATGCTGCATCTAAGGTATACCCACACATGTGTGAAATGACATATTTATAAAGCTATTCATTGTAGCACTGCTTATAACAGAAAAAATCGGACATAAATATCTAATTGTGTAAGTGCGCAGTAACAGCTGTTAAAAAACAAAAAAAGAGGAGGCTCTGTATGGACTAAGATAGAATCAACTCCAAGATATATAATGGTAAGTAAAAAAGCTAAGAACAGAAGTGTGTATAGCATACCACCAAATTCATATATGAATTTGTGAAAAAGAAGGTGGAGATGAGAAGGGAGAGAGGAGAAAAATATACATCATTGCTTCTATATGCACAGAAGGTATCTGGAGAGATGCCAAATAAACTGATAATATTTATTCCCTTAGGAAAGAAAACTGAGTAGGAGACCTAGAAAGAAAGGAACTTCTTACTAAATATATTTTTGTAGTTTTTAAATTTTGAACTATGTGAATGTATCATCTAATAAGATCATAATTGAAATTACAGAAAGGAAATAAATATTACTGCAAGTTAAAACAAAAACAGAATGTGTACTTGGTAAAATAAACATAGTGTCAACATTACTCTGTAGCTGTTAAGGGAGATATATGTGAATCTTTGAAATACCCACTATTTAAAAATTTCATATCATTCTTTCATTTCTAAAAACTAGATTAGCCCATAAAGCCAACACAAAATCACCTGTCAGACTAAAGTCTCTCCAACTAGTCTCCCAACAAAATTCTAGTGATTTTTGAGCCAATCTTAGTTCTGCCACTAGATTTGAAAAATCTTTTCCCAATTTACAAAAAAAAAAAAAAAAAGAAGTATAGAAATGTAAAAAGCTTTCATATATTTCTCAAAATTTTGGAACCTACTACTACCTATGCTAGAATCCACCAGAAGATGGCATCAAACTTAATAACAAAATATATATTTTGCTTTATAAAAATTTGATATTACAATATTTTATGATAGTCTACAAAAAGCATAGGAGTTTCCAAGTGTTCCACCATCTGATATGCTGAGTGTTATTAAGTGTTCCTGACGTCATTGCCAAGATACTATTTTCTAGAGTGTTCTCTAGTAGGTTGGTGGGAGGCTGGAGGCATTCCCACTGCTTCTCCTTCCAAGTGTCAGAACCACAGAAAAAGGATGGGGGTAGAAGGGTCAATTTACACATTTCTTCCAAAGGAAAAGCCCACGGCCCCATTGGCTGACTCTGGTTCAGATAACTTATAGATGAAGTGCTTCATATTTCTTCTGATGGTAAATCAATTAAGAGGAAATGTTACCTGCTTCCACACATTTCTCATCAATCTTCATGTCATCTTCTATAATATAAAAGAGCATGGAAAGGGAAAAATAGAACTTCAAATATGTCAGCATTAAAAACAAAATTCCCTATGTATAGGCTTATGTCAATAAAACTCAGACCGTCTTGCAATAATGTTACTCTTACAACTCTTGCTCATTTGGAGATATAAAAAGGACTCTACCATATTAAATGAAAATGTGTTATTTGAGAGGTTCTATAACATAAAATGGTTAAAAATTAAAAAAGCATAGGCTTTTCAATTTTCTTTCAATTTTTTTTTTTTTTTTTTTTTTTTTTTAGAGACAAAGTCTTGCTGTCTTACCCAGCCTAGAGTTCAGTGGCTATTTACAGGCAAGATCATAGCTCACTGTACCTAAGTGATCCTCCCTCCTCTGCCTCCCAAGTAGCCGGGACTATAGACACACACCACTGTGCCTGACAAAAAGCACAGGCTTTTGAATACTGGACAAATTAGTTTATTTCTAAGCCTCTGTTTTCCACCTGTAAATGGGGATAGTAATAATACCTACCACATGGAACAGAATTAATTGAGATAACGCATGGAAAGCTCAGGCACGCAGTAAGTGGTCAGTAAATGTTAATTATTTTTACCTTCGAGGTATACAGAAGAGAATAAAGGAATGAATATAACTTTAAAAACCACTTATCTTAACACTCAAACCCTGCACAACATGATCCAAACCCAACTAGGAAGCTTGTTTTCCACTTCTCTCCTTCACGTATCTTATGCTACCATTAGAATAGAATGATACCATGGCTCTTCCTCTGTGCCTTTGCTTACGCTGTTCCCTGTGCCCGTAATGCTTCAGGGTCCATCTCAAATGCTGATAAAAATCAATACGCTGCTATGAACCTGCCTAGCACTGTCTTCCCACTACCTTGAACTCTCTGCTACTGCACATCTACTCCACTTCTGTAACCATTTGGGTGTTTTCCTCATTTGCTCTCCTAGATAGCTCCTTGAAAGCAGGAACTGTCTTACTAGTTTTTACACACTTTACAGAGCTTAGGAGAGTGTCTTGCACATAGTAGGTAAATTTTCCTTTGAATATCAAAATATTTGGTTTGAATATACCTTCTGAAAAAATGTTTTTTTTTTCTCTTTCAGCACTGTACCTCTCGTGCCTGGCACAGTGCCCAGCATATCTCAAGCGCTCAACAAATGGTGGTTGAAGAAATGAAGCTTATACATGTTCCAAAAGTCTGTATAGTAAGCTATAATATCAGGAAGTAACACATCACCACCCCCTTAAAAGTCACACCATTCATGTTTTTAAATGAAATATAAAATATGAAAAATTTTATGAAATAACACTGTCTCATAGAGGTAGGGACACAGATAAACAGGTGACATGGCTGAGATTTTCAGCACTGTCATTCACTCCCTTGTATTCACTTAGAGACTGTTTTCCAGATTAGCCATTTATAACAACGGTGAGTTCATTAGTTCCCAGGATATAACTAGAAGTTTTTTCAAAAGGCAAACAAAAATTACAATTGTCATTTCTGTTTTACAGATGAAGGCACAGAGACCAGGCGTGATTCTCCAGTAACAGCACAAGAAGCCCTGACTTTCTGATATGTGACTCTGGGATCTAAGATAGGTCTACGATTATGCTCTCCCCAAATCAATAATTCCAATTACCAGCTAGGGTGGGTGTTATGGACTGAACTGTGTCCCCGCAATATCCGTATGTTGAAGCCCTAGCTCCCAGTATGACTGTATTTGGAGACAGAGCCTCCAAGGAGCTAAGTAAGGTTAAATGAGATCGTAAGTTTGGGGCCCTTCAATTCACTAGGACTCGTGGCCTTGCAAGGAGAGGAAGGACACTGGAGAGCTCCCTCTCTCCCTCCAAGCATGCGCAGAAGAAAGGCCACGTGAGCACACAGCCAGAAGGTGGCCATCTGCAAACCAGGAAGAGAGTCCTCACCACAAACCAACCCTGCTGGAAGCTTGATCTCAGAACTGTGAGAAAATAAACATCTGTTGTTTAAGCCACCCAGTCTGTGATACCTTGTTATGGCAGCCCAAGCTAAGACAGTGGGCTTATTACTCACCAAGAACATAGAGTCCCCAGCCCTTCCCCAGGGCTGTGCCCAAGCAGCCTGCAATGCGACCCTGGGTAGATAAACCCAGAAGCATGCACCCTGGACTTGCCTCCCTCTCCTACCTCCTTCTGCTCCCATTTCTGCTATCACCTGCCTGTGTCATACACCTCTCCTGTCCTTGGGGGACACAGGCTGGAGCCCTAGGCTCATAGACCAGTTTTCAAAAGTCCCTCTTTTGCAGTTCGTTGCTCTCCCTTACCAATTTCAGGGATGAAACAAGAGTGTGGCTAAGGGAATGGCTCTTCTCTCTTTTCTCCCCTCTCCAAAAGCAGACAGCATCTTGCTTTCTTTCTTATGTGTGTGTGCACGTACATATACTCAGGTGTGTGTATATTTGACATCACGAGTAATACAGATAGCTGGGCATAGAGAAGGGTAGAATGATAACTGAAGGTCCCATTTGCCCCCTGAGGCAGGGGCTCTTCAGACAGATGGAGGCTTGCATCCAGATTGCACCATTCGCAACTCCTGATAACCATTCTTACCTTCTCTGAACCTCAATCTTTTCATCCATAAAATGGGAACAGTAGTAATTTCCCTATAGTGTTATTTTTATGCAACGTGTTTAAAGCAGTTGAAACAAAACATTTGATCAGTTTCACAACTTTTATTGAGTTCTTACCATGTGCTGTGTTAAACTCTGGAGTTACATATAAATATTACTTCTTTTTCTTTATTCCTCTCAGTGTTAGAATAATTACACTTTGCATGCATTCTTTTGAATGACACCTTTTTATAAATTAGGGTATTAATGACTAGCACGCTACCAGGTACATAGGAAGAGCTTAATAAATAACCTGAACTGAATTGAAGTTTTAAAAGTACAGGAAATTTCTAGGAGATTTTGGAAATAAGAGATGTTTTCTAAATACTATTTCTTACCTTCTTCCATAGAAATCGCTGGGTATAGGCAAATGGTTGAAGCAGGAAAAAAAGAAACACAACAGTCTATGCTATAGTTTCTCAGGTTAACTTCCAATAAGAAAAGAAAAGTGTCAAAATTATTGTAATTAATGTTCTGGATTTATTCTCTAGAAATACGGTGAAGATTTAGTAACAAAATGATAAATGAATGCCCTATGGACACTAATACATGTGTGAGCCTTGTTGGAAATGGAGATCTGTTTGCTTCTGGTACATCCCATTCGCCTCCAACCCAATAAGCTCTAAAAGGATTGCATTCTACTCATTTCTGAATTAATGTGCTTAGTTCAGCATAGTTTAGGAACTCAAATCTTGAATGGAAGGAAGGAAGGAAATAAGGAGAGAAAAAGAATGAAAGGAAGAGAAGGAAAGAAAGAAAGAGGGATGTTAACTGTAAGTGCATCTTCAGTAAACAACTTTTTAATAACCATCTGCAAACTAACATAGGCATTGAATTTTTTAATAACTCTTGATTAATAAAATTGCCTCTACCTCTTAACTCAGTAGCCTGCCCGAGATTATTTTTTCCTATGATAAGATTAAAGCAGAGCAGAAAATGACAAAATGATATTTATTGTAGCAGCATCTACATCATCATCTATAACTGTTGTTAAAGAAACTATTTAGTAGTTTAGAAAATGATCATGCTCCATCTGAAATATTCCCTGTGAGATGTGACCCTTTAAGTCAGTGGTTACAACCCTGAGGCTTCTGGACTTAGAGATTTGTGAGGATAATAATAGGGTGATACAAACTACTTTCAGTGTGGACTTTCCAAAAAGTCTAACATGAATCATATTTAGGCTGCATAAGCAAATTAAATGTCAACCAGGGTCATACTACAGATGGTTATCAAATGTTGATTAGAAGCTCTAATTAGCATTTCCATGTGCCTTTGATAAATGAAATAGGAAAATAAAGCATTCTTTCAATCCAGTTTGGTACAAGAAAAAGACTTTTTCAAAACATGAGAGAAATAACTAAAATATCACTATGAAGATTATGTCATGAAAAACCTTCCTGATAAAATGTCTTAAAAAAGTAGTATTGCAGCTATTACTGTAACCTTGTAAAATATGTATTCATAACTGAAAGGTAATATGAAAATATTGTCAATGAGAAAGAATAAGAGTGTTTTCTTCTTTCAAAAATGTCTTTATAGGCAAAAGGACAAGCAAAAAAAAAAAAAAATGAAAAATGTCTTTATAGGCTGAGCGAGGTGGCTCACATCTATAGTCCTAGCACTCCGGGAGGCCGAGGCGGGAGGATCGCTTGAGCTCAGGAGTTCAAGATCAGCCTGAGCAAGAGCGAGACCCCATCTCTACTAAAAATAGAAAAATTAGCTGGGCATGGTGGCAAGTGCCTGTAGTCCTAGCTACTTGGGAGGCTGAGGCAGGAGGATGGCTTGAGCCCAGGAGTTTGAGGTTGCAGTGTGCTACAATGACATCACTCTAGCCTGGGAGACAGAACAAGACTCTATCTCAAAAAATAAAAAAAAAGTCGTTATAGTTGTCATATATTTTCAATAGGGAAATAAAAGGAAAAATAATTTTCAGCTTAAAGCAGCAAAAAATAATAAAGTGGATGAGGGCTTGCCAGGGCAAATCTGTAAAACTGGCACTGTCGTCTACCTTAGTGCCCTTCCACTGTGCCCCCTCCCTCCTCCTGGTGCCCCATTCCCTTCCTCAACTCCTTTCCAGGGGCCACCTGAGGGCCATTTTGGAAGAGCCTCACTCAACAGTTTCCAGTTGGGCTCTGCCAAGCTACAGCACCCTTTACTAAGGCAGTAAGTAGTTCATAAGCATTTACCACCACGGAGCCCTTTATTAACCACCCCCCACACTGCTATTTAAATAATATTGTCTAGCAATCGAACTGCACCTAATTCAGTAATAATTCAGTCCCATATTTATTCATCAAAGGCACACATAACTGTCAATCAGTGCTTCTGAACGGTGTGAAAATTAAGCCCCTAAATTGATGGAACCCAAATGCAGGTTTGTGTGGCTACGTGGCCTTGCTTGCCAATCTATGCATAGTGCACACATGAGCCGCAGAGATCTTGGAGGACTTCCAGTTGGGGAGGGACGACTTAAGGTGTTACCAACACAAGAACATTTGCATCTTCACAAACTGAAAACTTTTCTAAATCCAAAAGAATGAATGTGTATGGTAGGACTTCAAATGGCTGGCTGCCAGGGAGATTACCTGGGGGGCAGAGGGGACATTTAGAGACCCTCTCTTGGACTGGAAGCCAGCCCTGGGAGAGAGGGCACAGGCTTCCCCAGACACACACATGTTGGATTTGAGGTAGCCACATACTCACACATGGTTGATTTGAGGCAAATGTGAGGCTGGTACGGCTTAGACCACCAGAATTCCCGTTGTTTCCTACGCAAAAAAGAAATACACTGTGAGAAAAAACCAAAACCAACCGAGGTTAACCCAAGTGAGAAAGATCCAGGACAACCACAAACAGAATGTTTTCTAGAATTCTGCTGCCTTCACCCAAGCAAAAAGGGTGATTGCTGCTCCAAACATATTGTCGAACACATTCCCCAAACATACAGCCTTTCTCATCACTTTTCCTGCCTCACAGGCTCTTTCTAGAGTAACACAGACTTAGAGTGACATTCTGGCCTGTGACCACAGGTTCACATGCACGGAACTTCAGTAAATGACCTATGGTAACTTGCCCCTCGGTCATGGTAGCCTGTCTCAGTGGTCTCATTGGAATTCTCGTAGCATGTTCAGTTTCCCTCAGACTGTTTGAGTCTCTACGGTTCCTTTAGATGACTCTGCTCCTTCTGTGGTCTCTCTAGCACCGCCCCTGGGCTCCAGGGCAAGGCCTCACCTTTCTTGGCACCTGAAACCTCTGTTGACATGTTTCTCTTTCTCTGGGTCCCCTCCCAGCAATTCCTTTGAGCCAGTCTTCCTTTCCTCACCTACCTCGAAGCAACTTTCTAAGCAAAATTGCTCTTCTTTCTCCCTTATTCGACACTATGACGTTTAGAGCAAGAGAAGATCTTCAAGATCCTCTGTTTTTTGCTATTCAAATTGTGGCTCCCAGAACTACAGCATCAGTTTCACTTGGGAGTTTGTTAGAAATGCAGAATCCCAGTCCTCACCCCAAACCTTCCAAATTAGATAGAACCTCTGTTTTAATAAGCTCCCAGGTAAGTCAAACGCACATTAAAGTTTGAAAAGCACTAATCTAGTTGAGCGTCTCTCAAACTTTGGAGGGTATCTGAGGTGTGTGTTAAAATGCAGATACATAGATCTGGGCCCCCCAGATCTCTGGCCTCTGATTCTCTAGAGATAAGGCCAGGGCATCTGCATTTTTAAAACAAGCTGCCCCTGTGATTCCAATTCATACTAGAGTTTAAAAAAGGACCAAGTTAGTCCATTTCCCTCACTTTAGAAATGAGGAAACAGATCCAGGGAAGTCAAGCAGTGAGGGGAGGTTGAACAGTTAGCGGCAAGGAGCATTCTATGATATAATCTAGAAAGTGATGGACTGGGATTAAAAGACCTGGGTTCCAGTCTTGTTTCCCTTCCTTGAGATCTTAACTCTCCGAACATCTGAAACTTAGTTTCCCATTTATGAAATGGGGCTCAGCTCATGTTGAAGGCATTTTGAGGACTATGATATGTAAAACCTTGCTATAAATTCTTAATTAGCATAGACAGGCAAGGCATTCTGATTCTTCATTAATTATTTGAAGAGATAACACATGCACATAGTAAAAATTTTAAAAATATAAATAAGTAAGCCTTCTTCCCTCCCATCTACCCAGTTTCTTGTGTATTCTTCCAGAAATATCCACTGCATAATTAAAGTACTTTAATTCATAGTACATGCAGGCTAGGAGCCCAGGTTCTCGATTCCTAGTTAGGTGGTGGTCCACTAAGTATCTGTTTCCTACTTTTTAGCCTTCTGTACTTTCCCTGGCCGCTCCCTGGTTAGTTCACCCTGTAATCTGGTCTCTCTCTCTCTCTATCACCTCCCTCCTCAGGCTTCACCCATGCCTTTCTCCTCTGGGAGCCCCTGGTTTCTCATTCTTGCAA
Source organism: Eulemur rufifrons (assembly GCF_041146395.1). Lineage (NCBI taxonomy): Eukaryota > Metazoa > Chordata > Mammalia > Primates > Lemuridae > Eulemur > Eulemur rufifrons. The sequence continues at coordinate 30,981,521 of NC_090983.1, read as the reverse complement.
AAGGATGTCCTGTATGTCTTTATCCCACTCCCAAGTCATGTCCACTTGCCAAAAATATTTGCTGCTTTAGTACAAACCATCAATCTCTAACTCCTCAAATTTACGTCCAGTGATTGCACACTCCTTTAGATGGGTATTACTCTCCACTAACATGCCCTTTTGGGACAGGCCTTCCTCTCCATTCTTTCACAATCTTCTAAAATCAGATATGATTTTCTACCTGTAGAAAATTAAAAAACAAAAAACCAAGCTACTTGCATCCAAAAGATCTGTCACTCTTCTTATAAAGAGCACAAAAATGTTTTACATGCTCATCCATGTAACACAATGCTGCTCCTCATACCACTTTCCATGAGTACCCGAGGCACTTAGATAAGCTGCAGTTTCCTGGGCTATGTTCATGATCTACTGAATCAGAGTCTCTGGAGATAGGGCCCAGGAATCTATATTTTAACAAGATTCCCCATTAATTTTTATTCATAGTGAACTTTACATGGGAAGAGAGAAAAATTATTTGTAGATAGCATGAACCTCATTTATTGAGGCTCTGAGAGATTGACTTCTCAAAAGCCACATCAGCCTATTTTCTGGACAGACCTCTTGCAAAGATATGGCAATGGATTTGGTTTCAAAATTCTCTTCCAGTCCTCCAGGGGCCCTCCTAGTTTTCTGACCGGGAATCAGGGGAACTTGAGGTACCTTCTCTCATTCTGTGCCTGGTAAGACATTTGTGTAGATTCCGCTATTGACATAGTGCTTCTAAACAAAACAGTTGAAAGTTCTTATCTTCATATTACATCTTGATGTGGCAATTACTAAAAGCAACATTACAACTTCCTATAGTCCTTTATTTGTATGCCAGCCCAATAAACCCGTAATTTCTATGTGTTCCTTGCAAGACCCCGACCTGAGCCTCTTCACCACTTTCTGCCCTGAAACCATGAGGACTAATCTCATTAGGCCTTTATCCCTGTTCATGTCCTTCAGCTCCCACGCTCAGGTCATTCCTTATCCCTGAACTGTAATCCCCATAAGGCCCCGGCCACCTCTTCCCGAACCCTTCCACACACCTCTGGGAGCTCACAGCAGATCTTCAGCAAACTCTCAGGCCTCAGCCTCTTCTTCGAGCCCTCCACCTTCTTGCTCTCACTGAAACCCGGCCCTCCCGGGGGTCACTGCTTCCCCTGCAGCTTTCAAGAGGTGGCTGTTTCCTCTCCCACTCCCAGGGGTGTGCTGTGGGCCAGCTCTGGGGGAAGGGAGCCCTGACTCATGGTCGTGCTGATTTCTGTAGTGTCAGTACTCTCACTGTGGCTGATTTAAGGTACCACTCTGACTTCTCTGAATGTGGACGAGAGAAGGGCTGCCACAGTGGCTCGTGTCAGCGGGTGGCAGCACACCACTCACTGCACATGCCCTCGTTCCACTGCACCTGTAAGTGGGGTGCTTGTCCTTGCTTCTTGCTGCCATTTCCAGATCATTCTCCCTCTTCCCTAGGAGCCCCCCCTTTGAATGTCATCCCCCCACTCTTCTGGTAGCCATCACCAGATCACCCCTGCTCACTCCCACGCTCTCAGCATTATGTGATTATAATTCTCGATGATTTCAGCAAGCATGTAGATGCCCCTTCTAATAGCCTGGCCTCTCGGGTTCTTGATCTCCTCTGTTCTAGTGACCTTTCCCTCATCCTACCTCAGCCACAGCCTCCCACTGTCACACCCAAGATCTTTTCAGTACCAATGATGGCAATCTCCCCTTAATTTCAATTTCTAGCATCCCTTTCTCCACTGACACCTCTCTTCTTCCCAACCCCAAAAGGACCTATCATCCATTTATCCTACCTTCTTCTCACTGATCCTCACCTCCTTCACTTCTTCATCTCCCTCCTTAACAGCTCAACTGCCATAATCATTTCCTTTGACCTCTCTTGGTTTGCTGTTAACTCCAAGCCTCTGTCTAATCTGGACATGCACCCCAGAGCCACTTCACGTTTATGATCTTTAACTTAAGTAGGCCCTTAATGTTGATCATACTATATTTCCCTATTTGCTCTCCACCCTCGTGGAAATTGTTCAAGCCTTCTCCTCTCTCCTTCCCGACACCTTCTTACCCACCCTACTCTCAGCTTATGACATTGCTTCTCATTTCACTAAGAAAGAGCAGTTGGGAAGAGAACGTCCATAGGATCGTACCATATCCTCTACCCTCAACGGTGCCCATATGCTCTGCCTGCCCTCCTGGTACTCTTCCTAGGGATGAACTGCTTATGATTCTGTATCAGGCCAACCCCTCTATCTCCTTCCACCTGCTCATGGGCATCGACAACAGCAATTCTCTTCTTTCTCCCATATCATAAAAATTTTCCCTCTCACTGTATTATTCCCACTAGCATTATTTACCTCATCTAAAAATTTCTCTCATACTGTTCCACTTTTTCCTCTAGCTATTTCTCTATTGCTCTGCTCTGCTTTGTACCAAAATTTCTCAAAGAGTTTACCATGCTCATTGTCATCAATTTCTTCAAATCCTACTCTAATAAGGATTTTTGGCCTCACTCCAGTGAGGCCAAGATCACCAGTGACCTTCATATCGCTAAATCTAATGGTCAGTTCTTGGTCCTCTCAGTAGAAGCTGATGTAGTTCATGAGGATACCAACTAGCTTTGATTTTCATCCTGCCTCACTGGTCATTCCTTCTCAATCTCTGTTGCTAGTTCTGTTTCTTCTTCTTGATCTCTTAACATTGGTTGAGGCTTGGATCGCTTCCCCTTTCTATCTTCACTCACTCCCTTGGTTATCTCAGTAGCCTAAGGCAAGGGTGGTGGGTTGAGATTGAGTAAGTGAGATCTCAATTAGGTCTTGAAAGAGTAATGCTTTTTTGTCTTAGTCTGTTTGGGCTGCCATAACAAAATAGCCCAAGTTTTGTTCATAGTTTATAAACAACAGGAATGTATTTGCTCACATTCTGGAGACTGGGAAGTCTCAGATCAAGGTGCCGGCAGATTCGGTATCTTGTGAGGGCCCACTCTCTGCCTCACAGATGGTGACTTCTAGCTGTGTCCTCACACGGGAGAGGGGGCAAACACGCTCCCTAGGGCCTCTTTCATAGGGCACCAATTCCATTCATGAGGACAGAGCCCTCCTAAAGGACCCACCTCTGAATATTACTGCATTGAGAATTAGTTTTCAACATATGGATTTGGGGAGAGATACATTCAGACCATAGCACTTTTTAAGTTTGATTTAGTTTTCAAACACTTTTCTCTCTTTTCTAGCTGATATGATTATTCTGGTCCCCTTGGTATTTAAGATGCTTAGAGTCTATCAACAAATTGACATGAAGACTTATAAATCAGTTTGTGTGTGTTTGTCCATTTGCTCCTCTCCTTTATCTCATCTTAATTGCAGTAACAGAAGCCTGAAGAAACATTTATTTCCTGATGGCCCAGTCCTGAGTCTAAGAGCGACGACTTTTCTTACCTTTTTAGAAGATGTTTAGAAGGGATTAACCCAGCACAGGTTGCAAGATCTGAGATTTTCCGGGCCTGCCACCAGAGGGCATCATTCTGGTCCACAATCTGGAGGATGTCCCCCTTCTGGAAAGGCAATCCAGCATCCATGCAGGGGATGGCTGGATCCTCCTGAGGCCAGTACTCAGTCATGGCACGAACGTACACCTGACGGCAGGTACATAATGGCACCATCAGAAGGTGCATAACGGTGCCATCAGAAGAACCCTAGCCATGGGCCATCACTACTTAAAACCATTTCTCCCACTCCTCCATCTACTGCTCCTGTCTTTCCTCTCCACCCTCACCAAAAAAGAGAACTTTCCTCCTGAACTGAATCTAAGCACCATGAAAAAAGTATCTTTGGGAATAGAATCCCTTAGCTCTGAGAAGTTTTTGCTCATATTGTCACCATTTTTGATGTTGTTTCTTGACTTCTTAGTACCCCACCTCCTTTTATCATATTCATTTACTCATTTTGCCTTTCAGGTCATCAGTGTTGAAAAATACCCAACACAGTATTGAACACACGTCCAACACAGTGCAGAGGGTAGTAATGTCATCCCACACAATAGGTCACTGCTATTATTATATGGGGATTTATTCTATGCGAGATCAAAGGCTCAGTAAATTCTTACCATTTTCTGGCTATTCACAGGAGGGTCAGAAACTGGAACCACCTTGAACATGATTGTGTCACGAGACATGGCCTAGGAAATGAAAAAGGGACATGGATGGCAAATCACAGAGCTAGCAGGGTTACTGGGGCTTCACAGATGGGGTTACAACTGAACTTGACCAGGTCTGATGGTGACGTTCCCCACAGAGACTTTCATAAAGGTTCAGCAGGTACCTGTCACCATCCAGAAATGGAAATGTGGAAGCAACTTATTTCTGATTCTGCCCTGTTGTGGGGCTCTGGGTTCACTAGTCTGATAAAACCCACACTGAGGTGGCCCCTTCCAGGGACCCTTCACCTCGCTGCCAATAGAAATACCCACCCAGCAAGGTCTTCCTCCCACAGGCCCTGGGGTAGACATGAGATCTCTGTCTGGCTTTCCCTCCTCATTCCTTACTCAGTAAGCATTTACTGAACATATTTCTGTACCAGATACCCCAGTCTGATGGGGAGAAGGAGGGGTTCCCAAGTTTTCTGAGAGAACTGACAAGTTTCCAAACTAACAGCGGCAATGAAGAGTCCTCAAACTGATGGGGGAGACAGAGAACCTCCTAGCCTAATGGAGAGGTAAGAATCTCCCTGTTACATTCACCGTGATGGGCATTAATGATCTAGAGGTTAACAAGACCCTACTCTTACGCTTAGGAACTTCACAATCCCACTCAGCAACTCAACAGCTGACACCAGAAGGGCCGAGGTAGAGGCATGCATGCCTGTGACATATAGTACCTCAAGCTCTCTTTGCAGCACCTTGCATAAAACACAGAATCTTGCAATAGTGGCTTGCAAAATATTTAGGTGTTTGCTATATTCCTTATAGTACGTACCACTCCTCACCTCAGTCTCTAAGCCATCATCGTGAAAATCTAGAGTTCCCTCGGGAGCCCAGTCTGAGAACCCCTGGTCTATATAATGTATAGTGATCAACCTCAGGCTCCACACGTGGGGCGTGCAGGGCGTAGATAGGTGGGGAACATGTTGCTTTGGCTATTAGCAACTGAGTCGTGATTCAAGGAATGGTTTGAGGGGTAGGAATGGGAACCTGACAGAGATTGAAGGCTTGTGTAATCAGGTTACAAATCCCCAGCTCCAGCCACCAAGGAACAGTGGCAGAGCCACCAAGGATGTCTCCCTCCCTATATGCTGCCATCTGATGACTTCTTTCTCCTCCCAAAGCTGCTCTCGAGGAAGATGCTAAACAGATTTCAGCTATATTAGGGGAGCAAGGGGTGGATGTGCTCAGGTTCAGACTCCCCTCCAAAGTCTCACTCTGCCCACCCTGGGCCCAGTTTCCAATGGAGCAACCCAGGTGACAAGGGACCTGAGCTGGGGGACCTAGCAATCTCCCTGAGGCTGAAGGGGTGGCTTGGGAAAGGAAGTTTCCCAGCCGGGGCCAGAACTTCTGGTGGGTAGAGGAGGAAGGTCACCACACTGCATGGTGACAGACAAGGTGTGGAGCAAGGAGAGAGGAAGCTGTTGAGAGAACCCAAATCTGTGTGACATTACAGTGCACACACGTGGGCTTCACAGTCCCAGTTCAGCCTTGGCATTTCACTAAGTCATGAACAAAAAGGCAAAACAGAGAAGACTGTTACCAGAATATGGATCACTTGTTCAGGGTCCAGTCCTTCAACTGAGACTCCATTCACTTCCACTAGTCTGTCTCCAGCATACAGCAACCCTAGGCAAACAGAAACACAAACAAAGGATACAAAGAGATTGGAAAAAAAAAATAGAGGTAGCTATCCCCATAGCTATTTAACAAATTCACTTACCCAAGTATGCTCTAAAATTTTTAAATTTGTTGTAAAATAATAATAAAGCAAACTAGTTATTCCAACTTACACTGCCACCAGAAATGTGTGAGCATTCCATTTTTCCACCTTTGCACTAGCACTTGGTGTTAATTGACTGTGATATTTTTATTTTTGCTAATCTGATATTATAAAATGGAACCAGAACATTGGTAAGAAGATGGCAGTGAAAACAAAGATGTCAGGGTCATAAGTAAATGATAAATGAAAATAAAATGGGAGGGAGGGAAAATGTGGAGAAACTTGGGGTTTAAATTTAAGCCTTTAGAAATATGAGGTAAAAGAGTGGAATTGTCAGACAGATGAGACAAGAAACAGGGTCATGTCATGCAACAGAAACCAAGGATGATGAAAACTGCAAGAAAGGTATCAACAGCATTGACTGTGGTAGAGAAATAGAAATATAACCAAGGACATAGGGTCAATGGACTTAGCAACTAGGACATCCTTGGTATTAATATGTACGGTAAGAATGCTAAGGCATAAACCATGTCTCAGGTTTCAGGGGCTGTGGGAGGTGGGGACATGGGGTGGCAGGTGGAGAACCACTTGTTTCAGAAGCACAGCAGTGAAAGGATGAAAATTTGGTTAACTGGTAGAAAGAGTGAGCAAAATGCATTTTAAGATGAGGAAGAGCTATGCCTTTTTGAAAGGAGAAAGACCAAGTGGAGAGAAAAAGTTGGGAATATAGAGTTAGGCAGACCTGGACTTAAATTCTGACCCCAACTATGCTAACCTTGAGCAAGTTAGTTACTTAATCTCTTTGAGCTTCAGTTTCCTCGTCTATAAGATGGCATAACGATACTTACCATGTGAGGGCTCCATGAGAATGTAAACTGAGAGAGCATTAACATTGTGCCTAGAACGGGAGGGGGAGTAAGATTTCTCTGGAATATTTGTTCTTTCCTTTGCTGCTTTAAGCAAGCAATGGAACTTATCAAAGCCCTGACCTAAGTTAGGAAAGAGGGGTTTCTCTGGAAAGAAGACTTAACGATCAAGGGTTTGCTATTTTTCTGGTGGCACTGTCCCCTGCTGCTCCAGCTTACCGCTCCTCTCAGCCAGCCCACCATGGATGACCCTGGCCACCAGGATGTCTCCCGTCATCTCGTGGCGCTTTATGGTGGCTCCCTGGAGAGAGAAAACAATAAGATCCCTCTTTTACCTAACATGACCATTTTTCCAGTGGCTTCTCTCAATCAGTGTAGCTCTGGTCTTTCAGACGAGGATATTCATACCAACCAGGGAGAGAGGGAGGGACCACACAGTGCCCTGTGGCCTATCAGTCATATTATGCCATCAAAAGGAAAGGCCATTCAACTTTGGCTTCCCAAGGTCTCAAGCCAACCACACAGACATAAAAAAAAAAATTAGATCCTTCTAAATATAAAGAAAGCGCCTACAATTAAAACCTAATCAGAAGAACTATCCCTAGAAAACCAGATTAATGTCTTACTTAGTTTCCCATTAATAGAGGAGAAAAACTTAGGCAAATGCATTGGAATGGCGTGAAATATATGCATATGTTAGAGAGCCAAATAATAAAATAAAATATATGCATCTTATTTCTCACAAAAATAGGTCTTATAAGTCTTGTCTTACTTTTCAGAAAAGAAAAACACTAAGCGGAAAGCTTTCCTTAGTGAAAACATTATGAAAACATTATTGAAACCACAGGCAAAAATCATACAGTTTACACACATTATTATCACCATATGCAGGGACTTCAAAAGTTCATGGAAAATGCATATTATGAAAAAACTATGCATGGATTTCAAAAATTTTTGCACCAAAATAAACTCATACTAACTTTTTATGACACATCTGAATAGGATTTAGTTTGAGGCAGTAAGAAGGATAAGACATGAGTTTGGAAACAGCCCCTATCATGGCAACATGAATTCTGCTAAAATTCAAGCAAGAACAAAATTTATGGTGAAGTTTGGGTGGAAGAATGGTGAAATTGTTCATGCTTTATGAAAAGTTTATGGAGGCAAATTCCCCAAAGAAATCAGCTGTTTAAAAATGGATAACTCATTGTAAGAAGGGACCAGACAATGTTGAAGATGAAGCCCACAGTGGCAGATCATTTGTGTCAATTTTTGAGGAAAAAATTCCTCTTGTTCATGCCCTAATTGAAGAGGACCAACAATTAACAGCACAAACAACAGCCAACACCACAGACATCTCAACTGGTTCAGCTTACACAATTCTGACTGAAAAATTTAAGTTGACCGAACTCTTTACTCAATGAGTGCCAAAACCACTGTGCCCAGATCAGCTGCAGACAAAAGCAGAGCTTTCAATGGAAATTTTAAACAAGTGGGGTCATGATCCTGAAGCACTTCACTAAAGAATTTTAACAGGACAGGAAACATGGTTTTACCAGTATGATCATGAAGACAAAGCACAATCAAAGCCATGGCTACCAAGGGGTGGAAGTGATCCAGTCAAAGCAAAAGTGGATCGGTCAAGAGCAAAGGTCATGGCAACGCTTGTTTTGATACTCAAGACATTTTGCTTGTTGACTTTCTGGAGGGCCAAAGAATGATAAAATCTGCTCATTATGAGAGTGTTTTGAGAAAGTTGTCCAAAGCTTTAGCAGAAAAATGCCTGGGAAAGCTTCACCAGGGAGTTTATCTCCACCACAACAATGCTCTTGTTCTCATCAAAAAACCTCTCATCAAACAAAACAAAAAAACCCCACTTTTGTAAGAGTTTCAATGGGAATCATTAGGCATCTACTTTACAGTTCTGATTTGGCTCCTTTTGACTTTTCTTTGTTTTCTGCCTTAAAAAATCTTTAAAGGGTGCCCATTCTTCCTCAGTTGATAATGTGAAAAAGATGGCATTGACACAGTTAAATTTCCAGGACTCTCAGTTCTTTAGGTATTGACTCAATGGCTGGTATCATAGCTTACAAAAGTATCTTGAACTTGATGGAGTTTATAATGAGAAATAAAGTTTCTATTTTTTATTTTTATTTTTTAATTCTATTTTTCCACAATTTTTTTTAAGTCCTCTCATATCTATGACTGCAGACAAGACTACTGGCCAAGTAACTGCTAGATATAACTTAGTTCACAATTAATGCTAGTATAATTTAAATGAAAAAATCAAATTATTTCCTTACCAGGGGCTGGTGGTTTTTCACCAAGCAAACAATCCTCATTGCTTCCTCACTCTCAGGGATATTGTCTGGCAGTGGAGGAAGAAGGGGTTCAAAATCTTTCTGTGCTACGGTGTCATGAGCACTGAGCAAGGCCTGGGCACAGGGAAGGAAAAGGCGAACAAATGTCACACACGGGACACACCCATATAGAAGATGGTGACTCAATGCTATGTCAGATACACAACAACAAACACCAACATGTACATGCCACGCACAGTTCTAAGCATTTTATATGGATTAATTCAACCTTTACAGTAATTCTGTGAGGAAGGTACATTTATTATCCCCAATTTACAGATAAGGAAATAAGGCATAGAGAGGTTAAGCAATGCATAATATACTTTAATTTCTGTTAAAATGTATTATTCTTGTTTCCTGGAAGCCCATGTAATCTGTGGTGCTCCTATAGAGTTTGAACTACAAAACAATTTTCATAATATTTTCTCTAATTAAGGCAGAATGAGGGGAAGTAGTCAAAACATGTTGCTGGTTTAATTTGTCAGGAACACCCAAGGGCCCATGTGGAACAGAATGAGAAAAAGTAGCTCCCTGGTTTAAGGTATGACCAAAGAGCTTCTTCTAATAGCTGTCTATGTTGACTTTTCATTTTATGGAATGAGGAAGCTGTCGTTCTACAGCCCTACCCAAGATTGGTAGACAGAATTTAGTTGGAACTGAGAGAAAATTCTCTAACTAGTGTGTGCTGTTGAGGATACTTGACAACTGACAGTTATCTTGTGAAGTAAAATTTTTGACTCATAAATTTCTGTGCTCCAAATGCAGGTATTCTTTTAAAGTTCTAATTTGTTGATAAATTTATCTCAAAATCTGTAAGTAGTAAGAGGTAAGTTTCTGTTCTACAATCAAACGTTCTTCAAATACCTCCTCACGGGGAAATCATCATTATACTCTATTCCAAATACCTTCATATACTTTATCTAAAACTTAAAATATTCCCAGGTTGGAAAGGAAGTATGGAGGTTATTCCTCTATAACTAGAAACTTTCCTGTTTATTTCCCCAGAATTTCAAAAGACAATGGCTTTGCGGGGGAAACAGGACATGGTGGAAAGTTCTGGATGTCTCCTCATAAATATGGCAGGCTTGGCTCCATGAGTGACAATACTGACCAAGTCACAACTGAGTCCCACATATTTAAGTACAGTCTGTTGATCACCCATGTATGGTAATAGAACATCTATTCAGAGAGCACATTTTCCATCACATTTATTTCTTCTTCCCAATTTTGTCTATGTGCCAGATGGGCATATCTTTTCTATTTTAGCAAACACTTGCCTTAAAGTGTGGAGCCTGGAGGGTTTGTCTCAGCTCCTGGATCTCAGGGGAAGTAGGGGTTTCACGTAATAGCTCCATTACCTGGTTCATGGATAAGAATACAGTATGAAAGTTTTTTTTCTCTTTTTCTCCTTTTTTTCTTTTTTCATTTTTCCATTTCAGATCCACTGAAATCACAGTATGAAATTTTTAAAAAATCTTTTTCACCTAGTTGCCTTGCCCAGGCTGAATAACATATATACTAACATAATATTGACCTCTAAAAAGCTGTTATTGAAGACTTCTTTTTCATCTTTAAAAGTCTAGGGTGACCATCCTTCCTTGTTCATTAAACTTTATTACAGCAAGTAAAATCCAAGACATGGGGTAGCTCTAAACCCCAATGCCCCAGTCCTGGCACATAGCTTTAGAGGAAGAACTAATTAATATGCACCAAGGCACTTTCCCTCTAGTGGCTCTAAAGTAGCTGTTTGCTAATGTCAGTGCTTTACAGGTTTATTAAGCTATCTGAATTTCTCTAGGTAAGTATTAATACCTGAGGAAGTCAGGTAGCTTAATCCTATGGGATGCTCCATTGTTTAAATAGGAAATCGGAATAATAATTTCTATTTCAGGGTGTATTATTTGATTAACAATTTTAATGTTTATTGCAAAAAATTACTAACCAGAATAAATTCTGATCACTCTGCTGTGGTTTAGGTAGACCTGCTTTCAGAAGACATAAGATCTCTCAAGACTTTAATCAGCCCCATGAATCTTTATTAGCTGAGCATAATTAGTCATCACATAGTCAAATGAAAACAGTATATAAGGCTTTACCTCCATTCACTAGAATTACAACTGAATAAAATACCCTGTGTGTGTTTTCCTATAGACAACTGAGAAAAATTTGAGTTGTTGATTACTGGAATTGACGGTAGAATTTTTTCTTTCTTTTTTTTCTATTTCTTTTAATATAGTAAAATGGATTGCATTTATTCATCCATCCAGCAAATGTTTATTGAACACCTACTTTGTGCTGGGCATTGTTAGGTGATGCAAAAACAGCAGTGATCAGGCAGACAAAAATCCCCATTCTCTTCCATATACAATGGAGTTTACATTCTAGTGAGGAGATACAGACAATAAATAAAATACATAAGTAAAATAAATAGTTTTGTTTGGTGGTGACAACAGTTAAGAAGAAAAATAAACCAGGGAAGGTGGCTAGGAGGGGATGCAAGTTTAGATAAGTGACCAGGGAATGTCTCACTGAGAAGATGATGTCTGAGCGGAGACTGGAAGGACACGAGGAAGCAAATCATGTGGCTACATAGGTGAGAGCATTCCTGACATGGGGAGTAGAAAGTGCAAAGGGCCTGCGGCAGGAGCATGTCTGATAAATTTAAACAACCACAAAGGGCCAATATGGCTGAAGCAGTTGAACAGGGAGAGCACTGAGTGTGAAGTCAAAGAGGCAACGGTGGCTCGATTATGGTCAGCTGAGAAAGAACTTTGTTATTTACTCTGAGATGGGAAGTTAGTAGAAGGGTCTGAACAGAGAGGTGACATGACTTAACTTGCTTTTAAAGGATCTCTTTGGCTGCTGTGTTGGGAATGACTACAAGAGTAGAAGCAGGAGACCAGGTAGAAGGCTACACTGCAATTACCTGTGTAAGAGACAATGATGGTTCACCGTAGGTGGAACAGGAGTGTGAGATTCTGGGTATATTTTGAAAGTAGAGCTGACAGGATTTGCCATCACAGTGGGTGTGAGGTATGAGAAAAAGAGAGAATCGGCCGGGCGCGGTGGCTCACGCCTGTAATCCTAGCACTCTGGGAGGCCGAGGCAGGTGGATCGCTTGAGGTCAGGAGTTTGAGACCAGCCTGAGCAAGAGCGAGACCCTGTCTCTGCTAAAAATAGAAAGAAATTATCTGGCCAACTAAAATATATATATAGAAAAAAATTAGCCAGGCATAGTGGCGCATGCCTGTAGTCCCAGCTACTCGGGAGGCTGAGGCAGAAGGATTGCTTGAGCCCAGGAGTTTGAGGTTGCTGTGAGCTAGGCTGACGCCATGGCACTCATTCTAGCCCGGGCAACAGAGCGAGACTCTGTCTCAAAAAAAAAAAAAAAAAGAAAAGAAAAAGAGAGAATCAAAGATGGCCCCACAGATTGTGGCCTGAGCACAGAACAGAGGTGCCATTCCTGAATAGAAAAGGCCGCAAGAGAGTGGGGTGGGGTGGATGGGCAGTGGGGAAGCCCAGGCACTCAGTCTGGGACATGTGAATTTGATGAGCCCATTCAGCATCCACATAAGATGGAGAGGAAGCAGTTGGATATTTGAGAATGGAATTCAGGGAAAGGGTTCAGGCTAGAGATAGAAATTGGAGAATAGTTTCCATAACATTACCCTATTTACATAAATTGCACCCAAGGTTTAGGAAAAAAAGAGAGATGGACACATGCTAAAAGTGTGGGGATTTTTGTTTTAAGTTGGGGAGATAGATGGCCAATTTTCTTCCTTATGTTAAGGTTCAATTAAAAACACTTATTAGATGCACAATCATCAATCAAAGTTTTCCATGAGATCCTTTAATTCATTCAAACTAACACTACAGGTAAAACGGCATCACATCAGAGCTCTGCTATTCCATGGGGTAAAGTCTCCTTACCTCACAGGATAACACCTGTGCATGAGGTGTGGCGGGAACTAGCTTCTTTTCTTTAAATTCCTGGAGGCAGTCATACACCTGCAGAAGGGTGCGGGCAGGAGAATTGGTATTGATAACATGACTGTGAACATTTTGGATTTAAGGCTCTCATAGAGAAGAAACAGCCTGGGCAACTGTACCGACAGCTGAATAGCATGTGTGCTGGTCTTTAATAATATGTGCATCGCTAGTTGCCAAAGAGAAATGAACTTGAGTTTGGTGGCTCCAGTACTTGAAAGGGTTAATTATTGGCTGCCACTGGGAAATTGATCTTCTCCAAGCAGTTTCATTGATAAAAAGAAATGCAAACTTTACTTTTGCTAGACTGAGTGAGGGTAGGGTTTCCAGGGCTGAGACCCATAGGGATTTGTAGATGATGCACAGTCTTCTCAAGGGAGGGGCTCTTTGGGATCAGAGTCCTGCGCTGGGCAACCGCAGAGAGCATGAGCTGCATGGCTCAGTGTCCCACAGAGGTTCTGAATACCAGGCTGGGCACACTATATATGCTTCTCTGTACTCTGCTCCCTGGGGCTGTTTGTTTCCCATTCCTCTTTTAATTCTCCAGTACAAATTCATTTATAAAAGTTCCAACTTTGCTGACCCTTAGGAATTTTTTTCTATACCATGATCTAGGGTTGGGCTGAGTACACCAAAGCCTGCCTGGTGATGCAGGGCAACTCTTAATCTTATTTTAGGTAACAGTTTCTCTTACAGAAATAAGACCCAAGGGGCCAGCTCAGCCCAGCCTTTCCACCCAGATCTGTGAAGACATAGCTTCCCTGCTCCACCTCAGGGCCAGTGCTCAAGTTTACCTGCAAGTGATGAAAGCTGATTGAATGATGCAAGGAGCGCAAACTACCAACAGCCTACCAGTGGTGATGGAGGCAATACCCACGATGAAATTAAAACTGTTGGCCGGGCGTGGTGGCTCACGCCTGTAATCCTAGCACTCTGGGAGGCCGAGGTGGGCGGATCGTTTGAGCTCAGGAGTTCGAGACCAGCCTGAGCAAGAGCGAGACCCCACCTCTACTAAAAATAGAAAGAAATTATATGGACAGCTAAAAATATATATAGAAAAAAAAATTAGCCGGGCATGGTGGTGCATGCCTGTAGTCCCAGCTACTTGGGAGGCTGAGACAGGAGGATCGCTTGAGCTCAGGAGTTTGAGGTTGCTGTGAGCTAGGCTGACGCCACGGCACTCACTCTAGCCTGGGCAACAGAGTGAGACTCTGTCTCAAAAAAAAAAGGCCGGGCGCGGTGGCTCACGCCTGTAATCCTAGCACTCTGGGAGGCCGAGGCGGGTGGATCGCTCGAGGTCTGGAGTTCGAGACCAGCCTGAGCGAGACCCCGTCTCTACTAAAAATAGAAAGACATTATATGGACAACTAAAAATCTATATAGAAAAAATTAGCCGGGCATGGTGGTGCATGCCTGTAGTCCCAGCTACTCGGGAGGCTGAGGCAGTAGGATCGCTTAAGCCGAGGAGTCTGAGGTTGCTGTGAGCTAAGCTGACGCCACGGCACTCACTCTAGCCTGGGCAACAAAGTGAGACTCTGTCTCAACAAAAAAAAAAAAAAAAAAAAAAAAAAACTGTCTTAGCTAATCCCAGGGGGAAAATGCCTAATAGAAATCTGATGTTTTAAAACAGGTGGTGTGAGGAGTACTTCTTTGTTCATGCTAAAGATGCTGCCATTTTTATTTAAAGGATATAATTCTTTTTGTTTTCTTTTTTTTTTTTGCAGCAACTTGGATGGAATAAAGGATATAATGTTCACATGCATCTTAAGACTGACCACATTTCACATTTAAGTGAAAACATACCTATATCTCAAAAAATAACTTCAAAAAGATCTTTCTTAATAATATTTATTCAGAACAACAAAATTATAGAATTAGTATTCATTATCTACTATCTCATAGATGTTATTGCAGAGTGTATAAAATTTTAGCCAAATTGAAAAAGAAGAAACTTCAGAGTAAGAAAATTTTAACGTTCCTAAATAGAACCATATATATCTCGCTTTCTGATTTTAACAAACAAATGGGAATAATTTTTGAAGCATTATTATTTGTCCAGAGCGGGCCTCAAGGACAAAGAGTTGTAGCCAGCTGATGAGGTGCTGCCGATGGCCAGGGTGGTGGCTGTTTGTGATCCTAGGGGGTCTCTGCAAGAAGAGTTGAGGGGAGAAAGAAAGGAGCTACCATATTTTTCTCCACTCAAGTTAATTCTTTCATAAGCTACGAAGTTTGTGTAGCTCTTCTCTGAGGACTGCCTTCTAAAAACTTTTTCTGAGTTGAAATTTCCTGCCAATTGACAAGTGACGCCGTTGGGTAAGCAGTTGCTCTGGTCTGAATGTGTGTGTACTCCCAAAATTCATATGTGAAACTCCTCACCCCCAAGGTGATGCTAATAGGAGGTGGGGGCCTTTGGAAGGTAATCAGGTCATAAGGGCTATGCCCTCATGAATGGAATTAGTGCCCTTATGAAAGAGACCCCAGCAGCTCACTAGCCCCTTCCACTATGTGAGGACACAGCAAGAAGGTACCATCTATGAACCAGAGAGGGAACACTCACCAGACACTGAATCTGCTGGCAACTTGATCTTGAACTTCCCAGCCTCCAGAAGTGTGAGAAATAAATTTCTGTTGTACATACACTGGGCATTTTGTAAAGCAGCCTGAATGAACTAAGACAGTAGTTTTCTGCCCCCTGCAATAAGCAAAAGCTTCCAAGCAATGGGGCGCTCACCTTTAGCAGAGCCTGCAGCCACGGGGAATGGAGGAGATCATATAAGAGACACACTCCATTCACATCTCGGCTGTAGAACAGACTCAACTCTTGCAGCACAAGCCTCAGGATTTGGGAGAGGCCTAGGAAAGGGAGAGAACAGAAAGGAGGTGGCACGTGCAGGTGGAAAGGAAAGCAGCTGTAAATGTGAAAGCCAAGTCAGACAGCTGGGGCACGCCATGGGGTCTTATGAGGAATGAAAATAACAGTGGATTTACAGCCAAAAGATCTGGCTTCAAGTCCTGTTCCATCACTTCTGTGTGAACTTCAGAAAGTCATGTAACTATCTGAAACCAGTTTCCTTATGGCAAAATGAGAATGTGCTAGCTTTCTCATAGGGTTGTTAATATCACATGAGATAACAGATCATAAAATACAGATGTAAGATATGAGAGTAATATGATTGCTTTCCCCTCCCCCATCTTGACACCCTGTGGATTATCCCCAAATTATCTAGTTTTGTCTGGATCTTCTTTCTCTAGTTCAAACACAGAGTCATTTGTTTTTAACCTTTTCTAAGAATGCTTACTGAAAGTGCTACTGAAAAAACTCTAACTCCCAATAGGTTTTTAATACAAATCTCAGTATTCTCTTGATTTAAGAGACTAAACAGATTTTAGTGAATGCTTTTTTTTGGGCAGTTTTTCATAGTATTATAGTGATGTTTTGAATGTGAACAAGAAGTTCTAATTTTACATAATACCTTGTGCGGTAGGGGAAAAAATTGTTCTGAATCAACTGTGTCAATTTCTTTCCTTCCTGTCTTGAAATTTGTTCTTGAACTTATCGCTTGTAGTGCAATCAAAAGTGTACAAGTTCCTTGTAGGGATCACAGTAAATCTATTGGAATTTCTGCCTATTCATTTGCTTGCATATTTAGAGTGATATTATAAAGCATTTCTGGTCTAAAAAAGGAACCCTGGCAATACATACCATTCTCCGGATTGGTGGCCGTAGAAAGCTTCATGTCCTTCTTGTCTGGCGGATCTGCTCCTTTGTCTGACTGTATCATTCTCCCTGCCCGAGTTTCCAAAAGGAATTCAGGACTAGGAAACACATCAATAAACAGCACATAACTCACTCAGTTACACTGGCCACACACTTCCCAGCGCACTGGAATATATTTTCAACAGCATTTATTAAGCCAGGCTCTGTGCTACATGCTGGGAAACACAGTCTTCCCCGTGGTGCTTACTTTCTACATTAGCCATCACCAGCCGTGTGAAAGAGAAAACTATAAATACTATTTCATAAAACTTTCCCTCACCCCTCTATTTTTAACAAATGACAAATAATGTTATATTTATCTATTTTCCACCTCTTTGCCCAGTTGATTTTACCCATCAGAGCTCAGAAGAATCTTCCCTGGTCTAACTCTACTCAGGTGCCCTATTCCCACTCATTGCACATCAGAATTCTTCATTAGAAGAACTAGCTGATCACAATTGCAAGAGTTATGGGTTACTAGTGAGGCATTCTCTGAGAATTTAGAGACAACATAAAAACAATCTGTTTTTTTCTAGATAATTTTCCTGTCTGAATCCCATAATCTATCTAGATTCTAGGTAGTTGTTCTTAACCCTGTCAGATTCAATACCAGTCTTTAACAACTAATTTGAAAGGCCTATTTTAATCTTTATTTTCTATATTGCTTTAGGTAGGTTTAGTTTCAAGAAATAGAAACCCAAAAGAGCAGTGGCTTAGATTAGAAGTTCATATTTTGCTCACATGAAAGTTCAGAGGCAGAGGCAATCCAGGGCTGGTAGAGCAGCCTTGCTGTATGATGTCCTCAGGGAACAGGGTCCTTCCAGCTCACTGTTCCTTCCAGCTCCCTGGGTGTGGGTGGCATGGTTCTCATCTACCTACTCCAAGATGGTTGCTGGAGCTCCAGCCATCACTTCTACATTTCAACCAGCAGGATAGGGGAATGGATTAAGAAAACAAGAGCAAGGGGAATATGTCCACTGCTCTTTAAGGAACTTTCCCAGTTGTCCTACCAATACATTGAGGAATCACCTTATGCCCTATATATCTTTCAAATGTCCTGCTGAACTCTCATGTCATTGAAAAATATATGTATTAATAATTATCTGAACCTAGAACCCAGCTTTTCTTTATATATAAACCCAAAATATTTTTGCACAGGGTTAATACTCAATGAATTTAATGGAATGCTACCACCATAATTGAATACATTTACTTTGTTTTGCTTTAAACTTTACCACGTTGCTCACCAATTTGGAAAATCATGTCATTAATGGTAATGCTGCTTGTGGTATTTAGGGAATCACTATAACACACCACTATCAAGCTGTACCTGCATTCAAAGCTGCTACATCCCTGGTAGATTTTTATATAGGTTCACACATATATTAGTTCATTATATCTTTTGGTGTAGTGATGTTCCATGTTTACATATTGAATTATATTACACCATGTTGTATTATCAACTTCATTTCTTTAATTTGTCCTTTTTGTTATTACTAGAGCATTATATGGATTTAAAAAAAAATTATGTGTAGTTAAGTGTCTTAGTTTGGGTTCCTCCAGGATCAGATGCAGAGCAAGGACTCTAGGGCAAGTAATTTATTTGGAAAGTGATCCCAGGAAATACCAGTAGGGCAGCAGGGCGTGGAGGCAGGGAAGGGGAAAAAGCCCGTAGTAATAGGTGTGTTATCAAGTAACCACTATGTGCAACTGGAGCTTAATTCCATGGGGGAACAAGGGACAAGGGAGTGGGGGTATTTATGCACCAATGTGGCCAAGAAAGCATTACTTCTGGCTCTTCCAGCCTGCTACATTTATACTCTTAGGTAGCAAGTTCAGGTGCTGCAGTTGGAAGTGGGCCCAGAGCGCACCAAAACAGGACCAAGGAGATATGGGTAGGGCACCAACATTTGTTATAGTAGGACAATAAAGAATAAATTACAATCCTTTTTAAAAAAAAGAAATATTTCAAATTAGTTGTTAAAGACTGGGCTATTGAATCTGATAGGGTTGATAACAGCCTAGAATCTAGACAGATTATGGGGTTGAGCTGGGAAGGCTTTCTAAAAGAAAAAAAAATCATTATTATATAGTCTCTAAATTCTAAGGCAGTAAGAAGAGCAACACAGAAAGCTTCCACAATTTTAGACAACTTTCCCATACACATAGTTTTCTAGTCACACTGAAGAAATTTGCTAGATTCTACCAAAACTTGACATCATTATGCTTTTCTTTTGCCTTGCCTCACCACTACCCGCCCTGCCCGGCCCCAGGGAGTCAGGTTGAACCATGCCTTTCCCTGTGCTCTGCTTTTTGAGCCTCTGTTGAATCATTTAGCACAACAGTTGTATATGTAACTCATCTTCCTCCCTAGAGGAAGGGAACTGAAAAGGGAGAGGGAGTGCCTGCCAGACAGACAGAAGTCAGAGCAGACAGATAAGGCTGACACCCTGGGTGACTCTTAAAATCTGATACCCTTGGGCATGTCACAAATCACATGTCCTTGGTGAAGCAGAGCAGATTTAACAAGCTGTTGTTTGCACATCATAAGGTGGACCAATTTCTTCCATATTCAATGCTCAAATGGTGGTGTGCTGAACGAGGCCTTCCCATTCAGCAGACGGGGGCACTAGAAACTGGGTTTCTGAGATGAACTTACTGTGAGGGAGCTTTACAGATAGACTGTGCTTCATAGACAGGCAATGGTTTTTATAATGAATTTAATTATTAAAATAACTTCTAATAAATCTACAGCCAACTTCAGGGCTAACTGGATAACTAATTCATATATTCAAAAAGGCTCAGTTTGACCAAAACTTTCTCAGCCATACAGGCAAAAACAGTAAATTTCATCTCCACAACTTAGGTAGGTGAATTTTAAAAGTTGTGCTTGCCTGCTCATCCTCAGGTTTTTGTGACAAATTTACTACAGACTGGTTATTCTGACTTTAACGCCCTTTCCTATCAAACTTTAAAACAGGGGGACTGAAGGGGAGCTTTGAGATGATCAAACGAAGCACTATCATTTTACAGATAAGGAATGTGATATTCAAAGAGGTATTCAATAGCGTTATCAAGTAGTAAAATCAAAAGTTTTCCTTTTTTGTTTCCTTAGTTCTGAAAGATGCTAGTGCCTAGCAAAAGATTGTGTCATCTTTGCTTTGCCTTCTTTTTCATGACTTCTGTAGCAACCTTTTCAGTTAAGACTTACCTATTTCTACCATCTTCAGAACGAGAATTCTTGATTGAGACTACAAGTAAATACGCAACGACATGCAATTCTGGACTGATTAAGTAACACAGGAAGGATGGCCAGTTTTCATCATTGACTTAGAAACTGCATTACTGACTCCTAAGGAATTTGTCATATTACTTTAAAAATCAGTATGTCCATTAGCTTCTTAAAATGTACTGATTAATATTAAAAGCCAAAATCCCCTACCCCTATTATGCTTTTCAAAATGCTTTTTACTAAACAAACTCTGAAGAAGCACTTGAAAACTTCATGATGAGAAATGGTCCATATAAAAAGGCTGGCTTCCTCTGGGTCAAATTGCTGTTCATTAGGACTGGGACAAATGCCCAGTTTTAGTCAATCTTCATGACAACTCATTATTCCATACAGAAGGAATGGCTTCTCAAAGCAAAACCTGCTCTTTTGAAATCATAAAATTCTCCATATAATTTGAGTAACAATGAAACTAAACCATTTGAATCAGATTATTCAGAATTATATCTTTAGCTATTAAAAACTGACAGATGAGCTAGACAGTTATAAGTGATATCTTCTGGTAACCTAGGATTATTTGGCAGGGTCTCTTACCTGCAAGACCGTTAACATGCAATGTTGCTCCTATCCAGACAAAAACTTCAGTAGAAAACACAAGTAGGTTGTTAGCTGCCAAAGTCACCTCACTGCTCCAGATAAAATCTCTGCACATCCTCTTTGATTTAATCCACAGATGCCTAACCCCATCTAACCACTAAATTACTCACAAGCCTTCCCTAACACAAATCTTCTTAAGTATTGCTTGCACTGAAAGTCTAATTTATATCATTTTCCACCTTCATTCTAGCATTTTCTCTCTCAGGTTAACAGCACATAGTTAACACTAAAAAAACACTAGTATTTTTTATTATTTCAGGATAACAGACACCCCACAACAGAAGACAGTATTTTGAATGAAAGGAAAAACTGTAGAGCTACCTGAAGTAAGCCAATAACCTATTAACCTTATTAATTTTCTCATGTTATGGTGAGAAAATAGAAGACTCTTCAACCAATAATAATTAGGCCCATCAAAAACAGTTCCTTTTGGTCAGTCCCCTACCAAGCCACTGTTCTGAACTTAACAAGTAGCCCATTCTCTATCTCAGATTGGAGCTATTTCTTTATTTGAAAACTTTACATTGCAGGAGCAGCCAGCAGGAAGAACATTTGTAATATGTCACAGAAAGAACATGAGAAAGGGTACTGCTGACAGTAAGGCAAAAGGTGAAGACCAAAAGGCAATTATTAGGTTCATCAGCCTTTTTAACCCAAATTAAACACTTGGCTTTCCTTATAGCTCCATTGTAGATAAAAACACAAGCTGGGAATGTAACGCCTTTGTGTTTTGAGCACAGCATGTTTTACCAAAAGCATTTAATTTTAACAAAGCTTTCATTATTAACTCATTTTTTACCTTTAGAACTTTCAGTGCATAACCCAGCTATGAAGTGGCATAGCTCTGCCTCTGGCAGCTATAATGGAAAAGAACACTGGAATTAGAGTAGGGAAGTTCTAGGCTGGAGTCCTAACTCTGGCAGTGAGCAAATCACAGCCACCCCTTTCCTGCAAAATGGGGAGAAATGGGGATAATACTTACCTCCTAGGGCTGATGTGAGCATTCATTATCCATGTGAAAGATGTCTGTAAACTGCTGCATGAGTGCTAGGTATTTCTATTTACAGACACTGGCCTGGAGATTCAGGGTTTTTCCACAAGAGAGTTGAAAAATTTGTAATTTTAATATGCTATCTATAAAGTATAAATACAGCATGAAGAATCTAAAATAACTGGACAGTTTAAGACTCCAGTAAAAGGATGAATTATAACATGTTTTTTTTAGAACTGAGATGGCCTACTGTTGTTGGAGAATTTCTCAGTGGGTCTGTTTGTCTCAAGCAAAGTTTTTCTTTGTCCATTTACATATACTATCCCTGTCTCTCTCACTCTTTCTCTCAAGGAGTTAGGTGTTCAGTAAATTTGTCTTTACCAGCCAAATGTGGTTGTGTGTTTTTTCAGAAAGTTGAAACAACCCCCAATGGAAATGCAAATTGTTTAACATAAACTAATCTTTAAGTTGTGGTCTCTTTCCAACAATGGGTAGGCACATTCTGGTAGAAGGCAGCAAGAAGATGGAAAGGCCTCTTGAGAAAACATTACACCTGTGAGATGATTAACATCTAATATTTCTAACCAGAATTTTGAGAGAGAGAAACTAGTAACTACCAAAATATACCTTTTATTCAAAGAAATTATTTAGATTTCTTTTAAGACCCTTGTCCTTGGTTATTAGGGTCAGAAAGTTAATTTGTTCTTTGCCAGTAAAGGTATATAATTATCAGTTTGTTTATTTTAAAGTGAAGGATCTCTAAAACCCCAGAGGGACCTCTGAAGCCAAGACAAAGAGGCATGGACTACAATCTGAGCAAAAGAAATACTACACCTGGGTCCTTTAATTTTTAGGCTCCCCTGTGTCACTTCTGCTACAATCATAAAACAAACTCATAAAGATGAATGTCATTTATTATGAAAATTGCTGTTACATTACAGCCAACATTCCAAAACAGTATTTTAATAAACACTTGTCTTGATTATAAAGTGAAACCATGATCCTTTTCAAAAGTAATTAACATTTGCTGGGTCATTTAACATAAACCAGGACACTCCGTTTGCTCACCACGGTGTGCAGGAGATGAGATGAGGAAGAGCACCTACATTATTCAAAACAACTACTAGTGTTACTAATACAGTGTAAACCAACAACTTAAAATAGGACATTTTTAAAAAAGCAAAAAGCAAAACATTAAAATGGTGAGGTGCCATAATACTTTTGAGATGGAAAAAGCCAAAGCTTGTTTCCTTTTTCTTCCCATCTGTGAGTTCAGTGCGAGGTATAGGGAAGAACCACAACACCAGGTTGGGGATCGATGCAGTTCTTTGCTTCCATAGTTTCCAATCTTTCATCCTGTTTCAAAACACAGCCTGCATGCAAAAGCTCCTCAGGCTCTCATTCACAGACCGCAGAATACAGACAGCATTTGCACATGGACAAATGAGGTTCCCAAGCAGCTCAGAGTCAGTGTTTGAATTCCAGTGTATTCATTCTCTGTAGCATAGTCAGGAAACCAAAACCAAAATTCCTATGATCTTAATCAGGAGGCAGAAAACTCCCATTTGGATGTTCCATGGTTGGGGGGCAGGATATGATAGTCACTGCATAGAACCTCTCTCATTATGGAAAAGCTTAGAAAAAGTTAAAACTGCAGTTTAAAAGTTCCTCTTTCCCCTTCCTCAGCAAAGAAGCATGATGCACACATGATTGGAAGGGATTTAGGAAGGCAGAGTGTGGCCACTATAGCTTCAAGTACAATATGGTTCTTGCAAAGGGTTCTGGGGTAACTAACTGCAGATGGATTTAGGCAAACCAGAAACTCAAAAATATTCATCAACTTCTTTAATGTAAGAAGTATCTATACTGGGAATTTTCTTACAACTTCAGGTAGCTGACACATCCTTTACTATAGGAAGGGATCTCTTCTTTTTCCAAATAGTAGATGTATGATATTTTTGGAACTTAACATAGGCCAAGGGCTAGTCTAATTTGAGTTCTACTTCCTTTTCAATTCTCCCTTTAAACTCTACAGTCTTTTTTTCTGGGCTCAGGGCTCTCATTAGTAAGGCTCAGAAATAACAACCAAAATAACATAAAGCCCGCTCCAATTTCAACACCATTCTATTTTGCCACTATAGGAAGACTCCAGATGGTGATATAACTCTGTAGTAGATAATCCAGTTTTCAGGCTGTTATGTAGCCTAGTTAAGCTTTTCACGCTGGATCTGGTAGTAACATGCCTGGAAAAAAGTTCAAAACAATTTTAAATTTGCTTTTAAAGAAATTACATGAACAGAGCAATTCATACGGGGTTAAAGAAAGAGAATCCCTTATTAATAAATTCAGTTGATGGCCCAACAAATTTAGTTGCTTTTACTTTTCCCTGTTCCCTTCTAGTTCCTCTATCTAATGGCTACTTTTTTTTTTTTGCTTAGTTATAATTACTACAGATAAAATTTTGTTCATTTTTCCTCTAAAAAAAAATATTTTTACAAGCTGAATGATATTCTTCATCAAGTAGGAATACCATAATTTGCCACTATTCATTGGGCATTTAGAGTATGCTGATCATTAAAAGGTACATTAGAACAAGTGTAATCAGAACCACCTACTATGATTAATAAATATAAAGATTAAGCATCATTACAGACCAATTGAGTCATAATTTCTAGGGATACATTTGTAAGAAGTACCCTCAGTGATTCTGATAGTATACAGGTTTGGGAATTACTCATACTATGAATACCACATCCAGATAATATAACTTTTTCCATTCTTTAATTGCTTAGGATAAATCCCCAGGAGCAGAACTACTGAGTCAAACTCTACAAACTTTTTTTTTGAGACCAGGGTCTTGCTTTGTCACCCAAGCTGGAGTGCAGTGGCACGATCATAGCTCACTGCAACCCCGAACTCGTGACCCCAAGTAATCCTCCTGCCTCAGCCACCCGAAAAGCTGGGACAGCAGATGCACACCACTGCACCTGGCTAGTTTTTAAATTTTCTGTAGTGACGAGGTCTTGCTATGTTGCCCAGGTTGGTCTCAAACTCCTGACCTCAAGCAATCCTTCTGCCTGAGCTTCCCAAAGTGCTGGGATTACAAGTGTGAGCCACCATGCCCAGCCTCCACAAACATTTTTGATGTTGTCTATATCTATATGTTAATAACAATTGCTTTACAAAAGGGTGATGGCTATTATCCTACCAGCACAGAGTATAACAATATTAATAATAATGTGCTCTTCCTCCTCCTCCCCCTCTTCCTCTTCCTCTTTCTCCTCTTACAAAAAAAAAAAAAATAGCAATGTTAATGGCATTTTAGTTGAAAAGTTTAAAAACTTAACCCAAGCTAGCACTGAGTATAATTTTAAAACATTTTTGCTAATTTAGCAGGCACAAAAATGGTACTTTGTTTTATCTGCAGTACTATGATTTTCAGTGAGGTTGAGCAGTTTTCTACATGTAATTCAGTTTCTTCCTTGGTGATCTGTTTAGAGATACTCTTCATATAACATAAACACTAATAATCTAAGTCATTTGTGGCCAATATTTTTCTCAGTTTCCTCCCCTTTTCAGTTTATTTAATGGAAATGTGCTCCCCCTCCTCCTTCCTCCTCTACCTCTTCCTCATTCTCCTCTTACAAAAAAAAAAAAAAAAAAAAAAAAATAGAAATGTTAATGGTATTTTAGTTGAAAAGTTTAAAAAGTTAACCCAAGCCAGAAACCTGCCATTAAATTCTAGGTTTTTTAGTCACTGTAATATACCTGTCTTTCCTTCTCTCTTCGTTTCTCTATTTAAACCCCAAAGCCTCTTTGTTATTTCACCTTCTCTCCAAAACTGCTAATAAGCTATCCAATACTTTGTTTTACCATTTATTAAATAATTCTTCTCTTTTCCATTTTTGTGTTTGAGGTTTACCATTTTCATGGGAAATTTTTATTATAATTAGTGTCTATATGGGGGCTATCCCTTCCATTTAGATATCTGTCTATTCCTGTGATGCTAACATACTATTTTATCTTAATTATTGTAATTTTATAATATTTTATTAACTGGAAGAGTGGATCTATTCACCTTTTTTCACATGTGTTTTTGGCATTTTCTTTTTTCTTTTTTTACATTTTCTATCTGTTCTTCCAGTAAACTTTAGAGTAATTCTTCCAAATTCCAAGAAAAATCAAGGTGGGAAACTGAAATGACTTCTAACAATCCCTCGAGGGCATCCAAAACCAGAAACCTCATTTGTAACCTACTGGTTACAGTAAATATAAGAGAAAGAAAGAAGATAGAATTCAAATTCATTATTTACGTACTGTCTTGTATATTCTACTTTAGTTCTATTAAATAGATGTACTGGGGGATACATTTTTGGACACTAAGAATCCCTTCTGTTTCTTTTGTAGAGTTTTAATTATTTATATAAATATAAACATTTATAATAATTTGAATGATCAATTTACAGGGAAGATTGGATAGTGAATAATTTGCTTTAGTATTTTGAAGGATAACTGCCTTATCCTACTTTTAATATATTATGTTTTAAAGTTATCAATAATGTGTGCTCTAAAGACATTTAAGGCTTGCATTGAACTTTTGTATAAAAAAGAAAGTGGCTACTGACATTTATAATATGGTAAATGAAGGACAGATTTGAAGATAAAAAATTAAATAATACCTACACTTACCTTCAAGGTGGTGAACATTATACCCTGCTCCCCATGCTGAAGATAGGGGTCCATCAGATCCTCAATGAGGTGCACTTCAGAGCCTAAATTCCTAATCCTGCCCCAAAGAGAAAAAGATGCTGAGTTATTTCTGCTTACATGTCCATCTTTCTTCTGAATCTACTTGATAGGAAAAGAAAGAACAGCTCAATAAAAAGGTAATACCATAGTGAAATGGGTTGATATTAATACAGGTAATTTTTTTTCTAGTGGAAGAGCATACTTCTGTCATCAGGTCAGAAAATGCAAGGAGCAGACTTGTTAAAATAATGACTCATTAATAATAAAGTCAGAAAAGATTGGTTACCTGGCCCGTAGCACCACATATAAGAAAACAGGAAACAAATCATCCATGGACCACAAGAAGTCTTCCTGAAGTGATGCCAGGACACTCTGAGAGATCTCTTCAAAAGTCTGCTGGATGACCTTAAGTTTGTCTGATGGGGTAAATGTCGTGCTGTTATAAAAACAACGACAAAAATATATCCTATAATTTTCTTAATAGAGCCATTTGATATTACTTTTTTGACAATATTCCTTCCTGGGACTCACACGCCTTAAATTGGACACATCAAGCATGATGAGTCACTGGAAGGGATGGCTTTGTAATCCTGTGGTGCTATGAGAAAAGAAGTCTCCACTGTCTATGATTCACATGGAAGAATTCATAAATCACATATCGTTTCCTTTTACCAATGTGAAATCTTATTCTCCTACCACATGCTCTTTTTTGAGTGAGAAGTGTGATTAATTTACATTTGGCTAAAGATGTGATTATATAGATAAATTTCTGGATAGGTTCTCTACCACTTTAGAAAATGCAAGGGCATTTTAGAGTAAAAAATAACTCAAATGTCTCCAAAAAAGCCTTTCCGATCTCCATATTGAGTATGACACCAACTACACGTAGGGTGCTTAAAGCAGGGGTGGGGAACCTGCGGCCTTAAGGCTCCATGTGGCCTTCTAGCTCCTTAAGCGTGTGGCCTTTTGGCTGAATCCAAATTTCACAGAACAAATCCTTTTATTTTTATTAATACATTTTTGTTTGTCTTTTATATTTTTATTTTATTTTTAAAATGAACATATTTAAAATGACAAAGAATAAAATAAGTTTCAAAGAAATAATCCTCCCAGATTGACCGGCACAATTAGAACAATAGTCAGCCATAAGGGCTAAATCGATGGCTGCTATGGTCATGATTTAGGTCTAACTTCCCCTGCCTAACAGGTGTTAGCTAAAATTTTATCTCTACAAGAACAGATAGTTAAATTTTATGAAGGACAGAGTCAGCAATGTGAATTATTGAAAGAGGATTTCTATAGGAATACAGCATTTCTGTATGATATGTCAAATCAAAATGACTTGAATATTTCTTTGCAAGGTAAAACTAAGTCTATATATGATATGTGACCAAAAAAAAAAAAATCCAAGCATTTCAAAAAAAGCTATGTTTTTTCAAAACACTTCTTTTTCAAAAGGAAGTTTCGGATGAACATTTTCCCCAGTTAGCAAAGGTCACTGATGAGCAGGATGATATATGCAAATCATTTGAAGAATATGCAGCTATTATAGACCTATTAATTGGAGAATAACAATGAAAAGTTCACTGACTTTGAGAATCACGACATCACACTCAAATTAGCATTTGAGCTTAATCTAGTTGATATCACTAAGGCACCTAATGAACTACAGATGGAATTGATTGGAGCTCTCAGTAGATGACATTTTAAAGTCATTGATGCTAAGAAAGATTCAACTGAAATACGGAAAAAATGCAGTAGGATATCCACACCTTTGGCAACATGCCCAAAAAATGCTTTCTTGCTTTTCAACTACTTACTGCTGTGAATCTACATTCTCGTACCTAACCCAAATCAAGATGCCCTTAAGGTCATAAATGATACCCATCTAGAGGATAAACTGAAACTGTGGACCTCCGTGTTGCAACCAAATATTCAAATGCTTTCCAACAAAAAGCAGACAAAACTTTAAAATTAACAAATAGTTTTCATTTTTTGAAATTATTAAGTACATAGTAGTTAGATTTTTACAAAATAATGTACATTTTTAAGTATATCTAATTGAAGTTTCTTGAATGTGGCCTTACTTGATTACAGCTAAATTAACATGGCCTTGCAACATGAAAAGGTTCCCCACCGCTGGCTTAGAACTTAGGTAAAGATAAGATCTTATTAATGTCTTCATAGACTAACCATTACTTTGATTTGTGTAGTTTTTCAACAAATTAGAGATTACCTGATCTGCTGCAGACATTCTACTGCTGAGGCAAAACAAGAATCTTTTGTGGTTGGCAAAACCTGTAAAAAGAGAATGAAGGTCAAAGAGGAAAGCTATCTCTTGTGACAACAACAAAAAATAAATGATATTGATGGCAGAGTACAGGTCTTTGGTGAATAACAAATGCTGACACAAGCTTGGGTACTGTTCTATCAAAGAAAAATGGAAATTTTTTGCTATCTCATATCCTTTCCATCAAAGAAAAGCATATTTGCTGAGGAAATTAAAATCTACCATACCTTTTTACTCTCTCCAAGGACTGACAAGGTCACTGGCCAAAATTTCCTACAATGGAATCCACAAATTATTAATATAAATTGTTACTTATGATAGATAAATTTGCATAAAAACAGCTGACAGCTATATTGGCTTCTCTGTCCCTGTTAAAAAGTAACTATTCCACAGATAGGTTAAGTTTTAATAAACACTCCAGAAATGATTTAAGAGTTACTATCATATCCCTAAGGGATTTGTCAGTCTATACTCTAATAGCCCTACACTTTACAGATATTACCAAATGTTGGCCAAAATTTTTCCTTCACTCAGTTTTATCCCATTTTTAGTATTATTCTACTGAAAAAAATTACCTTTTAATTAAAGCTTATTTTTTGATAGGACAAATACATAATTATTGGGAGGGGGATCAACTTTTTCACTGGACTATGTCATTTAGCATTCCCTTGGAATAACAAGAAATATTACCTTAAAACAAAAACAGCACTTCTAAAATTTTAAATTAAAAATTGTAGACGGTAGACTAATCTAGGAGCTGGGAGGAAAAAAAAAAGCAAAGAAAAATTGCAGATGGGGACAAAGGGAAGAAAAGAAGGGAAGAATGCCAAAGATTGAATACAATTAATTTTTCCTGAGGAATTTGAATGTAAAATATGTACTACGCTTTAAAGAACTACAAAATATCAGGCCAGATAATTCATATTTAATTTATATATATGAAAACATAAGAATAAAAACCACATTCAGAAGAATAAGCAGGTTTATATTTATCTTCAAATATTCCCAAGAATAAAGATTATTAAATATCACAATTTTGCTAAATAAGACAGATATGCAAATAAGTAAACTGCAAGCCATATATATACACACACGTAACCATTTTCGTTATATTAACAATGGCTGGATACTTTCCGGACAGCCATCATATAATTATATATCAAAGCACCAAATCTCTGATAATGCAGTTTAATTTACATTTTAAATTAAAACCATTTGGTTCTGCTCATAACAACTGTACTTACCTCTGCACCCCAAGAAAGCCCAAGAGAGCTATATCTGGCTGCTTATTTAGTCGCAGAACACACTCCCAGTAAATGTCTTCCTCACGATCATTATCCAAAGCATAAAGCATAAACAGTGGTGGGTAGAGCCGAGGCAGTAGCACAGGAAGCAGCAGTCCAGAACTTGTCACTACGTAACTACGACATATTGGAGTGGGAGGAGAGGAGCATTCATATTAAAATTGAGTACTGGTCTCTTTACATAGGGAGTTGACATGAGGAGCTTACCAATGGTTTCGAAATTTTGTCTTTGACAAATTGTGAATAATTTTCATTAACTCAAAATCTAACTGAAAACCCACTTTGTTTCTATTTTGAGGCTGATCTCTCCGATGTTCCCTTGCTCAGCAGCCTTTGTGCCCAGGTCATCTGTGGCTACTGTTTCTGGGGTTTGACCGATAGAACCTGAGACCTAAAAAGGACCTCAGAGAGCCCCTAACCCAACCACACCATTTTAGAAATGAGGAAACAGATCTAGAAAACACAGCTTCTCCCTGGACTCTCTGGATAAGATCATCTGGTCCCCATGGCCTTTCTTCACTATCCCCACCCAACTCCATTTACCCTGGCTCAGGTGATTCGGATCTGGAATCTGACTTTCCAGTGCAAAAGGATTTCCTTTCAGTCGGCAGAGGAGCAGAAAGAGGAATTGTGCTGCCCTCTTCAGGAAGCTCAGGAAATAAAAATCTAAGGAATAATAAAGAATGTTAATTATACTTCTAGAGTGGCTGAAAAGAGTAAAAACATATTTCCATTAGTTAATCCAATTAAAGGCCCATGCTTTATTATCAACTGGGTATTTTAGTTCCCTGAGATTCTTAACTAATGCTTCGTAGAGGATAAAATTAAGAGTGTAGCTAATGAATAATACCACTAAAAAATCTTCACGTGCTATGGTTTTTTTCTGTCTAGTTACTAAGGAATGGAATTCTGATCTACATGAGATATGTGTGTCTTCTCTAATTTTGTAGACTCACACTTTGCACCTTCCTCTGCCCCAGTTTTATACTTGGGACAACTAAAAAAGGTCAGGAAGCTTATCTTCATTATACACATCTAGCTAATGTCAGAGCTGAAGCACTCCCAGCCCAGTGATCTTTTTAGTAGGCCACACTTCTCCTCCAAAACCTAAAACGTTTCAGAAATGCATTTAGCAATTTTGATGTGAATAATATAAGAAACTTTCTGAGACAAATTCATAAACTTTTGTATAATTTTCTCACTGTAGTATTTACTTGTTGGCTTAAACTCAGTAAAAGATCTTGTATCCCACAAGCTCAAATTTGCTTGCTGTATGGAACTCTCTTCCTGAATATGAATATGCTTACTGGCTTGTTTGATTGCCTTCTTCAAAGTCTCTGCTCAAATATCATCTTAGTAGTCAGGCTTCCTAGACTTTCTATTTAAAATAGCAGCATCTTAACCTCTAGCATCATCCTCTTTCCCTTCTTTATTTTTCTCTATAGCACTAATCACCATCTAACATACTATATGTATTTTTTATTTGTTTACTCTTTTCCCTTACTAGAATGTAAGCTGTATGAGAGCACAGATTTTTGTTTTGTTTTGTTTTTTGGCTTTGTTTACTGATAAATCTCTCCAGAGCCTAGAATGGTGGCTGATATATAGAAGCACCTCAATAAATATTTGTTAAATAAACGAAGGTATATGATGTTGTCAAGGGACAGGACATAAATACTCAGGGACAAAACTTTACATTGAACTTTACTCTGTGATTGGGTTTTAGAGACATGGTTTTGCCTAGAATTAAATCCAAATAAGAAGACTACTAATATTTCACACCAAAATTTGAATTAAAAAAATAAACATTTCTTTTTGCCTTCTGTTACATTTCATGAGTAAGAAAGAAAAAAAAGGAAATAAGTAAAATAGCTAAGGTTTCATCTTTATTTTATAGCATAAATATAAATTAAAGACATGTTTTCATTATTTAATCTATTTAAGGAACTGTGATATAAAACCATTATCTTGATGAATAATTTCTGTGACAAAGGGGAACACGTGATTCTTCACAAAGTTTGTAATTTCTAGATTCAGGGTGAAGCTGCCCAAGTATTAATATAAAATAGTATTCCGTAACCTGCAGGCTTCAGTGAAAAGATCTCTTACCTCACCAGCTGGAACATTCGCTTAAGATAGGACTTAATCTCCTTTACAGCCTCCTGCAGTAAGCGGCGGTTGGCTCCTACGCCCACGTACGTCATTCTATACACTGCAACCAGTGTCTCCATGAGCCTGCCCAGGGGGTGCAGAGGAGTGTCACAGGCCTGAGCAGGAAGAGAGTCCATGAAGTCAGTCAATGTGCATTAACAGGAGAAACATCAATCAATAAATAACAACTTTCAAAATGTCAGGAATCAATTTTTAGACCCGGAAAATTCAAATACTTTTTTCCCTGAAAATATTGAGTCTATTCTATATAGCTGGATTTCCTAATCTTCTTAATAAATCTTCTAATCTTCTTCTTAATATCTTGAGAAAATAGCTTCAGAAGTACTGATTTGGAATACCATGAAAAGAAAGATTCTGCTGGTGCAGTAGTGTGCCCCTGTTTGTCCCAGCTACTTGGGAGGTGGAGGCAGGAAGATTGCTTGAGCCCAGGAGTTCAAGGCCAGCTTGGGCAACATAGCAAGATTCCATTTCTAAAAAAATAAATAAAATTTTTAAAAAAGAGAAAGATTCTGATATACGTTAAACTTCACAAAAATTATAAGTGACCTTGGAGAAAACTAAATATTCACTGCTGATTATGTTCTGAAACACTCTTCAGTACCCTCAATTTCTCATAATAATCCTTCCTGCACCCCCATCAACAGATTTCAAACTTTAAATTGTAGCTGGTGTTACAAGGTCGAGAAGGAAGCAAAGAGCATATGCAGGGGTGAGGGCAGTGCACTT
Organism: Eulemur rufifrons; assembly: GCF_041146395.1. NCBI lineage: Eukaryota > Metazoa > Chordata > Mammalia > Primates > Lemuridae > Eulemur > Eulemur rufifrons. The sequence continues at coordinate 30,948,474 of NC_090983.1, read as the reverse complement.
TATTTATATAATCTCTAGTTTGCTAATGTTACTAACAAAAAGCCATTTTAAACTCTGATCTTATTTCTCAAGAACCACCCTTGAACACCTTACAAAACTTAAAAAGTTCTATAGTAATAATAGGACAATCTTCATGTAGAAATGTGATCTTAATAGTCAGAGAATTAGCAAAAGAAATGTTTTGAAAGCAAAAACAAGATTAGAATAATATTAAGCTATGAGTCAATTTGTTTTGTTTTGCTTTTGTTTGTTTGAGACAGGGTCTTACCTTGTTGCCCAGGCTAGAGTACAGAGGTGCGATCATAGCTCACTGTAGCCTTAAACTCCTGGGCTCAAGTGATCCTCCTGCCTCAGCCTCCTGAGTAGCTGAGACTATAGGCATGTGCTACCACTTCTGGCTAATTTTTATATTTGCTATAGAGATGGAGTCTAGCTATGTTGCCCAGGCTAGTTTTGAACTTCTGGCCTCAAGCGATCCTCTTGCCTTGGCCTCTCAAAGTGCTAGGATTATCGGTGAGAGACACTGAACCCAGCCTGATCTGAATAATATATTGTGATAGTTGCTCATTAATTCACAAGACCAATGTAATTTTGACTCTAGTTTACCTTTATTAAATATTTCTTGATGTCATCATATTTCTCCACAGAGAAGGCACCAACATGTTGAGGAATGAATTCCAAACTCTCTAGTGTCTGAGTCTGTGAACGACTTAATATTTCTGGACTATAAAAAGGGAAAGGAAAGCCTATTATGTATTTCACAACAAGAAAGCAAAATAAGTATAAATACGCACATGAAACATAGTCACCAACTAAGGATGAAGTGGAGCGTCCAGCACAGTGCTGGGCCCAAAAGAGCTCATGAATGGTACCAGCCCCGATATCAGGTGCCCGGTTTACTTAACATTCATTCCAAACAGCATTTAACGTTACACTTCATACCAACGACAATGAATTAATAAAGATTTTGCTCTAAACCATGGTTTTGGGAAATACTATGCCATTAGCTTGAAGAGAAAACTGATGATAGACTTGTCAGTGATAAGAAAAAAATGGAATAAAAGAGGGAAGGGAGCTAAGGAAAAAGGAAAATAAAGGGCAAAAGAAGAAATCAAAACGAGGTCAGCGAGCAGGGAGACAATGAGGACACTGCAACAGGTGGCAAGGTAAGCATATAATGGGTAAAAAGAAGTTTTGGATGAACAGGCTAAGATGAAACACATACTAGCAATCAATAGAAATTTTTGGTAATAGTATTCTATTATTAGATTATAACCAATTATTATTGGTTATACACAATCATTATGTTATTTTATATAAACAAATAAGATCTTTGTGGTAGCAACAGGGTTTTATGTAAAACTTCATTCATTCTCACTTCTCAGAAACACCCAATGGCAGTTAATCGAGGTTAAATGAAAGGCTAAAGTCTCAAGGTGTACCCTGATAGGCTGTATCAGTAAAGGCTGACCAGCTGCAACACACACCAGGGCTAGGCGATGGCTTTAATCAATGTTGGGAGTTTCCATTTCTTCTACTGATAGAAAGAGTAACAGTCATGAACTTCATGAATGAAATGCTATAATCAATTCCTATGAATACCAAATATACCAAAAAATATTTCTTTTTACCTTTAATTTCTTAAAACACACACACACACACACACACACACACACAGAGAGAGAGAGAGAGAGAGAGAGAGAAATAGCAAGAAAGCAAAGATACACTATGGTTTACTTTAAATACCGTTTTGGAGGATATTCAATTAGAAAGAATCTAGACTAATCTCTCCAAGCTAGAGTAACAATTAGAATTTGTTAGACTTGACCGTGAGACATTTAAAGTTTCTGAAATATATTCCAATTTCCAGAATTTAATTTCTATATATCTTCAGATATTAAAATTATTTCAAAATTGGTAATTTATTCAAAGAATTTGGTTTAGCTTGTTAGGAAACTAGAACTTTTAATCATTCAGAACAAACATTTATATTCTGAATAAATGGATACTTACTGAATTTTCTTTCTTCAGTTCTTGAGTATTAGAAAGCAACTGACAGGTGTAAATAAAAATCAGCACAAAACTGATTTTAAAAATCAAATGTATGTAGTTACACACACAGATCAAAGTAAGCTCTTTGATATTTTAACAATAAAGTCATAGCTCAAACAAACCATTACCTAGAATTAAACTCAAGAAAGTTATAGTTAATTAAGTGGTTTTGCTGCAGGGATTAGGAAGTTCTTTAGGTCCAAATGTTAAGCAATGCTTGTGGGAGTTCCTGGCAAAGTTAAAGAATAAGGAAATATGAAGAAAGGCAGATGGTGAAAAGAAAAGTAGAAGAAAAGGAAAGGCAAAAAAGGGAGAAATTTTTAAAAAGGAGGGAAATGAAAAAGCACATCTGTAAGTTTCCTTCCCACCTTTCAAAAATGTTGTGCCACTTCCTTCTGGCCTTCAAGGTTTCTGATGAGAAATACATAGTCATTTGAATTTCTGATTCCTTCTATGTAATGAATCATTTTTCTCTATCTGCTTTCAAGATCTTTTTCTTTGAGTTTTGATATGATGTATCTATACATGAATATCTCTGGTTTTTTCCAGGAAAGGATTTGTTCAGTTTCTTGAATCTATAGGTTCATGTCTTTTACCAAACTTGAAAAGTTTTCAATCACTACTTCTTCAAAAAATTTTCTACCCTCATTCTTTCTCCTCTTCTGGAATTCTAAGGACATACATTTAGACCCATTGTGTTCACTTTTTCTTTTCATTGTTTTTTGTCTCTGTTGTCCAGACTGGATAATTCACGTTGATCTATTTTCAAGTTCACCGATTCTTCCATTGCCATCTCTATTCTGCTATTGAGTCCACACAGTGAGTTATTTTGGTTATTGTATTTTTCAGCTCAAAAATTTAGATTTGTTTCTTCTTTATATCTTCTATTTCTTTGCTGATACTTCCCTTTAAATATTTGTTTCAAGTGTTTGTGACTGCTCATCTGAGCATTTTTAAAATAGCTGCTTTAAAGTTCTTGTCAGGTAACTACAACATCTATGTCATCTCATTGCTTATGTCTGTCAATTATCTTTCCCAAAATTAGATTTTCATGGTTCTTTGATTGCTGAGTAATTTTGGTTGATATCATGGACATTTTGAGTACTATGTTACGAGACTCTGGATTTTGTTTATATCTTATGGAGAATGGTAACATGCATAAAAGAGTAAACACGGTAGGTTTGAAACTGTTACCTTTAGAAGGACCTGCTTGTAAGGTTGGCCCTTTGCTGGCACCTGAGAACAAAGTTTGCTAAAAGTTCCCTATATTGATATGGAACATTCCCTAACTGATAAGCATGTTGTGCTGTTCTTAGCCTGCATTAACAATATGATTTACAGTGAACATCTGCTTTTCTAGTGACACTGAAATTTTGGTAATTGCCAGGCAGAGAGTGCCTACATGACCAGCCCCCAATAAAAATCTTGGGCACTCAGTCTCTTCCCTGGGCAGAAACACTGCGGATGTGTAGCTGCATTTTGCTTTTGGGAGGGGAGTGTGTTCTGTGACTCCTCACAGAAGGAAGAGAGCATGGAAGCTTACACATGAATTCCTCCTTCTCTACACAGGTAAAGAAGACTCTGCCTGTGTCTTCTTCCCTTAGCATCTGGCTGTATATCCTTACTGTGTTGCAGTAATCTTACTTGGGAGTACAACTATATGTTGAGTCTCTTGTACTTCTAGCAAATCACTAAACGTGTAAGTGACCTTGGGAGTCCCTGAAATAGCGAATATTTTTGTTTCAGTCTTCTGTGGGCTATGGTCCCAATATCAGTTCACTTCTCAAAGCCTATGCAGTCTTATTTGGGTCTGTTCTGTGATTGTACTACCTAACAGACAGTCTGAGACCAGAGGAGCCTACCTTTAGCTTGCTTCTCAAAGTCTTTGGTATACTGATTAGGATCAAATCCATTAGGTCTGGGGTGAGCCCAGGAGTTCATAAGCAACTATACAGGGTTGTTTTCTAGTGCTCTTCTCTCTCCATTACCTCCCCAGTATTTTCTGATTCTCAGGACCCCTTTTAGGTCCTCCAATCAGAAACTGCCCACTTCTGTGAATGTGCCACATCTAGGGCCATCTAGAGTGGGAGGATAGAGAGCGAAGCCAAAAATGCAATGGGGCTTGGCCTTGCCTCTTGGACCTGAGGACAGAAGGTTCAAAGAGGGAAGAAGGTTCCACACTCTCAGAGTTTTGGCTCCTGCCAGCTTCCTGTTCACGGCTGCTCTCCCACTGCCATCATTACCCCTGCCACAGAAGTACCTGGAGGCTAGGGCATGAGGGAACAGAGAAAAAGGAGAGAAAGAAAACCGAGTATATATCCTCTACTCTGAGTTTTAGGAGTCCCTTTCTCACTCCTTGAGCCAGAACCAGAGGGTTTTTCCTGGATCTCTGTCTGCACCACAGAGCTTACTTTTGGGTTTCAGGTTGCAATGAGTTCAGGCTGAGGGATATTGGAGAAAAAAAATCCAGTGCCACAAAACTTTGAATTCGACATTTTTCCTCAATCCACTTGTTGATATTTACTTTTCAGAGTTCTCAAATAGCTGTCGATGTATTCTGTTCAAGTTTAATACTTGAGTTCAATAGAAGATAAAGCAGGTGTATTTTAATCCATCTTATCCAGAAGCAGAAGTACCTCATTAACTTAAATTAAACATAGTGAGCCTTGACTACTTACTGGTTTTAAATTTCATCTTCCTAACATGCTCTGCCCTGTGCTGGGCTGGCATTCACTCACCTGTCTCTGTGTTGGCGCCGATTGGTGGTCAAGGCCACAGCAATATTGTCCCATGCCTTCCAAACTTCCCCTTGGCCTGGGCTCTCACAGCCAAGCTGGCGCCAACATTCATCAAACACTGCTTTCCACTTCTCATCAGCCGGCACTGCCAGGTTTCCTAGCTTCCTGCTAATAAAGTCATGTCAACCTTTATTAATCACTTCTTTTGTGCAAAATCATTCTGAAGACTAGAAACTTTCTAATATACAAATGGGAATGCTTCTGTGAACAAAACTGCCTAGAATGATGGTTGTCCTATTTTTAAAACATTTAGTGAAAATTTTAAAGAAATGGTTTTTAGCTAATTAATGTTTATACTAAAATGTATGTATTGTTAAGTATGAAGCATGTCAGAATTAATTCTTCTGCTTCCAAGTGCAGTTTAGAAAAAAAAGAATTGATTCTGCCTCCTACAGTTCCACAGAATTGATTTTGTGAAATTGATTCCTACTAAAACAAAGACTTTACTTAGCATATCTCCTGAGAATTATGAAATGCATTATATACTGGGTTCTAAAAATACTCTAGGAATAAACATGATACAGAAAATACATCAAAATCCCATTATAACAAAGAATCTGAGGTGTTACCAAAATATACAAATAAAGTTAAAGCTGCAATCAATAAAGAAAAAAAGGCATATGCCAAAAATGTGAAAGAACATAATATACTTAGATTTTGCCTTTTTCTTTCATATATGTAGATTATACTATTCCACTTGGGGTGTGGGTGTGTGTGTACGTGTGATCTTTACTTTTCAAAATCAAGTTTATAGGAATCCCATTTAAGAATGCCCTTTCAGTCAACTTGGACATGTGCACCATTAATAGCAGGATTACTCTCACATATGGAACTTTTCTTTTAAACATCTATGCTCTAAGGCTTATAATCTAAGCCAAGAATATAGATTTAGCTATCTATAGCAGTGTCAATTGACACTCCAAGGAGGTTACACCTTGTTAAAAAAGAAAGCTTTAAGAATTTGATTTTAGGCCGGGCGCGGTGGCTCACGCCTGTAATCCTAGCACTCTGGGAGGCCGAGGCGGGTGGATTGCTCAAGGTCAGGAGTTCGAGACCAGCCTGAGCGAGACCCCGTCTCTACTAAAAATAGAAAGACATTATATGGACACCTAAAAAAATCTATATAGAAAAAATTAGCCGGGCATAGTGGCGCATGCCTGTAGTCCCAGCTACTCGGGAGGCTGAGGCAGTAGGATCGCTTGAGCCCAGGAGTTTGAGGTTGCTGTGAGCTAAGCTGACGCCACGGCACTCACTCTAGCCTGGGCAACAAAGTGAGACTCTGTCTCAACAACAAAAAAAAAAAAAAAAAAAAAAAAAGAATTTGATTTTGGGCCGGGCGCGGTGGCTCACGCCTGTAATCCTAGCACTCTGGGAGGCCGAGGTGGGCGGATCGTTTGAGCTCAGGAGTTCGAGACCAGCCTGAGCAAGAGTGAGACCCCACCTCTACTAAAAATAGAAAGAAATTATATGGACAGCTAAAAATATATATAGAAAAAAAAAAAAATTAGCCGGGTATGGTGGCGCATGCCTGTAGTCCCAGCTACTCGGGAGGCTGAGACAGGAGGATCGCTTGAGCTCAGGAGTTTGAGGTTGCTGTGAGCTAGGCTGACGCCACGGCACTCACTCTAGCCTGGGCAACAGAGTGAGACTCTGTCTCAAAAAAAAAAAAAAAAAAAAAAAAAAAAAAAAAGAATTTGATTTTGCTTTTAAAATATTAAAACATTCAATTATTAATCTAGAATTAACACCAGTTACTCACAAAAGTTTAGGTTTGTCTTTATCACTTTCATACAGACTAGGTTTGAAGTAGGTTCCAGTGATTTTTATTCCAGATCCCCATTCGCCACTAAAATAACCTTCAATGTAATCTCCATTTGGCATAGTCAGTGTTCCCTAGGTAAAGTCAGAGAATAAAATGTGCAGTTAGAAAAAAATGTACTCAATTTTAAAAATCAAGATGGAAAAACATTAAATGGTTAACATGTTCCTTTTTAATTTGCTGTTTACCAGTCCCCAACTCTAAAAAACAAACAGAAAAAATGTGTACATGCATGTCCAAAAGAGTATATAAAAATGATCCATGGGTAAAAGAAAAAAATCAAGCCAGGTGCAGAGGCATTTGCCTGTAGTCCCAAGCTACTGAGGAGGTGGAGGTAGGAGGATTGCTTGAGCCCAGGAGTTCGAGTCCAGCCTGGGCAACTTAGTGAGACTCTGTCACTTAAAAAAAAGAAAAGAAAAAATATCAAGGGAAAAATTGGAAAATATTTTGAGCTGTATAAAATGAACACACAAAATATCAAAATTTATGGGATGATGCTAAAGCAGTGCTTACAGGGAAATTAATAGCTGTTAATATCTATCTTAGAAAATAAGGAATATCTCAAATCAATAAGCTAAAATTTCACCTTACATAACTAAAAACCCAAAGCGAGAAATAAGAAGGAAATAATAAAGATTAGAGCAGAAATCAATGAGATAGAAAAAAAAATAGAGAAAAATCAACAAAGCCAAAAGTTGCTTCTTCAAAAACACACACAAAATTGACATTTAACTAATCAAGAAAAAAGAGAGAAGACATAAATTCACAAAATCAAGAATGAAACAGGGAATATTACTACCAACCCTACAGAATTAAAAAGGTCAGAGGATGCTATGGTTAGAATGAGTGTCCCCTCCAAAATTTGTGTTGAAACTTAATTCCCACTGTGGCGGTACTAAGAGGAAGGCTTTTTGGGGAAGTGATTAAGGGTGGAGCCCTCCTAAATAGATAAGTGCCTTAGAAAAGGGCTGGAGCAAACTAGCTTAGGCCCTTTTTCCCTTTGGCCTTCTGCCATGTCAGGACTCAGCAAGAAAGCTCTCACCAGACACCGAAAGCTGGTGCCTTCATGGACTTCCCAGCCTTCAGAACTGTAAGGAAATACATTTCCCAGTCTGTGGTATTTTTTTATAGCAGAACAGACAGACAAAGACAGAATGAAATACTAAGAACAGCTTTATGCCAACAAATTAGATAAAATATGAAACAGAAAAATTTTTAGGAAGACACAGATTACCAAAACTGACTTAAGAAGAAATATGAAAATCTGAATACACCTATAATAAGAAACTGAATTACACATTGAAAATCTCACAAAGTAATACTCAGGGGCCCAGATGACTTCACTGATAAATTTTCCTAAACATTCAAAGAAGAAATAATAACATAGCTTCACAAACTCAGAAAATGGAGGAAGAGGGAACACTTCCCAACTCATTCTATAAGGCCAGTATTATCCTCATGTCAAAGACTGACAAAAACATTACAAGAAAACTATACCTTATCAGGCAATGTTTCTTAATTAAAAAAAGAAAAGAAAAGAAAAAGAACTATAGTCCATTCTCTCTCAGATGCAAAATTTCTCAAGAAAATATTAGCATTAAACCCAGGAACATATAAAAAGAATTATACACCATCACTAAGTATGATTTATCCCAGGAAAGCAAGGTTAGTTTAACATCAATAAAGTAACCAATATAATACACCATATTAGAATAAAGGACAAAAACACATGATCATCTCAATAGACAAAGAAAAAGCACTTTAACAAAATGCTGTTCCCTTAAAATAGAAAGAAATGTAAAGATGTCCACTCGTACTACATTCAACATTCTACTAGAGATTCTAGTCAGTGTAATCAAACAAGAAAAAGAAATAAAAGCCTTCCATATTGTAAAGAAAGAAGCAAAAATGTCTTTATTTGAAGGTGACATGATTGTGTGTACAAGAAATCCTAAGAAACTTACCAAAAACTACTAAAACTAATAAATGAATTCAGTAAGGTTTCAGGATACAAGAACAAAAAACAAAATCAACTGTGTTTTTATATTATAGCAATGAGCAATCCAAAAATAAAGAAAACAATTCTTTTTACAATAGCATCAATAAAAGAGGAATAAATTTAACCTAAGAAACAAAAAACATGTACACTGAAAACTACAAAACATTGCTGAACGAAATTAAAGGTCATCCAAATAAATTGCAAAATGTTCTATGTTCATGGATTGGAAGATTCAATATTATTATATTATATTGATTATATTATTGACAATATATCCATAATCAATTCTCCCCAAATTGATCTATAGATTCAATGCAATCTCTATCAAAATCTCAGCAGACTTTACTGCAAAATTTGACAAGCCAGTCCCAAAATTTATATGGAAAGGAAAAGGCAAATGGATAACTAAAACCATTTTTGAAAAAGAACAAAGTTGAAAGACTTATACTTCCTGATTTCACAACTTACTAGAAATCTATAGTAATCAAGAAAGTCTGGTATTAGCGTAAGGAAAGGTATGTTGATCAATGGAATGTAATTGAGAGACCATAAATAAATACATTTTATGGTCAATTAATTTGAACAAAGGTGCCAAGATTCAATAGGAAAAGGTGCTGTGAAATTTGGATACCTACATGCAAAAAGATTAATTTAGACTCATAATTCAAACCATATACAAAAGTTACCCCCAAATGAACCACAGACCTAAATATAAGAGGTAAAATTATAAAACTTTCAAAAGAAAACATAGGCAAAGACTTCTTGGCATCAAAAACATGATTAATAAAACTTTTTTTGATAAATTATACTTCATTAAAATTAAAAACTTTTGTGCTTCAAAAGATACCATTAAGAAAATAAAAGACAAGTCACAGACTGTGAGAAAATATTTGCAATTTACATATCTGATAAAAGGCATGTATCTGGAATATATAAAGAACCCTTACAATTCAACAATAAGACTATACAAACAACCAAATTGTAGAAATGGGTAAAAGATTTGAATACACATCTCACCAAAGAAGATATATAAATCACTAATAAGCATGTGAAAGTATGTTCTACATCACTGGTCACTAGGGAAATGCAAATTAATGGCAGGAGATACCACTTCATACCTACTTAAACAGCTACAAGGAAAAAGACAGAAACTAAGAAATATTTTTGATATGGAGAAATTAGAATCCTCACACATTGCTGATCGGAATGGAAAATGGTATAGCCACTTTGGAGAACAGTTTGACAGTTTCTTAATATGTTAAACAAGGCCAGGTGCAGTGGCTCACACCTGTAATCTTAGCACTTTGGGAGGCCCACAAGAGGATTGCTTGAGGCCAGTTCGAGACCAGCCTGAGCAAGAGTGAGACCCCTGTCTCTACAAAACAATAGAAAAATTAGCCAGGCATGGTGGCGCGCACCTGTAACCCCAGCTACCTGGAAGGCTGAGGCAGGAGGATCCCTTGAGCCCAGGAGTTTGAGGTTGCAGTGAGCTATGATGATGCCACTGCACTCTAGCCTGGGTGACAGAGGGAGAGACCCTGTCTCAAAAAAACACAACAAAACAAAAAAAAAAAAAAGGAAAAACAATATGTTAAACATCAACATACCATACAACCATACAACCCAGCCACTGTACTCCTAGGTATCTACCCAACAGAAATGAAAACATATGTCTACACAAGTTGTATTTTGTTTATAGCAGCATTATTCACAACAGTACAAAGTTGGAAATAACTCAATGTCCATCAGCTGGTGAATGGATAAATAAAATGTTGTTTTGAAGTATCATTCAGCAATAAAAAGGAACAAAGTACTATATATGCCACAATATGGAAAAACTTCAAAAACATTATGCTAAGTGCAAGAAGCCACACAGAAGAGACCACATGTATGATTCCATTTATATGAAAGTTCTAGAACAGGTAAATCTACGGAGGGATTAGTGGTGCCTGGGACTCAAAGTGGAAATGGAAGTGACTGTGAGTGGGCAGGAGGAACAGTTTCGGGTGATGGAAATGTTCTAAAACTGTATTATGGTGATTGTTGAACAACTCTACATATTTACTAAAAATCACTGAAATGTGCACTCATAGGTGAATTTTATGGCAGGTAAATGGACTTTTTTAAAGTCAAAAAACATTAGTAAAAAAATAAAAAAATGTATTAGAGAGAAAAAGAAGAAAGTTAGTTTCCAACCTTTCCATTAAGAGTCCAGTCATCTGAAAATTCTCCCTCATAGATGGTATCATCTTCAGAAAGTAAAACCCCATTTCCCTGTGAGAAGAAACAAAACGAAAATTACAATACGTAAAATGCAGAGTAGCTTAGAATGCATGCAGCCATATCCCCAAAGCCTTATCTAATCTTAAAAGACAAGGAAAATAGTACTAAGAAGGCAGAACATTAATAAAAAGATTATTTTAAAAGTTAAGGACACAGGAGTTTAAAAAAGTCAATAATAACTATATGCAAACATTCCACTTACCATCATTTTATTAAGGTGAAAGTTGCCTTCATAGTATAATCCAAACTGGGTAACTACCACACCATTCCCTTGACATACGTCATCTTGCCACATTCCCATATACTTTTCCCCCCTGCACAGAAATAAAAAGAAAAGAAAAAACACTGATGACAAATATAAAGTGGGGAAAAAACAATCACATGGGAGATCCCAAGCATCACCCCTAGGTTGGTATCAGTTCCATTTTTCTAGTTAAAATGGTTAACTCTGTCTCCCCAAACATGGGACAAAGTGATAGCAGAAGACATCTTACTCAGAGTAATGTTCTCTCAGGAATTTAATACCACAGTCTACCTGACACAGATCTGCATATAGTCCATATACTTATTTGATAACTTTAAAATCCATAATTTTAAAAAAGAATGAGAATTCAATTCTAAATAATCTCATTCAAAATGTAATAGGCAGAATCAAACCTATGCACAATTTTTTCTTACCCAAAAGCTTGCTAACTTAAAAAAGAAAATATTTGCATGCTACACATCTGATAAAGAGCTGATAACTAGAATCTATATAGAACTCAGGAAAATCATCAAGAAAAAAAATCAAACAACCCCATTAAAAAGTAGGCAAAGGAAATGAACAGAAACTTTTCAAAAGAAGACAGACTAATGGCCACAAACATATGAAAAAATGCTCAACATCTCTATTCATCAGGGAAATGCAAACCAAAACCACAATGAGATATCACTTATTTCCAATGAGAATGGCTTTTATCAAAAAGTGCCAAAACAAGAAATGTTGGTGTGGATACAGAAAGATAGGAACACTCATACACTGCTGGTGGGACTGCAAACTAGTACAACCTCTGTGGAAAGTAATATGGAGATACCTCAAAGAGCTACAAGTAGAACTACCATTTGATCCAGCAATCCCATTACTGGGCATCTATCCAAATGAAAAAAAAAGACATTCTATAAAAAAGACATCTGCACTAGAATATTTATAGCAGCACAATTCACAATTGCAAAGATGTGGAAACAACCCAAGTGCCCATCAATATATGAGTGGATTAATAAAATGTGGTATATGTATACCATGGAGTTCTACTCAGCCACAAAAAGCAATGGTTATCTAGCATCTCTTGTATTATCCTGGATAGAACTGGAGCCCATTCTACTAAGTATCACAGGAATGGAAAAACAAGCACCACTTATGTGCACATATAATAACTAACATGCATCGGGTGTTGGGCAGGTTGGAGGGGGGAGGGGGGGATGGATATATTCACATTTAATGGGTGCGGTGCGCACCACCTGGGGGATGGACACCCTTGAAGCTCGAGTTGGGCAAAGACAATATATGTAACCCTAACATTTGTACCCATGGAATATGCTGAAATAAAAAAAAAATTTATATATATATATATATAAAAACTTTGAAATTAGAAGCAGAATACTGTACCTAGTGATATCATCAAAGACACCATATCCTGCTTTCTTATCCAGTACCCACTGGCCAATGAACATACTAGGAGAAGAGGAAGTCAATTTTCCGCTTCGTAGGAGACCATGACCATGACGCATGTTATCTTGAAAGCAGCCCTCAAACACTTCACCAGAGGCATAACTGTGGTTGGAAAGAATGAATAAATATCACATGCACATTGAATTCTGATGCTCATCTTTATAAAGTTTAGGAAATTCAAAACTATACTCATTCTTACTGGTAGCTATAATTATTTGTTTATATGATTATTTTTCACCAATCAAAAAATCTCATTTTTGAATGATTAAGGCTAAGAAGTTAAAGACATCATAGGTGTATTTGCATTAACATGGTGGAAAACAATGTATTTTCAGTCCTTTATGGGAAAATGAAATAATGAGTTATCTATGACAGGGAAGAATAAAAAGTTCTGCCCATTAGAGTCACGTGATTAAAAACAAGATAAATTTGCAGATAAGAGATGTAGGCAACTCAATGAAAAATTTATGATTTATAAGGTATGTATAATTTAGATAAGAACTATATTTAATAATCTAATATTTTTATCTTGTGATAGATGAGAAGTTAATCTTTAAAAGAGAAGACTTTACAGAGTTTCAGGCATTAGAAGAGTAAATAAAATTTAATCCTTGAAAATTTTGGCTATACAAACATTTAGGTTTACATGGTTCTTTGAAAAAGCAGTACCAGTCCCCAGCCTTTCCAATGTTATTACCTGTAGACTCCTTGACCACACATTTTTCCTTCTTTCCAATGGCCCACATAATGATCTTCTTTGTTCATTGCCTTGTTTGGGATTCTGTACTCTCCATACCTGCCAAGGAAAATAAAAAAAGCAGAAGATGCTTTTATGAGATATTCAGCTTTTGTATGTATATATCAGTAAACATTTTAACACGGAAGATAGAGAAAAGATTTACCTATAGAAGAAAAGGGGTAAATGGAGTCTTAATTTAAGCTGAATCTATTACTTAAGCTGTTTGGCAAGTCTTAGAAGAGTAGGACATCAACCCCACTATAATGAGAGACTAGGTATTTTATCCCAAGTCCAATGAAAAAAACAGAAGACCTGTGTCCTAGGCCTATCTCTGTCACCAATTAGCCATATCACCTTGGATAAGCCCAGGTATCCAGATCCCTTATCTGGATAATAAAGGGTGTAAATCTGATTATCTAAAGTCTCTTCTCATTCTAAAAATCCATAAAAAAGAGATTTTAAAACATCACAAAAATTTACATTATCACAAAGACAAAAAAATCACCTACTCAATTATCTTTTTATATAGTAAAATAAATTCTTTAACATTATACAAAATACTTCACTGCCATATATTAATGATGTAGATATATTTACAGTGTTAGAAAACATCACAAGCTTATACAAAAATAATGTCACTAAAGTATCAGGATATAATTTGGAAGAGTTCCCCTTTAAAATCTCAAAGAAATTAAAAATGATTTAAAACGACTGAAAGGGAAATTTCTCTATGTCCTTCGTAAAGGGCGCACTATTGTCTTAACAGTTTTAGCATCAGCATTACCCAAGGTTCTCAATCTTCACAACTTAGAAATGGATAGAAAACACCGTCCTATTTTAATTGAAGGAAGACTGTGCAACTTGAGGTCACATGGCTATCAAGGCAAATGACTCAGTCTAGGTAAATCAGAGGAAGGTACCCCAGACTTTTAGCTCTCTTCATGAGCGTAGTAAGGCCTAATACATCATATGCATTTCCAAAAACAACAACACAATAATCTACTACTTGTTTGAAAAGTAACTTGGAACACACAGTAATATAATTTGTGACTGAACCTGAATTTACTCTCATGTTTTACGCAATTTCCTTACCCATCTTCCAAGCCATTCCTGAACATGCCAGAATATGTCTTTCCATCAGGCCACTTCAAAACCCCTCTGGAATGCATAGGGAAAGAATAATGCATGTTAATTAATGTAATCATTATGTAAACATAACGCAGTATAATTAATGTAATCAACACTTTTTCCATCATGTGGCTATCATCCTCAATCCAGGCATAAACCTGTAACATTTTCACCTGCCATGAGGCTTCCCTGAAAGCCAGCGTCCATCATAGGTTGCATCTTTTAGGCGAGGATCCTTGTAGAAAGTATATTTGGCACTGCGGGAAATGGGTGGTTCCTGCCTCTGAACACTGCTGCCACTTCCGTAAGGTGGAAGATCAGATGTCCCCCTCAAAGCCTGATCCACAGCTTGGCTTACAGCCCGTAGCCACTTAGTCTAGGAGCAAAAAGTAAATGTCAGTAAACTTAAGGCAGCAACTCATCAAGCATTGTTTTAACTCCTGCTAGCTTTCCTTGGTGTAAATAATTTTTCTGTCTCCTAATGCTTTTCTTATTAATTAATACTGATTGGCTTTTGGTTCTCATTGCTATATGTTTAAAATTAAGTCACATTAAAAAAACCAAAAACCTATAGTTTTGGTTAAATAAAGATTTGTCAGACCTAACTGTGGATCATTAGTAAAGTATGAACAATTTTTATTTCTTCTTTATTACCACAAGAGGCAAAACAAGCCAGGCCACAGAGTGAAAGAAAATACTGTAATGGACTAACCTTTTCCTGGGGTGTTGATGAAATGAGAGTGAACTGCTCCTCAGGTGTAGTTATCTTTAAGCCATTCCTAAAACGTTCACAAGGATAAATACCAGTAGGTATGACAGTCTGTCATAATATCAATCCTCAAATATGAAAAGCAACCTATTTACTTCAAGAGGAGCAGAAGTCAATTAAATGTAAATGCTCATGCTCTGGATTTGGGTCCCACAGTAGGGGACAGGACAGAGTAACTCTGCCCTGTGTTGAACAATGGGGATGTGAGCAATGGAGATGTCCTTCTACCGCCTATCATGATTTGCCATGATCTTCACAACAGGCCATTTCGTGACATGCAGGCCATTTTACTAACATGTTAAGAGGTGAGCCTCATTATGCAGAATGGGGAGGCAGTCTAGAAAGCCCTCTTGAGCTTTTTATCAAATTTAAGGAAACAACCTGGGTAATAGAGGGAGACAACTGGAGGGGGTGGGGCGCACTTACACACCACCAGCTTCTTCAGACAGTGGCTCCACCCACAGCGTGGCCAAAGGGAAAACATGGTGCGTGGAAAACTGAAACAGAGAACATGGAGGCACGTCTACAAAAGCCCACATAGACCTCAGGGTCTCTGCAGCGTCCCGTTCATGTCATTAGCCCACACAGGCCTCGCAGTTTCTGCTGCACAACCCCCTTGAAATGGTTAAGTCCACATGGGTGCCACCATCTCTGCCACATAGCCCCCAGTGGGGCTATCCCCAGGGGGCCTTGCTAATGCCAGTGGGCCTTGCTATCACTGTTGCAGGGACCCCCTTCACATGGCTGACACTCATTCTTGAGTTGGAAACTAAAAAAGCTCTCTGAAATCCAGCCCACATCACCAACGCAAGCTGTAGCTTTCAGCAAAATCACAATAGTTTTTAACACAAACTGATGGTATAATTAATTAGTAAATGTAATACTCCACCTTCTAGGGCCTCTTTTAAGATTAGGAATCAAGCCTACCTGGGCATGGACCAGGGCATCATTAAAGAGAATGAACCAATTCACAGAAAACCTCCCAGCATGCTGCAGAGACAGGGCTCGGTTACTGCTCTCACACAGCAGTCGACGCTCTGGCTTCCTCAAGGAATCCTGGAATTAAAATCAAAGTCAAACAATCAAAATTATTTTAACATGCAAAGAGAAAATGAAACAGATACAAATCATATTTAGGGGAATTTGCTGGTCACAACTTAGCTTGGTGTTAAAGCTAGATTTAGATGGGATCCAAACACCTCATAAAGTTAGAGCTTAAAGGAGATTGGAAAGAAGACAGGAATAAACTAAAGTAGGCAAGGCAAGTCTTCAGAGAGGATTCGTAGAAATGAGGGAAGGTATTGATATTTAGAGCACCCATTGCTATGGTCCTTAGACATTTTAGGAAAGGGGTCATTAAAACATTATTACCATAAATACATGAGGAACACAGAAAATTATGACAATTGTTATGGAAATACCTACTGTTTGCTAGGATAACAAATATAATAACAACAGGCATGGTTTACCGTCATCTTTCCAGGAAAGGTCTTCCAGAAGCCCAACGTGTATTCTGCTTCCTTCCTTTTCCTGCCGAGATGGAGAGCAAGAGACTCATAACAAGAACTGGAATCCTGCAGTTTCTGATATTCTGGAGATGTCTAGAGGCCAATAATTAAGAGGGGGGGAAAAAGAACATAAAACAATTATCCAGAATCTGTAGCCTCAGTGTGATTTAGATACATAGTATTAAATTTAGGGGGGAAAAAATCAGCCCAAGAACATACTTCCCATTTTATCACATATAATATTAAAAAGATGTACACTGAAGGAAGCTGGGAAAAGAAGATTGGTTTCAGAAAAATTCTCCTGCATGCAGGTACGTATGAAATAGGGAATAACTCAAGTAGGGAAGAACCAAAAACTGACAGTTATCAGTGAGGAGAGCAGCAGAGAACTCAGGATAGGGCAGGAGTTCTCAAATGTTTTGGTCTTAGGATCCCTTTGTTTTACATACGTGAGCAACATCTATCGATATTTGCCACATTAGAAAATAAAATTAAGAAATTTTAAAAATTCTTATTAACTTCAAATAAAATAACACTTTAAGTGAAAAAAACCTATATTTTCCAAAATGCTGGCAATGGTCCACCATTTTTTTTTTTTTCAAATCTCTTTATCTGGCTTAAAAGATAACAGCTGGATTTTCATATCTGCTTTTCCATTTAATCTGTTATGATACATTGGTTGGTTGAAATAAATGAAGAAATTCTGGCCTTATAAAGGTATATAGTCGGAAAAGGGAGAAGTATTTTAATAGCTATTTCAAATAATTGTGGATATTCTCCTTTGATACTATATTAAAACTTGTAAACTTTTTTAAAGGGTAGCTGCAGTATGGAAGTTGAAACCACAGCAATGAACTTTTTGTACTCTATTACATTAAAATTCACTAGTCTATCTTGTACTTAGTACAGGTCATTTATCATGCATGATCTTGTAACACTGTAGATTGAACATTTAGAAAATACTGGTTGACGGAGTTATGCAGATCTTCCAAATGTTGATACATTTTTTTCTACAACATCAAAAATCACATGATAATATTACCACCAATCTCATCAGAAAAAGTCCTAAGTATTAGGAAACTGTCAGCCTCACAGCAGTAGATATATGTCTCTAACATTTTTGCTTAAAAGGTCATATTTTATCTTTGGCAACAAATACTATGAGTTGTTCTCCTTGAAATGGCAGGTTCATTTATTCATTTTCAAGAAAATATCTGCCAGTACCCAAATGTGAATTACCACAGTTTATCTATCAATTGTTCTTTCAAGTTTAGAAAAACGCTCTCAATCACAATCATGCTTTTTCGTGAAAAGCTATACTTCAGTACGCAGAACTGCTTCATGCATACTTCCCATTTTATTACACATAATATTAAAAAGGTGTGTACTCAACAGTTGAGGTTAAATAAGATTAATAATTTTTACAGCTTCATCAAGCACATTCTTAAGCAACCTTGGAGTTATTATGGTTTCTCTAGAGCCCTTCAGAGTAGAAACGAAATGAAATCACACATTTCAGTACAATTTGAAAGGTGATTGTTTCAGGACCAGCTTTAACATACATCGATATCCTAGAGTGGTGCTAATTCCCTAGGACTGCACCTCATTTTATACAGAAAAGTGGGCTAGTTAACATTTGAGAAAATCCTATTTTAACATTCATTTCTCATAGCATTTTCTAAGGTAATAAAAACACCTGGCATGAGTTCATGAATACAAGCCAGGTGGTATCTCCACTGCCTTACAGGTATGCTCCATTATACTGAAAGCCAGAGCCTTAAAGAGCTCTTGTGTAACTCATACTCAATATGCATTCAATAAACTTTGACAACTACTGAACGAGTAGCATCATAATAGGATCTCAACTTTAGACATAGTTTCATAAAATGAATAACAAAGTTAATCTTGATAAGGTCCTAAAAGGAAACTTAGTCCACAGAAAACTAGGTTTATCCACAGTCATACTTTCCTCTTTCATTTCCTTGAAGAAAAAGAAATTTAATTAGACAGAGATAAATATTAAATTAGTGGAGTTCCAGATCTTGTGGTGGCATAATCTAAACAAACAAACAAACAAACAAATTACTATGATCTTTGGCTTTCCAACTGTTCAAAGTGGGTAAATATAAGAGCTTACCACTTCAAAACAAGTAGCAAGCTTTAGCAAAACTTTTGCATAATTATGAAGTCGTCTGATTGGCAAGAAAAACAAAGTATTCAATATTTCCATCAACTGAGTGTTTTCATCATTCGCTTCTGATAAATCTTGCAACAGCTCTTGGTTTTTATTTAAGAAATCACTGGAAGCAGAGGGAAAAAAGATTCAGTTAATCATTTTGGTATTGATAATATGCATGATATTAAACAGAAAATCTCACTACATAGTACCTTTTTCAGAATGCACATTTTTAGGTGCTATGAAAGTAGAAGATAAATACAATTAAATAAGCCAGATAAAATTAAAAGAATTTCCCTATGTATAAAATAGGACTTTTTTGAGTATAAATAGTAGCAAATGGCAGCAATAGTAACTCCAATAGAAATGGTTAATCAAGCAATTGTGCTTTAAGTTCTAGGAAATGAATCATGCATTCCACAATTTCAGGGAGTAATCAGAGAACAGATGACATCCATTACCTGTTAATTTAAAGAAAAAAGTCACAGCAATAAATGGCAGGACTAATTTCTCTAATCAGTTGTGCTACACAAAAATAGTGGAGGCTTGCTCCAACAGATTTAGCATGGATATTAAAAACTTCTGATTTCTTTTTTCCTTCAATTATTGATCACCTAATAAGAGTTTATTACAGAAGAGTAATAAAAGCTGCAAGAACCAGTACTACAATTAACAGGAAACAGCAAAGCAAATTATATGTGAAGAATTCAAAGCTGAGATCTTCAAAAGCCTTTCAAACTGAAGCTAAAATTTAGTTTTTATATTCAAAAATTTTACTGCAAATTTTAATGCTGATCAGTAACCCACTGAGACTGTCCTCACCAGACCAAAATACTTACAAGGATTGTAAAGTAGTAAGAGTTGGTGGGACAGAATAATTATCTGTCACTTAAGAAGCAACAATTATGCACCAGGCACTACCCTGAGTACTTTACAAACATTATACTACAATTCTTAGCTACAAGGCCTAAAGTAAGACACATTGTCACACAAACTATAAGACAAAAATGAATCATTATATAATCCCTTAGAGAACTATGGAGTAAGACATTTAACCCAGAAATTGTGAAATATTATCTTGGAAAAATGGAATAAAAATACATAACAATTTCCAGGAACCTGAAAGTTCAATGGCACAAATCTGATTGTTGTATGATACAGAGATGTAGGAGATCTTGGATGGAGGGGTCTGGGAAACAAGGCCCAGATTTTTATTTATATTTGGTTTGTACAGATGCTACTTCCTCCTCTATGTTCTACTGCAGAGATCAGCTGAAGACACTCTTTTAATCCTACAAGTGTTCTGCTTTAGCCTGTTCCTGTGAGATGGAGGTAGGACATGGTGAAGACATACTCCCTTGGACCCTATCTCCCCCGGATACCCAGGACTCGTTCCACACTAGACCAGAAATATTCCAACTCTTGTGAACCCCATTACTTTCCAGGATTCATTCATGTCCTTACCTACAATCTTCCCCCAAAGAAGCTCAGGTATGTCTGCATGAAATCTGAACCAGAGACTGATCAGTTTATCTTCTCTTGGGAGTTTTTTAATCTAATAGTGGCAATATTACTCTTTCCTTACATGGCTAGGTTTTTTTTTTTTTTTTTTTTTTTGAGACAGAGTCTCACTCTGTTGCCCAGGCTAGAGTGAGTGCCATGGCGTCAGCCTAGCTCACAGCAACCTCAAACTCCTGAGCTCAAGGGATCCTCCTGTCTCAGCCTCCTGAGCAGCTGGGACTACAGGCATGCACCACCATGCCCGGCTAATTTTTTCTATGTATATTTTTAGCTGTCCATATAATTTCTTTCTATTTTTAGTAGAGATGGGGTCTCGCTCTTGCTCAGGCTGGTCTCGAACTCCTGAGCTCAAATGATCCGCCCACCTCGGCCTCCCAGAGTGCTAGGATTACAGGCGTGAGCCATCGCGCCCGGCCATGGCTAGGTTTTAATTTTTAAAGTAAAAATTTTTAAAGTAAAAATAAATATATTAAAGTTAGAAACAACTCAAGTGTCCATCAACAGATGGATGGATAAACAAAATGTGGTAGAGTATACACATACAATGGATTATTCTGTGCTACAACATAATGGAGCTTGAAAACACTATGTTTAAGGAAATAAGCCAGACACAGAGGGACAAATGTATGACTCTACTTATAAATGGTACCTAGAAGAGGCAGATTCACAGAGAAAGGAAGTAGAAGTTACCAGAGCCAGAGAGTAGACAATATGAGGAAATTCTTATTTAATAAGCACTGAGTTTTTGTTGGGGATGATGAAAAAGTTTTGAGTGTGGAAAGTAGTGATAGTTACATAACACTGTGAATGTATGTGAGGCCCCTAAATTGTACATCTATGAATGATTAAAATGATAAACATTATATTACATATATTCTACCATAATTAAGAAAAAAAAAAGCCCTGTATAATAATCAAACCACCAAGCAAGCCTGATGTGAACAGCTAAACGATAAACCGGCTGAGCGATGAGCTCCTAGTAACAGCATCCAAAATCCACCAACTGCCCTGTGGGCTCACTGACTGTGCTCTAGTCTCAAAGGTCTCAAACTTTCTCTTTCAGAATGAAATCTTTAAAATAATTTTAAATATTGAGTTTGTAAAAAGAAATTGAGAAAAGATGTCATTACCGCCTTTAACTAATGTAAAACCCAGGTGTTTGTGAACCACCACTTGGGAAAATGCTGCCCAAATCCAGACTTGATATCTGCCACCATTGCTCAGAGTCACTGGCTTACGTGAGAAGCAGTAAACAGAGGCTTTCAACCATGTCATCTTACTTAGCTGCTCTAACAAGCAGTCAGGTTAATCCTTGACTACTATGACTCTGACTCTGAAATACCAAAGGAAGGTCAACAATAAAGCAGAATAGGAACCAGGATCAGCAACTGCCATAGCCCTTAGAAGCCCAGAAGCCTCCCATTTAAATTGCCATAAGTCTCCACCTATTTTTACAACCTTCTGTAATTAACTTGTTTTTCTTCAAGCATTACTATTTGCAAAAGTAAGTATTCAATTTTCTCTGCTCCATTTAATTGTTGGTTTGGCTACAAACACTTTTTCCTATTTTCTTTGGCCATGATGCAGCATTTCACCAACATTAATGGTTAAATAAGCTATTTTAGTCATTCTAATAAACAGATTATAAATAATAAATGTAAAATCAGTAATTATAAATGTAAACTTGTAAAAGTCAAAAGTCCTCAGATTGAAAAAACAACAAAGCAGTTAAGTCCATCCATTTGCTGCTTGTAACAAATATACAAAAACATTACATTATAATGCAGAAAGGCTGACAGTAAAAGAATGGTAAAAATGGCCAGGCACAGTGGCTTGCACCTGCAATCCTAGCACTTTGGGAAACTGAGCAGGGAGGATCGGTTGAAGCCAGGAGTTCGAGACCAGCATGAGCAAAAGTGAGACCCCACCTCTACAAAAACTAGAAAAATCTGTCAAGCGTGGTGGTGTACACCTATAGTCCCAGCTACTTTACTTGGGAGGCTGAGGGAGGAGGATCGCTTGATCCAGGAGTTTGAGGCTGCAGTAAGCTATGATTACACCACTGCACTCCAGCCTAGATGACAGAGCAAGACCCTGCCTCAAAAAAAAATAAATAAATAAAAATGGTAAAAGAAAACCTACTATATAAGGGTAAAGACATAACAGACTTGAATTTGTCATTTAAAAAATAAAGGTCAAACCCCTGTATTTTGGAAATGAACAAACACATGATAAAAGTCAAAGAAGAATTCATAATAAAAATTAGAAAAATATTAAGAACTAATTGTCTATAAAAACAAAATATATCAAAATGTGTAAGATATAGCTAAAGCATTAATTAGAGGGAAACTTATAGCCTTAAATGACTATATTAGAAAAATAAAAAGTTGAAAAATTATTGAACTAAGTGCAAAACTCATGAAATAAAATTGTAAGAAATTAACAAGTGAGGCCGGGCACAGTGGCTCACGCCTGTAATCCTAGCACTCTGAGAGGCCAAGGTGGGAGGATCGCTTGAGGTCAGGAGTTCGAGACCAGCCTGAGCAAGAACGAGACATCGTCTCTACTAAAAATAGAAAGAAATTATATGGACAGCTAAAAATATATATATAGAAAAATTAGCCAGGCATGGTGGCGCATGCCTGTAGTCCCAGCTACTCGGGAGGCTGAGACAGGAGGATTGCTTAAGCCCAGGAGCTTGATGTTGCTGTGAGCTAGGCTGACTCCACAGCACTCTAGCCCGGGCAACAGAGCAAGACTCTGTCTCAAAAAAAAAAAAAAAAAAAAAAAGAAATTAACAAGTGAATACAAAGTAGAAAGAAATAAAGAGGAAAAATTAATGAAATTTAAAAAAAGGAAGAGTGGGTGAGGTGGCTTACACCTGTAATCCTAGCACTCTGGGAGGCCAAGGCTGGAAGATTACTTGAGACCAGGAGTTCAAGACAGCCTGAGCAAGAGCAAGACCCCATCTCTATAAAAACTAGAAAAAATTAGTGAGGTGTGGTGGCATACATTTGTAGTCCTATCTACTCAGGAGGCTGAGGCAGGAGGATCACCTGAGCCCAGGAGTCTGAGGTTGCGGTGAGCTATGATGATGCCACTGTACTCTCGCCAGGTCAACAGAGCAAGACTCTGTCTTAAAAGAAAGAGAAAAGGAAAGAAAGGATCAACTAATTTTTGAAAAGATTAATAAGAAGGGGTATACTGCTGACAAGACTGATGAAGATAAAAAATATAAAAGGCCCAAATAAATAATAGGAATGAAAAATATGGAGCACAACTACAGTTATTACAGAGGTGAAAACACCTTAAGATAATGCTAGGAATATCATACCAATAAATTTAAAAACAAGGATGCAATGAACAATTTTCCAGAGAAATATAATTAACCAAAGCCATAAAAAGAAATATAGACCTGAACAGACCTATTCATTAAAGAAACTAAATTGGTAGTTTAAAAACTCCCTACAGCAAATGACCCATGAAAGCCATATATTTTTACAGATGAATTTTACCAAATCATCAAAGTACAAAGAATCCCTATCTCATACAAACTCTTCCAGAAAATAGAAAAGGAGAGAAGGCTCTCCAACCCTTTTCATAATTGCTCATGCAATCCTTTTACCAAAATTGGGCAAGTTCAGAAAAGAAGTAAAACCTCATCTTCATATAGATAGATACAAATGTCTTAAATACAGTGGCCCTCTGTACTGGTGGGTTCCAATTCTGCGGATTCAGCCAACCTCAGATCAAAAATATTCAAGAAAGAAAATAGTGCATCTGTACTGAACATGTACAGACCTTTTCCCTTACTATTTTGTAAATAATACAGTATAACAATTATTTACATAGCATTTACATTGTATTAGGTATTATAAGCAATCTAGAGAGGATTTAAAGTATATGGAAGGTTGTGCATAGGTTATATGCAAATACTACGCCATTTTATATCAGGGACTTCAGTATCTGTGGATTTTGGTATCTTGGGGAGGTCCTGGAACCAATCTGCAAATTGAATCCAGCAATGCATTTAAAAACTAATACATAAAGACCACTGAATTTACCTTAGAAATTCAAGGATATTTAACATTATAAAAATCAATTCTGCTCTAAATTTAGGAATAGGGGCTTTTTAACCCTATAAATGATATCTACCAAAAACCTAAGGTATTACCTTTAATGGTGAAATATTAAAAATATTCCCTTTAAAATCAGAAATGAGATTAAGATGTTAGCACTGATTCTTGTAGGATAAAAGATCAAAAGCAACCATGGCAAAACATTAACATCTGTTAAATCTGGGTGGTGAGTACATTTGAACTATTTTCTATTAAAATACAGAATTTTTAAACACTTGTGCCTTAATTAACACTTGTTGAGAAACTACACAGTTCAGAATTTTGCCTCATGTAAGGAGCTTTTATATTATTTACTCAGAAGCTAAATATAAATACTTTATATTTGTGCAAACAATTTGTACTTTTCTGGGTACCATAACATACAATATCTGTTTCTTAACCAGCAGGGAAGAAAACATTCCCATTTTTCAGATGAAAAAAATCAGGCTTACTGAGGTGAAGAGAGTTGTCCAAAGTGTCAGGGATAATAAGTGATAGCACTAAAGAAGGACCCAGATCTTGTGCCTTTTCATTCAGTGCTTTTTCAATACCATACTACTTCTAATGATAATCAGGCCAATAGTATTAAATACTTGTCCTTTACAAGAGTTAGTCAAAGTCTACATTTTGATTCGTTTAGTAAAAGGACCAAGTCAAAGCTTTCCCTGGGCACTAAAAAACACAGACCACTATAAAAAGTTTGATCTTTGGCTGTTAGAATGAGAACTGGAAGGTATGTATTTGCTTACATGGCAGGCTTAGCAAGAAGCTGGAATCCTCCCATAACCAGAAAATTTGTAATAGATGTGCAGTACCTTGAGTGGAAAAGAAAACATATGCACATTAGTGTTGAAATGTAAATTATTTCTCTGGAGCTTTTTCACCAATGAGTTTCAGAAATTTTGTGCTGTCAACATTTGTGAACTGTAAAGGACTGAAGAGAAGGACAGGCTGTGTGATAATTACCGTAATAAAGTTGTGGTCGATGCCACTTTAGTAAAGAAGGTAATATGCAAGGAAATTTTAAAAACATCTAAAGCTATGCAGAAGATGCTATAATTTACTTGGTAGATATTACTTGGTAACTTAATTAACAAATGAGAAAATATCATTAAATAGTTGAATTTTTAATGAAAAGTTTTTCTAATCTTCACTACAAGTTTTCCAATTAAGTCTTCAGAAACAAACAATAATGAAGGTAAGAAAATATGTTAAAAGTGCTTTACTGAGGCAGTGTTAAAAAAATGCTAATTAAATATTGATACACTGCTAGAGAGCAAGTCTAGATATACTGCTTTGAGCTATATACATTTCTTCCATACTTCTGGGCTGGCAAATGTAACCACCTGACTGAGAGAGAAGGGAAATTCCTACTAAAAATAGCTGAAGGTACTATATACTTGAAAATGGTTACAACAGTAAACTTTGTGATGTATATTTTATCACAATTTAAAATGATTTTTTAAATTTACATATAAACCCAGATATTCTACTTGCTCCATCTATAGGAACAAAATAATATCAAGTTCTCCTATTTTTATTTTTCATGCCTGAAAGATGATGAGTTAAAAGACTCAAACCATGATATTTTCTCTCAGACAACAGCTTCGAATATATTCAATTTTGCTTAGCATTAAAATAGCATGTATTTATTTTCACCTATATGTATAAATCTGAAAGGAAAAATACTAAAATGATAAACAGTGGTTATTTCTAGTGGTAGGATTATGGGTAACTTTTGATTATATTTATTTGTAGAGTTTTCAATAACAAACATACATTATCTATAATAACCAAAACAAAACACATGACCTCCCTGAGGGTAGGTGCTCTGTACTGGCTCCATGCCGTGGCTACTGTGGACTTGGAGCTCCACGCAATGCCTGTCACTTAGTGGACACTCAGCCAAGTCAATATTTGTTGGATGGATGAAGTATGAATGAATATAGAACAAAATCTATACATACTTCAGATCAACAGCATGACCTGATATACATAATTTGGGCGCTGTAGTCATAGTACCCAAATTATGCCTTGCATTGTAATATCAAAATACAAATTAGAAAAAAGTTAGAAATATTTTAAGTGATACTTTCAAATATACTTGGGATATTTTACTTGAAAAACATGAAAAGAACCTTAACTATTCTAGATTTAATTACGAAAATATCTTTACATTAAAAGTAGTTAGGTCTTTTAAACCCTCCATTTACATAATAGAAAGCAGACATCAGAACAGCTCCATACTTACAATCAGCAGTTGGTCTTAAAATACTATAATTTG
This sequence comes from Eulemur rufifrons, assembly GCF_041146395.1. NCBI lineage: Eukaryota > Metazoa > Chordata > Mammalia > Primates > Lemuridae > Eulemur > Eulemur rufifrons. The sequence goes on along the minus strand of NC_090983.1, from coordinate 30,921,572 downwards.
TTTAGTTACTTATTTCTTCACAATTTAGTACAATTTACTTAAGTAAACAAAATTGTTTTCTATAGAACCAGGTTTATTATAGTAGATTTTATGTAAATTAAGTACATTATCAATCATTCTGCTAGAATATAGAAGGAAACATAAGAATTCATTATTTTTAAATATTTTTTTTCCCCCCTTGGAGAAAAGTAAATTTTAGCAATGCAGAACTATAGTTGGCTTAAGATTAAAATACTGCTTTGCAATTTCTATTACCTTATATCACTCTCCCTAATCTAGTCTCTTCTGATTAAGGAGCTGTTCTCCTTGGCAGAATAACCCTGCAGAGACTGAACATGACACGGGACTGGATACTTGCTCTGTATAACTATCCAAGAAGAGACTTGCATGCTTCAGGATGACCAAACTCCTGGCTTCCTTTATCCCTTGAAGGAAGCTGCTCAGTGAGGCTCCATGCTGACCGATTAGGTAACACAGCTTGCTGAATCGGCTTGCCACCTCCTGCAACAGCTGGACTGTACTTACAGTGCCCAAATTTTCTGTAACAAAATGATGATGATAATAACAACATAACCTGTAGACTGCGTTCTTTATTATAATTTGTTTATTCTTAACTTTTTCTTGCGTTCTTTATTATGATCATGTGATCACAATTATAAATTCCCCTTATCTAAATCCCCTTAGTGTTCTTAAGCACTAAACATGGTGACATACACTCTCAACTAAGGAACCTAAATAATTACAATGTTGAAGCAACTTCAGAGATCACAGAGTTCAGTCATGAGAGGAACTTGTTAAAAACAAATTCACAGATTCCTTATAGATTCTGACCCAGTAAGTCTGGTAGTAAGATCCAAGGATGGTTGGGTTTTTTTATTAAAGGCTTTCCAGATGATTTTGAAGATCAGCCAAATTTGAGAACCACTGAGCTAATCCAAGCCAAGAGAAGGGAAGTGAACCACCTAATTTCATAAAACTGATTAGAGACGGCCAGGAATTAAACTCACTTCTGTAGTTGTATCTTTGGTGACATTTTCAACTTTTTGTACTGACTCCAGCATTCTGCTTGATTCTTGGACAAGCCCAACCCTTCGGTGCAGAGAAGGCAATCCAAAAATCTGATTGCCTAGGATGCTCTAAATTTCAGAGGGTATATCAGGAAATTATCTGCTTGCAAGTCTAAAGTTCCTCATTTCTACGACTTCTTTCCAAGCAATTAGGCTGATAAATAGACCAAGAAAGACCAACACAGAAATCAGGAACCAGGACAGGAAAAAGGCAGATATAACTCTCTTTTTCAGAGCAATCCAGGAAGCTTCCAACTTGGATTGCTTCCTTTCCCTTGCCAAAGTCTTGGAGTGTTAGGCCCACCCAGAGGAGGGGAATTTATAGAACAGGGATTCTACAACATTTAAAAAAGCAGAACATATTAAAAGCAAAAACAAACAAACAAACAAACAAAAAATGCGAACAGTCCCCAAGTTACAAACGGATTGTAGTCACAAAGACTGTAAATTGTTTGAAAAGCCCATGTTTTTCCATTAGTAACACTGGGCTGACCCACACAAGCCAATGTCACCAATCCACTAGAATATTAGCCTGAGTTCTGGGTCCTCAGAGGGGGCCCAGGAATGCAGGAAAGAGAAAGAAAAAGAAAATTTCCTCTTCACTGAGTATAGGGCCAAGCCTAGATAAAATTTTGAAATAGGGGAAGTTTATCTTCAACAGCCCTCCAATCTGCATTCTGCATTTCTTCCTAACCTGCTAGAGGCCCCAGGTACCTAGTATATATGGACAGTGGCATCCCATCTAGTACTACTATAACCCATTTCCTCTGTATTAGCTTCTTACTTCCAATCCCTCTTTGTAGCTGAGTAAAGCTAAAAATCAGATTTAATCAATTCATGCTGTGGGATAAGACCTTTAACACTTTTACAGTTATACATAATTTTAAGAGACTACTTGTAAATCCAAATAAATCTCTACTTGACATAATTCTAAAAACTATAACAAGAAAACAGAAAATTCAGATACTATAATGGAAGATCTCTTAGGACTAGAGGGGCTAGAAGTGTTGATTAGAAGTCTAACCTCTAGGGTCAACTTTCTCAAAGTTGTTTCTGCTGCTCTGCCATGAATATGCTAAAAGTTACATTTTCCACAAGTAGAAGGAGCTCTGGGAGTGGTGAGATAGGGCAGGAGCAGCTGGGCTATTGACAAATTGGAAACAGTTTGTAAGTTGTTGACTGCCTGCATACAAAAAACAGAGAGAGAGAATGGAAAGAGAAAGGAGTAAACTATAACCTAAAAGCCTTCTTTACTTGTGATATGGGAAGAAGAAATAAAACAAAGCATTAATGATTTGGTGATGGGGAGCAGAGGTTTCAACTTACCTAAACTGAGAAGAGGCCTGAGAATCTGAGATTTGATATCGCTTAGCTTTGAATAGAACCGTCTTTCCGTAGTAGCCAACTCATGGAGACTGGCGATATAACCCATAATGTTTTTATCCACCAAGGCTAGATAGCTATCTTTTCCTGCTGTCACTCTGCTTATATAGCCCAGCTGAAACAGAAGAAAACGAAAAGATTAAAGATTATATTAATTTTATTTTATATATTTACTAGTAGTAATTTGGTGTGTTGAAGGTGGCTCATGTCAGCTGACAAGAGCCAACTGTTAAATATTCAGAAAGTTTACAAGCAGGTAATTAAACCATAGGTAGCTTGAAACTGGCCATAGCGAAAATGTGCAAACACTACAGACCAGGATTGGCTTTTTTTTTAGAGCTAGTTTACCAGAACACCATTGTTATAGATGTATATCTGAATCTATACATAACTGTACACATCTACTTTCATTTATCTCCAAGATACATTTTATTTCACATTAGAAGTGTTTTGGAAACATAGACACCCCAGATATATAAAGATCCAAATGATAGGGATACATGTCTCAGGATTTCCCTTTGCGTGAAATAAGATTAGTGACAGCAGAGAAGATCTCTGTGCTGTGTATCAAAATATCAAGGATCTAAAAGATAACTTGCCTCTTAAAAACACAATTTACAGGGACTTTAAAAGGAACTTTTTGTCATTTACCCATGATACCAGTGAACAAAAAACATTCAATATCTTTGTTCACATATTCTATTAAACTAAGCAGGCAAGCTGCAGACCCAATGGACTATTAACATCCCATGGTAAACAAAGACACACACTAGAGCTTCATCCTTTTCATCAGCCTATTTCATCCTTTATCTAGACTGATAAATCTTTCATGGGGACTGTGGATCCAGGGCCAACAATGGCACGGAGTCAATTAGCATGCCCAAAATAACAGGCTATACATAGGCAAAGAGCCAAATCTCGGCCAATGTTGCCTTTAGCAAGAAAAATCTTGTCCCTATACATTCATAACTTAGTAGCCAGAAAAATAAACACAAAGACTAAAAAAAAAAAAAAAAAAAAAACAGTACATAGGATATATTACTCAGTAAGAATGAGAAATCCAGAATGTACTGACTTTGAGGGTTCAATTTCCCTGCAGCATGTCACTTTGAGGATTTGAGTTATTTTATGGGAAAAAAGAAAACCAGAAATGGGCCAATGGTTTAAGTTTATGAAAAAGAGATAGGAAGTAAGAAAGCAGATTACATGAAAAATAAGGGGATAAAATGAAAAGCTAAGAGAAGAGGTGAAGCAGTGGGAAATAGAGTACTGCTGGTGGCCTGTCAGGTCTGCCATGGTTTGCCATGAGCCATCTCAGGCCCCTGAAATTTTTACTTCCCACTTATAGTTAAAAATTTATCTACTTTATTTCTATTCTAACTCACCTATGAGGAGTCCATGACTGCAGTTAGGAAACTTCACTATAAAATGTACTTTCCAATATTCCTACATGAGGGTGTTAATCAACAATTATTATTTTTTTAAAGAGAGAGGGTCTCGCTCTATTGCCCAGGCGATCCTCCTCTCTCAGCCTCCTGAGTAGCTAGGACTACAGATATGAACCACCTTGCCCAGCTAATTTTTAAATTTTTTTGTAAAGACAGGGTCTCACTATGTTGCCCAGGCTGGTCTCAAACTCCTGGGCTCAAGCAGTCCTCCCGCTTTGGCCTCCCAAGTGCTGGGATTACCAGTGTGAGCCACCATGGCTGGCAACAATTATTTATAAACCTACTATGAGGCTATAGCAATGAATGAAAAAGGCTAAAATCCCTACCCCTTGTGAACCTTACATTATAGTAAGGACAGACAATGAACAAAATAAGTAAATGATACAGTATATTAGATGGTGATAGGTACTATAAAGACAATAAGGAAGGAAAAGGGGATAAGGAGTGAAGGAGGACTGGAAGAAGCGGTTTGCAATTTTAAATGAGGTAGTCAGAGATACTTAATAATAGTTAGGCAAACATACAAATAAAAAATGAAAACAAAAGACTTCTCATATGTTACAGAATGTAGGCCTTAGGATCCAATTCCTGTTCACCTTACTACAGGAGAGAAGTACTGGAGTCTTAGTACCACTGTGATTCTCTGGAAGGTTGTCACCTTCTATAGTATCCTGTCGACCACTGTAATATAACCCAGGCTGGAAGTCTTCTGTATCCACTAAAAACAGAGAATAATCCTGGCCTGCGGCTACACTCCAGATTCCATTTTCACTGCTTATCTGCAATGACAGAAAGATATTGTCTGTACAAGATAAAGGCAATCAGAAAGAACTTCAGATCCATAGGAATTAAAATGTTAGGTTACTTAAACAGGCATGGTACAAAGTAAGTCATATCTCAGAGGACAAAACTCACCCAGCAATATCCCCAATCAAATGTAGAACAGGTGCAAGAGTAGGAAGGAATTCCTTGTTCAGCTTTTAAATTTAGAACTGCATTGTTTTTATAAAAATCTGAAAAATTAGAATTTAAAAAGGAAAAAACCACAAATCTAATTTTTTAGTTATTTTTGGAAGTCTGCACAAGATTTAGACTGTATTACAATGAAGAGACCAGTAAACTTCTAGAGCCCTACTCTAGACAACTAGGACATACCTTTGTCCATCCATATTTGGCCATGTGTACAAAAATCAAGGTAAAAAGAAAACAATCTAATTCTTGGAACTCTCCACCTCTCTGATGGGACTTCAGGGTGCCAACTCCCAAGATGTTGAAATAAGCAGGACCCCTCAGAAGCCCGTCTTATCTGGATCACCTAGACCAGTGGTTCTGGTGCAGCAGCAGCAATCACCTGGGAACACGTTAGAAATGCAAACTCTCAAGCCCCAGAGCTATTGGAGGTCCAACCCTGTTTTAACAAGCCCTCCAAGTGATTCCAATGTATACAAAAGTTTGAGAAGCACTGCCTTAAATCGATCATTTCAAATCTTAGGATTCTACATGGAGATTAAGTAGCCACCATGGAAAGGCAGGTGTCAGGGCTCTAGAGCCCCCCTCCATCCTTCAACCAAAGCAGTTCCTCATTTGTCTTCTTTATGTGTGGATTCCTCATAAGATTACATTTGAAGAAAGTGTATCACTGCAAAAATTACCACCCCCAACCTCCAGACTCGGCTCCCAGCTTCAACCTTGACCCCTAGACTAATAAGAAAAACAAACAAACAAAAAAACCCTAATCTGTTAGATCGTTTGTGTCTGGATAGTTTCAGGACTGACTCCTAGACGGATGAACAAAAAACCCCTAATCCATTAGTTCCTTAGTATCCAAATCATAGGTGACTGTGTGAATGAGTGAGAATGTATGTGTTTCTATTACTCTATACCTATCCTCCTATGGCATGACACAATCTCAAATTCAGGCTACCCAAATAACTGACTTCCTGTTCACTTTGTAAAGGATAAATTAAAATTTTTGCAGTAGGAAACAGTCTTCTTCTTAGCTTCTAATCAAAATTAATTCAAATCTCACTCTGTCTTGATTTTTAATTCTCACAGATTAATTACAATGACTTCAAAATGTTTTTCTCACCCTTCCCCAAATAAAAAACCAAGATCCTAATGCTGTAATTCTTACAGGTACAGTTAAAGCATTATGAAACTAAAATCTTACAACAGAATCTCTTGTCTGGCTCTAAAATGTTAAAAAGAAGTTTGATCTCCAGGGTTTCCATGCTACCTTATGAAACTTTCCTTAGTGTGGATAAGTGCATTTTCTACTTCATTCAAATGAACAAAACCGAACAATGATAATGAAATACCAGAAACTGAATAGCTTACTACTGAAATGTTTTATACTGAAAATATTTAAGATTGGAACTCGAAGTAATAACTGTTTCCTAACGTTTTGTGAAGTCTTTTCTTCCCAGTAAAATTAAGTACACTGAAAAGAAAGGCAGCATGTAAAAGTCTTAGATAGTGATGGATACACAGTGCACATTGTATATGTGAATTATTGGAATTGTTTTAATTCTAGCTTACATTGAAATCATGTTCCTGAAATAGAGATAACTAGCCTTTTCTAGTCTTCACTACTCTAGAGGTATCATATTTTGGAATGGGGGGATATCAAACTATACATGCACGAGCTCCATATTCCATTCTATTTTGCTCACCATGCACACTCCTCCTCCCACTTCCACCAAAAACCCCCAAAAGCTTTGTATAAGGAACGAATATTATTGATGAGAATTCAGTACTTCCTCAGGTTGCAGGAGAAAACAAGGTCGAGAAACACTATTCTAGAATTGTGTCAAAGGAACTTGAAGCTACCAATCTTTCAATAGCATTATATAACTAAAACCAATTCATCTAACAGTGAAAAAATCACCTATACTTTTAGCTTTAGTACAGAAAATGAAAAGGTTTACTAAAAGGTTTTACTACTGTGCATATTATTTTTAAAAACACACAAAAACATTATACTACCAAATGTTATGTAAAAGTCAGACTTAATTGAAAATCAAAGAGTAGACATTTGGTAAAGCTCAGAAAACATCGTAGTCCTAGAAACATGCTTTTTTAAAAGAAAGCATTTTCTCATTTTTCACTTTAAAAAAAGCAAAAGGACTATGAATATTCAATGAACAGTTGACGCTAAGAAAATAAATATAAATTAACACATAAAAAAGGACACTTAGCTTGAAAAGAAGTGGCCTCATGTTTTTAAAATAATTTCTTAAGAATATCAAATTTAGGTTACAAATGCACAATTCCCTAATTTTTTAAAAACAAGAAACAGAGAAACATAAAGTGTTATAGCTTAGAATTCTGGAATAAGTTACGATCAAGTTCACAAAAGTACCTTTGCAAGACGAGGAACTGTTGTTGGAAAATCAGAATGCCCCAGTTGACCAAAGGTATTGCTACCCCATGAATAAACCTATTAAAAAAACCATAGGAAAGTAGGTAAGAGTTGCAAATCTAATCTCACACTTCAACTCTGAACCTTTATAATAATTAAAATATACAATACCAATAATTACACATAAATTACTTATATTAGTCTTTCACTCTTCAAAGTAATATATATTAAGGAAATTCTTTTTGGGGCCAGGGTTGGTGGCTCACGCCTGTAATACTAGCACTTTAGGAGGCCGAGGCAGGAAGATTGCTTGAGGCCAGGAGTTCGAGACCAGCCTGAGCCAAGAGCAAGATCCCATCTCTATAAAAAATGGAAAAATTAGCCAGGCATGATGGTGTGCGCCTATAGTCCCAGCTACTCAGGAGGTTGAGGCAGGAGAATCGCTTGAGCCCAGGAGTATGAGGTTGCAGTGAGCTATGATGATGCCACTGCACTCCAGCCTGGGCGACAGAGTGAGACCGTCTCCAAAAAAAAAGACGAAAATTCATTTTTAAACAAGACCAGAGATTATAGGCAAATAGAGTACTGTACTTAAGAAGGCACAGAGTCCAAGGGTTAACTAACATTTTTCATGTGCTTCCTAACTGCCAGACATTTTTTTAAAAACTTTCCATGCATTAATTAATGTTTAATTCTCACAACAATCACCACCACCACCACCCCCTGTTTTGTTTTGTTTTTTAACAGATAAGGAAACTGGCCAGAGAGGTGAATTAATTTACCTAAGGTCACAAACTGATAAGTGGCAGAACCAGGATTTAATCCCAGGAATTATCCTATATTGCTTGTTACAAATAAAGTGATGAAAAAATAAAGGCAAGTGCTATGAAGAAAAAGTAATCATGATTTCTTACTCTGTAGATAAAAGAGTACTATGAAATAACTAGGAAGCCTTTCATACATGTCATGGTAGGAGAAACTTACACTCCAAAAAAAACTAGATTACAATAACTGTTAATGAAAATGTTTGTTTATTCTGATTACAAAAGTAATTCATGGTCATTGTACAAGACTATGACAGCATAAAAAAATTTTTTTAAGTGAAAACCACTGATGAATCAACTACTTAGAAACAACTACTATTTTGTTTTGGAAACATAAATCTTTCCAGAGATTTTTATGTCTACTAGATATAATGTATTTATAAAATATAAAGTGAAAAATAGGACCATACTATAAATGCTGTTTTGTAACCTATACTTAATGCTATGACATTTTTGTACATCAATAAGTATAGAACTACATTACTTTTAATAACTACATATATTGCACACACACTTTAATCAATTATCTAGTGAATTATTAAGTTTTTTACAATTCTTTAATACTAAAAAAAGATAAAAATCCTTGAATATGTATTTGTGCATAGATATATTTCCTTAGGATAAATTCCTAGGCAAAGAACCTTGGGCCAATGAATCATACATTCCTATTTTTAATACATACTGACAACCTGTCTTCCAGCAAGATCCAATTTACATTCTTATCAGCATTGCACGTACATTTCCCCCCATGTCCTAATCAACATTCAGTATTAAATGCAATCCTTGCTAATTTGATAGGTAAGAAAAACATTTTACTGCTGTTTTCATTTAAATTTGTTTACTAAATGATCTTTTCATTTATTGCTGCCCATTTCTATTTCTTCTTTTTTGAATGGAATATAAATATCCCTTGACAGTTTTTCTTTATATATCAGAGTAGTGACACATTATCATATATGTTAGAAATATTTTCCCCAGCTTATTGTATATCTTAATTTTGTTTATGGTGGTTTTTTGCTGCTCAGGACTATTGAATTATTATATCTGACAACATATCTGGTCTTGCTCTGTTGCCCAGGCTGGAATGCAGGGGTGCCATCATAGCTCACTGCAACCTCAAACTCCTGGGCTCAAATAATCCTCTGCCCTCATTCTCCCAAGTAGCTAGAACGACAGGCATGTACCACCACACCCAGCCTTATTTGTAGTTTTGATGTTATGTCTTTTTCTACTCCTAAGGTTATTGGAAAAAAGTCATCTAAATTTCTTCTTATATTTAAGGTTCTATTTTTTAAAGTACATGATTAATACATCCAGAATTAGATATATGTAGTTCTCTTAGTTTTCTTCTGCAAATAAGAAAGCCAGTGGTTCTAAAAGGATTTACTGAATATTCACTCTTATTTCCCCAAATGATTTGAAATACTTGCTTTTGTCATATCCTAAATTCTCATATGTACTTGGGCCTATTTCTAGTCTATGGGCATATTTCTGTTCTGTGAATCTGTTTGTAGTTTTATAACATATTTTGTAAGGGTAAATCTCACCCTTCCTTTTTGTACTTTTTCAGAATTTACCTGGGTCAACTGGCTTTATTCTTCTAGAATAATTTTGGGATCATTTTATCAAATTATAAATATTATATTGGAATATTTTGGGGATTATACTGAATTTACACTGTGCTGATTTAATGATTTAGAGAGAAATGACATTTTTGCAACACTGACACTTCTCATCCAAAAATAAAACCTCTCCCTTTGCTCCTGTTTTCTTTTATGAGCTTTTAGAAGAGTTACAGAGTTTGTATCACATGGGCTCTATGCATTTCCTTAAGACTTTTGCTGTAATTGTGAACAGTTTTTTCCCCATGTATGTTTTCTGTTTTATTGTATGTATACAATAAAACCAGTAATTTTTGGTTTTTTTGTAGCTGATCACCTTCCCAGTCTATCATTTTTTAAAGTCTTTTGAATGATTCATCATGTTAATAACAATAAAATTTCCTTTTCTTTCCTAATATTAATATTTATACAGGTTATGTTTTTGGCTCACCTACTATGTGAAATTTAAAATAAAATCAAATATTTAAATGGTTTAGAATCCTTTTCTGGCTTCTCAAAGGGATTAGTGAAGAATATCTGAATGTATTTCAGAATAACTTAAAATAACTTCTTTTCTTAGGAGAGTTTTTGTATATATGGGCATGGTTTTTAGTAATGCTAGAGGTCATTTTCAGGTCTCACAATTTTAAAGAAAAATGCCTTTTTTGCCCTTTTTTTAGTGTCTTACTATGGATTTTCTTCAAAGAACAGATAAAAATTCACCAACACCCCAGAAATGTTTGGGTTCTATTTTTAAATGAGAGCATATTATAAAAAGCTTCTAAATAAGACTTGTGTTTAAATCCAAGCTCTACTATCAAATGTGTGAGTCTAGACAAGTCACATAATTTCTCTTAACCTACTATCCTCATCTGTGAAATGGAAATAACATAATGGAAAACACTGGAAAACTAAAATGAGATGCAGTATTGTTGCCTGACAGATAGCAGATACTCAATAAATGATGTCCAATCTTGTCATGTTGGCCTTCCATGAAATAAGATCAGCATTTAATACTTGCCTCCTACCTGGGATTTTGCAGTAAGTGCAAGAGAATGGTAAGCACCTGCCTCCAGATGGATTACTTCTTTACCATCCAGACATTTTACACACAATGGTTGAAGCCTTAAAGAAAAACACAAACACATACACACACCCAAAGTCAAAGTATTCTCAGCAAAAAATCATGGCCTTCCTCAAATTATAGAATAAATGCTTTCATTTAAACATAAATGTTTCAAAAGAAAACATTAAAATAAAAATAATGGATATATGTTCAATCTACTAAATATCATAAATAATTTTTAGAAGATTTTAATTTAACCTATGTCTATCACTAATTAACCCCCATAATTCAGAATCTGTTAAGAATCATAAAACTACAAATGATTCATTATAGCAGAACGTATGTACACTTAGAATACGATGAAATATAACCCTAGAGGGGAGTAAGATAACTTTTTTTTAAATTTCATAGTCGCCTTCACATTGCTAATAATAGGGATATTTATACTAACTCACTGCTTTAGGTAATCATTCCATTTCCACACCTACAAACTTCACACATACCTAATTTGCTAATATCATAAGAGTTCCTATTAAACAAAATGCCAGTTTTTCCCTGATATACATGAATAGACACATTCATGTCTCTATATTCATGTTTGACTTACAGATATTTTGACAGTGACAGAGAGGCACTTTTCAGGTTAAAAAAAAAAAAAACACCAGTTGGCTCATTTTTATAAGCTAAAAATTTGAACCCTTCCAGTGTTCCAATGAAATACCATCTTATCCCCAACACCCTCCTCTGTACTCCAAGCTGAATATACATCAAAGATGATGTGGAAAGGTGCATCATAGATACTTAAGTTCTTTGTCGTTAAGAACAAATTCAACACTAATGTGACAGCTTTTTATCACAGTTAATGGTGCATAATAATCTGAAGCTAGAAAAGACCAGATTTCCTCTGTGAGAAAAGTGAGATTTAGAGAGGTTCACAAGAAAGAGGTTATCTGTTTAAGCCACCTCCTATCAGTAAATGCTGGTAGCACTTACCTAGGCAGAACATCGCCATGCCCCAGCTGCCCTTCTTTCCCTTTCCCCCAGGTCCACACCTCTGTTCTCAGAGAAGGCAGGAGCGCATCTGCTTCTCCACTGTATGTGGGGGTCAGAACCACCGTCCTTGTTTTCACCCGTGCAGCCTTTCTTAAGAGCCTGGGGGAAACTGAAAGCCAACCAGAGATGGGGTAAAGGAGTGGAGGGTAAGAAAAAAAGAGAAGATATTTTGACAAACAAAGATTTTCAAAGAAATGCACTACAAGGGGTGGGGGGACTGAAAAAAAAAGAAATGTACTACTCATGGTATTTTTGAAGCACATTCTATAGGTTCTCTGCAGAAAAGGGGATTTAATAGTCAAATGAGATTGGTAAATACATTTTGTCCTCCCACTACTCTCCTCCAGATTCGCAGAAACATCAGCATATAGAAGGTGCTGACAAGTCCTGCAATTAAGAGCCCTGTTTAAATATGCTTAACCCAGTCCCACTTCCAAACATTTGGTCGTAGAATCCTTTTCTATATAACAAGTAGTGACATCCTGTAGAACTTGTATTCTTAAGAATATGCTGAACAAAATACTACACCAAGACTGACAAATATTTTCCTCATTTCAAAGTAGAGTTAAAAATTAAGAGCCAGGTGGGGTGGTGTGCACCTGTGGTCCTAGCCACTTGGGAGGCTGAGGCAAGAGGATTACTTGAGCCCAGGAGTTTGAGGCTGCAGTGCACTATGATTGTGAATAGGCACTGCACTCTACCCCGGGCAACATAGTGAGACCCTGTCTCTTTAAAAAAAAAAAAAAAAAAAGCCCTTTCCAAGCCAAGGTGTAAGTTCAAATATATTATGAATAATTGTAATAAAGAATTCATTTAGATATAAAAATTAAAAATTTCTATGGTGGGAAAAAATTATGAAAAGGAAATACTAAAAATGCTTTTGTATTTGCCTGCATATTTCAAATTATTTTATAGAGAAGTCACATAATCTTTTAAAAGAATGCTACCATCTTTTATAGTGTTCAAAATTATAACCAACACATACAACACTATAAAAATACTGTTTGGTGCCAGGATCAGTTTTGAAGAAAATCATCAAATGTCACTACATGTACACTCAATCATTCAGCCATTAACTTGTGGGCCACAGAAAGTGATCATCACTGCCTAAGATCAACATCTTTTCTGGTGAATATATCATATGTATGCATACAGAAACTCAAACAAACCTACTTGAAATTTCCTCTAGGATATACTGTAGACCATTTTTAAAGAGAGAGAAATAGTACAAGTAAAATTTTTCTAAAGATACTTTAGGTTACTAAGTAAAATTCAGCATGTAAGTCTGTTAGCAGCACTGCATTAAATCATTGTTATGATCTAATGACATAACAAAAATCAATATTCCACATTTGCAGTCCAAAGAGATTATAAATATATTTATGCACTTAAAATGCTAAAGGACATTTAAGAATAAGAAAATTTTGGCACAAGATTCTCCTTCAGACTTAATGGAACTCATTTCTTACACAACATATATATGTGTGTGTGAATTAACCAGGACTAAGGTTTTATTGTATAGATGAAAATCTAGTGGCAATGAGAATTAGAAGGTAGGATAAGAGAAGTGTTCAGTGGCACAAGAGAGTGCAGTAAGTAGAAAAAATGTAGGGAACAGGGGCAGAGTAGAAATGGTAAGTTTTAGTACACACGATTCCTAACTTTTGAGTTTTGCACAAAATGGTGTAAAGTAGTTGGTAAATCATAGTCCATGGGGTCAAACAGGGCCCACCACCTGTTTTTGTAAATAAAGTCGTACTGGCATGTAGCCTCACTCATTCATTTATGTATTGTCTATGGCTGCTTTTATGAAACAACAGCATAGATGAGTAGTTGTCACAGGATTGTATGGCCCACAAATCATAAAAGATTTCTCTTTGGCTCTCTACAGAAAAAGTTTTCCAACTCCTGGTCCAATCAAATGCTTCTCAAACTTTCATGTGCACAATAATCACCTAGGGGATCTTGTTTTTTTTTTTTGTTGTTGTTGAGACAGAGTCTCACTTTGTTGCCCAGGCTAGAGTGAGTGCCGTGGCGTCAGCTTAGCTCACAGCAACCTCAAACTCCTGGGCTTAAGCGATCCTACTGCCTCAGCCTCCCGAGTAGCTGGGACTACAGGCATGCGCCACTATGCCCGGCTAATTTTTTCTATATAGATTTTTAGGTGTCCATATAATGTCTTTCTATTTTTAGTAGAGACGGGGTCTCGCTCAGGCTGGTCTCGAACTCCTGACCTTGAGCAATCCACCCGCCTCGGCCTCCCAGAGTGCTAGGATTACAGGCGTGAGCCACCGCGCCCGGCCGGGGATCTTGTTTTAATGCATATTTTGATTCAGTAAGTTTGGAGTGGAGCCTGAGATTCTTTCTACATTTCTAACAAGTTCCCAGATGATGCTGATGCTGCTGTTCCACAGGCCACTTTAGAGAAGCAACAGTCTAGATGGTCAAGATTACTGAACTGATTGAGAATTGTAAAAGAACCAACTTTGTAATATTTTTAATAGTCTGAAAAATTTATTGCTAATGGTTTCAGAAAATGAAGTTTCTTCTCATTGAAACTTAAAAATTATCTCCTTTTTCAGGTCAAGTACAGTAACTCCTCACTTATCCAATGATCCCATCTGCAACCTCATCTATCTGGAGTATAGGTCCCAATTAGGAAATAAGAATGGTATTGCTACATTCCAGAACAGTAAGATTCATAATAAGGCTCATAAGCAGAAGCAAACATGGAGAAAAAGTTATGTTCTATGGCTATTTCTAAGTAGAGAAATAGATAACCTTCTTTTAAAACCACCATTTCAGTAAACCACCATTAAGATAAATTTTGACATCTGGACATGTCAGCTTTGTAATCAGAAAGCTAACTGTTTATAATATAGCATGTGAGATGTCAGGAGCATCTTGGATTCATCAAAAGTCAATTCACGAAACGTGGTTATTCCCTTACCTTGTGACAACAACCCAGGGAGGGAGAGTCTTCGACTGCCTCCCTCTGATTCTTCTTCTCTGATATCCACAAGACTTGAACTTTTTTTCCCTTGCATGGATTCCTGTTTAACCTGTTCTTCTCTGCTATCTTTCAAGCCTTCTGGGCCTATGGCACTACTCCCTGCCTGAGCTCCAGTTTCACAAGGGGCTGTACTATAAAAGTTCATAACTTTCTTCAGTGACAAGGCACCAGCTTCATATGTAGCAGCCACTCTCACACCCACAGCAGATGCACAAGAGACCACCAGGCTGTTTAGAGCTGAGGTGCTTGTGGTTGGTGGGCTGTGAAGATTAGGAATTGCTTCTTCTACAAGAGGCTAAAATATACACACATAAAAAAGTATATAAATATAATCTCTTAAGTAATCAATAAAAAGAAAGTTTAATACTCATCACTATTTGCCTGTAAGAATCTAAAACAGCAGGAGGTCTCTTCAGCTTCAATTTAAAGGTATTCCCCCTTGATCATGGAGTTACCACATTATATGAAAATAAGTACTCAAAATACAGTTCCTTATTGAAAGTACTTCCTTTTATCTGGGTGTTGTGTTTTTTCCATGGTATTTAAAAATAAGCCCCAGCTGCTTTTATATTATTAAGTATAATATGGGGGGAGGGGGAGGAAAAGGAATGGAAAACACTGCCTTGAATACAAGGTACACTGTGACAGCACTGAATAGACAATTGAAAACATACAAACTTTATTATTGATCACTTCTAGGAAAATTTACACAGATTGCTACTAAGAAATACCAGAAAAATTAGATTTTATGAAAAAAGGCTTTTCCTGAAATGTTTCATAAATGGAAATTTAGATATAGCATTATATAGGCAGAAAAATAACTTATGCCTCTAACCTATCACCGTTCAAATTATGTTAAGTTCAAGTGCTTTTACTGTCTCATCAATGAGTTATTTTCCATGACCCAGGAGCTAGACCAGCTGCAGAATTACCTTTGCTCTTGCTACCACAGAGGGTAAATGTGGCAGGTTAATAATTAAACATTTGGAACCAATGTACTTAGTGTGATTCATAGGTGCATTAGACAGTCAAACTAAAGTTTTCTAACATCTTAGAGAAAAATCAGTTAAAACTTAATCTAAGCTGTCAAACACTGTTTACCAAAAGGGAAAGTCATTAAATATAACTACAAATACACACAAAAAGCCTTTGGCTTATCAGCATAGGTTACATTGAAAACTTTGCTTCTTATTCTACCCAAAGATTCCAAAGGGTATACATACATTCCTTAATTTGTCCTGAATTAAACACCAAACCAATAATTTTTTTTAACATTGGCTTCTTATTTTCTTAAAGGAAATAATCTCTGGTGCATAGCACAGTGCTGACATGTAGTAGGTACTCAATATATTTTATTCAATTAAATACTAAATTCATAAGAGCTATTTCTGTAACAAATGAGTAGTCTGTAACTGAAATAGTCAACAAAATAAACAAATATACCATGTAAAACAAAAGATAAATACAAAGCCTATTACTTCTTTGGTAATATAATTCCCATGATATCTTTGTCAGAAGAACTAGAGTCACTGTTTCCACCCTTTGTTTACAAAGGCTCATAACAGAAGTGGTGATGGTATTGAGAGGTGACTATTTTAGGGGGTTCTTACCATTAGGTAGAGGAAAGTCACAAAACTCTACCTTATATAAACCTTAAAACTATTGTTCTAACTGGCTCCTTCTACTTACCTATATTTAAAAATATAGTAAGTAAACAAACAAACCCCCAAAAACAAAAAAAAAGTACATGACCAGCAATTTTTATGTAAGACATAATTTGAGGAATCCCAATCAACCAATAATATTTTGGTTTATTTCCTGAAAGTAAGAAACTCTTTCAGTTATATCTGCCCAGAAGAGAAAAACTTATCCTAAACCACATAAATTCCTCATGAATTAGCTGTATGATTGAGACGCTATTTACAAAGAATGATTTAAATTTAATAGGAACACACATTGTCAAAACTAGTATAAGTAACAAAAACTTCAAATGCTTAACAAAGTAAGTCCAAAGGAAAATGTAATTTCAATGATGGTAATCTAAAAATCATATAAACTATGTATAGTAAACTTTTAACTTTAAATTTAATAAATTAATGACTTTTGAAAAGTCAACCTTTTTTGTAACCACGTACAATCTAAGAACTTTCTACATGCGTGCTTGTTAAATTATTACTTTTGTTTTGTTTAGATTTTATAATACCTTTCTCCAAACAGTTTATTCCTGATCTTTTTTAAAAATTCAAATATCCACAAGGTTCAGTGAATAGATTGTGAAATAAACACTATTTCTAAAAATACCTCCATATTGTCATTCTGACAGAGTAAATAACAGGAATAAAGAATCAAGAGGGCTGGGCGCGGTGGCTCATGCCTGTAATCCTCGCACTCTGGGAGGCCGAGGCGGGTGGATCGTTTAAGCTCAGGAGTTCGAGACCAGCCTGAGCAAGAGCAAGACACCGTCTCTACTTAAAATAGAAAGAAAATTAGCTGGACAACTAAAAAATATATGGAAAAAATTAGTCCAGCATGGTGGCACATTCCTGTAGTCCCAGCTACTCAGGAGGCTGAGGGAGAAGGATTGCTTAAGCCTAGGAGTTTGAGGTTGCTATGAGCTAGGATGAGATCATGGCACTCTAGTCCGGACAACAGAGTGAGACTCTGTCTCAAAGAAGAAAAAAAAAAAAGAAAAGAAAAAGAATCAAGAGCCTATGTGATCTCAAAAACCTAAGGGGGGAAAAAAATCACAGGACAATTCTTTTATGATTAGATGTCTTTGTTTTTTGTCTTCTTACCTTAGAGTTTTGGTAAAAAGCAAAACCAAAATGCTACACTGGGAGTAAAACACAAAAATCTCCTTTTAGAACAATTTGTTCAAAGCAGGGGGATTCAAACTGTACCATATGCTATTGGTAAATAGCTTTTGTCCATTTTACCGAAAGTTTTCAAATGAGAATAGTTTAAATAAGATAAAGAAAGTATTACCCAACTCCTCAGATAAAGCCTCTTAAGGACTATAGCTATAACTGGAAAAAACTCAAATATGTAATTGCCTATAAGTTTTAAATCTGCCTAGAATTGAAGGATCTGCCACACAGCAACCTTCCTTGTTAAAGAAGGAAACGATTTTACAGAATTCTGGAGAATGGCACAAATACAGGTAAGAAGAATCTTTGTGAATACATAGTTACATTAGATTAAACTATGCAAGGGCCCACTAAAATTCAGTACCTTAGCCATGGGGTGAAAAGTACTAGCATGAAAAAAAATGGGATTCTGCTACTTACAAAACAAGCCCAACATGACATCTTTCAACATCATAAAGGGCCAGAACCTGAACATAAAAAATGATTCTGAATTAACCCAGGTTCTTTCCATATCTAGGATTGCCTGATAAAACAAAATTATAGTCAAACTCAAAAAATAAAAAATGCTATCAAGCCTTAAGCATTTTAAAGTTTCTAAGGAAAAGCTCACATGGTTTAATTCCAGAAACACATTCATATTATAAAATTTAGCAGGTACCTGAGATGCCACTGGCTTTTCACCGTTCTCTGAATCCTCTTTTATTGAATGATCTGACAGTTTCTGCAAGTATTCATTTACTGCCTGGGTGTCAGGGTATGATGGTACGTTTCTGGCAGAAGAAATTCCAGTTGTTTCCGTGATGTTTTGTTGGAAGGAAATGGCATCGCCACTCGTGGTCTGAACACTTCCCACATTCAGTTCAGTAGCAACAGGCAGATCATTTGCTACAGGAGTGTTCTCAAATACTTCTCCCTGGCTGTCAAGGGTTTCAGCGGAGGGGCTGATGGCAGTGCTGGCATGGTTTTCTGCCTGGGATTCTGACAGTGTCACACCTAATGGGCAACAATGACTGTCTGATATAATCACATGGTCTTCCTTGTCAGTCATGGTAATTAAGAGCTGGCTGCACTGGTTGCATCTTTCTGGGACTGGCTTCAGATCCTGAGAGGGGAGGCATTGTACAAGTGCTAAGCTGTGGAAAGCACCACAGGCAACTTGTAGCACCACTCGCCCAGCAAGATGTTCTACCTTTTGTGGCTTTGTCACTGGGAAGGTAGTGGTAATGAGACCCAACTGACAACCAGTACCCCATGCCCAAATCTCTCTGCTTATTGACAACGCCAGAGTGTGCTCCTCGCCACATGCCAACTGCAAAATCCTGACTGCTAACAAAGGACTGGTCTCAGAATCAGAAATGCTGACAGGATTCGGTTCTGGCACATACTGCTGGTTGGCTACTGCACACTGGCCAGCAGCATTCTCCCCCCACATGTACACTACACCACTTTCTGTCACTGCTCCACTGTGGAAGCTCCCTGAGGCCACAGTAACAACATATTGCCCAACCAGGGCATTTTCTAGGACAGGGCTACTTGGACAAATCTCTGCTGGTTCACTTCTCCAGGGAAGGGTCCCAAAGCTGTAGACCTCACCATCTGAAGGTTTAAAAAAAAAAAAAAAAGGAAGTGTTAGTGAATTAACTAGAAACTTTTAGTCCCCTCTAGATTTCACAAAATAAGATTTTTAATTTTCACAAGCACAGTTGTAGAGATTTGGTTCAAGCATATGATATTTCACATTTATTCATCTTTTAACAAATAACACATTTTAACATTCTGCACTAAAGTGGGAATTTCTGCAAACTGCATGAGGCTAACTCCTTTCCTTTAGCCTCATCCTACAAACTCCAGTCCACTACTAATGGCTACCATGATAGGGTATAACAGAAGCAGATTCCAAGCACTCAAAGACAAAATAATAATCATGTTAAGATAAAAGAAGCAGAAGATAAGACAAACACATTCACTAATATCTAAAACATTCACTACTACTGAACAAGTCAGAGCAGCAGAAAATTACGCAATGGCATAAAAATATTAGACTCATTTTGGCCAAGACAAAAAATTTAGCTTTATGCCTCTAGGCTGTACAGAAAACACCAATTGTTAACAAGACATGACTGTCTTGACGTTGTATATTATATTACGTATAATTTTTAAATGTTAAACGTAACATACAGGTTGAGTATCACTTATCCAAAATGCTTAGACCAGAAGTGTTTTGGATTTGGGATTTTTTCAGATTTTGGAATATTTGCATTATACTTACTGGTTGAGTATCTATTCCAAATCTGAAAATTCCAAATCCAAATACTCCAATGAGCATTTCCTTTGAGCATCATGCTAGCACTCAGAAGTTTCAAATTTTTGAAGCATTTTGGATTTCAGATTTTTGAACTTGGGATGCTCACCCTGTATATTATGTACTAGATACTACATAGGCTTTCCGAGGTGATATTTGTTTAAAAAGCAAATAATCACAAAAAACAAACAAAGCAAAAAACAAAAGAAACTGTGAAAATGACTGGCTAGCTTTAGAATTAACATGAAAGGATGAAAGGCACCAGTTAGTTGGGTACACAAATGATGATATCTTCCTATGTCCAAGTATTCTACCAAGTCTGAATTTCACTATAGTACTGTGGGAGTTTGGGAGCAAGCGCACATAATTTAAGCTGGCTAAAAATTCAAATGGAACAAAAACTGGGCTACAGATTTTGAAAAGTATTGAACCAAGCCCACTATCCCTTCTTTTCCATAAGGCTTATCCATTTTTTAAAATTAATGAAGAAATAAATACTATTTTTTTTCCCCACAAGGCAGCAATTGAGTTGATGATGAAAACGTGCAAACTTTATCTCTGACCAATTATATATGGCAGGTATACACTCAAATTAACTCATCACAATATCTATGAAAGGATGAACTCAACACTCGCTAGAGAGAAGATATGTGCCTTTATTAGGAAACTTATAGTTTAGATAAAGAGTACTGAGAAAATAAGCTCACTGGTTAAGCTCTTTTAAACTTTTTTCCCCAGGTGGTATAACAATACATTAACTCACTGTTTTGTTTTGTTTTGTTTGTTTGTTTGTTTTGAGACAGGGTCTCACTCTATTGCTGGGGCTAGAGTGCAGTGGCGTCATCATAGTTCATACTACTGGGCTTAAATGATCCTCCTGCCTCAGCCTCCCAAGCAGCTGGGACTACAGAAACATGCACCACATCCACTAATTTCTCTATTTTTTTTTGGTAGAGACTGGGTCTCACTTGTGCTCAGGCTGATCTCAAGCTCCTGGCCTCTAGCAATCCTCCTGCCTTGGCCTCCAAAAGTGCTAGGATTACAGACGTGAACCACCGCACACAGCCACACTAACTCTTTCAACTGACATTATTCCACTAGTGAGCAATATTTCAAGGAAATGGATATTTAGACCCCCCCACCTGAAGCACATTAAAAATAGTGAATCAATGAAGTATCCTCATTGAATTATAAGCTAATTTTCAAATTTAATAGAGACAAAAAGCTTGAAAATTTCTAGCATTTAATCAGTACCATTTCTTCATTTCAAAAAGACAGCACTGGAGATCTGTGTGCCATTTCAACCTACATACTTGTGTGAGATGACATTTTTTTTTTGTAACTTTGACACCTAATACCAGGACACTGCTTAACCATGAGCAATGATAGGCTATTTATATATTTTCCCTCAGTTGTCCCAACCTTGTGGACATGAGTATAGATTTTAAAGATACCATGTTCATGAAGGGTTTTAAATATCTTAATGAAGACATTCCACATATCTTATTGAAAACAATAATGATAACAGAATTCCATTTATATATGCTTAAGAACTATATATTTTAAAGCTCCTAGGGCAGGTGTTAAACATAGCTCACATTTTAAAAATAAGACTCTTTCTAAAGTCTTGAATAATATTATAGAACCATATATATTATAATAAAAGGAATAGAAAGATTAGAAAGAAATCCATAAAACCACCAAGGCCAAGTTTAAGCTTTGTTTCCTAGACTCTGCCTTCCCTTAGTTCCTAGAAGGAAAACACCAAAGCATTATTTAATACTTGACAAATGCTTACAGAGCGGAAATATATAAATTAATAAAGTCGATGGCAGTCCTTGCCCAACCAAATTTGCCATGACTGAGTTGATAAACTGCCATCAAGATTAAAGGCAAATCCCCTATATAATTTATAGCATAGCTGTTTCTTTCTGTTATAGATTCATAGATTTTATAATATGCTCTTGTGAGCTACTATTTATGCCTGAGAAAAACTGTACTAAGACAGTATGGCCAAGTGGCTTAAAAAGTAGCCTTTGAAATCTGACAATCTGAGTTCTAATCCTGATTCTGACAGTTTAATAAATGCATGTGCTTGGGAAAAATTATTTAACCCCCCTGACTTTCAGTTTTCTTATCTGTGAATAATAACAGCAGCTACCTTATAAGGTGGTTATGAAGATTCAGTGAGATAACACGTGGAAAGTACTCAGTGTAGTGCCTGGCACACAATCGTTGAATAAACATTACCTATTATTAATATTATTATTCTGATACAGTTAATGAACAGCTGTAGCAAAAGAGTCACTGAATAGGTAACCTTTTAAAAAGGTTAATTTTTCATGTATTTACTACTACAAAATTTAAAAATTATAACTCTCCCTTTTATTTTACTTAATGGTATGTTTTAAATTTAAGAACTAATCTGATTTCTTATAGAAGGAGTAAGAACATTTTGAAAACTGGGGGTTCATTAACAACCCCAGTATCCAGTAACTCTCTTACCTGATCTTATACACTCAGGCATTTATTAGCATTTCAGTTAGCATTTGTTAAGCCATCCTTTTCTTTTTTTTTTTTTTCCTTTTTTTTTTTATTTCAGCATATCATGGGGGTACAAAAGTTTAGGTTATGTATATTGCCCTTGCCCCCCACCCCCAAATCAGAGCTTCAAGCGTGTCCATCCCCTAGACAGTGCGCATCACACTCATTATGTATGTATACACCCGTCCCCTGCCCCGCCCACATCTGCCTGACACCCGATTACTGTTATTCCTAAATGTGCTCTTAGGTGATGATCAGTGAAACCAATTTGATGGTGAGTACATGTGGTAAGCCATCCTTTTCAATACCGTCAGTCAGAAGAACTCCATGTTTCACTCCAAGGGCTGCCTGCAGAACAGTCTTTCCTCCCCAGCCTGGCAATCTCTCTGGTGTTAGGGAAAAGGATCCTGCCTGCCAGACATGAACCAGGCCTCTTTCTTTGGATCCTTCTGCCTCTGTTGAGCTACAAACATCAAGAAAAATAGTTTAATTATTCCTGCAATTCAGAACCATATCTTTTGTTCTTAATACTTTTCATGAGATTGTAACTTTTACATAGATGACCGGGTCAGATAGTTTAACTAGCATCTATTTTATGCTTTGGTTATGACACAAGAGCCAAGACAAAACAACTATTTATATAAAAGGCTACAGGATAATCTAAACCCACAAATTACCTATCTCCATCTACGAAGCAAACAAAACCTGGGCTATTTTTGGAAGTTTTATGATGTGATAGCATAAAATTTCAAGATCCTAACTTCTCAATCCATTAACTCCTTGTTTAGACATTAAAGTTACAACATCCCAAGCTGAAGTCTTATTCTAAAATTTTAGTTTCTAATTGGTAAAAAGTGTTTGATGAGGAAGATATGAGGAATAGGAATCCATATTTCACTTTACGTTGAGTTTAAATATATCACTGCTATTTAAATTGCTAAGAATCAAATTTGTAACATATACCAGTAAATTCCTTCATGCTTTGCCTAAGTTTTAGCTAAAGAATTCTATCTATCTGATGACTTTAGTTCAAGGACTACAAAACACACAGCTGCATAATAATGACCATAACTTAACTGCCTCCTTCTAAGAAAAGGGCACTTAAGATACTTTGTGTTTTTTTCACATTAAGTTTTCTTATGAACCATTACTAATAGTATGTTTTTCATTTTTTGTCTAGAACACTGATGCCAAAATTTTAATGAAGCACAGAAACTCTTTGGAATATCTAGGAATTTCTCTACTTTTGCTAAATAATATTCCCTTAAATTGTAATTGGTTCTATGAAGAGGAAGAAGACACAAATTGAACCTTCCTTGTAAATATTTTCCAGGACTAGTTTTCTAAGGATGAAAGGTGATTACAATTAATAAGGATACTTCTGAAAACCTGAAACTATTTGTGAGAAAAAATGACTATAAGAGCTTTAAAATGATGAAATGAAGACATTTAATGCCTCTTACAAAGCTTGTCACTAATAGCTTTAATATCTTTCTCTAACAATCAACTAACTACAAATGTCAGTATTCCCACTTAATAGCCATCAACAAGAAAATTAAACCGAAGAGAAAC
Source organism: Eulemur rufifrons (assembly GCF_041146395.1). Lineage (NCBI taxonomy): Eukaryota > Metazoa > Chordata > Mammalia > Primates > Lemuridae > Eulemur > Eulemur rufifrons. The sequence continues at coordinate 30,897,471 of NC_090983.1, read as the reverse complement.
TATACATATGTGAAGTTGTTTGCTTTCTAGAAGGATAGGAGAGGAGGAAGAAATGGTTTTACCTTCTCTTCTTTGAGTCCATCGGTCAATAAGAACACTCCATCACCAAATCATTTCCTCTTTGCAAAAAGTGTATCAAGACCTAAATGGTAAAACACAAGGTAAGGACAAAAATCAGTGAAAGAATATTTTATCCCTCAGATTTAAAAATAAATAAATAAAACAGCCCTCTAACAAGTGCACATTCACTGGGAAATAAATGTGCAGTGAAACTATTTAAACTATTTCATATCTTGCCTGCCAAAGTCAAACATCTAGACTGAGCCTGCCCACTAAGCTTATAAAAATGTCTGTTGACTGTCAAATGTAATGTCAAAGGAAGAAAAGACTACCTACAACTAAGCTGTACTTTTCCAGGCAACAGATTTTTATTTGTTTGTTTTTTATTATAAAGAAAAAAGTTCAATCTGAAAAATAAATGTGTTCAATACAAAAATTACGTATACATTAAAGGTAGTTTTTGAAAAATGCTCTGTCTGGAGCACATGAAGACTTAAATATCAATTAATTGAGAAAGATTTTCTAAAATCTCTTCAGTAATATATCAGAGATTCAAGTAGTTTTAATTTACACTTTTCACTAACGCACAAAAATGTTATATCATTAAAACAGAAAGTTTTCCACTTATTGGAACTAGTAGTATTTTCCCCAAATCAACCTCAATTCAAGACCAACATGCCTTATAACTCAAAGGGCTGAACAAAAGAAGTTTGAATTTTAAATGAGCTGTTTTAAAATCCACCATTTAATAGAAAAGAGCTGCATGAAAATTATGATACAAATATCATGGCCCATCAGTTTAGAAACTCAATGTTTAATAAAATAAAAGCTGGAAAAATAAATAAGCAGACAGAAATGCTGAATGCATTTCAACTCAGAAATGCACATTTTAAAGGGCACCAAAACCCATGCAATGAGGTGCAAAACAAAAGCAATGAGGTCTAACTGCGTGAGCCATAAAAACACTGGGGCCAAATTTGTGATTTTTCTGCAAAAGGATATGACATGGTCACTGTGCTCTGAAAACAGCCCATACCAGCAGGAGTGATCTAGGATCCATCTGTTTCCTCCAGGTTGCCTGTGAATTCTTACCGTTTCCCATCTGTATATCTGAAGGAAATTACTTTCTACCTAATGCTTATTTTAAAAAGATTTTGAATCATTCAAAGTTGGAAGAAGGGTACTGTGTAAACAAAAGATATACCTGAACAAATCAATAAATGCTATTAATTTAATAAATACAATTATTAAGTGCTACTATGCTTTGTGAATGATTAGTAATTAACTTTTAGTAAAATGCACAGTTCATGGTGTACAGAGAAATTCTAAAGCCAGACCTAATATGTGCTTATGTATCAGAGATTGAGGAGTTACTGCACCCTTGATTAAATTTTGACAATACCCAACGGAAGCCAGAGAACTCCTCTGGGAGGACACGGAAGTACAAAAGCACACCTCACTTCACACAACTCATTCACTATATGTAAACATTTTGTCTTACTGCATGACAATCAAAAATGTTGAGACTGTTTTGGCAAAGTGAATAAAGCAGTCAATCTTTATTCTCTCTTATTCAGATTTTTGAATACAGTTTTCTTAAAGTTGAGTATACCTTACTCCATATTATTTATCACCACCACTCTTTTTTGTAAACCCAAACTGTTTTACAATTTTCTACAAACTGCTTTACAATTTTCTTTTCTTACTATGTATGGTAGGCAGAATAATGGTCCCCAAAGATGTCCAGGTCCTGATGCCCAGAACCTGTGAATGCTAGGTCATGTGGTACTAATCAGCTGTCCTTAAGATAGGGAGAGTAGCCTGGTTCTCCAGGTGGACCCAATGTAATCAGAAGCTCCTTTAAAGTGCAGCAGGGAAGCAGGAGGGTCAGAGAAAGAAATACGATGATGGAAGCAGGGTCAGAGAGATGTTATATTGCTGACTTTGAAAATGGGAGAAGGTAACCATAAATCAAGGAATGTGGGTGGAATCTAGAAGCTGAAAAAGGTAAGGAAAGGGATTCTCTCCCCCAGCCTCCATAAAAAAGCCCAGCCATGCAGACACCTTGATTTTAGCCTATAAAACTTGTGTCAGACTTTTAACCTATAGAACTCTAAGATAATATGTTTGTGTTATTTTAAGCCACTAAGTTTGTAGCAATTTGTCGTAGCTGCAACAGAAAATTAATGTTCCAGGGTCCTAATTAAAACAAAAGAAAACTAATATACTATTTCACACACATCTTTCTATATCAGCATTTATAGGCCTATCTCATTTTGTTTCAATGGTGTTTAATATATTAACTTCTTTCAAGCAGACGTGTCTGCCTGAAACTCAAATAGGGCAATGAGAAAAAGAGATATGACTGCTGAGGAAACACAACTAAACAGGAATATTGCAGCTAGATGTGGGAAGCTTATGTTACAGTTTTACCCTCACATACTTATATAAGGGTGGTATTTACCAGCTCCATTTAACATAACATTCTATCTCAATTATGTATCCATACACAAGTAAAGCAAAAATTTATCTTTCTAATATTTTTATGATTGCCTCTCCATGAAATCTGTAAGACTTGCTTCACCCATTCAAATAGCATTTAAACTTCTTTATGTTCTTTCATTGCTTTACATTTTAAATTGCTATAAAATTGCCTAATCATAAGGTTTCCTTTGGGGATATATCTCCCCAGGTGAGCTTTACAGTCCTTACTCTACGTTCCTTTGGAGAGTAGGATCTTTGTGCTCGGCTGCTTTTCTGTTACAGTAACTTTCCTCTGTAGACCTGTATTATATTAACCAGCTGATAAAAAAAAAAAACCTGTGTGATGTTGTATAAACAGTATTTACTGTGGGGTCCTCTCTTGCCTTGCATGGCCTCTCTACAGATCAATGGCATCTCTGTAAAATGAGCAAAACAGACTCCATCGTTCGCTCCAGCTATTAAGTTCTATGATCCACAGAACAAAGCTAGATTCACTTTAAAGTATAACACTCTGTACTTCAAATTAGCATCTCCTTTACAGTAATATATAAAGTAATTAAATTCTCAGATGGCCCTTTAAAACAAAAAGCAAACCTTGGTTCTTAATGAATTGATATCACTTTTAAGTCCCACTGGACACACACCCTTCTGCTACATTTAACAGAGAAATAAACTGTCTTGTACAAGCCAAGGATATTGTGTAAACATCATCACCTGGGAGTGCCCTAAAAAAAATCTAGTGTAGATGTCTTAATTATTGCTAGAAAGAGCTACAAACCTTCTACAGGTGTACAATACCTTAACCAGAAATCCAAAATCCAAAAAGCTCCGAAAACTAAAAGTTTTTTCACTTTTAGTGAAGAGAAAAAAAAAAAAAAAGAATTTTTAACTCTTTTGGTGGCAAAATCTAATTTGACCTGAACTCAACTGACAGCAAAATCTGACCTGAACTAATGTGGGTTATTTATCATTTTTATTCTTTTAGTGTGAATATTCATATATTCTGCTACAGAAATATTAATATGAATATGGGGTAGTACCACAGATCCCACTGAAAGTGTTGTATGTGGTTTATGCACCTTATTGTAAAGAACAAAAATAAAATATCTGAATTCCAAAACATAACTTGCCCCAAGGGTTTTGAATAAGAGTAGGAACCTAAAAAATAACTATCATTTTTGGGGGGAAGTCCTCCCAGCTGTTAACTATTTTATACTTAGTTTCTTTTATGTACTTTTAACATTGACTTCATTTTGGAGAGGACACCAAGAAGTTGCATTGTTTACAGAGGGACATTCTAGGGATACATTAATGGCAATGATTTATGAGGTTGGTGTAAAAGTAAATTGCAGTTTTAGCATTGTTGAAATTTGCCATTTGATATTGGAATACATTCTTAAATAAATGTAGTTACGTTATACATCATTTTAATGCACATTTATGGATTTATGATTTTTTGCTAATGACATAACTTTCTGTTTATATTTATTTTAGACTATGGAAATGTTAGACAAAAAGCGAATTCCAGCGATTTTCTTATTCAAGTTCAAAATGGGTCGTAAAACAGCAGACACAACTCACAACATCATCAACGCATTTGGCCCAGGAACTGCTAACGAATGTATGGTGCAGTGAAGGTTCAAGAAGTTTTGCAAACAAGACGAGAGCCTTGAAGATGAGGAGTGCGTGGCCGGCCATCAGAAGTTGACAATAACCAGCTGAGAGCAATCATCAAAGCTGATCCTCTTATAACCACACAAGAAGTTGCTGAGGAACTCAACGTCAACCATTCTATCAGCATTTGGCATTAGAAGCAAATTGGAAAGGTGAAAAAGCTCAATAAGTGGATGCCTCATGAGCTGACCAAGAATCAAAAAAATCATCGTTCTGAAGTGTCGTCTTCTCTTATCGTATACAACAACAATGACCAATTTCTTGATCAGATTGTGACGTGCGAAGAAAAGTGAATTTTATACAACTGGTGACAACCACCCCAGTGGTTGGACTGAGAAGAAGCTCCAAAGCAACTTCCCAAAGCCAACCTTGCGCCAAAAAAAGGTCACAGTCACTGTTTGGTAGTCTGCTGCAGGTCTGATCTGCTACAGCTTTCTGAATCCTGGAGAAACATACATCTGAGAAGTATGCTCAGCAAATCGATGAGATACACTGAAAACTTCAACACCTGCAGCCGCCATTGGTCAACAGAAAGGGCCCAATTCTTCTCCATGACAACGTCTGACCACAGGTCACACAACCAATTCTTCAAAAGTTGAACTAATTGGGCTACAAAGTTTTGCCTCATGCTCCATATTCACCTGACCTCTTGCCAACTGACTACCACTTCTTCAAGCATCCTGACAACTTTTTGCAGGGCAAACACTTCCAGAACCAGCAGGATGCAGGAAATGCTTTCCAAGAGTTCGTGGAATCCTGAAGCACGGATTTTTATGTTACAGAAATAAACTTATTTCTCATTGGCAAAAATGTGTTGATTGTAGTGGTTCCTATTTTGATTCATAAAGATGTGTTTGAGCCTGGGTATGATGATTTAAAATTCATGGTCCAAAACCACAATTATTTTTACACCAGCCTTTAATACATTTGTTTCAAACGTTTTAAGCCAATTTTATGATGAACATGCCCATGTGCAGCACCCAAATTAATTATCCTGCCTGCAAATACTCACTGGCTCAACTTCTCAGTGTAGGAAGGAGGCCTGGGCTCTTTAGTTTCACACAAGGCAGCCAATTTGGTGAAGGAGAAAGAGATGAATGAATGAAAGAGGTGCTTTGGGGGCAGAACAACTAGTACTTGGTGATTAGACACAGGGAAGGGATAGAGGAGAAGGAGGCTGTGTTGGTGGTTCCATGTGCTAAAATGGAAAAAGTGAGAGAGACAAGACTTAGAAGTGAAAGATAAGATTCTGATAAGATTTGTTTTTATGTTAAGCTCAAGATGCCTCTGAGAAATCCAAGAGTACATACCAAGGGAGCAACTGAATATATGAGCATGGAGTTCAGAAGAAAGATCTCAGCTATTGATATAAACTTGTGAAGGCATATGGATAATATCTGAAATCAAGATAATGTCCTTGGAGTGTGTGTAAAGAAAAAAGGAAGACACAGGATCAAACTGTAAGGAGCTCCTGCACCTAGAGGTTGGACAGGATGAGGACCAAGCAAAGAGAACTGAGGTGAGAAGTGGTCTGAAAGCAAGGAGAAACATGAGCATGGTGTGGGCACATGAAAGCAAAACAGAATATATTTCAGGAAGGAGGGTCAAGGCAGCTGATGTCTCATGAGAACTAAAAAGCGTCATTGGATTTGCCAACACAGATATCACTGCTGAACTTGGCCACAATTTCAGTGGTTTCTTTGGTGAATGAAAACCAGATTGGAGTATACTGAATATGAATGGGAGGTGATGATGTAAAAATAACTATTTTCAGTGGATGATTATTTTGAAAAAGTTGAAATGGCAAAGAAATGGACCAGTAACTGGAGGGAAATGGAAAAATGAAGGGGTTTTTTTGTTGTTTTAGGTTGGGGAGATGAGAGAAAGTTAAAATGTTTGCACAATGGCTGTGATCCTAGATGTAGGGGATATGAGGACAGAGCAGAGCCAAAGTCCTAAATTACGTAAAAGAGGATGCCATCAGAACATGTGTGGAGGAATTGATTTTTTTCACAAGAGGAAGGGCCTATATTTCTTAAAAGAAGAAAGGAGATGACAAGTACAGACATAGGCAGGATTACAAATTTTGTAGTGGGAGGGTAAGAGTCCCATATGATGGTACCTGTAAGTGACTAGGACTTCATAGTATGTGTGTTGTACATTCTAATCTCACTCCTGGCTCCATTCATTGTTTCTTTATTTTACCTTACCATATCTATATATTTTTGTAAGCTACTTTAAATCCTTTTTGGAACAAGGTAGGATATAAATAAAATTTTAAATGTGGTATACAAATCTGTTAGTAGACTATTGCCCAAATGCAAAGAGAAAACTAAATCATACAGGATCCTATGTATTCATCTCTAGTAAATTTTATTTTCTAAAGTCTTTTTGCCATAATTTAGTGAAAGGTAAATTTGCAAGTCATAAGTACAATAACTTTCAAATGCTTAAATTTCAACAACTAAAACTACATGTATTCTTTTCATCTACTATATTCCAAGTACTATGCTAGTCTAAAATTTTCATGGAAGCAGGGTAACTGATCTTATTCTCAATTATATCCCAGCTGCTTAGCACAGTCCTGGTGTATAACAGGTACTCAATAAATAACTGTAAATAAAAAGTTCCTGCCCTTAAGGAGTTTCCATACTAATATGTTCTCTTTGTGACTAGAATAATGGCTCTCTATAGAGTAGACAGTACCCTTAAGGCACAGGAAAGCTAATTTACACTAGCGAAGCTGGGCCCTCCTAGACTTATTCTCCTGTCTCATTCACTGGTTTAAAATATGCATATTGGCTGGGCATGATGATCATGCCTGCATTCCAGCCTGGACAACATAGAGAGACCCCATTTTTAAAATAAATAAAAAGAAAAACTGGATATTTTAATTAGAATAGTCAAATAATTATTTTACAAGAGTAATGATACAAAGTTAGAAGAGTAATGATAATTAGTGATTAGAATGACTAGACATTCAGATAAGAAGACAATAAAAATACTGGAGGAGCAAATTGTATCATAATGCCCTGAAAGGAATATGGACATAGAATGACTACTTAGATACAGAAGTACTACAGATTTCAGGCAGCCATTAACACTTTCTTTTTAAAGTTTGAGTTGGTTCCATTTTACTACAATGCAGTAAACCAGAGTTTATACTGTGAATGCAGTAAACAATAATTTAAGAGCCCAGTAAATGCTTAACAAATATTTGCTTTTAGAGGCTCAGTCAGTATGTTTACACATGGATTAAGGCAACCTTTGACTCAAAACACCTGATTTACCAATAATCTATACACCAATGACTGCTACTTCCTGGATATCCTGCCACTGAAGCCTTCATCAACCAGTATAGAAGGTTGAGTAAAACTCACCTTGCACTGAAGCCTTGACCAAACAACCCCCAAGAAAGGTAGAGGTCACTTCAGATCCTGGCCCTCTCAGCCTTAAGTGCTGCACAGAAAGCACTGCCTGATACCACTGAGGGAGCTGACTAGTCTTTAAATGTTGATTCAGCATAAGTTAATGCACTGAATAAATTCAGTAGGCTGGCCTAGAAAGCTGCTTATTATTTATATAATGTTGTTACTAATAGGATAATGCACCTACTAAGCCATTGATTCAAAATATATCAACTCCTGGAGGTCAGAGACTACGACTTATTCATTGGTACACTCTTGTACCCACAGTAACCATTCTGTACAAGCTGGCCAGATTTAAGTGAGTACTTGAATGAGACATAGTCCTGGATCTTAAGTTCCAATCTGCAGACTTCTAAATGCTATAGGTTTCTAGTGCCCATAACAAAAGTCAATAATAGATACAAAAGTAAAGTTATCTTCTCATAACAGAAACTCTCATACATAATTTGCTAATAATATTTCCCAATGGTGAAGACATTTTTACATCATGTCACTTCACAAATGTTAGAAACAACCCAGGAAAGAACAGTCACTTTCTCCTTAGTACAGTAGACAGCTTTTGGTATAATCAGGGACAGGAAGACTTCATAGTTTTGTGTTTGTTTTTTTTTTTCATGGCTTGCTGAAACCTAATAAAACTGTATTCTTCTGATTGTAGGAATCTTCTAAAAGGGAAATGACCGATGGTGGGGTTGGGGGAGGGTATGTAAACAGTAAAATAAATACCCAGCAATGCCCATTTAGCTCCTTTTTGTGCCTACTGCATACGTTTAAAATGCATTTTTCAGGATTATTAAAACTCCCATGAAACATTTTGATATATATCACAATTCCGACAATTGAATTTCAAATTCCCAGGTACTGAAAGAATTTGTGCCCATCATTACATGGTACAGTGTCGTGATAAATAAGTCTTGATACAAATTCATTATTCCTTTAATATTTTGTTACTATTCTTTTATTAAAATGACCACAATTTTTAAAGGCAGTATTAGAAATACAGTTTAAAATATGATTTATTTTATTAGTAATAGTGCTTAAGATCATTGAGGGGCCACATAACTAAACAGGAAGTATACATATCAAATAAAAATATTACTCTGGAGATACAAGTTTCACTTATTTTGAAAATGCTAGTAACAAGTCTTCTTGATTAGGAATGAAAATATTGTTTAACTCACAAGTTTAAATACTGAGGTAATATTAGGAACCAGCTATTAAATTTATTATTCATTATTCAACCACTTAACACATTGTCATCATGTTGACTTATTAATATCTGCAGAGAGAGAATTATTTTCTTTGAGCAGTAACTAGGACATCCGTAGTCACAGTATAAACCCAGGTTTACTACATTATAATAAAATGTAACCAACCTAAACTTTAACAAATGTTAATGACTACAAGAAATCTGTGGTAATTCTGTATCTGACTTGCTCAGATACAAAATGTCCAAATTCCTTTCAGGGCATTATGATACAACTTGATCCACTATACTTTGAGAGCTCACGATGAGTATATGCTGCATTTCCCAAGAGCCTCTAGAATTTTAATTCCCCTGCAGCCTTTATAGAAGGATCATTCCTCATATCCTAAAGAAAGCATTTTCTCAGGAGCACAGGGTCAAACAGCAAAGCAAAATTGACCAAATAATTATGTCTGTCTCCTCTCCTTAGAGAAGCTTTACACAATGGAGCTGCACTGACACACTCCTTTCTTATTGCAGGGAGAGAAAGTTAGTTTTCCAGAGTCTTTGACGGTACAAAGTAAAATAAAGAAAGCACATTGGGAAAGAGCCTTGATTATAAATAAAAATTTTTATTAAAGTGCTAGTTTCACAAACTATTTTAACTATATATAAAACTGTAAAAATAAATAACAAATCCAGGTACCCATCACCTCGTTTAACAGATAACATTTTCATATTTGCTTCAGCTTTCTTTAAATTATAGGAAAAAAAGGTTATACATAGAGCTGAAGGAGCTCCACCCAGAATTAGCTACTATTCCTACAGTTAATATATCTCATTCCCATGTGTGTTTTTATACATACTTTTATGTACTTTCATTATATATATAAAATCAATAAACAATGTATGCTATTATATTGTTTTAAAAGTGTACATAAATGCATCTTACTGTATCCTTTGGCAACTTGCTTTTTTCACTCAACATTACATACTTGAGATGTATATATGTTGATAAGTATAGATCTTATTCATTTTTATGAAGGTATAGTATTTGATTGCATGAATAAACCAGTTTATCCATTTCCCTACTAATCCCTACAATTGGATTGTTCTACTTTATTGCTATTTTAAAGAGCTGCTATAATCATCCTTGTTACGTGTTTGCTTGGGCAATGCTCCAAGTTTAGTTAAGAATTTGGCTCAACAAAAATTTAGGCTATGGAAGAAAAGAACCCTGGAATGAATGTTAGCCCACCCAGATGCCATTATTAGGTCTAAAATCATCAACCTCCTCACAGGGGAGAACTGTGTGATGACTCAGAAGACAAATATTTAAATAACATGTGATAATTAAGGGAAACAAGAGATGATCAATTTGTGGAATTAATGAGACTAAAGCTGATCTTCTCTCTGAGCATATTCACTGGTAGCTAACTGAACCCTAACTAAAAGGCCCCAGTCGTTTTCTCATAGAAGTTGAGAAAATTGTATATTTTCCTCAAATTTAAAAAAAGTATACAAGAGCCCCAAAAAGTACTCACTACCTCGACAATTTAAATATTTTTGCTCTATCCACATAGATCAATTAGTTCAGCCACATGCAGGCAATCATCAAGACATAAGCTAAAGACTGCACCATTACACATACAGAGGAATGAGAGACAGGGAGAGGAAAATACACTCGATACTAAAAAGAACCAAGTCATAGTTTGTTGGTATTTTATTTGTGGTTACCAAGCATTTTCTTAAGGACTGATACCCTAACCCTACAAAACCTACTACCTTCTTGTTACTGAAGACAGAATTATTTGGTCATCAATGGAGAAGGGTTAAAAGAAAAAAACAATTGTTAAAAAGAAAAATAAAAACTGGACCAGGAAAATCTATATCCCAAATACAGTTGAAATACATGGTAGATTTAATTCCACAAAGTTACAAAAAGATTTAAATGATTTAGAAGTCACAAAATCCTCACAGTAGTCATCTGAGTGACTGAGAGAGGGGTTCAACGCCAGCCACACTATATCAAAGCAGGCCTTTTTTTACACTATCTCAAAAACCACCACTCTACCTTCCTTCCTAGTTTTTACAACTCATAATTTATCTGGTCTCACATTAATACAGAATTATAAAAGGGTTTTACAAGTCATTCACATTCTTTGAAAATACCATTTTTTGAAAATGGACCTAGCAATTACTGCTTTAAACCCATGTTTTTCATGAAAAGGTAGATTAAAAGTACTTTCCACTTAATCACACAAACACTAAAATCAGGTCTCAATGAAGTTCTTAGCACACCCTTTGCTTCTTTAACAGTCAAAATGCCCAGAGTATTTGTTCTAAATGACAACCTATTGGGAATGATAGTAAGAAGAGTTTAAAAAAAAAAAAAAAAAAAAAAGACAAACTGAATTCTGAAAAACTGAAATTTGGAGAGAAGGGATTCTAGCTTACATTGTGTAAATAAATTAAAAAAAAAAATCAGTGGCTTGCATATGCCATGCAAGTTTTCCCTCCAAAATTATCTGTTTAGTACTTTATTTTCTGGATCATTATCTTTTCAAATTTTAATACTGTCAAACAGCATTGAACTTTTCGTGTTACAACTATGAACCTTAAATCTGCCGATACTAGTGAGAGTTTAGGAACTAATAAATTCAAACTAGTTATGGATTCTATCAGCATCTTTTCCATATTAAATGCCCTTATGGAATACTAAAGTTACTACAGACCAACTTGAAATCATATTTTATAGCTGTTTTCATAAAATGTTCAGCTCTCTTCCCCACCACTTAGGAAAAAAAGAGTCTGCATGGGTCATGATGGAGTGGAAGAAATTAGTAACTATAAAAACAGCTAATATGTATTGAATATTTACCATGGGCCAGGCACTGTAATAAATGATACATGAACCATTACATGTAAAGGTATTATTATCAGGAAAGCATTTTTATCCCCAATTTAGAGACAATGGAGTTGAGGCAGAGAGATTAAATAACTTGCCCAAAGTCAAAGTTGTAAGTGGACATGTCTCTGGGTATGTCCAGGTCCAAAGCCTAGTATCTTAATCATTATGCTTATGTTAAGGTTAAAATATTACTATTTACTGCAAAAGCAAATTTTTTATTGCTTTAAATTCTTTAAGTATTCATTGACTCAAAGGCCAAGTGGTCACTCCAAATCATACATATATACGATAAACGGGGAAAAAAGGTGTAACCAATAGGTTTGCTGAATTTTCATACCCGCTCAGAATAAACACACATCACACAATTTTATTCCTTACGGCCGTTTAAGAACATTTACAGCCACCAACAAATATAAGGGCAATGGAGTAAGAATCTTCATTTGGGTACAACAGTTATTTCCTTCTGCATCCTAAACCAGAAAAAGAATACTGTACTTGGATATGTCATTTCAAACAATGTTATTTTTCCCCTTCCCTTATCATCAAAGCCCTAAGCAATAATACGCTTCTACCACCCTATGGTTGCCTGTCTCCAAAGTAGCCCTATTACCCGGAGGACCAACACCAGCGTCAGGACCATTTCCTTACGATAGCCCCTGTGTTATTTCCCTGTCTTCACTTTTCAAAAGACTTACATTCTCTGATGGATCATTTGACACACTAAAGGACTTGGCGAAACCACTAATTCTTAATATCAAAGTCATTTTCTTTTTTCCACAATCGCCTTTTCAAGCAACTAAAACTCTTGGTACACTCTTGACCGCGATGTGCAACCTGTGGCAAACCCGCCTGGAGCACTCACCAAGGTTCATAGCCAGGGACCCCGGTTTATCTGCTCATTCAATAAATCCTCGTGAATGAATGGGTGGAGAGCAGCGTGGGTGGAGGCGGGAAGAGGGGGCATGGAGGAATTTCAGGAGACTGAGACCACTGCAGTGGCAGGGAGGGACGCCAGCGAGTAGGAGAACCTAGGACCGAGACCAGGGGCCGCGTCTGGCGCTCCTCTACAAGCAGGCGCCGTCGGTCCGACGCAGAGCTGAGAAGACGCGGATGCGGTCTCCGCAGGCCCCCGCAGCGGACTTCCAGGCCTCGACCTGAGGCCCTGCCTCGCTCTCGGACTCCGGCCTCCCGCACATACGAGGTCGCAGACGACCAGCCCTATGAAGCTAAGCGCCAAACCCGGACCCCAGCTCGCTCACCTGACGCTCCACCGGCAGCACCGCGCTCTGCATCTGGCGCGAACCCGGCAACCCCACGGGTCCGCCAGATCAGCTGATTCATGGGGGGCGGAGCCTCCGGACAGGGGCGGGGATGCAAGGAGGCAAACGAGCGTAAAGGCGGGCGGGGATTGCTCTAGGAGGAGGTGGGGTTAGACTGGGAAAATGTTGACGGCGTCTGGTGGGGATCAAAATTCTTCGGACGCGTTAGGCACGACAGGCAACGTTCTCAGTAGCACTGTCCCCCACCTTAGGCTAGGGCGGAGCCGTCAGCCCTTAGGGCGCACTCTGCGATGACGTAAAATGGAGTCGTCCGGACCTAGCTACCTAAGCGCTTCCATGGTAACAGGCGGCCGTCAGCGTGGTTGAGACCTGTTGTCGTTTTGTTATCACCTCATACCGCGAGAGCCGGAAGTATAAACGTGAAAAGGCTAAAATATCTTCAGAGTGCTTTTCTGTGTACCCTAATGGTGGTCGCCTCCCGCCAACACGAATGACGTCATCGCCACGCGGCGCCAGTTTGTCCTGGTGTCCACACTGTTTTTACTGCTTTAGTTGCAACCCCAAAGAATGGAGTGGGATAGGAGGAAACGAATTGCCCTGCCCTATGGTTACCTCAGGGCTCCTCAATGTACAATTTGAGTAAAATCTGTCTTGCCCCGCATACAGTTTCACGACGGTCTGTTTGTCGCATCCACAACCCCACCCCAACCAGTCTGCACCCCCTAAGTCCTCCCGTGAAGATTTTCCGGTTGCTGCCATTCGGCACACAGTGAGTACGAACTCTCTTCTGCTAGGCAGTGTGCCATAGCTGGACCTGCAAACCTAAATAAGACCATCAATGACAGATGTGAAGTCAGGTTCCAAAGCTCCTACGTATAAACGATCTATCACATTCACCATCACCCTCAACTCAATCGCCTCCCTGATCTTCCGCCCACCTGCAAAAGTGTTATTCTGCAACAGTTCAAGCAAACGTGTCCACTCCTGCACAGGTGCAGGAAATCACACAACCCTTAGAATTGGCACCACTGTGAAGCAAAGGTGTCCAACTTCAGCCAGGACTTCCACGCGGCCAGTTTTGCTGCGCCCAAAACTTAAACAATGGTGGTGTGGAAAATAGTCTCCAGAGATGACAGCCATCAGTTCTTCCCTCTGTGCATACAAATGCCACTCTTGACATCAAGAGATGGAATCTATTTCCTCTCACTTCAAATATGGGCTAGCCTTGTGTGTTTGTTTTTTGTTTTTTTTTAGCTAACAGAATGTGACAGAAATGACGTTCTGGACCTTTTGAATCAAGGCCTTAAAGGGAACTGGTACCTTCCACATTCCTATCTGAGAAGCCAGCTGCCATACTGTACTACAAATTGATAAGAGACAATGTGAAGAGAGAGGCCACATGGGCATGCATTGAGGTGCCAGACATGTGAGTAAAGCTTTCTGGGACCTTCCAGGCCAGCCCACTCAGCAGCTAAATGCAGCTGAGTGAGTGATACCAGCCAATGCCAACTGGAGCAGAAGAACAGCCTAGTCAAGCCCTGCCTGAATTCCTGAGAAATAAGTCATTGATTTAAGCCACCAACTTCTGAGGTGGTTGGTTATGCAGCAGTAACTGAAACAAGTGGGAAGAGTGGGAGATAATAAATAAATATAAAATATGGTAGTGACTAGGGCCATAAAAAGGCAAAATAGTGTAGAAGCTAAAAGCACATGCTGGAGCCAGACAGCCTGCATCCAAATTTCAACTCCAGCACTTACTAGCTTTGTGACCTTGGCACAAGGTTATTTAACCTCTATGTGCCTCAGTTTTCTCATCCATAGAACAGGGGTATTAACGTTGTCTACTTTATGGGATGATGTGAGGATTAATGACCTAACGTACATAAAGTGCTTAAGAATAGTACCTGGCACATAGTAAATGTTGTATGTGTTGTTATTGAGAACAATAAAGAAAGATAAGGGAATATAAGGGAGAGGTACAATTTTATATAAAGTAAGTAAGGAAAGCCTCTCTTCTGGGAAGACATCTGAACAGAGACCTGTAAAAAAGTAACGACATGAACCATGTGGTTGTCTGGCACTCCAGACAAAGGGAACAAATAACTGCAAAGGCAAAGAAGGCAGTGCTGCTAGGGCCAAAGAGAGAAGGTGGAAAGAGGCTCTGGCCATGAAAAGGATTATGGGTTTATCTGAGTGATACCGGCAACCCTTGGAGGGCTTTGAGCAGAAGGTGTCATAATCTGCCTTCAGTTTTTAAAGAGATGATTCTTCTGCTATGTGGAGAATAGAAAACAGACTAACAGTGGAAGAGTGAAAGCAGAGAGATCAGTAAGAGGCTATTGCAATAGCTAAGGCAAACAGTCACGATGGCTTAGCCCTGAGTAGCAAAGGAGGAGGTGAAAAGCAATTAGATTCTGCATATATTTTGAAGGTAGAGCTTACAGTATTTGCTCGTAGATTAGACATGAGCTTTGAGAGAAAGAGAAGAATTAGGCTTGAGTTATTGGTAAAAATGAGCTGTCATTTATTGAGATAGGAAAGACTAGAAAAAGAGTTATGTTTGGGGATATGGGAAGGAATTATCAGGTTTTCATATTTAGACACTTTATATATTTTATATGGGTATTAGGCATCAAGTAGAGGTGTCAAGTAGGCAGTTGCATATAGGAATCTTACACTGAGGAGAATAATCAAGGCTGGAGATACTACTTTAAAAGTTATTAATAGAAAAGAGCAGCAGTCTGAAGCCTGAGCCCTGGGACACTCTATTTAGAGATTGAGAAGATGGAGAGGATCTGGCCCAGGATCCTGCTGAGTTTTCTGAGGGGAGAAATAATTTGTTTTTGAGAAACAGAAAGAAGGCAAAGTATCTAGCAGGGAATGGGTAAGAGAGAAAAGTGGTAGAAAATGAGGTTGTAATGATCATGTAGGGGTTGGTAGGCCAAGGTATGACTTTGTATTTTATTCTAAATGCATCAGAAAATTTTAAGTGGAGAGTGACCTGATCTGATTTGTATTTTTGAAAGTTCATTCTGGCTCGTGCTTTATATATATGTACTTTCCATTGTATTACACAGAATATTTAAAAAGATATTTGCTCAAGAGTTAGGATTTAATAAAATCAATATTTTTTGTTTAAGTTCATTTGGACTGAATATATTTTAGGAGAGTTAGAATGGAAGTGAAGAGACTAAGTAGCAGGTATTGCATTAGGCCAGATGAGAGCTGGTGATGCCTTGGACTAGCAGTGTGAATAGAGAAGTGGATAGATTTGAATTATTCTCTGGAAGTAGAATTTACATGATTTACTGATAGGTTAGACATGAGATTTGATTTGTCTGCTGCCTGAGTATATTTTCTTGAGCAACTGATTGATGGGGATTCCATTTTCTGAACTGGAGAAAACTAAGGAGAAGCATCATGGCATGGTTCAAGAGGTCTGTTTTTGACATGTTAACTTTCGGATACCTTTTAGGCAGTCAAGTGGAAATGTTAAATTGGCAGTTGGTGTTCTAGGGAAAAATTGGGGCTGGAGAAAGAGATTTAAGAGTTATTTGCATATGAATGCCATTCAAAGCCAAGGAACTAGATGAAATTTCCTAGGAGCAAAATGTAGATATGAAAATGTTGATGAAGTCCTAACTGAGAACTGGGTCTACCCAAATTTGAATGTTGAACAGGGGAGGAGGAGCCAGCAAAGATGATTGGAGTCCCCAAAGAGGTAGGAGGAAAACCAAGAAAGTGCTCACTTCACAGAAATCAAAGAAGCTTTCAAGAAGGGTGGCATGATAAATGGTGTTGAATGCCACCAAAGAGTAAGGGCAGATAAGATCTGAGAAGTAGCCTTTGGATTTTGATAACATGGAATCTTTGGAGGCTTGGCAAGAGCAAATTTGGTGGAGCAGTAGACACAGATTTATTGGGGTGAGTTAAAGAGAGAATGGAGGTGAGGAGGTGAAGACATCTCCTTCAACAAAGTTTGCTGTGAAGTAGAGTCAAGAACTGGGCACTAGATATGGAGGGTGTGGGGTCAAGGTATAGAATAGATATTCAAAACCCAAGCATTTAAAAAAACAAATAGATGGTATGATAGCAATGCTAGTTTCCCACTGGAAACAGTCTGACCTTGAAGAGAAAAAAGAAAAGATAGCCAAATATGTCTGTCTGTATATTGTCATAGACTCAATACTCTCAGTGCACAATCTGGGTTGACTCTACTTACAAATATAAGTTCTTTTATCATGGCATATATAACACTAATTTACACACCTGTCTCTCTTATTAGAGACTGAGCTCCAGCTCCCAAGCAGTGTTTTACTCATTTTTCAATTCTCTAGAGGCTAGCACAGTGCCTTGCACTTTACTGGCTGTTCAATAAATTTGTTTATTGAGATTTAGCAGTTTAACAACTTGTTGAAATGCAGGTCATTGAAGTAGACATAAGTACTTGCCTTTTCTGCCAGCTACCTGATTGCCATTGGTTCTAGTTCGTATCCTCGGATTGACTGCCCACTGGGAAGAATTGAGCAGTGTTTCTCCTATTTTCTTATCCTTAAAAGTCATAGAAGAAAAGGATTGTCCTGACCTAAAAGGGCAGAAGGACTGAAGGCAATGGCTTATCTGCCCCAGAGCTATCCACAAGTGTGTGTGGGGTGGTGTGTGATACACCCTCTGGGAGGTAATGATATTTGGGCCAATTTAATAATATTGTAATACAAGATATTTTATAATGTTGTACTATTTGCCAAGTGCTTCATGTGTGTAGCACATCCTCAAAACCACCCCATGGTAGATGTCATTATTCCTAAAATACAGATTAAGAACTGTGCATAAGTGACTTATGCAGGTTAATTCAACTATTCCAAATGGTAGAGGGACTCAAACTCCAAATCTTGTTTTCTTCCTACTTCAACCCCTGCTGGATCAAGGTGTTAAATAGAGTTCAGGACTAATATAAAAGGTAGGAAAAATAAAAAAATAAAAAGCAGGGCTCAAAAAGGAGATGACAGTGGATGACAGAAAAGAAATAACAGGGTCAATGAAGGCCAGTATTAGAAACTGTGCATGGGAGGGCAGTACACAGAAAAATGCCCCTGAGTAGGGTGAGAATGAGTAATAAGGAAACGCTGGTTCCAGGGGCCCATCCTCTGTGTATGTATATATGTGTGGGGGTGGGAGTGGGGTGCATTCACACTCATGTAAGTACTACTATTTAATTTTTCAGTCATTTATTAGGACTCTAAAAGAGGTATAAGATATAGTTCATACCCTGAAAGAGCATACTTGCCAATTTGTTAGGAAAACAATAAAAAATAGTGATTAGAATGAACAGATTGGACTGATTGCTGTGTTTAGCAATCAGTTGATTGTGATTAGCAACCCAGGGGCTCAGCCTTGGGGGAGGTCTGTGTGGGGGAGAGGAGGGCAAAGAAGCAAGGAAAGGTTCAGAGCAGAGACAGAACCTCAGCCCAGACTTGAAGGAGGGATAAGTATGGAGGAGGGAGGAACATGTCAAATGAGAGATGTGTGGAAGTTCAGTCAGAAAAGCTCAGAAGGTTTGACAGTGAGTGCCTAGTGTGGCTCCAGTGAAGAGTAGGCGGATACTAGGGGAATAGGTGAGGCAAGTTGTTTGAAGCCAAGCTGAGGAATCTACACTTGATAAGTTAAGTGGGGGAACTTGAGGACATTTAATCAGAAATGATGAAAGAGGCATTTAAAAAATATACTGCCAAAAGATCTTCCCAGCAGTAGTTGTAGAGTTGTAGTCTGTGTATCTTATTCTACTTAACCATTAAAAATAGAGGGTGTGTGTGTGTGGGTGTTACACTCTTTATTCTTACTGAGTTAGATTACATTTTCTCTCTCAAGTTAAAAAGTGTAGTTAAGAACAACTTAGACCTTTGTTTTAAAAAATGGATGCTGAGATTCCAAGTGGGAGAGACTTTAGAAAAGGGGCACCCAACTCTCATTGACATCTGGGAGTATTTTACTATGTTGCTGAACTTTATGTAAGAAGATAATGACCAAAATGAAGAGCAAAAACCTGCTAACATGTAGTAATTTGGGAGAATGACTTAAATAGCAATGCTTCTACTCATCTTGTACCAAAACATAATTAGCGGATTGAATGACTAATCATCAGATGTAGGTAAGCAGATGCTAACTTAATATTTTTAGCATGGAATATTTTTACATCCTATATGAGAATTGTTGACACAAATATTCATAAATCCTATATTCACTTATAAGTAATTAGACATTAGAGCAAGAATATTTTAATATAATTTAAATATCTGTATTTAAATAAGATGTTCCTCTATATCTGAATTATTTCTATGCAATATGTACCTAGTAATGTTACACTTCTTTGTCAGGTCTGTTGGCAAACTCAGGTTTGTTGGCAAAACCTATTTTGTTGATATATCCTAGCATTCTGATCTCAAGCTGGGCATTGTAGGTCACTTTTTTTTTTTTTTTTTTTTTGCTAAAAATTAACAGCAGTAGTTTGGAACTAAAGAACCTCTTTTTTCATGTATTACAATGTATATGTGAATTTTCATAAACATGTTTCTAAAAAGCATTAGGCCCCTCACCTACAAAAAATCATGTCTTGAATACTTATTTGCAAGTGAGTTGTTTGAAACTTAGAACATGTTTTCCCCTCTCTAGAAAGAGTGAGGTAAAAAATGCTTTAGCTCCTGGGTCAATTTACAAATGTTGATTTATAACGTCGTTTATAGCTGAAAGCAATTCTTTTGCCATATTTTGGTATTTTTAAAACAAGAAGAAAAAGCCTGGATATTGAGTGTGTCATTTTTCATGAACATTGGTACTTAAAGAGTTCCGCGGGAGTCGTGCAGTCGGAGAGCACAGGAGGAAGGGGTTGTGGAGTGGAAAGCGGCGCCCTCTCCAGGCATGTTGAGCCCCAGGCAAAAGGGAAAGGTGGGTGCCTCACGCGTACGCGCACCAAAATGTCCAATATTATGAACCAGGTAGAAAAAGTTAGTAAACGCCCTACAATTTGGGAAATATATAAAGCCCCTCGTTATCAATTTGTTGAGACATCTCGTTCAACCCTCAGGCAGGGGCGGGACGGAGGGAGGGGCCCGGCGATCGAGCGGCCTGGGGACCAAGGGCTGATTGGAAACCACCGTTCCGTTTTGAACAATAAGGGGGGCAGGCGGGGTGGGGGGTGTTGTAAAACAAACGAACAAACTGGTTGTTTTTATTTAAAATGTGGATACTGTATTTTGTTCATCATGGATTTTTATGCATTAATTTTGATTTTAATTGTAAAAACTTTGATTTTTAGAAATATTGCATTACAAGGTTATTTACTTATTATTTTTATACATCTTAATTACTCAGTGTTTTGGTGCCCCTTTTTGTCTCATCTCAATCCCGGCACGGGTGGGGAAGCAACCAGGAAGGAAGCCGCACAAGGGGCTCCCCAGGCTGAAAGATTCCTTCTTTCTTTTCTTCTCTTTCATTCCTTCCTTCCTTCCTTTCTTCCTTTCCCTTCCCTCCCTCCCTCCCTTCCTTCCTTCCTTTTCTTTCTCTTTGTTTCTTTCTCCTTTCTTTCTTTCTTTCTTTCTCTTTCTTTTCTCTCTTTCTCTCCCTCTTTCTTTTTTCTTCCTCTCTCCTCTCTTCCTCTCTTTCTCCTTTTCTCTTTCTTCCTTTTTTTCTTTCTTTTTCTTCCTTCCTTCCTCCCTTCCTTCTTTTCCCCTCCCCTCCCCTCCCTCTCCTCTCCTCTCCTTTCTTTTCTTCCTTTCCTTTCTTTCGTTTGGGTCTCTACCTCCACCCCTGACTGCTACAGAAGACTGCTATGGGCAGGAGCCAGCTGGATGCTGGAGGCTGGGAACTGGGAGGAGGATGGCATTTCTGAGGGCAGAGTGTCCGAATCAATTTGCACAAGATTTTTAAATACTTAATTTTTTAAAATGCGGTTAGTCCCTCTACATTTCAGAGTCTTGGGCCAAGTCTGACTTGCCCAGCCCCAGTAATTGCTAAGCTTTTATGTATAGGATAAAGGCAGTTGGAAGAGTAAGAAAAACTTATAAAGCAACTGGGTAGGGAGAGGGGAAAAATTTTTTAAATTAAAAAGGGTGTTTGCAAATTTGAGAAAGATTGAGGTGAAATAAACTTGGCTGTGCGTAGCAAAATCCAAGGAAAATTGGGGTGGGTGGAGAGGTTTGGGGTTTTGGAAGGGCATGGTCTTGAGGAAGAAGTTGGGAGAGAAGAAAAGTTGATTTGGCCAGCTCTCCATCCTGGCCACCAAGTGGTGCTGTCGGTACAAGGCTGTCTTTCTGGAAGGCGGGCCAGAAGGGTTCAGACACCCTGGGATTGCTACAGGGAGAGGGAGGCTCAGGGGATCTCCCACACAATTTGTGCACATCAGAAATTTACAAGTAGAGTTTTTGTAACTTGCAATTATTTGTATTTATGTACCCACAATATATGCATATTTTAAAGTGATAATAACTTACAGGAAACATTTTCAAACAGGTCTAAAACCTTACTGCTTTTAGTACTGAATTGAATGTGCTGAACTTCAGCATGAAAAAGGAGTGTTTCCAGTGACAAACTCTAGGGCAATGTTAAAGGTAATAGGAGCATTTTCATGCATTTCACAGAAATTAACAATGACAAGTTGTACAAAGGTATCCGTATTCTTTAGACAACAGGCTGGGCACTTCTACAGTGGACTAATTGTTCTGATTCTACATGGACTGTGAGGGACTGCTAGAAGGAGGGGCATGGAAGTGAAGACGCCTCAGCCTCTGTTTCAGGAATGCATGTTTCCTCTCAGAGGAGGTTTTTTCATGGGTTAGGAATACCCATTTTGATTAACCAAGATGCAAAATTCTCTCACACATACCAGAGAATGGTGTGCTGAGTTGACAGAGCCACCGTGTTGGGGAAAGAATGCTTGCCCACAGCACCTGGTGATTATTGTGTGGAGACCTGGTTAAGAGCATAGACCCAAGAGTCAATGCCAGTAGGTTTAAATTCTAGTTCTGATACCTATGCTCTAAAAACAACTTTGGACATTGCCAGTTTTCTCATCTAAAATTGGGGGAATAAATATCTAGGTTACAGAATTAACTAAGATAATGTGTGTGAAATGCTTCTTTAGAACAGATAAACAATGGCATCCTTATGTGATGATAAACCCTAATGAAGAAAGGAAGGACCAAGCACAGGCATAAAAACTCTTTGGTATGGCAGATAACTCTCACATTCTTAAATTGTGTCAAGAAGGAAAATGGTAGCATAGGTTTAACGTATGGACTTGGGAGCTGTTCACCTTGGTTCATATTGTAGTTCTACCACTTCTTGCTTGTTTGGCCTTGGGAAAATTATTTACTACTTTTGGCCACAGAATTGTTATGAGTAAGCACAAGTAAACCATGTGTTTGCCTTATTGTTGTCATTTTTTTTCTACCTATAGCCAGAAGACTTGGACTAAATGTGTGACAAGCTGCCTCACTGTGGGACCTGATTATGCTATGTTTATAAATCTGTTCTTTATAAAAAGAACATTGAATCATCCTTTTAAAAATCATGCTGTTATAGTGAAAGTGGAAAATTAAATATAAAATTGGTGTCCCCCATTTCAGTGGGGACCAAATCATCAGTTCATTTCTGGAATTTTCCCTTAGTCCATTCAGGCTCAAGAAATTAAAACAAGCAATCATATGAATACAAAGAACAACAGAGTAAATATCTGATCTATAGAAGCATAATTTTCTTTTTCTCTTAGACTGGAAATGGGAAGTCTTCTACTTTCCCTGCATCTACAAATATCCAAAGGATTTCTACAATTTTAGGCAGCGGGCCCTTTTTTAAGTTCAGTGTTCAGTATACAGTAGTCCCCCCTTATCCTCAGAGGATACATTCCAAGACCCCAGTGGTTGTCTGAAACTGAAGACAGTGCCAAACCCTAATACGTTGTTGTTTTCTTATACATACACACCTATGATAAAGTTTAATTTATAAATTAGGCACAGCAAGAGGTTAACAATAACTAACAAAAAATAGAATAATTATAACAATCTGTCAGCATCACTACTCCTGAACTTTGGGGCCATTAAATAAAATAAGGTTATTGAATACAAGCACCCAATACCTCAATCTGATAACTGAGGGGGCTACTTAGTGTCTAGCAGGCAGGTAGCGTATACAGCTTGTATAAGCTGGACAAGGGGATGATTCATGTCTTAGGGGGGTGTCACAAAATTTCATTACTCAGAACGGCGTGCAATTTAAAACTTACAAATTATTTCTGGAATTTTCCATTAAATATTTTTGGACCGTGGTTGACCTCGAGTAACTGAAACTGAGGAAAGAGAAACAGTGGATAAAGGGAGGACTATTATAATTGCATTGTTTCACAAACTAAGTCATTCTGTCACAGGAACACCTTGCAATTAGATTTCCTTACCTGCCTGTGAAATGTCTTTTTTAACCTGTCATTGCTTTCCAGTAGATTTAGAATGTGGACCTACACATAGGGAATTATTTGGCATTCTTGAGCACTTAGTATGTAGATAAGAGTTTTGATCCGGCTGGGCACAGTGGCTCAAGCCTGTGATCCCAGCACTCTGGGAAGCCTAGGCAGGAGGATGGCTTGAACTCAGGTGTTTGAGACCAGCCTGAACAACAGCCAAGATCCTATCTCTACTAAAAATAGAAAAATTAGCCAGGTATCATGGCATGCGCCTGTAGTCTCAGCTACTGAAGAGGAAGGCTAAGGCAGGAGGATCACTTGAGCCCAGGAGTTTGAGATTGCTATGAGCTAGGCTGACACCACGGCACTCTTCCTTCTATTTCCAAAAATATATATATATTATTTTTGTACCAGCTTCACAACTGGTAAACTGCTCTTTCAGAAGTGAAGACCAGGATGTGGAGGAAGCCTGAATGAGAGGCAGAAATCTAGTATCAGGGCAAGGAGCCTGGAATTTAAGGCTAGAAGACTAAGTAGTAACTGGGACATTTGGCGTTTCTGGGCAGAAATTCCCAGGGCTCCAGAAATTGTCTAATTAAATAAGTAACAGTTCAATAACTCACCAGTTTTGAAACTTACGCTTTCTTAAAGGCAGTGGAAATAGAAGATAACGCTCGAATTTACAACATCAACTTCACTGTGAAAATTAAATACGAATAAACAAATAGCACACTAATATGCAATAATAGTATAATGTAAAGAAGAACCAGATATGAGTGTAGAGGTACAAAGGAGACCCAGATCCCATGTGCTTGCAGGTCTGCTTATTGTCAGCAGACAGCACTCCCAGGATGTTAAGTTTCAAGTTAAGGTACTCCAGAAAGAAGGAAGAAGTATGATTTCAGAATTGTACTCTGTAGCTTTAATTTTTTACCAAGGATGATGTTACATGCCTCCTGAATAATGCACTAGAGTCACTTACCTATACTGGTTATTCTAAATATAATAACTCATTTAAACCTAGGCCTCATAATTACTGGGGAATGCAGCCAAACGGAGAGAGATTTCACACTCTTTGTGTAAATACAATTTATTAGTGTCTCCTCATTAAATAAAATTTGTGAAATTTAATATGTAGTCTTTGGGGAGCTTTATAAATAATTCCTACCATTTACTAATTTAGTAACCTTAGGAAAGTTACTTAAACTCTCTGACTCAGTTCCCTCAGTGATTAAATGGGGTTAATAATGGCACCTACCTCACTGTCATGGCATTGTGAGGATTAATCTCTGTGCCAGCATGGTGCTTGGCATGAAGCAAGCACTGACACGGTAGCTGTTGCTATGATGATGATGATAATGATTGCTCTACTTTTATTGAGTGCCTCCCCAACCCTTGATGGAAATAGGCAGGAATACAAAGAAAGAGAGAAAGAATCAAAATGTATGAATTTTGTGTATATGGTTTTTTAAAAAAATATTGTTCTTTTTCTATATTTTTATTCAGAGAATTCATAAACACACAAAAATGAGCCTCCATATAGACATCACCCAGCTTAAACAATTATTAATATTTTTACCACTTTTGTATTTCCTATCCCCAGCATTATTTTTCTGGAACATTTTCAAGCAAGACTGGGAATTATATCATTCTAATGTAAATAGTATACATCTCTAACAGCAGGATTGTTTTTAAAACATGATCACCATGCAAAAATTAAAAATAAACTATTAAAATCATCTAATACCATATTTAAATATCCATACTTGTTTCAGAAATGTCATTTTATAGTTAATTTGTTCAAATCAGAATCCAAGCAATGTCTACATATTGTATTCGTTTCTCGTTTAAATCTTTTTAATTCTCTTCTTCTTCTTCTTCTTCTTTTTTTTTTTTTTTTTTTTTTTTTTTGAGACAGGTTCTCACTCTGTTGCCCAGGTTATTGGAGTGCAGTGGTGTCATCGTAGCTCACTGCAACCTCAAACTCCTGGGCTCAAGTGATCCTCCTGCCTCAGCCTCCCGAGTAGCTAGGACTACAGGCACACCACCACACCCGGCTAATTTTTTCTATTTTGAGTAGAGATGGGGTCTCACTCTTGCTCAGGCTATTTTTTTTTTTTTTCCTTTTTAAATGCCATTGATTTGTTAACATTAGTTTTCTTCTCTGGTTTGGCTGTTTGATTCCTTGTGATGTTATTTAACTTCTCTGTCCTCTGTATTTCTTGTAATTTGGTTTTAGATCTAGAAGCTTGATTAGATTCAGGTTTAATTTTTTTTCTTTAGTCAAAAATACATCACAGGTGGTGGTGTGTATTTCCTATTGCATCATAACAGGAGGCACATAAGTTAGTGGAAGCTAAGATTGATCAGTGGGCTGAGATGGTGTCAGCCTGACCCCTTCATTGCAAAGTTCCTCATCAATCCTTGACCTAATGATTTTAGTATCCATTGATGATTGTTTTGTTTACATCTATTATTGCATTAGGGATCACATGATAGTAATTTTTTATTTCTATCCTTTTTTCTGCATTTATTAGCTCGAATTCTATAAGGAAAAACTTTCCCCTCATTAACTATTTGATAACCCTGGGAAAACAACTTATATAGAAAAGACAAAAATACTTAATTTTTCCCCTTTATTTATCAATTTCAGAGTAATAAGTTTATACATTAGAAACATCCAAGTGACCATCTTTGTTTAGAATCACTATAAAGTTATAGCTTTGACACATTTCATGTATTTCAATCCATTGCAGTCATTATTCCTTTAGATACTCAGATTGCCGAATCTTAAGCCAGTGGGAGTCCCTTTCAGGTTAGCTCTCACGTCCTTTCAACATGACTCCAGTTGGCTTAAGATGAGCCTGAGAAATCTTTCTTGATAACTTCCTTGCTTTCTGGCAAGAAAGATAACCCAGGCTCATCTTGCCCAGTTTATACTCCAGACCTGGAATCCATTTTTCCAGGGATGTTTAGTTCTTTTTAGGAGAAAATGGTATTTAGAGACCACAAATTGAGCATTAGGGTTGCTCTTTGCTATTGAGTTGTCATTGTTTCTAGCTCTTTTTGGTTGACAGAGATTTTTTTTTAAAGAAAAAAAATTATAACTTTATATTTCCATATCAAATTTAAGATCACCTAATTTTTACTAGATTTCTTCGGTATTTATGTCTATTTTCTCTTATGCTGAAAAGTTTGGTTTATAATGTTGTTAGCATAATTATTTATTTGTTTTAGCCTAAGATACAGCTATAATAGTGATGGAGTTCAGGACATGCTACCCCAAAACATGGCACCTTGGCATTTGAGCAAACGGCAGAAGCAGGAAAGTTATTCTTACCTTCCTCTAACCACTTCTCCCCTGAAGCAAATCATAAAGCCTAGCTGATCTTCCTCTAAAGTAGGTCATAAGATCTTAACTTCAGAGATAACTTCCTCCCTGTCTGCCAAGGAAAAAAAATCCTTATCCTCAAAGACACATAGACAGAAGAATCTGAACAAACAGGCCTTGCTAAGTTCCCCTTAGTTTATTACCATTACATCATACCCTTTTGTCCTTCAATCATATTTCTTCACAACTATCCACTTCATCAAACTTAGTAGAGAAATACACAGATTTCCCCATTTCTTGGGGTCTTCATTTCTGAAGGCTCTGGTATCATGCAAACTTGCATTAAATAAATTTGTATGCTTTTCTCTTATCTGTCTGTTGTTATATGGGTCTCATCCATGAACCTAGAGATGAGTGAGAAAAGAAATCTTTTTTCCTCAACAATGATTCAAAATAATAGTAATATTGCTATTATTAGTAAAATTACAGACTACACTTTATTTTCCCTCATTTCTTTGCTACAAAAGGTAACACATTATATAATAAATATTGGTATGCATTTAATGAACATTCTCCTTGTTACAACAGCCTGAATAAAATCATCTTCTTGGGGCCGGGTACAGTGGCTCATGCCTGTAATCCTAGCACTCTGGGAGGCCAAGGCGGGAGGATCACTTGAGCTCAGGAGTTTGAGACCAGCCTGAGCAAGAGCGAGACCCATCTCTACTGAAAAAATAGAAAGAAATTAGCTGGACAACTAAAATATATAGAAAAAATTAGCCAGGCATGGTGGCACATGCCTGTAGTCCCAGCTACTTGGGAGGCTGAGGCAGGAGGATTGCTTGAGCCCAGGAGTTTGAGGTTGCTGTGAGCTAGGCTGATGCCATGGCATTCAGGGCAACGGAGTGAGACTCTGTCTCAAAAAAAAAAAAAAAGATGGCAGGAATGCCTTCTTCCACAGCCCAGGCTGCTGAAGTAGGTCCAGCCAAGCTGATCTGGAGTGGTACATAAACTGGATCTGATGCACAATTTGAAATGAAATCACCTAAGTATTCTGTCCTTAGTTAGAAACCTTTGATAACAAAAAGTATTGTTTCTGACACAGAGCAAGAAAACATCTTTAGAAGTCATCTGATATTTTTCCTTGACTTTAAACAAAATCATAACTTTTTTAATTTTTGAAAATTCAGAAGGATATTTCACAATTTTGCCTCAGTAGCCCATTCTAGTATTTATTTATTTATTATTTTTATTTTTTTAGAGAGAAGGTCTCCCTCTGTCACCTAGGCTGGAGTGCAGTGGCAGGATCATAGCTCACTACAGCCTCAAACTCCTGACCTCCAGCAATCCTCCTGCCTCAGCCTACCAAAGCACTGGGATTACAGGTGTGAGCCACCATGGCCAGCCCATTATAGTATTTAAAAATAGTGAGTTACAACTTAAAAAAATCAGGCTATTTTATTTTAGTATACTTGTGATTTAGGTGAATAATTCCCTATGCTAAGAAAAATGTTGGTCGTTTAAAAATTCTAAAACTTATGATAATTAGAGGGTGGTAAAGAAAAATCATCTTAAACTTGGTCTGGGATGTAACTTTTGTATGATGAAATTCACAATATCTTTTAGGAAGAAATTAGCGAGATAATATATTTTCTGATAAAATATATTATAATTAATATTATGGCAAATTCAAATGGATTAAATAGGGTGAGAAACTAGCTTCTCATTATCAATTGATTATCAGTCAAAAGTGTATCAGGGCCGGGCGCGGTGGCTCACGCCTGTAATCCTAACACTCTGGGAGGCCGAGGCGGGTGGATGGCTCAAGGTCAGGAGTTCGAGACCAGCCTGAGCAAGAGCGAGACCCCGTCTCTACTAAAAATAGAAAGAAATTATATGGACAACTAAAAATATATATATATAGAAAAATTAGCCGGGCATAGTGGCGCATGCCTGTAGTCCCAGCTACTCGGGAGGCTGAGGCAGGAGGATCGCTTGAGCCCAGGAGTTTGAGGTTGCTGTGAGCTAGGCTGACGCCACGGCACTCACTCTAGCCTGGGCAACAAAGTGAGACTCTGTCTC
Organism: Eulemur rufifrons; assembly: GCF_041146395.1. Taxonomy (NCBI): domain Eukaryota; kingdom Metazoa; phylum Chordata; class Mammalia; order Primates; family Lemuridae; genus Eulemur; species Eulemur rufifrons. The sequence continues at coordinate 30,868,585 of NC_090983.1, read as the reverse complement.
AAAAAAAAAAAAAAAAAAAAAAAGTGTATCAGTCTTTAAGCCAAATATTCTTTTTTTTTTAAAAATTAAGTGTCCGTAATTTGAGTGAATATTTTTTCTTTTCTTTCTTTTTTTCTTTTTTTAAGAGACAGGGTCTTTCCATGCTGCCCAGGCTGGCCTCAAATTTCTGGGCTCAAGCGATCCTCCTGCCTCTGCCTTCTGAGTAGCTGGCACTACAGGCATAAGCCACCACACCTAGCTTACGGGAATCTTTGAATTCTTTTATTTTAAGTCTCTTCCCCTATGGCAATTTTGAAATAAAACTTATGCTCATAATTAAATTATCTGAAAGTTTTTAAAAAACCATTGTGAGGCTCAGACATCAAATATCCATAAGTATTGTTGTGATAAAAGACATGATTCTTATTTTTTCCCTTAATGATAATGATTGTGTGTGTTTGTATCCGGCCTGTCTCACTCTATGATTAGTACATTATTGTAGCAATAATCTTAGGAGTCTGTCAGAGAAAAGCATTGTGTTTAAAGAATACAGACTGCAAACCAGTTTGAGCCAGATTCCTTGACATGTCATGCTATTAATATAGTACTTTATGTATAGTAAATGTTAATTACATTTATGTAGAAGGAAGGAGGGGAGGGGAGGAGGGAAGAAGGTATTTCAAGCAAACTCCTTTCTCTCCACCGTATCTGCTAATATTATTTTATCTGTATAGTAAGAGCAACATAGGTGCTCACTACATGATTTTTAAACAAATGAATGAATGACGACCCCTCTAGGACTATTAGACACACTATTGCTTGAAGGCAAAGAGATGGAGTAGGTATGCGCAAGCTTTTTTCCTGTTTTATGATTCTGTGGTTTCTTTGACTACTTAAAGTTGGCTAGGTAGCAAATTTCTTTTAAAGTCCGAAAACCAAAATGCTTTCAGATTAAAGGTAGGGATAAAATACTCCTCAACATGTCCACTTTAGCAGCAAGGAAGCCTAATAAATATCAGTATCATTATGAATGACAGCATGTAAATATCATTACGTGGATAAGCAATGTAAATTCCTAAAGACTATGTATACCAACAGCACTAACTTGTGGCTGGAATAAGAACCTTAACTGTGCCAGATTTTATTCTATCCAATATTAGCTGCCTCGTTTTCAGTTGTGCACGTATGAATGCAAGCAATCGCCTTTCTGATGGAGAGTTTCTTGCACTGATAAGGAAAAACTGCTGAAGTCATGAGGCTGCTCCAGGCAGAGCCCTCATGTGAGTCATATGAAAGCTCCACACTGCTGACCTCTGGCAAAAAGGGAGTGAACGAGGATAGAAGAGGCAGAGGGGCAGAGGTTCAAGTGCGGGTTTTTCTCCTTGAACCTAGAAGATTATGGGTCAAGAGCTGTGTGCAAAGACTATACAGCCTGGATGCAGCTGTTATCACCGTGCCGAGGGAGGCGAGGCACACAGCTGTCGGAGGAGTCAGCCTGAGACAATGGAGGCTGCGTTCGAGGTATTTGTATCCCAGGAGGAGCATCTTTTCTCTATTGATAAACCAAGGAGTTCAGACACTCCCTTTCTATAGCGGGGTCTGATTCTTCTGCGGTAGGTCTAAACCAATAAAAAGAAAATTCTATTAAAGTCACAGAGAATTTATGGCTGTAGTTATCAAATTTGGGGATTTTCTTGTAAACCAAAAAAGAAAAAATAATTCTTGGCTTTGGGCTGCATGAAACTCACTCGACTTGAATTTGAGAAAGTAGTTGTTCTCTGGAAATCTCTGAGGTACTAAATTACAGAGCTGAACCTTAAAAGGCAAGCCGCAGTACTGGTTGGTATGCTGTGGATTCAAAATTTCAATAATTAACTCATGATTATTAGCAATGCCGTACTAGAGGACTATTCCCCTAAAGCAGTAAATTAAGTGGACGTGAAAAACAAGCCTAAGTTAAACAGAAAAAAATTGGAAAACATCCATCCAAGAGATTTAGGTTAACCTAAGTATTAAAGACATATTTTTAGGTGAAGAAAGAATGCAATATTTCAGCAGTTGATACTATTATGGTCTTTTTTAGGGATCTGACTTTCAAGAAAGGTGTCTTTTGGGGGTGCAGGAAGGTTAGAAAATATTTGAAGAATGAAAATCAAGCAAATGAAGAAAAAATGGTTTTGCCAGGCACTGAATCTGTACTTTGCATAAATTTTATTTCTGCTCTTTCTTTTTTCTCTAGCTAACAGACCTAAAAGAAGCATCATATTCCATGACTTCATTTCACCCCCGGGGACTTCAGGCTGTCCGTGCCCGGAAGTTCAAGAGTAAAAGGCCACGGAGTAACAGTGATTCTTTTCAGGAAGAGGATCTGAGGCAGGGTTTTCAGTGGGTGAGTGAGCAGCTGATGTTGATCAAGAAGCATTTACTGTGTGCTTGTCTAGGAGGCCGGCCCTTACTTCCAGGGCAATTACCGAGAGGGCCTTCCCAAGGTCGCTCTGGCAATGCTGTCTTATTTCCTTGGGGGGAAAAAAGTTAACACTAAAAAATGTGCTCTTTCCTCTTCACCTCTCACCCGCTCCCTTCCCCCATTCTCCTTAAGCAGAGGAAGAACCTTCCTTTTGGAGCAGCCTCATCTTACTTGAACTTGGAGAAGCTGGGTGAAGGTTCTTATGCTACAGTTTACAAGGGGATTAGCAGGTGAGTGACTCATAGGTGGGAGACACTTTAGAGCTGAGGGTCCCACGCCCCCTTATTTTACATTATAAAGCCAGGAGAGACATCACAGAAGTTCACAGCATTCAGGACCTGTGCAAGACACCCTGGCCAATAGGGAGAGAGAAGCGATGATTTAAAGAGCCTTGAAAGAAAAACAAACCTGTGTTGCCCTAATTAAAATCAGCGTACTTGGCCGGGCGCGGTGGCTCACGCCTGTAATCCTAGCACTCTGGGAGGCCGAGGCGGGTGGATTGCTCAAGGTCAGGAGTTCGAGACCAGCCTGAGCGAGACCCCGTCTCTACTAAAAATAGAAAGACATTATATGGACACCTAAAAATCTATATAGAAAAAATTAGCCGGGCATAGTGGCGCATGCCTGTAGTCCCAGCTACTCGGGAGGCTGAGGCAGTAGGATCGCTTAAGCCCAGGAGTTTGAGGTTGCTGTGAGCTAAGCTGACGCCACGGCACTCACTCTAGCCTGGGCAACAAAGTGAGACTCTATCTCAACAAAAAAAAAAAAAAAAAAAAAAAAATCAGCATACTAAAATGTTTATCAGCCTTTCCTCTCTTTTATTCAATTCAAAGACTTGAAACAAAATAGGCTTTCTCTACTACTGACCCAAGGAACAATTACCACTCTTTAGGCAGGTGTGAAGCGCAATTAGTATCTCTAAAGGGTTTTTTATATCCCTCCCTAAATCATGATGACAGAGGTTTGCAATGGCAACCTTGAGTTTGCTGCTTCATTCTTGCACCTTGCCTTCATAGAAGAAACTGAAGTTGGTGCCTGCAAAGTATGGTATATGCAAAAAATTATGAATCCTGGGTTTTTTCCATTGCAAAATATACAAAATGTCTGGAGAATAAAAATGCTACTTATCCAAAAGCCAAGTACCCGTTTTGGTAAACAACAAATTTTGTTCAAAATATATAAAAGATCCATAAATTTCACTCTTTTAGCTAAGGTGGGAAATTTGGAAGGAAGGTCTTATTTCTTTAATTTATGTTACTCCAATGGAGGAAAATAATAGCTCAATAGTGGTTAAATGTTAATTTTAAAAACGTAATATATATACAAGACTAAATATTTGTTATTTATCTTAGTATTTGTGTTATTTGTTATTTTTACTTGTTAAAACAGAATTGTAGGGGAAATACAATTTTAGGTATGTTGTATAGAAGGAATTCCTTTCTATATACTGTCCTAGGAAACTGAGAAAATAAAAGATTTCCTTCAAGAAACACAGCCTACCACTAGGATGAAAAGTGCATGAGAAATATTTGTCCATGTGCACAGAGATATAAGTAGAAGTATATTCTTTGCAGCAAGTTTTATAATAAAAAATAAAAACCTGATCACAAACATCCATTAATGGAGAACGGGGTAAATAATCACCATGAAATGGTAGCAGCCATCAAAAGTATGAAGTGGATATACTAATATGAAAAGATCTCCAGTATTTAAGAGAAAAAAGCAGTTACAGAGCAATATGTACCCAATGAATCCCATTTTGAAATAAGCACTCAGATATACTGTACATGTATAAACTTGTATGTACATAGAAGAGTCTGGGAAAATACACAAGAAATTAGTTACTTCTAGTGGCTGAAACAGGAGTAGGAAAAGGGGGATTACTCTTAAACTTTTACTTTCTTCTCTACCACATAGGCATTGCATTTAAGGTAAAAAAAAAAAAAAGATGTCAATGATTCTTTAATTTAGAGTTTTGATATATTATAAAACTACAATAATTAAAATCATATAGCATACATAAAAGAAAAGACGTATCAAAGAAAGATGATTTTAAAAAGTTTAGAACAACCACAAATCCAAATATTAGTGAGATGTAATAAATGATCATGGTGGCATTTCAAATCATCAGTGGAAAGAAGACAGTCCAATAAATGGAGCTGGAACAATTGTTAGCCATTTGGAAAAAGTGAATATACAATATGAATTCCCAATGGATTAAAGAGTTAAATGAAAAAGAAAACATGCAAGAACTAAAATAAAATATGAGTGAATTCTGTGTAAGCTTTGGACTGGAAAGGTCTGTCTGTATGCATAACACTCAAGTCAGAACCTATAAGGGAAGATCATAAGTGTCCATAGTGACCATCTATCCAGGTATGTCCCAGGAATCTCTAATTCTGAGACACCTTGTTAGATATTTCATTGAAACAGTTACCATGGTCAAATTGATTTGGAAAATCCTAGAACAAAGTCAAATGTGATCCTTTATTGCAGGAGCTCTAAGCATTTAAAAAATGTTAACCTACATCATGGCTATCTAAGAAAGATTAAGGTTAAAGTATAAAGCATTTTCTAAACATATTTGACCCAACTCTTTTTTTAGGAGGGTGAGGGGAGAATTTCACAGAGCCATGCTTTGAGTAAAACACTTTGAAATATACTGACATCATAAAAATTTTAAACAATTTCAAAGATATAACAAGGCAAACCAAAGAAATTAGTGAAAAGTATTTGTAAAATATTTCAATAAAAATATACAAATATACAAATCACAAGAAAAGATTAATAAACTTATGAAAATTCCATTCCACAAGTACTTAAAGAAATAGAAATTAAAATATGAGAAACCTTTTTACCTATCAAATAGGCCAAAAAATGAAGATAAAAGCAATAACAAACCCACAGTGATAGAGATATGCCAAAGGGACACAGGAGCCAAACTGAAAGAGCTTCCAAAGGACAAAGCTTCAAAAATTTGATCAACAAAATTAATAAAGTAGTATTTGTTTTGTATAAATATAAAATAATTTATTTTGTATAAATGTAAAATAAATGTCTATGAGCTCATACTGATATACATGAATCAATAAAGTAGCAAATGGGACAGAAGAAATAAATCCCTCATACAGAAGAATTCCAAATAATTTAGGTAGATAATACACCTTCAGTGAGGGGTACTTACAGTGACATTCATCCAAAAGCACATTATGGAATGGGGGAACAAAAGAGCAATGTTGCAGTGGAGAAACCTGACAAACACTATTGCAGACAGGTGATTAAGGTCAACACGGAAAGTCATAAATCATGATGCTGGTAGACACCCATAATACGATGTGATAAAAAAGGCACTTTATTTCCCCTAGTCCCATAACCCCAGTCTAACTAAGAGAAAAAACATCAGAAAAATTCCAAGAGAAGGGCATCTTACAAAATACTTGACCAGTACTTCTCAAAACTGTCAAAGTCATCAAAAACAAGAAAATTCTGGGAAACTGTCACAGTCAAAAGATGCCTAAGGAGACACCACAACTAAATGTAATCCTGAATGGGATCCTGGACAAAAAGAGAGAGGACATTAGGTAAAAACTAAAGAAATCCTAATAAATGATGGACTTTAGTTAATAATAATGTACCAATTTTAGTGCATTAATTATAACAAATGTACCATATTAATGTAAGATGTTAACAATAGAAGAAACTGGATGTGAGGTATATGGGAACTTTCTGTACTATGTTCTCAATTTTTCTGTATTTCTAAAACTGCTCTAAAAAATGAAGTTGATAAAAACAAAACCAAAATCCTCCTTAGTATTGGTGAGGGAGTGGTACAATGGCCACTGTCATGACCAGTTAGTGTTATGATCACTCTGTGGGACAATTTGGGAATATAAGTTCAAATCAATGAAAACATGTGCACTGCATAATCTTTGATGTAGCAATTCCACCTCTACTTTAAGGAAATAATTGGGACTGTGTGAAAAGATCTACTAATATGATCATCATGGTATTTTTATAATAGCTAAAAGCTAGAAGCAATTTAAAAGCATTTGGAATTGGCTAAATACATTGCAGTATATTTATATGATGAAGTATTACATCATTATTAAATATCACCTCGTACAAGAAGTAATAAGAGAAAATGTTAAATGGAAGAAAAACGGGTTACTAACAATATGATGTGAATACCACATTATTAAAAACAGTATGTTTATACCTGCATTAAAATCATCTCTGTTCTCAGCACTTAGCTTGATCATGAACAAAATGATGAATGAGGGGAGGGTAGGAGGAGATGAAGAAGGAGAGATCAGCCTGGGCAGATTGGGTAGCACTTAGAAAACCATTGTAAGAATTTGGCTTTTATTCTGAGTAAAATGTGGAGACATGGAGGATTTTGAAGAGCAAGTAATTTGTTTTGACTTTCATTTAAAAGGATACATCTGCCATTCTGTTGAGAGTAAACAGCAGGGATATCACAAGTGTATGAGCAGGGAGACTGCACCAAAGGAAAATGAAAAGAAAAATGCACTTCAAAATATTATGAGGATGGATTTTGTGGGGGGTTTTGTTTTTGTTTTTTTAGAGATAGGACGACCTAGCTCTGTCACCCAAGCTGAAGTGCAGTGGCATGACCATAGCTCACTGCAGCCTGGAACTCCTGGCCCCAAGTGATCCTCCCACCTCAGCCTCCCAAAATGCTGGGATTACAGGCATGTCTCAAGGCACTCGGCCTGGTGGAGTTTTCTCTGTGCTTTTCTATATTTTCCAAATTTTCTATAATGAACATATATCACTTTAGTAAAGAGAAAAAATGTTTTCGGATACATATATATTAATATATATTAAACTTTTTATTTTTAGAAAATTGTAGATTCATATGTTGGAATATATTTTGAAAGAAAACTACTTTTGTTAATCCATCCTTAGTATAAATTGCTGCTTTGAACCATCTCAATAAGCATGTGCCCATCACCCCCTCTCTTCTAGAATAAATGGACAACTAGTGGCTTTAAAAGTCATCAGCATGAATGCAGAGGAAGGAGTCCCATTTACAGCTATCCGGGAAGGTAAGAACAATAAAAACAGACCCAATAGATTTGTTCTGAGTCTTTGATTTAGTAAAAAATGCATTGCATGTATCCATTCAGCATCTATTTTTGATACTTCTAGATGTAACATTACAATTAAAATTTTATTCTTCATACAAGTTTTCCAAGAGTACATACTATTAGTTTATCATTTATTCTTGAAGAAATGAAGATTTAAAACTATTATATCACTTGACAAAAAAACTCTGAACTCAATGAGTAATTACTAACATGTTCCATGTGTTTGGCCTTGTGCTGGGTACTAAGGCTATATCTTTATAACCCCAGAAAATTCCTATAAAAGAGAAAAATATAAAATCACACAAATTCTTAGTGGGAAATTTGCCTGATCATAACATGTTGTTTAGATAGCACTTTTTAAACATCAGGATGGCAGATATTTTTACCTGTATTCTTCTCTGGGCCTGGGCAATATATCAAATGGATGAGGAAGCTGGTGTCAGATGGACTTGGGTTTGCATCATAATTACTAGTGGTGTGACATTGGGTAGATTACTTCACCTATCTAAGACTCAGTTTATTGCAGAAAGAGGATAATAACAGTACCTCTTTCATGGAGTTGTTATGAGGATTAAATGAAAATATGCATATAAAGCATTTATCACAGAGTCCATTTTCAGAGTTCAACAAACATTGCCTATTCTATTCTTCTTTCCCTTGTTGATGTCTTGTTCACCATCAAGGTGACTAATAACTTATAATATAAAAATCAAGAAGCTAATATAGTGAAAATGAATCATTAAACATGCAACTTAACTTTTATTATATGAGCCATTGGAAATAAGATGATGATAGGATTGCTATCATTTCAGCAAAATCTCAGAGAAATGGCACTTTCCTGGCTTTACTTTCTCCCCTTTTACTTCCCTTTTACTTCCCTCCTTTACTGAACACATACTATATACAAAGCATATTGCTGGGTGTTGTGAAGGATAAGAGAAAGCTTCCATCTTTGTTCTGTCATTTTCAGTCTTAACAGAACAGCTGATTCCAGTTACAAGTGTATAAAAGCCATTGTAAACTAAGATGAGAATGAGTTAGTCTCAGTGTGGCTAATGGAGTCAGTAGATTTTGAACTGAGCTTGGAAGAATGGGTTATGCAAACAGGCATGGAAAAGGCAATTCAGAAAATGAGTTTATAACTGAATTTGATACCATTTCTAAACATCTTTCAGAGCCCCTGGGAAATATGTCATTTTGAATTTAAGTGGAAGGGCCAAATGCTATCAGTTTAGCCGGAGATTCATCCTGGTAGGATCAGGTGCATTCAGGGGAAAAGCATGGTTTTAAGTGTTTGATATAATGGAGGCTACATTTACTAATATACTTATTAGTGATCCCCAGGAAAGGATGATCAGATTTGGAAAGGGATGTGTGGATAGGTTGAAGAGTATTTCTGAACATAAGAGAAAGCCTCAGGTCACCTGCATAAAGGGAGAGTCTCCTTTGTGAGCTCGAGTGTGCCTATTGCTTAAGGTTGGCTTTGCTCAGATTTTGCCCACAGCCAAGTTTTTCAGGTTGACATTTAACTGTAACAGTGGAACTTTTGCCAGTTTTGCTAACAGATGGTTCTCAGCATGGTTCAGAAAAGCTGGATCCTTTTATTGTTCTGTTTGCTAAATGTTTCTTTCATTGCATATTTACCAAGGGATTGCCTTTCCATCACAGGTGTTTACAATTACATTTAGTATTCAAATGTGGACTTTCTTGGTTTATTTTATGGACTTACCTTACTGAATGCTTGCTTGTGTAATATTAAAAACCACAAAAGGATTTTTGACACGTTGAAGGTTGTTAGGCATCCAATTTCCAACAATGAATGTTTCTTTTTCCACCAGCGTAAAAGCTTGGAGCCCTTGTTAGAGGAGCCCTCTCCCCTCAAGAAGATATGAGGCTTCACTTGAAAACTTTGGCACTGTCCCATTTTTCCTGTAAGGACTTTAAGGATGTGAGACCAGGGAGACAGGAGGTTAAATGAGAAGGGCTGGAAGGCAAAATACGAACAGCTGGAGTTCATTAGTTAAAATCCAGGGTCACTAGCTAAAAAGGCAACCGAAAGCCATGTGCAGAAAAACTGAACAAGTAATGCAGCCTTCTTTAAAAAGCCTTGAAGCAGGAATTACTTTTCCTGAACAGTTTGGCTGCCCTGATGGTATAGCAGCCCAAGATTTATTAAGTATGATTTTACTACATATACAGTCTCTCCATATATAGGTAGAATACATGTGGCAGTTTATTAGTCTGGTCATTTGGAGTACTATTTGTTTTCATTTGATCCTAACATGTACTATTATGAAATTAGCAAAAGTATGAACAGCACTAAGGGAAATGTATCTTAATATATGTGCCAGCTGCTTTTCACACCTCTTTCAATCCTCTTAACAACTGTTAGAGATAGATATTATTATTATTCCAATATATAACTGTGCTTCAAACCAAATCTCTCTGATTCAAAAATTCATATAATGGAGGCCATCCTAGCACCTTAGAAAATGTTTTATAATTGGCTCTAGAATTATATTTTAAATGTTTAATTTTACAACTAGGACAGCTAATTAGTTTATTATTAACTAAACTTAACTAAATATTATTAACTAAACTTAATAATATTTAGTTTTATTAAACTTTATAACAATATCTTAATTATGTGCATTATTCTAAATATCTTTCTAGAAATAGTCAACCTTTGGCTTAAACCTAGGACTGTCAGGCTATTAGCAGCATTTTTTTTTTTTAAGGAAGGAGTCATATAACATTTTTTGAGGACCAGGCATATAACATAATCTCCCCCCCCCCACACACACACACACAATCTTTTTTTTTTTTAAACCCTTACACCAACTCTAGGAAGTAGAATGTGTTATTTTTGTTGTAGAGATAAAGAAATCTCTGCCTCAGAGAGATTAGGTAACTTGTCAGAGGTCATGGAGCTAGTACTCAGTGTTGTTAGGTATTAGAATCCATAACTATTCTATTTAAAATCCTTTCTACTTTATTATGGTGAATTTAAAAATGCTTAACTTAAGCATTTATTTTTTAGCAACAGTAAAAATAAAAGTAGAAATCTGTTTTTATGATACATCCTACATAAACATTAAGGAAAATGCAGAAGAAATATTTTCAGAAAATAACGTATCATATTATATATTCATCAATTCTGATTCTGTCATTGATTCTACAGTGCTGGTCATTGCAGTGTTTAAATTAGAAACAGTTTCAGCTGAGGATCTTTTAAGATCATTCTCTAGCAGAAAACATTACAAAGTAATTATTCCCAATCCATATAGGAGAAAACTGAGCCAAAAATAGTGTAAGGAACCTCTGGGAGGTCATACAATGAGGCAGAGGAGGAATATGATTAGAATCTCTGAGTCACCAATTACCGCAAATAGACTAGGGCAGGCCTGGTTGACAAGAAGTCTGCCACTGAATGCAATCAAATCACATCACAGATATATTAATAGCATATTCACATATGTATAGTTACATCTTTATAAAACAAAATAATGCCAAGACAATGGTCTGTCATCAGGATTATAATTCCAAAGAAATCAGAAAAGAACTACTTATCTGACATTTGTCTTAATATTTATCTAACATTTACCTAACTTTATCTAAATTATTTTTTTTTCTTGGAATGTATAACTTGACTCCTTGACTTGATTTGTGATTCTCAGGGAAAATGTAACATTAGGGACCACAAACTCTTTCTTATTCAATGTCCAATGAGAGTTGGGAGTGGGCTCAATCACTGATTCCTACATAAACTCATTACAACTGTCCTGGTCTTTATTAATTCACAAGCACTCACCGAGCACCACATGCCAGGCCTGTGCTAGCGCTGGAGATGCAGAGACAAGGCCAGGCTCCATCCGTGCCCTCAAGGAGTGAACGGCCTAGAGAGGGCTCTGACTGCCAGGCACTCGCTACATACAGCCATGTCCTAGGACTTGGAGAGTCAGTCTTGCTCTTGTCATCATTATCTTTTATATTTTCTTCTAAACTAAAGCAGAACAGGGTAGAGTAACACTAAAACATTATGACCTACTGCACTTGCAAAGCATCAATTTTCCTAAAACTTTATTAAACTACAAACCCCAATGAAATTAACAAAACCAAGAAATTAAATATTTTTATATCTTTGTGAGATGAAAATGATAATTTTTCTAAACTATTAAATGTCTCACATATGTAAGAATCAGATTAAATTCCATTTAAAGTTCCACCAGTTGGCCATACTAAATACCTTTTGGACATTTAAAATAAAGAAAGAAGTACTTTACATTTTTATAAATGCACTGAATAAAAATCAGGTTTTTCCTGACCTTTGGCATTATGTTGTTTTCTTTCTTTTTTTTTTTTTTTTGAGACAGGGTCTCTATCGCCCAGGCTAGAGTACAATGACATCATTGTAACTCACTGAAACCTCAAACTTCTGGGCTCAAGCAATCCTTCTCCCTCAGCCTCCTGAGTAGCTGGGACTATAGGCGAGTGCCACCGGCCTGGGTAATTTTTCTATTTTTTGTAGGGAGGGGAGTCTCGCTCTTGCTCAGGCTGGTCTCGAGCTCCTGGCCTCAAGCAATCCTCCTGCCTCAGTATCCTAGGATATAGATGTGAGCTACTGCACCTTGCCCTATATTGTTTTCTTCATGTTTTTCCTTTGGCACCTTGGGTATTCTCATGATCATACCAAGTAATGTATGTAAAAGTCTTACAACAATGCCTGGCATGTCTTAAATGCGCAATGAGTGTTAGCTATGATCACCCTCATCATTATCAAATTATTGTAGAAGCAGTCAAAGAAATTCCATGTGACTTGCCTGGAATTAAGGACAATTCTTAAAGACACAAAATAAACTGGAATATCTTAAAGCTCCTCCAATTTATCTTTGTGTTTTTTCTTTAAAAAATAAGTATACTTAGGATATGTGAATTATAAAAAACAATAATTTTTTGAGAATCAGAATTCTAATTTTAGGATCTTTCTCCTTCTCAGTTGACTTTTGTGTCCTTCAGCTGTTTAGTCTGCAGAACAGACAACACATCCTGCTGTGAAGTTTATGAGATGTCATTGAAATTAGAAGAAAGAGGACCTTTTCTTCCTGGGTTTAAGACCTACACATTAAGGCCATGGGCATTTTAGACCCCTCTGGTGGATGGACCAAATGATTTACCAACAATATCATGAGATAAGTGCTTTAAACATCATCTTCCCTCTCATCTGAATTTCCTATTCTTAACTCAGCAAAATTTACAGTTTTCATGAAACTATTTCAGCAGTTTTGGGGTGTTAGAAAAGTAGTAATAGACATGGCCATAAAATATACAATAGTTATACTCCAATGATGGAGATGACTAAAAGAAACAAGGAATAGAAGCATCTTCAACAGAATACCCTTTACCAACCAACTTTACGTATTAAATGATATTGGGTAATTAGTGACCACTAATTCAAAGATAAGTATTTATTGAGTGCCAAACATTGCTCTAGGCACTGAGGATGTGGAATAAGCAAAAAGACAAAAGTGCTGCTCTCAATGGAGTTTACATTCTCAAGGGTGGAGATGACAATAAACAAATACACATATACGCACACATATATATGTTTGTCAGGTTGTGGTGATAAGTGCTATGGAGAAGAATAAAACAGGGCTCAGGGGTAGAAGATCACTGGGGTGGGATGGGGGTGGAGGGCTGCTATTTCATCTAGAATGGTTGGGCAAGCCCATACCTTATACATATCATTTGAGCAGAGAGGCCTGAAGGAAACATGGAGGATGCTTGCAGAGAGCTGAGAAAAGAGGATTACAGGCAGAGCAGGGTGGAATTGTGTCCACAAGTATCTGAGGAACAGCTAGGAGGCCATGTGGCTAGATCCAAGAGAGAGTGAGGACGGGAATGTGAGGGGACGTCAGGTCACACTGGGGCATGGCTGTATGGAGTAGGGTGGGCCTTTGCACGTCCTTTGGGTTCACTCTGAGTGAGATAAGAGGCCACTGGAGGGCTTGGAACCAGAAAGGAATGCCCTGACTTTCATTTGAGAAGAATCCCAGTGGCTGACTGTTCTGTGAAGAGCAGACTGAAAGAAGGAAGGGAGGGAGCAGGCAGACTAGTTAGGAGGCATCTGCAGTAAATTAGCCATCACACGATGGTGACTTGGCCCAGGTTGTGGCTAGAAGGGAGGTCTTCTGGACATGTTCTGAAGGTATTGCCAACAGATTTGCTGATGGGTTAAATGAGGGTGTGAAAAAAAGAGTTGAGAAAGGGTTGCTATTTGCTAGAGTGGTGAATCTTCATGAAATGGTGAATGGTTTAAAAAGATTTCTGCAAAGAGATTATGGATTGAAGATAAGAGTAATGATACAAATATAAGTGAACAACAGAGAAATGCAAAATGAACACTTTTCTTACTCCCACAAAACTGAAATTATCAAGACAACTATCTGAAGTAAGGATTTATACCCATCATTGTTAGCAGTAAGCCTCATCCTAAATAGATATTCTTCCTCAAGCTTTTTAGCAAATGATAGTATGATTAACATACATGCCATCGTGATTTTTAAGCATCCAGGGTTTTAGTAATATGTTTAAGCAAGACTAAAATTATATTAAAAATAAAATTAAAATATTTTTACAATATTCTTAGTGATTTTAGCTTTACCACATCCTTTTAATATCTAATTTTGATATATGCTTTGTGATGTGTGTGTGGGGGGAGGGATTCATGTAATAATTTATAAATAAAAATACACAGAAAAAACAAGCATTCTAGGCTGATGCTCAGAAATCATTGTGCAAATATGGAAGGTATTGGCTAGGCCCGATGATTCACACCTGTAATCCCAGCATTTTGGGAGGCCAAGGCAGGAGGATGACTAAGGCCAGGAGTATCAGCCTGAGAAAGAGTGAGACTCCCCTCCCTACAAAAACTAGAAAAATTAGCCAGGCGTGGTGGCACATGCCTATAGTCCTAGCTACTCGGTAGGCTAAGGCAGGAGGATCGCGTGAGCCCAGGAGTCTCAGGTTGCAGTGAGCTATGATGACGCCAGCCTGGGCAACAGAGTGAGACCCTCAAAAAAAAAAAAAATGGAAGGTGTTGAAAACTCTAGCAGGAAGATACCATAAACAAAATTTTAAGACTGGGAGGGAAGTTTAATGGGGTTCAAGGTGAAAGGGAGGGACAAGAAGCTGATGGCAGAGATATTAATTCTAATTTGCATCTGTGTAATGATTTACTTTTACCAGGCATTCTAGGAATGGGATCTGATTCCATCCTCATATCAACCCTGTGAAGTAAAGTCAGAAAAGACAGTATCTTTTTTCATAAGGAGTGAATTAAGACTTGGGTTGAGATACTCTCCAGAGCTTACTCAGATAGAAAATGACAGGGCCAGGATTCATATTAGGGCTTCTGGCTCCATAGCCAGTTCTCCCTTAAGACACTCAATAAATACGTTTAATATATTAAGTGCTTACTCTTGGCTGAGTGTTGTACTAGGTGGTGTGGCGGTGTCTCAAAAAGAGGGAAAGTTATTCCCTCTATTCCTGAGTAGCCTTCAGTCTGAGACTAGGGAGATTAAACAGATGCCCGTGAAACTGTTTATTAATTTCCAAAGCAATGCATTTGTAAAAAGTGAAATAATAAATTTAGCCCATAAAGACTCTGGAGGCAAAAAGTAAAAATTAGAGCATTAGTCATTAGAGCAAAGTAGGGTTAACAAGTGTGATAGAGCTCCTGTGGTGGTTAAGTCAGTTCAAACTGACTTCAGTAAAGAAGGAAATTCACTGGCTCACAGATCTGATACCTACAGGTTTGCAGGCACAAACAATGCCACCAGGAAGCCATGTCTCTCCATTACCCAACACTGGTTTACTCTCCCAGGCACACTGTCACCAGGTGTTGGTAATCCGACCCGAGCAACTCCTGGCTAAATCCCACAAGTTTAGCCTTCACAATAAAAAAGAAAGCATCCCTTTCCTAGTGGCACCGGTAAAGTAGGGCTCTCCCAAGCTTGAGTTTTGTGCCTGTGTCTGAACCAATCACTGTGGTTGGGTGGGGGGGTGCTGTGCTCTGATTGGCCAGACCTGGGTCACATGCTCACTCTTGGGATGAGGTGGGGTCAGCCGTTCCAGCATAGCTGGGGTGGTTCCCCAGAGGAAAATAGAAGTGTCCCCACTGGAACGGTAAATGGCTGTCAGAAGGGCAAAACAACAGAGAGTCATTAAAATAAGTTGAAATTCTTGAAGGTAGTAATTTTCTTCCTGAGTTTAAGAGAGTAATTGAGTTTGTTTGTTTCTAATCTTACGGAATTCTATACCAGGAGCGAGTTGGTGCTGGAGACTCATGATATGCAGGCATGCCCTACAGAACACTGATTTCAGTTTTCATACTTAACTTTTCCCTTCCTTTAAGTTTTATTTTGTTGTGTTTTTCCTACAGCTGCTGATTAACTGATCCTTTACGTTAAAAGACGCTGTTTCTTCATGAAGGCATGCCCTGAGCTAAAACTCATTATCTGCTTATTGTGCCTTCTCTGGTCCCCACCCTCCTGAAGCCAGGGGCCCTCCTATCTCTAGAACCCTCAAAGACAGACTTTCAAACCCCCTCCTAGTCACTCCTGGCCTTTTGTTTGGCAATTTCTCCCCTTTAAGGCTGCATTTAGTAAGCTAATAATAACCTGTCATTGAGGAGACAACAGAAGATCCTCGGCCCTCTCCACCTTCACCTCCCTGGACTTCCCACGTGTGGTTCTCTCCTCCTTTCAAGCTTGCATTTTCTCCTTTCCACAGTGTTTTACATTATCTTAAGAAATCCTCTCCACTTTCTATTATGTTCAATAATTCTTCACCCCATGTTTTTATTCCTACCCCCTACCAATCACTTCCACCAGTTCTGTTGGCCCCTTCTGGGACTTGGAACTTTGGAGACTGATCACATGTTGCCAAGTCCTGCTCTAGAAGGCAGAACACTCCATTTCCTGTGCCTCCAATGGCCTTTATCTCTCCAGGCCTCCTCTCCTGTAGCTCTGAAGCAGGGATGATGAGATTCCCAGAGGAGAGCGTTCACAAAGTGCTCTCTGAGTGCTTTGATGAAATTGATTAGGTAAATGGAAACATTTTTTGCAACCTCTCTAGCCTGTAGGAACAGTAAGTTGTATAAATGTAATGATTTGCCATTTTTTTGAATAATGAAGATCCTTTGTAATTTTAAGTATTTTCTCTCAACAAGAGATTTTTTTCCCAGCAGTAAAAAACCAGAATGCTTGATTTTAAATGTCTTTAAAAAATAAATACTTCCTGATATCTTTAAAGCAGCACTTTCATTATCAATGCTTAATTTAACATTTTGTTTAATTTTTCTAGCTTCCCTCCTGAAGGGTTTGAAACATGCCAATGTTGTGCTCCTACATGACATAATCCACACTAAAGAGACACTGACGTTTGTTTTTGAATACATGGTGAGTTGTTCCAGCATTTTACAACACATGAGGAAAAAGCCTGGTGCTCGTATAATGAATCTGTTAATATTTTATGGCATGATAAAACTTTCATTACAATGTGGAAGGTATCATGGAAATTTTCATCATTGTGATTAGTAAAGCCTTATTGTTCATACATCCATCTTTAGTCTTGCCTCTTTACCCACTATTTTTCCCCTCTTTAGCCATAATAAATAAGGATTTTGAGTTTGCCTCCTAAGTAAAACTTTTGCACTTATTTTTAATCTGTTTTTAATCACTATCCGAGCAGAACCCAACATTTTTTCATTGACGATAAAGATATAAATCACAAGATATTTAAAAATTGTATATAAGCTTACTAAAGAATAACTCATTTTGTCTTTTTGGAAGGAAAAAATATTCAAATAAGCAGACAGAAATCATAAGGTATGTGTACTTGACTTGCCTCCAAGGACATTTGGAGAGAGAAAAATGCCTGTGTCGTTGTGTTCAGTGCCAGTCGTTTAAAATGAGCATCTCTGTGCGGAGAAACAGGCTTCTTTCTAAGAGCAGCCGGTTAGAAAGACACACTGTGTTTGACTTTAACAGTAGGGTCTCAGAAAACCTGGTTATGTTCCTTGTGCACCTTATTCTCAAAAATTCTGAACTTTGTAATATCTTCTGACAGTCAAGTCTATGGTCTGCTTTAGGATACTATCCAAACACCACTAAAGTCACTCTCTTCTCTTTCTCTGCTGTTTCATGTAGCACACAGACCTGGCCCAGTATATGACTCAGCATCCAGGAGGGCTTCATCCTCACAATGTCAGAGTGAGTACATTGAGGGTCAGGATTCTCCTCTGCCTTGCCCAGAAAAGGAGGAAAAGAATTTTGAAACAGACTGCCATCACAAAGTCCCACGATACTAAATAAGAAGATGGACATTACTGATATTCTAGAGAAAAGAAAAAAAAAGAAAGAAAGAAAGAAAAAGAGTTGCCCCCAAAGATACAGAGCAATGTCTAGCTGTTTTCTGGGCAGCCTAATACTGTCAGTCATTGCCATCATGCAAATGTGTCTTTAGAAGTACAAGCCAATTAAGGAAATTACAGTATAAGGAAAACATAAATCATAAAATAAATACCTTCTTCATGGCAGACTACAGTGGTCTGTGATAAAGTTTGCATTGCCTATTCTAGCAGATCCTATCCTATATGTGGGACTAACTTCCACTTTTCCAGTCATTAGAATAGAAATAATAATAAACTTAACTAGCTATAATTCTACATCTGTCGTAAATTTTAGAAACCACTTATATTTCATAATTTTCATTCCCTAAGGTTTTATTGGCATTAATTAATTGATTGGCTTTTAACCATATGAAATTTGTATATGATATATTTATTCATTTAACTTATATTTATTTATGTATTCATTTATGCATTCATTGAAGAAATATTTATTGAGTACTCAGTGCTAATTAAGTTCTGGGGTTTCAATAATGAATAAGTTGTGTTTCTTATTTTCAATGAGCTTAAAGTCCAGTAAGATATATAGACTTAAATAGGCAATGAAAAGCTAAGTGCTAAGGCCGACGGCCATGGTAACTAGGAATACTATGGGAACACATAGTAAGGGGGCCTAACCTAGTCTTGAAAGTAGGGAATTAGAAAGGAATGTTTGAGGGCAAGGAATTGAGGAGAGTGAAAAAAATTTGAAAGAGCTGTGTGGAAACTGGGAAAGAGAACTATCATAACTAGGGAAACCAAGAAGGAATATCCAGTAGTGTGCTAAGGACCCTGGTAAGGGTGAAACCATTAAATTACCTGCATGATCATGAGATTTTCTTTTTATGGCAGTGTTTAGCAATTTGAATAGAGGAGCAGAGAAAGTAGACAGTTGGATTGGTTCAGAGTTGGAGTTTCAGAGACGAAAAGGCAGTTGGGCAAGAGAGTTGAGCAGATTGTCGGGAGAGAGGGTAAAGTGCTAGTCAGTGGCTTCTAGACTGAGTCTAACCTGAGGGAAGGAAGTGCTGATAGCCACAGAGAGAACAGAAGGGTCAAGGACCCAGAGGTGTTGATTAAATAGAAGATGGAGAAAGAATGATCTGGGAAAGTGAGAAGATTTTCAGGCTTGAGTGACTCTTACATATTAGACACTGTGCTAGTATGTGAAAAAAAGACATAGAAGACATGATTCCTGCCCTCAAGGGACTTACATTCAAAACAGGAGATGGGAAATATACACCAATACTATTATAAGACATTTGTGTTTAATGCCAAGTAAGAAGTAAGTCCCAGTACTGTAGATGTGCAAAGATGTCAAAGATACCTTCCAGTTTTAAGAGGTTTCAGACTTTAAAAGATGCACTGCCTTTCAAGAGGCTGGAATAGGGGAAGATGTTATAGGGAGAGGAAATGTTTTTAGCAAAAATACAGAGTAGGAAAGTAGAGGATGTGTTCAAGGAAGAGGACCCAAAGTCATGGATTGTTAGGGACCACAGTGTTTTTCTTTCATTTTTGTTTAAGAGAAAGGGCCTTACTCTCTGGCCCAGGCTGGGGTCAGTCACGCAATCATACCTCACTGCAGCCTTGAACACCTAGACTTAAGCGATTCTCCTGCCTCAGCCTCCTGAGTAGCTGGGAATACAAGCATTTGCTACCACACCTAGATAATTTTTTTTTTTTAGAGATGGGGTCTCATTGTGTTGCCCAGGCTCACAGTGTTTCTCAGTCTGCAGGTTCTGATTTATTAGTGGGTTATGAAATCAATTTGGTGGTTAGCAACCAGGATTTTTAAAAATAAAATAAATAGATGAGAAGAGAATAGAAAATATTAGAGTACGTTGCATTTAGAAGGAGTAAGTATTATGTTGTGCAATTTTTTTCCAGTTATAACACTACTTATATTTATGTATAGATATGAATACTGGATACAAATGTATTTGTTTCCCTGGATTGCAGTCAAAAAAACTTTAAAGCACTGATGTGATCTGAATTCTTTATTTTGCAGAAGAGGAATTCAAGGTTTCAGAGGACAAGCATTTTGCCTGAGGTTATAGAACCAGCTTTTGCCATTGCAAAAAGTGATTCTTGGTTAAGATGCTTCTCCACTATGCCATACTGTATTTCTGGTTCTGTTGGCCTAAAATATGGAATATGCTAGTGAAATGGGATACACAAGTCTGGGGAAATAGATTGGGTAGGTAGCTAAGAGTCTCGCTTTCTAAAAATGTGGACTTTATTCATTAGATAGTAAAGTCATTAAAGAGGTTTGAGTTGAGAGAGAATGACATGATTGGAAGGAAATTTATATTACTGTAGTCTGTGGAATGGATTAAAGGGAAGAAGAGACTAGAGTCAGGGATTCCAGTTAGGAGTTTATTGATGTGGTCTAGACTGGTGCTTTTCAAACTTCAGTGAGCAGGCAGATGGATGACCTGGGGATCTGATTCAGTAAGTCTGGAGTTGAGCCTCAGTTTCTGCCTTTCTAACATGATCCAAGATGATGCAAATTATGCTGGTTGAGGACCAAATTTTGAGTAGCAAGGATCTAGGCAAGAAGCCAGGTGCAGTGGCTCACGCCTGTAATCCTAGCAATCTGGGAGGCCGAGGCAGGAGGATCGTTTGAGGCCAGGAGTTCGAGACCAGCCTGAGCAAACGTGAGAACTCATCTCTACAAGAAATAGAAAAATTAGCCTGGCATGGTGGCACCTATAGTCCCAGATACTTAGGAGGCTGAGGCAGAAGGATCGCTTGAGCCCAGGAGTTTGAGGTTGCAGTGAGCTATATAATGAGGCCACTGCACTCCAGCCTGGGCAATAGAGCAAGACTCTGTCTCAAAAGAAAATAGTAATAAAGGCCTAAATTATGATAGTGACAGAATGGAAAAGAATGTAAAATAAAGTAACAAAGAAGAGTTTAGCCAGGACTTGGTAACATGAGCAAAAGAAGGGAAAGGATGGAGCCAAACACGCCTGATTTTGAGTTTGATTGGGAAAATTATAGCTCTAGTCCCAGAAATAGGAGAAGTTGGTTTGCAGAGAAAGAGGAGTCTTGTTTTAGACATGCTGAACTCCTAGCTGAGATGGGACATGCCAAGGGAAATGAGCAGCAGGCACCCGAAGAGGTCACTGATGCTCAGGAGGGAGAAATGAGCTGGAGACAGAGATTTGAGGGTAATTGGCACGTGGCGTTTACAAGACAAGAGAGTGGACAACCAAAGAGCAAGTATACAAAGAGGGGAGGAGTGCTGATAGAACTTTTGCCTATAGAGGATGAGAAGAGGAACAGGACAGCAAGGAATGCAGGGAAGCAGCTTTTAGGAAGGTAAAGCATCTAGAAAAATCTATTGTCGTGGAATTCAGGGAAGAAACAGTTTCAAGAAGGGTGTGGTCGAGAGTATGACAAGGAATACAGTTACGAATCATACTCTTGTCTACAAGGACTTTGAGCATTTGGGAGGGATACACTAATAAACGGAGGGAGACACAGAGGAAGAACTTATCCAATCAAAGCAAGTGGGAGTAGGGTTGAGTTGAGTTTCCAAGGTGGAGGCAACCGTGGAAATGCTGGAATGCCAGAGAAGACCTGATATATTCCTAGAACTGAAGATAATGCAGAGGTAATTAAAGGTAATTAACAGAGCTAAGAGTGGTTAGAGACAAGACTTGAGAGGTAAGTAGGAGCCAGAACATGAAGGACCCTTTTTTGCCTTCTGAGTAGAAAAAGCGCAAACTGGTTTTCCTCTGCTCTCACACCACAACAATCAACGCAGAATACTTCTATGACCAAAATGTGTGAGGATCTTTCCCCATACACCAAGCAGGCAAGCAATTCTGCAGAGGACACCAACAGGGTGTCCTTTAATTCTATTCAATTCTGACACTAACTACCTGGAGATGGAATTAGATCTCACAGGTTGAAGGATTCAGTCCCCAAGACTGCCCACGCCCCACTTCAGATGCCAATTGTAAGCTCCAGGCTATTTACCTTTGCTTCTGACTGACTGGCTACAAATTGGGGTTCCTATGACCTCCTCCTTGGATTCAATTAATTTGCTAGAGTGGCTCACAGAACTCAGAGAAACACTTATGTTTACTGGCTTATTGTAAAGGATATTACAAAGGATACAGATGGAGAGATGCATAGGGCAAGGCACGTGGGAAAGGGTGCAGAGCTTCCATGCCCTTCCCAGGCACGCCACCTACCAGAAACCTCCATGTGTTCAGCTCTCCGAAGCTCTCCAAACCCTGTTCTTTTGGGTTTTTATGAAGGCTTAATTACATAGCCATAACTGATTAAACTATTGGCCATTGGTGATCAACTTAACCTTCCGTCCTTTAGCCCTCTCCTGAGGAGGGTGTTGAGAGTCCCAATCCTCTAATCATGCCTTGGTCTTTCAGGGGACCAGCTCCCATCTTAAAGCTACCTAGGGACCAGCCATTGGTCAACTCATTAGCATTCAAAAGATATCACTTTGGAAATCCTAAACATTTTAGGAATTGTATGCCAGGAAACAGGTTGAAGACCAAATACATATTTTATAATATCACAGTCATGCTATTCCATATGAGGAAACATTAAATGGTTTTAAACAAGGAAGTGATAGATTCAGATTTACTTTTTATAACGTTCACCCTGATTACAGTGTAGTAAATATATTGGAAGGAGGGTGATATTGTCTTTTGAAATGTTGGATTCCCCTGACCCCATATTTTTTTGTTGTTGTTGTTTTTATTTACCTCCTTCCCCCTATTCACATAGTAGACTTCTCTTCCTCTGCTCATTCCCTAAATGCTGGTGTCTGTCAGGGTTCCAGTCTTGACAGTGAAGCTAATCAGAACAACAGTGGTGCAGATGTGGGATGATGGTGGAGAAAAGTGGACAGATACTTGATCAATTACTTAGCCAGAATTGACAAAGAGTCAGCAATAATTTTTCTGGCTTTGAGTATTAAGATGGATAATGGTGCCACTCACTGAGATAGAGATTCTGGAAGAAAAATGGATTTTGGAGGGATATAGACAATTATGTTTTGGACGTACTGACTTTCAGGTGATTTTAGAATGTCCAGGTGAACTTCACACCTTCAGACTGTGTGGGTACAAAGGTTAGAAAGGAGATCTGAGTTGGAGATAAAGATTTTGAAATCATCAGAATACCATTGTTCATTGAAGCAATGTCAGTGGGTAAGATGGCTAAGGGAACGTGTATAGAGTAATAATAGAAGAAGGTCAAGGATGGAGCCCTAAGAATATTAATATGTTAGACATCAGTAGGAGAAGTGGAACCTATAAAAAGAACAGCCAGAGAGGTAGTAGAAAAATTAGGAGATGGTGGGACCAAAAAGAGAGAGATTCAGGAAGGAAGACATGGTCAACAATGCCTAATGCTGCAAAGGTAAGGAAGGAGAGGTAGCCCTTGGATTTTAGAGAAAAAGGCATTGGTGATCATGGTAAAAACATAATGAATGAAATGATCATTGCAGATGCCTTTTTATAGGGGGGATAGATTTCATATTTCAGAGGACAAACAGTTCCATATGACGGCAAGATCCAGCTTGTGACTGTGGGAGTTAGTGGCTGAAGTGGATTGGAGAAGCAGATCACTGGAGCTGCAGAGGTTGGCTAGACTTGTTCTCCTGTGCACGATTTCACAGGGGCAACAGCAGTGATCCAGGTGCCCAGGTCTTCAGTGAATGATGGAGAGTGATCAGGAGTTCAGTGGATGACACTGAAAAAAAGGGTAGAGGAAGATGTAGCTGGATAACATGAGAATCCAAGGGACAGGGGTTTTTACTTAAGTGTGGAGAAGTACTGGTTTTGAAGTGGTATTGAGGAAAGAGAGGCAGCTTATCCCACCTTTTAGTGATTGAAGATATGAGGAAGTTGTAGAAAAATGAACATCTGCTTGAGAATACTATAGGAAAGCAGTGGTCTCATTTAAGGCAAAGAGGCAGAAGGAAATTCATCAGAGATGAGCTTTTAGGGAGTGGAGATTGAACAATGAAAAGGTATAGGAGAGATAGGAGCATTGGATAGTAGGTTAAACAGAGGAAGCACAGAGCAGTGTGCAGATGAGCTTTTGGGGTGTGGGGGAAAGGAATAGTCAGAGGCTAATTTTTTGAGTAGTGACCAAGGAAGACAGGACAGGAATCCTTGTGAGGTTAGCCTGTTTGGGATTTCTAATAGAATGAGTCCCAGGGATTGCTGGTGGGTGGAAGGACTCAGGCTTCCCTGTAAGGAGTTGGCTGACTGATCAGATTGTGTTTTTGAGAGACTCCTAGCCTAGATGATACTAGCCCAGTGGAATTATTTTGTTCCCCCAAACCTTATTGTGTTAGAAACAGGTCTAACCCCTGGGGTCTGGGAGGTCATTCTAGAAAGAGTCATCCATGGTCTGGCTTGATACTGACTGAGATGACACCATCAGATTTGGTTATGTTATGATGCAGTAATTGGTGAAGCTTCTGCAGCATTGAAGGAAGAATCCCGGTTGGGAAGAATGAAAGAGTGAGTGGGTGGTGAGCACAGACTGCGGTTTTGAGAAGTGCGGCTGTGAAATACTATGCCTTAATACTGCAGGGCTTTACCATTTACAAACGCTTGTAGACATATCTGGAAGCAGAGAGGAAAGGGGTTGGACAGCAAGAAGGTGGGAGGTGGGTGTGACTAATTATGAGGACAGTCTACACTTGGGACATGAAAGGCGTTTCAAGCCGACTCACTAAGAAGCTCTGTCTCTGACTCAGCTAGCCGACTCTCTCCTTCCCTCTCATGTTTTCATTTTCTGTCTTTTCTCTAATTTCTCAGGATGGTATAGTGAAGTTAGGCAGGTCTGAATTTCAGTCTTGGCCCTAGCTCTTTCTAGACATGATTTTAAAGTTACATCAAGCCCTGGTTTTCTTATCTGTATTGAGGACAAGCATATCTTCCCAAAGGCTGTAGCCCTCACTGGTCAGTATCTCCCTATCTTCTGCCCTCCTCTGTTTTCATCTCCCTCTTTCCTTAGCCCCTTCATATTGAAAAACATATTTTTAAACACATACTATGGTATCTTATCTTTTATCTGGAATTTAAGCGTATTCTTTATAATAGTCTTTTCCACAAACATTTATATTTGTAACCAATCAGAAGGTCTCAATGTCAGTATAAGAATTTTGTGCTTTGGTAGCTTAGTGAATGGTAAAAGGCATTGTGTGTGTGTGTGTGTGTTTGTGTGTGTGTGTTTGAAGCACCAGGAAGAGACAACATTGGGAAGACTCATAGAACCAGTGAGCATTTGGACTAGGAGTCATAAGAAATTTTAACATTTTTGAATGGCTTATGAACCTGAAGTGGGAGCTACTAGTAAAGGTATGCTCTACTAGATAAATTCCCCAGGCTCCTACTTCAGTCAGGCCATGCTGCTGGTTAACTTGGCTCCAGTGTCTCCATGTCATTGTTAGGTGAGTACTGGTCCTAGCATTGCTAAAGTTCTTAGTTTCCAAGATGCCATTGAAAAAGTGGATTTCTCCTGATTGCTCTGTATCTGCCATTTTGCCTGTGTCCCCAGGAATGCTGGGCCTGGTCCTTTGCTTTCTAAGCTTCCAGAGTATGTTCTCATTTGGCACAGGTCTTTGCAAACACTAATGTTGGAGTTTGAATTCTCAATTGCCAGTGGCACTGGAAAATAGCAAGAGACACTTGGAATACTAAGCATTCTTTTTTCCCTTAAGCTTCTATATTGGTGGGAATGTAGTAATGTCTTTGGTTTCTGTGCCTCATAACCACATGAAACATTTTAAAAATTGGGTTTCAGAATATGTTTTTCCTGTTGTTTCCCCCACCCACCACCACGACTACCTTTTCTCCTTTCTTCTCCCTACTATTTATACCTTATTCTCTTTTGATTTATTTTTGTATTTGGGGGGGTCTGATTTCTTTTGATCTCTCTTCCCCCTTAATCTGTATTGTTTATTTCCCTTCAACTTTGAATTTAAGACTTTAAAAATAGGTTTAAAAAGATAATGATTCTTTTATTTCCTAATATCATCTAAATATATATTTCTCAGTCTGGTCTCCTCATGTTATGTTTTTAAAAGGTTTTCATATCAGAGAGCCTGGAAAACTTAAGCAGTTGTAAACTTTAGAATACCATTTCCAGGTCAACTTTGATCTTATATGCCAAGTTCATCGGTGGGGGAAAAAATTAAATCTTTCACATCTAAATCAATAAATAGTGTTCCAAAGGAAACTTCAAAGTTTTACTGTAGATTTTTAAGGAAGGGTAATTCCTTCAGTATAAAAGAAATGAGATGTCAGGAAAAGCCAGAATCCCTTTGTTTAGGATATAGTCTAGTTACTTGACTTTCCTTGTCCATTTTTTCTCCCTCTGAATGTAAAATCTTCATTTTTGGTCTCTCAAGAGATATTTTTACTATATTCTTTCAAATGGCTGTTTTTGATTTAGAGGAGAAATCAACACGTAGTAGCTCAAATCTCTTAGGTATAGTGTTCATTTCTTCCAGCTTTTCATGTTTCAACTTTTGCGGGGCCTGGCATACATCCACCACCAACACGTTCTTCACAGGGACCTGAAACCTCAGAACTTACTCATCAGTCACCTGGGAGAGCTCAAACTGGCTGATTTTGGTAAGTTGCCCCTCAGGTCTCATTCTGGGCTGTGAACAATGATGCCTTTGTGTGTACTTGCTTAAAGCATTGACCAGGCCTGGCCTTTGAAAACTGAAGGCCCAAGAACATGATGCTTTATGAGGATATCAAACTACCACATAGGAAGTGTGAGGCAAGAAACAGGGAGAGATTGGGAACTTCTTAGGATTCTGTCAACCCATAATCTAGACAGATGCCAAAAGTTGGACACCCCTACTACCCCACTGCCATTTTTTATATAGAGACATTTGTAGAGTGAACTGTACTTAGATTTCCCTAAATCTGTGTGGATATACAAATTCTATCAGAATAGATCAAGGTTACCCCAGGATGATAAAGAGGTTAACCCTGGATTGTAGCATAGACTCCTGCTGGAAAGGAGGCTCCAGACACCTGCTCCTGCTAAGTATGTAAGTATGACCATATGGGTACCTGAAATTCTTATTCCCATCAAAGTGATGCAGATTTCCTCTAAGTATCACTGTATCTTTCCATTTTAGCACTTATCACAGTTTGTAATTATATTCACACACAAACACACACATATGCGTACATGCACACATGCAAATATATATGTGTGTGTGTGAGATGATTTTGTTTCCTCCACTAGACTGTAAGCATTATGAGGGCAACCAGGGTCTGTTTTTGCTTATCATTGTATCCCTAGTGCCTGGTACCATAGTAGGTGCTCAATAGATATTTGTTGAAAAGCTGTCTCTGTATGAGCTGAGGAACCACTCTTCTCTGTCTAGCAGATGTCAAAAGGTGGTACTATAGCTGCAGTAATTTATTCTAAGATAGTAGCTTGCATCCTGACATGTAAGCATTTAACAGACATTCATTTATCAATTCTCCACAAGAGTGAACTCATTTCTTAAAGTTTTTCGCAACAATAGATCTTGCAATTCTGTTGAGATAACCAGCTGACTGACAAAACTACTCTCATTTTGCAAAGGAGCACTTGAGAGAAACACATCTAGGGTCTTACCAAACTAACTAATTTGGATTAGCAGTCCCCACAATTTATATATGAAACTGGAGGTTCCAGGACTGCAGATGGGGGGCAGCCATATTACTCGTGAACGGTGTTCAGTTGCTGTTGTGGAGATCTAAAATTGCAGAGGTGTAACACGCTAGAAGCTTAACTTTCTCTCACATAACAGTCCTGACCTAAACAGTCAGAGCTTGTGTGGTGGCCCCATGTATCTTGGCCCAGGCTTCTTCTGTCATGTGGCTCCACCATCCCTAGGATACTCCCCCAACTGCATATTTCAATATGGCTGCCCCCTCCCTCTCATCACAGCCTAGAGGAAGGAGAACAGGGAAGAGAACACATAAGCCCCTCCATTAAGGCATGACGTGGAAGTTCACACATCTCCTCTGTTCAGATCATGGAGGCAAGAACTTAGTCCCCTGACCATACTTAGCTGCCAGCAAGGCCACATCTAGCTGTAAAGCAGGCCAAACTTTGAGAGATTCACTTGATGAAGTGATACACAGGGTCCAGACAGTGAGTGGTTATATTAAAAGCACTCAAAGTTTGTGTGTTATTTTTTAAATGCTATTTACTCTGCCAGTCATACTTCTCTGGTGCAGTGTGTCACCGTACCTCCTCAGGAAAGCCCAGGACAATGGGTTCTATGCTCTTCCTCTTTGGTCAGGTCTTGCTCGAGCCAAGTCCATTCCCAGCCAGACATACTCTTCAGAAGTCGTGACCCTCTGGTACCGGCCTCCTGATGCTTTGTTGGGAGCCACTGAATATTCCTCTGAGCTGGACATATGGTAAGCGTGAGTGCCAAGAAAATGAAAATGTGAGTCATCCTGCCCATGAGGGTGGCTTTATCATCTGTATTATATTTTTAATAATAAATTCTAATAATGACAATCACTAATATTTATACAGAAGCATATTCCGCTTTCAAATATACATCTCATTTGATTTTTGTAAGTATTGTATGAGTTTTCACAGTTAAAGAAACTGAGACCCAGAGAGATCTTGCCCAAGGCATCTTCTGAATCTGATACTCTTTCTACCACGCCCCTCCTCTAGCTCTTCTCTTCAGTCCTCTGCCTTTTCTCCTTCTTAACACCTTGTCCTCAGAGAAACACACGTACACCCCCAAACCACAGACAGACAGACACACATACATACATATGTCTATGCAAACACAGTTCAGAGCCTGGTGAAAAATGTCATAATGACTAAGATTCAAGAGACCTGATTTTCATGCCAATTCTATTTCTAATTAAGTACTCTGCATTCTATTATCTTGAAAAAGTCACGTATCCTTTTTGTGTCTAGTTTCTTGATTTTTTAAATAAGGGTAATAAACTCTCCCTCTCTGGGGTTAAGTAGAAATATAGTGTGAGCATAAGAACCAGATAGGTGCTATCAAGTAAAGCCACATAGTCAGGGAGGCTCTCAGGATAAGGGGGTGCAGTAGTGAGTGTGGGACCTCAGACACTCATCATCTTAGAACAGCAGTGTCACATTTTCTGGATCTTATTCCTGGAGACCTCCCAGTCATTTGGGGGTCACATTCAGATGTGTGGGGACTTTAGAGACATAGTCAGCTACTCAAAGGTAATAAAATGGAGCTCTCTCAATGCCTTACACGGAAGGGTTTATATAAAAATACAAAGTCCTATTTTCAAAACTCAATAATAAGTTTTTTTAAAATTAAATAATGTCCTAAAAAGCTAAACTAAGCTTTTAGATTTCCCAAAGAATTGACAAAGGTTGCAGAAATTTTCCTCCAGTATCTAGTGTCATTGATTTCTGATACCTGGTACCATTTCTGGAAATATCATCTGCTAGTCAAAACCCTGCTGAAACTGTCAGCTCACACTGCTCTGCACTGTCACTTCAAAGGCCTTCTGTAGGCTCTGGCTTACTCAGCTCATAATGATGGCTTCCTGGTTGCGTTCACAGACAGAGTGAAACTTCTACCCATCAATTTTAAACTTTGTTTTATTATGGAATATTTAACACATTCAAAAATATATATAACATATATGTAGATCAGTGATTCTCAACCAGGGGCAATTTTGCTCCCCAGGGGACATGTGGCAATATCTGGGAACATTTTTTGTTTGTCACAGCTCGGTGGGGGTCAGGGGTGCCACTGGTATCTAGTCGGTAGAGACCAGGGATGCTATTAAACACCCTACAAAGGACAGCCTCCCACAACATAGATTTATCCAGCCCAAAATGTCAGTATTGTCATGATTGAGAAAGCTGAGGCAGATTAAGATGTGTAATAAACTCCATGGACCCACTACCTAGCCTGGGCAATGACTGGAACGTAATCTATACCGTCCCATTGACTTGTGTTGCTTTCCCATCAACCTGCCCCTCCACTAGAGGGGCTTTTACTGGAACTTGTTTTTTGTCAGCTTTCACCTACCACTTTTTAAAATAGTATTTATATTCTAAAAAATATTATTTTCAATGTTTTACATGCTTTGGGGCTTTTATAAAAATAATATTATATTGCTTTTAGTCTTCTGTGACTTAATTATTTTCACTTACTATGTTTCTAAGATTCATCCATGTTGATCTATATAGCTATACTTTATCTCCTATTGGTGAACATTTCAATTATTTAATTTGGTTTTTTTGGTTTTTGTTTCCTATTTTGAACATACTTGGTATTTATATTTAAGGATTTCTCTAGGGTACTCACCTAAGGATAGATTTGCTATGTCACAGGGTATGCGAATGTTCAACTTCATAAAGTAGCACCAAATTGTTTTCCAAAGAAGTTGTAACAATTGATATACCAGTAGTGTATCATAGTCCCTTATCCACACCTGCACTGACTTTGTACTATCAGATTTCTTTATTTTTGCTAATCAAGTGGATAGAATGGTATCATGTCATGATCTAAATTTGCGTTCCCCTAACTACTAATGAGATTGGACATCTTTTCATGAATTACTTGCCATTTGTCTTTTCTCTTCTGTTAAATACTTGTTCATGTCTTTTGTTCATTTTCTGTTGGTCTCTCTAACTCTCCCTCCCTTTCTTTCTTTATTAATTTATAGGAGTTCTTCATATATTCTAGATACTAATCTTTTATCGGTTATGTGTATTGCAAGTAGCCTCTCCCATTCAGAGCTTATATTTTCACATCTTGATGTTGTCTTTTTGAACAAAGTTCTTAATTTTAATATTGCTGACCTTATGAATCTTTTTTTTCCCAATGGTTAGCCCTTTTTGTTTCTTATTTAAACACTCCTTTCCCTGAGGTCAGAATGATATTGTCCAATATGTTCTTTTAAAGGTTGTAAAGGTTTTCTTTTCATTTAAAATCCTTAATACATTGAAATTGACTTTTGTACGTGCTAAACAGTTGTCTCACCCCAATTTCTTCAGTGATGTGCTGTGCCAAATCTCTTACATGTCAAGTTTCCATAAATGCATAGGTCTGTTTCTGAACTCTATTCTGTCAATTTGCCTGTCTTGTACCAGTGCCACACTGTCTTAATTTCTATAGCTTATGATAATAGTGAATATATCATAGGACAATTCTGCCCACCCGCTTCATCTTCTTCTTCACAAATGTCTTGGCTATGTTTCCTTTCTGATTTTTCACATAAATTTTAGATTCAGTGTTTCAAATTTCATGAAATTTCAAATTTCATTCATTTTCATGAAAAATCTTAGTGGGGTTTTCATTGGAATAGAAATTGTAGATCACTTTGAGGATAATTAGCATCTTTATAATATAGTATTGTCTTTTTAATTTTTGAACATGGTATATTGCTCCATCTGTTTAGTTCTTCTTTAATGACTTTTAATAGAATTTTATAATTTTCTCTCTAAGGTCTTACACATCTAAAGCAAAGGTTCTTATAAGTCTATTTCATTGTTTAATGTTTCTTTTGGTTTTTGTATATGATACATTTTTCCCATGTCTGTTTAATTGTTTTTGGCAGTGATATGCTAACTAATTTTCCTTGGATTTTTTTTTTTTTTTTTTAGACAGGGTCTCAGTCTGTTGCCTGGGCTGAAGTGCAGTGGTGTCATCATAGCTCGCTGCAACCTCAAACTCCTGGACTCAAACGATCCTCCTGCCTCAGCCTCCCTGAGTAGCGGGGACTACAGATGCAAGCCACAAGACCCAGCTAGTTTTTAAATTTTTTGTAGACAAGAGGTCTTGCTATATTGCCCAGGCTGGTCTCGAACTCCTGGCCTCAAGTGATCCTCCTGTCTCGGCCTCCCAAAGTGCTGGGATGACAGGTGTCAGCCATCGCTCCTGGCCTGAAGCTATTTTCATTAAGTGCAAATAAATTCAAAACTATTCATTATTCCTTCATGCACTTTAAATCTCACTTTTGGAATAATTTTCCTTTCTCCTGAAATAAATCTTTTAGAATTTTCTTCAGTGTAGGCCTGTACATGGCAAACTGTTTTCCGAAGATAAACCCTCATTGTTGAAAGGTAGTTTTGCTGGGGATGCAATTCTAGATTGTTATTTTCTCTCAGAATTTTAAAAATGCAATTCTCCTGCTTTGCCTTCCATTATTGCTATTGAAGAGTTTGCTTTTAGCCCTACTCTCTTCCTTTTGCAGGCAATCTCTCATTTTCTCTGGAGGTTTTTCAGAATTTTTCTTTGCCTTTCTTATTATGCGGTTTTCACTATGAGGTGTCCAGTGTGGATTTCTTTTTACTTACCCTGCTTGGTGTATATTGTGCTTCTTCCATTTATAAATTCATGTCTTTCATGAGCCATTTCATTTTTGAATATTGCCTCTGTTTTGTCTCTTTCTCAAACTCCAGAGAAATATTATTAGACCATATTCTTCTATTATCCATCTCTCTTATTCTCTCCTTCATATTTTTAATCTCCTTAACTGTCTGTGCTACATTTGGGGTAATTTTTCAGCTCATCTACCAGTTCTTTAAGTCTCCCTGAAAGAACTTTTTACAGCTTATACAAGAAATTGTTAAGGGTTTCATGAATTTAACCATGAATAATGATGACACTTACAATATAAAAATTTAATTGTAAGTTAAAATTATTGTCATTACTCTTATTCATTTCATTATTATTATTGTTTGCCTGGTAAAACTAAAAATGTAATCTAGAAATAGAACAATAGGCATCTTCCATTGAGTTTGCTGTATTTATTCACTCTTAAAGTAATTGCTAGATATTGGGTGTTTACACTGAGATTCTCCTCCCCCTATTTTTTTCTCTTTCTTTTCAGAGTGATAAGAGGAGACTGAGTAGGGAGAAGATTTCCAATTAACGAAGGATGAAAAGGAAAGAAAAATCCTATTATGCTAGGCCATGCAACCCCATAGGGTCCAAACTGAATGCCTTTGTAGGAGGCAGAGGACAGTGGGTGAGCATTAGCCCCTTTGTCTTAGAGAAACCAATTATAACATGCAATGCAAGAGCCTTTCGTTCACAAGAAGCCTGGTGGCAGCAGTGTCCGTGGGGGGCCCAGAGCAAATGAACAGGGACTCTGGTTAATTATGGAAAACGTGCAAGTAGGACGTATTAGTTGTTCCCAATGCTTACAACCAACGTTCTCTAATCTCCCAATGTCTTTTCTTCTGTCTTTCTGCTACCTTTTCAGACCTTAAAAGATTCCATTAGGGACTTTAGTGAGAAAAACTCAATGTTTTAGGGTGATTACACTGTTGTTTTTTATTTTTTTACTTTTTTTGTATTGTGTTAAAATATACATAACATTTACCATATTTAGCCATTTTCGAGTGTGCAATTCAATGATATTCAATACATTCACATTGTTGTATAACCATCACCACTGTTCATCTCCAGAACTTTTCATCATCTGAAACGGTACCCATTAAACAATAATTTCCTGTTATCCCCTCTCCTCAGCCCCTAGTAGCAGTGTTCTGCTTTTTATCTCTGTGAATTTGACTATTCCTGGCACCTCATATAAGCAGTGGAATCATACGGTATTTGTCCTTTTGTGTCTGGCTTATTTTGCTTATAATGTTTTCAAGTTTCATCCATGTTGTACATAGTACACTGAGTTTTCAAGAGGGATTTATTTTGGCACACAAGGTCCTCTATTCAGTACTGACTTTAGGCAGCTGCTGGTTTTAGGACTGTGGAAAGTTGTTTCTGCCTGAGAGATCCTTTACTGACAGGTTTCTCACTGCAAACTTCCAAATATAAAGAGTGATCCAGAGAAAAGCAAATGGAAATGTCATGTCACTGCCATATATTATGTTGTTCTGAATTCATTTCAGCAGTAAAAAATGAAATACTGATTCATTCCTCCCAACAACATTTTTTATATGCTCTTTGCACCTCTGAAAAGCCTAAAACTCCTGAGATGTTTTTTTTTCCTCCAGGGATTGCCTAAGGAATTTGAGGAATCTTTTTCTCTTTTATGTAAGAATTTGTTCATGCTCAGAATAGAGGAAAAGCTAGAAAGAGAGCCAGAAAAAGCAAAAAGCATGTAAGCTGCCTCCTCTAACTTGACCGAGGAACCTTAGTTGGAGTAATAAAATGGCCCAGTGTGTCCCTCCCTTCTGGAAGGATTCACTGTTTGATGCCACCGGGTCTTTTTGTTCTCCTGCATGTGAAGTTCCCCTTCATCTACATGGGCTGCCCCAAGGGTTTCTCCACAGAGCAGAAATCCTCTGAGAAGCCTAAAGATATGTAGGGTAAGAGGAGCCATAGGAATGAAGATTTAAGAACAAAACGGAAGAATAAAAGGAAATAGGAGCTGGTTCCCTATCTGGACCTGAATGTTCAGAATATTTAAAATGTTTGCTTAAGGCTAGCCTGAGATGGGCAAAATAGATGATAGCCACATAACTCGTATTCTTAAGTTTAAGAAGCAAACTAAAAAATAAAACAATTCTAAAAGACAAATTAAAAAAAGGATGATAAATTGTATCATTTTTAAAGAACAAGGCTTATACCTAGAAAACATCTTTTATCTTTCAAACCTAAAATGTGCAGTATTTTGTTATCAGTGCATTGATATTTATGGCACTTACTCATATTTCAGGTACTGAAATATAATTGATTTAGAGATTTTGTCTGTCATGTAACTGTGCTAAAGGCATGCACAAATGTGCACACATGCACATACAGTACATACAGAGTGAGTAACTATATATATAGTGAGTAACCTAAGACTCTAGATTTGTTAGATAAGGAAGATTTCATCCTGCCTCAAAGTGCAAATGGAGAATTTCAACCATATAAACCAAATATTAGCATTTTATTTCTGTAACACAAACATTCTGTGTTTTGTTTTTGTTTTTGTTTTTTGAGACAGGGTGTCACTCTGTTGACCAGATTGGAGTGCAGTGACACGATCATAGCTCACTGTAACCTTGAGCTCCTGAGCAGCTAAGTTTTAAAGATTTTTTGTAGAGATGGGGTCTCACTATGTTGCCCAGGTTGGTCTCAAACTCCTGACCTCAAGTGCTCCTCCTACCTCAGCCTCCCAAAGCACTAGGTTTATAGGCATGAGCCACCACTCCCAGCCTCTTATGTTACTTTGTATAATAGTACTTTGCATAACAGCCTGAAATGCTCTAGTTTTTGCCAGTATACTTTACATAATTTTGTAAACAATCGTAGTGGTGTAGAAGATGAAGGACACTAAGAAATTGTACAACAAAAGGCCTTCTTGGTTTCCTACAGCTGCTAGTATCAAAAGACACCGTGAAAAGGCAACAGGCTTTTTCTAGGCAATGAAAGCCTTTTGGGGGAGAAAAGAAAGTGGACTACAGGTTAAATCTAGGAATGACTATATATTGTGAACCTTGTTTAAAATGCCTTCAAGCCTTCTAGGGGTTTGTGAGCCCCTGGGATTTCTTTTTCTTTCTTTTTTTTTTTTTTTGAGACAGAGTCTCCCTTTGTTGCCCGGACTAGAGTGAGTGCCGTGGCATCAGCCTAGCTCACAGCAACCTCAAACTCCTGGGCTTAAGCGATCCTCCTGCCTCAGCATCCCGGGTAGCTGGGACTACACCCCTGGGATTTTTGAAAGGTGTTTGGGAACTGGATGGAGGGTTGGTTTAGGTCTTTAAAAGCGAATATATTTCTATTTCTATTTTATAACCGAGTAATAAACCAATTACATATATGTTTTATACACACGCATTTATTTTTCACTTCAAAACAAAATGGTCTGAGCTCTTTCAAGTGTATATGGAGAAAGCAGGGGGCAGGGTGGAGACCATTTGGTGGTGCTCACTGACTAGGTTTCTCAGTTGGCCTACCTCTCAGCTCACCATGGCTAGTAACCAGGATGGTTGTAACCATTTCACAGTATTCCATCACTTTTATTCTCCTTCATATATTGTTTCATTTATACTTTTTTTTTAAATTTCAGAATATTACAGGGGTAGAAACATTTTGGTTACATAAATTGCTTTTGTACCATTTGAGTCAAAGTTATACGTGTGACCATCACCCAGATAGTGTACATTGTACCTGTTAGGTGTGAATTTACCCATCCTCTTATTTATACTTTTTACATCTATTGTTTTAAAGACAGGAAGAAAAAGAACACAGATACAAGTCACAATGCCAGTTAATGAGAAGCTTTAAAATAACAATAATTCTATAAATTCACCTCAAGATACTCTTTACCAGATTCATGAGTTACATTTGTCTGATCAAAATTCTTATAGTGCATATCAAGATGTTTCTTATACAGCAAAAATTAGTAGAAAGAAAAACATGTGGCCATTATATTCAAATTGGCTTTTTAAAAATTGAGAATGAAAACAACCTGTTTTTTTGAGGTTAAAAAAAATCTTGCAAAATTCAGTCTGGTATCTTTTATTTTTTTCCCCCCAAGATCCGAAGAAAAAGCCAGCTGATTAAGTTCAAACCAAATATTAGATCATGAAAACAGCTTTTGTCTATTTTGATATAAGATACAATTCAATTTCAATCTTTCTTTAGTACATATTCTGTCTCCAAACTAGATACAAAATAAAAATTGTTTTTAAACCTGATTGTCAAGAAATCTGCTTTCTCTTATACAATCAATGAAAAGTAAATTAAATAGCATCTGTCTATGGTCATATGGAAAAAGTAAAAATTTATCATATATAATAAACACATATGAATATTAAAGACCATATTTTAAATAAACTTGATCATATATAGTATTCCTAACATCATTGAAAAAAGAAGATAATAAATCTTTAATAATATGATTATAATAAGATGTTTTACTTAAATTCCCTTTCTCATACAATACAAAAATGGCAAAATGATTAAGGGAGTTTGCAAAATTATGAATTTTAGTGAAAGGGATTTGGAGTAAAAAAAAAATTGAGACTATGAGGATAATGTCTGCAATCAGTCACCTGAACCGTTTTTAACATTCAAAAGACTTATGTGGCCAGGTGCAGTGGCTCATGCCTGTAATACCAGCACTTTGACCTCCAGAGGCCAGGAGTTTGAGACCAGCCTGGGCCATAGAGCAAGACCCCATCTCAAAAAATATAAAAATTAGCCAGGCACGATGGCACGTGTCTGTAGTCCTGGCTACTCAGGAGGCTGAGGCAGGAGGATTGCTTGAGCCCAGGAGTTGCAGGCTGCAGTGAACTATGATTGTGTCACTACAGTCCAACCTAGGTGACAGAGCAAAGCCCTGTCTCAAAAAAAAAAAAAAGAACGAAAAAAAAAAACAAAAAAAGACTTATGAGAATAAAAATGTTCATTATAAGCAAAATAAATCTTACCCCTTCCTGTCCCTCAGGAATTACCCTCCAGTTTGATCACATAGAAAATAAAATTTATATCTTACTCTATTTAATCTATTTAAAAATGCACATTGTCTGTTAAATCAAGATGCATCTTACAATCAGTAGCATCTTAGAATAGACACCAGCCAGGCCTCATGCAGTTGTGACTAGTTCAGATTGCACATGTGTGAACATCAAATGAACTGGCATCAAAACTTGCATAATAGAAAAAAAAAAAAACCTTGCAGAAGGGTGTCAGTGACTTGGAATTAAACCCTGCAAGCAATTCAAGCAAGAGAGATTTTTTTTGTTTTCCCCTTTTTTTAATCCCTAGGAAGCAAATGGTTGTGTAGAAGGAGTGAATCAGACATGTTTAGCAACATTCTTTAAGCAGGAGTCAAAAGTAAGCTAATGCTACTTAACTGCAAAGCCAGTTTAGGAGCCCAGCACCAATGACTCTTAGTTCTTTTATGGATTATTTTAAGAAATGCTGTATCATCAAACTCTTAATATAGAGGATGATACCATGGTAAACATAGACATCAAAGAGTCTAAGTCAAATGCTGAATGTGAAAACGATTTAGGAATACCTAAACTAATTTATTTTGCTTAAATTTGCATGTACAAATATGATATATGATAAAACAATCTATGTCCAATTAAACATATAACAGTCCTTTCAATAAGTATAAATAAACATTCTGATCACATCGTAGTTTAACTTGCAGTTTTTTGTTTCTTAATGATAACATAAAATAATGATGCTTCTTACAATGACAGCATCTTAGATTCAGTGAAAAGGGGTATGCGATTTGGGAATGCAGTACTTTCCCCTCTTCTCATAAAATGAGCTTGAATGACCTAAAATGTTGGTTAACTATACTGTGTTCCTAACTACTGATGGTTGTGTTCCATTTTAACAAAAAGCTGTGGGCTGTTTTTATTTTTGTTTGACACAGAGACTGGTTTTTGGCCCAAGACTTTTAATATCATGTAGTTCCTATTTAACTGTCCCTAAAGTATTTCTCAGGAGGAAAAATTCTAGTAGTCCAGTTTTGCATGTGTGATTTCTTTGAAAGTGTCGGATTTATTCTTGTTTCCTTTGCTAGGGGTGCAGGCTGCATCTTTATTGAAATGTTCCAGGGTCAACCTTTATTTCCTGGGGTTTCCAACATCCTTGAACAGCTAGAGAAGATCTGGGAGGTAAGAGAATAATTTCTCTTAAGAAAATGAAATATCTGCATTTCAAATTTTGAACCAAATTTGCCTTACAGACAAATGAAGCAGTCCATCTGCTCTGAGATATTAAGCCATATATTAAGGCTGTAGAAACTGTGGTGTCTGCCACAGGTGTGAGCCCCTCGGGGATGCGCGGTCAGGAAGCCCCCTGTTGATCCCACAGCAGCCCATGAATCCGTCCCATTGATGACATTTGGGTCTCCCGAGCCCTATTATTACTGTTGTATCAACCTCTCAGGACAATTTCTGCCATTTCTACTTAGCCACGTCCCTGCCTTGCCACCTCTAGTTCTAGTTCTACCATTTGGCCCTGGACCTTTGTCAACTGAAGA
The DNA here is from genome assembly GCF_041146395.1 of Eulemur rufifrons. Taxonomy (NCBI): domain Eukaryota; kingdom Metazoa; phylum Chordata; class Mammalia; order Primates; family Lemuridae; genus Eulemur; species Eulemur rufifrons. The sequence continues at coordinate 30,829,651 of NC_090983.1, read as the reverse complement.
TAAGGCACTACATTTTCATAGCAGTCTGATAAAACAAAGGCTTTCTTTGTTAGTATGAGAGAAACATACTATTTATCATGCTCATCCGCAACCAGATTCCTAAGGTGTCAAGGTGCCTTTGTGTGTGTGTGTGGTTCGTTTCTTTATTCATTATTTATCCCTACCTCATTTGCACCATGATGTGCTTTGTTTTATGTCCCTTATGTAGTACTATAGTCATACTATAGTCATAACGTAGTCATTTGTATATTTCCTTTCTTTGGTGATTTTTAAAATTGTGTAAAATATACATAGCAATATTTATCATCTTAACCATTTTTAAATGTACAGTTCATTGGCATTAAGTATATATACATTGTTGTGCCACCATCACTGCCACCCATTTCTAGAACTTTTTCTTCATCCCTAACAGAAGCTCTGTACGCATTAAACAATAACTCCCCATCTCTCCTCCCTCCCAGGCCCTGAATTTTCCTGTTCTAGGTACAAGAATCCTATTCCACCTCGTACAAGTGGAATCATACAATATTTGTCTTTCTGGCTTACTTCACTTATATTTTCAAGATTTGTCCATGTTGTAGAACATGTCGAGCTGCTTTAAACTGGGGCAGGGGGACTTTATCACTTGCCATCCTGGATCCTGCTCCTGGTCTTCTGGCTAAAATAAAATGTACTTTGTGAAATGAAGATATTTTATAGAGATTAATCACTGACATTAAATTTTCTTTTGGAAACATGGGGATTATTATGAGAGGACATGGAAAAAATTGGGAAGCATTCACAAACTGAAAACATTTTCCAAGCTCAAAGACTTTTTCCTCAAAACTCCTGTGTAAAATAAATAAATGCTATCTTCAAATCGCATCATTGGATACTGTAATATCATCAAAGCTGGAGGCAAACTAATGTAATGGCTTTGGAGTCAGAAGACCTGGGTTGGAATTAGGTCAAGTTTCCAGGACTGGCCTTGGTGACTAATACTGGCCATCTGAAGGATGTTTTAGGCAATTCAGTAAATGAAAGAATTTGGACTTGAATTTGAACATAAAGTACTAACAAATGAGTGATACATACCAGAAACAAGCATGTCTTAGCATGTCAGTCCAACAGTCCTGCCCGGGAAGCCACATCCACATCTACTGTTATCCTGATCACGCTACAGTAAATCAAAGGAACTTAATTTGACATTTAAGACAACTCATTACAAATTTAAAACAAGTAAACATATTACAAATAATAGTGGCCTGGAGTCAGAATTGATGAGTTTTGAACACAGCTCCAACTTCCAGTATGAGGTAGTCGTGTAACCAACCTTTCTGGATCTCAGAATATTTGATTCTCTAGCTACATGAAGTTGTAACTTCTTTAAACAAAATGTAAAGAGAATATTGCAGCTCCTATCATTTTTTTTTTCTTTTTAGAGATGAGATCTTGCTGTGTTGTCCAGGCTGGAGTGCAATGAGTATTCATAGACATGATCATAGCACACTGCAGCTTCAAACTCCTGGGCTCAAGTAATCCTCTTGCCTCAGCCTTCCAAGTAGACTGTAGGCATGTGCCACTGCACCCAGCTCAACTTTTTTAGTTTCCCCATATAAGTGAGATCATGCAGTGTTTGTCTTTCCATATCTGGCTTATTTCACTTAGCATATTGTCCTCCAGGTTCATCTATATTGTCACAAATGACAGGATTTCCTTCCTTTTTAAGGCTGAATAGTATTCCATTGTGTATATATACCATATTTTCTTTATCCACTCATCTTTTGATGGACACTTAAGTTGATTCCATATCTTGGCTATTGTGAATAATACTGCAGTGAACATGAGAGTGTAGATATCCTTTCAACACATTGATTTCATTTCCTATGGATGCATACCCTGTAGTGGGATAGCTGGGTCATATGGTAGTGCCATTTTTAATTTTTTGAGGAACATCCATACCATCTTTTATAATGGCTGGACTATATTTCCACAAATAGTATGCAAGTGTTCCCTTTTTTCCATATCCTCACCAACACTTATCTTTTGTCTTTTTCATGATAGTCATTCTAACAGGCATGAAATGATATCTCACCATGATCTTATCCTGCATGTCTGTGATGATTAGTGATATTGAGCATTTTTTTATATGTCTATTGGCCATTTGTCTTCTTTTGAGAAATGTCTATTGAAGTCTTGTCTTAGTCCATACCTGCTGCTATAACAAAATACCTTAGACTGGGCAATTTATAAAGGATAGATATTTGTTTCTCACAGCTCCAGAGGCTGAGAAGTCCAAGATGCAGGCACCAGTGGGTTCAGTGTCTAGTGAAGGCCCAGTTTCTGCTTTCAAGATTGTGCCTTGTTGTTGCTTCTTCCAGATGGGATGAATATTATGTCCTCACATGATAGAAGGATGGAAGAACAAAAGGGCCTAGCTAGTTCCATCCTGCCCTTTTATGAGAGCATTACTCCCATCCATGAGGGCAGAGCCCCTCCAGCCTAATCACTCACTGAAGGCCTCACCTCTTAATACTATTGCATTGGGAATAAGTTTCAACATGAATTTTGGAGGGAACACACACATTCGAATCATAACAGATCATTTGCCCATTTTTTAATGGAGTTGTTTTCTTGCTATTACGTATTTTGGATATTAACCCTTTATCAGATAAATGGTTTGAAAATATTTTCTCCTATCTATAGGTTGTCTCTTCACTCTGTTGATTGTTTCCTTTGGTACGCAGAAGCTTTTTAATTTGATATATTCCAGTTTGTCTATTTTCACTTTTTGTTGCCTGTGAAGCAGTTTGGAAAATTATATAGATTACAAATAGTTACTGAATTTGTATTTTACTAAATCTGGTCTACACAAATGAAAATAGGAAAGCTATTTCAAGTTCTATGATATTTGATGTTAGAATTGTTTCTTTGAAAGCAGTGGGTCCATTCTAAATCTCCCAACCACAATTTTCTTCTACATTTATACAAAGATCTCACTCTTAGGAATAAAGACATATTGCAAAGTCCTGAATCTTTATTTTACCATGTTTCTGAAATGCCTGTGTGTGTATGTATGAGTGTGTGTGTTTACATTTAAATAATAGCCATCATCACTTTCTGACCAATTTCTAAAGCTCTAATTCTTTCAATAAGTGTTTTTTGCAAATAATCCTGGATTTATTTCTAAAATCAGAAAAAACTATGAAGACTTTAAATCCATTAATCAAAATGCCTTTATTTTCCATTCCAACAAAGGCAGATAAACAGTCCCTGTAGCTCACTGTGGTTTAAAACATAGCACTCACTAGCTGCCTTTTAAGAGCTTTCAGGGAGAGAGTAAATCAACAATTTTTGGTTTTCAGTTTCCCAGACAGTGAAGGGGAGATTTAGTGATTTCCTCAAGTGAAAAATAATTCAATCACTTTCAAATAGAAACTGAGCATCAAATATCCAAATCAAGTATATTGAATTTTTGTTTAAACTTATAACATTTCAAGCCTGAAGCTTTGAACATAAGATTTTTAAAAAGTTTTGATATCCATTGGCTTTTGTTGTTGGCTTTAGTTAAATATAATATAATTTTTGGGAATTCTGAGAAATTTCACCTTGGAGAAAGCATGAATGTAATGCTATATATTGTTTTCTCTTCGTCATCTTTGCTTTCTTTTCATTGTTCTTTGAAAGCAAAGAGGGATGTATGGATACATGGGAGTCACAACCACTTGTTTACACATGCTTCTGTGCAAGTACATACAATGGTAGGCTAGAAAAGAATTAGCTGCCCATCCCCTGGCCACCCCCACAAAAGAAGAATTAGTCCAGTTGGTTTTTCAAAATGGATTCCAGGATTCTTAGTGTTCCCTCAGGCTCAGGGTGGTTGATAGGAAAAGCCTATAATCCTCTCAGTCACTGTTCAGTTTGTTTAGGGAATGGATCAAAGAAGAAAGACTTTACTGGGTGGCATGATTTTTTCATGTATATGAGGGAAAATAGCACTACTTTTGTTTGAAGACAAGCTTAACAGGCACCAAAAGGTATACCTCTCAGCCAGAGTCCTAGTTAGCAAGCTGATAGATATTAAGGTTTCGGCTTCTTCATTGATTATATTCAGTCATTTTTGGGCAATTGACTTCCTGCCTTAACAGTTGGGCAGGCATCTGTATGCAGCATTTTACAGATGGATCCACTAGACTCTGGGCGTGATGCTTCTGAAAAGAGTTACAATGAGGTATGCTTCTGAGAAAAGTAATATATTGCAGTGGTGTAATGAAAACTACTAGTGTTGTATTAGAATTTCACAAAACAATGTTATTCTGGCTCACAGATATAACTGGCCATGGGCTTTTATGATTATCTTAAAAGAACGGTAACATAGTGCCTACTGGGAAAATCGTGGTGACAGCTCTGTCCAAAATCTGAACTGTCTTGGCTTTGTACTCCAAAAGACTTTTATTTTCATATATCTTAATTAAAAACTAGAGTTTCAATTTGGTAATCCAAAGTGTAGGCCAGCTCTTTTTCAAGTGATGTTGTTACCATTACAATCCACCAGTGAAAAACCAAATACCATATTCCAAGCTGCTGGCCACAGAGAAAACAAGCAAATGAGATGAATTTGATAGAAAGAACTACAGTTGGGTTTGAGGTCATCTTTAGCCAACATTCCACTGCCTGGAGGTCAGTAATCTGAATCCTTTTTATTCTGAGCATATTGGGAAACAGCTGAATGCCCATGCTGAGGTATAGTTTAAGCTGTCAAGTGTCTCTTGTCAATATACATATGGTCATCTGATACTAGGCAAAAGGACAGTTACTCCTGCTTCTTTATATCCCTAACTCCCAGCATGGCATTCTAATGCATGGTGACCATGTAAGAAATACTTAGTGACGAGAATATAACTTTAAGCAAGGCTGTATGCTCTGCCTCAGAACAACAAGTTAGTGAGGACACAGGCTGAGGACCATATGAATACATTATGGTGTTGCCCAAGAAACTACAAATGTTGGAAAGACTAAATTTCTTTCTCGTAGTCATCAGCTGGCGTAATGTGACATACATCTAATTCTTCCTTGTTCCTCCCTGCTCTGTCTTCAATGTCTCCATACCTGCTCCATCCACCTCATCTCCTCCTTCACCTTTCTTTGTCTTTCTTTGTCTTCATATAGGTATTGGGAGTCCCTACAGAAGATACCTGGCCTGGAGTCTCCAAGCTACCTAACTACAATCCGGGTAATATTGATCTTAGCTTCTGAATACTCTAAGAATTATTATATTAATAGTAATGTAAGGAAAGCATTGGCCACACCAACAGGGTATTGTGAACTCAACAGCAAAGATAGGTCTAGATGAATTTCTAGATTCATATATTCCCTGACTAATCCTTGTATTAGGAGGACACTGAAATAATAGTTGATGTTGGATCAGTTCCCCAACTCTGTAAAACATAAATAGGAAGCTAAAGAGAATTTGAAATGACTGTTACTGTAGGTTCCATATCCATTTTCAAATATCCAGTGGCTCAAGAGAACAACTCATAAGATGGTCTCGCTTTTGAGCCCCATAACTATTATGAATTTATTTGCTAGATTATCATACTCATAAAGTACAAACAGAAAATCTGGCCAGGTGCAGTGCTGTGTACCTGTAACCCCAGCTACTTGGGATGCTGAGGTGGGAGTACCGCTTGAGCCCAGAAGTTCAAGCCAGCCTGGGTAACACAGTGAGAACCTGTCTCTAAAAAAAATTTTTTTTAAGGAAAAAAAGAAAGCTAATGTAACAGAGGGAAGGTAAAGGCTTACTAGCCCTAGGGCAGGCCAGGTAAGATGTCTTTAGATTATACTTATCAAGAGTTCATCCATTGCTTCTAGACATGACAATAATTTTCTGTCATGTTTGGTCTGCCAAGACTGGCTGCTGGGGGTGGATTTGGAGGTGTTGGAGGTGTTGTCCATGGGGGACATCTTTGAGAAGTTGCCCCAAGGATACACCAGAGGGATCAGATTACTCAGTAGTCACTTTTTTTTTTTTTTTTTTTGAGACAGAGTCTCATTCTCTTGCCCAGGCTAGAGTGCTGTGGCATCAGCCTAGTTCACAGCAACCTCAAACTCCTGGACTCAAGCAATCCTCCTGCCTTAGCCTCCCAGGTAGCTAGGACTACAGGAATGTGCCACCATGCCTGGCTAATTTTTTCTATTTAGTTGTTTGGCTAATTTCTTTCTGTTTTTAGTAGGGATGGGGTCTCGCTCTTGCTCAGGCTGGTCTCGAACTCCTGAGTTCAAGCAATCCTCCTGCCTCGGCCTCCCAGAGTGCTAGGATTACAGGCATGAGCCACCACGCCCAGCCTACTTAGTAGTCGCTTTAAGGATGTTCAGACAGAAGGGAGGGGACAAGCAATGAGCCACAGGATGACGGACCATATCAGAAGCTGGAGAAACCAATAAAGGCCATGCCAAAGCTGGACTCTCACTGGCAGGATGAAAGGGAAGGTAGATATGTACAGATATGGACAAGATTAAGGTGAATATGCTCCAAGCCAGGTTGTCTAGTCTTTATAGTCCCACATTGTCTCATCACTAAAAAATGACATCTTCACAAATTATTATCATTACTTTGATATGAGATTATCCTGGAAGGATGTCATGAGAGCAAGAAATTGTAGGGAGATTAAAAAGGTGATTAAAGAAGAAAACAAAAGACATAGAAAGCTGGGGCCTTTTCTTTTTCTTTCTTTTTTTCTCCAGCATCTAATACTTTTGCTCAAGCAGTTCTACACAGGGATCAGGCATCTTGAACCAACCAGGATTATGGAACCCCCACAGCAAGCTAAAGACTAACTGTGAAATCCTTTCAGCTGCTTTGGCCTTAGAGTCATTTACAAATGGTTTATGATTTCTAACTATTTTGCTAGAGTTTAATGCCTAAGAAAAATGCCACCCTTTGGCCACAGGGCTTGGAATAGTGCTTGTTTCCATTGGTCTGAGATAGAGAGGAAAAGAACAAGCTTCTGTGGAGACTGTGGTCCAGTCTTTGATTGCTCCTATCTCCAGCTGCCATGGTTTCTAGGAGAAACTGGTTCTCATGTTTTTCCTCCCTGACTATACTTCTCCCTGTCCTCTCTGCTCTCTGTTTTCTCTCAGCTTCCTAATATGGATGCCAGCAGAAGTTCAGGGTCACAGATGGGTTGTAGGAAACAACTTAAATGATGTTGGTACAAAGCTGCTGTGGTGAGCATATGCTGCTCCCCAAACTTCAGACATTGGGGTTTCAGGTTGGTCTGGCCGATAAACAGTGATCCTTAATATAGACAGTCTTGGTGAGAACAATAATAATAGAAACTTGGCCAAAGTGCTTCCCTGCCAGATTCTGTGCTAAATAAGATAACTGGGTTCCAACAAAACAGAGAGAAATATCTTGCATTTTTTGTTTTGCTGTTGTTTCAAAATAATGTACACCTTTTCTATTTATGAAGAAAATTCTCCAGGCCTAACATCAATAGGGCTCCTACTCTGCATTGTTTTTCTTGTAAGGATTTAATTTCATTCAAATAAGTAAAAAATGTTCAGGCACCTACTATCTGCCAGGCCCTGTGGCGTGTGCCAGGGCTGCGTGGATGGATATGGTACATTCTTGGATCTCTAGAGTTTGGGTTTGTGTTCATTCATCCACACTCTTTCACCAGTTCTCCTTGTTACTGGGGCACTCATGTGTGAGCCCTGCTTCCATGGAAGACATCTTAGCCATAGCCAAGATGTCTAACTCTGCATTTGGAAATCTTAGAAGTCCAGCGTGTCTCGGGTGTGGGGTCAGTACTATTGATAACTCAATCCTAAGGACTATGTTTTAAAAGGGTCATCAACATCTGTGTTCCAGGAACACCCTCTTATGTGAATCGTAAGTCTGTTTTGAGCCCGCCCCCTTCTGTCCCCATGCCTGAACTGCTGCTGCTGCTTCCATGAGCTTGAACCCAGTGATTAAGTGGAGCAGAAGATAAGATGGGAGCCAAAAAATGCCCCAGATGAGAACTGTGTCAACATCATTCTGGATAAGATTTCCATTCCTTTCCTTTTCATTCTAAGTAGTTGTAAGAGCCCCCAAACTTTGAACTCAGTCAGTACAATTTTGAGGGAACCTAATTGTTCAGAAGTTGGGAGGACCACCCAGTGTCCATCCACACCCACCCCGCCATTTCTAGCCCTTGTCCAGACTTCCTTGAGGAGGACAGTAATGTTTCTGTTTATACAGGTTTGTGAAAAAAATCACCTGGTGCTGACCCAGCTGAACAGATTTCTCTGACCAGTTAACTGTTTTCTTGGGGCTCTGATGAACACGATTGTAGGTTTCCTAGCCTTCAGTTCAGACTCTTGTGCCTGATTAAATCTGGGCAAGGTAAGAGAGTTGTATCATTTTAGAGACTAGTTCCTTGTTTGTTCATTCCTTCCCTCCTTCCTTCCTTCCCTCCCTCCCTTTCCCAGTCCCCTTCTTCCTTCCTTCTTTCCTTTCTTTCCTTCTCCCCCACTCCCCATTTTAAGCAAGCTGGCTGAGAACTCTGTGTCCTCTACTTCAAAGGGCCAGTTGTCTTATTTTGATGTGGGCAGATTGAGAAGTAGGCTTTGAAAAGTAGGCGCTTTTTTTTGTTTAATCTTTTCTCCTGGGATAGCTTTCAGAGCAATATATCCAAGTGTCAGTGAGGGGGTTCTGACGAACACAGATTCCCAGACTCTCAGCAGGATCATTCTCTAACAGAAATATAAAAGTGAAATATTAAAGACCCTGGAACGTGAACTCCATCTGCAGAGTAGCCAGTGTCGTGCCTGCTTGCACCATGGGAAAAAAAAAAAAATCTTGAAAAAAGAGGGAGGAGAAAAAAAGTGCTTTGAGTAAGAGGTTTACAGGTTTAGTAGAGCATAGTAACATCCCCTCAAAGAAGTGGGTGTTGCTCTGTGACCCCCCAAAATGCTCCTCCTTTGACTCAGCCGCCAGAACACTCACCCTCCCCCAGCAACACACCTCCTTTTCACATGCTAACTGAGGCGCCCCTGATTGGCTGAACAATAAACTGGTCACACTTGCTAAAGGGCTGCCTCTTTCACACAATTAGCCAAGACACATTAATCAAGCTGGCGGGGACTGGGCTGCGGGGGCCTCCTGCAGTGGGGGAGGGGAGGGAGTGTGGTGACCCTTAATAACAGTCCACAGGAAGCAATAATACAGAGGCGTGCTGAAGGGGGTTCCACTACCAGAAAGTCGGGAAAGGGGAAAGAAAGCCCCAATGGATGCCATATCTGGGATGGTCTGGATTTGCTGCGCAGAAGATCCCAGAAGCTTAAAGCAAACTGGTTGTTTGTCTTGGCTAAAATCTGCAAGACAGTAGTGTGAATTTAAAAGGTGGATTCCCTGTAGACATTTTTACAAAGTTCCTTCAGCCTTTTTAGTTCCCCCTGCCACTCCCAGAAAAAAGGCTTCGGGAGTCACCCCCATTTGGAGCCTCAGCACTTTGGGGCCACCTGGACAGTGGCAAACCCTACCGTTTCTGTTTCACCGTCAGAACTAATAGGAATGAAGCATATATGAGAAGTAGAGAACCGTTTAGAGCCAGTTAAGAGAAAGTATTAACTGCCAAGGTGTTGGTCTTAAACTAAGTATTTGAGGGACATTAAAATTAGTTAATTTTGAGAGAGAAAAAAAGTTAACATACTTTTAATCATATTTTCGGATTTCTCTTTTCCAAATTTCCTTTAAATAGATTTTCCAATGGCAATATAGAGCTGATAAAATCATACCTTAGAGACCTGTTTGCTACAGAATCGTGTAGGGCTTTTAAGAGAATCAACTAAATATTTAGACATTTCTCAGCTAAAGTAAACAGAGGCCTTACTCCTCTGGAGGTTGTCCAGTCACCATCTCACTAGATGCAAAGATCCTGTGATAAAGAGAAACTTTTTTTCCCTGCCCACATGATTGCAGCCCAGTTGTGGTTTTTAATGTGTCATTGATTGTTTCATCCAACTCCTTTTGCTCCACTGAAAGGGTCTGTCGTAGCTCTGTTTGCTTCCTTAAACACAGTTTCTGAAAGCGCTCACGCTGTGTGAGCTCAAATCCTAGCATTAATGTACTGCTGGGTTCATTTCACCACACTCAAAAGCGCTGAGTTTAAATCCCTCTCAATTCCATTTGAGGCACCAGAAGACTTTATCCTTCTCCACTAATGGTTCCAAGTTTACATCTAGATACTGGGGGTCAAGGACAGGAGAGGATTTAGAAATAACAGTGCATGACATTAGTCAATGCATTTGCCAAATTGGCAATTAGTTCCTGATGTGCGTGCAAAGCATTTTATTCCTGTCTCTTTGATGCCTGTTCCCATAGAGAAGGGAATAGAGTCCACAGAGGCCTTCAAACTTTTAAAGAAATATCTGCTGAAAATCATGCCTGATTTGTGACATGAGTTCAGCCGCGGGGAAGCATCCGGGATTATCCTGGTTCTTTCAGTCCGAGGAAAGAACACTGCACATGGGAAGTTTTTCCACTGGAGGAACTTAGTGGAAATCAAAAGGCAGGAAAGCGGTACTAAAAGCCCCGCAGGGACCAGAATCAGATGTACTGCAAACGACAGGCCAAGGGATCCTGCTGATACCCCGTTGTTTTTCAGCATGCTTGCTTTATCAACTTCTGACCACCAGGTGGAAGCAAGAAACAACAGGGCTGGCAAACTGATATCACACGGCATTGTATTAATATTACAACAATGTAGCCTCACTCTTGGAATGTCTTATTTTGACCTTAAATCCAATGTGAGAGCTTCACTGCATCTGACACCACTATGGGACAGATGATGATTAAAATCTAAAATAATCCTTGTCCCCACTGGGATGATAAAGAGCTATTATGCTTTGGGCTCGAGGGGTTCTGAGCAAGTGTCTGTGTGTTTGCTGTGAACACAAGCGAAGATGTGCATCTGTGTCGGCATCAGCTGTCAGCCGAGGGAGTTATTCAGTGGATTGAAGTAAGGGGGAAAATACGGATAAGAGAGGCTTTAATTATGGGCATCAACTCTTATGTGGGACTGTAGTCTGAGCTCCCGCTTTTACTATCTGGGGGAACTTGAAGTTACTTATTTCCCAATTCCCTAATCTGCAAAATGGGAGAAATCCTTTCATTTTAAAAATGTTCCCTATGTGCCAGGCACAGAACATACGTAATTGCCAAGATCAGTACTGAACGGAGTAGCCCGATTCTGCAGACGAGGAAACAGAGGCTTTCTCCCAAGCCTACACAGAGGCATTTTGTGGTTGGAAATCGGTCAGATCTGCATCCAAACCTTGTTCTCCTTTCATTAATCATCTTGGGTCCTCCCGTCTCATTTTGCAGGTTGGTTCTGAGAAATCAATGAAATTATTGAACTGCATCTGCTATAGCGTCTAACTTTTAGTGGGTGCCCAGTGCAAGTTAGTTCCCATTCTGTTTTCTACACAGTCTGGAAGTTCAGCTGCACGATGACTTGCCGTGGTTCAGACCTAAGGACAGGGGCATAAGAAATGATGCCATCTCTGTTTCTTAACGTTTAGTTCCCTTGGAAATCTTGGCCTCCTTCTAGATGTCAGGCACACCTCCTGGTGCCGGAACTGACTTTTGTTTTTTGCTTGTTTGATTTAAACCTTGCCTGAATCTTTACCTCATAAGAGCAGACTCTCAGTTTTCAAACACCTGCCTAAGTCAGTCTGAGCACTTGTTAAGGCCATCCCTATCTGGTAATGGGTGCATTCTGTTCCCATACCTGATCTGCAGTAAGATGTCTGTCCATCCTTTGCCCACAGGGTCCTTCCCTGGAAGAACTTTTGTTATCTACATCCTACATAATGGGTATGCAGTAAAGGCTACTAAATCACAGATAGCTTAGTGTTATTTAATTTCACCCAAATATGGTGTAGTGGAAAAAGTGCTGAAGCCTTCTATAGAGCAAACCTATCTAGTATTTGACACATGCCCCTTTACTGATACATAATAGTAGTCAATAGATATTTGTGAAATGAAATCAATGACTAGCAATTAAAAAATCCGGGTTCTAGTTCCAATTGCACCCTCTAGGATTCTAAAAGTTCTTGTTCTGTCTGCTTTGCCAAGAGCAAAGTTATTATTCACTTTGTTACTACTGAGTAATAATAACTACTATTTGTTGAGCACTAGCTAAGAGTTAGGTACTTTGCATATAATATTTTACTTTGATTCACAACAGTCTGATCAGATAGGGGCGCTGTTATCATCCTTGCTTTATAGACTTTAGAGCTGAGGCTTTGAGAGGTGTGTGTCTTGCCTAGGGTCACCTGGTGAGGTAGGGGGTAACCCAGACTATCCAGGCCTGTTGGACTCCAAGGTGGTGTTCATAGCAGCGTTCCACTTTACCTTCCAACTAGCAAAGGGCAAATATTACAGTCTGATAATTCAAACAGTGCCCTAGACTGAGGATCAGCTAGTAACACTTTTCCAAATCCATTTCAAAATGATTATGTCTTTCCACCCAGACTTGATTTTAGAATCTGTGAGCTTGGCGACATGTTTCAGGAACTTAATCTGAGTGAAGTCCCTACCCTGGGACTCCAGCAGCCTCCCTCGCTGCAGCTAATGAAGCCACTGGCGTTTGCTGCATCTGTGAGCCTCGATTGGACTCATTACTGTCTCACTTCTGGAGCGTTGCCGAAAGCTCCTGGGGAGTTACTATTAACATCTTTATTAACCCGTCCCCCAAATCAGTCAGTGAAATTAATTTAGATACACAGCCACTTTGATCTTCATTAATAGTTGCTTCTAGTTTCTACATTTATTTTTAGTTTTCTCATCTTTAATTTATTTGGTGTCAATTATTAGTTTTTATTGAGGGGGGAGTAGATGATTTTAAAGTAATTAAGAATAGGAAAAATTGCAAGTGAGTAAAAGCAGGTAAAAAATATTTTTTCTAAAGTAAAACCCTGAAAATACATATAATTATTATTTATCAGTTAAAAAATACACAATTTTTTAATGTTAAAAAAAATAAAAATCAAGTTAAACTCTACCATGTTCCTTCCCAGTTCAAGAAGAAAAGAGGCTATGAGGTGCCAACTGTCATGGAAATGGCTAAACCAGAGGCTCCTTCTTCACCTTCATGGCCAGGGCCTTGCACCATCAATCTCTGTAAAACACAGAACAGGATACACGAGTGGGTTCACTTGAGTTACTTTTACATTTTAAGAATAAGGTTTCATAAATTTATTTCATTTTTGTTTTTCATCCAAGCATCAACTTCATATTCATTCAGCAAATATTTATTGAATGCTAGGTGCTAGGGACTGGGAGAGTGAAATATAACTAAGACATTGATACTTGCCTTCAAGGAATATAGTCTAGAAGGGGAAAGAAATAAATAGTACAATGTGGGAAGTATATTCTATCCCCTGAGGACCTTTAAGAACACTAGGAGAAAGGCCCTCTTAACTGGGGGAATTTAGGGATGGTTTTGAGAAAAAGAGATGCGGGCTGGGTCTCCAAGATGACTAGAGAAAGGTGGGCTTCTCCAGGTGACCAAGAGGGGAAAGATTCCAGACAAAGGAACTGGATGCAAAAGAATAGGAAAGCAAGTGTATTTATAATATACCAAGCAGGTAAATTGCCCAGGGCAGCTTAGGATGTTGGCCTTGTGGTGGACCACAGCTGAGGATTAACCTGGAAGGGTAGACAGGGGCCATATTGGAAAGTGCTTGGTAATCATCCTAAGAATTTGGACTTTGACCTATAAGCAAAGAGAAGGCATTGGAAGATTTTTTAGCAGGGAGGTGATATGGCAGGATTTAACTTTTAGAAAAAAATTGCTTGGAAGACTATAGAATAGAATTGGCAGCAAGCAAGACCAGACTCAATGTGGCAAGGAAAGGAGGGAACAGATCTAAAAAGTATCTAGAAGGTAGAGTCCATGGGAGGTTGTAACTGATCGGATTTGGGTTTGAAGGAGACACTTATCTCCATTGGGTGAGAGAACCACAGCACCATTCCTAGGACAGGGAATAAAAGAGAGAACAAACAGATTTGTGGGGAAGGTAATGAGTATAAGGTTACAAGATTTTGAGATTAAGATATCTGTGGGACCACCAAATGGAGATGTCTAAAAAGCAAATAGAAACCGAGTACAAGAGTCCAATCTAGAAATACAGAATAAATCATCTGCTTGAATCAGTTTTTAAAGTCCCAGGTGTGAATTAAATTGCCCAAGGGAGGGTGTGTAGAGAAAGAAGAGAAGTCCACGATGGAACCTTGGGGAACCAGTCCTGAAGGGCCAGGTGGAGGGAAAGGAGTCCTTTGGAAGCTGAGAAAGACCAGCCAGCGGGGCTGAAGGAGACCAGGAGATGATATTATAATAAGAATACCACAGAAATCATGTGACCATAAGTTTGATGGGGTAGGGCTAGGTACAATGTCTGTGTATTCTTACTGCTGAGCATGTGGCAGCTCTTAAATATTTGTAGAGACTGCAGGGAGTGGCAAATGTTGTCCAGTGATGCATCATCAAATACAATAAACACTGAAAGGCACGATCAAGCTATAGCTCAACAATCCTTTGTGGGGGTGGACGGTCGGGCCCCCTACTCACGAGAGGGGAGAGTCCTGAGGATGCCCTTCCCTGACACCTTCTCCACCCACTGGGAGCAAGGCCTGGCCTCTCCTTCCTCCGCAGAGACATTGGGAATAGGTTTCAGAGGATGGGATATTTTCTCAGAATCCATGGAAAGTTTTGACACAAGGTTAGAAAAGTGATAAGCTGCAAATATGAGTTGGCTCAAATACCAGGGAGCACCCTTGGTGAGAACATGAGGTCTTAGAGACCTCATGATGCTCAGAGAGGAAGCAAAACCCTGGTAAAGACTCCTGGAGCCAAAGACTGAGGAAGCCTCTGAGCCAGCTACCTGGGAGGAGTGGAGCAGGCAGCTGCCAGGGTATGAGTGTGTGCGAGTGTGTGTGTGTGTGTTTGGGGTAGCGGTGAGGGGGAGGTGGGAGAAAAAGAGCTACAGATTTTGGCAGTGCAATTTTAAAGTTACTGCTTAAGATAGCAAAACAAGGCTAACAACATTATCAACTATTTAAATATATGATATCTCAAGAATGCATTGTATTTGGGAAATTCCAGAGGTGTAGTTCAGCAGACTGCACTATAAGATAACCTTAGGGTGACTGTGGCAAGACTATAGTAACTAGAAAATGTTTTACCCTGAGCTAAGACTCAAAATGGTCCCGGTGATGTTTTACCAATCAATCAACAAATCTCTATTGACTAAGGTTACCCTATTGAATCAGTTGTGAAATGAGGGCTTTATTAAACATTTATGAAAATGGGCTATTTTTACTATGGTAGCAACAGTTCTGCCCTCGTTTTAATTTTACTCCATTTAGTTTGGAAATTTAAATGTTCTGCTTTATTTAGTTTTCTTTTGCAACTTACTTGGCTTTTCCTGCCTCAAATTCCAATTGAACTCAAATGAGAACTCTTTTAAAAAGAACTGCAGAGGGAGGAGATGAGGAAAAATCTGGTCTAATGATGTACTATCATCTTTGGAAGGAGAAGGGAAACAAGCTACCTCCAGACCTATTATTTTCAGAGGCTATTGAAGCCAGAGAAACAGGCTCCTCTTGAAATGGTGCTGTGTAAAATGCCTATCTGTTTGTGGATCATTCTCTCACTGATCACTTACAGCTTAACTACCGGGAAAAATCAATGAGAGAGGCAAGGTCATTCGGCATCAGGTTATCTGCCTGAGTGGGAGGGTAGGCCACAGATAGGTGCTGGGCTTTGCTTCTGCTCCGTAGCTGCTCCCTGACTGACCCTGGACACATCAATCCCTCTATCTCAGCTACTATAGCTACAACACAGATGTGGGAAGGCAGCACAATCCGTCTACACAGAACGTGAACCCTCAAGTACAAGATGTCACTCCCGGGGTCCTGGGGCAACTCTGATAAGTCATCCTCTTCTGGTAGAATTTATAAGAACCGAGTTTTCCCTTGTCATGTTTCCTCTTTCATGTCCTTGAGCAACATATTAGGTACATGTCAGATACTATGTTCTGCAATGTTAATATACATCGATTAGTTTTATATACATGATTCATTTGGAAGGACAACCACGTCACTTGAGTTGTTACAGATGAGGAAATGAGCCTCAGAAAAGTGTGTGTCGAGTTGCTGGTGAGTGGTAGACCCTGCCCTTTCTGCTAGACCAGCCGTCCTCTGTCTTAGCTCCTCGCTAGAAACATCTGGAGACCATTAAAGACATAATAACTGTACAACACCCAACCAATGCCTGGGCCCTCCCCAGACTAGCTGAATCAGACTCCAGGGCTTCCTTTTTTCTAAAAGCTCCCCGGGCAATGCTAATATTCAGCTCTGCTTGAGAACCACTGTATTAGACCATGCTACCTCTCCAAAATGGGAGGTGAAAACAAGAAAAAGAAAAGAAAAGGAATGAGACTAACACTTATTGAGCCCCTACTACATGCCACATGCTTAATCTTATCTACTCCTCCCAGCAGCTGGAAAATGGGTCCCCTTTTACAGTTTTGGAAATTTCTCAATTAATTAACCAGAGAGGTTAAGCAATTTCTCCAAAGTCTCAGAGCTCGTAAGTAGCAAAAAGGAGATTTAAGCCTGGGCTTGTGTTCGTGTTACTGTACCACACGGCTAAGAAACATACCTCTGGCCCACACTGAGGACTCAAAAGAAATCAAGCCAGATATAAGAACTGGAACTTGGAACAAGTTAGAATTTCAGGAGAAAGAAACAGTTATAGAAGGTTTCCAAGGAGAACAGTAAGGCAGAAATACTTGAGAGGGGAGAGAGAAGCATGCTACATCAGATAAGGGAAAGAAACAGGAAAAAAAAAGAGAGATAAAGAGTGAGAAAACACTTATGTTATACTTACTATCCTAATTCTCACAACTCTCTGCAGTGGGAACTATTATTATCTCCCTTCCACAGATGAGAAAACTGAGACCCAGTGAGCTTAAGCAACACCATTAGGTCACAGCTGGTAAGTGGCATCACGTGGATTCAAAACCTGGATCCCGGGTCCAAATGCCCAACCACGCCTTGTTTACACTGACCATTACTTTTCAAAGGAAAAGAAAGAGAAAGGAAAAGCAAATAGGAGGTATTTTGTTTAGTGGTCCAAGTGGGCACCTTACGTGCATTGTCCTGTTGGGTTGCTTCAGCATCCTTGTGAGGTGAATACTCCAGCTTGCGTTAAGAAAACTGAGAGTCACCTTGGTCAAAAGATCTTGAGTAAGGACTCAGCAAAACTGAAGCAGTAGAGTTAGTATTCAAACCTGAATTCAGCTAACTCCCAACCCATGTTCCACAAGAACAACACTGGAGTCAGAAATAGTATTTTTAAAGGCCAAAAAACACAGCACACAGAGCTCTCAGAAGGAAAACACACAAAATGGGAGAGGATTGAAATGGATTTAATTATGTTGATTGGAAATTGGGATATGACTGAATGAGGAAATATTTTAATTTTGTTTGGCCAGCAAAGAACTGTAAATAGGCAGCAGAAAGTGGGGTTTGGAAATAAACATACTAAACAAATGCCAGATATTCTTATCTTTGCTGGTTATTTTGAACTTAGGCACAATTATACTGAACAGAGAGTAAATAACCTGTCTGTGTTAATACAAGTGCTTCCCTAATGCTCACCTGGGACTATAAAGCACTGCAGAAAGGTCCCATTTGATTGCATCTGACCTTGAAAACTCACTGAAATCACTTTCTTTGATCACTTCTTTCACTCTATAACTCTTTAGCACTATAAATTCAATTTTTAATTGAAATTACTTTTGAAATTATACAATAATACTGTATATGCTTTTATTAAAAGAAAGTTTGAGAAACTAGGCATAAAAATAAAAAAAGATAAGCCCCTATAACCACTATCACTAGCTAGTGAGTAGTCTTCCAGGTCTTTGTATGCATATGCCAACATAAATGTCAGTATTATCAAAATAATTTTTTGCCCAACTATGATTAAATTCTTTGTTGTGATAAATAGTCTTCCGTATTCTGTTCATATAGGAGTTGGAGGAAGACTTTTTTTAAAACCAAAATTCTTACAGTTCAGGCCTAAAAAAAAGTATAAGGCAGAAATATCATTTTAAATGAGAGTTGAAATATTCTTTTCTCAAATTGGAGTGAGAAATAGAAGGATTTTGCACCCCCTCAAAACTCCTCTTATGGCCGTACATAGAATCAGCATTCAACTAGTAATTCTAGAATGAATGAGAAATTGTCCCCTTTCAGGGTGGTTTTAGTTTGTGTTAAATAGTGTCAAGAATAGGCCGGGCGCGGTGGCTCACGCCTGTAATCCTAGCACTCTGGGAGGCCGAGGTGGGCGGATCGTTTGAGCTCAGGAGTTCGAGACCAGCCTGAGCAATGAGCGAGACCCCACCTCTACTAAAAATAGAAAGAAATTATATGGACAGCTAAAAATATATATAGAAAAAATTAGCCGGGCATGGTGGCGCATGCCTGTAGTCCCAGCTACTCGGGAGGCTGAGACAGGAGGATCGCTTGAGCTCAGGAGTTTGAGGTTGCTGTGAGCTAGGCTGACACCACGGCACTCACTCTAGCCTGGGCAACAGAGTGAGACTCTGTCTCAAAAAAAAAAAAAAAGAATAATAGAAACACATGTATCCAAAGGTAAATGTTATGGAGTACTCCAAAGAAAATAACAAATTTTTATTGTCACCTATTTTGGACTATTCAAGCCACAATTCACTTGCATTTTTACTGCAAGTGACATATAAAATTAGCTCCCCTCACTTTTTACCATTTTTGAGTCTTTGAGACTTTGCCTCATCATTTGTCACATTTCATGCGTGTATATTCTGTTCTCCCAAATGAATTACAAGCTCTGCAAGCAAAGAGAGGTTTCTTTTGATTTCTTCTGTATTTTCCCCAGCATCTGGCACATGCTCTGCACACAGTACATGTTAAATAAATGTTCATTGACCTTACTGAATATTTTGACTATATTAGTTTGCTAGGGCTGCTGTAACAAAGTACCACAGACTCAGTGGCTTAAACAACAGAATTTTATTGTCTCACAGCTCTGGAGGCTGGGAAGTCTGAAATTGAAGTGTAAGCAGGGTTGATTCCTTCCAAGGGCTGCAAGAGAGAGTTTGTCCCAGAGCTCGCTGGTAGATGGCCGTCTTCTCCTTGTATCTCTTCATGTCATCTTCCCTGACGCATATCTATCTCTTTGTCCAAAATTTCCCTTTTTGTGAGTATACAAGTCAAATTGGATTAGGGCCCACCCCAATCACTTCATCTTAACTAACTATATCTGCAGCTACCCCATTTCCATATAAGGTCAGATGCTGAGGTACTTGGGGTTAGGACTTCAACATATGAATTTGGGTGGCATACAGTTAAACCCATAATACTGATCTTTCACCAAATCATAAAACTTCAGAGGGAAAAGAGGCTTTAAAAATCATTAGCTAGCCTGCACGATAACCTGAACCTCCTTTACCCCAAGCCAACAAGAGCTTTCAGAATTTTAACCATATTTTTGGCAACAAGATTTTAGGGTTGTTTTTGTTTTTTAATGCTTGTCTGTGTTCTTTCCAGAATGGTTCCCGCTGCCTAAGCCTCAAAGCCTTCAGATTGTCTGGAACAGGTGAGCACTGGCCTGGGAAGTCATCTTTAAGCAAGTTGAGGAAACAGTTCCCTGGACCTCAGTCCCTGAACAACAGCCCCTGAGCACCTCTATCTGGGGCCCAAAGCCCCAGGAAGATGCCTCTTGGAGAGCCAGCCCCCTGCAAGTCTGTTGGTTTTTCTCTATGAACCATTTTACTTGCAGTGAGTTTGGTCATTAAAATTGTTTTGTGTCCCTCAGCCATGCCCCAGGCCCTGAGAACGAGGGAATGTTGGCCTGCAAGAAAACCTAGTGGGTTTATTATTCTCTGACACAGAGAAACCAACTAACATCATTGAGTGGCTATTTGGGGGGGTGGGGGGAGCTTGATTCATGGAGGTCATGCTTTCCCAGGCCCTCTCTACGCAGTCTCGGCTCAGACCAGGGCAGACTTTTATTACCAGCTTTCAACAAATCCCTAGTTTCTTTTGCAAAGTAAAACAGATAATAGAGACATTCCGGGAATAGTTAGCTAACTAAGCTGTGCCAGGCAACCTCAGGGCTCAGAAGAACTCAGTGTTTTCGGACAATGACCAATTACAATAACCAGTATTATTTGATCTGAGAGTAATTAGCCGAGCCTCTGTTCTTTTTGCTTCAGTGAGGAGGCAAAAAGGGCAGTGAGGAAAACATCAGAGACAGGGGAAACGAGCTCAAATGTCAAAGAAAAACACACTCGTGCAGGTGGGGAGACGTGGAAGAGTTTCACCGGCCAAGATCCTAACTGAACATTTGAACATTGTTCCTTCCTGAAAATGTGGTGTAGTTTAACTTAACCAAATGTTGTCTGATTCCTCCATACTTACTGTTCATATGCTTTAAGCAGTCTCCACGTGGAGTGAATACCAGGGTACAGAGTGAACTAGGTCAGGAACATAAAACTACGCACTAGCAAAGGATCTTCTACGGGGAGGGACAGGTCACCCAGGATGCCCGCACACTCCACTCTTATTTTCAGAAACACTGATATAACCCAAAACTCTCCATTATTTTGGAGACAGGTTCCAGGGAACTGCTGTTTATCACTTCATTCAGGATGTACAAACTCTCTCTTGCCAGCATGGTCTGGCTCCCTAACCCCTAGCTAGAGATACGTGGATTTTAGCGCTGCTCTGTGGCTTTCATTTCATTATTGGTTTCCAAAATAAATGGCAACTCCAAACCTGCAAACCACCTTAATACTCACCACAGCTCCTGTGGTGAGTGTTGTAGGACAGTTTCTCTGATGTTTCTTCCTGGTGTTGGCTGTGTTTCTTATTGTGGACATCTGCTTTACCATGTCCTAAACTGAGAACATTAAAAAAAGTGCCTATTCTGTCTCTGCCCCTTTCCTCTTCCTATGGATCTGGAGGGGAAAAAAAACAGTCCAGTTGGGCTCATGGTGACCAGCCTGTCCTACACCTGGGAAGTCAATGGCAGCACTGCGTATAGCATATTTTTATACTCAGAGCCGGGCTGTGCTAGGAAATCAAAACTGTCATCTCGGACCTCTGAGAAAACCAGATTTTAGGTATGTGTAGTGATGGGTTAGTAGATGGTGTTTTATATAACCACAAAGCTTGATTTTCATTTTTTCTTATTGTTTGTGTTTCTATTCTGAACTTTTAAAATTAAAGGTAGAAGTCCTGGCACCTAGACCATCTTTTAGGATCTATACACAATCTTAATTCTTTTTATGACTTTTATAAGCAATGGGTGCTGTGGTAATTTAGGTTGGCTGGAACGAATTTATAATCCTTGCACCCAGGGGTGGGCATTCTCCTAGGCTGCTGGTGAAAATGGGAATTGGTGCAGCTCTTCCAGCTGACAATATAAGTCAAATATTAATACTTTAACATGTTGTATACCCTTCAACCTAGGAATTTTAATTCTAAGAATTTATCCTAAGGATATAATTGCACAAGTACATGAAAATTTCTCTCTGAGGGTATTTATTATAGCATGATTTTAATAGTACTACCCCATCCCAACAAAAGAGTGACCAACTCAGATAAGAGACTGGCTATATAAAATATGGTATGCCCACATAATGAGATGCTATGCAGCCAGTAAAATTATGTTTCAGAAGGCTATTCAAAGTCATGGGAACATGATCAAGATAGTCAAGTAGAAAAGTATGTTATAACGACTACATAGTTATATGATATGATCCCATTTTTTCTTGTTAAACAAAAAATATATCTGTGTAAAAATAAAGGATTGAAGGAAAAAAACGAACACTAAAGCAATGGTGATTATCTTTGAGTGAAGGAGATTATCTCAGAGTGATGAAATAGTTTTAATTTTCCTTCTCTGCATTTCTAGGTGTTCTAGAATAAGTATGTATTATTTTGACAATGGAACACTTCTCACTTCTTGAAATGTTACTAGAAGGAGTGGTTTATCACAGGATTTTTTGTCTTTAATACAGACTCTCATTAATTGGGTGGATGGGTTCCCCTAACTCTGCAAGACACTCCTGGTGTGTTTAGTGGTTAACATCACAAGCCTAACAATATTCATTAACATTTAGCCTATATGGAAACGTGCTGGTAGGCAAATTAGCACTTGTGATGTTCATTTTTCATACCAACTTCCATTTCGAAAGTAGAGGACGAAACCAGTGGAGAATTATTCCACATGTGTTAGAGGTAGTGGCAAAGTGTAGAAATGTGACAATAAAGGCAATGGGTAGCAAGCAAGGTTGTAGGTAGCAGGGTGAAGAAGAATGATATAAACGTGAAAGGTGTCAGTAAATCAAAATTCGTGCCCAAGGAAGCAACATTTGTATTCCTCAGCCTCTTTTCTCAGCTCCCAAATACCAGTGTGATGTGCAGTAGCAAGGCGGTGATCACTGGGGCGCTTGGCAAAGGCCCAGATCTAGTGGTCCTACTACCAGGGCTGCCAGGGAAGGCTTACGTCCAGGAGGTGTGGAGGTGGCTGATACAGGGGACACCAAACTTGGCTCGCGGGTAGGGGAGACTTCATCTGTCTACTTTGTCTTGGTCACCACCTCTGCCAGCTAAGGAGAAGGAAAAGTGGTGTGTGACAGTCGTAGTTCAGAGGCTGTGAGATTGGAGCAAATCTGGAAACTACTAGAAGCCCTGATGCAACTGTGTGGGAAGGATGAGGGGAGGCTCTGTTAGTTGAAGTGGAAAGGCCTAAAAAAGAAATCTTTATATGACTGATCAGTACCTACTCTTCTTTCTTTCATTTGTCTGGTTACAAAAAATGGCCTGTTCTTATAAGAAATGTGGCTCCCCTAAGGCCCCCCAAAGCTCCATCCAGCCTTTCCTGGCTTCCCTGGACACTCTACATAAACATAGTCTAAATAGTAACAGCATGCGTGCCGTGCTAACACAGTGTAACACAGGTCCCTGGCCTTCTCTGTCGAGTCAGATTGCAGCACCTAAGCCCCCACTGCAGGGCAGGTCTGGAGCTGCCACTGTTCTGGGCAGTGGAGTGGGGGAGTGTGCTGAGAGACAAGTCGCTGATTGGGGTGGGGAGGGGCATCGCTCCACACTACCACCACCACCTACCCACTGCCCCCTCCACACACCGGAAATTCATACTTAACCAGAAAGCCTGAAGACTGCAGAAAGTAGATTCAGGCCCCAATTTTGGCACAGGACCCACCCCACCACCCAATAATGTGGGTGGACCAGCTAAAAATGTTTTCATGAGATTTTCCCTGAATCTCCTTCCAGACTGTTTCCAGGCTCACTAATAGTGATTTGTACCCCCAAACCTCTATTTCATGGGCCTGAAAAACTTCTGCCTGGACAGGATACCCTGGATGGAGAATATACCTTACCTGCCTGTCGTTCCTCAGGCCACAGGTAATGAGCAGGCCTCCCCACTGGATTCCTTTTTCTCTTAACTGGCCTGGAAATTTGCAAGGACTGGGGGTTTGCAAATTTCCTTTCTATCTTGTCTATGAAGCAATTATTCCTGAGTTTTAGGGTAGTTGTCTGTTTGGAGAAACCGTTTTATGTCATGGGAATCGGATACCTGAAAGTTTCTTATGCAAATATCATGCAAAAATTAGGCAAATTACTATTCTGGGCCAAGACTTCCAGCATCCCTGCATCATTGCACCTGGAAGGGAAAGAATATCTTGCTCTTTCTTGCTTTAAGCCAGTATGTGTACTTGACATTAAGTAAGCCCATCTATTTTTCCTTAATTGGGGATTTGCTAAGGTATTTCATGGCCATGCAACTTAATTCTGAAAGTCAGACCTCAGCCCTGTGGTTAATTGCCTTCTGGGATCTGAACAGCTTTCCCTCTTGTGGTTTTCCACTTGTCAGCGTATCTGTGGGTTGTAGAGATGGGTGCACTTAAATGATTGGCACTAGGTTGGCGAAGACCTTTAAACATTGTAAGTAAATAGAAAACATGGAGGTCCGCAAACCACCCTCCCCAGCTTCCTATCAGGCCCCTCTCCCTTTCTTTGTCCTGGGCCAGACAACTAGCCTTGATTCCCTTCTTTAAAACTCACTCTTCTCCCTCCCAGCCCAGGGTCCCTCTGTTGGCAATGCCTGCCCCTTGCCTGCCCCCAAGTCTTCAGCTCTGAGCTCACAGGCCACTTCCTCAAGAAAGCCTTCCCTGACCACCTCCTGCTGCCATTCCAGGTCAGCCATCAGGGCTGTCTTAGTTCAGGCTGCTATAATAAAAGACCTTAGACTGGGTAATTTATAATCCAAGTGAATTTATTTCTCACAGTTCTGGAGCCTGGGAAGTCCAAGATTAAGGTGCCAGCAAATTGGGTGTCCGGTGAGAGCTCTCTGATTCACAGATGGTGCCTTCTTAACTGTGTCCTCACAGGGCAGAAAGGGCAAAAGAGCCCCCTCAAGCCTCTTTTATGAAGGCACTAATCCCATTCATGTGGCCTCCACCCTCATAACCTAATTGCTTCCCAAAGGCCCCACCTCCTAATACCATCACTTTGGTGATTAGGTTTCAGTGTAGGAATGTTGGAGGGACACAGATGTTCAGACCACAGTAGGGGCCGTCTCTTCACAGTTGTACTTACACACTTGTGTGATAAGTTGATAAGTGACTGTCTCCTCTACTAGACTAAGCTGCCAGAGACAGAGTCTTGCTCTGTATCTCCCAGAGCCAACCACCTACTAGCACATAGTAGTTGCTCAATAAATGGATTTGCTCATCTCCAAATATATAATTCAATATGAGGTCAGCTCGAGGACTTGTCTTTACTATGATTTGGACACTTAATTGTCTTTCTTCCTCTGCTCCACTTCAGGGGAACCAAGAGAGCTTCTTAACTAATAACTCTGGGGGCTGAGCTTCAGAAACGCTGTAAATAAGCATATTTTCTGCCTAACTTCACCCTCCAGAATCACCTCTCTCCCTCTCCCTGCCCAAGATTCTGTGCTTGCCACCCCTGGAGTCCAGAGACCGGAACATTTTCAATCAGGCTTTTCTGCTTGGTTGGGGCTGTTGTGTCCCTCCAAGAAGTATCCTTAATAATATATTTCTGCTTCTATAATTGTACTTCTGTGCCTTTTATGTGTCCACGATGCCAGAGACACAGTGGAGGGCAGGGGAGCTTAGTAGTAGAATGCCAAGCGTTTTCTCCTTCTTCTTAAGTAATAGCAGGGGTGAGCATTTTTGTATGGGGGTTATTTTCCCACTTACCTTCAACTTTAGTAATTCCCAGGAAAATGCCACTTAAAACATTCTTCTAAGGCAAGCCATCTCCTTTCTTTACTTTTTGCTTTTCTCCCTTTAATTTTTCAGAAGGGAGGCTGCTAGAGAAACACAATTTTTCTCTCTCACTTTTCCAGGCTGGGCAGAGTTCCTGAAGCTGAAGACCTGGCCTCGCAAATGCTGAGAGGCTTTCCCCGAGACCGTGTCTCTGCACAGGAGGCACTTGTGCACGATTACTTCAGCGCCCTGCCGTCGCAGCTGCACCAGCTTCCTGACGGTGAGTGTGTGTGTGTACGTATGTGCTAAGTCTTGGTGTCATAAGTGTCTTCTCTCAACACTGGAGAATCATAGCATTTGCACCCAGGAGTGAAGTTAGAGATTGATTTGCCTGGGAGAAGCAAGATGGGACCCAGTCTTGCCTGAGTTTTGCATGAGATTCTCTCAAACTCTAAAGCACTGGTGGGAAGAGGTGACAAGGACCTCCTTGTAATGATCTGATCATTTCACATATCCATACATACACTTAGAAATGGGACGAGGTGAAAGTTGCCTCTGGGTTGTTTGCTTTAGCTACCATCTGCTAGGAGAAGCAAAACCAAAGTTTCTAACAAGGCCCTTCTCTCTTTCCATGGAGAGTAAGATGATCGGTGACATGGATATGTCATGAGAGGAGAGCTGGGCCCTCCTTGATTGGTAACATGATGCTGCAGAAGGAAGCGCCGCCGAGGTGGGGCACTGGGGGAGGGCAGCGTCCCCCAGGCTGGCCACCCGCTGGAAACGCAAGTTACCCTGAAATCAGCCTTTGCTACCTGGGCCTGAACTCATCCTCCAAATCTAAAGTATGCTGAGGGATCATGCAGTCAAAGCTCTCCTTTTGTTTCTAGAACACGGGCAGGAAAGGCTACAGGAGGATGTGGGCAGTGTGGTCATGGGAGGACTGTCCTTAGGTGGAGCTTCTGTGAAAACATCCACCATTCAACCGAAAATAGTTTTTAGAAGTCCTAAGCTGGAGGAAAAAAAAGCTAAGGAGGAGGGCCTAAGGGCTCGGCCTGGGAAGAGGGGACTGGGAGAGGGTGGGGGAATGGGGCGGGGACACAGTGGGGTGAGGACAGGGTCAGGGCCAAGAGCTACTGTCCAGGAGGCGTAGACACAGTCTGGCAGACCTGGCAGGGTTTGGATCTAGGACGCTGTCCTGCAGCAAGACAAAGCTCTTGGTTTAGGACTTGTTGAGGTATTTTCTTATTAAAGTGAATCATTTAGAATCTCCAAAAATAACCATAGTTGTACAACTGGGGTTAATGTCTTACTTAACCCTGAAAGAAGAGTCAGTCATTAGTATTTATTAACTTGCCGTTAAGTGTCAAGAACTTATTAAGTGCTATAAAAAGTTGAGGAAAACAAGAGGCTTGTCCTTGGCCTCAAGGATCTTACGGAGTGGGAGGAAAAGAGGGTGAAGAAGAGGAAACAGGGCGCCCTCGTGCACATATCAGCACAAATCACATCCAAGAAGCCAAAATCTGTGTGTAATCAACTGCAGATGTGCAGAGACCACGTGGAAGAACTAGAATACTTCGAGTGAGATGGATTGGACTAGAGGTGACCCTGAAGTAGACTTTGGAAGGTGGGAGGGACACGCTTTGGCATGTGGCTAGGACAAAAGAGGCTGCGGGCCACCCTACAATTCTCCCTCCCTTCCTTGTACGTCTGCCCCTTTTCAGCCGCACCACCCACCTTCCCAGCCCAGTCAGTCCCCTCCTCCCGGGCCGACGCCCTGCACCCTTCCTTCTTAGCTTTCTCCTCTCAGGCTTGGGACTTCGAACTCTCCCACTTCATGCAAGTGCACACACTTGAGTATGCACACACACACACACACACTCCCTTGTCTTCACTTAAACTTCCACGTTGGCCCTTGTCCTCCAGGGTCTGTTATGCTACATACTGAGAATCACTGTGAATCTTCAAAGTTTTCTCTAGGCACCAGCTCTGCCCGACGAAGGGTAATTAGAAAGAAATAATCAACTGTCCAAACCAATGTGTTGTTAGAAACTTGAGTTTTGATTCTTCCTAGCTGATCCGAAGCAAAGCCACCAACAGAGGAGCTCCAGTGCATGTATGTCTAGGGGGTGCTATGTGTGTCTGTGTGTGCACGGGTGTGAGAGAGAACGATCTGTATTCCTTCTCTGTTCACCCAGTCACAGAGCCCAAATCTACTTTGACACTTTTAGAAAAATGAAAAGATGGAATCTTGCAGGAGCCTGCCTGCACTGGGGGGAGATGAGGAGTGCTCACAGCAGGAGGGAAGTTGACTTTTCTTTATACATATAGGGGTTTTTCCATGCAGAGTTTAAATTATGCCTGATAAAAGGAGTTTCGTGGATGTTTCAGTTCTTTCAAATTCTCCTGGCTTCCTCCCAATTAAATGAGGTTTGTCAAAGCCACAGGGCTCTGCTGCTGCTGCCTCGGCGGACAAGCACTTCCTGCAGCGACATCTCGAATCCCCGAGGGAGAAGATGAAAGGGCCGGCGCCAAGAGACGGGGAAGGGGGGGACTGGGTGTGTGTGTGCCTGTATATGTGTGTGTGCTTGCGCACGCATGTGCACACTCCTGTGTATGTGGATGCTGGGGGCTGGGGTGTAGAAATACTTACAGAAGCAGACTGACAGTTAAGACAAGGAAGAGTAGACAGGAAAAGGAAATCTACCAGGGAAGAAAAACAGAGGAAGAGATAGAAGCATCTGGGGCCAGTTTGTGCACCTTCACGACAGTGGCCCTCACCAAGGGCACGTCACTACTAAGGGATGCATTCCCTCGGCCTGGCAGTGCCAGCCTGATCTCTCATTGCCCCTGGCAATGAGCTTTTATTAAAAGCCTCCTTTGCAGACTGAGAGCACCAGCAGGTAATCACAGTTCCCAACCTTCAGGGACACAGAATCTCCATCCCAGAGGAGGGCTGCCCCAGACATGAGAATTGTGCAAAAATAAGACATGCTCCTATGAGTGATATGTAAGGAGAGTTTCTCTACCATAATTATGCAAGAAATTTTGCTCTCTGGTGGCATTTCAGTATGGAATCATTTAGAGGCTTATATTTATATCATTTTATTATTCTGGTTGCAGGATAACAGAGTTGTCACTTTAAAATATATTCTGTTTCCCCTTTGATCTGGAATATGCCACCTCTTATTGTCTGCCCTCTGAAGAAGACAATTGAAGCATAAAACCTGTGACTGGGAAATGTGTGGAGAGGGGAAGGACAGCCTAAATCCCAGGGGAAGAGTGGTACAGAAATTCTCCACAAAATGCAAGAATTGTCCCCGTCCATCCGTGTCTATTTTCATGAAGCTGAGAAGTCCTGAACAACATTTTCCCTAGGTTGTGGCAGTAAGCCTAGAGCCAGAGGCAATTTATCAGGGAGTTATTTGCCATGAAAACCAGGAATTCCAGGATTAGTTCCCTTTTGGAGAGCCCTCCTAAGTGGAAAAGTGTGAATATTAGAATGGCAAGCACGTGGGAACTTCTGCCAAGTTCTGACATTTTCCCTTATTGACTCATGAACACCTGAAGAAACACTTGTTGAAGGAGAAATTATTGGTAGTCCCTCTCAAAACACGTCCAACAGCAAGCTAATTGCTTTTGCAGATGGCCAGGGAGCGGTTCTTCCCACTCAGACACCGGCTTACGGCCACACTTGTGGTCCTCATGGCTGAGCCAGCAGTGCAGGACGTCAGCTGGGGCAGCTAGGACCTAAAATTAGGCCCTTGGCAACTCTCTAATCTTAGCTGCAGGTTCAGCTTCTTCATTTAATTCCCTTTGCCCTCAGCATGAACTTGGGCTCTGCGAAAGGAACACTGTTTAATGATTTGGGGATGGGGGGAGGAGAAAATCATTAAGCTGCCCCTTCTAGAAACTGGCTCCACTCCGTTCATGCAGGAAGCCTTCCAAATGTTACCCTTGGAAAGTTAAGACTGATTTTGGAACCTAGCCATCTTGAACTACAGACACTGATCCAGAAAAGTATTTTTTATCTGGGCAGTAAATGCCACGTGATTTAAGAGTCTGGTCCTTAAGCCACGGTCCTTGATCGTCAGGACATCAAAGGCAGTCTCTCTCTCTCTCTCTCTCTCTCTCTCTCTCCCTCGCTCTCTCTTTCTCTCTGGGTTGGTCCAATTTTGCGAGCCAAATCTCATGCTTAAGTCTCCCATTCTTCCTGGACTAAATCCCCTTCTCTTTTAAAACAGGTTTTAACATCTTCGAAAAAAAATTTTTAAATTTAAAAGCTTGTCATTGTTTCACAAGTAATTTTTCAAAAACAATGTACCATAGGCAACATTGTTACTGTATACTTATATACACAGAGGGATGGAAGACGGCAGGGCATTTATACCTGTACCGTTCATCACACCACCCTAATATCCATACTCTGATAGATAGGTCTCACTCATATTGCCCTATTAAAATCTGAGTAATATTTTGTTTTGCTCCCATAGAAGAACTTCAGGCCTTCTTTGAACATCATCTCCTTGTTATATTTAAAAATCCCTCTGCTATCACTTCCCCAAAACCACTTTTTTTTTTTTTTTTTTTTTTTTTTTTTTTCCGAGACAGAGTCTCACTTTGTTGCCCGGGCTAGAGTGAGTGCCGTGGCGTCAGCCCAGCTCACAGCAACCTCACACTCCTGGACTTAAGCGATCCTCCTGCCTCAGCCTCCCGAGTAGCTGGGACTATAGGCATGCGCCACCAGGCCCGGCTAATTTTTTGTATATATATATTTTAGTTGTCCATATAATTTCTTTCTATTTTAGTAGAGACGGGGTCTCACTCTTGCTCAGGCTGGTCTCGAACTCCTGACCTCGAGCGATCCACCCGCCTCGGCCTCCCAGAGTGCTAGGATTACAGGCGTGAGCCACCGCGCCCGGCCCCCAAAACCACTTTCTAGGCAGAATTACCTTAACCTTTTTTTTATTTCCAAATATAAATTCTGTTTATCCTACTTCTTAGTTATTTCATTGTTCCATTCTGGATCTATTCCAGTTATTCTGCATGTCTCTGAGACTATGGTGCAGCATAGACTTGAATTTCTAGCATATTGGGAGAATTATGTTCCAGTTCATTCACTGAAGATTTATTGAGTGTCTATTAGGTGTGATATTGAAGAACAGAAAAGTGAATTGGTTATGGACCCTGTCTTCAAAGCGCTTACAATCCTTAAGGAAATGAGACAAGTATATCAACAGCTGCAGATCAAGAGCACATATCAAGTGCTCCGAGTGTTCAGAGGAGGTAAAATTAACTCCAGCTATGGGGCCCAGCATGATTTTGTGAGCTGGTCTTGAAAGATGATGGGTCCGAATGGTTGAGGAGGAAGGGCACCCAAGGAGAGAAATGTCTTCCTCCTCTTCATACTGTGTAAGATCATTCTGAAATTTTTTTTCTTTTTAATATCAGTGGCATGATCTTAACTCATTTATCAGGGTAGTTTTATTCCTTATAGTTGTATGTCCTCTTGCAACAATTAAACATTCTTTAACCTGTACTAATGAAGCTTAGTTTAGCTCTTTGTAAGCTTCCACATGGTTTCGAACCTATTCTGTTTGTTGCTTTTATTGTCTAGTCTATTCAAAGTTTAACCAGACTGTTTTGTCGTTCTATGAGGCCAGGTTTCAGGGGCTGGAGATGATGGGAAGGAGGGAAGGAAGATTCTCAGCCAGGTGTCTTGACTCTGTGCTGCTCCTTGGAGTTTGTAACATAACTCAGACCACTCTCTCAACCTTTTGAATCCTCCATTTATCAGTACTTGAGAAGCAAGACATTAAGAAGCCAATTTGGAAGTGACCCCTATAACACACTTCTTCACTTTCTGTGCTTAAAGTTGTCCTAATCCATCCAATACATTAGAGGAGATGCTGGGTTGAGACATGGTTTGTGGTGTTGCATATCATTGTGATGCTGGATAAAGTCCCTCAGCCCAACCAAGCCCTTAAGTTAGTTGAATTTGTTAGCATCATGAGCTGAAACAGTCTGCGAGTAAAGATAAACCATTCAGAAAAGAATTAGAGACCCTTAGAGTGGGAAATGATCTTAAATATTTATTCCATACCTTCATTATTTAGATGAGTCACTGACACCCAGGAAAGTATAATAGTAGCTACCTTTGATTGCACATATATGTGCTTTACATAAATTCTCATTCAATCAGTATACTAATTGGTGAGGCTGGAATTATTCTCTTCACATTACAGCTTTTAAAATTGGAACTGAAAGAGTCTAATTGCTCAAAGTTAAACAGTTAGTAAGTGGTAGAGCCAAGATTTGACTTCAAATCAGACTCCCAAGCTACAATCTTCCCACTATTCATTGCTCTTGCTAAAGATCACGTAGGAACTTGATTGCAAACCCAGGATTAGAACCAAGATCTTGGTGCCCAGTCCTGTGCTCTTTCCACTGTCTCATGCACTGGGTTTAATTTAAAACCTTCCTGGGAAAGATTCCACACGACCCCAGGTAATATGTTTAATATCTCACAACTAAGGGGACTCAGTTTTGTGTTGAATAGAGACTCATGCCCCAGTACCACCAGTCTCTTCCTCAATGCTATCTTAGCTTCTGTTCTTTTTTTTTTTTTTTTGTAATAATGTACACAATAACCCTTGGGTTTTAAGACTTCTTAATCAATGATAATTGTTTTTGTTTCACTCTATAACTCATTCAATTTTATAAAAAATAAATCAAGCATCGAATGTAAAATGGGACAAAAGCATAAAAAATAGCAATTTATGCAAGAGGAAACAAAAAGAACATACCAACACATGGAATAAATAAACAGCTTTACTAGGGATTAAATGAATACAAATAATTTTTAAATTAGTTATTTTTTTCTTTATTCTAATGACTCCCAGTGTTGGTAGGAGGTTGTGGTAAAAATGATTCTCTGCTGATAGTAGTGTAAATTGGGGCAAGCTTTGCAAAGCATTACAGCACACATATCAGGAGCCATAAAAATGGCCATATCCAGCCAGTCGCAGTGGCTCATGTCTGTAATCCCAGCACTTAGGGAGGTGGAGGTGGGAGGATCACTTGAGCCCAGGAATTGGAGACAAGCCTGGGCAACATAGCAAGACCTCATCACTACAAAAAATAAAAATACTAGCCTGGCGTGGTAGAGCATGCCTGTAATCCCAGCTACTCTGGAGGCTGAAGTAGGAGGATTGCTTGACCCCGACAGCTTGAGGTCACAGTGAGCTATGATGATGCCACTGCACTCCAGCCCAGGCAATAGAGTGAGACCCTGTCTCAAAAAAAAAAAAAAAGAAAAGAAAAGAAAAGAAAAAGAAAGAAAAAAGAAAAAATTGAATAGGGAAAAATCTTCCAAAACCTAGATTAATGAAAATGTTCATTGCAGTATTGTCTATAATTTTTAAAAATTATAAAATAAAAATAAGAGAAATCATTTAAATATTAAACACCAAAGAACCAACTGGACAAATGTTGGTATATTGACTCAGTACATAGTACTACTTAACCATTTTAAATGATAATTAACAGGAGTAGGTAGTATTATAGAAGTATTTGTGCTACAACATGAGCTATAAGAAACTGGAACACAAAATTGCATATTATAATGTACCTGTGAAAATTAAATGTATGTGAAAAAAACTGAAAGGTAGTGTACAAAATAAAAATGCTTTTCTCCTTTAGGAGGATCGTAGGTCATTTGTTTTCCTTTTTCAACGTCTTCTTTGATGTTGGTGTTATATAGTCTTTATTGTTTCAAAGAATAAATTAAAACAAAATGGTACAGGGAACCTCAATTTCTTCATCTGCATGATGGTTTAACACTGGTTTCCTTTACCCTAGATTGACAGAGGTTTATTTTATAGATTTTAACTGATTGAACACAGGGGTTCCTATAAATTCAGTCCTGGGAGAATGAAGGATGGGAGGGAGAGGAAAAAATAAATAGGTACTGATTAAATTTATAAAGAAAGATCATCCGCTTTAATCGGAAATATATATGTGCTGTGCCCATAGTCAGAGTTTTAAGTGCACTCTGTGTTAGTTAGCAACTTCAATTAAAAGTACTGTGTGATCCTTTGGGCTTTGAAGATATGAAGCCTATACACATATACATGAGCTACAATTACCACGTAATCATGAGGATGTGTGCACTCTGAATAATTAAATGCACTAAGCATCTCCAGCTGATGGATTGATGCTGTGTAAGAGCAGTGCAAAAACCACGTGACAAGGGAGATTGCAAGACATTTTGAAATGATAGTTTAATTTCCAAGCTTTTTTATTTTTTTGAACTTGTGCTTTCTCTTTAAGCCATTAGGGGCAAAGTAAAGGAGATTTGATTATCTTGTTTCCTGTGAAAGGTTATTTAGCTCCTCAATCCCATTAAGTCACTTTCTGCACTCCAGTGCACCAAGCCTTCACCAGGTTATCAGCCCAGGAAGAGTAAATGGAGACACTAGGATCAGATTTCCAAAGGAAGGAAAGTTAAAGCAAAGTTTGAAAGGGGTGACAGCCAGCAGCCATGAGCTTAGGAACTCAATTAGACTGAAAAGACAACTATCTCATTATCTCGTTCCGAAATGATCTAAATACATAAGAATCTAAAAGTTTTAAATAAACTTGTCCTGCTGACTGTCTAGATGACTGAATTTCCCTTCTCAAAAAATTTTTAAACACCCACTTTCGTATTTATTTATTCTAAGCGCGAAGCAGCTGCGATAATTATGCTGTCAGATTCAGTAAGCTAATGAGGAGTCACCAGAGTGGAAGGTTTTGCATTTGTGAGGTTGCTGAAGGAGAGCCACTCTACAGCTTTTTCCGTTCTTTCTTTTTCTTTCTTTTTTCCCCTCCTTTTTCTTTTTCTTTTTCTATGAGTTGGGAAGGAGAGTCTGGCAGTCCACGACCAAATTGGAATCCTTTTGATTAACTGGTTGCCTTCCCAGCATGTTCTGCCAGATAATGTGTCTTTCTTTCTCTTTCTCTCTTTCTCCCTCCCTCCCTGCTTTTGAGGAGCTGCTGCTTTTGAGGGGCAAGGAAGCCTGAGGGAAATCCCAGCTTTTCATGCCACTGTCCCCAAGGCAAGAGGATCCTTCTCCCTGAGAGAAGTTCCCAAAATGGTTTGGATTTGTGTTGATTTGAGAGTAATCTGTAAAGTGTACACACTGTTTATTTTAGCTGTTTAACTGTTTAAGAAATGATGAGAGCTAAAAGAAAGTAGAATACGAAATTGCGTATCAGAATGTCCATGTAAAAATGTCTTATGTATATCAAGTGATACGATGGCCCCCCCTTTCCAGCCTAGCCAATATGTAATTCCAAACCCAAGAAGTTAGGACCATAGTTTACCCAGCATCTGAGGCAGAAGTCTAGGTCAAGCGAGGCAGAGCCGGCACTGAAGGTTTATTTCTTCCCTTTGGGTGTGACTAGCTTCCAGCAAACAATATTTTTAAGGCATTTTAGGCTTTTGGTGCAACAAAGATAGAAGCTTCTCTTTTTGTTAAATTGTGAGATATTTTGAGCAACCTGGGTTTATGCAGATTGTAAGCATTGGAAAAGCAATGCCCAAGTGGAAGGATGCCCTAAGCAAGTTTTGTGGATGTGCTTTGGTGACAATGTGGCCGCTGCCGCCTCTTGATGTTTTTCTTAGACATCTATGCTAATACTTGTAACAATGCCTACTATTTATTGAAAATATATTGTATATCAGGAACTACACAAGGTGTTTTGCATATATTATCTTCCTTAAACTTACAATAATCTGCCAGGAAGTTTTATTTTCCCCATTTTTCAGAGAAGCCCCTTAAAATGTTCACTTTAAGGACTTGGCCCATAGCTTTTGCGTAGTAAGCACTCAGCAACAGCAGGCACTTAACAAACACAGGCACTTTTGAAAATGCCAACTGCCAGCATTCTAAACTAACCAGGTACGTGATTTGGAGGTCAAAGGTAGCATATAGCTATATTTCCAAATAGTTTTTTTTTTAATTTGCAGAAGTTGTACCTTGGAGTCTATTTAAATAGGTTGCCTAATATATCTAGCAGGATTTGAAACTTGCTGAAACATATCTAGCCCAATCTTGTCATTGGGACTAAAGTCAGACTCCTCGGCATGACATTAACTCCCTTCACGGTCTGTTTCCAACCACTTCTCCAACTTTATCTTCCAGGCTGTCTTGCTCTAACCGTGCACAATTACTTGCAGTTCTCTCAAACACTTTTCTTCCTCCATTTCTTCACTTATGCTGATCCCTCAGCCAGGAATATCCTCCCCGGAAGTCCTTAACTAGCAAGAGCGTAAGTCATCCTTCAAGGGTGAAAAGGCACCTGTCTGGGCTTTCCCTGTGCCCCATAGTAGACTTGCAGCAAGGGGTTATTATAATCCTTTGTGTGTGCAGCTCACTTTTGGCCCTGGTTTGTATATGTGTGTGTTTTATTCCTATTTTTATTTTATCCCTATTTTTACAGTCTTCAACACCTAGCATGATGCCTTGCCCAAGTGTTCATTTGGCAAATACGCATCGAATTGAATTAAATAGGAAGTGCTTGATATCTGTTAGTAGATTTAGGGAAGTGAGTCATCTGTGAGTCAGTATAAATTATTGGTAAATAAGTCTAGCTCATGTTTCCACATCTCTCTGGGTAACAAATATTACAACAGACATAAAAAAAAATACTGTGAAAGAGCCCAGGGAATAATATGTTGGTGCTTTTCTCTCTTCCTCCCTACAGAAGAGTCTTTGTTTACAGTTTCGGGAGTGAGGCTAAAGCCAGAAATGTGTGACCTTTTGGCCTCCTACCGGAAAGGTCACCACCCTGCCCGGTTTAGGAAATGCTGGTGAAAAGAAAGAGTGAGGTCACCAAGACCCTTCCAGGTAAGTGGTCCCAGCAGTGAGGTTCCTTATGGACAGAAGTGAAAAGCAATTGCTGCCGAGTGGAGAGGACATTATCCCCAGGTTTAGAGCACCTCTGTTCTGTGTCTAGCTCTTCATCCCCAACTCTAGCATCTTCAAGCCTCCATTTCCTGAGTTGGGAAAGAGGATAATAATGTGCATCCCCTGTGTCTCCCGT
This sequence comes from Eulemur rufifrons, assembly GCF_041146395.1. Taxonomy (NCBI): domain Eukaryota; kingdom Metazoa; phylum Chordata; class Mammalia; order Primates; family Lemuridae; genus Eulemur; species Eulemur rufifrons. The sequence goes on along the minus strand of NC_090983.1, from coordinate 30,793,225 downwards.
TCCTGGAGCGGTGGCAGGGCTCCTGACACAGAGCTTGCAGGCCACTGTGAGACCTCCAGCTGACGCCAGTGGAATACAGGATTACAACTGACATATCGTTTTCCCTCAACTAGGTAGTTCTCTCTGTCGACTGAGAGGACAAAATCGGAGGTAAGGGTGACCAAGTGTTCCAGTTTACCTGAGACCGAGGAGTTTCCTGGGATGCAGAACGTTCTGTACTAAAATTGGCACAGTCCTGGGTAAACCAGGATGGTTGGTCACCTTAGTGTTATAAATTGCTTTCCAAGGTAATCTTAAGGAGGAAAGCTGCCATGGAAGATTTTCCCAAAGCTATTATACCCTTAAAGTGTTTCTGCTAGCACACACAGGAAGCCAAAAGCCACCATAGTATAGACAACCCTAGATGTCACAAGAGCACTTCCCATACTGCGCCTTCTCTGGTGGGTAGAAGGGACAGTAATCTAGATAGAGGAACCAAGGTGGAACCCATGCCACAGAGCCTGCCAGCCAGCTCTTTAGGTCAGTGGTCCCCAACATTTTTGGCACCAGGATCTGGTTTCATAGAAGACGATTTTTCCACAGACGGGTGGGATGGGGGGTTGGTTTCGGGATGATTCAAGCACATTACATTTATTATGTAGTCAAACCTCTCTGCTAATGATAATCTGTATTTGCAGCTGCTCCCCAGTGCTAGCATCACCGCCTCAGCTCCACCTCAGACCATCAGGCATTAGATTCTTATAAGGAGTGAGCAACCTACATCCCTCGCATGCAGTTTACAGGAGGCTTTGTGCCCCTATGAGAATCTAACGCCACCCCAGATCTGACAGGAGGTGGAGCTCAGGTGGTGATGCAAGCAATGGGGAGCAGCTGTAAATACAGACGAAGCTTCGCTTGCTCTCCCGCCACTCACCTCCTGCTGTGTGGCCCAGTTCTTAACAGGTCATGTACTGGTCCCAGCCCTGGGGTTGGGGACTGCAGCTTTAGGTGACCCTGGCTATACTCAAAGCCACAAGCATTATCCTATGATTTGGCCACCCACTTGGCAACCACAGCTTGGCCATGCTTCCTAACAGAACTTCTGGGGCCTAGATGGCAATCACTGGCATACTCCCTACACCCACTCCCAATGTCACTCACATGGTTGGATTCACTCTTTGCCCTTTCTCTTGGATCACTGTCTTTGGCTGTCCCAATTAAAGGCATACACACATCAAGGACGTCTGCCTCCTGGTTCTTCTAAAAATCACTGTCTCCTAAGACAATGATCTTGTCTTCAAAAAACAGGGAAGTTTATAATTATAGGTGTTCCCCAGAGCATTTTATGAAATACCTAAGTTTGTATTTGTACAATATACATTTGGAATCACAATTGGCAATACAATAATATGGTATTTCCCAAGGAAAGTATTTTCTAAGTACGGGAAATGGATGAGTGTTTACTGTGTAATTATACCACTTTAAACCTACTAGTTATGAGAACAGGATGAACTTTAGCTGCATTCTATGAAGTGCAGGGTTTGCCCTTCATAAAATCATCAAAGACACTCATGGAAATGGTCTCGGATGGTGGTGCTCCATAGCATTATTATTATTTCTATTGTTGCTGTTATTTCATTTTAGTAAGCAGCCAGAAGGTAGTGAGATAACCCTGCTTCTCTGATCTATGGTGACCTTCCACAAAGAATTGTTACCTGTAGACATAAATTGGTCACAATAGAAAATCAATTACATGCAGCGTGTCAAGCTTGGTGCCTGTGCCAGCAATTGAAGAAGGGAGAAGGCAGATTTCGCCTCTGTTGGAGTAATCTCATGATATCCCTAGGCCTTGGTACGAACGTAGGGAGATAAAACCAGTAGGAGATGAACCACAAGAGGGAAAAGCTAGAGCAATTAAACTGTTTAATAAGTGGCTTGGGATCAGCAAAATCTGAGAGTGCTGGAGTTAAAGAGACTAAAAGCCATAATCACACGGACTCTTGGGGCCTGTAAATCTTTTCCACTGAATTGAATTTATGTTAAAATATTCACTTTTCAGGAGAGTCAAAATGTAAATTGGAGCATTAGAACTTGGTAACTGGCAGCAATGCCTCAAAATTAAGACTCTCGAAAGAGCTTCACAATGTCAGTTTCAAGCATGGAAAAAATGTGTACTGATGTCTACAACAGAGAAATAGAGGGGAACTAAAATTTAGTGGATACACACCACGTGCCAGGCACTGTAGCAGGTGCTTTACACATATTATTTCAAAGCTTGACATGTTTTTGAGTAATGGGTTGCAGCAAGTTACAAGGGTAGTTTGTACATCTGGGGATAAATTTTTATTCTGAAAGCTTTCTTAGTTATTATCAGGGGTAGGATGCTGCCTCTCTAACACTTTATTATCACTTTTCTATCAATATATATAATTCTGTCAATAACTTTGCAATAATGTTTAGCAGGTTTTCCTGACTCAGTCTATACTCTGTTACTCATTATTTTGATTTTGTTTGTTCATTCACTTCCAGGGCTACATTTCTGCTGTTTGAGTTTTCATTTGCTTCAGCTTGCTAAGAAGCTTCAGATCTAACTCCATACTGGACCAGGCTTTTAATGCCATCATCTGTGACCTGGAGTGTTTTAAATATGATGTTTAAGGCAACAGTACATAATACTTGAACAAAAAGCAATGGAAAGTTATTTCTATTGTCATTTGCCTAGAATTTGGCAGCAATTGGCTCAAAAATTAGACACGGACTAAGAGAGTCTGAGAAGAGGACTTCTGAACAATTTCATTCATTTAGTCATTTGATAAAGAGATCTCTGGGCCAGAGGGTTGATTTCCCAACAGGACAGATAAGAGACTGACAAATTGAAAGAATTTGGAGACAGCTGATGCTTATGGCGGCCTGCCACTCCTGTATTCACTTAACAATTTCCTCCAACAAAAGGACTTCTGCAGCAAGGAGAGGATTACTCTAAAGTTTAGAAAGTCTCCAAGGAAGATGGTTTATTGGATAAAGTTGTCAACAAAAGGACTTGCTTACGACTATTTGTTATGATTTCCTAGGGGGCGCTTTTTCCTTCACTAACCGGATTATCAGAACACTCTTCCACTCTGCCTCACCCAGGTTTTAGGAGTTTGGATTTAGCTGCTACTTAGAATTGAATTTCAGTCTATCTCCTTCTACTAAATCTTAATTGTCTGTGATGATGGCAAAAACGATGAGAAATCTAAGCTCTGATCTGATGGTGGAGATACTGCATAGAGGAGCAAAGAGTTCCAAAGATGTAATTCAAGCCCTGTTGCACCATCAGACACACATGCACACGCACACACACAGAACCCTTGAGTAAATAAGAGATCTGTCTTGGCTAACACATGTATCAATTTATACAATGACCCCTTCTAAAAGAAGCCAGGAAAACTCAAATTACTTCTGTCTAGGGATCATCTCAGGAAATGTAGCAGCCTAGAAACCGGAGACCTCTGTATATCCTTTGGAAGAACAAGGAGGAACTAATTAAGAGAGAATTAAAAAATAGTAACTATCCACCCTCATGTCTGAGATGGAAGAAGGAAAAACACACAGAGAGCCCAAAGAAATCTGCCTTAATGAATATTTGATTTTAACAAGGCACTTGCCGGGCGCGGTGGCTCACGCCTGTAATCCTAGCACTCTGGGAGGCTGAGGCGGGTGGATTGCTCAAGGTCAGGAGTTCGAGACCAGCCTGAGCGAGACCCCGTCTCTACTAAAAATAGAAAGACATTATATGGACAACTAAAAATCTATATAGAAAAAATTAGCCGGGCATAGTGGCGCATGCCTGTAGTCCCAGCTACTCGGGAGGCTGAGGCAGTAGGATCGCTTAAGCCGAGGAGTCTGAGGTTGCTGTGAGCTAAGCTGACGCCACGGCACTCACTCTAGCCTTGGCAACAAAGTGAGACGCTGTCTCAACAAAAAAAAAAAAAAAAACAAGGCACTTGACAAAGCCTGTCCAGATATACCTGAAAGATGAAACAGCGTGGGCTGCATGATGGAGCAGACATGTGTGCTCAAAGAACAATGGTTATTCAACCTAGAGGAAGGCCAATAGTTGTGTGGTACAAGGTTCAGTCTCAAGTCCTATTGTGGTCAAATGTTTTTATTAATCACTAGAATAAATCAGAGAAGGTACACAATCTATTCATACAACTCATTGAAGTGCTATTATTATTGATTTATTACTTCCATTTTACAAAAGAGGAAACTGAGGCTCAGCAAAGTTCAATAACTCCTTCAGAGTAGTGTGCCAGAGTTAAGATGCAAACCTCAGGTCTGGCTGTCTCCAGTGTCTGTGATCTTCCAGAATATACGTCTTGGAGAGCCAGCTGCTATTTAGCATTGGATTGTGATTCAAAAGACAGACCTTCCTTGCTAGAAGGTAATGAGCAAGAAGCCAAAGCAACACTTAGTCCAATCAGATTTCATCTGATTTAAATTCTTACACTTTGGGCTACAACTTAAGTAAGACTGACTTAGTGGAAGTTAGCCCTTTGCAGTACAATATGAATTAGTAGTATAATCTGGCTGTGCCCCAAAAGATAATACTAATACTTTTAGGCTACATAAATGAAGGAATAGGATGATGCCCCAGAGAAGGAAATAGTTTACTCTCTACTGATCAGACCACATCTAAATTAGTGTTATGTTCAACTTTACACATCACATTTTGAAAGAAGCATCAAATTAAAATAAATATTTATTGTGCCCTTATTCATTTACAGATCTAATCCTGTCTAATCCTCCTAACAAGACTAAGACATAAGTGCAGTTAGTACCCATTTTTACAGAGAAGAACATAAAGAATTAAATGTAAGTAGCTAGGATTCGATGCTCGTACTGCCTGTCCCCAAGTCTGTGATTTCCCTGCCCCACTTCCAGCTCTGTGCTGCATGCTCCTTGGAGGGCTGCCTGGAGAAGAGAGGCCACTGGAGCCAAGGAGCAATGAGAAATGGCTGCAAAAAGAGAAAACCCAGGGAACAGAGAAACTCCCTCCAGAGGATTGAGGGCTCTCACAAGACAGTGAGGCTGGCCCTCTGGTGGGTGGCTGCAGAGCTAGGACAAACAGATTGAAAGCTCAGGATGTTACTTTTGATGTGGCAAGAACAGTTTTTGAACGGTTTCACCTGTTCGCCAACAGATTGAGTTCCCACACAGTGGTGGACTTCCTTTGCCTCCCTGAAGATATGGAGAGCTGTAGGAGGGATTACCATGTTGGAGGTTAGAATAGCAGACCTCTAAGGTTCAATCTGATTCCAAGATTCTCTAATAATAACTTTTGAACAGCTGTAGACAGACTATACTTGGAATTCTGGTAAAATCCTATTGTTGCAAGAGTGGGTAGACTCATTTTATTTTTTAAAAAAGGATTTTTAAAAAGCGGAAATTGACAAAATTATCCTCTTTAATTATAATGGAAGATAAATTGTGCTTCCTTCTCTTTTCTTCTTTAATTAGGGGTTTCGCCTGTTCAAAAGCTTAATAAAAATTACACATAAGACTCTAAAACATCATTTAAATCTTCCTTCATTCCTTAAATTTTTTTTTTTTTTTTTTGAGACAGGGTCTTGCTCTGTCGCCCTGGCTAAAGTGCAGGGGTGTCATCATAGCTCACTGCAGCCTCAAATTCCTGGACTCAAGCAATCCTTCCACCTCAGCCACCTGAGTGGCTGGCTAATTTTTGTATTTTTTGTAGAGATGGGATCTCACTATGTTGCTTGGGCTGGTCTCAAAACTCATGGCCTCAGGCGATTTTCCAGCCTCAGCCTCCCAAAGTGCTAAGATTACAAGTATAAGCCAGGCACCTGGCCCAATCCTTGATTTTGTAAAATGAGCATTCTTGGTATTTGCACATATTTTTTTCTCCCATGTTTTTGTTGATTCCTTTATATAGATACACATCTGACTTTTTAAAACATAATTTATTCTTGTTCTATTTGATGTATTAGTTATTTTATTGATGCCTACTTATTTAGTCATTAGTGCTACTCACCCAGTATTTCTGTCTCCCAGGCTTCCGTAATTGGATGGCACTTGTTGGCTCTCTGGCAGGTGGATAGGGCCTTATGATTACTTCGGGCCAATGAATTGTGAGTGGAAGTGATATGTGTCACTTCTGAGCCAAGCATTCACTTGATTGCCAGTACAAAGTCCTCTAGATTTCTTTTTATTTTTCCTTCTGTTGCAATGACCAGCAACATTCAACATGGTCCCAAAATGAGAAGATGTAGAACAGAGTTCCCAGATGATATATGATGAATGTTTAATGGGAAAGAGAAATAAAACTTTGTTTTCATCCATAATATTTCGGGGATATTTGTTACTACAGTATAACCTACCCTATCCTGACTAGTACTAGGGCACATAAAACATAGACCTGCACTGTCCATCATGGTAGCTGCTAGCCACATATGGCTATATTTAAATTTGAATTAATTATTAAATTGACTTTAAAAATCAGTTCCTTGGTCACACTGACCACATTTTAAAGGTTCAATGGCCACATGTGGCTAGTGGTACCATATTGCATGATGCAGATATAGAACATTTCCACCATTGTAGAAAGTTCTGTTGAACAATGCTGACATAGAGTATTAGGATTTTTATGAGAGTTGGAAATGATATCTTCTAACACTTTTTGATATTTTAAGTGTGTGCATTTAATGCCACCTTAGCATTAGCTTGAAAAGTTTTATCTTTTTTAAATGAAATTTCTGGGAGCATCCAGTGGATGCTGGACGAAAATAAATCACTCTGAGCAGTTACATGTCTTGGAACCAAAGAGCTCAGAAGGTCTTTTGCTGAAGGTTACATTGACAGAGGAGATTAACATCTTTTTGTTACTCTTGACAACTTTCAGAAATAAATTCCCAGAGCAGTTTCATTTTAGTCTTTCCTTTCTGAGGCTCTTTACATTTTCTACTTCTAACTCTTCTCTATTCCTAATTGGGTTAAGGTGCACCTGATGTAAGATCTGATGTGCTCAGGCCGGGTGTGGTGGCTCATGCCTGTAATTCTAGCACTCTGGGGGGGCGAGGTGGGAGAATCACTTGAGGTCAGGAGTTCGAGACCAGCCTGAGCAAGAGTGAGACCCCCCCCCCCCATCTCCACTAAAAACAGAAAAAATTAGCCTGGCTTGGTGGTACACACCTGTAGTCCCAGCCACTCAGAGGCTGAGGCAGGAGCATCACTTGAGCCCAGGAGTTTGAGGTTGCTGTAAGCTAGGCTGATGCCATGGCACTCTAGCATGGGCAACAGAGCAAGACTCTGCCTCAAAAAAAAAAAAAAAGAACTGATGTGCTCAGTAATGAATTCATACAAGTTTGTTATCATCCTTGTAAGCAATTGTTTCTATTGTAAGAACTATCATTGGATATTACAAAGAAATCTTGTGGGAGACCAAAACTAAACCAAGATATAAAATAACCCTTGCCATTTGTTCATTAAGTCATTCAACAAACATCTAAGCACTAGGAATACAAAGATCAACAGTTTCCCCAAGGATCTTATAGTCTAATGGAGAGTTAGGTGGAAATAAATACAAGATCCAAAGACACCATATCAATCTGCCCTATCACAAAGGAGATGATGGAAGGCTTTGTCTTGAAGGAGGAGTTTGCCAGACGGGCAATTGAGGGGATAAGAGGATAGCCCTATGTGAGGGAAATTTACAATTTACTTATTTATGATATTTATCGTTTTTCTTTCCCCTGCTAGAATGTAGACTCCATGAAGATGGGAATTTTGTTTTATTCACTGATGTATCTCAAGCACCTTGAACAGTCTCTTGAACATAGGGATCTTCACTAACTGTCCCTTTTTTTTTTTTTTTTGAGACAGCGTCTCACTCTGTTCACCCAGGTAGAGTGTAGTGGCATCAGCATAGCTCACTGCAACCTCAAACTCCTGGGTTCAAGAGTCCTCAAACTCCTGCCTCAGCCTCCCGAGTAGCTAGGACTACAGGCACATGCCAAGCCACCCAGCTAATTTTTCTATTTTTAGTAGAGACTAAAAATAGGAGGTCTCACTCTTGCTCAGGCTGGTCTTGAACTCATGAGCTCAAGCAATCCTCCCGCTTTGACCTCCCAGAGTGCTAGGATTATAGGCATGAGCCACCCAGAGCCACCTGGCCACTAACTGTCTTTTTTTTTTAATTTCAGAATATTATGGGGGTACAACTTTGGTTACATAAATTGCCTTTGCACCGCCCAACTCGGAGCTACAAGCATGCCCCACCCCCAGATGTTGGGCACCATACCCATTAGGTATGAATTTCCCCATCCCCTCCTCCCCGCTCCCACCTGCCCGATCCCCAATGACTGTTACTTCCATATGTTCACACAGGTGTTGATCAGTTAGTACCAATTTAGTGGTGAGTGTATGCGGTGCTTGTTCTTCCCTTCTGTTGATACTTCACTTTGAAGAATGGGCTGAATGAATGAACGCATCTATCATGTTTTCGGCTGCCACCCAGCACTCTTTTTCTTCCTTGCCCTGTTCTGTTTTATTTTGTTTTGGGGTTTTTTCAAATATCACATACCAACGTTTTACATTTTTTTGTATATTTTCCATATCCCCCAATGGAAAGTAAGCCCCGCAGGAGCAAGAATTTTGATGTTCTGCTCACTGATGTATACCAAGCACCTAGAATTATATTACACATAATACATAGTTGGTGCTTGGTAAACATTTGTGGAATAAATTAACAAATCAATGAAGATTCAAAGATTGAAGGAAATGTGATTAGGAGCCCATGTTTGCTTGGGAGAGGATAAGAGATGTGTGTCCTCTGAAACAGGAGAAAAGGAAAAGTACTCAGTTATAGTTTGCAAACTTAATAAGGCCATTAAACAGGGGTGCAGAATCAGGAGCCAGAGTGCTTCTGTTCAGATCTGGTGCTGCCACTTACTACCTGTGTGACCTGGGGCAAGTTGGTTCGCTTCTCTGTGCTTTCACTTGCTCCTTTGTAAGATGGGATAACAATATCTATCTTACTGAGTTGCTTGTAAGGATTAGATGAATTAATACATTTAAAGTATTTTAAACACTGCCTGGCACATAGTAAACACTATAAAAATTGGCTAGTAATACTGGTGGTGGTGGTGGTGGTGGTGCGTGGTGGTGGTCATAATCATAGTCACAGTCAAGTGAAAGAAAAAGGGAACAGGGAATTAAACATGCCAAAGACCGTGCTTGCTACCTGGCAACAGCAGGAGGACAATGTGAAACCAACTTAGATTCAAGAGTTAGGTTAGGTTTGGGGATGAAGTCGAGGGGGAAAGTCGACAACACCTTTATGTGACTATGGTTCACCTTGGTGAGCCTGGCTAATTAGAATTGCAGGCACCTTTATAATGAAATCTACTTGGGTTTCATTAACCTCCTGCTCTGATGAATAGATTAAAAATGAGAACCAGTGTTTTAAAATATATTTCTTTCTTATTTATTATTTAGAGACAGAGTCTTGCTGTGTCACTTGGGCTAGAGTGCCGTGGCGTCAGCTTAGCTCACAGCAACCTCAAACTCCTGGGCTCAAGGTATCCTCCTGCTTCAGTCTCCGAGTAGCTGGGACTACAGATGTGTGCCTGGCACATAGTAAACACTATAAAACACCATGCCCGGATAATTTTTTCTATTTGTAGTAGAGACGGGGGTCTCGCTCTTGCTCAGGCTGGTCTCGAACTCCTGACCTCAAGCAATCCTCCCACCTTGGCCTCCCAGAGTGCCAGGATTACAGGCATGAGCCACCGAGTCCAGCCAAGTGTTTTAAAATATAGATATTTTTCTCTCCAGACAAATTCTAATTTCTACAAACTTGTATAAATAGAATAATGGCACTGATTTTTTTTCTTCCCTGAGATCTTTTTGGTTTTTGTTTTAGTTTTGTAGGTGTTTTGTAATTTATTCTGTTTAAACAACGTTTGGGGAAAGATCTAGGGGATTTGAGGCAGGAAACACAAAAGGCCAGGCTAATGGCACTGACAGAGCCCACTACAATGGCTGCAATGGGCCAACCATCTCTGCAAAAGACAATTCCCCAAAAGGGTGGCTGGCGAAGGCAGATAAAAGGCCCAAGTTGGGTCATGTGACAGGTGTCACTTGAGTAAAGATACTGGGGCCAGAGATAAAAGCCCACTCCTTCTGGTCACATGACCCAGCTTCATTACACTCCCAGCGGGGGGCTAGAGAGTCTGGATGCCATTTTTACTTATTTATTTATTTGTGTTTTTTCCCCTTATTCTGTGATAATGAGAAAATGTTTAAACTCCCATCTCTGTGTTTAAACATTTCTTCCTGCTGACAGCAGCAGGATGCCCCTTGATCAACTGTCAGACTGGAAAGTACAATTTTCTGGGAAGTAAACAGCATGTTAGCTAGTTGGAAATAATTTTCTGTTTATTGGTAGCTGTTAGCCTAGGAGTGATGGAGCCCTGTGACAGCATTTGTCAAGTGAAGAATAAGAAAGAAGTTTGGAGACAACTTTAAGACAGCTCTGACAATAAGGCCTTACTATTTTTTGATAGAAATGTACTCTGAAAAAGTTAAATTAAAATGGGCAAAAAAACTTTTCCAGTGTTGCCAGCTCTTGGAGATCCTTGTGGCAAAGCTGACGGAGAATCAAAGGCAAACTCTTGGAATTCTGGGGTTGGAAGTATACTTGGCAGTCACTAAATCCAGCCCTCTTGTTTTACCACTGGGGGAACCGAGGCATCGCAAATGTCTTAGACTCTACTCACAAATAAGGGGAAAACATAGCAACTATCAATATAACAAAGAAATAAAAGTTTTGTTGTCTTTTAAAATTCATGCATGAAGATAAATGGAAAAACTGGTGGAGCTAGTTTTAACTAAGTATAGTTATTAATAACAACATTTAATGTGTATGTGTGTATATGTGTGTGTGTATGTATGTATATACACACACAGTTGACCCTTGAACAACTTGGGGGTTAGGGACACTGACCCCCACCCTGCACAGTCGAAAACCTGCATATAATTTTTGATTCCTTCAAAACTTACCTACTTAATAGCCTACTATGGACTGAAAGCCTTACTGATAACATAGTCAATGAACACATACTTTGTATACATATAACTATGTATTATATACTGTATTCTTACAATAAAGTAAGCTAGAGAAAATAAAACATTATTAAGAAAATCATAAGGAAGAAAAAATATATTTACTATTCATTAAGGTCTTGTCTTCACATTGAGTAGATGGAGGAGGAGGAGGAGGAGGAAGAGAAGGAGGTATTGGTCTTGCTGTCTCAGGGGTGGCAGAAAATCCTCATAAAAGTAGACCCGTGCAGTTCAAACCTCTGTTGTTCAGGGGTTAACTGTACAGTGTATGTTTGTGTGTATATATAAGATCTTTTTTGCAGTAGCTAAAAAGATGTCATAATAGTCTTTTATTAATTAAATGCATTATCATCAGAATCAAATGTTTGTAATAGAAGTATTATATATTCTCAAGCTAGGTATAGTCATCAGTTCATACCTATCTTGAATTAGGATAAATATGAGGCTCTGATTTGTCTCAGAATTTTTCTCACTTTTTCCCAATAGCTGAGAAAGTAATCCCAGCTGCTGGAATTGACTAGGTGCCTTCACCTAGATGTTTCTAACAAATATGTCAAATTCTACATATCCAAACTTCTTCTACCCCCATCAAAAACAAAACAAAAAAGGGTTCTACATTGCCATTTTGGTAAATAGCATCACCATCTACCCAACTGCCTGATTCCCTTCTCCCTGTCTCCTCAGTACCTTTTCAGTCCATTTTCTTCTCTCCACCTCCAATGCCAGAACATGTGGTTCTCAGAGTGAGGTCCCTATATCAGCAACATCAGCATCACTTGGGAAATGGTTAGAAATACAAATTCTCGGGCCCCACCTCGCACCTACTGAATGGAAAACTAGGGCATGGGGCCCAGCAGGTCTGCATTCACTAAATTGGAGAACCACTACCCTGGCTGTGTTCTGCAGGTTTTGCCCGGTAACACCCCATCTGGCCTGCCAGCTACCAATTTCTTTCTTCCCTGGAGTATTCGGCACGCCAGTGGTTCTCAGCCTTGGCTACACATCAAAATCACCTGGAGAGTTTTTTGAAAATCCTGATGCTTGGGCCTCACTCCTGGGGATTCTTGGTGTTCAGCAAAGGCAGCGGGATTTTTCAAAGTTCTCCGTATTATTCTAATGTATAGCCAGGGCTGATGATCACTGCTCCACACTGACGCCAGGGTTCTCTTGTTAAAAGTCAAATCAAGATGATGTCACTATCCCCCTCATAAAAAAAATCTCCATCAGTCATAGGATAAATTCTGAAAGGGCTATTCAACATAGCCCCAACTGATCTTTCCAGCTAGCTCCATCAGCCTTTGGTCTCATTCAATTCTACCCTCAGCCATGTGAAATTTCTCACCATTCCCCAGCTGCAGTATTCTGCTCACATCTCTAGCCTTTTGCATTTTCTGTTCCCTCTGCATGGAATGCCCTTCTTCCATTCTGCCTGGTGAACTCTTACTCATCCTTCAAGGCTCAGCTCAAAGGTCCTCTAGCCCAGGGTTAGTTGCTCTTTCCTCTGGGATCCCAGAGCACTGTGTTGCTACGTACATCATAGTACTGGTGCCATTTCATTGCAATTATTAGTTGACACTTCTTTGTAAAAATGGATTGGAAGAATACTTAGCTTTTTCATTTTATCCCCAGTGTCTAGTGTAAGTTGGGCATAGAGAAGATGTCCAATCAATGTTGGTTAAGTGAATGAATGGAAAACATATCAGCAACACTTGCTGCCTTTCACTGAGATCAAAGCATGATGCCATTTTTCTTTTCTTTCCAGATTCAGTAAAGATGCTATATCCTATATCATACAGATAGGACTTGGGAATTACATATACATTGACTAGGAACCAATCAGATCTAGGTTCTGTCACTGGCCTTGGTTTTCTAATCTTTAAAATTGGGTCAATAATACCTATTTTGTAGAGAGAATGTGAGGATTCATTGTATAACACCCAGCAGCGTGCCTGATACAGACTATGAACTAAATTAAAATTTTTATTATAAGAAGAAGTAAAACTAACTGAAAAGGAAGGTAAACTGAGCAGCACTTCTGTTTGTGCATCTGTCTTCCATTCAGAGTGTGAGCTCCTCAAAGGCAGAGACTGCCTTATTTATCTGCGTGTTCCCTGGGGTGAGAACACAGTAGGCATTCATTAATTAATTCAGTTGCTCATTCAACAAGCATTTATTAAGCTAATGAATGAAATGAATAATATTTGGGTTAGAATGATGGCTTGCTGTTTGGGGCACAGAAAGACTCACACGTTTGCCCATCTTACAAAACGGAATGACAAGCTTGGCAGCTGGAAGGTGTCTCAGAGGCCATCTTTAAAGCTTCTCATTTACAGATGAGGAAATGGAGATAACCAGGCAGGAAAGCCATTTTAATTTCAGTATTTAATAAAGAATTTCTAGGTTACAAATTGATGCTAACCAAGTAGGAAAGCAAGTCCATGTTTCTGTAAAAGTTGCCCCTAAGAGTGACTTGCTGGGTGGACGATGCTTAACCAGGACAGCATCTGGTTTACCATGTTGTGAGAGACTGGGAGGCCGAGACAAATGTTGGGAAAAATCACTTGGAGGCACCTTTGAGTATTGTCGATTCCAGACTATGTAGTTTCTCTCACGGAAAATAAAGCAGCTTCTACCCAATATGCATTTAAATTTATGTTGCTCTGTCCTTTTAAAAGGCAGGTAGAAGGCACAATTTGGGTCATTTAACAGATATTATTCAAGCGACAACAAAGAACAGATTTAAAAATGTGTAGCAGATGTAATCATGTAAATAAGCCTCCTTTTAAAAATGAATCACCTCAATAGACATGTCCCCAAGATCTGAGTCACTCCCAGGAGGTCTGAAAGCCACTTTCAGGACAGACTCATGTGGAGTCTCCCAGGTGCGGGAGAAAGATAAATGAATGAATTAATGAAGGCTCCAGCCCAGCTAGAGACTAAATGGGGAGTCTGCAACCTTGGGTTTTCCTCTGACTGTTCAGACTTAATGCGACTGTGTGAGAAAGCACTGTTTGGGGAGGGGGTCGGCGGGCAGCCCCCAGCCCCAGATAACAAGCTGCTCTCCAGGAACGTGTGTTAGGAAAAGTGCTTGATCAGAGTGTCAACTTGTGGGCTGAGTAGGAGCACTAAGTGGTTTTGTCTGTCACCTCCACCCCAGCTGGAATTTGGCCATAATCTGATGCAAACACTTTGCCCACTTTCAGGAGAATTTTCCCCTATCAGTAAGGCTGTTTTTCATACTTAGGCTATCGTGAAAGGTTTTCAGAACAGTGGTACTGCTATCACCCAGGGGAGCGACTGTGTCTCAAGGGTAGGGGGTGGGTGACTAAAGACACTCTGAGCATGGAATGTTCAGTTAATTGAGGTTTTCACTGGCATCGAAGCCCCTGTTTCCTTAGGACCAACTGTGTGCTAGATGCTGCTCTTACAGCATCTCTTCATTAGTCCATGGGCTGTGTGACAGGTAAGTGGGTGACCTGGGATTCAAACTCAGATCCAGCCCATATGGTTCCAATGTCTCTACTTGAACCCCTACCCTTGCTGTCCTCATGCACTCTGAAAAGGATCGATAGGGAAAGGGTTCAAGGCACCAGCTTGCAGCTCCACACCTTTGCAGCTTAACGCCTTTGAGCAGGTTACTTAACCTCATTAGGCCTCAATTTCATCTGTAAGAACAGGTGCAATAGTAGTACCTATCTCTAAGGGAGGTATAGTAAGACTTGAAAGGGTCTACCCACGAGGAGTGTTCAATAAATAACAGTTACTAGAATTATCATATATGTCACAAATGTAATCAATATTATGGATGTGCTGTCACCTAGACATGAGTAAGCATTGTGTTTGTGTGTACACAAGGTGACAGTGAAGAAAAACAACAGCCACTACTTACTGAGCACCTACTACACATCATGTAGGAGACTAGGTGCTTTCTATACATGACCTTTGGCTTTACTTGTATGACCTTATTTATTCCTCATGGCCATCTGTGATGTAGTTAATATTAAAATTCTTCTTTTCAGGTGAAAAAAATAAAGCTCAGACAGGTTAAGTGTCTTGCCCGAGGTCACACAGCTAATAAATGGTGGAGCTGAGCCTAGATTCCAGGACTGACTGCAGAGCCTAGCCTTCTAATCACTCTGATACAGCACCTCTCTGAAGTAATAGACTTAAAAAAAAAATTCCAAAAGTTGCTACCTTCAAATGTGTGTTGTCTTTTAAAGAAATTGCTTTGAAAAGTGCCAACTTACCCCATCAATGCTGCCATTGTTCTGACTCTTTGGCCCTCAGAACCATACACAAGCCTCATGAGAAAACTAGTCTCATTTAATTTTATCATCCCCATCTTTTAATCTGAAATGGTATTGCTTAACTTGATTATGCACCTTATTCCCCAGACTTTGATCTAAATGAATCCTAGCTGTTGTTAAAAATCAAATCCACCTTTAAAGGATAAATATTTGTCCTCATCAAGATACTCCATTCACTTCAGTGTCTAAAAAGGAACAATCCAGAGTGCTTTTAACAGCATCTTTGGAATAAGTGATTCGTCTTCCAAGGAGATTGCTTTGAAGGGGAAACTCATGTGGGATGCATAAGCTCTGGTATGTTTATTTAAAACATACCTTTAAATTTCCTTACATATATTCACAAGGAACTTGCCTAGAAGCCCCAGAAAATCAACTCTGCTAAATTGATGAGGTTACCAAGTCCTTTTGAATTGTGTCTTGCCTGGGCTTTAAACTCCCATTCGGTGAATTGTAAACATGAGCAAAAGGCGTCATTGAGGAGGGGGACCCTGCCTGAACAGGGACACCCACACGCATCCACCCTGACCCCTCTCTGTTCTGCAATGCCAAGCCCTGAGCCAGGAATGGCAGTCAGTAGCTACAGAGAGTTTGGGGCTCTGAAGAGACAAACTAGAGTACTCGACACAGCTTTTTGGATAGAAAGTCATCTGTTTCCCCTTTCATACAATGACCCTGAGCTTAACTTAAATGCCTCCAAGTTGCTAGAAACCTGAGGTTGCATCTGAGCCCAAACAGTGCTAGACAATTTTTGACAAAAGTTGTCAGTTTTTCCATGGGATTTTTATGTGGCCTGCCATTTAATAATCAGTTTAATGTCAGACACATGGGACCACCTTTCCATAGCCTTTCTCAGTCCCCAACACTTGATGAGTTGGGGAGGCTAACCCAGCCCAAAGACATTCTAGCTGGGTTTAGTCATTACATCAGACTTACTTAAATCCCTCCCTGCTAATTTACTCAAAGCACAGCCCTTCCACTTTTTGCAGTAACATAACTTTGGTTTCTTTAAGCTCTTGTCACTTTCAGTTTTGCCTACACTGCCTCCCACTTCCTCCCAAAGCACCCCACCCCGTCACCACACTGTGCTTTCCAGATGTTCACAGTCCTGAAATATCCCATATGACAAAATGTATACATGCTGTAACTGTCCAAGTGAGTCTATCTTTACTTACTTTGGTCTGGTTCCCATTTGTCTTATTGGTTAAATAGTAAAACTTTGATTAGTGTGGTTGACAGAATAGTGCCCCCCCCCCCAAAGATGCCCATGTCCTAATCTCAGGAATCTGTGACTATGTTATGCTGCGTGGCAAGGGGGAAGGAAGGTTGCAAATCAGCTAACCTTAGAACAGCGAGAGTAGCCTGCATTATCCAGGAGGGCCCAATGTTACCACAGTGTCCTGTCGACTAAGGAAAAAAAGTCAAGCTTTGAAAGAATTAAAGTTAGTTTTATCCAGCAGTCTTACTGAGGTCCATAAACCAAGGCCTATAGCCTGGGGGCAGCCCTTCAGAGTAGTTCTATGAGAATGCTCCTGCACAGTATTTCAGGTGGTAGAAGTCCAGTAAGTGCAAAATCAAACTTGCTCAGAAGTTACATTAAAGCAGAAAGACATCAAGGTTTGGGTGTAGGAGTACAGCTGGTTATAGATTACAGAGACATAATCACTAACCCACCAGATTTTATCTTATGTGTAGGAAAAGCAAAGACTAGGGTAATTTATCTTTTAAGGCAGAGCCACAGACACGCCAAGGAGAGACTGCTTTAAACCAGCGGTCCCCAAATTTTTTGGCACTGATAACTGGTTTCATGCAAGACAATTTTTCCACGGACTGGGAGGGTGGGGAGGAAGATGGTTCAAGGACATTACATTTATTGTGCAGTCAAACCTCTCTGCTAATAATAATCTGTGTTTGCAGCCAGTCACCAGCACTACCTCAGATCATCAGGCATTAGAATCTCATAAGGAGCACACAACCTAGATCCCTCCATGCACAGTTTGCAGTAGGGTTCGTGCTGCTATGAGAATCTAATGCCACTGTTGATCTGACAGGAGGCAGAGCTTAGGCGGTGATGCAAGGATGGGGAGCGCCTGTAAATGCTGATGAAGCTTCACCTCCTGCTGTGCGCCCCATTTCCTAACAGGCCACGGACTGATACCGGTCAGTGTCCCGTGGGTTTCAGACCGAAGTTTTAAGGAATATAGTGACTCAGGCAAGAGACATGGCGTGGCTGTGTGCTCTACCCTATTTTGTCTTCAAAGCATCCTTCTGGAGAGGTACATGTGGCCACAGAGTCAGGGGCTTTGTGAAATCAAGCTGGCAAGCAGAAATGAGTCGACATTGCTTCTTTCATTTGTTGCTTTGTCTTACAGTCCTTGAAAATGTAAGAGGGAGGCAGAAGAGGAAGTCAGAGTAATGTGATGGAGAACTGCACCTGCTATTGCTGGCTTTGAAGATGGAGGAGGAAGGCGAGGAGCCAAGGAAGGTGGGCAGCCCTCGGAAGCTGGAAACCTTGATTTGAACCCCATAAGACCCATTTTAGATATAGTAGCAGCAAGAAATCAAATACAATTAGCGAAGACCAGCCGGGCGCGGTGGCTCACGCCTGTAATCCTAGCACTCTGAGAGGCCGAGGCGGGTGGATCGCTCAAGGTCAGGAGTTCGAGACCAGCCTGAGCAAGAGCGAGACCCCCTCTCTACTAAAAATAGAAAGAAATTATATGGACAACTAAATATATATATAGAAAAAATGAGCCGGGCATGGTGGCGCATGCCTGTAGTCCCAGCTACTTGGGAGGCTGAGGCAGTAGGATCACTTAAGCCCAGGAGTTTGAGGTTGCTGTGAGCTAGGCTGACGCCACGGCACTCACTCTAGCCCTGGCAACAGAGCGAGACTCTGTCTCACAAAAAAAAAAAAAAAAATTAGCGAAGACCACGATTCACTAACATTTTTTTCTGTATATCACTTTTGAAAGAGATAATCGTATCTCAAGAAAAGCTCAAATCAACAATTTACTTTTAAGCAAGATCTTTTATTGGACTTTCTTGAAACAGACTCTGACAGAGAGTTGGGAGCTGCACGTTTATTGGGGAGAGCTCTCAGGTGAGGAACGCAGGACCTGGCAGGGGAGACGCTGGCCTGCAATGCACCTGAGGCCTTCACCAATCCTACAGGCCACTCTGGAGCTGGGATGGCCATTCAACATTGTCCCAAATTGAGGCAAAGGGGCTGAATCTTTGTATGCACATCATGCAGTTTGGGAAGGAGTGCAACCTCGGGTGAGGCAGTGCCTGGTGGCTGAGAGCAGTGCCCACCTGGGGACACACTGTGCGCCATCAGCGGCTGATATTCCCCTCAGCTGCTGCTACGGGGTGGGTGGGTCAGCCCTGAGGAGAGGATCTGGGCTTCACTAGAGTATTCACTGCAATCAATATTTCTAGGGTATGTGCTGAGATCAATGCCTGTCCCATCTTGTCTTGATGTGACAGAAAAGAAGCAGTGCTAGTATTATTATTAATAGTTTAGTGCTGTGTATTAATAGTTTAGTGCAGTCCTATGCTAAGGACTTTATGCTCATCACATCTAGTCCTAGCAAAGTAACTATCATTATTAATAGTTCCATTTTACAGATGAGGACACTAAGGCTCAGAAGCTTAGACTGGTGAAGCAATTTGTCCCAGGCCACCGAGCCAGGGAAGTGGCACAGCCGGGCTTTGCCATCAAAGCCACCCCCCTCTATCCCCAGTTCACCACAGAGCACGTGGAACACATCCCCAGGAAGAGAATGAACATTCACAAACACCAATCTGACACCACAAAATTCTTGGTCCTCAAAGAACCATAAGATTTTATTTAGTAAACTCTGCTTTCTAAATAGGAAAAGGGGCCTGAGACCGATTGATAAGATAATAAACAAGGGTTGAAATGAAAAAGAACTTCTAGTGGCCCAGAAGGGTTGAGTAGATCAAGGTTTATAATACACAGTAAATCAAAGTTAATTCACATTTCTGCTCCATATTGTATGTGGTGGATTCAGTCGTGATTTTTACTTATGCCTCAGTGTTCTCTTTTTGAGTGGAAGCTCCTAGGGAAAAAGTGTCAAGACGTTCTAACTTTCCTCATGTGGCCCCAGCACCATGTCAACGCAGAACAGCGCACAATAAATACCATCTGATGCTTTTCTGCCCTTACTTTTGTAGCCCCAGTCCCTAAGATGCAACGTCGCTCACTGAAGCACTCCCGCTGTGGGTTGGGTCCAGAGAATACGGTGCTCTGGAAAATGCTGTAAAATCTCTCTTCTTTAATAAGGACCCCAGTGTCCTGTGATGGATACTGTAAAATCTGGAACCAGCCGGTGTGTTCGTAGCCATGTGGGCCCGTTAACAGCGTCTGGCCCTGTGGTAACGTACTTCATATCCAAAGTGCAAAAGCGAAAGCATTTATTACAAATAACACGAGGTGACCCCGGAGTAAACACAGCTGTGCCCTTGTGATGTCTTGTCAGTGGTGCTCCCTCAGTAGATTAAAGAAACCCGTGTTTTATGGAGCCGTCACTTATTCTGTATATACACAGGAGGCTGTTTTGCCATCAACCCGGAGCTCGCTGCATATAAGGTTTCAGGCCCAGGAATTATATGAAGCTGAGATGCTTCATATAAAACATTTATTCTTGCATGTTCTAATATTTTCAAAAGGGGATGAGGGTCAGTTCCTATTTGTTCCTAAATGATTTACACAACACTTCAGGCCCGCACAACTTGTAGCTGCCCTTGTGATTTCTTACAGACTCCTGCATGCGCACCCAGCGTCCTCCCCTACAGCTGGGCTGGTGGGATGGCGTGAGACTTTATCTAGGAAGGTTTGGACCCAGCTCTGTCATCCACTAGCTGTGGGGCTTGGGGATATTCCTTTAACTCACTGAGCCTTATTTTTCTCATCCTTCAATGTGGGAAAATGAGCTCTATTTCCTGGAATTGTGCTAAATTAGATTGGTAGCCCCCAAATTAGGGGGCAGAGTGAGAAGAGAGGGGTAGTACACAGTAAGACCCATTAAGCTGCTGGAAAAAAATTAGACTATATAAAAATATTATTGTATTTACATAATATTATGTTATAGTAATATTAATATAAATTTTTGCTAAATGTATACATTTAAAATTATGCAAGGATTATATATTATACAGTTGACCTTTCAATAACAGGTTTAAACTGTGAGGGTCCACTTACATGTGGATTTTTTGCAACCAAATGCAGATGGAAAATACAGTATTTGGGGTATGCAAAACCTGTGTATAAGAAGAGCCGACTTTTCACACGTGTGGGCTCTGCAGGGCCAACTGCGGGACTTGAGTGTGTGAGGATTTGGGTATACTCGGGGGTCCTGGAACCAGTCCTGACGTATACCAAGGGACAACTGTATGTGCATATGTAGGAGGGTGTGTGTGTGTGTAAAACCCTTGCATGATTTTATATGTATAGCATGGCCGTACACACGTAATTTATAAGTAAAAACTACACACATATTGGGATGAACTGGCAGGACCACTGGATGGCTGGTTCCAAACTCACACTGCAGTTTGTGGTGGTGAACCAGTGGCCATGTGGTGGTTTTCTCACAAGATTTCCATCACTTCTCCAACCACTTTCTCCTCTTTGGTCAGAACTAGACCCAGAGAAACTATATCTTTCTTTGTTTTTTCTGCCTTCTACAAACTGATACGCTCAAGAACTTTCTGCAACAATGAAGAGGATGATCCTGACTAAGGACTTCCCTCCTCAGGGATTAGGAAGGAGAGACTTCCCTACTAAGGTGGGTGATGTGTCCATATTCCACACAACAACTGGATTTTTGTAGAAAAAGCTGTCACTGAAATGAAACCAAATTCTAGAAGGTTCTTTTTATACATGAACTTGGTTGCCTCTCTCCTCCATTCCAAAAGAAAAAAAAATCATATTAATATAACTTACTGAAATAATGCAGTTTTACTGTCACAAGTTCAGGGCCACTGAGTGTTTCGCTTGTGTTTGGGGGCCCACTATGTGCCAGGCGTGTTGCTAGACCCTGGGAATTCATAAATCTCCCCTACCCATGCCTGCCCTTGCGGCGCTCACAGTGGAGTGAGGAAGATGGAAGAGTCAACAAATGTCTTAGCCTGTTTTCTGTTGCTTGTAACAGAATATCTGAAATTGGGTAATTTATGAAGAAAAGGGAATTTGTTTCTTATAGTTATGAAGGCTGAGAAGTCCCAGGTCAAAGAGCCACATCTGGTGAGAGCCTTCTTGCTGGTGGGAAATCTCTGAAGAGTCCCGAGGTGGTGCAGAGGCCATACGGTGAGGAGGCTGAGTGTGCTAATGTGCTCGGGTCTCTCTTCCTCTTCTTTTAAAGCCACCAGTCCCCTTCCACGATAACCCATTAATCCCTAATCCTTTAATTCATTAATCCCTGAGGGCAGCCCTCGTGTTCTAATACCTTGCAAAGGCCCCACCTCTCAATACAGCCACACTGGGCATTCAGTTCCAACATGCCTTTGGAGGGGACATTCCAACCACAGCAACAAAGAATCACAGAACATGTGTCAAGCCGTGAAACACGTGTAGAGTTATGAGCACAAGTAATCTGCCTGGGAATCCAGAGGCAGCTTCTCAGAGGCTTTAGCTTCCTAAAGAGTGAGTTGAATTTTGGCAGATAAGGAAGAGCAGGGTGGATGGGAGCTGGGCACTGAGGACAGGGGATCCTCATCATGAAGGCCTGAAGGTGTGGAAGAGACGGGAGGATGCATCATTCCGAAGGACGAGTTCTAGAATAGAAGATGTTGGGGAAGTGTCAGGAGGTGACCTGGTATGTTAAGCAAGGGGCAGTTGTAAAGAGCTGTGTATGATCTGACTTTATTTATAAGCAAAGGAGAGGGATTGAAGACTTGTAAGTCGGAGACAGGTGTGACCATGGAGTGGTCTGCCCCACCAAGGACTAAACAGGTATTTTCCCCTTTTTCATCAACAAGAAACATGTCAGAAAACAACATTGGGTTTACCAAGGTAGCCTTCCCGTGTGTGTAACCTGAGGACTATTGTGGCCTCCCTAAGAAATATAGATATGAGGCCCCTTAGGAAGCCTCCATTTGAAAAGGTCCAAATGCCCTGGAACCGCTGAAGATAGCTGGTGCTGGACGCAAGGCAGGGGCCGAGGGAGAGAGGGGTGCAGACGCAGAGGAGGCCCCATGTGTGTTGGGAGAGGTGGCCCTGCTGCTAAAGGGAAGAGAGGGGGGATAGATCTCAGTGGTCAGGGGCTGGTGGAGGAACAAGTCCTGCTCACAACTCCTGGACTGGCCTATAGGCCAGGAGGAATTGGCTGTGCGTGTGAAATGAAAGGATAATTCTTGCAAAAGGCCTCATTCAGGTGTCTGTGAAAATCACCAGAACAGAAGACCCTTTCAGACAGGTTTTCAAGGCCAGGAGCTACTCAGTGTCAGGGGATCCTTCTCATCAGCAGGGCCAAGAAGGAGAATTGACCTGGTCTGAGCTTCTCCTTTGAGACAATTACAAGCCACTTCTCACAACATATAATGGGGATAGCATGAACATCAGCGGCTGAGGGACGTGGTGTGTGCAGAAGTGAAAGAATTGGGAATAGACTAATTTTATTTTTATTATTTCAATCTCTTTGTTATTAACTTCTCTGATAGGCTTTTGAATTCCTTCTCTGCATTGTCTTAAAGTTCACTGAATTTTTTCAGGACAGCTATTTTGAATTCTTTGTCTGTAGGATCATCTGTCTCCATCACTCCAGGATTGGTCACTGGTACCTTATTTAGTTCATTTGGTGAGGTCATGTCTTCCTGGATGTTCTTTTTTTTTTTTTTTTTTTTTGGAGACAGAATCTTGCTCTGTTGCCCGGGCTAGAGTGCTGTGGCATCAGCCTAGCTCACAGCAACCTCAAACTCCTGGGCTTAAGTGATCCTCCTGCCTCAGCTTCCTGAGTAGCCGGGACTATAGGCATGTGCCACCACACCCGGCTAATTTTTTCTATTTTTAGTTGCCCAGCTAATTTCTTTCTATTTTTAGTAGAGACAGGGTCTCACTCTTGCTGAGGCTGGTCTTGAACTCCTGACCTCAAGTGATCCTCCCACTCTGGCCTCCCAGAGTGCTAGGATTCCAGGTGTGAGCCACCCCGCCTGGCCTTCCTCATGTTCTTAATGCTTGTGGATGTTCGATGATGTCTGGGCATTGAAGAGTTAGTTATTTATGTTCATCTTCACAGTCTGGGCTTATTTGAACCTGTCCTTGAGAAGGCTTTCTAGATACTCAAAGGGAATTGAGTGCTGTGGTCTAAGTCTCTGGTCACTGCAGCCGTGTCAGTATTGGAGGTGCCCCAAACTCAGTAATGCTGTGACTCTTGCAGACTCCTGGTGGTACCACCTTGGTGAGCTGATTTTTGGTTCTTCTGAAGGTGTTTGCTTACGTGGATATTTGCTGAATTAGGTGTTCGTGCAGAGGGACGATCACTGGAAGTTTCTATTTGGCCATCTTGCTTCGTCTCCCCTACCCCCACTATAAAAGCTTTCTAAAAACCACTTTCTTGAGATATAGTTCACATACCACAGAATTCATTCATTTAAAGTGTACAATTCAGTGGCTTTCATTTTATAGAGTTGTGCAACCAGTACCACAATCAATTTTAGAACATTTCATCACCTCAAAAAGAAACCTCACCTCCCTCAGCCATCACCCGCCAAGATCTCCATCCCCTTCTGCCTTAGACAACCACTAATCTACTTTCTGTCTTTGTAGATTTGCCTATTCTGGACATTTCATATAAATGAAATCATATAATTTGTGGTCTTTTGTGGCTGGCTTCTATCACTTGGCATAATGTCTAAAGTCATTCATGTTGTAGCATCTATCAGTACTTCATTTCTTTTTGTGGCTGAATAATATTCCACTGAAAGGATGTGCCATTTTTATTATCCATTCATCACTTGACACATGGTTTTTTTCTACTTTTTGGCTATTATGAACAATACTATTATACTATGAACATTTGTGTACAAGCTTTGTGTGGATGTATGTTTTTATTTCTCTTGGGTGTATACCTAGCAGTGGAATTGCTGGAGCATATGGTATACCTACGTTTAACATTTTGAGGAACTGCCAGACTGTTTTCCAAAGCAATGGCACCATTTTACATTCCCACCAGCAATGTATGAGAGGAACCTATTCATTTTAATGTCAAATTCCCCTCTGGATAGAAGGACTGGCTCTTGGCCCTTACTCCTGAGGGAAGAGCCAGGCAGTGGTTACAGTGGCAGCCTTTGCTTTCAGCCCTGCTTGGAACTTTAGAGTAGCTAGGCCACCCCTTTTGTTTCAGGCAGCCTTGACCTCTGGGACATCGGAATGTAATGCTTATTTTCCTCTTTCTTAGGAGTGTTTTTAGGAGAGAAATTCTTTGGGATCCTTGGAATGGAATAGTACAATTTTATGAGGTCTGTTGGTGGTGGTTGCCACAACAAAATGAATAGCTGTAATACTTAAAATTATTGAACGTTAGCTCTGGAACGGATGGTAAAGAGACTATCTGGCCCAGGCATGGTGAGCAAGCAGCAGCTCACAGAACATCTTTGTAGGTGTTCAGGTTTAGGGAGCTCCATGCAGGCTCAGGAAAAGGACTGTGATTGATTAGCCATGTCTGTCATAGTGACAGGAGGACATCAGTGGTGGCACATTTGCTACCTACTAGCTCTCCCTGACTGAAGCCAGCCATGGTACCCCTAAGGAAATGAGGTGAGGAAGCACCCAAGGTCACATAGCCGGCTAATGACAGAGTTGGAACAAGAATCACTGCCATGGTTTTTTCTCTGCACCGTATTGCCCCCAGTTCTGAAAAGTGCCTCATAAGGGAACTGTTTGGGGACAGGAATAGGGCAACCCAGTCAGGCCAGTTTCTATCCTGCTGTGTTCAGACAGTTCTCATCAGCCTACGGGACTCACTCCATCAGGGTAACTAGTTAATGATTATAAAGGCTTGGTAAATGCTAACTAATAAACAGGGGCCATTTCCACCTGCTGAACCCTCATATTTCCAGCGTCCATGTGGAACGCCCTTTGCAGTCCACAACCCTGATCATTTGGACATTGGGACGCTTGAGGGGAATGGGTTTGGACCAAAGAAGTTAAGCCCCTTTTAATCTGAAAGGGAACAACTGTGTGTGCATGCGTGTGTGCGTGTGTGCATGTGTGTGTGCATGTGTGTGTGCATGTATTTATTCTCCACTTGAACAAAGAGAAAAGAAGTTCCATATTCAGCCCTTAGATCAATGAAACTTCATTTTCCCAGAAATAGTAAGGACCAAAGTCATTCTGGGAGAGAAAAATGATTGTTCTACAGGGGAGAAATGAATATTGCCTATAAAAGATAGCTATTTTTTGATGGTTGCCCAATATTTTAAACGTATTTAATACGATTGAAC
Source organism: Eulemur rufifrons (assembly GCF_041146395.1). Taxonomy (NCBI): domain Eukaryota; kingdom Metazoa; phylum Chordata; class Mammalia; order Primates; family Lemuridae; genus Eulemur; species Eulemur rufifrons. The sequence continues at coordinate 30,767,351 of NC_090983.1, read as the reverse complement.
TCTATAGGTGGCTAAAATGGTAAATTTTATGTTATATATATTTTACCACAATAAAAAAATCTGGGGAAGAATAATCATTTTTTCAAATCCTCAATTCTGTTTGAATTTCATTAGGATGTAAAATATGCCTGAGTTTCTCCTTTTCCACTTTATTAATGAATGAGACTACATACCAACAAAAAGTTACATAGAACTCAGAGATCTCTTGTATCTAGTTCCTTTTATTTCTTTTAAATGGTACTATATAAAAATAAAAAATAATACAAAAAATGATCTCTCTTTTCCCCTTATCCCTCTATTTTTTTCCCTTCGCATCGTCACTTGAGCACCTACTATATGCCCTCTGTTGTGCTGTGAGTCCAGTGAAATTCAAGTGAGTGAGTCACAGTCCCTGCCCCTGAGGAGCTCACAGTCGGTGGGGTCTGTGCTTGTCCCCTGCTCAGGGGACAGCCACAGGCTGCACCACGGCCCAGAGGGGGAGGCAGAGACCAACTGCCTCTGCGGAAAGGAAGGGTGGGGGTGGGAAGGAAGGCTCTAGAAGACAAGTACATGGCGACTGGGCAGAGAAGCAAGAGAAAAGCATTCCAGGGTCAGGATGCACATAGGCATGGAAGGTTCCAGAACAGCAAAATGTTGACGATCTGATGCATAAAGTGGATGTGGAGGAGGGACATTGGAGGAGCATACGGATCTCTCTCCCAGGCCCCAAGAGGGAGCCTGGCTCCATATCTCTTCTGAGAAGACTCCTGGTTTTTTCATTAAACTGTCAAAACTAAACTATGAATGCAGGCCAGTGAGTATGTGCGTGTGTGTGTGTGTGTGTGTGTGTGTGCACATGTATGAGAGAGAGAGAGAAACAGAGAGAGAGGAGCTTGTGATGAATACATTTGTTAAAAATTGGAATTCATGTCTAACTGTTCCCTCAGATCTCCTGTTACCTAAGATATCATTTATTTAATTTGACAAGCTCATGACATCAACCTCAAAGGTGAGGACTGCTTCTGTCAGCCAGAGATTTGTTTCAACCTTTCGTGAGCGACATCATTATATTTTTCAGACTACACCGTCTCTTGGATGACAATGGGATGTGTAAATTTTCCACCAACAACACCCTGTCACTGTCCCCTCTGTCTGCCCCAAACCCACTTCCCTCTCAGGTCAATGAGTGTCCCCTGGCTCTGGTGGGCAGGATTTGGGAACTCACCAATGAAACAAGTGACAAGCCTGAGCAGGGTGGTGGGAAGGAAATAGTCTTCGGGTCACTGAATGTCATGAGTGTGCCGCATGGGTTTCTTCTGTTATCCACCTATCTCCTCTCTTTTTTTTTTTTTTTGAGTTACAATTTCCATACCATAAAATTCACTCGTAAGAGTATATAATTCAGTGTTTTTTAATATGTTCACAGAGTTGTACAACCATCACTGCAATCAATTTTAGAACATTTTCATCAACCAAAAAAGAAACCACATATCCATCAGCAGTCCAACTCCCTGACCCTTGACCCTAGGCAATCACTAATCTACTTTCTGTTTTTGTAGCTTGGTCTGTTCTGTACATTTCTTATAAATGGAATCATATACTATGTGATTCTTTGTGATTGGCTTCTTTCACTTAACGCCGTCAAGATTCATCTACATTGTAGCACCTATCAGTACTTCATTCCTTTTCATGGCTGACTAATATTCCACTGTGTGAATAGACCACATTTTATATATGTATTCATCCTTTGATGGACATTTGGGCTGTTTTCACTTTGGGCTGTTATGAATAATGCTGCTATGAACATTCATGTACAGGTTTTCATGTGGCCCTGTGCTTTCATCTCTCTCGGTTATAGATGAAGGGGAATTGCTGACTTACACGCTAACTGTGTTTGACGTTTTGGAGAACTGCCAAACTGTTTTTCCATATACCCTTAAAGTCTGAATTAAAAGGTAATTTTAAAACTTCAAAACATATAGCTTCCCTCTAACAGCTGTACACAGCAATCTGTGCTCCTCCATGGTCATATGTTTATTTTTATCAACAGGACATCATACTTTTACTCCAGCACCTCAGGGTTGGAGCATCATGGGACCTGGGCTGGCCTAAGCCTAAAGGGGCCGCCATCCCTCCTCCCAGGAGAATCTCGGGTTAGTATCTCAGTCTCGTGAAGGAACAGTTTTCTTCCTGTTGATGGAAGGCTTGATCAGTCTCTTAGGTGCTGCCCTTGCCTTCCCCCCATACATTGACCAATGTCTACAGGATCAATTAGGTTAAGGATAAAGGCCTAGATAGTTCTGGGGGTTCTAATTCCCACAGCAATACAGACAAGAAAAGACCAAGTGAGACGCTCGTCATGACCAGAAGGCATAGGCGATACATCCTGGACTGGTTGTGTGCCAGTAGCCCAGACTGCAGAGGGCAGTGGGATGAAGAAGGGTGTCACTGAGCCAGGGAGCAAGTGGTGGGGGAGAGCCCGGCCTGCCGAGCTAATTGCCCACCTACTTCATACCAGCTGGTCTAAGTCTGGCTCCTTATTTAACCTCACCTTTACAGAGAAGAGCTCAAGAATACTTGCCTAGTGCCTCACAGCAGCAGAAGGCAAAACTGAGCTGAAGACAGAGTAGGTCCAAGTCCCCAGATTGGCCTCAGTCCCAAGTCACCCTCCCCACAATCCGGAGCCTAGATGCAGGGCGCAGGCTCGGCTCCATTTACCTGGACATCCATTCCGTGTCATTCGGTGGCCTTAAAACGCCAGCACCTGGCCCTGCCCAGCAGAGCAGAGTCACTGCTATTTTGGAGGCAGTCATATATTTTTAATGACCTGCAAAATCTCCCTGTGAGAAGGGAGGGAGAGTTGAAATTACAGCCAACATTTGCATTGCAAATCAAGTTATCTCCCTCCTGCCCTCCAAGAATATGCAGAAATAAATGCCTCCTAATGAACCCTGGGGGGCTGAGGCTTTGATATGAATTCTGCTGGAGGCGGAAAGAGTTCTAGCCAGACTGAGACCCAGCGTGAAGTTGGAGCAGGAGGGCCAGGGCAGTCCCTTTCAGCACAAGGGAGAAAGGAAATTGGATTATCTTGCTAGCAGTTGGTGTTTTCCTATCGCCTAGAACGACAGGCTCCCCTCCTTAGATGGGGGGAATTAGATTTAGCCCTATTTGAGCAGTGGGTGCCTCACCCCTCTCCACCTTCTCTTCCCTGGTCTCATGAGCCCTCACTCCCGGGGCTACAGAGAGCAGGAGCTCCAAAGCCTTTGAATTTCCCAGGACCTAAGAAGACCTATTAGAGATAGATGGATGGAAGGATGGATAGATACATAGACAACCTTTCCATCTGAAGTCAGGTAACCTTTGGTTCTGGCTGCCACCCGGAAGACACCAGCCCTCCCCCTCCCCTTGGCCTCCAGGGTCTGTGTTTATTCAGCACAGGCAAGTATGTGCTTGTAGGGCTGAGCTGTGTGGGGCTGGGTAGAGCCCTGGTGTGGGTCTAAGGGCATGTGGATGTGGTATTTGTGTGGGTTGAGAGTGTGTGGTAATAATGGTTTGTGAGGACTTGTGAAAGACAGGGGTGGGGAGGCCTGCTCGCTGCCTCCCTCTGGCAGTGTGGGAGGACGGGCAGAAGCCCAGCGTGGACAAAGGGAAGAAGTTCCCAGCTCCCCGTGGGCGATGCCTCTGGGCTGCCTCCTTGCCCTAACCTTTCCTACTGATCAAGGTTTCTCCTCCTCCCCTGCTGGACCTTCTTGAGAGGAACCTGGGAGCCCAGCGAAGCCCCTGCATGGAAAGCAGGGCTTGCGTTGAGAGGCAGGGTCTCTCGGTGATTATGCAAGTGGGTGCATCCATCAAACACCTGGATTCAAAACCCAAATCCACTGATGAGGATGAGTGGAACGGACTCTTCTATCCCTCTACCTCCTCACTTGTAAGCTGGGGATAGTGAAGGACCAATCCTACTGGCTAACACTTTTTATGTGCTAATAAAGGTAAGTTAGTATTGGGGCGAATGGATTAGTAACTACTCAGCACTCTAGGATCCCATCATTGCAACCAGTGTTGCACAAGATGACTTGGCCTTCTTAAGGCGTCTGTCTGCAGGACAGTGGGCAGAGCCTGGGGGTTAGGGGCATGCTCCAGGGAATGACAAGAATGGGCCCTGGGCCCGTGATGGCACAACATATATATGTTTGGGGAACTTGTCTGCACCAAGATGACCCTAAGAAATAAAGAGACAGAGAAAGGGGGACTATTAGAGATTTTTTTAAAAAAGTCCTATTAATCAAATGCAGTTAGGAACACTGATTGGATGCTGATTTAAATGAATCAAATGTAAAAAGATATTTATGGAACCATGAAGAAAATCTGAACTTTGAGTCAATATTAGATAATTTTAAGGAATTGTTAAGATTTTTAGATATGATAATGGTATTGTGGTTATGTTAAAAGACCAGATAGTCTTTATTTATCTCTTAGAAAATATACTGAAATATTTATGGGTGAAATGATACAATGTTTTGGGTTTAATTTAAAACAATCTAGCTGGTGGGGGCAGTTTGGGAAGCAGGGAGAAGCAAATTAAACAAGATTGGCAAGGTGATGGTTCAAGGCGTTCCGTTATACCATTTTCTCTAATTTTGTATGCTTGGCCGTTTTCATCATTAAACTATTAAAGAGGGAAAAAAAGAAGCCCCCTCTGGAGCTGCCCCTTGGAGGGTGTCTTCTGCCCTCCCACAATGTCACCAGGGCAGCACTCGGGCCCTTGGACCGAGGGAAGGGCCACAGCTGAGCAGTGCTTTCTAAGCCCTATAAATCAACAAGCACAGCTGAAGCCATTTAGTAGGAAGCTTGTTAATAAGAAAAATCTGGTTTAAATGGGTCATTTTATTGGAGAGAGGGAGCGGAAGATGATGGAGAACAGGGCCCTCTGGCAATGAGAAGGTTTGTAAGTGGTGCCAAGCTCTCCCTCACAGGAAGAGTTGGATTGTGTTAACTCTATCGCGCCTCAACCCTTCTCCAGGAGGATGGAGAACCCAAGGTGGGTGCATCCGGAGCGGGGATGGGCCCAGAGAACGTGCAGGGGAGAGCGCCCCTCGGGTTATCTACCCACTGTAGATGTGTGGGTCTTTCCAGGGGCAGCAGGGAGCTTTTGGATTCTAGGGAGACCACATCCGGGATAGAGCACAGACTCTCATGCACAGCCTAGGGCAGAAAAGTGAAGGAGAAAACAGTCAACCTGACAGTCAAGAAGTTTTCCAGTAGGGTGGGTAACTTGAGCCACAGAGAGAAGGAAGGCCTCCTGAAAAGGTGGGATGTGAAGGAGAATCTTAGTGAGAAAAGAACCCAAGAGGGACTCTGAAAAAAAAATAATGCAGCCAAACCAAGGTGAGGACAGTGGTGGATAAAATGCACTGGAAAGGGTTTTTTGTTGATAGTTGTCTTGGAGGATCGTGAGACTCAGCTTCCTGAGCCCAAGGGCTAAGAAGACCCGGGCACCTGAGTTGAGGGACTGGGTAATGACAGACCAAGACGAGGGGCCCTGGAGGAACTAATTTAACTTACCAGTGACTGAGGCCCCCTGCAGGGGTCATAGGAGGAACACTGAATTTGTAGTCAAAAGACCCAAGTTCCAGTTCTAGCTTCGCCATTTCCTAGTGGTAAAACTGTGGGCAATCAGTCCCTTGAACTATCTCATCCTGTTTCCCTATTGACTAACGGGATGAACAATATCCATTTCACAGCAATGCTATAGAGCCTTGTTTGTGCAATAAAAAAATACACAGGATTTGGAGTCAAGGTGCCTTGGAGCCTTAAGCGCAGGCCTCACCAACCATGAACACCGTGACTTCAAGCCTCTGAGCCTCTATTTCCTCATCTGAAAAATGGGAGAGGAACACCAGACTCTAACACAAAGGCGGAAGGAGAAAATGTAAATAATCCTCTCAGCACAGTGCCTGGAACATGGTGAATACCCAATAAATGTTAGCAATTAGGATTATTGATAGAAAATATAAGAAAATCAATGAGGTTAAGTGTGGGAAGTCACTAAAAGAATGGCACAGAGAAAGCACCCTGGGGTTAGAGAAGGAAGCTCAGCTCTTTCTAGACTTCTGGTCAAGGTGGTACCTTCCTCATCTCAGCATTTAGCTTTTGTACTTTTTCTCTTTTTCGTTGGAGGACAGGGACTGCCTAGTTTTAATGCAGGCGCGCTTCTGCTCTGACATGCAGTAGGCGCACTAGCGTCTTATTAGGTCAGTCAAGACTGCGACTTGATTGAGATCTTTCTCCATACAGGAAAATGTACAGAAACTACAGCATGGGCATGATGCGAGGTTTAGGAGAAGAGAAAGGGAGCTTAGAAGTTGGGAAAATAAAGGCAGAATGTTGTTGTTTTTAATCTTGTGTTTAACTGGGTAGCTTCAGCAAAAATTTTAGTATGAACAGTCATTTGTAGGCCAAGACTCTTAGCACAGAAGCAAAAAAAGAAAGAATCCTATTTGCATTATTAATACTCATGGATATATATGGATCTTTAAATAAGGGCATGCAGACAGTCATCTTTCCCAGAGTTTGTACCTTGCGGTTGCTGAAGAGACAGTTATGACACTACCCTTGCTAAATTAGACCTTGTCCACTTCACCCACATTTGTTCTCAGCCCCTGCCACGGTAACACCCTTCCCTCCCCCGGCCCTGCTCGCGCCCTGGCTGGCCCCCAACCCTCCCACGGAACAGGAGGCGACCCCAGCCGGATCGCGGGATGTTTTCCTTCCCGTCTGACCCATTGGTCCCCGTATGGTAGACGCCCAGGGTGTGAAACTGCACACCTACAAAGTTGGCCTTCTGCTTTGGGAGACCTCAGGAGGAAACCAGCAGTCCCTCCATTTCCTGTGGATGAAGGATTATGTGATTGAAACAAATCACCCCCTCATTCTTCTTCCCAAGTCACACATGCCCAGTGGCTGAGAGTTAAATGAGCAGGAGTCACCAAATCAAGGCTGGGCTGAGACCCCAGAGTTTAAAAACAGTGGGGCCCACCCCTACATTTCCCTCCTGCTCGGTCCTTCTCTGGGGAAGGGAGTGGGCCAGACCCATCCCCTGTGTGCAGAAAGGGTTAATTCCTTCTTGGGTCAATTTTACTACAGGTACTTGCTTGGTTCCTATTACTTTTCTTCCACCTCTCCTCTCTTGCAAGCTGATTAAAAGCTCTTTGGGTTTGAAGGGGTTTGTGTCACAAGAGCTCTGCCATGCCGGCTGGGTGCCAGGCAGGAAATATGTATCGCATTGAAATGGGACAGCACAGGCCAGGGTGCCTGGAAGGGCCCAGAGGGCTTTTTACATGGAGATGAGCTGCCACTTGGCTCCTTCTGTAGCTAATCACCACTGTTGTTGAAATATTGCTACTTCTGTTACAACCGCTAATGCCCCAAATGAGGAACAGGTGCTTTGGGGTAACAGCAACTACAGAATGGTCACTTTTCACTTGGGATCTCCTTGCCCTCCCAGTGAAGAGCCAGGGAACCCCAGTTTGATTTCTGCCTCTGTTCACTGAGTGGGAGCAGTGCCAGGAACTGTCTCCTCTTTAAACCAGGGCTTCCCTGATGAAGTTTTTGGGGTGCAGAACCTGAAAAGAGACTTATAGGGAAGTAAGTGCAAAGAACATGAGCCCCAGAGTCACTTAGCCTGAGTTTGAGTCTTAGCTCCCCCTCTCAGTAGCCATGTGACCTTGGACCATTACCTGCTCCTCTGAGCTCCTTTGCTCATCAAAGAAATGGATATACGAATAATACTGGGGTTGTCAAAAGGGCTCAAGGTAATGTGGCTAAGTGGTTAGCACCCAGCAGGGTCTCCCGGATGAAAGCTATCATTGTTATCTTGGTGTCTCATGCCCTTCATACTCTGATCCCCTCCACAAATGCACACACACACCATGCACAAACACACACCCACTGCCCTCAGCAAAGTAACTAGCTTATGATTTACACCTCTCCTCACTGGCACGGGGTCCTGGGAAACCAAGTAGAGATCACAGCAATGACAATGACCAACCTTTGCATTCCTCTTCCTAGTTTATAAAGCACAAACACCCACACCCCACTATTTAATCCTCAGACCTACTTTGCAGAGAATATGTGTATCATTATGTTTTTGTTTTTTTCAGAAGAGAAAGCTAAGCATAAGAGAGGGTAAGCAAGGTGCCCAAAGTCATATAATTCACAAATGGCAGATCTAGGACTGAAGTTTGATGTTCTTTCTCCCACTCCAAACAGCACCTCGCCCAGGCAGAGTCTATTCCTCATTTCCCGCGAACAATGCTATTATCTCCAGAGGGCCCAGCTCTTTGCTAGGGAATTCACTAACTTGTCTGTGAAAATGTAGAAGCAGCTGTCGAAGGATTTCCCAACTCAGGTAAAATATTTGTATTTTGTTGGATGTCTTCTGTTGACCAGGCCTTTATCCAAAGGATTCAGTGAGTATTTTCAGGTCGTGTGTGGTAAATTACATTAACCCAGAAGGCTATTGCCTTTTCCTTCTATGTATAAGATCTGGCACACACCTTGATGCTATGGCCATAAGAAATTAAGGGGAGACATCACAAAATTGTAAAGTTGTCAGAAATCTTTAATTCAGTAGGCTGTAGCCCAGTGACTGGGCCATGGCATCCTATGCTTAAGCCCATCTTCTCACCCAGCTAGACTCTGCCACCTGCTCTGGGCCAAGGGGGACCGTTTTAAACTTCCTGGGATGAGTTGAGGGAATAGTGAGCTTTTCAATGACATCCACGTCTCCTTTGATCTTAGGAACCCTGTGAGGTTGTGTGTGGTAGGTGCCATTTTCCCTTCCTAGAGGAGGATGCTAAGAGGTTCAGAAGGCTGAACTCGGGTGCCCAAGATCCCAGACCAGAGATCAGTGGTGTCCAGACCAATCTCATCCAAGTAGTGACTCTTCTTCTTCCTGCAGACCCTGCACTTCCTGGATAGTGAATGAAGAAACCACACGTTTATCCTCCAGAAGGCTAGGCACTGGCCAGTCCTTGATTCTACAGATGGGACAGTGAATCACGGAGACTGGTGGAACCCACAGGGGACCACCACATTGCATTCGGGTGTGGACCCTGGAACTCCACTGTGACGTGGGTTTAGAGAGGGCCCAGGGACTAATCCCTCCCAAAATGGAGCTGTGAGAAGCCCTATCTGCCTTTATAGGGAGAAGGGAAGGAAGATAAGGGGTTAACCTAGTTATGTCCTCTAAGAATGCAAAGGGTTAACTGTGGTTACCATTTTTCCCTAGGACAAGGTAAGAGATTACGGTTTTAAGCCATAGCAGGAAGATTCAGGATAGACGTTAAAAGGAGCTTTCTGACCATGAGGGCCACAAAAAGCTGAAGTAGACTCATACGAAAGGAGAGGAAGCTGCTGCTTTAGAATTTATAGGGAAAAGGTTAGCTGCTGAGTAGGATAGCATAGCCCATCATGGAGATGAGGAGATTGGAGTCTACGCAAACTGCTAGAAGATACCATATAAACAGAAAGTATATCTACACTTATTTTTAATTGAATAATCATTGTTTCCAATTTGGGATGACTTCAACAATGGTTCTTCTTGTATTTCTATTTTGGCTCTCTAGGGGAAATTTGAAGTTTCCTGGTAATATATCATTTTAACCACAGTTTTCCTGAGGCAGTAAGTTTATATGGGAAAATAGTTCACTCTGAATCTTAAAAAAAATTTTTCTATGGTATAATTTGCCATCACACTAAACACACATGTCATTATCTCATAAGCTTATAATTGCTGACTCCTCTAACCCTGACATCCCCAGAACAGGTAGTTCTCCTTCAAAGAACACATCATTGCAATACCAATACAAAATTTAAGTGCCCTTGTATGACAGGTGGAGAAGTGGGAGGGTAGGGGAAGGAACTGACACCAGAAATAGAGAAGTAAAGGACACTCTGTGACTCTGGAACTCGATGTGCTCTCCTGTCCTTCAGATATGCAGATGACAGTGCAGATGCAATCCCAGAGGGCACGTGCTCCACACCCTTTCTGCTAGGTGATGGGTTTACATGGGTCCAGGCCTCTCTCCTGTGTTTATGAGATGGCTCCCAGAGGAGCAAGTGTATCTGAGAGGCTAATCACCAGCCTGCAGGGCTAAACATGCAGCTACTTTATCCTTAGCTAGCTAGACAGCCCAACAATATTGAAACTGACCGAATCATCTGTCTTGACATTACGGAATAGAGAAGCACTTCCCAACGTTTCTCAGGTCCTGGCAAAAAGAGAAAATGATAATACAACATAAGACACCCCAGGATAAAGAAATGAGGTTGTTTGCAACTAACCAAGTGGCTCCAGCCACTCCAGGCCCTGCCTGGTCACCCAGTGGCTGACGGGCCAGTGCTTCGTGCCATCTATTGGGAGGTCTGGAGCAGAGCAAAACGGTTAGGGCGGAGCAGCGCGGGTGGGAGAGGGCTCTGGAGCCAGATGGCTTGCATTTGAGTTCCGCTCACTCCCCCATGACCTTGGGAGTCACTTCATCTCTCCTTGCCTCAGTTTCCTCACAGATGGAATGGGCCAAAGACAGTACCTACTTCAAGGAGCTGTTCTGGGGATTAAATGAGTTAATCGATGTCAAGTGCTTAGAAAAGTGTCTGGCACAGAACGTGCACCGGATAAATGGCCACTGCTGCCCCTGCTGTCTTGGCTCCCGAGACCCAGGGCCTGCTTCCCAGCAGGGGAGAGCAAGTGTAAACCGTGCCGTGCTCCAAATCCAGCCAGACACCATAGTCAGATGATTCATTGCTTTCTCGAAATCTGTTCCTCTTCTGTTCTTTTCTCGCACCCTCTCTCTCTCACCTTCCCTAATGTGGCTGTGGACGCCTAGAGGCAGTAGTAAAAGAGGAAAGAGAATTGATCTGGGAGCAGGAATTCACATCCCAATTCTAGTTCTTCTTCTGCTCACTAGTGGTTCCTGCTGGGTAAGTCAACGCACCTCTGGACCTCAAGCGCCTCATGGGTCGAGCAGTTGGCCAGATGACTGCAAAGGTCTCTTTCTGCTCTGATGTTCGTGGCTGTTCTGTGTTGCAGAATTACATGCCATAGAGAGTGTGTGTGTGTGGGGTGGGGGGGGGTGGCGGCTGGTGCCTGAAACCACAGCACTGATGTCCAGGACAATTAACACAAATCAAGTTAATGGTTAATGTTTTCTGTGAATCAAAACACGCCAACACATCCCCTCTTGCAGTAAGAACACACCTTCAATTTGCCAATGTTGCCCTCCAATCGCTGCATTCTAAATTGGAGCCTTTTCCACCTAAAGAATAAATCCATATAAATATGTCTCCTAGGTAACATCTTGTTAGCTTTGTTACTTAAAGCTCTTGAAAATAATAAAACTGCCTTTCTTTTTTAAAATAGTAATTCAAACATCTTGCTTAGGCCTCCCACCCGGCTAGCCTGAATTAGTAAAGTATGTTCATTTCTGCTCACATGAGGACACTGGATAAATATATACAGACTTATATTCATCCATAAAAATACATTTTAAAATGCCATTTCCCAGCATCTGGGGTTATTCTTTCCTAACTTTATTTTATTTAGAGGTAGTTATAACATGTACATCCTTTTTTTCTGTTTCTATAGGGGGGGCAGTTGTAAGGAGGGGTGCTCAGTTTCCTTGTTTGTTGAGACAGAGACTCACCCTGCTGCCCTGGGTAGAGTGCAGTGGCGTCATCATAGCTCACTTCAACCTCCTAGTCTTGGGCTCTAAGCGATACTTCTGCCTCAGCCTCCTGAGTAGCTGGGACTACAGGCGCATGCCACAATGCCCGGCTGGGTTTTTTTTTCTTTTCTTTTTGGTAAAGACAGGGTCTCATTCTTGCTCAGACTGGTCTCGAACTCCTGAGCTCAAGCAGTCCACCCGCCTGGGCCTCCCAGAGTGCTAGGATTACAGGCGTGAGCCACCCAGCCCAAGTACATCCTTCTTGCTACTAAAAATTAATAATTTAGCCCTAATAGTCACTCATAAACAACAGCCAGAGCAACATCTCAATTTAGTCCTGATCCTAGTGAGAACTCTTTCCCACCTTCATGGTTTGAGGAGAATTTTCTCTCCATTTCTTTCTCCCCCGTCCTGCAGAGAGGATGGTCCTCTGAAGCCGTTTCTCACACCTCCTGGAAACCAGCTGTGGTGCTCTTGCACAGTCACTCAAGAATGTCCCGGCACTGCCAGGAAGGGAGCTAAGGCAGAGCTGTGTGGCCTGAAGGATTTGGCAGAACAAAGCCCCAGCAATGGGGACCCTGCGGTTTCATGTTGTTTTCACTGACATAATGCCCTTCCTCTGTGAATCCCAGCCCAGGCCTGTGTGAGACAGGCTGTCCCAGAGTTGGACACCTACCACAGGTTCACATGACTGCCCGGCGGTAGGGCATAGTCTTTGAAGCTTTGGAGAGAGCTCTGACCTGCCCCCAGGGATGGATGGACCGACAGCCTGGAGTGGAGCCAGCCAACAACTGGACGTCCTCACCAGCTTCATGTGTCAGGCTGCGGGGGCCCAGGGCCAGCAGCAGTGGCATTGGGTCTGCATCCTGGATGGGGACAGGAGGACAAGAAGAATGCGGCCAGAACTTTTATTGCCTGCTGCCTTTGACAAATGACAACAGTTAGGAGAATGAGTTCACCAGAAAAAAAAAAAAAATACAACTCACAGAGCAGCCATGGAGCCCTTTGAGCAGAAGTGCATTTCATCTCCCTGGTAGCACAGCCATTGCACAGGGCAGAGAGAAACAGGCCCCTGAGAGTGGCCCAGACCCGCCAGGCTTCCCCATGACTTGGTGTCTGTGGCAGGCTGAATAAAGGCCCGTAAAGGTACCCAGGTCCTCATCCCTGGAACCAGTGAACGTTATCTTATATGGCAAAAGGGATGCGGTAGATGTGATTAAGACAAGGATCTTGAAATGGGGAGATTATCCTGGCTTCGTCTGGGTGGCATCCACGTGTAATCACGAGTATCCTCATCAGAGGAAAACAGAGGGAGATCTGACTACAGAGGAGATGGAGATATGAGGCCGAGGCAGAGCTTGGAGTGATGCACTTTGAAAATGGAGGAAGAGGCCAGGAGCCAAGGAACACAGGCAGCCGTAGAAACAGAAAAAGACAAGGAAGCGGATTCTCCTCCAGAGCCTCCAGAAGGAACCAGCCCTGCTGACACCTTGACTTTAGCCCAGTGAAACTGATTCCAGACTTCGATCTCCAGAACTGTAAGAGTATCAATTTGTATCGCAATAAGTCACTAGTTTGTAGTCATTTGTTGCAGCGGCCTTTGGAGACACAGACAGTTCCCAAGTGCGGGAGGCGCCCCACTTGCAGGGCCTCCCTCAATGGCAGAGAGACTCTGAGGGACAAAGGGAGCACCCGTGCACTCTGGGCAGATCTGCCCACAGACCTGCATCTTTGGCCAATGCTGGAAGCGGTCAGGGCAGGGAGAGGGGAGGGAATAGACATTTATTGAGCACTTACTATATGCTTCACGGTTCACATAATCTTATTTAACAACCCTCACAGCAACCTTGTAAGGCACATGTGAGCACTCCATTTTCTGATGGCAGACAGTGAGCTCAGAGACGTCTGGCCACCTGCCCAAGGTCACACAGTTGGTCAGAAGCAGTTCCCCTGGGGAAGTTTATCAGTGGCTTCCCTCCAACTCTTCTTTAGGAATCCTCCCAAGTGAGAGATTGGGTGAGGCAGTTACTATGGCTACAGTTCCAAGGAGTTCACTCATTCATTCACTAAACATTTAGCAGCACCTCCCAAGTGTGAGGCCCTGTGCTGTGGGGAAAGGGCCCATCCTGCCTCGGGTCACACACAAGCCAGGAACAGACTTTGACAAGACAAGCCCTGTCAGCATTTCCCTCTAAAAGTCCGCAGCCCACCTGGGATAAGCGCAGAGCACAGAGGCCCACGAACAGTCACAATGGGAATTATTTTATTTTACCAAGGAGGAACTAAAGCTTGGCCCTGTTGGTAACTTGTTGGGACAGAAGGAAAAGGGACTGGAGTTCTTCAGGCAGAGGGTGATGCTTCTGGCTTTCCTGGAGGTGTGCGTGAGTTTGCACTGGGCCCCAACACTGTCAGTCTCCTCCCTGCACACCAAGGGCGAGTACTGGTTAGTGCATGGCCGGTGTGTGAGTGCAGGCTCTGGCCTGTTCAGCAGTTCTGCCAGCCTTCATCCAGGGTTTATCTTGGACTTCGCTTCCCTCACCTCAGCCTCTGCGGAGGCGAGAGCAGGACCTACTGCTTGTGGCTTCGTCAGCCGCTCTGTATCTGGGTATAACAGGAAGGCACCTCTGGCTTTTGACTGGGTGTCCCTCTCTTTATGTCCTCTCCCAGCAGTGATGCTGACTTTGTGTCCCATTTGGTTTTCTATTGTTGGCTGTTTCAGAGAGGATGCTTTCAGTTGCAAATGATGAAAAATTCAATGGAAACTGACTCAAATAATCAAGGTGTTTGTATGGGCTTCCTCTACCAGGGGTGAGGAACCTGCGGCCTCGGGGCCACATGTGGCCTTTTGACTGAATCCAAATTTTACAGAACAAATCCTTTTGTTAAAGGGATTTGTTCTGTGAAGTCTGGATTCGGTTGAGGGGCCACACTTAGGGACCTGGAGGGCCACATGTGGCCTTGAGGCCGCAGGTTCTTCACCTCTGCCAGCTAAACTAAAAGTCTAGAAGCAGGGCTGGCCTCTGCGGAGGACTGTTCTAGTGCTCAAACAGGGCGACCAGGCTGGTTTTTTTTTTTTTTTCTCTCCATTTCTCAGCTTCATTTCCTCATCAGGCTCCACCCACATGAGGTTCTCTGCTCAGGACCCAAGAGGGCTGCCAGCAGTCCCCAAAACTGAGTCTTGGCCCAGATGGGCGGGCCAGGTTGGTGGTCCCGCCTGGGAGCCAATCAGGAAGGCCAGGAGAAACAACGCAGTAATGCACTGATGGGGTTTTTTTGTTTTGTTTTTTTTTTTAGCACGGATCATGTGGTCCCTGCCGCCCCCCCCTCCTGTGGAAGAAGGATGACTTCCTACAGGAATTGGGAGTATTGTTAGGAAGGGGAAGGGGAGAATGGATAGATATCAGAGAGCCAATCAATAAATGTCTACTAAATATCTCAAAACCCAGAGCGTTTTGTTGTTGTTTTGATCTTAAATGAACAAATTTTCTCCCCTTCTTATGACTTCCTAGGAGTGAATAATCTTGCAGGGGCTTCCTTAATTGGGTACTTAGGGTATCTCACACTCCTGAACACTCCGCTGAACAGATTTCTTCTTTAGGCTTCAGGAGCTTGTGATGCCAGCTCTTCCCTGTGTTTTCAGTCCGTGCTTCCCCTAAAGGAACCAGGGCTGCAATATTGCCCTTGATTAATCACAGGCTAATTATCTAGTTTGTGGATCATCACAACCCCTCCTTTTCTTTCCACATCCTGCTGCCTTTTAGCCACCCCCCTGCTCATTAACAAGCTGCCTGAAAGGAGGGGACGGGGTGGGGGGGGTGGGGGGGAGAGGGGAGTACTAGAACCCCAATTCAGTCCGTTTAGCTCCTTACCAACCCTGACAAAAATTTTTGGGGAGGAAGTTGGAAGGGAATGGTAGTTTGAGATGATCTTGAATTTCCATTATCTGTGATTACCTGATTGACTCCTGCCCCACCTCCCCTCCACCCCCCCCCACCCCCGCCCAGCCCCATCCTCTTTAGAGATGTTGAAAACAGCTGAATCCAGAAAAGGCACTTTCCTAGACACACAGACATTTCGATGGTTCCATTCTTGTTCTCTCATTTCCTAGGTGTGTCAAATAACTTTTTATAAAAACCTTTTTTAAAAAATTAAGACAACTGTTTTTGAGACCTGTTGATAACAGCTCAACCCCACTGTCCAAGTTGAGAACTCAGATCCCGCCTCTCAGTTTCCCAGTGGGTAGGAGTCAGAGAAGCGCAAAAGCCCTTGCTACGTCAGGGGGTTGGGGACAGGGTGGGTACACGCGTCCCTCACAGCAAGCCAAAGTGCTTACATCACCTTTACTGAGCATTGATCACTATTTCCACCCACCACCCACATTGAACTAGATTCCCCCTAACTCTGGTATAGGCTAGACAGGAATTGGTAATGACTTCCTAAGTTTTTGATCTCCTTAGTAGAATTCAAACAAAAGGGAAAGGATATGGTTTCTAATTTTTAGAGAGCGATGTTTTACTCCAACATCTAAAAACAAAGTGCATTTCCCTATAGGTTTGCCTTTCTCCTGACCATACCTGGTGGAACAGAGACCCCCACCTCAGCTACTAGGCGAGAGCAGTCAGGGTGGTTATTAGAGAAATGCAGCTCTTTCATGCCGTCCTGTGAGAGCAGCTGAGAGGCTTTAGGTTCAATAACGAACCTGGGCCGGGCGTGGCCGCTCATGCCTGTAATCTCAACACTTTGGGAGGCCAAAGAGGGAGAATCCCTTGAGCCCTGGAGTTTGAGGCTGCAGTGAATTATGATGATGACACTGCTCTCTAGCCTGGGCAACAGAGTGAGATTCTGTCTCAAAAAAAAAAACCCACACCAAAAAAAAAAAAAGAAAAAAAAAAAACGATGAAAATAATGGAAATGTTTTCAAATGCAAGCCACTAGCCCCACATTCAGCCTGTAAGTCTTGACAGAAAGAAGGGGTTAGGGGCTGGCACTTCCTTTCACTAGCAACATGCCCTGGCCTAAGTGACCTGCATGTTTATAGGCAGGAAGTTAAGTTAAGCATTGACAGCCTCTCCCAGCAATGTTCAGAAGGGTCATAAGCAACCCACCCCCACCCGGCAAGGTTAGCGATGACTGTTCTCATGGCAGCATCATGCAGTGCTGGGCTGAAAAACAGAAAAGCGGGGCTCCAGATCCCCTCTGCACCTAGCCCTGTGGCCCATGGAGGCACGCAACAGGGTGTCTGAGTCTTAGTTCTCTCGTCTGGAAATCTGAACCTCAACAAACCTCACAGGGTGGTTTTGAGGATCAGATGCGCTACAGTAGTCTCCCTCACAGACTGGTTGGCTTTCCGTGGTGTCAGTTACCCACAGTCAACCATGGTCTGAAAATATTAAATAGTTCTGGAAATAAACAATTTACAATTTAAATTGCACACTGTTCTGAATAGCGTTATGAAACCTCCCGCCACCTTGCACCCTCCTTCCCGGGACGTGAATCCTCCCTTTGTCCAGCGTCTCCACACACTACCTGCTCCCTGCCTGTCAGTCACTTGCCCCAGTTTTAGGTACCAGGCACTGTGCCAAGGACTGTACACGCACAACATTAGACAATCCTTATTCGTAGGTGATATCAGAATAATAGTTGTTGCTGTTATTATTGCCCCATTTTCACAAGGAAAGAAACTGAAGCCCAGAAAAGATTAGTAAATGTAACTTTCCCCAAGTCATATAGCTAACAAGGGACAGAGCCAGATCTCAAAACAACCGGGACTGCCTGCCTGCATTATCTAACCACTGCGCTTTCCTGCCTCTCCACTCCCTTCCCCAGAAGGCCCACGGGGGACAGTCAGACCTGCCTTCTCTAGAGAGGCAAAGCTGTCGAAAGGCTAGAGCTTCCTTCCTGGACCTTGGTGCTCCCTCCTTAGCGTGGTGTGGTTCTCTGAGCCCCATAAGTTTCACTCCAGACCTGTAGATGACAGTCTACTCCCCACGACCGACAGGTTCACAGATAAACCGATGCCCAGGAGGGGAGCAGACCCTTCCATCAGCCAGGTCTCAGAAACCTGAGGATTAATTGCCCCGCAAGCAGCTTGTTAGAGGCTGTGTTGGCAGATGAGGAAAGCAGCAATAGAACCAGCCAATTAAGCAGCCAATGGTGCTGAACTAAATGTGACCTCGGACTTAATTGTGGATGTTGTTTCTCAGCAGATTCTCACCAGTCTGGGTTTGGGGGAAAGAAAGGGAAGAGTGGGGGCTGGGGTGAGTGTCAAGGGGAGGGTCCTGTCTGTAGGGGCGCAAGACTCCCATTTCTTTCTTTCTTAAGGGGACAGTAGCATCAAAGATTCAGGGATTTCCAGCACAGAAAAGTTGAGGATGGTGGCCTTCTCTCTGCTGTATCCCCGGGGCAGCAGGCAGATGGAAGGCCTGGGCTTAGATGACAAAGGGACAAGTCCTTGTCAGTTGAGTGAAACATTTCCAGACAGGCTGGAGACCCAGACTCAGGGTCACATCTTTAATAGGGAGGAGGAGACACAGCTAGAGGCAGGAGTTGGCCTACACTCTACAGAGAGCTCACACAGTTTTGGAAACTTTTCTTTCCTCTCTACTCATGCCACCAGCTTTGTGATTAGGGAGCCCTAGGTCCCCTCTGTACGTTGTCGATAAAGTACTTGGAGCACCCTGTCCAGGTCGTGGGCCTGGAGAATAGTGGGACTGGGGGCTCAGATGGAGACAGGGACAATAATGTCTCCATATCTAGGGGGACTAGCCAATCCGGCTGCTTCCCACCGCCTTTGTGCAGCTGTGGAGGTGTGCTGCTTGGACCTCCCCTCGAGAAACAACCTGCCACTCAGCTGCAGTGAGCTGACAGCCTTCGGGACCCAGCCCAGCTCTGAGGCCACCTCTTCCTGGGGAAGCCCCAGCCAATGACTGGGCGTGGCGGAGTGGGAAGCAAGGTGGGGTGCAAGGGCCGGGTGTCTCTGCCAGCGTGGAGCTACCCATGGGGTCAGCTGAGAGAGACTTTGTCAGATCCGCATTGTGTTCCGACGCTCTCCCTACCCAGTGCTGCTTCCTCACCCGTTTATCTTTCACAGGCATTACCCCCAACGGACCTCTCACACTGGACTCTGTCTTAGCATCTGCTTCCCAGGGATGGGGTTTAGGACACGTTACCCCAAAATGTGGCACCTTGGCACTTGAGAAAACAGCAGGAAGCAGGTCATAAAGCCTAGGAAGGTCACTCTCACCTTCCTTTTCACCCTCTCCCCGGAAGCAGGTCGTAAGACTCTTCTCAGAGAGGTGCCCGCCCTGTACCTGGGGGAAAAGAACATCCTTATCTCTGAAGACGCAGAGACACAGAGGAGAATCTGAACAGGCAGGCCTTGCTAAGATCCCCCAGTTTATTATCATTCGATCAGACCACCCTTGTCCAATCATCCTTCTCCACGACTCCACCTCTTCATCAAACTTAGCATAAAATATACAAGTTTGCCTGTTTCTTTGGGTCTTCATTTCCTTATGGAGACTCTCATGTCACATAAAGCTTATCTTAAATGAATTTGTCTGCTTTTCTCCTGTTAATCTGTCTTTGGTTATAGGGTCCTCAGCTATGAACCCAGCAATGGGTGAAGAAAGAAATCTGTTCCTCCCTTGCACAGAACGCCCAACTCACACAGCCTCCTTCTGGGAGCTGTTTCTTTCTCCCCTACTTCTCAGCCCTATTCGGATTCCACACAGATGTCCCCTCCCTGCTTACTCTTTCCTGTGTCCTACCGAGCAGGCAGTGGGTGGCCTGGGGCTCTGCCAATCAGTGCCTGCCACGCCTTCTCCCAAATCCCAGACTCAGAAAATCAAATAGGTGCCAAAACTTGGGCTATTTTAGTCAATAAGACGGTAAACATCACAGGCTGGAGAAAGTGTTTTTAGCTTTCAAAGGCGAGACTGGGAGTTTGCAGTCACCGGACAAAGCAGACATTGACTGAGTGCCTCCACAGTGAATAAGGCACAAAGGTAAGCCGGGGAGCCTGACTTTGGTGCAGACAGCGCTGTGTGGACGGGGGTAGGTGCTGCAGACACATGGAGAGTAGGAAGCACCAGAGGTACAACTACAGCCCAGGAAACCCAGAGCAGCGAGAGAGTAACTCAGTCTATGAGGACCACAGGAGACTTCTTAATACGTGCATTTGGGTTCAGCCCTAAAAGATAGGAAGGGTGGGGCATTATAAACAGGGAGAGGGGCAGAGATTCAGGGTCAGGAGAGGACAGGAGGACTCAGGGCATAGTAAACAGCCCAGCGTGCATGGAGCACATGGTGTTTTGAAGATAAAGTTAGAATGATAAGGTATATTTAAATAATGGAGGACCTTGAATGCCTAGGATGTTTGAATTTTATTCTGTTTGTACTGGGGAGCCATGAAGATATGACAACAGAGAGGTGATGTGATCAGATCAGGGTTTTAGAAATATAGGTTGTTGGCAGGACAAAGGAATAGAGCTTGGAGATGGGCAGAACAGTTAAAGGCTATTCCCTCAGTGAGAACAAGAATGATGAGGCCCTGACTGCGTCAGAGAAGTGGCCAGCCATGGTAAAGAGGAAAAAGATTGGAAATTTGTTGCAGAGAAGAATAACCAACAAGATTGGATATGGGGCAAGCAGTAGAAGAGAAGACATAGGAGTCATGAGTTCGAATGATCTACTAAACGACCTCAGAACAGGGTTGAGGGTTGAGGGTGGGAGGAAGAATACGGGTTGGCACTCGCTGAGGCTGAGATGAAAGCAGGTGTGCCTGGAGTTCTGGAGTCTTGGAGAAGGATCAGATCAAAGACACAATTCTGGAAGTCATTCCCACTGTCATCTTCACACTGCTGGTTCAGGTGCTGGAAAGGAGAGAGAGAAAGAGAAAAAAGAAGAGAATCCAAGACCAGCTCATGTCCAATACATGGGACAGCCTCCAATTACTGGAGCATGAGTCCAGAAATGACTGAGATGAGACCATCGGAGTGCAGTGGGGCAGAAGCTCTAGAAAAAGCTCCAACTGGAGGGCATGGTCAGCAATGTCAGATGTTATAGGAAGTCACGAGGGATGTGGACCCTTGAGAGGTTGCCACGTGAAGAGCACGAGTGGGGGTGGCCTTGGACAGAGTAGCTGCAGCAGAGAGCTGCCGGCAGAAGACAGTTTAGCTGGGTCCAGGCCTGAGCGGAAGGCAGGAAAATGAGGTAGCGAGTGCTGACCCCTCTTGTAAGTAGTTTGTTGAGGACAAAAGGAGAGGAGTCAGTCTTAAGTTTATGTAATAACAAGTTCCAAAGAGCTATTTATCTAAGATCATAAATTTTTTAACCTTTTATTTAAAAATAATTTCAAACATGCAGAAAAGGTGCAAGAATACAAATTGTACATAGAACACCCATCTACTTTTTACCCAGACTCGTATTTTGCCCATTTGTTTCATCATCTAGTCTCTTGCTGTCTCTGTTCTATATAGATACATACACATACATGTGCAGATATATAATTTTACATAGCTATACATGTACATATATATGTAAAATATTTCTCTGAACCATCTGAGAATAAGTACAGTTGACCCTTGGACAACACAGGGGTTAGGGGCATCGACCCTCTACGTAGACAAAAATCTGCTTGTAACTTTTGACTCCCCCAAAATGTACCTACTAATTGCCTACTGCTGATTGGAAACCTTACTGACAACATAAACAGTTGATGACCACATTATTTGTACGCTATATTTATTATATACTGTATTCTTACAATAAAATAAGCTAGAGAAAAAGTGTTGTCAAGAAAATCGTAGGAAAATGTGTTTACTGCTCATTAACTGGAAGTGGATCCTCACGAAGGTCTGCATCCTCGTCGTGTTCATGCTGAGTAGACTGAGGAGCAGGAGGAAGAAGAGGGCTTGGTCTTGCTGTCTCAGGGGTAGGAGGGGTAAAGGAGGTGGAAGAGGAGGCAGGAGAGTCAGGCACACTTGATGTAACTTTTATTGAAAAGAATCTACATCTAACTGGACCCACACAGTCCAAACATGTATTGTTCAAGGGTCAACTGTATATACTTCATGACCCTAAAAAATGTCAGTGTGTATTTATTAAGAATAAAGATATTCTCTTACATAACTACAGTGTATTATCAACTTTATTAAATTTAACATTGATAGTCTTTTTTTCAATTGACTCAATAATGTCCTTTATAGTATAGGAGAAGAAAAGTAACATCTTTTCCTTACTCATCACAAGGTTCATGGCCAAGGCCTTTATAACAAAAGACATTAACAAGAGGAAAGCATACAAATTTATTTAATATAAGTCTTATGTGACAAGAAAGACTTCAGAAATGAAGACCCAAAGGAACAGGGAAACCTGTGTGTTTTTATGCTTAGGTCTGATGAAGAGATGGTGGCCGTGGAGCAGTATGATTGATCAGGGGAGTATGATCTAATGGTAATAAGCTGGAAGGAAACTTAGCAAGGCTTGTTTGTTCGGATCCTTTTCCGTGTCCCTGTGTCTTCAGAAATAAGGGCATTTCTTTCCTCCAGGTATAGACCTCTCAAATGCAGGTCTCATGGCCTTCCTCAGAGAAAGGCCAGGGAATTCTTTTACGGCTTGCTTCAGGGGAGAAGGGCAGGAGAAGGTCAGAGAGACTTTCCTCTTTCTGCTGTTTTCTCAAATTCCAAGATGCCATATTTTGGGGTAGTGTGTCCTGAACCCCATGAATGGCATTTCCCTGACAAACAGCAGTGAGTGTACAAGCTGGTCTTTCTTCCTAGGTTCTTAGCAGTTGTAGCCCCTGGGGTTGGTGGGCAGGGGCCTGGAGGGGGGCTTCTCCATCAGCAGCCACTTAAACCATGTACCAGTTGCCAATGGCCCTAGTTCCTGAGAACAAGCACAGGAAATGGGTCTACCTAGGAGATGAGCAGACATCACAAAGCAGAATTGTGAACAGGTTAAGTTAGGCTGACCTCCCTGTCTGCTAAACTCGGGGCGTGTTGATTGGAAGAACTCCTTTTTCTTTCCCTTGCCAGATTTACACACATGCACAAAAAAAATTGTCACTCTTCTTAGGCTTGTTAGCAGAGTAAACTGCGCTTTACATTGGTCCTGTATTCTCTTTAGGCAAGGTTGCATTTCAGAGTTTGTGTTAGTACATCCATATCAATGAAAATGGACCCTCCCTGGAATCCAAAGCCATCCCAAGGTCTTTATCATTTGCTTAAAGGAACATCCTGTTGAATCCTTTCTAGAAGGATGGTTGTTTCCCCACCATCTCTGGCCATGAGAGAGGTGTAAGGTTTTCATCCTTCTTTAGGCTGTTTACCTCCTAAATTGGTTATTTCTAACTCTGAGCCAGAATATACCTGGTACTTCATCCACTACAGATATAAAAATCAACCTGAAAGGAGACACAAACAGGGGTGTTTCTGACCTGAATAGAGTTAGTAGGATTATTGGGCAATACAGAAGTTTGTTGTCCTTAACATCTGTCTTTCTGGATCTTGGCAATGCCCCTATCTCAGTTCATATGCTTCTTTTTACCTGATGACAATTATACACGTATCCCATTGTATTTCCTATCTTGCCTTGGCTGCCAGAAAGCTCAGAGTTAAATTTAGTACTCAATTACAACAAATATATTACCACAGATTTTTCTTCTATTTACATCTCCATTTATTATATCTCTACGTGTCCCTATGTGTAGCTCTCTATTTACATATGGTTTTATTTACATGTGTTTTCAATATTAAATGTCCTAAAATCATTTTTGGAAGCAAATGGGGTGTGCCTCATAACTAGGAAGTTCCTCACAGGCCACTTGTCTCATTCAGCTACTTATTTACTCACCCATTCCATATATAAAAACAAGTCCAAGACATTTTCTCCCGTGACTGTAACTACCTTTCCCAGTCCCAACTATAAATGGCCTTGACACAGAAGACAATTTGTTAAAATAGAAACGTCTCTCTTTGGATTACATCCAAGTCTTGGTGTTTATTTAATTTCTTCTGAGGAATTTGGGTCTGATGCTGACAGAAGCCAAAGAGAATGCTGGTCAGGAGATGATGATTTTTGTAAGAGAGGAGAGAAAAACCTGACCTGGGGAGGGAGCACGGCGTGCAGGGCAGCGGGCAGGGTTCCTCCCGAGTGACCTCCGCTTTAGCAGTGTGGACTCCTTATTGATCACTGGCTGAGGCCTAAAGAATGGGGCCAAGAACAAGGACAGACAGGTCTGTGAGGAACTTTCCAGCCATTGCCTCTGTGGCAGAGAAAACATCCAGAGTCAGGGAAGACACTCTGATGGTTGGTTCTGGAACTGCCACTTGTACTTGCAAGCTAGGATCCCCAAACTTTCCACGTGCTTTTAAGATAAGCCAGAGAACTTATAAAAGAGATCTGTTAGTGGGGTCATGAATAAGCATAATGACATCTGACACTTGTACGGACCAGCCAGATGCCAGGTGCTGCTCCAAGCACTTACACACATGCCCACATGTATACACACAAGTATATATCTATCCATAAGGTAGGCAGATCAATATTATCCCCATTTTACAGAGAAGGAAACTGAGTCCCAGAGAGGGTAATTTGCCCAGAGTTACACAGCAAATAAATGACAAAGGTGGCCCCTGTACTTCAGAAGTCTGGCTTCAAAGTTTGTATTTCCTACCACTGTACTATACAAATCCAGTAGCCAGCGCACATCTTTCAGATGGCCCCGCCCCAGGTGAGCTGCAGGATACAGACCACCTGAGTCTCAGGTAAGATACGATACTGGTCCCAAGCCCTGAGAAGCCCAGAGAAGACTTGCTCATCCCATTGTCTTGACCATGGCCAGAAATGATAAAAAATGTGCAGATTGAGAATCTAGTTATGTCTCTTTTGAAGAGTCTCAGAAACATTGCTCTTCAAACTTCTAAGAAGCAGGTGAGGATTCAGAACACTTATTCACTCAAAACACATTTATGAGGGGCCTATTGCATGCCGGGCACTTTGCTGGGTTCTAGAAGTATAAGGACTCAGACCCGGTGGGCCCTGCACTCAGAACACTGCTAGTCCCACGACATGGGGAAAGGGAGAGGAGAGGGAAGGACACTTCCCCCAGCATGGGAAGGCCTGGGCTGTGGTCCTGCCCTGCCATTAACCCGCTTGTGGCCTCACTTGATTCCTCTGGACCTTAGCTTCTATAGCTGTAAAGTGAGGAGTGGGAGGAAGAGGACAGGACCTGCACTTCTGGCTCTAAAATTTGATTCTGATGGTGGCTGCTGTTAATGCTTTTAACTAACATTTACAAACATCTTCTTTGTGCCAGGCATTGAGACAGGCAGGTGCTGTTACATATATCTCTAAGTTTTCAAACAGGTGTCAAAGACAAAATATACCAGATAATTAAGATTTTTTCTTTGTTTGTTTGTTTTTGAGACAGAGTCTCACTCTATTGCCCAGGCTACAGTGCCATGGCATCAGCCTAGCTCGCAGCAACCTCAAACTCCTGGGCTCAAGCGATCCTCCTGCCTCAGCCTCCCAAGTAGCTGGGACTACAGGCATGTGCCACCATGCCCGGCTAATTTTTTCCATATATTTTTGGTTGTCCAGCTAATTTCTTTCTATTTTTTTAGTAGAGACGGGGTCTCGCTCTTGCTCAGGCTGGTCTTGAACTCCTGAGCTCAAACGATCCTCCCGCCTCGGCCTTTCAGAGTGCTAGGATTACAGGCGTGAGCCACTGCGCCCGGCCCCAAGAAGATGATTTTATTCAGGCTGTTGTAACAAGGAGAATGTTCATTAATGAAAAAAGAGTTAAAAATATACCACTCTCCCCTTTCACAGGATGGTGCCCAAGGCTAAGAAGGAAGCCAAAGCCACAGCAAAGATTTTGAAGGCCAAGAAGGCAATGCTGAAAAGGGACCCACAGCCACCAAAAAGATCTGCACCCACATTCCGGCAGCCCAAGACACCACACCACACCTCCAGAGGCAGCCCAAATGTCCTCAGAAGAGCGCCCCCAGGAGAAACAAGCTTGACCACTATGCCATCCTCATCTGACCACTGAGTCTGCCATGAAGAAGACAGAAGACAACCACAGCCTCGTGTTGATTGTGGATGTCAAGGTCAACAGGCACCATATCAAACAGGCTGTGAAGATGCTCTATGACATTGATGTGACCAAGGTCAACACCCTGATCAGGCTGAAGGAGAGAAGACACAGGAGACTGGCTTCTGACTATGATACTTAGGATGTTGCCAAGAAAACTAGAATCATCTAAACTGAGTCCAGCAGGCTAATTCGAAGCATGTATCTTTTCACCATAAATAAATAAATAAATACCTGCAGATGCAAGATCACTCTGAACTTCCTTCTGTTTCTTAAAAGCAGAAGATAAAATTCTCACGTTGAAAGACACTTTGTCTATATTAGGAGAGCAACATTCTTATTATCAAGGTCGAACAATGAAGACCTTATTAAAATAACTCTCATCTTTAGCTTCCCCACATACTGTAGCTGCTTTTTCACAACTTACTATTCTTTGTCCAATTCAGTATAGAAGTAATTGACTCTGGCTGCTTCTCTGGGTCCTCATTTCCTTAGGAAGTCTCCCATGCCACGTAAAACTTGTATTAAATAACTTTGTATGCTGTTCTCCTGTTGATCTGTCTTATGTCAATTTAATTCTCAGGCCCAGGCCAAAAAAAAAAAAATTCCTGACAGGGTAGAGGTAAAATTTGTCTCCCCTTATACTATCAAAGAAAAGGAAGGGGAACTAGGGTTTTACAGAGGCAGGTAGGCGAGGGAGTCATGTGGAAGGATTATCTTAGAATATTCAACAGCAGGGTCCTTTGCAGTTACTCATTTCCAGAGCACAAAAGGTTGGGGAATGAGGATTTCTTAATTGTTGCTGTTTTCCAAGAACACAGGGCTTAGGTAAAGTTCAATGTTGTCACAGGGGACAAACACATACTTCCATGGTCACAAATGTATAACCAGGAATATCTAAAAGCACAACATAAACATAGAAAGTCTTCCCAAAATATTCTAGTATTCAAGTATTTTTACTTGAAATTGTGGGGGCGGAATCATTATTTTATATAAAACAAACACTTAAAGAAAAGAATGAAAATATTTATGATTTTAAAGATCAAATCTTCAAAAGAATTTCTAGTTCCCTAGGGCTAAAATTTCTAGCTCTGCCTCTCTTAACAATTTGGGGGTACCTATGTCCCCCCAAAGTTTTAGAAGCACTGATCACTTATTCTCCTGTCGAATTTTCATAACGACTCTTTGATATACATATGCTTTTTATCAAAGCTTCATGGGGACAATGTCATCTTTATGTCATGTTTTGTTTCTTCGTGTGCCTCCTTAACTGTCTTTTTTCTAACCTCAGAATTGGCTGTTGTTTTTTCTTTTGCTGCAGAAGTTTTTAAGCTAGCACAGAGAGTTCCTGTATGCCCTCACCTGCACTCCCAGTTCCCACTAAACTTAACATCTTACATAACCACAGCATATTTGTCAAAATTAATAACATTAACATTGGCCATCGCTATTAACTCAACTACAGACTTAAATTCCACCAGTGTCTCCACTGATGTCCTTTTACGGTTCCAGAATCCAATCAGGGATTCCACTTTGCACTTAAAATAAATGCCTTTTGATTGACTGAAAGAACTTTCGTGAGACCTACTAAGCGCCAGGTATTGCCCCATATCCTGGGGGAGCCAAGAAACCAACAGTCCTGGATTTACGAACATACAAAGAAACGCCAAGGGGCACGTGGCTTGTTGTCTGCTCCGTGCCACAGCGGCGTGAGGAGAGCCCTCCACGCTGGTGGCAGCCCCGGCTCCCCAAGTCCAGGCAGCGGTTCTGAGCCCGGACGAGACCCCCACCGGTCTCCGAGGTGGGCTCCCCCTCTGGAGCCAGGGCTGGAAGGTTAGCACCTTTGAAATCAGATAAAGGGCGTCAAGCCACAGCTGTGTTTGTTTTATAAATTAAAGGGCAAATCGTTAAAATGATTGTTTTCCTGAAAACAAAGAGATTAAATAGGTCTCCCTTCTCCCCTGCTGGCTCCCTGCTTCTTTTTCCAATTTGTCCCAAAGGACTCCAGCTTCGCGTTAAATAGCTCCGTTCCAATCTCCTGGCCTGGGCTGGCTCCATAACAATTATAATCTCTTATCTGAACCTGCCGAATTCTTTCCAGTATTAACCGCCATTCAGATTCAGATGGCGAAGAGGAGAGTAATTGAACCTGTTCCTTAACCTTGGGGGGCCCTCAAGGTGATTCTCAAACTTTCCTTAGGTACTTTTCCCTGGCCCTTTTCTGTGGAAGGGTTGGAAGGATCGGTGTTTGCTGGAAATTTAAGATTTTAATACAGGGAGTGGGGCAGGAGGGGAGAGGACAAAATAAGCTGAGAACTGCGTAGAAAAGCACCTGGCACTCACTAAGTACTCAGTAAACGTTAGTGACCATTATTATATTTAAGAGGCCTGTGAGAGACATTTGTTCTGAATTTGGAAGACAATGGGGAACCGTAAGTGTTTTTAGGAAGATGCAGTGGTTGGATGGAGCCGTGATCCTGAGAAGCTTATAAACTAGTAGGGGCCTAAGTCCTGCACACATCACAGGACATAAAGAAGTGAATAAAGCAAGTGCCTGATAACAGTGTACAGTCGAGTTAGCTGCGTGATGCCATTTCATCCGCACATCAGGCCTATCTGGTAGCCATTATTTTATCCCCGATTTATGGATGGAGAAACTGATTAAGGAAGATGTCCAAGGCTGCACAGCTAGAAGCAGCCCCACAGGGTGGTTTTGACCCTTCCCTGCCTCCCATGGAGAGACACGGAGGGTCCTCCCCTCCCACCCACTCCACAC
Organism: Eulemur rufifrons; assembly: GCF_041146395.1. Lineage (NCBI taxonomy): Eukaryota > Metazoa > Chordata > Mammalia > Primates > Lemuridae > Eulemur > Eulemur rufifrons. The sequence continues at coordinate 30,738,775 of NC_090983.1, read as the reverse complement.
AGCGCCAGCACAGCAGCGCTGGGGGTCCAGGGGTTGGCGTCTCTCTGTGAAACTGGGAGCAAGTTTAAGGGCAAAGTCCACGTCCTTGCCTCTGTGCGCCTCAAGTGGCTAGCACAGAGCCTGACTGTGTAGATACTCAATAAAATGTGTGTTAAATACATGAAGGGACACGAATCTCAGGCATCCCTGCCTACAAACGCCTCCATCTATTGATTGATCTCATGCTTCTGTTTCCTCTTCTGGGACAAAAGGGTGAAACTGTGGTCTATTTAACCAAAACATAATGCACAATTAGCAATGGCAACTCTAAAACGCTCAGGGAATGCAAAAATGCAGCCAATGTAATTGTATCAGTTCCCTGAGCTCTGTAATAGAAGAAGATCCTTAATTTTTTTAATGGAAAATAAAGAGTTTTCCTCTTCAAACCAGCATGGAGGAGAGGTTATATTCCCTGAGAAAATGCTGAGGTAGCCCAGGACACAGGCTGAGGATAAACTTTAGGCTTGGAGGTTTCTAGGGACGATCTAGAAAGACAGTGGGCTATGAGGGCATTCCCGTGCCCACATGAGACTTTCAGAATGGAGGTAAACCTTACCCTCTGCCTCTCTCCCAAAAAGAAACAAAAAGTAACACAATAGTAAAACAACAAAACTTGTAGCATAGCAGTGTACAAGAGAAAATGAACTCCCTCAATCAAGAAGAAAAAAATGGACTCTTCCAGCCTGCACGTGGAGCCAGCATTGAGCCCCTGCAGGCCTCTGAATTGTCCACCAAAAAATCCTTAGGCAGAAATTATAATAATAAACTACACTTTTGATTCGAAATCAGACATTCCATATTTAATGACCTAAAAGACAATGAGGAAAATGACTAAGGCCACTTTTGTATGATTAAATGGCATCAAAGCCCTGCGTTTGAAAAGTACTAAGTGGGTTCAAAGTGAAAAACCAAGCAGCCCTCAGAAAAGTCCAAAGAAAGAGACTGAGGAGGGCCAGCCTTCCCTGGGGACAGGTGGCCCTGCCGGCAGCTGGGTGGGAGCTGGCTGGGGTGGGAGGGAGCCAGTCCTTCCTTTCCACCCGACATGTGATCCCCCTCCCTGCAGCCTATATTATTTAATGAAGCAGAACTTCCCTTTCCCCTAAAATTGAGATCAAGCTGGGCCATTTCTGGTTCCCACAGGTGTGTGCAGGTTTGAGCCACTCTGGCTGCTAGGAAGGCTTCAGGTGGGGGTGCTGAGGTAACACAAGGTGGCACCTCTCTGGGTTTAGGAGGCTGGGGGGCAGCTGAGGCTGAGGGGCTGCCCTGCTGCGCCCCAGGAGACAGCCCCTCTCTGGTTCACCCTAACGCAGTTGCCTACTGCCCTACAACCAACAGGTTGGTTTTAGCTGAGCACTTAACATCTGTTTGCTTCTCAGCTTATTTCATGCTGACTTTTTAAAAATGAAAAATATCAAACATACAAAAAGTAGAGAGGATAATACAATGAACCCCCATATATGCCTCACCCAGATTCAACAATCATCAGGGTTTTGCCACATCTGCTCTATCTATCCCTTTTTCCTTTTTTATCTTTGCTGAAATGTTTTATTTAAAACAAAGTCAAGCTATGCTATTTCTACGCTATACTTTTTCGTTCGTTTGTTTGTTTGTTTGTTTGTTTTGTTTTTTAGAGACAAGGTCTTACTCTGTTACCCAAGCAGGAGCACAATGGCATGATCACAGCTCACTGCAACCTCAAACTCCTGTGCTCAGGCAATCCTTCTGCCTCAGCCTTCGAGTAGTTGGGACTATAGGCGCGCACCACCACACCCAGTTAATTTTTTATTTTTATTTTTTATAGAGACAGGGTCTCACTATGTCCACCCAGGCTGGTTCTGGCCTCCAGTGATCCTCCTGCCTGGGCCTCCCAAAGTGCTGGGATTACAGGTGTGAGCCATTACACCCAGCCTACCCGTATGCTTCAATATGCATCTCAAAAAAATTTACAGACATTTTCTTACATGACCATGACACTCTTATCATGCCCAACAGAATAAATAATCCCTTGGTGTTCTCTGATGCTCAGCATCTCCCTTTCACTATAGGAAATGATACCTCCTGGTTAGAATCAGGGCTAAGGAAAAGCCTCCCCTGGTGCTGTTTAAGAATGGAATAGGCCAGGTTCATTCATACTAGCTCAGGTTCATTCTCCAAGTTTCGACTCAGCATCTTTGCCTAGGATTTTGCAGGGTGGACATTTCCCATAAACATCTACCTTTTATGTCACACACAGACATGGTATTATTTTTCCATTTCCCAACCCCAAGCCAGCCTCCAAAATAAGAACTTGGGCTTTTCAGCTACAGGAGTGTCCTCAAACTGTAGAGTGTATTAGAATCACCTGGAAGGCTTGTTAAAATGTAGATTTCTGGGCCTCACCCCCAGAGTTTCCAATGCAGTAAGTCTGGGGCAGACCTGAGAATTTGCATTTCTGACAAATTCCAGATGATGAGGATTCTGCTAGGCCAGGGACTATACTTGGCGAGCCACTAAACTATTAGGTCATTAAATATGAAATGTCCAATTTCTAATCAAAAGTGTAGTTTATTGTATCTCAACAAGAAGCAGTACAAGTAATGAAAGTATGTGCCTAAACTATCAACACAGTTTTGCCATCTTAACAGTAGCTTGCTTATGCCAGCAGCAAAGAAGCCTGGAGAGTGAGTGACAATGAAATCGTGAAAGGAGTTTTCCACAGCTTGTTGACAATTCAATATTTTTCCTTGCAAGAAGTGGTCCAAAGCCTGGAAGAAGTGGTCAGTTGGTACAAGGTCTGGTGAATACAGTGAATGACAGAGAGTTTCCAAGTCCAGCTGCTATAGTTTGAGCAGCGTTGTTTGTACAAGCATTGTCTTGCAAGAGGATTGGCCTGTCTCTATTGACCAATCTTGGCGGCTTAATCACAAGCATCCTCATCATTTCGTCCAATTGGTAGCAGTAGACACCCGCTGTAATCAATTGACCAGGTTTCACAAAGCTGTAGTGGATAATACTAGCACTGGACCACCAAACAGATAACAGGTTTTTCTGATGAATATTCGGTTTTGGATTGTGTTTCGGCACTTCATCCTTATCCAACCATTGTGCCAAAAGCTTGTGATTGTCAAAAAGGATCTATTTTTCATCACACGTAACAATATGGTGTAGGAATGGTTCACCTTAATGTTGTGACAGCAAAGAAAGGCAAGCTTCAAGATGATTTCTCTTTTGATGCTCCTTTAATTCATGTGGAATCCATCTATTCAGCTTCTTTACCTTGCCAATTTGTTTCAAATGGTCCAATATTGTTAGAATAGTAACACCAAACCTTGCTGCTAATTTACACGTAGATTGAGATGGATTCACTTCCACTATAGCTTTTAGCTCATCATTATCCACCTTGGTCTCAGGTCACCCATGTGACTCATTTTCAAGATTAAAATCACCAGAATGGAACTTCTCAAACCATTCAGAGCTGTGTGTTCATTAGCCACATCCTTCCCAAACACTTCACTGATATTTTGAGCTGTCTGTGCTGCATTAGTTCCACAACAGAACTCATATCTGAAAATAACACGAATTTTTGACTTATCCATGGTTTCACAGAAATTGCTCTAAAAAGAGTTTTTGAAAGATAATCACAAGCCACAGCGTGAGTTTGCAAGACTAAGAATGTACCTTCACCATAAACATAAAACAAGAAGTGTCAAAATGAAATGTCAGAGATATCAACTGTCACACTTAGTACTTAAGAGAATCGGCCATTTAATACTTAATAACCTAATACACTAAACCATACAAATGCATCTCTTTTGGACCAATCTGGAGCCTGCACTGCTGAGGCTGTTTAACGCCTGCACAGTTTCGGCACCACCCTGGGCTCGGGGCCACCTGAGTGGCGGTGGGTGCCGGGGACCCCTTCATTGCCCCAGCATTACTCTCAGTGCTGACATACTTGGGCCTTGATATATCAGTTCCCACTAGTGGGGTTTCTGTTGCCTTGTTACCCAGTGACTGGGACCCAGCTTTGCTCTCCCAGGACTGGGCTCCTTGCCTGGTACCCCATTCCCTGAGGGACCAGAGTTCTCATCCTCCAACCTCAGTCTCCTCCAGTCAAGTAGCCTCACACCAGGCCCTTGACTGACCCTCTCCTGTCCCCACAGGGGCACCTCCAACAGTTGTGAGACGTCCTTTCTGACAGCTGCCCCAAGCAGCACCGCTTTCTAATTCACAAAAGGTGCTGTGCCAGGCCCTAGTTTGGTCTCTGCCAATCGCTCGCTCACCTTGATTCCAGGGTTGAGCCTGGACCACTGGATAATGAGTCCCATCTGGCTTCCACCCCGCGTGCTCACTCCCCTGCCCCCTCCCACTTCCGACACTTTTCTGAGCCTGCAGTGCCCTTGCTTCCAGGCAGGCCCCTTCCCAGCCTGGCCCCCAGTGGGGCCACCCACCCCTGGTCCTGTCAAGGCCCAGGCCTGAGCCAGGGGTGCTTCCTGAAAACCCACAGCTGCATCCACTGCCTGGCTGTGCCTTAGAGTGAGACTGGCAGAGGCCGGAAGGAGTTGAACCAAGTTGTCTCTATCTTATCTGCCCCTAAAATGTACGCACATTCAAGATCTGGATCCCAGAGCTTATTAAAATTAAAGCCAACGCATGAAGGTTCATGAACCAAATGGCCCCTCCCGGGCAGGTCTGGTGGCTCTCCCTAGATTGGGAAACTTGCCCCAGGACACGCCTCACCCCACAGCACTGCCTTTGTTTCCCAGAGCTGCCGCTGCCCCGAAGCAGTGCTGGGCTGGTTTTCCTGACTTCTCAGAGGGGGGTTGTTCTTGGGCCTCTTTCCGCACCAAAGTTGGCCGGCCAGCTAGTCAGCCAAAGTTACTGCCCCTATTAACCCCGAGAAGGGGCTCTATGGACAAAGACTAAAAAAGCAGGTGTGAGGGCCCCAGCTTGGGAGAGGGATGGGTGGGCACATTCATCCATCCATTCAGCAAACGCTCACTGGAGCCTAGGAGGGCCGGGAACTGTTCTGGACCCTGGGAACACCACAGCGAACCAACTGACAAAATCCTCGTCCTTGTGGAGGGTACACGCCAGTGGCAGAGACAGACATAGCAAATAAATTAGTGGAAATAAGTAGTAAAATAAGACTCTAACATAATACTATAGTAGGGTCCAAAAACCTCAGCAGTGCAAAATGTGGGTTATTGTGAGATTAATGAAATGTCAGGGTGAACACGCTTCAATCGCCAGATTTTCTCTTTGCTCAAGTTATGGTGGGTGTGCTATTACAGGGCCCCACTGTATATTAAATAATTTAAGAAAATGCTAAGAAAAGAAATAAAGCAAGTCAGGAGGATATAAAATGTTGGGGGTGGAGGTGAATCAAATATTAAATAGCTTGATTTATATAATAAGTAGAATGTCTCACTAACAAAGCAACCTGGGGTGGAGGTTACGCCCCCTGCTGAGAAACCCGGAAACACCGAGGCATTGGAAGGTGCAAAAAGTAAAGGTGGGGAGAGGGACTCTCTAGAAAGGCTGCAGCAAAGGGAGTGGAGAGGAGAGACCAGAAACAGATCCTCTAGCAACTGATGATGTACTTTCCGGCCTCCCTGCAGAGAGAAGGCAGAGGACACTCCAGAGAGGTGGAAGAAGACCGGAAATAACTCAGAGGTGGGAGAAAGCAAACCATTTTCCAAGGATAAATTTTCTTGCTTGGATCATTGAAGAGCAAGAGTTATGTTGAGCCAGAGAAAAGGGACTAGGGCATGAAATCCAAGATCAAGAAGCACAGTTTTATGTTGGGCAAGAGGCCCTTGGGTGCTATCGCGGGCTTGGAGATGCGGGTGGCACCCACATCTGCTCTGGGGCCCTCGTGCCTGCGCAGAAGCCCTAGTCCAGAGCTGGCAAGGCTGCCAGGGTCAGCGGGCAGGAATTGCGGGCTGCTCTGGCCCCTTTGTCTCTCCAAAGATGTGTAGAAGGCACAGAGGGCCGGAGGTTTGCTCAACTCCTGAGCAGCTCCCACTCCTGTGCATTCTTCCTCCTTTAACCATATGATGAGCAATGGGCCCAGAGGAGCCAGGAATAAATTAGCCATTCGGCTCACTTCAGCATTAACAGAAGCCACGGAGGGTCCTGAGCAGGTAGGTGTGGGCTGCGTGTCTGGGGAGGGCCAGACCACAGGGCCACACACACGTGTGCCCTGCCCTCCTGGAGCCAGGGAGCGCCCTGCGATCACTGATGGCCAGCAAGAGAGAGAGTGGTAAGGCTGCTGGGCAGTGGAGGCTGGTGTTCAGACCACCGGGGAACAAAATGCTCTACTCTCCTTTGGAGGAAAATAGGAAGGCAGATTCATTTCCTCTTTCATTCTTACTACGCTTGCTTGCTATGGCAGAGCCACAGGCTCCAAGGAGAGACGACTTCAAACCACCGCTTCCTTTTCTAGGTCTCCGCACCCCCACCCATCACGGCATGCGTGTGAGCTCCGCCCCCACCCCACACAAACCCTCGCTGCTAACCAGCTAGGCCTAAAATCCTGCTGTCTCTCTTTCCTACGGGATCTCCTGTTGTGTCGCCTTTCCACGGTACGCTGTGGAAGCCCCCTCCGTTGTCCTTCCAGTCTTCAGTTTCCCCTCACCTTAACCCAACGCTGCACAGGCCAGTAGACATCCTGCCTCTTGCTGCCCTTCCTACCGAATCCTCCCCTGCTCCCAGGGTCCTCAACACAAAGGGGGCAGAAAGAGCATGACAAGTCTGTGCCATTTGGTCATGCCAGTCAAGTCCTTACCATCTGGTCACATCACTTTCTCCAGGTCCCTGCCAGTTTCTGGTTCACATTTTCCCCCTTTCCCCTGTGATCATCCTTGGTGACCTCAACTTTCATGTCAATGACCTGTCCAACACCCTGACTGCCCTCTGCTGGGCCCTCCCCATCACGGATGACCTCTGTCCCACAATATAGTGACCACAGCTGGACCACATTACATGGTTCTGCCTCCCCTCCAAGACCCCAAGAGTGGGTGCAGGCTCCAACATGCTCACACCTCCTGAGCCAGTTCTTTGTCGTCATTCCTTGACCCTTTATAACTCAGCCTATTGTCCCTCTTTGGTCTAGGTTTTCAATACACAGACACACAGACACACCATGCCTTCCCTCCTGGGTCTCCTCCTTCTCTACCAATTAGCACTGCTGGGCCGGGCGCGGTGGCTCACGCCTGTAATCCTAGCACTCTGGGAGGCCGAGGCGGGTGGATCGCTCGAGGTCAGGAGTTCGAGACCAGCCTCAGCAAGAGCGAGACCCTGTCTCAACTAAAAAAATAGAAAGAAATTATCTGGACAACTAAAAATATATAGAAAAAAAATTAGCCGGGCATGGTAGCACATGCCTGTAGTCCCAGCTACCTGGGAGGCTAAGGCAGGAGGATCACTTGAGCCCAGGAGTTTGAGGTTGCTGTGAGCTAGGCTGACGCCATGGCACTCTAGCCTGGGCAACAGAGTGAGACTCTGTCTCAAAAAAAAAAAAAAAAAAAAATTAGCACTGCTGAGCCAAAGGAAGGAAATACTTGCAAAATGACCTTCCCTTCCATGGTGATAACCACATGTATTGTGCACTTACTATAGGCTAGATAGTTCTAAGTATTTTGTGTGGATTATCTCCTTTAATCCTCACAGTAACCCATGAGGTAGGTACAGTTATTACCCCCGTTTTACATATAAGGAAACACAAAGCACAGAAAGGGAAAGTATCTTGCCCAGGGTCATGCAGTTGGAGGCAGGATTCAAACCCAGAATGCCATATGCATTCCTGCCATCAACCTGCTCTCATTCACACCCCCAAGTCACACAGAACAGGTGTTGGTCTGCTAAGATTTTAAAGACAGTGTTCCTGTACCTAGAAAGTTCTTATGATTCATTCTGACCTGTTTGGTGCTTCATACAGTGGAGAAACTCACTGAAGTTCATGAAGTGAGCTCCAAGTGTGAAATAGCTGAAAAGAGGGAAGCGTGGATTAAAGGCGTAAGCATGCATACTTTAAAAAATTTTTTTGTTCTTCTTTAAACTTTGAACTTGTTTTGTTCTACTTTAGACTGTGGATAACACTGTAATCTATGCTTATTCAGATGCAAATGTCCAATTGTTGTATTTACATATTGATTTCATATTTTTGAAAAATTAATACTTGGAATAAACAGCCATGCAAATATTATCAGAAATTTCTTAAAGACCTAATTCAGATTCTTTTTTTATTTATGCTTTTTATGTGAAATTTTTAAAATTTATTTTTAACTGACAAACAATAATTGTGTATGTTTTTTCGGTTCAATGTGATGTTTTAATCTATGCATACACTGTAGAAACTTTCAATCAACCTAACATATCCATCACTTTATCAATTTATCATCTTTTGTGATGAGAATGGAATGTTAAAAACCTATTCTTTTAGCAATTTTGAAATACACAATACATTATTATTAACTGTGGTCACCATGCAATGCAATAGATTACTAAAACCAACTCAGATTCTTAATGTGATAACAGAGGATGTGATGTGTTCTCTGTATCTAAGAACTGATCCCTGGAACAAGATAGCCATTGATGAAGAAACCCACTGTTACCATAAACATATAAATATGGGATTTCACGCTAAGGCAAAGGCTATCTGAGAATTGTGTTGGCTGTGGTTTACCAGGTAGTTGTCATTCCCACGTGCCTTATGGAACAATGGCATAATGACATGTAGAAACTGTATCATCACACTGAAAAAGCCCCTTAGCCACTGTCTGCAAAATAGACTTTGAATTGGCAAAGTAGATACATGTCTAAACCTCAGCTTTGTCTCACAAGCTAATTCCTCCAGCATCAAGGCAATAGCTATTAAACAGCAGCTGCTCCAGGGGACAGGGGACCAGTGTGGCTGATTCCTAGCATATCTCTGTGAATTGGTCAAAGACAACAACCAAAACAAAACAAAACCAAAAAACCTTCCAAGATATTCTAAGAGTAAACTCAAGGAATATGAGGAACGTGATAAGAGGTGGCTTAGCATCCGTTCGAGCACCACAGAGTAAGGACAAGGCACGTTACCGTGTGTGCATCGACAAAAGGAAGCGAAAGAGCCACCCAAGCAGCAGATCATGAATCAAAACTCAAGTTCCAGAGACTGTGGCTGCTGCATCTTTAGCAAAACCTGTCAATCCCAGATTGGCCTCAATCGTCATTGAAGAACAGATGTTTTTTAGGAGTCAAGTATCTGAAGGCAATTAACTAATACCAACTGACTGGGCCACTAAAAGCATGTGTGCTTGGGAAACAGTAAGTGCTTCCCAAAAGGGTGGTGGCAGAGTACAATGGAAAATGAGCTGGATGCCAGAGAGGATGTGGGGAGACTGGGTTTCCCACCCATTGCCAGGGAGTGTGGACGCCACAACATTTTTGGCAAGAATCAGGCAGTGCAAATTAAAACTTAAAATTCATATGCCCCTGGTACCAGCAGTCCCACTCTGGGTACTGTATCCTACAGGAATAAAAACACCCGAGGGCAATGATATGTGTGCAAGGCTATCTATTGCAGTGTTGCGGGCAGGAGCAAAAAACCGGAAACAACCTGAAGGTCTCTCGGTACAGGAATGACATTATAGAATGTGAGATGGCCGTCTGCTGACTGTCCACTCATCATCTGTCCCCTTCTTCCTTACAAACAGAAGCTCGATTCTGCTTAGGTATCCATTTGTCACAAAAGGAGACCTGCAGGCCCAGCTCCAGAGGAAAACCTGTGTTAATCTAAAGTGAAGTAGACTTGAACTCTACTGGTCCCACCACATCCAAGCTATATCACCTGGCTGTCACTGCATCTGCCTGGGTCCCAGTTTTCTCAGCTACAAAATGCTCATCCCACACTTGCCCTGCCTGCATGGTAAGGTTTTTATGATGTAAAAACATTTTGAAAATGCTTTCTAAGCATTCTACCAATTTAAACAAGGATGGGTTTTGGAAGTCGGCATCTGTGTGCGGATGTTGTGTCTGCATTCACTTCCAGGCCGCCTCCTCGGCGGTCCTGCGCACACCCCGCGTGGCAGCCAGCTCCCCACTGCCCCGTTTCCAGCCAACGCTGCGATTAACGTCTAACTGGAAAATGATGCCGGGTGTGAGACCCAGCTGCTCTAGCCTTAGATGGGATTTCTCTCCAGTTTCCTTGCTCATGACGCATCACTAAGAGGTTCCATCCATATTCATTATCTTTCCAAGGAGAGCGTGGAAGATCTGCTTTCCCCGGACCAGTCCACTCTCATGATCACACGTGCTGATTTAATCGGAGGAGACGGAAACATCTGCTGGACTTTCTCCATTCATTCTCATCCTTCCACAGATATCCATTCCTCCGACACATACCTCTATGATGTTCCCCTTTTCTTGACGCTGACTCTCTCACCCACACTGCCCTGTGATCACTTCATTTCTCAGAACACTCAGTTTTCCTAAAATGCAGTTTCCCATTTTCTGGGCATAGAAAACTTCTTGCTTCTTCTCCAATGGGGTACGAATTAGCAAAATTTGCTTCCAAAGCTGCTATTTCATTTTCTTTTTTCCAGATAGAGAAATGCCATTGAGGGGGGGTTGGTGCATGTGTGTTTTTAAAGACCCAGCGCTGAGTCACTTGGGGGATGAGCTGGAATAACAAGCTTGCTGAGCCAAACCTAACCCATTTGGTTATAACGAAAAGTTGTTTTCTCCTGAGAGTGATTGTGAGGCTTGGACAGAGGAACAACGTATGAGGGAACAAGTAGAGGTGAGAGGAATCCCAAGGGGACCTGGAAGACATGCCGGGGTGGCCCAGAGTTAAAGGGGAGCTGGCCCACGTAGCAGGTGCCCCCAAGCGGCCGTTTGACATTAGGTACCCAGGAGCACTAGGACTCCTTTCCTCAGAGCCCTTCAGCCCCCGCCTGACTTCACCAGCCCTCCAGAGGCCAAGGCAGAGGACCACAAAGAAATGTCACAGAGAAGGCCAGGCACGGTGGCTCACGCCTGTAATCCTAGCACTCTGGGAGGCCGAGGTGGGTGGATTGCTCAAGGTCAGGAGTTCGAGACCAGCCTGAGCAAGAGTGAGACCCTATCTCTACTAAAAATAGAATGAAATTAGCTGGACAACTAAAAATATACAGAAAAATTAGCCGGGCATGATGGCACATGCCTGTAGTCCCAGCTACTCAGGAGGCTGAGGCAGGAGGATTGCTTGAGCCCAGAAGGGTGAGGTTGCTGTGAGCTAGGCTGATGCCATGGCACTCTAGCCTGGGCAACAGAGCCAGACTCTGTCTCCAAAAAAAAAAAAAAAAAGAAAAAGAAATGTTGTAGTTAGCAGACCTGGGTTTGAATTTTGACACTGTCCCTTCTTAGTGCTATGACCTTGGGTAAGTCACCTCTTGGCCCAATGGCCTCCTCTGTGAAGAGGGAATGAGGACCAAAGAGAACAAATGCACATGCAGGCCCCTGCTCCAGGTGTGGGCCTCTATTGCCTGGGGCCTGCGAAGAAAGGGTTTGCACTACAATAAGAGAAGCTCATCCTGAATCCAGAGAGAAGATTAGTCCCCTTGAGGGGAAAAGAGAAAGCCCTACATAATAGGTATTAGCTGCAGCCCCACAGAGACAAGAAGGAATAGCTAGGTGACATAAATCTGCCTTCAGATAAGTTTGCTCTAATTTTGGCAAGGTCTAGTGTAACCCTCTGAGGCTATGTCTGTTTCTCCCTAGATGCGGAGCCATTTCTTTAAAAGAAGAAAAGGATAAGTCATTTGTCACTTGGTACACATATAAGCAAGAGTGAACCATTTGTCCCTGTCCACATTATAAACAGGGCCCACCTTGATGCCAGTGTCCTCAACAACTGCCTCTGTGTTACCTGAGGATTTACATGGTGCCCCAGAAGGGAGATCTTGGCCCTAGTCCAGATTCTGACACTGCCTGTGTGATCACAGATGGTCACGTATCCTCCTTTCAGAGACCTGTTTAGTTACATGGAACAAGATGTTGGAATCAGGAGCTGTCTATGGTTTCTTCCATCTCAGACACACAGTGACCTGGCCCTCAGGGGTAGGCCTGCACCTTAGCTCCCAAAGCTGAACTCCTCTCCCAGGCCTGGGTCTCCCCAGGGAGTCTCAGAGTTCACTGTGATAAGTTCTGAAGAACAAGAGTCCCAAGGCCATGGTCACCACAAGGGGAAGACTCTAACTTTCCTGGAGCTCTGCAGATGGATAGCAAGGCCAGTCTTGGTGGTGGTGGGAGGTGAGAACCATCCCCTCCCCACCCACATCTTGCCCAGTGGGCTCCTCCATATGCCACAGGAGGCCTAAGTCTTGGTGGCTCCAGGTGGAAGAAGCTCCTCCCTGCACACCGCAATTCCTCATTGTCCACAGACACATCTCCCCATAATGACTTTTGTGAATGTGCCCCAAGGGCAAGGTGATCGTGTATTCTGGAGAGAAAGAAATACCCTCACCACGCCTCCTGAGGGGGTGGGGAAGGCCAGGACCATTGTGCTCCTGCTGGCTCCATTATAAACAGAGACAATGAGGTCAAGGTACACAGGAGTCCATATGTTCCCCTGAAATTAGCCACAGGCCTCCCTGCAGCCTGGTCTGCGGGTAACATGGGCAGACCTCGGCATCCCCTTTCTCTTTTAGAACCACAAAACTGCTAGCAGGGCAGATACCGGTTGTGGCAAGAAAATGAGATGAGCACAGTGTTTTCACGGATCACAGGTGAGGGGGAGAACGCGCTTCTACTCCATTGCGTGCTGACAGCTAAACTAGCCCACCCCACCACCCCTCAGCTGGTCCCACGACCCGGGCCTCTGTCCACGGCCCCTTCCCTTCAATAGTCTGCATTGTGCAGGGAATCTCTTCCTTTTGTTTTTCCACCCATTTATACCTCGGCTCATTTGTTTTCCATTCTTGGGAGCAATTCATCTGCTCTTGGGCCCCACCATGTCTTTCTCCCCTTGATTCCTGACAAGCTGCTTGGACAGGTCCATTGTCTTAACAGTGGCCAACTCGCGGTATTTAGTAAAAGTTGTGTTTCAGAAAGAAAAACCAATGGGGATTCCAGTTTTTATCCATGGTAACTTCTGGGAAGTTTGGTAGTGGTGCTGCTGCTGCATGGCATGGCCTTTGTCTTCTTGTCTTCATTTGGATTTCAGGGGATGCCAAATTCCACAGGGAAACCTGGGGAAAAGTCCTGTGATGCCAAGACAACAGGTAGAGTTCTTCCCTGTTCTTCTCTGCCATCTTGGGACATTGTAAAATTATATTATTGATAGAAAGAAGGAGAAATGTTATCTTTCCACTGCCCTGTGGCAGACAGCCCCTCGTGGCTATTTAAGAGAAATGGATCAGGGGGAAAAGAGAAAAAGCCAGTGAGGTTCAGAGCAATTTGGGCCAAGGCAGGCCCATATCTGGAAGGGGTCAGAGGCTCAAAGAAGAGGTGCTACAAAGACCTGGCCTGGAAGTCCCAGAAAGGGCCCTAATTGCACATCATTTTGTCCATAAACTCCCAGACTTTGCTCTGGGTGCGCCAGAGAAATTACTGTTGCTAGGATCATTATGAGTGCAATTATCCCGGTTATTAATACACCAGCAAACGTGGGAGGGGAGGGCATGTCCAGCCCCCTCCACGGGCTCCCGAGCTGAGCACAGGAGGCCTCTTGGTGATCCACAGAGTTGTAAAGATAATTAATAGCATCTTTTGGCTCCAAAAAAGACTTGCACAGAAATATAGACAGCAGTAATGCCGCTGAAGAAGTGGTTGTAAGATTCTTAAGGCTTGGATCTCCTTTTGATCAGGAATAAAATGAAATCAACCCAGAAAGTAGAGGAAAGATACAGCTCAAGGGGGAATTATTCTTTTCCTAAAAAGTGTGTACACTTTTCCTAAAAAGTGTAAGTATTTCCACACAAAGCTTTAGGGTAGCATTAAAAGAGTCAGACTCTCTCCCTTCCGCACAAGCCTCAGATCTCGTGATGCGAACGTATGTGTACATGCACAGGAACACGCGCGCACACACGCCCCTCTTGCACATGGATGGAGAATGAAACGCCTCTGCTCTAGCTCAGGCATCCACGCAGCGGTCAGGGACCGCCACAGGCCCCGCTGATGTGTAGGGAGGCGTCTCGTCGAGCCAGACGGCACAAAATGCCTCTTCAACATGGCGGCCGCTCAGCACTCTTGGCAGAAACACTTGGCACTGGCAGGAAATCTCAGCAGGGCGGCTTGTTTCCGCTCATCAAACACCAGTAGCTTTCACCGAGAGCAGCAGAAAATGGAAGAAATGTGTCTGATCGCATCCGGGCTGTGTGTCAGCACTTTTCCGAGGCAGAGTTAGTTGGATTCTAGCTTTGAAGAAAAGGCTATTACACTCTCCTTCTGCCCCACGGTATCAGCCAAGGAAACAGTTGGCAGGAACTTACCTGAAATCCAGCTGCCCTCCCAATTCTCCTGGAGTAACCCGAGAGGGTCACTTATTGAGAAACAGAAGCTAATGACAGAGCTCACCCTCTCCCTGCTGAACACGGTGCTCCCAGCTCCGCAGGCGAAATGAAGGCCCAGGAACAATCTCCTTGGGCCCCTCTTGTGCCTCCTCTGTGGCCACTCCCACCCAATAGCTTCCTGTTCACCTCACTCTTGTTGGTCCCACATGTGGCTAGGCAGGGAGAGGGGAGCAGGGTGTAGACCCCTCACATCAACATGACTTGCACCTCTCAGCAGCTCCAAAAGGAGGACTGGTGAGGAGATGTAGTCTGCAAGTTGCCACCTGCTCAGGCGTTTGAGAACACCCATGTGTCCCCCAGCAAGGAGTTGTTTTTGTAACCTAGAACCCTCAACTGGCCCCTCACAAGACAGACACAGGGAGTAGAACAGAGACATCCTCAACTCCATTCTTCACACCACAATTTCCTACCCAGACTAGAGAAGGGAGGGGCTATTTGCAAGACGGGATTTATGTGTTCTGCACTTGGACTCACTCCTGTAGGCCACTCATGTGTCCAGAAACACAAAAGGACTGCTTTGGAGAGTGCGAAGTCCCACGATCTTCAGGGTGCTGCCTTGGAAGGTCAGAACTCTCAAGAAAAGTGAATTTAAACAGGTTGCCAATAAGGTTGAAAGACTCTCCTGCGCATCCTGAAGTCAAGAAGAGCAATCCCACGGAACCATCAAGACACGTGATTTAAGATGGTGGTGGGAGGCAGTTCTTACCCTGTTTATGGCCTTATTTTATACTTTTTACTTTGTTATTTAGGTGGAATATATAAAGTACACGAAGCCTAAGCAGACAGGTTGATGAATTTTCACAGTCACAAGCGCACATATGCCCACCATCCAGATCAAGCCAGCAGCCCCGGAGGCCCCGCATGCCCTTTCTGAGTAGATGCCAAGCACATAACCGCTCTTCTGACTTCTGGCACCACAGACTGGCTTTGCCTATTCTAGGGCCTCATACAGTGGGGTCACACAGCACGTACTCTTTTGTGTCTGGCTTCTTTCACCCAACGTTTTGCCTGTGACACTGACTCGTGTTATTGAATGGAGGGGTAGTTCAGTCTTGTTCGTTGTTGAGTTGTGGCATAAGTGACAGAGAGCAAGGCATGGGGAAGAGGACATGAAAGGAGAAGGCTGACTGCGGAGTCCTCAGAAGGAAGGCAGGGGCCAGCACGGCTGTCTTGGGCCATCTGTCCTGGGCACTCCGGTTGAGCAGGGAAGGGAGACTTTAGCCTGCCTCCTTCCCAGCCCCCAGCAACAGCTGACTGCTCCCAGGCCATCTCCACCCCCCCAAAAGCTGGCTCCCCAAGGACAAAGGGAAACCCAGAGATCTTGAGGCTGCTCCATACGCTAGTGTGAGGAGAGGCCCTTTATTTTCCTGGGGCCCTCTGGCCGACTAGCCAAACCAGTCGAGCATGACAACAGTCTGCCCATTAATGCCGGGTGCCAGCCCCAAGCATCTGTTTCTGTTTCTCTCCTGTTTCCCGTGGGTGGCGGGTGGGAGCTCACTCTGGCTCCTTTCCACTTTTTTCCCCTAATCACAATCATTTGTTTTAACAGGGCTGCAAGCGACTGTGGCTAAAAAACCCAGGCAGCGCCCGCACAAACCCAACAGGCACCAGCCTTTCCCACATCCCCTGGTTAGCCTAAAGTGAAATTAAAACAGCCCGCTCTGCCATTATCCTCTTTCCTGCTTGTTTTGCAGGGCCTCCGGCTACTTTTAGAACCGTCCTACTGCCTGATGTGGCCTCCAAATATCTGACCATCCCTCCTCTGGTTTCCAACGACAAATGCCAGGACCTAGTTTACACATACCCAGTGCCTTAAAGGTCTGAAGACCAAAGAGCTGGCCTTTGCAAGGGGGCCTGGCACAGCTGCCTTGGCAAGGAGAAAGCGCTCGCTCTGGGTGTGGGCTGAGCGAGCTCTGGTCTTAATGAAAACCGAAAGGAGCTTTGGAAAATGTGAAGGGGGCAGAGGAGCCACCCACAGCCACCCGTGGGCACCCACTCTTGCTGCCCTTTCCCACCCCAAAGCTAAGGGTCCTAGACGGCCACTCTGCACCCAAACCCCCAGACAGCACCAGGTTATCAGCCTCCAAGCCTCTCTCCCTGGATGCTCCCCCCAGCACCCCCCACACACACTCTGGCCCACAAGCCAATGCTTTACCCTTGACCTCAGTCTTTCCATTCATCCAGAGGTGGAGCTGCTGCTGGTGACTCACACGTGGGAGCTCAAGAATGGCTGCATGTGGAACGCTCGCTGCACTTGGATCCATAAGACCAGCACTTGACCTGACTGTTGCTCACTATCCGTGACCTGGGTGCAGCCCCTGCTGAAACCCTGTTTCCACATTTGTAAATGGGGGTATCCGTACCCTCCCAGCCCCTTCCATAAAATTGTTTCTCACTACAAAGTAATTTGTTTGTCATGACAGATTCAAATAATCCCAGCCATAAGGGGGTGGGGTGTGAGTGGCGGAAAATCGGCACTAATCTCAAATGGCTGCTTTTTCTCTATTCCAGGCCCAGGGTGCTTCCGCCTGTGCAAATCCCTCCTTGCTCCATCAGGGATTTGGATCTAAAGGGCACTCCCTGACCATCCAGGGATGGCAGTCAAGGGCCCAGGAATCACGCACTTACTGCGCGCCGGGCACTGTGCGGCACGGTTACCTCCTCATCTCATTTCAGCCTCATACGAATGCTTTGAGGTAGATATTTTTTGTCCCACTGTATCCAGGAGGAAACTGGGGTTCAGAGAGGCTAAGCAACTTGCCCAAGATCACACGGGTAGGCAATGGAGGAGCTAAGATTTAACTTCAGAACGACTTCTCTTCACCACCGGGCTATACTGCTGTGACGGCCTGAATTGCTGCCCCCTACCCCCCCCCCCCCCCAGTTACCCTAGTACCTCAGAATGTGACTGTGTCTGGACATAGGGCCTTTAGAGACACAATGAAGTTAAAATGCAGCCATTGGGGAGCCCTACTCCAATACGACTGGTGGGAGAGACCCCGCGGATGTGAGCACACAGAGAAGGGACGGCTGAGGACACAGGAAGACGACTCTGTCTGCAGGGAAGGCCAGAGGCCTCAGGAGAAACCTGAGCTGCTGATGCCTTGATTTGGACGTTGAGCCTCCCGGACTGCAAGGAAGTGAATTTCTGTTGTTGAAGCCACCAGTCTGTGGTATTTTGTTACGACAGCCTGAGCACACAAACACAAATTCTTCCTTCTTCTGAGAATGGCCCAAACACCCACACCGGGTCACGGCTGGCCCCGAGGGCTGGCTGGCACTCGGGGAGTCAGGGGGAAGTCTGGGAAGGATAGCAGGAATAGAGGGAGCCACCCCTGACGCCAGCCCAGGGCCCCCCTACTGCCCTAAGCTACCTTCCACCAGGTGTCCCTGGGGCACACTGTCCCCTCGTCCACCCTGCTAGGTAATACAGTCTCCCCTGAGCCCCTGACCTCCCCTGACAGAAGAGGACTGTAGATGCACATGGCCACTTGGGGACAAGCAGTGTGTGTGGGTCCGCGCTGAGATAAACAGTCCGCGATGCAGAATGGACAGTGTGCAGTCCTGACAGCATGCGAAGGAGAGACAGATGCTCCGGGCGCGGGGAGGCATCTGGCAGGGCGGAGGCAGGAGAGCTTACCTTGGGCCCATGGAGGCGACTCTGAACAGCAACAGGCTTCAGAGCTGCCCAGGTGGCCCCCTTTTCTGCCTTCTCAGACACCTCTGGCCTCCCCCACCCCTTCCCCACTTCCAGGCCTTGGCCTGAGGCCCTGGAACCCAGTGACCATTGACCCAACGCAGCCAGGTCAGGAGCCAGCACCCTACCCCTGCCCAGCCAATCCTTCCACGACCTCGCTCCTCTGTCACCCGAGACCCCGTCCCAGGCCCCTTGTATTAGTTTCCTGCTGCTGCCTCAACAAATGACCACATATTTAGTAGCTTAAAACAACACACATTCCTTCTCTTCCGGTTCCACAGGTCAGAAGTCTGACAAGGGTCTCGCTGGATTGAAACCGAAGTGAGGGCAGGGCTGCGTTCCTGTCTGGAGAGGAGGACCCGCTTCCTTCCCTTTTCTGGCCACCCATGTCCCTTGGCCCACGGCCCCTTCCTCCACCTTCAAAGCCAGCAGTGACCGTGGAGTCTTATTCAGTCTGTCTTCTGACTCTGACTCTCCTCCTCCCTCTTTCTCTTCCAATCCCAATCCCTTGCCATTGCACGTGGCTCCCCCAGGAGTACCTCTTTATGTTAGAGTCCACTGATGGCCACCTTAATTTCCCGTTGCCATGTATCATGGCATGATCCCTGGTTCTGGGGGTTAAGGCCTGGACATCTCTGGGAGGTCATTATTCTGCCTATCACACCCCTGGGTTTACATTTCTGGGTTTTCTCACTTCCCAGGGAGGACAAAATACTGTATAAAATGCATTCCACCCCCTCCCTCGTCCTTCTCTGCCCCCTTCCACCCCACTTCCCCTTCATGATAAGCCCTTGTAGCTCAGCCCACCCAGCATGAAAAGTATCTGCAGACTGAGGTGTCTTTCTGGGCCCGTTGAGCACTGTCTCCAGACATCTGTGCCTGTGGCATGTGCTGTCCAGACCCAGGGCTGGCCATGGGTACAGATGTCTGCTGCTGATGGCTCAGGAGGCCAGGCCGTTTCTGCTGGCCTCACCTGGAGGGCATCACTCTGGGTTAAGAATCTCATTTCTCAACCCTGGTGACCACGATGCTCCAATCATCCGGAAGTGATTGGTTCCTAGAGACCTAAACCCACTGAAAGGTGGCTCCTCTTAGATGCAGGGCAGACTGGGCACACGTCAGAATCCCTCTTTCCCAATAGAGAGCCACAGGCTGTTTGGTGAGCACAGAACCATAGGAAAAAGAATTTAAGTTGTCTGGAGGGGATGTTTCCATCAAATCATGAAAGCTTGATGACTCACATTTTCCCAGCATCCAAATATTCCTGTTAAGTGGCCTGCAAGCATTTTAAATAAATGCTTCATACACACCCAATCTCACCCTCACAGCTCCAAGATGACCCCAAATTTGTGACTGCTTCCTTCCTACCCTGTCAAAACACCCTCAGAATGGCCACCCAAGGGCCACATCCTTTTATGCCAGGCACACACTGAAGCTACATCTACCCACAGGCATCTGAAGGAGCTGCCAGCTTCCGGTGTGGGGTGCAGGGGGAGGTGAAAGAGTCGGGGAGAGTGGGGAAGGCACATCCTCCTGGTCCCCAGTTGAGAACTTCTCTTGTGTGCCTCAAGATAGAACTACAGAATGAATGGGAAAGCTGGAAGTTGGAAGAGGGACTCCAAAGTTTATCTAATTCAACTCCATCATTTTCCAACTGAGAAAACTGTAAAAATAGCTTAAAAAGTTAAAGGTTATATGTGATTATTACTGTTGTCAACTTCATCACCGTCACCATCACCACAATTTGGAAGCCTGGATTCCACTCATGAGCCACTTTGTTCAGGTCTTTTCTAAGAGGCTGGTTTTTCTCACATCCCCTTATGTAGAGTCCCTATAAACTCCTTCTGGCTGTTAGAAGGTGCTATGGTCCAAATGTTTCTGTCCCCCCAAAATTCATATGTTGAAACCTAAGCCCCAAGGTGATGATATTAGGAGGTGGGGCCTTTGGGGTGATTAGGTCATGAGGGTGGAGCCCTCATAACTGGGATTAGCGCCCTCATAAACGAGGCCCCAGGGAGCTCTGTCACCGCCTCCACCATGTGCAGATGCAGCAACAACATGCCAGCTCTGACACAGGGAGCTCACGCGAGACACAAAATCCACAGATCTGTGCAGACTGACTTTGATCTTGGAGTTCCCAGCCTCCAGAACCGTGAGCAATAAACTCCTATTGTTTATAAATTACCCATTCTAAGGTATTTTGTTATAGCAGCCCCAATGGACTAAGTGGGAGAAAGGGGGCAGCCCCCAGTTCAGGAGCATCTGTGTCTCCCGAGAACTCTCTCTTGGGCAGGACCCGAGCCTAAGCGCAGCCTCCCACCCCTCGACTGTGCAAGGCTGGGAGGGGAAGGCCACGTGCTCCAGCGAGCAGTCTCTCCCGGGCATTCTCTCGACAGCCCGATTGTGGCACGCTCCCCACAGGGAGTGTAGAGAGTTAGTTGTAACCGATCGCAGACACACATGGGCCACACATGGGCCACACTGCACTCCGGACCCCAATGCTCTACAGGTGTTCCTTCATTTGATCATCACAGCGACCGCTCACAACATGAGGAGCCCGAGACACAGAGAGCATGAGCAGCCCGGCCAGCGTCGAGAGCTGGGCAAGTGGCAGTGCCCAGATGAGATTCCAGGGTCCAACCCCCAACTCCTGACCACTTCTGATTGGATGAAGAACATTCTGGGACCCGATTTTCCCACCCCTTCTCCTTTTTCTCTCTCACCCCCAATCTTCCCTTCCCCACCGGCTGCCAGGACGGTGACTCACATCCACTTCTCTGCCCGCCCCCCAGGCCTGGTGCGCTATTTCTGGAGGGAAACTATCGGGAAGGAGAACCAACCAGAGAGGCTGTTTTCAATTCTAAACTCTGATGCAGCCAAAGCCAGCACCCAGCACAGGGCCCTGCCCTCCTGGTACTTCCTCAGATACAACAACACAGATGGTGTCAGTGGTGATGACAGTCAGAGGGGAGCAGGAGACTGAAACGCTGGGGACAGGGCAGGACAAACCAAGTAGGACTATAATTTGCTAAACTCTACACCAAAATCTTTGCCAGCCACAAAATTGCTATGCTCATGCCCAGATTTCCATCCAACTCAAATCATCTGTGCAGCCAGTGCAGGGCCTTCCCAGGGTCCTGGGTATGGAGCCTCAGGTGACTCCCACTCCCCCCACACCCACGGAGCTCCTGACGCCTGGAGCGCTGACAGGCTTCCTCTGGGAGGCTCCAGGGTGCCTGGAGTCAGAAGCAGAGAGAAGCTTTCAGCTGTCCCCACCCCTTGGACCGGTTTCCAGCTTGAGACAACTCGCTTGTCAAAGCCCCTTGGAATTGCCGGGGTAGGTACAATCTAAACATTCATGTAGTTACAGGATAATAATTACACCTTCCATGTACATAACACCTTTCTTCCCCAGAGCAGCCGGCTTCTCACATTATCTCATTAATCCTCCCGTCCCTGGGAGGCAGGGAGGACACACAGTGAATCCCCACATTTCCCTGAGGGAGGAGGGAGAGGAGGGAAAGAGAGAGGGAGAAGGGGCTTGCTCAGGGTCATACTCTTAGTCACAGTTTAGGAGTAGGCTGTGCTGGGGCCGTGCCCAGAAATCAGAAAAGTAATGGCTGCCCTCAATTGAGTGTTTTACTCAACTGACACCGGGCAGCCATGGCATGGTTCCCCTCAGTCCTAGCAACCGCCTTGTGAGGCTGGGATCGTTCTGGTCTCCGTTTCACAGATGGGGAAACTGAGCTCAGAGAGGTGCAGCTCCTTGCCGAAGGTGTCAGAGGCAGGATGGCTGCACAGATACTTCCCTCTTTCTCCAGCAGACACCTAACAGTCTGCTCCCATCTCCCTCCCACAGCAATAATAGGTAAACAAAGGCAGAGCAGGTTAAGTGGGGGAGGGCTGACCCCCTCCTCTGGCCCCTGGGAGGTCAGAGCAGTAGCTGAACCACCAGGATGCTGAAAAAGCAGCTCATTATGTAGCCTTATGGAATCTATAGAAAAGGCCTAATTCACTGGGAGCAGCACCCCACCCCCGCCCCTTCCCCAGTCCTAGTCCTGTTTCCCTGGCTCATCCTTTTGACACAGGGACAATTACTGCTATTCATGCCCACCCTGAGGCCACCTGCCACTGACCCATTCTCATGCACATTGAGCTAAAGATCAGGCACAAAGTGGGCCAATCTGAGGTTTTCCACCAGACCGGGGAGGGGACTCTTTGTGCACCCCTTACATCCCTCACCCCCACCTCCACACTCAGCATTCAGGGCAGTGAGGCCTCTGCAGATTCCGGGATCCCGTGGCTGGGAAGACCCATGCAAGGCACTAGACGCTGGAGACTGCCCAGGCCTGCCCATCCCAGGCCTGCTCAGGCCAACTGAGGCCTCACGTTTGTGCCCGGAGGTCCAGCCTGGAAGAATCTGGCCTTTGGAATGAAGGTCCCTGGGGTGGTGGTCCTGGGCAAACACATGCTTTGGGAGTCCCAAGTCCTGACCCCATACAGGGTGCCCGGGAAGTGGCTCGCTGGAGCTGAGCATTAAATTTTCAGGAATTTTTGTGAGATGGTTAATGTCACATTGGGAGCTTGCAATCAGCTAAGGTGGGAGTATTTGTGTCATGTTAATGACAAATGCTACACATCAGCTCCACTCCCTCCCCAGCCAGCTGTTAAACATTTACCCGCACACCACAGCCAGGGATCAGATCCAGCAACCTTCTGAGAGCACCTGAGTCTGAAAACCTAAGGCCCAA
Organism: Eulemur rufifrons; assembly: GCF_041146395.1. Lineage (NCBI taxonomy): Eukaryota > Metazoa > Chordata > Mammalia > Primates > Lemuridae > Eulemur > Eulemur rufifrons. Next base: position 30,715,769 of record NC_090983.1, on the reverse strand, counting down.
ATCTCACGGCAGCCAGGCCGGGGGCCAGCAGCATGCTTCTTTACAGCACATACCTCCTTTCCTCTCGCTGGGTTTCTGGGCACACTCTGCCACCTCCGGGAAAGGTTGTCCTCTAAGCTCCTTCTGCAAAAGCGGTGTTACCTGGGCCACGGAATGATTTCTCCTCGGGGAGGGGTCATGACTGTCAGATCTTTGTGCTGTCACTCACACTAGCCCAGGCACAGAACCATGCCTTCTGCACGATTATTGCTAAAGTTTGCATTAGATTGAACTAAATTATTTTTTAAAAGAAGCTCTATTTGCTCTAGTTGAATCAACCTATAGATGTCAGGGACAAAGTTTTATAAGGAAAGTTTATCCTGCCGAGTATAATTCAACAGCTGCCTTTGAATTGGGGGGAATAGCAAGGCCTTTCCCCGCACAGCCCTGAGAGCACTGCCTGTAGCTCCGACTTCCTGATGGCACTCGGAGAGCTTCTCAGGATGCTTCTCAGAGTGACATTAAACAGCACAGCTGATTTATTTTTATTTTTATTTTTTATCCATAAAAAGCAGGGTGAAGGGAGGGAGGGAGAGAAAAAATATCTATATCTATATCTATATCATCGAGAGAGAGAGAGAGAGAGAGAGAGAGAGAGCGCGCGCGCGCGCGCAGCATAGCTGATTTTATCAGAACAATCACCATCTTTTCATGCAGGGAACGTGAGGGTAAGAGAGAATCCTCCACCGGTTGTTAGGGAGGCCCTTTTCATGGTGAAATGCCTTGTGAGTGAGCAAGACTGAAAGCAGCGACATGAGCAGCTGCCTCCCCAGGGATGTGGCTTTATGCGTGAGTATAAAGTAATTAAGGATGTGCATAAGCGGCAAGCTACTGCCCAAAACTCCAAAAGCCATCCATTAAAATGTTTCCACGGCTATCCCTTTGGGAGACTTTTTTTTCACCTTGTTCATTCCCAACTCTGAGCCCTAATTCATGTAGAGTCTTCACTTCCCCAACCCAGATCCCAAAGGTCTCCGCAGCTCCCACACCCCGTGGCTGGAGGCGGAGCCAGTGCTGGCTTCCTTCGGGCCTTCCTCCAGGACTCCAGGTCTCTTCAAAGTCTCCCTGCTGGAACCTCCTGGAGCCTTTGCTCTGGGCTGCACATCTGAACATCTTTATCTCTTCAGTTGGGTCAGTGATGGGTTTTCAGTGGACGAGTCACTTGTTAAACAAATATTTATTGAGTGCCTACTGAATGCCAGGCACTATCTGGGGAGGGCTACTTTAGACTGGGTAGCCAGGAAAGGTTTTCTGAGGAGCTGAGACCTGAACTACAAGACCAGGTTTATGGGGTGATAAAACCTTTAATTCTTACAATTATCTGTGAGGAGGGATTAACTGATCCTCATTTTACAAGTGAGGAAATGGAGTCTCAGCAAAGTTGCCTAAGGTCACAGAGCTAATAGTGGCAGAGAGTCAATATTTCAACTACTCTGGGTTCAAACCCTGCCCCTGGCATTTATTAAGTAACCTTGGCCAGTGACCTCATCTCAGAGTCCCTGCACGTTAATGACGAGTTCCCCTTTTCTGTATCAAGAAGCATATCTAGTGATGTTTGTGCATTAAATAAATATGCCTTGCGGGCCTATTATGTACTGGGACTGTTCTAGGTGCTTGAGACAAGGAACTAGACAGTGCTTGGGACAGTGAACAAAGCAAAGATCCCTACGCTGACAGAAGAGAGGCAGGGAGGGTTGGAATTTTAGTTGGGGTGATTAGGATAAACCTGATTGAGGAAGTGTCATTTTAACAGACCCAAAGGAGATGAGGGAGTTAGCTATGCAAATATTTTGGAAAAGAGTGCAAGGCAAAAGGAAGAGCCAGTGCAAAGGCCCTGAGGCTGGAAGCATGCTTGGTGTGTTCAAGGACCAGCTAGATCAGTGTGGCCGGAGCAGAACAAGGGCTGTGGAGAATGGTAGGAGGTGAGATCTGAGAATGGTAGGAGGTGAGATCTGAGAATGGTAGGAGGTGAGATCTGAGAATGGTAGGAGGTGAGATCTGAGATGTGGAATTGGCAGGGAAGGGGTCAAGAAAGCTCACACAGGGCCTTGTGGGATGTTGTAAAGACCAGTTTTCCTTTGAAGGTCACTCTCTCAAGGCTCAAGCATCTGGATTCTCTGTCTAGGGTCCCTCAGAGCCCTATGATTCTGTGGTTCTATGACAGAGAATACATCAGTGCCCACCATAGATTGACAGTCAGGCTTCCCTCAGGACTAAGTAGTCTCCCAGGAAGAGACTCTGTGGCAGGCCTCAGACTAGAGAATATTAATGAATAGGATGCTCTCTGCAGCACACGGGGCTTAGGCTACACCTGGCTTCCTAACGCTGCAAGCTTCCTTCCGTAACTCTTAGAAAGTAGGTTGCCTTACAAACCACGTGTTGGATTCAGGACTCATGTAGAGAAGCATCAAAAGTTTTTTCAGGCCGGGCGCGGTGGCTCACGCCTGTAATCCTAGCACTCTGGGAGGCCGAGGTGGGCGGATCGTTTGAGCTCAGGAGTTCGAGACCAGCCTGAGCAAGAGTGAGACCCCACCTCTACTAAAAATAGAAAGAAATTATATGGACAGCTAAAAATATATATAGAAAAAATTAGCCGGGCGTGGTGGCGCATGCCTGTAGTCCCAGCTACTCGGGAGGCTGAGACAGGAGGATCGCTTGAGTTCAGGAGTTTGAGGTTGCTGTGAGCTAGGCTGATGCCACGGCACTCACTCTAGCCTGGGCAACAGAGTGAGACTCTGTCTCAAAAAAAAAAAAAAAAAAAAAAAAAGTTTTTTCAAAATCTTGATATTCTGGAGCTGGGCATGGTGCTGTGCTCTTGTAGTCTCAGCACTTTGGGAGGCTGAGGCAGGAGGATCACAGGTTTGAAGTTTCAGTGAGCTATGGTGACACCACTGCCCTCTAGCCCAGGCAACAGAACGAGACAGACAAAAAAAAAAACTCTCGGTATTCTGCAAGACTCACCTGGTTCTGGCCCCATCCTAGGGTGATAAGGGTACACCCAGAGGCAGGCCAAGGTCTAGGCTGCTCCGGAAGGCCCTGAGGATGCCCTCTCCACTCTGGTTCTTGGCTGGGGAGGGCTGAGGGCCGGTAGAGGGGACAGGAAAGGAAGCTTCCAAACCACTCTGAGACAGGTCTGACACTCACTCCCCCACCCCTGTTATGAATCTAGTTTGTTCTGCCTCTGGGCCTTCTGGGGTTTTTGTTTGGGTGATCTGTCTGTTTTTTTTATTTCTTCTACATCTGTTTCTGAGTCCCCCCTGTTTAGTTCTTTTGCTCTAAATAGATCAGTAATGGCCTCAAATGGTGTGTGGGGCTGTGCCTTAGAACACTGGGATTCCTAACGGCCTCCCTGGGGCTCCTCCTGTCTCCCTGAGGAAGTGGCAGAGGGCCCAGGAACACAGGCCAACATCAAGGTGAGGCGTCCCTCATGGGCCTGGTCTCGGGACAAATATAGTGACAGCTCCTCTTGAATATCTGACAGAAACAGACTTTTATGTAAGCTCCAGGGAATTTCTTCTGTCCTGAAGGAATCTGAAACTAGCCAGCTTCCAGTTCTGCCAAGAAATCCACCTTCTAGTCAAGGAAAATTCTTGGAGCCAAGTGCTTCCCTGTGGCTCCCAACACACACGCTACAGGGCACCTGTAAATAAATCCATTGTCTGGGCTCACTGTGAATCCCTCACCTGTCAAAAATGTTGCTTTGTTTTTTCCTGCTCTTTACAGCTGGTACAATTTCATTAGCTACACTTCCTTCATTTTCCTCTTGCTATCCCCAACTAAAAACACCTTTACCTTTTGACATTTCCTGTTTTTGCCTCTCTGAGATCTTTTTTTTTTTTTTGAGACAGAGTCTCACTTTGTTGCCTGGGCTAAAGTGCCATGGCGTCAGCCTAGCTCACAGCAACCTCAAACTCCTGGGCTCAAGCGATCCTCCTGCCTCAGCCTCCCGAGTAGCTGGGACTACAGACATGTGCCACCATGCCCAGCTAATTTTTTTCTGTATATATTTTTAGTTGTCCATATAATTTCTTTCTATTTTTAGTAGAGACGGAGGTCTCGCTCTTGCTCAGGCTGGTCTCGAACTCCTGAGCTCAAACAATCCTCCCACCTCGGCCTCCCAGAGTGCTAGGATTACAAGCGTGAGCCACTGCGCCCGGCCGCCTCTCTGAGATCTTATTCTCCCACAGAGAATTGTCAAATAACCAAGTAGCCAGTGCTCTCACTGCTCCATTTATCCCTTAACACTCTGGGAATGAGCTCCTCTAACTGAGGTTTTCTGAATACACGTCTAAGGGGGTGTGGAGATGCACAAAGAGGCAGAGATAGCTTTTTTCCCTTTAAAAAAAAAAACCTTATTTTTAATGACACAAGTCTTTCCTTTAAACATTTGGGATGCAAAGAAATTGGTTCCCAGGAAGAAAGATGACTATTCCCAAGCATCAGGGGAAAATGTTACTTTTGCCTCCTTTGTCGTCTATCCAGGGCTCATCCAAACCCTCTTCCGTTCGTCTTTCGATACAAAAGGCTCTTGCTGCAAACACCAGAGAGCCAGCAGGCTGAGTCCTGGATTGTTTAAAACAGCCATGGAAACTCTGGTCTAAATAAAACCCAGCTGAAATCTCTTTTCCTTTAACCATGAAGCCTCACCAGCCTCAACAATCTCAGGACCTGAAGGAAGTGGAGGTGCAGCTGCATCACCGGGGCACGGGGTCAGAGTCGCCTGTCGCCACGCCTGATAGGATGGACCATGTGAGGGGGTGGTTGGGGGCACAGGGGCAGGGTTTACAAAGCACATGCCTGGGTTCAGGAAGCCTGTCTCGACCTCTCACTACCTGTGCTGGCTTGGGTAGGTTACTTAATATCTCTGTGCCTCAAGCTCCGCATCTACAAAATGGGGATCACAAAAGGAGTGACTTTAGGGTTGTTGGGTGGATTAAATTAGATGATACATGTACAGCAATTAACAGTACCTGATACATAGTATGCATCATGTAAGCATTAGCTGCCTGGTATTATCATAGCAGTAAGCTGGTATTTTAAAAATATATAAAAAGCTTATGTCTTTCCAACAGGTTATGCAAAGCAAGGTTTGAGCAAATCCTTCATTTCTTGGATATTTATATGCACAGGGGTTGCTCCATTTGCAGAGCCTTTATAAATCCATCAGCCCATGCCGGGACGCTTGTACCCTAAGCCCTTGCTGCAAGCCCCTTGTCTGGCTTCCAGGCACTGAGCCCGGCAGCCTGTCCCGGCCCCACATCAAAGTCAGAGAAAAGGGAGACGAAGGCCAGCTGCTCCCTCTCCTTCAGTCAGGGCAGGGTGTGGCCGGCAAGGGTTGGGACTTTGGCAGGAGGAGCGAAGTCCCCAGCCAAGGAGTGACTGACCAAGCATGAGACAGAATATTGCCCTCCTTCTGTCACACACAACCCCAGCACGTACCCCCACAACAACCCGACACTACACAACACCACAACACACAGAGACCCTCTGCAAAGCTGTCCTGTTCTCTACACCCTCCTTCTGCCTTTTTCTCTAGCACAGACAGACCCTAACGAGGTAGCCCTCGTAACCGTGCGTGATGTGGGGTTGGAGCAGAAGGTGGCGGGACGGTGCACACACAGGGGTTAGAGGGCTTATCTGGTACTAGCCATGGACCCTGGCAGGAGAGTTCATCTCTCAGAGCTTCTGTGTCCTCATCTATGAGATAATAACAATGCCTACATTTGAAAATGGTGTTGGGATTAACCTAGATAATAACTAGAAAACATTCGACACATCCACTGCCCATAACTAGTAATGGTTGCGGTTGTCATTGTTTGTGGTTCTTACCATGGCTGAGAATGGGGCAGGCCAAAGGAAGGGAAGAGGAGTGACAAAGAGACTCGAGGTAAACCACTGAAGGAAGGAAATTCCCTACCCCAGAAAGAAATCAGTACCCTTTGTCCTCTTGGTAAGTTTCTGAGTATCCAAAGCACTACCAGAAACTTGTATCTGCCTTGATCTCCAATTTGGGACCTTAAAAAGGGAACGGCCATTAGCAAATGTATTAATTAGAGTCTTATTATCAACTCAAATCACAGCAGAATCCTTGGTTTCTTGTGTTGACTGCCTGTCAGCAGGTGACAAGTTGGTTGCGTTCCAAGAGCACCAGCCCCACATCCTGTCCTCACAGGTGGCTGTCCCCTAGCAAAGCCCTGGGCAGGGTCCTCTTGGGACTTTACCCAGGTTCTCCTTCCCTGCTGTCCTAGGTTAACTTCCTCTCTGCCAAGGACTCCTTCCCATTTTGCTGTCCCAGACCTCTTTGAGCATAGAACCTGGGGAAAAGGGCAACTCTTTCTCGCGATTTTGCATGGAGTCTGGCCAGCTTCTAGGCCCCCTTGAGATCACTGTTTCAGGAAATGTGGGGACACCAGAGCCTGCTTCCTGTCTTGGCTGTACCCTCGGAGTGGATTGGAGTCTGGCTTCCCCGGGATCAGAGCGTTCTTCCACCTGGCGGCCCGCACAGAGCCAGCTTGTTAAAAAGCAGACCCACAGGCACCACGGGGCTTTGCTTGGAGCTTCATGTTCTGGCAACAAACCCAACGAAGGTCAGGCCAGGTGGGGCCTGACTGAACTGTCCTACGTTTCTGAAGAAAAATGTAAGAACGAAGCATAGGCAATGCCCCCGTATTCTACAGCCAGAGGACAATATGTGGCCCTGAGCCAGGCGTCGGGAGAAGGGATGCTCTCAACTTATTGCATAGCCAAGCCAGAAGCTTGCCAAGAATTACTAAATTGGGCATCCATTCTGTGTTATTTGCTGTGATAATCGTTTAACTTAATCCCCTAAACAGCCCTGTGTGGTAGGAAAATTATTATCGCCATTTTATAGATTAAAAAAACAGGCACACTGAGGTAAACTAACTTACCTAGATCCCAGGGTGGAAGAGCTAGGATTTGAAACTAGGGAGTCTGACCCCAGAGCCCAAACTGCTAACCTCTACACTATCCCATCTCTGTTGTTATTTGCCTCATCATTGTTATCACAGAGTAAAACAGAAATTTTCCCACAGTGTCCTCTCCGATGACGCCACACTCCCAACAGACTTGACTCCAGAGAACTGAAGTAACCACCTAGCAGGGTTGGTTCCCTGACGGCCTCTGCTCTCTTCTGCCCAGAAACAAAAGGTACTAGAGAGACACGGGGGCAAGGGTGGGAGGTTGGGGACCACGGGTTGAGATATAGCTTTCTACCCAAGAACTAAAAAATAAGATAGTTTGAGCCTAGGCATTACTGAGTCTTAAGTTATTTGTATCTCACAAAGGACCTAATTACAAATTCCTGCTCCAAATCCCTGCCACGAACACACTCCTTAAAGTACAGGCCACGTACAGGAGCCAGTAGCCTGCTTCATAGTCACCTTTTCACTAACAATATCATGGTGTCAAAAACAGGATTGTATTTTTTACCAAAATCACCTCCTTTTAGACACCTGACAATGCTAGCAGCAGCTTTTATATCCACAATGGCAGAGGGCCCCTGTGAAGATACTCCAGATTGATTTCATAACCATCACGGTTGGTATTTGAGAACAGATGGAAACAAAACCCATCTTTCTCACCATGCTGGAGACTTGACGTAAAATCCCCAGTGCCATTGATTTCATACACAACCTGATTTCTTCCCATAGTATTATCATGCTCCCACACCGTTTCGATTGACTATTTCTTGTAAAGGGCCAAAGTGAGAGAATAGTTTTGAATGGAAGTTATAAAATGGCCTTCCTTTTTTTTTTTTTTTTTTTTGTAACAGTCTCCCTCTGTCGCCCGAGGTAGAGTGCAGTGGCATAATCATAGCTCACTGCAACCTCAAACTCCTGGGCTCACGCAATCCTCCTCCCTCAGCCTCCCAAGTGGCTCGGACTATAGGAGCTCGCCACGATGCCCGGCTAATTTTTCTATTTTTAGTAGCGATAGGGTCCTTGTTGGGTTGGTCTCAAACTCTGGAGCTCAAGCGATCCTCCCACGTCAGCCTCCCAAAGTGTGCTAGGATTACAGGAGTTAGCCACCATGCCCGGCAGAAAACAACCTTCTTTTACAGATTTGGAAAATGAGACCCAGAGAAGTTAAATCACATCATCACTTTGTTCACCTATTGAGAAGGTCCCTGTAATTGGAGAGACAAACTTGGGTTAGAGTGCTAATTCTGCCTCTTCAATACCCCTGTGACCTTGGTGAAGGCTTATAAATTTCTTATAAAGCCTCAGTTAACTGATCTGTAAAAGGGGACCATAAGCCCCATCTCACAGACCTGATGCAAGGATGACACAGGATACTGTAGCAAGTGGAAACGCTTTGGGAAACAGATACAGTGTATTATGAAAGCGCCACACCACACCACCCTCGGTTTTCCTTTGGATATTGAAAAGATCATAGAAGCAACAGTGGATGTTGAGAATGTTGTGCTGGCTTTACGAACATTTAGGTTCTCTTTAATTAAGACCCTATCTTTTCTTTTCCCAAGGATGGGGGAGAAGCTGTCCTTAACAGACTCCAGACCTGCATATGTCACCGCTGTCAGGGAGGACAAAACCCAAAAGGAGAGGGGAAAAATAAGTCTTTTGTTTTTGCAGCTAAACAGCCCAAAAGTGCAGCTAGCAAAGTTCCATAAAGGTTTGGCTTTCACCAACTCAGAGTGGAAACAAAGCTGACCCCTCCCCTAGCCATGCCCTTTGACCCCACTGCCAGGAAGGCCTCTGCTCTCTCTGCCTGGAGCTGGCCTCAGGGTTTTCCTGGGGGCTGTTTGCCTTTGGGGGTTGGGGAGGGAGTGTCTGAGTACCAGCCCCAGTTTCCAAGTAGGGTGGGGAGTTTACTGATTAATATTCATGAGCAGTGTTTTGTGCTGCTGCACTTTCTCATGCAAGGTGGGTTTCTAGGGAGGAATATATTACAGAAATCACCCTCCTGCCACCACCTTTGGAAACACAGGGCCCAAGGCTCAAATTGTAAATATTTAACAGGGTGAACCTCCTTCCCTTCTGTTTTCCCCCTACCACCCCTTCCCCTCACCCTGTATACATTAAACTCATTCTTCCCATTTAACAAGGGCCACTGTGTTTCCTCCCAGCTCTCTTCAGTTATATCCTTGGGTCTGTGTCCATAGAGTCACAGAAAATGTCCATAAATCCCTTCAGCCACTACAACACAATTGATGGTAATTCTTCGCTGTTAAAGTTGCCACTGGCCACAGCCCAGAGCCTGGATATGCATTCTGTCTGTTCCTTCAGATCCAGACCTCGGCAGCCAGAGGCAGCCCCAGCCCCCAGCCCCTCGGATGAACTCCAGAACAAACAGAAAAGGGTAAGAATGCCGAGGTGATTTCCATTCATTTGGGGAGGTGGGGGGTATTCCTTCTTTCCCACAGTCAGCCCCCACATAGCTGGAATATTCTACCAGCAGGAATATTCTAATTGGCAGCAGGTGGAGACAGAAAGAGCAGGGTGACTGGGAAGTAGAGGCCCATCTTTGACTGAAGTTTTATCTTATCAAGTAAAATGGAAGAAAGGAGATTTGCCTTCTCTACCGCATGAGAAAATGGGGAAGACAGAAGGCAATAGTGATATTTGAGGCACTTTGTGCATGAGCTACATAGCTCTGGCTCCCAAAGTCTTCATGCAGTTGCAGTCATTGTTACCAACAGCGATACTAAAACAATGATAAGCAGTTTCTGAGATAGAGATGGATCGTATTGACTCCTCCCATGAGCAGAGGGCCCGTGATGAGCCCTTGGACTAGCTCATCTAACTCTCTCCTTAGCCTTCTGGACTAGGTATTTTCTTATCCCCCTTTAGAGATAAGGAAATAGGCCCAGCAAGGCTGAGTAACAAGCTCAAGGCTACACAACAAGGCAGTGGTGGAGCCAGGACTTGAACCTGGCTGTCTTCTGTGACCTTGTGCTAGGTAGATAGTGAGGGATTCCTGGTCTCCTAGGGACAAAAGTGGGTGCTGCTGCGATTCACCCCCCCAACCCCCACCCCCACACAAATGGGCTTTCAGAGAGGCTCATGGGAAATCTGCAGGCACAGTAAGACTCAGGTCATGCAACTCCCAGCTGTCCGATCAAAGTGGTTCCATGGTGACCTCTGAACCACAAGGGAGGTCCCAATCCGGGCACTATAAAACAAGACGCAGACCATAACCAGGCCCTTTTTTGTGCCCTTCCTTTTGCTCTCCTTTTGCTGCCACAATGGATCTGGTCGTCATCTGTAGCATATGTTTCATGCTCTGTAAACCTGTATCTTGCTCTTGCTCTATAAGCCTATCTTTCTCTCCTCAATAAACCTCATTTTTGTGCTTGCCTAACTTTGGCATGTCTGGTCATTTTTTGGCCATGAGCACGTCAAGAACAGACATTTTCAGACTAAAACCTGACACTCGGGCAAGATATTTCAGATCTCTGAGTCTCAGCTTCTCCATCTGCAAAAAGCAAAAGGACTGCACGGGACGCAAGACTCCTTCAGGCCTGAGAATATTGGACCACTATTCCTGAAGATTCTACCTGAGACTAACGACAGAGGCCAAGGTACATGTTCTAGTTGGGGAGACCCCTCACCAACGTCTGTGGGGTGGATGAATTGATGGCTGGGTCGGTCCAGCAGCACACACACTCCATGTAGGGCCCTCACTGGCTGCCACCTCCAGGGCCAGCATCTCCTGTGGGTCACAGCAGAGACCTGGCCAGTGGGGTCCATATCCAGTAGCAGGAAAGCTGCTCAGGTGAGAGGCCACAGGCTACGGAACAGGCCAGACAGACACAGCTTTTCCCAAACAGAGGAAATACTCTCGCTGGCACCCAGCCAGGCTCTGTGAGCAAACTAAGAAGAAAAGCCACCCTGCAGCCTGCTGACAGACAGCGCAGTGGCAGCTGGCCAGCGCTGTGCCCACATCCCTCAGTCAGCGCATTCTCCTCGCATCCTGCGAAAGCGCTGCTCTGGTCCTCTCGCAGGGCCCCGCAGCACGGAGGCTGGGCACGAGCAGATTGCGGCAACCTTGCTCCCAGCCCAGCCCCTCCAAAAGGCAGTTTGAAAAGCCTGCCTCTGTGGGAGTTGCTGGGGACGCTCCAAACCCGGAATGGCTTCAGAGCCTCCAGAAAGATTTCCTGTCTCACCTTCACCCCCGCTGCCTGCTCTTCCCAGAATTCGAGATGCACACATTCCGGAAGGCTCCCGCTGACATGTGAGATCACCTTCCGAGCTGTCATAAACATACGGGGGTTGGGGGGGCAGGGAGTCATACTGAGGATAGAGGAAGGGAACTTTGGCCACCGACTGACTCTCTTGGCACAACCTTTGGTGAAGGCCTGAGCAACTCTTTGCTTCAGTTTCCCTGGGGTGAAAACGAGGCCCAGTCTAACTTGTGACCAGCTTGACTGTGGGAGTAGCGTGGAGACCGCACATATAACCAGGTAAACATGACCCGGGGCCACACAGATCTGAATTTTTATAGAAAAGAAACTTTTCTTTTTATCTACTCTTGCCTGATGTTGATCTCATTACCTGTGAGCGCCTGGCCTGAGCCCCTGAGATTCAGAAGAGCGGAAGCCTTAGCTACCATTTTATCTGGCCCGATCCAACTCAGAGAAATTGCTTTTTTTTCAGCCGCCACAGAACAACCTATTCCCTGCAACAGCTGGTAAGTCAACTGCATACCAGAGATACAAGTCCCTGTGGGCCCCCTGGGACCCCAGTTACAAAGTGCCAGGGAAATGCTGAGTCTTCACTAACAACTCGAGTAACCGGTTAGTTAGTCAGCCACAGCAGTCAGGGCTTGTCTCTGGATTCCCTTCTTCCTTCTACATGGTGTAGAATCTTCTCTCTGAAGACAAAGAAAACAGAGGCTCTAGAATGTTTTTTCAGGTTCCTCCCAATCATATCTTCTCGCTTCGAAGCAACCCCTATTTCCTGTATTACCCAATGGCAGGAAGAGTCTATTACCAAGCGGACTGTAAGCATTTAAAAGCACTGTTCATCTGAAAAAGTATTTCTGTGAGCATGAGGACAGCTGGAGTCTACGCAGTCGGGTTGACGTATGACTCTGAGTGAGTCATGTGACCCGTCTCTGCTTCATCTTTCTCTACCTGTGAAAAGGGAGATGTGCCACCTTAGCTCTTTGGGATGATAGAGAAACACATGAAATACCAGCGCACTCATTTTGGCAGTAAAGATAAAACCCTATTTGAGGGTTTCATGGATATTTTAAAACTGTTTTCATTTGCTCCGTGAAAAAGAGAAAATTATGGTTTGTGCCCACTAACCTTTATATGGATTTGGTAAAAGTAAGTCAGGTGATTTTCCTTTACCAGGCATGATCTATGACTGCGGTCCCCAACCCCAGGCTGTGGACCAGTACCAGCCCGTGGCCCCTTAGGAACCAGGTGAAGCTTCATCTGTGTTTACAGCTGCTCCCCATTGCTCACATCACCACCTGAACTCGGCTCCTGTCAGATCAGCAGTGGCATTAGTTTCTGCATTATGGTGAGTTGTATAATTATTTCATTATATATTACAATGTAATAATAATAAAAATAAAGTGCACAATAAATGTAATGCACTTGAATCATCCTGAAACCATCTCCCCTCCAACCCCAACCCCCAGTCCGGAAAAATTGTCTTCCATGAAACCGGTCCCTGGTGCCAAAAAGGTTGGGGACCACTGATCTATGAGGTCCAGGGTGCTTCACAGACCAAACTGTACCGCCATGAAACCATCGCCCCCAACCCCATCTCCACGCACTCACACTTCCCCTCCACCATGACTGTGTGGTCTTCAAACATAGCAGCTGGCTTTGAGTGGTTTTCCAGGCCAGTGATGGTTCTGTGCAAATCCGTTCATCTCTTCTTAAGTGGTCTCCACGGAGGCCACATTCACATTTGAGCAGGGGAGGCTGGTTGGGGTGAAAGCCACACATCTAGTGTTGTGGCAAAAATAAAGCTGACAGGCTCACATGGGGCAGGGACCTGTGACCTCAGGCACAGCTGGGCTATAATCAACTGGGCCGAGTGGCCTTTCCCCAGGGTTAAGACTAACAAGTCCCAAGACATACTTAACCACCACTTAGGCTATTAGATAATGCCATGTGCCTGCCCAGACCTAGGACTACGTACAGCTCTTTAAAACATTTTTGTTTTTGTTTTTGTTTTGTCTTGTTTGTGCATTTTAGCATCTCTCTTTATAAATGTGTTTTTGGACAGCTTTTTCTTTTACAATCTAAAATTTTTTTCTTATATACTGCTGCAGTGCTCTACAATCGTGCCTGGGAATAGCCACTGCACTCCCACATGGCGAACATAGTGAGACCCTGTCTCTAAAGGAAAAAATAATTCTATTACTGATTTGCATATTCTGTATGCTACCTTGAAACAAGTCAGCCTAGAAATATTGAACTTATCTAAAAAAAATATATTGCTAAACTTAAAGACAACAATGAAAAATATTAATGGGAATTGTGGGGCAAAGTTTGTATGATTTTTCTAGCAACAAAAAATATGGGAAAACACTGCTTTTTTTAAAAAAAAGTTGTAAAGGTGTAAATACATGAAGGGGAAAATCCATAAAGTTTCAGAATCTAGGCAAAACAAGCAAAAGCAAAACAAAACAAAACAAAAAAATCTTTACAACTCGATTACTGATGTCACCATGAATTAGCCTCTGTCATCTCCACCCACAGTGTAATGACAGACAAATTACATGCCTGAGGTCACACTCCAGGCTGAGGCCTAGGCTGCCTTTTTCCTTTTTTCCTAAATCAGACACTACTGAGGCAAGATGAATCTAAAGGAAACTTGGTAAGGACAAAAATAATTTATGGGGAGCACAAATACTCTATTTGTTAGTTTTAATACAACATGCTTCATCTTGCACCTTGCACAAGGTGTGCTTGGATCAGAATATCAGGGATTAATAAAGGATCCAATTTTTCCCTGCCTAGAATCACAGACTGACACATGTACAAGAATGCTGAGATTATATGGTCCAGACTTAAGGTATCTAACAACGGCCATGTCAGACCAGAAGGCAGCTGGAAACTTGGGCTGGTGCCTACTGGTGCAATATCAGCCCCAATCTCGTCCAGCTGCCTCACTGCCCAGATAGGAGCTTAGTACCCAGAAAGGTGTAATGACCTGGTCATGATCATACGACTAGCTAATGGGTGAGTTTGTCCAAAACCCTTATTCTCGGTCCAGTGCTTTTCTCCACTACAATATTCTATCCTTTATCTAATGTTAAACATTAAGTATAAATATCAAATAATGAACTACTATGGTTTCAGAATAGCTTTGGCTACTGTACTAAAAATTCCAGGAATAGAGCTGACTTCAGGTGCAGTTTAAAAGGACCAGTTTCTTTCTTCCCATCTCTAGAGTCAGCTGCTGTGGGTGGAATCCGCTTCCTAATCGGAGGGGCATTGCCCTCATGGCGACAAGATGGCTGCTATATCTCTAGACCTAACATCCCTTCAGGTTAAGCCCATCAGGAAAAAGTTCTTCTCTCCTCTTCCCCCGCTCCATGCCCAGCAAAGCCTCATTCCATCTCACTGGCTCTGCCTGGGCCACATGCCCATCGCCCACCAATCACTATGGTCTGGGGAGTGGATGAACTGACTGGCTGAGGGTTAGGTCCCATGCTCTTTCCCTCCTACCTCCAAACCTGGGCTTAAAGCAACACATGTTACAAATTATTGTTACAGGTGATATAGTATATGGGAAGATGAACTGCTGAGAAAACTTCTAGGACACTGCTTAAAGACAGAATGTGACAGAGGACAGGAAAAAGTAGGCGGGCTCCATTAAAAACTGATTCCTCTATACCATGGGCCTGTGGCATTTGCAAACCCTCAATCTAATGGAAAAACTGGCTCCACTGTATTACAGAGAAAGAATACAGGAGTCCGAAAAAAAAAAGGAGAAACAGTGATCAGGTTGGGGGTGTGGATAAGATTTATGGAGTTGCTGGGTTTTAAATTAAATTTTAAAAAGCAGGGGAAGCACCTGAACAGATAGAGCAATGAATGTTTTTGTCCCCCCTCTCCCACCCTGAATTTGTATGCTGAAATCCTTACCCCTGTGTGGCCTTTGGGAGGTGGTTAGGTCATGAGCTCCACCCCCATGAATGGTATTAGTGCCCTTATATAAGAGGCCCAAGAGAGACCCCCTCGCCCCTCCCACCATGTGAGGACACAGCAAGAAGGTACTGTCATGAGCTAGAAAATGAGCCCTCACCACACACCGAAGCTACCTTAATATTGGAGCTCCCAGCCTCCAGGACTGTGAGGAATACATTTCTGTTGTTTATAAGCCACGCAGTTTATGTTTTGTTATAGCAGCCTGAGCAGAATAAAACAAGGAGAGAAGTATTTCAAGCAGGCATGAAAACCTGATGCTGGCAACGCTGTGTGAGAGACAGAAAGCCTTCACTCGCCCACTCTGCCCTTCCTTCCCGCTTTCACTTAGTCACGAATATTCATTGACCTGTGTGCCTCACACATAGCCGGTCCTGGGGCTCTCACAGTGGACAAGATACAGTCCCTCCCTCAAAGAGCTTGAGGCTAGTGGTGTACGCAACACGGAGGCTGAAAAACTGTTATTAATCCAACAGGGAGAGCACAGAGTGCTGTGGCGGCACAGAAAGGACACCAACTGAGGGCTGGGAGAGGGGACAGTGGATCTCCGCTGAGATGGAGATGAGCCATTCCTATCCAGGCAAAGAGGGAGAGAGGGAGGTTCTGGTTGAGGAAAGACTGTGTGCAAAGACTCAAGTGGGATGTAAGAGCAGGTCAAGTTGGTTGAAAGCCTTAAAGCCAGATGGGAAAGCTTAGATTTGATGAGACAGGACATAGGAAACCACTTCAGACCCCCTGCAGGGTCTGACTTCATGAAAATGGTATACGAGTGAAACTGTTATGCCAGGGAAGGATTTGATAGTCTTTAGGATACTATCTTGCCGACTAGGAGGTGGGAATTCTGAACTCAGGATATGAAGTCCAAATGGAATGAATGAACCTTAAGGTAGAAAATCAGACAGCCCAGCAATGCACACGAGAAGTGCCAGCAGTCTTAAGGAAGTAGAGGGGGTGATATGGGAATGAGATTCAAGGTGAGCCAGGAAAGGACAGAGCCATGGAAAGCAGTGACAGAATGTTACTTCACCAAGAGTGTTACCGCAAGTGTTACAGTGGGTGGTCCCAAAGACAAACCAAGTGGCACACGGAGAATCAAGGTTTATTCGCCCTGGCGCCCTGGCGGGCTCAGAGGTGTCTCACCACCAAATTCTGAGCCCTGCCTACCCGATTTTTTCCCACTTTTATTAAGTTGGGGTGGTCCGAGGGGTGGGGTCTCAGGTGCCTAAGGTAATAGGTTAGTTGATGTGTCAGGTAATAGGTTAGTATTATGCTGATGCACCAGGTAATAGATTAGTTGATGGGCCAGGTAATAGGTTAGTATCATGCCGATGACGGTCTTCCCTGAGGGGTGGGTATCAGGTGGCTGGTGAGGGTTTTCCTTATCAAGAGAGGCAATAACAGAAGCCAGAATGCTCTGGCAAAAAACCCACGAAGCTGGATAATGCCAAGTGTTGGCAGAGGTGTGGGTATACAGGGACCCTTGTACTTGCTGATGGGAGCGTGGGCTGTTGCAGAAATTCTGGGGAGCAATCCGGCACGTCTGGTGAAATTAAGTAAAGGTAGAACTTATAACACAGCAACTTCACTCTTAAGTATAAATCCCAACTACATTTTCTAACCTACAGAAATGCTGATTGCATGGGAAATTGGAAGGAATCTGAGCTTCCATCCCTGGGAGAGTGAATAAGTAAGCGTGGTAAACACACATCATGGAATGTGATACATACAGCATTTAGAAGCAACAAATTAAATGTACTTATAGCAGCCTGGGTGAATCTTTAAAAATTGGTGCTAAAGAGAAAAAAAAAAAAGGCAAAAGATGAAATGAGATATGTAGTAATACCATTTATGTAAATAAAAACCACAGACATAGAAAATTTAACACAGCAACTTGCTCGACTTCCTCTCTGCCCCCAGCACTCTTGATGCCCTTTTCTGGACTATTTTTCCCATAGCACTTACCAACTTCTACCATACTGATAATTTTTTTAATTTTTATGCTTGTAGATTATTGTGTTTCATCCCG
This sequence comes from Eulemur rufifrons, assembly GCF_041146395.1. Taxonomy (NCBI): domain Eukaryota; kingdom Metazoa; phylum Chordata; class Mammalia; order Primates; family Lemuridae; genus Eulemur; species Eulemur rufifrons. The sequence goes on along the minus strand of NC_090983.1, from coordinate 30,698,547 downwards.
TTAGAATACACACTCCAGGGACCCTTGCCAGTTTGGTTCACTAATATATCCCCAAATGCCAGGCACAAAGCAGGTACTCAATTGATACTCATTGAATCCATGACCAAGACAACAATGCACATTTTGCAAGAACGTATACAAACCAAAAGATCCACTTTAAGGACCAGAGAACAGTTGCCTATAGAGTAAGAAGACAAAGGAGTAGGTATGGGGAATAAAAGAAAAGGAAGAAGTAAATCATAAGAAACAAAACAAAGGGGGGTTGGGTGGGGGGAATGTCAGAATGCAAAGAAGAGAGAAAGTCATGCAGGGCAGGGAGCAGGTGGGCCACACCAGGAGCTTGGTTTGGCCAGGGAGGGCCGATGAGATGGAGCCTGACGGGGCTGTGTTATGTAGGACCTCAGCATGGTCTTCAGCACGTTGGTGGCTTCTTAGTCCTATTCTGTCCAGCCTCCCGCTGGCTGGCCTGGGCTGGCAATCAGCCTCCCCTGACTTTTCCAAGACATCAGGTCTTGCAAACATAAGCCTGATGACACTACCAGTCCCTGTCCTGGGAGACCATTAGTCTGAAGGATTCCAGGTGAGTGGCTCTCAACCAAATTCATCTTAGCAAAGGTGTGAGCTGGAGGAGTTTGCCCTGGGGACCATTCAGGCCCCAGAGAAGTTTGGCCAGTTTTTGGATTTGGAATTCCCAACTAGTTCACATACATTAGCAGGTTTAAAATAAAACAAAGACTGTATTCATGCTAGAAGGTATCTTACAAGTCATCAGTTTCCCCACCAGTAGCATGAGAAATACCCGGGGAGCTTTGGAAACCACGAATTCTCAAGGCTGATCCCCATGGGGATTCGGAATTCAACTCCCTGGGTAATTGTAGCCCAACCTGGACCAGACCCTCCCCCACACCACAAACACACAACTGGGCAGTCGGAATATCCGGAACAGCCAACCAGGCTCTCCCCAGGGTCACAGGAAATCCCTGCTGCCTCCGTCCCCCACCGGGAGTGCTGGAGGGGGCTTCAGGAGGCCTCGCAGTGGGAACTCTGGGCGCAGGTGGGCAGATAATGGGCCAACACCCCTCCCAGCCCGGCTCCCAGATCAGCATTCCAGGCCCACCCACCTGGGCCCTGGGTCACCAGGAGACCTCACGCGTACACACAGGCTCTAACCTGCCCTGAGCCCAGATCCGGCTGCGTTTCCCAAGCAGCTCTCTCAGCCTGCTGTGAACAAAGGCCATTGTTCTCCCAGGAATGTACTGCGGGGAGATGTCTGTCCATCCTTTCTCTCCTCTCCCCATCCCTCCCGTCTCTGCGCTCACCTTTAATCCCTGGGAGGGAAGGAATTCTAAATATGACTGTTCTTGGCCACTTTTTCCTCTCCAATTTGAAAGTCACACGCTCTTGTCTGTGGCTATTTGTGAACGAATCCCTCCTCCTCAGTGGATACCCTCAAGCAGTTGGAGGCACATTTTTCCACACCGGAGGCTGAGGAGGTGCGGGAAGAGAAGGGATTAAAAAATAATAATAATACACATTTGGAGTTGCCAACCTTCCTGTGGGAATCGTCCTATTATTTAAAGGATGGGTTCTGTCTGTCCCTGCCCCCACCTGATGAAGCAGTAAATTGTAACAAGAGAATCTGGCTAAACAAGTTTCCGATTCAAACGTTATCTTGTGGACAAAGAACTCTTTGAATATGGTCTCTGTGTTTGGCTTCTTGGTTAGAGTGGAAAGTTATGTTTTCACTGTTGCTGGAATTCTCCTGTCCCCTCAGTGTCCAACAACCGCCATTCACAGAGAAGGCAGCGTCGGGTCCCAAAGGGGCAGGGGGAGGGCGCGTGCCCCGGCCATTTCCTGCTAATTAACACGTGGGCATTAGAGACTATTTCTCTCTAGGAAGCCGCCTTAGATAAGAGATCTATCCCCCTCAGTCATCAATAAGCAGACGGCCCCTTTCTAGAAGAGACTATAATCCAAACATGCTTGGGGTGGGTGAAGGATAGAAAGCTACCATTTTAAAAGGATTCCAAATCTAAACAGAATGTGTCTGGTTACTGACAAAATTAAATTACCCTCTGCTGGAGGAACTTCCCCTTCTAGTGAAAACAAAGTTATAGTTACAGATAAAATAGAAACTTGGGCATAAATTCATAGAGGCTTCTAAGAGCAAGCATGATTGTTAAATTTATGAGCTCAATTTTATTATATGTTTGTCCCACTTTGATTTACTTCAGAAGTGAGAAAGTACAAAAAAAAATTGGGGGGGGATAGTATTTGAAGGGTCAAAAGTCCAATAGACTCTGGTTGAAATCACTCGGAGGCCAGGTTTTATTTAACTCTCTTCTCTGGGCTGTTCTGGGAAATATCTCTTTTTCTCCCTAGAAACATGATAACCAGGCTGCCCAGGAGAGCAGGAAAAGGTACAAACTTTTCCTGGGCTATGACAGACTCTCTTTCTCTGGGAAAGATAACGTTTAACACCCTGCCTCTGTGGACACGTCTCATCAGACATTCTCCTTACCTTTTCTTGCTTATAGAAATGAGGCCAGTGCAGTGAAACAGGAAGTAGCCTGTGAGGATTCCAGTTTTCACATCAGCCAGCAAGAGAGCCGTTCCACTTAATCGTTTTATTTACTCCACAGATCTTTGTTGCGTTTCTGCTTCAGGCTGGCACAGTAGGCTCTGAGAGGAATCTAAGTGTCTGCAAGGAAACTAATGTTTGCACAGTACATTCTCTCTGACAACATGTTTTCACCCGCAATAACTCAGCCCGATGCCAGTCGAGAAGGAAAATGGTCTCTGGATTTAAAATGCTCAGACTGACTGGCAGGGGAGGTTGGATTGCACAGAAGAAACCTCCAGAGAGTGGGAGAAGCAGCCCTTGCCTCACCCAGGCCTAACCCTCGACAGACAGCGATAGTGCTGCCACCCGGGGAAGAGAGATCAGTGAAACCTGGGCCTCTAGGTGCTCCCAACCAGAAAGTCTAGAATTTCCAATTCTGTGGGCTTGGTTTGTTACGTGTGCAGCTGGAATGATCTCTTCCTCTGAGACCCAAGGCTCAACAATAACGCCCCACTCTTTCCTTTGAAGCCAGGTTTGAAATCTCTTCCCTGACAGAGAAACTTTATCTCTTACATCCTCTGCACGCCTCGTGGTTACATCCCTGGACGTGGGGCCGGTGAGTCCAGCTGGACCCTGCCGCGGCCCTGTTCTGAGGAGAGATATGTCATCGACACGGGTTTATGTCTGAGGGAAATTTGCTTTCATTTTGCTTTTGATGAATGTGCCAAGACGTTACATTAGGGAAGATGCCCCACCGGCCCCCTGTTTGTGGGCCCCACTGCGCTGGGTGGGTCTCAGGAAAGCAGCTGACTGAACATGCACGTTCCCAGTGCTTGGCAGGGCCGCACGGCTGCGAGGCGATGGCTCTTCCATCACACTGTCATGTTGCAGGAAACACCCTGAGCAGCCCAGCTGCAGCGCTGTTGGCAGCAGAGAGCTGACCACAGTGGGGAAAGGCACCCGGCCAACCCCTCCTGTCCTTTACGGCCTTGCTGTCCCTGTCTGTGGTAGATGGTAGGCTCTTAATGGTCATGAGACCACTGGTCCATCACTGGGCTTGATCAGACCTTCAGTCGCCGTGCTGAGCTGTCTTGAGAGGACTTCAGTGTGCCCTGAGTCACCACCATCGTTACCACCAATACCACAGCCACATCCCTTGATATGCTCCAAGACAGTGGCCTCCTTTCAACCAGTTTGTCATTCCTTAAACCCCTCCTATGCAGAAATTGTGGCACCTTGACTGTTGAAATGGCAGTGGTTTTAAAATTCAATTCAGAACAAATTGAATGAGCATCTATTATCTTCATTTATTTCACATTTACTGATTTCCTGTGTGCCCAGCACTGGGAATACTATAGTGAATTAGCCTGGCCTTCAACATTTAGTGAAAGACTGTCCAGGACCATGCTTGCCATTTATTCTCCAATCTTCCTGAAAAACTCCCAGATGCCCTCTCCTAACTTATTTGGCTCTCCCACGAAACAGCCCTAACAGTTGGCTGGAGTGTTAGGAAAGGAGAATACGAAAGAGTGTGGGTAAAGTCAGGCATCTGTTCAAATTGCAGCTCTACTCCTTACTTATTATGAAACATTAAGCTACTTAACATCTCTGAGCTCAGTTTCCTCATCTGTAAAATGGCAATAATAAATCCTTCATTAAAGGAGTACCATGAAGATTAGCAAACAAATGACATGTGCAAATTACCAGTTTGGGTACCTGACACATAGTAGTAGACCCTCTTAAATGGTAGTTGCTATTGTTATGGTGGCTATATATCATCATTACTATTGCTATGACTATGATCATCAATATCTTTGTCCTTTGTGAGGGATGGTAGCCTTTTAGTGACAAATAATGTGGAGATAACCTTGGGGGATATCCCTCCTGGGAAGTACCAATTTGAACTTTTCATTGGAGATGGCAGTTTTTCAGTGACAAAAGCAAAGTTTCTATCTTTCTGGAGGAAAAATGTAATTGAGTTGTTTTATTTTTTTACTTACATGTGATCATCAGTTGATTCTTCCAGCGGATCAGTCTTCTTCAAAAAAAAATTAAGGTGTTCTCTGCCAAATCTGTCAAGAAGTTCAAATGAAAGACCCTGGGTTGGAGGCCCACTCTCACTTACCAGAGGCAGGGAAGCAGCACAAACACTTCTTTTTCCTAATTTTTTCTTTTAAAGGGTTGACAGTTCATGATAAAAAAAAAAAAAATCATCATCTAAAAATGCTTTATATGTGAACAAGTATTGTTTGTTTGTTTTTCTTTTCTTCTTTTTTTTTTTAGCTTGAGGAAGTTAGAAGATTACAAGGGAGAGTTACAATTTGACATCTCCTTTCTTCATCACCTTAGACAAACAGAAAAAAATAAATAATGTTCTGAATCCACCCAGGAATCAGCCCATTCAGACCAGATGGATTGTTTATAGCTGAGCAAAGATATAGAAAAACTTATATGTCAATTTGGCTTTTATTGTACAGAAAGAATTTTAATTTTTAAAGATAACCTGTAGTTTTTGATTATACGGCCCAGAAAGGTAAACGAGACAGATACCCTCTACACATAAAAAAATATTTCCTTCACAATAACCATAAAGTACTTGCCATGACATCCATTTTCAGATTTTGGTATTGGGCCCAATTCACAATTTGAGTACAGTTTTCCTATTTTTATTGCCAATGCATTGAGTACATCTATTTCTCACTGTTTAAATCAAAGGGAGAAATTTCATCTAGGATTATTTATTTTTACTCTCTAATTTTAATTCATGTGCCTCTGGAGAATATATCTTTTGTACGATTCTGTTTCCAAAAACCTAAGGAAAATAGAAAACAAGATGCTATTGGTTAAGGTTCTTTAAAAGGTTATTTGGAGGGGTCTCTCCTGGACTTTTTTTTTTTTAAGTCATATTTCAAGTCTTTGATCTTGACAGCCCTGAAATATTACCCTGCAATTACATCATAACTATGAAATGACTTTTGTTGGCTAGTGACATGACTTTTTTTTAAAGTTTCCACTAAATACACAAATATTACAGTGAAACGATGTCAGAGTATTCCAAATGATTAGTGATGGTATTAAAATTGCCAGTATTGCTATATATTGTACCCTTAAGAAATTTGGAATATTTATGACTAGGCCTTCATCTAAGTAGTCTGATTTTTCTTTCCCCCTTTTTAAAGTGATTGGTAATTTCTGCTTTTAGCCTTTTCCACGTGCTTTGCTATTACTTAAAGACATTTAAACCACTGATTTTTTTCCACTGGGGAAAAATAGCTTATATTCATGCAAAAGTCAATAGCAACTGAACTAAACATCATCCAAACATTTATTAATTCAATAAATATTTATTGTAGAGTCGTAACACATCATACAATACAAATTCAACTATGTGCACTTGGTCCTTCTCTCCCTCACCAAAAAAGAAAGAAAAAGCAAAAAAATAACACCTTCAATAGCAGCTGTTCCAATCACCTATCCACTCAATGACTGAAGCCCCAGCTCAGCTGGTTTTACCTCCCTCGGACCTCTCAGAAAGGAGGCTGAATGAGAAGCTAGCATCTGAAAAATAAGTGTTTAGGGTACATCAAGGCTGCTAATAAGTGTCAGCTGATTCATCTGGTTCCCAACCAAAGACAAACAAAACTAAATAGCAACCTGATCCATTGTTGCAGAAAGACCTAGCTGTGTTGGACTTAGTGAAGGACGTTCCTGTACTGTACTTCATAGGCCACTGAAGGACTTTTCCAAGGATAATCTTGACCGTAAGTTTTATTTGCGTTACCACTCATGGTAGATGTTCAACACAGTGCACCTAGTAAAGGTGCGTCTGCTTAGACAGGCTCTGTGCTGAAGTTACAGGGGAAAATTCTGACCACTTAGTGGACATGCTAGAGATACGAGAGCAAGATTATACATACAAACATACATGCACATAACTGGAGAATGAGCCACATTTTCATAGAGAGGGCCAATCTTGACATGTCGTTTTCTAGCCTAATAGTTTAACTCATCTTCACTTATTAGGGACTGTGAGCATGCCAAATGATATGAATGTAAAAGGTGAAATACAACAGAGATTTTTTTTTTAGATTTCTTTTTTTAGAAATAATTATTGATACAGTTGGAGATTTTGTTGGTTTTTTTCTTTGTTGGTAGTGATGGTGGTAGTTTTTAGAACAAGCTAATGATTTAAAAATAGAAGTGTAAACACAGAGAGTTTATTTGCTGATCACTGGGCTACGTTAGCCAGTGGAAGGCTTTTATCCATAACGTGTATTTTATATATATAATGTAAATATATGATGTGTGTGTGTGCGTGCATAGTATAGTCATGAACCATAACATCAAACATTAGCTGATACATACATGCTGGATTCAGTGAATTGCCTCCCTGGCCCCAAACAGTCTCAGTTTTACCAAATCTGAAACACATCATGCCAAGCATTTTTCCTTTAATTGTTTTAACAAAGGATATTTTCAAGAAAAGCTAATCTACCGGTTTCTAATTCAGTTACACTCTACTCTCCTAAGATGTTACCTTGCTTGAGCTAGCTCTAACCAAAAACATCTTTTTACTCTCTCTTTCAAGATTTCACTAATCTGCAAACAGGTAGTCCATCAAACAGCTTCTCACCCCCTCCCTACCCTCAACTCATGTTTGATTTAAGCTCAAAATGAGCTTCATTTAAGCAATCAGACTCCCCAAGAGGTTGGAATACATACTATCCCATGACCAAGAGGAGAGAACCATGAAGCAAGCATTGAACTTTCTCACAATTCAACCTAATCCTTTCTTCTCTCCTTATAGGGATCAAACGGAAGTTGCAAAGGTTACTTGCAACACCTCATTCAAGCTATTCAAGCTGACCTTTTCAGAAACAAGAGTGGCAAGATAGGAACATGACTTTTAGACAGAGGGCCATCCTGGCCGGGACGGCATTGCTGTGAGGATTATATCAACAGATCTTAGTAGCTTTATTTTAGAACTAGAAAGAATGGCCAGAGAAGCAAAGAGCACCCTCATTAAAGCTGATTTACTGGAGAGGCTCAAAATCCTCCTTTCCCCTTTGGTATCACCCAAGTTATTCGTGCCAATTTGTGAAGCTGCACATCATTATTTTAATTGTCTGCAGCCCTCGGGTGAGTTTTAATAATCTCACTGGCCTGGTTACAAGCGGGCCCTGGACACTACAGTAAAGACTTTTCACAGGGATGTTTGGTGGCCACCAACTCAGATGGAACCAAAGGAACTAATGGAACATAGTCATTGATAAGCTTTGGAACAAATTTTGGTTTTTTTTTTTCCTTCTCTCATAACATAGGAGCTGATTGTCCTCTGATGTAACAAAGATAAATTGGAATCAGGCTCTGGCAAAGGTTTTTATTTGATCAGCAAAACACTACACACAGAATAGCCCTGCTTTCCAAAGGTCTCTCTTCTGTAGGTTCATCCTGCTGAAATTTTCCCATTTCTCCAACCCTCTCCACAGCCTTCCTAGAGGAAAAAGCCCTAAACAGATGCTCCCATTGTACAGAATGTCAATTATCAGACCATGTGTCGTCGGTGGGCTCAGCTTCAGAGAAAGTGCTGAAATCGGCTGCACATATGTCCTTTCTATTGCGATTCCTTTCTCCTTCTACTCCCTCAAACATCCCTCACACTGGGGAATCCACAGCGTGGATTCAAACCCCTGCAGAACACCCAGTTGGGCAGTTGCTGAACCTCCGGAGCTGCCTGCAGATTCCACCCACAGCCTTGGGTGTGCCCTGCCTGAACTTCTGCTCTTTACTCAAAGCCACTTGATGGAATGGAAACTTAAGACATTCTTTGGATGCTCCTGGTATTTGAATCACTTTCTAAACGGGTTTGACATAAAAAAAAGCTTGGAAACTTTTTTAAGAAGAGAAAGAGGGAAAAGTGAGAGAAAAGATGAGAACTGTCAAAAAAGTAGGTGCTCCTGCAGTAGCTCAGAGGAGACCCACAGTAAGACAAATGATGCCTCCTGGAGGGCGAGCGTGCTGGGTCCCTGGGTGGCCCCATCGAGGACCTTGATGATGGTTAATATTGCTGCCATCCTTTTGTCTGGACATTTCTTGTAACACCCTTCAACATTGCCCTAAATCTGTGTAAATTCTAAATCTCTGTGGCTACACAGAGCAAAATGAGGTCCAGCCGAATTAGGAGCTGGGCTTTCTGGAGAATCTCATGGACTATAGGGAGGTGTAGCTAAGGGGTAGCCCAGCAAAAGTTCATCTAAGCAAACGGCAAGATCTTCACTGCCCACTGGAGTTGCCAGGGAAACTGGCATGCAGGAAAGCCCAGCCTGGGCCTTATTAATAAATAGCTCAGGTTCACTGTCACACACAAGGCTGGGGAATCACCATGACGTGGCAATAGATGTGGGGTGAGCCAAGGAGGAGGGAGTGAAATAACCATAGTTCTGTGGACACAGTAAGGAGACAGTTAGGGACTCTGGAGTGAATGTAGAGAGCTGGTTCATATTGAGATACCAGAAAAAAAAAAAAAAGAAAAAGAAATCTTACAAATCAACACTTACCCCTGCTCTAGAGATAAGAAAAGTAGTGATGAACCAGCCCAAAATAATTTACAAAGGAGCCAATCTTTTTGGAGATATGACAATCTATAAAGGCTTTGATTTCCCAACATTCTCCCTTCTGCTCCTTACACTGCCGAGTGATGATGATTTATTAAGCCACAGTGAACTGAGGTTAATTTAATTTTGGGGATTTCTCAACATGCCTTCAGATAATTGGAGACACTCTGGGTTGTGAAACTGAAGCTGGGAGTCCCTGTTGTCCCACAAATCCAGGCCCAGTGGAGCAGACTGATTGCCTCAGGGGAAGAACAAAAGGTAGTACTAAGAAACCCCCTTTTTCAGGTAAAGCTGAATAACAAGAAAAAGAAGAAGCAATTTTATTTAATAAATGATTCCATGGCCTCTGAGATCCAGCCTTCCACATCCAACCACGGGGCTCATCCTGCCTGCGCTGGCCATGGCCGTGGCGGGCTGGGTCTGGCTGGGCAGAGGGCAGCTGTGGAGTCAGACAGCTGGGCTGGGTACCAGCCTTCAAAGGTAAGACAAGCAAGTTGGCGAGTTTTCCTAAACAAAGGGTGCACACGTGCACAAGTACTTGATTGAAGACAAATTTCTATAAGCATTTCCTTCTGAGCAAATTTCAAGGCACAGGTCAGCTTTTTCTCATAGAAGAGAGATGAATGGAGACAATTACACTCACTGGCTTGCTTTGTGAGGTCATAATTTTTCATTATTTGCCAGAAGTAATAACATACACATTAGGATGGATGAGTTGTCTAACGTGAACACCATGGAGCTTACGGCTCAATCTCCTATGAGAAAAAGTCTCTGAAATTCTTCTGCTCTGAAATAAGTCCTTGCTATGTCCCCAGACCAGGCTTTGCTGACAGCAGCTGGGGATGTTTTCAATACTTCTCAGCTCAAGTCTTCATCTGAAACGGAGATAGGCTCAGCTTTAATGCAAGCTGCAAAGCAGGCTCCTCACTGAATGTCTTCAGTGCTGTGCGACGCCCTGGGGGAGACCCAGAGGAACAGGACCCAGTTCCTGCCCTTGAGAAGTTCACAGTTTAGTGGGGCAGCCAGGCACCGAGGCTGCTCACATGGTACTGCTCCTGAACTGGGGCCATGGTTGCTAGGCAGCTGGTTCAGAACAGTTATTCAAGTCAGGAAGTCAAGTCCTGCTTTTAGCTCTGCCCCTTGACATGTGAGATAAGTCACTTGTCTCAGGATCCTCAGCCTACAGTGTAATACATATAATTAGAGAATTACTTAACATCTCTCCCATAATGAGCTGCAGTTGCATATGCCCGGATATATTTTAATGATTCAAATTAAAAGGGAATACAGTCCTGTTCCAAGAACCCATTCCCATCAGTCTTACAGGTCATTATTACATTTCTTTGGTGTCCTCCAAAATGCTATTCATAAATTCAGCATTTGCTGAGAGAATGAGCAAAATACTCAAGAATCAGTGTTGGCTCCTCATGCTACAATGTCTAGCACTTAAAACACTGTGCCCTCCACTGTCATGGACATGTCATTTTTGCCCACTTAGGATCCATTGCCCTTTTTTCTAGTAATAGCTTCTCATTGGGCTTTGGGGAACTGTGGCTTCCTGTTGGGTACAATCATGGTGGTGGGTCTCTTATACAAGTCTAAGCTAGGCTAGAACCATAACATTGGAATTTCAATCTTACACGTTCTTGATTATGATCAGAGGTCAACAGAGTCTGCAGTGTCCTGAAGAGATTATCCATTGGTTCCTGTTGCCTAAACCCCAGGATTTACTCTGGCTCCTGTCCTCTCTAAACCTGTATTTTCTGTTTCTCTTTATTTCTGTGACCTATTTGCATATCTTCACAATAAATGTCATTTTACTTAAATTCAAACTAGAGTTGGCTTCTGTTGCTTACAAGTGAAGTATTCTAACTGCTACGCATGCCTTCAGTAAAAGTCCAGGTTATTAAAATGGCAAACCAAAATAGAAAAATAGAAATTGCAGAGCTAAAAGAAGTCTCCAAAATCTGGACAGTCTGACCCAGAGAAGTGAAGTGACTTGATCAAAACCCTAATATTGGTTGGTAAAAGTTAAGCCTAGAACCCAGGAAACCTGGCTCCCTGTCTAGGAGCCCTTTCAGCCTTTCACTCTATTTCTTGTCCTCAGATCTTCTCTTCTGAGGTTGTTACCTACAGCTGCTTTCATGCTACCACAGTAGAGCTGAGCAGGTAAGACAGAGGACATACAGTCCACCAAGCCTAAAATATTTACTACCTGGCCCTTTGCAGAAAAAGTTTGCCAATACCTGCCATATACCATACATAAATGAATGAGTGTGACTGTGTTCCAGCAAAACTTTTACAGACACTATAATTTTAATTACATATAATTTTAAAGTTTGTCAAAATGTTCTTCGATTTTTTTTTCAAACATTTAAAAATGTAAAACCCATTCTGAGTTCATGAACCCTACAGAAGTACACCTGGATTTGATCCACAGGCTGTAGGCCACCCATCCGTAGTTTAAGCCAGTTTGAATCAGGGTTTCTGCTACTTGCAATGAAATATGACCTAACTGATATCATTAAATCATCCATATATTTATTGATTAGCTACTATGTGTGAAACATACATACAATGAGGAATAAGATACAATCCCTTCCCCCAAGGACCTCACAATCCAGTTAGGGACTCAAGGGCTCCCACAATAATAGCCACCATTTACTGTGTACGTATTACATACAACATGCTAACTTCTTTGTCCTTTAAATGAATTATCTCATTTAATCCTCATTAACAATGCCATAGGCTTATTCCTATGTTACAGATGAGGAAAGTGTGACTCAGAGAGATCAAGTGTTTCTTGTGCCTTTTTTTTTCCTCAGGGACATACACACAGTAAGCTCAAAGTTGGAAAAAACAGGGCTGGGCACAGTGGCTTATGCCTGTAATCCTAGCACGCTGGGAGGCCAAGGCAGGAGGATCACTTGAGGTCAGGAGTTTGACACCAGCCTGAGCAAGAGCGAGACCCCGTCTCTACTGAAAATAGAAAAAATAAACCAGACATGGTGGTGCACACCTGTCATCCCAGCTACTTGGGAGGCTGAGGCAGGAGGATCGCTTGAGTCCAGGAGTGTGAGGTTGCAGCAAGCTATGATGACTCCATTGCACTCTACCCAGGGACAATAGAGCAAGACTCTGTCTCAAAAAAAAAAAGAAGTTGAAAAAAAACTAGCAAAAGAATGAGATAAAGGAAAGATTAGGCAGCTAAAGAAACAATTAAGAAGCAAGATATCATCACCTTCTATAAATGAGAAAAAAAAAAAAGGCACAAGAAACACCAGCCCAAAAAATCAAACCAATATATCTGGGAAATACTTGAGGTAATATAAGTCAGCACAGAGGGAAAAGAAAATGATTAAAGCAACTATAAATAAATAAATAGAAATAGGGGATAAATTGGTATCCATACCTGAAAGAGAAGCCTCCTCTGTACCCCGAAAAATAGAACAGAAAAAAATATTTGATGATATAATGCAGAAAAATTTTTCCAAACTCAAAGAACAGTTGAATCTGCAGATTAAAAGGGCCCACTCTATGCCAGAAAATATCTGAGTACTTAAAAAAAGGGGGGGGAGCACTTTAAACTAGGAGAATTTGATATAGAACCATCAACGAGAACTCTTGTTGATGAAGAAAGGATTCTTCAGGCATCCAAGGGGAAAACCTAGGGCCTGATGGGGGAAAACTGTAAGCTTGGCTTCATTCTTCTAAATAACAACATTGAATGCCAGAACGGTCATGAAAGAATGCCTGCAAGGTTCTGCAGGAAAGAAAAGGTGACCCAAGAACATCACACCCAGCAAGCAGTCGTTCATGTACAGAGAGGCAACAAATGAAAGAATTTGGGGAACACAGCACCAGTGAATCCTTCTGCAGGGGCAAAATAGGAGGAAAAAACTACTTGACAATGAAATACAGCCAGTCAAGAAATTGACCAAATTAGAGAATTAGTAATGTGAAAGTCTTGATAAAAGGACTAGCGAGAAACATTGAATCCAATTAAATGTAGAATAAGGACTAAACCTCTGGAGAAATAAATGGATGCAAATCAGAATGTAGATGCTATAAAACCAAACAAATTAAAAATTATAGAAGCATCAAAATTCGGAGAGAGGAAAAAGCATGAGAGTGCTAAATCATCTTATCACCTGGCAAGAAGTCAGTCAAAAGCACCCACCCAACGTTTCAATTAATTTTCATCATCTATTATTTTTTACTAATCTTGGAATGGTCTTTTAGGAACTAACATATCTTGTCATTCAGGAACTAATATTTGAAGTTTATTAGTTTCACCTGAGTTCCTTTCTTCTGTTAAATTCCAGCCAAACTAAGCATAATGCTTGTAATTATTTTTAAAACGATGCATAATATGATCATGTTACTCCAAAATTATTTATGATCGATTTCTCGTTATTTTTGGATGGCAATAGTGATAGTAAAATAGCTAATTCTTATTATGGGCTCATTATGTGTCAAATACTCTCTTAAGTACTTTACATGTATCTACAAATTTAGTCCTCCTAAGATCCCTAAGGAGTAGATAGTATCATCACCCCCATTTTACAGGTAAGGAAACTGAGGAGTGGGGATGCCTCCCACAGTTACGCAGATAGCAAATGTGAGAGCTGAGAGTCAAACCCAGGGATTTGGGCTCCAGAGTCTTTGTTCTTAACCATCACCCTATATTGCTTCCCCACAAGTGGGTAGCTAGGTCGCTTTCCTTGTACTCGAATGACACTTGAATCATGTGCTATTAAAAAAAAAAAAGCCATTACCAAAAAACAAAAAAGCTTCTACTTAGAAAACAAGATGAATACTCCCAGGTGTTAGCATTACCGAGGCCAAGAGAGTGGAGCCTAAACCGTCCTGGCCCCCTGACTAATCTAGGCAGACTCTTTGGTGGGGGGTTATTAAGAGAATTAACTCCTTAACAACTAGTGTGGGCTTTGGAACAATAGGTGGTCTGAAACTTTAATGATAATCACTGCAAAGAGGTGAATTGTAAAGAGGAGATTCAAAACAGCATATCTGTGTTTTATTGGCTCTGGGCAGATTAGCTGGAGGAAATAAGGATCCTTAAGGGATAACCTCTGTGAGAGAAGAAAATGTGCAATAAAACAAGAGGTGGAAGAAGTCCCAGGCGCAAGCAGTCACACATCCAGGTTACTGTATCTCTTAGCAATTTGCTGGGCTGACACAGCTTCCTTTTAAATGACATAACTTAACCAGCGTGATCCATCCTGCCGTCCAAGGGCTACATAATAAGGGTGGTAATGGGGGCATCTCCCGGGACGGGGGAGGAACAGCTGTGTGTGTCACCTGGGAACGGCACCCACCTATAAATCCCATCTCTTTGACAACGATTCTAAAGTCCCCCTGTCACTGTCACTCACCCACAAAATTAATGACTAAAGGGGAGGAAAGGAAATGCCTAGCCCCTGAAATAGAGAGAGAAAGGCTGAGAGAGGGACAGAGCAAGTTAATAAATAAAACAAGAGCCTGAAGGGAAGAGCTGCTTTGTCAGAATATAAATATTTCCCTTCCCCTTTTATCTTTAATGTAGTGTGAGAAGCTTATTAAAGGGAAATGCATCTCCGTCCCTGGAGCCCTCGCACAAGCCTTGCGGGGAGCTGCCTGCAGAACGGGGTTGCCTAGCCCCACGCTTCTAAACTCTTCCCTGCTGAAAGTGAGCGCATAGAGCAGAGCAATGCAGAAGGGCTGGGGGAAGGAAGGGAGGCCATTGTGGCCACTAGGATCTTATCTTGATGGGCCTGGTGTCATGTTATGTTAATCGCTGGGAGATGCTGAGAGACTGAGGATGAGGAATGCCTGTCTGCTCAAAGGCTTGGCCTGAGATTCCAAGGGAAGCTGACATTGCTAGACTCAGCCCTCTGCTCCATCAGAGAGAACAATATCCAGATTTACACAAAGGAGAATTTGTCTGTCTGTCGGCGGCGGGGGCAGGGTCCTGTGGGTATTCGTCTGAGGAGCCCTCCATGGCTGTACCTGTCACATCTCCAAGAAGACAGCCAGCATAGGCAATCCCAGCATCCAGCAGACAAAATCCTATTCCAACAACACAGAAGAGGTTTGTCCTCCACATCTCCTTCCTAAAAGCCCTAGAAGGAACATGGGACATTGAGAGCCTGCACACCAAGGCAGGCTAGCACAGAGCCTTGCACGTGTGTCCAGTGAGTTTGAATGGCATGACAGAGGCACTGAGCTGGGCTTGATCACCACTGTATCCTGTGGGTCCAAGCACGGGGCCTGGCACACATGGTTTTGGATGGATGAATGAACATGCATTTGGACACAATGAAGGTATCTCCTTTATTGGCCATTTTTGCTGTCTTTCCAAAAGATTTTCAGTTCTGTGAGAATGTGTGTTCTTTGGGGCCAGCACATCATTGCTGATCTTTTGGAGATATTCAGCCACATGGTTACCCAAGGATAAGCTATCCATCCATCAGGTGCCAGTATAGCAAAGACCCCAAAGGCAGGGGTGGGGGTAAGGGGGGAACAGCTAAAAATTGCTGCCAAAAGGTGCTTCTCCTTCATCCCTGTTGACAGCTCTCCTGGGGGAGCTGGCCCTGGCTGCTTTACTCCTCTGCCCCTGCAACAGACCCATGCATTTCAATTTCTACAGTGTAATCAATGGAGAGAACAGAAAGTTTTTAAAACTGCATTTCTAACTTTCTTTTGTGCTCAGACCAGGGTATTAATTTGTCTTCTTGCACTTAGCCAGGGTCTACTGCCATTTCAAACCCATTAGGCACCACATAATCACTCCTGCTGCAGAAGGTACTTTGAATCCGCATTCAGGCCCTCCATCCTACCCATTTGTACGTCTTTTGGGGCCTCATCCTTACTAAGTTTGTGTGCATGATTCCCTTTCCCACTGAACCCCATTAGGTTGGAATGAAGACCCAGCCACACATCAGAGGGCTGGAATCATTGCTATTCCACCATACTCACCACTTTCAGGACAAATTACGTCTTACGGCAATGTCTATGTTACAGGGAAGTGTATAATTCAGGGGTGGTGAGCCATTCTTAGCTGGTTCCTAGGGAATTCCTTGCCGACTGTTCTGAACATTACCTGGAAGCTATCAGTAATGCCCGATTTAACATTC
Organism: Eulemur rufifrons; assembly: GCF_041146395.1. Lineage (NCBI taxonomy): Eukaryota > Metazoa > Chordata > Mammalia > Primates > Lemuridae > Eulemur > Eulemur rufifrons. The sequence goes on along the minus strand of NC_090983.1, from coordinate 30,682,234 downwards.
CGCCTCCTGCCCAGGCCCCATCCAGCCTCCCCTCGGCCTCAGCTGCTTTGGGGCCCTGGAACGTTGCGAGGGGGTGTTTCCAGTGTTCCCACAGCAGCATGGAGGAGGAGGCATGGGGGCGGGGTGGCACACAGATATCTGAGGGCGGCTGTGTGGGAGAGGAATTAAATGTGTACTGTGAAGATCAATGGAAGCCTTTGGGAGGCAGATTTCAGTTCAATATAATGAAGGACTTTCTAACAATTAAAGCTGTCCAAAAAATGAAACAGGAACATTTAAAGAGAGCCTTCTCTCCCTAGAGTTCAGCAGAGCTAAGATCCCTCCAACCATAACTGCTTGTTGGCCAGGGGCATGCACACCTGACACCTGACACCTGACAGTGTGATCAAGTGGTGCCACCTGTTCTGAAGCCAGACGGCCTGGGTTCAAATCGCAGCCCTAATAGTTACTCACTCTATGATCTTGGGAAAGTTATTAAGCCTCTCTAAGTCTTCATTTCCGGATCTAAAACATGCAGATAAAAACACATTAGACCTTCTGGGCAATTGTGAGGGTTTTATGTTTATCAAAAGAGTCTGTGTTTTTTAAACAGTAAGATGCTATTCTAAGCCTTTGGGTGCTCAAAGCCCAAAAGAAGTCATAAAAGGCCACCATTTTTCACTTGCTACAACATAAAACAGCATTTTTGTATCGAATTGTATATTTTGGTTTGTTTTAAAGATAGTAAAGCAGACTTTATTCATGGGGGGGTCATGGTCATAGGTATAGGGACCACTGCAATGGGGTCTTGTAGTAGGGGAGGGAGAGAGATTGGACTCAACCCTGTAATTAATTGTTATTTTACATACATACATAAACACAAACATCAGTGTTTAAGCTTTCAGAAATTGCAATGAGGAGAATGATTTTAAACCAAGTTTAACTGCATAGAGTAAAGAAAGGTAGAAAACAACAACTTATTCAACAAATATTTTTAAGCACCAACCCAGTACAAAGCCTCCTGGAAAACACAAATATGGTTTAGCTGCAGATGCAGCCTGCCAGGGGCTTACCATGTAGCAAATAACTGCTTGTGACCCTTCCACTTGCAAAAATGGGCCGTGTTCCACAGGCCCTGGAAATCTAAAATGATCTGTGGGGCATGTTGAATTGGCTTGTATCCCAAATGAAATAAATGGTCAGGACGATAATATAAAGCAAAGCTAAACATGGTGGAAAATGTATCATTAGGACTTGAATTTTTTCTCTGTTTTCCATGAGAAGTTCAGCTTCTCTGAAGATTATGATCATGTTGATAAACGCAATGTGCCTATCGCCTAGGAATGAAAAATAACTTTTTTTTTTCTTTTATTTATACCTAGCACAGTTTTGGGTCCTGAAAGACCTATGCCTAAAAAGGACATGACTGGAAAAAAAACATGGGATGCCCAAAATATCTTCTATGGGGTGTAAGCATCCAGATTTGGAAAAGAAAGCTTTCTCTTCAACAGTGCTTGTGGTATGCAGCAACTTCCAAATACCCATCTGGTCAATTCTTTGGAAATATTCAGATGGAAATGGGACTTTCCTCTAGCCCTGCCATTCCTTCAGTATTTTCACCCTCAGCTGAGCATGGAGGATGCTGGCAGCCTTCTGAGAAACCAGAAACTTTCGCTCCTATCTGCCTAGACCAAATTGCCTCTTTAAACAACGGTTTAAATTACCAATAGTAATTACTCCTTATTGAGCATTTACAGCACGCCAGGTGCCAAGTTCATTGTATTATCTCATTTGATTTTCACAATTCTATGAGGCGGGTGCTTTTTATGGATGAGGAAACTGAGGCCCACAGAAGTTGTTTGTCCAAAGCCACGTAACTAGCCAGCTACTGAACAAGGATTCAAATCCACAAAACCTGGGCTCTCAACCATGACTCTCAAACTGCATCTCTGAAGAAAGTGGAGTTCCCACTATACCAAAACTAAGAGCTCTCAGAGTAATAAATGGAAAAACTACTTATCACTCCCAGCAGAAAAATGTGAGACGGTTTCTGAACGGGACATTGTATATGCCTTACAGTGATCCAGCATCCCACCAACATCCAGGCCTTGGGCAGCTGGCTATAGAAGAGGTAGATAGAAACACATCTTCACTGCGGCTTCCACAGAGAACAGGAGCTCAGCCTGTCTGTCTGCCCCCTGGGGGCTTTCTCTAGACCAGATACATGTGGGTTTAGGTGACCCTCATGCTGTTAGCAGAGGACCAAATTTCTTCCCTTCTCTTCTTTCCCTCCCACAAGGCTTTTTCCTTCAAAGAGAGAACTGGGATCATAGCCCTGTTCTTTTACTTACTTGGAACTCTTTATACCTTGGTTTCCCCATCTGTAAAATGGGTCAAATAAACAGCCACCACCTCAAAGGGGTGTGGTGAGGATGAAGACTCAAGGAGTGAGAGTAAAGGAAGTAGCACAATGCATGACCGTGGTAAGCACTCAATAAATGTTAGCGGTTAATAAAAAGAGTAATAATACGACTAATACCAGACACTGGAATCACTCAGCCGCTTAGTTTTAACTGTTCAGCTGGAGTTAAGGCAGGACATCACCAACCCTGGGTGCCAAAACACAGCAAGACCAATATGGTCCTCGGAACTAGGGCTTTAAAATCATGGGTAATCTCTTGGAGGTGTGGACTAGCTTTATAAATTTAAGGCTAGGGGAAGAGGAGGAGTGAAATTTCACAGGTAAACCAAAGCCCCGTTTGCTAGAGTGAGAAGTCTGTCGCTTCTTTTGTTTATCTCTTCTCTAAATGTTTCCTCTCCCGCCTCCTGGGCTGGTTTCAAAACTCCTCTGTTTTGGTAGCAGCTCTTCACAAGTCTGCTGGAGGCCACAGAAACAGGCCAACAGTCCTTTCCCCAGCTCACACAGCCTACAGGGACAGCCAAGTCCCTCCCCTGCCTCTGGGGTCACGCTGGACCCCAACAGGGTCTCAGCAACCCCTTTCCAGTCCCTTCCTGACAAGGCCCAGCTGTCAAGGGTTGGCTCAGGCTATGCACAGCAAGCAGAGCTGCAGCTCACCAGCTTTCCATGGGGCTCCTGGGCGTAAGCCACTCTGGAAGCCCCTGGCTCAGGCCAGTCACTCAGATCTTTCACTCTGGATCTCACGCAAGTCATTTCCAGTTTGAGGTGAGCACGAAGCACAGAGAAAAAGTTGGCCCATTATGCACAAGATTCTTGGATAAAACACAGTCCCAGGAACCCAAACATGTGGATTCTAGTTCCAGTTCTTCCTGTGAGCCCTTGGACAATTCACTCCATCTTGGGCTTCAGTTTTCTCACCTGTAAAAAAAAAGGGGAAGGAATTACTGGACTCTGAGGTCACTTCTGAAAAATAAATCCCTGACCCATTCTCCAACTCAGCCGCTGCTTTTTAAATCACAGGATAGGCTGGCTGTGAGCTCAGGGCCAAACTCCCATTATAATTTTGAGACCAACTCAAGGTCATCTCAGAAAAACAGATTCATTTGTTAATGAAGACTAAAGATCCATAAGGCAGGGACACACATCCCCAGCACCTCACGCAGTGCTCGACAAACCGTAGGCTCTAAAGACATTTTTTTAAATGAACAAAGGCCATGCGGTTTTATGACACCCTTTCAGCTTGAGCTGTACCTTACATATTCATTCAGTCATCACTGCACACCCGTTCTGTGCCTGGCACCCACCTCACTGCAGTGGGACTGCCTAGGATTTAAATAAACTTCTGTGACTACTTATAAACAAAATAACTGGTGACTGAGGCAGGGAATTAAAAGCAAGGAGAGATTCCTCAACATATTAATGAGAGAGTTAGCTAAAAAATAAAAGGCTTCTCTGTTCCCATCCCAGAGGCTTCTGATAGCCAGCATTCTAATAAAAGTTGCTTTAACCAGCTTCACACTTTCAAAGCCAAAATTAACACCATACAACGGAAGGCCCCGAATGAATTCAGAAGGTAAGACCCGAGCCAGGGAGGACTCAGATTTACTCGTGAAAAGGAAACCTCAAAGCCCTCTTCAGTCTCTAGCGTACTACGCCCTCTCTTAACTACCTCTTCATTACGCCACCTCCCTTTGGGGACCCGGCCAGGTTACTAAGGCCCAGCCACTGCTGGGCTCCTCCCTCAGGTAAAGCTATTCTGAAATTAAATCACAAAGAGGGGCAGCCAGTCTGCAATGATCTGTGTTTATTTAGTAAATGGGTTGATTGCCCTCATTTGTGGAGATTAAGGGTTAATTTCCCAATGCAAAGAGAACCGATATCTCCAAGGGCAGCCCCAGATAATTAAGAGGAAAAAACAAAATTCAAATGCCTCCCGACCGCCACCACCCCCGCCCCTTCCCATCCAGTTTTGGCCTTTCGGTGGCCTCTCCTGCAAGGTAGCCACAGGCCCTGGGTTCACTGAGGTTCCAAGGAAGGATTTGGTAAACAAAGGCTTAGGAATTCTTTATGCCCCTTTAAACTGACATCTGGCAAATTCGAGATCACATAACAGTTTCTCTCCCCACCTCTCTTCTGGCTTTGAAAGGCAAATGTTTTGAGGTTTGTATTCTCTCCCATTCACCGAGTTTTTAATCAAGTGGAGTCAAACCACTTTGTCTACACCTTAATTGAAGAGCCTGGCTCTAGAGTTTAAAGTACTATTTATAATAATAGGGAGGAGGCAGGGAAAGGGAGAAGGGAAAGGGGACTAAGTGGAAATGTGAAAGGCAAGAAAAGTGATGGGCAAGTGGCTCGTAAGGGCACGCTCAGGGTATTGCGAACCGCCTTCTCAGCACACGTCGTCGGTGGCTGAGACAGGCAGGAAGCTGCCATCAGAAATCTGGAGTAGAGACTGGGCTTCCACATATCACACAAGAAAATCCCCACTTGAAAAGTCCTACCTTAGGCCGGGAACCTCGGAAAGAATCCTAGGCTGTCAGAGCTGGGCCAGATCACAAAGCCCAGTTTCTTCCATTTGCAGATGAGGTAACAGACCTCATGAGGTGGACAGACTTGCCAGAGGCCAAAGGGCTGGTGGCTGGACCAAGACTCCAAGAATTCTTCTCATTCCCCTGGCTGTAACTGAAGTCTTTCCTCTGTTCCTCTGGAGAGAGAAATGTACCACATCCATCTCAAAACGAACTTCCATACACTTGGGAAGATGTATGGAAATGACTTCATATACTTTTTCCAAGGGAAGCGAGCAAACACTTTCACCTTGTCATCTCATCAGCTACTTTGGATCCTGGGTGCACACTGAACTCACCGGGAAGCTTTCAAACAGAATCTCTAGGGCTGGGGCCAGGAAGGTCTCTCTATAACCACCTCCTTCCTCCCCTTTGAGAATCACCTTTCTAATTCATTTGGGTTACTCTTCATACTGGTTCCTTTATGCCACTTAATTTAGTTTATGCATCTCAAGTTTATGTTCAATTTAAAAACAATAGCAGTGCCTTGTTGACAAGTGATTGGCTTGTGGTCTGTCATGTTTCCCAGGTCTTTTGTCCCTAGCTAGCCCTTCACCATCCTGTATGTCTGCAATTTATAGGTCTTTATTTTCACTGAACTTCATCTGAATGATGAATTGCACAATTTGATACAACAAGTTGAATGTCTACCTTGTGAAAGGCAAAGGAAAAAAATAAGACATAGTTCCCACTCTCAAGGACCTTTCAAATAAATAGGTGGGGTGACAAGGCACCAAAATAACTAAAATACAAGAGAGAATACGGTAATATCAAAAGAGCTCTCAAAGAAAGGTGGCAAAAGAAACTGACATTTGATGAGTGCCTACCATGTGCCGGGCATTGTGATAAAATAGGATTAGGCTTGGCTGTGAGGCACAGGAAAACCTAATAATGTTGGCTAAAACAAGACAGAAGTTTATTTAAGAAATCCAGAGGTCTCCTGGGTAATCAGTGTCAACTGCAGTCCCCGGAGGTATATTCTCAAATTCTTTATCCAAGCCATTGAGCGAGAGGGAGGTGGCTGCATGGCTGAGCCTCGTTCACCAGCCCTGAATGGATGCCTCTCCTGGGCTGGCGCAGATCTTCTGTCGTGAGCCATTCGCAGCTGTTGGCCAATCCCCCAGGAGAAAGTCAGCCTTTTCCAGGCTCCAGCACGGTCATTTTACTAATGACAAGTAAGGTTCTCTCCAGCAACAGCCAAGCAGTTAGACGGCTTCATTAATGGGGATGGTAGAATACCTAGGGGAGAAAGGGAGCCAAGAAACAGCTCCTGGTACCTGGTCTTTTTGTCTTCTCCTTCTGAAACAGGTGTTCCTTCTCTTCTTCCTTCCTTTCTCTCTCCCTCCCTTCCTTCCTTCCATATTTTTCTGCTATGAAAGGCCTCTACTCTCCTGTCTTTCCTTCTACTACTCCTGTTGCCACCATCTAACTGCTCTCTCTACTCACTCCACTGCCGCACAGCTTCCTGGTTTCTGCTCGTTTCTTTCCCGCTGGATATTTCTCAGCTTCAGCCAGTCCACTTTACACTCAGACCCCCAAATGAAAGGATCTGATTAGGTGGCCACTCTGTATCTAGCAGGCACAACTGTTGGACAGAGGTCTCATTCCACACAACTTTGCAGCTGGGTCATATCTTCTATTCCAGACTCAGTCATCTGAGGTCAGGGTTCATGTGGTACAAGGTTATAAGGATGGCAATGTCAGCCTGAGGAAATGCTATCAAGTCAACTGTGGGAGTAGCAGCTGTCACATTTCAGAATAGCCACTGTGACCTTGTTGAGATTCATAAATAAGTTCCCAGACCCAACATCATACGATGCAACCAGACATTTATCCAACCACCTCTCTCTCTCTCTCTCTCTCTCACACACACACACACACACCCACACCCCTCGCACACCCCACACATGCCATACTCCCTTATAGTTCTCATTATTTCCATCTTTCAGGCCAAAAGCTAATCAACTAGAAGGAGGACTTTATGGAAGACTAAAGGCATCCTATAAGAAATCAGTGACACAACGCGCTGCTTTGGAATACAAGTCTGGGTCAGCAGTTCCCAAACCTGACTAATTCAAAAGAATCACCCAGTGAGTATTTAAAAATTAAATCTCCAAGCCCCATGCCAGAGATTCTGACTCAGTATGTGTGAGGTGGGGCTCAGGCTTCTGATTTTTTTCTTTTTTTTTTTACTCCTCAGGTGATTCTGATGACCAGCCAGGTTTGGGCTCTACTGCTCTAACTCCCATCTTTAATCTTCTAGAAGGTTCCCTGGAAGCTTTCATCATTACTGTGAGTCTGGTTCCAGCAGTTTCTCCTAACCCTCTGCTGACTGTCATGGCTTACCAAGATTCTCTTAGGGGAGAGCCTGATGTACCACCAAGTTTCCCACCTGCTCTAGTGAGCAGGAATACAGCCCCTACATCCCCTAATCTAGAAGCCCACTAGTGCAGTTTCAGCAATGGGAACTAAATTATTCCTTGGGAAATTAGCAGAAACTTCCAAGTTGGTTTGAAACTTGTATAGGTGTAATGTTTAGGGGTCATCACTAATCTGGGCTTGTTATCCCAAGCCTAGAAATTCTGGGGCTTCTCTAAATTTTGGAGTGGCTTTTGATCAGATATATAAAAGGACAAAAATTAGTGGTGCTAACCATAAAGACATCAAGAAGCAGTGCAGTATGAAGTGAATAATGTTATATAGATCTAAGTTTTAGTCCAGACTGGCTACTGTTAAAAGGAACTTATATCTTGAACATCACAAGATTTTTATGAAATTAGAGATACTGTACCAAAAGCACTTGGTTCTTTATAAATGGTAGTAATTATATTTGAAATATAATTATTTTTAATGCTCAAAATAATTTAAAGAGCGTATGATCTATAAACCCAGTGCTGTACTAGAGCCAGCTCTTAGGGCCTTGTGGAGCTGATTATGTGCATCTTATCCAAACTCCAAGTTCGGTGACATCACATTGTCTTGAAATTGGCCATGACAGCAGTATTTACACCATGGAAATTGGCAAATGTACAAATCAGGGCTTTTTTTCCCTGGAGAGTCAGTGGTTAAACATTTACCAGCATACCACCATAAAAATTGCATACAATCTTAGCAAACATCCAGTTATAAAATATGCAGCCTCTATTCTATCTCTGGGATTTGCATCCATACAACCAAAGGAGGATCCTGCCCTGATGATTTTTTGCCTGTGGATCACAAAGCATTTTGTAAATACTACCTAATGAATTCTCACAACAAGCTGGGGGAGCTGGGGAGGTTAAGTGACTTGCCTGAGGCAGGACAGGAAATCAATGGTGAAAAGAAGAACTAAACCAGTCGGGCACCAACCACCTCTGCAACCTATACATCAGTATTGTACAGACCAGCATTGAAGGAATGTGTAGCAATTACCCACATGCTTTTATCTCATAACCTGGACAGCCAAAGTCTCTTTCTACAGATACGGTCCAAATGGTCTGTCTTTTGAATACAGATCTGACTCCCAAGAATGGCCTACCCTCTGTATTCGGAGGTTTTTTCCAGAATTGACGATGATGGTCTTTTATTAATCAACCTCTTTCAAATTCTTTCTCCCTTGAGTCCAATGACATGTGTTTGGAAAAACGGTTGGCCTGAATTAGGGTTCTGTTGTGACCCTAACAGATGCAAGTGGCATCATAACCAATCAATAGTGTATTTTTATCTGTGACTTTTTCTCTGGACTCCCCAAGGACAGAGACCCAAGAGTTGCTTCTCTCCGTGGCCTCATCTTCATAATACTCTGAGAATAAACAAATGAATATCCCTTGTAGCAAGCAGCCTCTGAAATGGCTCCCAATGATCTCCCTCCCGATGGGTTTTCACAAGGTATAATCCCTGCTACCCTTTGAGTGTAGGTAGATCTAGTGACTTGCTTCTAATGAATAGCATATGGCAAAAGTGAGATGATGTCACTTCCAAGATTAGATTGCAGAAAGATTGTGACTTCCATCTTGATTGCCATCTATTACATACTCTTTCTCTTTTTCTTTTTTTCTTTTTTTTTTTTTTTTTTTTGGAGACAGAGTCTTGCTAGAGTGAGTGCCATGGCGTCAGCCTAGCTCACAGCAACCTCAAACTACTGGGCTTAAGCAATCCTCCTGCCTCAGCCTCCTGAGTAGCTGGGACTACACGCATGCGCCACTATGCCCGGCTAATTTTTTCTATATATATTTTTAGTTGGCTAGATAATTTCTTTCTATTTTTAGTAGAGACAGGGTCTTGCTCTTGCTCAGGCTGGTCTCGAACTCCTGACCTCGAGCGATCCACCCACCTCGGCCTCCCAGAGTGCTAGGATTACAGGTGTGAGCCACTGCGCCTGGCCTTCTTTTTCATTTTCTCTCTCTCAGCCCTTGCTCTGAGGGAAGCAACGTACCGTATTGTGAGTGGCCTTATGAAAGGCCCACATGGCAAGGAACTGATCTCTCTGGCCAACAGCTAGTGACAACCTGAGGCCTGCTAACAGCCATATGAGTTTGGAAGTGGTCCTCCAATTGAGCCTTGAGACAATTGCAGCCTAGACCAACACCTTGATTGTGGTCTTGTGAGAGACCCCAAGCCAGAAGGCCCAGCTAAGTGCACCCAAATGTCTGACATACAGAAACTGTGAGATACTAAATGTTTGTTGTTTTGGGATAGTTTGTTATATAACTAATAAAACTCTCAACCAACCAGGAAAATGTTGGTCAAACAGATTCAGTGACTGAATCTGCCATATAAATCATCTCTACAGGATGGGGCCTACACACCTAAGCATGGTCCTCCTCGTCTGCAATCTAGACATCTCTAACTTTCATAACACCTGAAAGTGTTTTAGGAGTAAAAATGTTCCCATTTTTGGAATGATCTAACACCCCAAACAAAAATGAACACAAGTTGATGGCAACCTGGCAAATAGAAATTCCAAGTCCTCAATGTTATAATGCCAAAATTGCCTGGTAGAAGAGAGGTCAGAGAGGGAAGCATGTGCTAAAAGCTGCCCTTTGTGGTCTTGCATGAGTAATTCTTGCAGCTGGAGTTTCATTACAACCACAGGACTGTGGCACCATGAAGGTGGCCATTTTCAAATCTGGCCTTACATCAGAATGTAATTCAACTAGATAAACCTAGGAGTGGGCCAAAATAAGTAGCATTTGAAAAATTGGAGCCAATGAATAGCATCACTTTTCTGTGAGACCATATGACTACAATGTTAAGAAATAAAGTCCTTTGTTATTTTAAAGGGCAGGGACAATTGGAAGTTTTGCAGCAGACAGTTACAAAATTTTCCACCCTTGGCTCTCCAAAGAAGATACCAGTTAGTGGCTTTGGGGGTTGGGTGTGGACGGTGTTGCTTGGAAGAGAAAATTAAATTGATCCTGGACACAATGTAAACCAATGTTACTACTTTTGTCATAGAGCCTAAAACAGATTATTTATCCCCTTACATTGTGAACTACTTTTTCTGATCTTACTCCCTTTTATTACTTAGCTCCTTAAAATCATAGCATTCTGTATCAGGCAAGGCATGGAAAGCTATAGCACCCTCTCACAAACAGCAAATTCTAGTGACATATTATTTTTGGAATAATTTTGGATTGAGCTTTTTAAAAATTGTCTTTAAAAACAAATAATCTCTTTGAAAAATTGCCTTTACTTCTCTGCTTTTTGCACATGTCCATCTGGGACAGAGCAAGAGGATTCACATCTGTGACACTTTCCATCTGGGATAGGTTTTCTGCATCTTATGCATGGATTGTTTTTAAAATATTTCATTGTACTTTTTTAAGGGCTTTCTTTTTTTCTTTCTAAATTATTATCTCAATTGCCTAACATCAGAGCTGTCTGGGGCATATGAGAAGTAGAAGCTCATCAACTAAACTGGTTTTAGTTGCACTTGAGACCGTATTTTTATCCTGTCGGTTTCCATTTTATTTGATGACAGTGCTTGCTATTTCTCCTTCAATAAGCAAAGATGACTTAGATCAGTGGCCTGATGAATAAGCATGAAAATTTGATTTAGAAAAGGAGGATATCCTGAAGCTCTTGGAGAGAAAAAAGGAATCTAACCCCCCACCACACACACTTTAAATGACAAAGCAAAGCAGCAGCATCGTCTTTAAATAGCGTCTTTTAACGGAAGATCAACTGCTCCCCCGAAGTTAGGTAATAGGAATAATAATTTAGAAAGAAGAGGGGGAGCCCTTTTAAAAATACAAAGAAGCAATGAAACATTTTTAAAGCAAAATCATTAATCCTTTATATTACCTTCAGGCAGATACCCCCAAAGAAAAAAAAAATGGTCCAGGTGTGAGGAGGAAACTGATGGTTAGAAGGAAAAAGGTGACTCCCGCTGAGGGCCAGGTGGAGGATGTGAGCAGTCTAACACCCTACCTTGGCGTGAAGGATTCTGTCCTTTAGACTCATTAACAGAAGTGGGAGACGACAAAGAACTGTGAAGTGGAAGGAAAGAGTCCCAGCAAACTCCAGTAATAGAAAATAAAAGAAAAAGAGGAAGCCAGTCTCCCACGGAAGGGAACCCAATTAACTATCTTCGATTTCAGAATCAGTTTTTTCTTGCTAGAGAAGAGACGCACCGGAGGCAACAGAGGCGGCAACCTCTGCCAACATTCGACCTGATCAGAAATCCCTCAGAGCTCCAGCACCCCGAATTGGCAGAGGGCTCAACCAGGAATAACGTTTTTTAAAGATAGGACTGGTGTGTGTGTGTGTGTGTGTGTGTGTATGAGACAGAGAGAGAGAGAGAGAGAGAGAGAGAGAGGGAGAGATTTGATTTTTCATTTCTTTCTCAACATGTCACTTTCCAGCATGGGAGTTCATGATATTCCTGGCACCCCAGAGAGAAGGGGAGAAGCCCTCTGGTAACTTCCGACCTCGCCGGGAGTAATCAGAGAGCGCGCGCGAGCGAGCGGCCAGTGCCCGGAGCAGCAAGATTTGACCTAGAACAAAAGAACGCTTGCCAAGGAGAATACGCTACCCAAGAACAAGGATAACCCCTCTTTGTGTTTTGAAAACTCTTTAATAAGCAAATGCCCTGGTTTCTAAGACGCATTTAAACTTTTCTACGCAGATTCTAAATGGAGGATCAAATAATTGCTCCCTGCAACGAAGATGGGATCCCGAAAGGCCACACGCCGCACAACTAAGGAAAACAGGGCAAACCAAAGACGCGCTATAAATCATACAGACTGTTCCTGGGCACTCGGTCTCGGGTTACTTTATAACTATTCCCCCCAGCGCTGTCTTAGTTTCCTTAAAACCGCACTAAAGCCACACCAGCTCCCCAGACTCGGCCGTGCGCGGGCGGGGTGGCCTGGGGCCCAGGCTCCCCGCGTCCCCGCTCCCGGCCCTCTCCTCCGAGGGGTCTGCACTTCCTCCCGCTTCAAGTCGGCCCCCTCCGCCCGACTCCGGTTTCTCCTCCGAGGCGGCCCCTCCTCCTTTTTACAACTGGGGGGAGGGGTGAGAGGGGACGGTGGCCTCACGTAGTCTGTTCGGGTCTGGGGAGAGAAAAGCGATCCGCGAGGCGCACCCCCTTCTCGCCCCGTACTAAACCCCACATTTAGGATCCGGCTACCCAAAGGCCCTGGTCAAACCCAGCATTTTCAGCCCGGGCAGCGCTAATGTGACTCCGGGTCATGTCTCTGTCAGCTGAGGCGCCGCGCTATTCTCAGCTTCTCCCCGCAAAAGCCTTCAGCGAGTGCGCCCTTCTGTTCAGGAATGTATGTTTTAGCGTACCCGGAAGAGGAACAAATCTTTCAAGCAAAGTCCCTTTCTGGAGGGTTTTCCCCCCCTAAACGAATTCAGGGTAAAAGTTTTTCCTAACTTTTCCCTCCCAGTCCCCTGCCCCTCCCCTCAGGAATCCGCCCAGAGCGCAGCAGACTCCGCCTCCCCCGCGCCCTCTCCCGCCCCTTCCGACTTCCACCCAATCCGGAGGCGGCTACAGAAAAAACAAAGGCCGCCATTGGGCCGCCAGGGGACTTGGGGGCCCGCCCCCGGAGTGGTTTGTGAATGGGGGGAGGGGAGGGGGCGGGGCGGCCCGGAACTGGGTGAGCCCGACGCTTCTTCTGGCCACCAGCGCGACTCCAAGGCGTTAGTCGGCGCTCCCTCCCGGCGGGAGGCGACGGCTGGTGCCGGGACTCGCGGGCCAGGGCTGCGCGGGGCTGGAGAGGCCGGGTCCAGGCCGCGGACACAGGGGACTTCGGACGCAGTGTATAACTGGATTTCCAAAACGAACTCGCCGAGCTCTCGGCTCCAGGGCCGCGATCAGACTCAGAGCGAGAGCCAGTCGTTTGGGTGAAACTTGGGGCCAAGCTTTTGGGGCTGAAGAAGGAGCGGGGTGTGGAGGAGGCGGCAGCGAGCGGAGCCTCTAGGCGAGAAGGCGGAGCAGCACCGCCGAGGCGGCGGCCGTGGCGAGCAGGCGGCGGCGCCGGGCGAGGGCCGGACTTGGTGTAGGGGGCGTGCGCATTACTGTGCTCTGGGGGTCGAGAGACTTGGGCAAACTTTGAAGGGTAACCGGAGACGCTTGTTGCTCCTCGCGGCAGAGAAAGCCGCACCGTTACGTCTCGGCGGGGAGGGCCAGGAGGCCTCCCTCGGCGCCCCCGGCCCAGGAGGACGAGTTTGGGCCCGGAGCGGCAGCGCGAGTGCTGGGCGGAGGCAGTTGCGGCGCCCCCGCTGCTGGCGGTCTTGCCCCCGCGGCGCAGGCACACACACCGCGGCAGCGCCCTCTGCTCCACGCCGCCCACGGCCAGGCACCGGGAGGACTCTCATGCGCCAGGCGCAGCGGCGCCTCTCGGCATCCAAGCCTCTCCCAACCGTCTCGACGCACTCGGGCTGAGAGCGCCGTTGCACCCGCGGCCGGCGATGCAGGGCCCCGGCGCGGCCGCTCCGCGCTCGCCCCTGGGCCTGTGCGCCCTGATGCTGGCGCTGCTGGGCGCGCTGTCCGCGGGCGCTGGGGCGCAGCCGTACCATGGCGAGAAGGGCATCTCGGTGCCGGACCACGGCTTCTGCCAGCCCATCTCCATCCCGTTGTGCACGGACATCGCCTACAACCAGACTATCCTGCCTAACCTGCTGGGCCACACGAACCAAGAGGACGCGGGCCTCGAGGTGCACCAGTTCTACCCGCTGGTGAAGGTGCAGTGTTCTCCCGAGCTGCGCTTCTTCCTGTGCTCCATGTACGCGCCCGTGTGCACCGTGCTCGATCAGGCCATACCGCCGTGCCGTTCTCTGTGCGAGCGCGCCCGCCAGGGCTGTGAGGCACTCATGAACAAGTTCGGCTTCCAGTGGCCCGAGCGGCTGCGCTGCGAGAACTTCCCGGTGCACGGCGCCGGCGAGATCTGCGTGGGCCAGAACACGTCCGACGGCTCCGGGGGCCCGGGCGGCGGCCCCACCGCCTACCCTACCGCGCCCTACCTGCCGGACCTGCCCTTCACCGCGCTGCCCCCGGGAGCTGCAGATGGCAGGGGGCGCTCCGCTTTCCCCTTCTCTTGTCCCCGCCAGCTCAAGGTCCCCCCCTACCTGGGCTACCGTTTCCTGGGTGAGCGCGACTGCGGCGCCCCGTGCGAGCCGGGCCGTGCCAACGGTCTCATGTACTTCAAGGAGGAGGAGAGGCGCTTCGCCCGCCTGTGGGTGGGCGTGTGGTCTGTGCTGTGCTGCGCCTCGACACTCTTTACCGTGCTTACCTACCTGGTCGACATGCGGCGCTTCAGCTACCCAGAGCGGCCCATCATCTTCCTGTCGGGCTGCTACTTCATGGTGGCAGTGGCGCACGTGGCCGGCTTCCTGCTGGAGGACCGTGCCGTGTGCGTGGAGCGCTTCTCGGACGATGGCTACCGCACGGTGGCGCAGGGCACCAAGAAGGAGGGCTGCACCATCCTCTTCATGGTGCTCTACTTCTTCGGCATGGCCAGCTCCATCTGGTGGGTCATTCTGTCGCTCACTTGGTTCCTGGCGGCCGGCATGAAGTGGGGCCATGAGGCCATCGAGGCCAACTCGCAGTACTTCCACCTGGCCGCGTGGGCCGTGCCCGCCGTCAAAACCATCACCATCCTGGCCATGGGCCAGGTGGACGGGGACCTGCTCAGCGGGGTGTGCTACGTGGGCCTGTCGAGTGTGGACGCACTGCGGGGCTTCGTGCTGGCGCCTCTGTTCGTCTACCTCTTCATCGGCACGTCCTTCCTGCTGGCGGGCTTCGTGTCTCTCTTCCGCATCCGCACCATCATGAAGCACGACGGCACCAAGACCGAGAAGCTGGAGAAGCTCATGGTGCGCATCGGCGTCTTCAGCGTGCTCTACACGGTACCGGCCACCATCGTGCTGGCCTGCTACTTCTATGAGCAGGCCTTCCGCGAGCACTGGGAGCGCACCTGGCTCCTGCAGACGTGCAAGAGCTACGCGGTGCCCTGCCCGCCCGGCCACTTCCCGCCCATGAGCCCCGACTTCACTGTCTTCATGATCAAGTACCTGATGACCATGATCGTGGGCATCACTACCGGCTTCTGGATCTGGTCGGGTAAGACTCTGCAGTCGTGGCGCCGCTTCTACCACAGACTCAGCCACAGCAGCAAGGGGGAGACTGCGGTATGAGCCCGGGCCCCTGCCCCACCCTTCCTACCCCTAACCCCTTGCAGGGGGAGAGGCTCAGTAGGGAAAGAACCGCTGGTGGGGGGCTTGTTTCTGTACTCTTCTCCCCCTCCACTGAGAAGTGACCTGGAAGTGAAAAATTATTTGCAGATTCGGGGCGAGGGCTGATTTGGAAAGGAGGCCTGGGTGGAAAGGCGTTTTGGTTGAAAAGACTTCTGGCAAAGACTTGAAGGATGATGGTATTAATAATGATGACGATGTTAATCGTGAAAGGTACGGGCAGGCTTGGGCCCTATCGAGAAGATTTGAGACTAGCAGAGACCACTGTGAGTTCTTCCCAGCCCCGCGGCTGAACTGGGTCTGTGAGCGATCCCCCTGCAGCAAGGCAAGTGGCCTGTCCTCACTCCTGTGAGGGAGGCCCGGGGAAAGGTACAGCTCTGTCTGTGGCTGCCTCTTTGTTGGGAAGAGGGAGGACCTCCTGCGGTGTCCTTGTCAAGCGGTGGTCAAACCATAATCTCTTTTCACTGGGGCCAAACTGGAGCCCAGATGGGTTAATTTCCAGGGTCAGACATTACAGTCTCTCCTTCCCCGCCCCCTCCCGCCTGTTTTTCCTCCCCTACCCCTTTCAAGTTTTGTAAAATAAGCATTTGGGAGTCTTGGGAGGCCTGCCTGCTAGAATCCTAATGCGAGGATGCAAAAGAAATGACCATAACATTTCGATATGAGGCCAGGGAGGCGAGTAGTAGGTATTTCTGCTACTTTTTCATTTTCTGGGGAAGGCAGGAGGCAGAAAGAAGGGTGTTTTATTTGGTCTAATACCCAGAAAAGAAGTGATGACTTGTTGCTTTTCAAAACAGGAATGCATTTTTCCCCCTTGTCTTTGTTATAAGAGACAAAGAGGAAACAAAAGTGTCTCCCTGTGGAAAGGCATAACTGTGAAGACAGCAACTTTTATAGGCAAAGCAGTGCAAATCTGAGGTTTCCCTTTAGTTGTTAATTTAGTTGCGATAAACATTCCTTTTTAAGGAAAAGTGAAGGGCAGTATGCTTCCATACCCCGTTCTGTCAGAGGTTCTGACTTGGCTAAAGGAAATGCAAGGGGTTTGTTGTTTGTTTTAAATAAATTTAATTCAGAACACATGATTCAACAGGCTCTGTTATAGTGTTCAGAGGACTCTCTCCCTTCATTTTTTTTCTTGCTATAAGCCTATGTTTAGGTTTCTTTTCTATTTTTTTCCTCCAATTTGGACCCTTCAAGATAAAAGAAAAAGCATAATGCCTTCAGTCTCATGACAAAGAAAAGTTAAATTTTTTATAGAATCATTTTGTCCTGTATTTTTGGTTCCATAAATCTGTTTATAAAACATCCTCTGTATGCTGACCCTGTCTCTGAGTGGGTGGGTGGGGAGATGATCTGCAGATATGATAGTGAACGATGAGGAAAGTTCCGGACCATGGGCCCCATTTTTAAAGAAAGTCATTAAAAGAAGGTAAACTTCAAAGTGATTCTACAGTTCTTTGAAATATGTTGGAAGACTTAAATTTATTAATCTTAAATCATGTACTTTTTTTTCTGTAATGGAACTCTGATTCTTTTGCATAGTGGTGTAAAGCTGAGCAGAGAATCATGGGAGCTAACCTTTGACACTGCCCTCCAATCTTGCAACATTATCCTGTTTCTCAGAATGGTTTTTAAATGCCAATCATAGAGGGTACTGTAAAGGGTACAAGCTACTTTATATATGTATGTTCAGTTGTGTGGAGCTGCTTTTTACATTAAAGTTAAAATTGATCTTGTGTTTTTTAAACCTTCAAAACTGTCTCATCTGTCAGATTTTTAAAACTCCCACTACACAGGTTTTGGCATCTTTTTGTGTTGTATCTCTTAAGTGCATGTGAAATTTGTAAAATAGAGACAAGTGCAGTATGTATATTTTGTAAATCTCCCATTTTTGTAAGAAAATATATATTGTATTTATACATTTTTACTTTGGATTTTTGTTGTGTTTTGCCTTTAAAGGTCTACAATGAAGCCCCACTTTATCACATGTACAGATCACAAATAAATTTTTTTAAAAATACAAAGTGAATGTTTATTTGGTCTACTATTCCTGTAATGTCAAAGCAAAGAACAAATAGAAGAAAAGACAGTATGGAAAGAAGGTGGGGGCAGACACCATTGGGTATGTCCCCCATAGAGGAGGATGGTATATATTATTGAGGTCTTTTTTTCCCCTGCCTTTTAAAATACAGAGTGTAATGAATGCCTTGACTGTCCTTTGTTTTCTGTTGTTGCTGCTTCCTGCCTTCCTCCACAACACCCTACCACACATACCCCACATACCCGGACTTTTCCCATCCTGCCTTGGATGACCTATTGAAGGTACAGAATAAGCATCTCTTTTAGAGATGTACTGTCTGATCCATGTTTTTACTGTCCTTAGGAGATGAAGTCCATATCTGAAAGAGGACTGGAAGATATTTTTGGTATTTTCTGCTTTTCTAGCAATTTTGCCTTGGGAAGAATTCAGTGTTTCTTTTTTTTTTTAATGAATTGATATTTTTGTATTCTAATGCAATTTATCCAAATTGATAATATTTAAATGCTTTGGGTTCAGGTGGTAGGGAAAGTCAGTCGATGCTTCCCAATAGGAGTAAAGGACTTGCTTGTGGAGCCCTCTAAACCAAAGGCTTCACTCTACCTTCTAGGTACGCTGCACCCCAAAGGTCAAGCAGCTCCCCAGAAGGCAATGACTCAGCAGCTCAGGCAGGAATAGTCTCCACGCCTGACCCTGGGATGGCCTCTGAAGCCACTGAAGCTATTCTTTCCTCTTGTAGACGAGGCTAACTTTGGAATCAGATTGGACAGGGAAGCCTTTGCTATCCAGAAACTTTGATATTAAAACAGTTCCTCAGGGAAATGGTAAAGGCATTTTAATACTTCCAATTTCTGGCCTTACTAGAATTTTGTTTTTTCACTCACCTCTCTTCTATAATTCAGGTGCCTATTTCCTGGCTTTTTATAATACAGTGGCTTCATTCTCTGGCAGCCCTGGGGACCCAGCAGCAGACTGGGTGCTGCTGTTTCTCTTGCCTGCTTCAGCTCAAAGTTTGTGTAGTTCTAAAGCACTACAGAAATGGTTCTCTTTTTGTTTTAATTAGCAGGCTCACACACATGGCTGGTGTGTTTTACAAACGCATGGAATGAAAACCAGTGACAGACAGGGCTCACCAGGAGGAGGAAGCCACGTGAGTATGCTGTGCAAAGCAGCTTTCCTTTAACATCCTCCTGGGTTTTGAACATCACAATGGGTGTGAGGTCATCTTAACCTGTGAAGAGTTTGGCATCAAGGAAGGAAAAAAATAGCGACTTTAAGTCTCTGACGGTTTATTCAGTTTTTGCTCATAAAATGACACCTTTTAGGTTAAAGCATGCCTCTCTTAACACCATACTAATACCGCCTGTTAAGAATGTTTGCTTTTAGAGTTGGTGGAAGGCTCCCAACGGGGTTTTTTCCTTGCAAATTAACTGCTGAAGACACTTAGACCCTTCTATTAGAGCTGTGTCATTGCTTCTATAAATGTGTCCCCTTCCTCTCTGTAGCACTGCCTTGTCTTTCAGGGCTCTCAAAGATTGAAGAGTGTTGGTCTTTGGTGAGGGAACAAAGATAGCATATGAATAAATTGCAACCTGCTTTTTTGTAAGCAAAGATAGAAATGTTCAGTTTAATTCCTTCCACAGTGTATGCAGTGGATTTTTACCTAAGAATTTTAGAAGCTCTGGGATTTTCCTTAAGGAGGCACATCATCTTAGCAGAAAATATGTAAGGGAGGGTGTTTGTGAAAGGGCATGTGTAGAGTTTAAGAAAAACATTGGCAGGAATTTGGTGTTAATCCCCAGATAAGGAGCAGAAACACTTGTGAAAATTTTCTGCAGTTTATAAAACAAAACTAGTCTACACAACAACCCCATGCAACACCTAATCTTTTTCAATAGGTATGTGAGAAATCTCGGCAAGAAAAAAATAAACATCCTGTTGACAACATCTTACCATGAAAGAAAAAAATGGAATTTTTTAAATGTGCTTGAAATAAAATAGTGATATCAGAAATTCTCTGGGTAGAATTATAGTAGTATAACAGCTGTAGGTTTGAGCCCTATAATTACACTGGGAAAATCTCTTCTAACTCTTCCATCTTTAATTTCACTGAAAAGGCAGGTGGCTATTTATAGATGGTATATTTTTATATGTGCATATGTGAATGGTGAATAACAGTCTACAGGGCTCCAGGAAATCCTAGAAGGGACCAAAAACACTTCAATGTGGACTTAAGCAGTTCATAGATCTGTTCTATTTTTCTCTTATTTACCCCTCAGTGGCATTAAACCGATTTCATAAAACTTGGTTCTTCAACTCTTCTCAATTTATGAGATTTTCTTACATCTGAACCTGTATTGCTCACATTTCATACAAAAGTGAACTAGTTAAAAGGGTACCATTAAAATGTCAGCTTATTAGTAAACACACACTGTGCCTCTTCTTTTTTTTTTTTTTTAAAGAAAAGGTACAGTCACATGAATTTTCTCAGTACCACAGTAGTAGAAAGAAGGAAGTTTGATCAAGGCAATAGTAGTTTATTATAAGGGATCCAGTTCAACAAATAATGACCAAGCAGAATGTGCTATGAAAGGGACTGGAGGGACAGCAGATAAAAGTAAGACTGAAGTAACTCAGTACATCCACCTGAAGTAACTCTCCACCTTGCTGGGGTGAAGAGGGCATCCCCCAAGGAAGAATAAGCAAGAACTAT
This sequence comes from Eulemur rufifrons, assembly GCF_041146395.1. Taxonomy (NCBI): domain Eukaryota; kingdom Metazoa; phylum Chordata; class Mammalia; order Primates; family Lemuridae; genus Eulemur; species Eulemur rufifrons. The sequence goes on along the minus strand of NC_090983.1, from coordinate 30,661,838 downwards.
AGTGCTAGACAGAACCTGGCAAGTGTCAGTATAGAAACACAAATGCTATTTGGAATAATATTACCTGATATTTGGTGGCTTTTTTTTTCTTTTTTTTTTGGAGACAGGGTCTCATTCTGTTGCCGGGGCTGGAGGGCAATGGTGTCATCATAGCTTATTGCAACCCCCAACTCCTGGACTCCAGACATTCTCCTGCCTCAGCCTCCCAAGTAGCTGGGACTACAGGCACACGCCGCCAAACCCAGCTAATTTTTCTATTTTTTCTAAAGACGGGGTCTCGCTCTTGCTCAGGCTGGTCTTGAACTCCTGGCCTCAAGTGATCATTCCTCCTCAGCAAACCAAAGTGCTAGGATTACTGGTGTGAGCCACCGCACCTGGCCATTTGCTGTTTTTAAAAGCTCCTTTCACATTATTTAACTTTATCCTCACAATTATTACCACCCTGAAATGGGAATAATTCCAACTTTAAAGATGAAGAAGCAGAGAGGCTCAGGGAGGAGGGGTGACTCAGGTAGAGGAAGGAAGAAATCTGCTGTCCTCAGACTGAACTCAGGGTGCTTCCTGTCACCTGCTCCTGGCCTCTCTCACAGGGCTGTGGAGGTTCAGGAGGGGGAATGACCCAGCCAGTTGCAGAGAGGGGCTGTCCAGCACGAATGCATTCCAAAGAGCCCAGATCACGTGGCCCTCCGTCATCTGTGTGCTCTTAGACTGGCTCCTTCACCTCCATGGCCCTTGCTTTCCTTATCTGGTGAAGGTGACTCTGAGATGAGGGCCTTCCTCCAGCATCCTGCGAGTCCAAGCACAAGTACTGTGTGAAGTACTAAATTGGTCCATCCATTTGTGAATCATCCACAGCTATTTTGAAATCCCTGGCTGGTTGGTTTTTTTCTCCTATAGGCCAGTGTGTCCCACTCTTTAGCCAGCCAAGCCAGTGTGTATGCTCAAGGAAAATGAACTTTAATTTGGCCTTTGCAAGCCCAATTCAAAAAGCAAAACCATTACCATGTTATTGTCTCCTGAAGCCAAAACCCAAGTTTTGAGGCTGTTCAGTCTCTGGAACTTGCTACTCTGCCATCCTCACTCCTCTCCATTGGCAGTTGCACACCTGCATCTGATAGTTCATCTTCCTCAAAACCCAAGGGGTTTGCATGGGATCGTCTTGGTTCCTCTCAAAGACCATATCCACATCACAGCCAGGTTTGTCCATAGTCTTATTATCTCAGAATTTCTGTTACTGGGTATTTCAGTGTCGAATCTACATTTTAAATGGCTGACATAATAAGATAGAGGTTTTGGGTTCTGATCAGTTATACCTAGGCAAAAACTTGAATGCTTTTCTAGGTCCCTGAAGCTTCTTCAAAAGACTTCAAGCTAACAGAATAAAACTGAAGCTACTGTGAGGAGTTCAGGTGTGGTTTAGCTGGGGGTTTACTTCACTTTGTATTATAATAACCTTTTAGAGAGCTCAAGTCCACCTCTTTTGCTAGTTAGCTTCCTTTAATGCTTCCCACCTGTAAAGCTCTTTATGCTGCTTGGCTCTGGCATCAGTTTCAGCTTAGAGTGCAACAAGTGGTCTCTGAGAGATAGGCAGATCAGGAGCAGGAAAGGGCATTTAGGAGGCAGGGACAAAGGGAAGAGGAGTGAGGAGATAAGCTTCCATATAGCCCATGAACAAAGACAAGCTGTTCGATGGATCTAACCTAATACCACTTGCCCTTAGAAAATTTGATCCCCAAACTTCAGCTTGGCCTTGCAGATTCTAGAGGACAATTTAAGCAAAAGGAAAAGTATGTTGGGGAGAGTATGTGGCAAAAGGAATAGGAAATACAGTACCAACAATGAAAGCATGTGCATTATAACCTAGCAGCAATCATATTTGTTAATTTCCAAAGGAAAACAATAGTATATAGCATCTACTTCCAGTTTCCTGGTTTGGAGTCGCTGGAAAGAGGGATGGGTGGCAGCTGGTCGTAGCAGCTTTTTTCAGCAGATGTAGAGAACACGTCCTTAAACTGAAATCCTGAATTATCTTCAGCTCCAACAGATGGTTTCTTGAGGACGCACAATGTGCCAGGTGCTGTGCTAGCCCTGCGTTTAGCACAAAGGCTGCTAGAACTTGCTATTCTGAGTGTCAGCCCGAGCTCTAACCTGCAAATAGCACACCCTCCTCACCTCGCTTATTTCCCTGCACCAGCCGCTGGAGGGAGGGGTGGGGAGTGGACAGAAAACACTGTGCTTTGTGTTTACACCCAGAGTCCTACAGAACCAACAAAGGGGAATCGTTATCTTGATCACATTGGGAAGATGGGGAAACCAGAGCCCTGAGGCTAAAAGCAGCTTGTTCAGTGTCACAAGTAATCACAGGCCAAGCCACAGTGAAGGATCCACCCGTCTCCCAGAGACTATAAATCTGGTCATCTTTGCCCCAGAGCATAGGATCTAAAGATGTGGCAAGGTCAGAAGTAGAGGGACCCGAGATGGGGAAGGGAGGGGCGGGGCATTTGGACCAGCTTTGTGAAAGGGAGCACGGTGGTTCGGACATGTCACCAAGGGCAGTGAAGACTGGCTCTTCCTACTTCGTAGATAATAATGCTGACATGTATTGAGCACTGACTAGATGCTAAGCCCTGGGTACAGTATGGTATAGTGGTCAAGATAATGGGCACAAAGCCCCATCCGCAGTACTTGGCATCTAGTAAGCGATCAATGAATGCCAACATTATTATGAATACATAATTATCTCATTTATTCTTCACAACCCTAGGAGGTAAGTATAATTCTTTCCCATTTGACACGTGAGGAAACCCATGCTCTAAAAGGTGAGCTGGGGAGCTGCGAAATTGACTCTCATCTGTGCCCATAATCACCATGCTACAAATATTTACTGAGGTCTTAATGTCTTCCATTCTCTATTATTCTTTCTAATTTAATCCAGAACCATTCAGAAGGGGAGGGAAATAACTTCCATCAGGACAGAGTAGAGTTGAGGAGGGGATTTTCAGTGCTAGTCCCCAGGAAGTATGTATTTTTTTGGCCTATCAAGAAGCAGAAGGCAAAACGCTGTTAAATGCTGTTTAAATTCTTTTTTTTGAGACAGAGTCTCGCTTTGTTGCCCGGGCTAGAGTGAGTGCCGTGGCGTCAGCCTAGCTCACAGCAACCTCAAACTCCTGGGCTTAAGGGATCCTCCTGCCTCAGCCTCCTGAGTAGCTGGGACTACAGGCATGTGCCGCCATGCCCGGCTAATTTTTTCTATATATATTTTAGTTGGCCAGATAATTTCTTTCTATTTTTAGTAGAGACGGGGGGTGGGGGGGGTCTCACTCTTGCTCAGGCTGGTCTCGAACTCCTGACCTCGAGCGATCCACCCGCCTCGGCCTCCTAGAGTGCTAGGATTACAGGTGTGAGCCACCGCGCCCAGCCTGTTTAAATTCTGAAGGGCTGGATGCTCCCGGGTCTGGCCCTACAGGAGCTTTTGCATTGGGGTCTTAGGGCCGGGCAGCAAGAATGAGCTTGGGGAGGAACTTCCCAGACACCACCTCCAGTCTCTCTGGGGGTGGCATAAGAGTCCCTAGGAAGCCTCCCCATTGCTAAGGGCTCCTTCCTTGCCCATTCGAGAACATGGCCGCTCTGAAGTGGGGACAGGGGCTTAGTAGGAAAGCTCACACTTCTTGCTGACCAGGGCAGGCTGTCTTCCCACTGCTGAGTCAGTGGGTGGGAGCATGACAAACCCTAGCACCACAGAAACTCCTTCCTGAAGGCCCGTGGGGAATCACAAAAATATTCACATTATTATCATCATATATCATAATTACCATAATAAAATGATAATATTGACAGCTGTTATTTAATGCCTGCTTACTATGAGCCAGTTCTGTGTTAAGCACTTACATTAACTCATTTAATCCATACAGCATTACGAGATAGAAATTATTATTCTCATTTTACAAGCTCTCAGTATGAACTTCTGGAATCATGCTGAGCGTTAGAGTTAGACATGAGCTCAAGAGAGAGTTGTGCAAGTACCCTACCCTAAATACCTTTTTATTGTCCCCAGCTTACAGAAAAAGCAACTGAGGCAGAGAGAATTTAACTGGGCCCTAATGCGGTAGAATGAGAGATATTTCAGGCCTGGTTCCCATTGGAGTGCTCGTTAACAAGCAGGAACCCATTTGGGGGAAAGAGTGAAAACAATTGCAGAGAATGTAGGTAGATTCCTCCGTCTTTCCACCCTGGCTCCAGGCAATGTACATTCTAAGGGCAACACTCTTTTTGTTGTTGTTATCCTAAAAAAAAAGAAGCAGAAGAAGAAAGAAACAATTTTATGCATTTCAACAACAAAAAATCCAGTGCATTTGCAGAGAAGGAAGTGGGGCATTGCCTTTCTCCTGGTGCTGAAAGTCAGGGTGAAAAACGGCATTGTGCACTCTGAGGTTATGGCACCTCCTTTTGGCATTTGTGCCTCTGCAGGCTTCAAACACGTGCCTGATAACTAGGTTTCCAATAGACGGAAAATTCCAGTAATAATGGACTTCATGGCAGAAATTGGTAAATAAGAAATCCAAAGGCTTTGCCCAGTCCAGCTGTCTGAGAATCTGCTAACTAAAGCCTGATGTTAGTTAGGTATCAGGGGGAGCTAGAGTCTATTCCTCAGTTTATCCAGGGCCTACGTGAGCTTTAGATTGCTTAGAAATTCTACATTCTCACAGAAAATTAAGTCAGGCATAAAAAAGACAAAAGGGTGGTTGTTGTTGGTGGTGGTGTGTGTATATGTGAAGACTATTTTAAATATTAATAAAAGGCATCCTGTGGGGAGTATAGTTGGAGCTGGACTTTGCTGATGTATATGGGGGCAGACTTAAGGAGGTAAAATCTAAATGTTAAGGTAAGATCTTTTTTATCTTGTCTGTGATTAAAAGACTATTTCTCACGATTAACATTGAAATGCTGCATTTCTCATTGTTACCTTCTGGTCTCATTCCATGAAGGTTGACATAGATGTCAAAGGGATGTCATTTGACACCCTCACACAAAGACACATACCAGTTGGAAATGAGACTATTTAATTTTTAGCAAAAAGAGTCCATTCTAAGGAAGATTTGTTGACATTTTCATCACGATTTGCACTTACCGTTTCCAAGGAGTCAAATTAGTAAATAGCACATTTTCCTTAGGAAAAAGTCAATGCCATATTAATTTGCCACCGGTACTGCCGGCTTCCAGCATAGCATGCATTTGCTCGTCCTTCTTGCACATTCTTCAAAAGCCAAATGGCTTGATAAAGGCAGAAGAGCCCCAGAAAATGAGAACAAATGTTTCGAACCAAACCAAATCCTCTCAAGCACAAAGAAGTTTCATCTTACTGTTAGCACAAGTGGCTGACAAAAGAGAAAGTTAAAAATTAAACTTTTTGAGTCTTCCATTCAGGGTCCGCTTAGGGGAACTCCCTAAAAACTGGGTTCGTACTTCATGTAAGGTGGGAATCTTGTTTCACTAAGAGTTAAATAAAACAGCAAGGAATTCAGTTAGTTCATCTCTGATGAGAGGAAGGCAACGTACAATTCCTCCATTCACCAAGCGGTTTTTGGTCTACAAGTTGTACAAAATGTTTACTTCAGATAACTAAGTCCCCTTTCAGTGCGCACTAGCACTATTATGTATTTATAACTGCTCTGGACTTGTCTCTCAGGTTTACTGAAATCTAAGCAGTTGAAGTGGCTATTGAAAAAAATCTAAATGCCATCTCTGCTATCCAGTCAGAATGCTACCTAAATTGCCTTTTATTACTTTTAAATTATAAAACACAATTTCTGCTAGTCAGAACATCAGGTTTGGGTAACTCTGCGTACAGAAGTACTTAACAGGTTCTACCTCCAAGACAGTTGCTGCATGGGTAGGAGTAAACATTATGTCTCCTAATTGTGGCTATTTGATTTTTTAAATGAAGGAATTTAACCCAGATATAGTCTTTCACATAGGATTGGCCTTTAAGAAAATTTAGAATGGAACTAGCCTCATTTTCTTTGGGACACTTCTTTTAACCTAGAGATCTTTCTTACCTGCCACTCTGAACCAAGAAAAAGGAAACACAAAGATGGAATGTGTTAAAAAAAAAAAAAAAAAAAGAGCGAGCGAGCGAGCGAGAGATATCAAAGGGAAAACCCAAGAAGGAGAGAGGAGTAAGAGATAGCAAGAGAAAATGCTGAACACAGCCCTGTTCTTGAGCCACTGATACCTTTACTTAATCATTTTTTGACAACTATTAATTGACTTTCCATCATTAGTCTCATTCCCTGTACCCCAGAGTTATACTAAGTAACATTCATCGAGGGTTTTGATGTGCAGGCACAGATGCAGGGTACTAAGCACTCTGTGCATCTTATCTCATGTGATTCTCTCAACAACTCTCGAGATAGACATTATTATCCCCATTTTAAAGATAGGGAAAGCTGAGAGACACCAAGAGGTTAAGTAACTTGTCCAAGACCCCTTGATTCCTATGTCGTATTGCATCCCTCTTCCTGCATTTTTTCCCAACCCTGACTACTGAATTGTTGGTATTCATTGACTCACCCCTGTCTCTTTGAAATATTACTAAAATGGTGATCAGCTTTTTTTTGTGATTCAAATACATTTATTCCAAGTCATGTGTTACTTGTTAGCAGGGAATTAGACCCCGTTTTTCCATGATCTGTGTTTAATGACCTCCTCCCACGTGACAGGGTGTCACAGGAGGATCATGGCCACCAGTGGGGCTGACAGACTGGTGGGGCTGAAGCAGGTTTGGATTTAGTGCATCTCCCTGGGTTCCTACATAAAAGGCTGGCAGGGGAGCCCGATGAGAGCGCCTCAGGGCAAAGTGACTCCAGGTCAGCAGCCAAGTCCGGATGACTCACTGCATGTGCTCCCCAAGGGTTTCCCCTGTGGTTCAGGCTCCAAACTCCCCCTGAAGATGAGGGAGTTGAGAGATAATGACAGATTTCCTAAGGAGTTTTGGGAGTTGCTCGGAAAAGATGCTTTAATGACTCCCTCCAAGCATTAAAAACGTCATCACTATTCCAGTTTGGGGAAATATCTTCAGCTCAGTTGTTGAGTACATGGTGCCAAGATGGTCAAGGATCCAAGCATGTCCCACGGCCAAGCTAGGCTCCTTCACCCCACAGTCTGAGGGGTCCCCTTTCCCTCCCAGGAGAAAGGAAAAGTCTAAAAGCCTCCCTACCAGCACTGTGGGAAGAATAAGGTGAATGGGCATCTCCCTAACAGAGAGCCAGCTATTGTAATCCATCCACAGGACTTGTCTCAGGGGAGAGAAGGCAGGTCACATGTTGCCAGGACCTGGCTTACTCTACAGCTGTCCCCTGCAGCCCTGCAGGTTCTTGGTGTTTACAGAGCCTCTGCCTGAACAAGGTGAATGGGTTGAGACCCAACAGCTGGTGCTGTATGTCTTACTCTTCCAGAAACTGCAATTTATCCTTGACTCTGTCCTCTCCCTCAGCCCCTGCGATCAGCCAGCCCATGTGGCATCTAGTCCCTCCCCATGACCACCACCTCTTGCTTCGATCACTCTAACTGGCTTCCCTGACTCCATTTTGGTCCCTCCTTCGATTTGTCCCCACCCTGTGCCAGAGGGAATCATGGTCAATGCAAGTCTTCCTTCTTTAAAACCCTAGGCACGGTCCACAGGCCTTGCGTCATCTCTGCCTGGCTCTCCGCTGATCCTGCTGTGCAGAGAGCGCTCTGGTCATGGTCATCTGTTACAGTTGCCCTGTACACTCACACATCACATGAATACATTTTGTAAGGAAAGGGAGAATTTGTAGCTATTATGACCACTGAAAGCTAATTAAGCCCCTTCCTGGATGCACTCCAGCTCTCTTGCTCACTATAGAAATGAGCAAGAACCTGGGTCCAGAAAGAAATCAGAGTGAAGTCCTGGCCCCCTACTACTCCTGCATCACCCTAGGACAACTAAAGGAATCCCAAAGAGAAAGGGCACTACAGAACTTATAAAAAAATAATAATCAAACAAGGTCATTAAGTATTGTTAGTGCCTAAAGGGCAGTGATTTTTCTTATATTCCACTTTTAGTGCTCAGTGCAATATCCAGTACACAGTAGGTGCAATATCTAGTACATAGTAGGTGCTTTGTACTGGGTTTGACAGTGTCCCCCCGAAATTCATGTTCTTCTAAGAACTTCAGAATGTGACCTTATTTGGAAATTAGGGTCATTGCAGATGGGTTTTTTTTTTTTTTTTTTTTTTGAGACAGAGTCTCGCTCTGTTGCCCGGGCTAGAGTAAGTGCCGTGGCGTCAGCCTAGCTCACAGCAACCTCAAACTCCTGGGCTCAAGCGATCCTCCTGCCCCAGCCTCCCAAATAGCTGGGACTACAGGCATGTGCCACCATGCCCAGCTAATTTTTTCTATATATATTTTTAGTTGTCCAGCTAATTTCTTTCTATTTTTTTAGTGGAGACGGGGTCTCCCTCTTGCTCAGGCTGGTCTCAAACTCCTGAGCTCAAACGATTCACCCACCTCAGCCTCCCAGAGTGCTAGGATTACCGGCGTGAGCCACCGTGCCCAGCCTATTGCAGATGTATTTAGTTAAGATGAGGTGATACTGGAGTAGAGTGGGGCCTTGGTCTAATCTGATGATTATCCTTATAAGAAGAAGAGAAGAGACACAGGGAGAACACCATGTGATGACAGAGACAGAGAGTGGAGTGATGCGTCTACAAGGCCAGGAGCCCCAAGGATTGCCTGCAACCACCAGAAGCTAGGAAGAAGCAAGGAAAGTTCCTCCCCTAGAGCTTTCAGAGACAGCATGGTCCTGTGGACACTTGATTTCAGATTTCTAACCTCCAGAATGGTGAGAGAATAAATGTCCATTGTTTTAAGCCACCCAATGTGTGGTGACCTGTTACAGCAGCCCTGGGGGAGTCATGTGTGCAGCGAATGTTAGTTGAATAAATAAATGGAAGAACGAATGGGTCACCTGTGGGAAATTATTTGGAGCCAAATAAAGTATTAGCACTCTTAGAAATATGATTTATAGGCTATCATCCAAAATCAGTTTCTCCTGCCCTATGACTCCATAACTAGATTAGAACATACCGTTGGAACTCTAAATGGAAACAGTGAGTTTGCTCTAGGCTGCCTACAGTACCTTACCAGAGCTAAAGAGAACAAAACAAAGAACCCAGAGGTTCTTTCCAAGGAATCATAGCTCCTTTAGAAAATCTGACGGAAACTACGGGCTCAGTCCCCAGAAAAATATGAGTATAGTCACACGCACACAAGATTGTAGAGGATTTCTTCCTACTCCACCCCCACCCCCACAAAACCCAATGAACCAAGATGAAGAACTCCTGAGTTAGAAGATACAGGTAGATTTTTCACCTTATCTTTAGACACACTGAAAACAGAGAAGGGCAACCAAGCTGTTTTTCCTTTTTAAATTAGGCCGCACCAAATCATGAGGCCTGCAAGTTTGGCCCGGGCTTCAGTGGACCTCCTGAGGGCTGGTGGACTAAAGCGGAGCAACCTGGCCCAGAAATGCAGAGACCTGAATTCCAAACCAGCTTTGCCATCTAATTCTTTTGTTCACTCTCTCTTCTACTCACCCCCGGTCCCAGTAGAATGTGGACATGTTTAGGGTCAAAGGACAGGTTAATGAGATAATGCTGGCAGAGTACTTTGCCCTCAGGAAAAGGTCCCTATGTAAACATGAGATATTATTAGACATTATCAAACTTCAGCTGGGCCAGCAGTGGTCCAGCCACAGCGGTGAGTCCTCTTCCTTATCTACTGTTTGGCCAAATTGGGTTCTTTCTCTAAGGCAGAGAGTGTGGGAGGTCTCGGGCTGCCTAGTGTTGGGGACTCTGATAAGTGAACCCTATCGCCTCCCCTTGAGCAGTGCAAACAGATCATTTGACTACATTTGATGAAAGGCCCCGTCCTTTGCTAACAGTGAGCACCAAATCTCTTTGTACATACATATTGAACCAGTAATCTTCAGGGAATTCTTCCTTTACTGTGTGTGTTAACTTCAATGCGAATTATTCAAATATAACAACAGGAAAATAAATCTTATTTCATGTTTGGTGGTTGTGATCTTTTATTCCTCTTAGGAATGATTACACAGGATTTCCCCTTTATTTCTGCTGCTCTAGGCCAATGTGAAGAAAGGAGAAAAACATGATACCACTGGTTTCAGGGACATTGGTTTCAAAACTTATTAAAAGTAACAAAAAGAAAAGAGTAGTTTCTATAATTAGTAAATTGCAGTCAAATTGAAATGCTTTATACTAACATTTATTTCTACCCCCAAACCCAGCAGAGGGAAAAAAAAAAAAAAAAAAAGCAATTGCTCAAGTTCCATGGGAATTTGTTTCTTAAAAATCTCAAGGCAGCTTTTTTTCATCATCAGAACTGAGAAGGATATAGTAAACTGAGAGAAACATAAAATAACCACAATAATTCTCATCAATATGAAGATAACATAAAATTTTAACTCAGACCCTTAAGGAATCCCACTACAAAGGAAAAAGAATTCACCCACAATTACCCACTCCTCATGCACACTGAAGGTATCTGACACATAGACATTAGCCAGTGCTCTGCATTTGGTCAAACTGTGCTTTCCCAAATTTCACCAGTCATACTTTTCAACCACAAGAATGACCTTTCAAAGAGATTGTTGAACCCTAACCACGCACAGTATGAGAATCTTCTCTCATTCCTCCCTCCTCCTTCCCTCCCTTCTTTTCTTCCTTCCTCCCTCCCTCCCTTCCTTCCAGAAGCATAAACATATGTACCACCTATTATGCACCAGGCACTGTGCTAAGTAAAGGTGAGTAACATACATTCTATTACCCATAAGATCAGCATCTAAACCATTCGGATGGCAGATCTCAATACTTTTGGATGGGCAGAGATGCACTTTGGGAACAGGAAATTGTCTTTGATGTGTGGGAGGGAGGGCGAAGGGGAGGTGCAGGAGGAGGCTCTTTGGTAAGAATGATTGCACTTGGAAAGTCCTATTTTAGACAGGTTTGAAAGATGTAGTTATGATCTACCACTAACATTCCTACCATTTCACTTCCTCTCCTTCTCCCTCCAGTGGGCCAAACATTTAATGGTTTACTCAGAGCCACCTTAAATGACCCCCCACTCTGACCTATGATATGCCATCTATGTATTTGTACCCAGGATATATGTATTTATATCACAGGCTCAATTATGAAAGTGTGGTGTTTCCCTAGATCTTTTCCAAATACTGTGTCCTAGGAACATTCATGCCTCATCAAAAAGGAGTAAGGATGAATGAAAGAGAACCCCAGTAGGTTTTAGAAAAGGTATACACTGAAGTTATTTAAGTACATATTTAACATTTGCTAAAAATAGCTCTGATCACAGGAGAAAATTAATTAAAGTAGACGAAAAGCTTCTAATCAGAATTATGCAATCTGATGGTGTAATTAGACCCGGCTTTTAGGCCATCCTAACAAGTTTATTTGAAAAGAAAGACAGATCATCGTTTATTGGAATGGCAATAATTTGGGTTTCTTTAATTGACTCCTGGTGTGAATACGTTGATACCTGCTGTTCTCTAATAGGCAGCATGGAAAGTTTCCAGGAAAAATTCACATTCCAGGGGCAGCTTTGGAATCTACTTTCCACTGCAACCCTATTTGGCTGGGCTGGCCGTTGGGGCTTGAGTTTGTACCAACAAAACATCAGCTTTCAAAGGCAGCCTCACCAGGCGGTAGTCTGTGCTGAGGGCCAGGTGAGGAGTCCGGCACGGCACGGAGCTGATTCGTGGAGATAACGGAGAGCATTTCCGAAATCCACCATCCCTGTGCTCAAAGCACTAAGGGCACCAAAGGCTGGTGTCATAGGAGCTGACGGTGATGATTTGGAAACTGGTATTAAGTCAGCCTGAGCAGAGCTGCAATGAAGGCGGGGAGGAGAGCACTAGACATTTCCCCTCTCCATGTTCCCAAATTCCCAGAAGCAGCGTTGCCAGCTGCCTGCTAAAAATGAGCACATTCCATAGGAATTTAATAAGGTGCAAAATAAAAATAATCCATTACCCACTTAAAAGCAGAGGCACGTTTTGAAGTTCCTCACTACTCTAAGCTCTAGTAAATTGACATTTTCCTTAGAGGGAGTTTTAAGTGAGAAGGAAGGTAGAGACTGTGGGTCCTGAAAGAAGTGAAAATGTCGAAGCCTGTTTGATTCTGAAGAGATAACAGAATCTCTCTCTCTCTTTCTCTCTCTGTGTATATGTATATAAAATCATAACAGCTACCATTTGTTTGGCACATTTATGGCAAGGTTAATGGTATTATTCCAATTTTACAGATACAGAAAATGAGGTTCAAAGAGGTTAAGTAACCAGTCCAGGTTCATATGGCAAGTTTAGCCAGTACTTGAGCCTAAACCTGTCTGACTCCAGAATCCACAGTCTGTCCACTGCCATCCCAGAGTGCCTGGCTGCACTCCCCCAGCCCCCCTGGGTTGGCCGAGCCAGGTGGGGACAGCAGTGGCAGCCATTTGTCCTGCACAAGAGGTCATACACTATATTGTTCTCTAAATCATTCTGTATTTCCAATAGCTCTCTCTGGAAGAGACCATGCGTTTATATCTCAGTTTCCTCTTTATTTCCTATTTGCTTTTACCTTTCCAGAAAATGGAACACCATAGGCCAGAGCAGAAAAGAAAGCAACCCTCATGTCGCCATCTGGCCGACTCGGTTCACTTGAGATAAGGAACACAGTGGACCAGGCTGAGCCAGAACAACTGAAGAGCTTCTTCTCTCCTCTCCTCTTGTTCTCCTAGATCCTTCCAAACAACCCACAGAAAACACATCCCTAAGTGTGTATACAAAGGGTGACACAGCAGGAGATGATGGAACATGCACCATAGGCAGAACCACCTTTTTAAAGCACAAAGCCAATCAACTCATTCTGCTGCTTCAGAACTTTCGATGGCTCCCCAGTGTGAACCCCTTACTCGCAAGGCCCCACGTGATCTGGTCACTGCTCATCCCCTCCCACCTCTTACCACCCTCCCGCTTGCCTAGTGTCCCCAGGACACACTGGTCTCCTTACCTCAAGGCCTCGGTCTGGGAATGCTGTTCCCACCCTGTCCCTGCCCTTAGCGCAGCAGGCGCCTTCTCTCTCTGGGTCTTAGCTGAGATGTCCCCTTCTCAGAGAGGATTTCACCAACTCCATTATCTAATTAGGTACCTCCCCATCTCCATTATGCTCCATCTAAATTCCCTGATCAATTCCTTTTTGGAATTCACTATAACTTGTAATTACACATTTTTTGTTTCTTTGTTTATTTGCCTGTCAACCTATCAAGGCTCCTAGCACAGAGTCTGGCACACACTAGATGTTCAAAAAATATTTGTTAAATGAAATTTGTTAAATGAAAAATACTTGTTAAATGAATGCACTAGCTCCAAAAGTCATTTTATTTTTCTTGACAGAATGATTATAACAACCAAAACTAATTGTATCCAATGTATTCTTTCAAGAAGAACTGGAAGATGCCACTTCCTGCACAGATGCCAATATGTCATTACAGAAAAGAAAAAAATCATGATTGGTGCAAGAAGGAAGTACTTGCTCCTAGAAATATCGTTGTTTGTGACCAAGCATTGTCATGTAGTATTTTAATTATCTAATTATATGTCTGCTACCCCAGTGGACTCTGAGCTCTCTGAGAGCTGAGACTGGGTTTTGTTTATATTTTATGTCCAAATCATAGCACAGCGCCTGGCACATACCAATTGTTCAATAGTTTGTTAGGAAGGAAAGAAGGGAAAGAGGGAGAAATGAGTAAGAAGGATGGGAAGATGGAAGAAAGGAAGTACAGAAGGAAGGAAGTTAGTTTCAATGAGAAGGTAGTATTAAGCAAATGCCCAGCAGGTTCTTTACCGACTGACAATGTATTGAATCATAGGATCTCTGAGTTGGTAGTGACCTTCACTGTCTAATTCCCCAGTTGAAGAGCGGAAGAAATTTCAGTACAGAGCAACTAAGTGGCATACAGCTAGTTAAGGACATAACCAAGATAAGAACTCAGGTCTCCTGACCCTAACTATGCCATGCAGATTCCGTCTGGTCAGGAATACACCTGAAGGTACAGCCCAGCACAACTGATGATTTGGGGTAGCGGGGAGAGGGTTTCCAGCAACTTTGGGGGTTACAGGCCCTAATGGAGCTGAAGCCTCTTGCTGAAGCTCTGAAAATCCATATGAATCAAATCCAAGAGCTATGCACCCTGGTCTGAATTCACCCCCATCCTGTCTCTTGCTCAGAGGCTATTAAGCAATCTGCAGAAGAGTGAGGTCTGGGTGCTTGTACGTAGCCGAGCAGCGGTGACACTGCAAACATATTCTGTGTAGTATAAATATGACGTGCTCTTCTCAGCTGCTCTCCTTCCTTCCTCCTCCAGACAGAGCGCACACAGACTCCACCATGTTGGTATAACATAGACCAATCACGGTCCCTTCCTCCCACCAGCCCCCAGCCTCAGTTGACTGACGTAAGGGTAGGTGGCTGACCCATGCTGGACCAAGTTGAGCTTTCCCCTGGGAATTACGACTGGAAGTGAAAAGAAGTTAATCTCTCCTTATGTCCCGGGCTGTTATATGTAGCATCCAGATGTCATTGGTGGCCGTCTCACGGGCCCCAGATATCAGAAGCAGCAACACACTAATGCCACTCAAGTCCCTCCTTCTGCTATCCCCAAGATGCAGCTCAATGTCGTCATCATGAGAATAAACTCTTTTCCTTAAGTAACCAAGACATATACTAATAAAACATGCCCTTCCATTAAAAAAAAAAAAAAACTTTAAAAAATAATTAGAATTATAAGAAAAAAAATTGGGATTTTTTTTCTAATTATCCTCTAGGCCTGCTTACTTTTCTCTGTGGGACTTTCCATGTGCACTGCTTACTGCCTAACATGTCTCTTGCCCTGGAGAGTATCCAATAGAGCCAGCTTCTACAAAACAGTGGTAATGGAGAAAGGCGACGGTAGGTTTGGAATGCACTGGGGTACCTACCTGGTATCTCCACAAGGACTGCGTGTCTGTCCAGGACCTCCAAGAAGCAGATGTCAAGGCAGGATTAGATGTGCAAGAGATTTATTTGGGAAAACACCTGTGAGGGTAAGTGGGGAGGGAGCCAGAACGGTCAGATCGGGCATAAGTCTGGCTTGTGTGAAGGAGACGGAGAGGGAAGGAAGGTTGGACTGGAAGTGTCTTAGACTGCTGTGCAATTCTAAGAAAGTTCCACTAGGCTATCGGGAGTCCTTGAGCCAAAGTCACCCTCAGAGGAGTCCCACGTCTGCTCAGTTTCCAAAATCGAGCCTGTTGCTGTGGCATCTCTGGCATACTCAGTCATTCGCTGGGAGCTGCCTCTGGGAAGCTTGTCCTCAGCGCAGATGTGGGGTGAATTTCAGAGCCCAGCAGCCGGGGCCTTCGGTCAATCGTGCCCCTCGAAGTGGAGGCTCTGAGAGGAGCTTTTTCATGGCCACCACAGGCTGCCTCTCTTCACATGGCCCCACTCAGTACCTGGTTCTTCAACATCCACCTGAAAGCCACCTGCTCCCCTGCCCAGATTTATACAAGCTGAAGTACCCTACCCCTCTCCGAATTCCCAGAGCATTTGCTGCATCCCTCTCTTACACAACTTAACATTTTCTATCTTGTAAGACTCTCTACTTTGTACTGTGTGTGTGTTACAGGCAGCACACCCAGATACAACGAAGCCCTTCAGGACTATTCTGTAAGGGGGCTGAGGTGGGAGTGGAGGCTGCTTACCTCAGTTCCTCACTCTGGGCACTGGAATTTTGACCTGAATACTCAGGGTTTGACATCTGCTTTATTTCCTTTATTCTCAGACTCTTATTTGTCCACATTTTTTACATTTCTAAAATTGGAATGCAGCTTATAATTTATGTCAAAAGGAATTTGCCACCTGCTGGCAGGAGAGTAAGTTGAGAAAGCGTTGTTCTTGTCTGCCCATGGGAGAACTTAGCGAGGCATATTTACAATAAGTGAAGCAAATATTTATTGCTGAAGGCATGACTATACTTTCAAGGCTTCTAGCAAAACAACAGCCAATCACTTCAGAAGACACGGAAAGAGGATTGCCAGTCTACACAATGGGCACTGTGATCATATACAACAAAAATTGACAGGTATCTCAGGAGAAATAGCAGAAGTTTTAAAGTTAAGGGAGTTCAGTGTGATCAACTCGTTCATTACAAAGTCACCCTCAGGTGCCAAATATCTTTCAGAAGCTTCTGAGTGACTTTTGAAAGAAGCCGTTTACTTTCCAGAAATGAATAATCTAATTAAGGGAAGGACAAAACTATGAGCTTAACCAAACAGGAAATACAAATGAAACCCTGGTGGTATTCCACAATGGCTAAAATTTAGGCTGCCCCGACTACATTTGCTAAGGAGGCTGAGATCACTAGCCCAGGGGATGAGAAACAGAGAATCCCTATGACAGATGCCAATGGCCACAAATGATTCAGAAGAATCCATAGACTAAATCTGAAAGAGCTTTATTCTCAAACAGTGAATGAATGAGGTGCTGAAAAAGAATATGTGGATAGATATTATGTTTAGTGTTCACATTTATTATAGTGTTTTTCCTCCTGAAAATCTGTTATTAAATCAGCAATATACTTAAAATATGTGGCATCTTGGAATGGAACTAGGGTTAATATAATAAATGAAATAGTTTTTTTAACTTTTGACTTTAGGTTGATATCAAAAGGAATTTTAAGAATGACTAAATCCACACCCTGTAATGAGAATTCTATACAGTTTACAACATCAAGTTGGCACAGCTCAGCATATAGACCACAACTCACTCTCCCTCCCTTACCTGTGGAAGACATCTCTCTATTTTACTAGGCCAGTACTCTCTAGTATTGTTCCCAATCAAGTGTTCTAGGCAGCCAACACCAACTGAGTGGATTTGGTACATAATAGGAATGCTATTTGCCATTCCTATGCTATATTTTTGTACCAAATTTAACTCCAAAGACACAAGGGGTTCTAACACCAATCTCCTCTCTCTCCACTCTAAAGAATTAGTGAAAACTCACAACAGTGTGGCCCAAAGAACAGTTTTGGGATCCACTTGGAATCTTTTTGCAGGTTCTGGGATTTCAAGACCTAGTGTCCCACATTGCTTTGGGCTACATCACCTTGTTACCAATGACAGAAAGTTCTGTCTTTTACTCTACATACAGCCTTTAAGTACCACTCATTTTTAATGGAGGTATTCAAAAGATTTTCTTCCTTAAAATATATGCCCTACAAATGTTTGCTGTCTGTTTTACTAACTAATGAAAATGGCTGTGTGGTATAAAAGTTAATGCTCTAAGGGTTCTGTGTCTTTATTCTCTTGGTCTTTGTGCTATCCTTTGTTGGAAGGAATAAGAATCACTTCCTGCTTAGAGTCCAAGCTGAAAATGAGTCCCCCATTCAAAGTGTCTTGAAACTTCCTGTGTCATACTATTAAACTTCCCCCAGGAAAAAAATCTTTGGGTATTACTATTTAATTATGTCAAGCCCAGTATCATGTAAGTTCAACGTAGCATGTCTTATTTCCCTTGCTAGGCTGTGAGCTTCATGAGGCCAGGGGCTATGCTATTTACCTATTTATCTCTGTTATACTATTTAATCTCTCACCAAAACATTCAAATAGAAGATGCTCAATATTTTTTTTTCTTTTTTAATGAAAAACTATTTGATTAAGACCCATCTGGAAAGGCACAAAAGGGAGACACTGTTCCCACTGCACTGGACTACATCGCCATTCCAATCGATGTAACTCTTGGATTTGAGAGAGAAGTAAAGGAATTTTGCTTCCATAAATATTATCTCCTTCTCATCTCCATCCCCAAGAATCCATAATATTTGAGGAATTCCTCAGCCTAAAAAATAAATAACCATAGAGTGCCTTCCATATTCAGCATCTGTGGTTCTTAACGCTGGCTGAGCACTAGAATCACCTGGGGAGCTTCTAAACCTTATCAGTGCCAGGGCCCTATTCCAGAACAATTTAATCAGAATCTATGGAGGTGGAGCCCAGATACTTCATTTCTCCTAGTGCTTGCAATATCCCTGCATGAAAAGTGCTACTATCCCCATTTTCCAGATGAGGAAACTGAGGCTCAGAGAGATTGAGAATTTGCCCATTACACATCTAATAAGGGACAGACTGGCATGGTTCCCAAATAGTCCTCAAACACATGTTGTTTTGTTAGGTGCCCTCCGTCACATATTTTAACAACATATGACGCAGCACCCCCAAGAGCCCTTACCCTGCTAAGCTGCAGACAGGCTAGTGGATCAGACACAGAGAGCCATTCATCCCCACACACAGTGGGAAAGGACCTTTGCTCACTTCCACACTTCGGATTTCTCTCTCAAGCACAGCAGTCACAAACCCTGTCTCTTTGAATTGTCAACTCTCTCATCACATCTCGCCATCAGGAGTAAGATGGCTGTTTTCTCTTGAGGAACCAGAAGGTTAGAGCAGCACAGATGCTAGAGTGGCGGCCAGGCCAAAAGCCAACATCTTTCATAAATATTACTGCGGATTTGGAACACCTTTATTTCCTGAATATGCTATGTGCTTAGATTTCAGTGAGTATGAAATTTGGGCGTGAGATGAAATTTGGTTTCAAAAAGGACAAAATGAATTCAATGGATTGACACAGGTGAACCAAAAGTGAGAACAGCCTGCCTCCTTCTTCAACTCAACTTTGCGGCTTTTCATTTTATTTATTCCTTAGACAAAACAAGAAAACTCAAAGCTCTTCTCAGTAAGACTGAAGAATCCCCCCTAAGAATTCCCATCTTTATTAGATAGTCTAGTTAACTTTTCTTTTTTCCAAATGCTGCATGAACCGCTACTTATTACTGCTCTTCTTAGCAAATCTGGAGCTGCAGAGACTTCTTGGGGAAGGTAGCGCAGCTGCCAGACCCCTCCGGTTCTAATGGAGGCAGACTTCTTTCCCCGGCTTGTTGCTGGCTGGGGACAAGCCTTCCACAATATGGATTTCGTTGTCTGAACTCTCTCAGCTCAGCAACGCCCCTTGTCAGAGCACAGAGCCTGCAGTTATATCACAGATCAGACCAGTAAACAACTAGTCATGAATCACAGGGGCTCAAGGATTTCTGCTGAACAAAGAACTCCGGCTCTGGGAAACTTTGTGGCCCAGCCTTTCTCTCTGTTCCAGTGAAAAAGCAGGTAAGTTCTGACTGGTCCCATAGAAAACCATTGCAAGGTTCACACAAGACAGGTGTACTTAACCCGGTCATCACTTTAACCTCTCACATGCACAAACGCTGTTTTTCATACCAGCTGCATCCGAAACACTGAGTTAAGATGGTGATTCCTAGTGGTGGTGGGCGTCTCAGTAGGAGCTTTCTTAAGAAGAAAGGGCTTTGATTGAGCCAATGAAAGCTGTTGCCAGGGAACCAGATGCCATGAACAGGCCACTCCAGCAGCGTAAGAATACAAGCCGGGAGTGCTGGACTGAGCATTAAGTGTACTTGGCAGCTGAGTCTTTCAAGGCCTGTTAACCCTTTGTGCACCTAACCATGTCTAGACAGTGAGTCAAGAGAAGAATTATTGTAAAATCTGAAAATCAAGCCACCCCTGCTGTCAGTATCTCCCACTGGGAATGTACCATTTCACAGATGTTCTCCCTGCTCAACTAACAACTCCCCTGGACACTAGCCTTAGAGTGGGTTGCATTAGAGGTAGGCAGGCGCGAGGGCTGGCTGGGGGCATGAGGCTGCTGCTCATGTCTGATCCCACTTGTTATAGCACTAATGATTCCTCTCGACTTATGGTTGGTTGTTTGTTTGTTTGTTTGTTTTGAAACAGAGTCTCACTCTGTTGCCCTGGCTAGGGTGCAGTGGCATCATCATAGCTCACTGCAACCTCCAATTCCTGGGCTCCAGTGATCCTCCTGCCTCAGCCTCCTGAGTAGCTGGAACTACAGGCATGTACCACCACGCCTCACTAATTTTTCTATTTTTGGTAGAGACAGGGTCTTACTCTTGCTCAGGCTGGTCTTGAACTCCTGGTCTCAAGCAATCCTCCCATCTTGGCCTCCCAAAGTGCTAGGATTAGAGTTTTATCTGGTCTCTCAGCCTCTGGAGAAGGGACTCCACTGGCCTAGGTGGGTCTGCTCTGTGAGAGAAGGAGGAAATTCTTCCTTTCTTCCCTAAATGTATGCATCCAGAGCCTCCTGGGGCCAGCCAGAGACTGGCAGCCTGTGCCTCGTTTTAAAATTGTTGCCTGGAGGAGCATGGGCATAGTCTGGCTCTCTGGGAAAACCAGGGAGCAGGCACAGCAGCTGTGGATGGGCCTCCCGACCTACCTCCCAGGGTTCCTCTGTCTTGCCCCACTTCTTCTCCCTCTTCCATTGGTCCCCAGTACAGGCATCCACTCTGAGTTTCATTCCTGCACAGCCTGATTAATTCAATCTCTGCAGAGGTACTTGCATCTTAACTCAGTTCTCAGGAAGACCTAAATGCTTTCCCGAAGGAAACTATAAAGGCTGAATAAGGCAGTAAGGTTATGTGTGGGCTAGTAGATCCTTGGCTCACAAGGTGAGCTCTAGTAATGCATGGGCCTTGAGGGGAAGGTTCTCCAAGCATCCAGGCTCCCTGACACCTCTTCTTCTTCCTCTTCCTCAGACTGTCAGTTCCACTCCCTGGCTGCTTCCTTCCTGGGGCTGATGGTGGGGATGTCAATTTGAACATCAAAATCTCACTAATGTGGGTAAACAGTGGAAAGAGAATTTGTGTATACTTTGGGTTATATAATTGATATGTTTCTAAAAAGATACATGCTTTGTACATCAAATTAACATTTCTCTAAAATGATTAGCAGACAGTTTACAATTTTTACTCTGGGATAGAAACATAAAAAGTATTCTCATCATAGAGTTTAAGCAGTGAGCTGGAAGCCAGGTGACAGAGAAGTATCTATTGTGTGGTCTCGTGATCTACTGTCTATATATGTAATTCCCTACTGTGAGGAAACGACTTTCAGAGCGTCAGTTTGTGGAGCAAAACCTCACTACTGTGTGCTAATAGTGGGGAGACAATTCCTGTATATTCTGAATTATGAGATGGAATTATTTGTTAAATAATATTTTTCTATTTATTGAGCATGTACTATGTGCCTAGCACTATACTCAGTGCCTTATATAAATCATTTTATTTGTTAATTAAATAAAAATCATTATAACAATTTAATGAAAATCACAAGAATGTGCCCACAACCAAACCAAAGACATAGATAAAACGTTTTATCTTCTTACTCTAACATTCAATGGTACTAAATTACTGGAATCCATGTAGTCTCAATGAATGCCATCTGCTCTGAGATTCTCCCCTTAGAATGAAAATCATCCCAACTTTTGCCACCTTCAGTAGGTTGGTTCCTATGAAGGTTTGTTACTTTTACACCCAGTGACTGAGCTACTAGCCCGATGGTAAATGATTTTCCCCGTGTTATGAAAGAACCAAGAATGTATGTTTTTTATTTCTTCTACAAACTCATGATCTCTCCACCATAAATTTAAAAGCTTGCAATTACTGTGAGTGATCCTACTAATAAAATGATGCCCTGAGCAAAGGCATAACTAAATATTTTAGACTCCCAAAGCAAACCCTTCAGAATGATCTAAAATAAATGGATCTCTAGTCCTCTCCCTCTGAACTGGATGGGCCACATGGCCATAATTTATACCCAAGGAGAAAAAGGAAGCAGGGATTCAATGCTGACACTTTCTTTCTTGCAGTGATTCTAGAGTATTCTTTATTGTCTTTTCTCCTTTCAAACCTGCCTGGGCCACATGAGAATTAGCTCTAGTCTCTGAACAAGCCAAATAACTTCTTTTTAGCAAGTCTGTGCTTCCTTTAGCAAGTTTAGAAAGTTCTATCTTCTACACTGATTCTGTTGGTGCCCTTTCAGCCATTGTGTACTATGCCTTGGGTTGGCCAGCACCTTTAACCTATTGGTCTAAGCTTTGTGTTATAGCAAACTACTAACTACTAAAACAGGTGAGTAGTTGTTTTAAGACAAGGTCTCGGCCGGGTGCGGTGGCTCACGCCTGTGATCCTAGCACTCTGGGAGGCCGAGGCGGGTGGATTGCTCGAGGTCAGGAGTTTGAGACCAGCAAGAGTGAGACCCCATCTCTACTAAAAATAGAAAGAAATTATCTGGCCAACTAAAATATATATATATAGAAAAAATTAGCCGGACATGATGGCGCATGCATGTAGTCCCAGCTACTCGGGAGGCTGAGGCAGTAGGATAGCTTAAGCCCAGGAGTTTGAGGTTGCTGTGAGCTAGGCTGACGCCACAGCACTCACTCTAGTCCTGGCAACAGAGCGAGGCTCTGTCTCAAAAAAAAAAAAAAAGAGACAAGGTCTCACTCTATTTCCTGAGCTATGATGAACTGCAGTGGCATCATCATAGCTCACTGCAACCTCAAACTCCTGGGCTCAAGTGATCCAACTGCCTCAGCCTCCCAAGTAGTTAGGCACACACTACCACACCTGGCTAATTTTTTTTAATGTTTTGTAGAGACAAGGTCTCTCTGTATTATCTAGGCTATACTGATCTTGAACTCCTGTCATCAAGTGATCCTCCCACTTCAACCTTCCAAAGTGCTAGGATTATAGGCATGAGCCACTGCACCCGGCCTAAAACAAGTTTTGACCTAATTCTCTTCTTTCATATATCTTCATACTGGCTCAAAGATTATCACACATCTTTTGGACATGTTGAAAAGCAAACAGCAAATATTCATTCAGCTGCTACCATATGCAAGGGGTGCTATGGGGAGTACTGAGGATTATAAATTGTAGTCCCTGCCTTCCAAAGAGTTACGGGCTAGTTGAGAGTATAAAACACAAGCAAATGGAAAGAGCCTTAGTAACACAGGGTGGTGCTGCTTGTTATATACACAGCCCATATTTCTAAAAATATTTGTTTTGACTTTCTCGTGCAACTTGTCTTTGGCGCTCATGGTAGATAACTGTGGATGGCTTTATCAACCTTTATTCTACCTTCCCTCTAGCACAGGGGCTTAAAATGATGAAAATGTTATTTCCTAGACTCCCTTGCAAGACATAATGATGAGAAGTGAGTTGGGGAGATCCGGGTGTCTGGAGGCACCACAGCAGCCAGATCAGAGGTCCAGCATCCACTCGCCAGCTTCATGGCTGAAGAGGGTGCTGTGGTGGCCACAGTCATAGCCACTTCCTGACAGCTGGACGTTGGCCATGATGGAGCGTCTTATGAATAGTTCCTACCACCCTGTTACAGAAGTGGGAAGGACAAGAAGCTAGAATTAGGACCAAATTTGGACGAGATCCCATTTCACTTCTGGTTTGCTTCATGGCTTTGTGCAAATCATTTCATCTCTCCATGCACTAATCTTTCCTCTTTGGTTAACAAGGGCAACACCAATGACTCTTCTTGTATACTGCCCCTGAAGATGAATAAAATTACTAGAAAACACTATTACGCTTCTTTTCAAAGGGAGATGATTCTGACACTATCACATAGGACTTCTCCAGAGTGACATTCATTTACCCTGAGCACTTGGGAACAAAGAATGAATTCCTGAATGCACTGGGAATGTGGCCCTTGAATAGCATCTATTTTCTTTGTTTTGTGTGCTTTCTATTTATTTACAGAGTGCCCTGGTTATTCATGATGCTTTACAAACCATAAAAACAAAGTCTCCACCCTATAGAATTTACAGTGTAATTCAGACAGACATGCTGCATGGACTGACAGGTCAGGCGTGCCAGGGGATGGTATTGGTGTTGTATAACATGGGTGTGGAGGGGTTCTTCTTGAGTTATAAATACTTTCCAGTTACAAGGGCCTTTCATCTGGGATCCCCAAGCACTTTAGAATGGCAATAACCTCGAATGCTTTCTAAATGCACTTTCCATAAACTGTTGTGGGGACTGAGTAAATGCTTTTAAATGTCTATTAATTGATCTGTGGACCTGTTCATTGTCCATATTAAACAGAATATATGTAAACACGATGGTTTAGGAGAGGCCCACGTTGGGCTGTGGCCTGGCTGCTCACAGATTACAACCCCAGAGGTGCCCGGTAGCCTTGCCACAGCTTTGGGAGGGCCAAATGGACACCTGGACATTGTCCTAGGTGAGATGCTCACTCAACTCTAGGCTCAGAAAGGGCACTTCTTAGGGCCTTGATTCACTCTTTATGGATGAGTTAACATTTCAAAGTCAAGTGTGCTCAGGGAAAGAATTTCCACTGGAGAAACTTGGAGTAATCCCTTGGCTAACGATAGTGGTTCTCATTTGGTTCCCAAGGGCTCCATCAAGTTCCTCTTAAGCTACTTTACTCTCTTTCTTGAGCAATAGCATTTTCAAAATGGTAAGATTTATATTTCATTGCAGCTGGTGTGCAGTTTCGCTTCCTGCATCTCACTCAAAGGCCATTTAGCAAGTGATTATTCCTGACCTATTTGACAAGTTCATTCAAATCCAATGGAAGACTGGCCTGGGGTGCAAGTCCTGAAAGTTCCCCCAAACGTTTGTGAGATAAGCATCCCTCCTTCTAGCCATCCTTTATACACTTCTCAAGTTATCTTTCTAAAAACCCAGATGGAATCGCATTACCCCCTGCTTTAAAAAACCTGCCTGAAGAATAAAATCCAAATGCCTTAGCAGGGTGGACTGTGGCCTTCATGGCCTCAGCCAGCTGACCTGTCTCTCTAGTTTCATCTCTGTCCACAGGACCTGCGGCTTCCCCAGAGACCACACCAGATGCCCCTTCCCCAGAGACCTCAGACTTTCCTGTCCCTGCCTCCTGCCATATCCTCTATCATCTTCCCTCCTCGCCTTCCTCTCACATCTTCCCAGTGAACTCCTGCCGTTTAAAGCCTACCTCCAGTGTCTCTCATCTTCATAGCCCATCGCTGTCATGCCCCACCTCCGTCACGCACACACAGTCACCGCCTTATCTCCACCGCTGTTGATACAGCTGCCACATCGCCTTTCAAGTACTGGGAGCTTCTTGAGCCCAAGGATCATGTCTCGGGAAAGTTCTGTTGAAGGGTCCTTTGTGCACTTTGAAGTGGCGAGGAAGAAGGAGGGAGGGAACAACTGTAGCCTAAGACCCTTGTAAATTATCTGGAATCCTGGTTTTGAAGTATTTTTTTCTCACCTGCTGTGAGGGGGTCACTCCACAATAATGCTGACCAATCCACTTACTAGTTACAAAGTGCCAAATTCATGGGGAGGGGTTGCTGTACGTTTGGAAAAAATTTTTTTAATTGTGGTGAAATACACATAACACAAATTTATCATTTTAGCCATTTTTAAGTTTACAGTTCCTTGGCATTAAGTACATTCACATTATTGTGAATCCATCTCCAGAACTTTTCATCTCCCCAAACTGAAACTCTGTACCCATTAAACACTGACTTTCCATTTCCCTGTCCCTCAGCCCCCTGGAAACCACCATTTTATTTTCTGTCTCTATGAATTTGACTACTCTAGGTACCTCACATAAGTGGAATCATACACTCTTTGTGCTTTTGAGATCGGCTTATTTTACTCAGCATAATGTCTTCAGGGTTCATCCATGTTGTAGCATGTGTCCAGATTTCTTCCTGTTTAAGGCTGAACAATACTGCATTGTATGGTATATGTCACATCACATTTTGTTTATCCATCCGTCGGTTGACGGACATTTGGGTTGCTTCCACATTCTTATTCTTGTGAATAATGCTGCTCTGATCATGAGTGTACAAATATCTCTTTGAGACCCTGCTTTCACTTCTTTTGGGTATATAGCCAGATGCGGAACTACTAGATCATACGGTAAGTCTATGTTTAATTATTTTAGAAACTGTCTTACCGTTTTCTACAGAGGCTGCACCATTTTACATTCCCAGCAACATCGTACAAGGGTTCCAGTTCCTCCACATCTTCACCAGCACTTATTTTCTGTTTGTTTCTTAAATAGCCATCCTATATGTATAAAGTCGTATCTCATTGTGGTTTTGACTAAATTCAGTTTTGAGCCTCTGCACTGACTGTCTTGATTCCCCATGATAAATCCAATTTTGCAGCATGACATCTATTTGTTCTTCAGGAGCCGGGAGCCTGCCTCTGGGGAAGGGGCCACAGAGCTAGCTGATTAAGGTTAGGTGGGCCCGTTTCCTGTTGCACTTCTTCACATAGGCCAGCAGGGGGCACTCCCACAAGACTGCCAGGGTAGTTCCCCTGACAGAGGGCAGGGCAGCTTGCTTTTCCAGACCAAAGCAGCAACCTAGAGCACCAGCAAAGGGATCTTTTTGTTCCCTGACCCTCCTCCCTCCTGTCTTGTGCTCCTCACTGTGTCAGCATCAAAGAGAACCAAGCATCCTAGGCCATAACAGTGTTTCTCAAAGGGGGTGCTACTGGCATTCTAGCAGGACAATTCTTCATTATGTACGACAGCCTCTCACACTGCCAAAGTTAGCATCCCAGGCCTGTGCTTGCTAAATGCCAGCAGTGGCTCCCAGTCATTGAGACAATCGAAATGCCCCTCACCCACATTTCCAAAGTACCCCTCCCCTCTCTGGGAATGGGAGTTGCCCAGTCTGGAACCAGGCACGCAAGGAAATCAGAGATTCCCCATATCCCCCACTCACTCATGTAAAGCACCAACTACCATAAAGAGGCCTCGTGCCCAGTTGCGGGGATGCTGGAGCTCAGCCAAGTAGACGTCACTGGTGGCTTTAGGTGACCTAGACAACTCCTGGAGTCTGCTGATGGTTAGTTGACAGTGACAGGCTCACATACCAGGAGAAAGGCGGAAATGCTTTCTAAAAACACCCCAACATGGCCCCCACCCCACACAACCAGGGCTTGCAACCTGAGCCTTCAAGGTCCACTGACACCCCCCTACCCCCACCCAGTGAATGAACACTGCCCTCAGCCGCCTCTGCCTTGCCCGGGTTGGTTTAAGGGACTTCCTTTCCCTGTGCTGCCATAGCAACTGGGAAACAACCTCCACTCACAATGAGAAAGGATAGTGCTGTGGCCCAGAGCTGTAGATGCACACGCCGGTAACAGAGCAACCAGGACCAAGGGACAACAAGGGCTCAGTCGAAGGGGAGAAAGAGGTTGCCCAGAGAGGAGACAATCCAGGGCTTGAGGAGCCTGGGTATGCGGTTTATTTTTCTTCTCGACAAAGACACACACTGTCTAAACTGTGTGGCTGGATGTTATTAAGGAGCTGCTGTAAGAGGGAAAAATGTATTTAATAAAAGGCCCAGTGTTTGTGGTCTTCTTGGGCTTGCTGCTGAGCTTTGGAAATCTTGAGGTGTGACCAGTTTTCAGCCTTCAAAACCAAGATGAACTGCCCTTGAGAAGGGGTGGTCAGAGGCGAAACATGTTCTCGCTCTCTCTCCTGAGCCGGGGACATGGGAAGTTGGTCCAGAACAAACAGAAGTTAGAAGTCTATCTTGAACCAGAGGTGAGTCTTACAGCTGAATAAAGGCACATTTTGGGGGAGAGGGAGGAATGCTCTATTTTTCCATTTGGGGGTGAACCATGTGTGTCTTGGTTTGTGTTGCTAGTGAGGTGGGCGGGAGTCCCTGGTAGATCTTCTCTCCTCCTTCATGAAACGCCGGACAATAAGGTAGTTTTCTTGACACACCAAGATTGTCACTGGGGCCCTCTTCCCTTCACTTGCACACTGACTTACAGCCTCCTTTGCTTGAGACCAACGGAGATTCCAGATTGTCTGGAATTTAGATGGTTTGGTTCAAGACCAGAATTTCCACCTGGGGTTCTAGGCAAGCTGATGGTTGTTTGGTGTTTAGAAATTGTGCTCTGTGGTTGCAATGCTGGGTGTTCGTGCCATTTTAATGGCTTCCTTGAACTTTCTGGAATTCAACCCACAGAACTCGTATTTAATATAGACCAAAAAAAAAAAAAATCTCATTTTAGAACATTTTAAAGAGGTGGCAAAACTCCCTTGTCATACTGGAATTTTATTTCATTGAATCCTGCCAGGAATAAGAAATCCATTGGGGGCACTTTGCAGTTTGGAGGTCACACAGAGATTTCCAATGTCATGGTAGCTTGTCATGATATTTGACCTTTGCTGTGTTAAAAGGCATATAAAGTTTCAAAGGACCTCTATGGCCAATGGCATTTACTTACTTACAAGATATGTAACCACTTTATAGGCTCCTAAATAGCCAAATTAGGTAATGTTACATAGCATCTGGAATGCATAGAAATTCTCCCTGTGTACAGCTGAAGTGGTGGTGGGTTGGAATGGTTTTCACCTATTTAAACTGCCAGCTAGTCCAGGTCTAATTTCAAAGTTATCTGCTGCTCTTGATAATTATGACTACTTACTTGCATACCAGGAAACTTTAATTGGCCTGTAACCTACACTCCACCCGAGTTAAGCCTCCAGGCATGAATGGCTCTCCTGAAAGTCGTATGGCCTAAAATAGAACCATGGCCTGGGTTCTGCTAATTTTGAGATGTGAAGAGAAAAGCAATTGCTAAAAAGAGTAATTGTGTTGTTGTGTGACACCATGTGGAAAAGTCAGAGAAAATCAGTAACTAAAAAAATGTCAAACACCTTGCACGAGCATTATTTCTGTAGAAAAATCTCCCACAATAGTTCGTTCGAGGTGGCTTCTTTTCATTGCAGGATTACTTGAACTGGAAGTCCCCAGAAGATTATGTACTGGTTGGAAAGCCTGAAGATGAGGACAATGCCGACCAGCACTCCTGGAGCCTCTTTCTTCCTAAAACTTTCAGCACTAGGAAGGGTGCCCTGATCCTTTATTCAGAAGGTTTGGCCATATCAGCATGGACACCCGAAGAGATGAGAAAAGGCTCCTACTGCTCCAAAGGTCACGGGAGGAGGCTGCACACAGTCCAAGACCTCAAAGAAGCCATCCTGGCATACGGAAGGAAACAGGTAGGCGAGAAGGCCCTTGGGTTTGGGAAAGGCACTGGCTTGTGTGTTTACAAATCCAGTTGCAGCTTTAGGTATAACTTCTTCTTAGACCCCAGGGAAGGTATGAAACTCTCAGACCTTCATTTCTTCATCTCTAAAATGGGCCCTATCTGCTGCATACAACTGTCAAAAAGCTTAAATGAGACTACGTATGGGAAAGGGGTCCGAAAAGCGTAAAGGGCTATATTACCAGCATTTTGTGTTTTCCTTTCAGTTATGGCAACACAAAGTCCTTTTCAGCATTCAGACAGATTCAGGCCAGCAGACATTTCATCAGAACCCTTGAAACCCTGTCTCATAGCCACAAGCATCATCATCCCATCTCTGATGTTCTTGGCTTTGTGGAAATGAGAGGGAGAACATTTTAAATATTTACCTTGAGCCCTTCAGCGTCTGCAGGATAAGTTAATGACTCTTTCCATTCTGAATTTAACATTAAGGGAAAACCCCTGTGCTCATTTTTCTGATTCGTACTTTTTAATGTCTTATGAGATGTACACGTGCCCTGCTTTATATAACTGCATACATCAGCCCTTTGGCTGAGGCCCGAAGACTGTCTGGGAGGATGTGTCACTTTATAAAATTCTAGGTTAGAGATGGTGGGTTACTCACTGATTTGAAAGTCTCTGCTAACCTCTCATCCCCCACTGAATAAAGTCGTTAGTTTCTTAGACTAGGCCCTCCATGCACTGGCTTTCTCCTCCATGTCTAGCCACATCTCCCACCTGTTCCTACCACCACCTCAACCATGGACCCCTCAAGGCCCCACCCATGTGACCAGCTCACCATTCCTCAGCATCCGTGTCCTTTCATAACTCTATACTTTTGCACATGTTTCTACAGCTGGCAAACTCCTACCCATACTTAAAAACACAACTCAAATATCATCTCCTCACTGAAGCCTTCTCCCACTTCCCTAGGCAGAGATATCCCATGGCCCCCTCTTCTGCAAACATTCCCATACCATCATGCACTGAGATTTATCTCTTT
Organism: Eulemur rufifrons; assembly: GCF_041146395.1. Classification (NCBI taxonomy): domain Eukaryota; kingdom Metazoa; phylum Chordata; class Mammalia; order Primates; family Lemuridae; genus Eulemur; species Eulemur rufifrons. Next base: position 30,631,754 of record NC_090983.1, on the reverse strand, counting down.
GACCATCTGTCATTCTTGATGGAATAACATCTCCAAGGTGGGGACCATGTCTAGATCATTTCCAGAAAATAGTGAGTTCCCATAAATGTTTGTGGAATGAATGAATCAGTCATGCATGAAACTTTTCAATCTCCCAGAATCATTCTTGGGAAATTTATCACCTATCCCCCACCCTACACAGGGCTTCCAAAAGGAAAGATTCCTCTGCCCCCTGTCATACATGAGGAAACTGAAGCTCAAGGGAGTTAAGTGATTTGCCCAAGGTCAGAGAGCCAGTAAATGACAGAGCTAGGATTCTCCAGGGCCAGCAGGCTTTACACTTTGCCCTGTTGTCTGTGGACTTGGAGGGACTACCGAGGTCATCGTGCCTGGCCTTGGCCTGTTTGTGCTCAGGTCCCCTCTGCACCCTTCCCCTGCTCTGCTCTGCATCACAGGCAGGTTGATCTCAGGCTACATACAATTCCACAGATATCTGTGTCAACTGGCTTCTGATTGAATTTGCCAGTGGGAGACAATGGGAGGAGATTAGAGAGGGAGAAGAAGAGGAAAACCAGGGTGTTTTCCCTCCTACTCTGCCTCAGGTGACAAGAAGCATCAGTATCACCTCTGTGGTCCAGCTCCCAACAGGCAGGCCCGCTATGGCCCAGACACCTCCAGGTGACTCCATCAGCCCCTCTCTTTTTTTCCTCCTAGCCTAGGGGTGGTGTCCACTTCTTTATACTAGTGATCTCAATGTTGCTTCACCATCTGTTTGGCTTCTAAGCTCTCCAATCACCTGTGTAATCAGTTCCCTAAATTAAATTTCTTCTGTGTTTAAATACTTAGTTTCTATTTTCCTGGTTGGACACTGACTGACATAGAGGTTAACTTATTTCCCAGAGTAAGAATACCTTCCACAGCTCTCAGATGCTCATCTATGTGGCTAAATACTTCAGGCAACAGAGATCTTACTGGTTTAGATCTTACTAGATGAGTCCATTTGGGAAAAGCTTCATTTTTGGTTAGATTTGGGCTCAATGAAAAAAGTTCCTATCTTCTTGTGGTATCCATCCACTAGATGTATAGCCCATACCTGTACGAAACAGAATGCTACAATCTGACTCCAAACGGGTAGAAGGGAAATGGTGTAAAGAAATCAGAAAAAAAAAAAAAGAAAAAGGTTTGGAATAGTAACAGGGCAGTAATTTAAGATTAAAAGATATAGTAGATTAAAAGAGGAGGGGAAACAACTCAAAAGGGATTTGAGATTAAAGAAAATGAACACCTCAGAAGAGTAGAGCTTTGGAAAATAGAGAGCACCATCTGATTATGCAAACAACAGACTGGCAAGAAATTTCTGAAATCACAATAGCCAGAGCTGGGAAGGCTATGGGGAAATAGCAGTCTCATGCACTAGGAGCACAACTTCACATGACATTTCTGGAAGGCATTTTGGCAAAAGCCTAAAAAGGGTTGATACCTCTTGATTCAGCATTCTACTTCTAGGAACTTGCCCTAGGAAATAATCAGAGATGTGCCTAAAGATTTATACACAAAAACATTTACTATAGGGTTATTTATTACTATGCAAAACACTGAAAACAATAAATATCCAACAATGGAAATGGATTGAATAAATTATGGTACAGTCATAGAATGGATTTTCAGTCAGGCATGTATTAGTCATGAATACCATCAGAAAATATGCACAGTGTATTTTTTAAAAGCAGATTATAAAATAGTATTCATATAATAAAAATACCAATGTTCATTAACATTTTTTGAGTATTTACTATGTTGTTGCCACTGTTCTAAGTGCTTTCTAAGTATAACTAATTAACGCTTTCTAACACTATTATTGTCCATTTTAAAGCACAGAGAGTTTGAGTAATTCACTCAAGATTACACAGCCCAACTAGATCATCACACCAGAATTTGAGATAAGGCAGCATAGGAAACATTTCCTCTCTAATATAATCTAATATAATTGATTATATAGTCACAGAAGGATAGACACCCAAGTTTTAACTGTGGGTTAAACTGTGGGTGGTGGGATTATAAATCATATTTTAATTTATGCATTTCTTTTTACCAAACGTTTTTTAAACCTGTAATTTTACAAATAAAATAAAAATCTATAGCTTTGAAGGAGGTAGACAGTTGACCTTAGAAATCTAGGTAGAAGGATCAAGGAGGGAAACAGAATAGCAAACAGTGCTATAAACTGAGCCCACCAATAACCACATCTTCTGTCCCTCTGGATCAGTATTTCTTTGTCCAAATAGGATAGTTCAAAAGTTAAAAATGCTACACTCAAAGTAAAAGAGCCAAAGTAGGGAGGGGTAAAAATGTAGAGGGTGGGTTGACCAATACACTAGTGCTGCTTACAGAAGGATTTGTGCTGGCTGGACCATGAGTCAAGAAACCTGCATGACTCAGGCCCCACTCAGACCTGTAAGAATCGCGGCTGTCACAGGGAGGTACAATTCAATGCTTAAAGCATCTCACAGCACCTCTAGTTTTATCTATGGATCTGATGGCACACATGTGGCAACACAGCTCAAGTTTATAGCTCAACATACATCCACTCTTAAACTTTCCTGATGGCCCAACTTCCCAATGAGTAAAGATAAATGTTAAGTCAAGAGATCAGATGTCAAAGTTCTCAGAATTCTAGATACATACAGATATGTTGCTTGGTTGGTTTTTGTTAAACAGAAGAAAATCTCATTCAACATTTCCAATGTTAAAACCATTCTTCTTGAGGCCTTTAATTTATTTAGCTTCTCATTATTTAGAAGTCAAATAGCTATAAAACCTAAATAACCATAATTTGGAATAGTATCTGAATGATAGTCATACTGATGCTCCTGAAGCACAGCAGAAACCTAAAGTGCCTCTCAAATCAGAAATATTAAGTAATTTTTGCATTGTGTTAGCATTTCCTATTCTTATATTTTTAGAATTTTGTAAATCTAGCAATATTTTTTAAATGTCCAACAATGAGACATTGATTAAATAATGTATTAAAAATAATTTGTTTTAAAATTCATTTCACAGGGCATGCCATGTCTCTATCCCATTGAGGGATAAACAAGATTTAAATAACTATAGTGGATTTCAACCAACATTGTACAATTGTCACTCAGTGTCCACAGGGTTCCAGGACCCCCTGGGGACATCAAAATTCAAGGATGCTCAAGTCCCTTATATAAAATAATGTGGTATTTGCATATAACTAAGGCATATCCTCCTATATACTTTAAATCACCTCTAGATTACTTACAATACCTAATACAATGTAAATAGTTATACTATATTATTTCTATTTGTATTATTTTTTATTGTTACGTTTTTTTTTCCCAAATATTTTCAATCCAAGGCCAGTTGAATCTGCAAATGCAGAACCCAGGGATACAGAGGGCTGGCTGTGTTGTTACCACCATCTCCCTTATAAGTGTGCTTACATTTAAGAGTATTGATTGGCAGCCTTGTTCCACTAAATAATCACCATTCATTCTATACTGCCTAATAGCTCCCCACCTCTTAATACTCAAGACACTTAACTCTTTGTTTGCTGTTTTCAGCCAATGTCCAATCCATGAAGGACAAGTTACATTATCAAATAAGAAAATATTGTGAGAAATATGTCTTTTGAATCAAGTTGATTTTCCCATCTTAAACAAAATAGAGGCTCATACAAAATAGAAAAAGAGGAAGAATAATAAATTATCTATTTACCCTTTCAGCCAAAGATCAGGAGGACGAAGTTCCCTTTATAAGTCCTGATCAATAACCTGCTACCTGCATGACAGTGACCCTAAGAAGTGAGAAATGCTCTGACGGCTGCCAACATGTTAAGTAGGCACCAAGGCGGTGAAGGAGAGGAAGAGTGATTTGACTGTACTCTTTTTTCCTAGTGTGCTCCATTTGAGGAGGTCCTGGGCAGTTGTTTTTGGAGCCTTTAATAAACCTAGAAGTAGGAACGATCAGGAGAGAAATACGGTCAGCCCTGCCTGCCTATGAGGTCAAAGGTAATGTCAATAACAGCTAAACTTACTGAGTGCTTAGTGTATGCCAGGCATTTTATCTGTGTAACCTTACACAATCTGCACAAGCCTGTAAGCTGGGTGCTAGCATTTTATAGGAGGAAAACCTGGGCTTGGCATTAACTAACTTGCCCCAAATTACTTAGCTCAGCGGTGGAGCTGGAATTGGAACCCAGACAACTGATTCCAGAACCCCACTGTTTCTTTTTTTGCCTGTCCATTTGGTATCATATTCAAGCAATCATTGCCAAAGCCAATGTCATGAAGCTTTCCCCCTATGTTTTCTTCTAAGAGTTTTATAGTTTTAGTTCTTACATTTAGGTCTTTGCTCCATTTTGAGTTAATTTTTGTACAAGGTATAAGGTAAGAGTCTAACTTCATTTTTTTTGCATATAATGTATGTACTTCTGTCATCTTCATTTGACAGATAAAGAAACTGAGGCACAAATGGGTCAAGTTATTTCTCCAAGATCACACAGCTAGTAAGTCATAAAGATGAGGATTCAAATCCAGGTAGACTGAGCCTTTACAGGAACTTGAGCTTAATTTTTGTTGCTTGCAATTTTAGCTGTTGTACCTTCATGTTTGTGACATATGGCTGGTCAAATTTTTTTTTTTTTGGAGACAGAGTCTCGCTTTGTTGCCCGGGCTAGAGTGAGTGCCATGGCGTCAGCCTAGCTCACAGCAACCTCAAACTCCTGGGCTTAGGCGATCCTACTGCCTCAGCCTCCCGAGTAGCTGGGACTACAGGCATGCGCCACCATGCCCGGCTAATTTTTTCTATATATATTTTAGTTGGCCAGATAATTTCTTTCTATTTTTAGTAGAGACGAGGTCTCGCTCTTGCTCAGGCTGGTCTCGAACTCCTGACCTTGAGCGATCCACCCGCCTCGGCCTCCCAGAGTGCTAGGATTACAGGCGTGAGCCACCACGCCCGGCCCTGGCTGGTCAAATTTTTGATGCTGAATGGTTTGGCCAGGAATCAAGCCTTGTTACAACACTGCATTAATGAGAAAATTCAGACCACTTCATGATCCTCTTCTTTATGGCCTGGCACCCAGGAACACATGGTTACCAAAGATATATGGGAGAGAGACAGTGTCATTTGCACAGAATCCTAAAACTTATACCTGCAGAGAAAGGGGCTTGCTGAGAGTGGTGGTGTTTGCACAAGCCTGATAAAAGTCAGGCTGGGGTTGGAGAAGGCTTTCCAGGCACAGCTATAAGTGGCCTCATGTCTTTCCCCTCCCACCTTTCCCCCACCCCTACTCCAGTTGCCCTCACCTGGCAGCCCTGAGGCTGGCTCCAGTCACACATGCACAGGTGTGACAACAATGGGCAGTCACCCTCTGTTCTAAGGCTTGGCTTTTGTCAGAGCACACTGACTCCAGCAAGCCTGACTGAGGGCTAGGAGGTGCCAGCTGTGCTCCTCCTGGGAGGACTTCCAGGTGGAGCGGGCACCTCAGAGCACAGCTAGTTGGCAATAATGTGCAGACATTACTGGGTCTTCCCATTCAACTGAGCTAACATCTAGTAGTTATGAGCTAGAGCGAGACTAGCACAGCGCCTGACACATGACAGATGCTCAACGAATATTGCTGGATGAACATATTAGTTATCCGAGGGAGGCAGGGGGAGGCTGCAACCTCTACCCACCAGGGGGGCACAATCTGGTGACGGAGGCAGATTGGTGCCCCAGTGACACTTGATACAAGGCAGTCCATGCGAGGAGCTAGATTACTATTTATTAATATGCTGTGGGAGTACAAAGAAGATTGAGATTGTGACTGCTTCTTACTGGGAAAATCTAGAGCAGCTTCTTAGAGGAGGTAGAATTTGAGCTGAGTCTCATGGTAGAGATAAGTGGAGAGAGAGCTCCTAGGCATAGGTGAGCGGAGGCGGAGAAGAAGGTTGGGGTAACCAGACAGGCGTGGCTCCTGCTGGAAATATATCTGGAGAAGTGGGTGGGGGCTGAATGGTGGAGGGCTCTGCTGGCTGGTCCTGGGATTTCTGGGCTTCTCTCTTCACCCCTCTGTCGACTCCTGCACACAAAGCCTGGGCCACCCTCTGCAGTAAGGTGGCAGCTGGCTGTCTGGGCCTTTCTCGCCGTCCTGGGGACTCTGGCACCCTGCCATCCTGTATCTGCCGGGTGGGAGAGCAGGTTCCACTGTCTCCTTCCATCCTTTACAAACCCTCAGCTGCCAGCACTGGGGTGAGGGGACGGGACAGCCAGTGTGGGGGCAGGGACCCTTCACCTGTCTGTGTCTGGAGACCTGGTGGCATCAGGGAGGTGGCCAGCCTGAGCAAGTCCCTTGTTAAAGGAAGGACTCTCGGTGGAGTGTGGCTGACAGGACACTGTGCACACTAGTTACTCATCTCAGAAGAAACCCCAAGCTGGGGGTGGCTGGCAAAGCCGAGGCAGGCCCGAGCAGTCTGAAGGCATCGCAGCCAGCCTCCTGCTGTCATGCTTATTTCCCTGTTCCAGAAACGCCCTTCCCGGCTCCCTTCTGTCTCCTTTTATGTTTTAGAGCAACTTTGGAGAGGGTGGTTAATTCTGGGGAATGTTGGGGAAGGACTGGAGAAATATGTATTATGAGAAGAGGGTAAGTGTAATAAAAGTAATTAATTTTTAACATGGTTTCTATTTGTAAATATAATCTAACCGTATTACTAAAAATTTGATTTTTATAAAAAAAGAGAGAAGAAATATCTGTAATCTTATACCCAAGACCCTAATACTGCCATTATTAGTGTTTTAATCTATTTTCTTCCAGTCTTTCCATCATGATTATACATATGTAAGAGATACTTTTTTGAAGATGTAATTATACTATACATGCTCTCCTGTATCTTGCTTTTTCCCATATAAAATAGTATTCAACATGTTGGAAACAAGTGAGTAGATTTTACCCTGACTGGTCTTCTTGGTAGCCCTATGTGGGCATTGGGTTTCCCTCAGTGCTTCAGTTTATCCAATGAGATGTGACGTTATTAACCAACTTCACAGGCATAATTTGAGAAATTACTAAGAGCAACCAGAAAAGTAGGAAAAATTTAAGGAGACTGTGGTAGGCAGAATGGCCCCCCAAAGATATCCATGTCCTAATCCCTGGAACCTGTGCATATGGTAAGTTACACGGCAAAAGGAAATTAAGGTTGCCAATGGAATTAAGGTTGCTGATCAGATGGCCTTAAAATGGGGAGATTATTTTAGATTATCTAGATGGGTACAGTGTAATCCCAGGTCCTCAAAAGTGGAAGAAGGAATCAGAAGGGAGGACCAGGGAGATGGTGGCCTGAGAAGGATTCAGCCCGACGTTGCTGGCTTTGAAGATGGAGGAAGGGGCCGCAAGCCAAGGTATGCTGCAAAAGGCAAGGAAATAATCTCCCCTGCAGCCTCCAGAAGGAGCACAGACCTGTCAACACCTTGACTTTAGCCCTGTGCGACTTCTAACCTCCAGAACTGTAAGAGAATACATTTGGTATTGTCAAAGCACTAAATGTGTGGTAATTTGTCACAGCATCAATAGGAAACTATTACAGAGGTCAAGATCAGCTTTCAAATGCTAAGCAAAAATATATGTAAATACCCCAAATTCCAGGACTAGTATTCCCTAACTCTTCTTGGCAACTCCCTGCACCATTGAGCAAGCTTTCCAGAACCAACCTGGTGCTTCAGAAATACCCACTAGTGAGAAACAACAAGGGGTCTTGTCCAGACTCAAACAGCACATCATGCCATTCACACAGGGGCCGCAGCATCTAGGAAGAGGCAGGTTCTTGCTGCATTCAGAGAAAAGTCAATTGCAGCAAAGATTTTTAGGGAGTAAAGGAGGTTCCAAGTCACCCAGAAAGGGCATCAGGTCTAATAGCTCCATATTTCAGGGCCTAACACAGTGCCTGGCATATAAAAAGTACCCAGTGAATATTTACTATATGACCAAATGAAAAATGGAGTGTGTGGGAGTGCCATTTAGCTTCCACCATCCTCTCTATAATTCTTTCTTTCATGTCCTCTGGAAAAAGCCCCAAGACCTTATGGGGCTGAATTTTCCAGGCTTTTTGCACTTGAAGTATCTGCCACATAAAATGTCCAGACATCAAGGAGCAGTTGATGCTCTCTGAATTCCAAGCATTCATTTAATTTACAAACTCCTAGAGAGTAGAGCCATTTGAATATTAAGCCATACTTTCTTTTATGTGTTACTCATTTTATTAGTTATCAATCTGTCTTATTTGTCCCTTTTTCTCCAGTGTCTCTTCTCTACCCCTTGAATCTGTAGCAGCTTCAAATCTGTTGCTTCCATATTGTATGTATGCATCAGAAATACTTTTGGCTGCAAGCAACAGATTTCTTGATTATTAGTGGCCTACATCAGGAATCAGCAAACACTGGCCAATCCTGCCCACTGCTTGTTTTTATAAATAAAGTTTTATTGGAACACAGCCATGACCATTTGTTTACATAGTGTCTATAGCTGCTTTCACACTACAAGGACTGGTCAATTAGTGGTAACAGAGACCATATGGCCTGCAATACCTAAAATATTTACTATCTGGCACTTAAAAAAAAAATCTGCCAAACCCTGATTTAAGCAATAAAGAGATTTAATTATCTCAAGTAACAAAAACTTTCAGGGTAGGAGTTTCATGCTTGCTCAGCTGCTCTTCAGCACCATTAAGGACTCAAACTCTATCTTTTCCTTCCATCATCCTTTGCATGTTGGCTTTTCTTCCTCATGCTTGTTAGCACATGTTCACAAGATGGCTCCCATACTTCCAGAGGTCCCATCCGGGTCCAAAGCATAAAGAAAGGGGCCAGCAAGCCATCCTTGCATAGCTGTTCCTTCTCTAAGGAAGCAAACACTTTCCAGAAGCTCTCCAGTAGCTTCCGCTTGGTCTCATTGGACGGAACTAGGTTACATGGCCACTCCTAGGCGCAACGATATCTGGGAAAGCAAAGCCCTTCTGTCGGCAGGTTCCACATCCACAGACTCAGCCAACTGTGAAGGAAAATATTTGAAGGAAAAAAGAACAAAAAATAACACAAATTTTTAAAAAACCAATACAGTACAACTATTTACATAGTATTAATATTTACATTGTATTAGGTATTATAAATAATCTACAAATAATTTAAATATATGAGAGGATATGTGTCGGTTATAGGCAAATTCTACACCATTTTTCATTTTACATAAGGGACTTGAGCATCCCTGGATTTTGATATCCACAGGGGTCCTGGAACCAATCCCCCACTGGTAAGGAAGGATGGCTGTATCTGGGAAAAGGGTTCTGTTAACAAAAAAAAATGGGGATTCTGTTAGCAAAAAGAAGTGAGGGGAAGAAATGTTGTGCAATTAACAGTCTCCCCACACCCTGGACAAAGACAAGGAGAAAAGACCTAATATTTGTTGACCACCTACTATGTGCTGAGTGTTGGGTACTTTACATACTTCAGCTCATTTAATCTTCACACTGAGGACACTGAGTGAAATTCCTCAGAGAAGTAATTAACTTGCCTAAAGACACATGCCCAGGGGTGGGGCTACATGTCAATGCAAAGCCCGTGCTCAGTCTCCTTCACTGTGTTCCCCCCACATCCCATGAGGAGTGCTGAGATTAGAAAGTGTGAGGCAGGCAGGGTGGGGAGGCCAGGAGGGGTGGGAAGAAGGATCCTCTCACCTACCATAGGCTGGCACAGTGAGGCACATTTTGCTTACGCTATTTCATTGACAACATCGAAAAGCCCTAAAAGGTAGGTATTATTGGTATTACAGATGAGATTATATAATTTAGGTGATTGAGAAGTGACAAGGCTGGCCAGGCGTAGTGGCTCATGCCTGTAATCCTGGCAGTTTGGGAGGCTGAGGCTGGAAAACAGGAGGATTGCTTGAGGCCAGGAGTTTGAGAAGTGGTGGGCTGGAATTGGAACTGTTCGTTTAGTTTTCATTTCCCCACAACATCGAGCCCCTGAGGTGCACCAGGCCCTGTGAAATCTGACTCTCAGGTTGATTCCAAAGCCCATGAACTTTCTACTCCCTCCACCATGCTATTGGCTCCATTTTAGAGAGAGGTTCAGAAAGGTTCTGGGCCTCACCCAAGATCGTGAAGTTCCTACAAGACAGAGAAGGCCTTGAACCAGACACTCTGGCCCTAACTCCAGGGTGCCCTTCCAGGCCTTCTCCCTAACCTGTCTCCTTCCTGGTCTTCCGCTTGTGCTTTTTGGACCCACTTGATGTCTCCCTGTGTCCACTGTTCAGGCTCTGCAGGCCCGAAAGACTGATGTGAAGACTATTCTCAGAGGTGGGAAGAGAACTGGTGCCTATAGAATGGGTTTCAGGATGCCAGAGCCATTGAACTGCTGAATTAACCAACCCTGGTACTCTCCAACCTCTGGTCTTTTTGTTAATGTGAGATAATAAAACTTTCATTCTCGTTGTTCAAGCCTATTGAGTCAGGTTTTACTGCATCCTAACAAGTGTGAAAATGTTGGTCTCTGGTCTTCCAGTTCTTACTGTCTGGGACACTGAGGCCCCTGCTTCAAAACCATCTTTACTTGCTTTGACATCATGCTGATTCCTGGTGCTGAGTCCTGGTCCATTGAAGAGATGGAGGCTTTGCACTGATGTGGCTTTTGAAGCCCTGGATTCTGGTTCTGACCCCACTGCTAACTGGCTGAGCCCTTACCCTCTCTCTTTCCGGGCTTCATTATTGCCTTGGGGGAGCTGCTTCGCCAAAGGGTGGTAAATGGGATGCATCCCTCGTGCCAGTTCTCACTGGGACACTGTGTGGACCACATTCATGGAGCATCAGAGAGTATATGGTGTATATTTCCATTCACAGAAGAATCTAGCCCATGGTGTTAGAAATCAGAATAGTGACTACCAGGTGGGAAGGACGATGCTGACTATAAAGTGGCATGAGGGAACTTTCTGGGCCGATGAAAATGTTCTGTATTTTGTTTTCTGTGGTGGTTACAAAGGTGTATACAATTGTCCATTTTTATCAAAGTGAACATCTAAGCTCTGTGCAAGTTATTTAAATTATGTGTCAGTTTAAAAAAAAAAAAGTTTTAAAAGAGAAAATGGATTTTTTTTTTTTTTTTTTTTTGGAGACAGAGTCTCACTCTGTTGCCTGGGCTAGAGTGCCGTGGCGTCAGCCTCACTTACAGGAACCTCAAACTCCTGGGCTCAAGCAATCCTCCTGCCTCAGCCTCCCAAGTAGCTGGGACTACAGGAATGTGCCACCACGCCTGGCTAATTTTTCCTATATATTTTTAGTTGTCCAGATAATTTCTTTCTATTTTTTAGTAGAGACGGGGTCTCACTCTTGCTCAGGCTGGTCTCGAACTCCTAACCTCAAGTGATCCTCCCACCTCGGCCTCCCAGAGTGCTAGGATTACAGGCGTGAGCCACCGCGCCTGGCCAGAAAATGGATTCTGAGATGACATTTAGTTCAACAGTCAAGAATGCCATGACTGATTAGTGCTGTCTGCCACGGACAAGGGAGGGTGGGAGATGGCAACACAAGTGCCACAAGTTTGCTGTTCTTGTGCTTCATTAATGGTCTTCCGAGAATTTTTATATCACTTATAAGATTATAATGAGGTGGAAGTTCTTTGTATAATATAAATTCCTAGCCAAGTGTGAGATGTTATTATTCACATTTATTCTCCACAATGTCTTGCACAGTGGGACTGACTTTGGCAGGTAGGTTCCCAGAAAATTCTCCCTGGCTGAAATGAAATGCATCAGAGCCAGATATTTTCAAAATGCCAGGCTCCCCATGAACATGGACATGGTTTGTCTGTCCCATTATTCATATTGCAAACCTTGGACGCCAGTGTGGCTCTGCGAGCCGGCTTCCCCATGGCACTAACAGAGCCATTTTTGAAGGTACTAAAATGATTTCCACAGGCTGAACTAGGTAATGTGTTTTCATCTGAGGCTTTTATCCTTTTCTAATGTTCTATCTCAAGATGGGGTCTGGTATTTATCATTTCTCCCTCTCCTTCCAACTGCAAATCTGCAGGGGCCTTTCAGAGCTTTGCTCTCTGGGCACTTGGTTTATGTCTATTAGCTGCGGCATCTGTTTTTGGTGCTTTCTGGCACCTTCCAGGAGTCGCCTGGATTACTGATGAGGACTGTGCTAACCCTGAGAGGCTCAGGGTTCAGCAGCTGTGCTGTTTCCTGACTGGTGTCCCCACAGAGGGAGCAGGACAGAGCCTGGCAACCGTACCTCTACTTCCGAAGCCAGCTGGAGAGCCAGGCCCAACGGCAGATCCAGCCCGGGTACTCAGCCAAGAGATACCTCCGAGGCCTCTTGCAGACGTGGCCCCCTGACACCATGTACAGGCTCCAACGTGCAGGTCAGTGGGGAATGGGAGTAGGGTGAACCCTGAGCTGCCCTACCTCGCATTCTGGTGTAAGAGTGTGTTTTCCATCAAGGCCTGATGGAGTTCAGGCCCAATTTCTATTAAAGCAAAGTCCCCAAGCTTGATAGCCCACAAGCCTCTATCATGGCTTGCATCCTTTGTCCTCCCCACATGCGCAGAGGGAAGGACAGCCTGGGGTCTTGCCTTCATTCCCACCCCTCACACTCAGCAGCCTCACACTCCACATCCCAAACCAGAACTTTCTCCCCAAACTTCTCTGCTCAGAGGCCTCAGAGGTAGATCCACCAGTTCAACCTCCAGCTTTTACAAAATGAGGGGAAAAAAGGGCCAGAGAGGCAAAGTAAGTTGTCCAAGGTCATTCAGGCAAAAGCAGAGCTGGGACCAGAAATCAGATCCTCCCTGCAACCCCAGCTCCACATTCTTCCCAACATTCCCCTGTTCTCTGTCTGGGGTGATCCCAGGTCCTTCAGGAAGTGGGATCCTCTTAAGTGGGATCCTCCTCCTTTTAAAGATGGCGGTTCTCCAACACGGCCCACTCAGGAGTGAGATGGACAGCCTTCTGCTGAACAGAGACCCCAAATGCATTCTGCAAAGGCTTAAAAATGAAAATGGGAAATGGTCGGGGATCAGAGTTGCCAGATTTAGCATGTGCATATACACTCCTGCCCCCTACCCATCCCTCCCCTGCATATAAACAGTTAAATGTGCAATTTGGGACATACTTCTACTAAAAAAGTATTCGTTGTTTATCTGAAATTCAAACTTAACTGGACATCCTGTATTTTATCTGGCAAACTTACTGGGGACAAGAAGAGTGAGCAGAGGACTTGCCAGTGCCCAGTCGGCTGTTTGCCATGTCTTCAGCAACAGCAGACAGGCAGGGCCAGAGGGAGACTGGCTTTATAGGTTTACCCTGAGAAAGGAGAGAAAGTAGCTCTCTCCCTAGTAAGTGGCAACTTGAAGCAAATTGAGAGCTGTGGGCTTGTCCAGTAATTGGTTTTACTTTCATGGAAGTTCCATTTATTTAACACGCGTGAGAAAGAGCCTCTTAACCAAAGACGTGTTTATCACCGGATGGGAGAGAGGGCAGAGAAGGCCACTGTCCCACAGCCTAGGCCCAACATCTTCAAGAATGAAGGCCCTTTTTAACATCAAAAAATGTCTCAGATCCCTCTGTGGGAGTCATATGGCTAAAATATGTGGCTTAGGAAAAGATACATGCACATGTGCATTCTTGGGCCCCGTGCCATAATTCCTTGCCAAAGCTCCTCTTAAAGGTGAGGCCCTCAAGCTGGAAACACAATTGCCAACAGCCTCAAGGCCCTGCCACCCTCTCCTCTCACATCTCCGAGGTCATCACCTTTGTGATGCTAGTACATTCTCTGGTCCCTTCTTTGTGTCCCTGTGATAAATCTTCAAGCCCACATCTACAAAGGCTTCTTTGACAACTCCAGTCAATATTGAGCTCCTTGCTTTCTGACCTTATATCACACTGTCACTCTGGGCCACATGGTTGAGCACAGGAGAGCTTTGTCTCTCCAATAGACTGTGAGTCTATTAAAAGGGGCCCATGTCTGGTTCCTCTGTATCTACCCTATTGCCTAGAAGAGGGGTGGGCTCATTGGTAAACCCTCAAGAAATACTTGCAGAATGACTGGATTGAGAAGGCTGTCGATCATGGCCCCTACAGAAGCAAGCAGGATACATCCACTACCATTGGATCTCTCCTCCTGAGGCAGGAGGAGCTTTTTACCCAGCCCATAGGAAGTAGCCATGTTTCTTCCACAAAGGAGACCCAGTTCTTGGGAAAGATGGAACAGGAGCAGCACACATGTGGCACAGGACCAGAAGCACCCCAGGCACTGCGCAGAGAAGCCTCTATGGGTTCTAGCTGATTGTTTAATCCCTCTCATCTTCTAATTGTCTTCCTTAGTGGGCAATGTCCCAAACCAGGACTAGTATAAACAGGGGACCTTGTAGTTATCTCCAAGAATTCTAGATTGGCAACCACTATTTCTATCAATAACTCCTGACCTACCCTTCAGGATACATCAAGGATTCTGTGCTGCTCCAGGACAGTCAACTCAATGTACCAAAGAATCTCAGGCCACAACAGGATCTTTCAGGTGTACCCGCAAAATACCATCTCCTGCCTGTCTTCCCTCCATTTTGGATTCAACAAGGAAAATCTTTTGATCAAGGTACATGTTGATTTTATGACCACTTCTCAAATATTTGGATTTTTAACACCTTAAAATGGAGTTTTCCAAAATAAGGTCTAGGGATTTTGGGTGTTGCACTGTCCTCCTCTGTAACATGAGGGGGTTAGTCTAGATCAGCACTGTCCAATAATACTTTTTGTAAGGATGAAATGTTTTATATATGCTGTCCTATATATTAATAGTAGCCATTAGCCACATGTAGCTGTTGAATACTTGAAATGTAGCTATTGCAACTGTGAAGCTGAGTTTTTTATTTTACTTAATTTTAATTAATTTACATCTAAATATCCACATGCAACTAGTGGCTACTGTATTGGACAGTGTAGGCCTAGACTCTAGATCTTAGATGATTTCTTACATCTGTTCCACTCTAATATTATTTAATCCTGTGATTTTTGTGGCAATACAATGTGAAAAAAAATAAGTCTTAGAGTCATAAATCTATATTGCAGTGGCTGTTCTCTCAGTTACTAGTTGTAATATCTTGAGCAATCACTTAACCTCGTTGAGCTTCTGTTTGCTCATCTTTGTAATGGGCACAATAAGACCTCATTACCGCACAGAAGATTATTGTGCGCTGTCAGTAAGTTGGTCAGTACTATGGGGATTTTACCTGTAAATATTATTTTTGGTAACTAGAAGCACTCAAAGAGCCAGAAGTTGTCTTTGGTAAGGGAGATGGGAAAAGATGACTAGGGAGCAGTAACAGGCAAAGACTAGGGCCTTGGCTAGAAAAGAACAAGAGCCCAACATAATACAAAATGTTGTCTGAAATAAAAAAGAAATTTTTCAGAAACATTGGCGGTGCGTGACCAAGCCCTATCCTTGGGGAAAGGATCTGAGAGGATAAGTAGAGAACCTGGCTTAATGAATGAGTAGAGAACAGGACAGGTTCTCAGAGCCTGAGGCCGTGAAACATTCCAGCCACACACCTCGCTGAGTCTTGTCTCTGGCACCAGGGAATTCTGGTCATAACCTGATCCACACATGTAGTTTGTCCATATGAAGTATGTGGGTCAGGCAATTCTATTTCTCTTTGTAAATTAATACCCTGGTCTATCCATGAATCTCTATGCATTTTGCTAATGTGGGTCAACATCCTGAGGCCAGTTGACTCTGGGGCACTGAAGAGATTGATTTCTGGGTCATTCGTGTCCTGGAGAGTGGTGAACTCTTCCATGTAGTGCCTCTGTGTGGGCACTCGCTGCCCTTCTCGGGGTGGCACACTATCTCACCATTGCCTATGCCCTTTCTCTTCAAAAATCCTGCTGTCTCCAGTTAATATTCTTACACTTTGATGCCCTAGGACCTCAAAATATTGGACAGTGGATTGAATTGCTTCCATTTTATGGATAGATGAACACTACATACCTAAGGGGCAAAGTGACTTCCCTAACTGATGCCATCTACCAAGGAGCTGCCACAATCAGGCAGAAAACAGAAAGGCTGTATAGAATAGTGATTAAACATGTGGCCATCAGCACCAGATTCCAAGCCATGTGGCCTCTCTGGGCCTTGGTCCCTCATGCATAAAATAGAGATGGCCATACCTACCTTTCCTCTCAGGGCTGGATGTGGGAGTTAAATGGGGTAATGCAGTAGCTGGCACATAGTAAGTGCTCAAAAAACGGTAATTATAGACCTTCCTAGCTCATGTTTTTTTAAGTACAATTACTAATTGCAATGCCCAATTGCTCGTGATCACAGTGGCCAAAAAAAAAAAAAATTAATTTTAAAGAAGCAAAACAAGCTCAGAGGCTGGAACTTGAACTCTGACTGATGTTTTCATTGGTTTTAACTTTTTTTCACCGTTAGCCTCCCTCTCTTTGCCAGACATTTTATCTGGAGAAGTAGCAAAAGTCCTGGCTGCCAATCCCAGATCCCCCACCACGCGATGGTGGCCAAGTCACTCGTGCTCCCTGCATCCTCAGTTTGCTCACATGTAAAATGCAAATATAATATCGTATTCCTTCCTCCCTGGGTTGCTATGCAAAATCGTAGAAGAGGACAGAGGTAGAAAGCTCTGTAAAAGCTCTAAATTGCTACCCCAATGCACATTATTTAGGTTATCTGACTCCATATTTGAAATACAGAGAGACTAAGTTTTGTGGTCTCCTTTCAACAATTTAAACTTCTACTACTTTGGTTGCAAACCTTTTTCTATTAAGCATAGACAAATGAGCCAGATGATGATTTTTACTGAGAAAAATATCCTTGTTTCCCCTCACATTAGATTGAGTCACATATTCAAACTCATCTGGGATATAGCAAAAGGGAAGATTGTCTCTCTGTATCCTCCCACGCACAATGTCCCAACTTAGACACTCTGATATGTGAGACCGTTCAGTAGGTGAGTGGTCATTTGGCTAGAGTTTCACTCCACCCTCAGAAATGCATTTGATTCCAGGTAAATCTGAGTGGGAAGTACGAACCTGGGGTCTGACTTGACCCCAAGGGATCATTCTCGAATACTACAAAAGGTCTTTAGTGCCACATTCTGTAGAGGGAGTTGAGGTCCTCTTGGGGGCAGGCCTAATGTGGCCCTGGGCTGCCTCAGATTGAGGAATCCCAGGGCCCAACAGGCTTGCTTGGGCCACTAAAACCTGAGCAGACCCTCTCAACTGGAGCCTGAGCCTGCACCTTTCCACCAGTACACTCAGCATCAGTTCAAACCCAGACAGCCTTTAGGAGCCAACGGGCAGAGGAAGGGGAGCTGAAGGGAGCCCTTTTCGTGGGCATTTGACTCTTGACCTAGTGACACTAAGGACAGAAATGACAAGGGAGGTGAGGGCTGGGGAGCACAGCGGGAAGGTGAGGGTGGCTGGGGAGGAGAAGCAGCTCCCAGAAGGCCAGTGCTCCACCACACACGGGGCCCCTGCAGGCTCCCAGAGCCCCTGGTTGAAAGACAACCCCGCATTGTTCCACAGAGCTGCACGCTGGGAATGGAAGTATTGCTAAAGTTTGGCTCCACACAAGGAAGGCTTGCCAGACTGTTTCAGCAATAAATCTACCTGAAGTGATGAAAATAGCTGCAGGACCCTTTAAACCATTGATGAAAGATTGGTTAACTATGTTGGAGTCATCTGTTGACTCAGATCCTTCCTGAGTGTTGCAGACAGGGTAAGTTCAGAGAGCTAAGCAGCAGTGCCCTCACTGCATTCGGCAGAGGTTGTTCCACAAGTAAACAGCCAGGAGACAGCCCGGGAACCCAAGAGCTTGCTTCAGACAGAGCATCTCAATGACAACCGAGCAGGGCTGCAAGCCATACCGCTGCCATCTGCTAATCTCTTGCAGTTTACAAAGGACTGTGGTATTCATTGTCTTATTTGAGCTCCAGACAACTTTGGAAGGAAGTGAGGGCAAGAAATCAGCATCTCTGTCTTACAGATAAGGAAACTGTGTCCAAAAAATGAACCATGGTTGAGTCTCCTGACTCGTGCTGCCGCTCTGTTTCCACTCACGTGGCTGCCACTTCCGTGGGGGCACTGTCAGAAACGGAGAAAATGGAGGAGGAACAAGGCCTTGAACACTTTTCTCAGAGAAGCAAGAAGGGAGGCAGTTTGGAGCCAGCAATAGCACCACACCCACTTGTGGGGTTACGAGCTGACCCGCTGTTCACCTTTGCAGGTCAACAGGGCCCGGATGAAGGGGAAGCTGGGGCTGCTGGACACGTGGACCAGGGCTCTGTAGCCAAGAACCGCAGCAGTGAGGGGACTCACTTGCGGCCACTCAGGAAGCAGCCCTGGCAGGAAGATGAAACCTGGGCAGAGGTACCATATCTAATGCACTCCCCTGTTGTTGTTTGCCTTGACTTCATGGTAAATTCTCCCTCCCTTTGCTGCTTCTTGGGGACCTCCAGAGGAGAGTACATTGACCCTTTTGACCACTGTTTCCCAAAGCATCACCTGTGGAACCCTAGCATTGCAGATGCTTCATTTTTTTAAAAAAGGTTTTGTAGGCCGGGTGCGGTGGCTCACGCCTGTAATCCTAGCACTCTGGGAGGCCGAGGTGGGCGGATCGTTTGAGCTCAGGAGTTCGAGACCAGCCTGAGCAAGAGGGAGACCC
Source organism: Eulemur rufifrons (assembly GCF_041146395.1). NCBI lineage: Eukaryota > Metazoa > Chordata > Mammalia > Primates > Lemuridae > Eulemur > Eulemur rufifrons. Next base: position 30,613,041 of record NC_090983.1, on the reverse strand, counting down.
CATCTCTACTAAAAATAGAAAGAAATTATATAGACAGCTAAAAATATATATAGAAAAAACTAGCCGGGCATGGTGGCACATGCCTGTAGTCCCAGCTACTCGGGAGGCTGAGACAGGAGGATCCGTTGAGCTCAGGAGTTTGAGGTTGCTGTGAGCTAGGCTGACGCCACGGCACTCACTCTAGCCTGGGCAACAGAGTGAGACTCTGTCTCAAAAAAAAAAAAAGGTTTTGTAGCCAAATACATTTGAGGAATGCCGCGTAACGCATTCTCCTCCCAGAAAGTCACAGTGCACATTTGGATATAGAGCACTCCCAAAAGTTCTATGGTAAAGTTACCAGCTTAACTTTGTTTAGCTCTGGGTTTTCCAAACTTATTTAACCACAGATCCTCCCCTGACTCTTTGCCCATCTAGAAAAAAGAGGTTTTGGCCTTAGACTTGGAAAAGCCTCGGTTTGAGTCCTGCTTCTTACTAGTTGTGATGAGCCTGTTCAAGAAATGTAACTAACTTTGAGCCTCAGTTACCTCTTTTGTAAAATGGAGCTGTTATCAGACATATCTCACAAGGTTACTATGAGAATTAAACAAGTTAAAATACAGAAACACTTTCTAAACTCTAAGGCGTGCGTGTGTGTTTGTGTGTATGTGTGTGCGTGTACAAGATAACAGTTGTTCAGAGCAACATAGACAACATCTCTCACACGTTGAATAAACTCATTTGACTTACAAGAAGGTCATATGCCAAGGAGAACAGGAAAGGAGCAGAAGAGCCACACAGTGGAAGGAGAGAGGGGAGAGACATTTCATGATGGATAAAGACAATGAAACTAGCACTTCATTTTTTATTTTTAATTTTTTTTTTTGCAAGAAAGCACTCTATGTCAGGCATGGTTAAATGTTTTTTTTTTTTTGTCACCAATCATAAAATGTTTTATTATAATAAACAGCATTAGAGATCTTGCTGTTATAACCTATTTTTCTTCTCAGCCTGCAAAAGAAATATCGTCCTCGGAACCACAAGTGTCGTCACGAGGATAATTGTTAAAGGAAGCTTCTCTGTGCCTTTATGAAGGCCTGTTTACAGGAATGTGTATCTGTTGTTCCCTAGGACACGGCAATAGAGAATTACCTGCGTGTGTATGCTTCAAAAGAAAGCCACAATGAAAAGACACAGAAAACTTCCAGGAAGTCCTTTGGGCATGCCTGCATCGATCCTTCTTGGCTCCTGAGTGACAAATCTCACGTTACATTGTATGGAAGTGCCTTCCCCAATAGGAAGGCAGATTTTAGTGGTAAGAACCCAAATGTCTTGCTCATTGATCCGGGCAAACTTAGTCATGCAGAGTTCATTTGCGAACACTGAGACATGCCTAATGTCACTTCCTTGTGCCACTCACCTTAGAAAATAATAGCCAGAGTCCAGCTGGTTGTGGGAATGAGACTCTGACAGACTCCTCTTTGCCTAGTGCTTAGTAGCCACACACATTCTGAAATCACATCGCACGGGATCGAATTATCCCCCTCTTACTAGCTGTGATTGTGGGCAAATTATTTAATCTTTCTGAAGCTGTTTTCTCATCTGTAGAATGGGGATAATAATTCCTCCATAAGGCTATTGTGGGGATTCAGTAAACTAATGTATATAAAATACTTTACATAATTCTTTCCCATATTTAGTACTCAATACATATTATTATTACTATCATGATCATTCTCTCCATCACTTGACAGCAAGAATCCAACCCAGACAACGAGACAGACTGAGGCTTCCTGAACCACAGCCTCAGCCAAAGCCGTAGCTATCTCAGCACCCAGCACTCTCCCTGCCCGTCTTCCCATGAACCAAAAAGTGATCAAAGTTGAAAGTCAACTGGTCATCTCCATACCTGCAACTAATAAATTCTCATTTCCATCCTGTTTCTACAGACAAACCAGGGACTATGAAACTCCACAAGGCCAGAAGTGGCCACTTGTTACGGGAGCCTCCTGCTAAAAGATGCCTTTTCCCTTCTGTAGCATCTGCTACTGGCTCAGAGAAAAACACCCCTGGGGATGTGAAAAAGAAAAAGGTTGTGTGTTTGTGTTTGTGTGTGTGTGTGTGTGTGTGTGAGATTAATCCCAATCCAGAAATGAGGTGACTCAAAGAGATGTCTCAACAGATAACTGGCCTCAGTAGCTTCTGAGCTCACCAGGTGAAGCTGGGATAGAGCTGCAGTAATTTACTAAATGTTGAAAATTGTATAGGGCAAGGAATTTCGGGCTGCCCCCAATTCTACATTAAAGTATATGTTATTACCACACTCTCCATTGAGGGTCTATCACCTTTGAAAAGGTAGGGTAAATTTTGCAAGTTTATCAATTCCCTTCAGAAGTCAAGTATACCTTCTTCCTCAGAGATGTCCTAAGCTATCTCTGGCCTGGTCCTGCCTTGCAATTCTACGTGGGCCTTCAGTGGTGCGAAGTCAGCAGGGATGAACAGGAACAAGGAGGGGCTCTAGAATGTTCTGCCCAGTAGCAACTGTGTGCAAGTGAGGTCGCTCACACCCTCTGAGCCACAGAGACCTGATCTGGGTGCATAGATAGTAATGCCAACTTCACAGGGCTTATGGAAAGATGAGAAGAGATGATGTACTTTCAGAAAAGTATGCTGTGTCCGATTGGGATTACAGCATTACAGCATTGATTAATTGTAAGGATTTGTGTCATCTGAAGAGGCACTCCAGGTGGTCCTAGTGCCAGTGAGAGAGGTTGTTTTCAGTCTGTTCAGGATTTTTTCCTGATTTTCACAGATTTCCTATGCCTGAGTTAATCTAAACCTTTCCATCCACACCAGAAGGGCCTCTGTCTTCCCAGGTTCCTTTGGCCCAAGAGTAAACAGCAGGCCTGACCAGCCAGACTCACCACAGGCTAAAGGAAAGCCCTCGATCTCACACCCGGGTCAGCCCAGAACTGGGCCGGCCTCAGAGGAAAGGCTTCCCTCACCCATGTCTATGGCTTAACAGAGGAAAGCAATATTTTCCACTACATTAAAACTCTGTGTAAATTTTTAATTAGAATAAAGAAATTAAGTCCTGGCTTGTCAGCCATACCTCATACAAGTTGTTTTGAGTTTCCACATAGATTTCTCAAAGCAGACCTTGTCAAACAAAATGCACAAGGTCAGTATTCAAAAAAGGGCAGTTGGTGGGCAGCCGGCACTTGGACAGTGAAGGTCTCCAGCAACATAAAGATCCTATGTGCGTATGTTTGGTTAATCATTTTCTTAATGTCTCAAAATTATAAATATTACCCTGAATATATTTGGTTGAATTTCCTTCCTCAATCAACTCTAAATACGTAGGATGCTTATGTGTGTTTCTGATCATTTTTTTCTTTTTGAGCACTAAAAAAGAAACTCCAGAAGGGCTCTGTCTTCCCTGGTTCCTTTGGACCAGGAGCAAACAGCAGGCCTGGCGTTTTGATTTTTCCTCCTGTGAAACTGAACTCTCTGAAACCCAACACACTTATATATTTTATAGAGCCAAGTTCATATGTTAAGAGTTGCACACTAAAAGAAGAAATTTTCAGCAACTTCTGAATAATTGGAAACAGAAGCTTTAACAACTACCCCCAGCGTATCTCTCATATATGTAGTACACACATACTTTTTTTGGGACAGAAAAAAACTAGACCAAATTAGTTGCTGATTCCAACACACAATCATTTTTTTTTCCTGCTATGTTCATATTGCAGAAGTGTGGAGAAGTTTAGATTTTCTGCTAGTAGCTAGAGACACTCTAATGAGAGGAGAGTCCACTCTCAAAGAAATATCTTAGAAATAATTCTAGTTTCAAACCCTATTGTAATTACATATATTAGCTCATTTAATCATCACAATGACTTTATGAGGACCTCTCTTACAGAGGAAGAAATGGAGTCTTAGGGAAGTTATGTAAGGTGAGCAAACGCAAATGCATATTCCTATTTTCTGCCCCTTCTTACCTGAAAGCTTGCAGTCAAATGTTGTGCACCTTGCTTTTTCCCCTTAACAACATATGCCAAGATTTCTCCCTATAGGTACACAGAGATCTCAGCTATGTCATTTTGATCCTGCTCAGTTTTCCTGGCTGCAAAAAGAAAGACTATATATCCTCTCAAAGGCGCCTAAATTTGTCATGTTTATAATTCTCAGAAGCAGGATAAACAGAGGCATATATATGCTGAGCACCCAAGAGACCAAACAGCACCACTGAAGTTAGATACCGGGCTCCCAGTTTGGTTAGCTTTACTTCTTCTCTCAGCAGCTCCTGGTGCAAGAGATACATACAATAAGATATTAATACAATATCATTTGCCCCCTGCAGGCAGCAGGGCTTGGATACCTGCCTTGTTGGTCATGTTTTTAAATTTTCTCCAGGCGCCAAAGGCTTTGAAATTACCTTCTATCTCAGAAGAACCACCCAGAGTCCTGGACTCCCTGAGGAGCCAATTTAAAGCCAGTGAGCCCCCCACAGAGCTCTTCATAGTCCCAGTGGAGATTCATTTCCACACCCAACATCCCCCAAGAGAAAAAGCCTGCGGAAGAGGTAGGTCCCGTGTGCATGGCCACTCGTGAGGGAACTCAGGTAGGCCAGGAAGGACTGGGCTATGGGGTTCTGCCAATCCAACACACTCCAACATCATGGCTGACCTTCCCCATGGCTACCCTCTTCAGAGAATTTTATTTTAAGAAGGAAAAAGGGTAAAATCTAGAAGTAGGTCTCTTCTGGTCATATTCAATTCAATTTTAAAAATATGTATCAAGCCCTCCATTAAGCAGTGCATTTCGTTAAAGTATAAAAGAGAAAGGAAGACAGGCATACACATAAATAAGTCCAATGCACCATAGGTGTTATAAAAGTACAAGAATTTTCAGGCAGCTCATGAAAAAAGAAATAATATAAGGCAACATAACTAAAATTGAAATTGAAAATAAAAAACCTGGTTAAAAGGAGTAGAGAAATAGATGTTATCAGACATCTGAGATGAATTTATTGCTTTAGGTAAGCACTACATTTGGCTGAGTTTCCTGGCAGCCAAAGTAAAAATGATAATTTGATCTTTGCATCTTCATTTTATAAAAGATAAAAGTTTGTCCAAAGCGTCATTTTCCTGATTCTGAAATAGGTTATGACATAACAGATGACCTCTGCAATGTTTGTCTTCTAAGCAAAGTTCTAAGAGAATATGGACAAGGGAGAAATCAATTCTAACTGAGGACTTAGGAAGGCTTTTTGGAGGAAGCTTCTGAGTGACCTCTCACATTGTGTCACAAGGAGAAATTCTTTCTAACCTTCCTAAGTCATTCTATAGTACTGTTGTCTGAGACACATTCTTGCCCCTGGGACCTCTTGGGCCATCTGAGGCAAAAGGTGACTCCAATTTTAGTTCTGAGTTATCTAGAAACTTGAGCAGAAACTGCCACTGATTTCTTAGATAGCTTTGACTCCTAGGAATCATACAGGCGGCCATTTTGTTCTAAAGCTGTTTGGAATTCTCGCTGTGAAGAAAATTGCCTAATTGTTGCGACTAAAAGATCAAAGAAAGGGGGCATAAAGGAACTATGTGGGATGATGAAAATGTTCTAAATCTTGGTTGGTTGTATAGATTATACATTTGTTAAAATTCATTGAATGGTACACTTAAGATCTGTGCATTTCGCTATATGTAGATCTTACCTTTCCAAAAAAGTACTCAGCTCCTTAAAAAAAACCAAACACAAACCAAAACATGGTGTTTTAAAATGTAGATCTTACTATTATTCAGGTGTGGTGTGGCCAAGAGATCAGGAGACAATGGCCACTGAAAAGATAGTTTGTTACCCACAGTTCCCAAGAAGAGGGGTATGCCACGTCATGCAGGCACACAGGGAAGCCCCAGGGTTAGTCAGATGCAGAAGTGGGGGAACGTGGGCAAGAGTCTTTATTGTGTTTTTTTATGGAAGGAATGAACAGGGCAGAGCAAGCAGGCTAAGCAGGTTTAGGATTGGCTAGTTTGAATAATTCAGTGGGCTCTGGGACATGGCGGATGTCCCTAGTTGTCTGATCCTAGCCCTGGGGTAATTAGGGCAAGTGAATAGTGGCCCAGCAATGTAACAGTTTGGTAAAGGAGGTAGTTCTGGATTAATTGGTTTGTATATAACAATGCACTCCAAGGTAAGAGGTCATTTACTATCTCTAGGAATTGGCCAGCCCTGGGAGGGACTGACTCCCCAGGGTCAGTCGGGTCCCAGATGTCAAAATATCAGAATAAAAAGATATACTTAATACAAAGAGAGACACTACTATTCACAGTTGCATTAAATCTGATTATTTTCCATGATGACACTGATGGGAAAATCAGGAAGACCACCAGGCCATCATGAACCAGATTCTTAAAGCTATTAGATGCATCAAGCTTGCCAACACATCACCAAATGAAAAATAGGAATAAAGTACAAGGAACATAAGTCCATTGAGTTCTTCCTTCTTTTACATGTCAGGAAAATATATATATATATATATATATATATATGTATGTATTAGTTCATGCAACTCCAGAACCAGCTGAATCCAGCCCTCAGAAAATAACATGTGGGCAGTACTTTTCTAAGTCTCTCAGCTCTTAACTTTTTCTCTTTAGCAGGGTCTTACCCTGTGGGGATAAAGATGTCCTCCTGCAATTCCATGCTAACCTCTTACCTGTTAATCTCTATAGAAAGGATATGCCTCTTAAAAGCTCTGGCAAAAGAGCAAAAATCACCTGATTGGCCAGGTGTGGGTCATGTGCCCACCCTGGAACCAATCACTGTGGCTAAGGCAATGAGGTCCCCTCATGCCAGGCTTCAGTGACATGCACTCCCTGGAGCCAGGGAATGGACACAGCTCCACCCAAACCACATGGTGTGAGCAAGGGAGGGGTAGGTCTTCAAAAAGAACAACAGACACCTACTACAACTTGGCTTTGGCTTTGTCTTGTAGGTGCTGCACGCCCTGAGTCAGACCCAGAAACAGAAGAAGAGGCCAGGCCTTTATGGAGGCCTCCCCTGAAGCATGTGTCCTTGGAAAGGCCACAGGAGATAACGGTCCATTTCCCAGTGGACAAAGGAAGGGACAGGGACAACTTCCCGACTCAAGGTAGGTCCTCTTTCCTTTCCACATCCCTCGGGAATCTCTCTCTGAAGGGAAGCAAGGCAAGACACGCAAGGGTCCTCAGCCAAGACAAAGGAGGCTGGAAGCGAGGTTAGTCCAACCCCAGCCACTTGAAGATGGCTTTTGTTCAGGCAGCAGCTGGCTTAACCAAAGTGCTGAAGTAAAACTAACTTAGTATCTAGCTCGCAAATTGCTTACTCACCAAATCATCCCCCTACTAATACTTCCTGGTTGCAGATGTAAGATGGCACCAGACTTACTAAAAAATTGCTGCATGCCCTATACTTAATCCTATTTTTAAACAATGAAATTTCATTTCTAATCTGTTTATAAATATGTATTTATTCATTAAAAAGTCCATAATATCAGTAAAAGTCTTCACTCCAATTTTTCAAAACATCATATAGACATTTGAAATTATACACATGGGTGTATCTAAGTGTATGTGTTTATGTGTTAGATAGGTTGGAAGCAATGGGCCATACTTAGAAAGCTCCTCATTTTAAAAAAATTGAACCTCCTTTCCAAAAGGCATGTATAAGAAGACCACAGTATCACAAATGTCCAGTGATTTCGGACTAGTGGTATCAGAAGTACAAGGATGCACATTAATGTATATGGAGTTCTTCCTCTGTGCCAGGCACTGTTCTTAGTTTTTAGCATGTGTCATCTCAGGTACTCCTCACAACAATCCTATTCGCATTTTGCAGATCCAAAACCTGAAGCTCTGAGAGATAAGTAACTTGCTTGAGGCCACACAACTATAAGTGGCCTCGCCAGGATTGGAGCTCAGGCCTTCTAGTGCCAGAACCCATGCTCTTACCTGTTGTGCTGCACTGCCTTTCAGAACAAACAAATCAATGAACCTAGGTCAGGACGTTCTTGAAACACGTAGGTTTTGAGAATGTCCTTTGATTATTGGGGCAAAGGCTTATTTGGTCTATCTCTTGAGTGAGAGTTAATTATCCTGAAGACTTTGAAGTTTCCCCTTTAAAAAATCCAAATATGGGCAGGGGGTCACTATGTGCGCAAACAGGTATGAAAGCAGTTTTCCACCTGTGACCACAATGCCAGGTGCACAGCCAGAGCCATGAGATAAACAACCACACTGAATTTTGTCTTCAGCATTGTTCATCTTGCACTGCCCTCCACTTGTTTTGAACTGTCATGTCCACCAGGGACTGAGTGTCTAGAGCTTGTCCATCCTCTGCCACCCTGCCAGGAAGAAACTGGCCTGAGAAGCCCCTGATACCTTGGTGTGCATTAGTTCAGTATGTGACCCAACCAGGTAGTAGATTCAGAAACAGATCCAAAGAGGCAAGTTTTTCACGGCAGTCTTTCTCAGACAGAGGTCCCTGGCACAAGGGTATTTAGTGCTAATAAGTGGGACTGTCCTATTACCACAGATGTTCCACATGCCTATTTAATTGCTTAGCCCTAAATTATTTTACCTGTAATATCACAGAAATGAAGACAGCTTTTGTAGATGTACACACATATACATATTTTATTTTTATTGCTGAACCACCTAAGAGTCAGTTACAGACATTGTACATTTTATCCCCTATCAGCACATATCTCCTGAGAACAAGAATAGTCTCCCTCCTCACCCCAGTACAATTATCACACTCAAGAAAGTTAACATTGATGCTGGGCGTGGTGGCTCACACCTATAATCCTAGCACTTTGTGAGGATCATTTGAGGCCAGGAGTTCAAAACCAGCCTGGGCAACATAGAGAGACCCATGTCTCTACAAAAAAATTTAAAAATTAGCCAGGTAGTCCCAGCTACTTGGGAGGCTGAGCCAGTAGTATCTCTTGAGCCCAGGATTTTGAGGTTACAATGAGCTACAATCACTCCACTGTACTCCAGCCTAGGTGACACAGCAAGACCCTGTCTCAGGCCAGACACAGTGGCTCACACCTGTAATCCTAGTATTCTAGGAGGCTGAGGTGGGAGGATCACTTGAACTCAGGAGTTTGAGACCAGCCTGAGCAAGACTGAGATCCTGTCTCTACTAAAAATAGAAAAAATTAGCTGGGCGTAGTGGCCCATGTCTATAGTCCCAGCTACTCAGGCTTGGGCAGGAGGATTGCTTGAGCCCAGGAGTTTGAGGTTGCTGTGAGCTAGGCTGATGCCATGACACTCTAGCTCAGGCAACAGAGCAAGACTCTCAGAAAAAATAAAATAAAAATAAAGACCCTTTCCAAAAAAAAAAAAAAAGTTAACATTGGTGTAATATTATTTTCTAATTTATAATCCACATTCAAATTTCTCTAATTATACCAATAATATTCCTTGTAGCTTTTTTTTTTTTTTTCAATCCAGAATTCAACTCGGGATCATGCATTGCATTTAGTTGTCACATCCCTTTATAATCTTTTAATCTAGAAGAGTTCTCCAGGATTGTTTTTCGCAACATGGGCATTTTTGAAGAAGATGGGCTAATTGCTTGGCAGAATTGACCTCAATGTAGATTTGTCTGTTTCCTCACAGTGAGATTCAGATCAAACATTTTTGGCAGGAATATCACATAGGTGATCTGTCCTCAGCACATCACATCAAGGGCCACAAAATGTTAGTTTGTTCCATTATAGGTTATATTAAATTTTATTATTTGGTTAAAGGTGATACCTGCCAAGTTTCTCCCTCGTAAAGATATTTTTTTCCTTTGTAATAAATAAGTAGTCTGTGATATTTTGAGACTGTGCATGAAGCCAGCTTTTAAACCCAAATAGCAACAGTTGAGTTGAATGTGAAATAAAGAAGACTCTCTCTGAAAGATGAAGCCAAGGCCTCAGTCACTTAGATTCCTGGGTTTCAGGCTTCCCAGAGCAGTCCCTGCTGGTGTTGAAAAGACAGAATAGAGACAGGTAGAGGGTCAGATGTGCTTTAAGGAGTGTTATCATCAATCCAGATACCTCTGACCACCATCTGGAAGTTGTACTCTGCAGCTTATGTACCTTGAGGAGGGAATGTGGTCATTGGTTCTGCTAGCAAAATTGCTTTGTGGTCAGAAATCTGTACCAAATAATCCCATGAGTTCTAAAGCTGGTGTTTCCCTGGTCAGAGCCTTCAGATTGGGAGTGGAAGGAGTTTGCAGACTCTCTAGTCCTATTTCTATCTCAGGATTTCATCCATGAAACGAGAATAACCACCACTCAATTACTCCTGGTTCTTGGCAATTCCTCAAATGAGGGGCCAGTATTCTAGTCAAGAGTAGTTTCATTTTGGCCACAGGAGAAATCTGGTCCCTGCTCCTTCGCAGGACTGGAAAAGAGGGACAAACGAGAATGAATAGAATAAGTCATCATAAACACCAGGAGCCATCAACCAAAGCTAGAAAAGAGGTTTGTTCTCTTCCCTGCTGATTGAGAAGTTTTCTCACTCATGCTTTTTCCTCTTTTGCTTTTGAAGATCATGATGCCCCGCCCCAGAATGTGGCCCCACCACTGGGTCTTCTACCCCCAATTAAAGCAAGAAAAAGTCTGGAGAGCCAGAGGGACCTGGACGGGGGCCCCAGGACATCAGGCTGCAGCAGCCCTCCAGGTCCCCCGAATGCAAGAGCACCCAGGAGGGCACCGCCAGCAGGACAAGGTAATCGTTCCTGGGATGTATGGATGCCCCCCTCATAGGCGTGTCTGTGGCTCATCTCCAGGGCCATGTGGCAGCCATGATGTAAGTTTTCTGAAAGGCACCCCATTGAAAAGGAGAAATCGGCAGTGTTTCTGATGATGTCAGTGGGATTAACGTTCACTGTGCATATTCCTAAAAAGCCAGTACATGTTTTAAGGGTTTGCTGCACCAACATGTACTGCCAAGCTGTTGTGTGCTCTCCTCACTCCTGGCAGCTGCGTGTGATGACACAGCTCCCCAAGTTCCTGGGGGAGACCCACTGCTGTATTTACTAGGCACACTCCACACCCCTTGGGGGCAAGGGAGCCTGATGACCCTGCCAACAGGAGGAGTCCCCAGAGAGAAGTCACCCTCCAGCCCAGGGCAGAGCCCAAGGCCCGTTCACAAAAAGGGAAGACCCTGGATCTCTACTGAAGGGTGGGGCAGGGCAAAGCCATACCCTCTAACACAGCTTCACTTCAAGTTCTTATCCTTAGGGGCTGACAATCAAGGAGGGGACTAAGTTGTTTAGACAAGAGCAATAATGCAAGGACAGTGTGCTAGCAGCTCCCATGGGAGCTTTGATCCAACGGTAGGTCATCAAGCAAAAACTGCTTAGAATCCAAATTACCCCTGAAAATCCCCAGGGAGGTGCCATGCTGGAGACTGACAGACTGTTTTTAAGAAAGTGCAGTCCAGACAGCTGTTCCTCCTTCATTGGCACCTTGGGCTGCTTTCTCTGGTTGCACACCAGATGAAGGAGATGGCATATGTTTGGGGGACAGATTGTGTGAAGAAAGAGGTATCTCTTGTTAACAGCAGAATCACACTCAGGGCTGTAAGAAATTCACACTTTGAGAGGCACATGAGAACTGAGAGCCATCAAGAAGGCAACAGACATCACATCCTTCATTTCATGCTCACTCAGGGACAGAATGCCTCAGTATTAAATCATTCTCGCTCTCTCTCTCTCTCTCTTTCTCTCTCACCCCCACCCCACTTTCTTTCTCTCCCCAAAACATGTATAGTTGAATTCTTGTAAGCATAGATTAAATACATAGATCAATAATTCCAATCTGTGTTTGCAACCTCTCTGTTTCAGGCTGAGATGGTCAAAATCAAATCCCCTTCTTCCTCCCAACACTCTTCTCTTTCTCTCTCTCTCCCTAAAGACATCGTTTTCACTTAGAAATCATTTCAGGGTTGGAACCTTTCTTTCACAACCTCCTCCCCTTTCTACTTGCATAGCAGTAATGCTCTTTTAATTTTGAAATGAACCAAACTTGACATGCTGTCATGTCAGCATCAGGGGCCTTCCTGGGAGGCTGTATGCCCAGAACAAGTCATACCAAAAGGACATACACATCTACTCTCGGACATCCTTACAAAGGGAGAATCCGATTGGAATAGAATGCCAGGACTGTGGCTGTGACAAGAGGACAGCCTGAAGCCTCAAATGTGTATGTTGGGGGGGTATGTGTGTGTGTAAGTGAATGTGTAAAAGCACATTTGTCTCTGAGTGTGTGGGTGTATGTGTGTGCTTATATGCCCATGCGAGTGCATATGAGTGCTTGTGTGCATGCATGCACACTGTGTGTGTGTCATTGTACATATCTACATATGCATCTCTATACATGCAGTCCTGTGAATGAGTGCCCATGTTCATATGTGTGTCATTGTTCATGTGTGATGTACGTGTATGCATGCATGCATGTGTGTGGTCGTGCATGTGTGCGTACTTACCTTATGAGAATGTACATATATGTGTGTGTATATGTGTATGTGCACCTGTGTGAATGAGTGCCTGTATGTGTTATGCCTCACTGCGTGTGTACGTGTGTGTGTGTACACTCCTTAGCATCCACTGTAGCTGGTGGCTTACCCTACTCCTGGCCCCTTTGTCTTAGACATGTAGAAGGTAAGTGTGGTATAACATGAAATATATTTGGTCTTTGTCTCTGGTTCCTATCACCGAACTAAAACTCCTGGAATTTCCTGAGTGGCAGAAGTGTCTTTTTTTATTCATAGTGAGCCCCTAGGATAACACATGAGTTTATGCTAATGAGGTGACTTAGGGTGGGGCCCGTAGGTAGCCTCAGAATGGAGGAGTCACCAGAAAAACCAAGTGATTAGAGGATTAGAGGGTTGGAACTTCCAGCCCCATCCACCAACCTCCAGGAAAGGGGACGGGGGACAGATCAACTTGAATAAGAGTTGATGAGCTTCCAGATTGCTGAAGGTGTAGGTGCTGGGGGTGTAGCTCGCCCAGACAGGGCATGGAAGCCCTGCACGCGCACACACACACACACACACACACACACAAATACACCCCTTACCCTGTGCATCTCTTCATCTTGTTCTTCATCTGTATCCTTTATAATAAACCAGTAAGTAAGTATTTCCCTGAGTTCTGTGAGCTGTCCTGGCAAATTATCAAACCCAAAGGGGGGTTGTGGGACCCTCAGTTTATAGCCAGTCAGTCAGAAGTATAGGTCACAACTTGGTGTCTGAAGTGTGGGGCAGTCTTGTGGGACTGAGCCCTTAACCTGTGGGATCTGACACTATCTCCAGGTAGAAAGTGTCAGAATTGAATTGAATTATAGGACACCCATTTGGTGTCTGCTGGAGAACTGCCTGGTGTGGGGAAAACCCCACACATCTAGTCACAGAAGTGTTCTGTGTTGAGTGTGCAAGTAGAGTAGGGAAAAAATGATTTGTTTTTTACTTTTGCAGTAAGGTTATAGAAATCCCGTCAATCTTTCTAAGTCACTGAGGGAAAGACAGCCTCCTTCTCCTGCTTGGCCTGAGCCCCTGGAGTCACTAAGCAGTCCCAGCATTGGTTCACAGACTACATTTGCTGTACACGCCGAATACTGCTCAGGACATCTGCCAGAGAGGGAGAGCAAGGCAGGGATCACCAGGGCCTGGGCTACACATACCTGGAGGAAGGGGCTTCCTTTCCTTTCCTTCACACAAGGTGCCCCCACCAGCCTAGCCCAGCCCCTGAGGTGCCCGGAGGGCCTACCTTTCCCAGACTCTCACAAAGGCATGATAGAGTGACAGCCCCCCTATTCATCCCACCTTGACCCTAGAGACAGAGCCTAAACAATGGCCCTGCTCTGCTGAGTCCCAGGAGTACACCTTATCCTATACTCTGGTGAGCACCTGAGCACGTGGGCATCTATGTGCTTGTGCCCACCCGGGATGAAGGGAACATGGTCCGGGTTCACCCATGCTTGTGCTTATTTTCAAGAAGATTCCAGAGACCCCACACTGCGACACTTCTTGCCGGGTCCAGCTGGAGAGAATGTCTGCCTGTCCCTCCCAGGGCCTACCCAAACCGAGGTGCTTTCGTCAGGTGAAGGTAAGACAACAGATTCCATGGCAGCCTTGTTTTCAAAGGGGAAGATTTTACCTACAGTTTCCAGAACTTCCCAGCAGCAGAGGCATCATTAAAAACAGACGCAAGTCAGCCGGTTTCTCCCCTCTCGCTGACACAGAGGTGCTTCTGTAGCTCAGACACAATAACCCAATGTTTGCATAACAAGTTTACTCTTGCTGGAGCCTCTGGAGAGAGAAGTTCCAGTGGAATGGCTTGGAAGAGGTCTAACGTGCCATGTTGATGCCTTGATGAGAATGATAAAGCCCTTTTGGTATTTGCCCAAACTAAACACTGCCTTTTCTTTTCTTTCCAAACACCCTCCAGAGGTGGAGGTGGCTAATTGGTAATCCAATCAGGTATCCTTGTTATGTGCGTTGGTTGGTTGCTGTGAATCATCTGGCTCCTGACAGATAGCAAGGCAGTTTCCAAAACCTTCTGGCATGTTAACTTTTTGGAAAAGAGATGCTGGCTCTTGGCAATAGCCATTTTGCAAAGGAAAAAAGAAATGAAGTCAGAGGGTGATGAGCATCAACCACCCAGAAGCCATCATGATGTGTACACATGAGTTGTACAGCCAGCAGGCCCCTTGATGAGGGAGAGTAAAAGCTGCACACATTTGGTGTGTCGTGTCACAACTGGCTTAATAAAAAGAGCATGGATTCAGAGCCAGGAGATTTGAGTAGCTCTGGCCTGTCTTCCATGTTGCCAGATGACTTTGGATCAGTCCCTCATCCTCTCTATATCCAAGGTTCTTCAACCAAAATGACAGGATTGACTTCTCCACTGAGAAATTTCTGGACTATTGCTGCATTTTACATCTTGCTGCTACTGAAGTAGTCACCTGGTATATGGATTTCCAGAAAGTAGAATGCATTTGGTTCCAAATACAGCACCAAAGAACTTCCACCACCACTTGGTTTATATCATGATATGAGTATAAAAATATCATGGTTCTAAAGTGGTAGGAGCAATAGTTAGACAGCTGGAGGCCACTGCCAGTGTGACACAGCTGGTACAACAACTGGGAAAGCAATTCTGATTCTGTTCACCTGCTGCACATTTGTCCACTCTGTTCCAGGAGAAATAGTTCCCCTTTTGGCAAAGCAAAAGCCAGAAGCAGAAAAGGAAATATTTAGGCTTTAAGTTTGTTGTCACCATTGTCAATATGATGCCTCAATCATTTCAGTATCCCTGGCACCTGGCAGAGTCCCTCACATATACATAGCAGGATCACAATAAATATGTATTGAAAAATCTTTTGCAAATTTCCACATGAAAGAGAGAAAGACGGAATTTATGCTGAAGACTTGCCTGCCATCAGTCCCAGTCCCACAGACAATATATTTAATCCTACTTGCCTCTCAAACCAAAAAGTATTCACTGTGTGCATGTTGAATGAATGAATGAATCAGTCAGTCACTCTTTCTAGCCTTTCCTCCATGGACAGCTGGTTGACCTTCAGTCTTGGTGGTGATAGGGTGGTGCTCTGGAAGGTGGGGAAGGATCTTAAACCCACTTCTCCCTATAGGGGTCTGTAGAACAGGTCCAGCTTTCTAAGCACTTCTATTAAGAGGAAAAGGGTTCTTCCTTTGGGGGGGGGTTAGGTTTGGTTTGGTATGAGAAGCAGTGTACTAAAAAAACTTTTTCCTCTTGCAAAGGAATTGCTCCAACCACACCAAACTCTTTGCAGCTCAGTTTGTTCAGATCCATCTTGAACACCGTCTCCACCCTCCACTCCCAGTCTCATCCCCCACTATATTCCAGCCCACCTTTTTCTCATCTCTCTGATGGCCCAAACATTCAGTCTTTATTCTTTTCTTTCCAAGCGTTTGCCCAAGCTGCCCCCAAATATTTAGAATAGCTCTAAGTTCATCTTTTCTGGGATGTTTTCCTTAATAAATCCACTTGATTACATACAACCCCTAGACGTAGTCTCAGCCCATTCCTCTCTCTCTAATCCCACTTATGTGGTTACTGTATTTATCTGTGTCTGTTTTCTGTTTAGCTCCCAATATATGAGTCCTAGAGAACTTCTTATCTTTATTATATGTCCAAGAAATGCTTGCTGATTGACTGAATACCCCAGGTACCACAAACGAAAGTTCTTTGGGGATCATAGTTGTGGGTTTTTTTAATTAAAAAAACACTTGAGTAAAGGAGGGAATATGATCTGTCTGATCTTTCTGAGACTTTCAGACTCTGTCAACAACTATTTGGAAATAAATTCTTATGCAATTAGATCATGATATCTTGCTTTCAGACAGCATAGAGAAATGAATATAAACCTTCAGAAGAAAAAAAAAAAAAGATTTGAAGACTAGAGCTGGAATTTGACCCCTTTGGTCAGGTTAAGATATTGCAACATTTAGAAAATTCAAAGGCTTAAGAAAGGAAAAGTTAACTTGGAAGAATACAAGTAAAAACATTGGACACACTCTCTGAATTGCTTATCCTTGATTGAAATCCTTCATGTTTTCTCCTAGTCAGAGTGCCAGCAATAGAAGTTTTCTCTCAGAAGTTCTTTTATTCAGAAGTTTATTTAAAAAAAAAAAAAAAAAAAAGAAGTTTATTTTGCGAGAAGTTCAAGGATATCTATGCCAATGACTTGGGTTGGAATCTCAGGTCTCTTTCAGAGTTTCTAAATAGTGTTTGTTTTTGTCCTAAATGGATTTTTACTCTCAACATGTTTCCTGGGGGTAGGGTGGGGGGGTTGTTTTGGTTTGGTGCCTTTTTTTTTTTTTTTTTTTTTTTGGTCATTTAATTAACGTCCTTCCCCCTTGCAACACTTTCTTGGTGTGGTAGTTTTAAAATATGTCCAAAAATTCGTTGATACTTCTCCCTTGAAAAGGGAGAAACTAACTGTCCTCCCCTAGAATGTGACCTGGATATAGTGTCTCACTTCTGATAAGTATAGACTATGACAGAAGTAATGGTAGGTGACTTCTGAGACTCGGTCATAAAAGGCACTGCGGCTTTCTCCTTGGGCACGCATGCTTTCTCCCTCTCTCTGATTACTCACTCTGGGGAAAGCCAACCACCATGTCTGTCATGAGGCCACTCAAGCAGCCTTATAGCAAGCAGTCCACATGCCAAGGAACTGAAGCCTCCTGCCAGCCACCAGAATGAACTTTCCCTGCTTATGAGTGAGCTGCCTTGAGAGGAGACTCTCCAATCCCAGTTGAGTCTTCAGATAACTGCATCCCTGGCTGACATCGTGACTCTGACCACATGAGAGACTGCACCAGAACCACACACCTAAGCCACATAACAAAGGTGTATTATACTTAGTTAATAGGTTTTTGGGTGATGGGCTTTGCAGCAATAGATAACTAATACACTTGGTATCATTTCCTGATGGTCTGTAATTTGGCAAACAGAAAGAGGAAGGGTCCAAGAATATCCCAACTAGTCTCAAAACACTGATTATTTGGGGGCAATCATATTCTAAGTGGTTGACTTTCTCTTTGTTCTCCCAATCTGTCAAGTGTAATAAGTTGGTTGTGGTGCCCCATGAGTTAAAGAATCCTTCCATATTAGTAGGATATTTGACAAAGTATGATTTTCATTGTGCAGCCTATCTCTTAGTAGCTGCAACCTTAGTGATGCTGCCTAAAGATTTAGAGGAGGAGAACTGCTTTTGATGAGGCCATGTGAGGAAAAAGAAAAAACTCTGGTTTTATTCTCAGCTCTATCACCCATGATTTCTGTGATCATGGGCAAAAAACTTCACTGCTTTGGACCTCAGCTTCCCCATATGGTAAAAGAGGAGTTGGTGTTAGATCCAATCTTCCCAGCACATGTCCCACAGAATGCCAGTTCCTCAGAAGGTTAACAGGCATTATGTAAAAAAGGAAAGGCTCTGGGTCAAACACATTTGGAAACCAGTGGGCTAAAGTTAAGCAGATTCCTTATTGCAGGACTTCACAGAGCCTCTAATATGCTAATGTGAATCATGGTTCTTTGAGATGGAGATATGCACTGTTTCCTAAACTTATTTGACCACTGAATAGTTTTGATTTTAGTAAAGCAGCATGTGTATCTAAATAGTTTCTGGAACACACTTTGGGAAATGATGATTTCTAAGGTTCCTATCAGCTCTAACACTGTATGTTTCTAAATGTGCCCCTTTCCCCAAGGAGACTCTCTCTGTGGGGCAGTTCTGTTGTCTAAATCCTGAAACAGGATCTTAGCCATTCAATAATTTGTGATTGTTCTTATTTTCATTCTCCAAACATCAATTTCAAACCATAGGGCCCACAATCCATCCATCTCTAGGTGGGAAGAAATAGAGGAAGGTAGGCTTGTGTAGTAATAATTTATGTTGTCCCTCGTGCCCAATCAGTGTTTGTTAGTAACCCATAAGAAATAACATTGGCAGATGTTACCAGTTCTAGTGATCTCAGGTCAAATGTTTAAATAAAGGAAAATGTGACTGTATGTATCTCTGGGTGCTCAGCATTTCCTTCCAGTGGGCTTTCCCGTACTGCAGAGGCTAGAAGGCTAAAAACTACATTTCCAAGATAACCTTTGCAGCAAGGGGGCTGGATGCAAAATTATATTCTGCCAATTAGGTGTGTTTGCATGAGATTTAGAGGGCAGAAGTGCAGCAGATGCTTCACAGCTTTGGGCTACTCATGCTGACACTGAGTTCATGAAGACTGAGCATACCAAGAGGCAGTTGCTGTAGCACCTGTGTCAGCACCAAATTCTCTATCATCACTCTGCTTCTTCTTAAAATACCTGGGTGGTTTCCATTCTGCACTGAACCCTGACAGATAAACTCTCCTTAAAGAAGTTATAGGAGATTCCCATCAGGTTCGGCACGGGGCTAAATCGGGTCTGTCACATGCAGACCCAGTTTAGCGCTAAGTGGTTGCAGAAGGGCAGGTGGTGAGACCTGTGTTTGTCCCAGACTTCAGAAGGAAGCAGGGTTCTTTCCCTCACCATAGTGAGACCAGCAACGCCTCGCAGCCCAGGCTGGAAGCTACCAGCAGAAAGCTACTAAAACACACTAGGGACTCTCCTTCCTTTCCTTTAACAAAAACCTCTTGTGATTCCTAGAAACACAAAGACCTCTACCTCATAGCTGGCTGAAAAGGTGGCATCATCACCACTTTATGACTTCCAAAGAAGAAAAATGTCAAAAATAATAGCTTGCTCTGAATCTACTAGAAATTCATTTTTTGAAGGAAAAAAAACAGTATGAAGGGCTGAAGAATACTTAATTTCTTTATTTTTTGCAGTTTTTGGTACTTGTATCTTTCTTTTTTTTTTTTTGTTGAGACAGAGTCTCGCTTTGTTGCCCGGGCTAGAGTGAGTGCCGTGGCGTCAGCCTAGCTCACAGCAACCTCAAACTCCTGGACTTAAGCGATCCTACTGCCTTAGCCTCCCAAGTAGCTGGGACTACAGGCATGCGCCACCATGCCCGGCTAATTTTTTGTGTGTGTATATATATATATATATATATATATATATATATTTTTTTTTTTTTTTTAGTTGTCCATATAATTTCTTTCTATTTTTAGTAGAGATGGGGTCTCACTCTTGCTCAGGCTGGTCTCGAACTCCTGACCTCGAGCGATCCACCCGCCTCGGCCTCCCAGAGTGCTAGGATTACAGGTGTGAGCCACCGCGCCCAGCCGGTACTTGTATCTTTTTTTACACAGCTTGTGAAGCTATGAATTCCACCTCCCTTGCATTTGTTCTGTTTAGGAGAATCCTAAAGTCAGGAGGGAACTTAGGTGTCACCTTCATCAGTATTTAAGCAAAGGAAGCATTTACTCAGATTTGCTGAGGATATCCATAGATAAAGCAGACAAAGCGGAGCTCCCTGGTTGAGTGGAGATGACACAGTTATGTCCCTCCCAAATTCTCCACAGCCCAGTTAACTCTTCCCCTGCTGTAGGTGGGAAGTGGGGACTGTGCAGGGCCACTAGAACTATGAGACCACAGTTTGAAAATGCTCTCATTTTATGGATAAGGAAACTGAAGCCCAGAGGGATATGATTTTCTCAAGATCACACACCTTTTATATGGTAAATCCCAAGGCTCAAATCCACTCAGTTAGGTCCAAGCTCTTCCCGCTGCCTCTAGTCCCTCTTGTCCATGTTTCCAGGCTTCAAGGACCAGCTGAAATCCCCCCTTCATTGTGATGCCTTACCTGACCACTGTGGTCGCAATGATCGCTACTTCCTTGGGTTCTACTCACTCTGACCACCTAGGCCTCTCATCAGGCACTCCCTCATTTCCTTATCTCTTTTACTCTTTTTCTTCTTTCCTCTCCTAGATTTAAAATTCCTGTGGGTGGATATCCCTCATCTATCACTGAATATCCCAGAGAACACAGCTAGCATTGCCAGAGCATTGCCCATAAATATTGATTGAAACTGTGAGTAGCAGAGACTTTAATTGTTCCCCAATATCCATTCTTCCATTATTCCTTTTCTTAATAGAATCCCCCACCCTGAATTTTAGCTGAACACATGGCTGCCTAGCGAGAAATTATGCTTACCAGCCTCCCTTGCAGCGAGGCATGGCCATGTGACTAAGTTTTCACTAATGAGATGTGAATGGAAGTAGCATGTACAACTTCCAGGTCATTTCCTTAAAAGGAAACTATTTGCCTTCACCCTCCTCTTTCCTCTTGGACTTGGTCATGGTAATGAAATAGCTTCAACCACATGGAAGAGAACAATAATGTATGGGATGATAGAACAGTAAGATATAAGGAACCAAGGTGCCCAGAGAACTTCATGGAGCAGAGTCACCCTTATCCGTCCACCTACCTCTGGACTCTTATATGAAAGAGAAATAAATGTTTATCTTTTTGGGTCTCCTTTTTACAGCAGCTTACCTTATGCCTTAATAGGAGGCAACTATAATAATATTAATACTTCACACTGCTTTGTGAAAATCAAATCAGATCATATCCACACTCCATCTTGTAAAGTATTAAGTAAAACCCCAATAGGAAATATCATTGGCCCTGAAAGAGGAAAGACCCATTACGTGTGTGTTTGACTCCTTTGATACAATATACTGAACACTACCATGTGCAAAGGACACAGAAGGATGTTAACATCAAGAGCGAACACTCTCAGGCACCTTGCTACATATATCATCTCATCCCATCATCCCAATAATTGTAGGAAGTATTTACATTCACGTATCATAGGTGAGGAAATTGGAACACAGGGAGTTAACTTACCTGGTAAGGGCAGAGCTGGGCTTCACTCCCAGGCCTGTCTGTCCCAGAGGCTGCTCTCTCCTCACCCCCCTTCCCCAGGCCCCATGCTGGGCATTGTGGCTACTGTCCTTCAAGGAACTCACAGTCCATGTGGAGAACAGAGTCACAAGCAACCAACTCTACCACAAGGCAGGATGAAATGAATGCTGCAACAGAGGCCTCAGAATATGAGTCAGGGGTGTTCAAGGAAGGAGTGATTAATTCTAGACTAGGAGGCCGAGAAGGGCTTTTACCGAGGAATCTCCATTTGCACTTGACCTTTGAGAAATCAGAATAAGTGGATGGATAAACAGAGAAGGGGCGGGCAGCGAGGGACCCGCATGACCAAAGACAAAGAGGAGGGAAAGTGGACAAGTGGGAAATGAGGAGCCACCCAGTGTGAGTGGACCATGGAGGGGCTTCATGGGGTGAGCTGGGCCTGAAAGGCAGGCCAGGGTCAGAGCAGGGAAGGCCTTGTGTGCCAAGAGAGAGCAGAAAAGCTGCTTCTTAGACAATGAGGAATCACAGATGTTTGAGGAGGGATGTCATGCAACCCAAGGTGTGTGCCAACATGAAGGAACAGGCAAAAGAAGGGGCAGAGAGTTCAGGCTACTGCAAAATCACCCAGACAGCACCTGAAAAGAGCCTCAACAGAAGTGGGTAGATCATGCCAAATAGGGAAGATCCCCAGGGCCGCTGACTGGACTTGGGGATCTCAGCCAGCTCTCTGAAATCTGAGCCATCAGTGACAAGCCTGTTTGTAGTGTCTCTTTACAAAACTGGCTACAATTCTTATCTCTGATCTTCCAGCTCAAATTATCTGTATTCTGTTTTATTTTCAGTTAAGATTACATTGTTAGAGAGGGTGCATGTGTGTCTCGTGCATTGTAATTAAGATAAAACAACAATTAAGGCTCCAGAGCCCTCGTGGCTCCCACAGCAGCTCACATAGGGCCACAGCTCTGGCGGCCTCCCTTGCTTTTCAAACTCCCACCAGCACAAACGGGAGATAGATCCCAATGTCATGTGCCACTCAGCTTGTCAGTAATGCAGTGTGGCTGTTTTCTGGCTTACATACCATAGGGCTGCAGTCCCCAAACCCTGGGCTGGTACCGGTACCTGTCTGCGGCCTGTTAGGAACCCAGCCACAGCAGGGCGGGAGAGTGAAGCTTCATCTGTATTTATAGCCACTCCCCCTCGCTGGCCATACCCACCTTCCCCTGGTCCGTGGAAAAATTGTCTTTCATGAAACCAGTCCCTGGGACCAAAAAATTGGAGACTGCTGCTTTAGGGGAAATGGTTGTGCTTCCTAGCAGACAACTGCGGTAAATAATGAGTTCTAAGGAAAACCCAGATAGGAACTTCTAAGGAGGGAGGAGGAGGCAAAGAGCAGAGTGTAGCAGTAATGGAAAGTGTTTGTGTAACCCTCCAGACCCTCTTCCCCGACACACACTGAGGTTTCTCTTTCATCACTGATTTAGCCTCCTTTTCCCTTTCAACCACCGACCACTCAATTCTTTGAGGGAAAATTAACATTCATTATGCAATTTATCTCTCTCCTTTTAATCCAGAGTGTCTGTCTCCAAGGTCCCTACTCAATAATTAATGTTTGTTCTCGTTTCCCATTCTCCAGAGCATCTATTCTTGAACTGTAGGGTCAACAATTAACACTAATTATGGCTTTTTCTCTCTCCAGTGTTGGTTCTCAGAATCCCAAGCTGCCTGCTCAGCCCAAGTTACCGGCGTGCACGTGGCCACTTGTGTGCACGCCGAGATGGAAGGGCACCGAGGGGCAGGCTTTTCCAAGCCCCACCGCGGCTTAGCAAATGCTAAAACCCAAACATCCTTTTCTGGCAACCTCTCTAGTCTATTTGTTATCAGTAATGAGACAATGAAGAAAAACAAATAAATAAATAGAACTATTAGGAAATGAGTTCGAAATCGTTTCCAGCTTGAATGTTCTAGGATTCCCTGTGACTTTTTCTTCCCTCTTGCTATCTCCTTGATACTGCACACCCCCCAATCCCTCCTCTCACACACACACAAAATTTCCCCTTAAAAACCATTCTTCTGGCCGGGCGAGGTGGCTCACACCTATAATCTGGGCACTTTGGGAGGCTGAGGCAGGAGGCTTGCTTGAGCCTGCAGTGAGCTATGATGACACCACTGCACTCTAGGTAGCCCGGGTGACAGAGAGAGACCCTGCCTCAAAAAAAAACGTTCTTCCTTCATTTAGGTCCCACCCAACTGACCTCTTTGTTATCTATTGCCTCTCCCTTAACTGTCCTTTTCAGGTCTACCAGCCTAATTCTCATCAGCCATCAAAACAGCATTGTTTTAACTAGTTTTCATTTTGATTGACAAGAACAGCTAGGAGAATAATTCTCACCCCAGGTGACTCTAACAGATCGCAAAAAAAAAATTCAACAAGAGCTGTGAAAAAGCCTGTCTGTCTTTTTGGCTGGAATCAGATGGGCTAGAATCCCTCCTGTCTCCCTGGTCCAACCCTCGTATCTGTGCTGCAGCTGGAGAGGAGTTCCTCATGCTTGTCTGGCGTCCCCAAGGCTGCATGCACGGAGGCACATCTGCTGTTCAAATCTGGGCATCTCCTCGCAGCACGTCCAACATTAACTGTTTCACGCTCTTGCTCTGTCAAAGTTCTCCTCTCAGAATCTTAGCATCCTGGACCCTGCAGGGTTTCACCTTTAAACGTCTTGGATAAAAACATTATCTTCTTCAATGCTTTTTAAAGCCTAGATATGCCTTCTCTCCAGAATAGCATCTATGGACTTTCAAAACCATCCAATTCATTTTGGGGCTTAAGCATCAAGGCCTCTACTTCATGTTTTTCCCTGTACTGGGGTAAGAAAAGTAGATTTTTTTCAAGACTTTTTCACACTCTCAGGTAAAATCACTTATTGTTTTTCAGCCTATGAATCTGTCAATTCAAATAGCAGCCATGAAGTAGAAGGGTCCAGCATTCAGCATCTCCTAAAAGGTGAGCTTTTTCCCTAAAAAGTTACCTCTACTTCTCTATGTCATGTGACTCATGAACACATTATTTCATATCTAGGCCTCCAGAAACACACATTACTCCCCCAAATATATCAATAAGTAGGAAAGAGGAGTTACTTCTTGGAAAGCCTGAAAAACGTGGTACTCTCATGAGTTACTCATAGGAGGGCAGCCCTGTGGTCTGAGTGTAAATATTAGAAAAGTCAGGTTTAACCAAATGCTTGTTCTTAGCTAGCCCAGGGAAGGACAGTTTTCAGGGATGTCCTGTGGTTTCACAGGTTACACACTGCACAGTTCCCATGATAATGAGGTGGACACTGCTCCTTAGGGTTGTGCACAGCTCAGCCTGCACAATCACAAGCTAGGAACCTCTCTGGAGAAGACTCAGCTTTATATTTTAAATGGAGGACTGAGGCCTGTTCTGCCTCTTCCAAGATTCCTTTTATATTTCAGTTCCCCTGTGGAGAGATCTGCAAATACTGGGAGTGTAAGTTGACTTTGGAGTTCATCCTCCACCCACAGTCAAGGTTGCTTCTACTGCAGACCAGAGGGAAAGGATGATTACCTAGAGATTTTCTCCCTCTCCTAAAAATAGTCTTTGATTAACAGAGAAATGTGTGTGGTCTTCCTTGCTGCTTATTTTGGGGCAGGCAGCAATGAATCCTTCATGAAGAACCTGCTGTAGAAACAGGAAGCAACACCACATATCAAGGGCTAGAGCCAGAGCTGGGTGGAGAGAACTGTTTTTGCCAGAGATTGCAAAACTAGGAGAAAAGACACAATCATATCCTTGCCAATCTCAAAATCTGGAAGCAGAGAAACACCTGGGAGGCTGGCATTCTACATTTACTCCCTTGCCATCTTCCTTAGGTGACATTCTGACCATGGTGGGAAGAGTTTCAGGGTCAGTTCTGCTCATTCTCACCCTTGGTTAGAACTGAGCCAGAGCAGCTTTTAAATAGGAGCCCTCCAGTGAAGATGATGATGATAATGATGATGGTGGTGGTGGTGGTGACAGCTACCATTATTCTATATCTCTGATATGCCAAGCACCGTCCTGAGTGCTTTATATTCATTATTTCTCTTCATTCCCACAGCAATGATATGCAATAAATCCTATTATTATCTTCATTTTTCACGTAGGATAATGTGGCACAGAGAGATTCAGTGACTTCCCTAAGGTCACACAAAGTAGTGAAGCTAGAATTTGAGCCCTAGAAGCTTGCATTTTTACCACTATGCATGGTTAGTAGTGGTATCACTCCAAACAGGCACGTTCCTATCTGATAATTTATGAGGGTTTAGGAATTCCCTGACTTAGTTATGACCCATACAAACACATGGCTTCTGATGAATACCCATTTCTCCCTCCAATTCGTCTTACTCAGCATCAGACACCCTTCTGTGGGTAACACTGAAAATTATTTGCTATTTTTAGAGCTATTATAAGGAGAAGAAGAAACACTGGAAAAAAGCAACAGTTTGCGAGAATCAAACTCTTGAGACAAATTTTCAAGCAATATAGGCCTGCTATAGGGTAGTTCCCCAGACCAAAATATTCTTCCAAATATAGCCTAAAATGTTAAATTTCACTTCATTCTACTAAAATCTCACCAATAAAAGATTTGCTTTGGATTTAAAAAATCCTTTTAAAGTACTGATGCTTCTGAGAAGGTAATAGTCTGTCACACTCTAGCAAAATTTATTTAATCAGATAGCTGCTTCTTGCAAACTAGCTGAGAACAGCTGCTCTGAGGAATTAAACATTCTCGCAGGGGTGGAAAAGAGGTGAGTAATTTGGAAGTAGAGTTTTAAGGGTTGAAACATGCCTGATTGGTGGGGCGCCCCAGAGGGCTTGGATGAACAGAGGAACATTAGCTATATGGAGAAGGGGGCACTAGGAGAAAAGTACAGAAAGGGACATTATGGGGTGCCAAAGGCAAACTGCCTATTGCAGAAAGGCCCCTTGGCAAGCTCTAGATCCAGGAAAGGGAAAGAAAACTTTGATTCCTTCTCCTCTCTATTCCTAGTAACTAAAAGACCTTGGACTAACGCAACTCTTACTTCCAAGCTTTAGAACGTGCTGTTCCCTCTGCCTGGAGCACAATTTCTCATCTCCTCCTATCCGACATTTTTTTAACTGTTGTAAAATACACATAACATAAAATTTGCCATCTGAACCATTTTCAAGTGTACAGTTCAGTAGCATTAAGTACATTCACGTTGTTGTTCAACCAATCACGAGAACTCTTTTCCATCTTGCAAAACTGAAACTTTGTACGCTTTAAACAATTCCCCCTTCTCCCCTCCCCTAGCAACCACCATTCTACTTTCTGTTATCCCCGATTTTTACCCCTAGTCCTGGTTACCTCCTACTAATCTTTCAGTTATCAATTTAGTTCTCAAGCTGACCTCCTCTGAATGGTGGCTTTCCTGCTGCCTCCTCCCCACACTGGCCACCCCTCCCCCTCCCCCATGCCTGAAGAATGGGTGACAGGCCCCCTCCACGTGCACACATTGCACCTACACTTACCCCCGCACAGCATCTCTCTCACAGTATTGTCTACCTACTAGACTCTTCTCTCCTTCAGACCGCAAGCTATTTAGAGGAAGGGGCCCGCTAGCACCCCCAGTACCTGCTGCTAACACACACCTACTGTCTATGTTTCATAATTATTTGATGAGTGAAAGAGTTCAGCCACCATATGGGTTAAGCAAACTTTTTGATTTTCCAAGTTGATCTGAGGGCCTAATCACCATGCAAAACATAACCTCTACAGGAAAACGCATTCCAGTGATTGCCCATAAGCGTAGCGTGCCTCTTTCAGGACTTAGAACCTTATTTGTTCCCTTGATTCTTTAACAAAACATCCTTAAATCTTCTTGTGTTTAATATTCCCCATTTGTTGTTAAGAAAATGGATATAACATTACTGTGAAAACACCTGCTACCGCCTGGAATTGAGTTCAAAGAGCAATTTAAAATATCTATTTATTGGAATCACTTATAGAGCTTTCACAACTTTTTGGTTTCTTTTTGGTCATTTGGCTTTAGTGAATATTTTCAGATAAAAATGATGGGATGCTAAAAAATTGTATAGATGGTGGACTTTGGATGTTTTGAGACTTGAAGGTCAGTTTTAACTATTTGAAATGACCTCAAAAGTCAGGGACACATACAACTTGTCATTTTACAGAGGAATTAAGTCAAGTCATAGACATCGCAAGGCTGGGAGACAGGAGACCATCACTAAGCTGGTGAGTGAGCCTGGCCAGCCTCTCAGCACCCACATCTCAGTACTGTGGTCCATATTCATTGTAACATCTGCAACAGCTCTTGTGCAGTTACTTTTTGAACAGAAGAACATTAATTTTATATATACATACATATATATATTTTTTTAATGGCCTAAAAGAAGGCTGACTGCAACTGCTGGGACAAGTGATAGAAGTAAGAGAAAGTGAGGTGGTCTAACAACTTGATGATTCTCTGCCAAAAATGTTGAATAAATCACTCTAGTCCTTTATTTATAGACTCATTTAGAGTTTGAATAACTCCCCCTCTTTTTTTCAATTCTACTGCAGTTTTATTGGGGATATGGTATACACTAGGGGTATTCACAAATCTAAGGATTCTTGAAATTCTCAGGATGCGTCCCTCCCAAGTAGCTCAGATCTGCTGCTCACTTAATGCACAGTGTGCATGAAGGATTAGGGCCTTGCCCGAGCAGTGAAGTAGCACTTGGCACAGTGCATTTTAAGGCAGGTATGGATTTCAAGATTTTGTGTGTGCTTGTATGTGTGAGTTATATTTCTCAACCTATAATAAAGTTTCAAATACTGATTTTTCTTCTGTCAAAAAAATCATAGTTCATTAACCAATAATTCATAAATACCATTTTCTATTGCACCATGCTTCAGACATTTGTGTTATCTTCTCATCAAAACAGCTACAAAAACGCATGAGGCTTTCCTTAAGGATTTCTTTCCTCCTAGTTTCTCTTGCTTCTTTCACACATCTTGTAGCCTAAGGATTTTGAGGTTGTCTCAGCTTCCTCACAATTCCTCCTTTGAAAGTTAACGTAGACGGCATCAGAACATGTTCAACAGAAAGAATCAGTGAGTCTGTTTCACAAAGCACAAAGAGATTGCTCATTCACTCATTCAGCAAACACGAATTGACCATCTACTAGTGATGAATACTATGCTAGGCACAAGAACATAGCTGAGAGGTAAAGTCTATGCCTTAAAGCAGTCCACAGTGGTGGCATGTGTTGAGAGCTAGGAGTGAGTACAGACTGACTCAGCCTGGAGGTCGAGAAGGCTGTTGGAAGGAGAGGACACATCGCTTTTCTAAGGATATACGCAGGAACTAGTCAAGTGGTAAAGAAAGGATGCTGTGGCATATGAAGGTTGGAGCACATGGCATCATGGGAGAAATGTAAGCAACTTGTAATGACCTGGGCCCCAGGGTACACACACGAGAGGGAGTGGTGGGAAATGCAGCTCATGGAGTAGGCAGGAGGCAGATCATGAAGAGCCAGAGGCAGCAACTAAGGAATTTATCCCAGCAGCAGTGGGATTCTGCTTACATAGGAATTAACATAACCAGATTTTTAGTTTAAATAAATGACTCTCCCAGCTATGCAGAGAATGGATTGGAGGAGGTGAGACTAGAGGCTAGGACACACTAGATACCTATATTTGTCTGAGACCAAATGACCAGAAACAATATTTTCTGGAGAATTCAGACTACCACATGAATTGAATTGACTGGCTGCTTTGTATATAGATCCTCCTTCTGCCTCTTGTTTGAATTCCTTTCCTCCACTGTCTTCCACCACAGGTATCATTATTAATCTTGCAATGTATCTTAATTGGAGGGTTTCTCATGTAGTTGATATTTGTTGCTACTCAACTCCAATTTAAATTCTATCATCTAGCTTGGCTTCCATTTTGGGCTTGGAAAACTGCCATGTACCTTTGGACTTCTCCATAAAAAATAATTTATGAGATTTTGAAAGAAGTTGATGTTCCCAAAGCTAAAGCCAGACCCTTGAGACTTAGCTAGCCTTAGTCTAAGAAGATATATGTAAATTAGCTAGCCTTAGTCTAAGAAGATATAAGTAAATAAAAGGACTGTTATTCCAAATTGGAAGAAATGCCTCACATTTACTAGGCACTTCCATATTTAAATTCAGACTGACTCATATTTTCTAGATCTGTCTACATAACTCCTTAACTCCCAGAGGTATTGTCTTTAGCCTGGAGACTTGCTCAGGTCTCCAGCATCTAGTTGATAACACCCATCTCACCCTCCTCTGCATCCTAGAAGATTTAAAGCAAAAAATGTGTAGCATAAACAAGGTCTTAAATCTTGTCCCAAGAATTTGATAATGACAATACCAAAAGGACGTCTTGGGTTTTGGTCTCCTGCCTTAAATAAGCAGACTCGAAATTTATTATAACACTACAAACACTCTATAGGTCATAGGCGTCTTGAGTCACATCATATAAAATAAAATATTTTTAGATATTCTTAAGGAAAGTTCAAGACCAAAATTACCCTTCCTTTTATGGTTAAGTTTATACTGGGAACAATTTTTTAAAAAATAATCTGGAATTTGCATTTGCATTTTCCATTTATGACCAAAACTACAAAACCATGATGCTACTAAGGCTGACTTTTCAGACTTTCTTCCACTGGTTTCTGCTGGGACCAGCAAGTCCATGTGCAAAGCTGTGAGAAGGCAAAGGAGCTTTCTGAGATGTCTGGCTATGGATATACCCCCTTCCCAGTGATGAACTACTGCAAGTTATGGGGGAAGTTCTACGACAGCATAGTAGCCATCAAAGGGTGCTCATGCCTCAGAGATGGTATATGCAGGGAAAAACCCTAAACAGATTTAAAGAGGCTCCTGCCAGCACCTCTAACAGCTGTTGCCCTGTAACCACTGACTATTTGGCCACTTTAGAGCCTGCAGGTCTGATGTTCTTTCCTGAACCCTGACACACATCTAGGAAGGGGCCAGGTGGCCCACCTGGCCTAATGAGGCGACTCTTTGGAGTTAGATTTCTATTCTGACACCAGATGGGGCCTGCCAGAGGGTCCCATACCAAGGGAAATAAGTATTCTGAAACAATAGGAATAAATATGACTATGTTTCATTTTTATTTAAAACAATGAACAAAAACAACTTGGGAATTAAACATAGTTAACCAGATTTCAATAGTAGGAAATGCTAAGGGGCCATGTTCTACGCTAGAATCAGATGCCCCTTCCTGCTTTTCAAGTTTTGAGTGTTTGATGAAGGATCCCATGATTTGAAGAAGGCATAAGAGGTTTGGGATGAGACCCCATCTAGTAAGGGTCATCTCTAAAACTGCCTGATTATCTGGTGGGAATGCTATCTCCTCACTAAAAGCCTGTGGTAGATTAATGCTAGCATTTGAAAATCTGCTTGGGCCTGATGGTGGGCAGCCAGGAAAGGAATGTGTTTTCTGTTTATCTCTTTAGTGGCAGAAATGTTCATCACATAAAGACAGTGAGCTTCCAGTTTCAGGCATGCCTGGAAGTTGTGTACTCTGTAGTCTGTGAACATGAACACCAGCTCCTGAAAGAGAAAAAGAACTGGGCCCTGTGTTCACAGCCAGTTGCCTAGATTGGTAGATGGGTTAGTCAGTTTCTTTGACTTGATAATGGGGGTAGATCTTGCCCCATTGTTCCCAAAGGAAGTTTAACCACCCCCATTGCTTTATCTCCCAGGAATGCAGTTTGAGTTGTGTCTCTTCCTTGACAGCTGGGACCTCAGTAAATTACCAAGGTCTTGACCCAAGAGATGAAGAAGTCCTAAGTGATTTTTCAGTCTCCTATCTAAAAATGTGTTTACATTTCTTGAACTCTGGCTGACTGATTCATTCTCCTGGTGTTGCAAGAACTTTCTTTATGCATTAGAATTTGTAAGTTTCATTTCTAAGAGACCCACGGTTTCTTCCAAGCCACAGTGAAGTGAACCTCATCGCAACACAACTCTGCTGGAATGGATTTGTCCAGAGGATGGCTCATGGCCAAGCAGCTGTGATGTGGCAAGCTCAACTAAGGCTAACAGGAGGCAGTGTGATGTGGAGGGAAACGTACAAGACACTAAGTCAGGACATCTGGGTTCTGGTTCCTGGTTTTGCACTATTCAAAGGTATGGCCTTGAGCCAACCGAAAGAAAACACTCTCTGGGCATTAAGTTTCCCCCAAGCTGATTTAAATAAGATATGTTTTAAATCTGTGCAGAAGCCATTTTCAAACAAGACAGAAGAGGACAGTTGAGAAACAACAGAAAAAGGAAGGTCAGCCCACAAGGAATGAGCAGAGGCTTCAGGTCAAAAAGACAAAGATACAGAGTCACATAAGGCCATAGCCTCTTAAAAGAGCTACTTATGAGTACCAAGTATGGAAAGAACTTTTTGTTGGACACTGGTGCCACAGAGGAGACTAAAATCCTTGTCAGTAGAGCCATGTGCTTAGCTAAATCTGTTCCTCAAATAAACATTCCTTTATAAACATTAAATTTACTTTCTTAGGAGAAAAAAAGAAAAACAAAATAAATCCTATCCTTTTGCATCATGGAGTTTTAGAGTCAGGCAGTCTTGGATGCAAATCCTTACTCAAAACCTCACTAGTGGTACAATCTTGGGTGAGTTACCCTACCTTTCATGCATCGGCTTCCACACCTGTAAAGAACAATGACAATGCCAACCACAGAGGAGGGTCATGGGGGTTACACCAACACCATATCCATGGCAGAGTGGCACCTGCTTCATGGCAAGCTTCCATTAGTCCCCTCACATCAGCCTCACTTTGGCCTCTGCCTTTGTTTGCTTTGTGTTTCCACCTCTCCTATTGCCCCTCCACACTGTGAGGGAAGTCTCTGTTCTATGTGGAAAGCTGAGAAGCATTTTCCTACTTCAGTGAAATGAGATCATACAAAATTTATATTCAACAGCATCAGCAGATTTTTTTCCCATCAATATTTCCTTTTTAATTTCAGCTTTATCTGAATTTTAATAGCACAAAGAATTTGCTTTTGTTCTTTTAAAGAGCAACCAAAATAAGAAAAATGTAAATTTGAACATAAGATTTTAGCACCACATTTAATATGGAGTTTAGACTATGCCTGTAGAGGTTATGGGTATTATGTGGTGAGTAAATATGAATGCCATGGGGGTATATGTGTTTATAATCTTACATACATATGAACTAGGTGTGTATGTGTACAGTATATATTATATCAAAAGTCATGAGACCCAGATCTGACAACCTTGATCCTTTTTCTCTGATTTTCACCATAGCAAACACTGAATCCAGAACCAACCTTCACATGAATCTTCATGAAACCTCACCTTTGACCCAAACAACAGAGAAGCAGGTATAGTACTGACTCTAAAGGAGCATGATACTGGGAGGCAAGATGCCTAGGTTCTTGTCTCAGCTTGCTGTGTGACCCTAGGTGAGACTCTTCACCTCTCTGGGACTCATTTGCCTAATTAGTAAAATGATGCAAGTAGACTATAAAATCACAAAGGTTCCTTTACAATTAGATTTGGAATGTCTTAACTCAACTTGTACTGAATTGCCTGGCTCTTTGCATGTGTGAATAAGATGAAGAGGCCTTTCCCTGATTTCTACAAAGTCAGAAAGGGAATACAGAAATACAGAAAGGTACCATCAATTGAGGCAGTAAGGCACTAAATTTTCATTCCTAATAAAGAGAAAAAAATAGCAATCAAGAAAAAAAAATACCAGGATAAATGTGAAGAAAGGAGGACAATACTTCATCTGCATAGGTTAGGAATATCTGTTAAAGGTTCAGGGACATATGTTCACAAATATTTATAAGTTTGTTCCTTATAGCTTTGTTCCTTGAAGCTTTGAGGCCAGGACTGTCTTCAGATTCTCTCTAGAGAGATGACTCAGGGGAATTCCCAGAGCTCAATCCAAGGTCTGAGAGAACCTGAGGCAGAAACAGCATACACAGCTCCAGGGGACTCTCAGGTCTTTCCCTGTGACAGCCTCCGGGGCCATGATCTTTATTTCTCCCTTATCTCCAACTTCCTGAGACAGCCTGGCTTTCTCCTCTCCCTTGCACTCATTAAAAATAACAATAATAGAAATGGGTTTTTCATCTGTGTGCCTGAGCTGGGTTCCGAGGTAGGACCTGAACTCTCACTGTGACAACCCCAGGCCTGGGTCAGCCCCCACTGAGGAAAAGCCCAGCTGAGCCCTGCCTCCCCTGCTACAGAGGAACCACAGAACTGACATCTGCATGTTTAAAAAAATGCCTATTTTAAAGACCCTTTTATAAGGGATCTAGAGACATTACTTTTTTTGAGAGCATCTGTACTAAGGAAAATGTAATATGGTATATTTTGATAATTTCCACAACTCCAAAGGCCACACAAATAAATGCCTCTCACATGCCCTAAACACACTCCAAACTCACACAGCCCTGTGGCTGTATTTCAGGAGGCCCAATATCACCTGCGATAAAAGAGTGGCTCAGCACGTCAAATTAAATCCTAGAGTGAATCATTAACTTTGCAGCCAGAAAGAGGAGCACCAGACCGAGGGTCCTAACCTCCAATCCTGGGTGTCCTCCGTAAGGCTGTGGCAAGTCAGCTCACTCTGAGAACTTCAGGTGCCTCCTCTGTGGAATGACTGGGCTGTTCCCACCAGCTGGTTTGTTCAAGTCACTGTAGTCTTAATTCCTTTAGAAGTAGCACTGGAAAGAAAAGCCATTTGAGGAAAAGTCTAGGGTGCCCCACCGGCCCCCAAACACAGAGAAAACGGGGTGGAGGGTAGGGTGTCTTCCTCACCCCCCTCCCTTACTTCTTGAGGCTAATGGCCCTTTATTAGAATAATCACTGAGTTCAATTTTAACCACTTCCTCAACCTACTCGATGTAAATGACTAATTTCATGTTTACTAGAAAGCATCTGGAAAGGATTTAGAAACAAATTTCTGCCCAGAGGATTTCAGTTACCTGCCTTGATGGGCCACTGGCAAATCCAGTGGATTCCTTCCACTGCCGCCTTGCCCACTCAAGCAGGCGAGGGTGTCCCACAAAATTGATCTTTATCAGCTTCGGCAGTTTCTGTTCTTCCTTCCTTTCCATTAACTCCCCACTGACTCACCCCCTCCCTGCCTTCCTGGGGGTCTGACCATATTAGGCATTCGGTCACATAAAATACTTTTACTTTTTTAATCACAGTGCTAGCGGGGGGTGGGGGAGAGAATCCCAAAGGTGGAAACGATTTTGGTATCACCACCCTTTAAAGAGAAGTTACATACCTAGATTTGGAAAACAATTTCTGAACGTGTGGGCAGGAGAGAAAGCCAGCCCCGGCTTGGCAGACGTGCCGGCCCCCGAGGCTGCCTGCGGGCGCCCCCTGCCGGCGGGACTGGAAAAGCTCGGCTCCGGGTCCGCGCGGCTGCAGGAGCGGCGGCTGGAGCGGGGGCAGGGCGGGCCGGGCGCCGCCGCCTCGGGTGCGCGCGGGGAGGACGCAAACGGCGACTAGAGCACCCGAGGATCCGGGCCCTGGCGCGGTGAACCCATCAAAAGAAACGAGAGTAGCCGCCGACATCGGCAACTTCCTAGGAGTCGGAAGAGGGGGTGAAGTCAGGGAGAAAGAGGGGGAAGAAAACTACACGGGGAAATGCGGAGATGAAAAGACCAATGAAAAAAGAAAAAGGAGACAAGCAGACATGTTTCAACTCCAAGCTCCCATTTCCTCTTTCAAATGAACTGCTTCCCCACTGTGAACAGAATCAAGTATTTATGAAGGCATTTTTTGCATATTAATAGCTACATATGGAGCATTGCCAGTTCTGAAGTCCTAAAGGTACGGTGCCCTTTTTTAATGCAGGTCTTTCAAACTCCTCACAGAATTTGGTATTCTCCTTCAGATTTATTTCCTTCCTGCCTCGTGGGCTCCTCCTAAGGCCCTTCATTTGATTAAGGGAAATTAGTTTCTGGAATACCTTCAGAGACCGAGTATTGCTCTTCCTTTGGTAGGTCGCAGACATCAATCACCGGAGACGCTTTTCCGCTCCCCCAGGCCCTCTCTGTGGAGGGGCCTCAGGTTGGGTGAGGTGACCAGTACCTAAAAAGAGTATTAAATTGTAAATGAAAATTCCAGGAGGAGACATTAACTTATCTACACAGTGGTGGGAGAAAGTAAAACTTTTTAAAAGGTAAAATAATTTTATTAACTTGAACATTACTATCCATACTCAGTAAAGATTACCTCCAATTAAAACAAAATTGAGAACCAGCTTCAAAAGACAATTCGTATCAAAAAAAAAACAGTAATGGAAAACAAATATGGAGTCCGAAGCAGTGGCTCATGCCTAAAATCCTAGCACTTTGGGAGGCCAAGGTGGTAGGATTGCTTGAGGCCAGGAGTTGGAGACCAGCCTGGGTAACATGATGAGACCCGTTTCTACAAAAAAGTGGAAAAAAAAAAAAAAAATGGTGCCACCTGCCTGTAGTCCCAGCTACTCAGGAGGCTGAGATGGGAGGATCTCTTGAGCCCCGGAGCTGGAGGTTATGGTGAGCTATGATCGCACCACTGCACTCCAGCCTGGCCAACAGAGCGGGACCCCATCTCTTAAAAAGAAAAAAGAAAAAAGACAAGAAAGAAAGAAAAGAAAATGAATAGGGAAAAAATATTCATCCTGAGTAGCAATTTAAATGTGTATTGAGGCAAACTAGAGGTGCCATTTTATATTTGAGATTTGTGCCTCCTCCCACTTTTTTTAATGGTATACACCCAGTGAGATCAAGGCTTTGGTAAAATTGGTACACTTACACACTTCTGGTGGATTTTAATTTGGTTCAATTCATTGTAAAGCAAATGAAACATGAAAAAGTACTCATACCCATTGATTCAGTATTTCTGACTTCTAGGAATTTATCCTAAGGAAATAATTCAACAGAAAAAAAGTCAGTGAAGATGTCCATCGCAGCATAACCTATAATAAAGATTGGAAACAGCCTAAGAGACTAACATCAGAAAATTCAGAAAAAATAACTAAATTATGATATATCTCTCTCAGTGAGGGGTTTAATTCAGGCATTAAAAAAGAATGATTGTTCATTCTAGAAACTGATTTAATACTGATGGTTTAACACAGGGTTTCTCAACCTTAACACCATTGACATTTTGAGCCAGGTATTGTTATGGGGAGATTTCCTGCTCCTTGTAGAATGTTGAACAGTATCCCTGGCTATTCCCCACAGGTTGATGTCAGTAGTACAACCTCCCCAGTTGTGACCATCAAAAATATTCCAGATCTTGATAAATGTCCCCTGGGAGTAAAATCACCCCCAGTTGAGAACCACTGGTTTAATATTCTAAAAGTGGAAATCAAAATGATGTCAACTATAACTGCAAGTATGTAAAAAAAAAAAAAAAGTACCTATAAGGAAAAAACTTGCAAATAATGCATGAAAAAAGTGTAGTCATGCTAACTTGGAATTAGGGATATGTTACGTTGAGTATTTTGTTTTTAATTTGTTTTCTGGATTTTTTTTTTTTTTTTTTTTACATTTTGACTTTTATCAAATTCTTCCTATAAGAAGGAAAGAGGGATCATAAGAAGAGCTGGTTTTATTCAAGTCTAGCTTAAAATGTTCTAGGACTCATAGTATACCACAAGTGTATAGCAAGATCAACAGGGGTCAACACCATAGCACCATTATTTTTTAACTATTGTTAGTAAAAAATAGATAACATTAATTAGGTTTTTATTGGATTATTGAATAGAGCAATCAGAATTCTTCTTTTAAGTACCTCAGCTCCTTTTTGGCATTTTATCCCTCTGACTCTAAACTTTGGAGGGCAATGAATTCGTCTCTTTTTCTGAAAAATTGAATCCCAAAGTATGAAACTCTGGTCCATCTAGATCCACCTATGTAAGTTTGAGACAAGATGAGCCCTGAGCCCACTGGTTTATAGAGCTGTGAGGGCAGAGAGGTTGTCAGTGAAGAGCATCTAAGTGTAAGCTCAACCTTAATTAGGCTTCCCAAGAATCATTGCATTTCTTTGTCTAAAATAAGAAAGAAAGCATCTCACCAGTTTTCACATTGTCAGTTTTCTCCCTTTGTTTAAGCTATGTCCAAGTTAGGAAGAGCAAACATCCTTTCTCACATGCCTTATCTTGGGTTTTGTTTTGTTGCTTTGTGAGGATTAGAACTTTTGGTAGTGTCCTAAAAATCCTGTTATACTGGACTTTTGTCCCTTTTTTCCATTTCACAAAGTGACTTCTATTTCAACCTATATTATCTCGAGTTCAGGTTTCATGAGTTTACAACTGTAAATTCATATTTGATCTTAAGTGTCCTAAATTTACCTCTTTTGGATTTCAAAGAGTAGCCTGTAATTCTAGCACCCTTAGGTTTAAACCTATGTTTACCCCATCTGTTTCCTCAGTGGTTTCACAGATGGTGTTCATATTCCCTGTCAGCTTTTCTCTTTCAGGGAAGAAAAAAAAAAAAAAACCCACCTGTAGACATGCAATGTTTCATACAAGGGTACAGAGGTAACCTTTTATTTCACTGTCTTTCTAAGCCACACCATGATCTGCCTTCTGTTTAACTTTTTGGCTGTTATCTGAAAAAATTGATTTTCTAAAGACAGATTTTTCTTTTTTGTTATTCTATTTACCTTTGTATACCTTGTGTCTAACACAGTTCCTGGCACTCGGTAGCCACTCAAAAAAAATCGACGAATAAATCTTTCATTAAAATTAAGGTGTATGTCCTTGATAGAGAAAGATTCAGAGGTTGCACTTGTTTTATTTTTAGCGATAATGATATGGAAGTTCAGCTGACATTTCTCCAACAACTCCCACAATCTCTGGATACTTCCTGCTATTGGTTGCCATGATTTGGAGTTTCCGTCTCTGGAAAAGCTCTGGGTCGTGGGTGAACTTGGAGATGTCACTAGGCATCCTTCTTGGAGAGCTTTGTGAAGCTGATAAGTAAGATTGGTCCTAGCACTGATGCCTAGGAGAATTAACTTTCCACATTTCCCCATCCAGAGAAGTGCTCTTCACTCCCCACTCTTCCTTTGTCTGTCATTCCTAAAGTTAGCTCTTTTTTCCAAGACACAACATTTCATCTAGTTCCATGCTTGTGCTCACTCTCCCTTCTCCTTCTCCCCCTCCCTCCCTCTGATTTTGTAAATAGCTTTGGATGTGGAACTTGATTCAAAGGCTTTTTGAAGATCTAAGCAAACTTCATCTTCTGGTTCAACCTTACCCACAGGATTAGTTCGTCTGCCCCAAAATGCCCTAGACGATTTAAGGATAATTTCCTGAGAGGGGTTTGTTTTTAATTACAAAATCAAGGCTTTTATTTGTTGAATTTTCACTGCAACTATCATTTATCCCAATAAGTCTGTATTTATTGATCTGTTTTATGCTAGAAACACATAATACCAGCCTAGTTAATTCCTTTTTCTTTTTATTATGGAAAATTTCAATCATATGTACAAGTAGAGAGAATAGTATAATGAACCTCCATGTACCTATCACAAGCTTTAACAATTATCTCCCCATTATCTTGAGAGAGTCTTTTTAAAAAGTACTAACAACCAGTGTTTTTGAGGCTTTACTATGGCCCGGATTTAGGTTTATCTCCCTTCATCCTTACAACATCCCTATGAGGTTGGTACAGTTACTATCCCCATTTCACAGATGAGGAAATAGATGTCAGGACCAACAGAGCCCCATTCACACAAGACCTGCATTTGCAAAGAGGCCGAGTGGTTTGAGAATCCAGTGAAGCTGTGTTTAGATCCACCTCTTCCTTACTGGCTGTATGGTTCTAGGCAGATTATTTAAACTCTCAGGCTCAATTTCCTCGTTTGTAGAGGGTAATAATATTTCCCTCATGGAATTATGACAAGGATTAGATGAAGCATATATGCAAAGAGATTAGCACAATGCTTGGCACTAGGCAACCCCTAGTAAACTATAATATTAATAGTAATTAGTATTCTATTCCCCTGTCCTCTGCCTTGAAAGCCATTATAAAACAGAACTTGGAGCTTGTATGCAATCTAAAGCTTTAGACATGGAAAGGGAGAAGCTTAAAAGCCGGAATAATTTAAAGGAGGACTATGAGTCAATACTAATCATTCTCCCCTCTCCCACCCCCAGCCTCCTACCCAAACACTTCTCTGTCTGTCTCCCAAATACCTCTATGCCATGTGGAGTTTTCATTTTGTTTCACTGCTTAAAATTAGAGATTCCTTTTGTGTTTCTCATATCTCATTGTGAATTTTTTTTTTTTAAAAATTGTTTCCCGCCTATAGCTAAGGGAGCACAGCTAAAGGGCTGGGAGTGGGGGGAGGAGGCAGGGAATTTGAGGGCCAGGAGCATTGTGTCAGCAGGGCCCCAACGCCCACAGCACGTGGCTGTCAGGAAAACCTAGAGGTCAGAGGACATGAGGGTCCAGTGGAGGGGAAGAGGCAGGAAAGTGCGGGGGTGCCCAGGAAAGAAAAGGAAAGGGCATTTTTCTTTCTCTTCTTCCATCTCTCTGTGGTGCCAGCATTACCAGGGCTACTTCAACTCCATAGTCTGGCTAAATTATGGGTTAAATAAACTTTATGGGCCAGTCTGGGAATCAAAGCACCATGGGTAACGTTTTTTTCCTAGTGAAAATCGACTGATTTAAAATGACCTTTTCACAGTTTATAAGTTGAGATTCCCTGTCTGTCGGTTGTCAGAAAAGTCACACCAGACCCAACAAAACAAGGAAATCACACAGTTTTGAGTTAGTAAAGTTGGGAGTTGGAAAGCGCTAGGGAGTTGTTCAGATTTCCCACCCTTCACCCCATCACCTCCCATCTCCCAGTCTAAAATAGGATGTGTCATCTCGCAAACACAGGCAAAGTTCCAGCCTGAATACGGCTAGACACCCCCACACAGAAAAAGCTGGTTTCTACCTCCCTTGGGGCAAAAGAGATCACCATATTGGCTCATTTTTTTTTCCCCTCCAGCTCCTGCTAAGCCAGATAAACAATGATTCTGTTGTGTCAACAAAGCACTTAATTAAACTGAGGACAATATCAATTAGAATTCATGGATAAGATTTACCTCCAGATAATAAAAGACCGGGAATTAAAATGTCCAGAATTTCATTATTCAAAATCTCCTTGAGGAGAACAATGAGGTTAGCCCCATTTCCTAGGTAGGGAAGCTGAGGCACAGAAATATTAATGACTTGGAGAAAGTCCCCAAACAAGCCCCTCACCAAAGCTAAGACTGGAGATGGCAGTCTTTCTCTTCTTAGTCTACTGTTTGCTAGCTGTTGGGCTAATTAGCTAAACACTCAGGAGGATATAAAATCTCCTATAGAGTTGCATGCCACAACCCCAAGCCACAGTGTGGTTCCACCCTCCACAAATGTGCAGAGCAGTCCTCGTGCCTGTCGCCTGGGTTCATCCTGCTCATCCTGGCCACCTAAGGTCCTGGCCCACATTTTATGTTCTAGAAGCAGTTTGGTGCCGGTGAAATGGGCTTAGTGGACAGTTTTAGGAGAGCTCCACAAGTAGGCATGGTGGAGATTGGTAGCTAGAGAAGAGCTTTCTTGTTCCCTTCCTGTCAGGAATTTGGTCTCTGCCCACTTTCAGGTCCATGGTCAAGAAACAACAGGACCCGAGAAGGCCAAACACAGGGAAACCTGCCCGGCCCTTCGCTCCTGGCATGAATGGCCCCTTCCAGGATTTGGTCCCCCCCCAACCCCAGCAGAGGGTGGGAGGAGGGGAAAGCTTACAGTCCCAGCCCTCCTGGCAGTGAGGCAGTGACTAAATCTCTCTGATCTCTTCATCCCCACTGGGACTCAGAGAAGTGGAGGGACAGACTCTCAGCCAAGGAGGGGGCCTGTTGGTGAGAAGGAGAGACTGACTCTTCCTTTGTTTGCTCACTGGAGGGGACAGATGCCCTGTGTGCACACAGTTTTGATGTGATAATTTGATAGACCACATAAGGGCTTCAGCAAAGGCCTCCCCTACCTGCTCTCCATGCAGTAAGATAATGGTGGGGTGTGTCCCCTCCCCAGCACGTTTCAGATCTTGGCTGCAAAGACCCTCCTGCCTTCAG
Source organism: Eulemur rufifrons (assembly GCF_041146395.1). NCBI lineage: Eukaryota > Metazoa > Chordata > Mammalia > Primates > Lemuridae > Eulemur > Eulemur rufifrons. Next base: position 30,571,496 of record NC_090983.1, on the reverse strand, counting down.
CCCAGCATGCCCACAGGTTCCAGGAGATTCTTGGCAGCTTGCTCTCAGGCAGAATGAAGTTGTGAGCTGCGTGGGAGGCAGTTAGACAGCAAGAGTGTTACTGCCTCCTTAATGAGGGACGATAGCTCTTCTTGGAACCATTAAGCCGCAGCTACAAAGATGGGGAACCCCAATTAGAAAGGTGTGGGAGCAATAATAAGAAGGACCTGAGGGACACCTACGGGACAGATCCTTATCTTTGGTGGCTCTGTGGGACCCATGGGTGGAGATGTAGCTGCTTGGGTTTAGAATCTCATCTCCTTCTTAAGGTTAGATGTACCAAGGTCTGTTTGTAGAGCCAACCCATGGTAGTGACCCTTCAAAATACAGAAGTTGAAAGGAGGAGGAAAAATTATTGGAGAGAAGGGTTTCTCCCTGGGTCTGTAACTCAGATATTATAATCCAAAAGTAAGAAAGGAAATGATAAGATATTTATTTAATTTTAACGAATAGCCTCTGTAAGTTTTGCTACATTACATATGCATGTGAGTATATATATTTGTATATAGCCAATAGCTCTTTTTTTTGATAGCTCAACTCAATCACATTGTGTTTACAGCAAGATAATAATCCTGGATTTTCCATGGCTCACTCTGTCAGAGTATAAGATTAGCTCTTGAATTCATTAACAGTCATCTCCTTTTAAATGTCAGATAACTTTTTAAATGCCAAGTACTTACGAAATGCCTTCTGTGCAACTCAAATCAGCTTTACCAAATTAACTCATTAATCTTTATTGTTTCGTTTATGAAAGAGAAAGGCTTCCAGGTGTTTTTAACAGAGCATTAAAATATTAAAGTATTTACAGTACAGCATAAGTGAAAGGATGAGTTTTGATTTTCTGCTAAATGTTTCACCCTTCCATCAGTTTTATAATCATTCCCACCAAAGTGTGCACATAAAAGAAATAAAATAGCTTCCAGCATCTCCTGCTTTCTTCTATTCCTCCATTTTCCTTCCCTTCCATTTAACCTTGTGTTTTCTTCTCCCTCTTACACCTTTAGATACCTTGACTCATGATTACTATTTATTCTCCTATCTTTGTTCTCAACATACCCAAGAGCTACAAGTGTCAGTTTTGATTGCTCTACCACTCAGAAAACAGAGGGCTAGCTCCCAGGGTCAGGATGGAGCCCAGAAGTGTGGGCAGAACAGGCCTAGAAAGGAGGAATTCTACTTTCCTTTTCTTTCTTTCTTTTTTTTTTTTTTTGAGACAGAGTCTCGCTCTGTTACCCGGGCTACAGTGCCGTGGCATCAGCCTAGCTCACACCAGCCTCAAACTCCTGGGCTTAAGAAATTCTTCTGCCTCAGCCTCCCGAGTAGCTGGGACTACAGGCATGCACCACCATGCCCGGCTAATTTTTTCTATATAGATTTTTAGCTGTCCAAATCATTTCTTTCTATTTTTTAGTAGAGACAGGGTCTCGCTCTTGCTCAGGCTGGTCTCGAACTCCTGACCTCGAGCGATCCTCCCGCCTCAGCCTCCAGAGTGCCAGGATTACAGGCATTGAGGCACCGTGCCTGGCCTCTACTTTCCCTTTCAAAGATCCCCTGCCTGGGTTTACCTCCAAACAATCAGACCACAGAGATAGCAGCTACCCAGACTGCTAAAGATAGATCCATCCAGGGCTGGCTCCAACTTGTCATCCAGCTCTCTGCTCAAATGTCACCTCCTCAGAGAAGCCTTCCCTGACCACCCAAGGCAAGTCACCAACCTGTCACCACTGCATTGTCTTCACAGAGTAGTCATGATCTACAATCATCGTGCTTATTTGTGTGCTTGTTTGTATGACACATAATAGGCATTCAATAAATATCAGTTCGATGAATAAATGAAAAACCACCCAAGCACATGACTTTCTTTCCTGGTTTCAAATTCCTGACTCTTCCTCCTCTTATCACTGCCTCCCAGAATCCTCTTTATCTGTTTAATCTTTTCTTTCCTCCCATCTCCCGAGCCCACTTTCACCATCATTTATTTGTCAGAACACTGGAACATAATAAGCAAAAACAGTACTTCACATTCCAGTGGCTACAGAGCCTTCACTGAAAACGTTCCATCAAGCTAGAATTGATGGCCCCTGAACATTAGGGAGATGAGCCATACAGTCAAGAGAATTGTTTTATCAAAAGATTTATAGGTCAAGTGGCTTGGAGGGACTTTTCTCAAAGCCTCTCAACTCCCTCCCCACTCTTCAATCTGAGCCCCACATAAGCCGTTAAAGTAATTCCAGCCGTTGGAACTGGTCTTGACTATACCTTTTGTCCTCCAGCCTAACATGAAACCTTCTCCTGGGGATAATGGAGAAATTTCCCTCAAATCAGTATTGTCTGATTTCTATTATTCCATCCAATGATTCATGCCTGATTGTGGAGGCTAGAAAGTTTGAAATGCTTTTTCTGATTCTAGCTTAGACCAAATGCTTTCATTTGAGCTAGCAATGAGGAAGGACCGTCTCACCCTGAGAAGCTAATCAGATATATGGCTGATGACAAAAAATTGGATATGTATTTGTCCAGAGAAATCTTCATCTGTAGCCACATTTCAAAACAAAGGAAAAGGGTGTGGGTGTTCATTGGAATGATGGCTGCTTATGGGGACCCACCAACTGTTAATTCATCATTGGTGTTTAAAAGAAATATAAATCTTAGGGGCAGGAGAGTTTATGCCTGCCCAGGGAGACGGACTTCTGAGAGTTAGTCTCCTAGAAAATATGGAAATGATCAAATCCACACCCAGGGTGATCTCATGGCACATTAATATATGTGACCCCAGCAAATTGGTCCCCAAAATAATAAATAACTTTTCTCTTTGGGAATGAAGAACCAGTGCTGCACAGAGGACAGGCTTCTGGAGGTCAACACATACTTCTGTCTTCATTGCCACTCCTCGTTTAAACCGCAGTGGGCCATAACACGTATTTTGTCCCCCCCCGCCCCATGTCATTCATTTGTATGTTCATTACTCTTTTGTTCAGCAAATATGTATCAAGTGTGTGTTGGTTTCCAGACCCTGAGCCAGATGCTGCTGTGGCAATGGGAACACGGCAGCTGTGGTTCCTGCCTGCCGGAAGTGTCCAGTCTAGAGGAAGGAGAGATGGCTGCACAGGCCTGAGCAATCACTGTGGGCCATGGTAGGAAGTGCTCGGTGCTCTGGGAGGTCACAGGGCACAGAGGAGCCACCCCTGACAGATGAGGAGGAGCCAGAAGAGGGGAGAGAGCTCCCAGGAGAGGGAAGGGCCCAGGAACTGAAGCGCCAGTGTTGACAGTGGCCCTTTGCACTTGCCCTTCCCACGGTGGGGGAAATACCTCATGCAGATTGCCCCCTGGAACCTTCCCTTGCCCGCTTCAGAGCTTTGCTCAAACATCACTTTCTTGTGGGGCTTTCCTGGACTCCCCTGCTTAAAAATGCAGCCACTACTTCCATACCCAGCTACTCCCTATTTCTGTTCTGTTTTTCTCCATATCACCAATCACCTTCAGACATAACTTAGGCTCCACTTCCTTGCTCATCCTCTCCTCCCTCTCAGCGGAACGGATGTGCCGCAGTCCACGAAGGCGGAGACGCCTCTGCTGCTGCACTGCTGTATCCGCTCTGCCTGGCCTAGAAAAGGCACCCAGTAAGTATTTGTTAAACAACAGAATGAGGCAGGAGAGACAGTCCAGCACCAGGCAAGAAGGGCCTTGTTAACCTTTTAAACCAGTTGTCCTTCATCCGGAGGGCAATGGCCTTTGAAGGTTTTTTTAGTCAGAGGAGTGACGTGGTCCGGTTTGCCTCTTGCAGAGCTCTGCCAGGTTGCGGTGGGGCCCAGGCTGGAGGGCAACGTCAGCTCCAACTTTGTAGTGCTCTGAAACCTGATGCCTTTGCATGTTGAGGTGGCCCAAAGGCTCAGAGAGCCCCCAGGGCCTCCCAACTCCTCTGTTAGCCCATTCTCCTTCCTTCTCTGCTACATTTCTTCAAATCACTCTTCCTAACACATCAAATACACTTTCAGCTTGAAAATAAACTGGAATCTTGCTATAACCACATTTGCTGCAAGGCAAATTTGATAACCATTCACGGAAGTTATAGAAGTATCAAAAATATCTCATTAAAAAAGATGGGCAAGTTCGAGACCAGCCTGAGCAAGAGCGAGACCCCATCGCTACTAAAAGAAAATAGAAAATTAGCTGGACAACTAAAAATATATATATAAAAAATTAGCTGGGCATGGTGGCACATGCCTGCAGTCCCAGCTACTCAGGAGGCTGAGTCAGTAGGATTGCTTGAGCCCAGGAGTTTGAGGTTGCTGTGAGCTAGGCTGACACCATGGCACTCTAGCCTGAGCAACACAGGGAGACTCTGTCTCAAAAAAAAAAAAAGATGGGCAGATGATGATTTCAGCTCTGCCATATGCCAGCTGAATGGCTTTCGGCAAGTTGCTTAACCTGCCAGAGACTCCCAGTTTGCTCATCTGTGAAATGGGAGTCACAGTACTTGCCTCACAGGGTTGTTATGAGGGTTAAATGAAATACTTACAGCCCTGGGACCTAGGAGAGTCCCCTTTCCCACTTCCCCCGGTGTTAATTAATAACCGGTCTCGGGTTATTCTCTCTCTATATAGGTCCCATGTTTCTTCAATGGCAAAAAAATTGTTGTTACTATTATTGTTCCAATGATTAAAAATTGCTTTCTATAAATATTTGGGGATATGGACCAGTGTTTGTTGCACTGTATATCATTCCTATGAAAGTTTGGGCTTTCTGCTTCTCTTCACAGGGACCCCAGCAGTCCTTGGAGGCAGCAGCTCAGAAGACAGGAGAGCCTCAAAGTTGTATAAATAAAAGGCTGATATGTTCAAACGGAAAAGAATTTTACACGCGCAAGCTGCACATCGACATGACGCCGTTCCTGAAGGTGATATCACACTGAGAAGACGAGGGGTTTTATAGACACATACACAGGAATTCCAGTTAATATGCTTCTGCATGGTACAAAAACAGCTTCAGAAGTCCCTCAGAGCTCCTGCATTATCAGAAGGGACAGAAAATAGGCATGTTTGTAGCAGATGAAGAAAGAACAAATTAGGACAGTAATCACAGCTAGCCATCGGGGACAAACCAGTTGGGTGTCTGGTTTGGGTGGTGGGGGACAGGAAACAGAAGAAAGAATAACTTTAAACCACCTCATAAAACAGGTAAATATAATTCATTTTATCTTGACAGCAGCTAAAATACTTGTTACTGTTTTACCGCTATAACTTGGTAGAGTCGATATTCCTACTGTAGAGAAGATTAATTCTTGAGTTAACTATTTAGAAGTCAACTGCAGATTCTCTTCTGGATATCTGGTCTTGTTTTCTGTTTTCTAAGAGTTTATTGATCTCCCAAGCTCAGCTTCATTTTAGTGAAAGGTACTGAGAGTTCCTGTAGTGAGGATGGCATTTGTCCATCTTTGCAATACACCTTCCCACCCCAGCATCTAACACAGCACCTGGCACGTGGAAGGTGCTCATTAAATGCTCCGTGAATTGACCTGTCCTATTCATCCTACAGCCATCTGGTTTAATGTCCTTTTTCCACCCATTCTTTGGACTCCTCAGAGCTTACTGAACTAAAAATAAATGGCCATGGAATCAATCCTTTCATACTACCTTAGAGGATAATATCCCAGGCCCTTGATAAGAAGTGACTCAGAAAGACAGAAAAGGGGAGAAGAGACCAAATACTTGCAGAGTTCATGATGGTGGTGCTATCTAGTGCTGTAGACTGGCAGGGTCTTTGGAGGTCACAAGGTTCACCCTCCTAACTAGCTAATCCAGAGTTCTCAGGTTACACCTTCTCTGGGCTGCCCCAATACCAGTTCTGCACCGTGGGGCTTTGATTGAGAGCCATACATTTGCCCAAAATCTGTCTCTCTCCATGACTGGGATTTGCTTTCCAGGACTTCCTCTGAGATAGGCTCTTCCCCAGTGGTGGCAAGCTGGCCACTAGCTTCTCTTTCCCTGGTCATTACAGAACCGAATACGAACCAACTTGAGTCACTTGTCCATACCCAAATGAAATGTCATTGGCCCACCCTGGAGCCACAGCAACTGAGAATGGAAAGAGGAAAGGTGTCTGACAAAGGAAAATGGGGCATTTAAATGACAAGAAGAGCCAGGCATGGTGGCAGATGCCTGTAGTCCCAGCTACTTGGGAGGCTAAGGCAGGAGGATCACTTGAGGCCAGGAAGTTTAGGCTGTCATGTGCTAAATTCCTGCCTGTGAATAGCCCCTGCATTCCAGCCTGGGCAACAGAGCAAGACCCCTTCTTTATAGAAAAAAAAAAAAAAAAGCTACAAGAAGGGAGAATGATTCTGGGCAGCAACGTGAAAGATGTTTGCTACAGGTATTAAAAAAATATTGCCATACTCCATTAATGATATTAGTGAAACTATCTCTTTCATTCTTAGTAATAGTCTAGTTCTTCCCTTAGGGCTTGAAGAATTATGGTTGATACTTTCTGGGAAGAGATATCATCATCATAATCACTATTCATTCACTTAACCAGTACTTGAGCACCTGCAACCTACCATGCATTTGCTACTTTCTGGGCATTTGGGATTTATCAATGAACAAAACAGGTCAAGATCCCTTCCCTGCTCCAGGACAGGGCCCGCAACAGAAAATAGACGTAATAAACAAGCAAAGTGTCTAGCATGTTCAAAGGTGATAATTGCTAAGGAAATGAGATAAGAATATATTTATGGAATGTCTAAGAACTGCAGGATTCAGAGAGGGGAATTTTACAATAATTGTTTATATATTTAGTGCCTAAGATGCTTTTGTGTTACACTTTTTGGTTCAGCATTTCTGGCACAGCACTGTGGAAGGAAAAGTGTTGTCATCCCTAAGGCCCACGTTCCAGTCCACCCTCCTGGAGACTCACAGAAATAGTAGCTCAGCCTGCTTCCGCAGGACTCACAAAACACACACTTGGCTTTCTGACTCCCAGACCAGTCTTTGCGCAAAAGACTATACCTCCTCTTGGGAATGTTCAGTCTTAACAGCTATCCCTAGATAGACCTTCTCCTTATTGACATGGTAGCTCCCAGATTCTTAGGGACTGCCCTGTAGTGAGACACGGTACAAAGGTGGTGAGTTCAAACAGAGAAAAGCACACAGGCTGTCCTCCACATCTGGAGCTGTACAGAAACCAACTCCTTCTATACATTCATTCATGTACTTCCTGCCTGTCCACAGGGCATTTCATGCATTTTTGCCTGGTGCATGTGGGAAGCATTGCACATTACGTGGGATGAGGGCAGGAGGTAAGAAAGATCAAGGCAGAAAAAGAGAATGGAAAGAGATGCAAATGATCACAATTGTTAACATTACTGGGCACTTATTCTGCACCTGACTTTGTTCTAGGTTTTATACGCATGCACTTATTTAATTCACAAAATGAATTTAAGCAGGTAGAATTATCTCATTTTAGAGATAAGAAAACTAAGGCATTGAGAGGTTAAGTAACTTCCTGGATGTCATATAGCTGGTAAATGGCAGAAACAAGATTCAGAGTTAGGCAGCCCAGCTCCAGTGCCTATGCTCTCAACAGTCCACTGGAAAGCTTCATTGCAGACCCCAGCTGAGCCCCATCCAATCAAAACACTGCCTGTCATGTTAGCTAAGCAGCCAGGTCTCCTCCCTCTAGAAAATTCCATCCCTGTGGACACATTCAGTCCGCTGCAGAAAGATTTTCTGATCCCACAGGACTTTGTCCTTCCCTCCACTCCCACCTGAGTTCCGTGGCACCAGTGTAAAGCTTTCTCTCTCAATAATCATTCAGTTCCCTTCGACCAACATATGTTGAGCATTCTCTGTGCATCAGACACTGTGCTAGGCACTAAGGACACAGAAATGAATCATCTCCATCCTTGCCCTCCCCCTCCCCCAAGGAGCCTAGAATCTAAAAGGAAGAACAACAATGAAACAGTATCAACACAATGTTGAGGCAGAGGCAGGCTCAGGGTGCTGTGGGAGAGACTCATTCATTTCCCATTTATTGTATGTGGAATCCTCCTCAGATTTAAGGACCTCTTTGCAACACAGAAGGCAACACTATTAGCCCATTATATAGGATGATCTGTTTATATCAGGCATAGATTTGGGGAAACATGATTGATCCAGAGTACCTCTGGGTTCCTTTAAAAATTGAGCTGTGTTTGTAAAAAATCTATTCTGTTTTTCAAAAAGAAATGGTAATTGATGAATGAATTAGGATAGCATTTTTTTTTTCAGGAACTTTTTAAATTATCAAGGTTAACTCATGGTAGCGGGGGAGAAAATAGCAATAATGCCTATTAGTGCCAGATACAGAATCGAATATACTTAGACTCCACATTGACATCAAAGAGTACGTATGTTATGCCTGGAAGATCTGAAGAATGAGAAATAAGCTTCCACCTCACAGCCATCACACAGACAGTACACAGTGCCCTCAAATGCAAGGCAGAGGAACCAGCCTGAACGTGGGCACAGAGCCAGATGTGCCTGGAGTTAGAGCAGTCCCCACCTGTTTTGAGGCCGGTCCCAGGCTTCACTCATGTGGACTAGTGTGGATACATCCTACCAAGTGGAGGGTGGCTACCAATGCCACTGAATCTTGCGGTCACATTGGGGAGAAATGGCCTGGATTTCCTTGAATAGAAGCAACAGAGAAATAATATTTGCCTTAAGACATTGCCCAGAGATTGAGTAGGTTGCCTTAGGAGATAAGTTCTGGTCCCTAGAATCATTTAAATGTGCTTTCTTGACCACTTGGCAGGAAAGTGGTAAAGGGATCACAAGCTGGTTTCAAGATTTTATTTTATTTTATTTTATTTATTTTTTGAGACAAGGTCTCTCTTGTTCTGTTGCCTGGGCTAGAGCGCAGTGGCATCATCCTAGCTCAGTGCAGCCTCCAACTGCTAGGCTCAAGTGATCCGCCTGCATTAGCCTCCTGAGTAGCTGGAACTACAGGCATGAACATGCCTGGATTTTCTTTTTCTTTTTTTTTTTTTTTTTTTGGAAGAGATGGGGTCTCACTATTGCCCAGGCTGGTCTTGAACTCCTGGCCTCAAGTGATGCCCTCCCCCAGCCTCCCAAAGTGCTAGGATTATAGGCATGAGCCACCACAGCTGGCCTGATTTCAAGATTTAATGATTCCAGGACACTTGAACAATATTGCCAGGGAAAATATTAAGAACATTGAGTCTATTTCCAAAAGTGTGAAGCTCAGGATTAAATGGAATATTATCTATATTAAAGTGTCAGATAAGTAGTTGGGAAGCCTTGCAGGGCTTCTCTGAGTGACCTTGTAACGCTTTTGAGACTCTGTTTCCTCTTTAACGAAACAGAGATAATAACCCTGGGATTTCCATATCTGCCTCTCAACAGTGAGACGAGAATTACATGAAATAATTTTCAAAGAATGTTCATATCTATTAAGGACTCAATTTGTAAAGTAGAAAGGAACAAGCATCATTGATCCTTGCTAAGAGCCTGGCCCCTCCCATACTGAACCTTATTTAAAGGTTCCTTCCTAGGAACCTTCCTATCACCCTTCCCGGTAAGTGTGCAGATCCTCTCTGTGCAGATGAGGAAACTGAGGCTAGGAGATGATCGGTCACATGGCTGGCAGCAAAGAGAGCTAGGATTCAAAGTGCAAAACCCACAATATTGGATACTGGTGAGGTCTGTCTGTTCTGTTCCTGTGAAGAATTAATTGTACCTCTTTGTTCTGGCTTCAGAACCTGAGGGGGAGCAGAGATTTGATAATATATCTTAATGTTAATAACACAATGTATGTTATGATTTTCATAAGTCAGTTTTCTTTTTAAAAAAATGGGATCTTTTTTAATACACTAGAAAAGTTGTACTACCTTGTAGTTGAAACTTTCAAATGAGATACTGATTTTTTTCCATTATTGAGAAAGTACTGAAATTAGTCATTTATATTTGTATATTATATGGTATGTCACACAGAATTTCCAAATGTATTTTCCCACTTCCTAGTTAAGCCTTTCAGGAACTCTGTACAATATTTGTTACTGCTCCCATTTCACAGATGGAGAAGCTGAGGTTCAGCGATAAGTCATGCAGCCAGCTCAAGGAAGGCTGGAACCCCCTCTTCTGACTCCTGCATCCATGCTCCTCCTCCCTGCACTTCCCTAAGAAGGCCTGTGTGGGCCTGGAAGTACCATGCTTATTTGGGGTGCTGTGCATGAGGACAGAGGGCAGGACTGACAGAAGGTTTTCCAACAACAGAGGAGAACCTAAGATCATTTGTCCAGTGCCTGTGGGCATACAGTGGAAGAAACTGAAGCTCAGGGGTTAAGAAATGCCCATGGTCTGCACAACATGAAGTTTAGGAGTTAGGACTTCAGTGCAAGCAGCCTGACTCCAGGACCTGCACCCCAGCCACTTGGGAAACTGTCTGTCACATGCTGGTTTCAGTGCTGCAGTTTGTATTTACAAAGTGTTTGTGACTCCCTCTCAACCCCCGCCAGTCCTATAATACCACACTGCTGCCAGTGTTCTTTCTAAATATAGCTCAGTTCTATCACTGGTTTGCTTGAAATTATTTACTATGTCCCCGTTAGCCTTCTGGTTGAATTCCCTGCATCAGATATGTATTTCTTTTACAAATAGAAAAATATAACAAATGCAATTTTTTTTAAACTCCAAAATTGCAACATGCAACATCTGGCCTGTGTCTAATTTAAATCATCCACACACTGCCCCCTGCACCAAACTGCCCCCAACCAGCACATGCTCCTTCCTCTGCCTGGAATTGTCCTACCTTCCTTCACTGCAAGATTTAGCACTATGTCTGCTGGTAAACAAAACTTCCCAGCCTAATTTAGCTTCACTTCCCATGAGGCCCGGCAGAAACCTGTCATAATCTGCCACAACATTTATCACACTGCATTGCAAACTGACTTGTCGTTTCTCCACAAGTCAGTGAGCATCCCACAAATAGATCTTTCATCTTTGTGCGCTCAATGCCTAGCACAGCATCTGGCACACAGCAGACACTCAATAAATGTTCATTAGCTGAATGAGCAAAGGAAGAGCAGATGACTTGGCCAGCATACCAGAGCTGGGATTTGAATTTGCAGTCCCTCGGTTGGTTTTGCTCACTCACCAAGTATTATCACCTGTGTTTCCATCACTCAGTTTAGTCATTGCATTTGTAACTATATTAAAAGTGACAGAGCATTTTATTTAGTTTTAGTCTTTTTAACCAAATTTTGAATCTGAAATATACTCAGAAAGTTTAAAAAATTGTAAGTATAAAACAGTGTGTCTTTGAGCTGTTCAGTTTCCTTTCCTGGAACAACCTCTGTTGCTAGTTTCCTACGTGCCCTTCCTGAGATGTAGAATGCATATGTAAACAAGTATAGTTAGATAAACACACAGATAGATAGATATGTTGTGCAAATTTAGCATATTATACACATTGTCCAGTCGTCTTATTTTTTTACTTAGTATATCTTGGAAGTTCTTTCTGTTAATTCATATAGATGCCTTGCTCCTTTTAATGGTTGCATGGTATTCCATTGTATAAACTAACCATAATTCATTTGACTAGTCCCCAATTGATGGGATATTTAGGTTGTTTCCAATCCGTTCAATGAATGAATGACCTTAGGTATAAATTATTTCACATGTGTTCATATATCTAAAAATGATAGCTTTTCTGAGACTTTTCCAAGCAATATACAAATTGAATGGACAGAGTTTCAAATAATCCTAATTTCTTTTTCTGACAAGTATTCACCCAAAGGTTTTTTCCACATCTCTGACTCTCTCTGCTTCCTTCTCCCCGTCTGTGAAATGAGAAGAATATTCCTTGCCCCTGAAGGCTCACAGCTGTATGTTGTTGAGGCTGAAGATTTACTCTTCTTGGCTTTGAAATTCTTCCAAAGGAGGAAGCTTGTTTCTCCCTTTCAATCCAATTTCTTGTTTGATTAAAAGGCTTTATAAACAGGGATTTTTTTAAAAAAAAAAAATTTCTGTCTTTCTAGTCTTCTAACTTAGCAGTTTGCTATCACCTAAGCAGGTCTTTTTCCTGCAATATTTCTTTAAACCTTTCTATTTATTCACGGATGAATTTTTTTACTGTACCAGGCTGAATCAGCTTCGTCTCCAAAATGAGAAACCCAAAAGAAGGAAAATTATTTACTTGCTTTAACTTTTTTATGTTAACATATCTCATCAGCTATAAACACTAAGCTAACAAGTGAGAAACCCACAGGGTAAAAAGCCACCAAGTGAGGAAACTCAGAGGGGAATTAAAGAGAGTGCCAAATTAGCAGATAATTAATTTTTTCTTTCCAAAGCAGGTAGCATCTTTGAAAGTAGAAAGTTGATTGTCACTCAAGGGTGACGGTAGACAGAAAGAGACTCCCAGGGCCTTTCACATCAGATTCCAGCTCTATCACTGAAATGAAGCTGTGGATTGAGCAGGGATCTGGGTGACAAAAGCCCAGAGCTGGCCTCATCAGACACACGGGGCTTACCTGGGCCACCTACTCCATCTGCCATGTTACTTCAGTACTAAAGAGCTGCTCTTCCAGCGATTCTGTCCTGGCTGCATGTTGGAGGCACCCTAGAGGCCTTAAAAATGTCCCAGCTCCAGAGTGTCTGATTTTATTGTTTGAGCTTAAGTCCTGGGAATCATATTTTTAAAAACTCCTCAAATAATTCTAATGTGCAACCAGAGCTGAGAACCACTGTTACGGAGACTTCTGGGTGGTGGGACTGCAAACAGCTTGTATGACTCAGGGAAAGAAGGAAGAGGGGATCAAATATGATGAAAAGGCAATCCATGGTAATCCTGGGAACTCCAGAAAAGGCCAGGCTGACCCTTCAGCTTCCGTGCTTTAAATCCTCAATGCCTTGCATTTGTCCTCAAGATAAAGACCAAAGTCTTTAACCTGCCTTCAAGGCCTTTGGGATCTGACTCCTCCACACCCTACCCACTTCTCTCAGTCTCTGCTCTAGTCATGCCAGTCCTCCCTCAATCCCTGGAGGTGCCCTGCTCCCTTCTGCCAGTTGCCCTTTGCCTGTGACATTTTCCCCCCAGTAAGCTCCTACATATGCCAGGCATTAAGCACTTCCCAAATGAATGGGACAAGATCCATCAAAATAAGTACAACTAAGAACCTAACAATGTTTCAATGCTGCTGCCAAGCCTTCCTTGCTTCTTAAGCCAGTTCACACCAGTATGAGCCTTCTTGGACACTTAAGTTGAAACAAGTTGACAAGGAAGGAAAAAAAAACACTAAGAAAACTAGATTCTCTTTTATTGAAGGGCATGGACCACAGGAATGTTTGCATTTGTTTTGTCTTATGTATTCTTTGTTGTGTGTTAACCCAATAGGACAGTGGAGATGTACTGGACTATCATGAAGAACCAGGCGAAGCCCCCAGAGAAAGTCATCAAGACAGCCAAGGTAGAGACAGCTGGATTGGGTTTCATACTCTTATACTTGTCGGAAAAACTTTGCACTGTTAAAAACTGTTAATGGGGAATGACCCTTCCATTTCCTCCGGGCCATGGGTTGGAAGTCAGAACACAGACCAAAGTGCTGAGTTCAGATTCCGATGTGTTAATACAGCACTTGCTGCATCACCAGTCAAACGATAATAAAATGCTTTATGTCCTTGGACTTATTGAAAGATTTCTCTCCTGCCAGAGGCTGCAGATTGATGAAAAACAGTGGAGACTTTAGGGACATTACAAACAGGCCCCACAGACACCTCTACCTCTTTGTTTCTCCCACTTTCATGGGGGGCTTGGATATACAGGTGTGCGGGCTGAGGTCCCCTGCCTAGAGAGGCAACATTCCAACAGAGGGGAGACTTATTATCTTTAGAGACCCAGCCCTTGTCACCTGTAGCTCTGTGTGGCCAGAGCTACTTGATTGTGGCTTCCTCCAAAAATGATGCTGCATTTGATGATGACCATGGTGGTTGGAGGTAGTGCTTATAGGAAATACTGGGCCCAGAACAACTGAGCTTCTTGGAATTGTTCATATCTGCAGGCCCTGAACTAGCCTCTAAGCTCTTTCCTGGGGCACCTGGCTATGCCACGTGATGCTGCAGCTGGGCTAGGCCCAGTGTCGGTAGCAGCTTCCTCATTGCTTCTTGCATGAGTGGAAACAGATGTGTGAGAGACTGCTGCATAGTCAAGGAGTGGATGCAGGGCCAGACAGGACGATTGTGCTTATTGTTTTCTGTACAAAGATACCCAGCAGAGGGAGCACAAGGGGGCTGAAATCCAGCCTGTGCTCTGCTGCCTAACCCATGCACCCCTGCACTGGGCCGCAGCCGCCCAGTGAGGGCTCCTTTTCCTATTTGTTCCTTCTACTGGGGCACCTTTTTCTAATTCACATAAAGGTGCTCCATGCAGGCTAGCAGCTGCAGGGCTGAACTGCTGAGTTGAGAGCACGAGCTCTGGAGTTGGACTACCTCTGCCTACCCTCTGTGCCTCAGTGTCCTCACCTGAAAACAGCAACCTCTCATAAGGTTGCATGAGGAACAGATGAAGTAATTCATGTAAAGTAGCCTTTTAGTGAATATGAATCTTGACTTGGATATCACAGCAAATAAATATCTACCCTCTTGTGGTCACTGTTTAGCAATCTGGGAAATGACACCATGACTCCTCCTATCTCCTCTGGATCCCTTGGGGTGAACACAAGATAAATGTGCAAAGTCACAAACTTTGGATATCACCCTCATCTTTTTCTGTTTACATCTTTTATCATTTCTTTCAGTTGACATCCTAGTCAAAAATAATTTTCATACCAATTTTAAAAGACCTCCCTGTTTTTGGATATCAGACAGTACTATATTATGGTAGCCTGATCCCTGGGTTTGGTCAAATTTTTAAGCAGGGTTTCTGCTAACATGAGGCTCTTGCCACCTCTGTTTTCCAAGCTGAGTGACACTAGCCAAGGAAACATGCTCCAGCCTTCAGATCTTCCATATCATAAATCACATATGCAGAATGTGAACACTGACAGGGTTCCAATGTCTTGGCCAAGTGCAATGGAGGTTTCAGGCAATACAGAACATGGCCAAATCTAAGTAATGACCAAGTCAGTCAAAACAGATTTTCTGTCTCATGACAGAAAGGCAAGCTCCAGCTGAGTCCCATAAAGGTTATTCAGATCGTCTTTAATGCAGTGAAATATCACTGCAGAAAGTTAAAGAAGGTATTTGCCTGTCCTGAATGATAAATGCTAATGTTTAAAAAAGGATTTCAAGTCTTTGAAGGAAAAAAAGGAAGAAGTGCCAAGGAATTTTTTTTTTAACTATTTAAGGATCAATTTTCCCACCACTCACTCCCATAGGTCTTAAGGCTAATTGTCAGGATTTTTTTCCTACTCTAAATGAAGTCATGATCTTCATGGTTAATTATAAGCAGTAAGCCAGTGCCACCTCCAGTGAGAATACCACGAGTCTTCGACTTGGTGAGAATACTGCATGCAACTTTTCACCGGATAGGCCAAATGAGCAACCTCCAAATCAAAGGGGGTTTGGGAAATTGTTCTTGTTTTAGTTACAAAACTTTCCTTCCCGCCCATCCACTGATCCTGGCTGCCACAGGAGCTATAGGGAGGGGTCAGGGAGGGTTTCCTAGAGGTGATGATTATAAAGTGTCTCGTTTACCTTTTATAACAATCCTGTAAAGAAGAAACCCTTGTTATCCCCATTTGTCAGATGAGACAATTGAGGCACGAAGTTAGGTACCATGTCCTTGGTCACAAAGCCGGGCATGGTGAGGCTCCAGGTCTGACTGACCTCCCCAGGCTCTGTCTGCTAGGTGGCTAACAGCTATCAAATAGAGGGCTTGACATCCTGGAGTGCTCTCAGCACAGGAGAAGAGAGAGCAAGGTCAAGAGAAAATAGAGACTTAAAGAAATGCTTCACACACACCCCAAGTGGAGAAATCTGAATGAAGAGATTCTTCAGGCAGGTGTTTTAAAGGGGAAAAAAAATGTGGCCAATTGGGGGAAGGGAGGGGAAGACAAAATGGCCCAGCAGTGGCGGCGTCTGCCTCCTTGGCAGCGGCAGGGGGCCAGCAGCAGGCCGCGCGGGGAGCAAAGCTCCTCTCCAGGGCTCTGGCAGCTTTTGTGACTTCAATAGCTGCCGCTGCGGGTCCCCGCGGCGCCATGGAGGCTCCCGACTAGCACCTTCTCTGCTCTGGGAAGTCGTCCACTCCTTAACAAAAGGAGCCCCCAGCCGGTGAGCTCAAGACCCCAGGCGGGTCTCTCCCCAAGGGTAGGCCCTCTGAGTGCGTTGCATCTTTTAGTCTTGTCTTTGCCTCTCCGTGGTAGCTTGTGATGTCTCCACACGCTGGGACCGCCTGAGGATTCCATCCCTAGGTGGAGACTAGCAGAGGCAGAAAGTCTAAAAATCTGAAAAGCAGGCAGGCATAGGTCCTGGGGAAAAGGCGGGAGGCAGGCAACCCCCTGGAGGGCCAACCAAACAATTTGGACTTTGTACGGTTTGCTTTTGTCTAGTTTTTCCACACATAGTCACTTGAGGGATGGAGAAAAGGGAAGTCATTTTTGGCACTTACTGTGAAGCAAGACATGATGCTAGGTGCTTTATGTATGTATCTCTCATTTTATCCTCACCGTAATTTATGAGGTAAAGTGCATTATCCCTATTTCACAGAGAGGCTCAGAGAGGTTAGGTAACTTTCCCAATGTCACACAGACAGTAAGTAGAGCAGCTGAGAGATAAACTCAGGTTTCTATGACTCCAAGGCCCTTCGGTTTTTAAAAAGTTTTAACAACACCCATGTGTTTCTGATTAGGAAATAGTTACAAAGTCAGGGAAACACCACAAAATTATGGCGGCATTTTTTTTTAAGCCCGCATGAATCTTGGAGGTTATTTAGAATCTCTAGAAGTTCTTTTGTATTATGGATGAAGGAACCTGAGGCCTACAAGTCAAGAGAATTATGCAGTCACAGCTAATTTTTAAAACCAAGGTAACTGGAGTCTCTGCCAGTATTTGTGTTTATCTAGTTCAGTTCAATTCAGTTTTGAAGGCCTTTCCTCAGGGGCAGTTCCCAGCTCCACGAATAAACAGCTCCAGAAGGAACAAGTATTATTATAATGATTGCCCAACCTGTGCAGAAAAGTAAAGAGTAGCCAATGTTGGAAAAGTTTCTCCTAAAGCTGTGGAGAACATAGGGAGACCAGAAGCATGTGCCCAGGAGTCTAGGCAGTGCCACCCACCAGAATCTACAGCCTGGATGACAGCGCCATGCAAAGACCAGCCTCATGGTATGGATAGGGGCTCCTTGCTCCCCACACTGCCCACCTGGGAGGCCTGCACAGTCACCATACACTGCCAGGCCCTGCAAGCTACAGCCAACAGTACTGGGTGCAGAAAATTCTGCTAATTCTTAGAACCTAGATGACCTACACACTCTGGTACTGCTTCACTTTTTCTTCTGGAAAGTGTTTCAGAGTTCTCCATCAGAGGGGAAGAGGAGGAAGTGAGAAGTGGTTCATCCTTTAGAATGTTCCTGGCTTACTCCCACTCAGCCCAGAAAAACCCTAAGAAAGTCCCCAGAGTCCCAGAACACAGCTGTTGCCCCTTGATTTTGAAAATTCTCTTCACCTTCCAGGAACAAAAGCTCATTTCTAACATGGGACCCAAATTCGTCAAAACCAAAAAGCAGCTGAAACTAGAGTAAAGGACAACATAAGAAAGGAAAATTATAGACCAGTCTCTCTTATGATCAAAGATACAAAACTCCTAAATAAAATATTAACCAATCAAATTCTTAAACTCATATTTAAAAAAAATAATATGCACCATGACTAAGTTTGAGTTATTGTAGGAATTCAAAGATGGTCTAACATTTGAAAATCTGTTTATGTAACTCACATCAAGAGATTAAAGGGGAAAATCTTTCGGATCACCTCAAATAGATGCAAGAGGAAAAAAATTATAAAATTCACCCATTGATGATTAAAAATTGCCAACTAAGAAGAGGGCTTCCAGATTTTGATAAAGAGTACCTACGAAAAATCTACAGTAAACATCACACTTCCATGGTAGCACTTTAGAAGCATTGTCTTTAGAGACAGGACTAGGACAAGGATGTCCTCTGTCACTGTTTCTAGTCAGCATTGTACTAGCAATCGTAGCCAGCACAGTAAAGAAAACAAAGGAAAGGTGAAAGGATGGAAAGGAGGAAATGACACTATCATTCCCAGACCACATTATTGCTTATATGGAAAATCCAAGGGACGCTACAGGCAAACCATCAAAAGACAACGATTAAAAGAATTCAGCAAGATTACTAAATATAGATTGATACACAAAAATCAATTGTGGAAAAAAATAGTATTTCAAAAGATAAAGCACAACTTAAAATGGAATTTTTAAATAATTGTTATTGTTGAAAACTCCAAACATGCACAAAAGTGGACAGAACAGCACAATGAACCCCATATACCCATCTCTTGGCCAATATTGTTCACCTATATCCCCAATTCCTTCCTATCTTCCATATTATTTTGAAACAAATTCCAGGCTCAGCTCATTTTACCCGTATATACTTGAGTATGTATCTCTTAAAGGTAAGAAAGGACTCTTTTGACATAACCATAATACTATTATTATACCAAAAATTAACATAATTCTTTAACATAATTGAATATTCAATCAGTTTTCAAAGTTCTAATTATCTCATAATTATTACAATTGTTTTGGAGTTTGTTTGCAATTGGTTGACATAGCCTTTAAGTCTCATTTAATTTATAGATTCCCTCCCATTTCTTCCCCCCATCCTTTAGTTTATTTTTAGGCAACTGGATCACTTGTCCTGTTGAGTTTCCCACAATCTAGACTTTGCTGATTGCATCCTAATGGTGCACTGTAACATGTTTATCTGGCTTCTATATTTCCTGTATGTTAGTACTTGGATCCAGAGACTTGATCAGATTCAGGTTTGGTTTGGTTTTTCCTTTTGGCAAGAACAATTCGTAGAGGACATTATGTTCTGCTATTAGGAGACATAATGTTTGCTTGTCTCTTCCTGATACCAGCAGCTACAGATCTATTAATTTATTAGAGGTTGCAAAATGGTGATAATGAACTTCTAGAATTCCTGCTTCATTTATTGGGAAACTACTAGAAAGAGAAACTTTTCTTCATCCACTATTTAGTTATCCAGTGGTATAGTTTATATAAGAAGGCAGGATAAATGCCTAATTCTTTTCCTTTACTAGTTTTCATAATAATGAGTTGGTTTCCCAGCATCCTCCTACAGTGACCTAGTTCTTTTTTAGTATAATTGTGAACTTGTAGATTTAAATGTATGAAGATATAATTTTTAAATATAACATTTACAATAGTTTGTATATATTTATTATTAGATAGGAGATATATATATATCCTATCAATAAGTCTACAAAAGGATGTATAAAACTTTCATGAATTATAAAATTTTATTAAAGTAAACTTGAATAAGTATAATATTCTATATAATACTGTATATGATGTTCATAGATAGGAAGACTCAATATCATAAAGATGACAATTCTCCTAAATTAATCTATAAGTTCAATTCCAATGTTTAAAATCTCCAACAGGGTTTTTGGTGAAACATGATTAGCTGATCTTAAAATTCATATAGAAGGGCCAAAAATAGCTGCTATGATCTGAATGTTTGTGTCCCCCCAAAATTCATATGTCAAAACCTAATCACCAATGTAACAGTATTAGGAGGTGGGGACTTTGGGTGGTGATTAGGTCACGAGAGCAGAGTCCTCACGAAGGGGACTGGTGCCTTTATAAAAGAAGCTTTAGAGAGCAGCCTTGATACTTCCACCATGTGAGAGTACAGCAAGAAGGTGCCCAATATGAAGCAGAAAGTAAGCCCTCATCAGACACTAAATCTTCCAGCACCTTGATCTTGGACTTCCCAATCTCTAGAACTGTGAGAAATAAATTTCTGTTATTCATAAGCCACCCAATTTATGGTATTTTGTTATAGCAGCCCAAACCAAATGGCACTGGCCAATACAATTTGGAAATATCCAATAAATTGAAGATGCACAAATCCAACAACCCAACAATTTTATCTCCAGATATACCTCAGAGAAGGTATTGTATGTATTAACAGTGACTCACCTGAAAAGGTTCATTGCAGCATTGTATGTAATCATAAAAAAATTGGAAATGTCAAAATTGCCATCAACAGTAAAATGGATAAAAAAATTGTCATATGTTTATACAATGGAATATTGTACAGCAGCTTAAAATAAATGAAAACTACATGTATTAACATGGATTAATCTTAAAACATGTTAAGCAAAATAAAGCAAGTTGTAAAAGTTATATAAAAGATACTAATACAAAATTTTAATATGTAAAATAATACTATATGTTTATAGGTACACTTATATGTGGTAAAGATATAAAAATATGTATGAGGACTGATAAATACCAAATTTAAGAGACTGGTTACCTCTGGGAAGAGAATAAGGGAAACGAGATTGTATGTGTCTTAATACATTTTGTGCTGCTATAACAGAATACCTGAGACTAATTAATTTCTAAAGAACAGAAATTTATTCTCTGACAGTTCTGGAGACTGGGAAACCCAAGATCAAGGTGTACCACTTTCTTACTGTTTTCTTTAATGGCAGAAGGCAAAAGGGCAAGAGAGAGTGAAACCATTCCCACAAGCCCTTTTCTTTTCTTGTCGGGGGTGGGGGGGTGGGAATAGTGGGAGGGGAGAGGGGATGAGAAGGTATCAACTCCTGGGCTCAAGTGATCCTCCCACCTCAGCCTCCCAAGTAGCTGGGACTACAAACACCTGCCACACCTGCCACTGTTCCTGGCCCACAAGCCCTTTTTATGGCAGCATTAATCTATTCGTGAAGGTGGAGCCTCAGGACCTAAACACTATCCGTTAGGCCCCACCTCCCAACACTATTGCATTGCATATTGTTTCCAACACAGGAATTATGAAGGAGACAAAACACTCAAACCACAGCAGTATGTGATAAGATGAAGTCTTGGACTACAACGTAAATGTTTTCTTTCTCTAGAAAAAATGTGAATCAAATATGACAAAACATTAAAATTTCACAAAACTAAGTGGTAAATCTATGAGTAATGATTATGGAGTATTTTTTTCTATACTATAAATCCTTAAGATATTTTATAGATCATTTTTAAAGCAGTTAAAAGTTGTACGTTATTCAAAATACTGACTTAGTTTGTTCCAATGCGTCCTAAGTACCAGGTTATTTTACTAGGAGAAAAAAAAAATCACCCATCGTCTACATCCCAAAACTTGAAAGGGTTTCAATTCTAATCCACGTGGTGAAATTACACCGATGTAGAACCTCAGCTTTTGGTCAATACAAACGCGCCCTCTGCTGGTCCTATCGTGCCCTGTCCCAAAGCTCAAAAATAGTTGTGAAGAGCAGTCAGTGAAGGTCTTCAATGAGGCAGTTGTTTCTGAGCCAGCCACGTCAATAAAGAAAAACCCTCACGGCACTCCGTCTGTCAGGAAAATACTGCCATCACCTCCCGCGCTCTGTTAATAGTACAGAGTATCCAAAACAAAAGGAATTCTGGCCGGGCGTGGTGGCTCACGCCTGTAATCCTAGCACTCTGGGAGGCCGAGGCGGGAGGATCACTCGAGGTCAGGAGTTCGAGACCAGCCTGAGCAAGAGCGAGACCCCTGTCTCTACTAAAAATAGAAAGAAATGATTTGGACAGCTAAAAATATACATAGAAAAAAAAATTAGCCAGGTATGGTAGCGCATGCCTGTAGTCCCAGCTACTTGGGAGGCTGAGGCAGAAGGATTGCTTAATATTGAGGTTGCTGTGAGCTAGGCTGACATCATGGCACTCTAGCCCAGGCAACAGAGCGAGACTCTGTCTCAAAATAAATAAATAAATAAAATAGATTCATCCATGTTATCAAGTGTATCAATTGTTCATTCCTTTTTACTGCTGAGTAATATTCCACTGTATATATTACATACACAAACACAGTTTGTTTATTCACCTGTTGATTGACATTTGGGCTGTTTTATTTTTGAGTATTACAAATAAAGCTGCTATGAACATTCTGTACAGGTCTTTGTATGAACATACGCTTTCATTTCTTTTGGGTAAAATACCTAGGAGTAGAATAGTCGGATAATATGGTAGGTATGTATTTAGCTTTTTAAGAAACTGCCAAACTGTTTTCCTGAGTAGCTGTACTGTTTTACATTCCAACCAGCAGTTGATGAGAGTTTTAGTTCCTCCATGTCCTCGTCAACTCTCAGTATATTCAGTCTTTTTAGTCATTCTAATAGTTTTGTGATAATTGTGGGGGGATGTTCTTCTTTATGCTTTTTTTGTGTTTTCTAAATTTTCTTCAATGAAATATATCTTCCATAATCAAAAAGTTGTTTAAAGTAACTAAAATAAGAGGTAAACTAGACCAATAAGAAGTCTTAGTCTAGAGATTCTTCTCATTCTCAAAGTTAACCCAATATGGTCTTCAGAGCACCCACCAAACTAACTGTGTGGCCTGTGTAAGCCTTTTTCATAGGATAACATTTGGTTTTTTATTTTATTTTATTTTTATTTTTTTAAGACAGGGTCTCAGTCTGTCACACTGGGTAGAGTGCCGTGGCGTCAGCCTAGCTCACAGCAACCTCAAACTCCTGGGCTCAAGCGATCCTCCAGCCTCAGCCTCCCGAGTAGCTGGGTACAGGCTCATGCCATCATGCCCGGCTAATTTTTTGTAGAGACGAGGTCTCACTCTTGCTCAGGCTGGTCTCAAACTCCTGACCTCAAGCAACCCTGCCGCCTCGGCCTCCCAGAGTGCTAGGATTATAGGCGTTAGCCACCACCCTAACATTTGTTTTTGTTTTTAAATCAATTTGCTTTTCAATGCTATAACCACACTGGGGTTTTAAGAAAAAATGTAAACACACATAAATCTCCGAATCTAACATTTCCTTTTTCTGTTTTCTCTTCCAGTTCTGATCTATTATATTTTACAGAGTTCTAACAGATTCTATAGGTTATATTTTTACTTGTCATGATATCATAAGTATTTTCCATATTGCTTATTTATCTTTTTAACTATAATTTTAAATGTTAAATGAATGCATCATAAATTACTTCCCCAGTCTCCTTGTTGAGCTGTTTCTAATTCTTCATTATTAATAATGTTATAATAAATAAGTTGGTACAAAAAGCTTATTTCTTCTTTTGAATTCTTTCCTTATGATAAATACCCAGGTGTGAGATTCCTGATCAAAGCCTAGAACATTTTTCTGATTGTTGATGCATATTGTCATATCATTTTCCCAAAGGATATTTTAATAATAATTTTAATGTTACTTGCCATGTGCCAGCACTGGTTTTTACAGCCTTTGCTAATTTTCTAGGTATAACAAACCCCATTGTTCTAATCCACATGCCTTTGACTACTCATCAGGTAGACATTTTTCCATGTCTGATCTCCTCCTGGGATAATTATCTGTGGTCCTTGCTGACTGAGGATACCTTGTTTTCACAGACCCAGAGCCAAGAAGCACGAGTCTTGACTCCCTCAGTGCTTCCCCGGCTGAGCACATCCAGACCACTGAGGCAGATACTGTGCAAAAGGTGTAAGTGTTCAAAGTTGTAATGACATGGACTTCTCTGCTTTTATTTTGTTTTCCTTTATTTTTAATTAATTTAGTGTTTTCTTTTGTTTTTTTCTGAGAGGCATGCTCTGACAGCCAAACTTAAACAGTTGTCTAAGAAACAAAGATTCTTGGGAAGAATTATACTGTGATGTGTTTCCTACTTAAACCATATTCTTTGGCTGAGTAGGTAAAGAGTGAAGTTAATTTTAACAATGTGGAAACAGTTTTTTCTATTTGTCCTTGTTATCTGAGATCTACAGAGATGCCTAGAAAGCTGAGATCTATCATTTCAACCTTGGTTTCTCATCTCAGCATTCACACAGTTCTGCGTAAAATAAATAATACTAATACTAATACAAATGATAATTGCTAACGTGTATTGAGTGCTTCCTCTGTACCGAGCTCTCTGACCAGCAGATCGGCCCAGCAATTTGACCTAATCCCCCTTTGGCAGTAGCAGGTGGTGTGACCTCTATCTGGTCTATTGTGAACTCCCAGGAGCCCTGGTGACTTGAGAACCTACCCTCACCTGCCAGTGATGTAAGGATTCCCTCCTGTGTCAAACAGATTTTGTGTTCCCCAGGAATAAAGAGAGAAGGGTACTTGGGTGAGCAGCTATCAGAGGAATTCTATTTTTAAATTTTTATACCTAATCTTTTCCCACAATATATTTAAATTGCTCACAACCACCACCTCCCACCAAAAAAGATAAAATAATCAAAAAGAAAATTTTTTTTTAATCAGGACAAAAAAAACCCACAGATACTCCACAAAAGTCATTATAGTCACTGTGACTAAATTTCAAACCTGACAAAGAGAATCGACAAAGAGATTCCTGAAACAAACAAACAAAAAAAAGAGCAAAATGATTAGGTTTGTGGTTCCCATTTGCAGCATACCTGTTCCTCAGGGAAAATAAAGGTTTTCTTAGCACTAAATTCTAAAGGAGACTTCCCCTAGGGGGTTTTATAAAGTGACATTGAATAATTTAAAGACTCATATATTTGCAGGAAATTCCATTTACCTCATTCAACAAATATTTCTCAAGTTTCTACAGTAAGGCTCTATGCTAGCACAGCACAGTAAATAGAATACTCATTTAGCTAAAAAATTAAATGCCCAGAACCAGGCGTGGTACACAGCAGGCACACAGTAGTTGCTGCTGCTGCTGCTGCTGCTGCTGCTGCTGCTGCTGCTACTGCTGCTGGTACTGAAATCCATGTGGCTGATTTTTAGTGGCCTTTTTACCCAGAGGGCCTAAGTCAGTTATCCTCAGGAGCACACAGTCAGTCACAGCAATTCTACAGTGGATAAAACACAGTGCATGACCTTTTCATGGCTGAACTTGATCAAGAGTAGAATTCAGAAGACATAAAGGAATGGATGGATAGACGCATGTTCTTAAGACAATCTTTCTTAAGGGTCACTTTCTTTTTCCAGCTAAGCCTGTGATGGAAGAAATCTCAGTGAAATAATTCTGTGCCATTCAATTAAAGGCATAAATACACAACCCCAGAGGCAAACTATTTCTCTCACTCTCTAAGTTTTAGGATTTACCCTGTGGAAACCCCAAAAGTGAAGCGCAATTTTTCTAATCTCCCATATCCAGGGATGTGTTGAGGAAAAGAGAATTGACTTAAGTATGTCAAATACCCCGCACAGTCCCTGCAGAGAACAGGTGCTCGGTCAGGGTTTGTTCCCTTGCCCTCTTCCTTTCCACCAGAGTTTTTTTCTTTAGTTTGGTCTTTTGGCTTGCTCTTTTCAAAGGGGCAGAGATTATGATGTACATCACCTGCACAGAGGACTTCCAGGACATGGACTTGAGTCGCCAAAGAGGTTAGGTGCTGTGGATACATCTCTTCTTCCAAGAGAAAGAAAAGGGAAGGCTGAACCAAGACTGTTCACCCAGCAGACATCAGCCAGCATCAGTCATGTGAGTGTAAACGTTTAAGAGCTTGGTCCGAGAGCCCTACTTGGATCTCATCTAGGATACCACATACAGTTGTGTAGATTGCTCACTGTGCAAGGGCACCTGACAAAGGACGTAAGAGGGGGCTGGAGTCTAGCCTGTGTTCTGCTCCCCAAGCCCTGCGCCTCAGCATTGGGCTGCATCTTCCTGAGGGATGGGTTGCCCATTTCTAATTCCTGCAAAGGTACTGAGTGGGTAGCCGTGGCCCCACTCTGCCATCCCCTCTTAGGAGGAATCTCCACGTTGTCTCACCCGGTAGGGAAACACGAAGACTGATGGTTGTGGTCACCTGCCTGAGGTTTCCTGAAAGTTAGCAAATAATGCAGCAGTGAATAAAGCTGGCTTTGATTTTTAAATAGTTAACTATTAATCACGGCAATACCAATCTATCAAAGGTGGAAACTGTTTCACTTTGATCCAGTTCTGCAGACCATGATTTAGCATCTAAGAAAGGAGGCAGACCATAAAGTGTGTTT
This sequence comes from Eulemur rufifrons, assembly GCF_041146395.1. Classification (NCBI taxonomy): domain Eukaryota; kingdom Metazoa; phylum Chordata; class Mammalia; order Primates; family Lemuridae; genus Eulemur; species Eulemur rufifrons. The sequence continues at coordinate 30,545,317 of NC_090983.1, read as the reverse complement.
ACTTCCTCTTTTCTCCTATGAAATTATTCCCAGCAGTTTTAAATCAAAGGCTGAACCTTCGAATCTCCCCACCTGCTCCACATTCTCTGAGACACGCTCTTCTGCTTCATTTGGAACCCACACAAATTCCCTTCCAAGCCAGTTTGTCACCTTGTTCAACATAACCTTCCTCTGTGGTTTTTTTCCGTGTCCTACATGTATCCTGGTCCCTTTCCTTACTTCTCACCTTTAGGAGAGGGAGTTGATTGACAAAGCCAAGGGAAAGAAAAGAACCAAGAGAGACAAGATCAAAGCACCCAAAAGGGAGCGAGAAAGACAGGTCTTCAGGGAAGCAGAGGCTGCTTTCGGTAAGAGAGTATACCTGCAAGGAACAACCCAGAAGACTCCTCGTGGGGGTGGGGAGGGGGTGCGGAGAGCCAGCATGGATCCTCTAAGACAAACTCTCTGTTTTGAGTCTCCTTGACTACCACAGCTAAGATGGTGTTGCAGCATTACTTCATGCCAATATCTTAGTAGACAGGGATAAAAGACTGGGAAGCCTAGAGACCTGTGATCACCAAGAGAGGGAATGTTAATAATAATAACAGCACCTATTTACTGAATACCTACTGTGTTAGGAGCTCTGCATATATGATCTCAGGAAATCCTCACAACATCGCCATGAACTGTTGTTCATGTAGCAGTCGAAACTGAGAGAGGCTGGGTGACTTAGTGCATAAGATCAAACAGATCAGATAGTAAAGTGGTGGACCCAGGGGTTGTCCTTTCCTGTTTGACTCCCAGTGCATGCTATTACCACTGCCTCTATGAACTATAACTACCGTGATCAGTATTGTGTAGTGAGAGCGTTTGGGAAGAAGAAGGATGCCACAAGCTCTGAATGACCCTCCCAGCTACCAATTGCCTTCTTAGTTCCCTATGTTGATCCTTACAAGGAACTCAGATTCCTATGCTTCTAAAGACTTTCTTTAGCCTAAAACTCTCAGCCATCCTTTACTGCCCACATGATTCAGGAGAGCCTCCAAATAAATCAAGTGCTGTCAGAAAGGACATTAGATACACTCCTGGGCCAGATCTATTTTCAAGGTTTGATTTTTGAACTCTTGCTGAGTTTACATTTTTGTAGACCATGACTTGGGTAGCATTGGCAGGACTGGGAAAAGGAAATACTTGTGGCCCCTAAAGGTGACTTGAGAGAGAGTCCTTAGAGAATGGAAGGACTAAACTTTGCCAAGTTACAAAGCTGCAACCCTAAAGCCAGACTCTCAGGGCCTGACTTTCCAGCTGTGTCTGCAACTCTCCCCTCTGGAGAGTCTTGCTCCCACCACAGGGCAAAGTGAAATAGAACTTATTTAATAGCAAGACTGCTGAGTGTCAGTTGATCCAAACAGGATAAGACAGCTTCTCAAAGGTGGTCTGTGGACTACTCTTCTCAAAACACTTGGGATATTTGTTACAATAAAGATTCCTACTGAACCATATTCTAGGGGTGGGGCTCAGGAATCTACATCCCAGGTGATTCCACTGCATGCTAATGTTTAAAAGTTACTGAGGGCTGGGCACGGTGGCTCACTCTGGGAGGCCGAGGCAGGAGGATCGCTCGAGGTCAGGAGTTTGAGACCAGCCTGAGCAAGAGTGAGACCCCCGTCTCTACTAAAAAATAGAAAGAAATTATCTGGACAACTAAAAATATATAGAAAAAATTAGCTGGGCATAGTGGCACATGCCTGTGTAGTCCCAGCTACTCGGGAGGCTGAGGCAGAAGAATTTCTTAAGCCCAGGAGTTTGAGGCTGGTGTGAGCTAGGCTGATGCCACGGCACTGTAGCCCGGGTAACAGAGCGAGACTCTGTCTCAAAAAAAAAAAAAAAGTTACTGAAAAGGATGTATAGAGAACACATTTACTTAACTCAGCTATAACTCTGTCCCCAATTGTTCTCCCCCAGGAAAGTCAAAGGACTCAAAGGCTAAAAAAAAATTAGGAAAAAAAACAGGAGCCAAAAGGAAACGGAATCTGGAGACAGCAGCAGAGCTGAGTGGGCCTGATGTCATTAACTCTCTGGAAACATTAGACACCTCAGATAGAGGTTTCTCCCCTTCAGACTCTACTGTAGAGGACCCTTGGCTTTCTCCCAAATGTGACGCTCAGGACAGCCAAGTTGCTATAGATGGAAGATCATCGCCCTCCCAGACTGCAACTGTCACTGGCAACATGGAATCTGAAGAAGAGAGAAGCTGTGACGACCCTTCCAAGGTAGGATCTGATTTCTCTCGACCAGAGGAAGTTCTGTCCTCACTTGGTGCAAATGCAGAGGTAGGAAAAACTTCCCTAATAATATTGCAGTTACTGAAACAGCTCTACTACATAATGGTCTTCTTGTTCTACTTTGGAACCTTCTGACCCTAGAAAGAAGCCAGATAGACCTGATCAAAGATGCAGAGTGCCCAAGCCCCTCTGAAGTGATGCATTCTGTGAGGCAGCCACTTTGCCAGGGCATGTACCCACCCCATAGGGAACAGGAGTGGACACAGCACCCATCTGTGAGAGGTACAGGCCTCCCTGTTACAGGGAAAGGTGGATACTGGCAGTCAGGGCCAAGCACACATCCTTGACTTAGGCTGGAAAGCATCTCTTGCTTGCCTCCCGAAGGCTGTGGAAATTCCTTTTCTCCTAATCTGCATTTCTGTGGTACACAGCTGGGACAGAGGCAGTTTGTACACACACATCTGCTTTTACAAGGTGCTTTTTCATGTTAAAGTCACTTTGTTCCAGGGGCTGTGATTCTATTGTGGAAGTTTGAAGAGAAAAACTGAGTATAAAGAAAATTACCCTTGAAAATTCCTGCAATTAACCAAAAAGAATACCATACAGATACATCATCTCTCAGTAAGACCAACACAGCCAGTTTTTCTTCTGCTGGAATATTTCTTCCACTGAGGTGAAGGGACTGAACTGCATTTAGAGGTTTTGTACCAAAAAAAAAAATATTAGCTTTAAACACTACAAATACACACACAGCTAAGCCACTATGGTTTAACCCGAGTAGTGCGTATGGTACACCTGCTGAATCTCATTTAATCTTTACAACCACACTTGTGAGCCAGCTATGATTGACCCCATTTTACAGACCTAGAAACTGAAGCTAGAAGGAGTTAAATACCAGTTGCCAGAAACTGCACAACTATAGAGTGGTAGAGCCAAGACTTAAAATCAGGCCCTTTGACTCCAAATTCAGGACTCTTGTCATTATTTTAAATTATTATGTGTTTATTTTATAGCCCATAGTCTTCCAAAAAGGATTCAAGGAAGATCTGTCCTTTATAGTTCTCAGTCCCCCTCAGCTGCCTAGATTACGGAATTCTGCTGTGTACAACAGATGAAAATTTTAACTTGCAGGAAGAACTTCTCTAAGCCTGCTAGATCATCAGCATTTCTTAAGATTTATTGTCAATCCACAGTACTGTGCTACCTCTGCAAAGGCTAAAGAGCCAAGGAGGTTTGACTCAGAGTTGGATACACAGAGTTCCCTGGAAGAGTTGCCTCCCAGAGTTCCCCTCATGGGCATATTTCTGACTAAGGAGGACACATTAGAGAGAAAAAGAAAGCTAAGATAGCCTTCACGTAAACTGAAAAAACAACCTTCCATTGGAAAGGTGGTTTCTATGGGATTAAATGTGAGTCTAACCCATCTATACCTAAGACTGCCCCTGATAAAACAGCCTCTTATCTAGAACCCGTGGTTCCCAGCCCTGCCTTCATGTTATAACCACCCAAGAAACTTTTTTAAACCACTGAGGCCTCCCACATAGAGATTTTCATTTAATTGGTCTGGGTGAAGTCCTGGCCTCAAGTAGTTTTTGAAAGCTCCTCAGGTGAGTCTAAAGTGCCAGCTAGCGTTGAGAATTCTAGAACCTTCCATGTACTTACTGGACACTATGTTGGCACTTTCTTTATTTCAGTTAATTCTGGTAACAGCATCATGAGTAGGGCAATATCAGGAAAACTAAGTCATGATCCCCAAACCCCAAAGCAAGTAAGACAGTTGAATCCAAGTTAGTCAGACCCCAAAGCCCAAGCTGGTGACATGGCAGAGTCTATGCAGCTGTGGTGAGAGTCTGGAGTTGGCTTTATGATTCCATCTTTGATTAGAGACAATGTCTGGGGTAGAGAAGGACTCACTGCCTAGACAGACCCATCTGTTCCTTGCACTAAAAACACTCTGATTTCTTAGGCCCTCCTCTCTAAGAGGGAGCAGAAGGCTTCCTGGGACAGGCTTCGAGCAGAGAAGGCCGAGATGAGGAGGCTGGAAGTGGAGAGGAAAAGAAGGGAGCAGGAAGAGCAGAAGCGGCTTCAGCAGGAGCAGCTGGAGAGAGCAAAGAAGATGGAAGAGGAGCTGGAGCTGGAGCAGCAGAGACGTGCAGAGGAGATCCGGTGGGTCGGCGAAGCCAGAAAGACTCCAGACATGTTAGGAAGCAGAAGAAAAAGGCAGGGGTTGACCTCCTCTAGGGGCAAAGTTTGGTTCTGAGGCTCATGCCCTGAAGTAAAACAGCATGTCTCATTTTTCTCTGTCCTCAGTTGTCTGAGGAACAACCTGGACCAGAGATAAGATGTAGTGTCTTGACCATAAATATTACTCAAGATAGGGAGTAATATTGATGAGATCTTCTTGGAAAAGCTTTCAGATTCAGTCCAGCAAATATTTGTCAAGCCCCTGCCTTGTCTACACTGTGGGAGGCCTTTCCACCGGCCTTGACTCTACTGTAATATCTTCACAACCCTGTGAGGCAGGAGTTTCAAAATCCATTTTATAGGAATTGAAAATGAAGCTTTTGAGAACTTAGGGCCCCTACCTCAGAGCATTAGAGCTGTGTCCTGAAACTTCTAGGCTTCTAGTTGCAGGCCCACTGTGCTCTTGCCTCTGCTCTTCAATCCTGGATTCCCATGGAAAACCAAGACTCCTCAAAATGGGGTGTTCCCTGTGGCCTGTGGGCTGCAAAGCCTCCCCCAGGGGCACTGCCTGTTGGCTGCCATTTCCCTGACCGTCTTGTGTTTTCTCAGCTTGAGGAAACAGAGACTCGAAGAAGAAAAGCAGCGTCAGGAGGAGGAGGAGAGAAAGCAGCAGCTCCAGTTGCAAGCAGCCCAGGAGAGAGCCCGGCAGCAGCAAGAGGAGTTTCGGAGGAAACTGAAAGAACTACAGAGGAAGAAGCAGCAGGAAGAAGCTGAGAGGGCCGGTAAGAGGGATTGTTGAGCTTTTTGTACCTCCCATCTATTTGGGGCAGAAATATTTTTATCCTACTGTTAGTATTCGTTTATTCTTATCCTAGGCCTTAGTCTGCAAAGCACTCTAAACGTATAAGCTTTTTTTTTTTTCTTTGAGACAGAGTCTCACTCTGTTGCCGGGGCTAGAGTGCCGTGGCATCAGCCTAGCTCACAGCAACCTCAAACTCCTGCCTCAGCCTGAGTAGCTGGGACTACAGGCATGTGCCATGACACCTGGCTAATTTTTCTATTATTTGTAGAGACAGCGTCTCACTGTGCTGCCCAGGCTGATCTTGAACTCCTGAGCTAAAGCAATCCTCCCACCTCAGCCTCCCAGAGTGCTAGGATTACAGGCGTGAGCCACCGTGCCCGGCCCAGCCTCACTTTTTACAAAGTATTTTTAATTAATTTTTTAATTATTTTTAATTATGTATTTTTAAGTATTTTAATTGTAAATATTTACAGTGTGATATTTTGACAGCTGTATACAATGTATAATGATCAAATCAGGGCAATTAGCATATCCCTCACCTCAAACATTTCTTCATGTTGGGAACATTCAAAATCCACTCTCCTAGCTATTTGAAAATGTAAATTATTAATCATAGTCGTTCTATAGTACTATAGAATGCTAGAACTTATTCTTCCTGTCTCATTGCACTTTTGTAACCAACCCTTCCCTATCTCCCCCACCTTCCTAACTCTTCCTAGAAATCTCCAGTAACCATTAGTCTACTTCTATGAGATCAAGTTTTTTAGCTTCCACATATGAGTGAGAACATGTGTTATTTAGCTTTCTGTGCCTGGTTTATTTCACATAACATAATGTCCTCCAGGGTCATTCATGTTGCCGTGAAAGACAGAATTTCGTTCTTGGCGAAATAGTATTAGAATTGGCTAAGTAGTATTCCATTGTGTACGTATATATCACATTTTCATTATCCATTCATCTATTGATCAACACAGGTTGATTCCATGTCTTGGCTATTGTGAACAGGGCTACAAAAAACACGGCTGTGTGAATATCTCTTCAACATGCTGATTTCCTTTCCTTTGGATATTTACCCAGTAGTGGGGATTGCTGGATCCAGCCTCACTTTTGAGGAAGGGGTAGGAACTTTAGCAGATGACCCTATGGCCAATTTCTGGCTCTGACTCTTTGGACTGGCCAGTCCAGCTGAGTAAGCACCAAGTTTCTCTATACCTTGATCTGACGCCCCTCCCCAACCCAGCTTAATACCACCCCATGAACACACCATGCTCTAGAAAATTCTTCCCCAAGGCTTTAATTGCATAATGTACTGCACACAGTAGGTGTTTCATAAGGACTCTTAAATTAGTAAATCCCCAAGATAATCCCCACAGAGGACCTGACAGCCTGTTGGCAAACTACAGAATTCCTCAGAGTCCCTAGGAATTACAGACTTGAGAATTGGATCAGAAAATTGTTCTCCCCAAGAATGACCCCTGCCGAGCCCACCCCGCTTTCTATTTTGCAGAGGCAGAGAAACAAAGGCAGAAAGAATTGGAAATACAGTTAGCAGAAGAACAAAAACACCTGATGGAAATGGCTGAAGAGGAACGACTGGAGTACCAACGGCAGAAACAGGAAGAAGAGAAGGCTTGGCTAGAGGCAGAGGAGAGGAGGCTAAAGGAAGAGGAAGCAGCAAGGCTGGCCCTAGAGGAAGCCATGAAACAAGTCCAGGAACAAGCCAGGTACTAAACATTTGGGCAACACAACAATCCCACAGGGGGATTGTTCAAGGGCTTGACTGCCTGGTGCTAGTGTTAGCCTTGCACTGCCTTTGGGCAAGCAAAGATCCCCCCACTCTCATAAGCATGGTTTGGAAGACTGAAATGCAAAGAGAGATTTTTTTGTTGCAAATGTCACAGTATTCCTTCATGGCTTATAGAATTTGTACTGGAGCTAGACAGGAGTTTAAAGATCATCTATCTCAGTCCTCTGGTTTACAGATGAGAAAAGTCCTTAAGAGGCAAAGGACCTTGATCAGGGCCAAACAGTGAGTTAGGGGCAGTGCCAGAACCAGATCTAAAACCCCCTGATTCCAAACCCAATGCCTGCCTTAATATTTATTGAGTGCTTATTATGTGCCAACCACTGTTTAGACACTGGGAGTTCAGGAGTGAGCAAGACAGAGAAAGTCTCTTCTCTCATGGCATTTACATTCCAGGGATGAGAGTGGGGAAACTCTAAAGAAAAATAAAGATTTTTTTTAAGCTAGCAATAAATGCTATGCAGAAAAATTTTAAAGATGTGATAGGATTGCAGGAGGCTTATTTTAGATTGGTTGGCCTGGGCAAGACCTCTCAGAAGAGGTGTCATACACAGTAAGACTTGAATGACAAGGAGTTAGCTACATAAACATCTGGGAGAAAAATATTCCAGCAAGTAAACTGTAAATACAAAGGTCCAAAGAAAGAAATGAAACTGGCAGGTGAAAGAATTAAAGAGTCAGGGCCAAGCATGGTGGCTCACACCTGTAATCCTAGCACTTTGAGAGGCTGACACAGGAGGACCATTTGAGGCCAGGAATTGGAGATCAGCCTGAGAAACATACTGAGATTCCGTCTCTACAAAAAGTTTTAAAAATTAGCTGTGCATGGTGGTCCACACCTGTAGTTCCAGCTACCCAGGAGTCTGAGGAGAGAGGATCACTTGAGCCCAGCAGTTTGAGGTTTCAGTGAACTATGATGACACCACTGCACTCAAGCCCGGGTGAAGAATGAGACTCTATCTCAAAAAAAAAAAAAAAGGCACAACCCAGAAAACCATGTGATTCCAACCTTAACTATAAACACTTTCCCCCTTGAAATGTATTTTCCATAACTTAAGCTAAATCTAAATGATAATTACTCTTTAGGGGGCCACAAAGAGAAGGCAGCCAGAACGACTCTATTTCATGGTTCTCTATTAACCTTCACTTGTTCTTCCCCCCTGGACTTCACTCAGCTGTTAGGTGAGGAAATTTCATGAATCATAGCAGCAGGGTTAGGTTCCTAAGTATTGAGATCAAAAGCAAGCTATTGGAGTTCCAACTTTCCATGAAAAGAAAACTGACAGTCATCTAAGGGGAAGTTGGGCAATTTTGTAAGGCTAGTCCAAGTAGCTGAAAGCAGAAAACCAATTAAAGGGGTGAGGGGTAGAGCCACACTCCATCAAGGGTTAGAACCTGATGCCACTGGCTTTATTCCATTTTCACTTATGTGACATTAGCCCAGGTACTTTAACTTGTCTGGCCTGTTTCCTCACCTCTTAAGAGAGTCCCTTCCAGCAACATGAGTTTAAGAACTGTGAATTATGCCTTTTCTTTTACGTTTCCAATAGGAGGCTTACATATTCTAAACCTCATTCGTAAAGTTACTAAATGAACAAGAGTGTGCTCTTTCACTAAAATCCAAGATCAATTTGTAATATTCAAATACAAAGTTCAGTTCTATTGGTTTATAAGACAGTTTCTAGGGGACTTAATCATTATTGGAATTGGGGGTGGGGTTGTCTCCTTAGGCAAAAAGCTGCTTTGGAGAAACATCTTCGTTTCCATCGAGAGCTCCATAAGGAAGCCAGTGGCCTGCAGTGGACACAGAGTATTTCCAGACCATGGGTTTACTCTTACTTCCAGTTCCTACAAACACCCAGGCCTTAAGGCTAGAAGAAAACTAAAAAGTAAGTTGGGAGGTGGTAACAAAAAAAGAGAAACTTCCTTTTATAAGTAAGTTCCATCCTAAGCCCAATTAGTTCCAATTGATCTGTTCCTCCTGAATCCATGCCAAAGATTTTCTTAACTCTGGAACCTCCAGTCCCACCACTTCTCCACACCACACACTTTGCTCAATCCAATTAAACTTTTCACTCATCTAAATCCGTTGTTTTCTACAACCACATAAATCCAGAAGCTTTGGTGCTTAAAACTGTCTATAATTCCATAATTTCTGTCTGAAACACTAACGTGGTCTTAGGATAGTCAAAGTATTTCATTCTAGTCAACGTGCCTGAAGAGTTGAAGGTAAATGGAAATTTTGTAATGCAAACAATTCTGAATTAGCTAAGAGGAGCTAATTTATCTATTCATATATTAAGAATTTTATTTTAAACTTCTTTATAAAGCAAAACCACAACCATTTCATCCTAAAAATCTAAAATTTAATGTCTATTTAGAACATTAGTATATTTGTAATCACTTGATACTTGTTCATTTCAGCAAAATGAGCCATTTCTGAGGCTATTCTCACATCCTCAAAGTATAGATTCTAGAGCTACACTGTCGAATAATGTTGTCCAGCCACATGTAGCTATTTTAAATTAGGCCAGGCTGTGGCTCATACCTGTAATCCTAGCACTTTGGGAAGCCGAGGCAGGAAGATCACTTTGAGGCCAAGGGTTCAAGACCAGCCTGAGCAACATAGCAAGACAGAATACAAAAAATGGAGACCCCCATCTATACAAAAAATGGAGACCCCCATCTATACAAAAAATGGAGGCTTGAGCCCAAGAGTTTGAGGTTGCAGTGAGCTATAATGACACCACTGCACTCCAGCCCTGGCAACAGAGCAAGACCCTGTCTCAAAATAATAATAATAAATTTAAGTTAAATTCTTGAATCACAACAGCCACATTTCAAGTGCTCAATGGCCACATGTTGCTACTGGCTATTGTACTGGACAGCACAGATATAGAACATTTCCATCATGACAGGAAGTCCTATTGGACAGCATTATCTTTGAACCCTGAAAACTAACAAATCTTAAGTTTTTGCCCTTTAACTGTGCCTTGAAGAACCAACCACTCACAAAATTTCCCCAGTTAAAAAAATCAGACTGGGAGGGGGGAATGGGGAGGGGCAAAAACTTATCTAACAGGTACAATGAACACTATTCAGCTGATGGGCACATTATATAGCCCTGACTCAAGCATTACAAAAGCTATCCATGTAACAAAAACATTTGTACCCCTTATATTTTGAAATTAAAAAATTACAATGCGGCCGGGCGCGGTGGCTCACGCCTGTAATCCTAGCACTCTGGGAGGCCGAGGTGGGCGGATCGTTTGAGCTCAGGAGTTCGAGACCAGCCTGAGCAAGAGCGAGACCCCACCTCTACTAAAAATAGAAAGAAATTATATGGACAGCTAAAAATATATATAGAAAAAATTAGCCGGGCATGGTGGCGCATGCCTGTAGTCCCAGCTACTCGGGAGGCTGAGACAGGAGGATCGCTTGAGTTCAGGAGTTTGAGGTTGCTGTGAGCTAGGCTGACGCCACGGCACTCACTCTAGCCTGAGCAACAGAGTGAGACTCTGTCTCAAAAAAAAAAAAAAAAAAAAAAATTACAATGACTCTGTCAGAAAGGGTCTTGAAATTTATCTTTAGCATCTTTTTTAAGATCTAATAAAATATCCATTTTAACAAAGTATCTATCATAGAATGATCATTAAAGGGGATGAAAGAGCTTTGCAAACAATTTATATAAAAGGATGTTATTATTACTAACAAATCAAGCAGCATCTGAACCTGAATTTTCCCACAAATTTCCTTTGGCCCTACTCTATACTTCACTGTCCACAACTGAAAAGCTTAATGTTTGCAAGTAACTCCCTCGTACTTCTTATTAATGTTCGTAAGGCACTTGCTTTCTACAGAAATTGTACCTCTACAACCCAGAAATTGAACCTAATCTGGATTCTGTATTGGTGTGTTATTGGACTTGCTTAGACTTGATGCTTATTTTAACTCTTTGTTTTACGTAAAATCAAATAGAAATGGCCAAAACACTAGATAATATCAGTCACAGTAAACTTAAATATGTCATTTAAATTTCCTCAAGCTTCTGGACCCTACTTGCACATTCATTCATTCATTCGATCAATTCATTCAATAGTACTTAATCAGATGTGAAAGGAGCATCTCAAATAATTCAACCAAGAACAGAAGAATGAACACTCAAGGAAAACATCCTGGTGGGGGAAATTACCATTACTGACTTTATTTTCTCCCTTCTTTTATAAATTTAGGATGTTGCAGTCAAGCACCAGATAGAGTGGCTACACTAAATGTTATTCAAGGTCCCTTCAGAAATCTGATGTTCTATTGACTTTTTGCTATGAAATGCCTATTTTATCAGCAGGACTATACCAAATAAGCACATTTTTAAGTTACCCATAGCAGAGTGCAATGCATTTAGAAGATTCCAATAAACTAAAAGCAAGAAAATCACTTCCCCAGTAGCTAAGCTCCACCACCTAAATACTGAGAGCCTTCAGACATTTAGAGATGCAAACAAAATCAAGACACTAAACTATATTCATGCATTCTGGATAGCCCAAATAGCCAGTCTTGACAGAAATATGCAACCCATGAAGATTTTCTAAAAACAAGCCTAATTCTTAGTCACTATTTAATGAATATAATGATAAATGCCACGTGACAGTCTAAAAGCTCTAACTTAAACAATACAAATAATTTTTCACTTGGGATCAACTATATGAATTATAAGATCAAGCCAATCCATTTCTCAACAGGTGACTTAAATAGAGTATGTAAGCTATAGTAGTTTATAAAATGTATTCAAGATAGATTTTATTTGGTCTTCTCAAGTAGTCAGACAACATTCTATTTGGAATAACATGAAACTGGATTATGTGTACGCATAGATACTCTGAATTCTGTGATTCATTAAAGAGTTAAAAGGAATATTTAAGCCCTCTAATAGGAACAAACTAATCTGGTATTTTAACTTTACAAAAAGTTTAACTATTTAAGACATAAAGAAATAAAATGAAAATATAAACAAAATATACCAAAATTTAACTAAGCAGAGAACATTTTGTAAACTGTTAGAGAACTGAAATTATCAATGAATCAATTAAGAATTTTTTGCATGCCCATTTATTCAACATGATTGGGTAACTGTATCATATATATGCACCATACAGGAATATCAAGTTTTTAAAAAACACAACACTGAGTATTTAAAAAGGTATTGTGGCCTTAATTAAATCCTTGATTCAGAAGGCACTTCAGTAACTTCAGTGCTTCAAAGTCATTAACATCATCACTGTACAGTAATGAAGAAAAAAATTGTACCATGTGTAAACAATTTCCAGTATTCTGCAAGAAAACCTTATTTTAGGCATTTTCTTTTTACTTCCTATACAATTAAAATAAAATGAGCATTAGTATGATTTTTACAAATATTGTTTATTTTAATGAAGCTGGTACAGACAATGTCCATTTAAAACCCATATCCCAGGCCAAAAAGTACAAATAAAATCAAAAAGAGCAGTGTTCTATTGTATACACTTCTGCATGAATAATTTTATTAATTGCTAATGAAAATTAGAACTTTTCTGGGATCTTCTGACAAGATTTTTTAAAAATCTTAAAATGCCTTCTCTTCAGTGAAGCCATCTTTGGAGTTAGTCATTACTCTCACCTTATCTGTCATCTTGACTCCAACTTGGATATTCCTCTTCTTTTGGTCCAGACCCTCAAATTTGAAAAGTAGCTTCATGTTAAGGAAAGGTCATTTTTCCACAGTTCAGTTCTCTGAAAAACTTCCATCTCCCACTGAAAGTCACAGTCCAGGAGTGAAGCAATCACATGCTAGAACTTCAGGGCCAATTGGAAAGTCATTATGAACACCTGCATTGGTCGATCTTATTTATCACAAGCCTGAAAATGCACAGTCTTGAAAACAGTGGCCTCTCTGTGCACACATGTAATTTTTAAAAAGGAGTGGGCAATATGAAGGGGACTGAGGCTTGATCACCAAAAATCAGCACAATGAAAACAAACGATAATGAATAATGAGCACTAGAATTCAAATTACCAGATGTTTTAAAGAGATGGGGTGCCAGTTTTCAATTCCGTTTTGAACACCACATTACAAAAGAACTATTTTTAAAAATAAAAAAGGATTGAAGGAAAAGAAAAAAATTAAAAGAGTATCTAAACTGTTGAATGACCCCCCGTTTGTTCCTGATAAACTTCAATCACATCTTCTTCCTCCATTCCCAGCTGTAACAGAAAAAAAAAATGTCAGTAGTAGAATATAAAAACACTATTTTAAAATTGACTGCAATTGTGGCCACCAATTTAAAGTGCAAAAAGATACAAGATCCACAGTTACACTCCTTTAAGATTAAGAATCCTATCTCCTTCAATTTAAAGAACATAGAGGTATGTCTTTTTTCCTGATTCTATGTCTATCCAGTTATTCATCTTGCTTTCCTGAGTCAATTTCACTTCCCAGTTTATTCACTACATAAAACTGAAATGCTTTTGACAAGTATATTAAAACAAAACATGTATTTAATAGTTTAAATATAGTTTGATGACATATTTTATAAAAAGCATTTTACTTTTAGATGTAATTACTTGATAGAATCTCATTTCTTTCAAAAAACTTGATTTCACTTTAAAATATATGTGGTTTTAGTCAGAAAAATACTGCCCAAGGGTTCATTTGTCTTCTTCAATTCCTTCTAACATATAACTATCATTTTCTTTGACAGTGACCACTCTCAAAGCAGAAAACTTATCTATACATCTATTCTTATTCAATAGCTCTAGTTTTATAAGCTAGACTTTTCAGTCCATCCCTTCTTTAATTCTTACAGAAAAAAAAAAGAGGTCTTCTAAAATGCCTTTTACAGAATATTAAGTATGAGCAATTATCTTTTTATTTTTTGATGTGCTTTATATGCACTGAAATATTCTGGAATTTTTTTCACTATTCTATTAATGATTGCCGCTGAGAAATGAAAATACAGAGCTACTCAGGGTACATTATTTTCCATTTTATTTGCTTTGCTAGTTTGAATTTTTATTACTTTTAACTATCAGAAAAGAAAAGACAGTATGTAAGGGGACATGGTATCACACAGAAATCAGGTGTTACCCTCAGTGAGAACAAGACTGAATCTGTTGATTCTGGTATGCAGCCAGGGTAGAGAAGCATTGTAATAGGCAGACTAAAAACAAAAACTGGCATTGTTTCCACTGAAAACTACAATGGATCACAAAAACAAATGGAAAATAAAATTTTAAAGGGAAGTCTAAGATCAGTAATCTCTTCCAATGAGAAAAGTTTTGTATTTTATAGATGACATTTTGGGGCAGAATTATAAATATGAGAATTAAGATATGCTAAAAAAAAATCTAAAAATAGGCCGGGCGCGGTGGCTCACGCCTGTAATCCTAGCACTCTGGGAGGCCGACGCGGGTAGATCGCTCAAGGTCAGGAGTTCAAGACCAGCCTGAGCAAGAGCGAGACCCCGTCTCTACTAAAAATAGAAAGAAATTATACGGACACCTAAAAATATATATAGAAAAATTAGCCGGGCATAGTGGCACATGCCTGTAGTCCCAGCTACTCGGGAGGCTGAGGCAGTAGGATCGCTTAAGCCGAGGAGTCTGAGGTTGCTGTGAGCTAAGCTGACGCCACGGCACTCACTCTAGCCTGGGCAACAAAGTGAGACTCTGTCTCAACAACAAAAAAAAAAAAAATCTAAAAATAACAGAATTATGTGGATTTAGGATTTTAAAGTGATCAGATCAGCTCTAGTGTTAAGCTATCCTGACTGTGGCACATATATGAATATTAAAATACTATTAAAGATGCTTTTAAAACTTAATTTTAATTACACATACGGCTTGATAAATGCTGCAAGAAATAAAATTCCAAATGTTATAAGGAAGCTTCAAATCAGGAAGATAGCATGTGTCCTCAAGCTATAGAGAATGTGAAGCAACAAGCTCCAACAAGTACATCAGTAGAGACAAGTGAACAAATAGCACAAGGAGGTCACTCTCTAAATGCCTACTCTCCCCCATTGCCCCAACATTTCTCTGAAAAGATAATCTCTTAATTATAGTGAGGAAAAGTGTCAGTAAAACATGTTAAGTATCTACTGGGTGCCAGAGATTATGCTAAGTTAGGACAAGGAAAGTACAAGATGAGTTTGGAACATTTTATTATGTCAGAAAGTAAGTGCTCAAGAAAGCGGGGGATGCTAAATCTAGGGAAAACTTTTGATGAGAAAGAGGTTATTTACAATAGTTCCAAAGTATGTCCCACAGATTACTTAATTATAACAGGAAAAATAGTAACTACACAGTAGGAAAAAAGACAACACTTAAACTAAGTGATCAAAATTAACACACCAATAAGGAACTTCAGGTGCTCCAGATATTACAACCTAAGAAAGACATCCATTTATGTAGTATTCCAGCCAAAAATACATAACCTGAATTTAGTAATGAGGAAATAGACAAGCCCAAAATGAGGGACTTTTTAGAAAATAATTGGTCTGTATTCTTTAAAAATGTCAACGTCATGAAAGACAAAGGCTGAGGAACTATTCCAAATTAAAAGTAAATAGACAGCACAATAATGTATGTGATACTGAACTGGATCCTGTGATGGAGAAAATTTGTTATTAATGACATAATTGGGACAAATGACAAAATTAGGTTGTAGATTAAAAGTATTCTAATGGTATTAAATTTCCTGAAATTGATTAAAAGTACTACAGTTATATATAAAAAAATACTGTCTTAGGAAATACACACAAAATATTAAGCAGTAAATGGTTATGATGTACACTACCCACTTCCCAAATGGTTTGGGGATGGGTGAGAGGGAAAAAATATATACATACATACATGCATACATACACACACATAGAGAGAGAATAATCAAGTAAAGGTAGCAAAATATTAAAAAATAGGTGAATCTAGCTGGAGGAAAGTATATGGGAA
The DNA here is from genome assembly GCF_041146395.1 of Eulemur rufifrons. Lineage (NCBI taxonomy): Eukaryota > Metazoa > Chordata > Mammalia > Primates > Lemuridae > Eulemur > Eulemur rufifrons. The sequence continues at coordinate 30,529,281 of NC_090983.1, read as the reverse complement.
TTTTCTGTACTATTCTCACAGACTTTCTGTAAGATAAAAATGATTTCAAAATAAAAACTTTTAAAAATATGGAGAATTGTCAAAAACAACACAGATGCCAATTTAAAGTGGCCCCTACATGGCCAATATCTAAAGAAGGAAAGGATATCCATACAGTTACAAAGCATCACCCCAAAGATAACTTATTAATTACAAGGGAACATTATAACCTTGTAGTGGATAAATCTGGCCGTTACCACCTTAACTAAGTGACCAAAGTTAACATTAACTATAATGGGACAGACAGACATCATGTACCTCCAGATGTGATACACTCAGATATATACAGCTTCAATCCATGCTACCCCACCAAAAAGACAAAACTTAATCTAATCAAGAGGAAACAGGCAAACCCAAATTGAAGGACTTTCTAAAAAAAAAAAAAAAAAAAAAAAAAAAAAACAAAACCAGCCTGTACTCTTTAAAAACCATCAGTGTGATAAAAAGACTGAGGAACTGTTACAGATTAAAGCAGGTTAAGGAGGCATGACAACTCATTAGAATGCATATCCTGGATGGGTAAGGCAAAAAAATGGCTATAAAGGATCTTATTAGGACAAATGGCAAAATCTATTTTAATTGCATATTCAATAATAATACTGTATCAATGTTAAATCGCCTAAATTTAATCATTGAACTATGGCTCTTAGGAGATAGCACACTAAAATATTCAGGGGTAAAAGGTCATGAGTATCTGCAACTTAATCTCAAATAGTTTAGCAATAAATGATAATACGTGTATATAGTGATGAAACAACTGGTACACAATCTTAATTGGTCAATCTAGGAAACAGGTATACAGGAGAATACTGTACTATTCTCACAACTCAGTAAGTTTGAAATGTTTTTAAAATAAAAAATAACCATGCTTTTGTTCTATCAAAAATATCAGAAATGTCATTTTGTATATAGAGGGAAGAATCTATGTATAGCGCGCGCACACACACACACACACACACACACCACCCCCTACCTTACTTTGAGATACCAGGGTGGGGGGATATATAAGCAAAGAAAATAGTCCATACAACAAAACAATTAAATGAAGACACAGAAGCATTTTTTTTAAAAGTATAAAACAAGATGACAGAACCAAATATTATTATATTAATATACACTAAGCTTCTGTATTAACATTCTCAAAATGGGTCATAAATCAAAATTGAACCAATAAAGTCCCTATCATCATGAAAGTGTACCAAAAAGCTGCTGAATTTAGGGACATTTGTCCACCTTCAAAAAAGATGTAGCAGGTGCTTTATGACAATTTCAGTACTCAATTCCCAGTTTCTACCTCCCTTTATATTGGTACTTTTAAAGGTAATATATGGGAAGTTCAACCCAAAACATTATTTTTTCTGACAAATGATATACCACTTAAATCAGAAAATATTGAAGAAAAAGAGAGTTTAATATGAGTGAACAAAATAGTTCAAAGGAGAATTTAAAATTTTTCTTGGCGCAGGAAAAAATTATACTCACTTCTTTTGGAGTATGATTATCAGCAATTCTCTGACCTTCAAAGAGAAACCTGAGTGAATTCATTGGAACTCCCTAAAAAGATAAAAAATATATATATATTATACATATATATATGTATACACATACACACACACACACACACACACACCAACACACGTATACAAATCTTACAAGATATAACAGGAACTAGGAACTTGAATGCACAAAAAGCAAGCATGAAAGGCTTTAAAGGCCTAGAACATAAAACTAGATAGCTAATTCTGTCATAAACATCATAATAATATATTGGGTACCAACTATTTGCTAGGCCTTTACTATACCAAGTACTTTACACACATAATCATAAATGTTTAGCACAACACTGGAAGGTAGGTATCACCTTATCTTCATTTTACAGCTAAGGAATCTAAACAGCTAGCCAAGAATTTAAGCCCAAACCTAATTCTAAGCCTGTGCACTCTTGACTGCTATTCGATTCATTTCCCCCCTAAATCTGTGGGCTAGCATAAAAGTTAAAACCATAAATTGAACGAGCACTCTCACTGGCTTCCAACTACACAAGCAAATTAGTTTTTAACAGATTATAAAATTTGGTAAAGCACAAAAGCCAGCCAGATAAGCAGGGATGGGATAGATAGCACCATAAATATTATAGAACATACTAGTATATATTTCTCTAATCACTATTCAACAATGACAGCTAAAAGGAAACAGATGGGTTGGGCACAGTGGCTCACACCTATAATCCCAGCACTTTGGGAGGCATTGCTTGAGACTAGGAATTTGAAACCACCCTGGGCAACATAGTTTTTTTTTTTTCCCATCTGTACAAAAAACTTAAAAATTAGCCAGGTGTGGTGGCTGAGGTGGGAGGACTGCTTGAGCCCAAGAGTTTGAGGTTATGGTAAGCTATGATTGTACCACTGCACTCCTGCCTGGGCGACACAGAGAGATCTTGTCTCTAAAAAAAAGGCGGTGGGAGGGTTGCAGGTGATGACTCATTTAAAGGGGAATAACTTCAGTTAAGTACAAATCAAGAATCATTTACTATGGCCGGGCGCGGTGGCTCACGCCTGTAATCCTAGCACTCTGGGAGGCCGAGGTGGGCGGATCGTTTGAGCTCAGGAGTTCGAGACCAGCCTGAGCAAGAGCGAGACCCCACCTCTACTAAAAATAGAAAGAAATTATATGGACAGCTAAAAATATATATAGAAAAAATTAGCCGGGCATGGTGGCGCATGCCTGTAGTCCCAGCTACTCGGGAGGCTGAGACAGGAGGATCGCTTGAGCTCAGGAGTTTGAGGTTGCTGTGAGCTAGGCTCTAGCCTGGGCAACAGAGTGAGACTCTGTCTCAAAAAAAAAAAAAAAAAAAAAAAAAAAAAGAATCATTTACTAAACCAAAATGTATAGTAAGGCTTCACTTAATATAAATAGGTTCGTAGAAACTGCAACTTTAAGCAAAACAACGTATACTGAAACCATTTTTTTCCTCACCAATGCTATAACAAAATGATGTTATTCAAGGACCTGATGTACACTGTTTTGCTTAAAGTTGCAATTTCCAAGAATCTATTGACATTGAGGGCTTACTGTATTATGAAGTTTTGCTCAGTATCTAATATATTAACACTTTCACTGTGGGTAAACTCTGTCCCAAAAGCAGCCAAAGAAATTGAAACTATTTTTCAATATGTACTATACTATATAAGTACATGCAAACTTACCCTTCATTTGATTTAAATTCTTTCCAAGATTGTATTAAATAATAAAATAAACATAACTGACAAAAGGCAGGATATTCTTTGGTTTACAGGATTTTTTTAAAAAAAGATATTATCTTGTACTGGGATCAAAAAAAGTTTCTATAGAAACCAATCAATAAAATAAAACTGGTAAAATGATCCAATAAATATTTAGTTTATATACTTTTCAATCTTTTATAAGTATTGCATAGTTCAGATAAATTAAGTTTCCTGTTCTTTGTATACCATTAAATCTTCAGGAAAAAAATTATCAAGCCTCTGTGAACTAAGTATTAAAAAAGTTCTTCTAAAGACTGTAAAGTGTACTATGAAACATAAAAAAGAAACTTGGAAATGATTCTAAACTGATGCCATATTTTAATTATTTCCAAAAACCCAACACCTTCAATCACAGGTTAAAGTTTAGTTTTCACTTTAGCTTTGGTTTTTTTGTTTGTTTGTTTGTTTTTGAGACAGAGTCTCACTCTGTTGCCCAGGCTAGAGTGCCATGGCATCAGCCTAGCTCACAGCAGCCTCAAACTCCTGGGCTTAAGCAATCCTCCTGTCTCAGCCTCCCAATTAACTGGGACTACAGGCATGCGCCACCATGCCTGGCTAATTTTTTCTATATATGTTTTTAGTTGTCCAGCTAACTTCTTTCTATTTTTAGTAGAGATGGGGTCTTGCTCTTGCTCAGGCTGGTCTCAAACTCCTGAGCTCGAACGATCCACCCACCTCTGCCTCCCAAGTGCTAGGATTACAGGCGCAAGCCACCACGCCTGGCCTGGATAATTTCTTTCCATTTTTAGTAGAGACGGGGTCTCGCTCTTGCTCAGGCTAGTCTCAAACTCCTGACCTTGAGCGATCCTCCTGCCTCAGCCTCCCAGAGTGCTAGGATTCCAGGCGTGAGCCACCACACCCGGCCAGTAAAATCTCATTAATTGGGGTTCAACTACTTCACATACGTAAGAATTTTGATGAATGCTAAAATTGAGACGAAATTCACCAGGGGAAAGGAACATTTACTGAATACTCATTATGTACACTATGCTATAGGTACTTAAGATACATTGTCATTTAATCCCCACAACTCTGAAGAAAAGTCATATAGTCTTTTCATCCTATTGATCAAGGAATTGATTATTGAGGAAAATTAATTAATTTTAAATATTAATTCCAATTACATAAATTACATTAAATAATTAAATATTAATTTATATTAAATATAAATTTTAAATATTAATTCCAATTACATTTATTTTAAAAATCTATTTTATTGGCTGGGCTCGGTGGCTCCCACCTGGAAACCTAGCACTCCGGGAGGCCAAGACAGGAGGATCATTTGAGCTCAGGAGTTCAAGAGCAGCCTGAGCAAGAGAGCAAGACCCCGTCTCTACAAAAAATAGAAAACTTAGCCGGGCATGGTGGCACACACCTGTAGTCCCAGCTACCTGGGAGGCTGAAGCAGGAGGATTGCTTGAGCCCAGGAGTTTGAGGTTGCAGTGACCTATAACGATGCCACTGCATTCTAACCAGGGTGACAGAGTAAGACTCTATCTCAAAAAAAAAAAATTCTATTTTATTAATAATGATAGTAACGGGTAACATTTATTCAGCATTTTTAGGTACCACATTAAGAACTTTATGTAGGCTATCTCATTTCATCTTCATGAGGTGGCCCTATAAAATTCTCATTTTACTAATGGAGAAACAGGGCACATAAAGGTTAAATAACTTGCCCAAAGTCATACAGCCAGACAGTGATAGAACCCAAATTTGAACCACGTGGGTTAATGGAATTATCTATTGATCTAATAATCTAGCTTATGAAGGCCAGAATCTGTGAGGATTTGGTATTTATAAATTAACCGGACTTATATATGAATTTTTTTAAAAAGAAAATTTTTTGATGTTGAAAATATGAAATGCAAATAGCAGCAATGTGTAGTACTATGTATAAAAATAATATACTAACATTAGTACTTAAATTTAATACATGGCTAAACACCCATGGTTAGAAATACAGGAAAATTTCAGTGATCACCAAAAATTACTTGCCTTTGTTGTTATATACACTGGTAAGCCATTGAGATAGAAAAATTCATTTGAGCTGTCTTTTCAACTCTGAGTTTCTTTTCAAACTAGTTCCACATCTTATCAATACAAACTTTGAAAGGGGCCACAAGACAAAAAAGGCAATTAAACATGGTATAAGAAGTGATGAAATGAGAGTATGTTTGTTGAGTTGCTAATGGTGAAAGTAGTAAGACAGGATTTTTCTTTTGACAATCTTCCATAAAAGAAAAATTAATGACAAAGCATTGTATGTAATACCATAACATACAAACCTGTCTTTGACAGTATGATTCTTTGAGTTTCTTGAGATGTGTTGTCATTTTCACTTTGAAGTGAATCTCACTGCTATCCTAAGGAGATAAAAGAAAAAAAATTATCCCTCTTTGTATAAACTATTTGCTTTGCTTAAACCAAATTATTTCATTACATATATGGTACAAATAGAAATATAAACCTTGTCACCTATATTTTTCCACCAAAATATTCTTTTTAGCATTCCTGATAGGTTTTATTAAAACACACTAATCATCCTCAAATGCTTTAAACTCATTGCAAAAGAAATGTAATAAACAAAGAATATCTGTCTTACATGTTAAAATGATCAGTATAAGTATGTATGTCAAAGAATGCATTCCTTCATTACTGCATGGCCACTGTGTTGTCAAAATAAAAGATGATTCCATTTATATGACATGTTCAGAATAGATAAATCCACAGAGATAGAAAGTAGAAGAGCGGTTATGGGTTCTGGATGTCTTTTTGGTGTGATGAAAATGTCCTAGAATTAGATAGTGGTGATGACTGCACAGCTTTGTGAATACTAAAGCCACTAAATTATACACTTTAAAATGGTAAATTTTGTAGAATGTGAATTATATCTTAATAAAAAAATTTAAATAAGATAATCACAGAAAAATGGGAAAAGCATATGAACATGCAATTAATAGAGGAATATAAATATAGCAGACAAAAAATTATACCTTGATAATCAGGTAAATGCAAAATAAACAAAAATGTTTTACCTATCATATTGGAACAAAATTTAAAGACTGTTAATATCCCATGTTTGGGAGAATTGGGAGAAATGGTACTCTCACACACTTGGATGGTGAGAGTCCACCATTCCACCAATTGTCTTTTATCCTTAAACACACCCATGTAACTATGAAGATTCATTCCTCCAACAGTTTTCAGCTAATCTTAATTAACACCTCAGAAAGAATCAATAATACACAGACAACAGTCCAAGGAAATGAGGGGCCAGGAAAGGAAACAAGATCAGGAAAAGGGCTGACAGGCCCTTACTGAAGGTTGGCCTTAGCTTAACAATTACCAGTAGTAGTCACTGTATTTTCCCCTGAAGCATGCTAACCAAGAAAAAGTTTCTATTTGGAGAAATTAAGGTGATATAAAACTGCCTAGCAGAGTACTTAAGAAAATAGGATCAACCTCTTCTACTTCCAACAGATGCATATAGTAAGCAAAAATGTCATTTTAAAATAATTTACCTTACTTAAATCATAATTTTTCCTGTGAGAAATTATTCACACATTGTAAGAGAGTCAAAGGAGAAAAACAATGAAACTCACCTGTCCAATGACTTTGAGTTTAATGTATTCTCCTTCCTTCTTATCCCCCAAGTCCTCGGTTGAAGGTTTTGCCTCCTGAAAGAAAAGTAAGTTTCAAGAAAAAAGTTCCTCCCGAGTATCCACTACCTTCATGCAGGGTACAAAATCTGCACCTGAGAATACAAAGAGCATTTATATTCTCTGCCAGTCAATTAAGCAAAAAAAGTCCTAAGTCAATTACTGTCCCAAATACCTGTACACTAGAAATCAATAAAAGAGTCTTTTTTATTATAATATCCCACTGTAATGGTCTAAAACTTTACCATGCATGACAATCACCTGAAGGACTTGTTAAACAAACTGCTGGGCCCTAGCCCCAGTTTTTTATTCAGGAGGTCTAGAGTGGGACTAAGAATTTGTCTCCAACAAGTTACCAGGGGATGATCATGGTGCTTGGCTAGAGAAACAACTAGGAAACCACTGCCCTGCAGTCAATTCTTATCAGCCAGAAGGAGTTCATTCTCTATGAATTCTTAGCCAAATATTCTGAATCCAAGATTATTTTCTCACAGCCCATCACAAGGCGTTTATTCCAACCACAAAACTGCACTAAGAAATGTAAATTAATCATATTTGCATAAGCAAAGGCTACTTAGGAAAAAAATCACATAGGAGAGTATTGGCCTAATGTACTCTGGAGTTAAATCAGTTTTATGTTATCTATTATTTTAGACTGTCTGAAGCATTAAATCTAAGTTCAGAAGATAAGACTTGGCTGAAAAAAAAAATAACAGAATTGGACTGGAATTAGGAAAAAAACCACAAACAGGGTAAGCAGGAAAAGGAAAGAGGAGACAAAAATAGGAAGATAAAATACTTGGGAGGCTAGAGGCAGGAGGATGGTTTGAGCCCAGGAGTTCAAGGCAACATAGCAAGACCTTACCTTTGGGGGAAAAAAAAACAGGAAGACAAGAAAAGAGAGATATTGAAAAGAAAATGAAGTTATTATTATAGAATAAATTAGTTGAAACAACTTCACCAAGAAGTATCTCAATAATAAGCAAACCATTATTAGAAAAGGGGATACACCTTGGAAAATTTCACCAGTACTGTGATAAAAATAGCTTTTCCTCCCATGTGCCACACCTTAGTTTGGCCACCAATTTATCCACTTACTTAAATATATAGTTTTATTATTTTTTGCTCATAATAATTTCAAACACTTAATCCATACTTGAAAAGACTATAACTAACCACATTGTATTTTATAATACAATAAGTAAAATAACAAAGCCATTACCTGTATATCTCATGCTAGAAACTTAGAACTGCTACATTTTCTAAGTTCAAAAATTAACAGAACAGGCCGGGCGCAGTGGCTCACGCCTGTAATCCTAGCACTCTGGGAGGCCAAGGCAGGCAGATCGTTTGAGCTCTGGAGTTCGAGACCCCGTCTCTACTGAAAAATAGAAAGAAATTAGCTGGACAACTAAAAATATATAGAAAAAATTAGCTGGGCATGGTGGCACATGCCTGTAGTCCCAGCTACTTGGGAGGCTGAGGCAGAAGGATTGCTTGAGCCCAGGAGTTTGAGCTTGCTGTGAACTAGGCTGACACCATGGCACTCTAGCCTGGGCAACAGAGTGAGACTCTGTCTCAAAAAAAAAAAAAAAAAAATACAGGCTAGGGTCTAGGGAAATGCTTAGATAACAGAATTGACTTCACTAGAATGAATCCTTGCCTGTTTTTCATCCTGCAGTGCTTTCAACATTTGCTGACTACTGAATATTATGGCAGCAGGTAAAATTAACCTTCTTTAGTAAGACAGTATTTCACCTGAAAACTAGAAGACTGTCTTCAAATATAGTCTCACCACATTTCTATGAATTTATATTTATAGTAAACAGCTGCTTCTTCTTTAAGTATCTAGAAGGCAATGACAGCTTATTCCATGCAGTGAAGTAAGATAAAAAGCAACCAATCCCTGAATCCTCTGTAACTGAAAGGAGAGGGGTAAGAAGCTCTAAGTTAGCACAAAGGACAGCCCACCACCCCTACCCTCCACCCCCGCCCCCAGCAATATATCAGCACAACAGGAGTAATTTTGTTCCTGTGTTTTCTAGATAGGGTAACTACAGAGGCCACTCAGGACAAAAGAATTCTTCCCCATCCTCCTATCCATCATCCACAGCGCTCTGGAACTCTCCTTCTACAGAGAAGCCCAGCTTCTCTGATCCTATAACTACTCAGATCAAAAAGCATAAATATTAATAGCTTACCATTTAAGGCCTAGAACCAAACTCTACAGCATGGCATTCAGTTCTTCCATGACCAAGCTCAGTTCTCCTTTTTCTCTCACCAATTTGCAAACTCAAGGATGCTGTTAAACTGGACTATTTGCTGTTCCTCAAATATGTCCATCATTATCTGGAATATATATTAATATATATCCTGTCTCCACCTCTCTTGAAGTCATCTCAAGGATATCTATCTCACAGATCAACTGAAGTCCAGTAGTGTATTAATAAAACACTCTTCTAGGAACCACAGCACTCTCCTAACTTTCCAAATGAGATTAACAACTTCCTTTAATGCTCCTATTTACTCGTATCTTTTATGGCATTTATTTTCAACTTAAAAATACCCTCCCCCCTTGACCTTACTTCTCTAGTAGTTGTCCTCACCTTTTCTTTGAAGTCAAAGTTCTTACAAGAGTACCCAGCACTTGCTATCCTCACTTTCACTCTCAACCTACTGTAATCTGGTTTATGCCCCACCATTCCACCTTGACATTGTCCTCACCAATGGTTACCAGTTGGACTCCTTATTGCTAAAACCAATGGACACTTTCAATCTCATCTTTAACTCTCTAAAACAACAGACACTGATGAGTTCTATTATACCTTGAAAACTCTCTACCTTTGGCTTCCAACATTTCATTCTCTCTTCATCTCTGCCATTTCCTTAAATGCTGGTCTTCCTTTGAATTCCATGTCTTCAATCCTCTACTTTTTTGTTTCCCTGGGTGACTCATGATTCCAACTACTTCTCAGATACTAATGACTCAATCATACCCTCCAACCTGACAACTATACTGAGTTTCACATTTATCCAAGTGTGTGAATATCTCCATTTGGATGACCCTTCGGTACCTCAATGTGAAAGTGTCCAAAACCAAATGCCTTATCTCTACCTTCTCTGTAAGTGTTAACTCCTTTCTAAAAACCAAAATCAAAACAAATTACAATTCCTCCTGGATTCCTAATAACAATAAATGGTTACCATACACTCAGCTGCCAACAAGAGAAACTTGGGGGTCATCTTTGGCTCCTCTTCCTCTCTTAAACTTCATACTTAATCATTCATCATTCTGACAATTCTATTTCTTACTGGCTCTCAAGCCCATCACATTTTTTCCATTCCACCGCCTTAGATCAGGCACTCATGGTTGCCCACTAACATTACTGCAATAGTGTAACTGACACCCCCAGTCTTGCTCCCTTCATTTCTCCAAACTGCCACCAGAGCCATCTCTCTTTTAAAATGCAATCCGATCTGCTCATAATCTTCAGGGTTAAATTCAAACTCAGCTGACATATAGTGGTCCTTCATTTGCTGGTCCCTGCCTAGAAATTCAACCTTATTCTCCTACCTCTATTAGCAAATATCCTATGCTCCAGCCATAATGAACTATCTATTATACAATTCCTTGAACATGGCACCCTCTACCCTTATCTCAACTATCTCCGCACATGCTGATCCCCTCTGCTTGGAATGCCCTTTCCCACCCGACTCCCCTTTCAAGACCACTCAGACATTAATTCCTACAATAAGATTTCCCTGATCACTCTCTTCAATGTTCCCATACTGCTAACTTATCCACTATAACCACTTGTTTGCATATCTGTCTCTCCTACCAGATTTGAGTTCCTTATTGACGTGGCTTACTCTACTATCCTTTATATTTCTGGTTAAGCACAGAGCCTGACACTTTGAGGAGAATCAATATATTTGTTAAATAAATTAATGCTTGTTGAATTAATAAGTTGACAGCACTATTTTCTGTATCATACCACAAAATCTTATTCATGCTTCATACTTCTGTATGAACTATTTCAAAGATCTTTTCAGTTTTTTTATATTGACAGCTGAGAATAAGAGATAATTTAGTTCAATTTCATAAGAATGTGTGAACACTTGGATTTGAAATTTCCAAAAATAAGCTTCCACTTTCCGTAGACACTCCATTTTGGTGATCTCTTCCCGAGTCTGAACCCCTATAGTAATGATCGTCTGTACCACTTGCTTAATAGCCTCATGCTTGCTTAATGCAGTCATCATGTTTTTCATGTGCTCTTTTTTTTTCTTTGACAAACTAGCCTGGAAAACAAGATGATCCTGGACAAAAAAGGCCAAAGTTTGTCTCCAGTGATCTCACTGTCTTTTGTATGCTATCTTTCCTTCTCTCCCCTGTAAAAAAAAAAAAAAAAAGCAGCCAATAGAAAATGGTATGGCACACTGGTTACAAAACAGTGAAAGCATTCAGCTCTGGGTCTGGGACACTAGGTCATCAAAGAAAAGAGAATCCCGGAGAAGGCTGGTTGATCTAGCTGGAAAGGGTACACAGCCCTGGAGCAGAAGAAACTAATGATAGAAAGAAAAGTAAGTTTATGTACAAGATCAAATAGAGAACTGAAAATCTCTAAACTTTCAGGTCTGGATCATCCAGAGACTGAATGCGGATAAATAAAGTGGTAAAGGACTTTACCAGGCACCATGCACTATCAACTCCATTTTCCAAGTTACAGATTAGACAACTTGGAAATAGATGGCTGAATCTAGAAAAGGAATTATACTGGAAAATATATTGGAAATATAACAGTCCTCATTTTCAAATGTATAAAATTCATGAGAAGGGTTTTACTGTGCCATTTCAAAGTCAAAATAACAAGACCTTTGCTAAGAAGCACTCTGGCAATCAGTATGTTGACAATTCAGTCACATGGACAGAGTATCATCACACTTAACTACCCCCAATGTATTACTTGTTCAAGCTGTACAAAGATTGTTCATTCTTACTGAAAAAGGAATGATTCTGGGGAAACCCAAAAACAAAAAAAAATTCACTTACTCTTATCTGATGATATTTAAAATCTGTTCTTTTTTAAGATGTGATAATAGCATCAGCATGTTAAAATAAAATGTCCTTCTCTTTTAAAGATACATACTAAAGTATTTATAGATGAAATGATACAATGTCTGGGATTTGGCTTCAAAATAACATCAGGGAATGGAGTGGGGTGCTATAGATAAAATAAGCCAAGAGATGAGTTAAGTGGGGTTCATTATGTATACAGTACATTTAAATTTTCTATAATAAAAAAGTCATTAAAATACATTCAAAGTTTAAAAAAATTCTGTATATATCAATTTATTTCATTTTTATTTCCTAATAAAGAAAGCTCAACATGGGTTAATTAGGGTAATTCTAAGATATACCCTTATTAAAAGGTAAAAACCCAGAATTACAATAAAGTCATTTCCCTCATACTGAAACGGATTTATCACAATTCTTTTTTTTTTTTTTTCTTTTGAGACAGACTCTCACTCTGTTGCCTGGGCTAAAGTGCAGTGGCCTCATCCTAGCTCACTGCAGACTCGAGCTCCTGGGCTCAAGCAATCCTCCTACATCAGCCTCTTGAGCAGCTGGGACTATAGGTGCGTAGCTAATTTTTTCTATTTTTTTGGTAGAGATAGGGTCGGTCTTGCTCTAGCTCAGGCTGGTCTCAAATTCCTGGCCTCAACCAATCCTACTGCCACAGCCTCCCAGAGTACTAGGCTTACAGGTATGAGCCCCTGCACCTGGCCCACAATTCTAAAAACACAAAAATACATGTACATTTTCATCTGCCTATGTTCAAACCTAACCAGATAGTACTAGAGATCTGGAATAGATCTGGAATACAATTGACCAGATTTAACTCCATAACTTGAAGGTTTAAGTCAAAGCTGTCAACATACTGGGCCTTCTGAATATTTATATTCAGCCCTAAATGGTGGTTAAACACTATATATGCACAGACTGCTTTTCAGGAACTAAAAATTATAATTGAACATTTTACTGGTTGTGTAAACCGTACTTTTTGAGCCTAGACTATGGACCTATGCTAAGCCTGGAACAAACTGGCTTGATTACATCCAAAATTATCAGCAAACAGATCTGGAGGAATGGCAGACATAGTTAATTACTTATCCAATATCTATTTTCCCCTCTTCCATACAAAGGGAAGCCTTAGTTTGCTCAGCTAAAAAAGTATTTCCCAGCTTCTTTTATGGCCATAAGACACAGTGCTGGCCAATGAGATATAAGGTGACATACTATTCCCTTTGCTTCTCCCTTTTCTCCTGCCTGGAACACAAAGTAGCCTTTTTGTGCCCACAAGGAGACAAGGCTGAGAGTAAAAGACTGCCATTAAGGATGCAGAAGAAAGGAATATGAAGGCACTGTGGAGCTAGCTGCCTAACCAGCCCTGAGCTACTATTTAATACTTGTTTCATGAGAAAAATTAACAGCATGCTGCTTTAACCTACAACATCAGATTTTCTGTTATTCAGTCCAAAAAGCAATCCTCACTGACACAGAAAGTGCTATAAATAGGTATTAGTTTGGCACATGTTAAAAACGGGCCCTAGAAAACGACCTCAATGTACATCAAAAACAGAATGGGGCCAAGTGCGGTGATGCACGCCTATAATCCTAGCACTTTGGAAGGCCAAGGTGGGAGGATCGCTTGAGCGCAGAAATGTGAGACCAACCTAAACAAGACCCCATTTCTACAAAAAAAATAGAAAAATTAGTAGGGCATGGTGGCACATGCCTCTAGTCCCAGCTACTCAGGAGGCTGAGGCAGGAGGATCACTTGAGCCCAAGAGTTTGAGGTTACAGTGAGCTACGATGATGCCACTGCACTCGAGCCCTGGCTATTGAACAAGATCCTGTCTCAAAAAACAAAAAGCAGGCCAGGCGCGGTAGCTCCCGCCTGTAATCCTAGCACTCTGGGAGGCTGAGGTGGGCGGATCGTTTGAGCTCAGGAGTTCGAGACCAGCCTGAGCAAGAGCGAGACCCCACCTCTACTAAAAATAGAAAGAAATTATATGGACAGCTAAAAATATATATAGAAAAAATTAGCCGGGCATGGTGGCACATGCCTGTAGTCCCAGCGACTCGGGAGGCTGAGACAGGAGGATCGCTTGAGCTCAGGAGTTTGAGGTTGCTGTGAGCTAGGCTGACGCCATGGCACTCACTCTAGCCTGCGCAACAGAGTGAGACTCTGTCTCAAAAAAAAAACAAAAAGCAGAATGGTTAAGTAAATCACAGTACAGTCACAAAATGGAACGCAATACAGACAGCAATGAGATTTAATAATATACCTGTACACAATAATGGACAAATCTCTAAACAGTGCTGAGCACAAGAAGCCAGCCAGAAAAGTACATATTGTATGATTACACTTATAAAATGTTATATTGTATAAAAACAGACAAAACTAATCTATGTGTTAAAAGTCAGGACAGTGGCTCTTGATCTGGGTGCTGGTTGCATGGCTGTGTTTGTGAAAATTCAGCAAGCTTTATTCTCATGTACACTTTTTTGTAGGTATATTAACCTTCAGTAAAACCTTTAAAAATAACTGGCCCTAGACATTGAGAATAGTGAGACCAGCAAACAGGACTCCACCCTTCCTTCCTTCAGGTCTTTTCCTTCAGATCCTCTTTAGCTCAGAGAATGCAAAAAGAATAGCCAAAAATATAACAAATATAACATATGTTTAAATAAAACATAGTTATGTTGCAGGAAGTATCCAGATTTTAAACTGTAAAATTAAAGTGCTCAATAATAGTATCTGTGTGAACTTCCCCCCCATGACTTTTTAAAGAAATAGAATAATTTCAGAAAATTCCAAAATTGAAGGCTGAAGATGTCCTAATAAAAAATTATCTGTAACAATCCCAATGTCCCAAAAGAAGTAAATGATTCGATCTTGGAGATAAAATTACCAGGTCTATTGCTAATAGAAGTAAAGATCAAGAAAAGTTATGCAAAAACATCGTAAGAGAAAGACTATTCCATGGCAACCAACCCATCCTCAATAACAAAACCTCAAGAGAAGGAGGAAGATACATGCTGCTTCATGTTTTTGAGGCAACGTTCCAATTCTAAGGCCTAGAATGGTGCTGAGAACATACTGACATTCAATAAATATTTGTTGAATGGATGAATGGGACCACTCATTCCTTCAAAAAAAACTTGTACTAAGTATCCAGTCACTGTGCTGGGCATTATAGGAAAAAAGGATGAATAAAGCCTGATTCTTGACTCTCAAAAGCAACAGTCTAATGGATAAAGACACATAATGTAAATAATTGTAACACTACATATAAAAGTTCTAACAGAGATACCTAATAGCCATGGGGCAAAAGTGTGTCATAATGTATTTGAAAACTGCTTTATAGTTTTAAAATCTGAACTACTCAACTTTAATGAGTACTCTAACCATAACATTTCATATTTGGTTTTCAAAATACTATTAAATATTGTTTAGGTAACGCTTTCTTTGAAGCATTTTATTATAATCTGTATGTTTGCAACTAGTAGCACCTCATGTCTATCAGAGAGAAGACAATACATATCCTCTCTTAGGGCATGGAATGCTTAAGGTACATATCACTAACTACAGGCTCAATTAATAGCTACAGTTTAATATCCCTTGTCTATGATATAAATAGTAGTATACATAATTATAAATTTTAATACACAACCAGTTCATCATATTCTTCTGCTACCTCAAGCTAACAGTTACTAAAATCAGTAAACATCAACAACAGAGAGCTATAAAGAACACTGCAGGGAATAATGCTATTATGGCAGAAAAAAACAATTAATGTAGATTAAAGATAACTGAAAATTCTTTTGTTACGCCTCCCATTGAGAAATGAAGTCTAAATAAATGCTCTCTTTTGAATCTGGGCTGGCCTTATGCTTTGGTTGACCAAGAGAATAGAGAAGTGACTCCCAAAGCTAAGTCCTAGGAGTCTTCCTATTTCCCGGCAGGTTCTCATTGAACACTTATTCTCTCTGTGTGAGCCTTGAGCCGTAAGTCTGAATACCCTGGGGTCTCCAAGCTGAGAACACATGACGAGACCACTCAAGAGAGGCACTGAGACTACATGAAGAGCCCAGCCCCATCCCACCCTACCTCCAGTTGTTCCAGATTCCAGCCATTTGAGTCCTCTCAGTTTAGGGCCCACATACCAAGGAGCAGAGATGAGTTCAACCCACAGAGCCCCACCTAAATTGCAGATTTATGAGCAAATAAAAGGCTGTTGTTTTAAGCTACCAAATTTCGAGGGAGTTTATTAGGCAGAAACAGACAATCAGAATTACACAATGCTTCCAAATCCTTGACTAAAGATAAAGCAAAATCACTCAATCAATCTCTCTTTTTCGATGGAGGTGGAGAGAGTGAATCTTGTTATGACAGATTCAGTTAGGGAAGAGCAAATCAGTCATTCAATTGTTACAATTAACAGACCTGAACTGAAGAGCTGAGGTCCAAGCTGCCTTTGATGACTTGAGTATAGAAAATAAACACTATAAACCCAAATATAAGAAAGGAAGAAGAGAAAATATTTGTACAAATTACCTTTCCCCTTTGGTATTAAGCTTCTGGTTCTATATGAGTGCTTTGTTTTGCTGCAAGGTGAGATTAGGCTAAAGCAGAATACCCAATCAGATTTCTATTATGGGTTAAAGCAGGCTCCTTAAGCTTTGTGAGGGGTTATGTACCCTTAATGAGAGCTATGGGTCCTTACTCTCTAAAAAAAATAATAATTTTACATATATATATACATACGCACATACACATGAATATAAAACACGCAAAACAATTTCAGTGGATTCTGAGCCCTTAGCTTAGGAACCTGTTTTAGACAATTATTTAATAACAGTCCACAATCCACTAAATAATCCTAGAGTTCTTAAAATTATAAAAAAGTGTTTCA
This sequence comes from Eulemur rufifrons, assembly GCF_041146395.1. NCBI lineage: Eukaryota > Metazoa > Chordata > Mammalia > Primates > Lemuridae > Eulemur > Eulemur rufifrons. Next base: position 30,512,312 of record NC_090983.1, on the reverse strand, counting down.
CTCAAATTCCAAAAATAATCATTTTTCATTAATCAATGGAGAACTCAGCAATTGAAGTCTTAATGTGAATTTAATGTCTGCCCTTTTTTTTGGAGACAAGGTCTCGCTAAGTTGCCAGGGCTAGAGTGCAACGGTGTCATAGCTAACTCCAAAGTCAAATTCCTGGGCTCAAGTGATCCTTCTGCTTCAGCCTCCAGAGCAGCTGAGATTACAGGCATGCACCACCACACCAGCTAATTTTTCTTTTATTTTTTGTTGAGAGCGACTCTCACTATGTTGCTCAGGCTCGTCTTGAATTCCTGGGCTCAAGCGATCCTCGGGCCTTGGCTTGCCAGAGTACTAGGATTACAGGTGTGAGCCACTGCACTGGCCATGTTCACCTGTTTTAACCTGAAGTTATTTCTCAATTTTATTATCTTAGACAATAACCTTCTGAGAGGTATTTCAGAAAATACATCATTCTAAAAGAACTTGGTTAAAATTAAGGTTGTCTTTTGGGGACAGTGGTTCAGTCTCATGCTGATATTACACAGTAGCGATGTGGGATTCCGTACTCTCACAAACCTCTTAAGGCTAAGCATTCAGCTTCCTATCTGTTTAAATCTTTAGCACCCAACACTGAACTTGTACTGGGTCCTAATTATTATTAATAATAATGATGTTGGTCAATTAGCCTTGAGCAACAGTTCTCAAACTTTTTAGTCTCAGGACTCTTACACTTTTAAAAATTATTTATAACCTCATAAAGCTTTTGTTAGGTTGGTTATATATATTGATGTTTACAGTATTAAACATTGAAACTGAGAAATGTTTTAAATATTTATTAGTTCATTTTAAAGTACCAATAAACCCATTACATGCCAATACATATTTTTATTAAAATATTTTTCAAAACAAAAGTAATGAGAAAAGTGGCACTGTTTTACATTTTTTGCAAATCTCTTTAATGTCTGGCATAATAAAAACAGCTGGATTTTCACATCTGCTTACACATTTCAATTTGTTGTGATATCACAGGTCATATTAGTTTCTAGAAAAATCCACTGAACACTCATGAAAGAATTGAGAGAGAAAAGATAATCTCCTAGTATGAACATGAAAATAGTTTGCCCTTATGGACCCCCTGAAAAAAATCTGTTTGTGTCCTAGATCTTTATTCTTTCATGTATCTCTTAAATGACCTAACTTCAAACTGGGGCAATAAATTCCACAATTTATAATTCTTTCTGCTATATTGCTCTTTCATCATACTACATAGTAAATTTCAAAATGCTTCCTAGACATTTCTGAGCATCAAAACAAAAGGCTGATGAAAGTATTTATATCTATCCTTTCCTCCCTAGTAACCACCTAAACAACTATCTAGTTATAATGCCATTCCCATACCAATTTTGGAATTAATCTAGATTATTAATAAGTAGATCCATCTAAAACTAATGTAGACTATGGTTAAACTTTAAAAATATAAGTGTACATTTTGTACAATAGCACAAATCTACGAAAACCTCACCTGCTCTCACCAACTGTACAAAACTAGGTTAAATGCCAAGGGAATAAGTGTGTTAAATTTAAAACTTCAAGTACATCGTGGAATTGAATGAAAAATAGTTTTCTGAATAACTATCACTAAACAGAAGGGCCAAAAATATTTTTAAAAGTAAAAATCATCTGAACAAACAAAAGGAAGACCAAACAAAAACTTTATGAATTAAAAACTAGCTAGAAACGTGGTTAACTATAACAGAATGAGAAAGAAAAACTTAGGAAAATCGATCACTCTTGATTGAGTGCAAATCCCAAGTAAATTCCTGATACTCACACTGCGATGAAGCACTTTGCCGTAACAGGCAGCTTTCTGCAAATGTTTCTGCAACTGCTCTACATAAAAATTTTCCTATCAGTCTCCTCAAAAGTATCAGTCATCTTCAGGTTAATGCCCAGATGAAATGATTTTTGTTGCTCTAGCAGTTTTGTTCTACTTTGTTTCTTGCTTATTCTGAGTGCTCTCTTACAACTGGAGAGTTGATGAACCAATCCCGAGTAAGAAATGGGAAAGTACACAAAAGAGGCGACAGCTCTGCACCCCCATACGGAAAAAAGACACTGAGAGCGGCGGCAGCCCTACCCTAGCTGCAATCTGAACCGAACGCAGTACTTTCTATATTTCCAACATCGGACAATGTCTCTCTCATCGCACCCCCGCCCTCCCCTACGAAGAAGCAAAAAGTGGAGTCCAGCCGCTTTTCAGGGCGACGGAGCCTCCCAGTCAGGCATTCTCTCCCGTTACATAACTGGGGCCTAAGGCCCTGCTTCTGCCATCAGTCCTCTGGAGGAAGACGGACGGGTTCTCCAGGGACTCTTTCAGGGAGGTGGAAATGGGGCTCCGCACCTGGTCGACCCGGGAGAAAGAAGGGGGGACGACATGAGGGAGGCCGCGGCCAGAGGCACTGGGGCACAGGGGGTGATGAGCAAGACCGCAGAGGGGTGAGGCGGCTCCCGGAGCCCCGCGCCAGGCCCGGGAGTCTCCGACCCCAGTCCGCTTCCCTCCCTCGCCTGCCCAGTCCCCACCGGCCGCCCCCTCCCCCATTCCGCGCTCCCCTCCCCCGCGCCTCCATCCCCGGCCCCAGCCGAGCGGCTGGCAGATCTGCGGGGCAAAGCCCCGGCCGCCGCCGTCAGATGGCTCCCAGCCCGCTACCTGGTCAGACATGGCGACGGTGGCTTCGCCCGGGGGTCTCCGCACAGCAGCGGCCTCGGGTAGGCAGAACCTCGCTCCGGGGTTTACAAATCCGTCTCTCTTCCCCACAGCACAACACCACGGCTGCAGGGACTTCCGCTACGCCTCACGTCACTTCCGCTACGCGCAGGGAGGAGGGATGGAGCAGTAAAGAGAGATGAGGCGGGAAAACACGTGAGGGAGCGGCCCAGAAGCGGAAGGGCTCTAGAGCCTGCTTGACCCCCTGGTGTGGTCGCGCAAGGTACAGGTCTCGTCCGCTCCTCCAAAGACCAGGCCCTGTGCTTCAGTCCTGAGCCCATGCCCTAGAGAGAGAGGACCGGGGCGCCTGTCTCAAGGTTTGGAGCCATACTGACAGCCTAGACTCCTCCCTCTCCGACACCTTGCAGGTTTCTGACTACTGAGCCAAGATACTTCTTTTGTGTATTCCCAGCCTTGCTTGTCAACCCTCTCTAAACATGTTGATTTGCATCACAGTGCTTCTAACACCTAGAGCTAACAGTTTCGCTTAACCAGCGGCCCCTGCCAAACACATGACCTTTATTAAAAACAACAGAGAAACAACCCCGATGGACACTATCTTGATGGCTACTGATGAAAAAGACCGCTGCTGAAAGTTCTGGATTCAGGGTTGGGGGAGAAGAGGAGCTAATTCCAACCCTTGAATTGGCTGCTTTGAGTTTTTGAGAATGACCCAAGGTTTCTTCTTTGAAATACAACGACCCTAGTAGCACAAGCATTTAGGATAAGGATATAAACAAATGGATTAGAATTGAGAATCCAGAAATAAATCAATAAACCCTAATGTTTACGTCAACAAAAAGGCCAAGACAACTCAATGGTGAAAGAACAGTCTTTCCAACAACTGGTACTAGGACTACTGGGCATCCATCCACGTGTAAAAAAGTAACTTTGGATTCCTACCTGACAACGTCTACAAAATTAACTTAAAATGGATCAAAAGTAAAGCCAAAAAACCCTTAAGAGGAAACACAGACAAAAATCTTCATGACTTGGATTAGATGATGGCTTCTTAAAGTACAGGCAAAGCACATGATACCAAAAGTACAGGCAACCAAAGAAAAACTGCTAAATTGGACTTCATCAAAATTTAAATGTTTGCCTTTAGTGTTGAAAAGATGACCTAAACAATGGGAGAAAATATTTGCAAATAAGGGGTGCTGCAAAAATATATATATGTATTTGCAAATAGTATATCTGATAAGGGCCTAATATTCAGAATATATAAAGGACTCTTATAACTCAACAGTAAAAAGACAAACAACCCAATTTTAAAATAGGCAAAGGACTTGAATAAACATTCTTCCAAAGAAAATATACAAATGGACGTGAAAAGACGCTCAACATCATTAACCACCAGAGAAATGCAAGTTAAAACCACAAGGACATGCCACATTACACCCACTAGAAGAGCTATGATCAAAAGGACAGATAATAACAAGTGTTGACAAAGATATGGAGGAATTAAAACCCTTATGCACTGCTAGTGGAACATAAAATACTCTGGGCTGGGCTTGGTGGTGCACTCCTACACCCAGCTACTCGGGTGTCTGAGGTGGGAGGATGCTTTAGGCCAGGAGTTCTAGGCTACAGTGTGCTATGATCATGCCTGTGAGTAGCCATTGCACTCCAGCCTGGGCAACATAGACCCCCATCTCCAAATAAAAAAAAATGCTTTGGAAAACCAGCTGGCAGATCCTCAAATTGTAAAAACATAACATTACCATATGACCCAGCAATTCCACTCCTGGGTATATACCTGAAAGAATTGAAAACATACATCTACACAAAAACATGTACACGAGTATTAACCAGTCTGAGCAAAAGTGAGACCCTTTCCCTACTAAAAAAAAAAAAATGCTCTAAAATTGATTGTGCTGGCTTGGTCCAACGAACTTATTAACATTAGTGTCACTAAAGTTGGTATACAACCCCCCCCCCAGTGCTAAATTTGATTGGCTTAAAATAAATGAACAAGTAAATAAAATTGATTGTGCTAATGGTTGCACACCTCTGTGAATATACTAAAAAACTAGAAATTGTATAATTTAAAGAGGTGAACTGTATATGTTAATTATATCTCAATAAAAATGTTACATATATGTAAAAAAAATTCAGTGGCTCTGAAAAGAGTTGCTAATGTTAGGTAAAGTATAGTGTTATTAAGGGAGCCTACAGGACATCCACAACCAAGCGGGATGGTCAGGAAAAGCATTTATTGGATGGTCAGGCCAAGAAAACGATAGCATATAAATTGAAATGCAAAGGGTAAATTGAAATAAGCCAGAGCAGCAGTTCTTAAACATTTTGGTCCCAGGAGTCCTTTCAAATTTTAAAAATTATTGAAGACCTCCAAAAAGCTTTTTTTTTAATGTTTCTTGTATCTATCAATATTTATCATATTAGAAATAAAAACTGAGAAAATTTAAAAATATTTATTAACTCACTGAAAAAGTCATAACAAGCCCTTTATATTGTAGCATGAATAATATATTTTTAAGAAAAATGACTATATTTTCCAAAAACAAAACAAAAAAACTAATGAGAAGAGTGTTTTTCATTTTTGCAAATGTCTTTTTTTCTCTTTAATGGCTGCTTGATAGAAGACCACAGGATAGTTATAACTACTTCTTCATTCAGTTGTCGCCATATTGGTTGCAATTGGTTGAAGTATATAAAGAAAATCCAGACCGGATGTGGTGGCTCATGTCTGTAATTCCAGCACTTTGGGAGGCTGAGGCAGGAGGAGTGCTTGAGGCCATGAGTTTGAGACCAGTCTTGGCAACAAAGCAAGACCCCATCTCTCCAAAAAAAGCCTTTTAAAACTTAGCCAGGTGTGGTGACACATGCCTGTCTGTGGTCCAGCTACTCAAGAGGCTAAGGCAGGAGGATTGCTTAAGCCCAGGAGTTTGAGGTTGCCGTAAGCTATGATAACACCACTGCATTGCAACAGATCAAGACCCTGTCAAAAAAAAAAAAAAGAAAGAGGTCGGGCTCGGTGGCTCACGCCTGTAATCCTCGCACTCTGGGAGGCCGAGGCGGGTGGATCGCTCAAAGTCAGGAGTTCGAGACCAGCCTGAGCAAGAGCGAGACCCCGTCTCTACTGAAAATAGAAAGAAATTATATGGACAACTAAAATATATATATAGAAAAAAATAGCCGGGCATGGTGGCGCGTGCCTGTAGTCCCAGCTACTCGGGAGGCTGAGGCAGTAGGATCGCTTGAGCCCAGGAGTTTGAGGTTGCTGTGAGCTAGGCTGACGCCATGGCACTCACTCTAGCCTGGGCAACAAAGTGAGACTCTGTCTCAAAAAAAAAGAAAGAAAAAGAAAGGAAAGAACGAAAGAGAAAGAAAAGGAAGGAAGAAAGAGAGAAAGGAAGGAAAGAAAAGAAAAGAAGAAAGGAAAGAAGGAAGGAAGGAAAAAAGGAAGGGAGGAAAAAAGAAATCAAACAACTAAATAAATGAAGAAATATTCCATGTTCATGGATAGGAAGACTCAATTTTGTCAAGATGTCAGTTCTTCCCAACTTGATCTCCAAATTCAGTGCAAAGTCACAGCAAGTAATTTTGTGGATATTGACAAATCAGGGAGAGGCAAAAGACCCAGGATAGCTGTATTAGTCAGGGTTCTTGAGAGAAAGAGAACCAATAGGATATTTATTTATTATAAGGAATTGGATATGTGATTATGGAGTCTGAGAAGTCCCCTGATCTACCATCAATAAGCTGGAGACCCAGGAAAGCTGTGTTTTAATTTCAGTCCAAATTCTAAGGTCTGAGAACCAGTGGAGCTGATGGTATAAATCCCAATCTAAGGGCTAGACAAGATTGATATCCCAGCTCAAGCACACAGGCAGGCAGGCAGGAAAGGAATCCTCCCTTTCTCTGCTTTTTGTTCTACTCAGGTCATCAACAGATCAAAGGATGCCCACTCACATTGGGGAAGGCAATCTGCTAAGGCTACCCATTCAACTGCTAATCTCATCCAGAAACGTCCTCGTAGATACTCTCAAAAATAATGTTTAATTTGGGCACCCTGTGGCCCAGTCAAATTGACACATGAAATTAACTATCACATGTTCACCCCTTGTCAATTTGGCACCCATACACATCTTAAACCATACTTAATCTCCAAATAAAGACAATCACAAAGTCATAATTCTATGTAAAATGATACAACTATCTTGTGTCCAACCAAAAAACATAGAGGAAACTTAAATGCCTACTACTAAAAGAAGCCAATCTGAAAAGTCTACATACTGTATTATTCCAACTATATGACATTCTGGAAAAGGCAAAACTATGGAGGTAGTAAAAATATCAGTGGTTGCCAAGGGTTAGGAGGGAGGAATGAATGAATAGGTGAAGTACAGAGGATTTTTTGGGCAGTGAAACTATTCTGTGTAATATTATAATTGTGGATACATGCCATTATACATTTATCAAAACCCATAGAATGTACAACACCAAGGGTGAACCCTAATGTAAACTATGGACTTTGGGTGATTATAATGTATCAGCAAAGGTTCATCAATTATAACAAATTGTAACATTCTCATGTGGGATGTTGAAGTGGGAGAAGTTGTACAGGCGTGGGGTTAGGGGTGTATATGAACTCTATACTTTCTGCTCAATTTTGCTATGAACTTAAAACTGCTCTTTAAAAAAAAAGAAGGTCTATTTAAAAGGTGGTGAGGTACCTACATGATGGGTGCAACGCGTACTACCTGGGGAACAGACACGCCTGGAGCTCTGACTTGGGGGGAAAGGCGGTATATGGGCAACGTATGTAACCTGCAATTCTGTATCCCCCATAACAATAAGATGAAATTAAAAAAAAAAAAAGAAAAAAAAAGAAATAAATATGATTGGAAAAAAAAAAAAAAGGTGGCGAGGAAGGAGTATATCAAACGTGGAAGCCCTGGTAAACCCCTCAAGATTTAGAATGGGGCATCAAAGGGTAGAATTCTGAGGCTAAGGGTATACCTGAAGTAAAGGAAGACTTACATGAATTGTAACTCAGCTTTGAATATTCTGGCAGCCATAAAATCTCACTCCTTGAAGTTGAATTAAGGTGATTCTGGTTCCTACTGCCCCTAGGACAAAACTCCTCTCTGAAGGAAGAAAACATTGTTATTACAGATTATTTCAGCAGTGTTTCAAATATTATGCAAAGCCCAGTGCACAAAGATAATCATGAGGAAATAACACATTGTGAATAAGAACCAAAAGATGCAAATGCCTCCAGGGGCTCTACAATTATTAGAAACAGGCTTTAAAATAGCCATGTAAATTATATTCAAGGTATGATAGAGAATTTCAACTGAGAATTGCAAATTATTAAAAAGGACATAGGAGATTTGAAAAAGACCAATAGGAATTCTAGAGCCAAAAAAATGTAATCCAAATTAAGAATTATATGGATGGGACACATCTAAAGAAAGAACTAGTGAAATGGAAGATAAATCAGAAAAAAAAATCCAGACTGAAACACAATTTTTATTTTTCTAACTAATCTTGGAAAAACCCTTTGTATTTAGTGTTTTGGATTAAAATGCTCTAAGTGGAGTTTCTGTACAATCACTTTTTTTTTTTTTGAGACAGAGTGTCGCTTTGTTGCTCTGGCTAGGGTGAGTGCCATGGCGTCAGCCTAGCTCACAGCAACCTCAAACTCCTGGGCTTAAGCAATCCTTCTGCCTCAGCCTCCCGAGTAGCTGGGACTACAGGCATGCGCCACCATGCCTGGCTAATTTTTTCTATATATATTTTAGTTGGCCAGATAATTTCTTTCTATTTTCAGTAGAGACGGGGTCTCGCTCTTGCTCAGGCTGGTCTCAAACTCCTGACCTCGAGTGATCCACCTGCCTCGGCCTCCCAGAGTGCTAGGATTATAGGCGTGAGCCACTGCGCCTGGCCTACAATCACTTTTAATTATGAATTAATTTGTCATTGAAGTAAAATTCACGTAACATACAATTAGCCATTTTAAAGTGTACAATTCAGTGGCACATAGTACATTTACAATGTTGGGCAACTACCACCTTTCTCTAAAAACCTTTTCATCATCTCAGAAGAATTCCTCATACCCAAAAAGTAATCACTTCCCATTCTCCTCTTCTACTATCCCTTGGCAACCACTAATATGCTTTCTCTTTCTATGGACTTGTCTATTTCATACTTCTCATATAAAAGGAATCATCTAATGTATGATCTTTTGTTCCAGAACTGCCACTGTTTTCCACAGCCACTGCACCATTTTACATTCCCAATAGATCCTTCAGAGGGACTCCTTTGTCCATCATTCTCCAGGCCTCTTGCTGCTGCCCTCTGGTAGGTTCTTTTTTTATTATAATTTCCCTTGGTCTTATCTGAAGTGAACACTGTAGATCATATCTTTTGGGGTTTGCTCAGCTTTGACAGCCTACTGTCTGCTCATAAAATGTTGGAGTCCAAAGGGTTTTTTTTTTTTTAACTCTATATTTGCAGGCTTTTTCAATCCAGAATCCTGGTTTCTTTGAAGCAGTAGTTCTGTCTCAAGAACCTGGGTCTCTTGAGAAATTCTACTTCTTGCAGTGGAAGACTAGCTTGTTTTGGACTAATTCTCCTGTTGAGACTAACTGGAAAATGTGAACTTAAGAAAAAGAGAAAAACATACTTGGTTTTGGTTTTTTTGTTTTATTTTGTTTTGTTTTTTAGTGTCTGGTTTATTTAAACTGGCCGTCAGAGGCCCCACCATGGAGCAGGAACTGAATGGCTGGGAGCTGTAGGGCAGAGTAGGGCAGGGAAGTCCAGGTATCACAAGGCAAAGGAAGGTCAGTAGAGCAGCCAGAGCAGCGCTAGGGCCTGACTGAGCAGGGGAGCCCAGGCACCACAGAGCCCAGCCCCACTCATGGCCTCAGCATAGAACCTCACCACCTTCTCATTGGCGTTGCCCTGGTTCGGGTCAAACCACATCTGGATGAAGTGGCCGCTCCCTAGGCTGTAGTTGCTAACTTTGTAGGAGTGACTCCAGATTTCAATGCATAGAGCAGCAGGTGTTGGTAAGTAGAAAGGGAATGGGTGGCAGGCAGCTTTCACTGGGCATTGGTTATACCCTAAGGTCCAGTTCCAGCCCTTGTGCCAGTTGCTCTTGCAGATGTAGGAGGAGAACAAATCTTCCCACCAGCGCTCACAGTCCTCTTTGCACAGGGGCACATTCAGGACGCTCTTTGTGCCAGCTCTGGCCCACCCACTGGATCCAGTTAGGGGAGATCCAAGTTAGGGGAGCATTCGTAGAGGCAGGTGTGCTGAATGAAATGCTGTTTGCAGGCAGGCACCATCTCTCCACAGTGGTCCCAGTTGAATTCATACAGGTAGGAAATATCTTTATGGGCTTCCTAGATGGTGTTGGTGGAGTAGCAGGCATTCTTCTTCCAGGGAGTACACTGTTCATGCAATTTGTCCTCAAGCCCTGGCTTTTCCTTTTGGTGCTTAGACCATCCATATAGATGTTGAGATGCTCACTCCTGACCGGAGCAGTACTGGGTTGGGCTCCCCCTAACCGCAGCCACCCACACTAGAAGGAGCAGCAGCTGTGTTGTCATCCGCTGGGCCATGGCTGTTTCTGAAGGAAGAGCTGTGGTTAATGGCCCACATACATGTTTTAAGGCATCTGAGACTTATTAAGGCAACGAGGACTTTGGGGGGCAAATCTCATAGAGAAGAGAAGCCCAGAAAAGTGAGCCCTATTTTTGGTGCCACTTTTTCTCTTGTAGAATTTGCTAACCCAAAGGGATGGCTTAGAGGATAAGATACTGGGCAGAAAGCAGTGGCCAAGAGACTGTGTAGGTAAGCAGGGGTTTGGGGTGGGGAAACAAGTTGTTCAGCTGAAGAATATACATTTTTTTTTCAAGCACACGTGATCACTTACCAAAAATTGACCATATACTAGGGCTTAAGGCAAGTCTCAACAAACTTCAAATCATTTAAAGTATGTTCTTTGATCACAATGAAATTTAATTTTTTTAATGTTTTATTTTTTTAAAGGCTGGTCAAGTGAAGCAGTGGGAGTGGAGAAGGAACAAAGGAATCTGTAACTGGTTGTGATCAATTAGTTGTAAACATCACTGCACTGGGATCAACTGATCACAATGAAATTAAGCTAGGCATTAATAACAAAGAGTCATGTAGAAAATTCTCACATATTTTGAAATTTAGGTATAAACTTCTAAATAAGCCATGAGTCGAAGAAAGTACAGTGAACATCAGAAAATATTTTGAATGAAATAATAAAAATATTAATACATGTCAAATTTTGTGGGATGAAGCTAAAACTGTGCTTATAGTGAAACTTTTAGCTTTAAAATCTACATATAGGCCGGGCGCGGTGGCTCACGCCTGTAATCCTAGCACTCTGGGAGGCCGAGGTGGGCGGATCGTTTGAGCTCAGGAGTTCGAGACCAGCCTGAGCAAGAGCGAGACCCCATCTCTACTAAAAATAGAAAGAAATTATATGGACAGCTAAAAATATATATATAGAAAAAATTAGCCGGGCATGGTGGTGCATGCCTGTAGTCCCAGCTACTCGGGAGGCTGAGACAGGAGGATCGCTTGAGCTCAGGAGTTTGAGGTTGCTCTGAGCTAGGCTAACGCCACGGCACTCACTCTAGCCTGGGCAACAGAGTGAGACTCTGTCTCAAAAAAAAAAAAAAAAAAAAAAAAAAAAATCTACATATATATTAGAAAAGAAGAAAAGTTAAAAATCATTCTTAATATTAATCTCAAGAATTTAGAAATAGAAGAGCAAATTAAAACCAAAGAAAGCTTTAGATGTAAAGAAAAGAATTTTACTTCCTGCAGATGTTCATTCTCTAAAGTTTTAAGAATTACTTAGGGAGATTCTGTTTTATGACTAGCACAATATAATGCCCTATACAGACACAAGTAAGTGTATGATACAGCCTCTACTCTAGCAAGTGGCACTTCTTTAAAGATTAGACAGAAAATATTGTGCTGGTAAATAAGATTGTAAAGAAACATAGTGTTTCTATATCTCATCCACCAGCCTATGCCCCTCTCCCACCCAAGGCATTTTGGTTTTCTCTTGCCTACGCTGGATTACAGCTATGGCTATAATCAATGGTGCTCTTGTCTGCACCCCAGATTCCTCTGTCTTGGGACTTTCCCCCACTTTCATCTTTTTTGTTATTTAATCCAACATTTTCCTTCCTGTTGATCCCAGGTTGTAGGGTTGCTGGAGAAAATCAAGTTATTTCATAATCTTGAACAGGTTGCAATTTAATGTTTACAGGAATCTGCATATAGGACCTGGTAAGTGAGGAAGGAAATTTTATTTCTATTGGAAGTCAGACTTGTGGAAGAACTGGGGTACTTATTTATTTTTGAGACAGAGTCTCACTTTGTTGCCTGGGCTAGAGTGCAGTGGCATCAGCCTAGCTTACAGCAAGCTCAAACTCGGGCTCAAGCAATCCTCCTGTTGCCTCAGCCTCCTGAGTAGCTGGGACTACAGGTATGCGCCACCATGCCCAGCTAATTTTTTCTATATATATGTTTTAGTTGTCCATATAATTTCTTTCTATTTTTTAGTAGAGATGGGGTCTCGCTCTTGCTCAGGCTGATCTTGAACTCCTGAGCTCAAACGATCCACCCGCCTCGGCCTTCCAGAGTGCTAGGATTACAGGCGTGACCCACCGCGCCCGGCCAATTGGGGTATTTAAATCCAGTCACTGAGAGGCAACGATCCCAGAAAACCAAATTACACTAAGAAAAGGAGACACAGTCTAAATTCATACCCTGGCCTGGAGTCATTTCAACAAATACAGCAAATATGGGAGAGGCTTACATGTTTGAAAGAAATTTACACTAAAAATTAGTTTGGCCATAGAGAAGAGTACGGCCAGGAGTGCTCGCAAATATAGTTACAGTCACGATGTCATTCTGGGGCCTTCACTTCAAGGCACGGCTTGAATGGGAATAAAGTCTAACGGCACTAGCCAGCATTTCAAATCCAGATGCATGAGGCAGACAAGCACTGAGACGGGTCCGCACTTCTTTCAAGGTTAAACTATATCATTTACTGGGGGAGTTGAAAAAAGAAAACCAAAAAAACACGCGAAGTTCCCTTTTAGATCTCCGGCTACGCAAAGCAAAGGCTCGGATGAGTGTCCGAGAGATCTCGCGATATAGTATTTTCGTAATCCACACCCGCCGCTTATGGCGGGAACATTCTGGAAGTGACGACACGCTATGCGGCAGGCTTCTGTCGGAAGTGACGTCGGTATCCCAGAATCCTTGGAGAAGGAGAAGCGCGTTCTTGCGTGCTACATGCAGTTAGGAGTGGAACGTTTAGGCAACGTGGTCTGATTCTTAGCGGGAAGGCGTGCACGTTTGTGCTTTGCCAGCCGGGGCGTAGGGGGCCTTTTGGGGCCGGAAAGTTGGTCTTTTTGCACAGGGATAAAAGCTCGTGGCGGGCCGCGCGGCGCCCTGACCCGGCCTCACCATGTTGGTGCTGTTTGAAACGTCCGTGGGCTACGCCATCTTTAAGGTAGGCGGGAGATTGAGCTGTTGGAGGGGTAAGCCCAGCGGTGGACACCGGGAGAGGGAAATACCTAAGGAGAGAATTACTCAGTGGGTGCCTTTTATGTCCCCGGGCTCTGAAAGGAAGGAGAAGGACTTAAGACCCGAGAGGCCATGTTTCGGTTAACACGTGGCCCCGAGGTTTGGGACGACCTCTTCTGCCTTAGAGGATTTGGTCTGAATGAAAAGGTGGGCAGGATCTTTATTAGAGTTTTACATGTTGTAATAAGGAGTTTGGGTTTTATTCTGGGTGTTTTGAGGAATGATCGAAAGGTTTTAAGCAGAGGGATGATCTAATTTGTGTTTTAATAAGGTTACTTTGCTGTGTGGAAACTAGATTATGGGGAGGCAAGAAAGGAAGCAAGGATCCTTTTGCATTAATTTAGACAAGATGAAATTCCTTGGATTAAGGTTGGTATGGAGGGAAACAAATAATAGAAAATTTGAAGGTAGAACTGAGAGAACTGGCTGATAGATTGAATGTGGGTTTTTGGTTTAAGATGTGTGGTAAGAAAGAAGCCTGTCCGATGCTGGGGGCTAAAGATTTCCCGTTTTCCGTTTGGGCCGTGTGGAGCTTGCATTGTCTTTTAGATGTGATAATGCAATTGTCCTGAAGATCGGACAGTTGAGTATTTCAAGTTTGAAGCTTAGAGAAGAAATCTGGGTTGGTGATAAATCAATTTGAGATTTGGTGGTTTTACTAGGGAAAGTTTGGCGTTAACTTACCAGTGTATCAGCATGCAAATGCCTGCCTTCGCTGTGCCAGGCACGCGTCTGAGCTCTGCGGATATGGCAACGAAAAACAAAGTTTTCATATATATTCTAGATTTGTGTGTGTTGATATAAGGCAAAAAGTGCTAGATGAAATGTGTGGTACAGTTCTAGTTCTGAATCCAGAAACCATTTGTATTTATGTTTGTGGTATGGATGCAGAAAGTCTGGAAGCGTACAGAGCTCTCACTTTATTTCTTATAAGCTTCACTTCTGACACTTGAAAATATACCTCTATTTGCATTTGTTGTGTCACATACTTATTTTTAAGAAAACCAATAAAATAAATTAAAAAAACAAAAAGCAGCTTTGCTTGTTTTTCCTTTCATTGGAGTTATCTGTAATTGTAGTATTAGCAATTTTAAGGGACTTTTAAAAACATAGTCTACTTTGCTTTTCTCCAGCTTTTTGAAGTCTTAATTCTTATGCAGAGTTCTGCATATGCCCCAACTTCTCTTAGCTAATATTGTCTCTCATATTTGAATTAGGATCTATTGATGAATTTCATCATAAATTGATCTAGTTCTATGAACTGGATCATAAAAGGTGTAACTCTACACAGGCTACTGGTTGTCTCCGTGATAGGAAGGAATTAGCTTAGCAATTGTCTGATTACAAGACCTTGGTCATAAAATAAAGCATTCAACTGTATCTCTTGATGAATTATGATTTCTATTAATGAAGAGTATCCTGCCCCATAAAAAATCATGATTATTCTGTTGCACTTTTTGGTGCTATTCTGCCAGTTACTGTTCAAAATTATTAAATTGTGAGTTAGGTAACCTACTATTAGAGAAATAACTAAAGTTGGGCTTGAATATTTTGACATATTGGTTACTTTATAATTATTTGGAATTAACTAGTTATTTGATCATTTCTGAATAACAGAACTGCAGAAGTTCTGGAATTAGTGGTGATGGTTGCACAATTTTGTGAAAGTATACTACTAGAAAGTGAATTGTACACTTTAAAAGGGTAAATATTATGGTATATATAATATTATATTGCATGTAATATGGGATATCGTGGTGAATGATATCTCCTCAAAAGGTGGACATACTTAAGTACAGGGGTATTAGCGTCCTTTCCCATAATCTTTCAAAATGCTGGGGTATAAAATTATATTGGTACCCTAAAATTCATGCTTTGTTGGGAATGTTTTGAGAAATTTTTTTTTCAAGGTTTTTTTTAAACCTCAATTTACAGTGAGGAATATATTTTATATACAACCCCATATATTCATGAACATCCATATTTAGAGTGATTCAAAAATGAACACTTCCAAAAATTTATTGTTTGTTAACAAGATTATATATATGAATGCAAAGACAATATGTGAAGGAACTATTATAGTTACTTCTAGAACATTATAAAAACTCAACCAGTGTCCCTTGTGTCCCATAGCACACAGCATGTACGATTAAAGACAAATTAAAGACAACCGTTAGTCTTGCTCATCCCAGACCTCCTGTAGCTGTGTTGTTTAATAAGTGTGGCAGCCACTGACCACATACTTCACACTTGAGATGTGGCTGGTATGACTGAGGAAATGAATTTTTAATTTTAGCTTATTTAAATTTTAATAGTAACATTGGACATTGTAGCTGTGTAGCACAATATGACTGGCCTGATGGATTTAAGTAAAATGTATGCAGTTGTGCCATCACATAGAATCCAGTTTTAGGACATTTCATTCCAAAAAGTTCTCATTCACAAACAAAGAGAGAGAAGATTATTAGGACCTCCACATACTCCACCACTCAGCTTCAACCAGCCCATTTTGTGTTATCTTCCCCCCCCCCCCCAGTATTGTTTTGAATCCTGGATATTTAATTTGACCTATAAATATTTCAGTATGTGCCTGTAAAGTACAAAGACTTGTAAAATGAGCAAACAGTATAACAATGGTGCTAAAGATTTTAATGGTAACAGTAGCTATATACTATTTCTACTTAGCAATGGAAATTATTCCATCTTGATCCAAAATGATAAAACTTAAAATGGACATTGTATACAAACAGTTCTAATTTTCTTTTGTTCAGACTGTTTTTATTAGTAATGTTTTCTTTAACACGGTGCCCATGACTGGGGGCATGTTGGCCAAGGTTTTGTTTGCCAGGACAGAATCGTCAAAGACCTTTGGATAGTCATGAATCCCCATGATTTTGTTACATTTCCTTTGTTACTTTAACTTTAGTTTAAAAATGGTGATAATATCTTTTAAGTATGCTAATTTTGTTACCCAAGTGTTATCTTCAAATATTCTTGCTTTTTAGCTAGGAAAAAAATGCGAATTTTACTCATAATTCATATCCCCTATTTGATATTCATCCTTTGGACAATCAGTGAACTGTGTATGTTTAGCTGCAATCTCTGAACAATTTCAAAAGGTTGGGACTATTCTCTTTGTTTGTTTTTGTTTTTTGCTTTTTTGGAGACAGAGGCTCACTCTGTTGCCCCAGCTAGAGTGCAGTGGTGTCATCATAGCTCATTGCAACCTCAAATTCCTGGACTCAAGACATCCTCTTGCCTCAGAAGTAGCTGAGAATACAGGCATGTACCATCACATCCCGCAAATTTTTCTATTTTTTTGCAGAGATGGGGTCTTGCACTTGCTCAGGCTGGTCTCAAACTCCAGAGCTCAAGCGATCCTCCCACCTCAGCGTGCTAGGATTACAGGTGTGAGCTACCACCAAGACTATTGTTTCAATAAAAAACAACTTCACTTAATGTTTTAGTGTAGTCATGAGATTTGGTGGGATATCTTTGTATTCTAAAACTTCATGATATACAAAATAAAACTATTAGTACCTTGTAATTTTTTTAATACCAACACTATGCTTTGTGGTTTACTGCTTCATTACTGGTGATTCCTTTATAGTTTTTCCAGTTTGATTTATTTTGACCAGCTTTGTAAGTTCTGTAAATATATCTAATGCAACTGTGTGTGGGGGATTCAGTTTAAACACAACAAATCCTTAAAGTCATCTTGCCTCACTTATCTGACAAACTTAAAGTTTTGTGCAGCTTACGATATTGTGTTTCTTTTAGTGAAAAAAACATACCTAGACTAGAACTGCATAAGTACTAATGTGTAAATGTTCGGTGATATTATAGATTTGATTAATAGTGCTTATCAGCAAAGTATAGTTTTAAATTTATTAGGGTTTTTAATTAAAATATTTTTATAATATCTATGCATAATATATTTCATTAAATTTAACACTTCATTGTTTTACACAGAAATTTAAACTGGCCTCTGGCCAGCATACCTGTAGTCCTAGCACTCTGGGAGGCCAAGGCAGCAGGATCACCTGAGGTCAGGAGTTTGAGACCAGCCTGAGCAAGAACGAGATCCCGTCTCTACTAAAAATAGAAAAATTAGCAGGCCATTGTGGCAGGAGCCTGTAATCTCAGCTGCTCACTGGGGAGGCTGGGCCAGGAGGATTGCTTGAGCCCAGGTGTTTGAGGTTGCTGTGAACTAGGCTGACACCATGGCACTCTAGCCCGGGCAACAGAGTGAGATTCTGTCTCAAAACAAACAAACAAAAAAATCCCCAAAAAGTGGCCTGCCATCACTTGTAAGACATTCCAATTTTAGGGTTGTTAAATGTGAGGCGGGTACTTTTTAGGACTGATTCTGTCGTGTACTTGGACAACTGATAAAGAGTATTGGCAAGGGTGTACAGAAATAAGGCTTTTTATTCATTCTTGGTTTAAGTGAAATTGATAGAATCTCTTATAAGGAATTTGGTGAAATCTGTCAATATAAAATATGCATATCCTGTATGATCAATTAACTCCAATTCCAGTAATTTGTCCTACAGAAATACAACATGTATACATAGGTATGTTTTCTGAAGCATTAAAAAGGAAAGTTTGGAAGCAACTTTATCAGTAAGGACAAAGATGATGGTATATTCATACAATGCAATTTGAGGTTGTTAAAACCTAGAATTATGTCTATGATGAGTGTATGATGTGAGTCCTAAAAGTATGCATGAGCAACATGTTGCATAGACATTCAAAGTCTTGAAGAGTATGTACCTCTAAATGTTAATAACTTGATGATTAAAGTGCCTTTTTTTGGTTTGTTGTTGGTTTTTGGTTTTGTGTTTTCATTTTAAAATTTCTTACCTCAGGATGTGTCTTAGAATTGATGATATTTTAGTTTTAGAGAAATCCATAATACTTTAATGTTAGGGTGACAATAGCAATAAATAACAGGATGTAATCTATTGAAAGTGGGCAAATAAAGTCTCTTGATGGTTTATAAGTATGTTATGCATTGTAAAGGGGTTAATAGCTTCTTTAAAAGAAAGATTTATAGTATGGCCTGCCCAGGACCTGTAGTCCCTCACTAGGCTGAGGGAGGCTGCAGTGCACTGTGATTATACCTGGGACTAGACACTGTACTTCAGCCTGGCCAACATAGCAAGACCCAGTTACTAAAAATAGTAACAACAATAATAATAATAAATAAATAAAGAAGATTCTCAACAGAGGCCATGACTAGATCTGAATTTCATTCAGATGTTAAATGGGCAACTCAAACTACTGATTTGACCAAAAATATTTCAGTGAGAAAAATAGCTTCCACCACCCTCATTTTACATGTGTAGTTGTACTTGAAGAATACAGCTATCTATGTCTAACCTGTACCATTTAAAGAAAACTATTTAAACATTTTATTACAGGTTCTAAATGAGAAGAAACTTCAAGAGGTTGATAGTTTGTGGAAAGAATTTGAAACTCCAGAGAAAGCAAATAAAATGTAAGTAATCTTGAAACTAAGAATTTAGCAATTAACATTTAAGGTTTGTTTTCTTTTTTCCATTTCCCCCCATTCATATAATGTTACGTTCATAGTTTTCTGTTTTGAAATCTGTTTCAGGAATAATTTTGGTATGACCCTAATTATTACAGATGTTTTATTTGGAATTAGAACATAGACCATCTCAACTAACTTCTATTAGCTGCAGATTAGATTGGACAGCACCCCAAAATTGCTATTTTATAGGATATTTGGGAGCACAAATTGGTTGTGAATTAAGTATGGTAGTTTCCCCCACCCCATCTGAGGGGATTATGTTCTAAGACCTCCCAGTGGATGCCTAAAACCTCGAATAGTACTGAACCTGATTGCTGTTGGTCAGAACACATTTCAGTTCATGTCTTCCACCCACAAATTTAATGCTTTTTCCATCTTAAGTAAGCACTTAATCATCACTGTAGCTATAACTTGCAGTTTGAGGTGCAACAGAAAAACTAGCAGGAATTTCTTTTTCTTTCACAATTTCACAGATGATTCATTCTTACTGTAGATCTTAGCAACTTCAACTTCAGCATGTGAGGTTTTTTCTTTCCTTAAGTCGAGACCTGTCACCTTTTCACTTAAATAAAGGAAGCACTTTATAGCTTCTCTTTGGTTTATGTGAATTGCCACCATCACTACTCTTGCACTTTGCAGCCATTATTAAGTAAAATAAGGGTTATTGAAAATAAGCACAGTGATACCTCAACAGTTGATCAGGTAAACAGACAGCTACTAGGTGACTAATAGGGAGGGAGTGTATACAGCATGGATACAATGGACAAAGGGATGATTTACATCCCAGGCACGTGAGATTTTATTACACTACTCAAAATGGCACACAATTTAAAATTATTTATTTGTGAAAATTTTCATTTAACATTTTTGGGGCCTTTTCTAACCGTGGGTAACTGAAACTGGAAAATGAAACCACAGATAAAGGGGACTACTGTATAAAATGCTGTTAAAACTAATAATTGTCTAAAGTATGTTCTTTTTTTTTTTGAGACAGAGTCTCACTCTGTTGCCCTGGCTAGAGTGAGTGCCATGGCGTCAGCCTAGCTCACAGCAACCTCAAACTCCTGGGCTTAAGCGATCCTACTGCCTCAGCCTCCCGAGTAGCCGGTACTACAGGCATGCGCCACCATGCCCGGCTAATTTTTTTGTATATATATATTTTAGTTGTCCATATAATTTCTTTCTATTTTTAGTAGAGACGGGGTCTCACTCTTGCTCAGGCTGGTCTCGAACTCCTGACCTCGAGCAATCCACCCGCCTCGGCCTCCCAGAGTGCTAGGATTACAGGCGTGAGCCACCACGCCCGGCCAATTGTCTAAAGTATGGAATGCTGGATGATTTAACTTTTTGTTTCTCTGAGTTAATAACAGTCAAATGTCTCTTAAGTCACTATTTATTCTCTGTGACTTATACTTCTTAGCTCCCTAAGGTATAATAGAATAACTAGTAAATCCTAGAAAGGTATAACTGAGTTCCTCGAGATCTCTTGTAGATAGAGTATAACTTTGATGTCTAACTTAAGGAATGAGTGGTGGGAGAGAGAGCTGGCCTTTCGTCAAGGTAGAGTCAAAATGGCTGTTTTACCATCTGTGAATCAGCTTGTGAAATGTACCCCATTTGGTGAATATGGCCCTGGGAAGAACCTGACTTGATCCTTCTGATAACTTTTGGATTTGGAGGGATCTATTTATGATTATGAATGACATAGGGTATTTGATAATTCATCTGCTATTGCAAGGAAAAACACAAAAGAGTCAAAGGGAACTTCTTAAGCTTGCTAAAGAGTGTGAAACCCAAAGAAATGGCATACTAAACAATTACAGAAACAAAATACAGAGTTGTAGCATTTGTAGTATTAAAAATCCAAAATTTGAGAGAGCTTAAGTGTCTATCAGTAGTGGAATTATTCAATAAATTGTATATCTATAGATCTCTTGGTGGCATATGGAAAGGCCCATGGTACACTGAGAAAACCAAGCATCGAGGTAATTTAATGTGTTCCCATTTTTGTGTGTCTTTGTATATCTATATGTGCATTTATACAGGTATAGAGAGATATGAACAAAGACCTTTTTAGAAGGGTGAAAATGGAGTAAGGTTAGTGTAGAATAAGATGAAATTATTTACTTTTTTCTTAAATCTTTGTATTTTTAGTGTGCATTTAAGGGACCACCAACATGTTCCCTTAACAGGTAAGAAAACCTTGCTTAAGATGACACTGTTCTAGGCAAATAGAAGACTAGTTTTCCTTTTTAAAAGGTTATATTCTTTGCTGGATTAATCTGATTCATTGTTGTCAATGATGTATTCTTGTTGGAATTGAATCTAAGTGATCTAACTCCAATATTCGTCACTACCACTGAGACAACAATGACTGAACTGTATGTGTGTTTCTTTATATGAAATGTTACCCTGCACATAAGTGTGGTTAAAGGGGTAAAATAATGGTAAGAGGAATCAGGTCTGACAATAAGCTGTTTTTGATTGGCATTTGTACTGGGTAGACGAATGTCATGAGATTTTTGACCTAAAAGGGACTCTAGTACTTCTTGGGTCGATTCCATGCTGTGTAGTATAAGTCATCTCTGTCCAGCTTTAAGCAGCAGAGGTTATGTTGAAGCTTCAATATCTTTACTATTGGCCTAAGTTCCTTCAAATTCTCCAAGCATTACTAGCCCAATGTTTAGAAAAAAACTAGTCATTTTATCAAGAATATCTAACTTTGCGGCCGGGCGCGGTGGCTCACGCCTGTAATCCTAGCACTCTGGGAGGCCGAGGTGGGCGGATCGTTTGAGCTCAGGAGTTCGAGACCAGTCTGAGCAAGAGCGAGACCCCATCTCTACTAAAAAATAGAAAGAAATGATATGGACAGCTAAAAATATATATAAAAAAAAAAATTAGCGGGGCATGGTGGTGCATGCCTGTAGTCCCAGCTACTCGGGAGGCTGAGACAGGAGGATCGCTTGAGCTCAGGAGTTTGAGGTTGCTGTGAACTAGGCTGATGCCACGGCACTCACTCTAGCCTGGGCAACAGAGTGAGACTCTGTCTCAAAAAAAAAAAAAAAAAGAATATCTAACTTTGCACCCTGATGCCCAGTGACAGGTAAGTTCTTTTATTGGTGTGTGCTTTGGAAAACAGTCCAACGCTTCTTTCACAGCTGTGTGGCTTTTGCAGAACCATGTGCCCCCATAACGTTTCTTTCTTTTTTTAAATTCTAGAGTAAAGCTTAAACATTTTGAGAAATTTCAGGATACAGCAGAAGCATTAGCAGGTAAAGTCAAATACTAGAAGGAAACTTGCTTTTTTTTTTTTTTTTTCTTTTTTAATTTTAAATCTTGGCAATTTGTTTTCCTTATTAAAAGGTTGTTCGCTTCAGTTGCCTGAGTTAACCTTTTTCAATGTTGTCAATGATGCATTCTCATTGGAACTGAATTTAAGTGATCTGACTCAAATTCGTCACTACCACTGAGACAACATTGAGTTAGCTTTTTTTGCCATAGGGCTGGTTTCCCCCATGTGATGAGAGGTGAGGAGAAGTGGTTAAATTGATCTCCCTGTGGAAACCAACAGTATAATGCTGAAGCACAGTTCAGTAAAAGCTGTTCTACAAAGGGACCAAGGTAATGTGGTCAAGGACACAGCTCTTTGATTTTAATCCAAAGGTAAAGTTGAGAATAGCCAGGACTCACAGTTGAAAAACTAATAAGTGATAATACTAAAGTTCTCCTGGGGTATAAATTTAAATTTCAGAAAAGCATATCAATATTATCAAAACTTGTAGGGAAACTAATGGAGGTTTTATTTTTTAGTACAGAAACTGTAGAGAGGCATAAGAGTTTTATTTATTTAAAGGGTATCAGTTTTTCATTGGCTTAAATTCCATATCACAAATTAACCAAGTGCTTGGTGGTGTAATTTGAAAATGAAGGACCATAAGGAAGAATGGCTAAATAATATTGTTAATCAGCCACAGGAGAAAGGTAAGATTCTGTGAAAATTGGGAATACAACTAAATATGCTGGAATGTAACGGGCCACCCTAACGTTGGTAGAGGAGTCACCTGAAGAAAGAGCCAACAGTGTGGTCCATTACTTTATTTGTCTTTGAGACAGAGTCTTGCTCTGTCACCTCAGGAAGAATGCAGTGGCATCAACCTAGCTCACTGCAGCCTCAAACTCTTGGAATCAAAAGATCCTCCTGCCTCAGCCTCCCCAGTAGCTGAGACTACAAGAGCGTACCATCACGCCTGGCTAATTTTTCTATTTTTAGTAGAGACAGGGTCTCACTCTTGCCCAGGCTAGTCTTGAACTCCTGAGCTCAAGCAGTCCTCCTGCCTCAGCCTCCCAGAGTGCTAGGATTATAGGTGAGAGCCACTGTGCCTGCCCTATTTATTTTTAAATAAATAATGGTTTGGGGGCTGCTTCACTAACCCAGCAGAAATTGGACCCTTATACAGCCATAAAGCACAACTATAGTAATGTTAACCTGGAGTGGGTGGTTTTTTGGGGGGAGGGGTTGGTTTTTGTTTTTATAAAGAGATAGGGTCTCACTGTGTTGTCCAGGCTGAGGTACAGTGACGTGATCATAGCTCACTGCAGCCTCTAACTCATGGGTTACAAGTGGTCCTCCTACCTCATTGTCCTGAGTAGCAGGAACTACAGGTGAGCACCACAACACCTGGCTAATTTTTTTAGAGACAGGGTCTTACTATGTTGCCCAGGCTGTCTTAAACTCCTTTAACGTATGAAATTTTTTAAGAGAGAGTTCTATTCATCACAGCTTTAAGTATGGGTAGAATTAAAATTCCAAACAAGATTATGTTAGCTATACCCCAACTCTAGGGGGCATTGTTCACATAGACTGTAATATGAACAGCTCCTCCTGGCCTTGTAAAGTGCTGCAGTCCTGATCCCAAATAGCCTCTTCTGTTCTTCTGGGGTTTTCTTTCCCCTTGATAATAAACGACTGTTATTTATTTAGTGTATAATCTGTGTTTCTTTTTTTTTTTTTTAATGAGCTTTTATGAATCTATATTTCTGACCAATTCTTACTAAACTATTAAATGGACAAGCTCTGCCTTTACCCAAAGAAAAAGCAAATTTTTACTATTAATAGCTAATACATGATTGTCAGATGTATGCTTATTTCACAATTGTTTAATCCTTGGAACAATCCTATATGATAGATACTATTATCTATATGTTACAGATTATAAAACGTGAGACTTGAGCAGTATTTCTGAATTCGCCTACCAAGCTTCTTTGTATTGTTTACATTAATGTAAGATAGATGAGGAAAATGCCATACTAGGTGAGAATTTAAAGTCAAACCTCCCCAGTCTAAGCTGCATGAGGGTGAAGACTGTTCTTCACTGTCACATCCTTAGATTCTAGCACAGAACATGGCAATAGAAGATTTATAATAAATATTTTTGAGTAAATGAATGAAAGTAGCGAGCTCTGTCGGGAATCTAGTCATAGAAACCTCTACAGTGGCTTTTCATATTTTTACCAGGAAGTTGAATGAACATTATCTTATTAAGAGAGTAGAGTCCTTTCCTGGGAATTAATTTCTCACTGCCTGTTAGAAGACAGTTTTGACGTGACAGAACTGAGTAGCTGTAGATGTCACAGCATACGTTTTAAACTCCACTGACTTAGAATGAGTCTGATGGGGTATGATGTCAAGACTATTTTTTGTCAAATGTTCATATATGCCATTTGCATGGACAGGTTTATTTTTATTCTTGATCATATTTTCAACTTGAAAGTCTTAGAAATCATCACGGGAAAATCTGGGGTCAGCCCACTTTTGGGTAATGTTGGAGGACTATTAGGGAATCCTGAAAATGGCTGGTATAGGAGATTGAGGAAAGACTCAGCCTCCCCTTATCCCTATAATCATCCCTATATACCATCCTTTACAAATACATATTATGGGTATTTCACAATCTAATTAACAAACTTTTGATAAAGAGAAGTATTTGTAAATGTTTGAATCACCTAGAGTAGACATTTTTACTTTTTAAGAAATAAATTTTAAATAAGGGAGAATACTCGGTTAAATTAAAAGTAGATCATATGGAAAACTGACAACTAGAAGCAGGAAGCTAAATAAATTTCTTAAATTATTAAAGAGGATTTTAAATTTACAAGGAAAGAATAAAAGCAAGACAGTTATTAGAAAGTTAGATAATAAATCATTGTTGTACAAAATGGATAAGATTAGCGTCCAGAACTGTATGGTGGCCAGATGCCTTTTGTCCTCACCTTTATGATCTTCTCATGTAACACATGTAATTCACATACCTGGTTGATTAAGCGCAAACTGCCTTGGAAATTGTGACAGACCTTCCTTCCTGCCAAGCATACTGTTACCTCAGAAAAATATCAGAAGAGATATTAGTTTATGTGGGTCCAGATGATGGAAGCATAAGTCTAAGAAAGGGTGAGAGTTATAAAGCAGCAGAGTTAGAACTTGCCAGAAATGAAAGCAATCTCAAAATAGATTAAGTTGCCTTCAGTAGTAAGTTTTCCATTGTTGGAAGTTTACAAGCAGAGGCCTAATGAAACATCTGTATTGGAGATTAGCAAAGATAAGGCCTCCACTTAAACATGCTTATGTGGTGGAATAGCCTTGAAAATGATTGCACACTTTTTTAAAAACCAGTTTTAACATAATTTTAGTGTATTTCACAATCTGTTCACAATTTCAGTCTATCTGAAATGACAAAGGAGAATTAATCTATTTGTCTTCCCCGAATAGATTGTTTCTAAGATTTCATGATAGTCTCTCTGAGTTCATGAGAAGATTCTTGTGGCCTGGGTTATCCCCTAGTTCTGGAGCAGAACTGAGGGTGGGAAGATAAAATGGGATTGTGAAATGTGTACTTTTTGAAACATTTATACATTTATCATTTCATTTTAGAAGTAATGTTAAATTTCGGCCTTTTGAAAGGAAGTGTTTTGGTTTATTTTCTTAAATTAAGACATATTCTCACAATTAAAAATCTAAGAGTTGGCCGGGCGCGGTGGCTCACGCCTGTAATCCTAGCACTCTGGGAGGCCGAGGTGGGCGGATCGTTTGAGCTCAGGAGTTCGAGACCAGCCTGAGCAAGAGCGAGACCCCACCTCTACTAAAAATAGAAAGAAATTATATGGACAGCTAAAAATATATATAGAAAAAATTAGCCGGGCATGGTGGCGCATGCCTGTAGTCCCAGCTACTCGGGAGGCTGAGACAGGAGGATCGCTTGAGCTCAGGAGTTTGAGGTTGCTGTGAGCTAGGCTGACGCCACGGCACTCACTCTAGCCTGGGCAACAGAGTGAGACTCTGTCTCAAAAAAAAAAAAAAAAAAAAAAAAAATCTAAGAGTTAACTCTTCTGTTTTTCTTTTTCCTGAAAAGCATTCACAGCTCTGATGGAGGGCAAAATCAATAAACAGCTGAAGAAAGTTCTGAAGAAAATAGTAAAAGAAGCCCATGAACCTTTGGCTGTAGCTGATGCTAAACTAGGAGGGGTCATAAAGGTAAAGTCACAATTTTGTGTGTGTGTGCTTGCTAGTGAGATCTGAGCACACTGACTACAAAGCCTAGTCTTTGTTATAAGTTGTCAGTAGTTTTTTTATTTATTTATATTTATTTATTTATTTATTTATTTTTTGAGACAGACTCACTTTATTGCCTGGGCTAGAGTGTAGTGGCATCCTTATATATAGCTCACAGCAACCTCAAACTCCTGGGCTCAAGCAATCCTCCTGCCTCAGCCTCCTGAGTAGCTGGGACTACCAGGCGTATACTACCACACCTGGCTAATTTTCTGTTTCTTTAATAGAGATCAGGGTCTCGCTCTTGCTCAGGCTGGTCTTAAACTCCTGGCCTCAAGTGATCTTTCCACCTCAGCCTCCCAAAGTGCCAGGATTATAGGCGTGAGCCACTACACGCAGCCAAGTTGTCACAAGCTCGTATACTTGATCTTTCTTCTCTAGGCTATGTAATAATTGATTTCCGTTAGGACCAGCAGATCCAAACATACGAGTAATGCCTATTCATTATAGAAAATACAAACAAAAAATGATAAAAATTAGCTTTAGCTCTGCTACCCATATATTAACACCTTATGTATATCCTGCCATATTTTTGTTTAGCCACATTTTTTTAAGCATATAAGCATTCCTTTCTCTCTGCATTCATGCCAGCATCTATTGTTTTTGGAATTTTTTGATAAATGCTATTCTGACTGGGGTAAGGTGATGTCTTACTGTGTTTTTAATTTGCATTTCCCTTATGATTAGTGACATTGAACATTTTTCATATGTTTATTGGCCATTTGTCCTCTTTGGGAAGCTTCTGTCCATGTATTTTTTTTTTTTTTTTTTTTAGACAGTCTTGCCCGGGCTAGAGTGCTGTGGCATCAGTCCAGCTCACAGTAACCTCAAACTCCTGGGCTCAAGAGATCCTTCTGCCTCAGGCTCCTGAGTAGCTGGGACTACAGGCATGCGCCACCATGCCCGGCTAATTTTTTTTTTCTATATGTTTTTAGTTGTCCATATAATTTGTTTCTATTTTTAGTAGAGACGGGGGTCTCACTCTTGCTCAGACTGGTCTTGAACTCCTGAGCTCAAACAATCCTCCCGCCTCAGCCTCCCAGAGTGCTAGGATTACAGGCATGAGCCACAGTGCCCGGCCTTTGCTCACTTTTTAATAGGGTTTGTGTTTTTTTCTTGCTGATTTGCTTGAGTTCTTTGTAAATTCTGGTTATTGGCCCTTTGTTGGATGTATAGCTTGCAAATATTTTCTTCCATTCTGTAGGTTGTCTATCTGCTCTGTTGAGTGTTTTCTTAGCTGTGCAGAAGCTTTTTATTTAATCAAATTCTATTTATTTTTGTTGTTGACCAACATTTTTTTCTTTCAACAAAAATGAGGTCCTTACATTTTTTTAAACACATTTGTTTTTCCGAAGCCAAACTGTATCCAGCTTTATTAAAAATACTTTTCATAAACATTCATGGTATTTCAGGCAGAACGTGGGCAGTTGTTAACAGTATGCAACAATTTGCAAACTCCCATCTTCAATGGACTACCAAAATCAGAAAGCTACTATAAAACCCAAGGAAGTCTTCATTTGATGCTCTAAACAGGGAAAGGTTAGAATGAGGGTTGACATTTCATTTTTTTTGAACAACTTTTTACAGGCTTACCCTGACTTTTTCAGGAAATGAAATGAAAATGTCAGAATTTATCAGAAGATCCGCAATCTAGAAACTGAACTGCTGCTCTTTTGGGGGATGCCATCTCAGTGGCATCACTGGAAAGTCCAGATTACTTGACACTACTGGTAACCAATTATTGGGGGTCAGGTTCCTAGGGGTGTCTGAGTTTAAGGGAGTTAAAAGTATGCTGAAGGCAGAAAGGAAGAATAGGACATAAAAACAAATTAGTTTTTCCATACCACAAGACATTTGTGCAAATGTGGCTATGTGTTAATGTCAGGGAAGCCCCCTTCCTGAGAGCCAAGAGAAAGTCTCTCAAAACTAGAAGGGAAAGGTGTTTTCCCTACATTGGTCTAGCTTTGTGGACATTCTGTTAGTGGCATGCACCTTCCTCAAAAAACAATGAAGTGTTCTGTGTGCTACCAACACAGCTTTAAAAAAAGTAAAACAAAATTCTGCATTTTTATAAAACTCGATAAAAAATAATATTTTAAACTCTACAGTCACCAGAAGTACACAGTTATTAAAAATGCTCACACTTCACTTGGCATCTCCAGTGCCTTTCAGCTTTCTGTGCCTGGTCTGTTTTGGCATCTCCATTTCCTACTGGGTTATTCGCCTCCTTGCCAGCTTCAGCTTTCCTCTTTTTCCCTTTGGGTATCTTCTCTCCTTTTGCAGGGTCCTTTTTAGGCTTGGGCTTTGGCTTTGGGAACAGCAGGTTTAGCAGACAACCTTGCAGATCTTCTCTGTCGTTCATCCTTTGCCTTGGCTTTATCTCCTTTAACGTCTCCTTCAGCCTTTCTCTTAGGCATGGTGATGGTGGTAGGACTTAGGCACTGGGCTCAGGAATGTAGTGGCGTGTGGATTTTGGTCGGTCCAGGGGTTGTTCTCACGTCTTCTTCCTAAACACATTTTAAAATGTGTTTATTAGAAAACCTTAATAGGGGGCATAGTTGCCAGAGATGAAACATAAAATGAAAGTG
Organism: Eulemur rufifrons; assembly: GCF_041146395.1. Taxonomy (NCBI): domain Eukaryota; kingdom Metazoa; phylum Chordata; class Mammalia; order Primates; family Lemuridae; genus Eulemur; species Eulemur rufifrons. Next base: position 30,483,189 of record NC_090983.1, on the reverse strand, counting down.
GATAGACTGGTGGTAGCTCACGCCTGTAATCCTAGCACTCTGGGAGGCCGAGGTGGGAGGATCGCTCCAGGTCAGGAGTTCGAGACCAGCCTGAGCAAGAGTGAGACCCTGCCTCTACTAAAAATAGAAAGAAATTATCTGAACAACTAAAAATATTTGAGACTCTGTCTCAAAAAAAAAAAAGTGGATAGACTGGAAAAGTAGCCTCCGAAATACAGAAAACAGAACAGTTCAAGAGCCAGTTATGATGGGTTTGTTCCTCATTAGTTACAGTAGATAAATATTCAGTAATAGGTTAATTATTTTGATCATAAACATACCTCTGATTCATGAAGTGAGGATTATGTTATGTCATTGGTCTCTTCAGGTAGGAAAGAACCATTTGAAATGGCAGGTATGGGCTAAAGAGGTTTTTAAGGGGGTTTTGGGAAGTTAGAATTATTAATTTAAGAAGTTTATTTGAATAGGTTACTTCCAATACTGTCAAGTGATTAGGTTTTCTGCGATACCAATCTTTGCATCTTTTGAAGTGACCACAAATCCTCATATTTTTCTGTTAAAAACCACAAATTTAGCATATTATAAAGTGAGCGAACATTTTCAATATCAAGGAACTGAAGCATCATTCTAAGTTGAGTTTTGCTTATACACATTGTACTCAAGAATGAAATCCTGAAGAATATATGATAAACAATACTGTTTGACTGGGTTTGTACACATGTGGTATGATACATAAACAGTAGAAGGCACACAGAAGGGCATGTTGCTTAACAATGGGATTATGGATATCTGTAATTTTTTCTTTTCGTTTTCTCTATTTAAAAAACTTTAATACTGACTATCACTTGTATACTCAGAGATGTAATATATACAATTTTGCACATATCTGTCATTATTTCCACGGATGAACTAGAACTATGTAGAACTGTATGGAGAAGTTAACACCGGTGCAAAGTAAAAAAGTGAAAGTGTACAAGAAAATCATTACTCTATTTGTGGGGTATAAAACATTTAAACTATATTTTTAAAGATTTGTGTAAGTATATTTGTGTATACACGTTAACATGTATATATTTGGAAGTATTTAAGGGATGTTAATATTTATCTTTAGGGAAAGGGCCTATGGCTTACAACATCAGTACCCTTCTCTATAGTACTTACAAGATTAAAAATCTTTTGTATATGTTACCTTTATTTTTTATTTATTTATTTTTTTGAGACAGGGTCTCTTTCTGTTGCCTGAGATAGAGTGCAGTGGCGATATCCTAGCTCATTGCAACCTCAAACTCCCCGCCTAAAGCAATCCTGCTGGCTCAACCTTGTGAGTTCTGGAACTACAGGCGCGTGCCACCACATGCAGCTCATTTTTCTGTTTTTTGTAGAGACAGACAGGTCTTGCTGCGTTCCTCAAGCCGGTCTTGCCTCAAGCTGGTCGTGAACATCTGGCCTCAAGTGGTCCTCCCACCTCAGCCTTCCAAAGTGCTAGGACTATAGGCATGAGCCACCACACCCAGACATAACTTTATATTTTAAAAAAGAAGTTAACATAAGGTGGTAAAAGATCCCCTCAAACCAACAAACAGGAATAAGAAAAACTATACATAGTCAAATTAATATTCATCTTTTGTAGTTTTTGGTTTATATAGCCAAGCAGCCTTCTGGAAGCTTGTCAGTTTTGACTTTCACCAACAATGCACTCAAGTGTTATGCACACTAGAAACTATACTTTTCTAGAAACTGAAAAATGTGTATATTTAAATCAGTGCTATTTTAACATTTAAGAAATAATCTCAGAGGCCGGGTGCAGTGGCTCAAGCCCAGCACTCTGGTTTACTGAGGCAGGAGGATTGCTCGAGCTCAGGAGTTTTAGACCAGCCTGAGCAAGAGTGAGACCTTGTTTCTACTTTAAAAAAAAAAAAGAAAGAAAAAAAAATTAACCTGACACTGTGACACACACCTGCAGTCTCAGCTACTCAGGAGGCTGAGGCAGGAGGATCACTGGAGCCCAGGAGTTGGAGGTTGCAGTGAGCTACGTTGATGCCATTAGACTCTACCGAGGGTGGGACAGAGCAAGACTCTGTCTCAACAACCAAAAAGAAAACAAAAGAAAGAACCTCAAGAATGGTTTTTTTGGCCGGGTGCGGTGGCTCACGCCTGTAATCCTAGCACTCTGGGAAGCCGAGGTGGGCGGATCGTTTGAGCTCAGGAGTTCGAGGCCAGCCTGAGCAAGAGTGAGACCCCATCTCTACTAAAAATAGAAAGAAATTATATGGACAGCTAAAAATATATATAGAAAAAATTAGCCGGGCATGGTGGTGCATGCCTGTAGTCCCAACTACTCGGGAGGCTGAGACAGGAGGATCCCTTGAGCTCAGGAGTTTGAGGTTGCTGTGAGCTAGGCTGACGCCACGGCACTCACTCTAGCCTGGGCAACAAAGCCAGACTCTGTCTCAAAAAAAAAAAAAAAAAAAAGAATGGTTTTTTTTTTTTCTTTATTTGATACAGATGTTCTTATTCTTGTAGGAAAAGCTGAATCTCAGTTGTATCCATAGTCCTGTTGTTAATGAACTTATGAGAGGAATCCGTTCACAAATGGATGGATTAATCCCTGGGGTAGAACCACGTGAAATGGCTGCTATGTGTCTAGGATTGGCCCACAGGTAAGAATTACTATAGAAAATGATCTAAGAAATTAAAAATACTGATTTAATCTTCATAACAACCTTATAAGGATAGTAGTAATATCTTCATTTTACAGATAAGGAAACTAATGCCCATAGTCAATACAGCTGTTAAATGGTAAAGTTAGGATTTGAAGCCAGGCAATCTGGCTCCATTGCCCGGACTCGTAAAACTTCATCAAAGGAATTCTCTAGTCTTGGATCTTACATTTCTTGGGTTTTCTTTTTCTTTTATCTCTGCTAGGTCATATGCCACTCCTCCATCCACTTGCCTTCTCCCCAGATTTTCTCACCTGCTGTGGTCTCCTCTTTCATTGTGTGTGTGTGTGTTGATTGTTTTACTCTGATTTTTAATAAGTTTTTAGAACAAGGCAAAGAGAATTACATTAATTCTACCGCATTTAACTAGATATCCCTTAAAGTAGGCATTATTGCTATGTTAGATATGTTGATGAAAAGCTTGATATTCTGTGAAATTGAACTAAACAGGATTTGTGGGAAAAAATAGAGTAATGGGCAGATAACTCAATCTGTGCAACTTTGTAATCAAAGCACTCTCATTAAGGTTTGTTTATTAATAGCCCTGATAAAATTATTACCACCGTTTAAAAGACACCTTGATATTAAATGCTATAGTAAAAAAGGTTTGTACCCATAAATTTTAAAAGGTGAGCATAGACTGATGAAAGGGTTGAAACTGCTGAGTTACAGATATAAGAGCAAAAAGCACAAAGGTCAGGAAGAACTTTGTAAAAAAGCATTTGTAAGCGAGAACAAATAGTAAAAGTGAGTCAAGATCCAAAATTGTGATTAATCTGCATTGTGTATAGCAGTGGTTCTTTATCAAGGGCAATTAGGTGTGGGGGGGGGCGGACATCAGCAATGTCCACAGACATTTTTGGTTGTTATAAACTGGGAATGGGGAATGGTCTCTGACTAACATCTAATGGGTAAAAATCAGGGTCATATAATGTGCAGCGCAACCCCCTACGACAAGAATTATGAGGCCCAAAATGTCAATAGTACTGAGATTAAGAAACCTTTATGTACAATATCCTTCCTCCACAGCTTTCTGTTTTCAGATGTTGAGTGCTGTGAATGTCTTACCTAGTGGTAGAAAGCATTAATGTGCTGCAAAAAAAGTCACGTAAACCAGTATCACTTTTGAACTACACAGCATTATCCTCTTTTTATAGTCATTCATACATAAACTAATTCATTCATGTTACAGAAATACAGATTGTAGCAGGAAAGATGTATTTTTTTTCAATGTGTACTTTCTGGTCTTGTATAGTGCCTTCCTGTTTAACTGATTTTCCCACATACAAAACCTATAAACAGTATAGCTCTAAGGAAGGGCATTTGGGCAAAAAAGAAATTTAATTTAAAGATGTTAATTTAAATGCTTTTCCTAGGTGCTATCTTACTAATTCATTTTCTTCCTTCTCCCCAGCCTGTCTCGATACAGATTGAAATTTAGCGCTGATAAAGTGGACACAATGATTGTTCAGGCAATTTGTAAGTATAGTACATGCAAAGCCTAGTCTTGTTGCTCTGTTTGTGCTTTTTTCCTACTAGTACAACTGTATCTTTTGTGATTCTACCTGTTGAGAAAGAGAAAGGAAATGAGCTAGAACTTTTAGTAATTAAAGTAGATAAATTAGAAAATGCAAAATAAAAAAGAGGAAAACTACCCATAATTTGACTAGTTAGAGATAATGTGACTCACATTATTAACGTTATATAAATTGATTCATTCATGTTTTTTCCACAGAAATGTTAAAAACCACAAGTGGAATCTATGTAGTTGTGTAGTCTGCTTTTTTTCAGTTGGTTTTATAATAGGTTGTTCTACCCATGACATTAAATGATTTTTTATAAATAACAAAGTCTCAGCATTTTCTAATTTTAAAAATCCCTTCAACCAGCAATTCTATTCTAGATAATATACCCAAAAGAATTAAAAGCAGGGACTTGTCCAGGCGCAGTGGCTTACACCTGTAATCCTAGCACTTTGGGAGGCTGAGGCCAGAAATTTGGGGTGCCAGCCTGGGCGACGTAGTGAGATCTGGTCTCTACAAAACAATTTAAAAAATTAACAAGAGTGTGGCAGCACCTGGATTGCTACCTACTGGGGAGGCTGGGGCAGAAGGATCTCTTGAGCCCAGGACTTCAAGGCTGCAGTGAGCTAGTATTGTGACATTGCACTCAAGCCTGGGTGATGGAGCAAGACCTTGTTTCTTGTTTTTGTTTTCGTTTTTGTTTTTTTGAGAGGAGTTCTCCCGCTCTTGCTCAGGCTGGTCTCGAACTCTTGAGCTCAAACCATCCACCCGAGTCGGCCTCCCAGAATGCTAGGATTTTTTTTTTTTTTTTTTGAGACAGAGTCTCACTCTGTTGCCCAGGCTAGAGTGAGTGCCGTGGCGTCAGCCTAGCTCACAGCAACCTCAAACTCCTGAGCTCAAGCGATCCTCCTGTCTCAGCCCCCCGAGTAGCTGGGACTACAGGCATGCGCCACCATGCCCGGCTAATTTTTTTCTATATATATTTTTAGCTGTCCATATAATTCCTTTCTATTTTTTTTTTTAGTAGAGGTGGGGGTCTCGCTCTTGCTCAGGCTGGTCTCGAACTCCTGAGCTCAAACGATCCGCCCACCTCGGCCTCCCAGAGTGCTAGGATTACAGGCGTGAGCCACCACGCCCGGCCCAGAATGCTAGGATTATAGGCGTGAGCCACCACGCCCAGCGAAGACCGTTTCTTAAAAATAATAATAAAAAAAAAAAAAAAAACAGTGCAGAGACTCAGTTCCTTGTACCCCCATGTTCATAGTAGCAATATTTATAGTATAATAGCCAAATGGTGGGAACAACCCAAATATCCTTAACAGATAAATGAATAAACATAGTATCCTATATACAGGTTGAGCATCTGTTATCCAAAGTCCAAACCACTCTAAAATCGGAAACTTCTTTGAGTGCTGACATGAAGTCACAAGTGGAAAATTTCACACCCGACCTTGTGTATAGTCAAAACTTAAGTTTTGTGCACAAAATTATTTAAAATATTATATAAAATTAACTTCAGGCTATGTACATAAGGTATATATGAATTCTGAATTTTGTATGTGGACTTTGGGTTCCATCTCCAAGATAATGTCCTCATGTGTATGTAAATATTTCAAACTCTGAAACACTTCTGCTCCCAACCATTTTGGATAACAGATACCCGACCTGTACACACAATGTAATGTCATGCAGCCTTAAAAAGGAATTTAGTTCTAATATGCCCTACAACGTGGATAAAACTTGAAAACATGTTGAGTGAAATAAGGCAATCACAAAAGGACAAATATCGCACGATCCCACTTATATAAGGTACCTAGAATAGGCAAATTCATAGAGACAGAAAGTCGTATAGTACTTCTATATATAGTCATAATATTACCAGAAGTTGGGGGAAGGTTAGAATAAGGAGTTATTGTTTAATGGGTGCAGAGTTTTTAGATTGAAATGCTAAAAATGTCCTGGTAATGGTTGCACAACATTGTGAATGTACTTAATGCCACTGACTTGTACATTTGAAAATGGTTGAACTGTTACATTTTATGTTGTGTGTGTTTTACCACAATAAATCCCTTTTTTCCTGTCTTCATTTTAATCTACTGTAGCCTTGTTAGATGACTTGGACAAAGAACTAAACAACTATATTATGCGGTGTCGAGAATGGTATGGCTGGCATTTCCCTGAATTAGGAAAAATTATTTCAGACAATTTGACATATTGCAAGTGTTTACAGAAAGTTGGTGAGTAATTTCTTCATCCTTTAAGGAGTTAAAAACAAATTAATTTGGTTGTATGCTAAAATGCAAGTTATAGTATTAAACAACATTCTCAGGGTTTTTTTACTATTTTTATGTACTTGGGAAATGTAGCAATTTAATGTCTGTTAGATTTCAAGAACAAAATGAATTTTAACTTTGATATTGATGGTCTGTGCAACAGAGAACATAGTTCTTTAATTTGGTTTTTCTTAAAATGGCTTCTTATGGTAAATATCAGTAACTTTGCCATTAATAGGGACAACTGTAGGCTTAGGTGAGTCGTAATAGAACATTAATAATACCTAATACTAATAGTAGTTCTGCTATCTACATTATGGATGTTATATCCTAATAGTATAGTAATACTATTGGTAGAGGAACCTCATGATTGTTAATAAATATGGATTACTTGGCTCATGTTATATTACCATATAACCATCTTAAGAATTATCAATCTTAGCTTCAATCAAAAATTGTCTATTATGATACTGTTACTCCTGTCTTTAAGTTTTTCCTCCTTTTCTGAAATAAGTTTTAGTGGGATATTTCGTTTTATTTTTACACTTGATTTGTTTTTTGGAGGGAGGTGATGGGGAGACATTTTATCTCTAAAATCAAACCTTTAAATAAGGAAAATCACTAGGTCAAACTTGTTTACTTTTTGTTTTGTTTAGGCATCCTTTTCATTGGCTTATCTCTACTTTTTCTTTTGACTATTTGGTGGATTTTAAATAATTTGTTGAAGAGTGATTCTCCCTCATCCTCTGCAAACATTCCATAGGCGATAGGAAGAACTATGCCTCTGCCAAACTTTCTGAATTGCTACCAGAAGAAGTTGAAGCGGAAGTGAAAGCAGCTGCAGAAATATCTATGGGAACTGAGGTTTCAGAAGAGGATATTTGCAATATTCTACATCTTTGCACCCAGGTAAATTGTATTCATGCAGAATCTAGTGGTGTTACCAGCTCTATGATGCTAATTTTCTGATGGCAATGATGATTTTTACACTCATTGTTCACCTGATAACACAGATATGAAGGTGTTCAGTCACTACCTCTTCTGATGCCATCATGATTTCTGTATTTAAAGGGGGAAATATATACTAAAATGAAATAATTTGTATTGTTAGCATGGTCTGAATAATAACCAAAAATCCATTAACAAGAGAGAAGTATGGGTTGAGTTATTTAATTCTGAGTTTTATATCTATGGCTTGTAGTAGTTTTTTCCCCCTCAAATTTGGAGATAGCTGTATAGAAATCACAGAGGGTGACACAAATGTCTATTCCTTGAAATATTTTAAAATATAGTAATATTGCCTAACATTTTCAGACGGTGTACTAAGTAGTTTATATACATTATATAATAAAGTCCTCATAGTGGCCATTTTATTTTATTTTTGAGATAGAGTCTCACTCTGTTGCCCAGGCTAGTGTGCCCTGGTGTCAGCCACACTCACAGCAACCTCAAACTCCCGGACTCAAGCAGTCTTCCTGCCTCAGCCTCCTGAGTAGCTGGGACTACAGGCATGCACAATTTATCTTTTTCTTTTTGTTGCGATGGGGTCTCGCTCTTGCTCAGGGTGGTCTGGAACTCCTGAGCACAAGCAATCCTCCCACCTCGGCCTCTCAGAATGCTAGGATTACAAGGCATGAGCCACCGCTCATGGCTATAGACATAATGAATTTTATACTGTTTGTACTCATAAGGTATTTGTGACTTACTCATTTTATTCCTTTACTTCAAGGTGATTGAAATCTCTGAATATAGAACCCAGCTCTATGAATATCTACAAAATCGTATGATGGCCATTGCACCCAATGTTACAGTCATGGTTGGGGAATTAGTTGGAGCACGGCTTATTGCTCATGCAGGTGATGGTTTTAATGTAATTTGCAAACAAGAGTTTAAAGTTGAGTTTTCTGGCTAAGTTTTTTTGTTTGTTTGTTTGTTTGTTTGTTTAAATCTTGACAGTAAGTAAGGAAACTTTAGGTAACTAAAATATAAAGTAGGTGGTATATAGGTGAGGGCTAAGGGCCAAGTGTTCAATGATGATTTTTATTTGTTTGCCTGATTTCCTTTTGGATAATGAAGGCATCTTTAGTCACTACCTCTTCTGAGACACTTCTGGCCCATTGTTAGAAGTTTGTTATGGCTTATTAGAATAATCAGATGAATGGAGGATAAAATCAATTAACATTTTCATTTATTTATTTTTTTGAGACAGAGTCTCGCTCTGTCGCCCTGGCTAGATAGAGTGCCATGGCGTCAGCCTAGCTCACAGCAACCTCAATCTCCTGGGCTCAAGCAATCCTCCCGCCTCAGCCTCCCGAGTAGTTGGGACTACAGGCATGCACTACCATGCCCGGCTAATTTTTTCTATATATTTTTTAGTTGTCCATATAATTTCTTTCTATTTTTTTAGTAGAGACAGGGTCTCACTCTTGCTCTGGCTGGTCTTGAACTCCTGAGCTCAAACAATCCACCCGCCTCGGCCTCCCAGAGTGCTAGGATTACAGGCGTGAGCCACCATGCCCAGCCCATTTTCATAATATTAAAAACTCATCCAACCAAGATTTGACTCTAATTTTAAGAAATCACAAGTGTTGTGTACTCTTGATTATCTCTGTTTTTATTGAGTATGCTGTTTTAATATATGTGACTTTCAAAAATATTTTGAATAACTGATTTGTAATAAAAACACCATGTATGGTGATATTATAAGGAATGATATGCTACCATTAAAATTCTGTATAATTAAATACCTGCAAATAAAATGAAGTACTAACTCATTTTATATTACTGGAGACATTGTTATAATCAGTCACAGCAAATCTTATTATCTACATGAAAGTGTTTAAAATGGAATAACTCCTTTAGCTGCATCGTTAATCAGATGAATAATTTCATTCAAGTGCCCTCACCTACAAGATCAGATGGTTTCATCCTCTTTACCCACAGTTTCATGGTATAACTAAAATTGTAGCATAAGAGATGCAGGGATTAACAAAAGTATATGTTTGTTGCACTTTAAAAAATGTCTCTAGTAGTTGAGTTCACAGCATCAATGTTGAGTGTTTTCTGATACAATATATTCTATGCAGCAAATGCAACTAAGCAGCAACTTGGTAACTTATTAGTGTAATAGCACCCCCCTCCTCAATCCATGGGGGATACATTCCAAGTGTCTGTCTCTCTCTCCCTCTCCCTCTCTCTCCCTCTCTCTCCCTCTCTCCCTCCCACCGTGGATGCCTGAAACCTTAGTACTGAACTCTACACTTAATATGCTGTGTTTATTCCTATACATATATACCTATGATAAAGTTTAATTTATAAATTAGGCACAATAAGAGATTAACAACAGTGACTAATAAAATAGAACAAGTACAACAATATGCCGGCATCACTACTCTTATATTTTGGGGCCATTATTAAGTAAAATAACAGTTACTTGAACACAAGTACTGCCATGCTACATAAGTGAGAGGGCTACTAAATGACTAGTGGGCAGATAACATATACAATGTAGATATGCTGGACAAAGGGATAATAAATGTTCCAGGCAACCTGAGTAGGACAACAAAAGATTTAAAACTTACTAATTGTTTATTTCTGTTATTTTCCATTTAATATTTTCACTCTGCAGTTGACCATAAGTAATTGAATGTGTAGAAAGTGAAAACACAGATAAGGGGGACTACTGTATATTGCTAGGCACATCTCTTCCTAATCCATATCTGAAAGAACAGGGATAAATAAAGTTTGATTTTTATTCTATAATTAGGCTATTGAGATGCCATAATATATTTGTTTATTTGCAGGTTTTTAAAACTCTAAAACAATAGAATATTTAATATCCAAAAATCTCAGACGTTGTGGGCTAGTTTGGCATATATGATATTTATATCACCCCAGTGGTGTGCTAATGGAATTTAGAATTGTAATGTTGTCTAAAACTAATAAGTAACCTTGAATTAATAAGCTTAACCTTCACTTTTTCTTACGCATTCATTACAAACCTCTGCTTATGCTAATGAAAGTCACAAATGAAGAAACAAATTTTAGGGAATTCTGGATATTGAAACCCAGGATTATATGAGATTTAATTATGGTGGCTATATTAGTTATACTACAGGTCTTTCGTTTTATTAAAAATACATGAAAGTTTGAAATATTTGAAGTGCATTCTTTGTAACTATTTTTTTTCTTTTGTAGGTTCTCTTTTGAATTTGGCCAAGCATGCAGCTTCTACAGTTCAGATTCTTGGAGCAGAAAAGGCTCTCTTCAGAGCCCTCAAATCTAGACGGGATACCCCTAAGTATGGTCTCATTTATCATGCTTCACTTGTAGGCCAGACAAGTCCAAAACACAAAGGAAAGGTGGGTTACAGTTTTTTATAAGGTTGGGCTTTTTCTTTTTCTTTTTTTTTTTTCTATACAGCCCATATTTCTTCTACTCTATAGTGTGTAGCAAATCTTTCCATTCTCTTTCTCATTATATAAAAAATGGTGAGTTTTTTCCCCTGGGATCCATGTGTGGGTGGCATGACAAAAGTATCCTCTGTGGCAGGAAAACTAGTTTAACAACATTTATGAATATGACATGCAAAGCTTTTTGACAGAACTTGACTAAATCCTTTAATACTAGGTGTAGGAATCTCTATTTTGCAGATAATAAAACTGAGCCTTAGGCAAATAAATGAAATCTTTTCAGTCTTTCTTTCTTTTCTTTTCTTTTGGGGGGGGCGGAGTCTCACTCTGTTGCCAGGGCTAGAGTGCCATGGCGTCAGCCTAGCTCACAGCAACCTCAAACTCCTGGGCTCAAGCAATCTTCCTGCTTCAGCCTCCCAAGTAGCTGGGACTACAGTCATGTGCCACCATACTGAGCTAATTTCATATATAGTCTTTTTTTTTCCGATTGTCCAGCTAATTTCTTTCTATTTTTAGTAGAGATGGGGTCTTGCTCTTGTTCAGGCTGTTCTCGAACTCCTGACGTCGAGCAATCCTCCTGCCTCGGCCTCCCAGAGTACTAGGATTACAGGCGTGAGCCACCTCGCCCGGCCCCTTTCAGTCTTTTTGTAGGATGCATAATTTAACAGAATTAAAGTGAAATTTGTTAAAAGAGCAGAGTGATGGAGGAAGAAAGGGCTCATAAGCTTGAAAAAGGACTCACAAATATTTAACATTGTTATGGGGGAAAGGATACACTTGTTTGGAATGATGACTAAGCATAGAACTAATGTCATGGACTAGAAACTAAGGAACATTAGAAAATTGTTTGAGCTAATTTTAGACAAAAGTGTTGGTGACAATACATAATAATCAATTAGGTATTATATTATGGCCCAGATTGCAATGATAGGTGATTTGAGTTGGGTGACTTAATGCTTTCATAATTCCTGATTTTTAAAAATTCCTGGTATAAATGGTAATGTGATGACTTGCTGTAATTTTCTCATGAATAAATTATTGAGGATTTTACATCTTAACTTGGAATATAGTTTGATTGCCTCCAACTTCTTATTTTCTATTAGATTTCTCGAATGTTGGCAGCCAAAACTGTTCTGGCTATCCGTTATGATGCATTTGGTGAAGATTCCAGTTCTGCGATGGGAGTTGAGAACAGAGCCAAATTAGAAGCCAGGTTGAGAACTTTGGAAGATAGAGGGGTAAGAACCAAATTCTACCTATTCCAGAATTCTTACCTGTCAAAAGTTAATAAACTGAGTAGATTTATGAAATTATTTTACCTGCTAAACAGTTTTATGATGCATTTTACTATGTCGAATAGATTCTTTTTGTGCCTTCTATTATCAATTTCTTACATTTACCAAGCATTATATATTGAACGTTTGCCATTAAGATATGCTATTCAAAATAACATAAAGAAAATAGTGTATAACATAATTAAAAATAACAAAATAATAAAATTAACAGGAATTGCTGCTTGCTGGCCCACTGATTCATTACACTGTATACTATATTATAAAGAGATTATGACTTTGAATTTTATTTGTAATTTTCCTTTTTCATCTTAGATAAGAAAAATAAGTGGAACAGGAAAGGCATTAGCGAAAGCAGAAAAATACGAACACAAAAGGTGAGTACATTTAGGGGAGGATGCAGGAAAGGTTTCTGTTTCTTTAAATGTTATATTATCGACAGGAATGTTCTATTGTAGACTTAACTTCACTATGCCCCTAGTTTTTAAAAAATTTTCTTATTGACAATTAAAATTGTATATCTCTATCATGTATGTGCAAGCTGATCAACATACTCATTATCTTATGTACTTTTCATTTTTTTGTAGTAAGGACATTTAAAATTGTGTCATCAATTTTCAGTGATACAACACATTGTTATTAACTATAGTCGCCATGTTGTACGCCCCCTAATTTTTTTCCTTGCCATTTAGTTTTCCATATTCACTTCTAGTTTTTAATCATATGCACGTATTTAACTTCTCATTTCCAAATTTATTTATTTGTTTGTTTATTTTGAGACACAGTCTCACTTTGTTGCCCGGGCTAGAGTGCCGTGGCATCACCCTAGCTCACAGCAACCTCAAACTCCTGGGCTCAAGCAATCCTTCTGCCTCAGCCTCCCGAGTAGCTGAGACTACAGGCATGTGCCACCATGCCCAGCTAATTTTTTCTGTATACTTATAGTTGTCCACCTAATTGCTTTCTATTTTTAGTAGAGATGGGGTCTCGCTCTTGCTCAGACTGGTCTCAAACTCCTGAGCTCAAACGATCCGCCCACCTCGGCCTCCCAGAGTGCTAGGATTACAGGCGTGAGCCACCTCTCCCGGCCTCATTTCCAAGTATTGATAATAAATTTTTTTTAAGTTCCTCTGTAGCATGCCATTTATCAAAAAGTTTTGTTAAGAGTTAATCTATGATGAAACCTATCTTTTTAAAAATGTTAAGAAAGAAGACAAGCCTACAAGTGGCTGAGATGTGATAAAGTATTCAGACTTAACAGTCAAATAACCAAAGATTTATATGTGGAGAGGTGTTTTGGTTATTATTTGAAATAACACTCAATACTGGTGAGGTTGTGGTGATAAGAATAGAATGTGGTCCAGCTTTTTGGGGAAGCTGTTTGACAGTATATGTCAAGATCCTTAAAAATGCTCATAGTCAATAACCCAGTCAGTTTTGCTCTTAGGACTCTGGTAATCCTTTACAAATTTTCATAGTAAAATCTCTGGCCACAAGTGGTAAGGAGAGCTGTATGTAATATCAATTCTAAATATATATTTAAATATTTACATTCAGAAAAAATTTATTTTCCTATATTCTGGAAAGACACCAAATGTATTCATATGAGCATTAATATTTTCTTTTATATTTTGTGAATTTTCCAAGTGTTCTACAGTGGCCATATGTTTTGCAGTTTTTAAAGTCTATAGTTTAATTGACAAATGTGGGTCTTTGTTTCTTAAATTATAAATGTTTTTAACCTATAAGACACAGTCATGTATCTACAAGTCCACTTAAGAAATAGAACATTCTTTAGCTAGTTTTAACAAATTTTTATTATGTTCCTGTGCCATTACACTTATCACCTTAAACACATGCATTTCAAGCACCAGTTATTATAAGAATTAGTTCACATTTTAGGCACTCATTTCAGTGTTTTCTCTCTGCTACATTAGAACAAAAGGAAATGTTGTGTTCTAGGGTATCTTTATCTATGCCTCTTGTTTCTCTGTCTCTTGAAATCTTGTGATGACTTATGCATTAAACTTGGTTTAGATTTTTTCCTGCTTTTTTCCCCCTCCCCTTCATTTAATTAGCCAATGTTTTAATGGTTGAATTCATTCAGTTTTCACTTTCCTAGTTATTAGTCAGTTGTAAAGGGATTTTCTCTTTTCATTTCCCCCTATGCTGATTGAGTGTTTTCCTGTACCATAGTAACTGCATTGATTACTAAATCAGAATTCATTTAGCTCACCACTTCTTGAATGTGATTGACCTACTTGAAAAATATTAATACCTTTACCTTTTGGAAACTATTAGTCTTCATAAACTACCCCAAAGCCACTAAAATGAAGCATCATTGTATGCTTATGTAAGTATTTTCTAATGGCCTTTTCTTTATATCTCTTGAGAATTATTATATTTCAATTACAGATATTTGTAGAGCTTTTCTAAAATTCTTTGGCTCTTTCAGTGAAGTGAAGACTTATGATCCTTCTGGTGACTCCACACTTCCAACCTGTTCCAAAAAACGCAAAATAGAAGAGGTAGATAAAGAGGATGAAATTACTGAAAAGAAAGCGAAAAAAGCCAAGATTAAAGTTAAAGGTTAGTTTGAATTTTTCTTAATGCTATTTATACTTTTAAGAAGTACAGATTTTGTAAATCTTAGACATACGTGCCATTTTAACTTTATTGTAGAACCACCCATACTGAAAGCTGGTGATATTTTCATATGCGAGAAGCTTATCATTGAATATGTGGGATTAAATATTTTACTAAGAGTACCAAAACTTCAGTTTCTACCATGTGAACTATTTTGAAAATTAGAATTGGGGGTGAAGGAATCTAATTTATAAATTGGTTGCTGACAGGTTGTTTTTTTGTTAGGAATGAATGTAAAATTGATGAGCAGTGGTTTTATTCATTGTTTCAATTATATGGAGTGAACTAGAAGAGTAGCATACTAAGTGGCCTGCCATCATAGCGGTAATATTTAATAGGCACCTACCAGCGAACTAGGCTGTCTCGTAAAGTTGATAAGCAAGTACCCTGCCCCATTTATTAGTTGTGCCTGTGTTTATTGAGCACCTACCAGCCAGTCTAGTAGGAGAGTAAAGCATTAAAGCAATAATTGCATTAACTTGGTTTCTAAGTAAGCTTAGTGGTCAAAAGTGTACTATCAACAAACGTGGTGCTTGCTTCGGCAGCACATACACTGAGGTAGAACAGTACAGAGATGGTTAGCATGGCCCCCGTGCGAGGGTGAAATGCCTGAGATGATGGAGTGCCCCAACTGTGCTGATTTGATTAATTCACAGTGTATGCCTGTATCAAAACATCACATGGACCCTATAAAGATAACAAATATTATATACCCATGATAATTAAAAATAAAAAATTAAAAACAACAAATGTGGGCTCTACCTTGGATAGAGAAAATATAAACAAATTATTTAACTTCTGTGCTTCTATTTCCTTATTGAAAAGTAAGACGATCTATAAACCTGTTGGGAGCATTTGAAACACCAAACTCTAGATTTGTATCCAGTAAGCTTTTCAAATGTATCTGTTACTCCACAATTTTCCCCACCTCATACATGGCAATTCCAGTTGCTTTGGCTATCAGCCTTTACTCTCTTCTCATAAACCAAATCTTCTCTGACACCACAACCTCTCAATTATACTGTTTGAAAGAATGTCATAGCCACAGTGGAACTACCGTTAGCTTTCTGATCTCTTTTAAATTTCTACTCCTGCTCACTTTGCTCTTGCCACAACTGGCCTGCTTGCTATTTCCTGAACTTTTCATCCACTTCCCCTCCAAAAAACCTTAGGATCTTAGCATTTGCTTTTCTCTCTACCCAGAATATTCTTCCTCCAAATATGGGCATCATTCACTCCCTCACATCTTTTAGATGTTTGCCTAACTTGTCTGTCTAAATGTCCATATATACTGCCCTTCTCCAACATTCTTCTTTCTGCTTTATTTTTTTATCCTTAGTGTGGATTACTGTCTATTATATAATGTATCATTTATTTTGTGTCTCTTCACTCTCCCACTAAAATAAGGTTCATAACAACAGAGGGGGTTTTTTTTGTTTTTATCTGTTTTGTGCCTTGCTGTCTCTAATTGTTTAGAGTAGGGCCTGGTATATATTAATAGTTGGTGCTAAATAAGTATTTGATCAATGAATTTCTAATCATAGTTACCTTGTTGAGTCCTCATTTTAATTGTAAGCATTATACTTAGTATTTTGTATGCATTATCTCTTTAAATTTCAGTAATAATCCAATGAGATAGACATTCCTAAATTTTATAGGTGAAGGTGTGGAGTTTTACAGAGATTAAAATAAATTACTGAGGGTCGCAGCAGGTAGAATAATCCAGGTCTCCTGACTTCAGAGTGCAAGTTCTTAACCATTTCTAATATAATAGACTCTCTTCCCAGAAAAGATTGAAGATCAGAAAACCTTTATTTTAATTATGATTTCTATACCTGCTTGTATGAGAAAATTAAGTTACTTCTGAGCTTTATCTATATCACTTGTAAAGTTGGTGGTATTGGACAAGATAGGCCTAGAAGGACCTTTCCAGTTGTGAAATGAACATCATAAACATTGGATAATTGATGGGAATGACAGAAAAAACTAGCACTCAAAAGTTTTTGGAGGGAATGAGGTATGATACAGTGTTAATTTGTTATGCCTTCACACTTGCCCCTATTCAGTTGAAGACGAGGAGGAGGAAGAAGTGATAGAAGAAGAGGAGACATCTGTGAAGAAGAAGAAGAAAAAGGATAAAAAGAAACACATTAAGGAAGAACCGCTTTCTGAGGAAGAGCCATGTACCAGCACAGCAATTCCTGTATGTCTGTCTATAAATACCAGTACTTGCTTGGCATGGGCAGGATCTCCATTTTTAAATCTACTCTTTGCATCAGAAATGAGTGGGCATTTAAAAAAATGGTTTTCATTGATAGAGGGCTAAAAATAAAATGGCTTTGTGTTTATATTATAAAAGGCCACTTCCCAAATCTAGAATCTTACTATAAAAGTTTTCTTCAAGGGAGGAAGAGAATATGATTTTGTTAGAGCTCACTTTTATAGGTGTGGCTTTTATATCTTAGATTTTAATCTTTGCCCCAAATATGTTTTTAAGGAAAACTGTTTTGTATTTTATAAGGAAAAGTTATTACTCACCTCTACAATTACAGCTCTTTCAAAAGCATTCTTGTTTGTTATTTTCAGAGTCCAGAGAAAAAGAAGAAAAAGAAAAAAAAGAAAGATAATGAGGACTAAAAGAAGGGAACCATAATTGTACCACCTGGACACGTCATGCTTAAGATTCAGTTGGGAGTATACCAGAGATGCTCTCTGACATAATCCAGGAAAGGTTGAATGAAACAATGTGATTATTCACCTATAACTTTTAAAAAAAACCTATTTGTGTCTTGCCATCAACTCTGTTAACCTTATTATGTCATCATTTCTTAGAGTCTTTGATAACAAATAAAATTTTCTTTGTATTTTAAGGCAGTTCTGTGATCTCTTTATATTTTACATAGAGAATCTTTGGCCCTTTCTATAGTTTATATGGCATCTGACAATTATTGTTTTGGTAATTATAGCTGAAAAGTGGGAGTTGTTAATGGTTAATTTGAAACAGCCTTTTGGAAGGCAACAATTAGAACAATTCAAGAAATTCATTCTAATGTGTGAATTTCTATCTTGCTTTTTTGGACTATTTTTCATTTCCCCCCCTTTTCTATTATCTTTCTGCCTCTGTATTTATTTAAATAAAGATTTGTTTAAATTTTAAAATTAGATGAGCAAAACCTTTTGGTACCTATTCAAAAGGGGGAAAGTGTCCCTTTTTTTTGTTTGTTTGCAGGTCTAAAAGGTGCAACAAAATAATTTTTTATCTAGACCTTGATTTGTTTTTAAAGTAATCTAAAGTGACTTTTTAAAAGATTGCACAAAATGATTTTAAAGTGAAGAATGGGAAAATGAAGATGAGGAAAAAATAGTATCACTAGGAATTTAGGTATAAATCAGGACATAGAATACCAAAGAGAAATCTTTGTTTCTGAAAGATAGTGTTTAATAACGCAAACAGAAGGCTGGCATACCACCATATTGTCAAGACATGAGTTTTATAGGACTGTATGTTTTTACCTGTGTATGTGTATGCCATGGACATCAGACATTATATTAAAAACCATTCAATCAAAGCAGTTGGTGGATGGGAGAAGCTAGAAGGACTATAGCTTTGAGTTCCACATCTGCTTTTCATGTGACCAAAGGCAAGTCAACAACCCCACTTCGGTTTCCTCCTTTGTAATGATCAGTTTTACCTCCTAATTGTGCATTATAAAAAAATCAGATGATATAAACTTTAAGAGATCAACTTAAGTTTCAAATTTAGATAATTTGCTTCTGTGCAGCCTTCCCTAGACAAAATTACATAATAAATAAAGCTAGTTATCATGCTTCCAGGAGAACAGAGTCATTTTGCATTACCCAGTTATACCCCAGACACATTCTAATTTGTTATAAAACAGATTAGTTTATCAAGAACTTTTGATGAAAATGGTCTTTAAAGCTGTTGAGGGCTGTGTCGTCAAAAGCTTTGCATCCAAAATGGTAGGTTTTGAGAAAACGAATTAATATAACTTCTAGTCATTTTGAGTAGTCTTCACAGGCCTATCAGCTTTCATGTGGGCCGAAGTCTTAACTATTTAGAACACTAACCAAACACTAGGTTCTGGTTCTGCTTGGTGCCAATGAAGCATTTGTCCTAATGAAGAGCTTTGTGACCTTAGTTTGAAATTGGAAGCTCAGGTGAATTTTATGTGCCCAGTTTTGAAGAATTTCTGTGATGGGGCCACATAAAATAGTCTCTGCTGAAAACTTACTGATTCTCCCCTTCCCTTAAAAATGTAAGTTTCTGTTTTCCGGTTTAAACTTCTTTATCTGTCCATTGCCTTCTGGCTCTTTAGCCTTCGTCCAAGGCTCTTGGTTGTGCTGCCTCCTCTCCTCCAACCTCAGAACGTTGTCTTCAGTTCTCTGTCCCAGGGCTTAACTTTTAGTAAAGATTCCTCTGCTGCCCAAGGAGTTCTCTTCAATACCTTTTCCTCTTCTCTAAGGCCATTTTTAAATACCTGGCTCAGGTTTATCTCTAATCCCAGTTGTACCAGCCAGAATAACATGCAGTAGGGTTAAATGTCTTTTTTTTGAGACAGAGTCTCACTCTGTTGCCTGGGCTAGCTCACAGCAACCTCAACTCCTGGACTGAAGTGATCCTCGTGCCTCAGCCTCCCAAGTAGCTGAGACTACAGGCCCTCGCCACCATGCCCAGCTAACTTTTTCTATTTTTAATTGCCTTGCTAACTTCTTTCTATTTTTATCAGGCTGGTCTTTAACTCCTGACCTCGAGCAGTCGTCCCACCTTGGCCTCCCAGAGTGCTAGGATTACAGGTGTGAGCCACGGTGCCCAGCTGGGCTAATATGCCTTAAACCTTAACTAGCATGCATAAGAATTGTCTAGGGATCTTGACTGAAATGCAGATCTGAGTCAGATCCAGGATTGAGCCCAAAATTCTACATTTTTAGCAAGCTCTTAGGTGATGCTTGGTGAGGTTCCACACTTAGGATAGCAAAGTACTAGGGTAAATTACTTAAACTCTCAGAAACTGTATATCTGAACTGATTGCTCTGAAATTGAGATAATGATTTTTTTATCTGCTTTATCCTGTGGCCATCAACTGTGACCTCCGTTGCCAAAAGTTAACACTTGGTGACCATTTTTTAAATACAGGTTTGTGGCTTATTTTCAGTAGTTTTTTATTGTTCCAAGCCATTTTTTGTCAAAGGGTAATTCTGGAGTATTTTGTAATTTTGATACTGTGCTTGGTTTTAAGGAGAAATTAGAATACAGTTGACCCTTCAACAATCTGAGGGTTAGGGGTACTGACTCCCCCCACCCTCACACAGTCAAAAAAATCTTCTGGCTTTTGACTCTCCCAAAACTTTAATAGCCTACTGTTGACCAGAGGAAGCCTTAACGATAACATAAACAGTCAATTAGCATATTTTGTATGTTGTATGTATACTCACTGTATTCTTACAATAAAGCTAAGGAAAAAATGTTACTAGGAAAATCACAGCCTGGGCAAAAATGTAACTAAGAAAATCACAGCCTAGGCAACATAGCGAGACCTCGTTTTAACAAAAAAAAATTTAAAAGCCAGGCATGGCGGCACACTCCTATAGTCCCTGCTACTTAAGAGGCTGAGGTGGGAAGATGGCTTGAGCAGCTTAAGGCTGCAGTGAGCTATGATCAATCACATCATGCCACTGCACTCCAACCTGGGTGACAGTAAGTTTCTTGTCTCTTAAAAAAAATCATGAGAGGAAATATATTCATTAAGTGGAAGTGGATCATCATAAAAGTCTTCATTCTCATCATTTTCACTTTGAGTAAGCGGTGGAGGAGGGGAGTTGGTCTTGCTGTCTGGGGTAGCAGAGGCAGAAGCAGAAGAAAATCTGCATGTAGTGTTCAAGGATCAATTGTAATTTATTAGAATGTTGGTTCTTGGCAGGACCTCCAAGCCTAAGCTGCTTACCATGCTTGTCCCTTCCCTGATTTGATCCTTGTAGCCCCTGTTGCCACTTTACAATATGTGCATGTGAGGTTGACAGGAGGGGCCAAACCAAATCACTTTCCCCCTATTCTTCACACTGCTCTACTCCCTCCCTTTCTGAACTTTGGGACACTCAAAATATAGTAGGGGGTAGTTCAGTAAGATTCTTATCAGCTGGGGATGGAGTCTTGGGTTGCACGTAGGGAAACCTGGGATCAAGTCTGCTGCCAGTCTGTGATTTTGGACAGGTTGCTATCCCATTCTGAACCCAAGTTCAGGAACGGATTGTACTGTTTTCTGTAAATATTAATGCCTACTATGATCTTAGACCACTGTTGGTACCCAGGGTACAGGAGAGAACCAGACAGACAAGGTCCCTGGTGGAGCTCACAGTTTATGTACAAAAGATTAATTAAAATAAATAAGCAATTACAAACTGTATTAAAAGAATGAGGGAAAAATGAAGGGTGCTTTATGAAACACCCCATTAATAAGGAGTGAGGGATGTGGAGGTGTCTCTGAAGGCCCTCCCAAAGTGGCATTTAAAAAAATCTGAGAAATGAGACATTACTCAGGAAAGAGTAGTGGGGAATGGGGGTTGGAGGAGGTAATTGGAGAAAAGAACCAGCACATGTGGAGTTGGGGCGAGCGGTTTGGCACGGAGACATCCCCTACCCACCATGAAGAGGAAAATAGGAAGCCAATGGCTGAGTTTACAGATGAAAGGCCTTGTCATCAGTGAACTCCCTCCTCCTAGCAATTTTGAAGTACTGTTATTAATCCCCTTTTATAATGGCCAAATGAAGCTTAGACAGGCTAAGTAACTTGCCCAAAGTCATACCCCTATTGACTGACAGATGGGGTATTTGAATCCAGTAAGGGCTGCAGAGTAGAACTTCAAAAAAAAAAAAAATGTTGGTTCTCAAAACTTCAGTGATAGAAACACCTGGAAAACTGTGAAAGGTAAGTTTCTGATTTAGGTGTAGGGTAGGGCCCAAAATTTGTTTTTTTGTGGGGTTTTTGGATGGTTTTTTTTTTTTTTTTTTTTTTGAGACTCTTTCTCTGTGCCCCTGACTAGAGTGCAGTGGGGTCATCATAGCTCACTGCAACCTCAAACTCCTAGGCTCAAGCGATCCTCCTGCCCCAGCCTCCCAAGTAGCTGGGACTACCGGCTCTTGCCACCACACCGGCTAATTTTTTCTATTTTTGGTAGAGAGTGGTCTCACTTTTGCTCAGGCTGGTCTCCTGAGCTCAAGTGATCCTCCCGCCTCGGCCTTCTGGAATGCTTAGGCTTATAGGTGTGAGCCACCACACCAGGCCAGAATTTGCATTTTTGACAAAATTCCCAGCTGATGATGGTTGGGGGACAACACCTTGACCACTGTACTAGGATGTTTCCCTTCTGTTATCTTGCCTAGCCCTGAAGTTCTCCAAACTAGAACCTAATTTAATGGCCAAGAAGTCAGGCCTGTGCATTTGGGTAAAATGAGGAATGCCACAAAACCAGTATCGGGCCTCAGCTGTGCTGTTTCACTGTAGGTAACTTATGAGCCTTCGGGCTGGACGCTTAATCTGGTCAATGCTTTTACATAGATAAGGCAAACTTGAATGGATACAAGAAATAAAATTATTAGCATTCTTTCTATACATAAGAATTTGCTTTTGGCTGGGCAAGGCAGCTCATGCCTGTAGTCCCAGCTACTCGGGAGGCTGAGGCAGGAGGATCGCTTGAGCCTAGGAGTTTGAGGTTGCTGTGAGGTAGGCTGACGCCACGGCACTCACTCTAGCCCGGGCAACAAAGTGAGACTCTGTCTCAGAAAAAAAAAAAAAAAATACAAAGTAGTAAGCCTAAAATGGTAATATTTATTTGGCACTTAGGTGTCCATTGCTGTTCTGACCACTTTTATCCTAAAAATGCTTTTAACAGATTCTATTATTAGGCCTGCTTTACACAAGAGCAAACCGATGCACAGAGATTATGTAACTTGGTCAATGCCATTCAAATCATTAGGCATAATGGGAGTAGGAGTGAAATCCAGGCAATCTACCTCTAAAGCTAGTGCTCAGCGATTCTGAAAAGTGCAAGCTACTTTATGCTGGAACATTTAAGGTATTTATTTTATTTTTTACAGACAGGGTCTCACTATGTTGCCCAGGCTGGCCCCGAACACCTTGGCTCAAGCAATTCTCCCATCTCAGCCTCCCAAATAGCTGGGACCACAGGAGTGCACCACTACATCTGGCTGTTATGGCATTTTAGTGGCCTGTCATTTGAAAAAATAAATGGTTTGACTCTGCCAATGAGTGGTTCTTGCCACCTTTGCAGTGACAGTTTGGATTAGCAGCAGCTCATTGGAGGTTTCTCACAGAGCCTGGGAACCCCAAGGCTGGCATTTACTATTCTCTGATTAAACCAAACCCCAAAACCTGGCAGGCCACCTAGCAATAGCTTTGGCAACAGCTTCCTAGAAATTCCTGGCCTACAATGCAGGTACAAGCCAAAGGGCCTCTAGTGCTCAGCTGGTCAAGACAGCCATTACTGCTACGCCACGGTAGGAAATGCAGCTTTCAAAGCTGGAAGATAAGTTATTATTTTTAGTATAGCTGTGACTGCATCCCATAAAAAGGTAACCAAGACTGAACAAACTCTCATAAGAACTACAGTCTTTGATTACTCACGGTGTCACAATACTTAAGAGCTAATGGCGTCTGGGTGCGGTGGCTCACGCCTGTAATCCTAGCACTCTGGGAGGCCAAGGCGGCTGGATTGTTTGAGGTCAGGAGTTCGAGACCAGCGTGAGCAAGAGCGAGACCCCCCCATCTCTACTAAAATAAATAGCAAGAAATTAGCTGGACAACTAAAAATAATAATAATAAAAAAAGCTCATGGCTGTAAATGCAACAAGGAGCATGACATCTCGTTTGTCAAAAATTTGATCTGTTAGTACTAATGGAGGGGAATAGATTTTATTTTATTTTATTTTTTATTTTTGAATCCCCTATATGTTTTCTAGGAGGAATAGGAGATTTTAGAGGTAGAAGGAATCAAAGAGATCAGTACAACTCTGTCACTGCAAATGAAGACTCGGGCTCAGAGCGACCTTCACCATACAGGCACCTGGTGTGCTGGTATATTCCAAAGACATTAGGCCTGCCCTCTTGTCTAAGCAACAGGGAGAAAGCAATTTCTTTTATAAAAAGTTTGTATACACTTAATCCAGCCTTTAGATCCATCTATCTTCCAGTTTACAGGAAAGCCATCCTAGGAAGCAATCAAATCCAAAACGTGCAATATTGAAAGCCAATCATTAGTCTGTGGCAGGTATGTGGAGCTGCAGAGGCCTCCATCTTCTCATAACGGCAGAAGTACTAGAGTGAGGGGAATGGCAGCGAAGGCCCCCGACAGTCGGAAGGACCCTCATAGAAGAGACTGCAGCGGATATGGTGGTATCAGGGGTGACTGCAGAAGAGGACATGGCGGCCGAGCGAGGGAACAGGTAACCAAAGGTGTCCTGAGCTCCCTGGGTCTGTCATGAGGAGCTCATTTCTGGAAGAATTCTAGAGCAGCGTGAGGGCTACAGCGCCATAGCTCTGGTCACGTGGGGCCCCTGGAACTCGGGCTCCTGGGAGGGGTCGCGAGGGCCCCTCCCCCACCAGGACGGCTGAGGGGCCTTCAGTTAGGGCCGCGGAGGATATCGTTGTGCCACAGGGCTGGACGTGAAAACAATGAAGTCCAGAAAGATAGGGCCCTATGATGAGACTTGTGTACAAATCTCTGAATGCGTATTTCTGTTGAGCTTGAACGTTAAATAAGTTATTTCTTGATGTTAAAAAAAAAAAAAAAACACTCATTAAAAATGGGGTGGGAGGCGGAGGGGGAGGCCCGGGGGAGTGGACGTCGCCCCTGCTGGCCTCCCGCGCCCCGCCAGCCCCCACCACCGGCCACAGGCTCGGGAGCCTCAGCCGGCGCCGAGCACCCCGCTGCCCCGGCTCCTCCCGCGGGCACGCACCGGGCTCGACTCAGGCTCGGGACTACAAGCAGACATCTCCACCGCCCAGGAATCATGGAGCTTGCGGAAACGACAGCCTCCTTGGACGGCTGGCCATACCGGAGTCCCACCTTGGCACGGGCCTCGCCATTGAGGCAGCTCCGCAGTCTGTGCTGGTCTGAGGGTACTGCCCGTCATGGGGACAGGCATCTCCCAGAGGGTCCTCGTTGCCAGCGTCTGCAACGGCCTTGTAGGCTTCTTGCTGCTGCCTCTCTGGGTCATTCTCTGCTGGGCCTGCCACTCTCGCTCTGCTAACATTGACTCTCGCTCTGAATCCAGTCCCAACTCCAGCCCTGGCCCCTGTCCTGAGAAGGCTACACTGCTCCAAAAGCCTGGCCATAAAGGCAGCCACCTGCTGCAGCCCTGAAGGCCCCTGGCCTAGCCTGGAGCCTGGGACCTAAGTCTACCACACCCAGAGCCTGGAATCAGGGTTCCAGAGTTCAGCCAGCCTGAGATCCAGAACTCCGAGTCCAGCTTGCTTGGAGCTGAACCCAGCAGCCTAGAGTCTAGCCAGCCTGGCTCCAAGAGTGGCTCAGTGGCCCTAGGGAGATGGGCCTGAGGTTGGGGTTCAGCTGGTGCTAGGGTCAGGGCCATCTGGACTCTGCTCCATCCCAAGGGCCAGGGGCTAGGTCCACCCTTTCCCTAGGCCAAGCACTTCTAAGGCCCTCTAGGTTGGGGAAGCAAACTGGAACCCATGGCAATAATGGGAGGGTGTCTAGGGTGGGTCCTTCCTCTGATCCTCCCATTGTTTGCTAGATAATAAATAGAACTATGGCTCTTAAAAATAAATGAGGTGGGAGCTGGGTATAGGTGGCCCATGCTTCTAATCCCAGCCACTAGGGAGGCTGAGGTGAGAGAATGGCTTGAGCCCACGTGTTTGAGACCAGCCTGGGCAACATAGCAAGACCCTATCTCAAAAAAAAAAAAAAAATGTTCAAGGGGGTGGGTAATGGTGGCAAAAGAATTTTATTGTGATGCTTCTGTGGAATTACCTCCTGAGAATTGAGGGAGGTATGAGAGACAAGGGATTACTGGCTTCATTATGTCTTATTGTCTTTTGTCTTTTTTTTTTTTTTTTTTTCCAGAGACAGGGTTTCACTCTGTTGCCCTGCCCAGGCTAGAGTGCAGTGGTGTCGTCATAGCTCACTGCAAGCTCAAATTGCTGGGCTCAAGCAATCCTCCTGCCTCGGCCTCCCAAGTACCTGGGACTACAGGTGCGTGCCACCACACCTGGCTAAGTTTTCTATTTTTTGTAGAGATGGGGTCTTGCTTTGTTGCCCAGGCTGGTGTCAAACTCCTGGCCTTAAGCAATCATGCTTCCTCGGCCTCCAAAGTGCTAGGATTATAGGTGTGAGTCACCACTCCTGGCCCAGTCTTATTATTAAATGATCTCTAACTATGTGTATGCATTGCTTATTTAAAAAAACAACTGAACTTAATTTTTAAAAAATAAATACATTATTCTTCCAATAAAATGGGTGTGGGAAAAGGGGGCTATTCTAGATTAGAGGTGGGCAAAGTACTCCCTGAGGTCCAAATTCAACTCACAGCCTGTTTTTGTAAATAAAGTTTTATTGGAACGCAGCCATGCCCATTCATTACGTACTGTCTGTGGCTATACTGTCTGGCTATGTGCTCCGACAGCACAATTAAGTATTTACAAAAACCATATGGCCCCCAAAGCCTAAGATATTTACTTTCTGGCCCTTTACTGGAAAAGTTTTCCAATCCCTGTTTGGATTAAAAGGAATGTAGAGAGTCAAATGCAATGTGTGAACCTTGATTTATCCTGATTTCAAAACACAAAAGATATAAAAGATATTTTGGGAACAGTTAGGGAAGTTCCAATATGAACTGGGTATTAAAAGATTTCAGGAATTATACTTAATTTTTTTCAGATGTGATAATGATACTGTGGTTATGTAGGAGAATGTCCTTAATTTTAAAAGATGCATGCTGTTGGGAAGAAGTATCCTGAGGTCTATATTTTGCAGTGGTTGAGCAAAAATTATGAATATAACTAGATGAAGCAAATATGGCAAAATATTAACAGTTGTTGAAATATAACGGGTATATGGATGTTCATCATACTATTTTCTCCATTTTTTCTGTATGTTTGAAATGATCATAATAAAAAGTTTTATTTTTTAAAGTAAGAACATGCTATTTATTTTGCTTTAATTCTGAGTTCATCTCTGAAAACTTCTAAGATCTTTACATTTATTCATGTCCAACAAGTATTTGGGAAACCCACTACGGGCCACGCACTTGATAGCTGTGAGAACTCAAGCAAGCAGAAGATGCAGCAGCTGCTGCCTTCAGAGAGTTCACAAAATAACCTCAGATCTCAAATCCTGATAAAGAAGGCATGTCCTCATTTGAGTCACTTCTTGAGGAAGGAGGAATGCAGAGAAGCAGCAGATAGAGATCTCAACAGATGATGAGAATTATGAAAATTATGAGGATAAAAGCTGTGAAGTGGAATTTGAGTTTGTGGAAAAGAAATCATCCCTTTCCATTCCTCTGCTAGCCACGAGATACCACACATTTGAAGAAAGTAGAAAACAGCACAGAGCCGGATGCAGTGGGCACACCTGTAGCCTCAGCTACTTGGGAGGCTGAGGCAGGGCGCTTGAGCCCAGGAGTTCAAGTTAAGCCTAGGCAAAATAGCAAGACTTCGTCCCTAAATAAATTAATGCATGAATAAATAAAATAAAATTTTAAAACCCAGCAGAAAGAGCAGCAGCAGAGACTCACCCCTTGGCAGGTAATAGAGTTGGAAGTACAGCTGCATCCCATTATACCCTGTCTCCACACTCCACAACTGCCCCTTCCAACACCCTTTGAGCTTTGGAAATTTGGTACTCACCTGAAGAGCCCTTCTGTGCCATGGAAGTGTAGGGAGGCCATCATGTGTGTTCTCAGGACCTCAAAATTGCCTCTTAACCTGAGCCAAGAAGCAGGGAGGGCTTGGTTCCTAGCAAGGGTAAATGTGCCTGACTCCAAGAAAAGAATCAGTCAGACAACAAATGCATCTATTTATATCCTAAAACCTGCTGGGCCAGCAACATGCTAATAACCAGCTGGGCATGATGGAGAGCCCGCAAGCAAGACTGGCAGGAGGGGAAGAGCCCTGCACTACTGGTCAGAGAAAACAATGGACGTGAAAGTGCTGCATAAGCCAAAGGGCACTGGGTAAAGTATCCTTGCTGTCATTGTGAGCTGTTTTCACCACCTGGTTCATGTCCTGAAACAAGTCAACCTGCGTCCTCTCAGCCTTAGCTTCTTTATCTGTAAAATGGGAATAATAACTTTTTGTTTATCTTGTAGAGTTCTTGGACACACAGATAAGATAACTAATGTAAAAATTCCTTGTAAATCGAATAAATGCAAAGTATTATTACTTAAAATCTATTCTACTTATTAAAAAAAAACAAAAAACAGGAAAACTCCAGAGTTAAGTATTCCAGGGGAGAAGTCAGTGGGAGGTATTAGGGAAACTTCTCTGGTGGCTACCAGCCAGCCATTTACCAGATCCATTTTCTGGTATTTCTGGGCACACAGCTAGACTATATCCCTCAGCCTTCCTCATAGTTAGGTGTGGCCATGTGCCTGAGCTCTACCCAATGGGGCAGTAGTAGGTGGCAGTGATGTCCATCACTTGGAGGACTGTTCCACAAAAATGCCCCACTGTACTTCTCAATGCCTTATCCCCCTATTGTGGCTGGATACAGACAGACATGATGACCTTGGAAGTCATAGGTTAAAGCTAGAGAAGCTATAAGAAGCTATGTGGAGGACACTGCCCACATACCAAGGACATCCCTTTTGGACTTCATAGAGAAAGAATAAACTTTTGTAATGTTTGGGCCATTATGTTGGGTTGAACTATATGAAATTGCCAATATTTGACTGTTTTTGACCTATAAAAATGGTTTCATATGGTTCAACCTATTAGATATTTTGGGTTGTTTCCTCTAAAATAGAATTCTTGGAGGAAATCTTTTTAACAGCCACGTTTTCAAAAGTGAGAAGGAAAATTATGATTCTTGAGCTCGTGGATCAGAGATTGTTAACTGCCTGCCTTTGATCAAATTGGGGCACAAAAATATTTGATTTGCTCCACAAAATGTTGGCCCATATAGTTTTAAAAAGTTGAATTCAGCCTGAACAACAAAGCAAGACCTCCTCTCTACAAAAAATTAAAATATTAGTCAGGTGTGGTGGTGCATGCCTGTAGTCCCAGCTACTGGGGAGACTGAGGGAGGAGGATCCCTTGAGCCCAGGAGTTTGAGGTTGCAGTGAGCTATGATGATGCCACTGCACTCCAGCCTGGGCAACATAGTGAGACCCTGTCTCAAAAACAAAAAAAAATTTTTTTTTAATTCATTGCTGAATCAAATATATCTTCCTGTGATTAAGTCAAAAATATTTTTTTCATTGTTTTTTTTTTGACCTTCAGAATTAACACAGAAAAGAAAAAAAAATCTAAAACCAAACTAAACAAAGCCAAAGGAACAGAGCTCTTTTAATAAACAAAGAATTAAATTGTTTAGGTCTTGAGAGAGAGAGAGAGAAAGAGAGATTGATTTATAATTATGAGGTGAGTTAAGTTCTTTCTAAAACACAACATGAAATTCAGAAAACAGAAAGGAAGAGTCTGATAAAATTGACCACATAAAACCTCTTGTATGACAAAAATACTGAAAAATAGTCAAAATATGACCAAAAGATATTTTCTTTAATATGTGAAGAGATTAAATAAATTAATGAGAAAAAGATGAAAAATACAAATAACAGCTCTAGAAAAAAAGGTATACAGATGATCAATAAACAAGAAAAATTATACCTCATCAAATTACCAAAATTAAGTATAATAAAACCCAGTGTTGGCCAGAGTATAGGGGAACATATACATTATAGTGGGAGTATAAATTTGTGGAAGCTTTTGGGAGGGTACTTTGTTATTAACTATTAAAAGTAGGCCGGCGCAGTGGCTCACGCCAGTAATCCTAGCACTCTGAGAGGCCGAGGCGGGTGGATCCTTTGAGGTCAGAAGTTCAAGACCAGCCTGAGGAAGAGCAAGACCCCGTCTCCACTAAAAATAGAAAGAAATTAGCTGGGCAACTAAAAAAATATATAGAAAAAATTAGCCGGGCATTGTGGCACATGCCACCATGAGACTGACGCAGAACGATTGCTTGGGCCCAGGAGTTTGAGGTTGCTGTGAGTTAGGCTGACGCCATAGCACTCTAGCCCAGGCAACAGAGTGAGACTCTGCCTCAAAAAAAAAAAAGTCACTAAAATATAGGTACAATGGTGTTCATTATAGCATTGTTTATAATAAAAACAAATCAGAAACAACCACAATATCCCATAAATGGGGCTAGTAAATAATCATATGCCCCCAAAATTCAGCCATTAAAATACAAGATCTCCTAGATAACTATTTAGTGGGAAAAGCAAAGTGAAGAACAGTGTGAAACCATTTGTGTAAAAATTTTGAAAGGATATGTATTTTTTTCTTTTTTCCCCCACCCCAGGCCCATATACAAGAAGCTATTAACAGTTCCCACCTTTGGTGAGAGGGATTAGAGATTTAGGGATCAGAGTGTGGGGAGGAAGATTTTTGCTTTTCATTTCTTTCTGTATTGTTTCATTTTTTAAAAAACCATGTGCCTGTGTTATTTTCATTTTTTAAAATGTAACATAAATGAAACTATAGGCAAAAACTACCATAATATGTTTTATCTAAAGCTATGCTATTGGCTACTTGTTTTGTTGTTACTGTTTGTTTGTTTCCTACAGAGATCATGGGTGGGGTATTTATTTTTTGTAAGTCTTGTGGTTTCACTACGGTAATCACCAAGGCTTTTCCAGTAAGGAACGATGTGGAAAGTAGAGAGTATGAATGAACAGACTATTTGAAATGCATCTATCCCCTGCACATGGCTCTCCCTGAGCCCCCGGTTTCTATTCTTTATTCTTCAGGCTGAGAAATCAATCACCTCATGGTTTTGAAGGTATTAAGATCTCATCCTCATTTTATAGTAGAAGAACTAGAGTCACAGAAGAGTTATGGACATAGAATTATAACTCCAGCCCCCATCTGTTTCAAGTATCGGAGAAACATAATGTTGTGAAATGCTAGATTGGGGACCAACGGGTTGGAGTAAGCTTAAGTTAATGCTGTCAACGGAAAAAAGCCAAACTCTGTAAAATAATTTTAAAGAGATTTATTCTGAGCCAAATTTGAGGATCATGACCCGGAGCCACGCCCAAGAGGCCTTGAGCAAGTGGACTCACTGTGGCTGGGTTATAGTTTGGTTTTATACATTTCAGGGAGACAGGGGTTACAGGTAAAGTCATAAATCAATACGTGGGACTCATACATTGGTTTGGCCCGAAAAGGTGGGCCACCTCGAAGCGGGGGCTTGCAAGTTTTAGGTGGGTTTAAAGATTCTTTGGCTTGTAATTGGTTAAAGACATGAAGCTTTGTCTAAGGGCCTGGAATGTTTTAACATAGTTGCTGTTTATCAGAGACAAGCCACCGGACATAGATTTGTTGTGTAAATTGAGGGCCTGTAGGCTTGTTAATGGGTTACAAAGGATGTCTCCCAGAAGGGAGGGGGGCATGATGAGGCACGTCTGACCTCCCACCTTCTGGCAGGCAATTTAGTTTTGGGATATTCCTTTGGTCACGAGGGGGTCCATTCAGTCAGCCTGTAGGGAGTGAGCCTTAAAATTTTATTTTAGTTCACAATGCAAATGATTTGATTTGATCTGATCTCAAATGATCTGTAGTGATTTGAAAGAAAGCACAAAAAGATATTAAGATTTAGCTAATCATTCTCTACTTGTTCTAGACATGCTTTTCTCTTTCTCATGGTCTTCCTTAGAGCTTTCCTCAATGTCTCATCAATTCTTGGAATTCGGTTTTCTTACCTCTTCCCCAAATCGCAGATGTTTTCCCACCCTGTGAAATCTAGGGACTGGCTGGCCAAAGCATTACTGCAATTGTGTTCTGAAGGAATTCTTTTCTTTAACTGCCAGGAATTTCTGGCTCCAAACGGGGGTAGGGGGTGTGGGGGGTGGAATTTTTTGGTGTACTGCCGGGTAATTGCCTTCTTTTTCCCTTTAGCCATCTGCAGGCGACTAGCTGGAGCCCAAGGGTAAAACCACAGGCTCCAGGGCAGGAAGGAAGGGACTTTTAGGGATCCTGAAGGTTGAGGCCAGTCATTTCTCTTCCACACAGATAGGACTTTATTTAAACCACAATCTAGCCTAACTTTAACACCCTCCAAAAGAAAAAATCACATAAACCCTATTGATCACAGAGTCCCAACATTAAAAAACACTATCATGAAACCTTTTCTTTTATCTAAGCCAGAGGTTGGCAAACCTTTTTTTGCAAAGGACCAGTGAATATTTTAGGCTTTGCAGACCATATGATCTCTATCATGACTACTTAACTCTGCCATTGTAGTACAAAAGCAGCCATAGACAATACCAAAACAAAGGAGTGTGGTTTTCTTCCAAGAAAATTTTATTTATGGACACTGATATTTGAATTTCATTTTATTTTCACATGTCATGTAATATTATTTTTTCCCAGCCATATATAAATGGGAAAACAATTCTTAGCTCATGGACAGTAGAAAAACAGGCAGTGGGCTATATATATATTAATAGTTTTTACCCCTGAGCTAAACCACTGGTTTTCAAACTGTGCTTTGGCAAGTCCTCAGAGGGGAGAAAGAGCTAGCTGGGCTAGGGAACTCCCACTCAGGCTTCCAGTACCCTTTTTTCTGCTTTACGTGTTGTCCTTCCACGTTTTGCTTTATTTAAAGGGTTCCATAGCCAAAAGTTTTAAAGTCACTGATCTAACCAGAATCTCTTCATTTGCAACTTCAGCCCATTTTCTTTTGATCTTCCCCCAGTGAAGATGGAGAATAGTTGGTTATTAGCTCATTTTAAAGGCCTCTCAAGGAAGTCACCATTAAATAATCGAAAACTCAATCTTAAATAAGCCTTGTCCTTTCATATACTTCATAAGTTTGTTGTATTTTTCCAATCCTTTAATTTGTATTTGTGACTCTTCTCTCCAGAGTCCTACAGAATTCCACAAAGTAATGATGCCTCACAGGGAAGAGCACCACTCTGCATATCCTCCCACCTTTCTTTCCTTTGTCATTCAGGGCGGCCAGCGGCACCGCAGCCGGAGGGAGGGCCCAAATAGTGCTAGAAGAGAGAGACAAGAGGCCAGGCCAAGTCTGGTGTGAGGATTAAGAACATCCCTAAATGGGAATTAAAGTCCTGAGGTCAGAATCCAGGAACTTCTCTTTTTTTTTTTTTTTTTTGAGACAGAGTCTTGCTCTGATGTCCCAGGTAGAGTGCAGTGGCGTCGTCATGGCTCACTGCAACCTCAAACTGCTGGGCTTAAGCGATCTTCCTCCAGAGTAGCTGGGACTACAGGCATGTGCCACCATGGCTGACTAATTTTTTCTATATTTAGTGGAGATGGGATCTCGCTCTTGCTCAGGCTGGTCTCAAACTCCTGAGCTCAAGCAATCCTCTGGCCCCAGCCTCCCAAAATGTTAGGATTACAGGCGTGAGCCACCCACCGTGCCCAGCCAGAATCCAGGAACATCTTGACTGGAAGCAAAATGGGTGAAAGCAAGCAACTTAGAATAGGTGCTATAGGCAACCCAGGGGTGCCTTGGGTCATTTCCCATGCCTCCTGTATAGATGAATAATACATGTTAACCATAGCAAATATTCATATCAAAAAGAATTAAAATCACCCATAATCCTACCACTTACGGATAATTACTATTAAAAATTTTGGTTTATGTCCTTGCAGAATTTTGTTTTATGAGCATACATATATAAAAAATTTATATACAGCCAGGGCCACATGTAGTGGCTCACTCATGTAATCCTAACACTGTGAGAGGCTGAGGCGGGAGGATCGCTTCAGGCTAGGGATTCGAGACCAGCCTGAGCAAAAAACGAGACCCCATTGCTATGTAACATAGAAAAATTAGCCAGGCGTGGTGTTGCACACCTGTAGTCCCAGCTACTTGAGAGGCTGAGGCAGGAGGATCAGTTGACCCCAGGAGTTTGAGGTTGCAGTGAGCTATGATGATGCCACAGCACTCTAGCCTGGGCAACAAAATAAGACCTTATCTCCAAAAAAAAAAAAAAAAAAAACCAAAAAGGCAAAAAAACCCAGGAGTTCTTGACCCTTCCTCTCCCTCACCACCATCTCATGGGTCACCATCTCTCCTTGTTAGCTCTTCTTTTCCAGAAGTCACACTAGTCACACTCTGGCCATTCTTTCTAAATCCAAAGTCTGATTCTAAAACATCAAACATATTTCTTTCGAAAGAGAGTCTTTACATCACGTAACTAAAAACTAGGCTTCCCAATGCAGGGTGCCCGGTGTTTCTGCCAGCTAATATCCTGCTACCTGCTGGACACCTGAAAGTTGTCATTTTCAGGGAAACCAATAAAAGCTGGTGTAAAGTCATATTGAGTTCTTGTGAAGTCAGGTGTCCCTGCTTGAGAGTGAAATTCCAAAGGCTTCTTAGGCCTCTGGAAATAGAAGGGGTGCAGCCTAGCTCCAGGTTACAGAGTTTTCCAAATATAATGGTGTCAAATAAGTCTTGTTTTTTGTTTTTTTTTTTGAGACAGAGTCTCACTTTGTTGCCCAGGCTAGAGTGAGTGCCGTGGCGTCAGCCTAGCTCACGGCAACCTCAAATTCCTGGGCTCAAGCGATCCTCCTGCCTCAGCCTCCCGAGTAGCTGAGACTACAGGCATGTGCCACTATGCCCGGCTAATTTTTCTATATATATATTTTTAGTTGTCCATATAATTTTTTTCTATTTTTAGTAGAGACGGGATCTCGCTCTTGCTCAGGCTGGTCTCGAACTCCTGACCTCGAGCGATCCACCTGCCTCGGCCTCCCAGAGTGCTAGGATTACAGGCGTGACCCACCGCGCCCAGCCCAAATAAGTCTTGTAATTCAGAATCTAAGGAAGGATTATTTGGAAATGAGCAATTAAATTAGTCTCAACTAATATTGACGGCACTTCTTACAGTCTGAGGAAACCACGGAGAAAGGAGAAACCCCTAGATGACAGGTACACTCTCACAGGCTGCTAGTATCCTACTAATGGTAATAACAGTCTCCTACTAATGGTAACAGGTAACGTTTATTGAGCACTTACTGTGTACTGGGCATAGTGCTAAGAGCTTTGTTCTCATTCTCTCTCTTACCACTCACATCACCGCTGTAAATGAGACATGTGCAAAAGAAGAGGCCAGGGAGGCTCAGGGAGGTTAAGTAATTTGTCTAAGGTCACATAGCTAGACAGCGAAAGAGCTAGGATTTAGACCCGGGCCATGCAACTTCAGAGTCCTGTGGCATTTAGTCCTTGCTGTCCACAACTAAGATTTCACAGCAAGCACCAGGGTCAGAGTGAAGAGGAGGTTAGTCAGGAGGGTGACCTGCCATTATCTTCTGGAAGCTAGGGCCTGGGGATAAACCCCCTACAAAGGGAGTAAAACTTCTCAGAACAAACTGTGACCCCAAAGCTTCTGCATTTGAACTAAGGCCTGAAATAGACATCTACAATGGAATGATCCAGTTTGGGCTGTTGAAGAGACTCTGGGTAGGGCGTTAGCTACACTGGAGAATAAAACCAGAAGTTGGCGAGTTATCCAATTTCCATGTGTCCACTGCTGTCAGGGCAAGTTCTTCACCCACTGTTTATCTCTTAATTTAGCAATCCATATGAAGAGTTAATAGAAAACTTTGGATTCCAAAAAACACTGTCATTATGTAGCACACTCCCTTCAACAACATATGACTCTTGGAAGCTACCAAATGACTAAAGATTAGCTAGACACTCACTCAGCGATTATTTATTGAGCACTATGTTCCAGACACGGTGTCAGATGTGAGGATATAGTGGTGAACAAGAAAACCAGAGTCCTTGTTTTCATGGAGAGTAATGGGGAGAAAGCAGATGGCATTTGAGAAATTTACAAGGTGTAAGAAATGATATGAGGGGAAGATGCAGGAGTCTATGAAAACACACAGCAAAGGGACTCCAGCTCAGAGGTCAGGGAGCGCCTCCTTGATGAAGTAATTTTTAAGTTGAGACCTGAAGGAAATAGGCGTTCGCCTAGTAAAAGGGGAGGTGACAGAAGGTGAGAGCAATCCAGGTAGAAGGAAGGTCGCCTTGGGGGAAGGGGGTGGAGAAGCTGCCAGAGGAGGAGAGTGAGGTCCAGGGTTGGAAGGGAAAGTGGGGCTCAGGCAGAAGGTTTTGTTGTTTGTTGTTGATGTTTTTGTTTTACCAGATGGGAGAGGTTTGTGCATGTTCATATGCTAATGGAGGGAGCCAGCTGTGAAGGTGAGGCTGAGAGGTCACCTAATCCAGAGTGTAACCTTACGATAGCACAAGGTGCCTAAGAACATATGAGAGAAGGGCTCAGGAGCAGGGTTTAGATTTAGAAAGGAGAAGGAAATCCTCTTATAACAAGCATGAAGATAAGGAAAGTTGGGGATTCTGATGGATTTGTCATTTATTAGTGAGAGCTGGATTTTGGTTTTTCTGAAAAGGAGTGAGATCGTCTGCTGAACGTAAGTGGGCACATAAGGGATTGAAGGTCTGAGAAGGGGAAGGGCTGGAAATAACCACTGTGGAGGGTTGTGTGCAGGAATTTAGAGGGGCACTGGTCTGCCCAGGTGTGGGTTTTTATCCCAGTAGCATTTGACAGTCCAAGTGTGGGTACCTTGAAAGCAAAAAGTTGGAGTCATCCAGGCCAGCGGCTTGCCAGGCAGGTACAATGAAAAGACAAACGGCCAAAGGCGTGTAGGACATTGGTGAGAAAGTTGGGGAGTCAGAGTCCATGGAATGTAAGGTGGGGAGGTGGGGGGAGTGAAGACAAGAGAGGGCCAAGGGAGAGAAGATGGAGGCGTCCACAGTCTAGCGAGCAGGGGACGAGGGGAGTGGGAGTGATTGAGCAATTCTAAACATACTCTGAATCTGTCTACCTTTGACCACTGCTACCGACCCATTGTAAACTACCATTACCTCACCTCGACTGCTGAAATGGCTTCTTCCTTCTTGATCCCTTTGCTTCAATTCTTGTCACCCTGCAATCCATTTCCCATTTAAATTAAAATTATCTTTTTAAGCATAAACCCGTGGTGCCAACCAATATCATGTGCCTCCCGATGATGCACTGAAGAGAACACAGCATCAGTCCTGCAATTTTCCTGACAAAAATGCATAATCTGAATAGAACCGTGAGGAAACATCAGACAAACCCAAATGGAAGACCATTGTACAAAATGACTGTCCTCTTAGAGAATGTCAAGTTCACGAAGACAAAGACAGACAGGTCTAGATTAAAGGTGACTAAAGAAGACATAATAACTAAATATAGTGCTTTGTCCTGAATTGGATCTTGGACTAGGAAAAAAATACTTATAAGGAACGTTACTGGGATAATTAAAATTTGAAAATGACCTGCAGATTAGATAATAGTATTGTTTTGATGTTAATTTTCCTGATTTTGACAGTTAAAGTATAGTCATCTAAGGGAATGTGCTTGTTTTTAGAAAATACAAAAAAAGTGTATTTGGGAGTGAAGGGGCATGATTACCTTCAACTTACTCTCAAATGATTGAGAAAAAAATTGTATTTATATAAAATGAATGTGTGTGTGTGTGTAAAAGAGAGAATGATAAAATAAATGAGGGGTAAAATGTAAACAGTGAATTTAAGGAAAGCATGTATGGAAAAAGTTACTCCTTCCAAAGAAAAGTAATCAACCACCTTAGCCTCTTGCTCATAATTCTTTAATGGCTTCCCCTGACACTAAAATGAAAACTCCTTATTAGGACCTACAGCTTCCCTGAGATGTGGACCCTGCTTGTTTATCTCTTTGGCCTCATCTCCTTTCATTCTGTTCTTTGATCATGGCCTACCAGCCCCACAGATTTTGTTTCTGATCCTGGAACACTTTAAGCTTATTCTTGCCTCAGGGCCTTAGCACTTCTGGGTCCCTCAGTCTGAAATACTCTCCCTCTGATTCACAGGGTTGATTCCTTATCATTCAGGTTGGAGTTCTTGTATTGCTTCCTCAAAGGAGCCCCCCCTCCCCCAGCCACCCTTTCTAACATTGCTCCCATCCCCCTACCCAAAATTTTCAGTATCTCAGTTATTGCCATTCCTGCTGCTTCCAGTAGACTGTAAACCCCTAGAGCAGGATTTGTTTTTGTCTTGTGCATCACCCTATTTCCTGTGGCTAACTCGGTATAAGAGGACATGCTCAATAAATAGTTTTTGAATTCATAAAATAGATGAGGAAGGGGATTGTAACCAGAGAGTATGTCAGTGAAGGAAGAGGACCGGTGATGACGAGCTCCATGTGTAGAGTGGTGAGTCCCTGACGTGCAGCAGAGGCAGCTCCTTGAATGCTGAGTGAAGAAAGTAAATGTCTATGACGCAGGGAACCATGATGTTGCATAGGTAAAAAAGACAGTTTCTATTGCTTCTCTATATCCCTCCCTTCCTTGGAAGCTGGGAAAGAAGCTGCCAGGGATAAAGGCATTTGCTGTTACTCATTCTTAGAAACCATGAAAACTACATCTGAACCTTTGCTGCACTCTTAGACACTGGAAAATAGCTCAGGGAAGTCAAAATCCTGACTTGGATTCATAAACATGTTATTAAAAAAAAAAAGAAAGCAAGAAAGGAAAAGAGAAATTGTAGTTATGACCTAACCATAGCCAAAAAAGTCTCTTTGACTTCTATTGATTTGGTATTAATGGAAGCCTTTTATCTCCAGAACTTTGTGCATGTGCTGCCAAGTGGAGGAAGGGAAAATGTAGAAAGCTCTATCTGCATAATCATGGCCCTCCCCAAATTCAGAGGTCTGCTCGAAGACTCACCCCCCTGGTTCTGGGACGCCCCAGTCTAGCATGAGAAATCAGGGGGAAAATGTTCCTTTAGATGTCAAATCCTGGCTTCTATCAGAAAACAAGGACAGATGAATAAAGCCGCAGGCAAAGACAGGCAGGCCCTCATGTTGCTTATGTGAACATTCTAAACCTTTCCTCATAAATGCTTAGCCTAGAGTTCTTAGACCACATGCTGATCTGTTCTGCCTTAAAGCATAATTTATAAAACTGAGGGATCCTTTCCAAGAGCACCTTACCCTCATGGCCTCTTTATCTCTTGTTATAGGACCACTTTCAAGGAGGAATAATTTATTTAAAAGTGCATTTTACAACCCGTGGCTCCCTCCAAAGAATTACCTTTTCTCCCATTTTCTGTAAGAATTTTTTACATGATGGGTGCAACTCGCACTGTCTGGGGAACGGACAAGCCTGGAGCTTTGACTTGGGGGGACAGGTGGTACATGGGCAACGTATGTAACCTGAAATTCTGTATCCCCCATAATAATAAGATGAAATTAAAAAATAAATAAATAAATAAATAAACTTTTTATTTTTGACTAATATTAGATTTACAGAAAAGTTGCAAAGATGGTACAGGGAGTTCCGTATATCCCTTGTCCAGTTTCCATTGTTGTTAACGTAATTATGTTACTACGGTACATTTGTTTCAACTAAGGAACCAACATTGTTCCATTACCATTAACTAAACTCCACACTTTGTTCGGATTTCATTAGTTTCTTCCTACGGTCTTTTTTCTGTTCCAAATTCCACCCAGGTACCACATTACATTTAATCATCATATCTGGTCAGATATTTTGTGGAATGTCTCTGAAATTGGGATTGTCTGATGTTTTTTTCACACTTAGATTGAGGTTATAGGTTTTGGAAAAGAAGACCTCAGGGTGACGTGCCTTTCTCATCCTATCAAGGGTAGGTGACATCCATATGACATCACTGGTGACATTAACCTTCATCATTTGGTTAAGGCAGGGTTTGCTAGGTTTCTCCATTATAAAGTTACGCTTTCTCCTTTTCTGTAATCTGTTCTTTGGAAGCCAATCACTAAGTCTAGCCTACTCTCAAGAAGGTGGAAAGGGAATTGGGAGGGAATGGAAATTAAGCTCAGTTTCTGGAAAAGGGAGTATCTACATATCTTAAATGGAATTATGAAGGATTTGTTTCTTCCTCCCCATTGATTTATTTATTCATTCATTCATTTATTTCAGTATGGACCCATATATACAGTTAGCCCTCCATATTTGTGGGTTCTGCATCCATGGATTCAACCAACTACAGATGAAAAAAAACCCCACAAAAACCGCAAACAATAAAAAAATGACAATACAATATTAACAATAACACAAATTTTAAAAACAGTACAGTATAACAACTACATACATAGCATTTACAATGTATTATAAGTAATCTACCCTGGCCCAGTGGCACATGTCTGTAGTCCCAGCTTCCCAAGAGGCTGAGGTGGGAGAATCACTTGAGCATAAGAGTCGAAGTCTGCAGTGAGCTACGTTTCTGCCACTGCACTCCAGCCTGGGCAACAGATTGAGACCCCGTCTCTAAAAATCATCATCATCATCTAGAGAAGGTGTACGGGAGGAAGTGCATAGGTTAAATGCAAATACTACATCATTTTATATTAGGGACTAACATAAATATATAAATATAAACATAAAATCCACAGATTTTGGTATCTCTGACAGTCCTGGAACCAATTCCCCACAGATACCGGGGGATGACTGTACTCATTTTGTACTTTGGGTTCCAGCTATGGCCATCTAGAGCTCCTTCAATTTGGTCCCTGTGTCCCTACACATCCTTAGAAAATTTTTAAAACATACAAATGAAAGATAATCACTTATCTTCTGAGGCTTTTTATTCTTAACACTACATACATGGACTTGGAAATCACCTGAGTGAGTCCAGAAAAGATGTCTTTTTTTTTTTGAGACAGAGTCTCATTCTGTCACCCGGGCTAGAGTGCAGTGACATCATTGTAGCTCACAGCAACCTCAAACTCCTGGGCTCAGGCAATCCTCCTGCCTCAGCCTCCCAGGTAGCTGGAACTACATGCACACACCACCACACCTGGCTAATTTTTCTATTTTTAGTAGAGACAGGGTGTCACTCTTGCTCAGGCTGGTCTCGAACTCCTGAGCTCAAGTGATCCTCCCACCTCGGCCTCCCAGAATGCTAGGATTACAGGTGTGAGCCACTGTGTCTGGCCAAGATGTCATTTTAAAAGGCAATGTTTTCCTGATCTGATTGTGCTGCTATTATTATGAGTCATGGTTTACTTTTACCTTGATTCTTTTACTTGTTAAAAAATTTACACCAGTAATCTGGCTTCATGTAGGAAAATTCAGATAAGAAACAGAAAAAATTATCCATAATCTCATTATGCAGTAATAATTGCTATTAATACTTTGCTATACTTCTCTTTTTCAGTGTGTGTGAGTTTGTGTATCACTCACCAGTATATTTTAACCTCTTTCCCATGTTGATATTTATACTTAATGGATATTTAATTTGCTTTCTACTTTTTTGCTATTGTAAACATCCTTGTATATATTTAAACTATTAATTTGTGCCATAGCAACTAAACCAAACTTGTTTCCAGACTGTAAAGGTTTGCAAATTCCAGCTTCCTCAGTCTTTACTGAAATAATTCAGCATGATTTTTAAATCTACTTATAGTGTTTATATTATAACCTGCATTATGGTAAATACCAAATCAACTGAAGAATGATCCCTGCTTATGATATAAAAATGGAAGCAGAGGCCAGGCGTGGTGGCTCACGCCTGTAATCCTAGCACTCTGGGAGGCCAAGTGCTCCAGGTCAGGAGTTTGAGACCAGCCTGAGCAAGAGTGAGACTCTGTCTCTACTTAAAATAGAAAAACTTAGCTGGGCATAGTGGCATGTGCCTGTAGTCCCAGCTACTTGGGAGGCTGAGGCAGGAGGATTGCTTGAGCCTAGCAGTTTGAGGTTGCAGTGAGCTAGGCCAATGCCATCACACTTTTTAGCTTGGACAACAGAGCAAGACTCTATCTCAAAAAAAAAAAAAAAATGGAAGCAGAAGACATGAATCTAAGGCAATAATAACTTAATGTAACAAATTATGATAAAGGGAGTATGTAAATGATAAAGGAATTCCAAAGAAAGAAAAGTGATTTCTGACTTAATGTTGGTGTCACATGATTGCTTGTATGTGGCAAAGACTGTTGGTGCTCACCAATGACTGTATTCTTTTCTTCTTCCTGGCCTACAGGGAGAGTCCGAGTCTGTTTTCCAGTCTCCAGTGCAGTTAGGTGTGGCCACGTGACTGTTCTGGCTGCGCTTGGAATGTGAGCACGAGTGGTGGGCACCACTTCTAGGTCCATAGAAACCTCTCAAGCACAATCCTCACTCTTTGCCATCCCTTCTCTTGCTGAATGGAGAAGACAAAGAAAAGAACAAAGAAAAGGGTGGAGCCACAAGATGGAAAAAGCCTGGGTCCCTGAATGATTATATGGAGCAGGATCCCTCCCCCTCCTTGTGCTACCTCCTTCTTCTCCTCTTACTTCTTTCCTTCTTTCCTCCTTCCTTACCCCCTACCCTTCCACCAACCCACATTGGACTGTGAACAAGAGAAATAAACTTTTATTATGTTAAACTACTGGAATCTCAGGGTTTATTTATTACAGAAGGAGGAGTTATTTACCTATGTAACATATAATGGAATATTCCTTCGGGGCTTTATTTCCCCAATGGAGATGTCCTACTCCTTTAAGAACATTTCCCCTTTTGCATAAATAGAAGTAGGCCTGTATAATGAAGAATGAACTTTACCAAGAGAGGGGTCTGGCCTTTGCCTCAGCAACTGGGAGGAAATCTCCAGGCCCCTGAAATGTCCTTCCTGAGAGGAGTGTCTTTATTTGTTTGGGGCTTTGGCCACCAGATAGTCTAACAGTGTTATTTAGGATGAGGGCTTTGGGCCATGCTGTTTCAGTTATGACCTCTGGAGGAACTGGAGACTAAAGGCATTAGCCTGACCTAAAGGTCAGCCACAAGAGCAGTATGTACTCCCAGGAGTTCGAGACTGCAGTGAGCTATGATTGCACCACTGCATTCCAGGCTAGTTAATAGAGTGAGACCCTGTCTCTTAAAAAAAAAAAAAAAATATATATATATATATATATATATATGCACAGAGAAGCTAAAACTGTGCAAAAGTTAAGGACTTCAAAGCCCTAGGGCTCTTCCTTTATGTTTCATTCCACAAATATTTACTGAGGATTCTGCCAGGAACTGTTCTATATGATGCAGATCCAACAAAGAATGAAATAAACCAAGTGCCTTTACCCTTTACCTATGGAGACTGCATTCTAGTGGGGGAAATAAACCCATAAATAAATATATAATATAATTTTCTATAATGTTAAATAATTTGAAAAAATAATTCGGGGTAAGAGAATGGAGGTGGTGTGCTCTTTTATGTGTATTTTCTTTTCTTTTCTTTTTTTTTTTGAGACAGAGTCTCACTCTGTTGCCCGGGCTAGAGTGAGTGCTGTGGCGTCAGTCTAGCTCACAGCAACCTCAAACTCCTGGGCTTAAGCGATCCTACTGCCTCAGCCTCCCGAGTAGCTGGGACTACAGGCATGCGCCACCATGCCCGGCTAATTTTTTCTATATATATATTTTAGTTGTCCATATAATTTCTTTCTATTTTTAGTAGAGACGGGGTCTCACTCTTGTTCAGGCCGGTCTTGAACTCCTGACCTCGAGCTATCCACCCGCCTCAGCCTCCCAGAGTGCTAGGATTACAGGCGTGAGCCACCGCGCCCGGCCGTGGGGTGCTCTTTTAGATGGGGTGGCCAGAGACGGACCTCTGAGGCAATGGCATTTGAGCAGAGCCTGATGAGAAGGTAGAGAAAGCACTCCAGGCAGAAAGAATAGCAATTGCAAAGGATCTGAGATAGGAACTGTTTGGTGCAATGCAAGAAGAACAAGAAGGCTCATAGGACTGGAATGGAAAGGTAGCTAGGTATTTGATGAGGGCCTCATAGGCCTCTTTTTGTTGTTGAGACAGAGTCTAACTCTGTCACCCAGGCTACAGTGCTGTGGCGTCAGCCTTGCTCATACCAACCTCAAACTCCTGAGTTCAAGCGATCCTCCCACCTTGGCCTCCCAGAGTGCTAGGATGACAGGCGTTGAGCCACCACACAGAGCCTTAAAGGCCTTTTAATTGACCTTGGCATTGACCCTTGCAAGGAGTTACTATTATGATAACCACTACTTCTCAGGGATCTCCCTTCTCTGATCTTGGCTTCTTGACCATAAACCTCCCCATACTAAACAGCCACCTGAGCCATCATCCACATCATATTCCTTTTCTCCCTTACTCTGGCTCCAAACCCACTTATATATTCTTCTTCACTAAACTAACCAAACTATACACTCATGTGCAATCACAACAGAGCACATTTTCCCTCAAAACCTGCAGTGTGACCAGAAACTAGGAGACTTAGCATGGGGTAGGAATGACTTGGGGAACAGGGGAGCTGTTGCAGGGGCCAAATGGTCGTGGAACTGTGGATGGTAAGAATGGTTGGATAAATATGACTACCATTGGTCTTTGTCTTTACAAATGAGGGACGCAAGGCCCAAAAGATCAAGCAGTGTTCAAGGTTACAAAGCAAAGTGGTAGCAGAGCTCAAACTAAAACCCTGGTGCTATGATCTGAATCTGTCCCCCAAATTCAAATGTTGAAACTTAATCAATAATGTGATAGTATTAAGAGATAGGCCCTTTAAGAGGTGAT
Organism: Eulemur rufifrons; assembly: GCF_041146395.1. Taxonomy (NCBI): domain Eukaryota; kingdom Metazoa; phylum Chordata; class Mammalia; order Primates; family Lemuridae; genus Eulemur; species Eulemur rufifrons. The sequence continues at coordinate 30,438,497 of NC_090983.1, read as the reverse complement.
TAGGTCATGAGGACTCCTCCCTGGTGAATGCAATTAAGGCCCTTATAAAAGAGGCTTTACACAGCTTTCAGCCCTTTTGCCCTTTTGCCCCTTCTGTTATGTGAGGAAACAGCGTCATCCCCTGCGGAGGATGCAGCAACAAGGTGGTATTTTGGGAGTGAAGACTGGTCTCTCACCAGACACTAAAGCTGCCAGCTCCTTGATCTCGGACATTCCAGCCTCCAGAACTGTGAGAAATGAACTTCTGTTGTTTATAAATTACTCAGTCTCAGGTATTTCGTTATAGCAGCACAAACAGAGTAAGATACCTGGCTTCCTCCAGAGTTTTAATCCATAACTTATTTTACTCCTATGTGTAGGAACTTTATGATGGAATGGAGAAGTAGAATCAGCATAGGAAACCCAGGTTTGATATTGGCTTTAGTCACTATAGTGGTTAACTCATTGAGCTTCGTTTTCCTCACTGTAAATCTTGTAGATATCCCAGAGCCTCTGTTCACTTGGTTATAGTGGAAACAGTCATATTTGTATATTATAACTAACCTCTTATGTTCACCTGCCCCCTAAAATTGATTAGTCCCAGCTGGGGGATAGTCAAAGTTACTTCCTTGGGGGGGGTCATTCAAGTTCCTAGTTCTAATTTATTGCTGAGATGCATGCTATAGATACTCTACAAATTGTAGTTATTACTATTATTATCTCTGGGGCTGGGATTTGAGGGAACTTTACTTTTTCTTTTCTTTTTTTCTTTTCTTTTTTTTTTTTGAGACAGAGTATCACTTTGTTGCCCCAGGTAGAGTGCAGTGGCATCATCCTAGCTCACTGCAACCTCAAACTCCTGGGCTCAAGCAATCCTCCTGCCTCAGCCTCCCAAGTAGCTGGGACTACAGGTTCTTGCCACGATGCCCAACTAGTTTTTCTATTTTTTAGTAGAGACGGGGTCTTACTTTTGCTTAGCCTGATCTCAAACTCCTGAGCTCAAGCAATTCACCTGCCTCGGCCTCCCAGAGTGCTAGGACTACAGGTGTGAGCCACCATGCCCAGCCTAACTTTTTCATATTATCTATTTCTACAATGTTTGGATTTATTTCATTTTATTTAATTTTTGGATTTCTTTTAAAATGACAATTTGTTATTTTTCAATTTTAGAGGATAAAAATATAAATGTTCAGCCCAGCACAGTGGCTCACGCCTGTGATCCTAGCACTCTGGGAGGCCGAGGCGGGTAGATTGTTTGAGCTCAGGAGTTCGAGACCAACCTGAGGAAGAGCGAGACTCCGTCTCTACTAAAAATATAAAGAAATTATGTGGACAGCTAAAAATATATATAGAAAAATTAGCCAGGCATGGTGGCACATACCTGTAGTCCCAGCTACTTGGGAGGCTGAGGCAGGAGGATTGCTTGAGCCCAGGAGTTTGAGGTTGCTGTGAGCTAGGCTGAAGCCACAGCACTCTAGCCCGGGCAACATAGTGAGACTCTGTCTCAAAAAAAAAAAAAAGAAAAGAAACCACAGGAAGGGATATATCCAAAGACAGAAAGTTCAAGGCAAAGATTGTGAAAAATTATAGTGTTCTGAAAAACAAGGCCCAAAACATGTAATGTTGGATGATTGTTTTCGAATTCCCTGATTTCCTATCAAGCTGAGTCCTGCACAGACATTGACGTTCATCCTTTGTTTATTACTTGGCTTGATTCACTAAGCGCAGCCGGATCACCCAGCTGTAGTGTACAGTCCAAATACCTGAGGGCTGATTTCTTCCCACCTCTGCTTTATGATGAAAATTTCTCAAGTGTATGAGTAGGTGTTGGCAAGAGGGAGCTTCACTTAAAAACAGGAAGCAAAGGAGTCCTTGTTTCTTTTTTTCTTCCTTTCTTTCCTTTTTCATTCTTTTTCTTTCTTTCTTTCTTTCTTCTTTTCTTTCTTGCTTTCCTGCTTTCTTTTTCTTTCTTTCTCTCTCTCTTTTTCTTTCTCTTGTCTCTTTTTCTCAAGAAACCTTTGAGTAAATAACTAGGGAAACTTAGTTGAATTATTTTATTGTAATTCATTTGGGTTAAATTCTATTACTTAATCATTGTTCACTTCTCTTTCTTTCTTTCTTTCTTTCTTTTTTCTTTTTCTTTTTTTTTTTTTTTTGAGACAGAGTCTCACTCTGTTGCCCGGGCTAGAGTGCAGTGGCATGAGCCTAGCTCACAGCAACCCCAAACTCCCGGGATCAAGCAATCCTCCTGCCTCAGCCTCCTGGTAGCTGGGACTACAGGCATGCGTCACCATGCCCGGCTAATTTTTTCTGTATACTTATAGTTGTCCAGATCATTTCTTTCTATTTTTTAGTAGAGATGGGGTCTGGCTCTTGCTCAGGCTGGTCTCGAACTCCTGATCTCGAGCGATCCTCCCTCCTTGGCCTCCCAGAGTGCTAGGATTACAGGCGTGAGCCACCGCGCTCGGCCCATTCTTTTTATTTTATTTTAACATCACTTTTCCTATTCGAAGCTTCTTTAAGTTAAATAATTTGGAGGTCCTGGCCGGGCTCAGTGGCTCACACCTATAATCCTAGCACTCTGGGAGGCCGAGGCAGGAGGATAGCTTGACGTCAGGAGTTTGAGACCAGCCTGAACAAGAGCGAGACCCTGTCTCTATCAAAAATTGATAAAATTAGCCGGATGTGGTGGCGGATGCCTGTAGTCACAGCTATTCAGGATGATGAGGCAGGAGGATCCCTTGAGCCCAGGAGTTTGAGGTTGCAGTAAGCTATGATGAAGCCACTGCACTCTATTGGGGCAACAGAGCAAGACTCTGTCACAAAAAAAAAAAAAATATATATATATATATATATGTGTATATATATATATATATATTTGAGTGGGAAAAATAAAAAGCAAGTTGCAGACAGGACTGGGACTAGGGACTATATATATTTGAGTGGGAAAAATAAAAAGCAAGTTGCAGACAGGACTAGGCCTAGGGTAGGATACGTAAGGAGGCACTGACAACCAGGATGGTACAGTGCAGGGCAGCCCCTGATTGAGCACCTCCTTAAATTTGACATCATAGTCTTTCCCCTCTCTTGCTTTACTCTGAGCCCTGCAGAATATTTATATATCTATAAATAATAATTATTTAAATAAATATATGTAATTGTGTAAATTGGTGCAAACCTTTTGGAGGGCATGTATTTTATATGAATATATGTACATCTATATATTAGTTACATAATATATTGGTTATATAATATGTATTACTTATATATACACACATTAAGTAAAGGGAAAAAATGGAAAAATATATATCAAATTATTAGCAGTCATATTTCTGGGGCATTGTATTATGGGAGCTTTTCACTGTCTCAGTCACATACTTATGAAATCTTGCGTTAAAAAGCAATTAACAATCACATATTTTTTGGTTACAGAAAAAGTAAGAAAGTTTTTAAAAAATAATGGCATGACCACACTGAAGTGTATTTGTACTGATTTGAGCACTTTGTGTATCTATAGTTGGTACTATATAAATATTATGTGAAGATGAAATCATAAAAAGATCAATGGATATTATATGCTTTTGAAACATATATTTAAAAAATTGTGTAACAGTGTTCTCTCTGCTAAATTACATTCTTGCCAAGTAGAAATTCAAGTTATACCGGCAAGAGCCTATTTTAGCTTCTGGATGGGCAGCGTCTTACCGAATATGCCTTACCTATCTGCTCCTAGATAAAGATCATATTAAGTGTCTTTCATATGGGAATTTCAAAGCAGTTTAAAGACATTAATTAGTTCTCATAGTAACTCTGTGAAGTATGTGTATTTTATCATGTCTGTTTTCCACATAAGAGGACTGACAGGCTGAATGATTTCCAGTGTTCCATACTTTGTTACTATTAGAGAAACTAAGAATGCTATTACTTCATTAGCCGTTTTTCCCCCTTGAAAATTGATAAAGCAATTATTGGATAAATAAACCAAACAAAAATAATTATTTGCATGTCAAATATTTTTAAAACACAGATATGCTATTTTTATTTTTTGTACTTTCTAAACAATCTGGAGTTATTTTTAATTTACTCTATATTCCAAAAGTTGATTAGAACAATGTTTTCTGAATTAAAATCTATTTTTAAATATATAAATAATCAGAGGTAAAGCTTTGTTGTAGCTTCATCTGGGACCTTTGCTTTGGATATTTCTTTAATTACAAGAAATGGGGCCGGGCGCGGTGGCTCACGCCTATAATCCTAGCACTCTGGGAGGCCGAGGTGGGCGGATCGTTTGAGCTCAGGAGTTCGAGACCAACCTGAGCAAGAGCGAGACCCCATCTCTACTAAAAATAGAAAGAAATTATATGGACAGCTAAAAATATATATAGAAAAAAAAATTAGCCGGGCATGGTGGTGCATGCCTGTAGTCCCAGCTACTCGGGAGGCTGAGCTAGGAGGATTGCTTGAGCCCAGGAGTTTGAGGTTGCTGTGAGCTAGGCTGACACCATGGCACTCTAGCCTGGGCAACAGAATGAGACTTTGTCTCAAAAAAAAAAAATGAAATAAAATAAAATAAAAAAATAAAAAGATTCACTCATATAGGGAGGGATATTAAAAAAAATACTTGCAGACTTTAGCAGATTTCTAAATATATCCAAGTGAGATTTCACTTACTGCTCATTGCTCTCTTGTCATTTGTTTTCCATTCTGACCTCATTAATTTTTCTTTCTCTAGCCCTAGTACTGAAATCCTCTGTGATATAGCGACCAGCTTTGGCACTCTAATAGGTTCTTTACCATTGGTTATCAGTTTCATCATCTTGGTTGCTGTAATTGTTGCATGGGATTGAGGGATAACATCACTGCCTGGCAGTTCTTTGAGAAAAATTAAAACAAGCCCGTCACCAAATAGATTATATATCAGGAAGCATGCAGATAGGCTGTTATAAGAAATTCTCCTCTTATCACAGCTCTGTCTTTTACTTAATGTACCCCAAAAGAGTTTTAAGGTAAGTAGCAAGACCATTGGTAATCTAAGTTTACAAATTCCAGTAGGTACTTTGAGACTTAAAGTTTCCAAGTTTAAAGGTTTTTTTCCCTTCATATATCCTAAAACAGATTAAGATTTCAGGCATTGTTTTCAATAAACCAAATTGTTTACAAATATGCTGATAACATCAGGTAAAGGCCCATGGGAAAGGAGTGATCCAATTTCATCATCTTATTAGCCAGCTTATAAATGGCAGAGCTGATACTCCAAATTATAGAAGTCTGATTCTTAGCACACCGTGAGATTTTCCTTCCCCCTGCCCACTTACCCTAGATTAATTTCTTAATCCCTATACTATGGTATCTACCTTTCTGGAACATATAAAAATTTGCTACAGAGTGTAGTTTTTCTGCCCCTATGGTTTTAGGGAGAAGGAGTATTTTTCATGTAAGAAAATGAAATATTAATGTTTGGTCCTGCTCCTAAGGTTAATATAAGACCTTGGTGGTTTTTTCTTTAAGAATTTGCTGCTTTTCGGCCGGGCGCGGTGGCTCATGCCTGTAATCCTAGCACTCTGGGAGGCCGAGGTGGGCGGATCGTTTGAGCTCAGGAGTTCGAGACCAGCCTGAGCAAGAGCAAGACCCCATCTCTACTAAAAATAGAAAGAAATTATATGGACAGCTAAAAAATATATATAGAAAAAATTAGCCGGGCATGGTGGTGCATGCCTGTAGTCCCAGCTACTCGGGAGGCTGAGACAGGAGGATCTCCTGAGCTCAGGAGTTTGAGGTTGCTGTGAGCTAGGCTGACGCCACGGCACTCACTCTAGCCTGGGCAACAGAGTGAGACTCTGTCTCAAAAAAAAAAAAAAAAAAAAAAAGAATTTGCTGCTTTTCTTGAGTATGGTTCTGTTCTTACAAAGTATCCTGTAAAAGAAGTGAAAGTTTAAGGTTTAACAATTTGTTACTGATAAAATGCCTTTAAATTATTTTTTAGAACAGCTTTATTGATATATAATTCATATAAAATACAATTCACCCATTTAAAGCAGACAATTCAATAGTTTTTAGTGTATGCACAGAGTTGTGCAACCATCACCACAATCAATTTTAAAACATTTTTATCACCCGAAAAAGAAACTTCTTATCCAGTAGCAGTCACTCCCCATTTACTCCCAACACTTCTTCACCCCCTCCAATCACAGGCAACCACTATCTACTTTCTGTCTCTAGATTTGCCTATTCTGGACATTTCACATAAATAAAATATAATCTGTGGTTTTTGTGATTGGCTTCTTTCACTTAGCATAATGTTTTTGAGGTTCATCCATGTTGTAGAATGTAGCATGCCACAGCATGTACTTCATTCCTTTTTATGGCTAAATAATATTCCATTGCATGGATTATGCCATTTTTTATTTATACATTTATCAATTGATGGATATATGTGTTATTTCTTTTTTATGGTTATTATGAATAATGCTGCTATGAACATTTGTGTGCAAATTTTTGTGTGTACATCTTTTCATTTCTTTTGGCTATATACCTAGGATTGGAATTGCTGGATCATATATAATAGTAACTTTATGCTTAACTTTTTTTTTTTTTGAAACAGAGTCTGGCTCTGTTGCCTGGGCTAGAGTGCTGTGGCATCAGCCTAGTTCACAGCAACCTCAAACTCCTGGGCTCCAGTGATCCTTCTGCCTCAGCCTCCTGAGTAGCTGGGACTACAGGTACGTACCACCATGCCCGGCTAATTTTTTCTATATATATTTTTAGTTGTCCAGATAATTTCTTTCTATTTTTAGTAGAGACGGGGGTCTCGCTCTTGCTCAGGCTGGTCTCGAACTCCTGACCTCGAGCGATCCTCCTGCCTCAGCCTCCCAGAATATGCTTAACTTTTAAAGAACTGTCAAACTACTTTCCAAATCAGCTGTACCATTCTATATTCTCACCAGCAATGTATCAAGGTTGCAATTTATCCACATCCTTTTTAACACTTTATCTGTCTTTTTATTTTATAATCTTAGTGAGTAGTACCTCATTATAGCTTTGATGTCCTTAATGGCTGGTAGTGTTGAACATCTTTTCATGTGCTTATTTGCCATTTGTATATTTTGTTTGGAGAAATATCTATTCAAATCCTTTGTCCATTTTTAAATTGACTTTTCACTTTTATTTATTTATTTATTTATTTTTTAATTTTGTCATCCTTGCGCAGGGGCCATGCTAATCTTCTCTGTATCGTTCCAATTTTAGTATATGTGCTGCCGAAGTGAGCACGGCTTTTCACTTTTAGTTCAGGAAATTCTGTTCATAACCTCAATTCATTTGAGAATTCCTTCTGATGCTTCTCTGATCCTTAGAAGGTATGCTTTATATTTTTTCATTTATTTATTCAAATAAGTATTGTATTTATTTTATTGAGGACCTAATATGTGTCAGACTTATGCTAAATCTTTGGGCTAAAGTCCCAGAAGTTAAGGTATTCACAATCTCATGGCCAGGCGTGGTGGCTTACTCCTGTAATCCTAGCACCCTGGGAGGCTGAGGCGGGAGGATTGTTTGAGCTGAGGAGTTCAAGACCAGTCTAAGCAAGAATGAGACCGCTTATCTACTAAAAATAGAAAAATTAGCCGGGCGTCATGGTGCATGCCTGTAGTCCTAGCTTCTGGGGAAGCTGAGGCAGGAGGATCACTTGAGCCCAGGAGAGTGCTGTGAGGTTGCTGTGAACTAGGCTGATGCCCTGGCACTCTAGCCCCGGCAACAGAGCAAGACGCTGTCTCAAAAAAAAGGAATTTGAGTCTCTCCTAAGGAGATATTTTGCAATACAGTGCTATAAATGCTATTGTAGACTTCACAGTGGGAGATTAAAATGACTCAACAGCAAAACCCCTGGGGGGATACAGAAAAGAAAGTTTTAACTAATGTTACAGAGACAATATAATGGAGTATTTTGTCCAAGTTAGAAAAAGTCAAAGTATACAAGTTATATCTCTTATCAGTGACCACAGTACAGAAAATGCTGATCACATCAAATATGAAGACAGCTGAGTGAGAGGTGCTGTCTTGAGAGCAAAACTTACAGGTCAGAACAAACAGAAGGAAGGTCACTTTCCAGGACTAAGCAATAATGAGAACTTTTGCAGAGCACCGCCCAAGCCTCCTCAACAATACAGTTGATACAGTCTTTATTTGAACTGATCATTCAGAAATTAAAGGTTTACAAAGAATCACTGGTTTTGCAAATAATAATAAAGGCACTGATCTCAGAAACCACCTTGTATCCCTGCCAGACCTGCATGGTGCAAGAATAGAACACGAAAGAAAATCAGCAATGGCCTGCAAAAGAAGAGAAATTAAAATAGAAAACACAACTTAGCCATGTATGGCTGAGGGTTTTTACCAGTTCTATAATGAAGAGAAAATGGAAATATCAGAACCTTCTGCATATCAGTTAGGGTTTGTTCATATAGACATGTTTGTGTTAATTGCAAATAAGAGTTATTTTATACTGCAGGTTTTAACCACTTGGTTAGTCATTTTTGCTGTCTACATAAGGTCTTGCTCTAAGGAAGCATTCCTATTCCAGCAAAATATGTGAATCTGGTGGAAACCACCAGGGACAATCAAAATTCTAGTGCCTGGAACAGCCTATTTACACTCTATCTATTCCACCTATGGCTTGAAGAGACTTAGTAGAATGATATAATATGATTAAAAAAAAAAAAACAGTTGCAAACCCAACCTCACCTACAATACTAAATAGATATTAACATATCTAGAAGGCTTCAATAAATATTAGGTTATGGTGCTGATAATAAAGTGTGATCTGTGAAGTAATTTGGTTTCTGACAATGAACAGTTTGCATTATATTTTGGCATTTCCTTACTTTGAGTATAATATTTGTTCCAGATACCAAAGACTACTTATTTTTATTTTCTTTGTCCTGAGCTGCTATTGTTTTGAAATAGTATTTATTTTTCTGATTAAAATACACATTGCAGAAAGTTAAAATATATAGAAAGGTATAAAGAAGAAAACAAAATTAAAAATCATCCACCATCCTCTTCCTCCCCAAATCAAAACAACGGAGGAGGAATGCTACACTATTCCAAAATGTGAACACATCTGTTTGGGAAGACAGAGGACAAGGCAAGTAATACTGATTGGGGAAATGGAGAATGCTTAACCTAGGAGGTGACAGTTATGCTGGGTTTTGAAAAAAGAGTAGGAGATAGTCTGGAGAAGGGGCAGGGAAAGACACTGAAGGTGAAGAAATTAGCCTGTAGAAATGGATAGAGCTACCCTCTCTCTCCTTTTCTTTAATTAGAAAAGGGTAAAATTTGGGAAAGGGCCTAGTATGTTCAGAGAACTGTAAGAGGTTCATTGTTTCTGGACTGTAAGGGATAAAATAAAAGAAGGGGATAAGACTGGAAAGATTGTGAAGACCTTTGTTCATAAAGCTAAGGAGTTAGGCTGCATCCTGTAGGACCATCCTTAGTTATACTGAAATAGGTAAGCTAATGGACAACTGGAAGCATGCTATCATGATATTGATCATTAGCCGTTTAACTAGAAATTTGTTACTTCGTCCAATCATTCCACCAAATTTTTCTCTATTTCCTCCTTTTTTTTGAGACAGGGTATTACTCTGTCACTCAGGCTGGAGTGCAGTGGTGTGATCATAGTTCACTGAAGCCTCAACCTTGAACGCTTCGGCTTAAGCGATCCTCCTGCCTCAGGCTACCAAGTAGTTTAGGACTGTAGGCACACACCACCATGCCTGGCTATTTTTTTTTTTTTTTTTTTGTAGACATGGTACCTTGCCATGTTCCCAGGCTGGTCTCCAATTCCTGGCCTCAAGTGATCCTCCTGCCTTGGCCTCCAAAGTGCTGAGATTATAGGCCACCACTCCCAACCCTACTTTCCCATTTTTCTATTACTAAAGTTTTGTGGCTAGGAGGAAAAAAAAAAAAAAAAAAAAAACAACCCTTATAGGGAGGTGTAGGAAGGCAAGATAATAGCAAATCTTAGGGCTCAAACTATGTTACTTGGGTGTGCTGAACATTTTGAACTACAGGAAACTAAAAGGCCTCAGTAGCAGCCTCAGAAACAAGGACTTTCTGACTTTCTCCTGTTTCTCTCCCACCCCAAGTGCATTGTGGAATACTTTCTCTAAACTTCCCTTATCTGAAGCTACTCCAAAAGGAACACAGCTACCTTTGATCCCCTCCCTGAAATTTCACTAACCAGAGAGGATTAAACTCATTATCACAGGAAGGAAGATTGAGGAATGTCACCACATCTAGATAGACTTTGTCACATGCTATTGTCTGTTCTTCAGGGCCCATTCAGTTTCAAAAGAGAATCATTTACAAACTCCTGCCTGTTCTTTGGGCCCAATCAACTCTCCTAAAAATCATTTACCACCCATTAGAATTGCCTACATTCCCCTCATCTCCCTCTCCCCTATAAAGAGGGTGCTATTTAAGCTTCAGCCATCTGGACCTTCTTTGAGTTTCCTATTTGGTAGGGCTCCTGTGCACACTTGCACGTTAATAAATTTGTTTGCCCTTTCTCCTGTTAATCTATTGTCAGTTTATTTCAGTAGACTTGAAATTTTAGAGGGGGAGGGAAAAATTCCCTTCACCCTGACACAAAAAAGATTTCTTACAGATGTTCTACATAAAAACTTGGCAAACAGAATGCATATGAGTAATCCTTAGCTGTGAAACCATTCTAGTAATAGTTTGTGTTTGGTGCATTTTCCTAAAGACATTTATTTTTGGTATATGGAAAGATTATTCTGTAATATTTGAAAGAGGAGGAAAAAACCCAGAAGTCTGCTAGTTCCATTTTTTATTCTGTACTTTAAGAAGAATAAATGTATAGAGCCTGTTTCTGGATGATAGCAGATATACACTGAAAAAAATTGATTAATAAGAGAATCATATAATGGAAAAAATCCCCCAAGAGGAAAAATTCCCCCAGTCAGTAGAAGGTAATGATGGTTCTGAAACAAAAGAATGTCAAAGATTCCAGGGATACTGTAAGTCTCATGATTGATGAAATAGGGACATTCCCTAAGATGCCTAAAGGCAGGCTAATGATCAAACTTTTTTTTGTTTTGTTTTTGGGTTTTTTTTTTATTTTTTACTTTTTTTATTTATGAAGGGGGAGTGAGGTTCAATTTCCTTTTTTTTTTTGAGACAGAGTCTCATTCTCTCGCCCTGGGTAGAGTGGGGTCATCGTAGCTCAGTGCAACCTCAAACTCCTGGGCTCAAGCCATCCTCCTGCCTCAGCCTCCTGAGTAGTTGGGACTACATACATGTGCTACCACACCCAGCTAATTTTCCTATTTTTAGTAGAGATGGGGGTCTCACTCTTGCTCAGCCTGGTATCAAACTCCTGAGCTCAAGCCATCCTCCCACCTGGGCCTCCCAGAGTGCTAGGATTGCAGATATAAGCCACTGTGCCTGGCTTGGTCAGCCTTTTAAATCATTATTTTTATAACTAAAACTTGCATTTCTCTCCATAAAAAAAGAGTGGGAAGTCATCTTGCCTTTTTTGAACATTTTTGAGACTAAATTTAGACAAAAGTTTTATCCTAAAATTGCTATTTGATATGATTTCCTACCACAACAGAGGTTTTAAAATCAGTCTTTTGGCCAGGTGCAGTGGCTCATGCCTGTAATCCTAGTGCTCTGGGAGGCCCAGGCAGGAGGATGGCTTGAGCTCAGGAGTTTGATACCAGCCTGAGCAAGAGTGAGACCCCATCTCTACTAAAAATAGGAAAATTAGCCGGGCGTGGTAGCACATGTATGTAGTCCCAACTACTCAGGAGGCTGAGGCAGGAGGATTGCTTGAGCCCAGGAGTTTTAGGTTGCTGTGAGCTAGGCAGATGCCATGGTGCTCGCGAGGGCAACAGAGTGAGACTCTGTCTCAAAAATAAAAAATAAATAAAATCAGTCTTTTATTCTAAGGGAAAAGGATTACATTCAAGTATAAGAGGCTCAACTTTTAAAGCGTGATTAGTTTTGTGTGTGGAAAATAAAAACACATTTCAGGTCCCAATATCTAATCAGTTTTAACTAGGGAAATTCTAGATTAAGAAAGAAGAATGTAGGTTTTGATATGGATATTTCTGTGTTTCAGGGGCCTCTACAAAGGATGAGTATGTACTTATCTTACACAGGGTGAAGGTTGTGAGGATGCGTATTACAGTAGCTTCGTTATTACACAAACACTGCTCTTGAAATTATTTGTGTAATTTCTACAAGCAGATAGTGCAGTGCAGTTATTTGGAGGTCACTATGAAGGGCCAGATAAATATAAACATAAATCAAAAGCCAGAAAAACTAGCATGCAAGGCCATAGGAAGGTTTTGTTTTCCGACTTCCGTGTATTTCAAAGGCTTATGCAACCGCCTTGGCCTCTAAGTAAGAAAATTGTAGATATTCTTTTTTTTTTTTTTTGAGACAGAGTCTCACTCTGTTGCCCAGGCTAGAGTGAGTGCCGTGGCGTCAGCCTAGCTCACAGCAACCTCAAACTCCTGGGCTCAAGCAATCCTCCTGCCTCAGCCTCCCGAGTAGCTGGGACTACAGGCATGCACCACCATGCCCCGCTAATTTTTTCTATATATATATTTTTAGCTGTCCATATAATTTCTTTCTATTTTTAGTAGAGATGGGGTCTCGCTCTTGCTCAGGCTGGTCTCGAACTCCTGAGCTCAAACGATCTGCCCACAGCCTCCCAGAGTGCTAGGATTACAGGCGTGAGCAACTGCGCCGGGCCGTAGATATCCTTAATAACTGGAGAACGTATTAAAAAATATCAAATGTTTGTAGAACGTATAGTAAATAAAATACTTATGATTTTTTTCTAATTCTTAAGATACAAATAAGCCTACACAGGATCAAATATTTGCCTTGTTTTGTGTCCTCAATTGGCTGGCTTTTCACTTCAGTGACCATTTATTTATTGAGCATTTTCTGGATATGTAGCAGCATATTACTTAGTCACTGCTCTCTGATATTATGAATCCTTTTGTGGAAATAAGATTTTCACACATTAAATAATTATACATGAAATAATTAGAGAAAAATACTTTATGCTTTTATCACATCTTTGACAACATTAGTTGACTATGTTATGCTTACCATACTGAAATAGAGAGCTTTTAAAGATTAATATTGATATAGCCTTTGTTCAAAGCTATATACCCAGAAGGGATCCAATAAATGCTTGGGTTTTTTTGTTTGTTTTTTTTTTTTGAGACAGAGTCTCACTCTGTTGCTCGGGCTAGAGTGCCGTGGCATAACCTAGCTCACAGCAACGTCAAACTCCTGGGCTCAAGCAATCCTCCTGCCTCGGCCTCCCAAGTATCTGGGACTACAGGCATGCGTCACCATGCCCAGCTAATTTTTTCTATATATATTTTTAGTTGTCCAGCTAATTTCTTCTTTCTATTTTTAGTAGAGACAGGGTCTTGCTCTTGCTCAGGCTGGTCTCGAACGCCTGAGCTCAAATGATCCACCCGCCTCGGCCTCCCAGAGTGCTAGGATTACAGGCGTGAGCCACCACACCCGGCCAATAAATGCTTGTTAATTGATTAACAGCTTTGTAAGTCATAGTACTTTTAAATAAGTTGTGATTTAGACTTTTTGGGGGTCATAAAAGGCAAATTGTATACTCTGATCACATATTAGGGTCCATGTTAAGTAGAAAAATCTCTAGCTTCTACATTCTGGCTATAAACAATGGGAATCATGACACATTTTTAAAAATGTAAAAAAATTATTTCTTTTCTATAAAATTGTTTGTCAGGACTCAAAATTATACAAATATCTCCAATTACTTCATGAAATAATTTTAAACAAAGAATCATGACATTTATACTAATATAAAATTATTACTATACTTTAGCACTCTGGGAGGCCGAGACAGGAGGCTCGCTCGAGGTCAGGAGTTAGACACCAGCCTCAGCAAGAATGAGAGCCCGTCTCTGCTAAAAACAGAAAGAAGTTAGCCAGGCAACTAAAAATAGAAAAAATTAGCTGGTGGTGGTGGCATGGGCCTGTAGTCTCAGCTACTTGGGAGGCTGAAGCAGGAAGATCACTTGAGCCTAGGAGTTTGAGGTTGTTATGAGATAGGCTGACACCATGGCACTCTAACCCAGGTGACAGAGCAACACTCTGTCTCAAAAAAAAGAAAGAAAGATTTTATCTCAAATATTTGTGTTTTCAACTTGTGTTCTTTAATGTAAATATTAAACCTGGCTTGATACATAATTTTCTTAATATAGGAAAGTCATTAATGTAAGTAAATAATCGTGTTTTAAAGCTAGAAGGAAACAGAAATGTCTCATCTAAACTTCTTTTACAGATGAGGAATTGAGACCTAAAGAAATTAAATGATTAGCTCAAAATCGCAATTTCCCATAGTATTTTTTCCCCACCACACTAAATTATTTCCACTAACCACAAATTGGAGAGATTTAGGTGATTCACGACAAGAAGATAATCTTGTAAATTTACAGATGCTAAATTTTGCCCTTCTGCTTTGGTTAAAGAAAAATTATATATACTCCTTGAATTGGCCAACGGGGGAGGATCCCTGGAGGCCAGGAGTTGGAGACCAGCCTGAGCAATACAGCGAGACCCTGTCTCTACAAAAAATTAGCCAGGCATGGTAGCACATGCCTGTACTCCCAGCTACTTAGGAGGCTGAGGTGGGAGGATCTCTTGAGCCCGAAAGTTCTAGGGCAGTGAGCTAGCATGACGTCAATGCAAGACTCTTTCTCTGAAAGAGAGGAAAAAAAATAAAAAAAGAAAGGAAGAAAGAAAGAAAAGCTCTATTTATTTATTAATTTTTAAACGTTTTGCTTGTTTTAGGAAGAGAGAAACTAGAGGTTGCTTTCAGGTCCAAAGGATGCCAATCTCTAATTTCATGTTCTAGGCCTGAACTTGCTTGGCCTCGGAGATCAGACGGGATCAGGCATGTTCATGGTGGTATGGCCGTAGACTCCAATTTCATTTTCTCTGTCCTTAACTTGGTTTTCTTCTCTCCTCACAAGATACCTTGATCTTCCAAAAGGAGACTATGCCATGTCCCGTTTTTCCATTTAAACCTTAAGATTAAATCCTAAAGTGTCCAAGCAGCTTTAAGTTGTCTTCTGTTATTCTGACGAGATCGGGCGCATTCAGGGTGGTATGGCCGTAGACTGTCTTCTGTTATTCTGATCCAGAGAGGTGTTCCAATGCTGACTTCTGGGATCTGTATGGTTTTTCTGCTAGAGCTAAGAGTTTTTCTTCTATTGTTTTTTTGACACCATCCTTTTACGATCAAAAAGTTTGTTCTCAGAAGTATTCAGTATTTCTGATCCCAGGTAACTCCTATGTGTCCTCATTCATATAACAAGGATTTCGCCTTTGTCCTTATTCCAATTCTTGTTCTATTAATAATAATCTGCTTAGTGCCCCCTGTCCCTTCCAAAAACCAGGATGTTGCTTTGCATTTGCCAGTCCTCCAACTCAAAGGAAAGATATAATCCATGAGGGGCCATGATACAGAGTGAAGGTCCATCAGTCTTGTAGATGCTGTTGGACTGTTGACCTGGATTTCTGTGTTGCTTTTCCTCATTTCCTGGTTTCTTACCCCTGGAGTTTTTCCCACATGTTAGAACACCCTCCTACTAGAGTATTGGGGATTATTTTACCCTTGGACACCATGTTAGTCATTAGAGCTGTTCACAAATATTCAGGTTCTCTTTTTAGTAACATGGTAGGATTACATTTCCTGCTCTCTTAAAGTTACATTTGGCCATGTGACTTCGTTTGCCAATAAAATGTGAGTGGAAGTGGAGCACGTTGCTTCTGGGTGGAAGCTTTTTAATGGCTAGAGCAAGACACTGCAACACTAGCAATTAAATTTTATGATCCCTACTAGGGCAATCTTGAAAGCATGTGTCTCAGTGAAGCTTCCACCAATCTGGGGACCTCAGTAACTATAATGTACAGAGTCCATGCAATGGATGTTGTGCTGACCTCCCAAGATCCACCCTTTAGGTCTGAAGCATTTTTTCTCCTGACAGTTCCAAATGTTGGTGGCTGACAGCTCTCAGCTGGGTCTCTCTCTGTGGGGGTTGCTCTTGGCTAAAGAGAGCCCTTTTGCCAAGGTCACATTCATTTTGTGGATCCAGCCCACATCCAATGACTAGTTGATGTGAAGGTATAAGAATCTGGCCCCCTACCTCAATTTAGGACAATGTTGAAGGACCATCCCAGCTACAGAACTCCCTACAGGATTGGCTGAAGCCTTAGTTGCAACTCCTCCCTCGGCCCAATCATGCATCCCTCAGTCCCTACAGAGGTTCTTCTTGACTGCATTACCTAATAACCTCCTGCATACAAATTTCAGAGTTTCAGGGTTTCTTTCCTGGTGAACTCCACTCATGATAGGCTCCCCGATGACTCATATCAAACATGTAACATGTAGGAGAGACAAGCGATTGTTGCAATAAGCTGCTGAGATTTGGGGAATGTTATTACACTCTAGCTCATCTTGATTAATACAGATGCCAAACCTCACCTGTCCTATCAATCCTTTGTTCTCACCGGAGCTTGACTTATGTTGTCTTGTATAGTGGACAGGTTCCTTGCCAAATCCTAATTCTTCTTTGATGTTCTTTCTCACTGTGAGTGAATAGCCATGTCACAACTGAGATATTACAAGGAGGAACAGAAAAGGGAGGTGGGTTGCGTGTCTCATTGTCTACTAATTATTCCTACCAAGTCAGTGGCATTTATTTTTTTATGTGAATTTCCTAAGACCTTTTCCTCTTTTCTATGTAATTTATCACACATTTATAACATGACAGTAGTCTTCCCTTATCTGCAGGGGATATGTTCTAAGACCTCCAGTGGATGCCTGAAACCATGGATAATGTTTCTGTTATGTCTTCCACCACAAATTTAATGCCTTTTCCATCTTAACTAAGCACTTTTCATGCACTGTTTCTGTCACTTTTGCAGCTTGAGGTGTGACAGCAGAAGTAGCATGAATTTCTTTTTCCTTCTTCACAATTTCAAGGATAGATTTGTTCTTACCAGAGATTTTAGCAACCCCAGCATACGATTTTTTTCCTTCCTTATTAAGTCAAAAACTCTCACCTTTTCATTTAAAGGAAGCACTTTATGGCTTTTGTTTGGCATATCTAAATTTACAGTATCACCACTCTTGCTTTTGGGGTCATTATTAAGTAAAATAAGGATTACTTGAACACAAGCACTGTGATTCTGCAACAGTCCTGCTGATAACAGAGACAGCTACTAAGTGAGTACGGAGTGTAATAGCGTGGATACGCTGGACAAAGTGATGATTCACATCCAGGTAGGACAGAGTAGGACAGCATGAGATTTCAGCATGCTACTCAGAATGGTGCACAATTTAAAACTTATGAATTGTTTATATCTGGAATTTTTCATTTAATATTTTGAGAACTTGGTTGGCCTCAAGTTACTGAAACCTCAGATGGGGGGAGAGACTGCTGTATAAGGGTACTTAATGTTTCTTAGAAAAAATTTTGAGCAAATAAAAATTGCATAATTATGTACTTGATCTCAATTTGAGGAAGAAAAACAAAAAAGTATACTACCAATTAATAAACTTACTGCATCTCTAACATACTAAAATTCTATTTCTCTGGTGCTATGCCATATCTCATTTCTTGAAAGACAAATGGTAAAATGGTACCGGTTTCTCATTACAAGCCTTTCAGGCAAAACAAAATATAGTAATAAAGCTAATGAATCAAAGCATATACTTCTCTTTTTAAGGGATTTTACTATATAGGAAAATGTTTTCTCTGCCTGAAGGATAAATAGTATAAAAATATTTCAACTAAAAGGAGTTTTACAATCCTGGGTTGGTATTACCACAAGGCCTAATTATAGAAGATATTTATTTAGTATGATAAAAGAAACCCAGTTTAAGGAATGTGGAGATTTATTTACATCAAGTTCAGATAAAGAGATAAAAAGGGACTTGCATAAGCAAGCAAAGAGTATAACTTAAGGAGTGTATTTGTGAATATATCTTTGGCACTGCCATTAGCCACAATGAAAGACCTGCAAAACCAGCCTGCAGAATAACCCTTCTGCCTATGGAAGAAGGGAAGGCTAGACTTCACCTCTTAAGATCGCCCTCCCACGCAAATTTTCCACCTCGCAACTAAGAATTAAACCCAGACTTCCGATCATGGCGCCACGCACGTCACCTTCTCCCCTCTCCCCCAGCCAAATCCCACCCAAGTCGGCTGATCCCGCAGGGGTGTGTAAGGGAGGCAGGGCGGCGGGAGAAACCCCTGCCCTATCCTGGTTTCTTGGGTAAAAACCAGATTTGCAAATCATAAAAACGGGCTAAACAGATTCTAGAAAACTGCGGTACCAACAGGACCTTCTCAATTCCTTGGGTGCGAAGACTCGATCGCACTGTACCCTGAGGAGAGTTGCTTTCACATGCCCTAAAGGTCTCCAGCCTTTTCGAATAAAGGCCCTCGGAGAGGAGGAAACCGCGCTGCACAGACATACGTGCACACACAGCAAGACGGTTTGCAGAATTTTTTTTATTCCTGGCTTCGCATCCTAGCAAATGTTCAAAATTCCTGTCTGCTAAGAAGGGCTGTGGGAATGGGTGCTTGAGGAAGGCAGGACGTCGATTAGAGCAAACATATTAATTGGTCTTTCCAATTCCAGCTTTTGTTTGAGTCAGTCAGGAAGCCTGAGGAGGCCAAAGTCTCCGGTCCTGGGAAAGGCGGGTCCATCCGGATTCTTCGGGCTACAGAGAGGGAGGCTCCGGTCCCAAGAAACAACTGGGGGCGGGGGGACAATAAATTCTGCCCCTCGAGGCTTTCCTCCAAGAGTCTCGAGGAAACAGCAATGATTCAGTCGAGCTAAATCACGGAGCTCGGAAGAGTATGCCGAACACTGGACAAAAGATGTGGCCGCGGGCGCGCTCGCTCTGTCTCTCTCTCTCTCGCTCGCTCTGTCTCTCTCTCTCTCTGTCGCGCGCGCGCGCACACACACACACACACACCCACACACTCCCCCCCACACACCTCAAGCCATCCACATATGGAAGGCGTGTGTATGTGTGGCTGGGTCTGTGTGTAGAGAAAGGCCATCGCTGTCTGCAGCGGATGGCCAGCCCCACCCTGCCCTCGGCGGTTCAAGCAAGAAACACGCCGCGCGAGGGCCCCCGAGTCCCCAGCCAGCCCGGGAGCGAGGGGTAGGAACGGGCGGGGCCGGGAGCGCGCAGGCGCGGTGCGGGCTTCGTCTCGCCGCCGCCTCCCGCGCTGCACCACAGGCCCGAGGCAGACAGGGCCGGGAAGAGCTGGAGACTGAAGAGGAGGCGGAGGCGGCGGAGGAGGCGGGGCGACTCCGGTGACCGGGAGCGCCGCAGACTGGCAGCTGCGGCGACTCCCCCCTTTGTGTCTGGTCTGCTCGGAGCCACTAGGAGTGCTTCCCGGAGGGGCGCAGGGTGTCTTGCTGCCCCGCTGCCCACCCCGCTCCCGGGCCACCTACATCCGCCCTCCCGCCGCCCCCCGCCCTCGGCCCGCGACGCCCGAGCTCCGCCCGGAGCCCAGAGCTGCGGGAGAACGAGGCGGCGGCGGCGGAGGCGGCGGCGGCTTCTTCGGGGGGTTGTGGTTCTCTCACAGCAGCCATTGACGGGAGAAGACGAGGCGTTCATGGTGGAATTTACCTCAGGCAAGATCGAGCGGCAGGAATAAAAGAGCGAGAAGGAGAAAGGAGCGCACCGGGAAGCTAGAAGGGGCAGCCCTCCGCACCCCCTCTCCGCCCGCTGTCTCGGGGAGCTCCGGGCCCTGCCTGCTGACCCCTCCCCCGCTTCCCACCGCCCCTCAGCCCTCCGCCGGGTCTGCTAGACCCTCGCACGACTGTTCCGCGAAAGCGTGGAGGCTATGGGCTTGTCCATGGAGGCAGGCACCTTTTTCGATCCAGTTGAGGAAGAGGATTTGTTCTCGAAATCGGAGTGAAGGAAGCACCGAAGCGAAACTTAAGGAATCCTGCTTTCCCGGAGCCGCGGGCGATGCGACTCGGGCCGCCGGGCGCCGCCGCCGCCCGCCCGGCTTCGCCCTTCCCGGCAGCCGGGAACTAGTTCTGATCCTCGCCCTCCCCTCCTCCCGACCCCATCGAATCCCCGCCCTCTGCCCCTCTACACCCTGGATATGTTTTCTCCCAGACCTGGATATTTTTTTGATATTGTGAAACTACGAGGGAAATAACTTGGGGGATTTCTTCTTGGCTCCCTACTTCTCTCCACGGACATGCGTTCAGTTTGGTGGGTCGAGGCACCCCGTCCTAGGCGAATGAACCCCTCCAGCCTCGAGAGAGAGAAATGAAGGGAATTTCTGCAGCTGAATAAGCTGAATAAGCTCTGCAGCTAGGTCCTCTCATCTGCCATTTGTCCCTTCAAACTGCATTGTAATACGGGCAGGCTAAGTCAACGAGAGAGAAGACAAGCCTCCTGGCCGTGTTTCTCCTCCCGTATCTACTTTCCATATTTTTTTTTTTTTTGCCTTACTGCTTCTTGGCTGGCTCAGGGATGACTTCCTCGCTGCAGCGGCCCTGGCGGGTGCCCTGGCTACTGTGGACCATCCTGCTGGTCAGCACTGCGGCCGGTGAGTAGCCCGGGGTGGCGCGTCTCGGCCACTTCCCCTGCGGGTGGCGTGGGAGGGAGCACGCAGAAGCCGAGGCCTGTGCTCGCCCTTCGCGACGCGTCTCCTTGAATCACTGTGGAGGGGAGCCGCCACCGGGTGCCTGCGCGTCTTTCCCACTCCTTCCAAGGAAATCACCTTTAATGTTTTTGTGTAGTTTCCTATCCCCACTCCCATAGTCCCCACCCCAACCCCCCTCCACGGGAAAAAAAGACATATTGGGTGTGGTATCTTGACATTTTTAGCTGTGAGGTAATGCAAGGATTAAAAATAATATTTTAATCACCAGTGAACAGTGTCTATTATAAGATCTTTGGGAACAGAGCTGAAGATTTTGTTTTAATATAAAGAAGTGGATTTGGCTTATAGTAAAAAGAACATCAACTAGGGAACACACACTGGAACCTTATTTTTAGATTTAGATCACTATTTGGGAATCCATGTTACTTTCATTATTCAAAAATGTTACCGAATGAATAGAATAAATGTTGAGGAAGCCAGAATTGTGAGATTCTTGATACATTGTATAATACTGTTTATCTTATCTGCTTATTATTATTGGTATTATTTTGTTCCCAAGTATTTCAGTAATTATATCTCCATCTTTTCAACCTGAATATTAGTATTTTGTATGCTTTTGGAATTACAATACTATTGGGCATAGAAGTATTTTGACAACTTTACTATTAGTTGTCTGGCATCTATTGGCTTTTGTGTCATTGAGACAACTTTGACCTGACATCAGACTTCTAGAAGATTTGACTCCTGAAAGTTCTTTGACATTTTATTAAAGCCTAAAGGGAAATAATAGTCATCCTTCCCTTTGGATATTTTCTTTTTAGTTCTTAGACACCTTAGGAAAAAACCTCACATGCCATTTGCAGTTATTTCTTCAAGCAGCCTTTGGTGATTTGTGTTTAGAAATTTTCATGAGTGAATTGTACATATAGTTTTTAAATTTGGTTTAGGATGGCAAATGGATTATGTTTTTAAAAAATGAGTAAAGAACAAAATGACACTTTCCAATTACTTTTTTCTTTTTATAAGTGTTTAATTTTCGCATTCAGTAAATTTCTCCGTGTCGTGTTAGACACAGAGGTTATTATTTCCATTTAAATATTTGCCGTGAGAAATTATTGAAAGAAAATTTGAAGTTTCTTTTTGTGCTTTTGGTATTGTTGATTAGTGCCTATTCGTGCCTATTATTATTTTTCTTTTCTTTTTTTAATTTTCCTCCTCAGCGTGAATTTCCAAGTCAAGTGCCTATTATTTATGATAAATCTATATAATTGTGTTAAAATAATTTGAACTTCTGAATTTATTTTGAAACTAATATTTTAATATTTTAATCATTGCAGTTCCTTTCAGAGTAAAGATGAGTGATTTTTTTCTCTAAATTTCTTTATATTGTGTTAGCTATTTAAATTCTCTAGCGGTAAGCCATGTGGTTCCTGTAAAATATGAAGAGAGTAAAAGGCCTTAAGCTTAACCAGTTATCACATGAGCAGAAATCTCAGAACATAGATTTTTCAGTGTTCTTTGTTATTCTTGACCTTTTTAGAATGTAGAGCCATATTTATAATGACATGCTCATAATTTTGTGATCAGAACTGATGAAAGTAAGCAAAAAAAACACTGATTTAAAAATAAACTTAATTTCTGTTTGGTAAATAAAATATTCTTAAAATAATGTTCCTTAAAAGGGATGCGTTAAAAGAATCACTGCTTCAAGGTGGTTTTAGTCTTTTTTCCATGTAGTATTATATAGCACCAGATGACAAAATTTGTGAAGCTGGATTTCAGAACTGTAACAATAATATTAGCTAGTGTTTATTGAGCCTTATGTGCATCAGCAACTATTCAAATAGCTTTACATAAATTTTCTTATTTGATTCTCTTGACAATTCTGTAAGTTATTATCATCCCCCTTTTATAGAGAGGGAAAGTACAGAGAATTTGAATAATTTACCACACAGTAAATTATGGAGCCAGGATTATAGTCTGCACCCTTACCTACCACATTAATGATAACAACAGCAGCAGCAACAACTTGTCCTTACTCTAAGTGGGTACATGAGATAGAGTAATGCCTTCACCAGATCAACCTTTGAAAAGAAGCAGGGACACTTACAGGATATTAGTACAGCACTGGTCATGCAAATGTCATGGTTCTGAATGTGTGAAACTTTGCCTAATATTGGACTGGCTAGTGCAGCTTCATTAATGCAAGGTGACTAGAGACAGCCTGTGTGGATTTGGGATACATAGATCCAGTGATGTAACTGGGGCTAGTGCAGCTTCATTAATGCAAGGTGACTAGAGATGGCCTGTGTGGATTGGGGATACATAGATCCAGTGATGTAACTGGACAGGTGCAAATAGTGCAGCTAAACAGGAAAAAAAATGCCAGAAGACTAATTGATAGCACATCCCGCTTTGGGATTGTGAATAAATCATTTCTTTTGAATCCTCCTTTCCACTTACCCTATATAGTTCTTGGACTTCTTAACTCTAAGGACTGTTGGTATACAAAAAAATAGAATTTATGAAAAAAAAGATGTGCTTGTTTGGTTTATACATGAATTCTTAATTTTAATAAGAGACTACAGCACAGGTATTATTTAAAGGTCAAGCTTCATATGTATTTGAAATAATTCACTTGACTAGATTGCAATTTTACATACATCTCTTTAGGAACACACACATTGTCTAAAGTGAGATTAATCTAGTGTAGTTAAGTGTTCTTGAGCAGTTAGTGAATATTGTTGAGTAACTAGAAATTTAGTAATCTTCACTTTAGTGTTTCTCAAAGTGTGGATTACTGCAATAGAATTTCCTGGAGTTCTTAATAAAATGCATATTTTTGGCCCTACAGCCTAGATGTATTGAATGGATCTCTCTGGGACCTATATATATGTATTTTTAAATTTAAAACCCAAAGGAGTCTCACTCAGGCAAGTTTGAGGACCATGCATTATATCATCAGTCCTGATTGTTTGAATTTATTAAATATGGTGATTCAGTGACCTTTTGCTGCATAATAATTGGCAACCACAAAATCTTAGTGGCATGCAACAATATGCATTTATTCTGCGCTTTGTGTTTCCTGGGGCCCAGGCTGGAGGGAGGGGTAACATTTATCTGGAGGAAGCTTGTGTCATGGCCTTGGCAGAAACACAAGAGGGCAAGCCCAACCCACTAGCACATTTCCAGACTCTGCTACAAGTCATATGGCCAAGCCTAAAGACAAGACGTATCAAAGTACACTTTGCCTATAATGAGGCTAATGTAATATATGGATGTGTAATACAATTGCGAAAGAATGAAGAATTGAAACCCTCAATCTACCACATATAATCAGGAAGATGGTCCAGAAGCAGGGCTTCTCTTCTCTTACCATTCGAGTGGGGCGAAGCTCTTAACTAGGCCTTTGCATTAAAATTATACAAACCGTAGTCTCTGCAAAGGCTATCCTGGCACATGGGATGATGTGGTGGTAGTGGTATTGATGTTGACGAGTATATGAAATGAGGGGAGAAAGATGTGTATTCCACACAGAGACAACATCTTTCTTTCATTAAAGGCCCACTTTTTTAACAGTGAAAGAGAAGAAATTGAATATTGATCTCCAATGGGTTAACTCTATAAAAAGTACTGAGTGAAGTCAGTAAATCAGTTAATTTTATAATTGGCCATACCACTTATTTTGTCACCTAGTCATATGTTACCTGCTGTTGAATATCAGTTTTTTGTACTTTGTCCTCCCAACTCATAATTGCTTCCAGAGGATAGTGTTCATATCTTAAATTGTTTTGTAATCTACTGTATTGGTATGTACATAGAAGATTTTTAAGAAGTACTTATTGAATGAATAATAAAAAGGAATTGGAGCCAGGACATATTCTAGGATTGCTTACTGACTCATATGATATATTAGTAATTTAACTTTTTCTTTGTACCAGTTCCTTCAACTATAAAGTATGTAGTTTAAGTGGTATAGTGGGAAGACTGCTGTCCTGAGTTAATGAGACCTAGATTCTACGTGATTCTGGGCAAATAGGTTACTTAACCTAGTTTTCTCAGTTGTAACATTATGGGGTTAGACTGTCATGTTTGAAATACAGATTCCTGGGCACCTCCCTAGAACTGCTGAATCCAAATCTTTGGACACTGAGCCTGAGAATCTGTATTTTTTGAGACAGGGTCTTGTTCTGTTGTCCAGACTGGCGTGGCAATGATGTGATCATAGCCTTGAGGAATCTGCATTTTAAACACCCTCTATCCCCCAACCCCCATAAATTTTATATACCCTTGAGAACTATTAAATCTAAGATTCCTTCTAACTCTCAGGTTCTACAACTTTGTTATTTCTACTTTTTGTGCTAATTGTAACTTGATCTACACCTTTTATTCAGTCAACATTGGGACCAAACATTTCTTATTTTATGTGTTAAGTAATGACTCAAAACCTTTTTCTCTTTAAAAATTAGCAATTTTTTTTCTTGCCTCTTCTTGGTCCTAAAGTTGATATATTATTTAATGAAAAAGCCTTTGAAGGCTTTGTGCACCCAGTATTACATATGTTAATTTAACCTGTATTTTTATTTATTTATTTGGAGTCAGGCTTTGTCACCCAGGCTGGAGTACAATGGTGTGATCATAGCTCAGTGTAACCTTAAACTCCTTGGCTCAAGTGATCCTCCTGCCTCAGCCTCCCAAGTAGCTGGGACTTTGGGTGTGCTCCACACCCAGCTAATTTAAAAAAAAATTTTTTTTTTTTTTTTGTGGAGATGAGGTCTTGCTACTTTGCCCAGGCTTGTCTTGAACTCTTGGCCTCAAGCGATCCTATGGCCTTGGGTTCCCAAAGTGCTGGGATTACAGGTGTGAGCCACCATGTAATGGTGTGAGCCTTAACCTGTATTTTTGTTTTGGCCATTTTAATTTCCTCCTACTTCTGCCAAAAAGAAAAATTGCTTATTAGTAGAAATAAGTGATTATCCTTTTAGTAAATTTGGATGAGAATTGTTGATGAAGTATAGATAAAGGGATTAGTGCTCAACTAAATTAGAGTCAATAACAATGTTTTGGTTTTAGTAACAAATTAATATTCCAGAGAGCCTTCAGATGGATAAATTGCATATGTTAAATTTCTGTCCAACAAAGAAGAATTGTATTCTGATTTGATTGATGTCTGCTGGAAAAAATAAATAGGGGTGCTATGGTATCTAGGAATTCATAATTTTGATCATCTTGCATAGCACTTATACATGTTGAGGAGATTCCCACATTAGCAAACTATTTTCCCCTTCTAGTTAAATGATCTAGTCTTGAATCCTTTCCAGAAGCAATGAAGATGACTTTATTGGTATTTTGAGTGTAGTAGACTTGAAGTTTTTTTAAACTTTTTTTTTTTGTCTGTGAGATGCAGATGACATCTAAGACTACTGTATTACAAGAATACGTATAATTTATGTATGGTCTATGTGGGATTAGAAAATAAATCTGTAATAAATGACATGAACATTTTAGAATTCATTGTCTTATAACCATTAGTATATAACATTCACTTGTTCTTAATTGCACTTAAGACAGTAAATGTTTGATAAGAAGTATTCTAGACACAGTTTATATTCAAATGTGCACCCACAGGAGCAGCTAGAAGGGTGGAGGGCATTAAGAAGATAGAGAATATATGGAAGGAGGACTGAAGTATCCAGTCAACATTCGGTAGTGCAATGTGCAGGTTCTTTTTAAAGTATTATAGGGGGATGCAAAGAAAAATAAAAAGGGTTCTGCCCCACCCTGCTACCAACCATTTCATGCCACAAGCATGAAAACAGAAGTTAGATCTCCTGCTACTTAAAGCAAAGGTATATACTTTATACATCTTTAGCATTGTTTTATTTCTTCCCTTTGCCTGTCTTTCAGGATGAGAAATTCCTGTTGGTATTCTGAAACATAGCAAAAGTAACTATGTTCTCGTGTGTCTTCTCACTCATCTCCACCCTCGGTTTGTTTGTTTGTTTGTTTACTTACTTATTTTTGAGACAGGGTCTCACTCTGTCAGCCAGGCTAGAGTATGGTGGGCAAATCATAGCTCACTGCAACCTCAAACTCCTGGGCTCAAGTCATCTTCCTGCTTCAGCCTCCCAAGTAGCTGGGACCACAGGCATGCACCACCAGGCCAGGCTAATTTTTCTATTATTTGTAGAGATGGGGTCTCCCTCTTGCTCAGGCTGGTCTCTAACTCCTGGCCTCAAGCAATCCTCCTGCTTTGGGCCTCACAATCACCCTCCTTTTATATCTTTCTTCTCTGTTAGCCTTCTTGAAAGAGCATTGAACACTCCTTGACTTCCATATCCTGAACTCCTTACTTGCCCCCTTCTCCCCACAATGTGTATTAGGTCAGCATTGACTTCCTAATTGCCAAATCCAGTTACCCTTCAACCTTGTTCTTTGACTTTTCTACTGAATTTGACAGTTTTGGTCACCCCTTGCTTGAAACTTTCCTCTTCTGTCTTTAGTGACTTTGCATTTGCCTGGTCCCGTATCTTCTCATCCTCGCTTCACCCTAAATATTTTTTTTTTCTTTAGATTGTCTTGAGTACACTTTTCTCTCATTGCTACACCTCTCTCAGGCTTTAATTATCTCTGAAAGTAGATGATTTTTAAGTCAAACAGGCAACCAGGATTGAAAGCTATAAAGATCTGGTTTCCTGCTTAGTGTTACTATTAGCTGTTCACTTTGGACAAATCACCTGTTTTGGTCTCAATATCCCCATCTATAAAGTGTGAGGGGGTTGGCCTAAAAGTACTTATAGTACTTTTGCTTATGAGATGAGGAAAGCTAGTGGTATACTTAGTTACTAGTAAGTGTATAGCACTTTGAAAGATATACTTGGTTATTACTAAGTACATATAGTGCTTTGAATTTAGCTCAGGTTGGGGAAAACTGTGGGGCATTCTGAAGTCTTTTTTTTTTTTTTTTTCCTCCCTCCCTCCCTCCCGGCAGGCCCTTTTTTTTTTTAATTAAAAAAAAAATTTTTATTATTATTGTTTTTCTTTTATTTTTTTGAGACAGAGTCTTACTCTGTTGCCCGGGCTAGAGTGCCATGGCATCAACCTAGCTCACAGCAACCTCCAACTCCTGAGCTCAAGCAAAGCAATCCTTCTGCCTTAGCCTCCCGAGTAGCTGGGACTACAGGCATGTGCCACCATGCCTGGCTAATTTTTTATATATATTTTTAGTTGTCCAGCTAGTTTCTTTCTATTTTTAGTAGAGATGGGGTCTCTCTCTTGCTCAGGCTGGTCTCGAACTCCTGAACTCAAATGATCATCCCACCTCGGCCTCCCAGAGTGCTAGGATTACAGGCGTGAGCCACCACGCCCGGCCCATTCTGAAGTCTTAAAAGCACTACTTTGAAAAAAAAAAAAAAGTAATTTAATCTTTTGTAAATACATTTATATCTTGATTATATATGTTGAATCAACACAACAAAAGTGTAACAAAAGGCTCTTTAGGTATATGCTTTAATGAAAATATAAGCATAATCTGTACCAAATATAAAGGGTACTTTTAAAATAGTTAGAATCCTAGAATTTTAGGATTGAAAAGGACATTAAAGTAGACTTTAAATGGTTAGAAGTTTAGTTAAGAAGGTTAGATTTCTACAATATTATCATTTTAATTAAAAATAAATAATGCGGCCGGGGGCGGTGGCTCACGCCTGTAATCCTAGCACTCTGGGAGGCCGAGGCGGGTGGATCGCTCAAGGTCAGGAGTTCGAGACCAGCCTGAGCGAGACCCCGTCTCTACTAAAAATAGAAAGACATTATATGGACAACTAAAAATCTATATAGAAAAAATTAGCCGGGCATAGTGGCGCATGCCTGTAGTCCCAGCTACTCAGGAGGCTGAGGCAGTAGGATCGCTTAAGCCGAGGAGTCTGAGGTTGCTGTGAGCTAAGCTGACGCCACGGCACTCACTCTAGCCTGGGCAACAAAGTGAGACTCTGTCTCAACAACAACAACAAAAAAAAATAAATAAATAAATAACGCCAAGGTCAATGTCAGCTTAGCCTTCGACAGAATTATATATTCTAAATCAGTATGGTCTAATTAATGACATTTTAACTTTAGGTTAGTAAAGTTTGGTGTTTTTTTTTTTTTTTTTATTTTTTATTTTTTTATTTTTTTATTTTTTATTTAATTTTACAGAATCAAAGAGTCTAACAGTATATCTTGTTAGATACAGTATGTCCTCATAATGTATACATTATTTCTTGTACAATGATATGAAATAATATGGGAAATATTCATGATAAATTATTAAGTGAACAGTGCAAGTTAAAAACAATAGTTTCATATTTTTTCCCCACCCCCCCTTTCCCGAGTCAGCGCCTTCAAGTGTTACCACTCCCCAAACGGTGCGCAATGCACAAGTTTGGTTTTTTTTTAAGCAGCTTTATTGAGACATAATTCGCATTGCATACAATTCAGCCATTTAAAGTGTGAAATTCAAGGCTGGGCACAGTGGCTCATGCCTGTAATCCCAGCACTCTGGGAGGCTGAGTTGGGAGGATTGCTTGAGGCCAGGAATTTGAGACTAGCCTGGGCAACAAAGTGAGACCCTGTCTCTACAAAAAATAAGAAAAATTAGCTGATTGTAGTGGCACATGCCTGTAGTCCCAGCTACTCAAGAGGCTGAAGCAGGAGAATGGCTTAAGCCCAGGAGTTCAAAGCTGCAGTGAGGTATGATCTAGCCACTGTACTCCAGCCTGGACAACAGAGTAAGACCCTATGTCTTAAATAAACAAACAAACAAATGGTGCTATTCAGTGGTTTTGGTATATGATTGACTTCTAAAAATTGTGGTAAGAGCTGTGGTTTTAAACATTTTCCAGTGTACAATTCAATGATATTCATCACATTTACAGTGTGCTGCACCCATCACCAAAATCTTTTTATCATGCTCAGTGAAACTCTGTAACCATTAAACAGTAACTCCCCATTCACTCCTTCTCCCAGACCTTAGTAACCTCTAATTAACTTTCTGTCTCTATGAATTTGCCTACTCTAGATTTTTCATATAAGTGGAATCATACAATATTTGTCCCTGTGGCTCTTATTTTGCTTAGCATAATGTTTTCAAGATTTATTCATGCTGTAGCATATATCAGAACTTATTCCTTTTTAAGACTGAATAATATTCACCGTATGTGTATACCACATTTTGTTTTTCCATTCATCTGTTTTGTTTTTTTTTTTTTTTTTTTGTTGAGACAGAGTCTCACTTTGTTGCCCAGGCTAGAGTGAGTGCCGTGGCGTCAGCTTAGCTCACAGCAACCTCAGACTCCTCGGCTTAAGCGATCCTACTGCCTCAGCCTCCCAAGTAGCTGGGACTACAGGCATGCGCCACTATGCCCGGCTAATTTTTTCTATATAGATTTTTAGTTGTCCATATAATGTCTTTCTATTTTTAGTAGAGACGGGGTCTCGCTCAGGCTGGTCTCGAACTCCTGACCTTGAGCAATCCACCCGCCTCGGCCTCCCAGAGTGCTAGGATTACAGGCGTGAGCCACCGCGCCCGGCCTCCATTCATCTGTTGATGGACACTTGAATTGTTTCTACCTTTTGGCTATTGTAAATGATGCTACAATGAACATTGATATACAAGTATCTGTTTCAGTTCCTGCATTTAATTCCTTTGGGTATATACCTAGGAGTATGATTGTTCGATAATATGGTAATTTTATGTTTAGCTTTTTGAGGAACTGCCAAAGTGTTTTCCATAGTGGCTGCACCATTTTACATTCCCACCAGTGATGTAAGAAGGTTCCAATTTCTACACATCCTTACCAACACTAGTTATTTTCTGTTTTTTAAAAAAATTATTACAGCCATCCTAATGAGTGTGAAGTAGTGTTTCACTATGGTTTGGATTTGCATTTCCCTAAATGATGAATGATGTTGAGCATATTTTCATGTGCTTTTGGCAATTTATGTATCTTCGGAAAAATGCCAGTTCAAGTCCTTTGTCCATATTCTATTTGGGATGTTTGTCTTTTGTTGTTGAGTTGTAGGAGTTCTTGTTGTTGAGTTGTAGGAGTTCTTTATGTATTCTAGATATTAATCTTCTATCAGATATATGATTTCCAAATGTTTTCTCTCATGCTTTACGTTGTTTTCTTACTTTCTTGATATACAAAAGTTTTCAATTTTGACGAAGTCCAATTGATCTATTTTGTTGTTGTTCATGTTTTTGGTGTCATATCCAAGAATCTATTGTCAAATCCAAGGCCATGAAGATTTACTTCCATGTTTTCTTAGAGTTTTATGGTTTTAGCTGTTAGGTCATAGATCTGTTGTGAGTTAATTTTTGTGTATGGTGTGAGGCAGGGATCCAACTTCATTCTTTTGCACATGGAAATCCGGTTGTTGAAGAGCACCAGTTGTTGAAGAGCACTAGTTGTTGAAGAGCACCATTTGTTGAAGAGACTGTTCTTTCCCCATTGTCTGGAGTCAGCACCCTTGTCAAAGATCAATTGGCCAAAGTTCTGTGGGTTTATTTCTGGACTTTCAGTTCTACTCCACTAGTCTGTATGTCTGTCCTTATGCCAGTACTATACTGTTTTGATTACAGTAGTTTTGTACTAAGTTTTTTTTTTTTTTTTTGAGACAGAGTCTCACTTTGTTGCCCAGGCTAGAGTGAGTGCCGTGGCGTCAGCTTAGCTCACAGCAACCTCAGACTCCTCGGCTTAAGTGATCCTACTGCCTCAGCCTCCCGAGTAGCTGGGACTACAGGCATGCGCCACTATGCCCGGCTAATTTTTCTATATATATTTTTAGTTGTCCATATAATTAATTGCTTTCTATTTTTAGTAGAGACGGGGTCTCGCTCTTGCTCAGGCTGGTCTCGAACTCCTGACCTTGAGCGATCCACCCGCCTCGGCCTCCCAGAGTGCTAGGATTACAGGCGTGAGCCACCGCGCCCGGCCTGTACTAAGTTTTGAAATCAGGAAATGTGAGTCCTTCAACTTAGTTCTTCTTTTTCTTTTCTTTTCTTTCTTTCTTTTTTTTTTTTTTTGAGACAGAGTCTTACTCTGTTGTCCGGACTAGAGTCCCGTGGCGTCAGCCCAGCTCACAGCAACCTCAAACTCCTGGGCTCAAGCAATCCTACTGCCTCAGCCTCCCAAGTAGCTGGGACTACAGGCATGCGCCACCATGCCCGGCTCATTTTTCTATATATATTTTTTTAGCTGTCCATATGATTTCTTTCTATTTTTAGTAGAGACGGGGTCTCGCTCTTGCTCAGGCTGGTCTCGAACTCCTGAGCTCAAACGATCCGCCCACCTCGGCCTCCCAGAGTGCTAGGATTGCAGGCGTGAGCCACCGGCCTGTTCTTCTTTTTCAAGATTGTTTTGGGTAATTGGGCCCCCTTATAATTCTATATAAATTTAAGAGTTGACTTTTCTATTTCTGCAAAAAAGGCTGTTGGAATTTTGATAGGAATAGTTTGGATCTGTAGATTGTTTTGGGTAGTATTCACATATTAATGTTAAGCATTCCTATCCATGAATAAGCAATGTCTTTCTGTGTATTTAGTTCCCCTTTGATTTCTTTAAGCTGGGCACAGTGGCATGCACTTGTAGTTCCAGCTACTCAAGAGGCCAAGGCGGGAGGATGGCTTGATGCCAGGAGCTTGAGGCTAGCCTGAGTAACATAGCGAGACCGTGTTTCTAAAATAATAATACTAATGGCCAGGCACGGTGGCTCACACCTGTAACCCTAGCACTTTAGGAAGGTGAGGTGGGAGGATTGCTTGAGGCCAGAAGTTTGAGACCAGCCTGAGCAACATATTGAGACCCTGTCACTACAAAATATAAAAAATATTAACTGGGCATAGTGGTGCATGCCTGTAGTCCAAGCTACTTGGGAGACTGAGGCAGGAGGATTGCTTGAGCCCAGGAGTTTGAGGTTGTAGTGAACTATGATGATACCACTGCACTCTAACCTGGTCAAGAGAGCAAGACTCTATCTCAAAAAAAAAAAAAAAAAAAAAAGAACTCTAAAATAATGATAATAATAACAACAACTTTCGGCAATGTTTTATAACTTTCATTGTTACAGGTGTTTCACCTCCTTGGTTAAATTTATTTCCAGGTATTTTATCCTTTGGTTAGTAAAGTATTTTAAATTTGTTGGACTCTATTCTTTGTTGTTATGGAAAATGATTTTAATATTTAAGCATTATGATTAATAGGTATTTTTAATTGTAAATATGTCAAAAATTTACTTATATATTTAAGACATTTAAATTTGTTACTAATGATGTAGTGATTTT
The DNA here is from genome assembly GCF_041146395.1 of Eulemur rufifrons. Lineage (NCBI taxonomy): Eukaryota > Metazoa > Chordata > Mammalia > Primates > Lemuridae > Eulemur > Eulemur rufifrons. Next base: position 30,405,452 of record NC_090983.1, on the reverse strand, counting down.
TACTGATTTAACCATATCCATTTTGAAAAGCTGAGAGACTAACTGTAACTAATTACTAAATTTTTACTTTGTGGTACGTAGGTTGTTGAAGGGATTTTGATTGTTATACTTTATTGTTTAAACCTACACGAATAGCTTAAAGATTTTTGTTAGTAGGTGTTTTATTTCTTCCTCAGTAAGATAAACTGAAATAACTTTTGTTAGGATACACATGAAATGAAATAATTTTTATCAATATACTGGTCCTTAATGAACTATTACAAATATTTTGGGAATTTCTGTTGCGCCCTTATAGTTCAGATGGGATTTGGTATGTGGTAATCCCTGTTTAGTATATCATGAATTTGTTTTCTGCGTTTTGATTTCCTGTTTCACAATTGTACTAGTTGACAGGATTAGGCAATCTTGATTTTTTTCCCTTTAGTTAAAAAGTTTAAAGCACCTAAGAAATAATTCTGTTATTGACTCCTTGTCACAACACACTCTTTTGGAGAACATTTTGGATCAGTGATCAGTTGCTAAAAATGAAGAGAAGTTTACTATCCTTTAAATTTTGATATTTATTATACATTAATTTTATTTATTTATTTATTTTTCACATAACATTTCCCAAGGAAGAATATTATACATTAATTTTTCTTATACGTGTCCTTTTGTAAATTCATTTTTTAGTTTACTGGTAGTTCGTTTTGGGTGTTGCTCTTTCTTCTTCTGTTTTTGTCTTATAATTGGAAGTTATAATTGTTCTTTTACTTCCTCCCTATTCTTTTCGAGATGGGTACCATAAATACATATTTACATTGAAACATACAGGATGTTCTTTGAGCAGTGCAACTAATGGACCCAGAAGGAATTTTATTAACTAAAGAATTACAAGGTGTTGCCTAGGGCTTTCACAGTCTTTATCAGTGAAGAATAATATCATCTTGAAAGATGTGAGGTAAATGTGTGATTATTTAGCATCCTTCTTGAAAGGTGTAATAATTTAGTATCTTTTTGTATTCAGCACCATAACAGGCACAATGTTATGCTTCTGAGGGTGGCAAATGTAACCTAAGTAGTAGAAAAAATATATCTTTTGTGTTGTAATGTCACAAAATGTGAAACATATAAAGAGGAGTTGAAGGGTCATTTTGAGGTAGCTGTTAGTGTGACTGGGGTCTTTGTGAATGACCATATGATTTCTGTAGTGCTACTTTTTATGATTCCTTCTTTTTTTTCTTTTTGACATATCAAGGAATTGGCATCAGATAGTCTTCTGCTATCTAATTTGTTTTCTATGCCTTATTTTTACATATTCAGCACTTTTCAGAATTGGTAAGCCCTTTAATTTTCTTTAATTAGTGATACTAATAACGACTGTGGTGTTTTTTTTTTTTTTTTTGAGATAGTCTTTTGCTCTGTCGCTCAGGCTGGAGTGCAGTGGCTCAATCACAGCTCCCTGCAACCTTAAACTCCTGGGCTCAAGTGATCCTCTCGCCTCAGCCTTCCGAGTACCTGGGACTACAGGCGTGTGCCACCATGCCTGGCCAATATTTTTTACTTTTTGAAATGGGTCTTGTTATGTTGTCCAGGGTAGTCTTGAACTCCTGGCCTCAAGCCATTCTCCTGTCTTTGCTTCCCAAAGTGTTGGGATTGTAGGCTTGAGCCACCATGCCTGGCCAAGAACTGCCTTAGACATGGTCTGCCATATTTGTTTTTTCCATTTCACATTTTTGTTTCATGTAAATTTATTTGAAGTATTGAATATTTAACAGATGAAGAGGGAAATACCTATAGCAAATATGAGGCTAGGCGTGGTGGCTCATGTCTGTAATCCTTGTACTTTGGAAGGCCAAGGTAAGAGGATAGGTTGAGGCCAGGAGTTCAAGACCAGCCTGAGCAACATAGTGAGACCCTGTCTCCACAAAAAATAGGGAAAATTAGCCAAGTTAGCCAGATGTAGTGGCATGTGTCTGTAGTCCCCGCTCCTCGGGAGGCTGAGGTGGGAGAATCCCTTGAGCCCAGGAGTTTGAGGTTGAATTGAGCTATGATGATGTCATTGCACACTAGCCCAGGCAACAGAGTGAGACCATGCCTCAGGAAAAAAAAAAAAAAAGAAAATATGAAAAATGAGTAGAATATTTTTCTTTCAGTCAGCATGCAGTTGTATGTGAAAATATAGCAAATGTATGATAAAGTAAAAATGAAAGCCATAGAAAAGATACAGAAAATATAGTGAATAAAAGATATAGTAAAGATAAACTTTACATATTTATATTGCTGGCCAAGCAAGTAAAAGTGCTATGACAGCATTTTAAAATGTTTATTACAGTGAAGTAAATGATGGCAAAAGCAGCTTTGTTAATATTTATTTTTACATCTCAACATTTTTGCATTAAATATTCTAATTAAGCTTTTTATGTATATAAAATTCATTTAGGATTTTTTAGCCTAGGAACCTCAACTAAGTTACCACTCTTTTTTTTTTTTTTTTTTCTTTTTTTGAGACAGAGACTCACTCTGTTGCCCAGGCTAGAGTGCCGTGGCGTCAGCCCTACCTAACAGCAACCTCCAACTCCTGGGCTCAAGCAATCCTTCTGCCCCAGCCTCCCGAATAGCTGGGACTACAGGCATGTGCCACCATGCCCAGCTAATTTTTTCTGTATACTTATAGTTGTCCACCTAATTGCTTTCTATTTTCAGTAGAGACGGGGTCTCGCTCTTGCTCAGGCTGGTCTCGAACGCCTGAGCTCAAACGATCCTCCCACCTCGGCCTCCCAGAGTGCTAGGATTACAGGCGTGAGCCACCGCGCCCGGCCTTTTTGTACATTCTTGATTGAGTTTTCCTTTAGTCCTTCATACTAATAGTGTTTCCATTGAATTTTGTATCTAAGACCATTCTACTCATTGAGTATTTGGTATATCCCTATAAGTGATATCTTTTTTTTATCTTGGTGTTTTATTTACTTCATTATATTTATAAACTTAGCGTGCATCAGAATCACCTGGAGGACTTGTCAAAATGCAGATTTTTTTGGGCCTGGTCCCTGGAGTTTCTGATTCTGTATATTTGGGATGGGGCTGAAATTTTGCATTTCTAACAAGTTTCTAGGAGTTGCTGATTTTGCTGGTTTGAGTTCTGCACTTTGATATTTACACATAATAAATGTCAGTTTGAATGATGTAGGTTGAACTAACACATACTGGTCATGGATGCTATTCTTGGAACCCTCTTCCGTAACTCTGAGGTTTTTATGAAGATCTTTGAAAAGTACTGTGTGGCCAGGAATAGTGGCTTATGCTTGTAATCCCAGTACTTTGGGAAGACCCAGGTGGAAGGATGACTTGCACCTAGGAGTTCAGTACCAGCCTGGGTAACATAGCAAGACCCTGTCTCTACAAAAATTAAAAAATTAGCTGGGACTCGTGGCATGCAGCTGTAGTCCCAGCTATTCCGAAGGCTGAGGCAGGAGGATCACTTGAGTCCAGGAGTTCAGGGTTGCAGTGAGCTATGATCATATCACTGTACTCCATTCAGCCTGGGCAACTGAGTGAGACCTTATCTCTAAAAAATACAAAGAAATAAAGAAATAAACCGTAATGGTTTATTTGTAGGCCAGTTGTTTTCAAAGTGTGGTTCCTGGATTAGCAACATTAGTATCACCTGGGAGCTTGTTAGAAATGCAAATTATTTGAATCCCAGGCCTTTGAATCAAAAACTCTAGGGGTGGTGGGACTCATCAATATGTATTTTAACAAACCCTCTAGGTGATTCTGGTCCATGCTAAGGCATGAGAAACTGATGTATAGCAGTCAATTTAGGGCCTCCATTCTTAATCAGAGGTTTATATGAGAATCATCTGGAGGCCTTTTACAACAAAGATGTGCCTGGCCTGGCTCCCACTCCTAAGGAAATAACATGATTCTTTACTTCGTGCGGAGTTGAGACGTGAATATTGAAAGACTCCCAGGTGATTCTAATAGGTACTCCTGTTGAAATCACTAGTTCTTCCTATTTTTGGAATGCTACAGTGGCTCAATAAGTAATTTGGACCCTCTGTTTGAATTCTTCTACCAGGTTTCTTGGTGTGGCTCCTCTTATATAAAAGACACAGTATGGGTTTTCATGTGTATAGGATAGGAGAGACGAGATAGCAGTACTTTGGAAATATATAACTTTTTCTGTATAGGAACTTTTATAGGTAAGGTATTCCTAAATCACTATAAAAATGTTATCTGAACCACGCTGACTTTTCAACATATGTTCATAACATTTGAACCCTAACTAGTATTACATTTTTCAAAAATTAAGAAATCTGTTAACCTTGGTTCATTGGGAGTTGGAACTTGAAAGTTGGGTAACAGAGGAAAGAGGGGAGACTTTTTATTGTCTTTTGCATTTTTTGATTTTTGGATCTAGGCCGGGCATGGTGGCTCACACCTGTACTCCTAGCACTCTGGAAGGCCGAGGTGGGAGGATAGCTTGAGCTCAGGAGTTTGGGACCAGTCTGAGCAAAAGCAAGACCCCGTCTTTACTTAAAAAAAAAAATAGAAAAAATTAGCTGGGCATTGTGGTGCGTGCCTGTAGTCCCAGCTACTTGGGAGGTTGAGGCAGGAGGATCACTTGATTCCAGGAGTTTGAGGTTGCTGTGAGCTAGGCTGACACCATGGCACTCACCTGGGCAACAGAGTAAGACTCTGTCTCAAAAAAAAAAAAAAAAAAAGAAAGAAATTTTGGGTCATGTGAATGTATTTATTATCCTTTAAAAACCAATATCAAATTTAAACTTAACAAACTTTTAAATATTTGCACTTTTCTTATTTCAAAAGACATACATAAGGGAAAAAGTAACTTTATAGTAAGTGGAAGAATCTGGCAAATACCGTCTTGGCCAAGTAATCAAAGTTAATATCATTGATAAGTCATGTTGATAGTATGTATTCTGATGTGAGGAATGACACTTCACCTCTGGTTTTCTTCCCCAAAACCCACAACCCCAGACTGACTATGAGAAAAACATCAGACAGTCTCAAAATGAGGGACAGTCTACAAAATACCCGATTTGCTTTCTTCAAAACTGTCAAGGTCATCAGAGACAGGGAAAGTCTGAGAAACTGTCACAGCCCAGAAGGGCCTAAAGAGAAATGACGACTAAATATAACGTGGTATCCTGGATGGGGTCCTGCATCAGAAAGAGACATAATGGGAAAACTAGTGGCATGTGAATTACAATGTGGAGTTTAGTTAATAATAATGTACCAATGTTGGTTCATTAGCTGTAACATATGTACCATGGTAATGAAAGATGTTAATAGTAGGGGAAACTGGGTAAAAGGGTATAAAGCAAACGCTCTGTACTACTATTTTTACAACTTTTCTGTAAGACAAAAACTATTCTATAATAAAATAAAAATTTATGAAATGTATATGCTTATTTCGGAAATAAACAAAATGAAAAATTTTTGAAATTCGTAATCCTGCTTACCTAGATATAAAGATCATTAATACCTTGATTTTCTTTTAAACTGTTTTCCATGCTCACATTTTAAAGTGATACTATACTATAATACATATATATACACATTCTTATCTGTGTGTATATTTGTATGTACCTATGTAACCTTGAACCTGCCAAGCTTGCTGGCCTCCCAAGTCGGTAGGACTACAGGCATGAGCCAACACACCTGGCAAAACCTGCTTTTTTACGATGGTATATTATAACCACAAAAACATTTTTAAATGTATGTACTATATTTTCATAAGGAGAGGGGAAAAGGATTTGAATCGGTTTTAACACCTTCCTTGGAACTCACCATTAAAAAATAAACAACTAAAACTTGCTGAATATATTCTCATTGACTTTTCAAATATATTTTCCTCAGGATGCAAAGTATGGTATATTTTATTTATACAAAGTGCACTCCTTAATCTTCTTGAAATTATGGGCCTATTATCATGTGTTTTTGAAATACTATGCTGTCTATCATTAAATTATTTTAACTTTTTAATTCTATGTAAGGAAATGGTAGATTATGGTACAATTTTTCTACTCTGACTAGTGCCTTTAAGAATGTATTTTATATGTCAAATTACATTGCAAGAAGATCTAAGAAGGGGAATTCCTTTCAAAAGAACTAATGTAAAAATTTACATGCATGCCTAGAATCATAGTGTGCAACACTATACAGTAACACTGGCCTGTGCACTTTAAGTAACATTTAAAATGCATTACCCAAATTGTTAGTGCAAAATATGTATAGTCATTCTAACCTTAAATATGTTGATTGTGGACTTGATGGAAGGATTGTAAGACATGATAAAGTATTGTACCAAGGCATTAGCCATTATAAGTTTTAGATGGAGTTAGGTATTTATTTGGGGGAGAAGAAGGATCATACACACACGTCTATTTTTGTCAATTCCACATTTGTTTCTCAAAAGTTAGATGCAAGTGGAAGTTCAGAAATTTCATTTTGTTAAAGCCGATTCACTTCCCTTCCCCTTCCCCTTTCTCTTTCTTCAAGCCCGTAGTTTCCCTTTATAATCTGTGTCAGAAATGCACATGATAATATACTTTCATTCTGTCCCAGCAAGTTAAGTGCAAAACGGGATGAGTTAGAGTAAAATGTGACCTACACAAATAATATAAATGTGAAGGGATAAATAAATGTTTGACTAATAATCCAAACCCTCAGTTCTTTGTTTTATTTAGATGAGAAAATAAAGACTTTCTATCATTATTAATCTGTCTTCAGCCTTTGCTTTTGTAGGTAAGAATGGTCTGTGAACAAAGCTATATAATTATAATAGATGCACCAGGCTAACCTTTGAGGGCAAGCTTTATTTTCATTTGAAGAATTAAGAGAAAAAATAATAATAACCTCACAACCTCAACACTGTGTTTTGTTTTGGTATATTTCCTTCTAAATAAAAAAAAGGATGTATGTATTTTTGTATGGTTGTGATTGTATAATATCTATTAATTATATCTCAATTTTTTTACGTGGAATAATATGTCATAAACACATGTATGTGATCTTAACTATCAGTTTAATAGTTGTATAATGTTCCACTGAGTGTATTTGTTATTATCTACTTAATTCCTACTGGAAGATGTTTAGGTTGTTTCTGATTTTCTTCTCTAATACTTCTATGTTTATTCCTATTATGCTTATATCCATCTTGTATTTTGGTTTATTTCTGAGTTTTTGTCTTGACCTATCAGTAGCATGTACTACTTTGCTCCTTTTTTCTTCTTTGAAATACTTTCTTCATTTGGCTTCTAAGATACCATAGTTTCTTTATTTTTTTTTCTCTTACCTCTCTATCTCCTTTGATAGTTCCCCCTTACGTCCCTGACCTCTAAATGTTGTATTTTCCCGGGATTCAGTCCTTGGACCTTTTCTTTTCTCTGTCTACACTCCCTCGGTGATCTCATTCAGTTTCGTAGCTTTAAATAGCCATCTGGAGGCTGACAAGTTTCAAATTTATTTCTCTCCCAGACTTATTTCCTTCAAATCCAATTTCATGTCGCCAACTGTGTATCCACCATCTCCACTTGGATGTCTGATAGTCATCTCAAACTTAACTTGTTCAAAACTGAACTGAGCTGCTTCTCCAGACTGGTTCCTCCTGTGGTCTTACCCAGTTCAGCAAATGGCAGTTCTATCCTTCCAGTTGTTCAGGTCCGATATTGGAAATATCCTTGTTTCTTTTCTTTCTCTTTTTCACATTCACATCCAATCTGATAGCAAAAATTCTTGGCTCTACCTTCAAAATATATTTATAGTCTGACTACTTACCACCTCCACTGCTACCACCTTAATCTAAAAAGCCACAGTCTTCTCTCCCTTTCAGTTTTTCACTAGCCTCTGTTTTCTCTGTTAACATCTTTGCTTTATTGCAGTCTTCTTTCAACATAGTTGATCCATAGCTTGGATGACCCTTTTCAAACATAAGTTATATCATGACATTTCTTTGCTTAAAACTCTTCAAGGCTTCCCCATCTCACTCAGAACAATAGTCACAGTCATTTAAAATATCCTACACAATCTGGCACCTACTACTTATGACCTCCTGTACTAATCTCTGTCTTGCTTAACTTTTATTGTACTTTTAACTCTACAAAGAAAGTAAAGATTCAGAAAATTAAATGTTTTAGAAGAGGTTCAATCTAAGATACCTTATTCTATGTAATTTGGCAGTGGCTACAATTAGTGACTAAATCTATATATTGGAGGAATGAGAAAACACATGAGCATTTCTTGAGTCTTTAGTATATTCACTAAGTGCCTTACATATTTACTGTGTCTCTAAAGAGACTGATCAGTGCTATTATTTTTCTTTATTCTTCAGATGAGTAAACTGAGGAAGTAAGAGACTTGAGATTTAAGTTCAGGCCTCTATGGCTCCAAAGCAAAGCATTCATATAATATATACAGTGTTAACCTGAAGGTATAAAAGACTTGGACTGTTTGGACATCTGAAAATCTTATCAATATTTTAATCATTCAGGAATAATTGCCTAGACTGAACTATGTCTTAGTTATAGTCTGTTACCTTGCTGTAAATGACACCGTATACTTTAGCTTTTGGTTTTGTGTGTAGCATTCAAATGTTGGTGGCCAGTAAATTTCATTGAAGATTCAAGGCTTCAGTTTTGGAAAAGAACACCAGTTAGATTAGAAGAATGATGATGACATATTTAGTTGAGGATAAGTTTTTAATGTTTCCATGTGTTGTTAGTGATTAGAACCCCTATGAGCTGGTCTAATGTGAAGAGTAACTTTTTATATTTAGCTACTGCACAAAGAGGGGTATTGTGCTGATAAGAAAGGCAAGATTAAAAAGTCAAATGATATCAAGAGATGAATTTATTCATGTTACTTATTGAAACAAAGTTTAACATGGGATATAACTTTTCTGGGATATTTAATGATTTTTTCTTTGGCTAAACCAATGTTAGCTTGATGAAATGTTATCAAGAATGCTAATCTGTAATTACAGTGTAGCCTTTAGCACTAGCTTTTTCCATTTATATAACTGTTCTCTAGGAATCATTGTCCTTTTACGTAGGTTTATGATAAATTCAATTATACTGATTTCTTGTTGCTAAGTCCCTCTTTTAAAAAGTAAGACATTAGTCTTAGATTTGTACTATTAATAACTTCTACTCTAAGCATCTACTAGGCTTTGTATTTCACATCATCCTATTGATGAAAATAGATTTAAGTTCAGTAACTGAAAATAGATTATACTCTAGTTATTTGCAAATAAAAGTCAGTGTTTTAAGGGATGGTTTGTGGAACTGTGTCAGTTGGATAGGCTTATTCTAGAACAACAGTGGTTATTGATCACATTATATGTCTATTGAAGGTTGGCAGGGGTACTCTGCTCATCACTCAGAGATTAGTCATTCAGGGATCCAGGTTGATGGAAATCCTACCATCCTCAAAGTTGCTGGTTGCTGTGCCAGAAGTAAAAGAGAATATAAGAAGGTCTTTCATGGGTAATTGTATGTTATATATGCTCTGCGTAGAAGTGACTCATATCACTTCCACCTACAACTCACTGTTCAGTTTCCTAGTCTTCTCTTACTCCCCACTCTAAGAAATGTGATCTTTCCAAGTGTCCAGAAAGGGAATTTGGGAAACAGGACCAATGATGACAGCGGGAAGTCAACTTGTATTGACTTTGCTTTGTATTTTAAGACTTGTTTTTGCATTTACACTTAATGATTTTATTATTTCCTTAAAAAATCTTTTTGTTTTTTAAAATCTTAAAATTATAATACAAGATCATTGTAAAAGAAGGTTTTTTGTTGTTGTTGTTTTTTATCCCCCCCAAAATTTGTATTGGAACCAAAAAAATTTGTGTTGGAAAAAAGAAGGATTTTAAATGATAATGACAGTGAAGTGTAGAAATAATAATGAAATATAGAAAATAAAAAGACCCATTCTCTCTCATCCTATTCCCTAGATGTAACTACTGTTAATAATTTGGTGCATGCCGGGCGCGGTGGCTCACGCCTGTAATCCTAGCACTCTGGGAGGCCGAGGTGGGTGGATCGTTTGAGCTCAGGAGTTCGAGACCAGCCTGAGCAAGAGCGAGACCCCACCTCTACTAAAAATAGAAAGAAATTATATGGACAGCTAAAAATATATATAGAAAAAATTAGCCGGGCATGGTGGCACATGCCTGTAGTCCCAGCTACTCGGGAGGCTGAGACAGGAGGATCGCTTGAGCTCAGGAGTTTGAGGTTGCTGTGAGCTAGGCTGACGCCACGGCACTCACTCTAGCCTGGGCAACAGAGTGAGACTCTGTCTCAAAAAAAAAAAAAAATAATAATAATTTGGTGCATAATCTTTCATACTTTTTTGTATGCATTATAAATAAACATCTGTGTATTATTGGAGTTTGCTTTTAAACAAGGTAGAATAATATTATGTATATTGTACATGAAGTTTTATGATTATTCATGTAGGACAGTTCTAGAAATAAGATCATATGGTCAAAATTTGTACATTTAAAATTTTGTTATGAATTGCCAAATTTTCTCCAAAATAGGTTGTACCAGTTTTCATTTCCACTGGTAGTGTATGAGAATTTCTATTTTCTTATACCTTTTCCAAATACTGTATAATATTAGTCTTTTCCATTTTTGCCAAAGCAAAATAATTGTATTTTGTTTCAGTTTGCAGTGTTTTAATAATTAGTGGAATAGAGCTTCTTTTCATATGCTTATTGGCCAGTTATATTTCTCCGAATTGCCTGTTCATATATCAGATTAATTTTTCTACTGATTTGTTTTTTTCTTATTGATTTGAAGATGTTATTTATATATGCTATAAATGATATGCAATTAGAACTTTTTATTTTTTCCTTTATGTCATCTAGTTTTGTGTTATCTTAGAAAAGCCTGTACCATATCCATAATTATCAAAAATTCTATGTTTTAGTAAGTAGTTCCATAGTTTTATTTATGTTTAAATAATTTAATCTATCTGGAATTATTGTTAGTGTTACGCATATACTAACTCATACTAATAATATGAAATAGATACTATGATTATTTCCATTTATAGATGAGGAATTCAAGACAGAGAAGTTAAGAAACTTACTCAAGGCAACATAGCTAATAAATGACAGTCAGAAAATAGACAAAGACAGTCTATACTCTTAACTGTGGGACTTGACTGCCTCTCATATAGTCAGTTGCCTTTTCATCACTGAATTCCAAATAGAGAAAGTGTCTCATTTGAGTTGAAAGCATCATTGAGGGACAGTTAATTTGGAATTTGTAAAATATACTTCTGCTGACATGTCATAATGTATTTTATGCTTGTCATGGTAAGTAGGTGACTCATGTCAATTGCTTAAAATGCCTGAGCATTGGAACCCAGATGTTTTGGCTCTCATTTAGAGCCTTACTTACTTTAATTTAAAAATTTCTAAGAACCTTGGTTGTTTGGGTTTCTAGCTTTAAAAGTTGAGGGAGCATCAAATAGGTAAATAGATGGCTAATATCAATGGCTTAAAATGTCTGAGCATGCACATTCATTCAATGTGTTCAGAAAAACTTTAAGTTAGATCCTATTCTCTGCAGTTGGTGTATGGGAATACATAGCACAAACTGGGATGCTTTTGTTATCCTACTAGTCCATTTCAGTGGTCGTATTTCACAGGATGGTAGTACAGGTAAGGTAAGAAAAATGGTAGCAAATGCTAAGGAGACAGAGTTGGGGGAAGTCCTGGAGAGAAGGGAGAAAAAGTATTTTAGTTAATTGTCTCTCATATTGTCTATCAATCTTTTTTTTTCCTTTGGAGACAGAGTCTTGCTCTGTTGCCTAGGCTAGAGTGCCTAGAGTGTCATGGTGTCGGCCTAGCTCACAGCAACCTCAAACTCCTGATCTCAAGCAATCCTCCCGCCTTGGCCTCTCAGAGTGCTAGGATTACAGGTGGGAGCCACTGCGCCCGGCCTGTCTATCAGTCTTTACTCAAACTGTCTTAACTTGGTCTCACCTTGTTGATCTGTACTGGGGTAGGCTTCAAAGAAGCATAGGATTCTTTGTAACCTCTTGTAGGTTTGTGAATTCAGACATTTTAAAATACTAGTTTTGATATTGGAAAGTCTTGGGGCTGTTACTTAAAGCAAAGAATTATATTTGGAAAGAGAATTCTGAACAATGACATAAATGTAGTTTAGAAGGTGGCATCTAGTTAAGGTGTTGAGAGAGATTCCTATGAGATTCTGCTGAGTCATGTCCTCAGTAATTATCTTGAGAATTGTGATAGAGGAGCAGTGAATTTCTGTAGCTAATGAATATTTCATTATTTTTTAAAGGAACCTGTTGTTTAAAAGACTTGCCAAAAATATTTGACATTTATAAAGAAATACTTGTATACAGAGAACTATGTTAGGTGCTACTGAGAATAACAAAGTGATTAGCTACTGTTTATCATAACTTCCCCCTTTATGAGTGCCTGCTATGTGTCAAGTGCAATGCAGTGTTTTTATATACATTTTTATCTAATACCCAGAAAGCTAAAAGGTAGGTATTTTTCCTATTTTAGAATTAGAGAAACAGACTAACAGAGAATAAGTACTTTGTTTAGTGGTATCCAATAAGTACTTATTGAATCATTGAATACCTCTTTGTGACAGGTGTTATGCTAAATGTTTCACTTTATTTCATCTGATTCTTATATCAGCTTTGCTGAAATGAATTTTTTTTCATAAATAAGGATAGTGAGGCACAAAGAGGTTTAAATAATCACCCAAAATCTAGAAAGTGGCAGAACTGTATTCCAAGGCAGGATTTTTATGATTTCTAAAAGTCTCTACTTTTAACCATTATTTCCTCTCAAGACTTTTTCATGTTGTAAGACAGAACTGATCACATTGAGGTGCCCTTTAACTTTGAAATTCTATGAATTGTTCTCTCTGTAAATTAAGCAAGTTAGGATAAATTGATTAATATCTTCATACCAATTGTGTAGTAGGAATATTTGATTCAGAAGCAGGAAGACTACTATTGCTTGATCAGTTCTGTTTCCAATTTAGCATGTATTCATTGAATATCTACCATGTACAACTGTGATGGGGTTCAGAAGTATGAATCATGGTCTCAGATAGAAACATGATGGTGTATGCTCAACTATTAAATTGTAGGTTAAAAAATCCAAATTTGGAGTAATATATACAGAATGCATATAGACAGTCACAAAAAAGATAGTAATAATTTGGGCAATGGATTAATCACTGTGGCTGGACAGTAGGGAGAAAGGCTTATAATTGCCTTGAGGCTAGTCTAGGGAAATTGGCCTGGTTGTAGAGGTGTTCCTAGAAGAGCACAAAGGTGGCTAAGGCACGGTGACCAAATGTGTGGTAAACAGGTGTGAGATAACTCTGAGCGGGGAAAGAAGCTAAGAGGCCCAGTCAAGTGGGCTAGGCTGCACAAGAAAAGGGAAGGGGAAAATGCAGTAACTTGAACAATCCTCTGTCATCCCCATGGCCACTGAGTTTTAGGTCTGAGTGACAGTTATTCTACTGAGATAGTGGATGAGCGAGGGGTGGTGATGAATGTTGAGGTTATTTGGTATGTATATAGTTTACCTTATTAGATATTGATTCAGCTGCCGCACTAAGCTGTGAAGACTTCAGATCTGGCTAATGGGATGTCATCCTATGTGGAGAAAGTGTTATAAGAGGCATACAGATGGTTAAGGAGACAGCAGTTAAAATTAGCAGTACAGAAGAACACAGATGTGCATGTAAGAGCTCACTGATACTCTTTAGGGTTGTATTTACCAGCTGCATTCCTCTTACTACTTTTATCCTTGATAGTTGAGGTTTGGGGGACATCTAGCCATATCCACTTTGTTTCACCACAAAAAAGTCAAGTTAAGAGGAAACACATGAAATGAAAAGCAAAAAAATAAAAGAAGGCAGAGAATATCATAAAGAGATGTAAGGGGCTGAGCATGGTGGCTCATGTCTGTAACTCCAGTGCTTTGAGAGGCAAAGGTGGGTGGATCGCTTGGGGCCAGGAGTTCGAGACCAGCCTGGGCAACATAGTAAGACAACGTCTCTACAAAAAAACTTAAAAATTAGCTGGGTGTAGGGGGCATACCTGTAGTCCTGGCTACTCAAGACCCTGAGGAGAGAAGGTGGCTTGAGCCTAGGAGTTCAAGGCTGCAGTGAGCTATAGTCACACCACTGCACTCTAGCTTGAACAACAGAGTGATACCCTATCTCTTAAAAAAAAAGATGTAGGAAAAGAAGCCCCATTTTAATTATTAGGTAATATATAATATATTAAGCGGTTCTTAAGAGGTATTGTATACATGATTTTTTTTTGGATTTTATAGATGCAGCAGTAATATATATCCTTGATATGAGTGTCTTACAGTTTTCTTTTTTTGAGACAGAGTGTCACTTTGTTGCCCTGGCCAGAGTGAGTGCCGTGGCGTCAGCCTAGCTCACAGCAACCTCAAACTCCTGGGCTTAAGCGATCCTACTGCCTCAGCCTCCCGAGTAGCTGGGACTACAGGCATGTGCCACCATGCCCAGCTAATTTTTTCTATATATATTTTTTAGTTGGCCAGATAATTTCTTTCTATTTTTAGTAGAGACGGGGTCTCGCTCTTCCTCAGGCTGGTCTCGAACTCCTGACCTTGAGTGATCCACCCGCCTTGGCCTCCCAGAGTGCTAGGATTACAGGCGTGAGCCACCGCGCCCGGCCTACAGTTTTCTTGAGCAAAAAACTTTTTGCTGATACCTTGGACAGGTATGGTGGCTCACATACCTAGCACTCTGGGAGGCTGAGGCAGGAGGATTGCTTGAGCTCAGGAGTTCGAAACCAGCATAAGCAAGAGCAAGACCCTGGCTCTACTAAAAATAGAAAAATTAACTGGATGTTATGGCATGTACCTGTAGTCCCAGCTATTCAGGAGGCTGAGGTAGGAGGATTGCTTGAGCCCAGGAGTTTGAGGTTGCAGTGAGCTATGATGACACCACTGCGCTCTATCAGGGTGACAAAGTGAGGCTCTGTCACACACACACACACAAATTCTAACTTTTCATCTTTACTATGGACTACAAGGCCCCATATGATTTGGTTCCTGCCTGTCTAAGTCCTAATTGTTCCTTTATATATTTACTTGTCACGCTCTGCTAATTTTTCTTTTCTTTTCTTTTTTTTTTTTTTTTGAGACAGAGTCTTGCTTTGTTGCCCGGGCTAGAGTGAGTGCCGTGGCGTCAGCCTAGCTCACTGCCTAGCTCACTGATCTCGAATTCCTGAGCTCAAGCAATCCTCCCACCTCAGCCTCCCAGAATGCTAGGATTATAGGCATGAGCCACCATACCTGGCTGAAAGTTTGAATTTTATTCAGAGAAAATAGGAAATGTTTTTGGAGGATTTTAAGTAGGGTAATTTCGTAATCTAATTTTCATTTTTCAAAGATCACTTCCAATTTGTAGGTAAAGAAGGATTAGAGAGGAACCCTAGGAGTACCAAGAAGATACATAGTTAAGCAGTTACGATAGGCAAGGTCAACAAGGGTAGTAGCAGGTTGGACTTTTTCCCCTTGGTACTGTCAAGAAGCATTTTGGTCTCATTGCACACCTATTTCTGTGATAGGTTTTTTAAATAGCAAAGACTCTTTGTTGGATTAAGAATGTATAATTAAATTAGTTTTAAAAACCTTATTTCTCTCAGATGTTTGTATTTGTAGGTCTGTGTTATTCAGAGTTTTCAGTATGTATGTACTACAGATACATGTTAGTCTTACCTATATTTTTTTATTTATTGGAAAAATGTAAACATGGAAAGTATTTTGCCTCAAGTAATAATACAAAGTATAGGGGTAGAGTCCATATTCCTGACTCCCTTTATTATGGAGAGAATACAGACTACAGAATAATTCATACTGGTGTAGCTCTTTGTAGAAGAAGACTTTCCTGTTTGTCCTGTTCTTAAAAGGATATTATTGCAGTGTTTGAAGACTAGGGCCATGTCTCATTTGTATTCTCATTTAAAGAACATGTAATCTTTTTTTTTTTCAATGTGGACACATATTCTGTGTATCACTTCCAGTTTTTGTTTGTTTGTTTTTTTGAGACAGGGTCTCACTCTGTTGGCTGGGCTAGAGTGCAGTGGCGTCAGCATATCTCACTGCAACCTCAAACTCCTGGGCTCAAGCTATCCTCCTGCCTCAGCCTCCCAAATAGCTGAGACTATAGCCCTGCGCCACTATGCCTGGCTAATTTTTTCTATTTTTTGTAGAGATGGGATCTTGCTCTTGTTCAGGCTGGTCTTGAATTCCTGGCCTCAAGTGATCCTCCTGCCTTGGCCTCCCAGAGTGCTAGGATTACAGGCGTGAGCCACTGTGCCTGGCTCATTTTGAGATTTATGTTATTTTTGTTGATAGTCTTCTGCCCACTGGCCTCCACCCACACCCCCCGCGGCCCTCCCCCCACCTCCCAGTATCACAAGGAAATACTCATATGTGTATCCTTTATAGTTCTTTGTCAGTTTAAGTTGTTCTCATCTTTAGTTACTTTCAAATGGTATTGAAGTTATTTGGAGCTGCTAGAATAAAGTTATGACTTCATACCAGGCTCTAGGATAAAGTTATGACTGTAGAATTTCTAATGTCTCATCAAAACAAATTTTTCTAACTAGACTTTAAATTATGAGTAGTAACAGTTTAATCAGTGAAGATCTCTAATCGCAGAGTGAAAGCTCCATAAGACAATGGAATAATTGGGGGCAGAATTAGGATGGAATTTAAATGAAATAAAGATTTCATAGCTAACTGCGGGAAGAGCCAACATAGCTGTGCAGAATCTGTTCTTCCTAATCTGATAGCAGCAGCAGTTTACACATAGTTTCCTATCTTAATTTGTTAAGATTTCTAAACATTCATGAGAGCTGTAGCATTTAAAAACTAGTAAATGTACAGACTGAATTTAAAGAAAGGCTTTTTATTTTGTTTTGGTTTTTTTTTTTTGAGATAGTATATGTGCTCTATTGCCTGGGCTGGAGTGCAGTGGCATCATCACAGCTCACTCCTGGGGTCAAGTGATCCTCTTGCCTCAACCTTCCTGGTAGCTGGGACTACAGGTGCATGCCACCATGCCCAGCTAATTTTTCTATATTTTGTAGAGATGGGGTCTTTCTCTTGCTCAGGCTGGTCTTGAATTCCTGGCCTCAAGTTATCCTCCCCCTTCGGCCTCCCAGAGTGCTAGGATTATAGGCGTGCTGGCCTAAAGAAAGTTTTGTTTGTTTGTTTACCATTTTTCTTTTTTATCCTTTCAGAAGAAGCTTCTTTAGCCTGCAATATCCCTATATATTAAAATTCTTTTTTTAATCATTTTCACTACAGGAGATTTTCATATTCTTTTTAAATTGTATTATCCTGAATTGAGGAGATCACTTCTGAATTAGTATATTTTTTGGGGGGAAAGCAGCATTATTTTTCATTTCTCAGACCTTTAATTTTGAAAAACAAGTGCTATTTCCATATTAAAGATTATAGACTCAGAGAAAAACAGTTGGCTGGGTGTGGTGGGTCACACCTGTAATCCCAACACTTTGGGAGGACCACTTGAGACCAGGAATTTGAGACCAGCCTGGGCAACATAGCGAGACCCTGTCTCTACAAAAAAATTAGCCAGGTGTGATGGCATGTGTCTTGTAGTCCTAGCTACTTGGGGGCCTGAGGCAGGAGGATTGCTTGAGGCCAGGATTTGAAGCTTGTGGTGAACTATGGTCTCGCCACTGCACTCCAGCCTAGGCAACAGAGCAAGACTTTATCTCCAAAAAAAAAAGCAAAGCAAAGCAAACGGGTCCAAAGAAATTGGAGATTAGCTTTTTAAGAACCAAATTTTATTCATATTTGACTTCTTATGGTAAGTGTTTAAACCCTAAGTACCTAGAATGATAAATTTTCACAAAGTGATTTTCACAGAGTGCAAACAATCATGTAACACCCAGTACATTAATAGGACCCCAGAAACCCTATTGTGTCTTTTTTTTTTGGGCCAATATCCTGGCTTCTAATATCATAGAATAGTGTTGAAAATAGACTGGATGTTAATTCTGAAGTTGGTATTTATCATACTGGACTGTACTGATTGAAGTATCATAGTGTAGGCTGGGCACAGTAGCTCATACCTGTAATTCTAGCACTCTGGGAAGCTGAGGCAGGAGGATCACTGGAGGTCAGGAGTTGGAGACCAGCATGAGCCAGAGTGAGACCCCGTCTCTACTACAAAATAGAAAGAAATTAACCGGACAACTAAAAATATATAGAAAACATTAGCCAGGCATGCATGGTGGCGCATGCCTGTAGTCCCAGCTACTCAGGAGGCTGAGGCAGTGGGATTGCTTGAGCCCAGGAGTTGGAGGTTGCTGTGAGCTAGGCTGATGCCACGGCACTCTAGCCCGGGCGACAGGGCGAGACTCTGTCTCAAAAAAAAAAAAAAAATGATGAAATATCATAGTGTAGATTTTTCTATTAGTCTAACAATTAAAATTCTATGAGTATTTGCCTTAATAGGGAGAAGGAATTACTTAACTAATTTAGGGTAATACTGACTAGCTATCCAACATTTCTTTTCCCGGTAACTCTCTTTTCTTTATTTTTTTATTAGTACTGCAATTACTAGAGTTATCATTGTGCCTACTTAAAGGTTAAACATATCATTTATCTTTCAGGGATAAGGGACATAATGCAGTTGTTCAGAAGTTTTGCTGAAAGAAAATTAAGTGAGCAAAATTGATTATTTTGATGTTTTTGAAGTATGAAGCAAAATCTGAAGATTTGTATATAATGTCAGATAGAACTAACTAAATAGAAGGAAAAAAGCCTGTTTCTTAAATTTCCTATACCTTCAATGTTCCTAAAGATCCATGCTTGTGGGAACTTCAGAGGGAAAGGAAAGAGAAGAGTTAAGTGTGAAGAAGATACACCAAGTAGACAGTTGTTACTTTAACAATAGCAGCATTTTCAGATTTTCTACCAGGTGTACAGTCTGTCAGTTTTGCCATTGGGTGAAGTATGTATTTTCTGTTTAAAAATTCCTACTTTAATCAGATGACCTTTCCCTAATTCTCAGTTTTAAAAAGACCTCAAACTCTAATGTGCAGTGATTATTTTCAGACTCAAAATGATATCACCAGGCCGGGCACGGTGGCTCACGCCTGTAATCCTAGCACTGTGGAAGGCTGAGGCGGGTGGATCGTTAGAGCTCAGGAGTTTGAGACCAGCCTAACCAAGAGCGAGACCCCCTTTCTACTAAAAATAGAAAGAAATTAGCTGGACAACTAAAAATATATAGAAAAAAATTAGCCGGGCATGGTGGTGCACACCTGTAGTCCCAGCTACTTGGGAGGCTGAAGCAGAAGGATTGCTTGAGCCCAGGAGTTTGAGGTTGCTGTGAGCTAGGCTGATGCCATGGCACTCTAGCCTAGGCAACAAAGTGAACTCTGTCTCAAAAAAAAAATGGCAAAATGATATCATGGTTTATGTAGCTTAATAAGTTATTCCATACTTAAACTGCTCGCCAAACAACCTTTGCATTTTAGTCAAGCAGGGTTCATTGACATGTGGTTGCTAGAAAAGCTTCACAAAGTTATTGACAGTTCTCTGGAGAAATGTATTTAATATATTTTATGTGCAAGTTTGTTTATAATATGTTTTCAAGAGCTTGAAATAGGTTTTAGAGAACTGAAATGCTTATCATGTTGAGATTTTCTGTAAATTACCATTTTTATCTGTCAGCAAGAGATCTAGAATTATTACCATATCTGTATCAGACCATCTATCTGCATAATATGCATAATATCTTTGAAGAGTGATAGGCACATCAGATAGTTGATAGGTAAGTTTGACTTTTGACTTGACTTCACGATTTGAAGATAATCATACACCATGTTCACTGTATGCTCAGTATACAAATGTAGATAGCTGCAAAGACCAACATAAGATGCCAGATTCTTTCCAACTTCTAGGCAAAAAGGTTTTCAGCTATGATCATTTGCCATATCCTTGTATCTTAGTTTGTTTGGGCTGCTATAACTGAATACCATAGACTAGGTGACTCATAAATAAGAGAACTTTATTTTTCATAGTCCTGGAGGCTAGAAAGTACAAGGTCAAGGCACCTACAGATTCAGTGTTCGGTGAGACTCTGCTTCCTGATTGATAGATGGCCGTCTTCTCACTGGCAGAATGGGCAAATGAGTTCTCTAGTATCTTTTTTATAGGGACACTAATCCCATTCATGAGGGCTCCATCTTTATGACCTAATCATCTCCCGAAAGGCCTCATTTCCTAATACCAGCACATTGGGGGTGAGGATTTTTAATTGAGATGGGATCTCACTATGTTGCCTGAACTCCTGGGCTCAAGTGATTCTCATGCTTCAGCCTCCAGAGTAGCTGGGACTAGAGATGTGTGCCAGTGCACCTGGCTCAGGGGTGAAGATTTCAACATGTGACATTTGGTGGGACGTAAACATTCAGTCTGTAGCACCTGGCTGTTTTGAAATTTTTTTTATGACACTGTTTTTTCAATCCAGGAAAAACACTACATTTAGTTATGTCCCTTTATTTTCCTTTAATCTGTGATAGTTCCTCAGTCTTTCTTTGTCTTTCATGACCTTGACATTTTTGAAGAGTATAGATTAGATACTTTGTCGAATGTCCCTCAATTTGGGTTTATCTGATGTTTCCTCTTGATTAGACGTAATGCATTTTTAGCAGGAACACCACAGAAGTGATATTGGGTTCTCAGTGCATCATATCAGGGAGAACCGATGTCAGTTTGCTCCATTACTGGTATTGTTAACTTTGAGCACTTAAGGTGATGTCTGCTAGGTAAAATTACTGTTTTTCCCTTGTAATTAAAAAGCAACTTGTGGGCCGGGTGTGATGGCTCACGCTTGTAATCCTAGCACTCTGGGAGGCCAAGGTGGGTGGATCGTTTGAGCTCAGGAGTTCGAGACCAGCCTGAGCAAGAGCGAGACCCTGTCTCTACTAAAAATAGAAAGAAATTATATTGACAACTAAAAATATATATAGAAAAAAGTAGCCGGGCATGGTGGCACATGTCTGTAGTCTCAGCTACTTGGGAGACAGAGGCAGGAGGATCGCTTGAGCTCAGGTGTTTGAGGTTGCTGTGAGCTAGGCTGACGCCATGGCACTCTAGCCTAGACAACAGAGTTAGACTCTGTTTCAAAAAATAAAAAATAAAAATAAAAGCAAGTTGTGAAAAGATATTTGAGACTATGTGAATATCTTGTTTCTCGTCAGACTAGTTTCGACATCCATTGATTACCAACTGATGCTTTTTCTAAATGTAGTATTTCTTCTTACTTATTGTCAGTCTACTATAAGGAAAAACTTTCATTTATTTAATTATTTATCAGTATAGACTGATCCGTTTTTATTTTATAGAGTGGGTTTAGTTACGCTTCTTTTAAGTATGGGAGGAGACTTGCTTTTTAGGTTATTGTTAAATGTGTGTGATATTCACTTAACTCTGTTAAGCCCCCAGTTCCCAAGGTGTTATTAAATCAATTACATATATGAAAATGTTAGGCTGAGCACAGTGGCATGGTTCTGCAGTTCCATCCACTCATGAGGCTGAGGTGGGAGGATTGCTTGAGGCCAGGTATTTGAGGCTGCAGTGTGTTATGATCATAACTGTGAATAGCCACTGCACTTCAGCCTGGGCAACATAGCAAAACCCTGTTACTTTTCTTTTAGTGTTCACTCTGTTACTGCTGATCCTTCTGCTATTCCGTTTGTATAGTGCCTTTCTACTCTCTGTCCACTTAGGCAGGTTCAAAGGATACTTTAATGCAGCTCTAAAAATATAGAACATCTTGCCTTTCCTCAACTGCCCAGTGGATTTAGCTAATGTTTAATATAATTTTCTTTGACTGCAGAGTTAAATTCAAATTTAATGATACCACAATAGATTTTAACTATGCCTTGACTGAAAAGTAACTTCTTTTTAAAGTCCTGATAAAGGAAGTGGTCTTAGATTTTAATAGAAGATGAAAATAATGGCATACATTGCTGTCTTTTCATAGTTAATGAACATAATGCTTTTACTCAATCTAATGAGAATTAAAAAATTTATATTTTTATTCCTACATGGTGATTTTTATAACAAATGATATTATGCTCAAGTCTCAAAGTAAATGAGCTAAAGTACATAGTTTAAAATCTTTAACTTTAGCACTAGAAAGTCACCTAATTTTTAATTTAGCTAATTGTGAAATTTATTTTTGATTGGTTTTTGTGTTCTTTTATTCATGTAAATCGATTTAAACCTTATTTAATTAATTCTACTTCTAGTAATCTATTTTAATACTGAATTTTGAACTTCCCTAAATTATGTTTGATTTAAATAAAATAGTCTTAAACTGGTAACTTAAAAAAATACAATTGGTTCAAAATAATACACGCACATGACAAAAAAACTCAAATTGTGAAAGGGTATACAATGAAATGAATATTTTATAACATTCTTATTATCTATGCCAAGCAAAGGTTGGCAGCTTTCTTTCAGTTGGATGTCACTCAACCTATCAAGTATGCAAATGCCTTTTGTTTACATGCCACCCAACTCAGCAGTAGTGAGTGAAGGGGAACTGATGAAGATTGCCAACAGTACCTCACATCTCATCTCCCCCTTTATGTACTAATAAAGTTGTATGGCATGTGGTGGCAATACCTGAAAGGAACATGGTTCTAAGAGTGAATTCAAGTCTTTTATCAGTTATAGATGTTTTTTACTCCAGTGGGTGCAAATTTTTCTGGTAGCAGATACAAACAATTACAGTGTACTAAGAACTTTGCTGTAGCATTTCAAGGGAAAGGTATTTCTGAAATGAGAATAGTTACAAATGGTTTGTTTTGTTAATGAATTTTGAAGGTAACGTTCAGTAAGGCCACATTTACCAAGTTTTGCATGCCAACTGAAATGGCTTCATCTTCTACATAGGTTGCTAATTCTTAATATATATTGTATATATTTAGTCAGACTTTTCTTTGGTACAAGTTAAGATGGTAAATCTTCATTATATAACATTTTAAGTTGATATAAATGAGCAATAATTTTAGGCTTTTATTTTTAAAACAAAAATGTGAACCAAAATATTAATCTTTGATAAATACAGTAGACAAACATTTGTTGAGAAAGTTTCAGATTAAGGAATCATGCAGCATCAGCCAGAGTCTCAATTTAGTAGTTCACCTAGCTTCTTAACAAATATGTATAATTTAATTTTTGTTGTTCAATAATTTCAAGTTTATCTACATTTTCCTTTTGGGATTGTTCTGTGATTATGATGCAGTAAAATGTTGGAAATCACAATGGTTGCTTAAAATGAACATGTAGCAAAAAAGGGTTCAAAAGTGCTTTTTGTAAAGAGCTCTATTGTGAGTACAACTTTGCTTGTGGATCTTTTCTCTTTTAGGGGAAAGCTGTAATGCCTAAAAGTTGCCAGGACTTCATTAAGCTAATGCTGGATTATAGCCAGACACTCAGTTGAGACCACAGACTTCTCTGAAACTCAAGAGAAGCAGTTGGGCAAGGGAGTATAAAGTGGGGATGGGAGGTGGAATAGGCTTTTTTTACACAGTATCTTTATGAATTTATTGTGTCAGATGGGTTTAGCAGATTTTAGCATTAGTTTAAACCTTTAATGCTCTATAACTTTTTCTGTAGTAGCATTCCTACCATTAGTCTTTCCATTTTTTCCAGTTAATAAGAAACAATACCAATAGCAAGACTTGCATTTTTTTCTTGTATAATTTTGAAGAAAGTTATTTTTCTTTTGAACAAGGAAAAATAATACTTACTTTTTCATTTAAAGTAGAAATCTGGGCTAGGCGTAGTGGCTTATATCTATAATGCTTGCACTTTGGAATGCCGAGGTGTGAGGATCGCTTGAGGCCAGGAGTTCGAGACCAGCCTGGGCAACATAGCGAGACTCCTGTCTCGACAAAAAAATTTAAAAATTAGCCCTGCATGGTTGTGCTATCCTGTAGTCCTAACTATTCAGGAGGCTGAGGCAAGCAAGGATCGCTTGAGCCTCAGGAGTTTAAGGCTGCAGTGAGCTATGATCGCACCACTTTATTCCAGCTTGGCGACAGGGAGAGATCCTTTCTCTAAAAAAAGAAATCTGCTTAAAAATGATACCTCTAGAAAGCTAATGTTTGACTCCTTTCAGGAAAGCAAGATTATTCTGCATTGGAGATAAAAAGCAAAAAGAAAGCAAGATTATAACAGGGTAATCTTATTTGTTCAGATTCTTTATATTTTTATTTTTTAAAAAGTTTTAAGGCCGGGCGCGGTGGCTCACGCCTGTAATCCTAGCACTCTGGGAGGCCGAGGTGGGCGGATCACTGGAGCTCAGGAGTTCGAGACCAGCCTGAGCAAGAGCGAGACCCCATCTCTACTAAAAAAAATAGAAAGAAATTATATGGACAGCTAAAAATATATATATAGAAAAAATTAGCCGGGCATGGTGGTGCATGCCTGTAGTCCCAACTACTCGGGAGGCTGAGACAGGAGGATCCCTTGAGCTCAGGAGTTTGAGGTTGCTGTGAGCTAGGCTGACGCCACGGCACTCACTCTAGCCTGGGCAACAGAGTGAGACTCTGTCTCAAAAAAAAAAAAAAAAAAAGTTTTAAGCCTGCTTATTTGACTTATTTTATATTTATGTGGATGTATACTTAAGAGTGAGATATTAAGGGCTTTTAGTTTCTATGGTTTATATTCTGTGGTACTTGAATTTCATTTTGCCAAATTTGTAAGTCTTATAATTGTGACTAGAAATATAATTTTAAAACGAAATAAAATGACTTATTGTCATTTCAGAGCTAAAATTTTGTCTTTTACCAGATATCTGGATTTATAGGTGAGTGTCCAGTAGTCATGACCATTGTTTATTTAATAAATGAATAGATAATGAACATCAGATATTGGTGATATAGTGATAAACTAGATAAATATATTTCCTTTTGGAGTTTATGGCTTATAGAATCAGGGATTTTAATTATTTTTTTTAAAAAAGCTTGTGCATGTAAGTCTATTTTACTTAAATACATGTGTCAGAAAACACTTAAACTATTTGTTTTTTAACATCTTTATAAGTAGATATGAATAATTAGACACTGAAAAAAATGGTGTTTTCATATACACAGTAAGTTTACCTCAAAAATGTTTCTTCAGTGGACCAGTGTATTCGTATGTGTGTGTATAAGTATGTGGATGAGTACTTGAACAAGGGAGAAAAATTTCGTACAGGTAATGATTTCTGCACTATTAGTACTGAGTAATACGTTAATTCAGTGGCCTTTGTGAATCCGTGGGGGAAAGGGGCTCTTCCTTGAAGACCCTTTCAAGGAATCTGAGAGGTCAAACATATTTTCATGATAGTTCTACGATGTTGTTTGCTTTTTTCACTCTGTTGATATTTGTACTAATGATGTGAAAGCAACAGTGGATAAAACTGCTGGCTCCTTAGCACAAGTCAAGGAAGTGGCACCAAACTATGAGTTTTCATTGTATTCTTCGCTGCTAAGAACTTGCAGTTAAAAAAAAAAAAGAGCCAATTTCACTTAAGAATATCCTTAATTGAAGCAACAACAAATATTGATTTTATTAAATATAGTCCTTTAGTTATTGTGTGGGAAAATGGGAAATACAAGTGTTTCTGCTGCATACCAAAGTATGATGGTTGTCTTGAGCAAAAGCACTTGTGTGATTGAATTGAAAGCAAGATAAGCTGCCTTTTTTTAAAGGAGCATCATTTTTATTTTAAAGAACCAACAAACTGTGGTTATTGGAAGACATTTTCTTGAAAGTGAGTGATTTTGTCATTTCAAGAAAATGAGCCAGCCTGAGCAAGAGCCAGATCCCATCTCTACTAAAAAAAAATAGAAAGAAATTAGCTGGACAACTAAAAATATATAGAAAAAATTAGCCGGGCATGGTGGCGCATGCCTGTAGTCCCAGCTACTCGGGAGGCAGAGGCAGGAGGATCGCTTGAGCGCAGATGTTTGAGGTTGCTGTGAGCTAGGCTGACGCCATGGCACTCTAGGCTCGGCAACAGAGTGAGACTCTGTCTCAAAAAACAAAAAAAAAAAGAAAAGAAAATCAGTTGACAGTATTTCTTGCCAGCGATAAAAATCTGAGCTTTCAAGTGAAAAATTAGAATTTTGGAAAACTTGTATACCTTATCAGGAAGTTGATATTTTAAAGACTTTTCTGATGAGATCAGTAGTGATATTAACAAATGTGATTTTATAAAATAATGTATAATGAAATGTGCCAGCATTTGGAATATGTGTAACTCAGTGAACCAATATTTTCCTTTTTTTTTTTTTTTTTTTTGAGACAGAGTCTCACTCTGTTGCCCAGACTAGAGTACCGTGGCATCAGCCTAGCTCACAGCAACCTCAAACTCCTGGGCTCAAGCGATCTTTCTGCCTCAGCCTCCCTAGTAGCTGGGACTACAGGCATGCGCCACCATGCCCGGCTAATTTTTTCTATATATGTTTAGTTGTCCATATGATTTCTTCTTATATTTAGTAGAGACGGGGTCTCGCTCTTGCTCAGGCTGGTCTCGAACTCCTGACCTCGAGCAATCCTCCTGCCTTGGCCTCCCAGAGTGCTAGGACTACAGGTGTGAGCCACCGCGCCTGGCCTTCCAAATAATTAATGTGCTATGTTATGAAATTCTGCATGGGTAAAAGATCTTTTCAAAGGGCATTGGATTTTATAGCAGTATGAAAAGTTCATCAATATGTTTTCTGATTCCCCTTTGCAACTAATTTTTGATTACTTACCACTTGTCAAGTTTTGGTGTAGTATTAAGCAAAAATATCCATAAATATCTGAAAGACTATTAAAATACTCCTTTTTACAGCTACATATCTATATGAGGCTGGATTTTCTTCATATATTTCAACCATAATAGCATATCACAACAGATTGAATATAGAAACAGAAATGAGAATCTGGCTGTTTTCTATTAAGCCAAATATTAAAGAGATTTTCTTTCTTTCTTTCTTTCTTTCTTTTTTTTTTTAAAGACAGAGACTTGCACTGTCACCCAGGCTAGAGTGTCATGGCATCAGCCTAGCTCACAGAAACCTCACACTCCTGGGCTCAAGCAATCCTCCTGTCTCAGCCTCCTGAGTAGCTGTGAGTGCAGGCACGCACCACGATGCCTGGCTAATTTTTCCATTTTTAGTAGAGGTGGGGGTTTCTCTCTTGTTCATGCTGGTCTTGAACTCCTGAGCTCAAGCAATCCTCCCCGCTCAGCCTCCTGAATTGCTGGGACTATAGGCACGTGCCACCATGCCTGGCTAAATTTTTCTTTTGCTATTTGGTAGAGACAGTGTCTCACTATGTTGCCCAGGCTGATCTCACACTCCTGGCCTCAAGTGATCCTCCTGCCTTGGCCTCTGAGAGTGCCAGGATTGCAGGCTTGTATCAAACTTGGCCTCAGTTGTTTTTATTTTACTTCATGATATGGACATAGTCTACCAACATTTTACCTTCTACTTACTGAGTAAGGAAGGACTGAGAGGAAAAGGAATTGTGGGTTGCCCTATCTTTACCCTTCTTTCTATGTCATCATATTCAGCATAAACGGTTGACTAATACAGGCAAGAAATACGAATAAGAAAGGATATGATAGGGTTCCTTGATTTATGTTTATGGTCTCTTGAGACTGTGAGCAACCCATTCCAAGGAGATTTAATATAATTTCTTTATAGTGTATAACAGGGGAAAACTGTTATTTTTCAGAGGACCCTTGCTAGGCTTTTTGTAGATCCTTATTAGAAGGACCTCTGGTTCTAACCTGGGTTTAAGGAAATTGATTATGCTGGTAACCATTGGCACAGTAATAAATTGTTTAATAGGAATTTAAGAACCAGGCCAGGCCAGGCACGGTGGCTCATGCCTGTAATCCTAGTACTCTGGGAGGCCAAGGCCAGAGGATCTCTTGAGCTCAGGAGTCCAAGACCAGCCTGAGCAAGAGTGAGACCCGATATCTGCAAAAAGTAGAAAAACTAGTTAGGTGTTGTGGCATGCACTTATAGTCCCAGCTACTTGGGAGGCTGAGGCAGGAGAATCATTTGAGCCCAGGAGTTTGAGGTTGGAGCCCAGGAATTTGAGGTTGCAGTGAGCTGCAGTGACACCACTGCATTTTAGCTGGTGTGACACAGTGAGACACTGTTTCAAAAAAAAAAAAAAAAAAAAGAACCAGGCCAGAACAGGAAACCCACTGTTATGTTTTTTGGAAAGTGAACATAGTTGCATGAGTGTGGAATATTTTTAGCATATTAAAATTGCTCTCTAGGTATACAGTTAACTTACTTACCCATTATGGTTTTAACCTGTTTTAAGGGAAACTATACACAGTCAAGCATCAGTGGATAAACCTATGTCTGTGCCAGAGATTGGCAAGCTTTTTGGGTAATCGTGTCATTCCAAGACAGGAATAGGTACATGCTGGATCCTGAATCTTGGTAATTCAAGTGTTTTACTTTATCACTAGTGTGCCTTGGCTGCTATGCAGGAATAGCAAGAATGGCCTAATAGACTTAAAGGTATGGTGATGTTGTAATTGTCTGGTAATTAGTAGCGGTTGAAGCCTGGGTTAGTATACCTGAGCAGTCCTGTTCAGGCATCATTCTTCATGCTCATACTTGTTCTGTCCATTATGGGCACCTCGTTGGTTATTGTAAATGTTGATGTGATCCATCTAGTTCAGGTACTTTTCCTTAATAATACTGTGTTTACATTTTATTCTTCATAAATTCTTTTAATTCAGGATTTCATAAAGAAAACAGAAGATTGAGAAAAACAAAATCTATTTGTTGTATAAAATAATTTGTAACTAACTATAATCATGTCTGTGATATTGAGTAAAATGCTAAAAGACCTATACCTTTTGGCCAAGTGTGGTGGCTCACACCTGTAATCCCAGCTACTTGGGAGCCTGAGGCAGGAGGATCACTTGAGCCCCTCTAGTTCAAGGCTACAGTGAGCTATGATTGTGCTACTGCACTCCAGCTTGGGTGACAGAGCGAGACCTTGTCTTTAAAAAAATGAATAAATAAAAATAAATAAAAGACCTATACTTTCTATGAAGTCGTTTTTACCTTTGCAGTTTTAAGTGGCAAAATAATTGCATATTCTCATTTCCTCACAGAAACCATATATCTATTGTTGCTTTTCCCCCCTTTTTAAACAGATCCTTTTTCCACACTTTGATTGCTTCTTAGCTCTCACTATCAAATATCAATCTAACTGCATCAGCAGTTTAAATTTCTTTTCATAAAAGATTGATCTTGACAAATTTTTGCTATTAGCTTTTCATTATCACTAGATGTTGACTGTACTGGCACAATGGTGTATAAAATCTAAAGAAGAAACAAATTAATGTGAACTATAGCATAGTTAATGGTTCTTCCTCAAAGCTGTCATTTAGTTAGATAAATGTTCATAAAGCAGTTAGCACTATGCCTGGTACCAAGAAGGCATGCAACAACTGTTTTAAAAATAAATAAAAACTCCAATTCTTATAAGCATTAGTATTAATTATATGAGGGATTTCCAGGCACTGTGATCAGTCTCTATCTTAGAGATTTGAAAGAAGCAGGAAATAGGGCGTAGGACTTACAAGGAAACAGGAAGACCACTCATGTTTTTATTTCACATTCCACTTGAACTATCTTGGAAACATAGGGTAAAGCATTAAACAATGGTTGTGTAAGTATTTTTGAAATTTTTAAATCTATCTCTTCATCTACTTTGTTTTATAGTATCATTTTAGGACACTGAGGATGGAGTGTCCTGTGTCTAGACTTACGTCTGGAATGTCTTGAATTGATTCATTACTCTCAGGAACAGTGGGACTGTTTCTTTGTCAAGGGGATACTGCGTTTTCTTCCCAATCCCATTTATTAGCCAAAGGAACAAAGTACTCTAAAAATGTTCATTAGAACAGGTGTGCAGTCTCCAAAATAAATCATGTAGGTCAGCCAGGATGTAGGGAGGACTGCAAAAGGTATATAAACAATAACAAATGAACCTAATTGTATTATAAATGGATAATCACACTGAAGGTATTGGGAAAGGTAGGAATTAGCCTGTGTTACTCTGGAAAACTATATGGCTAAAGACAACATTAAATATCCACAAATATTGTACTTTAAAATTTCTTTCTCACAGGTACATGCGTTAGCAATTCTGAATTTCTGTTAGCAATTTACTTTAAATGTATCCTTGCATTGAACAAATAAGTAAAAATATTGTAGATAATGAGACCTAGCTTCCTAACTGTATCCACTCAGAGGACCTAGAATTAGCAACACCAGTAGCAATGACCACATTACTGCTCGGAGTTGGTTTCTACATAACATTCTCCAATAAAAGCAACCCTGGGGAAATGATTTCAGGATTAGAGCAGGGAAAATCAATATGAACCTGGAACGTTTAATAGTACCAGCAAGTAAGGAAGTACTCAAAAAAATGATGGGGGCACATGGAGAGATATAGTCAGCTTAAAGAGATAGTTCTATTCGTCAAAACTGAGACAAAATAAATAATGATAGTATTGAATTAGATCCATAGAATAAAATAAATATGTATGAGTCCGTACTAACATAAACAAGGGAGAGTGAACAGCTCTTCTTTTTATTGTGTTTTTTTAATTAATAAACTTTAATTTTTTAAAGCAGTTTTCACATTCACAGTAAAGTTGAGGGACAGCTATTTTTTAACAATAGAATTCCAGTTAATATAGAAGGAGTGATTTAAGATAGAAAATCCTCATTAGGCAAACATTACAGCAGGTTCTTGCTGCAGGCAGGAACCAATCAGTGGATGCTAAAAGTAGTGGGCGAAAGTGTGTAAGAAACAGAATATTTGCATAGTCTCAAAATATCTTCTCCATCAGATACTTAATTACAAAGGGAAACCTTAATTACAGTGGAGAAACCTGTAGATACCACTCTGTGTGACACACTGACATCTATCAAAAGACAAAATTTAAACAAATTGAATTAAAAAATTGAATTGACTTTCATTAGTAATTCATGATTTGGGCATCATCCGATCTAAAGATTTATAAAGGTGCTATGATGAGCTGAACAGGGGAAATGGGCT
Source organism: Eulemur rufifrons (assembly GCF_041146395.1). NCBI lineage: Eukaryota > Metazoa > Chordata > Mammalia > Primates > Lemuridae > Eulemur > Eulemur rufifrons. The sequence continues at coordinate 30,374,257 of NC_090983.1, read as the reverse complement.
TTAAAGACTGGAGAAAGCAGAAACTGGAACCTGTTGTAGGAGCTCAGTTATTTAACACATCTCAGAAACCTCTTGATACAATGCACTGAAAACACAGTGTCACCTCTATGGTATTCTTGCCAGAAAAGAATAATTTCAATCTAATCATGAGAAAACAGAGACAAACTCCAACTGAGGAACATTCTACAAAATAACTTACCCCAGTACTTTAAAAAAATCTCAAAGTTATGAAAAATAAGACTCAGGAACTATCACATGTTGGAGGAATCTAAAGACACTTGGCAGTTTGTGGGATTCTGGATTGAATCTTTGACCAGAAAAGGGACATTAGTGGGAAAATTGATAAAATTCAAACGAGGCCTATAGATTAATTATATTGTATACATACAGATTTCATGGTTTTCATAACTGTAGTGTGCTTATGTAAGATGTTAAAATATTAGGGGAAACTGAGTAAAGGTTATACAAAAACTCTATACTCTTTGTAGTTTTTCTGCAAGTTTTAAATATTTTCAAAATGAAAAGTTGAAAAGACAGGTATGTGTCCCTTATAATTCTAAAAATAGTTAAAGAATTCTTAAGGCAATAAAATGAAATCACTGAAATTTATGAATAAATTTTAGGTAGTTTTAAAGGCAGATACATTCATCCTTAACAAATATTACTTTAAAATTTTCATGAAAGATATCTTTTCCCCACCTAAGAATTTTGTTCATATAATCATGATTTAAAAAAAAAAAAAAAGCCTGCCCAGGCATGGTGGCTCATGCCTGTAATCCTAGCATTCTGGGAGGCTGAGGCGGGAGGATCGCTTGAGGTCAGGAGTTCAAGACCAGCCTCAGCAAGAGCGAGACCCCTGTCTCTACTAAAAGTAGAAAGAAATTAGCTGCACAAGTTAAAGTAGAAAAAAAAATTATCTGGGCATGGTGGCAAAGGCCTGTAGTACCAGCTACTCAGAAGGCTGAGGCAGGAGGATCGCTTGAGCCCAGGAGTTTGAGGTTGCTGTGAGCTAGGCAGATGCCATGGCACTCTAGCCCAGGCAACTCTGTCTCAGAAAAACAAAAAAATTCCTGACTAATAGAAATTAGGAAATAAAATCTTTGAATCTAAAACAAGAAACTTCCTGACGTGAGAAAAATCTTAGACTCACGATAAGAAAGACAAATACAGCTTTAGATTGAGCCTTTACGTTTTTCATCAAAAATCAAAACAAAACACTGTGCCCAAAATCCTTGTGGAGTAAGGGCATTTTTACCCAGGAAGCAGGGGTGCTATGTTTGAGTACAGAAAACAAATGTTTGAAAAAAGGGAGTATCTGCATGTTTGAGCCCTGTAATTGAAAGAGACGAGAACAATGACTAGGACCTATAGATTGAATGGTTTGAGATAGTGGGGAGAAATTTTAACTTATTGGTATAAAGATTGCAGGATGATAAGCTGGAGAGTCAGTTGAGCTGTTAGGAAAGTTTTAAATTAAGATAGGGAGAGGAGAAAGCAACTGGAGGGAACTTATTTGGGATGTGTTGATGAAGATAGATTCAGCTTAGAGGAGCTGCAGATACATTTCTGTATTTTGTAACTGTAGTAGAGGATATTTAAGAAATTTCTAAGGGAATTGTCTGTTTCAGAGATTTGTGAGAATGCAGTTTTGACCTTTGAGCTTGAAATTGGACAGTGATTCTAATAATGTACAATAGATAAAAGGTCAGTGATTGGAAGAAGGATGGAAACAAAAATGTGTTTTAACATTTTAAATCTGTTCATTCTGTAGAATGTTAATGGGATTAAAAAGTTAATAGATTGTAATAATCTATCTGGGAAACAATGAAGATAGGGATGTGATTGAATAGTCTTTAATGGCAGGTATAAAAGAAGATACCAGCACATCAGTGTTCAAGAGATAGAGAACACATCTAACAGCTTTTGAAGTACTTTTAAGTCATGGAAAAGTTCTAAAGTTTCTGAAGTCTCCTAAATACCTTTAAGTTAACAGATAGTCTTTAGTTAGGTTGGTTGTTATCCATCTTTCTTGGCAGTGTCTCTTGATGCTGACATAGAAAGTTTGTTTAATGTGTTTACAATTTTGAATCAAACACTAGAGTTAATTAGCAAATGAAAGGATTTATTTATGAATTGGAGAATAATTTTTTTCTAGTTTATAAAACACTAATAAGATTTATCCAATTTGTCAGTTTGAACAGTAGTTCTCAAACTTCAGTGTGCATCAGAAATACATGGAGGGCTTATTGAACCATAGATTGTTGGTTCAACCTCCAGAATTTTGGATTCAGTAGGTCTGGGATGGGGCCCATGAATTTGTATTTCCAACAAGTTCCCAGGTTATGCTTATTTTACTGGTCCTGTGACCACACCTTGGGAGCTACTGGTCTAGAGTAGCTAGCACAGTGCTTCTGAACTGGGCAAAATTTTACCCCCCAGGGAATTTTTTCCCCCCTTTTGGGACAGATTCTCTCTCTGTTGCCCAGGCTAGAGTGCTGTGGTGTCATCATAGCTCACTGCAAGCTTGAACTCTGGGCTCAGGCAATCCTCCTTGCCTCAGCCTCCTGAGTAGCTGAGACTACAGGCACATGTTACCATGCCCAGCTAATTTTTCTACGTTTTGTAGAGGGTCTTGCTATGTTGCTCAGGCTAGTCTCATACTCCTGGCCTCAAGTGATCATCCCACTTTGGCCACCCAAAGTGCTAGGATTACAGGTGTGAGCCACTATGCCTGGCCAGCCCCCCCCCCCCCCCAGGGAATATTTGGCAGTATGTGGAGAGATTTTGGTTATCAAAACTAGGTGAGGGCCGGGAGCGGTGGCTCACACCTGTAATCCTAGCACTCTGGGAGGTCGAGGTGGGTGGATCGTTTGAGCTCAGGAGTTCAAGACCAACCTGAGCAAGACAAGAGCGAGACCCAGTCTCTACCAAAAAAGTAGAAAGAAATTATTTGGACAACTAAAAATATATAGAAAAAATTAGCTGGGCATGGTGGCGCATGCCTGTAGTCCCAGCTACTCAGGAGGCTCAGGTAGAAGGATCGCTTGAGCCCAGGAGTTTGAGGTTGCTGTGAGCTAGGCTGACGCCACAGCACTCTAGCCCGGGCAACAGAGTGAGACTCTGTCTCAAAAAAAAAAAAACCAAAAAACAAAACTAGGTGAGGATTGCTACTAGCACCGAGTGGGTAGATGCCAGGTGCGCTGCTAGACATTCTGTAGCTCACTGGATAGTTCCCTCAACAAAAGAATTATGCAGACCAAGATGTCATTAGTGCTGACTTAGAGAAACCCTAGTCTAGCAGCTTTTCTACAAAACAACTAAGTTTTAATGCTGTAAAGTATCTAATGGATGTAATGAATTACTTTTCCTCCAGTGTATCTAGAATGGTACATCCTTGGAAAAATTGGAAAATAGTCACTTAAATTAGAAAAAACAATCATTTTCTGTATTTGTAGTTCTGATGAGGTGCCTTGGTTGAGAAAATCTGCAGATACTTAAGGACAGAATAGACACTCTTTGGGATAAGGACCTGTCCAGTGTATCTAAATATAGTAGAATAGACTCTTCGGATCTTAAAGTCCTTTCTCAGTCCTCAAGTTTAATTTGAAGACATAAAAAAGAATTAAATTAGTAAATTAGACGTTGTGAAACTCTACCTGGATGAACATATCATATATTATACATGGTTTCCCTTGTACTTGACAGGGATTCTCTTGTACTTGAACATACTTACAGGTGTTTTTGTATGCTGCTTCTCAGTCATTTTACAGTGCCTAAAACGAAAGCATCCAAAAAACTGTGCTTTGATGTGGTATCTGTGTACAATGGGTGAGTAGTCTTTCCAGTATAGTTAAGATTTTAAGATACTTTAGAAATACTAATTCTCATACATTTTGGTGTCCCCAAATGTTACTAACTTAACAATTTCCAACACTGCAAGAATTATTAAAGATACTAAATTCTTGGTTTACTTCATTTTCTGTTTTATCCTTATTTATGTGGGCTTATTTTCAGTTTAACTTGAAACCTTGGATTGAGGTCCAGACTGTCACATGTTACAAACATAGAATATGACAGATGAAAAATAATATTTATGGTTAGGAACTTAGAACTCTACCCTTCAGCTTAAGATATGGGTTCAAAGGTAGGTGATTAGAGTATAGGTGCAATTTCATAATTTATGTGTTATTCAATGTTATATTGCAGTAAAATTGCCCTGTGTTGATACTTTTTTGTCCAATACCTTTGGCTCCAACT